>NC_030684.2:91270485-93918829 GCF_000004195.4 Xenopus tropicalis
TTGTTTTTTTCAGGAGAACCTGAGCTTTCCAAATCTACCTGAGTTTTTGTGTATTTCCACTTCTGGAACAAGATTTAGAGCTTGAAATACAAAAAAAAAAAAGAAAAAAATGCAATTTTTCATGATATAAGGATTTCTACCAGAAACATATTTTATTTTATGGACAAAAATTCAACTGATTTGGAAAGCCTCATGTCTCCCGAACGTGCCAATACCTGATATGTATAGTTTTATTGAGATTTCTGACTTCTATAGCTCAAAAACTCCCAGCAGTAAATTACTAAATTTTCAAAGCATTACAGCAGAATACGGCATACTTTACATTCCAAAGCCAAAAATCCTGGAACATTAGGTTTACCCCAAGAAACCATACATTTTTGAAAACTACACATTCTGACGAATCCGAAATGGGTAACTATGTCTTCCAACTCCTAAGTACCAAACGGCAATGCTTTACTGAATTTAGCATTTTCTATAAAAAATTATGAAATTTCTAAAAAATCACCTCAAATCTTCCACTTTCAAGCACCTTATCTCCCACATAACATTAGGTACCAAGAAAACACACCCTAAATATGAAATCCAGGGGTCCACTGAACGGTTTGATGCCCATTGTGCATAGGATCACCGATGTATCTGGAATTTAGAAACCCCAAAAGGAAGTTAGTACATACAAATTGCCCAGGAGATCTCTTTTGCTACTGAAAATTCAACACATTTACTGCATTTTCTGTGGGGTAAAAACACAAAAAAATACATTGACCCCCCCAAAACCATATATTTTTGGAAAGTACACATTTAGGCGAATTCAAAATTAGTACCCATGTCTTTCTACTCCAAACTACAGAGTCGCAGTGCTTTCCCAAAATTGCTAGTTTTGATGAAATACCTGAAAATCACATCAAATCTTCCACTTTCAAGCACCATATCTCCCACATAACATTAGGTACCAAGAAAACACACCCTAAATATGAAAGCCAAGGGTCCGCTGAACAGTTTGATGCCCATTGTGCATAGGATCAGCACTGTATCTGGCATTTAGAGACCCCATAAGGACGTTAGTGCATAGAGATTGCCCCAGAGGTCTCTTTAGCCACTGAAAATTCAACACGTACACTGCATTTTCTGTGGGGTAAAAACACAAAAAAATACATTGATCCCCCAAAACCATATATTTTTGGAAAGTACACATTCGGGCGAATTCAAATTTGGTACCCATGTCTTTCTACTCCAAACTACAGAGTCGCAGTGCTTTCCCAAAATTGCTAGTTTTGGTGAAATACCTGAAAATCACATCAAATCTTCCACTTTCAAGCACCTTATCTCCCACATAACATTAGGTACCAAGAAAACAAACCCTAAATATGAAAGCCAAGGGTCGGCTGAACAGTTTGATGCCCATTGTGCATAGGATCAGCACTGTATCTGGCATTTAGAGACCCCAAAATGAAGTTAGTGCATACAAAGTGTATACACTGCAATATAAGCTACCAGCATGTGCATTATGCAGCATAAGACCCCCTAACAGTACAGAGTCCCTAGAAAACTATACATTTTCCAAAAGTACACAATCTGACAAAACAAAAATGGGTAAATACATCTTTCTACTGCAAACTACCAAACTACAAAGCTATTCTAAACAGAACGGTTTTTTTGACATTTCTGAAAATCGTCACAAAGCTTGCATTTTACCCCATTATGTACCCCCACATTTTGTACCGTATCAACATAAAACATTCTAAATATGAACGCCAGGGGTCTACTGAACGGTTTGATGCCCTATATGCATAGATTTACCAAACTATGTGGGGTACAGGGGCACCCAAGAAAAAATAGTGCATATGAATTTTCACATAAGATGCTCCGGCTCATGCAGTTTTTGCACCCGGTATGTTTATTATGTGCCATACGACCCCCTAACAGTACAGAGACCCTAGAAAACCATATATTTTCCGAAAGTACACATTCTGACAAAACAAAAATGGATAAATACATCTTTCTCCTGCAAACTACCAAACTACAAAGCTATGCTAAACAGAACGGTTTTTATGACATTTCTGAAAATTATCACAAAGCTTGCATTTTACCCCATTATGTACCCCCACATTTTGTACTGTATCAACATAAAACATTCTAAATATGAACGCCAGGGGTCTACTGAACAGTTTGATGCCCTATATGCATAGATTTACCAAATTATGTGTGGTACAGGGGCACCCAAGTAAAAATAGTGCATATGAATTTTCACATAAGACGCTCCGGCTCATGCAGTTCTTGTACCCGGTATGTGTATTTTGCAGCATAAGACCCCCTAACAGTACAGAGACCCTAGAAAACCATATATTTTCCGAAAGTACACATTCTGACAAAACAAAAATGGGTAAATACATCTTTCTACTGCAAACTACCAAACTACAAAGCTATGCTAAACAGAACGGTTTTTATGACATTTCTGAAAATTGTCACAAAGCTTGCATTTTACCCCATTATGTGCCCACACATTTTGTACCGTATCAACATAAAACATTCTAAATATGACCGCCAGGGGTCTACTGAACAGTTTGATGCCCTATATGCATAGATTTACCAAATTATGTGGGGTACAGGGCCACCCAAGTAAAAATAGTGCAGATGACTTTTCACATAAGACGCTCCGGCTCATGCAGTTCTTGTACCCGGTATGTGTATTTTGCAGCATAAGACCCCCTAACAGTACAGAGACCCTAGAAAACCATATATTTTCTGAAAGTACACATTCTGACAAAACAAAAATGGGTAAATACATCTTTCTACTGCAAACTACCAAACTACAAAGCTATGCTAAACAGAACGGTTTTTATGACATTTCTGAAAATCGTCAGAAAGCTTGCATTTTACCCCATTATGTACCCCCCACATTTTGTACCGTATCAACATAAAACATTCTAAATATGAACCCCAGGGGTCTACTGAACAGTTTGATGCCCTATATGCATAGATTTACCAAACTATGTGGGGTACAGGGGCACCCAAGTAAAAATAGTGCAGATGAATTTTCACATAAGATGCTTCGGCTCATGCAGTTTTTGCACCCGGTATGTGTATTATGTGCCATACGACCCCCTAACAGTAAAGAGACCCTAGAAAACCATATATTTTCCGAAAGTACACATTCTCACAAAACAAAAATGGGTAAATAAAACTTTCTACTGCAAACTACCAAATTACAAAGCTATGCTAAACAGAACGGTTTTTGTGACATGTTGCCCCATGTTGCATGTTGCCCCATTATGTGCCCCCACATTTAGTAATGTACCAACATAAAACACTCTAAGGGGCTGATTTACTAAGACATGAATTCGAATCCGAATTGGAAAAATTCCGATTGGAAAAAGAAAAAATTTTGCGACTTTTTCGTATTTTTTGCGATTTTTTCGGCGACTTAACGACTTTTCGGAAATTATCGCGACTTTTTCGTTACCAATACGATTTGCGCGAAAAAAACGCGAGTTTTTCGTAGCCATTCCGAAAGTTGCGCAAAATCTTGCGATTTTTTCATAGCGGTAAAACTTGCGCGAAAAGTCGCGCCTTTTCCGTAGCGTTAAAACTTAAAAGGCACGATATTTCGCGCAAGTTTTAACACTACGAAAAAATCGCGACTTTTCGCGCAAGTTTTAACGCTACGAAAAATCGCAAGATTTTGCGCAACTTTCGGAATGGCTACGAAAAAGTCGCGTTTTTTCGCACAAATCGTATTGGTAACGAAAAAGTCGCGAAAATTTTCCAAAAAAATCGCAAAATACCGATCATTACGAAAAAAAACGCAATCGGACGCATTCGGCCGGTCGTGGGTTAGTAAATGTGCCCCTAAGTATGAACGCCACTAGTCTACTGAACAGTTTGATGCCCAATATGAATAGATTTACCAAACTATGTGGGGTACAGAGGATGCCAAATTGAAATACAGCAGACAAAATGTCCATGTGCAAAGACAAGTAACAAAGAACAATGTAAAAAGCAATAAAATTGATAAAGATAAAAAAAATCACTAAAATCATTTTTTTTTTTTTGCCTTATAATATCTGCGGGCAGAATAACAGTTTGAGTAGTTTGGCTTGGGCAAATAAGTTTTACAGACAAAGTCAAGTGAACAACAACTATGCATAACTGAAAATGCTATAAAATGGCTAAACATGCAGTAAAATACCCAAAAATGCACCAAAATCACAGAAAATGTAGTAGAAACACCAAAATAATACACAAAAGGTATTGCGCAGTGCGGTTAGCGAATACACTATCCGCAATGGCAATAAAACGATTAGAAAAAAAAAAAATTACAAAATTACATAAGTGTGTAAGTGTGTGTGTACATTAGGTAAAATGTGTTTTGTGTCCATGTGTGTGAGTGTGCAAGCAAGTGTGAGTTTTCTCTAAGTGCTGTAAGTGATGAATGTTTGAAAACCTCCCAAAAATGCATGTGTGTGTGTGTGTGTGTAAGTGTGAGTATAAGTGTGTATTAGTGTAATAAGTGTGTGATTGTGTGTTTGTGTGTGTATTTGCCACTTACTTGGGGTCTAGAAGATCAGGATCTGCAGGAGAAACACGATCTGGCACAGCAGCAGTAGATCATGTGAGGAGGCGTGTCAGGAAGCAGGGGGGCCAGAGGGGGAAGCTGCAGAAGGGAGAGGAGCTGCCGGCAAAGCCACGTGGATGGCAGGTAAGGTTTATGTGGCCCCTGGGCGATCGCGACCCAGGGGCCACTCGTTCCCCACCTCTGACTGTTGTCTGGAGGCTGGGGAACGAGTGGGGAGCGAAGGAACGGCTTGAAAAGCCGTTCCTCCGCTCCCAAAACCGGAAGTGCAGCAGGACGTAGAATCTACGTTCTGTGGCACTTTGGTCCTTTGATACACAGGACGTAGATTCTATGTCCTGTGGCACTAAAAAGGTTAATAGAGTTTTTCCAGCAGAATCCTGCATTGAAATCCGTTTTTCAAAAACACAGATTTTTTTATATTTAATTTTGAAATTTCACATGGGGCTAGCAAGTTTCTTTCTTTTCCAGGGTGCCATGGCCACGTGACTTGTGCTTAGTCACACTTTACTGCTGAGCTGCAAGTTGGAGTGATATCACCCCCCCTCCCAGCAGCCGATCAATGGGAACGCAGCAAGATAGCAGCTCTCAGTAGATATCAGAATAGCAGTCACTAGTAAGAAATACTGGCCTGGTCTGGCTTGGGACTCCTCCAGCTACATGGGAGTAGGAGAAACAATAGGTTACCTGATAGCAGTTCTAATGCATAGCACTGGCTCCTTCTGAAAGCTCAGACTCAGGCACAATGCACAGATGGCCGCCTACACACCAATATTACAACTAAAAAAAATACATTTGTTGCTTCACGAATAAAAGTTTAAATGGTAGAGTAAATTATTTGCTATATAAACAGTGTCATTTAGAAATAAAAAGTACACCATAAAAATTATGGCAGTATCCATTTAAGAAATTTCAAACATTCAAGTTTTGGAAGCCATAACTTAAATTTGGGAGTTTTTGAGCAAAAAGATTTGAATTGCAGAATTAATTCCAATTTGAGCATTAATAAATCAGCCCCTTCAAGTTATATTTTGTTAGAGTGTTTTCTCAAAGCAATTTAAACATTGTCTATCCGAAAGGACTTACCTCCGGAACATTGTAATGTCTTCTGGCAAAAAAAGGTATCGTGTTGATTATAAATAGCAAAATTTTATTGAACAAAAATTAATTTTAAGTGGACATGTTTAACTGACTGCATTCAATTTCTGAAAGTAATATTTTTACCATTTAGTAATTTAATACTAGTAGATTAATGTCAAATTAATTGGTGGGCAGTGTTAAAGGGCCCCTATATGTTAGTTTTAGTTTAGAAAAGCTTCTTAACATTGCCTGTTTCAGCAATTAGAATAAACAATCCTCTTTATAGCTCTCATAGTTTTTGACACTGTTGGCTGCCCACTCCTCCTAGACCTTCGTGTTCTGCTTTTTCATGTCTAAAATCATTTGATTTTTTTTATTCCACCTCCACTTTGTTCCTGCTCCATGGACATTTGTAGCCCCCTTGTAGCCCCCTTGCTCTTCACACTCTATACTACTTCTCTAGTCATTTTAGTTCTAATACCACCTTTATGCTGATAACACCCAAATATACCTGTCTACCCCAGACTCCTCTCCTTTTGTCCTTTCCCAAGTCACAGATTGACTGCTCCTTTACCTTCATCTCCTCTTTGATGTCACAGTGCAAGCTAAAACTGAATTCATTATATTTCCACTATCATCTTCCCTTGTACTTAGTGGTTATTGTTTTATGCCCCAAATCGAGCAGTTTGTTTTAAATGTTGATGTAAGACACAGTTGCTTACTGTTGCATATAAGCAACCTTTATGCAAATTCTTCAAAATACTAACACTCCTATTCAAGGCTATTAACAATGATAACCTTCCCTACAACTAAATTAAAATACACTCCTCACATTCTTCTTCTGACCTTGGCCATGCTTCTTTCATAACATCATCATGATTGCAAGGCTTTGCCTGTCTCTGGAATTCCCTACAACAGTATATCAGACCCTGACCCTACCCCTACACATTTGCTAGCACTATATAAATGATAACAATGATGAGAAAGCCGTCAGATACAACTTATGCTCTTAACATCCATGTTCTTCTGGGGGGGGGGGGGGGAGGGACTTCAGGTCTCAGAACTTATTATTTCACAATATAAAAAGGTGATGGAGGGGGATTTCAATGTGAGCCGGTAAGTCTGAAAAATGGGTCTTATGAGCAACATGGAATCAGAAATACATTCAGTTCTATATTTTACCCATATGACTGTACTAAAGATATACGTTGGTTCGAAAAATTTGCTTAAAAGGTTAATTTCTAATAAAACATTTTTCAAAAACAGTACCAAATTGTACCATTAGACAAGCTTATCACCTTGGTGAAGCAAATTAAGAGTATACGAAAGTTATTGCCTTTCTATTGTTACAATAAAGTCATTTTTAATTGGGTTTATACATTATGTAAACATGTTTTTGGTTTCAGTGAACTATATTCAACATCTGTATAAAATTGGATAAAGCTGGGTACCTAGTTCTGGTTTTGGAAGAGCAACAGGATCTCACATTACTGTTATACACTGAGGTGGCTGGAACATAGTAATTTGAAGTAGCAGTAGCCTGTTTCCTAGACAGTGTGAACTCATTATAAAGAAGCCTTTGTATATGCACGATGTGAACATGTGGGAGACGCTGAGGGAATAGAAAGCCGGGAGAATTATTGTAAATTCAGTCAGATAGACAAAAGGAACCAGGGTGGGGAAGTGCACTTATTTATGGATAAAGAATGTTTGTAGTGATTTCTATTTTCTGAATCAGCAGGTCCAACCCTGCAAAAGGATATTTGATTGCTGGTGTATTTTAGACAGCAGTAGTAATCACAAGAGGTATCTTTCTCAGGTCTTTTAGTTCTTTTTTTCCTTTACATTTTTATTTTACATTATTTCTCACATTCTTTTAAAACCCGATTGTTTGTATTTCTGCATAACAATCAAGCTTTTTTTTTTTTTTTAAATAAAAAGTAAATTCTGAATATAAATGAGCCTCATTATTTCTCTGGTTTTGAAAATAATAGAAAAGATGTATATGAACCAGACATGCCAGATTGGTAATACAGTTATTAGTCTAAATATTCACTTCAGAGAAATTCACATTTGCATAATCTATGTAGGATTTGCAACCTTTTACTGTAAAATGACAAATGATTTTGTTGTTAAAGAAACACTGTACATAATAACAGTTTTTATGCTACCTCAAAATCAAACAATATGAAAAAGAAGCATTTTTTTAAAATCAGACATATAGAGGTATATAATAAGAACTTATAAATCAGGTTTCCATAAGTTAAAGGAATGTATTACAATAAAACGAATACACAGACACACACGCATTATTTATGTATTCAGCAACAAACTACCACCACTCTTGACTGTGGTACAGGTATAGGACCCGTTATCCAGAATGCTCGGGACCAACGGTATTCCGAATAAGGGGTCTTTCCGTAATTTGGATCTCCATATCTAAATTTTTTAGTCTACTAAAAAATCAATAAAACATTAATTAAACCCAATAGGATTGTTTTGCTTCCACTAAGGATTAATTATATATTAGTTGGGATCAGTTACAAGGTACTGTTTTATTACTACAGAAAAACAGTTTCAAAATTCTGAATTATTTTATTAAAATGGAGTCTATGGGAGACGGGCTTTCTGTAATTCGGAGCTTTCTGGATAACGGGTTTCCGGATAAGGGATCCCATACCTGTATAATAAAAACCCTTAAATACATTGTTGAGTACCCTAAAATAAGATATAAGATCAATTGCTTGCGCCATCCACCACCACTGCTGTTTCACATCTTAAAGGAACAGTTCAGTGTAAAGTTGAAGCTGAGTAAAATAGATAGAATGCACAAAATAAAACATATTTGTAATATAGTTAGGCAAAAATGTAATCTATAAAGACTGGAGTGACCAGATGTCTAACATAATGACTAGAACACTACTTCCTGCTTTCAGCTCTCTAACCACTTAGTAAATCAGTGACTTTGGGGGTGGGGTACATGGAACATTACTGTTCAGTTAGTTTGTGAGCATGCAGGTCACATTAAAAAGCAAACTAACTGAACAGTTATGTCCCATATGATCCCCCCCCCCCCAACAGTCACCGATTGGTTACTGACTATTAACAGCTTAGACAGCTGTAAAGGAGGAAGTAGTGTTCTGGCCATTATGTTAGACATCTGCCCACTCCAGCCTTTATAGATTTTTGGCTAACTATATTGAAAATATTTATTTTGCTCTGTCATTTTTTACACTGAATTATTCCTTTAAACCCTTCTGTTTCTTCAAAAATAAACTGAAAGGTAAGCTTTTGGAGCACTCACATAACATTTGACCCAGTTCTGGCACTTATAGTGAAGTGTCAACCACTGTAAACTGTGTAAACTTAACCTCTTTTATTTGTGTCTGTAAATTACCCAACTACTTAGAATGTAAGCTTCCTGGGGCAGGGATTCCCTCCCCCTTGTCTCTTTAACATTTAATTTTAGCATGGGAAGCAAAATTCAAATTTGTGCAATTTCTTGTGGATTTTTCTACCACAAACCAAAAAAAAACAAAACACAAATGAATAAAAACCTTGAAAGAATAAGAATATAAAAATCTCAAAATCCTTATTTTCAGATTGTTACAATTTGCTTAGGATAGCTCCCATTGACTACTAAATGATCTTGTCAGCTTTTGTATTAGTGTTTTCAATTAATTATTTAAATACACGATTTTTAGCTCTAAAAATTACGATTCAGAGAAATGAAGAGAATATGAATGTCAATAAATTTGGCCCTTAATCTTTAATCTAAGTGCACTTTGTATTTATTAGTGTATTGATTCCTGTTTGTTAAATTTTTTCATTCTGCCGTACAGTTCTGCACACATAAGCAGTGATTTGGTTCAATAAATTACCAGTTTTTTCCACTTTGCAAGACCTGTGAGTGCATTATTATATGATGTATGATTGTATGATTATATGATTGATCGATCTGTCTGTCCATCCATCCATCCATCCATCTACATACTTAAATAAAATAAGGTTTGTGCCAGTTATTTAAAAAAAAAAAAGGTGTCAATAATCACTGATACCGAACTGGTTATCATCAATCTTGGATATACTTTCACCATTGTAATACAGTATATCTTTGCTGCAGATTACTTGGATGACTGGAAATAGCTTCACCTCTGGTCCCAAGTTTTTTTTCTTTTTTGCTTCAGCTTTCCACATGCTTTAACCACTGATTCAATGCTCAAGCATGCTGGAGGCTAAAGTCTAGCAACATCTAGGGATGGTGTGAAGAAAAAGAGTCTAGAAGAAATACATTTCAATTATTGTATATGTTTTACAAGCATATATCTACATAGATATGTATATTTGTTCTGTTCTTCATATTTACATTATTAATTCTGGTTATATGGATTCACAATAAAAGTGGTTTAAATTAAGAATGTAGAGGTTAAGCTATCTCCATTCATTGCACTTCTTTAATGAAATAATAACATGCACAAACCAGACAACATTTAACCTATACGAAGGGGCCTGTTTACTATACTGTGTAAAAAAAGGCAACAAATTTTGTCACACATTGTCAGGCATAAAAAGCTATGTAATTTTTTTACACATTTTTTTCTTCCGCCTGAGGGTACAAAAAATAACGATGTAAAATCCAACATTCGACACGGCGACATTTGGAATTTATTTGACACAGCTTTTGCCCCCTTTTTATTCACCGAATTTCATTTTACACAGCATAATAAATAGACCTCGAATGTATAAAAAATATTCACAAACATAAAGCAAATGTGGTTAGGTGGTAAATTCCCCTCAGACCCTTATTTTCCCCACAATGCTTGTTTGTGCCTTGAATCTTTGTCTTTCATACGGTTCCAGGAATGTCTAATAAGTATTCTGACCTTTATAAACTTTTATAAAAAGTTATGAAATGAGGTGACCATTGCTTAAAATGCTTACAAAGCAGCCTGGGTTAAACAAACTGCAGTTTTAATGCTGCAAAACATTTTGTTAAACGATGCATATTTTTAAATCTGAGTAATGATTTAATGCAAATATGCATTCTGGGGTTATAAAAAGATGTTACTCTGAAAAATAACACCTTTCTATTTGTAACACTTTTCACAGCAGAAATTCTTTCTCACCTGAATTTTTCCTGTTGATTCAAGGGATTGTACTAAATTAGTGTCATTTACTGTATCAGTGTAATTTTAGGTTTTACTTCAGCACTGGTGACTCCTTTATAAATACACAGATTGGCTCTGAATCTTTTCTGTAATCACAACGCAAGCCATTTATTCATTCATCAAAACAACAAGAGAAGTTTAGGGTAATAATCTTAATTAATTAATTAAGATTAATAGGAGAATCTTTCCACAAATCTAAATGGATAGCTATGTGGTTGTGGTTTGTTTCCAGTAATAATTATTTTAAACATGTATTTATAAAGTGCCAACATATTTCGCAGGACTGTACTATAAATGGGTTTATATGTTGAACATACAGAATTACATACAAGAGGTAAAGAGGGCCCTGCCCAAAAAAGCTAACAATCTAAAATATAGTAATGTAAACCTTTGATACACATGAGCTGAACCTGGTCAACTACAAGATTTTCACAGTAAAGTGAGATATCTCTTGCATATTTTATTGACTTCTATTGACAGTCAAGCTTAATTTCTTTTTCAATCACACTTTTCACAATGTTTTTTTCAGATATTTCTATATTGCCAGGAAGTTAAAACTAAAGTTTTTTAATAAATGCAGACATCTAAAGTTATGAAGGTATATAATCATTATACATCTTAAAAATGTTTTTATTAGTTTTTACAGCAGAAAGTGAGCAAAAAAATTGATAAATAATATCAGAACTTAATGCAGCAGTACTTTTCTGTTTCGAGTTTTCCTGTAAGGGTTAACATTTAATCAGAGCCCTCTTGTAGATCATAACAAAGTAACAGATAAATGAAAGAATTATTAGCCTATAGCCGTAGTTCCAAAAATATCTAGCATTTTGTTTCTTGACCTTTGGACCCCAATGTTGCTGGACTAAGACTACCTGCATTCTCCAATTTAGAGTCAAGGGACAAGGCATACCAGGTGTTGTAGTCTTGCAACTTACAGTATGGGGTCCCAAGAAAGTGATCTAAGAAAATAACTACTCTTTACAAATTACACTTAGAATGAGATTCAGGTAGTATTTAGAAAAACAAAGCTGTATTTTTCTCTAAGGCTCGGCACCCCCAAGATACTACTCAAAGCCCCCTATGCCCACAGTTTAGGATCCACTATCTTTTACAGAAGAGTTTGCCTAAAAACATATAAGAATTTTTACAAGAGAAAAGTGTATAGCCTAAATAAAATGTTTTTTTTAAGATAACATCACACTTAGATTGTAAGCTCTATGGGGCAGGGACCTCCTTCCTACTGTGTCTCATACCACATGGCACTTATATATATATATTTATTGTATTTATTTATTATATCACTTGTCCTCCCTGTGTGTAATTTTGTATCCTGTAAGATTGTACAGCGCTGTGTACCCTTGTGGCGCTTTATAAATAAAGTTATACATACATAATACATACTATACAATAGACAGCAGTTTAAAAGTGACTAGACAAATAAAGAAACACATCTGAGACTAATTCATGCCATGATTTTGTAGGTAATAGAGACCAAGGTGGGGTGGGGAGGTGAGATGACAAAGGCTGAACTGCAAAAGTCTGGCTATTAAATACTAAGATTCATAGGGGCTGATTTATCAAAGTCTGAATCTCGGACTTTTAAAAATACGTTTGGGAAAAATTCGGATGAAATACGAAAATTTCTAATGTGCGTTAATTGTGTGAAATTTCGCATCGTGGTCGTATGAAAATATTGTGGTACCATCCAAAAGTTCCGAAATATTCATATGTGCACGATCGTAAACGGCGCAAGAAACTTTCTGACTTTAAACCTTCAGTGCATGTTTTTGGAAGCCTCCCATAGGACTCAATGGCACTCTGCAGCTCCAACCTGGCCAAAGGAAAGTCATGATTGTGGAATGAATAACAAAACTTTCATACTTGTTGCGTCAAATATGATTTTGTCACACAAATTGTTGCAAAGTAAGAAAAAGTTGCGGAGATTAACGAACGGGCCCCATATAGTGCTTCATTTGTCTGTGAGTACATTATATTAAACTATAGAGGCTTATTTATCAAGTTAATTCACATTTTTGTGTACTAAAACTCAAATTCCAGTTAGGCCTTGAAACCTGAATGTTTGGTATTTTTTATTTAAAATTGAACATCTCAACATCTTGTAAAAGATTGCAAGTTCATGTAGAAATCAATGGTAGTCGTAGGCCACATTGGATGGATATTATTGTAATAATAAAAACATAAAATATACTGTTTGGCTTTGTGATTCAATACATTTTGATGTGTCTCTGTTCTTTGACTGAAAGCTGTGCTATTAAACATTTTTGGGCCTAAGTCACTCTTTAAAATACAAAGAAATCAAACTAAATATTGGGGGATACAGCGGGGTTCTAGCTGTATAATAAAGAAATTAATGTCTCTAAGGCATTTTGTGATTGGGAGGCCTTGTATATATATATATATATATATATATATATATAAGGAAAACAAATTTGGGGTTACTGCTATACCTGTTTAAATCTGGGCAATTATATGCTCTAAAAGGCATATGTAAATACAGTATAGGATCTGTTATCCAGAAACCTGTTATCCAAAACGTTCCAAATTATGGCAAGGCCATCTCCCATAGACTCAACTTTAAGCAAAGAATTCACATTTTCTTTTTCTATGTAATAATTACACAGAACCATGTACATAATCCCAACTAAGGTATAATTAATCCTTATTGAAAACAAAACAATCCTATTGGGTTTACTTAATGTTTACATTATATTTTTCCATAGATTTAAGGTATAAAGTTCCAAATTACAGAAAGATCCCTTATCCAGAAAACCCCAAGTGCTGAGCACAGGTCCAATTCCTATATGAGAGGTCTTTGTTTGTAATCTAAAATTGAGATGGTTTTAGATAATTAACTGCACTAAGGAATTACACTCTTTGCCACTTTCCTTAATACTCTGATTTACACAAACACAGATGCAAATCGTATTCAGTCATTAGAAGCAATGTTGCTTTTAATGGAAATGTTGGAAAAAGAGAAAAAATGGCTTTTGAGGCAGGTATTTCATAAGGATAAAAATAAAACCACAGATATGCCAATCAATAAGTAGATGATGTAGAAACAGAAATAGGGAGACAGCTGCATTGATCTTTACTTTTGTATGGTTTACTTTAGGAATAGCACTAAGTGTCAAAATGAGTGCCCCTTTAGTTAGTAGTTTGTGTCATGCATTGACCCAATAACTTGCCAAGCTTTTCCGACACCATCAGATGTCTGCACATAACTGCAAATAAGAAATATGTACACCAAGGTTGGTGTTCTTGTTAGCAGAAAACTGCACCAGGCCAGGGTATCAGGTAAGTGATTACAGTCACTAGAAGTGCCTAACATTTGGTAACCCATAGGGGCTGATTTACTAACCCACGAATCCGACTCGAATTGGAAAAGTTCCGACTTGAAAACGAACATTTTGCGACTTTTTCGTATGTTTTGCGATTTTTTCGGATTCTTTACGAATTTTTCGTTACCAATACGATTTTTGCGTAAAAACGCGAGTTTTTCGTATCCATTACGAAAGTTGCGTAAAAAGTTGCGCTTTTTTCGTAGCGTTAAAACTTACGCGAAAAGTTGCGCATTTTTCGTAGCGTTAAAACTTAAAAGGTGCAATGTTTCGCGTAAGTTTTAACGCTACGAAAAAAGCACAACTTTTTGCGCAAGTTTTAACGCTACGAAAAATCACCAGATTTTACGCAACTTTCGTAATGGCAACGAAAAACTCGCGTTTTTACGCAAAAATCGTATTGGTAACGAAAAATTCGTAAAGAATCCGAAAAAATTGCAAAACATACGAAAAAGTCGCAAAATACCGATCGGACTCATTTCGACCCGTTCGTGGGTAAGTAAATCAGCCCCATAGTGTTTACCCTTACCTTCTTCCTTAAGTCTGTAGGACTCTATATCTATAGACCACATACACATTGTTTTAACATATACTGATGCCTCTAAACTAATGGCAGCATTAGATTGACAGCAAGTTTTGTTAATGATGTGATTTTGTTACTATGGCTTATACCTTCCTTATACTTTTCCTATCTTTGACTAGTTTTAAATAACATGATGTGGGCAAAGGCCATTCATTTTTTAAGTGCAGTAAAGGCACAGTTGTAGTAAAAAGGTTTATAGAAGGCTTACTGGGGGTCATTTATAAAATTTGTGCAGCACAGTGAACATACTTTCCCTGCCCATGTTAATATTTATAAAGCTGGACAAGACCGGTGCAATTAATGTGCAAACATAATTGCACATTTTTTTATTTGCAATGCGAATGTCCTTAAAGCTTTATAAATACGGCACATTTGCAAATTGCAAATATTTATGCGCACACTCTACATCCCAGTTACGCCACAACCTTATTGGCGATAAAAATATTCGGTAAACTGATTGCGCAAATTGCGAATGTAAATTCGCAAAAGGGAAAATGGGCGCTATATTCGTGCATCATCCAAATCACAATCTCATTTGCAAATTTTTGTGTGCAATTCGCATTTCACTGCAAGCCACAAAAAAAGGAAAGACAGGCACAGCATGACAAAATGTAAGTGTTTATGGAAAAACGTGCAAACACCATTTACAAAAAAATATGTGATGCGCAAACTTTATAAATGACCCCCACTGTGTTTATTGGTGTTTATTGTATTTTCTCTGTTTGCTAGGGTCACAATGCTGTCTACAGAGTCTAAAGAGTCATTTTGTCAGGTTGTATATACTGTATACCCCCTAGATATCACTCTACCACTTGCACTCAATGTTCTTGTGTATATAGCACACTGGTATACTATATGAATCTATATGGGATCTTTCTGTTATTTGGATCTTCATACCTTAAGTCTGCTGAAAAAAAAAATTAAACCCATATAAAGCAAATGGGATTGTTTTGCCTCAAATAAAGATGAATTAAATCTTAGTTGAGATAAAGTACAAGGTGCTGTTTAGAAGGAAAAATTTTAAAAAATTAGAATTATTTGAAATGATGTTTAAGGGAGATGAACTTCCCATAATTCAAAGCTTTACATATAAATAGAAAAATGTGAATATCCCACTAAACTAAAGGAAATAGCCTTCAGTCATTAAGAATCTTCTTTAGCCAGCAGTCTGTCTGAACTATATATTGCGCTCGAAATTCTACATAATAAGCCATGTGTAATAATTTCTTTTGACCTAGTTAGAAAGCAATCCGTTCTGGGCTATATGGTAAAAAGGACAAATAACTGCTATAAATATTACTCCCCTTTGTTGCATAGATAAAAGCTACTTTCGAGTAATAGCTTACAAAGGGAAGGTTCACTCTAATATAGAATAAATACAGATTCAATAGATTCCAAATGTGGCAGAAGTATTTACATAAGCCTAAGCAGTTTAGAGACTGTGTACAGTATATAGTGCGCATGATTCGATTGTATGTAACGACTTGTTCTATCTTCTTTCCCTTGTGTTGACAGTCTTTTATTTAGAAAATGAAAATGTTTTACTCTATATGCATCCTTTTTATTATCTTCTTCCTGGTTTTGTTTGCATACAAAGATTGTCTTATCTTTAAGAGATCAATATTTGCCAAGTTTAGGGCAAACTAATTAACGGTGCTTTCTGCATGCTGTCTGGTTCACTGGACTTGCTGCACCATATCCTTTTTTCACCTGGAATAATTTACAGATGTCCTAGAGGTAAGTTAATAAAGGGAAGTTTTAGCAAGGATCAATAGCCACATAGAGCACTAATTATGTCATTGATTATTTGTTGACACTTTTTTTGCTTGAAATAATATAAAATAGTTCTGTTTTATAACTACAGATGGGGGAAATTTTTCCAAGAAATTCAGGAGTTTGACCATTACCTTGTGATTACTTTAGATCTCATGAAGCAACTGGTCACTCCTCTTTATTTAGTGAATTTGTACCAGGCTCACTGGATCAAGTGGTCAAAAACAGATTTTATTTCAGGCTATAAATAAATTTACTTTGTATTGTAGCACAGGGCAGTGAAAGTGAATGGAATAAATCATATATAAAAAACCTCTGTCAATGTCGGTTGCAAACCTCTCTAAGAATGACACATTTTCCCTAATGAAAGTTACAATGACCCCAGTGCCCAGCTGTCAGACTTAATGATATATTCTTAAAATTCAGTATACAGTTCAAGCACCTCTTCCTCTGTATAATTTACTATATTACTTATTTCTACATTTTTCCTTGCACTAGTTAATGGTGCAAGTGTACTTTGACATTTGTTATTTTCAACCATTTAAATTCAGAAGAGATAAGTAAAACTCTTGTTTAGAAATAAAGGCTTTATTGCTTACAGTTAGTTAAGAAGCAAATCATTCCCCTTAGCTTTATATACTGTATAAATACTAAACCATTAAAAAATATAATAAACCTATACAAATCCAAAGAAATTAATACTTATTTGAAAAATAAATTACTTATAAATTACTCCTCATTAAAATGAATATTGCATGTTTGCAGATTTGTCTGTCCCATTTTCTAATGTAAAGGGTAAATATTATTTTGCTCCCACCACATAACTTTAAGAGCTGAAATTTTGATTTAATTTAGTAGAAGCTAAATAATAATAAAGGATTGCAGCATATTAAGGGATAACAATGATTTTAGACAAAAACTGACAGAGGCAATAGCTAATTTAGTTCTTAAGCCAATGACACAACAAGGCTGTTTCTATGTCTGTGGATTTCAGCATGAAAACATTAAAGTATGCATTTTCAAGCTTAAATCTGCTCCTTGACCAATATAAGCTACAGCTTACAGAACTGATTGCACATCTGTGGCAGACTGACTTTAGGTATTCCGACTCCAGTTGCTGTGAGTTTCCCCTGAGACCTCTCTCCCTGGGCCTGTATGGAGCTTGATGCAACCACTGTGGGTGGTTGCCAGATAGCAGAATTCACCAGACACTTGGAATCCACAAAGGTTCTTTATTTGGAACAGACGTATAAATGCTGGAGTGTATATACAAATGTTTGTGTGGATAAACAAATGCCGGAAGTCAAAAAAATATTGCTTTCCTAACCTCTGGTGCAGCTTCTCACAGGAAAGGGACGATGGGAGGAACTGACCTCACATATAAGGAAGGGGAATGGGAGGGTTTACAAACTAAGAAATAAACACCTTGCAATATGACTTTGGTCACTAGGGGGCCCATTTACTTACTCACGAACCGGCCGAATGCGTCCGATTGCGTTTTTATCGTAATGATCGGTATTTGGCGATTTTTTCGGAAAATTATCGCGACTTTTTCGTTGCCATCCGAATGTTGCGTAAAATCTGGCGATTTTTTCGTAGCGTTAAAACTTGCGCGAAAAGTCGCGCGTTTTTCGTAGCCATTCCGAAAGTTGCGCAAAATGTTGCAATTTTTTCGTAGCATTCGGATTCATTCAAGCTTCAGTATGGTGACTTTTCTTGGGCCAGGTTGGAGCTGCAGGGTGCCATTGAGTCCTATGGGAGGCTTCCAAAATCATGCTAAGTCTGAAAGTTTCGGCCGACGCTTACGGGCGCTCAATACGAAAAAGTCGCGAAAGATACGAGCGAATCGTAATGGCTACAAAAAACTCGCGTTTTTTCGCGAAAATCGTATTGGTAACGAAAAAGTCGCGACAATTTCCGAAAAGTCGTAAAGGCGCCGAAACGCAAAATGTTCGTTTTCCAATCGGAATTTTTCCAATTCCGATTCGAATTCGTGTCTTAGTAAATCAGCCCCTAGGTGTCAGTGTAACAATGTATATGCATATAAACCATTATTTTTATGCATAATACACAACTATTAACTGCTGGGGCAGCACATTAGGATTTTCTTTATGCAGTTGGAAGCTTACCCCTCTTGTGATGCATGGGTGGTCAGAATGAAAGGGGTAAGCCTTTAACATCACAACAGTCCTATTGTGAACCTTTCCTGGGTTAAAAGGTAGTGAGCACCACTAGTTATGTTAGGTAAAGATGGTAGGTGTGTGGCATATAACTGTATTAGACTTTGACTTGTTTCATGGATGTGGAAGCTAGTGACAGTTGCTATCTACAGGGAGAACATTGGAAATTTTACTGTTGTATGTTTTTTTTAATATCTCTTGATTGCCTAAATGTGCATAGTAACTCTAGGAGCAGATTTATCAGAGGTTCAAATTTTTTTTTTTTATCATTAAAAATTTTGATTTTACTAGCCACGGTAAATTTTTCTTTTCCATTTCCAAAACATTTTGCTGAGGTCCAAAAACATTTTTCTCAGTTATTAAAGCATTTCACAATTTTCCCAGTCTGGATTTTTACCAAAAAAGGTTTACCCTGCTTTGACATAAAATCATCCTTTCCAATGAAAAAAAAGGGGACGTCAGCTACAAATTCAGTAGACAGTTGAAAATGTATGGAATGCTGGAAAATGTATCCCAATGTAATGAAAACTCCCACTCCGATTGCTGTATATTTTTGCTTATGAGGAGGGCCACAGCCTCATACATACTTACACTTAATTCACACAAACTAAAGACATTCTACCATAAAGGGTTCACAAATACTATTAACATTTAAACCACAGTAGTTTCATTATAAACTAATCTTTTCAGTAATTGATTTTAAAATTCATATTTAGAATTAACAACAGGAGATATTTAACAGTTTTAAAGACAGGGGACAATAAATAAGTAAAATACAAACTAGGGATGAGGGCTGCAAAATAGGACACTGAGGGAAGAATGTGGCCCTTAAAACCATGTCTTGCTTACACAAATCCTATG
Organism: Xenopus tropicalis; assembly: GCF_000004195.4. NCBI lineage: Eukaryota > Metazoa > Chordata > Amphibia > Anura > Pipidae > Xenopus > Xenopus tropicalis. The sequence continues at coordinate 91,290,060 of NC_030684.2, forward strand.
GCAAATTAAACCTTTGTCTAATTAATAGTTCAACTTTTAAGTAGGAAATGTATTGATACGGTATATTCCTTTTTATTAAGTTTTAATATAGCATTATATTAGTGTTTATTACAGTTTATTTTAATAAGGTGATGTAATTTTTCATTATTTGGTATGTATACTCATATTTTTTATGTATTTTCGAGCATCATTTAAAAATGCCTGTTTCTGCGAAAGACGAGTGCCCATCAAAATATATTGACTATGCTGACCATCACTTCCTTGCTAATGTCCACTAAATAGTCACTATGACTGACATACAGTATTAACAAGTAGTCTTGTGTGAATTGGATGTCAGTGTCAATTGACTGACACACTCTTGACTTTCATGATATGGTGCACTGACTGGTCTGACCCGGCCTTAGATTTCACGGAGAAGTAGGCAGATTGCATTGCATATCATTAACCTATGCTTCTTATCAGATTCATGTCTCATAGTATCATGACTCTTTAGATAACTGTATTTGCATAAGAGGAAGAGAAGTATTCCATTCAGGGAGATAACAATAATATAACATTAGAAAACATTTTACAGATATCACAGATGGCAAATAATCAAAACTATAATCATTGAATATCATAAATGCTATAAAATATGCTTAATGTCAAGAGTGTAATGGCCAAAATAACACAAGGATCATGGACAGACATAAGAAAAATAATAATTTGCTGAACATATACATATTATTTATAGAGCAATATAGAACAATATTTCTAGACTTTATAATGTACAAAGGGAAAATTATATCATACTTACCAGGATTTCTCTTTCCTGGCCAACTTAATGTCAAAACTTACTGAGTATAGCCCCACCTCGCTCCTCCCATCAGAAAGACCCTCCCTAAAGCTTTAAAAGTCCAACCCCACCCCCAATCTGGTGTCTAGTGACAAGCTTTAATAAACTACCGAATAAGGGATGGAAATCTGGTGACATGGAGTTGGCCAGGAAAGAAACTCTCTGTGCAAAACCTGTGAGCTCCCTTAGATATAACACAGAAGATAAGAACTGAAAAAGAACAGAAAAGTAAGGAAAGTGAGTCTTAATAAAGTTAAATCTTACACCAAAGTAATGACAGTGAGTGTGAAACCCACATGACCTGGAAGGAGAGAACTAATGAAATCTGAAGCAGAAGGATAAAAAGACACCAGATTGTGGGGTGGGGTTGGGCTTTGAAGCTTTAGGGAGGGTCCTTCTGATAAGAGCAGTGAGGGGGGCTATACCCAGTAAGTTTTGACATGGAGTTGGACAGGGAAATAGTTTTTACTAATTCACTTCCATTAGGTAAAGAAATGGCATATCACCACATGCATTAGGATGGCATTTATTTTACAGCATGCACACCTTTTGCATTCCTTGTTATAAGAGTAGGACATAAGAACATTTTAGGTAGAGTTCCCATTTCTGTTATAGATGACTATCTATAAAGTATCCCACAACTGACTTCATGAGCCTTTGAGTGTTTTTTGCTTGCTTCTTTTTATTTTAAGCTCTATCTGTGATGCCTGGGTTCTGACTTAAGGTGGCCATACACGTGGCGATCTGACGATGTTTCGTACGACCATCGGTCGCACGAAACATCGTAAGATCTGCCACACACCATTCAGGGCTGAATCGGCAGGTAAGGAGGTAGAAACAATAGGATTTCTACCTCCTTCTGCCGATTCAGCTCTGAAAGGAGAATTTTGGTCAGGCGCCTTCTATGGCGCCCGATCAAAATTTTCAAACTGGTCCGATCGGCGAGTCGTCCGATATCAGCAGCTTCCTGCGATATCGGTCGACTCGCCGACATGCCATACAAGCACCGATTATCGTACGAAACGAGGTTTCGTACGATAATATCGGTGCGTGTATGGCCACCTTTATATTGTGCATAAAGGCCAATCAGCAAAAGTAAACAAACAAACAAACAATCCTAGAAATATATTTGTGCAAAGAAAATCCAAAGGTGGCAAAAAGGGTAACGAGGAGGCTCATTTAGCAATATTCTCATTTTCATGGTTTTAGGCTACAAAAAATGAATTTTCTTTAAAACCACGAATGCCAAGTAATTTATAAAAAAAAAACTTTTATTAAAAGTAATGTATTGCTTGTGAACAGTTCTCTCTGATCTAACAGTATAAATGTTGTGCCATTCCAGTTCTCATTTGTATTTTGCCTGATGAAGGGGCCTTAGAGCTCTGAAAGCTTACAATGTATTATTATTGTTAGCCAATATAGGTATCATTTCTACAGTACTCTTGTATTTGAGTTTTTTTTATTATTTATTGTTAGATGTAATTATAGTGACTATGTATCATTTTGTAGGAATTACTTATTTTGGCTTGTGTTTAGTTAAATATACTGGTTGCAAGCTAATAAGAAAGCTAAAATCAGGAACACACTTGCATGTGCTTACTCGGGAATGAATACATGAATAAGCAAATGCATAAACAAAATTCATGATTTTTCTTTCTTTTTTCAAATGCAAACAAGCCATGCAAATCAGCATATTCTGTACCAAAGCCTTTATATACAGCCAACTGAAATTTGCAGCTAAAGCATTTTCTGTAAATCTAATTTCCTCCCCTTATTTCGATAACTATAAATACATGTGCTAAACCAACAGGATACTGTATGCGGGCGTGGTAAGTGTCAGTTATATTAGCAAATAAATAACCAATAATATTTTATTGTAGGTTTCCTAATTAAATGCCAGATGCTGCTAATAGACCAATTAAAAGAAATACATGACAAGCATAGGTGGCATTGTAATAAAGCTTAAAACTGTTCAATATTTTTGCCCTGTTGTGTGTAAGTCATAGTCTGCTTGAATTAGTTTAAGCATAAAAATGCAAGGTTTAATGAACCGACAAATGTTAAAATTGTGGATTAGTGCTCAACCCTGAGGCACAGTATTTCTTTAATTGTTAATCTAACAAACATAATGTCATAGTGCTATAAATTTCTATCTTTATGACAAAACCATCATGCAGTACGACTGAGATGTTTAATAACATTGTGATGGATAGCAGACCCAAAGTGTTTAAAATTAACCCTTATATGATTATCCTTTTATGAATGCCCAGAATTCATTGTATTTGTAACAGTTGCAAGGAAATACTTGGAACTCTTTGTATCCTCTCTGTGAAAGCCCAACCACATTTACATTTAAGTTTCAAGATAAAGAAATTTATATGATATAAAATGAGAACTGGGTACCAGAAAAATTAAAAATTACATAAAGCTCATTTATACATTACTGCCAATGTTTAACCTGTTGAGTGTGGCCGGATTCCTGGACTATCTGTAGCAAACCCACAAAGACATAGAGGTACATACAAATCCATGCATTTGCTGGAATAGAACCTAAGACCCCAGCACTACAATGCTAACCAGGTACTAGACAGCTACAGTTGACACATTTTAAAATGCACAGTATTGTGAATTAGGGTTACCTGTGGCTTCCTCTGGAGATTGTGTTGCAGCTCTTTTCTGTCTGTTCCAATTCAGTGTGAATATGGGTGATGTCCTTTGCATAGGGCCTAGCTTCTTAACCCAGAACATCACAGCTTTAGGGTTCTTAAGTGTGTTATGATTTTTAAGTCTTTTTTGCTTTTAGAACCAAAAAATCAGTGGAAAAACAGTCCATTTGTAGTACATGCAAATTTTGTGAACAATTAAAATTCTGAGAAAGAACATTACATTGTGGGTAAAACGTGACAAACTGAACAGACTTTTTAGCCCTATTTTTAATAAATGAGCCCATATGTGGGCTAGCTTTAGCCAGCTAGACATGGTCAGTTGTTATATTTCATTCATCATGAACTAATGCCCATTTATTGTACTATGCTTTGAGCAGTTTTTTGGATTGATAATTTCATGCTTATTTTACCTTACTTAAGTGGAGACATTTTCTAGATATGAATGGATTCTTATCATCTTACCTGATAATACTAATTTTTCATCAGATATCCTGAGATGATGGGATTTGTTGCTTACAAATATACTGTCCTTTTATATTTATCTCAATACATATATTTAAGGGCTTTGTAATTTCCAGTTATAGTTTAGTAAATGCTACTTTAGTCTAGGTCCCTACTGAGTGAATCTAATTTGTCATAATGTTTTTCAAAAAAGTCGCAGAGAAAAAATGCTGCAACTTTTCTGAGATTTACTATGTGTCTAAATGGCTAAAAATCATGGTTCAACAATTTGCCAGATTAAACTTGCTGAGTTCATGTAGAAGTCAATGGCAAGCCTTTCACTGGGTTTTGTCCAAAAATCCCTACTTTGCAGTGGCAATTTGAAAAAATTGGGATTTTCGCTGTGACAATTCTAAAGAGTTGAGTTTATTTATGACTTTTCTCTATGCATATCAGACATTCAAGAGAAATGATGGAGTTTTAGTAAATCTGCCCCTTAGTGTCCACTGTGCTATATAGTATATTTACAGGGCCCCTGTAATTGCTGCTCTTGCTACAGTTGCACTACCTATAACCTCCACATGACTGCCCTGTAAATAAGGTCCATTATAACTTCAGTTCTTGATATTAATTAGTGGTCATTTTTGACCTCAGGGAATGTAAGTGCAAGATCACCAAAGGGCACAAATGCATGCTGAGCTCTGCACTGGTCGCTGGATAAAAAAGCTGGTGCTCAGTGAAAGATCTTCAAAACTGAGTGGTAATTTGCAGATTGTGCCTTTTTTTTGCACTTTGGACACTGAGTTCGGCCTATTAACAAACAAGGCCTATTAACTAGAAACTACACAACAATAAAATGCATTGTCTGTTGCAAATATAATAGTAATAATATAATTAATAAAATTAATTGTTAAAAAATTTTAAAATAATTATACTAATTAATTATTAATAAGAAAAAGCCGATTTAGAAAACCTGCAAGTTACCAAACTTCTACACTAACAAATTGTCTAGAGCAACTGAGTTTTGTGGAATGATTCATTACTGCACACACACAAAATGGAAAAAAAAACTATTTTCAGAATCAAAGTTGGAGCTGGAATATAAATGAAGAGAAAAAAATTAATCACACAACATGCTTCATTAAACACATTGGTTACAGGGCACCTTTCATGCTTCTGCTAATGCCTTGAGATATTAAATGAACAACATAACTGATGTGCTTATTTAAGATGCCACCCAATGCTCTCTAACAAGCATTTCCTGTTATGTTCATTAAAATGTAATGCGCATTTTCTGAGAAGTTTTGTTTTGTGGACATTCTGTCATAACAAATGTTCTGCTGTATGTTTATCCACACTCACCAGCACACCCTGGCCTTTCCACTCTGTTCCACCTGGTGCACAGAACTTTTAGAGACGTCGGTACTCTCCACCACGATCCAAAATTGCACAAAATACCGGCACAACAGGATTTGCTAAAACAAATCCTGCTGTATGTTTGCAATCTGCTATTTTTTTCGTTTGTTTGTTTATTGTAGCAATTTCTCTAGCAAGGGATTTTAGTATCCAAACAGTTAATTGAAATTAACACCTGTCCTTGCATGTAACCAATTCCATTTCCATAAAGCAGTCCTGGTGAATAAGAAAGCTGAGACTGTAGGTAATCTATCTCTGCTGCTGACTGATAAATCTGTGCTACAGTGTAAGGCTGATGCCACACGAGGCGTGGGGCTGAAATTTTCGGCAAGCGGAAAAACGCTTGCCGAAAATTCAGCCCTACGCCTGCTACATGTGCCTGCACCAGAATGAATGGGATACGCTCGGGTGCAGGCACATGTAGCCGATATACGCATGAAAATGCGAGACTTTGCATTCTCACGCGTTTTCGTGCGTATATCGGCTACATGTGCCTGCACCCGAGCGTATCCCATTCATTCGGGTGCAGGCACAAGTAGCAGGCGTAGGGCTGAATTTTCGGCAAGCGTTTTTCCGCTTGCCGAAAAAATCAGCCCTACGCCGCGTGTGGCATCAGCCTAAATGTGCTAATGGTGGGTCATGATGTGGGAAACTTTAGGTTTTGTTATTTTGTTCTTGCTGATAGTGTTGGTTTTATGAAACATCCTTTATTTTCCTTTATAAGTTGAAACTTTTAATGGTTTATTCTATTTAGTCCCTTAGATATTGTGTCATCTAAACATACAACTAAAGCTGTCTTTTTTACTTTAAATGACAACAGTGAAAAGAGAGCATTGAGCAAGTGGAAACACCATTCATGTTTACAATTAGTCACTACTTAGCAATTAAGGAGATGGCAGTCTAGCGTGCCGTATTTTCTTTATATGGTTAAGCACATGTTTAATTTTGAAAATAAAAGCTTCACACTTAGGGGCCCATTCACTAAAGTCCAAATTTTTGTGGCTTAAAATCACGATATGGAAAAAATTCCATATGATAATTTCTGATGTTCTAAAATCTCACGAAAATGCTTTTATCAGTCGTACGAAAATATAATTGCCTTTCGAAGGTCATAAAATTTTCACGCCATTCTGGCTTTGAAACCTTCAATGTATGATTTTGGAAGCCTTTCATAGGACTCAATGGCACTCGACAGATCCAACCTGGCGAAAAGATAGTTATGATACCAAAGCTTGAATGAAAACTATGAAAAAGTTATGCAATTTTAACAATATTATCGTGGACATTCCGAAATGTTCGATAAGGTAGAAAAAATATGATTTTATCTCATAAATATTTAAACGAGGTTTAGTAAATGGGCCCCTTCGTTTATAACAAAAGAATGCTCCTGATAAACCAAAAAACTTTTAGAAGAAACTCAGAGGAACAGATGTTAATGAGATCAGGCCTGATTGTCTTTGATTTCCCCTTTAACTTATTTTTCTGTTTTGTTTGGATAAAGTCAAAGGTGACTAATTCATTTCTTAATTCCTTGGGGAATGGAAGAAATCAGGCCATGATCTTTTACTTTTCAGTGTGCATAGAGAATCCGCAACATTATTGACTGTGGGTGGTTCTTTCATTTTAGTGCTTTTTTTAAAACCACAACTATAAACTGGTTCTGAACTAGATATTAGGTGTATCTGCTGGATGGTTTAAATTATTGTCAGACTAAAAAGATATCACCATGTATTATGCATGGCCTTCTACCAAAACTTAATTTCTTCTGTTTCCTGATTGTTCTTCGTGGCAAATCTGAAATTATGAAAATACTCATAAAAGAAATGTAAACTTTACTTCTCAGGCCTTTACCAGCACAGGTATGGGACCTGTTATCCAGAATGCTCAGGACCTTGGGTTTTCCAAATAAGGGATCTTTCCATAATTTGGATCTCCATAACTTACTTAAGTATGCTAAAAAAAAACATTTAAATGTTGAATAAACCCGATAGGCTTGTTTTGCCTCCAATGAGGATTAATTATATCTTAGTTAGGATCAAGTACAAGGTACTGGTTTATAATTACACAGAAAAAAGAGATAATTTTTAGAATTATTTGCTTATAATGGAGTCTATGGGAGATGGCCTTTCCGTAATTCAGAACTTTCTGGATAATGGGTTTCCGGATAAGGGATTCCATATCTGTACCACCAAAGTTTTGTAGAGCACTCCAAGGAAATTTCTTTACATAATTAAAATGCTGTTGCATCTTAGAAATATTTCTAAATTGTCTTCTTGTATCTGTTGTTAAAAGAGAATGCAAGTCGAAATTTAATTTACCTATTGTTTACCTATTGTTTAGTAAAAACGCCACACTTTTGGCTCACATAATCAAATATATACTCAGTCACACATTTTCTAGAACAGGCAGCCATCTCTAAAAAGGTATTCTCCCTTCCTTTCCCTCCTTGCTTCATACTGCACATGTGTTTCATTCCCTCGCCCCCCCCTCCAGATCCGCTTCTGATTGGCTGGTGGGCATATGTAGCTCAGAACAGGAGACAGGATCAAGTTACACACATGCTCAGAGAATAGGAAGGCTGCCGCTGGCAGCCTACAGGAAGGACAGAAAGATTTCAGTGATGTCACTGGAGTCTTCACACTGCTGTAGGCTGCCAGCACCATATCTCAGAGAAGCAAGCAGGGATCTGGGAATTTAGATATGCAGTAAGTACTTAAAAAAATGCCTTTAGACTTACTTTTAATTTATATTAACCTTTCATTGTCCTTTAAGTGCAAAAGCATTTGACCTTTATTGTTTGAGCTTTGAGTAAGTGTTTGCCCATTACTGTGGACAGAAACATACTCAGAAACATATCTACTTGGTCTGCATCAGGTCATCTTATATTTTAACTGTTGAAGATTCAGATTCATGCACACTTTGGGATACAAGAGCAACAGGCAATTGAGTGTCAAATCATATAATTTTTCAATTTGCCCACATTCCTAAAAATTTAGCTGTGCTCTGATCAGTAATCAGAAGTGTATACATTGGGGCAGATTTATTAATGTACGATTGCTCTGGATCCGACTTTGTCACACTGGGCTTATTTTCTGCAACATTTTCGTACCTTTGTGCGACTTTTTTGCACTTTGCATAAAAATTTGTGCGACAAAATCGTATTGTCGCGCCAAGTACAAAAGTTTCGGATTCATTCAAGCTTCGGTATCGTGACTTTTCTTGGGCCGTTTACGATCGTTCGGATTCGGAAATTTTGTGACTTTCGGATCGCCCATACGATATTATCGTGACTAATGTGATTTTTTCGTAAGCATTTTCGTGATATTTTTGATCATCAGAACTTATCGTATCCAATCCGAATTGTACCCATTTTGGAATTCGAACTTGTACTTTGATGAATCAGCCCCATAGTCTGTTCATTCGTATGTTCATTTTGTTGATAATCTAGATACTAATATGTTAAGCATACATCCATGCAAATTGGTGAGTAATATGTATCCCTGACTATTTTTTTTCTCAATATAAACTCACTTGTATAATAACCTATAATATGAAAATATACAAAGATTGGGTAAAGGAAAACATAAATGTATAAAAAGGTTTTTACAAACTCATTTTTATGAGGATACTAAAAAAATCAATGCTGCTTTAGTGCTTACTGTCATTATTTTTTTTTTTTACTTAATTAGAAACCATATGTTCATGTTTCAACATGAATATAATGGTAAATAAAATGCCATTATGAATGAAATGTTAAAAAAAAAACCAGTACAGTATATATTCCAAGCAGGAAAGAAGTAGAGGAATGCCAAAGACAATGGCATTTGGAGTATGCGTATTAGTAATATGACCTCTATAAATCCAGTAATGGGTAACTGAATAGCAAGATGACATTTCCATTATACTATCCAGTTGTATGACATTTTATTACCTGGGAGTAAGACATGAATATTGGAAATAAAGATGTCACCACTAAAATAAAAGTGTACATTTATATGTTTAGGTGATTTACTATATATTTTGCATTATAATCTCTATATAAGTGTGTACAACTTGCTATTTATTCCTCCCCAAAATGGGGCTATGTAGATTCTATTCTTATCTTTTTTTAAAGAATTTTTTGATACAATTAACATTATACTGCTATAAGAAAAATATGTTTGCCCATACCTGCAAATATTTTGTAACGTAACAATATAAAACATTATAGGGCTGATTCACTAAAGTGCGTTTTAATGTGCGCTATTTATAGCGTGCATTAAAAATTTTATCGCGTCTAAATTTTCACGACTTAATGCATGATTCACTATAAGCACACTTGTGCTAATTTACGCGCGATACTGCATGCAATATTTTAGTCGCGCTAAATAACGCGTGCGCTAATTTTCGCATGCACGCTAATTAACGCGGTATTTTCCTTACTGTCTTTACTTCCTTTTTGTCTTCTTTCCTACTTACTTTACTTGTATGTAATGTAAGTATGGCACGCCTATTATTATGTGTGCAACTTATGTCCTCAAAGCTGTGTAGTACAACATCAAATTAGGCCAGTAAATAGGGGGGGGTCATTTAAGAAATATTTAGCCAAATACTTAGGGGGCCATTTACTAAAGTGGCTTAAATTTAGTGGCACATTTTAGACACAGAATAAATGCCAAATATGTTATGGGCACTTTATTAAACGGGGACAAATATAATATTGCAACATTTGATACGCTACGTACTAATTAACGCAAGCTTTACTATTCAGCAAAATGGGCTAAAGACAAAATTGTTGCCAGAATATTTGCAAACATTTAACCCATATAGCATATTGATGCTATTACTGCTAAATGTAAGAGTGTAGGAGAAGCTACATGAAAGTATATAATACAATATCAATGAAGGCTAAATAATTAGACATTACTCAGTTCAAAAGTACAAAAATAAAACAACTTTTATTTTCATAATAACATTTTAAAAACTAGAAAAATTTAAAATTCTAAAAACTTAGCGCTTGCTGCCCATAAATGAGTCCACTTTCTGCTCCACTCTGGCCAACTGGGCCTTCATGGAGGCAATGTCCTCCTGTATGGACCGAAGAGTGAGGTCAATCCTGGATGGTGATGTTTGGGTCCCCACTTCTTCGGTCGGAGGACTTGCCTCTTCCCAGTCTTCGGTCAGGGGAGCAAAAGGGGTGTCAGGTGGCTCGGGGGCCTCGGGTGGTTCGGGGGCCTCGGGTGCCTCGGGGGCCATGGGTGCCTCGGGGGCCTCGGGTTCCTCGGGTGGTTCGGGTGGCTCGGGGGCCTCGGGTGCCTGGGGAGCCTCTGCGGCTTGGGGGCCTGGGGTTGGGCCTCTGGATGAGGCACTACATCCAGCTGAAGTTCTGTGAGATAGTATTGCAAGATGTTATTTAAATATATTATACATCACATCAATACAATTATATTATACATCACATCAATACAAAGGACACACAGATATTGTTAGCCAGGGCCCCCTAAAACATTCATGGTCCTTCCCCAAACTACTCATACTATGCTTACTACTGCTAAGTTTTATTTTTAACTGTCAGGCAAGTTTGGGAAGGCTAAGAAAGCTGCCATACTAAGTAAGGATAGTAATGATAAGATGGAAATTATACTGGCAAGCTTTGGTAAATTCTGTTTTTCTGCCCCAATGTCCTGCTGAGGGTACCATATCTAATAATAATCTATATATATTTAATTAACGTATTCTTTAAAACCAGAAAAAAGTACAATAACTACCTTCCGCTATTTCAGCTCCGCATCAGCCTGCGTAGGATTGCCTTCTTCCTTGCATGGACCCCTATGATCCCCAGCGGCTGCCTGTCATAGGATTCATGCAGGAGGTAGCGGGAGAGGTAGCGGGAGATGTAGCGCCTTTCCACCAGTCGGAGCTCTGATACCCCAGGCATGTTGGCTCTCTGTATCCCTGCAGGCTCTGACACAAAATGGCCACAAGTCGCGCCTATCACGAGATTACAAACGACAAATAGTCGCCAAAATATAATGTGTAATGTATTTGTCGTGACAAAATATGCACCGCTATAGTACCATAATAATGACAATATATAACATGTAATGTATTTGTCGCGACAAGATATGCACTGCTATAGTACCATAATAATGACATTATTTTCGTACACATACTTGAATAAATAACACTGCAAAGACCATATTTTATTGACAAAAGCTCATTAACTGTACTTTTCTATAATTACCGCCTGCTTCAAGTAGGTGTTAATTTTCGCATAGCCTAATGTGATAATTAGCGTGACTAAATGCTTGTGAATCATGCGTTAGTATTCTTTTCTGCACGCTAATTAACGCATACGTTAAAATTAACGCATGCGGGCGCGCAAAAATTAACGCATGCAATATGCGACTTAACGCATGCGGTAATACTGTAGTGAATCGCGGGCTAATTGTCGCGTCTATTTTAACGCAAAAAAAGTGGGATAAAATTTATCGCACTTAATGAATCAACCCCTATATAAGAAAATAAAAAAAAATACTTCTGAAAAGCACAGACTTTTTATCTTTGCCTGAATATGTGTATTTTTTGTTGTCACGCAACTGTTACTATTTCTCTTTTAACCCACAGTCCTGATTTCTTTAAGCAGGGATTCTGTATATACATACAAGACCATTAACTCATTAGTAAACATAAGGTACCTGTATAGTCTTAATAAAAAGATATATCGAAAGTATACTTTAACCAAGAAGTTTTAATTGTGCACCCTATCTACACAGACATCAATTTGGTGGACTATAACAAAGGAAAACCCTGGAACTACAAACGCACGGGGATCCGAATGACCAGCAGCCAGATTACACTGATTAAAGTTTGTCAGAATCAGATGTAGCTGTGATTGGGTGAGAATCAATGAAGCAAGGCAGGGGAAAGCTTGGCTGGAAGTGCAATAGGAAAGGGACTCGATGTCATGAGGTACTGTAAGTAGTTCACTTCCTCACCTTCTGAGCAGGTAGACACATCCCACCCTCTCCTCTTTTATGCATATTTTGTGAGATGTCAGGAGTTTCTTGTCTATATGTTATCATACTGTATGATCTAGTCATAATCAAATGTGGATGTTTTCCTGTATGTTATTTTGTGGTTTCGGTAACATTATACAGTATCAACATAAAAGTCTGCATGGTATCATTCATGCTAAATGAATATCAAATGCTCGAGGGAATGTTTCTGATCACCATTGGCATCAGGAAGGAATTTTTCCCCTCTTGAGGCATAATTGGCACAGGCTTCATGCTGGGTTTTTTACCTTTCTCTGTATCAAAACAGCAGATATATTATAATTTTTTTTAGTTTTATTTGTCACAGCAGCGCTAGAACCTTGCCATAGTACTGTACAGGTAACTTTAGCAGAGGGAGAAAAGAGGTTCTTTCCTGTGACTGCATGGTGGGTTGATTGATACAGACGCTACTACTGCTTGTGCTAGGTGACAGCCTGCTTGGATTTTCTGTCATCAAGACACTGCAGATTCTGGACCTGCAGCAGAGCTGCTGAAATTCTCTTATGGTGGGAGATGCAGCTCCTGCTGGTAGCAGAGTTTGGGCCATCCTCTTTCTAGGACAGCCTAATACTCAGTGGGGGATATAATGATATAGTGCTGATCTCAAGTCTTCAGTGAAGAACAACAGTGCATAGTGGATTTAGTAAAGCTTTTTCTTTCATGTGTACGAATGCATGCAGTTCCTGCTTTGGTGATAGCACAAGTATTACATTTCTAGGGCTTTTTTTAAAATAGAGATAATGTAATCAATAAAATGAGCAGCTGTAACATTATGGATCAAAGTAATATTTTGCCTATTTAGTGTATAGAGAGGAGAAATTCCCATGCCTTCTTAAGAAATAACCTTTGTAGAATTCCTGTTTTGTCCACATAGCAGATGCTCATTATAAATTTAACCTTGTGCGTTGGCTGCTTCTATGGCTGTTGATGTTCTTTTTTCTAATGAAAAATATAATGAAATAAATCATGAAATAAAACCTCTCCTACTGTGCACGTTAGAATTCATAGCTAAAAGGGACTTTAAATCTGTTAATGGTGAATATAGTGAGTACAGCCAACTCAGGTGTAGATGTTGGTTTTAAGGTGGCAATTGTCCTCGATCTTTGTGCATCAGATGGGTCCTGGGGAGATTAAATAACAAACAATATATTTTAAGTAAATCAGGGATGTCAAATGTACCCCCCCACACACACTTCTCCAACTTTGACTCCAGGACTGACTAGTAAGTTGGTAGTTTATAAAGTAATAGCTCTATAATTTAAAATGGCGACTTTGATTGCTATGAATAGCTTTTTCATTTTTGATAATGTTTTATCAAATATTTATAAAGATCACATGAAAATCAAGTAACTTGCTTTCCTTCTTCCAAAACATGTTTTATTTCCCCTTGAGCTCTAGGTCATAATGCAGCTTTGTAACATCTGTTACACCACTTAACAACAATAAGCTTAATTTTCCCTTCAAATTCAGCAGCTGATCAGAATGTAAAAATCAATGTTAGAGGCTGAAGGCAATTATTTGCTGCACAGCATAGGGATACAGTTTTTACTGGTTTAACCTAGCAGGTAACAGGATTTCATCAAGCAAGTCTTAATATTATTAATTAACCCCATACATGTGTCCCAGCTATCTATAAAGCACATTTTATTTACATATTTGTGTCTTTCTATCCACTGAATTACAGTGTTTTTTATTATATGATATATATATTGTAAACTTGCAGGATCCACAACAGACACTTTCTTCTATTTAAGGCAGTTTATTTAACACAGGGGTGCCCAATTTAGCATACAAAACATAAATCATAAAAATAAATCCTGCCATCTGGGTGCTACCTTCACACATTCAATGAGTTCCCTCACTAAACTGGACCCCTTGTGAACTACTAGTGAGAAAACACAAATGTTTTGGGTCACCCCTGTACTCACGATACCCTTTGGGGGAATTTCTTAGCCTCCTGGCTTTCTCAGTACCTCAGTGATTCTCAGTCACTTGTCAAGGCTCTGTCTGCTCCTTGCAGTGGCAGGCAGCACCCCCAGCCCCTCTGGGAGTTTTAAACATAGGCAGGCAGCCTTCCTGCTCTGTGCCCTACTCTGAAAGACCTTTTCCATACAATTAAATACCTTTCCACAGGACACCCTTCCTGTGGAAAGTGAGCTCCAATATGTGAGCTGGACTAGAGGAATGGATTGCCTGGTCTGCCTGTTCCTTCCAAAACACTATAGATTTCCAGACCAGAAGAGAAAGTCCTTTAAACAGAAAGAGCATTCTCTGTTTAGTACCATCTCCCATTGAGCTTACATCTCCGAACTTATAGGGGATATTTATAAAGCTATTAATAGTTACCAAATAATTTCATCCAAGGTGGCCTATAAAAACATTTTACATTTTAGTAGAGGGTTTATTATTCCTTATACTACTAGTATTAATTTGAGGGGAAAACATATTGACATAATTAAGTTTCATTATTGGCTCTGACCACCTCCTCAGCAGTGGGACCAGCTCCATGACAAATCTTCATGTACCTTCACTGTTATACACAACTGCCAGCAACAGTGATCTACTCTGACAGCATATCCATAGCTATGGCTGTCAGTGGTGCTGCTTTTTTACATTACAACTTTACATCTAACATCAGAATATACCATTTATAGGGATATCATTTAGAATTGACATCATAACATACAAAATAAGATGCATAACTTGAAAATTTGCCATCCTATAGATTACATTACTATAATCTCAAGTATGGGCAGTATATTTACATCCTTATAAATAGTGCATGCTGACATTAGAATATATCATTTAGAACTTAAAAGAAAAATGCAAACAACCTTAACATGAAAGCTGATATTGATGTTATCAAAGCTGCTCTGTGCCTTTGTACTTACAAGGGCAATGTATATTTTATAGAATAGTATACCCCACCTACAAATTTAGATTTAAAATACAAATCAAAATCATTTTGTAGTTCTGTGACCATTATGAAAGTAATTCATCTGTGGCCCTATGCTCTCAAATGTCAAGGTGATGTCTAATAGTGTCATGTTGGAGCAGTAAGGCTCCCCATAGAAAAGTCTGGTTGAAATCCACATTTGAGGGAAACCCTTCCCAGTAGGAGGTAATTCACAAATATCCTCTAACGACACAACCAGGACTGTGGAAAGGTGACAACATAAACAACTTCATCAGACAATGCGGGACCAGCCCGTTAGGGCAGGAAGCTGGGGTCTTTGATCTGTTGATCAAAGAGAGGCAAAGTGTGGGCCTAGGAACAGCAGGGGAGGTGCAGCTATCAGAAAATATGGATTATAGAAATGGATCCATATCTCCGCTGCTTTAGGGTCCACATCCTCATAAATCACATAGGATTTATGAGGAGGCCCCAGGCTTCCCAATGATACCAAACAGGGGCAGCCTATACCCCTCTCTGAGCAGGAATGGGTTCTGGGGGACTGGGACATGAGACCCCCCTCATGTTTGGTATCATTTTGATCGCCCATATATAGGTTAAAACAATTCCCTACTTTCATAATAATATTGAATACTGGCAAGTACCAATATTATATGAAAAGAAACTGGCATGAGAAGTACAGCTTTCTAAAGAGGGTGGGTGGGGACCACCCAAAGGGGTCATGTGACCAGTTCCTGGGCACTCCCTCCTCATGCATACGGTAATGAGGGAGGGGCTCAGCGGGGGATAAAAGCACGCATGCCCAGGTATTCTTTAGCTCATTCTGGAGGCCTCAACTTATGCAACTTATGTTGGGGGATGGGCTCAGGACCTTCAACCTCTTGCCTCAGAGGGCACAACAGATCACTCGGTAATGTACTAGGGTTTTCTCTGTGTTTTTATCCCCGTTTATTTTATTGACTGTTTTGCATGTATGTTTCTCTTTTGTAACATCTTTTTGAAACTGCCCTGTAATATTAAATATAAAATTTAATAAGTTTAGTCCTTTGGCTCTATTCCCACGTACCTCGCATGACTGCTCAGGCCTAGGTGTATTAACTGTTTGGTGTGTGTATGTGTATTGGGTAGAGATTCTGTGTAGATGCTAATTAACTAGTGGGCTGCTAGCAGGGGGGTAGGTTTGACTGTAATTTTAACCCTGTGGCTGCTAGTGTGCTGTTAAATTAGTGAGAACTAACCCTAACTGCAGTAAGAAAGTTTGTGTGCGATACATTTCAGTAATTGGGTTTCTATCGCCTGTTAATGATAGATGGTGGCAGCGAATAGTTGTTTTTGGGGCGGTGGTTTGTTTGGGGGTGCTTGATGTTAGTCTAACCTGTGTGAAAGGTGACTGCGTGTAACCCCTTGTTCCCCGTCCCGGTGTCAGGCGCGTCCGTCTGTTAGTGGCGTTAGATTTAAAATACAAATCAAAATCACTTTGGAGTTCTGTGACCATTATGAAAGTAATTCATCTGTGGCCCTATGCTCTCAAATGTCAAGGTGATGTCTAATAGCTCTTATAAACTACAACAGGGGTACATTATCCTCTGAATATCTCTATAAATTCTAAATTCAGAAAGGAGGAAATCAGAGTATCCATATGAAACCCAAGCAGACACTATAAAAACATAAGTCCTTGCTGAATCAAGCCATTGCTAAAATCAAGCTTAGGACTCCAGTGCTGGAAGGTAGCAGTGCTACCTACTGAGCCACCTTGCTACCCAAGATCATGTGACTTTGGTCACTAGCTGGTCTAATCACAGCAGTTATATATTGGCATAGCTCAAAGTACATGGACAGTTTCTAAAATAATATGTATGCTAGGAAATTATTGTTTTGCACTTTGCAGAAAATGTAAACCATTATTTTCCTTTTATGTTACAGAATGCAAAACTGCACCTATTAGTCACTGATTATAGGGAAGGTTATTAATAAAACCTTTGTTGAGACAATCATGACAAATCACTAACCTTTTAGTAATGGGGTTTGAGTACCTGTCCGATTAGTTCTCCATGCTGGAAAATTGCTGAACACATCTGGACCAGTGCACATGCCTTCTTTAGCTTAAATCATGTTAATGTAAATGTCAGTGTGGTGATTATTCTACCTTTATTGGTGGGCGACTGTGCTGCTGCTCTTTGTGCTGGATTTCTTAATGCAACATAATGTACATATTTTATTTATTTGGGAAAGGCATATTGGAGGCTGAAACAAGAGAAACCCAATCATAAATTTAAATTCAGTTACGAAAATAAGGTAATGTAATATTTATATATTAGAGTTAAGCATATCAATAAATCACCTATAAATCACCTATGAACATTCTTTCGCTTATTGTGGAAATATGGTTGAATCTTGTGTAACTAGACAGATAGCTGGCAACTTTATTGTCTTAATAAAATATTTAAAAAAGTGCTTACTAGTGATGAGTGATTTTTTTTTCACCAGGCATTAATTCACAGCAAATTTCCACATTTTGCCATTGGCGAATTGTTTTGCGAAACATTCTCAAAAATTTTCCGCAAAAATTTGTGGTCACGTCAATTAAAACACAGTCATGTCAAAAAAAGGACACAGTCGAATAAAAAGGGGCGTAATTACTTCCAAAAAGTTGTGCGCATCAAAAAAAAGTCCTGCGCATAAAGAAAGCCTTGTGGCACCCACAGTTTGCACATTTTTTTCTGTTTCGTGAATTTTTCCATAGTTTCCATAATTTTTCAGCGACGCAAAAAAAGATAGGTGAACCTGTTTTATATGAGATGAATCACTCTTTAGAAAAGTGTTTATGCCTCCCTGGCACCCTGGCATGAAAATCAGACCTTTTCTTCCTGATAAAAATAAATCCCCAGATCCTTTTCAATTAAGGATACCCCCAAAACTATACCATTTGATGTGTAACTTGCATTTATATTATTTTACACTTGTCCACATTGAACCTCATTTTTCATTTTGCTGCCCAGTTTTCCAATTTTGTCAAATCGCTCTGCAAAGTGGCAGCATCCTGCATGGAACTTATAGTTTTGCACAATTTAGCATCATCAGCAAAAATAGAAACAGTACTTTCTATGCCCACCTCCAGGTCATTAATAAACAAGTTAAAAAACAAAAGACCAAGGACTGACCCCTGCGGTACTCCACTAACCACACTGGCCCAATTAGAAAATGTTTCATTTACCAACACTCTCTGCAATCTATCCTTCAGTCAGTTCTCTATAGTACAAATATTATGCTCCAGGCCAAATATTACTCACTTGTATCATTAACTTTCTGCGTGGTACTGTATCAAATGCTTTAGCAAAGTCCAGAAAGATGACATCCACTGCCATTCCAGCGTCGATGTTCCTGCTTACCTTCTCATAAAAGGCAATTAAATTAGTCTGGCAAGATCTGTTACAAATAAAATCATGCTGGCACAAACTCATAGGGGCTGATTTACTAATCCACGAATTCGAATCCGAATAGGAAAAATTCGGATTGGAAACAAACATTTTGCAACTTTTTCATATTTTTTGCGATTTTTTCGTCACCGTTAAGACTTTATCGTAAATTGTCGCGACTTTTTCGTAGCCGTTACGACTTGCGCGAAAAGTCGCAACTTTTGTAGCCGTTACGATTTGCTCGTACATTGTCGCGACTTTTTCGTACTGAGCACTCGTAAACGGCGGGCAAAACTTTCAGACTTTGCATGATTTTGGAAGCCTCCCATAGGACTCAATGGCACTCTGCAGCTCCAACCTGGCCCAAGAAAAGTCACGATACTGAAGCTTGAATGAATCCGAAACTTTCGTACTCGGCGCGAAGTCTACGAAAATGTCACAACAATTTGCACAAGTCGTAACGCTATGAAAAAGTAGCAACATTTTGCGAAACAGTCGTAACGGCTATGAAAAAGTCGCGACAATTTACGGAAAATCGCAAAATACCGATCATTACGAAAAAAACGCATTCGGACGCCTTCGGTCCGTTCGTGGATTAGTAAATCAGCCCCATAGTATTGTGAATTGCAATGTATTCAAGTATAATATTCCTTAATACCCCTTCCAAAAGCTTTACTACCACTAATGTCAGACTAACAGGCCTATAGTTTTCAGGCTGAGAACGGGATCCCTTTATGATAACGGAACCACATTATCAAATGTTATGAAATATCTTATAATTATTATTAGTGAAGAGCGAATTTGTTCGCCAGACACGGATTTGCAGCAAATTTCCGCATTTCTCCATTGGCAAATTGTTTTGCAAAACTTCAGTGAAAATGCGCAGCGGAAAAAATTGTCATGCATCAAAAAAAGACACGGGTGACAAAAAAGTTGTGTGACAAATGCGTTTTGCATATTTTATGGTGTAACGAAACAGGACTAATTATTATAATCATTATCATCATGATTTTCCCTCCAAATATATGTCCGATCAAGTAGATTAAAAAATATATATATATATATGAAACAGACAGTGTTTATTTTTCTGGTGAAATAGACTCCATGGAGAAATTCTAGTGCTTTTCTAGTGATTTTTTTTCTTAAAAATGTGGTACTGGCAAAAGTTTGTTAATCCCGTTTATACAACGTAGGGGCCTGCCAGTGGATTCCAATGTCTGTCTATGCAAACTGCCTATAATAAGCAGTGCCGGCTGCCAGCATTTCACACATAAACAGGTACACCTCTTCTTTTGCACATAATTTTGCAACGGTGGGCATGTGGTGATACAAAGTATAAAACAGCAAGTAATTTGTGCCATGTTTTTTGCACTTAGCCCTGTAGGTTGTGCCCAAAGTCACAGCTCTGTGCTCTACCTAGTATAAAATGCAAAGAACTGTGGCTTTCTTTGCATACAGTACTACTTGCATTCAGTGGTAAGCAAGTATTCAACTGGTGTGGGCCTGGAATGCCCCCTAATTTGCACATCATTGAGACCACAGGCTATGGAGCACCAGGGCCACAAGGCAGTCAATTGTGCTTTTTCACTTAATCTTGACATTAGTAAAAGGTTTGAGCAAAAACTGAAATATAATTTATTTATAATTATTTTTATTATTTTTCTATAGATATTTAATTGGACATTATAGAGTGTCAATGAGCAAATGTAAAGGTAACATATGGTCTAGCCATGCTGTTTAACCATACTTAATGTAGTACTGGATATGATGGCTTATTTTTATACTCTAATGTTTTAATGGCCATGTATACATGCTAAGCACTTCTGCCTAGATCTTACAGAGTGGGGTGTTTACATTGTGCAGACTGAAGTGGGCACAATGCCCAGAGTGCAGACCTGCAGGTGAAAGGAGGTCGGAAGTCCTTTATCAGCAACTCACAATTTGCTGCATCAATAGACACAGACCTTGAGAACTCAGCACACAATATTATATAATAAATTTATTTGTGCAGTATTTCAAGGCAAAGTCAGTGACATCTTCAAACAAAGTATACAAATCCTGTGTGTGTGCTGAATTCTGCAAAATTATGTCCACTGAGAGGAACCCACTCCCTCAACAGAAGAGTTCTCATACAAATGGAAACTATTTTCACAGCAAAGAAATGCAATGGATATGCTAAATAAAATGCATTTTAAGGGACTATATTCATAAGGATAAATTTACAAATTCCTTAAACAGAAGTACAAAAGCACTAAGGGGTACCATTTCATGCTTATTCAGGGAGCACTCCTGTCTAAGATCTGGGTGGACTCTACATCTTGTACCGGATAAAAAACCAGCAAAAAGCGTACAGCACAGTGCCAGTGGGTGCAGGGCTGTAGGCCAGCTGCGACCTTATCATCTACATTTGAATGGCGTAGACGTTGGTGGATGGGTAGGGACTCCCCTGGCCCTGGCACTGTATTCATGGGTGCAGCTGCAGGTCTCTGTGGTCTCCTTGTTCCTTTTGCATAAACATTTATAATTTAAAGAGCAAATAGAAGTGCATACATTATATATAATTCATTTGCAGAGTAATCATTTTTTAGGTATGGTAAGCTTAAAAATTCTCCAGAAACAAATATAGGCAACCTCTCTTTCCTGGCTAGAGATATTTGGAACTCACGTCACCCATTGAACATGTTCTAATGTTACTTTATCAAAAGCAAGCTATTTTGGTAAGGGAGCTAACACTGTCTTCATCATTAAAATGTATTCTGTGCAGAAAAAGAAGAACTAATCCCTGTTGGTATATTTTTTTATCTTATAAAACAAGATGGTTTATTATTGACGCCTTTTAGGTGTCAGAGTGTACTGTATGTTATGCATTCAGGTAAACAGCAGTTATATGTTATTGTCATTGTCTTGGCTGCAAATGCTGCAGAAATAAATTGCTAATTCTTATACAGCAGTGGTTAGTCATAATTGTATTGGTCCTTCTTATAAAGCTTAAGCAAAAACAATGTCACCATAATGAATAATAGTTGAAGCAGGCTTATTATATTGAGTAGGCAGAGTTGATAAAGACACAATGTAAACAACAACTGCATTGTATACAGTATATGTCATTAAATAAAAATTACCAAGTGCATTGAATAGATAAACCCATTGTATAGCCTTGACCACTGCATGTTAACAAGCATATTGTACAATTCCAATTTATTGTTGTCACTCAGTCCTCCCACACTAGCAGTTACATGGTGATAGCCAAAGTCTATGCAGCAATAAATTAGTCCCTGTGTGGTTTAAATTGACATACATGTTTAATTGTGATTCACTTGTGAGATACTACCTAGTATCATTTCTAGAACATTTATAAAATTATTTGTGAAAGACATCCTGCAACCCATGTGCCTGCACCCTATTTTAATCGTAATTATGTTTCATTTGACTCAAATTCTAATAAATGTTCTTTAGATTCCAATTTTTGCATTATTTTTTCCTAGGTGCTAGTAAGTAGTGATGACGAAATCTGTCCTGTTCTGCAGCTATCTTAGAGTGGTAGGTTCCATTTACAGAAACAGCCAGATCATTTTTTATTTTTCTGACATTTTTTCTTATTAGCAATTCCCACAAATTGGTAAACATACATTTATATCTGCTCTTTTAAATAGTACATACTTTTTTCAGGTGTTTAATTTCAAACCACCTCCATTGATATAGAGGAAATTTCACCTCATTGGAAGCAAATAGGTTATGGAGGTCACAGCTAGGATAGTATAACTTCTTATTTTTTAATTTAGGCTTTAGACTTTCACTGGTAATGGGATTTGAAGTGATCAAAGTATAATCCCAGGCTTTTAGTGTAGAGTAGAGACAATAAAGTCTTCAATCTATTTACTTCTCACTCTGCTAAAAATATGTTGTTGAAATGGTGCCTGAGACAACCTTTCATGGTTGAGCAGCTATTGTTTTTCACCATTAAATACATTAAATAACTTCTTTGGTGAAGTGATTCTTCTGATTTTCAAATCTTGTCTAGTGCTGCAGTTCTTGTGTTGACAAGTGCTATGAATAAAGTAGATATTTCTTATTTGTGGCAGCATTTCTGACATATTTTAAAATAACACATATTTGAAATTACCCTCATTGTGTAACACTTATTTTCTTATTGAAGTCAGAGCACAGTGTGTGACACCTTATAGCCTGTATATAAAAATACTCATTTAGTTATACAGGTAAATATATTTCTTTGTAGTTCATATTATTTTATTATGTAGCATACTAAAATTTACCATTTCTGGGGAGACAAGGAAATTATGAATTCCTCATGGAATTACTTCGGTTTCCTTTCTCTCTGTTATATATATATATATATATATATATATATATAAATTTAGAGCATATTAAAAAGACATGCCACACTCACATGGCTTAGTGGAAAAAATAAAGAAAATTTATTGTTACACGTCGTGTTTTCTTTATTTTTTCCACTAAGTCCTGTGAGTGTGGCATTTCTTTTCAATATGCTCTATACTATTTTTTGATACTGCACCTGGGCTCTCTTTATATCTTTAAATGTGAGTGCCTGTTGCCCACGACTAGATATAAATATATATTTTAAATACATATGAATAAGTATGACTCTGATAGGAATCAGTATGAATTTTTGGTTCCCATTGTTACTGCTATCTCTTTATAAACACAAGCATGCATTGAAGCATTCACATATTTAGGTTAAAAAGATTTCTTTCTTTCGCCTATGATTACCAGCTGTTAGGTAACAGAAGATCTATAGTCCAGAAACCTAAATAATTTATAGATAAATCTTTTTCCAGCTGTGAGATCAAAGGCACACATTTCTTAATGATGGTCCTTGTTTGATCTATCTTTGTTTATACTACACATGAGAACATAACAAAACCAATTTGTATTGATATTTGCATATCCCAAAAGAGGGGTTAAATAGGCTTATAGATGTTATGAATGAACACCATATGCCATTAGAAAATACATTCATACATCAACAGTATGTCTTTTCTACCCACAATATTAATATTAACAATTTTTTATAGCTGAAAGTATAACAATATTACAATTAAATTATTTTTTTGTAAAATTTTTTATTCCATTATTGGAATAAACTCCCCTGTGTGGAATGAGAATTAAAATCTCACTAGGGGCTTTCTGTAAGGTACACACTAAAAGATTCAAATTAGGTCAAGTTGATTACATTTGTCCTAATCCAAAGTATATAAATTACTAAGGCTGCATTTTTGTCATTGCTGATATATCTGAATACATTATTATATCTGACTTTTGGAAAGCCAGAAGCCAATTTGATTATAAGAACATACCTCGTGCTAAAGTTAAATAAAATCAACAAATTCTGGAAGGCCTGAAGGGAATATTTCTGCTAGCAGTAAACAATTGTATATATGTTATGAAAATATCAACCTATTGAATCCAAACAATTTCTCTTATCTTTAGTAATTCCATTTACAGTATAAATTAGAAGGGGGCAGAAGACAATTTGTCTTTCATAATGCTACAGAGTAGGTTACATTTTATACATACTGCTTTGTTTTCTCCTCTATATTGTAGTTCTTAAATCATATTGTACCTATACATTTCATGGACTCATACTAATTGCTATTACAATTTTGGTTGAAATGGCAAATCAGGCAGACATTGCATTCTTGATATTTTCTTTGCGCAAAGTAGTGTTTAGAGCTCTGACTCTCTTCAGCATTTACTGTTGTTTTATAATTGCCAATTTCTAACAATTTTTGAAGTGCATCCAATGATTTTACCAAAAACATCAAATCTGTATTTAAGCATCAACGTTTTGTTCCAATACATGAACCTTCATCAAGATCTATATATTTACTGTATATATATGTATATATATCATACATATATATCATACAAAAACAAATGCTGCTAAACGCAATTTGTTGCCTTTAACCTGTAATCATAGAAAAAAGTGAAGAAATAACATTTCAGATGGTTTAAATCTGACCCAACAAACCATAAGATTTGCACTGGAAATATTTAGATCTTTGCCTTTTTAGGAAGCAAACATACCACCACAATCTATAATAACTTTCTCTCTTCTCTCTTTGAGAAAAAAAATCTATTTGGAATGAGAAAAGCGGAATCCTTCATACCACACTGTGATTAATAGTAAATCTTGTGTTGGAATGTAGATTGAATTTTATATTAGCATAAATCAGTATTTTCAAGAATAAGCGACTCCATCCGGGAGGCTTTTGACATTCAATATAGCTTCCATAAATTATTCATTCAGTTGTTCATTTCTTTGGTGTTCAAGGCTTGTTAGAACAGTTATTTTCACTTGAAAGATATCCTCAGAGGCGCCTATGAACAATTGCAAACTATTAGCATATTTGAGTGATTCAGCATTTTTCCCTTGCTCTAACAAGATACCTGTCATAAATATAATTCTTACATAGCAAAACCATCATTTAACCATAACATTCCAGAAACACACCAATTATAATAATATTTCTACATATGGTGACTAATCAGCTAACACTGATGTAGCAGACTGAAATAAATTGTTCTTTAGTCCCAAAGATGTCTGAATTAGTAAAGGAAAAGGCATATACCAGTGATTGCAGTATTTCTGTATATAGTGTCCCCTCTGGCTTCCTTTCTCCAATGTTTTTTACTTATTTGATGAAATGAAAATTGTGTTTTTGTGGATGTAACCATTTCATTCCAAGCAATGTGGTAACAAGCTTGTTTATAGAAAATATTAATACTGTTGACTAATAGATTATTGTTATATTCTGGAGTAGAAATTTCTTTGTATCTTACTATGGATAATATGAAGAGGTACACATTCAGGTATAGGTATGCCCAATGGGTGGGTTGGAAATCTTTATTGCTATTGGTGTACATGGAAGTGCCCCCCTAATGGTAGCCTTTGGATTACAATCATTAACAAAGATGCTGGAAACCTTAGACATATGAAAGCCTTCGTGAAGAGTAGATCCTACAGTTACCTTAGTGAAAAGGAGGGACCCTAAAATAGTGTTAAAATAGAAAAGTGATTCCCAACCAGTGGCTTGTGAGCAACATATTGTTTACCAACCCCTTAGATGTTGCTCCCAGTGGCCTCAAAGTAGGTGCTTATTTTTTAATTCCTGACTTGGAAGCAAATTTTAGATGCATACAGGCCATGTGTACTGCCAAACAAAGGCTCCTGTAGGCTGCCAGTCCACACTTGGCTACCAAATAACCAATCACATCCCCTACTGGTCACCTCCTAGAAATATTTCTAATGCTTGTGTTTTTCCTCTATTTTTTTATATTTAACTGTTGTTCATTGTTACAAAAGTTTGGGGACTCCTGGGTTATAAGCTACAAAGAGAAAGCATCTAACCAAACAGAGAGAAGGATCCCTTGAAAAACACTGCTATAAACTGTAACTAAAACCCTGTCTAGCATATATCATCTTAGAGATAAAATGGTCAAGCCATCATGGATCATCTTTGCAATCAAATGCACACAAATAAACAGTTAAGTGTTTGTTTTAAGAACCACTGACGTCCAAACTATTGTGATTGTGCAGCAGTAAAAACATTTCTTTCACCTCATTTGTGAAAACCCACCTGAAATAGGCAAGTGCAATGTTTGCTCTGGTGGAAGAGTCAGGAAATGTAATTTTTAATTCATAAGGTTATTTACATGTATATTTTATATTCTACCTGTATTAAAATAAAATATAAATAAATACATGTATCTATTAGAGCAAATGTAGTTTACTTCTAAACATAGTTTTATCGAGATTCACTAATGATGTTTTATAACAGTAATTTATACAATTAATTTATTACAAAATAAATTTATACAAGGTGATAAAACTGTAATATCTTCTAAACATGTCTGATTTTACATAAAATATTATTTTCTTTAGCAATATAGCAACCAATTAAAAAGTTAGGTTTGGTTCATAAAAGCATATGTTGGCCAATTTTATACCGTTTATTAATGGAAAGGCCTGGTGATAAGCAGTACGGGGCTTGAGGCACAGTCAAATCTCTCTTAAATTACCTGCACTCCTCCTGGACAAAACAAACTACTTGGTTCTCTTCTAGTCAGAGTGCAATCAGCAGCCAATTGTTCAAATTCTCTACATTATTCAGCAGGGTACACAAGTGTTGCAAGTGTTGAAATCTTGAGTGAGTGCTTCTGAGAACTTAAGGCATAGTAACATTTAGGGGCCCATTCATTAAAGCACACATTTTTGCTAGTTAAAAGCACGATTCGAAAAAAAAATCAGAGTAACCATGATAATTTCTGATGTGCGATAATTGTGTGAAAATGATTTTCTTGGTCGTACAAAATATTGTGGTTGTGATCCAAAAGTCACAAAATTTTCGGATCCGAACGATTCGGTGCAAAAACCTTTCAGGCTTTGATACTTCACTCTACAGCTCCAACCTGGCCAAAAGATAGTCACAATACCAAAGCTTGAATGAATTCTAAAATGGTCATAGTCTTTGCGACAAATATGACTTTTTCGTAGAAACCACGAAAAAGTAGTGCAATTTTAACAAAATTACGAAAAGATCTAAAAATTTGAAAAAATATGATTTTTTTCTGAAAAAAAAAATTGTGTTTCATGAACAGTAATTTATTACTCTATAGTAGACCATTCACAATCACATTCCAGTAGTGTAATAATGTTCCGCCTATTGTTAAATATAAGGATTATAAGATACCAAGAAATTTCAAGTGGCCAAAGGCCAAGTGCTTTTATACAGGTCATGGAATTCTGAGGTGACTTATAATATTCTCATAGTTTTCAACAGGGGTACAATAATTATTATAACATACCAGTTTCGGTGAGTCATGGAACAGAAATTACATCACTAAACACTGCTATTTTTTTTTCCTTTTTGTTGATATTAATAAGTTTTGTGTTTTGCAGGTGTAGGGGATTAAGGCATTTACATGTTAGAAGCTATTAAGATTACACATGCATTCTAAATACCTTAAAAGGTTGAATTTATCACTAAGTCTTATCTATGTTAAAATTGTTTTAAACGTAACAAAGAAATTAAAGTTATTGTATGTTAGGATAAATGTAATCAAAATAAATATTTCAATAGTTTTTAATATATCTGTTCACAGCTGTTGACTGCTGCTGGGTACATAAAATTCACTTTACACAGTTAAAAATAAAACAAACAATGCAGTATTTTTTTATTTTTTTTACAATTTGTACAACGTATGCTTTTTACTAGAATTTTTCTACTTTGAGGAAAAAGTTAAATAATCTTGTATTTTGGCATGCAGTTAAAATAACACTGTGGCTTAAATATGGTATATTTAATGGGTAACTCTTTAGCAATATTAAAAAGCGAGCTTTCTGGGCTCTGAGATCTCTTCTTCAGGTTGACATTTCAAAAAAATAAAGCTGAAAATATTGAGTTTATATAGGTGTGTATGAATACATATATATTAATATCATTGTTTAAACAGCAAAAAAGGAAAACAGGATTAATGGAGTCATACATTTTAAAATAGTTCCAAGTTTGGAATCAAAACAGTGTTCTGAACTGTTGAATAAATAAAACATGTGAAAGGTAAGTAGTTATTTTTATTTAAATCCTACATGACATTAATAAAGTGCCTTTCAAGAAGAAAAGCAAATTTTTTTAAGAGTCAAAAAAAGATATAAAACAAAGTATAAATGTCCTTAAAACGGACTAGGATCTGGACTACAGAAGCAAAATTGAAATGGTGTTTCTATTAAGGGGTAGTGGCCTTATACTTAGGGGCAGATTTACTAAAATTCTAACTTTTCCTTATATTTTTCTTTTTAAAAATGTAAATAAACTCATTTCCACAAATGTCTGACATTTCTTAAAAAAGTGTGACTTGTTTCGAATTGTTGCATTGAAACCTCTACATTTTCAAATTGTTGCATCAGCATATATCCAAAAACCTCTAAAATGTCAAGGCAAAGAAGGATTTTTCAGGGAAGGGAAGGGATATCTGCCATTGACATCTACATGATCTCAACAAGTTTTAGCTGGCAAATTGTTGGATTCAGATTTTTAGCCATTTTGTTGCAACAGAATCAGAAAAAAATAAAAATACAACTGCTAGTAAATGGGCCCCCTTAGAGGATTATTTATCAATTTTCAAATTTAAGAAGGCATATTTATTAACATTCTCATTTTCATGGTTTTAGGGGTTTTTGAAACCATGAAAAAACTCTTTCTCAAAAAGCCATGAATGCCAAGCAATTTATTTATAAAATACAGAAAAAACATAAAGACAACACATTTTTCACAAACGGGGCATCCATAAAATCCAAAAACTTGAACTTAAAACAAAGAAAGATCTTTCAGCTGGAATCAAAGACAGCTGCCATTAACTTCTACATGACCTTGACAGCTTTTAGATTTCCTAATTTTTACTTTTGGAATTGGTTACAATTTTGATGTATAATAAATGGCAAAAAACTAACCTGTTTTCCAAAAAAAAAATTATTTTGCGCAAAAAAATTTGAAAAATTAAAAGAAGAAACACAAATGTTAGTAAATGACCCACCTTAGGGGCAGATTTATCAAAATTCAAATTTGTGAAAAAAACACGAACGTGAAAAAATTAACTGCAACAAAACTTTTCTTCTCAAATGCTAGCATTTTATAATTAGCATAAGCATTTTAAGCATTTTCTAATGTTACTAAGAAATAACATTCCCATGAGTATTGTGTGAAAAAGTCACACATGGGGAAGATTCATCAAAACGAGTTCAAATCCCGAAATGGGTAAAATTCGGATTAGAAATGATAATTGCTGATGATCGTAAATGTCACGAAAATGCTTCCGAAAAAAATCATAATAGTCATGATAATATCGTATTGGCGATCTGAAAGTCACAAAATTTTCATATCTGAACGGTTGACTTTGATCCTTTGTGCATGTTTTTTGAAGCCTCCCATAGGACGCAATGGCACTCTGCAGCTCCAACCTGGCCAAAGGAAAGTCACGATACCGAAGCTTTAATGAATCTGAAACTTTTGTACGCGTTGCGACTTAAAATTTGTTGCATAGTATGAAAAAGTCTTGCAAATTAACTAAAAAATTAGAAAATACGAACAATACGAAAACTTTGAAAAATATGAATTTTTTGCATTTGGAAACGTACTTTGATAAATGTGCCCCATAGTGTGATGAGTAAATTTTTTTGGCAGCCATGGATTTGCAGCGAAAATTCCGCATTTTGGCATTGGCAAATCTTTTTTGCATCAGAAATTGTTGTGCACATCAAAAAAAGTCGCAGTCAAGTAAAAAAAAAGAGTTGCATGCGTCACAAAAGTTGTGTTTGCTAGCTTTTACTTGATAAGTTTTTTTCTGTTGACTTTTTTGATGATTTTTTTATTTAATAAATACAGACTATTTGTGGTTCTTAATCATATTCTTAAGTATATTTGCATTCATCTCTTTTTGGCTGTGTTTATTCTCAAATCGTGAAAGTATAAACTCGAATTTAATAAATCATGTTTTTGTTCATTCCAATAAACTTGACATTTTACCAAACGCAAATGTTTGCTTATTTATTTAAAAATGTAAAAAACTTTAATACATTGAATTTTCAGTCTTCTCATCATTTTCAAAGGGTCTATAAACTCTCAAATAAATTTGAAAAACTTTGAAAGGACTAGCCCCATATGTAACAAAAGGTACTTAGTTTGCCCAGGAGCAGTAACCCATAGTACAAATCTGATGAACTGAAATGTTAAAAGCTTGCAAGTTCATGTAGAAGTCAGTGGGAGTTGTCTTTTGTGGGTTATGTTACAAAAGGCACTAAGTTCGCCCAGAAGCAGTAACCCAAAGCAACCAATAAAATGTTTGGTTTTAAACAGGTGACCAGTAAATTCTATCTGGTGATAGGTTGCTATGGGTTACTACACCTGGGCAAACTTAGTGCCTTTTATTACATAACCCCCAAAGACAGCTTGAAGTTGGGGAAATTTCTTTAACATGATAGTCCTAATGTAACATTGGTTGAAAGTCCTTTGCCATTCTTCTTAATTGTTCAGCTTTTGGATTGTAGGTTACTACAGTAGGTAATTGGGTGCATTCTTGATGCTGTCTGTATTGGAGGAGATTCTACCCTGGTGTCCCTGTGGCTTTATGATTCAGATTTCCAGTCACAAAGAGATGTTATCACTTTAGTGATTGAATTTTTTTCCTAAACCTGTTAGTTCATAAAAAAACACTGGTATATTATGCCTCAGGGAAGATTTGGGAAAGATTTATTTTTAACTTATACTAATTGTAATTGATAGAAGAAAACACAAGAGAAATCGTCATGCCACTCAGTTTTTCTTGCATCATTTGATTCCACCCCATGCTAGATTTTTTATTCCTTTTCCATTGCATTTAGTTGAAAAACGTTTTCTATTGATTCAGTTGCCATGGGATATTACTCTAGTTGAAAGCAAAGCAGATGTCTCCCAAAAACTGATACATGACTTTCTGATTTTATTAAATAAGCAATACAAATAGTTTTGTATTGTAACCCCTTATTGCATAATGTTATGTTATACAGGTGGGCAAATTAACAGGAGAATATGAAAGGTTGTTGCTGAGCTGGAGCAGTGAATAATGACACTTCTGAATCTGATACTGACTTTGATGTTGACGTACAAATAATATCAACTTTGATGTAGAATTCAAAGACAGGGTAACCATAGAGTTTCCTGTCAACATCAAACTGAATCTTAATATCAAAGTTGTACTGGATCAGTGACAAGTTGTAGCACTTCATGCTCCTAATGTTCTGTAAAACAAAATAAAATAAAAAAATACAGCATGTAGGACATTCTAAAACCTCTGTTTTTAAAAATGTCTAGCTCCAAGGACATTAATTAAAATAACATGAAGAAAGTTTCAGATTATTTAAGTTTATGTTTGGTTAATATGAAAAGAAATCTGTCATATCAGAATCAAAGAAAAAAATAAGTACGCTGTAGGGACCCAAGTTAAATGCACTGCAAATGTACTTTCTGTAAATTAACAAGCTGTTTGTCAGCATGGAAAGGGCTGAGTTGTATATAAAATACTGAAATATCTGATGCCAGAGCCAAGTCAATACTACTTGGCCCAGTGAACTGTATGCATGCAAACTCACTGCCACCACCTCCACTGGTCACTCCAATTCTGCTGATTGCATGTCTGCTCATCATCATGATTTGTTTATATAGCACCAGCAAATTACTTATCGTTTCACAATAAATGTAAACAAACAGAGATCTTAAAAGTTTAACAAAAAAGGTATACAGAGTAACAGTAGGATCAGAGGGCTCTGCTTGCAAGAGCTTACAATCTACAGGGGTTAGGGGTACATTGAAACAAAAGGAGTGTAGATACTGATTGATGATTTATGATACATATATAAATGTCTGATCAGCTTAGATATATTGCATATGCTCCCTAAACAGATGGGTCTTTAGGGAGCGTTAGAAGATTTGGAAGGAAGGAGAGAGTATGATGGGCTGAGGCAGAGAGTTCCAGAGACAGGCAGAAGCCCAGGAGAAGTCTTCGGGAATGGGAAGAGGTGATGAGAGGATAATAGAAGGGAAGGTCGGAAGCAGAACGTAGGTTGCGTTAAGGAGTGTATAGACGGAGGGGCTTTAAGTAAGGGCCTTATATATCAGTGTAAGTCATTTGAATTTGATTCTAGAGGAGACTGGGAGCCAGTGAAGAGATGTGCAGAGTGGAGCAATAGATGTGGAACAACAAGATAGATGAATGAGTCTGGCAGCAGCATTTAGAACAGATTGGAGTTGGGAAAGGCGATATGTTGGGATGCCAAGGAGTAGATTACGATAATCAAGGCGGGGGATGATGAGGGATGGATTTTTAGTTGTGTCTAGACTAGAGATGTAGCGAACTGTTCGCCGGAGAACTAATTCGCACGAAAATCGGGTGTTCGCAAGTTCGCAAGTTCGCGTACTTTTAGCGAAGTTCGCAATTTTGGGTTCGCCTTAGCTGGAGCCAAATTTTGACCTCTCACCCCAGAGCCAGCAGATACATGGCAGCCAATCAGGCAGCTCTACCTCCTGGACCACCCCCGGACCACTCCCTTCCATATATAAACCGAAGCCCAGCAGCCATTTTACATTCTGCCTGTGTGTGCTTGATGAGTTAGCATAGGGAGAGAGCTGTGCAGGGGTTTGAGGGACAGTTTAGGTAGCTTTTCTGACTAGTAATCTACTTTCTACTGCTCTGTATGTAGCTGCTGGGGACAGCTCTCCTGCTGATCTCATCTGCTGTAACCCAATACGTTACACATAGTAGTGACATTGCATTGCAATAAAATCACCTGCAATAATATATTCCGTATCCAGTACTGCGGCGTTTTGTCTTTGCGTGTGAACCGGCTGTAACCTTTACACGACTTGATTGGCATGTAGACACCGGACGTTTTAAAGCAGTTTATTACACAAGTTTAGAAATGTAGTGTGATTTCTGCCCTTTACAGCACAAAACGCAACGCTGTGTCAACAACGTATTTTTCAGATAAATTTTTGCCCTTGATCCCCCTCCTGCATGCCACTGTCCAGGTCGTGGCACCCTTTAAAAAACTTTAAAATCAGTTTTCTGGCCAGAAATGGCTTTTCTAGGTTTTAAAGTTTGCCTTCCCATTGAAGTCTATGGGGTTCGCAAAGTTCGCAAAAGTTCGCACTTTTTGGCGGAAGTTCGCGAACGGGTTCGCAAACTTTTTTTGTGAGGTTCGCTACATCTCTAGTCTAGACTGAGGTAAGGGCGTATTCGCCAATGTTGTGTTTTAAGCAAATCATTTAAATTTTTTAAATATTAAGAGGTCCTGTATTAGGTATGAGACCTCTCATTTAGAATGCTCAGGTCGTGGGGTGTTCCAGATAAGGGTTATTCCTGTAATTTGATTTCATACCTTTTGCCTCCAGTAAGGATTAATTATATCTTAGTTGCAATCAAGTACAAGTAACAATTACAGGTATGGGACCCAATATCCAGAATGCACAGGACTTGGGTTTTCCAGATAAGGGGTCTTTCTGTAATTTGCATCTCCTACCTAAAGTCTGCTAAAAACATGATTTAAACAGTAATTAAACCCAATAGGATTGTTTTGCCTCCAATAAGGATTAATTATATCCTAGTTTGGATCAAGTACAAAGTACTGTTTTATTTTTACAGCGAAAAAGGAAATCCTTTTTAAAAATGTGAATTATTTGATTAAAATGGAGTCAATGGGAGATGGCTTCTCTGTAATTCACGTGTCAGGTGATCAGTAACACACAGAGCATCACAACATGGTGTCTCAAGGTAAAAGATGCAAATGGGCAATAGTTACTGATATGTGTATGCCAGTTTGGGGAGATTTTTTAATAGGTCACTTATTAGGATATAATAGGATATAAATCATCTGTCAGCTAAGTATTCACTCTAATGGAAAAGTTTAAAGTTTAGCACCAATAAAATGTTTATCATATACTAATCAATAAACAAAGCTTTAGTCACGTAACTCTGGGCAAATTTGCACCTGGGCAGCAACCCATCACAATCACATTTTTGCTGTCATCATTCCACCTGCAGCTGGCTGAAAAAAAGCTAATCACTGATTGGTTGCTATGGGTTGCTGCCCAGGTAGCAATTTGCCAAAAATCTTTCATGACCTAAACAGACTTAGCTGAAGCAGGTCCCTGAGCACACTAATTAGAACATTACAGGATTCCAGGACAAGGTAAACTAATGAAGAGGTATGGATAATAAAATATTTTCACCTTACGCACATTACACTGTGCATGTATGGGATCCACTATCCTTAAATATGTTATCTAGAAATCTCTAAATTACTGGAAAGCCATCTTTTGATCAAATAATTCAAAATTTTTAAAAATTATTTCCTTTTCTCTATAATAATAAAAATCGTACCTTGTACTTGATCGCAACTAAGATATAATTAATCCTTATTGGAGGCAAAAGGTATGAAATCAAATTACAGGAATAACCCTTATCTGGTACACCCCAGGTCCTGAGCATTTTAAATGAGAGGTCTCATACCTAATACGAGACCTCTTTATATTTTAAAAAAAATTAATTATTTGCTTAAAATGGGAAGTAGAAGCCGTCATTAACTAAAAGAAAATGTAATCTGTGCAAACATACAAAGGTATTGCAATAATAAGTTATTATAAGTCACTTAAGTCACTTAACATTACACATTGCTTTTAGGCAAGTTCATTTATCAAAACATATGTCTTTAGATGTTTGAAAAAAGGAATATTTTACATAACATGAATCACACTCACTCTTCATCTTTACCTTGACCTTTGTAATTTATACAGACATAATTTAAATTTAAACTACAATTTTGCACAAGAATGGAGAATATGATACATCTTCAACAAAACAAATGATCCATTAATCATTGTGGGTTGCTTAATTAGGGTTATATACACTGCATTTTATTTCAGTAGCAACTTTAGATTTTAAAGAAATCAAAATATGACAACAAAACCCACCAATTATGCCTAATTACATATCTGGCAACCCTTTCATTTTTAAAAAGTTTCAGACGTATATTTCATTTGATATAAACTTTTTTCCTATTTGATACATTTAGTTTTTCATTTTTAAAATGCTGTAAAATGCTTTTTTAGCCTACGGTTTGTTATTATCCTTTTGTAGACTATTTAAAGCTTCCTCAGAATCCCATGGGACATTTCCGGCACAGAGCACATTTTTTGTCCTTAATCTATAGGGTTTTCTGGTACCTCCAGCACCTTCTCACCTTGGCCTATTTTACATACATAAAGTAGAATACAACAAGCCACAATAAACTTCTGTTTAGAAGCAATGAAAGGTGGGAAAGTGAAATTGTTATTCCCAAATATGCCACTGCATTGCAAACTGACAACTTATAATAAATTAACGCTGTAGTCTCCAGACCCCAAAGTATTATTTTAAGCCTCAAATTATTACAATTCTTTAAAGTAGAATCACAGCTTCCCTTTTTTTTTTTTTACTTTCATTACTTTATTTATATTCATATACAAATACCATTACTGTGTTGGAGTTTTACAAATTTTAAAGTTCCTGACTACAATGCTTGTTTTCTCTTGTACCATTTAAAATATATTTTACTTGTTTTTAATGCCAACAATGATGCCATAATTTAAATGCTCTGCAGTTAAACTGTTTATTGAATTGCATTGCTTGACTGCATCCATGTTTGCACTTTTGGGCAGTATTCTTATGCATACCTCTAAAATGCTCTTTAGCAATGGTCAGGGGCCCTCAGAAAACACTGGACCAGCGGCCCACTCTCAAGGTCATATTTACTCTTCTCTGCACTACTTATTTATTCTCCTAGTCTCTTGTCTTTACAAATCTATTCTTCCCTTCATAAATCATCTTTGTATATAAATAAAAAACACCCATGGGATTGTTATACAAGGACAAATGGTTGGGTCAACAGGATGGCTAACTGACATCTTGGCCCACTGAGAGTTTTCCTGGTGGGTCAGCCGATCTATAAACGTTAACCAGTGCTAGGTTACTTGCACAGAGTACAAACTAGCCCTGTGCTTGTTTATATTTAAAAAGCAAGGCAAGATTGGTGTGTTTAATGTGCAAATGTAATTCATATAAAATGTATTTGTGTTAGAACTGCTATTGTTCTTAAGAGCTTTTTAACCCTTTGGCTGCCAAGACCGTAGCTCCTACGTGCTGACAAAAAAAGTTGCTAAGTGCCCAGCACGTAGGAGCTACGTTTCTCATGCAGCCAGCGCGTTCTCTGCACTCGCCGATCAATGCGAGTGCAGAGACGCGCTGCCAGCCCCACAACCCCCTAGGCAACGAGCTTACCGGCGCTGATGGTCCTCTCCCTCCTCCGATCGCCCCCAGACTGACCCAAAGTCGCAGCGACGTCATCAAGACGTGCCTGCTGCATGGGGTATAAACATTCCATCTCTGGCGCCGCCCCCTTCACTCTTGGAGCCTCGTGGACCTGCCTGCAGCCCCCTGCGACCCTCCAGCACAGAGATCTGCCTTGCCTGCCTTTGAGATCTGCCCCCAGGTACATTTTTTGCACTATTACACACACATTACACCATTTACACTAAGGGGCTGATTTACTAAGACACGAATTCCGACCGAATTGGAAAAATTCAGATTGGAAAACGAACATTTTGCGACTTTTTCGTATTTTTTGCGATTTTTTTCGGCGCCTTTACGACTTTTCAGAAATTATCGCGACTTTTTCGTTACCAATACGATTTGCGCGAAAAAACGCGAGTTTTTCGTAGCCATTCCGAAAGTTGCGATTTTTTCGTAGCGTTAAAACTTGCGCGAAAAGTTGAGCTTTTTTCATAGCGTTAAAACTTAAAAGGCGCGACGTTTTGCGCAAGTTTTAACACTACGAAAAATCGCAACTTTTTGCGCAAGTTTTAACGCTACGAAAAAATCGCAACTTTCGGAATGGCTACGAAAAACTCGCGTTTTTCTGCAAAAATCGTATTGGTAACGAAAAAGTCGCGATAATTTTCCGAAAAAATCGCAAAATACCGATCATTACGAAAAAAACGCAATCGGACGCATTCGGCCCGTTCGTGAGTAAGTAAATGGGCCCCTATCTATCATTTTTATTGCTGATTTTAATTTTTTTGCAGTTTCAATTTTTTTTTTTTACACTTACATACACTTACACACACATATACACACCTATACACCCTATCACTTCTTTGCAAGTGTGCACACATACATATTTTTTACTTTTTAGCACATAATACACTGACAGGGGGCTCTGTGTGCAAAAGCTGAGCTGGCAGGCGAGAAATCCTTATGCGCTATTTTCATTTTGGGGTCAGTACACACCACAGACTTTGGTATATCTATGCATATTGGGCATCAAACTGTTCAGTAGGCCTCTGGTGTTCCTATTTGGGGTGAGTTGCCTTTGTACGCAAGAAATTGTGTGAGATAAATGCGGCAAACTGCAACATTTTTATGCGATTTTCTGAAATGTCATAAAAACCAATAACTTTAGTAAAGCTTTGCAGATTGGTACTTTGGTGTAGAAAGGACTCTTTACCGTTGTTGGATTTGTCAGGATGTGTACTTTCCAAAAATATATGGTTTTGTGGGGGTCTCTGTATAGTTATGGGAAGTTTCGGCACATAATACGCTGACAGGGGGCTCTGTGTGCAAAAGCTGAGCTGGCAGGCGAGAAATCCTTATGCGCTATTTTCATTTTGGGGTCAGTACACACCACAGACTTTGGTATATCTATGCATATTGGGCATCAAACTGTTCAGTAGGCCTCTGGTGTTCCTATTTGGGGTGAGTTGCCTTTGTACGCAAGAAATTGTGTGAGATAAATGCAGCAAACTGCAACATTTTTATGCAATTTTCTGAAAACTCATAAAAACCACTAACTTTAGGAAAGCTTTGTGGCTTGGTACTTTGGTGTAGAAAAGACTCTTTACCCTTGTTGGATTTGTCAGAATGTGTACTTTCCAAAAATATATGGTTTTCTTGGTTTCTCTGTATAGTTAGGGGGGTTACTGCACATAATACGCTGTCAGGGGGCTCTGTGTGCAAAAGCTGAGTTGGCAGACGAGAAATCCATATGCGCTATTTTCATTTTGGGTTCAGTACACACCACAGACTTTGGTATATCTATGCATATTGGGCATCAAACTGTTCAGTAGGCCTCTGGTGTTCCTATTTGGGGTGACTTGCCTTTGTACACAAGAAATTGTGTGAGATAAATGCGGCAAATTGCAACATTTTTATGCGATTTTGGATTTTGGATTTGTCAGAATGTGTACTTTCCAAAAATATATGGTTTTTAGGGGTCACCCTACATTTCTGCAGCTTCTACCCCTCATAAAACTGCAGTGTGTTTATGAATTGGGTAAAGATAAGCCATGAAATTAGTGTGCACAAGGTATATTTGGGGGTCTCTAAGTGCCATGTGCTTTGATAAAACTATGTACAGTGGGCATCAAACTGTTCAGTAGACCTCTGGGGTTCATATTTAGGGAGGTTTGTCTTGGTACCTAATGATCTGTAGAAAATAAGTTGCTGCATAGTGGAAGTTTTGAGGTGATTTTTGGAAATGCCATAAAAATCGTCAAACTTAGGAAAGCTTTATGGCTTGGTACTTTGGAGTAGAAAGACATGGGTACCCATTGGGGTGAATGTACTTTTTACTAGCATTATCCCACATATAATGATGTAAATGTGTTGATTTTGCAGAAGCTGAAATTATAGATCATATGGGGGTATGTTCACATTGGGGCCCCTACATGCCACATACTTAGGTAAACCTATACATATTGAGCATCAAACTGTTCAGTGGGCCCCTGGCGTTCATATTCAGGGTGTTTTATCTTGGTACCTAATGCTATGTGGGAGATAAGATGCTGGAAACTGGAAGCTTTGAGTGGATTTTTGGAAATGTTATGAAAATTGCCAACTTTAGGAAAGCTTTGCGGCTTGGTACTTTGGAGTAGAAAGACATGGGTACCCATTTTAGATTCGGGGGAATGTGTACTTTCCAAAAATATATGTCTTTCTGGGGTGAATGTACATTTTACTAGCATTATTCCACATATAATGATGTAAATGTGTTGATTTTGCAGAAGCTGAAATGACAGAAATGATAGATCATATGGTGGTATGTTCACATTGGGGCCCCTACATGCCACATTCTTAGGTAAACCTATACATATTGGGCATCAAACTGTTCAGTGGGCCCCTGGCGTTCATATTCAGGGTGTTTTATCTTGGTACCTAATGCTATGTGGGAGATAAGATGCTGGAAACTGGAAGCTTTGAGTGGATTTTTGGAAATGTTATCAAAATTGCCAACTTTAGGAAAGCTTTGCGGCTTGGTACTTTGGAGTAGAAAGACATGGGTACCCATTTTAGATTCGGGGGAATGTGTACTTTCCAAAAATATATGACTTTCTGGGGTGAATGTACTTTTTACTAGCATTATCCCACATATAATGATGTAAATGTGTTGATTTTGCAGAAGCTGAAATGACAGAAATGATAGATCATATGGGGGTATGTTCACATTGGGGCCCCTACATGCCACATTCTTAGGTAAACCTATACATATTGGGCATCAAACTGTTCAGTGGGCCCCTGGCGTTCATATTCAGGGTGTTTTATCTTGGTACCTAATGCTATGTGGGAGATAAGATGCTGGAAACTGGAAGCTTTGAGTGGATTTTTGGAAATGTTATGAAAATTGCCAACTTTAGGAAAGCTTTGCGGCTTGGTACTTTGGAGTAGAAAGACATGGGTACCCATTTTAGATTCGAGGGAATGTGTACTTTCCAAAAATATATGACTTTCTGGGGTGAATGTACATTTTACTAGCATTATCCCACATATAATGATGTAAATGTGTTGATTTTGCAGAAGCTGAAATGACAGAAATGATAGATCATATGGGGGTATGTTCACATTGGGGCCCCTACATGCCACATTCTTAGGTAAACCTATACATATTGGGCATCAAACTGTTCAGTGGGCCCCTGGCGTTCATATTCAGGGTGTTTTATCTTGGTACCTAATGCTATGTGGGAGATAAGATGCTGGAAACTGGAAGCTTTGAGTGGATTTTTGGAAATGTTATCAAAATTGCCAACTTTAGGAAAGCTTTGCGGCTTGGTACTTTGGAGTAGAAAGACATGGGTACCCATTTTAGATTCGAGGGAATGTGTACTTTCCAAAAATATATGACTTTCTGGGGTGAATGTACATTTTACTAGCATTATCCCACATATAATGATGTAAATGTGTTGATTTTGCAGAAGCTGAAATGACAGAAATGATAGATCATATGGGGGTATGGTCACATTGGGGCCCCTACATGCCACATTCTTAGGTAAACCTATACATATTGGGCATCAAACTGTTCAGTGGGCCCTTGGCGTTCATATTCAGGGTGTTTTATCTTGGTACCTAATGCTATGTGGGAGATAAGATGCTGGAAACTGGAAGCTTTGAGTGGATTTTTGGAAATGTTATGAAAATTGCCAACTTTAGGAAAGCTTTGCGGCTTGGTACTTTGGAGTAGAAAGACATGGGTACCCATTTTAGATTCGGGGGAATGTGTACTTTCCAAAAATATATGACTTTCTGGGGTAAATGTACTTTTTACTAGCATTATCCCACGTATAATGATGTAAATGTTGATTTTGCAGACGCAGAAATGACAGAAATGACAGTACATATGGGGGTATGTTCCCATTGGGGCCCCTACATGCCACATACTTAGCTAAACCTATACATATTGGGCATCAAACTGTTCAGTGGACCCCTGGCGTTCATATTTAGGGTGTTTTATTTGGTTACTTTATGACCTTTAGGAGTTAAGATACTATTGACTGGAAGCTTTGAAGCGATTTTTAACAATTTTTACAAATTTTGATAAAAACAAATAACTTTAGGAAAGCATTGCGACTTGGTAGTTTGGAGCAGACAGACAGTTCTACCTATTCTGGATTCCCCAGAATCTGTTCTTTCTAAAAATGTAAAATTTTCTCGGATAAACTTTCTGTTAGCGGAATTTTTGGCCTTAAAATCTAAAGTATGCAGCTTTCTGGAGCAGTGCTTTGGAAATTTGGTAGGGTACTGCTGGAGGGTTTTGACCTATACAAGTGAGAAATCTCCATAGAACTATATATATTTGGTATTGGCACGTTCAGGAGACATGGGACATTCCAAATCAGGTGTATTTTCATGCATAAAATATTTTTTGTTTCTGGTATATGTGTTTATATTATGGAAAATATTATTTTTTTTCATTTTTTAGACATCTAGAAGCCTATATCTTGTTACAAAATTGGA
Source organism: Xenopus tropicalis (assembly GCF_000004195.4). NCBI lineage: Eukaryota > Metazoa > Chordata > Amphibia > Anura > Pipidae > Xenopus > Xenopus tropicalis. Next base: position 91,331,672 of record NC_030684.2, read on the forward strand.
ATTACACAAAAATTCCACCATATTTTAAAAGCTTAGGTTGTCCTGAAAAAAACGATATATTGTTTTCCTGGGTAAACTAAAAGTCCCCCCAAGGAAAGGCCCCTAAAGTGAAACAGTGCAAAATGTTCAAAAACTGTCTGGCAGTAGAAGTTCCGCTTTGTCCAAAACGGCTGGCAGTGAAAGGGTTAAATATGGCATAATCACAAACTGCAAATATTAATGCACACACAGGCATTTCTCTTCTTTTGAATTACTGTTTTGATGGCAAAGAAAAATATACCCTAAACAGTTTTGGAAACTGTTCATTGTGAAAATTTGTGTGCGGCTCACTGCAATTCACAAAAAACGTATAGGGAAAAACTTGCTCATAATAACCATATGTGAATAAATAAGTGCATCGCTATGTTTATAAATGAGCCCCACTTTGTTATGAAGGGTTAAATGCAGTCATCTTTTGTGTCATCAGCATTAGGAAAAGCACCACCTAACCCTTATGGATTTTCTATCTTTAAAATAAGTAATATTAGCTCTAAAACAGAACTCTCTGTTTTCCTACCCATACTTTAATGCTGCTTAATTAATCAAAATTTTATAATACCTACGGTTAATGATTTTTTTGTCCCAAATGTAATAAAAGGCACAACTTTTGCCCAGGTGCAGTAATCCCTAGCCTTTGGTTTTTTTAACCATTACTTTCAAATGTGACCTGTAAATGCTTACTGATAATGGTTGTAATTGGTGATTAGACCTTTAATGAAAAATGTACATAGCTGATTAGAAACCTTTTAATAAATACAGGTATGGATCCCTTATCCAGAACACAAATTACAGGTACATTTTAAGCAAATAATTCTAATTTTTAAAAATGATTTCCCTTTTCTGTAATAAGAAAACAGTACCTTGTACTTAATCCTAATTAAGTTGCAGAACTCTATATTGGCGGCAATATTATTTTGAGTTTATTTAGTGTTTAAATGATTTTTAGCAGACTTAAGAAGCAATGAGTGAATCTGTCCCATTTGGCTTTGCTTAAACCTTTGCGAAAATGCTGAAAAATTCACAAAATTACGTACATAGATTTTTTGATGCAACTGTGACTTTTTTTAATGTGACCACAACTTTTTTCCCTCTTCAAATACATTAAAGTCAATGGGTGGTTTTCTTAGCAAATTTGTCGTCATGGCAAATTTTCGCAGCAGTTTAGCTAAAAATTTCCAATGGTGAAATGCAGAATTTTGCAGCGAATCCATGCCTAGCAAAAAATGTTCCAAATAACAAAGTGACCTGGAAAATCCCAAGTCCCAAGCATTTCAGATAATAGATCCTTTACCTGCACAGTATGTGCATAAGAAACAGTTATTACCTCACTACTTTTATTACATTTTTCCACTAAGTTTAAATCTTTTAATTATGGATAATATTTGTTATAATGCAGACTCAACTCTGCTTTTTACTAGGAATGCACCAAATTCAGGATTTGGTTCGGGATTCGGGCAAAATTCTGCCTTTTTCAGCCAAATCCACATACCTGGCCAGACCATATCCTTAAAACCATGTGATTTTTCGTCTAATAAACATAGAAGTTAAAAAATGTTTACTGCTAGCTGCACTTGCACTTTTCTTTAAGCCTTCCAAAGCCTAATTAGCATATGTAAACAATGATCTGGTTTGGTATTTGGCTGATTCTTTTATAAAGGACTCGAGGTTCAACCGAATCCCAAAATAGTGCTGCATCCCTACAGATTAAATATGTATATATAAAATATATATTTATAAATAAATATGAACTGAATATTCTGCAGTTAGTTGCTGTTCAGTTTATCCTCTTAATACATGAATAGCTTTGATGAATGAATCTAAAAACATCCAACCTTAACCTCTGTGTTATTGTTCTTTAATGGTTGTGTCCTCGTCGGATTTTGATGGTGAATGTAGCCATTTAGTGACTGGTGACTGATTTATTATTCTTTCCAGTTTAGAGACTAACTCCTTTTTTAGAGTAGTTCTGAAAGCATTACTAAAGTTCAAGTAAGATACTGGATGTCAACCTTTCAAATACTCTAAACATGGTAGGAAAAAATAGATGATTGATACTATTTGGCCTTCATGCCTAAGAAATAAATGGAGCTATAAGAATAGGCCATTTATTTGTCACCACTTTTTAGCATAAATCATGTTACACACCATTACAAATATCAAAACAAACCGATGTTACCTTGCATTCTGCAAGTTCCTTTTATTCAAGTGTGTTTGTATTCCCAACCCTTTAAAAAGTCGGTTTTCATATTGTCAGCATTAGATTCTCTGTCTGCCGTTAGCTTTTTCTCCTCTAATTGCATTTTTGTGCCATAAAGTAAGAGTTACTTAATGTCAGTTCTACAGTTTAAAAGAAACTGTAGAAACTGGTAAAGAAAATCTGCTAAATAATCAGCTACCAAACACTGAGAGAGTTATTTAATATAGATTGAACTGTTCTCAATTTCAACAAATTATTACAGTGTGTGTGAAAATAAATTGCTACATCCTAAACTGTAGTAATATTGTACCAAGTTATCATTACTACTACGTAGGTTTTACCTAAAGATAATAAATCAATCTTTGGCTCTTAAAATTGTTAAATGTAAGACATCTTTTAAAAAATGTATTATTATTGTTACGTAACAGATGTATGGGAAGGTTTCCCAAAATGCTTTGCTATACTGTATTGCTATGATCCAGGCCCGGGCAAGGGGCCTAAATCCCAGCAACTCCTGGTAGGCACTTATTGTATTAGACTCAGTTGGGCCCTCACGTGATATGGAGGAGGGGTTACCAAACCGATGTGTGCACACATTCACTTGCTCAGTAACTTTGGGAGCCAGTGGTTCTTAAAAACAGTGGAACAATTTATTGAACATCTCATACAAGGTATAAAGAACAAAGGGTTTGGAAAACCTTTACCCTTCTACATGCTGTAGCACAGGCCTTCATTTCTGGACTGGGTATCTCTTCCCTTTCTCCATCATCTTTAAGGGCAGGCAGGCCAGTGACAGTGAATCTGTTCCAATATGTGTATGTAGTCAAAATATATGTGAGATGATTATTATCTGTTCTCACCTCAAATTATATTCCATATAAGTAATTGGGCAACTTTTCCACAATATTTGGATGAAGAACACCTCCCAGTTCTTTATAATTGGCATGAACATGGAGGATATATAGGCTCATCATAAGCCAAAACAGGTGCCTCTGTCAACCTCTTCTTTAACTTCTCCAATCCCCAGGGGCTTATACTTGCAATCTTCTCCTGATCCTGCGGTCCCATAGATAACTGATAATAACCAGAGAGTAAATCTGTTTGCTAACTTTGTGTGCTTTCAATGTCTCCTCAACTCAAGGCAAGGCCTACTGATCAGGTATAGTGTGTCTATTTTAAGTACAATAATCAACACACAGGGGGATTGAGCTATCTATTTTTCTCACAATAGCTAAAGGAAAGGCATAGGAGAGGCATGGGGGCTCTGGCTGTCAATAATAATTCCTCGCCCTTTCATCTCCTGCAAAGTAGGCTGGAGGTCCTCTAGGTCCTTGGGAGGCAGTGAAAAGCAGGTCAAAAACAGGGTTCAGGTATCTAGGGACAGGCAAGGGGCATTTCAGTTGGCAAGTCAATGTGCCCAGATCCAGCACATCATAGCAACTAATAAGATGTTTATATTTAAACAGGTGACCAGTAAATGCTAGTTAATATTGTGGGTTGCTATATGTTACTTCATCTCAGCATATGGGGAGGATGATTTATGAAATTTTGAGGTTGAGAAAAAAAAAACTCCTGTCAAAATGCTTACATTTTTGTCTTAAATACTGCAAAAAACATTACAGAATATTTGTGGTGTGTTTTTTTATGAAAAAAAATCACAAATGAGAACCACATTTTTCCATTTATTTAAATGAGGCTGAATTTTAATAAACGGGAAAATAAATAAACAAAAGTTGTTACGATTCCTAATGACTTCTATAGAAACTCGCAACTTTGGCATCTTTTTTTCCTTTAATAAATCCCAACTATTTGAGGTTTCAGAAAATAATCATGCTTGTAATCATTTTGCCATGCCTTTATTGAACTGAGAAAAAAATACAAACTTGAATTTTGATGTATAACCACTTAGTAGCTATTATTGCCCCAATAGGACATATGAAAAACTATTGACTGATAACGATTTGTAACTGGTTAATATCTGCAGTTTTATAAGATGTCTGCACCAAGCTCTATTCTCAGCTTCTTAGCTAAATAATCATTTTATCTTGAGCTCTACTGACTTATAGAAGACACATTTAACCACCTTTTAAAACTCCTGTTACCAGGGGTGTTTTGGCCCCTAGTGTCAGAGCAGGGCTACTGCCCCCCCTGCCCTCTGCACTTGGCCTCCTCCATGCAATAGTGCTCTATGCACCAGAAATTCTGAATTAAAAATATGAATTTTGGCTATTGAAGCTACCAGTAGTGCCTTTTTTTCAACTCATCTGATGGTAGCAGCTCCCCTGCCTGTTACTGCCATATATATTTCTAGGAAAGTATAAATGGGTTGGATGGGTTAATACTTAATAGGGAATCTTAGTACATTATTTATAAATAAAATGTAGAAGATTATAAAGTGAAAAGTCCACAGCTTTTGCAGTTATTGCTTTGTCACATGTGCCCATCTGTCACTTTGAGCTCTATGGAATTCTTTATTGCCTCATAAGTAAAACATCATTCATTTTTAAACTGCAATTTCTGGAATGTATTTGAGCCTGAATGCTCTGTCAAAAACGAGGCTCTGCGATCAAAACTGAAATCTGTTTTCCCAAGTGGATTACACGCATTTAATTTAATCCCGCCCTTCCTGTCATTTTCATTTCTCCGTCTGATCAGTGAGTTTGACACTTCAATTCTATAAAATCAACTGTAGTTTAGGAAGACTTAAAAATTTTTACATCAAGAGTGTTGTGCTGGGATTTGCCCTTGTGATGGATTACAAATACTGTGCATCAGGTTATGATCCTAAAGATTTTCTTTGCTTCTAAAAATAAATTGTCAAAGCTATTTAATTTCACAGTCTTTTGTCTTTTAAATACATATGATGTTTATTGACATTTTATTGTATGGAGTATTAGAACATGTAAATGGCAATTACATAAGACTCAGAAAATGGCATGGCAAACCCTTTAAAATACATTTTTTATGCTTTAACAGTGTTTGTGCTAAACTGACGGACAAGGCTTTCATTCTACAGTCTGCTAATATCCACTGTCTCCTTTAATCTTGTGAATTTCCATGTTAATTTTATGTGACAGATGGAAGATAATGTATCTGAAGTATCTAGCACATGCAGTTACAGTATTTAACTTGTCTAGCCTACATGCTGTACATGAGAAATTGAGTGATACAGTGGGCAGTGTAGGCTAATGTCACATGATGTGTTTTCTCCACTGGCAGAAAAATGCCAAAATATGTATATCAACAGGCAGGAATGGGATCAGCCTATCGCTGCTCTCATAAGACAGATTTCGTCCAGAAAGTGATTGTGCATAAAGCCATATACTATTTTTGCTGTAAATGTAAAATCACTCATCTTAGTACTCATTGACCTAGAGCTTGCGCCCATATTATTGCTGTGCTCTGAACCTTGCACAAATTAGGAGTGTGGAGTAAAATGCAGAGGGCAGTGCAGTTAAGTGCAAGGCATAACGTCTGCTATAGATACAGTAAGTGGTAAGTGCAGAGCTCTGGTGCACGTTGTGCCCTATGGCATTCAGTATCTTGCACATCTGAATAGGACTGACCAAGGTATTTCGGAACTATAGGCAAGTACTTCAATAGGCCCCCCCCCACACTTTACCGTTTTAGTAATGTATACTATATTAATGAATGTAGTAGCATGTAGTGCTGAAATCATTAGACAGAAATCATAACTAGTTTGACCAACCATTATCTGACACTGATTGCTGACTGACAGCTACTCTGTGAGGATGAAGACTAGTCAGTGAACTCAACAATGAATTAGTTAATTACCCACCCTGACTGCACCAAAATACAGTTTGCAGTGTAAAATCACATTCACTGACACTGACTGTCACTGTGTGTGTGTATTGAATGTAAATCTTCATTATAATGTCAGATCAGATGCACTGGGAAACCAGTGAAACCGGTGAAACCAGATTGGGGAGCACAGGCAACCCTATCAGCACACCAGGAAAGGCTTTGGGGTAGGTGGCTTTATCATTGTACCCTAGGCAGTTACCAACTCTGCCCACCCCTTGTACCAGCCCTGCATCTGAATAATGTATACGTTGATTGTGGTTAGGGGGAAGGTGAAGAGACACATATAAACCACATCTGAGAAGCACAGGTCTAGGTGCACTTTTGCAATTTTGGAGTACAAAGACCTGCAACCAGGTTGCAAAAGTACAAAAAAATGGCAATTTACTCCCATTTTTTGCACTTTGCATCCTGCCCTGCATTTTGAAATTAGGCCTTTGGTGTTGTAGCACAGTTCCTACAAGACAATGCATGAAGAAAATTAAGAAAGAGATTCATGAATAAATAGCTGATTTATTTATTACTAAAAGGAATTAACTAAAATGCTCAATTTTAGACATTCAGACTCTGCACAGTGTCAAAAGCTAAAATAGAGATGGAAAGGGGTATTGCAGCTAGGAATAAAAATAATCCAATATTATTTTTTAATTATGTGAATAGAAAAAAAATGAATCAAGAAGGGTTGTGAATCTTATTATCACGGGGGGGGGGGGGGGAGATAAGTTAGTTGATGATAACAGGGAAAAAGCAGAAATTTTGAACTCTTATTTTTCATCTGTCTATACATCTGAGGAGCCAGCTAATGAAGGCTTCCCTTTAAATATGCCCAGTTCTAGTAATTTAGCTACTGACGCATGGGTCACTCGGGAGGAAATTCAAAAGAGACTTGGGATTCATCCCAAGGTATTAAACAAGCTTAGCATTGTGATTGCCAAGCCTTTTCACTTAATTTTTCAGGATTCATTGAGGTCTGGCATGGTGCCGAGAGACTGGCGAATTGCTAATGTGGTGCTGTTATTGAAAAAGGGATCCTGTTAGTCTGACATGAGTAGTAGAAAAGCTTTTGGAAGGGGTAATAAGGGATAGGGTACTTGAATACATAGCAGTTCACAATACTATAAGTTTGTGCCAGCATATTTTTATGCGTAACAGATCTTGCCCAACTAATTTAGTCGCCTTTTATGAGGAGGTGAGTAGGAACCTCGATGCTGGAACAGAAGATTAATGATCAATTTGAGGAATATTGGCCTAGAACGTAAAATTTGTAATTGGATAGAGAACTGGCTGAAGGATAGAGTACAAAGAGTGGTGGTAAATGGAATATTTTCTAATTGGACCAGTGTTGTTAGTGGAGTACCGCAGGGGTCAGTCCTTGGTCCTTTACTTTTTAACTTGGAGGTGGGCATAGAAAGTACTGCTTCTATTTTTCCTGACGACACTAAATTTTGCAAAACTATAAGTTCCATGCAGTATGCTGCCGCTTTAGAGCGATCTGACAAAACTGGATAACTGGGCAGCAAACTAGCACTTTGGTAGAAATAATATAAACGCAAGCTATCTACCAAATGGTAGTTTGTTGGGGGTATCCTTAAGGATATGTTTTTTTTTGTAGATAATAAGTTGTCTAATTCCTGGCAATGTCATTTGGTGGCTATTAAAGCAAATAAAGTGCTGTCTTGTATAAAAAAGGGCATTGACTCAAGGGATGAAAACATAATTTTGCCTCTTTATAGGTCCCTGGTAAGGCCTCACCTTGAGTATGTGGTGCAGTTTTGGGCTCCAGTCCTTAAGAAGGATATTAATGAGCTGGAGAGAGTGCAGAGAAGTGCAACTAAATTGGTAATGGGGATGGAAGATTTAAGCTATGAGGTTAGACTGTCGAGGTTGGGGTTGTTTTCTCTTGAAAAGAGGCGCTTGCGAGGGGACATGATTACTCTGTACAAGTACATTAGAGGGGATTATAGGCAGATAAGGGTTGTTCTTTTTTCCCATAAAAACAATCAACGCACCAGAGGCCACCTTTTTAGATAAGAGGAATGAAGCTTCTGTTTGAAGCAGCGTAGGTGGTTTTTTACGGTGAGGGCAGTGAGGTTGGGGAACGCCCTTCCTAGTGATGTGATGACAGATTCTGTTAATGCCTTTAAGAGGGGCATGGAAGAGTTCTTGAACAAGCAGAATATCCAAGGCTATTGTGACACTAATATCTACAGTTAGTATTAATGTTTGTATATATAGTTTATATATGTGTTGGTATAGATTGGTAAGTATAGTATGTGTATGCTGGGTTTACTTGGAAGGGTTGAACTTGATGCACTCTGGTCTTTTTTCAACACTATGGGGCACATTTCCACGAACGTCCGAAAGTGTCCCAATGCGTTTTTTTCGTAATGATCGGTATTTTTGCGATTTTTTTGTCGCCGTTGCGATTGTTTCGTATTTTGTGCAACTTTTTCATCGCCGTTACGACTTTATCGTATATTTTCCGCGACTTTTTCGTCGACGTCGCGAAAAATTCGGATTGGGTTTTCCGTCGTTTACTTTAGTGCAATAAGACGTGACGGCGCAGAAAAAGTTGCGACAAATACAAAACAATCACGCCGGCGACAAAAAAAAATTGCAAAATTTTCGTTTCCAATACGTTTTTTTCCCATTCGGGATTCAGATTCGAGGATTAGTAAATGTGCCCCTATGTAACTATGTAAAAAGGTGGTTCTTATACTATTGCTAGCTAATACCGGTAGATGATATATCTTATATATTGAACATTTCAACATTCAGCACATAATTTTATCTGTGTAATTTGATCTGAAACACTAATTAAGTAACATCTTCAATGTGTTAATTTGTGCAAGGAAAGCTGCAACAGAATAAATCTCAAATTATTTTTTTTCCACCTGTGTAAGATTGAGTGATACTGACACACACAAGTATGAGAAAGCTTTTTGTTACAGAAAAGCTAAGAGTTTCCACTTGGATATCTTACAAAGTAACCGCTTAATATGCAGAAACTATAACGCTAATTAAAATCTAATTGTAGCAAATTTACATTTTGGTTTGCAGCCAATCAAGGATCTGCAGCTGCATTTTATGAAGAGAACATTTTGTAAACTTAGTAGAATTATCTGAAAGGCTGCACATTTTCTGAATTTTAATTTATTCCGGCCAATAAGTCTTAGCCTCTTGTATCCACAAAAGAGATTTGTCACTCTGCCAACACAACCATATCTAATGGCACAATTTATCTACAGCCTTTTTCACAGTGAGCAAGAAAGGGTCATTATTAGCGATACTCTGTAACATCCAACCATTTTGCATTTCTCACTCAAGTCATTACTGTAAGAAATTCCCTTGCTGCTGAATGTTCTGTGCTTTATTTATTGTTACTCACAGCTGAATGTGCTTTAAGTCACAATAGGAGAGGAAAATTATTTAAGAGGTATGCTGTTAATAGGAATAGAAAGTCTAATCGTAAGTGCATCTACCAGGGCCTTCTCCAACGTGGACTATACAATGAAAATGTATACAAATGCTGTAATTTCAGGTGGAGATACAAACCTAAGCACATTTTTGTTGACATGAACAATTTTGAACAGTAAAAACTGAACTGCAGTGTGGCCGAATTGATGAAATTCCGCAATCCAAAACTTCATAGCAAAACTGTGTTTTAAAATTGTGTTTTAAAAATAGTGATTTAAAACCCAAGAACTATTGCATGTGTTTTGACATACTGAATGCAATTGCATCCCTTCCCAGCTGTAATTACATTGGAATTATTGAAAAAACATGATGACTTGCATATGGAATTGCACTTTGCACACTGGACTCAATGAGCCCTATTATATAGTTCCTGAATATTAACATGCTAAAGGCAGCTCTATGTCTATATATATATTCTACTTGGTGAACTAGCACTGAGTATTCATGGACAACATGCATCTTTGTATGTTATGCATTTGCCAGGTTAAACTATAAGACTAAACAGATGGGTATCCAGATTTAGTATAATTTATTACCTTGACATTCACTCAGAACTGAATTTATATATTGAAGGTATAACATTACATGGACAACACTCTGTTTAGTAGGTTTTGAATGTGGGATAGCTACAACTACAGCACTCAACATACAGTTTTTGCATTTTATTACACCATACAACAATGCTGTTATACTTTGAAAATACACATCAGCATTATTTTACCTGTACTTATGTTTACAGATTGTAATTTACCTTTTTTTATCTATCACTACCTGCTTTGATATTGCCACTATATAGATGTCAGAACTATTACCATTTGAAATACTTTATATGCATCTCTTTTAGGTACAATAAGGTTCTTGCTCCAAATACCTGCAACATCAATATATGTGTGCTTGCACTTTGCAGCTTTTATTTCACTTTCAGGGTGTTTGATGTCCTACTAACAGTTTCTCTTTTTTTCATCTTCCTTCTTCCTTTCTTTTTCCCTATGATGTCACTTACCTTCAATTATTGGTACTTCTTCTTATTTGTATCCTGGCACTCTGAGAAAGGCTGGGGATCCAGCCAAAACAGCTTTGTTACAAATAAATTCTGGATATATAAAGTGGTATTCTGTTGCTATAACTATGACCCTTTAAAAATCTTGTACTTGTAAGAAATGCATTCAGGTGGATTTAAATGACTTGGGGGCTGTTGTACTGTCCTCTATATCAATTCAATATATTCTAATCTTCCCCCTTAGCACTTCCCTTTAGGTTAACTTAGCAAACATGCAACAACTGTGTCTGCACACTCTCAATGGTCAGTTCAGGTTTAGTATGTCTCTGACATAAGCAGAAAAGGACCAGAAGTCATTAAATTAGGTTAGGCTCAGCTCACAGCATAAACCAAGATGGATACGAGGCTGCTGAAAGGTAAAAGGGCCAACCTAGGGTAATGCTCAAAAACAGAATTGGGGTTGATAGGAAGGGAAATTACGTAAATGGTCAGTGTCAAATGGTAAGTTATGGGATATACCCAGATTCACCATTAACCTCACAGCTGTCTTACTAGCCTAATAGTTAATAAAAGGCAAGTATTTATAGAAATGCAGGGCACCCAGAATTACACAACAGAAACAACTTCGTAAGGGGCAGAGAAAAACTCATATCTCAGTAAAGCCTTATAGTCTCTAGTATTTGTTTTGTTTTACAATCTTTGCACAAATATTCTATTGCATGTAATCCATTGTTGCAATTATTTAAGGGACAAAGACAAAAGGCCAATCCTTTAGACCAGTGGCGTAGCGTGGGCTTTCGTCGCCTGGGGCCGACCGGAAATTTGCCACCCCTCTATTTAGTTATTCTATAAAAAAATAGACAAAATAAAAAAAGCAGCATTAAATTTTTTTTTTTTTGATTGAATTTGAAATGCGGTGCGCATGTCATAATTGTCAAAAGTGGATTCAGCTGTGCGTCTGTGGCTGCCCATGGTGGCAGGGCCGCCATCAGAAATCACGGGGCCCCTCCCATCAGTACAGGACACACAGACATAAAAAGTATTAGGGTCACCCTACCACAGTGCCCCCTAACACTATGCTGGCCAGGCCCCCCTAATGCTATTCTGGCCACGGTCCCCCCATACAACTGCCCCATAGACAGTACCCCCATACACAGTGCCCCCAATTGCCCCATACACAGTGCCCCCCACACACATTGCCTCCAATTGCCCATAGAAAGTGCCCCAATTTCCCCATAGACAGTGCCTCCAATTGCCCCATACACAGTGTCCCCATAGACAGCCCCCTCCACACAGTGCCCCCAATTGCCCTTAGACAGTGCCCCCAATAGGAAGTTCCCCCATACACAGTGCCCCAATTTCCCCATACACAGTTCCCCCATAGACAGTACCCCCCAAAGACCTTGCCCCCCCCACAGAAAGTGCCCCCATACACAGTGCCCCAATTGCCCCATACACAGTTCCCCCAATAGAAAGTGCCCCCATACACAGTGCCCCCAATTGCCCCATACAAAATGCCCCCAATAGGAAGTGCCCCCATACACAGTGCCCCAATTTCCCCATACACAGTGTCCCCATAGACAATACCCCCCAAAGACCTTGCCCCCCAATAGAAAGTGCCCTCATACACAGAGCCCCAATTGCCCCATACACAGTGCCCCCAATAGGAAGTGCCCCCATACACAATACCCCACAAAGACCTGGCCCCCCCCATGGAAAGTGCCCCAATTTCCCCATAAACAGTAGCCCCCACACAGTGCCCCCAATTTCCCCCATAGTACATACCCCCAACAGACCATCAGAGACGGCTCCTTCTCTCTTACAGGCAACAGGCGCTTCTATAAGGTTGCGCCTCGTCGCTGACATGTGATGTCATACGCACGGGCGCAACCTTATAAAAGCGCCTGTTGCCTGTAAGAGAGAAGGAGCCGCCGCCGCCCCTTCTGATACGCCGCCCGGGGCCATGGCCCCCTCGGCGGCCCCCTCGGCACCCCCCTCGCTACGCCACTGCTTTAGACTTGAGGAACAGAACTTTCACTTAAAGCAATGCAAATGCCTTGAAGAATGACTTTGACAAACATAATATCCAAGACTACAATAATCTCAAGGTCTACTATTTGTTTTGTATATGTAAGTATGTACATTCATATTTATATTACATTATTTGGATGGGTTGAACATGACCGACTGTTCTATTTTCTCCACCCAAATTAACTATGTATCTACTGAAATTAAATAAACTTTTTTTTTTTTTATAAATGACTGCTTCATCCCTTTTTCAGTATCTCATAAACATATACAATTTTACACTTGAAAACTTTTATATATGCTGTTTAACTATTTAAACCTAGGGGCACATTCATCAAAGTACGACTGGTCCGAATACAAAAAAATCGTATTTTTTTAAAGTTAAACTTTTGCGTATTTTCTGGGACTTTTTCGTACTTTGTGACAAAAAGCATGACAAAATCGCATTGTCGAGCCGAGTACGAAAGTTTCGGATTCATTCAAGCTTCAGTATCGTGACTTTCCTTGGGCCAAGTTGGAGCTGCAGAGTGCCATTGATTCCTATGGGAGGCTTCCAAAATCATGCACTGAAGGATCAAAGTCAGCAAGGTTTTCCTGCATTTTACGATCGTTCAGATACAAAAAATCTTACTTTTCGGCCATTATACGATCAGATAAGTTTTTTCGGATTTTCAAATACGAATTTTTGGTACTTTAAAAAGCACCATACAAAAAAATCATATTTGATATGATTTTTTTGTATCGTGCTTGTTAAACGTACAAAAATCATACTTTGATAAATCTGCCCCCTACTGTATGGCTGTGCCTAACTTTAAGTGCCAGGCAGCATGGCTGCATATTACAATGTAAGGTATGTTTTGCCATGAATCTGAAGTTATATCAAAATGTGAGGCACTATTTGATAAATACACTTCTAAAAATGCCATAGAAAAATAGGAGAGTGAGTGAATTTTACTGTGGTGAGCTCTAATCTCCCATTTTGATAAATTTAACACTTTTTATCAGTCAGTCAAAGCATTAATAAATGCAAATGCTCTACTGGGTAATTTGGAGATCTAGCCAGACATCTAGGCTTTTAATGAATAAACACTAGTGATGAGCGAATCTGTCCCATTTCGCTGCGCCGAAAAATTAGCAAAACAACAGCAACATTCACGAAACAACAGCAAAATTTGCGAAACAGCAAAAAATTTGCGAAATGTGTTTGTCGCACAATTCAAAATTTTTTGTCGCCCACGTCTTTTTTTGTCACCCGCACCCATTTTGACACGTCCGTGCCCTTTTTTTATGGGGCCGCGCCTTTTTTGATGCGACTGCACCCATTTTGATGGACCCACAACTTTTTGACGCACAACAAATTTATCGGCAGAGAATTTTCTCTGAAGTTTCGCAAAACAATTCGCCAATGGCAAAATGCGGAAATTCGCTGCTAATCTATGCCTGGTGAACAAATTTGCTCATCATTAATAAACACATCTTACTTCTGGTATAGGTTTATCAGTGAGATATTCAGATGAAGAGATTATGGGAACTGAAATAAAATAAATAATAATAGAAAAAGAATATAGCACGCACATACAGTACAGGCACAAAGTAGAGAGACAAAAAAAGCATTGCTTCTGGGTATTCATTTAACTTTAAAAATGCTATAGCTATTGCCAGCACCTGGAATTCTTTCAAGCCAGACAGCAGGTGTTTGGCCCTCAGCTCACAGATACAGCAATGTGTGACCAATGTATCCTGCGTAATAATGTTTAGCATAATTATAGACTGCGAGCAAGGCATGCTGAGAAGCCTTCAATTCCCTTAACACTCCCCAACTCATTTTCTTTTTAAGATTGTCTTATAGGACCATTGCATTTCTACTGTCCTCTGAATTGTGGAAAAAACAAACTCTGATTTAGTATTTCATTTAATATTCTATAACAGGGCCCAAATATTTGTAGGCATCCTGTCATATTTACTCAGCATGCCTTTGTGTTATGATATTCTGTACCAAGAACCAAATCCTGTCATAACTACGGATAGGCATGCATTGATGCAAATCGTGTGCTTGGCAGGAAGATGTATTTTAGGGCATGCAAGCAAGGGTATGCTACCCTTTGTGCATTTTGGAGTTATTAACAATGAATATGGCAGTAGTTGCATTCACAGTGTATTAGCGAAACATGTTTTTAAATACTTATTGGGGTGTTGCCTTATGGGCTTAATATAAGTGCACCTCCTGTTTGGCTTAAATTGTAATGCTAAAGCAGAGGAAAAACCCTGGCTCCCTTGACCATGGCTGCCTACCTCCTCCATATTTGCATGAAAACAAAATATACCACTTCCATATTAACACATATATAGAGGAAGATTTACTTAAACTCTCATGTCTGACATTTAACTGAAAAACCAAGTACAAAAAAAGTTGTGGAAAGCTGCAATTTTTTTTACTTTTTGCACGAAAACCTCAACTTTTTTAAATTGTTACACAAAAACCAGCATCAAAAATCCGAAAACCTCTAACAATTTGAAACAATAAAAAATCTTTAAGGGAAGGCTACACAATCTCAACCAGTTTTAGATGGAGTATTTTCGGATTCTGAATTGTTGCAGTGTTTTTGAATAGTAAAAAAAAAGAAAAGTCTCAACTTTTTATTCAGCGACTTGCATTCTCACAATAGCATTTTCATTTCTACTGTACAGGTGACCCTGGGGGGGTCACCTGACTTTTGCATGCATTCTCACAATAGCATTTTCATTTCTACTGTACAGGTGACCCTGACCTACCTTTCAACCTGGACCCACCAAAGCATAAGATTCAGAGGCCTTCACTCATCTCATTTTCAGCTTCATATTCATGGGAATCAAAAATTCAATATATACACAATATACAATAATCTTACAGAAAGACATCTACTGGCAGCTGCACAACACTGGGGCTTTTACTAAAGCCTGACTTTTTGTCAACAAAACCCAAATTTGTTGCAGAAAAAACTCTCTACTTTTCTGTAATATACAGGTATTTTGCAACAAAATCTTGACAATTCTGAATGCTAAAATATACCAGCTAAAACTTGTCAAGATCATGTAGAAGTCAAAGGCAGATGTCCCTTTTACAACTTGAAGATCTTTCTTTGGCTCATGGTTTTAGACACTTTTGACACTTTTGTGCAACAATAGTTGCGGTTAACGTGTGAAAAGTCGAAAAAGTAGTGGTTTTCTCAACTTTTCCATGCCTTTGTTAACTTAGAACTTTTGAAAAATGAATGCCATTCGATGAAATTAATTTTCCCGTAATTTCAAACAAATATAAATCCAAAAAAATAAAGTTTTAGTAAATTTAGTAAAAAACATACCTATGCATATATGCATTCGGATTTGCACTTGCTGTGTATACCATGACCCATCATGTTCCGTCTAATTTCTATAAGCCAGTCTCCACTAAAATACATTGTAATTGGGAGTGCCACTGAAGTCTGGCCACAAATTTTACAGAGGTGCAGTAACCCAAACAACCAATCAGCAGGTAACCTTTACTCAGTGGCGTAGCGTGGGCTTTCGTCGCCTGGGGCCGACCGGAAATTTGCCGCCCCTCTATTTAGTTATTCTTAAAAAGTTCCCCCAATAGAAAGTGCCCCCATACACAGTGCCCCCAATTGCCCCATACAAAGTGACCCCAATAGGAAGTGCCCCCATACACAGTGCCCCAATTGCCCCATACACAGTGTCCCCATAGACAATACCCCCCAAAGACCTTGCCCCCCAATAGAAAGTGCCCTCATACACAGAGCCCCAATTGCCCCATACACAGTGCCCCCAATAGGAAGTGCCCCCATACACAATACCCCACAAAGACCTGCCCCCCCCATGGAAAGTGCCCCAATTTCCCCATAGACAGTAGCCCCCACATAGTGCCCCCAATTTCCCCCATAGTACATACCCCCAACAGACCATCGGCGGCGGCTCCTTCTCTCTTACAGGCAACAGGCGCTTCTATAAGGTTGCGCCTCGTCGCTGACGTGTGACGTCATACGCACGGGCGCAACCTTATAAAAGCGCCTGTTGCCGCGCCATAAGAGAGAAGGAACCGCCGCCGATGGTCTGTTGGGGTACGTTAAATATCATGGTGATTGCCGCCGCCCCTTCTGATACGCCACCCGGGGCCATGGCCCCCTCGGCACCCCCCTCGCTACGCCACTGCCTTTACTGGTCACCTGTTTAAAAGCAAACATTTTATTGGTTGCTATGGGTTACTGCACCTTGGAAAACATTGTGCCTTTTATTATGTGGGGTAAACTATGTGCACACAAAACTGTTCATTCCACAGTTCCACACTAGTCTTATAAGAGTTTCACACAGTTAGCACAAATACAAATTGTGTGTATAGACAGACACACACACATGCACATATTTTTTGGTGACATTGCTAAACACTGTTTTCCAATTGATGTTAACTGTAGAAATTTTGCCATCTGCTTTGCTTGTGCTGAAGAAAACATTTCTTAGGTAGTCATGGTAACTAGTGAAACCTATTGTGTGTGCAGTTCTCATTAACAATCTTCATCATTTTCAAAGATCCAAGTTTAAAATGTCAAGTAAAATTAACCAGATATGGAGCAGAAATTTAATATGAGCAAATGTCAAGTCTGCCTCATTTTCAGTGTGATCACCTTGAGCTTTAACCATTGTCAGATTAGCTTGTATATCCCAACATTATTTTCAACAACATAAAATACTTATTCCATTCCCATTTGCAACCTAGCAACCCACATTGCATTTTTGGCCTATCAGTACATTTCCCCTCTATAACATACAAGCATAGAATACCCCTTAAAGGGGCTTATCTGGAAACCCTCAAAAGTAAAAACTACAACTGAAATTTAAGGTACAAGCTAAGAAATACAAAAAATAAATAAGGTGACGTGTTGAATGCTTACTTCAGAGTGTTAAGCATGGGGCAGACTGCAACGTGCCGAACAGATGGCAATTTGTGCCATATTGGGCACTATGCACACTATCCAGTGCTTTGTAAATGAGCCATATGAACTTGGAATTAACTAACTGCAATCACTGGTTTTGGGTCTGAGCAGGAAGTGTCCTCATAGGAAGCCCATTGAAAATTTCACAAATTAGCATGCTGTGGTTGGGTTGCACTAGAGAACCCAGACATTCTTGTAATTACATTGGGAAAAATAAGGGAGCAAGTAAATAAAAGCCAGGTTATGGTCCTGTGAACAATGGAAAATAACATATAGCCAGCTTAGTCATTTTATTCACTGTTCTTAGCATGTGAAATAATACAAATGTAAAGCATAAAGGTATGGTGCTTGTTTTCAATAATGAAAGCATCATTGATGTCATGTAATGACTGATTTGAATTCTCTAGCTGTCCTACAGTGCACTGGGGGAAGCCTATGTGCCTTTACCCACCCTCCTCTCATAAACAAAGTGCTGCTGAACACAGGCAGCACTGTATTCATCAGGATGTCCACAGGCCCAATCCATTATTTGCACTTTACACATTGCCTTCTTGCTCATAAATGACCTCTATTGTCTGTAATCAGTAACTAAAACAGACTGTGCCATAGAAAATAAATGTTTTTCTGTGCACATTTTCTCTTTGTTTTTTCTTTAACTTTTGCAATGATTTTTATTTAGTACAGCTCTCTCTTTCAGAGCTTAACATAGCCCTTGTCTTCTTTGCTATCTAACTGTTGCCTCTGGCAAAAACAGCAAAGCACAACAAACTCTTCACTTATAAGTAGTATCACAGTGCTTCTTGCTGATCATATTTTGCACAGTGGTGCCTTCTTTTTTCAGCCGCATATCAATGCAACATGCTTAGTTTTACCTGAAATGCCCAGACAGCCTATAGCAAGAACTGAGCCCAGCAGCAGATGGATCCGACAGAAATGAAATACAGGCAATATAATAAACAAGTTCTTTATAATGTAACTCTTTGTTTTCTACCATAACACCTATATTATATAAACTGGAAGTATTTCACACAAGCATACACATGTTTTACAGAAAAACCTTATAGATGATAGATAGATAGATAGATAGATGATAGATAGATAGATAGATAGATAGATAGATGGATAGTCCCCCTACCAAAACAGATTCTGCCCAGTAAAAGGGAAATTAATTTAAAGCATCTTTCCAATAAATATTTATTACACATTTTCAGACCTGTTATAGTTATTTAAAATGCAATTGCTATTAAACATTGTTTAAATTATTTGCACTCCTGGCTCTGACTCCTGAAACAACAGGTTAAAACAGAGTAAAATCCCTATGGGAGGGCTGACATTGTTTTAAGGGTCAGACCCAGAGAACAGAAAAGGATAAACAATCATTGCTTTTAATAGCAATAATATTTACAAATAATGTCTAAAACCATTAGAAATCTTTAATTAATCTATACTGAAAAGGTGCTTAGAATTATCTTTTCTTCCATCATCTTCCAATCCCTGACATCATCCAATTCATCTTATGTCACTCCGCAAAATATATAATTAACAAGACCTAATGTTTTATTGGACGTAGTTGTAGAATCTTGGAGGTTACAAAAGGATAAACATAGGTCAGGATCCACATCTGCTTTCTGTATATAAATATAGATGTGTGAAATAATGGTGTGTTTGAATTATTATGTTTATATTTTCTGTGGATAACATTGCATATGTACCACTTGTTATGAGCTTGAAACTAAATGGCAGAAAAATATAATTTGGGCAAAACCTTTGTTTTCTTTTTCAGTTTATATTACATTATTATTTGTCTTCTGGTGACATTTTGTTCTTAGCCAGTTATGTTTTTCTGAAAGATTAAAAGATGTATATGTTTTATACATATATTATATACATACAATACACAAAAGCCATGAATATCCTGTAAATTAAATCCTTATAAACAGTTCTCAATGATGTCAGCAGTTATAATCGGTGCTTAGTGATGTAATATCTGTCACATGACCCACTTAAACTTATATATTATCATTATAAAATACCCCCTGTTGTAAAATATAAAGATATTATGTCACCTCAGCTTTCCATGAACTTTATTAAAGCACTCATGCTTATAATACCATTATATTTTACAATGGGGGTACTTTATTCACTATATAATATATCATATATTTAAAATTAGAGACATGTCTACAAAGCCGCAAACATCCTACAATGTACAGTATGTTAACAGGTGATATTTTTCTAACACCAATGAGGTGTTGATATGTCTGATAAAAATTAGAAAATTATAGCAAAGATCTGACTGATTTGATTACTAAGGCAGAACTGTCACATTATTTTGTTATTTTATTATTTTATGTTAATGAGACACTAAGGGGCACATTTACTAACCCACGAACGGGCCGAATGCGTCCGATTGCGTTTTTTTCGTAATGATCGGTATTTTGCGATTTTTTCGGAAAAATGACGCGACTTTTTCGTTACTAATACGATTTGTGCGAAAAAACGCGAGTTTTTCGTAGCCATTCCGAAAGTTGCGCAAAATCTGGCGATTTTTCGTAGCGTTAAAACTTGCGCAAAAAGTTGCGCTTTTTTCGTAGCGCTAAAACTTGCGCGAAACGTCGCACCTTTTAAGTTTTAACGCTACGAAAAAGGTGCAACTTTTCGCGCAAGTTTTAACGCTACGAAAAAATCGCCAGATTTTGCGCAACTTTTGGAATGGCTACGAAAAACAAATCGTATTGGTAACGAAAAAGTCGTAAAATGTTCGTTTTCAAATCAGAATTTTTCCAATTCGGTTCAGATTCGTGTCTTAGTAAATGTGCCCCTAAATGTACCCGTTAAAAATTTTCAGACCTAAGTACCCCTGATTTGATTTGAGTAATAATTTGTGAAAGACTGCTATGGTCAAATTATAGCACACACGTTGTTTGGTAGAATATGCTTAAACAAAAGGATTCAAATGTATGTCTATACATTATAAGTAATTTACTATAGCCTTAGATAAAATTTGCCTTTTTTATGGTTTGATGCATTAATAAAACATTATTTAATAAAATATTATACAAATGAAGAAATCTTTGTTATATTTTCTGAATACATTGACTATGACCTATTGTTCGTTTGTTAATCTAATGTTTCTTGAATAGAATGCAAATACAGAAAAATTTGTTTTTATGGCACACGGGGGTGGGGAGGGGGCTGTCCAGTGTTCCAATATGGTCTGCTTGTTGTCTGGCCTATGAATTCTGCTAGTTTTTATTTGGATTGCATGGGAGGCCAGTGCATTGTAGTTATATTGCACAAATTATTGAAAGCTGATCTCTTTCTATTTGTGTGTTGCAAAGTTTATTTTTGTGTCAGTAACTGTTCCTGGGATCGATTGGTCCAGTACTTCCATTGGACTGAGAATGGTAGGAAGACAAGAAATGCAGCTTTAACCCAAGAGAGGAACATAAAGACTTCCAAAATCTAAAAACAAACTAGAATGTGATGGACTGGTAAAACCTCATAAATATAGGTGAGAGAGTAGGTTTATCTAGATCCAATGTAGTGAAGACAGTGGCATGTAAGCTCTTGAAAGAGCTCCAGAATTATGTATAGTTATATACCTATAATAACTATAATATTGCTGTGTTCACATAATCTATATACATCATAACATGGAACCATTTTTATACACTATGAAATAAAAACTCACCCAAGAAGGACAGTTAGTCTTGTGGATAAACTATTGGTGAGGTTTTTTTTTTTTTTTGCATGTATTCCTTCATATTATCTGGGCATAGACAAAAGGGATGCTTTTAAAAAATTGATTGTCTTTTATTACAAAAAAATGCAATCGCTTTCAGCATAACATTGTGGCTAATACACTTTATTTTTACCTAGTTTAACACTACTTAGCAACAAATATTTGCACTTATCACATAATAATTGTTACCTTATTCTTTTGGTCATTATATTTGCATCTTTATTAAGCTTCCAAAGCACACAAAAAAGGGAGGCAAAAAGAAGGAGATATTGGACCCTATTATTATTCTTTATGTATTCATTTATTGCACCAATGTGGTACATTCACCATTAGTGAGCTAATATTATTTTAACAAATAAATTAAATTGATAACAATACTTTTTACATCCTTCAATGGTTAAAACACAATAGCTTTTTTTATGATACGATCTTCAGTTGTCAACAGTTTATCACAAATGGTAAAAATCCTATAGGGGTGATGCAATGTTAACATATGAACACATGCCACCCTTGGTTTCAGAAAATGCAGTCTGCGTACATAACGTGTTAATGAGGTATGCCATGGGTGTTCAGCATAAATTCAGACATATTGCTAGCCTAGTGCAGAGCCTATGCAAAGAAGCAAACTGCATAAAAACAGAACTGTCTGACCAGAACTTAGCAGATGGCATTTCATATTATCATATCTGCTTCATTTACACATACAGCACAGCTTATACGTGAGAACATTTCTAAATCACAGTGCAGCTTACAATTATGTTTCTTTTATTTTTATTATAAAATGTGATAAAACCAAATTGGCTTTTGTGAGAGATGCAATGGAAAAGATCATTATTTGGTGTATTTTCCACCAGTGTTAAAGGTTGAATACAAGTAGCACCAGGTAAAATGCCTGGTTTTGCAGCAGGTAATGCTGGGTTTAAGTTACTGGCTTAGGAAAAGCCAAATTAATAGGTCCCTGGAGTGAATGGAGGGAGAGTAGGAAAGACCTTCCATTCCATACTCCGTTTATTGTTTTCAGTTGTCCGGCTGTAGGGAGCTGCCTGATTAGGCTGCAGGGGAACAGCAAATAAAAGGGCTGTGGGATTACAGAGTGGGGCTTTGAGTTGAAGTTGGTTCTTGACTCAGAGTAGGTCACTCTCAGAGCGGTGGCACAGAGCAGGAAGGTTGCCTGCCTGTGTTAGAAACTCCCAGAGGAGCTGGGGGCACCTCCTGCCACTGCGAGGAGCAGAGGGAGTTGTGACCAGGCAGATGAGTGCTGAGAGGAGTCAGCAGGGCTTAAGGTGAAGCCTGAGTGTTCACGAGTGTGAGTCACCGTGGATGTGAGAAAGTCACTGGGGACGGTGTGAAACCCTATTAAGGTTCCAGAGTGTGGAAGTAACCCTGGAAGGTGAGAGCCCTGAAGAAGGGAAGAAGTTGGGAAGAATTGGCCCTAAATAAACCTGTGTTTTTGCCTGAAGTGGTGTCCCTGTCTCTATGCTACAGATCCTCTGCATACCTGCCTACCACAGTTTGTCCCCGACAAAATTACGTAATCAGGCAGTCAGAATGTCACACTTATTAAAAGTTCATCTGAAGCAATGCATCATGACAATGCAGATTAATTGGTAATATTTATAATAGTAATGAGCAAAACTGAGCCATTTTGCTTCTCTTAAAAATTCACAAAACTTTTTTGCCAAAATTTCTCCAATTGCAGGGAGAAATTCTAAAAATATATATATATATGGTGGGGATTTGAGATTTGTTTCAGCTGAACAATTAAGGTGGCCATACACTTCAGATTTTAGACTTCTTCCGACGAATATTCAGTTATCGATAGTGATGAGCGAATCTGTCCCGTTTTGCTTCGCCATAAAATTCACGAAACGGCAAGAAAATTTGCGAAACAGCAAAAAATTCACGAAACGCATTTGCCGCGCAATTTTTTTGTCGCCCGCATCTATTTTTTGTCGATGCGGCTATTTTTTTGGCACCCATGAGTTTTTTTTCACACTGCGCCCATTTTGATGTGACCGCGCCCAACCTGATGCACGACAAAAAAAAATTCCATACGGCGAATTTTTCTGCGGCGCATTTTCATGGAAGTTTTGCCAAACAATTTGCCAATGGCGAAATGTGGAAAAATTCGCTCATCACTAGTTATCGATCCTACATTTAAATGTAATGAACTAAAACTAACATTTAGGGGCTGATTTACTAACCCACGAATCCGACCCGAATTGGAAAAGTTCCGACTTGAAAACGAATATTTTGCGACTTTTTCGTATGTTTTGCGATTTTTTCGGATTCTGTACGAATTTTTCGGATCCAATACGATTTTTGCGTAAAAACGCGAGTTTTTCGTATCCATTACGAAAGTTGCGTAAAAAGTTGCGCATTTTGCGTAGCGTTAAAACTTACGCGAAAAGTTGCGCATTTTTCGCGTAAGTTTTAACGCTACGCAAAATGCGCAACTTTTTACGCAACTTTCGTAATGGATAGGAAAACTCGCGTTTTTACGCAAAAATCGTATTGAATCCGAAAAATTCGTAAAGAATCCGAAAAAATCGCAAAACATACGAAAAAATCGCAAAGTACCGATCATTACGAAAAAAACGCAATCGGACTCCATTCGACCCGTTCGTGGGTAAGTAAATCAGCCCCTTAGACTGAAATTGTAGGATAATGTCCAGAATATTGGAGGATGTTGGACATGAATGTTGGCATCAATCATGGAAATGAATTGCAGATCCCCCAAGGATATCATCAGATATACACAATACATGCACAGATTTTATCTAAATATTCTAACCTCAACTAAACGATTACCATGGTGTGAAAATGATTGGGATGATAAGTTGGAGCCCACACACAGTCTGAAAATCAAACAAAACTATGTTTCATATGATTATATTGGTGCATTTTTTAGTACATTTTAAGTACATGATTAGTTTTGTGTGCTTAACCCTTACATTGTATCGATGCTGCACACTATAGAATGTCTCTATGGGCAATACAGCTTGTACTTTATGCAGCAGGCTGGCATAGAATGTTTCATTGTGGAAAAAAACAATGCATATTTTTTTTGTATTCATTTAATAAATAAGCTGTGTTGTTATTAATATTAAGATATGGAATACTGGGACTTCTTTTTTGATACAGGTATCCCTAATGTTGGATTCAAGTTTCTGAAATCAGTGTTAATTTTTGCTTTCAAAGATTTTTTTTTAAGCAATTCATTTGAATTGTAAACTACTGGGCTTTACCAGATTCAGTCATTTCTAATTCTATTTGCTAGTCACTGATACTTTTCTTTTTGACATATTTATTGCAAACTCCTCACAGTTTCATTCTGTTCTCCAACTTGCAGAGTGACTTTTATATTCCATTAAAAAACGCAGGTACTGCATATTCTATTCAATGTATCAGAATATCTTTTTTGTGAAGTCGCAGGATTATATTTACCTGAAATTTCATTATCTACAGACTAAATAATGGCATTAAGAAGCAATAAATTAAATTTGAAAAGTCAAAGGAATGTTGAGGAAAATGCTTTTAAGAATACTAAAGTGTTCACTACTGTGTACTGTTTACTAAAGTTCATAAAATTGTCTATAAATCATTGTCATTATTACATTTAATTATGACAACAATATAAATAATACATTTTGATAACAGTAATTTCGTTAATTAACTAATAAAACATTAGTATATATGATTTTCTTTAATGGACTTACTATTGTTCACTGGTCATGTTTAAAACTGACTTTACATCTCACCCTGTGTAATATTCCTGGCATAATTTCATTTAACTCTACACTCCATATGGCGATACAAAGTACCATACCTTTTGGTGAATTTTTTTGATGCTAGACTTTAGAAAACAGTGCAAAACAACTTATGTAGAGTGAATGTGATACTAGGTGATAGCATACACAGCTATGTGCTCCAAAATATACCCAATGATAGAAATAATTACAGTTAAGTGCTAGATTTGGCTTTATTTCTGTTGTTATTTCTGTTGCAATTCATTATAGCTTGCTATTGCACAGTAAACCAATGCCCAAATATGATCTTCTTTTCTGTTTGAGTAATGTGCAAAATATTGACCAACAGATCTATAGGATAAATATGTAGAAAAGTGTGTAGATACCTTGTACTTGAATAAATGCACATCCTATAACATATTTATGAAGTAAAATCCCATGAGATTGTATGTTGATAAACTAATGTGTTTGCTTTCCTATAAACAAATACAATTACCTTTTCTTGGCAATCCATTTTTTGGCTGGTTACCATATAAGTTGGCTAATTAAGTGAGATCAATAAATGTTATCCTAGGCAGCTGCAATATTTAGAAGGTTATAAGTGAATTAATATTCGCTGAAATGGGTCCCACATGTAGCATTACATTACTCTCAATGCACAAATGTTCTTGCTTTATGTTGCCTATAATTCTTCCATTCTTGGAATCATGCTACAATCATATGATCTAAAATGCAGTGCAAAGTGAAAATTCACAAATGAACAAGGCTCTCTATTTCAATCATTGTACTTTTTGGATTTTTTTAAATTTGTGATTGTTTTTATTTATATAGAATTTCTAGATATTTAGAAAATGAGCAACAATCTATGTATTATGCCAAGTCATACAGCATCTGTTTAGATATAATATATTCAAAGCTTCTGCAACATGAGTGAGCCCAGGCTGTGATTCTGTTTCTTTTCCTACCCATACTCATTAAAAAGAATAATAGGCCCAAGGCACTTAGAAGCAGAACTTAAATCAATGACATTCTGAAAACCATTATATAGCCCTTAGGTATAAAATGCAAGCAAAGAGGAAATTAGCAATGTTTCCATGATTTAAGTAATTTAGGTTGTTTTTTAAATGCATGTACCTGTAGTTGTGCAAGAGATGGAGTATGAAAGACTTATAAGCACTTATATTGTAATGTCACCCACTGTGACCTACAGCACTTATATTTGCCTATTTATGTCTGTAAGTTACCCTCCCATCTAGATTGTAAGCTCCACGGGGCAGGGACCTCCATCCTCTTGTGTCTTTAACTCTTATCTTATTGCAATTGTATCTTCTATTTATTTGTGTTTATTGTAATACTTTGTATTTATCTATTATCTTAATACCCCCTGTTTGTATAAATGTATTCTACTGTACAGCACTGTGTACATAAGTAGCGCTTTATAAATAAAGATATACATACATACATACATACATAAGAAAACTGACAATACTACATTGTAGAAAACCTGATTGGAATGCAAAATGCTAAAGAAAACTGGCACTTTCTTCTCTTTAAGATTTGTGGTTAATTGATAAATAGATTATGGTAAAAGTAGGATAGGCTGGCAAGTCAAAGATACAAGAAATGGCAATAACTAAAGACATGTGCTATGCATTCCGATAACTGAGAGTAGAGATGTAGCGAACTGTTCGCCGGCGAACTAATTCGCGCGAACATCGGGTGTTCGCATTCGCGCAAATTCGCGGATTTTTGACAATGTTCGCCATTTTGGGTTCGCCGCGGTTTTTTTTGGCGTTTTTTTTTTGGCGTTATTTTTTGGCGTTTTTTTTTTCTTTCGTTATTTTTTGGCGTTTTTTTTTGGCGTTTTTTTTGGCTTTTTTTTACAAAGTATTTTTCAGATACATTTTTGCTTGATCCCCCTCCTGCATGCCACTGTCCAGGTCGTGGCACCCTTTACACAACTTTAAAATCAGTTTTCTGGCCAGAAATGGCTTTTCTAGGTTTTAAAGTTCGCCTTCCCATTGAAGTCTATGGGGTTCGCAAAGTTCGCGAATATTCGCGAAAGCTTTTGTTGCATAATTTGTATATCTACACCATTAAGAATTTTCAGTATAGGGTGCACAAATGCAAAACTGCTAAAATACCTATTTTGTACTTACCATTTTAAAAATTTAATCGTCAGGCCTGGATTTGAGTCGAAATTCTGTGTTTCACCATAAGTCAATTCTTTCCCAGAACCATAGCAATTTGTGAAAATTTTCATAGCAAAAAAAAACATGGGAAAAAGCAGCAAAAAGCCCATTCACTTTGATACATTTTAGAAAAACCTATTACCAATTTTATCTATTGACTACGAATTTTGAATGAATTTTGCCTGGGAAAAAAAATGTTGTGAAAAAAAAAACTCCCAATGACTTCAGATCATTTTATGTGAAAAAAACAGCACAAAAAAAGAACAGTAGTTGTCACTACAGTGGCCATACTATCAAAGCTCAACACTAATTTTAGCAGGAGCATGTTTAATTAACCTCAGGAAAACTATTGTATATTGGTCTCACACCAAAGTGGGTGGCTGCAGTGTGGTGGTCTAACCCCAAGGATGTTGGCCGCAGTGTAGTGGTCTAACCCCAAGGTGGGTGGCCGCAGTGTGGTGGTCTAACCCCAAGGTGGGTGGGCGCAGTGTGGTGGTATAACCCCAAGGTGTGCTGTCGCAGTGTGGTGGTCTAACCCCCAAGGTGTGTGCCCATAATATTTCCTTAATGGCTACGGTAATAGCAACATGTCAGAAAGGTCAGGTAAGCTTACCCTCTGAGCTGGGGGGGGGGGGGTTTGTGTACAGAGTGGATGGACTGCTAAGGAAGCAACACGGCAAAGCAGCTCATTGACATTACCCTCTATACTTGGCCTTCTGAACTAGGCACCTGTGGCTGGAAGGAGATCTCTATAGAGTGAATGGACTGCTTAGGAAGCAGCATGGCAAAGTGGTTGGTTGACCTTACCCTTTCTGTTTGGCCCTCTAAACTAGGCACCTGCGGCTGGAGGGAGTTCTCTACATAGTCAAAAGGACTGCTAAGGAAACAGCATGACAAAGTGGTTGGTTGACCTTATCCTCTATGCTTGGCCCTCTAAACAAGGCACCTGCAGCTGGAGGGAGGTTAACCTTACCCTCTATGTTTGGCCCTTTGAACTTGGCATGTGCGGCTAGAGAGAGGTTGACCTTACCCTCTGTGCTTTGCCCTCTTAACTAGGCACCTGCAGCTGGAGGGAAGTTGACCTAACCCTCTATGCTTGGCCATACTGGGCATGTACTGCTGGAGGAAGGTTGACCTTACCCTCAGCAGTAAGCTGTCTAAAGGACAAACAATAACTCACAAAAAAGGGTAGGTTTTCGTTTTAGTTTTTTTACTCTTATCCTGAATTATAGTTAAAAGATGGATTTATTTGTATATGAATCTTTATTAGCTTTTTTTATTTACACATTTTTATTAACAAAAATATTTGGGAGCAGTGATGAGCAAATTTTTTCACCACGTATTGGTATACATACCCTTACACTTTATTGATATGTACTATTATTAGCATTATGACTCCAGGCATTATGGGTGCTTGGTTTAGCAAGCAAAGATCTCATAGTGTTGTTAAATCAATCTATTCTTTCCATACCCCATGCCTCTTCAATAAGGGAGATCTGCACCCTTAAAATGAATATGGCTAGAAATGCAATATTTTAAATACTAAACTTAAAGCACCACTCTAAAGGTCCAGCATCTCTATAGTAGTGTAATGATCTAGGTCTTCAAAGTTGCCAACAGAGGTCTCCATTTTGGCTTTTGTTAGGAAAGGAAGCCCTAAAGCTATAAACGCAGGAGCTGCATGACAAGGGATCCTGAATGACCAGCAGCCAGATTACACTGGTTTATGTTTAAAGATTGGCAAAATCAGATGCAGCTGTGATTGGATGAGAAGCAATAAGTTAAGGAGGGGGAAAGCTGGCCTGGGGGTGGAGACAGATGTGATGTCACAAGAGAAGCAGTTCACTTCCTATCTTCTGAACAGGTAGAAACATCCCACCCACCCTCCCCTCTTTTTTGCATATTTTGTAAAATGCCAGGATATTCTCTTCTTTATGCTCTAATATTATCTATAAATAACAGGAAATTTTAGAAGAGGGAGACTGCACGGTGGGTTGATTGATACAGACGCTACTGCTGCTTGTGCTTGGTGACAGCCTGCTTGGATTTCCTATCATCAAGGCACTGCAGATTCAGGACCAGCAGCAGGGCTGCTGAACTTCTCTCATGGTGGGAGATGCAGCTCCTGCTGGTAGCAGAGTTTGGGGCCATCCTCTCTGTAGGTAGAGGCAGCCTAATACTCAGTGGTGGATATAATGACATAGTGCTGATCTCAAGTCTTCAGTAAGGAACAGCAGAGCATTCTGACGTATTGCCTTGGGGTGAGGCTGGCAAGGTCCTATTTATTTGATAAAATTTCTAGCTCCTGGTTTTTCATTAAGGTATGTAATAAAGGGATTCAGAGGGATGGTTAAAAGCGAAGGGCAATTGAGGAGTCCCCTTGCCATGTCACCAACATCCCACCATGAGAGAAGTTCAGGGCTGCTGAACTTCTCTCATGGTGGGACATGCAGCTCCTGCTGGTAGCAGAGTTTGGGGCCATACTCTCTGTAGGTAGCGGCAGCCTAATACTCAGTGGTGGATATAATGATATAGTGCTGATCTCAAGTCTTCAGTAAGGAACAGCAGAGCATAGTAGCGATCTCTTATGGAATTCTGACTTTGAATATTGCCTTGGGGTGAGGCTGGCAAGGTCCTATATATTTGATAAAATGTAAATAAATGCTGTGGCCTCTTTTTACCCATTTCTGGCTCCTGGTTTTTCATTAAAGGACAAGGAAAGTCACTTGGGGGTGCCAAAATGTTGGGCACCCCCAAGTGACTTTAATTGCTTACCTTGTACCCCGGGCTGGTGCCCCTGTTAGGAGAAAAGAGCACCAGCCTGGGGTACCTGTAGCGAGTGCTTCCTCCTTCTTGCTTCGTTTTGCCAGCAAATTCCCAGGACCGGCGCATGCTCATTAGAGTGAAAAGCCGACTTCTCTGTTAAAGTTCCACTATTCACTCTACTGCGCATGCAAGCGTGAGCTAAGCAGGAAGGAGGAAGCGCTTGCTACAGGTACCCCGGGCTGGTGCTGTTCTCTCCGAACAGGGGCACCAGCCCGGGGTAAAAGGTAGGTGATTTAAGTTACTTGGGGGTGCCTAACTTTTGGCACCCCCAAGTGACTTTGCCTTTACTTCTCCTTTAAGGTATGTAATAATGGTGTTCAGAGGGATGGTTTAAAGCGAAGGGTAATTGAGGAGTCTCCTTGTCATGTCACCAACATTAACATGCTCAGTGTGATCTGGACAGCTGTGGAGTAGTTAAGCTTAGAGGTTGTCGCAAATTTTCAAACAGAAAATGAGGTTTACCTGTCATATAAGCTGATGCTACAGGGCTAATTATTAAATTCTGATGTAAATTGCACTGGTTTCTGAGCTGCCATGTAACGAATATTTGATTTAATACGAATCAGACTTATACTGTGATATTTATATTCTATATATACAGTATATTGTGAGTTGCCCCCTAAGCTCAGTAACTGACAGTAGCACAGAGCATGTGGGGAGCTACTGGGGACATCATTGGAGACACAGATCTTCCCTGCTAAAGGGCTAAATAAACACTGACATGCGCAAGGGAAAATTATTTCTTAACAATGTTTTACATTTGGGTAGGAGGCGGTAAGAATTTTTTGTTATCAGTGTAATTTATGGCGAAATTATGATGTGTCTTCTGACCCTCCTACATTCGCTTTGAATTTCTGCTTTCATGCCATTCTGAGCATAGCTCCTTGAAAAAATATAATTGTATTAGGATCATGTATAAAAATTCCTGACTTCTTATTGGATCAGCCTTCATCTGTATTTTATGGTTTGTTCTAAAATCAATGGTCATTACAGTCTTGTCTGGAAGTGTAGGTAGCTGTTTATTAATTGTCCCTTTGTGCTGCTCTGTCAAGAACCATGCATGATATTTATTGAAATGCCTTAACTGCATTGCAGCATAACATAGCTCTGGAAAAGAATGACAGGGGTGCTAAATAATAAAAGCCTTGTTATTACATACCTAATCAACTTTCTATTTTTATCATGGTTGGTTTCTTTTCTAACCATCCTAATAATAATAGATTAAAAGAAACGTAATAAAACTTTGCAAATATTATAGCTTTGCTTGTCAGCAGTAACTTCGGTCTAATGCACCATCCACTTGTTTCCATTAATATTATTTAAGACATTTATACCCATTAAAGAGGACATATATGTTACTGTTTTTTTTAATCTAACTTTAAATTAAGTGATAATTTAAAATATTAAGGAGGACATATAACCTGCCATATAAACTAATGAAATATTGCTTTTTAGAGCACTTTTACAAATTATAGATTTTGTTTAGCTTTTATGAAATTAGCCATTGTATTGTGAATGTGCAATAGGAGCATAGGGTAGGGTATATAGCCTCTCACTATTTTAGCAAATAAAATGTATGGAGCATGAATATTAGCAAAGTTAGTTAGCTGGTTGCTGTACACTAAAAAACAAAACATCTAGACAAACAATGAAATTGAAGTCCTTAAAGGACAATGAAAGGTTAATATAAATTAAAAGTAAGTCTAAAGGCATTCTTTTTAAGTACTTACTGCATATCTAAATTCCCAGATCCCTGCTTGCTTCTCTGAGATATGGTGCTGGCAGCCTACAGCAGTGTGAAGCCTACAGTGACATCACTGAAATCTCTCTCCCCTTCCTGTAGGTGCCAGCGGCAGCCTTCCTATTCTCTGAGCATGTGCGTAACTTGATCCTGTCTTCTGTTCTGAGCTACACATGCCCACCAGCCAATCAGAAGCGGATCTGGCAGAGGGGAGGGGGGGAGGGAATGAAACACATGTGCAGTATGAAGCAAGGAGGGAAAGGAAGGGAGAATACCTTTTAAGAGATGGCTGCCTGTTCTAGAAAATGTGAAGTTAGTGTGACTGAGTAATTTTGACTTGCATTCTCCTTTAAGAAATTCTTTTGTCTGTAACTTATGTAATAGATAATTGATATACTCCCTCCACTTCTTAGTGGTAATAGAATTTTAAAATTAATTGAATTTAAGTCCCATAAAGCAATAGAGCAATCAGAAAGATAATCCCTTAATCTTTATTCTAGAAAAAAAATACACAATCATGTAGTCCAAAGGGTTCTTCCAGGTAGAGATATAATTAATTGTTGCTCCTAGCTTGAGATCTTTAAAAAAAATAAAAAGGAATATCGTGGCTGGCTAATAACCAAGGACATCTTAATGAGTTGGTGAAACTTGTTAAAGATTTAAACTAACTATACTTTATACTAAGTTCTGTATTACTTTAACTGCTGTAGGAATCAGTGCATGCCTGCACTATTTGCACATTATGCACTTTGTGTAATGTTTGACTGTTTTATGTTTATTTGTACACCCCTGATTGTTGATTTTGTTGAGTTGTTATGTGAGCATTTGGAGCTTGGTTTGCCAGTCTGAGAAGGGTTAAAGGAACCAATATTCAAACAGGTTTCCACTGGATGTGGACAGTCCAGAAAGAGTCTACTAGGAACGTAGTCCCAGAATGGTGCAGTCCAGAACCCATTTCCTGCCACTGCTGAAACCCTCCAGGTGCTTTGCTTGGTTATTGAATTGAGTCTCTACCTTGCATTTGTCATGCTTTCTGCTCATTTTCTGATTTTTCTTTTTTCCTTACCCATCTCCTTGTCTGTTTATTTAATACCATGTTTAAATTCAGACTGTCTATACGCAAGATCTAGACTATGTTGGACCACCAGATTTGTTTTACTATAAATGAGCACTTGCCTGGATTTGCATCTGTTTCCAGCTTTTTTACCTGTATATATTCCATTTATCCACCTTCAGTGGAACTACAACTATCAGCATCCTCTACTATTAGGTTAAAGTTGTGCTCTTGCAAATAAAGAAAGACTATTTGTTGTTGCTCGTTTTCCTTCTATTTAAGTTAGGCTGATGCCACACGTGGCGTAGGGCTGATATTTTCGGCAAGCGGAAAAACGCTTGGCAAAAAAATTTCAGTTTTTCCGCTTGCCGAAAATATCAGCCCTACGCCACGTGTGGCATCAGCCTTAGTTCTAATCTGGAATAGTTTCTCACCTGCTATTCATCTATTCTGAGCACTGCTCTGTGGGGTAGGAGCACTAAGCTATAACACCTCTATAGATCATTATTTTCTGATGCAGATTGCAAGTGTAGGTTTTCTTTTTTGTTCCAGTGCAGTAAGTAAATTTGAAATGTTTAATACTTTTTAGCAAGCCATATCCATCATTATCCCATACATTTATAGTTCTCTATTAATTTTATATACAGGTATGGGGCCTGTTATCCAGAAAAGGGATCTTTAAATAACTTGGATCACTGTACCATACCTTTGCTAAAAATAATTTAAACATTAAATAAACCCAATAGGATTTTGTTACCTCCATTATGAACTAATTATATCTTAGTTAGGATCAAGTACAAGGAACAGTTTTATTGTTGTAAATTAAAAGGAAATAATTGTTAAAAATTTGAATTATTTGATTAAAATAAGCATGGCTTTGCCATAACTTTGAGCTTTTTGGATAGCAGGTTTCCAGACAACAGATCCTGAACCTGTACCACAGTGAAAACGAACTGTTTTGGAAACAAATAACATATTCATAAAAATTATACAAAAGCTGCAAAAAGGGAAGGGAGAGCTTTGAAAAGCTGTAAATATGTTTGACTCTTTCAGCACATGCAGGAAAATTAGCAATTCCCTACTAAATATATTGTTGGTATATCACAGCATATTTTCACTTTGATAGTAACTCAGCAACATGCTGCCATGTAGGCAAACATAACTTAGTAGAACATACTAATTTGTCTTCATATCTTATTGGGATGTAAAAAAAAATTGGATATATTAATCATCTCAGCATCTCTATCCTAGTTAAGATTCTCTTTCTCATCTCTGCCTCAACAATTCCAGTTATAATCTTTTTTACAATCTTACAATTTAGACCTACTACCTATTATTCAAAAGACTGCTAACCTACAGCAACTTTACCATCCACGAAAAAAAAGGAAAGAACTATTGTATTCCTCTACCTTTTTATTCACTGTGCAAAATATTATTTTGAGGTTTACATTCCTTTTAATTACTGAATAGTTGCTATGGCTTAAGCCTGTGTAGTGTGACTTGGAAAAACACTCTTGGAAAGTGGAATTTCTATATCTCTCAAACCTAACTGTAGATTTAGAAATGTTTCTGCTTAAAATCCATTTAAGTGGTAAAGTAGCCCAATGACCCGTAGGGAAACGTAGGGAAGCAGGGGCATGACGTAGCAGTAGGGCAGACATAACCACTCCCAGTTTTTATCTGATTGGTTGTTTCGTATTAGGGATATAAATGGCTGAAAACGTTCCTGCTCCTCATCCATTTTAGGCAGCATAGGAAAACGCCCACCCTCCCTCCCTATAGAGGTGGAGGCAACGAGTGGTGTTGGCGGGGTGATTGAGTTGGGGGAAAACAATGGTTGGGTTAGGAAGGGAGTTTGATAATTGTTTGGGGATGGCATGCCTGGAACCTCAGGGGTAAGTAAGTGGATTAGGAGGTAAGTTTTGTTGGGTAGGGGGTTCCGGGCTGGAAGGGCAGCTGGCAGCACCAGTTGCGCTGCGCAGTTATTGACTTGTTATGGTGTATGTTATGGTGTATGTTTATTCAAAGTTGGTTGTTTGTTATACAAACATTTGTATTGTGTTCATGAGTTGTTTTGTATCTTATTTGTTCTTATGATATGTTTTAAATTAAAATTCTGATTGTTATTAATAAATGTTCTGCGGCCATTTTTATCCCAAGAATTGGTGTCCGTGTGTTTATTGGGGTTGGTAAGTAAAAGAGGCAAAGGGGTTAAGGTTGGGAGAAGGGCGGGTCAAGATCTGACGTTGCTCACGTCATGAGTTATATACTTTACTTGTTATTTTACTCAAGCACATTTATTGCATTTACGTCAACTTTGGTGTAGAGGAAGCAGATGCAGTTGGGGGGGCTGGGGTACAGGGTAGCCCAGACTAACAGTCTGCTTCTTCTGTTGTTGCATATTAACCCCATCAGCTCTCACGTAGGAGAGTGGGGATTTATTTACACGCAAGAGGGGGGGTATGCAGGTAGGCAGAAGGGTTCTATGTAGGGTTTGCTACTATGCACCAGGCCCCTCCGAAAGTGTTTTTTGTGGGGGGCCCAGTGCAGAGTAGTAACACCACTAGTTTGACCTTTTTTTTGTAAACCATAATAGGTTTCAGTTAATATATTCAATACTTGTATTTATTGTTTCTCTGTTTGGTAAGAGAGTTAGAACACAAAGCTACATGTGACAATTGTACTGCATTTTCTTTGGTTTATTTCCACAATGATCAAAAAAGTCTAAAATGTATAAATCTCTGCACGCAAAATGCTAAAAACTCTCCTATACTGATCTAAATAATTGTGTAATGAGTAAAAACTGTCTATTGCATTCCCCCTATGTGTTTCATAATGCATCTTTTGTGCCATGCCAGATGCAGAATTACAGTTCTTATGTCCAAACTCCCAGGATCATGTCATATCTCATTTACTGTGAAATATCCAGAAATTGCCAGCCTCAGACTGAACGATAAAATCATAGCTAGCTTTTTCAGAGTGCTGAAGACTTTAAAATCAATTTGCATGTATAATTAAAAGCTCAGCACTGATTACATTTTAATTTTCTCACTGGAATCCCTGAATCTCCTCTTAGGGAAGTTCTGTACGTAATGATATTGCAGCTAATGAAAAATATTGAGATTGGACATTTTACATAGGAACCATAGTAAAGTACTGTTCTCTTATCAGGCAGAAAGAATATTCCTTAATTATAGGGATATAGCTATCATATATTTACTTACATTTTAAAAGCTATCTTATTTTATATGCCTTACGGCAAGTTTAAATTCCAGATACTGCACGGGTCTCTGCAGGAGGAAGTGTAGTAAATGAGACTAGAAAATGGCCCAACTCTATGGGGCAGATAAAAAAAAATGTAAAAAAAAAAAGTCATTTTTTTACATTTATTATGTGCCAAAACTATGAAAAATTATAATGTAAAAATATTTCGTCTAAAAGCTGAAAAAAAAGCTAAAAGCTGTTGAGATCATGTAGAAGTCAATGGGAGTTGTGGTCCTTTTATTTGAGGTATTCAATTATTTTTGTATTTTTTTCTGGGGAGCTATTCATACTATTAAAGTGATGTAAAGTTCAAAATTCACAATTAAAATATCATCTTACAAATAGACATACGCCCCCTGCACAGATTAATGTAGTATAGCCAGAAGGTGGCAACCCTACTCCATAGGCTCTGGAACACCATAGGTTCTGGCCATACTGTATAGTTAAAAACATGTGGTCTCTGTCCTTGTGGAACAACCACCAGGTTATTAACCCCATTATACAATTCTCCAAAAAAGTTGTGTAAACTATGTGAAATAATGAAAAGAAAAAGGGATGATTTGCATTTTTTTAAGCCCTATATTAAATAACTATTTGTTGTTATCAAATTGTACAAGAACAACATATCAAATGTTAAAACTAAAAAAAATATGGTAATTTTGAAAATGATGCAAGCAACTGCAGGCCAGACCTTTGACCCAAAACATTTGGTGCATTATACAAGAAAAAATATGACATGATGCTGGCCTCAAATTCTAAACAAGTATATATTTTTCAGAAAAACTTTAACATTTCTTAGTTTGAGTATTTATTATGTTGTCGAGGTACTATTTGCAATTAAGTATAGCGCTTATATTTTTTCCAAATGGTCCCATTTTCTTTATTTATATTTTACACAGTGTTCCAAATGGGTTTGTACTTCATCAGGGGAGCATAGAGCTACTATCTATTTATTAAGGTTCATTCTGTTAGGTATGTATATAATTAGCACAATAAAATCTTACAGTCATTACCTAAAGCAGTATTCTGCCATGAATTTCTCAGAATTTTATCTAATTAATGTATGTCTATGAAGATTCCCATTCATGCAAGTCATGATATACAGTATCTAGTAGAATTAAGTTTAAAACAACTGGACTTCTCTGAGTTTTTTTTCGTGACTGAAACTGACAGGTGTAAGAAGGTATGATCCAGTCACAATGGTACCATGATTCTCATTGATGCAGGTGTTAATCCTTCAAAGTTAATGACTGGATGTGTACTGTTGTGAAACTGCTGAGGTAAGGATGTCAAAGTGGCAACTCGGAAAAATCCAGTTGTTTTAGACTTAATTCTACTAGATACTGTTTATCTACTGTTAACCTATTATGGCAAAGAGCAGTTGGGAAACTGCTGCTCCACAATGGTGAGGTTCTCGAAAAAGGAACCTCTCTAGCCTTTGGAGTTCACTTGTCCATGGTGAATAGATTTTCTACCATCCATAAGTGTATGGGGGTACCCAACATTTTAGTGCTGTGACATACGGGGAGATTAGTCACACTGCAACAAATCTCCCTCATCGCGGGCGACTAATCTTCCCGCAATGCCAACCCACCGGCTAGAATGTAAATTGCCGGTGGGATGGCATAAGCGTTGCCGCAATTTGCCGAAGTCGCAGAAGTTTCCACTCAAGGCAACTTCAGTGACTTCGGCAAATCGTAGCGCTGCATATGTCATCCCACCGGCAATTTACATTCTAGCCGTTGGGATGGCACTGCGGGGAGATTACTCGCCCGCAACAAGAGAGATTTGTCACACCGCAACTAATCTCCCCGTGTGTCACAGCCCTTAATCTCATCTTGTCATTAATAAACTGACACACTGATACTATACTATATATATATATATATATATATATATATAGATACAGACGTAGTAACGGCACTCACAGGAATTTTCACACTTGGAGACATCAGATGAAGTAAATGAGTGAGGTTTTATTCAGTCCGACGTTTCAGTTCCCACTGGAACTTTCATATCTCTCTCTCTCTCTCTCTCTCTCTCTCTCTCTATATATATATATATATATATATATATATAAAAAATAGCTATAAGGTTATGTTTCAGATATGACAAACAAGAGCATCAAAAATAGATAGCTTTTAGCGCTTTTACTGTTCCTTTTGAGTTAATCCACACTTTTCATTGGATGACTAAAAGGTAAGAAACCATTCTTTCTTACACCACTGTTGAATTTTGACATCAACAAAGGGTGCTTTGCAATCTTCCAGTGGGATTTTAAATGAATAAACACAATTATTCCATGGGGTTTCTGCATGGATGTTTCAAGAAATCCAATCTGCATTGGTAGTTACAGGAACAAAGCTGCAGATGTTGTTAGCATTGCTTTATAGAACTGGCTGTCAACAGTGATAATTGGCAGTGTTTTGTTGACATCACCTGGGGATTTATCATTTGCAACCACGTTTCATTAAACTTTTATGCTGCAGGAGAACAGCTTATTGTTCATTCACTATCACAATTCTGAATTTAGAAATTCAGCGAAGCTCAAAATTCATGTTCCCTAGTGAATTTTGTATTGTAATAAGTCTATGTGATTTTCATCCATTAAACTCCCAACTTTCTTGTAGTTTTGCCCGTACAGTTAATGTTGACAGAGCTTAGGCATGACTGATTCAGAATACATGTTGTGCTGTAAAACAAGGTTGTTTTCACAAAGCAAGACTGGCAACGTTCATTACTATACATATGAAACACAGTGGCTGGATGAATCACATGCAGAGTTTAGAGCCTAAGCAGTGCTTCAGCCCACAAACATATTCCGTAAAAAACAATGTACAAAATTTGTCAAAGGCTGTTATCTGATTAGAAAATAATCAGATGTATTTTACTGTACAGCTGGGGAGCCGATATATTTTTTACAAGCATTACAAACTGTGATATCATTGTTGTAAATGAAAAGCACATAAAAAGCACACTTTTTTGCTCCGCTATAGGCACTCTGTGTATGGAGCTCTAATGGGATACTTTCTGTACACTTGTAAGTGCTTAGTGCTGCCCTTAGAAATATTAAATGCGCCCTATATTTTTGCATTTATGGATCAATGCCAATTTCCCCAAGACATTTTAATTCAAATCTGAATAATGCAAATTATCCAGAAGGGTGACCTAATGGACCTGTTTGGGAATAAATTCCATTTGGTCTTTGTCTTACACCTAAATAACCTAAATAATTTAACAGATACAATTTGTATTGGCAGGGGTATGGGTTACAGGCCACTCTGGAGTAGAAGGTTGTTGAACAAATCAATAGCTGTCCATTTGTGCTGCTATTCATTTGTTTGGCCTTCAATCCAAGTTAATAAGAAAACTGGAAAACTATTTTAGTTATTTATTTTTTGAAACAGTATAACAGACTGAAATGCACCAAAAATTACTTTCGGCATTGACAAATATAGGTCTGTGGGATCCTTTATCCATCTTCCATAAACTCCATTTTAATCATCTAGTTCAAAAGTATTTGGTAACTGATACTAAGATATAATAAATCCTTATTAGAGGCAAAACAATCCTATTTGGTTTATATAATGTTTAAAACATTTTAGTAGACAAAGTATGATGCTCCAAATTATGGAAAGATCCCTTATCTGGAAAACATCAGGTCCAGAGCATTATGTATTGATTATTGCAGGCAACTGTTGCACATGCTTTAAAAATTATCACAACCAGCAAATAAAATAGGCAGCAAAAATTCTACTTAAAGCTCTGCACTGCAATTTAGAAAGTCCTAATTGTTCCTTTTTTTTGTGGTAATTGGATAATCTATTGCCTTCCTTTGGATGAAGTCCAATCTTTTTAAAGCCTTTTTTACAGACTTTTCTGTATTTCTCCATTCTAGTGTGGTAATGGATGACTTTTATCTTACTTCTTATTGCTTTGCTAAGCAGCATTTTTTAGTCTTCTAATTATCTTCTAAAAATACTGTGTGGTGCTAGTACATCCTAATAAATAGATTCCAAGCTTTCTCCTACAAGAAATAAAATTATTGATTTCAAGTTTTTTGTCCATTACTTTTACCACTAAAATCAGTACTTTTGGATCTATTACAAACATCATGTTCATGGAATGGTAAAAGGTCATTTGTTTTCTATTATCCTTGTTAATTTCCCATGTATTATTTAATGTAGTCTCTGAAAATAATGATGATTTTTTCCTAAAACCAAACATTGAACATTAAAAATATTCCTACTTAGGATGTAAACAATGAAGAAACTGGTTCAATGTAATTTCAGCCCTTCAGAAGTAAGGGCTGCAGTATTTAATAGCCTTTTATGAGTAATAAGTACAATTAAATGGCATGTAAGTGCATGTCACTGTCCTACCCATGTGCTGCTTTTTCCTATATACTTACAGTTTTCTGGTGTACTGTAGGTAAAATTATTTTGAAGTGGCCCAGTTTTTGCCCTTTGAACTAAAAATTTCTCACTGCATGCCTTATTAGTACATTATGCCTAATTCTTTTCTCATGCTTTGAAAATAGCCATAGACAATGACTGTATTAGAGGCAGAATTATATTTATCTCTCTTGTAAAAAAACGTTTCAAGAAATGTTGGTCAAGAAAAGTTTTATAAATAAATATATATATATATGCACATGCACATCCACCAATACAGGACTAACCACAGGGGTTGTTTGGTGCCATGAGTGGTTAAATTTTTCCACCTGAGGGGGACACAATCTATACAAAGATGGTGAGTAAACGGTCCCCTTCTGCCTGTTACAGTCTGTTGTTTTTCCTTTTCTTTTTTCTCATTCTTTTGTTTTTACTTTGCCATTGCACTGGTTGTTTTTGCCCTGGACTGCTCTGTCTCGGCATTACCTGATTTTAACCTGGACTCACTTAGATGATTTCATATGTTATATTCACTGTATTTGTTTACATGTAGGAGTTAGCCTCTGGTTGCCTAGCGACTTGTTTTGGCGCCAAAACTCCTCTAGAGTGTTTAAATAGATGTGGGGGAGGGAGTGCAGTGTTTGTTTTTCACTCCAGATGAAGGTTTCTGTGTGAGACCGAAACGTTGAGTAATAAACCTTTCTATTTTTGCATTTATATTTTGCTCACAATTCTTTAAATCTTAGGAGTGCTGTCCTTGTTCCAGTATATATATATATATATATATATATATATATACACAACAACAAGAAATCCTCTGCACTCATCCATTATGAATATATATAGGACATTCTGTGCATTAAGCTACCAAGAAATGCCCTCCCCTTTAAGCAAAACAGAGATTGTTTGTCCATATATTGCAATATACTTCAAGCTGGCCAACTACATCAAAGTCATTCCTTCTGGTCAGTAATACATTTAATTATGCAATTAATTAAGAATTCTAATGCTTTAATATACATTTAACAAAGGGACTATTATTTTGTATTATAATAATCATAGGTTCATAGGACCTTTCTTACCTGTTAAGTGTTTACTTATAAGCATAATATACTTTGTTTTAATCCATGCATATTCTTATAATGGTTCTATAATTATATCAATAAAAAATGCCACTATGAATGTAAAATGAAGCAAAAAACTACCAGTATGAAAAACAATGTTTCACATAGTAAATGACTGATATTCTGTTTGAGTCTTTTAATTTACCTGCTGCTCTGACTATGACCTCTGTTGGGAATGCACAGTTCTTTCAATTTATTAAAAATGAAATTGAAATGATTAGCATTAGCACCAAGCACCTCAAAAATCACTCCATGACATGATTATACTCAAATTGGCTATTGGGCAAATTAGAAGCATAATTAAGTTCTGAGGCTTTTATGATTTATTTCCAAAATGTAACTTTCTTATACAGTCAAGCCGAATAGTCATTCAATAGAAACTAAGCCCATTTTAACTAGAAAAATACTTCCCGCAATCATGAACATGTCAAAACCTTTTACTTTTTGGCAGATTATTTTATGCAGAGTAGTTACATTTTACAACTGACAATCAATTAATACCTATAATTTTAAAGAGCACACACAATTTACACATTCATATTTTGTCGCATTTCACATATGCATCTTTTGTATTGTATGATTTTTTGTGCAGAAAAATGCTATTTTTATCATGAAAAATAGGATGATTAAATGTAACAATTCAATACTGGTAACCTTTTCCACTTACACACCAATAAATGAATGAAAGGACCAAATTCACAAATATTTGCAAAAAGTATTCTCAATAGACGTTTTTCCACAGCTACTGCACAGCATTTTTATGCACACATCTTTTTTTTATCACTCTAAATATATTAAAATCAAAGGGCATTTTTGAATCATTTGTTTCTCTCACTTTTTTTCCAGCAAATTTTTTCTGCAGTTTTGCGAAAAAATGTCAGATGGCAACATGCAGAATTATGCTGTGAATCAATGCCTGGTGAAAAAATTCTTTCATCACTAATGGGAGCATCTGAACTTATTACTCCATTAGTTGAATTGCAAACTAAGAGGTCAATTAGACTTTCTTCGTAACTGTAAATTGCATATTGTGATATTTTCACAAGCCTAAAAGAGAAATGCACACATTGAGGAGAAAAAATTGGGAAAGGTAATAGCACATGCAACTATGAGACAGTAGCAGTTATCCATAGCAATCAATAAGATATTTGCTTTCAAACAGGTGACCAGTAAATTCTACCTGCTCATTGGTTGCTATTGTTTACTGCACCTGGGCAAACTTAGTGACTTTTGTTACATAACCCCCAAAGACTATGTGGAGAAAAAATAGAATATGAAGAGAAATGCTGACACAAAAAATAGGATAAAGAGAGGTTAAGGATAGCCAGGAATATTAACAAGCAAACTAGAAATGGACATAATGAGTGAGGCTAAATGTAAATTTAGAAAAAAGAAAGAACAGTTGATAGAGAAATAACTAGTGATGAGCGAATCTGTCCCATTTTGCTTTGACAAAAAATTTGCGAAACGACAGCAAAATTCGCAAAAACGTTTGCGTCTTTTTTTTTGTCGCAAAAAAAAGCAACCGCGTCCTTTTTTTTTAAGCAGCCACAGCTTTTTTTGATGCAACCGTGACTTTTTTGCCGTGCAACAAATTTTTCGGCTGCAAATTTTCTCAGAAGTTTCGCAAAAACCATTTGCCAATGGCAAAATGTGGAAATTCGCTGCAAATATATGCCTGGTGAAAAAATTTGCTCATCCCAGTGGTGATTGTACTGAGTACGATAATCACTAATGTTAATCACTAATGTCTTATTATCCAACTTTTTGTCTAGGGGACACCCCCAAGAATAGTGATTAGTGTCCCGTTTTGCTTCAGCAAAAAATTAGCAAAACAGTGGAAAATTGGCAAAATGCAGCAAGCGTGTGATTTTTGTGATGTGCATGCCTTTTTTTGAAACAACTTTATTTGAAGC
This sequence comes from Xenopus tropicalis, assembly GCF_000004195.4. Classification (NCBI taxonomy): domain Eukaryota; kingdom Metazoa; phylum Chordata; class Amphibia; order Anura; family Pipidae; genus Xenopus; species Xenopus tropicalis. The sequence goes on from NC_030684.2 coordinate 91,375,204, forward strand.
AGTGACTTTTTTTTTGTTGTGCAGCAAATTTTTTTGCACCAAGTTTTGTGGCTGCTTCGTAAAAAAATCTGCCAATGGTGAAAAGTGGAGATTCACCACGAAGCCATGCCTGCTGAAAGATTTCACTCATCACTACCCAAGAATAATCCAACTTTTTCTAGAATTTTGAACCAAAGCAAAACAGATAAGCCCATTTCTTGGTTAACTTGGCTACATAGTACATTCCCCACAAGTGCACTGACAGGCACAGCTTTGACCTGAGTGCAGCTCTATGAAGTGAAGCCCATCCAAAAAAAAATGGAAAAGCATGCATTTTCGGGGAGATCTCATTTCTGGGTAGCTGCATTCAGGCCAAAGCTGTGCCTGTCAGTGCAGCTATATGGAGTTGTGGATGAGAGCAGGCAGAGAGAAGTGGATGGTTCTGTGCGATTGTGACCTAAAAAATCATGTTCTTAAACTCCACTAACTGTTCATTAATTTCCAGTGAAAAAATAATAAAAACAATCTATGCTACACCATGGATACTTTCAGGTTCTAAGAAATCTTGTATTTATTTCCTCTCTAAACCTTTTACGGTGCTGATATTTTATTATTTTAACGCAAATGTATGTCTAGACCTGTAATGTTTTGCACATGAATAGAAACAAATTGTTCCTTAATCTCAAAATAACAATAAGAAAATTGCCTGGTTCTTGTTACACAAACCACATAATCTTGCAGAAGAAGTATTCCTTTGTTGGAATTTTATCAACATATTCTGGGTTCAGATATCATTTTAACTAAGGCTTTTTTTAGATGTAACTGTGACTGTGTTTCAATCGTTCTTTCAAAGTCAGCGCAAAATCCAGTAGTCATATCAGGGCAGGTAATCAGAAAATGCTTATGTTTAAAGAATAATGAGTTTCAACATGTAGTAACGCAGAACCTTGAAGGAAAAGTGAAGAGTCAGTATTTATATAATAGATTTTTTCCTTTCTTGCTGCTGACAAGCTTTTGGTCTTCCACTAACAGCAAACTATTCACCTGTGACACTCATCTAAATCCACTTTCACTATTGCAATAAAATCTTTAAAATAAAAAGAAGGTTAATAATTCAGTTACCAACGTACATGCCCTGTAGTATAGAGATTAGCAAAACTTTCAGGAGAATAATAAATGTAATTTATTGTTTTCAAATGTCTTATGTAGTTGCAAAACCAATAACAATATTAATGTAAACGATAACCTACAGTAATTAATAAATATGTATTATATGTGAATAGTTTGAATCAAGAAAGCATTTCTTTTTAGGATACTGATCGGGCGACATTTAACGCCCCGAGTGTGGGTCACTCTGCATATACAGTGCTGTATATTCTAGCACTGAAAACATCTAGTTATATCTCAAACTAAAACAGTTGGACAGTTATATGTAGGTTTTCCATTACAAGTTAACAAGTTTGGTCAACTTTAAATGTTGCAGGTAAGTATGATCACAGTGAAGCAAAAGGTTGGATCGAGGTGTCTATATTGCATCCAGAGTCCTCAAACTTTCAAAAGGTTTCCATGTGTATGGAGAAAGCTGGTAAACTTTTTATTCATCATGATCCAGTCTTTCCATTTAAATGCCAGAAATAGTATTGTTTTGGATTTCCATATTTTGGCAATAGTTTGCTAAGCTGCAAGGAAAAGACTCCTGTTTAACCATAGGGCAAGTCCACCATATGCAGTACATAGAACCTACTTGTGAACATCCCCAGAAACTATTGGAATTATTAATAAATGTTGCTATCCTTTCTGTGGTTATATACCATTTTTACATAACTTTGACGCCTCCAATTGGATCGTGTTAATAGAACTTGATTTAGTTAATGACCATACGATTTACCAATCTTCAGTCGATAGAGCGATTAAAATCTCTTTCCCAACCTTGCACATAATAGTGATCTCAAGGATGTAAAATGTTATTAAGGGTTACGGCAGGAATCTTATACACCATTTTTAAAAAGGATATGTTACCAGATGTGTTGCACCAATAGGTCTTTAAGGTAGCTATTTTGTGCAGTATTTGATAGGCCCAAAAATATTCATTTTTAGATAGTTGCAGCCAGTCTTGGAAGTATGTAAATGAGGGTACTTGTAAGTGGAGTATTTTTGTTTGAAATTGTTGGAAGTCAGACAGTTGTAGCACTACTGGAATAGTACAAAAATAGTATAGAAGTTTAGGAAGAATTGTCATTTTTGGATATTTTGTAATGGGCATTTTGGACTAATGAACCATATATGTAAAGGTTTGATCTAACAACGAGGCTAGGGGCTCAATCACTAGGTCAAATAGTATAGGTGAAAGAGGACACCATGTGCCTTATGCCAGAGAAAAGGATGGTGAGTAGAAGCCCATAGGTAATGAAGACTGTTGGTAAATGATACAATGACTGTATCCCAGTTAGAAAGTTTGAAAAACAGGAATATAGATTATGTAGAAGAAAGAATTTTGAATATGTAGCTTCAGTGGTGGGCTTAATAATAGTAGTAATTTTAGCAAATAGTGATGGATTTGAGAATTGTGAGCTTTGTAGGAGGGAATTGTAAAATTTGCAGAGACAATGGACTATAAAAGCTAGATCAAGGTCAGAATGTACAGCATATGATCTATTTGAGGTCTTTATATTCGCTATATGGAAGAAAATTAGCTGGATGGTGTTGTTGCACTACAACTCCCACTGCCACTGTGTAGTGTAATAACTCAGATTAAAGTAAGATGATGGACGCCAGGAGATCTTGCCAAACAAAGTAACTGTTTATTTGTCCAAGACAAAGATGGCAATCCAGGGTAATAAATACTCACTCAGATGAGGTAGACAGGCATGCAGCAATACAATTGATGTTAAAACAGATTAAGCAGTAGAAGCATGGTGTCTTCCGGTTTATCCCTTCTCATCAAGAGGTCGGGCAGGGTTAATTGCTGGCCTATGTCCCTGGCACTTCTGTGTCCCTAATCTAAGGCACAGACTATTCCCTTACTCTTCTCTCCTGGATGGAGCAAATGAGCTGCTCTTTCTATATAAGTTCTGACTTCCTCACTTTCCCTGTCCCCGACTTCACTAAGGGTACTTGTCCCCTTAGGGCCTAACACTTCTGAGCCGGTGTGGATCCCAGGCTTCAAGGAGCATCCACACTGGACAACCCTTTCCTATCCCTATATTAAAGTGTGGTAGGGTGTGGTCTAGCCTTTAACCAATAATAAGGTATCTGTTAATACCAACTAGATACATTTATCCTGCCTAGTGACAAGGAAGGAAAAGGAAAGGTAGGGTTTAACACCATAGGGGAACATTAACCCTATGGGTCCCTACACCTGCATTGAGCTTAAAGAGTTAGATGAGTCATTAAGGGTAGCTGTGATAATTTTTGTGGTGAGTAACAGTCCATGGCCTTGTATTTTATTTGCAATGGAGGGGAAAAAATGGGGGGATAAGAAAATTTGGGGGGGAGTACCTGACGATTCCTGAAGTTCTTTAAATGCTTAGTCAGACAGTAGAGTTATCGGGTGATGAAGACTTCTGGTTATGGCAAGGATAGATTTTAGAAGGGTCTTTTATGTCTCCCTTAATAGTAAATATCAGTTTTATAATTTTAAATATAAGTTCAGTTTTGAATATCAGTCAACTTTGTACAATATAACCTTGTGGCAATTGTCAGTTTCCTTTGGACAACCTTAATTTCGCAGATTTGAGAGATGGGGATTGTATTTAATGCCAAAGTGGAGTCAATTTTCTAGACAGAACCTCCAACCTTTCTTTTAAAGATGCAAAGCTGAAGGGCCCACCTATATCATATGTTTTGTTGTTGAATAATTTTGTAACAGATTGTAGTGCTCTCTACTTTTGCAAGGTAGTTGAAGACATGTTCAGATACATTTTATATTTGTGGCCCATAAATTCTAATATTTTCTACTCCATAGCTGCACATAGGAGATTGACTTGTGTTTGGTGATAGTGGAAATAAATAATAATGTCCTGAGGTGGATTCCGATCCTTGTTATGTTATCTGGCCCCACAGACAAAAGAAAACTTTTTTTCTTTTTATTTATGTGACAATATTATACTAGGTCTCTATTGCATTCCTGTCCCATGTTTTCAGATGTAAAAATGTAAGCATGATCTATGTCACATTTTCACCTGAAAAGTAAACGTTTGTAGATTGTAAGCTCTTTTGCTCAGGGCTCTCTTCACCTCTTGTATTGGTTACTGATTGCTTTATATGTTACTCTGTATGTCCAATATATGAAACCCAGTTATTGTACAGTGCTGCATAATATGTTGGCGTTTTATACATAAATGTTAATAATATTAATAATAATAATTCTGCATTTAATGATGGATAGCACATAAAATACTATTGCTTAAAAGTTTTAAACTGTAATATATTCAAATGTTTTATGATCTAATCTTGCTTCTCAACACCCTTCACTGAAGGAGGGAGAGAAAACTGTTCTTCATGTACTGAATAATACAAAAGATATTAAAACAGTAATAAAACTTTGTACTTTGCCTTAACATGAACACAAACTAAAACTAGTTGCCTAAATCCTGATTTTCATTACTTTCTATTTATATTCTGTATCTGCATTCAACACTACTTAACTGCTATGCAGGTATACTAATTGCACCAACTCTTCCCACAGGTCTAGAAAAAAGGGGTGCTCCAATTTTCAAGATTGTTTATTTTCCAGTAAATGCACACTTTTAAAGTAAAGCTCAATGACTCTTAACAGTATACTTATTGTGTAAAAATGTTCTAATTCTTATTTGTTAAATGATGACCCCTCTGCTTCTCAATCATCCAGCATTGCTGTCTGCCATCAGTGTTAGTTGCCCAGCAGCAGCAGTTCAACAAACTTTTAATATTACTGAGACCTCTCTTTTGCCTTCTTCATACTTGCAGCATGATTTATTTTATTATAGAGGTAGGGAGGTATGAATCCACCACATTACAATCAACAGCAGACTAGTAGTCAGAATGCTAGAATTATTTTGTATGAAATGGCTGTGTTTTCAGTGTGAGTTACTTACCTGGAATTAATGATAAAAGTTTTTATATTTTAAGTATTCATAAGGCAAACCCAGTCAATGTTGCCCCTACAGTTTGACAATTACATATACAGTATCTATACATATAGATAATCATATATATACATCCTTTAAACTCAAAACATAGACACAGACGTGCAAATGACTTGAGTTTTTCTTTAGTAATTACTAAAGCTCATTTTGCCGACATATAAACTGTACATATTGCTCCAAGTACAGAGGGAGGAAATTTACCTAGCCTGTCAAGCAAGATGATGTAGTATGCAGTCGTACATCAATTTAGTTTTTCAGTAGAGATTTAATTGCCATGTTTCTAAGGCAACAGACACATTGAAAGTACTTATTGTTTTTAAGAAGCTGCAATTATTTATGCACTTTCTCATATTGCTTATTTTATGTGAACAAGCATTCATGTTCTGCAGTTAAAAACAGGACACCATGTTCTGTGATATTTTCCTTCTTGCGTTCTTTAAAGTGTGAATATTAACAACAATGGAATATTACTGAAAAAGAAGTCTTTCCAACTGATATGCATTGATGTTTGGTGAAATACAGGCATGATAACGGAACCCCATTATCTACAAAGCTCTGAATTAGGGGATGGCCATCTCCCATAGACTCCATTTTAAGCAAACAAAAGGAATTCTGGGAGTGAATTCCAAACTCTTAAAAAAATCCCATTTACATGGGTTTATCCTATAGGCTACAGCTCACCCACTGGGTTTGAAGCTGAAGCCAGGACAATAGCTGATCAGATTCCCAACTACAGACCGGTTTCACCCTTCTTGGGGGCTCATCAGTGTAGTGTAGGGTTTTCTGATCAGCTTAGGTAGAGTCACCATGTGGTTCTACAAACAAATAAATTAGGTTGAGGAGACTGCCTCATACAGACAAAAGCAAACAAAAGGAATTCTGGGAGTGAATTCCATTTACATGGGTTTATCCTATAGGCTACAGCTCACCCACTGGGTAAAAACCCTACATTACACTGATGAGCCCCCAAGAAGGGTGAAACCGGTCTGTAGTTGGGAATCTGATCAGCTATTGTCCTGGCTTCAGTTTCAAACCCAGTGGGTGAGCTGTAGCCTATAGGATAAACCCATGTAAATGGGATTTTTTTAAGAGTTTGGAATTCAATCCCAGAATTCCTTTTGTTTGCTTTTGTCTGTATGAGGCAGTCTCCTCAACCTAATTTATTTGTTCATTTTAAGCAAATAACTCAAATAAAGAAAATAAATTTTGAAAACAATTTCCTTCTGTTTAAGAATAAAATAGTACCTAATACAGGCATGGCATTGGTTATCTGGAAACCAGTTATCCAGAAACTTTCCAGATTACAAGAAGGCCATCCCCCATAGATTCCATTTTCTTTTTCTCTGTAAAAATAAAACAGTACCTTGTATCCCAACTAAGATATAATTAATCCTTATTGGAGACAAAATAATCCTATTGGGAGTATTTAATGTTTAAATTATTTTTTAGTAGGCTAAAGGTATAGAGATCCAAATTAAAATAAGACCCCCTTATCCGGAAAACTCTAGGTGCCAAGCATTCTGGATACCAGAAGGTTGATTCACTAAAGGTCGATAAGTTTTATCGCACGCTTTCGTGTGCGTTAAATTTCACGCTACTGCATGCATTCATTTTAATGTTAATTTTAACGCATGCATTAATTTGCACGCCAAAATAACACTAACGCATGATTCACAAACACTTAGACACGCTAAATATCACATTTGTCTGTGTGAAAATTAACACCTACTTGAGGCAGGCGGTAATTATAGAAAAGTACAGTTAATGAGCTTTTGGCAATAAAATATGGACTTTGCAGTGTGATTTATTCAAGTCTGTGTTGGCCCTAGAGTGATTCATCCTCCAGTTTACAGGGAAATGGTCATTTTCAGTACAGTCATTTTCCGAAAGTAATGGCGTGTATGGCTAACATGGCGTGCGTTTTTTCACACCCGGTGACTATTTGTACGCAGTGTATTGATTAGCGTGCGGTCAAATACCGCACGAAAATAGTCTTCGCGACTAAAATAATGTAAGCAGCATCGCGTGTTAATTAATACAAGTATGCTTTTAGTGAATCGCGCATTAATTCGCAAAAAATTAGACGTGATAAAATTTTTAACACACACTATAAACAACGCACGTTTTATTGACCTTTAGTGAATCAACCCTTAGGTCTCATACCTGTATTTGATCCTAACAAACTATCTAATTAATCCTTTTGGAGGCTGAGCAATCCTATTGGGTCTAATTAATGTTTAAATTATTTTTTTATTAGACTTAAGGAATGGAGATCCAAATTATGGAAAAATCCCTTATCAGGAAATTCCTATGTCCTAAGCATTCTGGATAACAGGTCCCACACATGTACATATATTGGATGCTTGCATGTTAGTTTTTGGATTTTATTTACTTTACTTATCAGCTTCATATTCAATTATCCATTCTTTCCTCTAAAGTTTCAAGTGATAGAATAACAGATGCAGTGGCTCTTCCACTTTACGGATCATTTTTAGAACAATGTCCCCTCTACTCCAAAGGGAATAGGTTTTGTTGTTCAGCAAAATCATAAACTATAAGGGTGTCCAGTGAAGATGAGTCAAAAACTCAACACTGTAATTGTGAGCTCAGGTGTTAAGACTTTTCAGCAAGGAGAATTCATTGTTCATAGATTTAAAAAGGTACAGGTACAGGTAGTCTGTAGCAAGTGAATTTTGTAATGGTGTATGCTGTATTTTAAAACTAAACTAAGGACACATCTGAATTTATTATTTTTATATACATTTGAATGTGTCAGTATCTGTTTAATTTTAATGGTATCTTTTTGTTTGTTTGACAATTTTCATTACATTGTTTCTTGTCCCTTCGGATGAATACCCTGTTATGAAGTGTTGATGTGTTGTGTAATTTTCTGCAAAGTATGCCCATACGTTTACATTTTACTTTATGGTGAATTGACACTATAAAGCTGCAAGCCATTTTAATGTATTAGTTTATTATAGAAGGTTATGATAGACGTTTATGATAGAAAGTGTTTTTGGTTAGAAAATATAAATTGTTAATGGGTAAAACAGTAAAGAAAAATCTCGACAAGAAATGGGTAGACACTAAATTTTAATAGTAAAAATTAAAGAAAAAAGATGTATTTTACAGATGCAAATCAAAATCCTTGCCCTTTTGTTTTCCCTCACTGTCAAGGTTTAGCTATAGCTTACTGACTCAAATGGGATTTGCTGTAGGTGGAAACATATTTTTTCAGGGCTGATCAATTGGATAAATTGGTGACTGCTAGCTGGAAACTAAAAGGAAGAATAATTACTCCTGATGTATTTCCATTGGGACAGGAGAAAATGCTCATGAATGTCCTAATGGATCCCCTACCTATTAACAGAAACACAGGTGATTAAAGAGTTATGAGCATGAACTTTCAATCTCCTACCAGTTGTCATTGTGTTAATGACCATGCAAAAGTATGTCCCTGACAAGAACTGCTTAAAGAGAATAGTTATTAACAATCATTTTTCATGTTTCATTTTTAGCAATCAAAGCACTGCCTCCTCTAAATAAATACAGTATTTTTACAATCTCTAAGCACTGCAATTGTAACTATAACTTTGTAACTCATGTTCATAATGGAAACATTTTAATAGGTAAGGCATAGCTACTATCTGAGTCAGTTATATTACCATAATTATTATTTGAGTTAATTTTTGCTAGCTTCTATTTTTTTCTCATCCTGGTTCCTGCCCTTAGCAATAGAATGAACAGTATTTACCTTGAATTACTGACTTATATTGACAAAATCTTACCTGTTCTGTCACACAGGAAATGTACTCTATCTATTAATAGGATAGTTAAATAACTGTCAAATAACAAATCGGGCACTCTGGTTTATTAATACTGACCAGCACCTTGGGCTTAAACATGCTCCTACTTTCTTGTATGTGATTTGCTGCAATTATAGTTATGGTAGCTTATATTGCTACATATATATATATATATATATATATATATATATATATATATATATATATATATTCCCAATGATTTATGTGCACTCCTGTCTCCTATGATCAAGATGGGTGTGGTGGCTTGTACCTCTAAGAGGTACAAGCCACCACACCCAGCTTGATCATAGGAGACAGGAGTGCGCATAATCATTGGGAATGGATACAAGCTTCAACTACAGTATGTGCAGCACCTGTTTATAAACTGTGAAAATAAACTTCGTATGGGAGTGCGGACCTAGCGGTGTTATATATATATACATATACCTATATATGCATATACATACAGGCATAAATGTACTTGCATTTAATAGCACCAACATTTGCCAATGCGCACCTAATTTTCATGCTTGATCCTAAAAAAGGACATTAAGCTGCCTCAACTAATTTTTTAGTTGTCTTAGTGCTTTAGCAGAGCAGTCTTTTTTGTGTTCTTTTTGTGATCATCAGTTGGAACTGGCCTTTTCCTGATGTGTCCTGATTAACACTGGCTTGACTTACAGTTTGGCACTTATGGTCCCTGTCTGACTCCCAACCATTTGAATTCAGTTCAATCTGCTCCGTTAGTTCCTTGTTGGGCTTAGTCTAGCCTGATTTTTTTCACTGAATTTCTTGTTATTCCCGATTATCTGTGCCAGTGTTCCAGGTACATGTGGGTTACTCTTAAAGGAACAGTAACACCAAAAAATGAAAGTGTATAAAAGTAACTAAAATATAATTTGCTGCTGCCCTGCACTGGTAAAAGTTGTGTGTTTACTTCAGAAAGTCTACTAAAATGTATATAAATAAGTTGCTATGTAGCCATGGAGGCAGCCATTCAAAGGAGAAAAGGCACAGGCACATAGCAGATAACAGATAAAACACTATTGTATTCTACAGAACTTATCTGTTATCTGCTATATAACCTGTGCCTTTTCTCCAGCTTGAATGGCTGCCCCCGTGGCTACACAGCAGCTTATTATATAAATTATAGTAGTGTTACTGTAGCAAACACACCAGTTTTAACAGAGCAGGGCAACAGTGCATTATATATTTATTACTTTAAAGATCTTTCATTTTTTAGTGTTACTGTTCCTTTAAGCCTTGATCCAGAGGCTGTCCATAACAGTTACAAAATTGTGGTTAAAAATTGTGCCAGTATCACCTTAGGATATTTGTATCTCTCCCATTTTTCTTCCACCATATATTTGTTTCTGCATTTTATGATCTTAGTTTAAATATTAGTACTATATTATCAGAATTAATTATATATAAATAGAAACTCATAGCTGTTGTAGGATTAAGGTAAGAAAAAAGCTAATTTATTATTCAGGGTTATAGCAAAGAAAACTAGTAGATAGGAAAATAAATGCAATTTTTCCCAGCAGAATATACAAATTCACAGTAAAGATACATATCTGAAATAAAATAATGATACATATGCTTCGAGGGGGTGTCTTCAAAAGCCAGAATGATAGATTGACAACCGTTAATGAACTACTGATTTCAGCCAAAGAACACTGAATTCTCAATAAATCATCTGTGACATCTTAAGGTCATCAAAGCACAATAAAGGATTGAAGATTCTGTATAGTATTGATTTTGTGGAAGTCTTTTTAGCTTTTTTTGTAGCTAAACTGAATGTTAGAATATTACTAACAGTTTGAAATAACAAAAGCATAAATCACAAGAATATTATGTCATAAACATTTACTTTTTGTAACTTTCTTGCTATTTGTTTTAAATATATGACTAAAATGATTTTATACAAAGAATTCATGCAAAGTTTCTAATGCATATATTATTTTCATGTTTAAAAATCTGTCTGACAACTGAATTTGGGGTTTCTTTAATCAGCAGTAGTGATTAGCAAATTTATTCGCCGGGCATGGATTTGTAGCGAATTTCAGCATTACGGCATTGGTGAATTGTTTCACAAAACTTCCGTAAAAATACGGCGCAGGAAAATTCGTTGCACGTGAAAATTGGGCGCGGTCACGTCAAAAAGCATGGGCGACAAAAAAAATAAACTTGGGTGACAAAAAATAGATGCAGGCGACAAAAAATATCATGCGAAAAATGTGTTTCGCAAATTTTTCGCTGTTTCGCAAATTTTCTTGTTTCACAAATTTTATGGGACGGATTCGCTCATCACTAATCAGCAGAGTAGAAGTTAAAGATATACCAGTATCTGTTGGGCACAATTGAATCAATTGTTTGTTATATATTTAGTCTACTATTGTTGTTTCTAAGTTGTTTCTTTAGTCTAATATTGATGTATATGTATTACATAGTAAAATAGTAGCATTGTAGAAGAGAAAACCTCTTCCAAACTGGGTTCCAAGCCTATTAGTAGAAGTATAATCTAATCTATTGTTACCAGATGTTTAGAACACTCCAGAAGAGTAAGTTGTTTTGTTTCTACTTTTAGTTTTATTATTAGGACAAATAATTGATGTAGGGTCTACTATTATCCACACATGGAACCCTTCTTTACTTTATTATGGCCTCTTGGCCCTTGTAGCCAATTTATAGATTGGAAAGGTGGACGGTAGAGATGAGCAAAATTTTTTGTCGGGCATGGATTTGTGGCAAATTTACACGTTTCGCCACTGGCTGATTTTTTCAAGAAAAGGACACAAAAATTTGCAGCAGAAAAAATTTGCCGTATGAGAAAAAAAAAGTTGTGCAAGCCCCCCCATCACAAAAGTCTACTTGACTAGAGCATATTGAGTGATTAAGAACAGCTCAGCTTTAATGTCACAATTTTAACATTTAAAATCAAACTCTGAAACCTGAGCAGAATTATCAAAATGAGCATTTAAAGGAGAAGGAAAGACATGTTGACATTTTATTGCCAATAGATTTGCCACATTAGTGCCACCTAGAATGCTATATTTATTCTGCAGAAAGCTTTAGCACAGCCCTAGTTAACAGCCCTAGAAGCTCCCTCTGTTTGTTTAAGATTGCAGCTGCAATTTTAGTTTGGTCTCAGTAACTTCCATGCTGTAGGTCTAGCCATTGATAGCTCAGATCACACATTCTGATGGGGGTGTGTGTGAATTTTTATAAATTGTTATGGGAGGGGGGAGCAAGAGAATGGAGAGAGCTGAGCAGGTACAGGCCCCAGGAATGAAGGAGAGTGGAAGTCAGATACCCTAAGAACATGTTTACACAAAGGAAGACAAGAAATCCTGTTTCTTTTGATAGAGGACTCAGTGCAGCTTTTCTGTGAGTGCTTATGGCTGTATTTACATAGACCTTTCTGATAAAGCTTTAGTTTTTACCTTTCCTGCTCCGTTAACTTTAACTTCTGAATATAATTTAGAAATTGCCTTGATATGATAATGCAGGTGTAAAAATAGCTTTAGTGTATTCATTCTAAACATTGAAGGTAACATAAAGAACATAATTTTAGCAACAGATGTTTCATCAAAGCCTTTGCTTTCAATGACACTAAAACGATTAAAAACCTAATTAAAGGCATCAGTATTTCATATTACGTCCTATTTCCAAGCACTAGACATCCCTACTTATTGCAAAGACAAAGAAGCTGAATGAAACTGGAGTACACTAATAAGAGAGGCAATAGAGTAAAAGGAAGTAATTATAAATTGTTCATGTAGACACAAAGCTACAATCCTCAGGCCAAAAAGACACTTTTAGCAACACTACAAAGCAGATGTTTGAAGGTCTGCTCAAAGAGCAGACCAATGGAGTGCAATTAAGCAGCAACTGCAAGTATTAAATACACTAATTCTACTCTTGTCATTCTAATGGTTTCGGTAATTAGAATACTCTACAATCCAAACATTAGAACTGTCTTGTTCAAAAGGTAGATTGCATTTTAACAAATGATCTTGAACATTGCTGAGTAGTAGAAAATAACACTAGAGTATGGTCTACAGACTTAATGGGCATTTAAATAAGACAAGAGGCATGTATGGAACTTATGTAAATACAAACAATATGGTTTCTTTTTAGTGTACATTTTCCATGATATTACACAATAAGAGTGAACAAGAATTAAAGAGGGTGCCATGGAGATATAGTGGTTAGCCTTCCTGGAATTCTGTCTTTGGTTCTGATCAAGATGCTATCTCTATAGAATATGAATGGTCTTTTTGTACATGGCGATTTGCGCAAAAACATACAAAAGCTCATTTGCCAATGTCACCACAAGTGCAGTACTCAGAAAGGAAGCAAAATTGACCTTAGCATATTTCATTAAAATACTTAAAAATACATGCTGCTTGCACATGCACTTTCACCTGCTTGAATTAAAATTAAGTGCATATTTTGATGCACTGGAACCTTGGAATTTCTGACAGCATGGGCATGGCAGTATTTTCAGGATTCCAATAGTGGGCTTTATTAAGGCACTCCAGACGTGCACCAAGTGAATCCATCTCCATTGCTAGCCACTACTTGCACCCAGTTTACAAAAAGGTAATTAGATTGCACTTTGACACATTCCTTGCAGTCATAACAAGACGCAGCTGCGATGAAGCTGTAATTGTGGGGAAAAAAACGTGGAATTTGCTTGAGTTTTGTATTTACTGTACATGGCATTTAAATAATGGAAGAAAGTAACAGAGAATGAGACACATCATTTTATCTAAAGTAGCAATTTTTTACTTTGCTTATCAACAATATGTAGACCGACCAACAACAATACAATATCTTGCAAAACCAACAGGATATTGCATAATGCCTAAATCCATTTCAGTACACTGTACTACATAAGTACAGTCATACTGTATATCCATTTGAGTGTATGTGGAAAACGAGAGATACTGATATCAGCAAGATTAGAGGGTATATTTATAATGCTGTGTAAAAAGTCGAGTGAAACTGGTGATGCTGCTCATAGCAGCCAAACAGAATTTCTTTGGTTTTCTAACTGTTGAAATCTAATTGCTAATTGGTTGCCCTGGGCAACATCACTGGTAATGCTTCACTCCACTTTTTATACAACATGATAAATATACCTTAAGGCGTATATTTATCATGATGTGTAAAAAGTGGAGTAAAACATTATCAGATGCTTTGCTTTGGTTTTCTTACTGCTAATTGCTGATTGGTTGCCCTGTGAAAAATCACTGTTAATGCTTCCCTCCACTTTATACACAGCATGATAAATATTCCGTTAAATGTCTCAGCCTCAAAACATAAGGTAATTTGGGGTTAGAAACTTACATAAGTTCATTTAGGGCACATGGCAGACCCATTTGGAGAGGCACCCATACCAGGGTTTATACTATCTCAGTAATCATTTATCTTACTGCAAAGAGGGGACAGTCAAGTGAGTGTGGCCAGACTAGGGATGGCTTTGATGTAGTTGACCAGCTTGAAGTATATAGTAACATATGGACAAATAATTCCTGGTTTGCATAAAGAGTAGGGCATCTCTTGGTAGCTTAATGCACAGAATGTCTTGGTGTCCTATATGTATTGATAATGGGTGAGTGCAGAGGATATCTTGTTGTAGTCTATATGTATTTTGTAGTCACAACCTCATTGCACCCCTGCCTAATGGTTTAAAATTTATTAGTGAGCACAACTTTCCCTTTTCTTGTTACCATTTCTTGTGACTACTTTAGAGCATTCAGCACATTCCTGTAGTAGGTGGCCAAAGGAAAGGGGGACTGAAGGTGTTCATCAATTAATTTGATGACTTTCTCTGTGTTGGCCCCAGTGACTCTGGGCTTTGTGCAGTCATGAAAAACTTGGCAATCCTTTTACATTATAAAAAATCAGCAACGTTCAGAAATGAAGCGCAGAGACCTGGAGCAGCTTTGCAATAGCAGAAGGTAATGTGCAAAATGTACAATAAATGGGGGAATTGCCCTCGATTTTTTCAATTTATAAACTGCCTCAGAGGTTGCAAATAACCCTGAGATCTATCTGATTAGGCTGGCTGTGCAGTTTCTCAAATAGAAAACACAGCAAGTTTGTTTATTATTCTTCTATATTGTTTTTGAATACATTTCTATTCAACAGTCTGTACACAACTAAACACATTTGCAAAAGCAAAATGGCCAGTCAAGTCATTTAGAATATCATTAAAATTGCATTTTATTGCTTTGATTTCATTCAGTTAAAGCAAAATAAATATTTGAAATGTACAATTAATGTTTTATTATTAAACCAGTTTGCTAAAATGAACCCCACACTATTTCCTTATTGGATTGAAATAATTGTTGCTAAGCTAACCCATCACCTGCATGAAAATCTGTATCTAGAAAGAAAATGTGAAAACCCTTAGCCTCAGAGTGGACATTTTCTCCTCACTTCCTACTTCCAAGACCACAAGCACATGTATTTTGCATTTTCTTGATAGGACCAAAAATATTGATACTGAAGCTGAAACACTGAGAAAATTTGAAAACAGCTTATATCCTAATTCAATTCCAGATTTTGAAAAATGTATCTCATAGTTTCTCACATTCAAACACGTCAAACACTATTAAAGTTTATGAGAATTTATGAGAAAATTGGATCTGAATTAGGAGAAAAACATTTTCTCCTCAAATTTTTATCTATATGTTTTTACCATAAATTAATGTTAGAATTTGTGCTAATGTCCAGCCTACAACCTTTGTTTTCAGAAAGAACAACATATTAATTAGGTTATCTAATAAACTCCAAGTAGTAGAGAAAGATAGTAGGCAATAATAAGCCATATAAAGGTAATCTGGCATAATTGGCTTCTCTTGGACGAGAAGGCATCATCTTTTGGTACGATGTATCTCCTATAGCAAAACTACTAAGATTGCTTTTGGCATTGCCACCATTTTAGTATCTATTGCCCAACCACCACTGATCTCAGCTTTACAGTGGTCAAGGCTAGTGGTACTTGTGCTGGCTATGGGAATTAGCTATAGCACCATTAGAATAAAGTATGACTAATTCACAATGACAATGTATACAGTGGAGCTCTGGTTTTAAAATCAGAAACAACATAAAGGTATAAAATGTATCTCAAAATCTTTCCACTGAAATACCAATATAACATGTACTATATAAATAAATAGTGGCTTGCCAGCCTACTGCAAACACTTTTTTTTATAACAAATGTAAAAGTGCAGCATATTGTTTGATATAGTTATGAAATATAAATATAAAGTACATAAAGTATCATGCCTTAAGGCTACCAACCCATAGGAAGTCTAGAAACCCATAGCTACAAAAAAGTGTTTCCATTATTCAGACTGGAGAAGGACAGTACAGGGAGTCAGTAAATATTTACAGTGTGAAAATATATGCTTTTGCACAAACACATTTTTCTGTGTGTAAATTTAATATAGCTTTTGCAAACCTGAAAACTGTTTAGTGACCGCTTCCAACAGTGGAAGAAACATTGAGATTTTTATACTTTACACCAGTTCACGCTATATGTAATAAAACTTCTTACTGGACAAGTAATGTTTGTTCTAAAAGAGTATACCACCTTTATACAAACAGATAGACAGAGAGGCGTGCATTGATTATGCCCCTGATGAAGTCCGAAGGCTGACTCTTGTAAGTGCATTCATTTTAACATTAAATTTTAGTTGTTGATCGTATGCTATGGGAGTGTGCCCCTCTGTAATTTTGTCTGTTTATTGAAACTGATAATTTGACCTGCTACACTGAGCTGGCAGATTGATAAAATAAATTTGAAGTTGTGCACTTCTGTGTCAAATACAGACCTTCAATGCTACAGATGGACTACTAACTGGATTTGGACTTGGATTCCTATTCCTTCTATGCACACATCATCCCTTCTTGTTTTTGTTTTACACCACCTTCATAACTTAAAAGTGTGCAATGCACGATTCGCTACACTTTAATGAAAAATATTACATTGCAAAATTTTGTTCTTATCTGTGAACATTTCTGTTTAAGACTTTTATTACCCTTTTCCCTCTTAATGATTTATCTATTTAGTAGGTTAGCTTGAAAAAAACATACTGTAAGTATAATAATGAAGCAAATAACACATGTAGATATGGGATCTATTATCTAGAAACCATTTTCTAGAAAATTGTGAAATACAGCATTGCCATTTCCATAGAGTGCTATTTAAACAAGCAATTTTTTTATGGTTTTGCTATATTCTCTGTAATAATAATTAGTGATGAGCGAATCTGTCCTGTTTCGCTTTGCCGAAAAACTAGCAGAACTGCAGAAAAATTTGAGAAACAGTAAAAAATCCACGAAACGTGTTTGTTGCACGACTTGAGCCTATTTTGACTTGACCACGCCCATTTTGACACAGTTATGCCTATTTTGCTGTGACCACAACTTTTTTTGACTCACACCAAATTTTTGCAGAAGTTTTGAAATGCGGAAATTTGCTGCGAATCCATGCCTGGCGAAAAAAAACAAAACGCTCATCACTAATAATAAAGATTATTTTGTACTTGATGATAACAGGTTAAGGTAAATCATTGTTGATGGTAAACTCACCCAGTTTTATTTTTATTAATTGAATTTTTTAGTATTTAAGGCACAGTGCTCCAAATTTTGCAAAAATTTGATATATATATATATTCATATATATATTGATATTTATTTGTGTGACTCAAAGTAGTTCATCTGTTATACAACAGAATAAAAGAACAAACAAAAGTGAACAAATTTGTTGAAGATCATGAATGAATTAGTATCTGCATTTGAAACTTCTCCGTTCAGCAAGAGAATATATCTACACTGGAACAAAAGTAAAATAGATTTTTTTTTGTGTTGGTGTGCTAATGTTAGCCTTGTGAGTGATTTCAGCATCAACTTAAGAAGTGGAAATTTGCTGTATGAAGCACAATTTTAATGAGTTTTATAGTTCACATGCAGAAATTGCAACTGTACTCATGCCAAGGTCATTCTTAACTTTAGATGTCAAATGCAAAATTGACTGTCATGCAGGTCTGAGCTGCCCAAGGGACATGTTGACCTACAGAAGACTCTTTGAATTTAAATTTTACAGTCTAGCGTTTGTTATTAACCATATAAACAGTCTCATTATTTAATAATCATATTAATAATATCATTATTAAATAACCACTTCAAAGCTGAGTGTGTCACCTTGACATAAATGATATTATATTGGATCAAAGTTGAATGGGTGGAGATGTATAGATTTATATTTAGTGAAATAATTACTTGTTCAAATGGCATCAAGGAGCGCTATGTTATATGGGGGAATTTATATAGGTTGCTAACGGGTAACACATTCGTATTGCAAATTACAATTTTGCCTTTCTGCAAAACCTTTGCCCCTAATGTGAAAGGATAGTGATTGCAACATTTTTAGCTTGCGCCAGGGTGCAGTATATTAAAATAAAAATAATAAAAGTTATTATATTATGCTATCTTAAAGAATGTCTTAAACTTTTGCAATGCACAATTAAAAAGTTCAGTGCAATAATAGTCTAATGAAAAATATTACATTGCGAAAGGTGATTTTTATTCTTATTTTTTCGTTTTCTAATTTGTTTTTACATTATAAATGACAAATCTATGACAATTTATTGTTGGTATGACAATACTGTTCCTTCCTCCATTAGCTAGGATTATATGTTTCTGTTCTGTTTCTGTATTAGGTTATAAGTGGACATAACCTGGCTTAATTGTATTGTGCAGGCCAGCTAATGGCAGCCTATGCTTACAAAGCTCTTCTAACCTCCACATATGCCCTGGATATTTAAGCGTGTCTAAGACAATCCAATGCTCTGCTACCTGTCTGGCTTCCTAAAGAATATCTGACTTTTCTGTCTGATATTTGTACTTAGATGATTGGACTCTGACAAGTTCACTAAGGCCGATGCTCTGCTAGCTGCCCAGGACCTCTGACGTCAGTTTGTTGAGGGGAAACATATTTTTTTAATGAATGTTTTGGCAATCATAACATTCACATTTTATAGAGATTGCTGTAATAATCTACAGTAAGTATAAAAATGTAAAATGGCAGATAATTAAACAAAGGTTCTGTTTTCCTGCATATAATGTCCTTTTCCCCACTATCTATACTATACTTTTAGGAAGGCAGCTAAATAGGCCTCAGTGGTGGAATAATTGCATGGAATGAATCAAATCACACCCTCAATAAAGTCAGTCCTATGTCTTTTTATTAATTCAGCTTAAACATTGTAGTTCTTGACCTTATTGTGCTTCTAGGTTACACAATTCCAGTGGGGGTGAGGAGTTCAAAAGACAGTAATAGGAGGATTGTTGGTTTCTGGACCTAATTTTAATAGTGAAAGATTGGTTCCTTTGTTTGAAGTCCCAGTTACTCCCTGTCCCCTGTCTGCCAATGCACACCTCTTAGAATATACTCCTTAACTCATCCATTGTTATTCCACACTCCTCTTCTCAGAAATAGGATGCTATTTCTTTCTGTTGTTCTAATGCTCATGAATACATTATAAATGCAAGATAAATATGAATAACATACAAGAATGTGACCGAGCCTTTATCCAGAAACCCAATATCCAAAAAGTCCATCTCGCATAGAGTCCATTTTAAGTAAATAATTTATTTTTTAATGACCCTTTTTTGTAATAATAAGAGTACCTTGTTGTGATCAAAATGATAGAAAAAAAACTTCAAAAGTATCCAAAAAACCTCTAAGTCCCAAGCATTCTGGATAACAGATGCCAAACCTGTATAACCCATTCTATATCACACCCCCAAGATGTACTAAACGCTTGTTTACTATATGGCATTTAGCCCTTTCGTAAACTGCACTGTATTACAAAGCTTATAGATTTTTCTGCTGCATTAAGGTCTTAATATCCCTCATTATTGTTTCTGCTTTCGGGTATTCCCCTGAGTAGCTGTTGTATATGTAGGAATCTGGTGCTAACATAGGGTTGTAATCCCTGTGTCTATAGTGCATGTTGATATTAGTTGAGTTACTCAATACTTACTTAATTCAGGATGGACCAGTGTGTGGTTAATAACCTTTCTTTATCTTTATAGGTATTCTATTCAATACTAAGCTATGTAATAAAAGCTATTCTGTGCAGTGGAAGTGACTCTGCAAGATATATGTATTAACATCTGTATTTAGGTTACTGAGAATTTTGTTGTAAATGTATATGTGACTTAGATATCCAGGTTGAATCAAATATACTCCTGAACAGGCTAGAACAGAAACTCAGAGTGCAGGTTAATGGTATCTGTTAATGTGCTTTTCTCCATATTTTTTCTGTTTTCTGTTTTTTATTATTAAACCTATTTATTTAAGAGGTTAAAGGTGGCCACACATGTGGCGATTTTCGATCTTTCGTGCAACCATCGTTCGCACAAAAGATCGTTCCAATCGGCCACTAACGTTCAGGGCTGAAACGGCAGATAAGGAGGTAGAAACAATAGGATTTCTACCTCCTTCTGCCGATTCAGCTCTGAAGGCAGATTTTGCTCAGGCGCCTTCTACGGCGCCCGATCAAAATCTTTAAACCTGGCCGATCGGCGTGTCGACCGATAGCAGCCTCCTGCGATATCGGTCGACTCGCCGACTTGCCATACATGCACCGAATATCGTATGAAACATGGTTTTGTACGATATTATCGGTGCGTGTATGGCTAGATTAAGAGAACTCATGGTGGCTTCCACCACTATTTTTCTATTGTAGATTCCTGTGGCTCAGAATAGGCAAGCCAAATGCAAGTGTAGGGTGAATATATAGTTCATGCTCAATCTAGCCTGGTGCATTAAGGGTTAAATTCACATACTCCCATTGCCCCCTCCCCCCTTCTATTGTTCTGCCTAGAATAGTTAAGTGGAATATTGGCCTATTTGTAAGAAATCTATTTATTGTCACTATGTATTTTTTTCTATCTGCCTAAATATTCTTGATTTTTATCTTAGACTAGTTAAACCCATCAAATGTATTGCTCTGGTTGATCTTAACTCCACTTGCTATGTAAAAGAAAAATCTTAAGTAATATTGATTCTAAACCACTTTAAAATCTTGTTTTCTTTTCTTTTTTTTTTTTCTTCTTTTCTTTCCGTTGTTAAAGGTCTTCCATTTAAACTCACCGAGATTGCAGTTACAAAGGAACTACCTGATCTGCAAGCAGGAATGTGGCAAATTAGTCTTCCTGTAGAATTCGCAACAATCTAATGTTTGTTAAGTACTTTGGAAAGCACTGGCATTTAAGAGAAAGCTAAAAGCCAGCTGATGCATTGTAATAGTTGTGGCACAAGAAAACACTTGAGGACACAAATAAAGATGGAAGTGAAAGAGAAAGGGACAGAAAGACAATTAAACACACAGGAGCAGATTTGCTACCATTTTTTTCTGTGATAATGATAGTTGCTGCTGGTGGAGAAAAAGATCAGACCAGTTTTCAAGAACGTTGCAGTTAACTTAAATATATGAAAACAATGAAACTGCTAGGATAACACTATAAGACAAAATTCTGCCTTTGATACCCCCCAAAAGTCTTGCAAATGTCTTTGTTACTTTACCCCAGTTATCCCATATAACTGATAAGAAAGAGCAGTGGTTTTAAAAACTGTTTGGCTTAAAGCTCATGTTGTTTTTATTTTATTTTAAAACCTATAAAATCTTGGGTGGGTTGGGTTGCTGATTTTCCAGTGCCCCGCCAGATGCAAAATGCAGCCAATGCATATGAATACAGCTGTGGCTAGTGATGAGCGAAAAAATTGCGAATCTTGCAAAAGATCCGCGAAACGGCAAAAAATTCCCAAAACGGCGGAAATGTCGTGCGGCAAAAAAAATTGTCACCCGCGGCTATTATTTTTTCGCACGGCTATTATTTTGTCGCCTGCGGCTTTTATTTTGTCGCACAGCTATTCTTTTGTTGCCCGCGGTTATTATTTCGTCGTGCAGCCATTATTTTGTCGCCCACGGCTATTATTTAGTCGCACGGCTATTCTTTTGTCGCCCGCGGCTATTATTTAGTCGCACAGCTATTCTTTTGTCGCCCGTGGCTATCATTTTGTCGCGTGGTTATTATTTTGTCGCACGGCTATTCTTTTGTCGCTCGCGGCTATTATTTCGTTGCGCGGCTATTCTTTGATGCCTGTGACTATTCTTTTTTGACGCTGGTGACAATTTGTGGATGTGCGGCAAATTTTTTCATCCGTTTCGCGAAACACGGAAATTCGGCGCAAATCCATGCCTGCCAAAACATTTCGCCCATCGCTAGCTGTGGCTAAACTTTACACTCCCTTTATGTACAAAGTATCTCTGCTACATCAAATATAGTGCTTTAAAGCAGAACACCCTTTGTTAATTCACATGAAGACATTGCTTCCTCTGCACAGTGAGCTCTGAGTGCCCCAACTCATTGCAGCTTTAGCATATTATGACTATGCAACAGAATGAGTAGAACAAAACGTACTGTAGCACACCAGACAAAAGGAGTTAGTGCTTCAAAGGTGCTTTAAAGGAACAGTAACACCAAAAAATGTATATATTTTTAAGAAATGAAACTATAATGTACTGCTGCCCTGCACTGGTAAAAGTTGTGTGTTTGCTTCAGAAACACTACTAGAGTTTATATAAACCCTGGTGTGTAGCCATGGGGGCAGCCATTCAAAAGAAGAAAAGGCACAGGTTATATAGCAGCTAACAGATAAACCCTGTAGAATACAATGGTGTCTTATCTGTTATCTGCTATGTAACCTGTGCCTTTTCTCCTTTTTTCCAGCTTCAATGGCTGCCCAAACGGCTACACAGCAGCTTATTTATTTAAACTATAGTAGTGTTCCTGAAGCAAACACCCCAGTTTTACCAGTGCAGGGCCACAGTGCATTATATTTCAATTACTTTAAAACACTTTCATTTTTTGGTGTTACTGTTCCTTAAGGGTTCCATAGATAGATGCTCACAAGGCAAGATTTTGGGCCCCACTGGGCCCCAAAGG
The DNA here is from genome assembly GCF_000004195.4 of Xenopus tropicalis. Taxonomy (NCBI): domain Eukaryota; kingdom Metazoa; phylum Chordata; class Amphibia; order Anura; family Pipidae; genus Xenopus; species Xenopus tropicalis. Next base: position 91,398,155 of record NC_030684.2, read on the forward strand.
TCAAGCCTAATGTAAAACAGAATGATGCATGATACAAAAAGGACCAGATTTTACCTTTGCTTTACAAAACATTGGCAACCCCTACAGTCACAACAAAAGCCACATTACAGTTTTAGTAGTATCCAAATGTGGGACAAACAATTCCTTAAATCAGATATGCCATTTTCAGTAAAGCTTGTCTAATTTATAGTTAGAGTAATGGTTTTAAGTAATAGTAAGTTTAAATTTAGTATATGTAATTTATTGCCAGGAAGGCCCTCTTATTGCTCCTCACTTAGGTCACAATTATAGTTGCTAATAAAAGGCTAATCCACAGGTATTTAGTATAATTAGAAACATAGGATCCTCATTTACTATTAATAGTTGTAGGCCTAATTGCAAATCCATGCTCAGCTTTCTTATCACAAAAATTGCATACAGTAAGCCTCCATCTAGATCCAATACAGGATCTTCCATCTAGATCCAATGAGACCATTTTGCTTACGTGACTGGTGCTCATAGTACATAGTAATGTAAAGACAATAAACAAAACTGCAAGTACGTGAAATGATGCAATATATTCAATTGCATAGGTGCTAAATTAAAAATGTACAGTTGCCAATAGTAACCAATCAGATAATCTTTGAACAGTTTACTAAAAGGTAGAAAAATACAAATAAAAGTAAAAGATCTTGGTTGCTATGGGTAACTGAATTGGTGGTCTTTAATGTGAGAATCCTGACATTATAATTGTAACCTATGTATTTTGGGAGTGGAACTCATTTACTAAAGGGGCTCAGGGTTAAAATTGCAGCAAGGTTCTATTTTGTAAACAATTCTCTGTTATTTTCAAATAAAATAAAAAGGGTTTTTTTTCTTGCTCTGGTCAAGTTACTCAAATAATCTTTTATAGTGGGGTAACTGCACAAAATTTACTAATAAACAAGGGTAAATTTGTTAATTCTCTTTGTCTGCACACACAAGAATTTTACTCTGGACAACTTCATTTTATGAATACAATTATTTGATATATTTGCACGACTCCACGGGTGACTTGTACAGAAATAGTAATTATGTTGTGCTAATCTCCTCATTATTTGAGAGTGCTGAATTTTATCTTTCCCTGCAGAGAAGGTGTTAGAAACTCATTGTTCTAATCAGATAAAGTACATTTCACATTTTACTATATTATTAAATAAAATTCTATGAATGTGTCTGCAGTGAGCCTTGGCCTCAGCCATTCTGCCTCTTGCTGGGTCATTAGGCATTCATGTTTTTTGTTTTCTTCCATATTTTCCTAATTGGAAGATTTGAAGCAGACACTGTATTTGTTTCCTTTTGCTTCATTTCCCCAAACTTCTAAAGAGATGCCACAGTTCAGAAGCAGTTTTAGCATTGTCTAAGAAGCCAGTATCTCTTTGACTTACTAGACAAAAGCTCTATAAGACCTAAATGTCAATCAGAATCTGACTCTCGACTTGCGATAGTTCCCCTTTAATCAAGCAAACTAGAGCTTTATAACTTAGCCATAGCTTTGAATGAAATAATGCAAAGTCATGGACATAATTTAGTGATGAGTGAATCTGTCCTGGTAAAAAAATTGCAAAATGTGGCTACTGCATGACTTGCACATTACTTTTTTTGATGCAACCTCAACTTTTTTGGCACAAATGCAATGTAATTGACGTGATCACAAATTTTTTTGACAGTGACTTTTTCCTCATTCTGCAAATTTTTTGGACAGGCAATTTTTGTGGCTGTTTCACACTAAAAATCTGCATATGGCGAAATGAGGATTTTCACAGCGAATCTATGCCTGGCGAATAATTTCACTCATCAGTAAGCTTTCCAAAAACAATCATAATTTGTATTTTTTCACTTTCAATGACAAAACAATATAGTGAAAAACTATTATCCCACCAGACCAGACCTATAGAGATGCCATATATAAGTCCATGGAAAGTTTGTGTTTAGAATTTTGGCAAATACATGATCAATTGCAAAATTGCTTAAACAACTTGAAAATGTACGGAAAATTATACTTAGCAATAATTGCCACAATTTTTTTCCCAATCTTTATGTGGTCATCATTAACTCACTCATGGTTTTTAATAAATATGTGCAAAATTTTAAATAATTGTAGAAAAGACACCATGGCGATAAGTCACAAATATGTGTTTCTTTTTCAAAAAAATCATGACTGCACAATATTTAATACATGTTTCCCTAACTGTCTATATTTATAACCCATCCTGAGGAATAAATTCAAATATTAATGGCACCTCTCAGTGTTTATGGAGACCACTTCAAGCAGCAGCTATGCTAACAGATCATTGCTATACAGCTGTGACTTTCTCTTTCATTAAAACAGAATGCGAAACGTTGATTATTCAATCTGGTATTCTGTAAGTAGTCCTAGGAAAGGGTTAATGGTGCTTTCACAACAACACAATGCTGCCTGCCACAGCATATAAAGCCTGCTCTATCTGTATTTTGATGTAGTTTCAGTATCTGTAACTTTCCACGTTAGTATTCAGAGTGAAAAAGCACTACTTTCATCTAACAATGCCACACTCTGACATTTGATTTAAGCTGTTTTTATTCTTTGTTGGCTTCACTTCTGATTTGTCAGCGTAATAGGAATTGAGATGGGTGCACACTCAAGAATAATTGAATATCAATAACTCCATTGTATGATCTGAATTGTACAGATGCTGATAACATGACCACTGCGTAGATATGCTGTGTTTTTAAATGCCGTATACTGCATATAGCTATCAGAAACACAACAAACATAATATGTATCCTGGGTATTAATGCGACTCTCCCCCACAAAACAAATGGTTCAGAGGGAATGAAGGTCAGTTCTTTGTACAGAGAGGCGACATGTCTCATGATTGATACCATGATGCTAGCTTGTATCTAGCAGTAGAACTAGCCTTGCATTAAAGCTTGATAGATAACTGTGACAAGGTAGGGTATGTCACACCCCTCACCATTTTTAAAGTTAAGCAGGGAAAAACTGCAGTATCCATTTTTCATACTCAGCATTCCATATTCTAAATAAAAGGTGGAGATACTGGAAACATTTCTTAAATTACAGCTTCTATCTGCTATTTTTTACTTTGCAGACATTTAATTCGATCTTCCGGAAATTATAATGATATGTTTGACATACATATGCTTGTGTTTACATTTTTTAAGTTGGATTTAAATTTGCATTGAATGAAATGGAAATCACATAAATATCCAGTAATTCAAATGCCTTAGAAGGAAACGAGTATGGGGCTCCCTCTTGTGGTGTCAAAAAAATATCAGAAATGTATATAACTGCGTAACAATATTGTTAAAGATGAGAGCTGATCTAATGGAATAATCCACAGCTTACTAGTAAATGTGATATAAATGGAACACAGAAATATAACTAGTTACAAAGCACAGGATACACATACTGTAACTTAATTATCATCAGTAATATGTGGTTTGCTTCAGTATAATAATGGAAATGGTGGCCAGCATCACACATATAGGGGCACATTTAAGGAATACAAACAAAAAATCAACCATACCAAAAGGCAGAGTTACCTCATTGACCATGGTCTCCAACACATTTCGTGTCATTGGACAGGGAGGTTGCATACACTGCAGATTAATTGTCATCAGTAATATGTGATTTGATTCAGTAACAATGACACATGGAAACAGTTGCATATAGGAAGATTGCAATTTTTGGTGTTATTTGTTATTGGTGTACATGAAACAGTACATTTAAATGAGCATTGTTTGATATAATACTGCATTCTGATTAGCAATATCTTGATTATCATGCAACATACTACAACTTTAAAGTCATTCATGCTCATTTACATCTGGCAGGCAAAGGGAAAGGAACAAAAATGCACCCATTAAAATTCCATATAAATATGCTTGTACTTGCTCTCCACTATGTAGTGCAGGTATGGGACCTATTATTCAGATAAGTATATCCCCAGACCTGGGGATTTCCAGATAAGGAATCTCCATACCTTAAGTCTACTAAAAAAAATCATATAAACATTAAAAAAACCTAACAGAATAGATTTGCCTCCCATAAGGATTAATTATTTATTAGTTAAGATCAGGTACACGCTATATGTTTTATTATTACAGAGAAAAGGGAAATTCATTCTAAGAATTTGAATTATTTTCTTATAATAGAGTCTATGGGAGATGGAATTCCTATAATTCTGAGCTTTCTGGATAAGTTTACAAAAAGACACAAATCTTAGCTCCTATTGTTTACTTGATTTCAGGAATTCACAAAAAAGATTTGCGGGTAAAGAGATCCCTACCTGCATTCTCAACATGCAAATAATTTTAAGCAGAATGTGTCTTTATGGACCAGTGCAGCTTGCAAACTCATAAGCTGCAAGATGCATTATACTATGAATGTCACAGGCACTGGGAATGTCCATCTAACAATATTAAAGAGCCAGTTGAATAACAGCCATTTACGTATCAAGTTTACTTGGGACACTGGAGAGAACAATAAAAATAACTGGACATGCAAGATGGTATATTTATTTTGATGATTAATATCTATCAGCCTGTATGGTCCAAGTGTTGGTTGCATAAAATGGAACCAAGTACATTTTTAGAAATGATGTAACCATATTCTTAAAGGCCATTAATACCAAAGATAAAAAATATGATTATTGTTATTATGTCAACCTAATTATTATATTCTATTCTGTACATGTAGAATTATTTCTTTAAAGTAAAAGTGCTATTTTTTATTTTTAGTATGTTTGCTATCAGCTCTGCTGTGCTCAGTCATCTTTTATCTGTTATTTAACCAAAGCCCTACACAGTCTACTGGGTTCTTCATATTTCAGAAAATTCCAATTCCAAGGCCAATGCTTCTGTCTGTATTTAGACTAGTGTTCTATGCAACTCGACAGATAGTACTTTATTGTGTCTGCTCTAATTTAATATGTCTATTAATTGGTAAATGAAAGCATTGCATTTGTATAACTAAGGCAGAAAATATGTATTCATCTAAAATCTCACGCCAAGTAATCTTTAAGTTGTGATTTTAGGAGTAAGTACTCTGGCCTCCCTTAGTGTGATGGCACATGGGGGGATTAGTTGGCCACAGTTAAATCTAGGCTTCTGCGAGAACTCTTTGGGTGACTTCTAAAAACAGTGATACACATTTGTTTTGCCACCACAATTCATTTTACCACCAGTGGGAAAGCATTCAGGGAAGATTTGTTGGCTCAACATAGGAGGGCGAACTCTACAGTCCAAGATTCTGCTGTATTTCTACACCTAAAAGACAAGGGGCACTCCTTTGAGAATAGCAACGTCCAAATTTTGGACATTCACACCTCTGTGAGTTTCAGGTGTCACCTCTCTGAAGAGTTACAATGTGTCATTGTGATTGGATTAGTGGAAGAGTTCATATGCTGAGGACTTCCCATACTAGTCAGTTGAACTGAAGAAGGTGCTCAGATGAGTAGTGAAATGTCTTTGATGATTACTTAAAAAGTCCAGTTGCTTTAGATTTATTTATACTAGATATACCATGACCTGGCTATATGAAAATCTTTATAGTCTTATGAAGGAAGGTTGGCCAAGTTGGGATTGTTACTGTGGTGAAAGGGTACTAAAATGGTGATGTCATCACTATGCTAAACATACATGAGGACCATACAAAGAAAATATTTTTTACATCATTTTCCAAAAGCAGTTTTTTTAAGGAGTAAAAGAGAATTTAAAGGCTAGAGCTGTGGAATTCTCTTCCTAAATAGTTCATTAGAGCAAGAAACTAAGGGGCCGATTCACTAAAGGTCGATAACGCTATAACTTATGATTCGCAAACAGTAGTTGTGAAAAGTTTGTGAAAAGTAGTTTTCAAATTGGTAGTATTTATTTGGGTAAAAGACTTATTTATAGCAAAAGCGCAAAGGGGTTGTTCACCTTTGGGTTAAGTTTTTGTATGATGTAGAGAGTAATAAGACAATTTCAGTTGGTGTTCATTTTTTTATTCATAGGTCCAAATTACCTTGGCAACCAGGGAGTGGTTTGAATGAGATACTGATATATTTATAGGAAAGGACCTGAATAGAAAAATATGTTATATAAAGCAGCAATAATAAGGAAACTGCAGCCTCAAAGAGCAATAGTTGTTTTGGCTGCCAGGGTCAGTGACCCCCGTTTGAAAGCTACAAAGATTTAGAAAATGCAAATAATTCAAAAATTATAAAAAAAATAAATAATGAAGACCAATTGAAACATTGCTTGTATTCATAAATTAGCGCTACACTTTTTTAAAATAGCATTATACGCGTGGCTTATTAATTGAACCCCATTTAGATACAACCAGAAATGAAGTTCAAAGATTACCTTAGCTCCATTTGATTCTTTCACCGGATGGGGCAACATATATTTGTCTTAACATCCATCTAAAAATCTACATCCTGTTAAAGGACTCTTCACTAGTCAAGGCTTGCTTGATACTATGGCCTCCATACATACCTGTAGTTCCTAGTATACATTTTTCATGTAGATGTTCATGATCCAAGCAGTCAACTTTGCATTCTGAATTTTTCCATAAAAATAAATCTTTTACCTATACCCCAGAAGTTTCCACTAATAACCAAGCATTTTTACATAATCCAGAAATCACATAGGTTAAAGTTACAGAAATATTTATAGCTTCAAGATATATGTACCTTAACAACCTTAGTTTCATGGCATATCTTTTTGTCTTTTTAATAGATGGCCATACTCAAGGATATGAACATGAATATACAGTATAACATTCTGGTTATGGCAATGACATTTCTGCTATCAGAGCACTTTTTTAGTCTCCATAGCAAATGGTCCTCAATAATATGAAGGCTTATTTTACCTAAACCATAGTTGGGATAGCACATAATTGGACAAAGGTAGTGGGAAATAAAAAAATGTATTACAAATTTGTTTCGGACTTGAATTCAAAAATGCTCCTCGCAGTTTTGCATAGTTGTACTCAGGAACCAGTGCATTCATCCTGCCCCCTATTCCTGATCATGCATAAATGTGCACTTTGAAATTGGTGGCAGCTCCAAGGTTTTCACAGGAGGTTGATTCTCATGCAGATGTCATTTTAAGCACCAGAAATACTGTAATATCGTACTGACTTTGAAAATGTTTAGGGCAATGGCATCTGTAGTAGTCTTGTGCTTTGTCCCGTTGGATGCAACTTTTGCTTGTCCCCTTAATTATACTGGAATTATAAAAAAATTGCTTCACTGCTCACTGTACTTGGAACCATAAATGACTCTTTAGGTGTCTTAGCTCACATAAATCAGTTTTAAGTTGTACCTTCAATATGTTTGCATCATAAGTCAGGTAAAGAAAGTATATTTTATTAATGACCATTAGCGATGAGTAAAATTTTTTCGCCAGATTTTCTTCATCAAGATCTTCATTTCACCGCTGGCTATTTTTTTTTGTGTGAAACTGCCGCAGGAAAAAGTAAAAAAAAAGTTGTGGTTGCATCAAATAAGTCAAATAAAAGAAGTTGTGTGGTAGCTGCATTTTGCAAATTTTTGCCGTTTCGCAATTTTTTTGGTGAAGTGAAACAGGACAGATTCGCTTATCATTAATGGCCATAGTTTAAGCTGTAATGTTAAACAGTTATTGGTTATTTATAACCAGTCAAATAAAAGTGTTAAAGCCTCTTTAAGAGCCATTGTCAGATTGACTAAAAACAATGCCACGTTGCCTATGTAAGCGGGGAAATTATGCTTTTTTCAAAATGAAAACCCACACTGCACAGAAAGTTAGTACTTCCCCATGGCAATGGCAGTTGTTATTCCTCCTCATCAGATGGCAGAATTATAGCAGTCCCTATTCACATTTAAAACATTCAACAATCTGTCTGGATCAACTTCAGTATTATAAGCATTTGGCCATATGCTGCAGCCTATAATCCGATGAGGACCTGCATGCTGTTGTGTCAAGTACTTAGAGAAAAAGCAAGTTAATCATTTTCTCATAGAACCACAAGTATTTAAAGAAAATATTCCCATCCTAGATTACCTTTAAGGAATAACACAGCTGGTTGTGGATTTTTTTTTTCAGAAAGTACAAAGATATTTGTTTATGTTTTTTTAATTTTTTTTCCATTCTGGCTCACAGTTTTACACTTTTCATTTTGTTCTGTTTCCTCTGCATATATATATAATTGTTTAGTCATTATACTAAAGAGGAGATGGTGCAAGCCCTGGACAAATGGGAAATCAAATTATTTCTTTATCCTACAAACACATTAGTACCCCACCAACACTTTGCATTAGTAGCAGTCATAACAGAAAGCATTTACTGGTTAGTATACAGTATCCCCATTAGCCACTTAAGTAGCCATACACTGGCAGAGTTTAGCTGCCGATTCAGGTCCCTTAGACCAGTGATCCCCAACCAGTGGTTCGTGAGCGACTTGTTGCTCCCCAACCCCTTGTATGGTGCTCCCAGTGGTCACAGAGCAGGTGATTATTTTTGAATTGGAGGCAAGTTTTGGTTGCATAAAAACCAGTTGTACTGCCAAACAGAGACTCTAGTAGGCTGCCAGTGTACATAGGAGCTACCAAATAGCCAATCACAGCCTTTATTTGGCACCCTCATGAACATTTTTCATGCTTGTGTTGCTCCCCAACTAATTTTACATTAGAGTATGGCTCCCGAGTAAAAAAGGTTGGGGATCCCTGCCTAAGACTGATTCCACAGCTTATCTGCCTGTGTACAGGTACCCCCGACAGGCCTACCTGACTGAAATCTGGCCTTAAATTTTCCAGATCTCGATTGGGTAGGTTTAGTTTTCCCTGGGATTGGGGACTGCATTGGCGCCTATGCCTGCCAATTTCATTTGATCGTTTGGCCCTTGGGCCAAAGGATTGAATTAGCCCAATATCTCCCACCTTAGGTAGGATCTTACCGTGTACAGCCACATTTAGTCTAAAATCATATGGAATGCTGACACATATTGTGTACCACGTGCTTATGGTAGACATTGATCCCAGGACTTCCTTACACCTATCAGTGCTCAGTGGCACAGATCACACAGTTGGAAGGGCTAGAGGCATGTTAATTGCGCATAAGGGTTCCAAGGGCCTGGTTTTGCAGCCATTACAACTCCTGAGATCAAACCTATTCTCTTAAAGGGTAAATATACCCTTTTTTCAACATTTGTTCAATAAAAAGGCTTGTGCTGAACATACTTTTGCCTGTAGTTTTAATTATAAAATGTTTTTTTATGGTTTTTGGTATTTCCTGCACTTATTAGGGCAATATATTAAATTGTAAGTAAAAATAACTTTCAACTTCCTGGTTAGTAAAAGTACAATTATATAGTACTAATACAGTACAAGCAGGAAGTAGAATGTGGCTTTACTATAAATTTCAAATTCAGTCCTATTTAATGGAAAAAATAACATGAACCATATATATTTTTTAACAAAAACAAAACAGTATTCTCAACACAAGCCCTGTTCATTGAGTTCATGTTATAAAATCATGTATACGGTCCGTCATGTGCTTGTATGCTATCACCATGCATTTTGTACTTATAACCTGATTTACTGTTGGTGATTCAGTGCCATGTGTTACAGGACATACAGGGTTAAATTATTCTGTAATTGGGGGGCGTGGCTTGCCTTGGAGTTACATGGCCGCTTAGTGTGTGAGCTCCGTGTGAGTCCAGACCCGTTAGCGCTAATAAGCATCAGGAGAAATGGGAATTGGAATCCAAGATGGCGCCCGTCAGAGAAATGAGAGAGGAGAAAGCAGACTCCAATAGAGAGCTCTCAGAACAGGAAAGCGACACGGAAGAGGGAATCGATTTACAAGCATATATATCTAATCTACCCTCTAAAGCAGATATTAAGGATATGCTCCGTGAAATGACTGACACCATCAAGGAGGAAATCCAGGATATAAAGAAAGACATGTTAACATTAGCTCCACTAGATCTGAGCAACCTGGAGAAACAATAACATCAAGGACTGCAGTATATCAGCCTGTGGCTTGGCTACACATGGACTATCTGTGGGACACTTTGGGTAAATCCTGCCAGTTGGTGGCACTAACTCTTTTGAACTTATGACTTAAAATGGCACCAATATCTTGTGCTACATACTGATTCAAATGACTAGAAAATGTTATCCCTGACCTCTAGCTTCTCTATTAAATATACCATGTTATGGTGAATGGGTCAAAAATGCCTGTTCCATTGCCCCTGTAATAAATGAAGGTGATAAGGATCATATATTGGAATATACTGGAGTAGGATAGATATGTGTTTAATTCAGTATAGTAAACCACAAGTGGGATATTCTGCCTTTTAAAATATTAAATGTTTAATTTTTTGAATCAGCAAATGATTTTCCAATTTAGCTCTGGATGTTTCTTTCTTTTTGTCAAATATTGTTATTTTATCATTTTCTTTGTAATATAAGGAGAAATATAGCCAAAGGAATCTATCAACAACCTCTCTGCTAACTATAGAGAATACTTCATTTAAAGCTTTCACTGCTCCTTCTTATCTATTCCTTTCTGAAGAGTTTGATTATGAATAATACATATCTGCACAGCATGAAATATTCAACTCATGTTCTTTCATTCCAGTTCAGTCTACCAAACAAAGAAATGAGCTGTTTGAGCACAGAAAGCAATGGCTATACAGATATGCATCTGCCTGTACTGGTAATGGTCTTCCCACACTATATTGCCCAGATCAATAACACAGCAGCCCTCACAAGGCTTTGTGTGGAAAAGAGAGCACTGCATGTCATTCAATTAATTACCTTAGAAAATTTAGTTAAGAGAGAATCTAGGAGCATTCATGACTCTAGATATTTGCACAGGGAATCTTGGTACAGATTTTTAAAGGTTACAGAAAATATAAATGAGAAAAAGTGATTACTGGTTTTAAAAAGTGCTTCTTATTTTTTTTGTATTATTAGTTGACACTGAAGCTTTAAATGTCAGTATGAAATGAAGACTAAAATATAAATTGGTTGTAATACAGGTTTGGGGTCCATTATCTGGAAATCCATTATCCAGAAAGATCCGAATTACAAGAAGGCCATCTTTTGTAGAGTCAATTTTAAGCAAATAATTCTAAATTAAATTGATTTAAAAATTATTTCCTTTTTTATTTGTAATTGTCTCGCAACCAACTAAGGTGCCGATTCACTAAAGGTCGATAACGCTTATTGCATGCTTTTTTCCGTTAAAAAGCATGAGATAATTTAAGTCCCGATTCATCAAAGTAATTTTGCATGTTTTAAGATGCATATCGCATGAGCCAAAAAACACACTATCGCAATGCGTTATTTACCTCACATTGCGTTAATTCTTGCATAGAAATAATACTAACGCATGATTCACAAACACATATGAAGCATTAAACGCGCTAAATATCGCATTAGTCTGTGTGAATATTAACACCTACTTGGGGCAGGCGGTACTTAAAGAAAATTGTGGTTTGTGAGCTTTTGGCAGCACAATATGTCCATTTGCAGTGGGATTCTTTCAAGTATGTGTTGGCCCTAGAGTGATGCAGCCTCCAGTTTTTAGGGAAATGGTCATTTTCAGAACAATAGTTTTCCGAAAGTAATGGTTACACGCGTAATATTGTGCGCTAGTATAATATTGCACGCAGCGGGAAATAACTCATCGCAAGTTAAATAACGCAAAGAACATTGCGTCTCTAATTATGACGCCTGTCCTTTTAGTGAATCGAGTGTTAAGTCACAAAAAATAAGAAGCGATAAAATTTTTAACGCATGCTATAAATAGCGCTTGTTTTATCGACCTTTAGTGCATCGGCCCCTAAGACTGTTAGCCTATTGCACATTGGTTTTTTTTTCACCTTATCTTTTATTTTTTTACGTTTCCCTCTTTCTTTTTCCCTGGTTCATGTTGTCAAAAAAAAAAAACCTCTCGTAAACATTATATGTAAGTAAGTAATGTTTATATTTGTATCGTACTAATGCTGAATTTTGATGCAATTTTAAAAACTTAAATAAAAAGTTATAAAAAAAATCCCTTTTTTCCTGTAATAATAAAACAGTAGCTTGTACTTGGTGGTAACTAAACTACATTCATCCATAGGAGAAAACAGCACCAGCCCGGGGTACCTGGGGCAATGCGCTTCCTCCTTCCTGCTCCGTTTTCCAGCAAATACCAGTGGTCAGCACATGCGCAGTATAGTGAAAAGCTGACTTTTCTGTTAAAGTTCAGCTTTTCACTCTACTGTGCTTGCGTGCGCGAGCGAAGCAGGAAGTGCTGCAGGTACCCGGTAGGAAATTTAAGTCACTTGGGGGTGCCTAACATTTTGGGACCCCCAAGTGACTTTACCTTTCCTTCTCCTTTAAGGTATAGAAATCCAAATTATAGAAAGATCACTTATCCAGGAAACCCCAGGTCCTGAGCAACAACTTTACATAATAGCACCCTACCTGGGAAATTTTTGTGCTTGCCCTACTCTCAGTGTTTGATGCCTTGAATGCCTACCATACTCTCATAAAAAATAAACCTATAAGCCTACCCTGCTTTGTTTATTCTTTAATTATTGCCCCTATAAATTGAAGACAAAACCAATTTATGACTAAAATGAAATGACCATTAAGCCCCTGTCCTGACCTCACACATTGATTCTGTCTCTAGATCTCTGATGAACTAGATTTACAAAATACAAAATGTATATTTATGTTCCTATCTGGAATAAGTCACATTGCTAATCCCAGCCATGCACCTTTTAGTGATTGTGTATCTGACTATTCTGTCCTCACTGAGTATGTGAGTGTTGTAGACACTTCTAACCAAATGCAAGATGGGCAACTTCTGTGACAACTTTAGGCTTGGATCATTGCTGCTATAAAGATGCTGAAAATGTAGGCTGGTGCAGTAAATTCAATATATTAAATATGGCATTTCTAGCCATATTAAATTGTTAGTGTTTAGGCCTTCTTTACTAGTAAGTGAGTAGGTTGTGGACTGTTTGGGCTAGAATGGTTAAACAGCATAGGGCAAAACACACACAAATATGGAGCTGGACAAATAAATGGTGGAAAGAAAGGCCAGATTTCAGGTGTTCGCTGAAAATTATTTTCTAATTTTGCATTGTAAATCTGTAAACAATACAGGGTCCCATGCGTTCATGCTAATTTATACATATGCTGTAATACGAGTCTAAAATAAAAGTCTGAATCAAGTCTTTTATCATATCAGACACCAGAGCTTGCTTGGAAAATCACTAAACCAGTGGTTCTCAAACTTCCTAATGCCGCGACCCTTTAATACAATTCCTCATGCTGCGGTGACCCCCAACCATAAAATTTTTTCTAAGACCATCGGAAATATGCGTTTTCCAATGATCTTAGGTAACCCCTGTGAAAGGGTCCCTAACCACAGGTTGAGAACCGCTGCTCGAAACCCTTGGCAATTCCTCTTTGAAGCATTTCTTCTAAAAACAAGTAAAACAGAGAGAGAAAATGGGTACACAATTAGGCTCATTCCACACCAGGCGTAAAGCTGAAAAACGCTTGCCGAAAATATGCGCTATACGCACCATATGCCCCCTACCTGTGCCTGCACCGGAATGAATGGATTACGCTCAGCGTTACTAGTCATATTGCATGCGCCAAGATCTCAATTATCGCAATGCAATAATTATCTAATATAAATAATACTAACACATAATTCACAGACATATTTTATAAGCATAAAATGTTGCATTAATTACTGTGAAACTTTACACCTCCTACTAAAAAACGTCGCGATTCGTGAGCGTTTTTGAAGACAAGATGGAGTTTGCAGTTGGATTTTTGTTGGATTGTGAAGAAGAGAATCAAGTATGTGATTGCCCTAGAGTGATGCATCCTAGAGTTTTCAGGGAACCTGTCATTTTCAGAACGGTAGTTTTCAGAAAGTAACGGTTACCTGCGTAATAGCATGCACTAATATCACATGCTATGAAATAACGCATAAATATATTGCATGCTTTAAAATATTGCTTAAAAATATGTCATTACGAGATAAATAACGACAATAAAATTGCTTCTTAATTTAGAAAAGATGTCTTTTTGTGAATCGATCGATCAAAATATAAGAAGTTATAATATTTTTAACGCATGCTAAAAATAACACTTGTTTTTTCGACCTTTTGTGAATCAGTCCCCAAATAAAGTACCTTTGTCTGCCACGAAGACTGTTTTATAAAGCTAGTGCTAGCCACTAGCCACTAATGACACCTCTATTTGCAGTGAGGACAATACTATTGCATTTTGCACCATTATACTCACCACACCTCACATCTCACCTACATTTCTAATTCCCTATAGCTAGCCTGCATAAGCATATTAACCAGTTTACATCACTACCACATGCCAGTTCCTAAACTACTGCAAAACCCCATAGACCTTCCATATCCAGATCCTGTACTAGCCAAGAATAATATCCCCTTCCCTTTTGTTTCTTTCCAGTGATGTAACACATTTTAACATGGACTCGGTTTAATAAATTCAATTGAGCATTTCAAACATTTGCTTTAGCCTTGATTGTTATTATTTAAGACATGAGCCAGAATGCATGTAAGGCTGATGTACATACTGTGGTCTGCTCTAATTTTGTCAGAGTAACAATATGCATACATGGCGTTTTGGCTTGACCCTCTTCCTGCAGGTTGCTGCATTCAGCTCACTCTAATGTATCTGAATTACGCAATAATTACTTCAATCTTATATGACATAAAGTTCACTCTAATGTGCTTAACACAGAGTAAATCAATAAAATAATATAATAGTAAATGTATTCTACAGATGGATATGTCTTACATTAAACATAGACAGGCTACAGCTGGGCATTTTTTATGTGCAGTAAATAAAATAAAGGCAATAATCTAGAGCTACAGGATTCACATTAGTTAAGCATGAGATATTTGAAAGGGAATAAAACAGTAACACCATATAAATAAAGATATAGATCTAAATGATTTATTTAAATTGACATGGCAGATTTTTCTACCCAGCACATTGAACAGAAACAAGAATTTTCATGTTCACTTAAGGCACATATTTTTGTGTGTTGGAAAAACAAAACACAATCATTGTTTATAATGTACCATGACATGGCATGTTAAATAATAAATGTTCATGACTATGACCTTAAAATAAAATGAAATAGATCAAAACACTTAATAAATCTGTCCTACTGCCCCACTAAATTCTTTACTGTAAATACCTCAAAATTTAATTATAGATGATTCATCTGTATCCATCTTGGGGATCTATTATATGGAATGTTTGGGGTTTTGCTTTTTTTCACAAGTTGGTGGGTATCCCCTGCAACACCTATTAGTTTGCACTTATTCAGATGAGCAAACTAAAGGTGGCCATACACGCACTGATATTATCGTACGAAACCTCGTTTCGTACGATAATCGGTGCGTGTATGGCATGTCGGCGAATCGCAGGAAGCTGCCGATATCGGACGACTCGCCGATCGGACAAGTTTGAAAATTTTGATCGGGCGCCATAGAAGGCGCCTGACCAAAATTCTCCCTTCAGAGCTGAATCGGCAGAAGGAGGTAGAAATCCTATTGTTTCTACCTCCTTACCTGCCGATTCAGCCCTGAATGGTGTGTGGCGGATCTTACGATGTTTCGTGCGACCGATGGTCGTACGAAACATCGTCGGATCGCCACGTGTATGGCCACCTTAAGAAGTATAAAACCTAAAAGACATGTATTATCTTATCTGCTTATGACATGCATTAAGTACAGGACTCCCTTACCCCTAGCATCTCTTAATTTAATAAAAGGCGAGCTGTTTCCATCAGGAATCCCCAAGTGCAGGTCAAACAGTTGGGATTTGTAAATAAGCATGTCAAAGGGCCCTACTAGTGCATGCTTGCAATATATTGCTTGCACAATTACTTGCTAACACTGCACTCTGCACCTCATGCTGAATTTTTTTTATTTCTAGGTGCGGTGAACCCGTACTGTTCTGAAGGATCACAAGAGGTTTGATTTAGCCCCCTTAATGCTTTAGTACTTGCACCCAGGGTCATTCTAAATGAACCAACTAATGCCTTCATTCTGCTTTTTCCTTAAAATGTCTTTACATTCTACTATTAAGTATACTCAGCCACATAACCTTCAACCCCGACAAAACGAAGGTAACCCTTGTAAAGTTAATGCACAGGTGGTCACAATAGTAGGGTAAGCTACCTTTCTGCAAGATTATGGGGCACACTTACTAACCCACGAACGGGCCGAATGCGTCCGATTGCGTTTTTTTCGTAATGATCGGTATTTTGCGATTTTTTTCGGAAATTATCGCGACTTTTTCGTTACCAATACGATTTGCGTGAAAAAACGTGAGTTTTTCGTAGCCATTCCGAAAGTTGCGCAAAATCTGGCGATTTTTTCGTAGCGTTAAAACTTGCGCGAAAAGTCGCGATTTTTTCGTAGAGTTAAAACTTGCGCCTTTTAAGTTTTACCGCTACGAAAAAGGCGCGACTTCGCGCAAGTTTTAACGCTACGAAAAAATCGCCAGATTTTGCTCAACTTTCGGAATGGCTACGAAAAACTTGCGTTTTTTCGCGCAAGTCGTAATGGCTACGAAAAACTCGCGTTTTTTCGCGCAAATCGTATTGGTAACGAAAAAGTTGCGATAATTTCCGAAAAGTCGTAAAGGCGCCGAAAAAAATCGCAAAAAATACGAAAAAGTCGCAAAATGTTCGTTTTCCAATCGGAATTTTTCCAATTCGAATTCGAATTCGTGTCTTAGTAAATCAGCCCCTATGTGTGTGTTTTAACATGCTACCATATTTATGGTCACCTTAATCTGACTCTTAACCTTCTCTCCAACTCAATATATTTTCTTTTCTTTTTTTGGTCTTTGATTTACTGTTCACCATATACAGATAAAACATATATCTTATTGGTATAGAAACAGAAAATGAGAGGAAGCAGATTGTGGTACAGCAAAGATTTCATTTCCACAATCATACATTAAGGCAGATTTAAGGCAGATTTCTAAGGGCATCCTATCACATAATCTTAGCAAAACTCAATGAAATGAAATGAGTACAAAGAGGCTTACTTATAGTAAACTTGCATTGAAACTAATGTTGTGTAGAAATGTGCATGTCTTATACATTTTTTACTAATTACATTGGTTTTAGTGCAAGTTTACTACCTTTAGATGGCTTCTTATGCGATTTTGTATTCATGAATTCACTGCTTCTTCACTTTTTTTTAGAAATATGCTATTTTTTCAGGTGAGAAATGCAGAACTTAAAGTAACCAAGAAAAGTAAATTTCTTTTGTGCTTTTTTTATATCATGTCTTAATATATGGCCATTGCAAAGTTTCTGATTAAACATGAGTGAATTTTTTCACCAGGCATGGATTTGCTGCGAATATCGCATTTCGCCATCGTTTTTTTTTTTGTGCATGGACATGGCAAAAAGGTGGAGTCGCATCAAAAAAGTTGCAATCACACTAAAAAATTGCATGGTAGCTGCATTTCGGAATTTTTTTGCCATTGTGCGAATTTTTTAGTAGTTTCAATTCTAGCAGTTCTGATTTTTTGGCAAAGCGAAACGGGGCAGATTCACTCATCACGACTTCTGATATCTCTATTTTTATATGCTTTAGATTTGCACTTTTGTAGATTTGTAAATGTGGCTTCTGTTATGCTATCCTACTTTTAAATACCAGCATAAAGAAGTGAAGGAGAATGTAATTTGCCCCTACATTTATTCCACCTTATTAAATAAACTTGATTTTAATATCCACTTTTCAATATGAAATAACTAAAAGCGCATGAAAGACGAAAATCATGACATTTGATTTAATATATTCCATATAGAAATAATGTTTCTTTAATCAAACAAACAAGTTGTGATTGCACGCACAGTTTTTTCACACTCCTATGATAAAATGAATTTGTTATTGTTTGTGATTATGTGATTAAATGGCCACTTACTAAATTTAGCCAATCTGAGGTCATCTTAATCATAACTAGCCTAATTTACTCAAATACTTCACTTGGATTCTGTGAAACAAATTGCTTGTTTGGAGAATGATTTAGTAAATAATACTTTCAGGTGAAAATCCATTTTAGTCTATAATTGGATTGCTGCATATCATATATTTTCAAACTTTATCTTCAAGTGCATAAAATAAAACATAATTAAATGGATAAAGAGAAAGGAGAGGATTTTCGCAGACAAATAGAACTATTAAATCTAAAAAGCACTCACTGAATAAATATTTCTCCAATTATTTTCTATAGATCATTTATATAATGTTTCAATTGTAAGTTAATGCATTCCAAATCCTGCTTTTTCATATTTACAACAAAACATTGTAAAATATGCAATTATTGTTTTTAGATTTATAATGTATATTTAAAATTAGCTTTAACAACTATCAATTACATTTTAGAATGTAGAATATATAAACAAAATGACTTCAATACTTTATGATAGCTTGTACATAATTAATACTCTTCACGTGCTGTGAACTTTAGATTCTTACATTGAGCTTTATTTAGTATGGGTGTTATTAAGAAAATTGGTGTTTCACAATGTGATATGAGCTACAGTTTGGTTTATAAACGATTGTACATGGAATTGAAAGATATGCTTCATTCATACTGCTTTGTCCTTAATATCTCTGAGAATGGATAAATGCAATGTATGTATCTGTTATTAATAAACCAGTAACCAATTTTTATTTTTGACTTATGTAAGTAATACTTTAATGTTGCATCTTATGAAAAAAGGGCTACCACAGGCCTTGGTTTGAGTAGATAAGGGGGTTCTGATAATGGACTGAAACATTTTTTTTGTACTGGAAGGGATGCAATATAACCTTACTAAGCTGTACTGCATCAGGGATTTTGTGCCCTCTTATTACTAAAATCTTCACTGATAAAAAAAAGATTTTAAGAGCTGTGCAATAAAGGGTTGCTTGCAGTAATTCTTGCATGTTGCCTTTTGATAAACCAATACAGTGGAGTGTTACTATTTTGATTTAATATGTATTTGAATTCACCTTATGAAACATAATATGATGCAATAATATTCATTAGAAAATGTAGTCAAGATGTGGATAAAACCCAATAACAGGGTAAATGTTGCAACTCAGATTCGAGTGCTGCTTCTGTATGTGAGGCTTACCGTACCTGCAAGTAAGGGGGAATTTTGCAGGTTGGACTTGCGGAAGCGGGTATTGGTGTCAGTCACTACTACACTGTTTTTTTGCCCCTCTCCCCATTTTCTAATGACATGACTTTCAATTTACAATGATTTCACCTACATTATGTGGCAATGTCATTTACATTTTATGGTGGCCAGCATGATGCAGTGATTCAAAGAAGGTAAAAGTGCTGGTTCGGATCAGGTTTCAAAAATTTGAACAGCAAAGGACTTAATGTGCAGAGGAAGGTCTCCAATGTAGGACAGGAAATAGATGAGGAGAAGTTAAGTGAGTGATTACAAGATTACTTGATGTGAGAAGCTCATCATAGTTGTTGAAAAACTATATTTTCTAGATCTTCTAATATGCAGACAACTGGGATAGAATCGCAATTTTCTAAATGGAAAAAATGAAATGTTTGGTATAAATATTTTAGGACTAACACTTACATATAAAGCCCTTACTGATGAAGCCCCTCCCTATATCTCAGCTCTAATCCCAAAATACACTCCTTCACAAAACCCCAAAATTATACCCCCATATAGGGTAGAAAAGACAATAATTTTAAATAGAATAAGGGTTTGCACACAAAAAACACAAGCACAGTAGTGATGTTTTTGTTTGACGCAACCGCGCCTTTTTTATGCAGCTGTGCCCCTTTTTTACGTGACCCTTTTTTGCCACGACCACGTTAAGTTTTAACGCTACGAAAAATGCGCAACTTTTCGCGTAAGTTTTAACGCTACGCAAAATGCGCAACTTTTTACGCAACTTTCGTAATGGATACGAAAAACTCGCGTTTTTACGCAAAAATCGTATTGGATCCGAAAAATTCGTACAGAATCCGAAAAAATCGCAAAACATACGAAAAAGTCGCAAAATGTTCGTTTTCAAGTCGGAACTTTTCCAATTCGGGTCGGATTCGTGGGTTAGTAAATCAGCCCCATAAAGTTGTAAAGTAATACATACCACAAAATGTGCATAGGCAAAAAGAGACACACTTGTTAGCGGATACACTTGTCAAAGATGAGAATTACCCCAACTTTTCGGCAGAAAGCCTTTCTGGAATCCAGGATTCCCCTTGAGAAAGGCTTTCTGCTGAAAGGTTGGGGTAAAGGTGACCTACCTCTTTAAATAGTTAGAGTTTTCTGGTTTCATATCTCATTACAAAGAGAAACCTAGCCCCATATGAAGCATTTCTTTAGTATACATTGTGTGCCACAGTTATCTACCAAGTGCAATTCTCAGTACCACATCATTCACTTTGCTCACTCATAACTTTCCCTGAAACCTTGAGTCTCATAAACCCTTCTACAATAAGATTGTAAGCTCTACTGAGCAGGAACCTGTTTACCTCTTGTATCAGTTATTAATATATCTAATTATTGGATGCATGCACTGCATCCACTATAGTGCTGCAGGATATATTGGCACATATTGCTAGTAGTATTACATGTTAAAAACAACAATAATAATTATAATTGTAACCCTTTGGTAATATAAACAGAATAATTGTCTGTCTGCCAGGGTGTGTCAGGTTACCCTGCTACTTCTTTTTTGTTTTCTGCTGTCATACCGCCTACTGCTTCTTCTGATTAGGAACCTTGAAATTCTGCTTTCTCCATGCTACAGTTGCAACCCCCAGGTTTACAGGGACTTTGTTAATCAATTCCTAAATCAATTTAGAGTCTAGTTAACCCATTTTGTATCAGAATGAGCATTTTTTCCTGCTGGAAATGATGGCGCTGGGGTCAGCATTTACTTTCGAAAAATAATTTTTTTCTTGTCTATGTTGCAATGTTCTTTTTTACAGATGTTTCAGGTGTCTGATGCACCTGATTAAGTGATGGCAACCTGTTTTCAACTAATGCAGAGACTTTTTAACACTTCTGATACAGCGCTATTAAACTTGTTGGATTAGTTCTTCAGTATCACGTCCACTCCATAGGCAATAGACTTTCAATGTAAGTAGGGGAAACATGTAATGATATTTAAATCATTACCATTTTTCTCACTGATTAGATGTATTATGCAATAAGTCAATAAATGGCACATCTCAGAAGTGAGGACCCCTTATAAATACCTATTTAAATCCCTTCAGCAATAACTTCTAAAGTATGAAGAAATTATTCTAATCTCATCAGAAAGTGGCTGGGAGCCTGCATGCAAAAATGAATATCTAAATCTACAAATCTATATTTTGCATACAAATAAGTACATATTGCATTTAATAATGTATGAATGTACTCATTAATATTTAAAGAATCCATTTCACTGTGCTGTGTAATATATACAAACCTTGCCCTATCAGGTATAATAATGTTTCATTTCTTTTTTCCCCAGCAAATGTGCATTGCTTTTAAGTAGCTTTGGGATCTGGATAGTAAACAAGATGTTTCCTCATAATGATCTATTTGGATGGAAATGATTTCTCTTTAGGTATATTGTTCCATGTATTTATTAGAGAGCCCGCTAATCTTTCATCAAATGCATAATCCTTAAAACACGCTTAATCCCTCAAGGACAAGACTGAAAGAAATGATAGCAATGTTGTACTTTAATCATATGATGGCTGTAAAATCTATATGTAACTCAGCCATATGGAAATAATGAGGCTTTCACAGTACTCTTTCTGTATGCAGATATGCGTATCAGCCATACACAGAGTGCTCTCATTGGCTATCGCAGTGTGTGATAAAGTAGTTTAACTTGACACATGGGAGTGAGTTAACAAAACTGAAGTTTTTAAATGACCTTTAGATTTAAAGTGAAGGCTACAGCACTTTACAAATACTATTTTCTATCTTACAGTGTTGTAGAAGATATTTTTGCATTTTTTAAGGGGCCATAGTGACCATCCTAAACTGTAAGACTGTAACACTTTTTTTAGGTCCTGACCAATGAAAATACTGAACTAAGTTAAAAACATTTGCAATCATTCCTTTCTTCCTTAGTTTCCATAGAGCTCCACAGACTTGGGGGAAGCAGAGGTCTATAAAAAATTTTACTTAATATAATTTCTTTTTTTATCACCATATAATAATTATATAATGTTAAGAATCAAATTGCTTTCTCATTTAAACTGGTGCTGTGTTTCCCTAGCCAGATTGCTAAATCATAAAGTTTATCTCAAGCACTCATTGGAGTGCTGATTATCTAATATTCACATGATTTTCCCCCTGTATTATTTGTATAACTGTCTTGCAATTTTATTCGCAATCTGCCACATAAAACATTTGGGGAGTATTATATTTATTTTAATGAATAGGGCTAAACATGAGTTTTGCCTATTGTTTGAATTAGGAAATATGTATAGTTTTCTATATTTACAGGGCAAAGTTATAAACTGAAACTAAAATCACATTCAACTTCCTGATCCCAAAGAGCAAAGTCAAATGAACCAGCAGTTCACTGAAAACTGTCTGTACAAAATATACCACTCTCTTCCCCCTGCTGCAGCATGTTATCTTTTTAGATAAAGAGCAGCCCATTATTAGAGATGTAGCGAACTGTTCACCGGAGAACTAATTCGCAAGAAAATCGGGTGTTCGCAAGTTCGCGAACTTTTAACGATGTTCGCAATTTTGGGTTCGCCTTAGCTGGAGCCAAATTTTGACCTCTCACCCCAGAGCCAGCAGATACATGGCAGCCAATCAGACAGCTCTCCCTCCTGGACCACCCCCGTACCACTCCCTTCCATATATAAACCGAAGCCCAGCAGCCATTTTACATTCTGCCTGTGTGTGCTTGAAGAGTTAGCATAGGGAGAGAGCTGTGCAGGGGTTTGAGGGACAGTTTAGGTAGCTTTGCTGACTAGTAATCTACTTTCTACTGCTCTGTATGTAGCTGCTGTGGGCAGCTGTCCTTCTGATCTCATCTGCTGTAACCCAATAGTCCTTGTAAGGACTGCTTTTATTTTCTGATTACTGATTACAACAACGTATTTTTCAGATAAATTTTTGCCCTTGATCCCCCTCCTGCATGCCACTGTCCAGGTCGTGGCACCCTTTAAACAACTTTAAAATCAGTTTTCTGGCAATAAATGGCTTTTCTAGGTTTTAAAGTTCGCCTTCTCATTGAAGTCTATGGGGTTCGCAAAGTTCGCAAAAGTTCGCACTTTTTGGCAGAAGTTCGCAAACGGGTTCGCGAACTTTTTTTGTGAGGTTTGCTACATCCCTACCCATTATACAGAGGGTATTTGATTTTTGGCCTCATAATGCTCTTGTACTTGTGTCCAGGTCTTTTTTTGGAATTTAGCAATACTAGCAGTAATACTATCAGTATATTTCCATTATTTTATTTCATTATATTATTATTATTATTATTATTATTATTTATATAGTGCCATCAATTTACGCAGCGCTTTACAGAATAGAAGGGTACAAAAGACAGAACTGTTAACATGTACATATAAACAATTCACAAAAACGGTTATATTGGATGAGGATCGGAGACACTAGGGGGAGGGCCCTGCTCGCAAGAGCTTACATTCTAAAAGGGAGGGGTGAGACATAAGGCCAGGGTAAATGAATAAGCAGAAATACACCAAATATTGAACTCTGCAAGTCCTGTCTGCCTCTGACTCCACTTGAACTCTGCCTGCCTCTACCTCAGCCCGATTTTATATATTTCAACCCCCTCCTTTATCCCACTGAACTCAGCCTTGTCTCGTCCTCAGACACTGTCATGTTCACGGTGAGGTGTCGTATTCATAGTGAGATCCTTCCTTCTTCTCTGAGCTCCACTATCCAGATACATTCCTGACAGAGAGGAAATCAGGGTACCAGAGAGACAACAGGGTGGGAAACATTTAAGGTGTAAACTCTCAATTGTCCTCCCATGTTCATAGGTAAGGCATACCTGCCCTTCACATTTTTCTAAAACAAATAATTAGTAATGGGTGAAATAATTCGCCAGGCATAGATTTGTAGCGAATTTTCGTATTTTGGCATTGGCGGATTTTTTTGCGAAACGGGTGTCGAAATTTGCAGCGGAAAAATTTGCTGTGCGTAAAAAAATTGTTGCCCACGTCAAAAAAAATTGACCAGAAGTGTTCACAGTGCAATGCTTTGGGTGCCAGTACCTGCTGCCTCTCACTCTAAACAATGTGCTGTTCATGTCTATGATGGTGGTGCCATTAACCATTTCTCTAAGTACAGGTATGGAACCCATTATCCAGAATGCTCGGGACCAAGGGTATTCCGGATAAGGGGTCTTTCCGTAATTTGGATCTCCATACCTTAAGTCTGCTAAAAAATCAATAAAACATTATTTAACCCCAATAGGATTGTTTTGCATCCAATAAGGATTATTTATATCTTATTTGGGATCAATTACAAGGTACTGTTTTATTACTACAGAGAAAAAGGAAATCAGTTTTAAAATTCTGAATTATTTGATTAAAATGGAGTCTATGGGAGACAGGCTTTCCGTAATTCGGAGCTTTCTGGATAACGGGTTTCCGGATAAGGGGTCCGATACCTGTATATTGTACTGAAGATTATTATTGACAGTATAAATCTATTTTCCTTACAGTGAAAGCTTCTAAAAATATTACATGTTAACAGAGGGTCTCTACACCAATGGCTATATTTTGTACTTATACTTGTTGCTTGATATATGAGTGTCAGCTCTGCCCTACACCACTGGAAGTTATGTTCCTCCCTTTTAGAAAAAGTCATTAAAATGTGACATGTCAAATCCAAAGTAATTAAAACTAGTTTAGACTACATTATTCTAAACCCTGCTTCAGTGTCCAATCCATTTTCATTTTCAGCATACTGAGGGCCAGATTTTGCAGCAAACAAGTGCCCATAGACAAAAAGTCGCACAGTAGCCACAAATAAACACCCATTGATTTAAATATGGTTTTACAAATATTTGCCATTTGCAAATTTTTCTGTGAATCAAAACAAATCCTTGCTCTACTCTATACTATCCAATCCAAGAACCCTTAATTAGTGTTCTTTTTTGTTTACCTCATACTGTATAAACTTGGGTCAATTGCAAACACAGGAAGTTGGCCATCAATTATTCTTTCTACTTAATATAAAAAAGGGTGGCACCTGGGACAGGAAATGGTATGGTCATAGACACCTTGCTAAAAAATGTCTTAGTAATTAAACAATCCAGTTACAAAAAAAATTAATTCAAAATACAAGTTTCAGTATAACTATATATTTTTTTTAATTCTTTATTTTGCTTTTCACATGAAATGGGAGAGGATACAGAAGGAAAGAGGGGGTTGTCAGTTATACAAGTTTTTGTTCATTAGTGAACTTGAAGCAATGTCTGACAAGTCATTACTGTCTAGTACCATTACATGTTCACATTTTCACATCAACATAGTTTAAGTGTATTCTTTAATGCAAATCAAGGTATACCTTTGCCTATGCTTTGGTGGGGGGGGGGGGGGAGTAATTGTATGGTTGGGCTGATAACCATTTATTGTGCATACCCTTATTGGCTTAGCTTCTGTAGATTGTCTATCCAGGGTGACCAAATGTTTCTGTAGAACTGGCTGTTGTTTTGTATTAGGAAGGATATCTCCTCCAGTTTTCTTATGCCTTCCACTTTAGCTAACCACTCATTATAAGTGGGGGGTTAAGAGACTTCTATTTTTGGGGAATCAGCGACTTTGTGGCTTGCAACAGATGTATAGTGAGTGGTTGTGATATGGTGATGTTTCTCTCTGGGATTGCATATAGCAGTATTGTGGCAGGGTTGTCTATCTTGAGAGAGAGTTGTGTCACTTTGTTTGGAATAACTATAATTTTAGTCACTCCTAAAATTTGAAGTACTAAACAATTTACTTGTTAATAACAAAAAAAGGTCCCTTTTAGCATATAAATGAGTAAAACTTGGTTTAGACTGTTATTGTAGGTCAGACTGTTTTTTTATGGATTGAGTTCTTTCCTGCTGTGTATATTTGTAAGGTAACAGAACTTGTTTCATAATTATTTCTCTCTGAATTTACTGAGGTGAGAATTTAAGAAGTATATGCATAAATGTTTTCCTGTTGACTTTTTCTCTGTCTCTTATAAAGGTGATTCTCTCAGTTTGAAGATTTTTCATTGAACAAACACTATATTGTTTTCTGGCTCCTTGCCACTGATCTTCTTCCAAGGGCCTCCTCCAATTTAATATAAGTATCTCTCTTTTGTGATGGCAATGCAATAAATTATATGTTTAAAAATGTTAGGTGTGTTGGAATTTTGTGTTGGTTTTGTGGACAAAGACAAGTAACATTAGGAAATCTCACCCCAAAGTGAAATTGTCACCCCATTGTGTAAAAACTGCAAAAACCTTCTACCATACTGATTCTAAATTGCGGGGCTGGCCCCTCAGACAGATGCCAAGTAGGGTGAAATAAAGGGAAATATTCCTAGAAGCTTAATTAGAGTTATATCCAGAGAAAACATAGCACTTGGTTCTCTAAATATGCTTCTAAGTATTTCTGAATGAATAATATCTTGCACCTTGGGGTTTATTTTCAAAAACAAATACCCTAAAGAATGCTGTTTGACCCCCTTGTTTAATATGTCTGCAATAAATAAGGTTTGTGTTAAACATGATTTTTTTTATTTATTTCTTATGTCAAACGTGGTAACTAAAGATACTCCATGTTTTTAGAGTTTCAGTGCACCCATAACACCCCAGCTAACAAAACAGTTACAACAAAGAAAGGAAAGAAGGGACAATTGTAAACTGGTGATCTAATTATCTAACTGAAAAGAACCAGACATGAAGTAGCATTGACCATCCTGTTTAGCTCAAGAAAAAACAAAATTTTGAAATTCAGTCACCAGGTAGTGCTTTTGAAAAAAAAGAGCTAGTTGTAAGAAGTAATAGTATATAGGCACGTCTGACAGATATAGAGATCTTAGCTGCAAGGGGCAACTACATATGTCTCATTTGATATTCTGTTATCTCATTGTAATGGTTTTAACATATATCAGCATTACCTTGATTGCTGTAAAGTGCGCTGAGCACCCCAAGCCTCAAGAGAGAAATACATTTCATATGAAGGAATTTATCAGTATTGTAGATATATTGATAATCAAATATTGGCAAAGTAACAATTGAAGCAATGTAAAATTATTCTTGCAATATTGAGTTATTTAAAAAAAAAAAAATTGAGTTTTCCATTGTTTTTTATTTAAGAAAACAAGGTGAAAAATGTGTGCAAATATTTTCAGAAATCTTGCATATTTGGAATTTATTAAAAAAATGAAAAGTAACCAGAAAAAACTAATTACTTAATTTCTGAATTATTTAAGTATTATAATTAATGATGATAAGCCTGAAATTATATAGGTAGAATGTTTGTCAGAAGGTAACAGGCAAGTTAATTGTAGGAGTATGCTACAGACATGTATGTCCCATGGATAGAAAACTGGCTAGTTTTTGACAGTTGCACGTACTGTTATCTGATTGGAAGTGGTGTGCTGCAGAAAATAGCGACAGAGCTGACAGGGTATGAACATAAAGTAAGGCCAGCCAAGATGGGATTATTTACTTTGGAGAAAAGGCTGGAGATTGGGGTATGATTAATATGCATAAATATATAACGTAAGATGAATGAGCAATAAACTTTCTATTACTTTATTTGCCAGAAGATCGCACCAGAAGACATGAGAGCATCTCTTCAAATTAAAAGAAATGAGGTTTTATATTAAGGTGCCTAAAGTAATTTTTTTAAAATGAGAGCTGTAAGGGAATTCTTTCCCAGAAAACTGTAGACAAAACAGACGGTTTCACGAAAAGGTTGTGGATGCCTTTGTAGCAGGTAAAACAAATCCAAGGTTCCAATTATTAATTCTTTTATTCTCAGTTCTATAATACTGATCCAAGAACTGGTCTAATTGCTCTTTATGGAGTCGGGATTTTTTTTTAAATAGATGTGTGAATCTAGAAAGGAAATTTGCTGTGTATACAATGAACATCTTCATTTTCTTTCTGCTTAATGGGCAATTAACGCAAGATTAATCCTGTTCATAAACAGTGTAGCTATCACCTAAAACTAAATGTGATACCCGAAGTTACATTGTATAAATGTAAAACAAAACTGTTTAGACCATAACCAATTAATTAATTTAATCAACTCTTTAAGTGTTTCTTTAAATTACATTTAAAACCTTGTATTTCTCAATTAGATGTCAGTTTTGAAATCATGCTTTCAGCTTTCAGTCATTGCATGATAAAAAAAAAACTGCAGTGTAAAAGCTGCTTTTGTGGTGAATGTACCAAAATGTACAGTTTGCTGTTACTACTCTATGTTGGATCTAATGGAATCATTCTTGTGCTTGCTACAGTTTTATAATTGCAGTCAAACAATACTGGACTCATAATAGACACAATAGCAGGAATGCTAAAGGCTGCCTCAGAATGTCATGCATTAACAATAGTTCTGTATGCCACAAGTGAATTTAAACATTGACTTTGCTACATATACTTACCTACCCTTCAGTTTATATCTAATGAGACCATGGGGCAAATAATGAGTCCCCAGGAGGAAAAATAAATCAGTTAACACTATTTCCAAAAGTTGTACTATTAACACTTTAATAATACATAAACCCTTTGTGAGACAGTAGCTGGAAAAAATTGTGAAGAAAATACCTATGTGTGTTAAAGGGATACTGTCATGATTTTTATAGTATACTTTTTATTATGAAATTACACTGTTTACATATCAAATAATTTACTCTACCATTTCAAATGTTATTCTTGAACCAACAAATTAATTTTAGTTGTAATATTGTTGTGTAGGCAGCCATCTCAGTGCATTGTGCCTGAGTGTGAGCTTTCAGGAAAGTACCAGCACTACACAATAGAACTGCTTTCAGGTAACCTATTGTTTCTCCTACTCCTGTGTAACTGGAGGAAATCCCAAGCTGGACTTGAGTCCTACTTAAGTGCTACTCTGATTTCTACTGGGAGCTGCTATCTTGCTACCTTCCCATTGTTCTTCTGATCGGCTACTGGGAAGGAGATGATATCGGAGGTGATATCACTCCAACTTGCGGCTCAGCAGTAAAGTGTGACTAAAGTTTATCAGAGCACAGGTCACCTGGCTGTATCACCCTGGGAAATGACCATGAACATGAACATGGCTAGTCCCCTGTGAAGTTTCAAAAATAAATATAAAAATATCTGTTTGCATTTTTGAAAAACGCATTACAATGCAGGATTCTGCTGGAGAAGCTTTATTAACTGAAGTGTTTTGAAAAAAACATGCTTTCCCATGTCAGCATTCCTTTAAGTTGAAATGTGTTTTGCATTACAAATATTGTATTTTATTCTGGTGTAAATTTAAATGTGCTCTGGGGTTGTTTTTTTGTGTGAATCAGGTTGAGTATGG
Source organism: Xenopus tropicalis (assembly GCF_000004195.4). Lineage (NCBI taxonomy): Eukaryota > Metazoa > Chordata > Amphibia > Anura > Pipidae > Xenopus > Xenopus tropicalis. The sequence goes on from NC_030684.2 coordinate 91,427,737, forward strand.
TTTTGCATATTCCCGTTCACTAAGCCATCCTAATGATTACAGTTAACTTTCTAGCTGATCAGGTCCAGCTGGAGTAGGGTGAAAAGGCTCCCTCCTCTATAGTCTGTCGATGGTGCCGGCAGAGTTTGGGGGAGGCTACAAAAGCATATGAAAATGCTAAAAGACTGCAAATTCTGACTTTCTATATGTTTTATATAATAAAACTGGAGTGCATTTAATGTTATATGTATTGCTAAATAGGAGATTCATTTTTTAAACAGGCACTGGACTTTACATTGAAGACGCTCCTTGTGTAACTGTAGCAGGTAGACAACTGTTTAGTTATTGGCTCAGATGAGCTGATGTACTTTTCTGATTTTAGATAAAAACTGCTGGAGAAGAGACACCACACCTTTGCCAGTTAAAGGGCTTTTCTTTGCTTTGATCCTGATAAACTCAGGAAAAATTCCTGTAAAATAAACTGTTATGGTTGTGCCAGAACAATGGAAATGGTCCCTAAATGTTAATCCACCGACACTTTTTGTAGCTTAGAAATGTGTTTATTAATTATTAGAGCTTGTTTACCACTCTGGGAAGTGGCTTCCTCACACACACATGTTAGAGTGGTGATGATGGGTACATTCTGCAAAGAAGAAATACGGTAAGTGGTAAGGACACTGTTGTCCTGTGCCTGCCTCAACTAACCCCCTCTTTGCTATGTTGCTATCAAGTCCTTACAAACAGAGCTACCCAAGTCCCACTATTGAAGCAGTGTGTTTAACATAGTTTTCACCTCCTACCATTTGATTTCTAATTCAATATTTTTATTTTGAAATAAATAATTTATTCATTATATAGTAAATATATTGGGATAATTTAATATATAAATATATAATTATTATAAATATTTCCTGTTCTCTAAACAGAAGCACAGTCCAACTGTTAGTCTGCTGATTTGGGTCCAAGTTTTCTGGCAGAGAATGATAGTGAGTCTATTAATCTCTGTGTTACTATAAATCTTAAAGCTGTATTTAGCTGCTGTAGAATGTGACAGGAATAAAGCCTACCAAAATTCTTGTTTTCTGCTGTCTATTTGCTTTTATAACTTTTACAACTTTGATTTAATTTATTTTTTTACTTAGAGATAAATGTAAGCTCAGGTTGTAGTAATTTGTTCTTTATTGTATTTCTAGTCCATCGATGCCAATGCTTACACAATAATAATCTCCCCTAAGCAATTGTTCTTAACTCGCTTATAAGCATTTTAAAAGAATTCCAATGTTCAAACAGAAAAAAACAATGTAGTATTGCTCTTTTATTTTAACAAATCCTATTCACATTTTCTGGTTCCATAACTCAAGGGGTGAGAAGAAAATTTAGCATCTTTAAAAGTCTCTGGTAATGCCTCACCTTGCGGTGCAGTTTTGGGCTTCAGTCCTTAAGGAGGAGATTAATGAACTGGAGAGATTGCATAGATGTGTAGTTGCAGGAGATCAAAGATTTAAACTATGAGATTAGACTGTCAAGGTTGGGGTTGTTTTCTTTGGATAAAAAGCACTTGCAAGGGCACATGATTACTCTGTACAAGTACATTAGAGGGGATTATAGTGTTTTTTTTTACCATAAAAATGATCAGTGCACCAGCACACCCAGGCCACTCCTTTGATTAGAAGAATAGAATTTTGAGTTAGGACCTCTGGCCTCTTATCTTGCTTTCTTTATGTTTGTTGCATTGATACATGCTCCCCAATGTATTACATTGCTGTTTAAAATTATGACACTTTATAAATAATTATTTATATCCATGCAGTTACACACTCTTGAACGCTATCCCCATGTCAGGGTCGGACTGGGCTGCCGGGACACCCGACCCGACTCTTGCCGGCGCTCCCTCTGCCCGACCGTTCCAAACCTGACGTGTTAAATTTACACGCGCTCAGGGGAGGACGTCGGGTGGGGGACCCTGCGGAGGGGTTAGATGGGCCCCTGCATGGGGGGTTTAGGGGATGTGGCCAGCGGGGGCACCTGCAGGGCCCCTGGGCCCTGCACCCCCCAGTCCAACCCTGTCCCATGTATCATAGAATTACAAACCCTGGCCTTGAATTAGTTCACCTATGAACTTTTGTAAATCAAATTAAGATAACCAAACTGTTCAAAATTCATTTCACAGGCTTGTTGTTTGAGAATAATACAATATATTAAATACTACAAGTGAAATATTTCACTTGCACCTGCAAGCCAACAACATAATTGTCACTGCAGTAGAACAATTTTTCCTATGTATTTGCCAATTTCCTCTTTGCCTTCTGTGACATATTGTTGACTTCAGCTGGCAGATGATGATCACTTTGGTTAGAAGCAGTCTATGTCTCTTTGCATTGGATGGGATGTAGGTGCCTTTTGACCACTACTGTTTATGCCTCACAGTGTTTTTCAAAGATAAAGAAAAAAGGATGTTTGCACATGTTCTTTTCATTTGGAAAGATAAGTGTTTTAACAAAACAAACAGCAACAACAAAAACTTTAAACTGGAATAAATTAAAACCATAAATAACAAAACATTCAGCAAACAAGAATGCAAAGCAATATAAGAGGCACAAATATACACTTACCTTTGCAGCTGCAAGTCACTTACAGCAACCAAAACCTTGTCTTTCATTAAACAAATTAGCAATTAAAAAGTTAAAAGTCACACCTGAAATGTAGTTGATGTATTTGTCCTAACATACAAATAAGTTCAACCTATTTCTGTACATGTAAAATATTGTATTTGATAGTGTAGTGCTGCTATTATCTCTGCTGTGTTCAGCCATCTTTTATCTGTTGTTCAAACAAAGTTAATTTCTATTGTATTCAAAATATCCTTATCCACTTCTGTCCACCCGACTACAAAAATGCAGGCAGAGAGAAGGATGGTACACTCTGTGTGACTGTGGAATTAGGCTAGCCACACTGGGTTGTTTCTCAGCTAAACCGTTCACATCAGCCTGCTATGGTGTCTGCACTAACAGGTGTTGGATTGTGTGCAGACACATGGAGCAAATTTCAGTGCAAAAATGAGAAAGTATGTATTTGTGCACCAATATCCGCTCCATGTGTCTGCATACAGACCAGCACAGTACCTGTTGGTGCACTGGAGCAGGCTGAGGCAAGCCATTTGGCTGTTTCTTGTCCTTCTCGCCTGCCCACAAAAGATCTACCAAAATGCATTTATGTATTTTCATATCATATATTACACTTTTATAGAATAGATGCCAAATTTTCCAAAAGAATTATAGAATGGGTGCCTCCCTAATTTATGGTACCACACCTTAGATGAATAATAATAAAAAAAAAATCACCGGATGAACATTGACTTAGTAGTCTACACTACACCGTTGCAGCCACGATACCCGACTTAGGCTTAAACTGTAGAGTTTGTTTTTCCTATGTCTGTCAGGGTTTTCTGAGTTTGGCATTTTAGAGATGTTTGATTTGGTTACAGTTTTAAATATACCTGAAATTTCATTGATGGACAGAAGGAAGCTCATCTTTTAATTTATATCATCCAGTGGCTTTCGAATTCCTAAGTTGGCTAATAAGCTAGGAAACTTGTAGTAGGTGAAGACATAATTTAAGAATGTTGTAGGGAATGTCTAGGAGCTACACGCAAAGTAGTGCCCTCAGATAATAGCACACAAGCAGTGTGTTATTGCACAGTATCTTATGGGAAAATACAGTTTTTGCAATTTAAACAGGGCCAACCATTCACTTTTTTTGTGTCTCTTCCAGACATGGCTGATATTGTTCCTCCTTTGGAATTTTACTGTAAGCCAGCTAGTGTTTGGCTTACATTATAAGGAATTGCATTGCTAATGTTTTATTTTACCTGCTTAGTTGATTGCTGCTTTGCATTTGTACAAAAGAAATAAACCACACATGATATCTTAGAAAAGGGGCACACAGAGCAGATAGTCTGCTTTTCTCTGCCTGTGTTTTTTACCCAGGTGGAGGAAAGTGGATCAGCTGTCATGTGCTCCTTCCTGTAGCTCCATTTACAGACACTGCTTCAGCCTACAGTATGTGGCACTACATAAAGCAGATATCTGCATGGAAATGCGAAAGTATACATTTGCACACTGATACCCATGTAACTCCACAGAGGCTGACACTGTGCCTGTCAATGTAGCTACAGGAAGGAGTGCATAATAGTGGACCCACATTCCCCTGCCAGGAAGAAGCCCCTACCCTTGTCTCAATCCTTATTATATCACAGATAGAGGATACGGATAATAAATGCAGAGTGTTATCTGATACTGTCAAGGATTTGTGGTTCTATCATTAAGTACAGTACACATGATACTTCTTTTCTGCCCAGATTCTGTCCAGTTATGTTAGAATAATTAATTAGCCCATCCAAGGAATCCTGCATTTTCTTTTAATTTCCAGTAGTTTTTGATACTTAGAATGCTTGCAAGCAAACTATAATGTCAGAAGGTTAATCACTGCATTTGGCACAAAACCGACTAGCAGACACTTCACTATGGCATTAAAAAACACATTTCTCACTGTATTTACTTAGAGGCCAATTGTACTCCTGTTTCATCCAAATCTATGAGCCTTTCATCAAGAGATAAGTACTCCTTGCCAAATTCATTTTATATGTGAAAGCAGGAGATTCTCCCTTATGTCCTGACATTTTCTGCAGCTGCAGTTTACAATAATAATTTAGAGTCTAATGCAGATTTTTTTTTAAAGACAAGATGGAAGGTGAATTTCTGTAGTGTATAATGACTACCTATAGGGATAGTAATATTTATAGACACAGATAGATAATCCTTATTATGATTTAAGTATATAATGGTAACATTACACAGTGCTTTGCAAACAGATTTAAGTATGGGATCTATTATGCAGAATGCTTGGCTCTTGGGATCTAGGGTTTTCCAGATAAGTAGTTTTCTGTAATTTGGATCACCATGCCTTAGCCTACTAAAAAACTGAAGAAACCCAACTGGATTGTTTTGTCAGCTATATGGGTTTATACAGCTTAGTTATATTCAAGCACAAAGTACTGATTTTGTTTTTTTACGGTTTTTCATAAAAACAAATGTATTAACAGTTCATAACAACCCCCATATTAACCATTGTAAGGACAGTTATACATATATATGAGCAAGAAAGGCAAACTTGTGCTCAATGAGGGTGCAATGAGGCTGTGGCCACAAAATTCATATAAACACTAATAAGAGATCCTCTGCACTCACCCATTATCAATATACTGTATATAGGACATCAAAACATTCTGTGCATGAAGCTTTCACGAAATACCCTCCCCTTTAAGCAAAACAAGGATTGTTTGTCCATTTATTACAATATACTTCAAGCCAGCCAGCTATGTCAAGGTCATCCCCTCTGACCAGCCCTACACTCACTTTCATTTAATTCATTAAGAATTTGACAGCTTTATTATACATTTTACACAGTGAGGGGTAAAAAAGGAGGTGGACCTTTATTAATTGTAATAGATTATATTAATTAGCATTAATAACAAATATTAACACAAATATGCAGGATCAATGATAAAACCTTCTTATCGACTGTAAGTGAGCAATAACTTACACACACTTAATAATAGCATTAAATAGATTTACAGAATATAGTACAGAAAGACCTGTTATCCAGAAAACCCCAGGTCCCCAGCATTCTGGATAACAGGTCCCATACCTGTACTGACTTTTGGTGCTGGTTGAGATACAGGTATAGGACACATTATCCAGAATGCTTGGGACCAAGGGTATTCCGGATAAGGGTTATTTCCGTAATTTGGATCTCCATACCTTAAGTCTACTAAAAAATCAATAAACCATTAATCAAACCCCATAGGACTGTTTTGCCTCCAATAAAGATTAATTATATCTAAGTTGGGATCAAATACAAGGTACTATTTTATTATTACAGAGAAAAAGGAATCAATCTTAAAAATCTGAATTATTTGATTAAAATGGAGTCTATGGGTGACAGGCTTTCTGTAATTTAGAGCTTTCTGGATAATGGGTTTCCGTATAAGGGATTCCATACCTGTATGAGTTTCAAACAATTTAGTAGTTTGCTGTTGTCAAAATACATACCTTTTACCTAACACAAGTTCATCCTTGTATATAAATGAACATCACTGTAAAAATTAGCACTTACGGGATGGCTTCTACACAGGAAAAGGTCCTTGTACAATAATATAGTTACAGTATATGATTTTGTACTTTACCACATGCCTAGTCTGCACATTGAAGTACAGGTATGGGATCCCTTATCCGGAAACCCGTCATCCAGAAAGTTACAAATCATGGAAAGGTTATCTCCCATAGACTCCATTATAAGCAAATAATTCTAATTTTTAAAAATGATTTCCTTTTTCTCTGTAATAATAAAACAGTACCTTGTACTTGATCCCAACTAAGATATACTGTAAATAATCCTTATTGGAAGCAAAACAAGTCTATTGGGGTTATTCAATATTTAAATATTTAGCAGACTTAAGTTATGGAGATCCAAATTACAGAAAGATCCCTTATCCGCAAAACCCCAGGTCCCGAGCATTCTAGATAACAAGTCCCATACCTATACTCAATTTTGACAGAGGAATTGCTTTACTTTTGTAATCTCTTGAGCATTACCATGGGGGTGGGAGGGTAATCAATGCAATCAATGAATCAGAGTAGATTTATTAAATAAAAAGTTGTTTTTAAAGAAAAAAATCTTTGCTCCTCCTTAAAATCACTGATGATTGTGTCTTTCATTGCTATGTAGTTAACTTTTTTTTTTTAATAAATAGTGGTTTGCAGCTATTTTGCTTATGTTAGATTATTTTAATTTTGTAGTGAGGAGTTTAAAAATTATTTCATATATTCTATGTCTCACAAGATTTTGTTAAAGTTCAAAATACCTTTTTTAGAAAAGCAAAAACTGAGACTTACATTTACTTCTATGACTTAAAAACCCCAGCTTGATTCAGACCTGGCCAAGAGAAATAAACCCTTGTTTAAAATCAGTTCTTTTATTTAACATAATTTTTTTTTTTTTAGATTTTCTCATTAACCTTCCACTTACCCAACCTACTTACTCCACCCTTTCAAAAACTAAACCTCCACTTAATTCAAAATGCATTCCTAAGTACTTCATTAGGACTAAGTACATTTTTTTCCGATCTACTGAGAAATGTGCTTTTTCCCAAGTGCTGTCAATTTTTGTGAATCTGTGCTAAAATTTTTCCATGCGCTTTGTTTTACCAGGGGGCAGAAAACATATTTTATCATGGAAAAAGGAGAAAAAAGCCAATAGACTCCAATGCATTTGGTGACATTTTGGCAAAAATGTATTTATTTTGCCACAGTTTAGCACAATTTTTGGGGGAAGCAAAATTGGGCATTTCCACTCATCACTAGACATTGTAAATATGCAATGCTTATTGATTACAAAAAGTACCATACATTTGGTATATTTTGTGTGCTTGAAAACCAAATAAAATAATATATATATATTATATTATGATTACTTTATGTACTGGGAGCAATTATTTTTGTAGGTATAATTTTACATAGAAAATTAGGAAAAGTCTACATAATTCAATTATTTACTCTAAACCTTATACACAGTGGGGGTAATTCCTAAACACTGACCTGAGCAGTAACCCACAGCAACCAATCAGTGTTTTTATTATAGCCAACTGCTAGTAAATCAATGATAACAAGCATTTAATTGTTTGCCATGGTTATTGCATAGTTGCAAATTTGACCAGTGTTTATTAATAAGCCCCAGTGATTCCATGCAGTATTGAAAACAAAGTAAAACAAACTATTTAAGCTAATAAAAATTAAGGAAGAAATGGTGACTATGTGTATTCTAAAAAATATTTTGATTCCAAGAGAAAAAACTTAGAAGAACTGAAGCTAATGCGCACAATTGTCTTATGAATTCATTTTATGTTAAGAGAAAAATCTATTAAATTAAACAAGGGTGACCTTTAGAAGAATGCTTACAAATAATAAAACAGATATAATAGATAGGATTTATCCAATGCAATTCTTTCCAGCAGTGATGGATGGATGGATTGCGAAAATGGAAGTTCTTGTCAGAAATGTTTACTAGTAAAGGTTGCATTCTAAAAATGGGGTAATTTTTTTATACTGAAAGGAGATACTTTTTAGAAGAATTTAGAAAAAATGCATTCATTGCCCTTTATGTTACACTATGAATCTGTGTTTATTTGGCTATAGATTTTCATTAAAATATTTATTCTAGAGTTAACATTGACCATTCTTTTCTATGGACAGAACAATTAACAAGCTCATTAAAAAATTGGGTTTTTCTACATCACAATAGAAAATATAATATATCCCTGTGGAATTGCAATAGAACTTTATTAAATTTGAAGAAAACAGGTGAAAGTCAGAAAAAGTTGAAAAAAATGTCCCCATTGCACTTGAAATAAATACTGTCTTATTAATCTGGTGGTAAATAGAATGAAAAGAAACATGTCATGATATCATGTCTCAACTAATAAAAATATATTTATATAAAATATAATATAGCAAGCTAATACTTGATATGGATATAATATGTTATAATATGAAGGGTTGTGTTGAGATCATTTTTTATTAATAATGTCTGGTATTATGCACAGTGGTATACTGATATAATCAAATCAATCTAGACAGCCCAAAATAAAAAAAATAATAATTTAAATAATTTATTTAATGCTGATGTGGATATGTAAAACACAAAAAATGCAATTTTAAAAGTGAGTTCCAACCCAGCAAATAAATAAAAAATAAACAGTTAGAAAACCACATCTAAAATGAAACAGTTAAATATGAAAAAAGAAATACATTTTTTAAATTTAAATATATATATATATATATATATATATATAAGCCTCATGATAAACCATGAGCAAACATTTCACTCACTTGTTTTAAAGAGGTTGCCAAGACCACTTTGACTGTGCTGTAGAATTAAACCAAACTGAAACATCATCAATGTTTACCCTCAGTGTTATATAAATATTTATGCTATATAAGCAACAGATCTGGTCAGGTGAAATCTAAAAGGTGAAAACCCAACTGCGGCCTATGATTTAAACATTAGATGGCTTGTTGTTATTCTTCTTTGAACATAAGCATGCTGGAAAATTGGATTCTCCATTCAGTATTTGTTTGGAAACATGAGCACACTTGATCAGTCATCCTCTTCATTTATGTATGTAAACAGGGGCATAACTGTTATAAAAACTTTGGTTAGGTTAGAGAAAAGGGAATTAATGCTCTTGTTGATTTGAACGGCAAAGTCTTACTATTTTTGTCTCCACAAGCAAAGGGTATTTTTATGCATAGCAAAATATTAAATACATCATCAAAATCTCCGGTGCCTTGTAATAATAATAAGAAAATGCAAAAATGTCAATCATCCATAATAATAAACCAAAGACAGCAAGTGTATTACTAGTAATGTGCTAAAAATCTATCAATTCTCATCGTTTATTTAATTAACCAACAATTTGCTGCAACTATTTCTTGGGTAGTATGAACCGTTACAAAATATAAAATAGGAAAGAGTGTTATTGTGGTCAGACAAATAAATAAATTGGTGTCTACTAATTAGTAATAGATTCAAGATGATTCCTTTATTAGTGTAAAAGAAGATCTAATAGCCTGTATAGTAGTGGTTCTCAACCTTCCTAATGTCTCAACCCTTTAATACAGTTCCTTATGTTTTGGTGACCCCCAACCATAAAATTATTCCTAAGACCATAGGAAATATGTGTTTTCCGATGGTCTTAAGCGACCCCTGTGAAAGGGTTGCTTGACCCCCAAAGGGGTCCCGACCCACAGGTTGAGAACCACTGCAGTATAGGCTAAAAATTACTAGATAAAAATAGCTAAATTAGTAAATGCTTTAGTGCCAGATTAATCTGTACAACAAACCTAAGGGTCCGATTTACTAAAACAAAAATGTCTGGCCTTCAAAGTTGTATAAACCCAACATGATATATATTTGAATTGCAATATTGAGTCTTTATTATAAACCATTAAAAAGTCATACCCCATGTATGCAGCCTAAATTCAAATTGAACTCATTGTCATTGATGTATTTATAAAATGTTGAGATAATACTGTTATCATTTGTATGAAAATTTTGAGTTTACATTCGAAAATCATGAATTTTCAAGAAAATAATGATGGGATTAATTACTCCTTAATTTCCCCTTGAAAGTGTGTGAAATAGAAAACAATTATGGGATTAACTTCCCCATGAAACTGGGTGAAATAAAAAACAATGAGGTGTTTAACTGCCCTTTGAAAATGTGTAAAAGACAGGCTGTCACAGTATATTCTATTCCTCTACTATTCTAATCCTCCATAGGACTCGACAGATCAAACCTCTGAATGTATTTATTTTTTTGCCAAAAAAAGTCAACTAAACATTAATAAATCATGAATTATGGAAGTTACTTTAAAAAAAACAAATTTTTTGGGAAACAATATCGGAAAATTCAAGTACTGGTGAAAACCCATTCGTAAATCTCAAAAATACCTAGAAGTAAAAAAAAAAAAAAAAAAAATTGTCAACATTTTTATTTTTTTAACCATAAATTTGAATTATGGTTTAAAAAACACAAATGATTGATATTTATTACGTGGAAAAAAACGCAAAAAAAGCTCTAATGTAATTCCAGTTTCAAATTTTTTTTTTTAACTTTGTGACCCATTAAAATGACATTTGACAAAATGACTTAATTATAATTGCATGTATTCACGTTTTTTTACAGTTCTATATGATCATGTTTTTTTATTCATATTTTTTTAAAATAAGGTAATATTCAATTTTTTTTAAACAAATTTAAGGTTATTCAAAACAGAAAAAAATACAAAAACCTAACGAATATTCATAAATAGGCCTCTGTGTTTTTCCAGACACACTGACTTTAGTCTGCTTTTTTTCTACATTTTCTCATAGTGAATTTAGTTCAATAAATAATATTGTTGGTTATTCTTATTAGTTTATTACTCCTTATGGCTGTGTTTTCTATTTATTATTTATCTGTTTTTACCAGTAGTCTTTAGCCTATAAGGGTATCTTTGAACCACTATTTGTTTTATGTGTATTTGTTTTAAGATAATAAATATTTATATAATATTTAATATATTTATATTTATACACCTACTTATTTATTTCTGTATCTGAACACAATAGTGCTCTTTCCTATTTATTGTTTGTTGAAAGTACATAAAATCTTTTTTATATTTATTAGCAAACACATTAAAATAAGCAAGTTAGAATAAATAAGAATAATCCTGTAAACTTGTGAATGTGTATGTCAATTTATATATCTGTCTCATTATGTATGAAAATACAACTTTATTATTACCCCTTTTTAAGGCCAGACAGTTTAGATTCATGAATGGATTCTACATAGTACTCAACTATGTTCTTCAGGCAAAGATAATACCAAAGCTGAGATTGTTTTGGTTTTTTTTTTATTTTTAGATTACGCCTTCAAGGCATATAGAATGCTTAGGCTTCAGTTGACCTAAAATAAATCAAGGCATTGTTATCTAAGCTATCTTAACTAATGTAACAGATTAAACGTTTAGGGCATGGCACATATATTTAGTAGTCACTGGCAGAAGGCAAAAGGACTTCACATCAATGGCATGTGTGGCTTTGCATTTTCAAATGACAATTGCAGGCTCAACTGAGGCTTTCACTGGAGTGAAAGGGAAAGGATACTGGAAGTTTTGTATACTGAACTTAATTCCATTTCAGTCTTTCATACTATTACCTTTCCCATCTTCTGCCTCTGCTCTGTAACTGAAGTGCATAATGAACATGTTGAATGACTACATTTTGGAAATGCACATTTTTGAGAGAGAAATACAGTAGCAAAAATGTCTCTCTGTTTCTTCTAGCTGTTACTGCTGTGCTCACTTGAATGGAGACCTTATACCTGTTCTGCTGTTGAATGTATTTTTGGACAATGTTGTGGCATTGTACCTGTGTCTTTCATGTGACTGAGTATTCCTGTCACTATTGTTGACCTCAGATTGTTATTGAACTTCGTTTTTTATTCTCCCCATGTTCATCATTTAATTTTAACTGACCCCCAATCTGTCTGATCTTTCTACTGATTTTCTACTTTTGATTTTCACGGTTTTTATACCTGTCTAGCACCAGCTACCTTTTTATCTACAATTAAGGGTGTACTTTGTGGAGAGCTTTAAGAACATTGTTTACCAGCCTAAGGCTCCAAGTTGTTTGTAAGCCTAACAAGCTGATTGATGTTCCCTAGTTTTATATTTCATATATAAATCCCATCTGAGTTTTCCAGCAGTTTTATATTTCCTTCATTTATAAAAAGTTTCAACTGTCAGGAACAGGAGAGTTTTAACTACCTGATACCTATGTAATTTCATTAGAATACATTTTAACGATTTAAGCTATCAAATGGCATTATGCTCTATGGGGTCATACACTCAGTAGCAGTGTTCAGCATCATCACTTGTCTGAATCCTACCTTCCTGGAGTATATCTCATGTGAAAATAAATCAAGAACATTTCATTCTTGTCTCCACCCTTTCTGGTTTACAAACAAGAGAGAAAGAGAGAGAGTATACTTACCCATTAGTTGGCATTAACGTGCAGCTAATTGGTGCTAATCTCTTTGATCTCTAGTAAGATTTCTATAACATGAATAAAGATTATAATCGGTTGGATTTCTTTTTATTGATTATAGGTGTCTTTAAAATAGAGAATTTGTTTTTAACTAGTGAAAATAATAACTATTAACAAAATGAAATGAGGGTAAAAAATGGAACTAATTGTGCCTCAAATATTTTAGCCCATTAGTATTTTATGCTTTTAGTGAATGTTCTACTGTCACTATAATTTTCTCTATTAGCATCTTAGAAAGATGGGTTTGACATTTAATAATATTTAAGGCAAATCTGACCTGTAATTTGCTGCAGTAAATCTATTGAGACACATTTGAAATGTGAAGTATTTGCATCAGGAAATATATAAATAAGTCCTTGAATGTATATATAGAAAATTATAGTGTGAATGGAGAGGCATCCATGAGCTTTTGAGATGTTATATAGAGTATACAGTATAGATATATATATATATAATAAGCAGTTATATTTATTTTATAGCTTTAAAAAGAGTAATTGTAATAAGATGACACCTCTCCTAATAAGAAGAGATGATTTTTCCTATTAGCTTAAATTTAACAACATCTGAAAAATGTCATGTAATTATATCAGTGAATTGGATGACACACTTTACCGCTTTTTTAATGTTGTCTTTTTTACCACATTAATAATGGAAAAGAACAGTTTTCCTTTTACAATAACCAGCAGGCTGACATTTACAATGAGTAATTTAAGACTTCTCACTTACATGAAGAGACAGTAGGGGCCAATGTGCCAGAAAAAGTGATACTAATGTTTGGGTGTTTTTAACAGTTTGGGCAATTTGCCACATTCATTTCTAACAGTTCTACATTTATAGACACATCACTAGGGTGTGAGTAGTTATTCTAATTGCTTGTTTTTGTTCTGTGTGCAGCCACTTGGTTACACCTCCACTAAACAACCACTTGGTTACACCTCCACTACTATTGTTTCCTATCTTAACCCTTTCTGCTTTGCTTCTTCTTACATTTGGAATGCTATCCATGATTTCCTTTGAAGAGAATCAAAATAAAGTCAGACTACCTCTTGGGGAACTCACATACAACCTGAACTGAGAAATGGCACTTATGACAGCTCCAACCTTGGATAATACTGCTTAAGGTTTTCTAGAGATCTGCTCTATTCTCCTATAATACAAGCCTCTTCCAAGCTAAACAAACCTACTTTACTGGACTCATTAACTGTTTCTCTAAAAAGCCTGCACAACTTTTCACTACCTTCAACTGTCTGCTGTCTCCACCCCCAACTTGTGCATCAGGGACTGCTAAAGATTTTACCAAGCACTTTAAAACAAAATTGACACCATCAGATGTGACATCACACAACTAAATCCCCAGCCATTCTCCTCCCTTCCTCCACACTATTCAGTCTTTTCTTAGCTCCTTTCCCCTGTGCCTGAACAGGGATCACACAGCTTTTGGCTTCCTCTGACTTAATACCTATCCACTCAGTCCAATTCCTTCCAAACTTCTCTGCAATGCTAAACCCCATCTAATTAAAACCTTAACTCATCTATTTAATCTCTCACTCCTAACTTTTCTATCTCTATCTCTCCTCTACTGATTTCAACCCAGAGCTCTTCTCGCTTTTCTTTCTGCCTGTCTGCTATCTCTACTTGAATGTCCCAACACTACATTTAATTAAACCTAAAGACAAAATTGGTTCTCTTTACCCCTTTTAGAACCCAAACCATCCCAGAAATATCTATCACAAATCCACTCTCACCCCATCTCCCAAAGCCCGGTGCCTTGGGCTTATCCTCAATTTTGCCTTGTCCTTCACTCCTTATATCCAGTGACTTATCAAATCATGTCACTTTCACCTAATAAATATTTTCAAAATACAATAATTTATCACCCAAGATGCTACCAAAATTATTATTCACCCTCTCATCATATCCTTCCCTCCCAATATGCCTGGACTACTCTACTGACCTGCTCTTTAACTTCTCTTTCCTTATCTTCTGACACACTTTATTTCAAGATTTTGAAAGGGTTGCACCCCTTCTCTGGAATTCAGTCTAGCACAACTTCAGTGTGCTATATACAGTATATATATTCACTGCTTCCCTCTTCCGCTCCTCTGCTTCTTATTGTTCTTGGCCATGGGGTTATATGATTTTATCTTCCATTTATACGCCCAATTTTGTTGCACTTTATGTGCACTCTTGAATATACTCAGTTATTTTACCTACCCGAATCTCTATTTGCTCATCAGCTTAACAATTTACACATGGTAATGTAATCTACAGTGTACACCTCACACCTATTATGTCATGGGGGTGGGTCCTTGGTGTCAATTTTCAGCCTCTACTGACTATTTCAGTTTGTTTGGTTTGGGGAACTGTTTGTGATGTCTTGAAGGACTGAAACATCAACTTATACCATAACATTTTTGCACATAAAGTCCCATAAGTGCTCTGTGTTCTACATGCCTATATATATATCTACCTCAAATATGTTTTTGATCCCTAGTGTGTTTTACTGCATTTTTGTCTGGCCAAATATTTGCCCCACAAACATTATGAAAAATGTAGATTAAAGTGTGCCAAATGAAAAACATTTGGAGGAATAAAAAAAAAACAAAAAACCTGTTTTTAAACAAGAAAAAAATAATATCAGCATCATTTTAATTGATGTCAAATATATTTTATAAGGACTTACTTACAGACAAACCCTTTTGTAAGCTGCCAAACAATGTATTTACATTGCAATTTGTAGTTAGCTCTTCACTGTAGTTAATTATGTCCAACAGGACCATGCCATGAGGCCATGACTTAAGGTGAATATCACTTTTCTAGATGCTGCTTGTAGCTGCCTTCAGGTTTCTATGTATTCAATTAGCATAATTAAAAGAGTAAGTGATTGGAAAGAGAAAAGAATACAAATACATACAACTAAACTATATTCGCTTTTCTGAAAAATTACACGCAGAATGCAAAAGAAGAAACTTTTAGAGCAGGTAAAATATATACTGTTATTATAGAGCATCTTGCTGGAATAGTTCGTTTTTCAAAAGATCCATACCCTACTCTATGTAGTACTGTATGTCCAAAGGCACAGAAACAGCTGTATAATATGGGCAAGGGGGGAGAGAAAGGTGGGCATAGAAAACACAGTGTTGTGCAACCACCTGACCCAGGCATCATCCACCGCATCCTCACGCTAGACTCTCTACCCAATAAAATGCGTGACACTATCATCTTTGGAATGATACTGGCCACAGCTTTATTAGTTTTCAACAATTTCAATAACAATGTAATGATATACAATGTCCATATTCACATTACATCATTTTAATATCAAACATGTTAAACCTTGTAAATATTGCATAAACATATAAAACATATAACTTATAACAATATAACATGAACCCCTGTCAGTCTGCCCTTCCTTACCTGAAGCACTATCCTCTGGCCGTAAAGCATCCTAGCCCAGAGGATAGGCCGCCAAGCCACACTTACAAAAGAGACTCTGCCTTATCTGGAGCCCCCCGCCATCACCTTTTAATATCTTCCCCTGTAATGCCTCCGCAATAATGGCCACCCACCTTAGGGGTTAAACCATCCCACCAAGATAAACCTCTCTTACCAGCCCAAATATTTTCCCGGCAGACTGACAAGGGCCTGCCATTCGCTGTGACAAATATCCTTCAAAGTCTGGCCTTTCCTTTTTTTTTTTTATTTTTTTTTTGTATTTTATTCCTAACTAGCAAGAAATTTGTGTACCCCAGCCCTCATTGGCCACATTTGTGGCAACTAAGAAAACAACCATTACAATCTTGTATACCACCCCCATCTAGGGAGGGCGGGTGGGGACTTTGCTTTCTTACTTGCTACCACAAAATGGTGGCAAGCTAACCTCTCCTCACGCTAATATGGCCACCTACTCCTCCCCACAGTATCACCCTTCCCATTCAATTAAACCCACCTATTGGGCTCCGTCATGGGCTGAGCCTGGGTCATGCTGCCCCTCCTCCAAGCTGGGCTGCTATCCGTGGCTTACTTTCCTGTCCCTATCCTTCATCATCTTCTTGAGAATAAATGAGACACCCAATCTGCAGCAAAAGGAATCACTCAAGTAACAGGTCTCAACCAGTCAATCATTTGCAGAGATATTCACCTATAAATAACTTATTCACTAACTTGGCACACAATGGTGTATTGCATGAACTCAAAAGTGCATGAACTCAAAAGTGCATGAATGATCAAATTCAAGAAACAATTAACCAATGTGGAAATGTGGAATTTCGTGGCAAATCCATGCCTGGCGAAAAAATTTGATAATTTATAGTGATGAGCAATCAGCATAAAACACAGACCAGCCTGTTTTTCTAACTCTATAGCAATGGTTTCTAGTGATGAGCAAATTTTTTTGGCAGGCATGGATTCACAGCGAATTTCCATTTTGCCATTGGCGAATTGTTTCACGAAAATTCCGGGACAATTCACTGTGGAAAAATTTGTTGCACATCAAAAAAAGTTGCGGTCGCGTCAAATAAAAAGACATAGGCAACAAAAAAGAAGGTGCAGGCAACAAAAGAAACCGCAGGCGACACAAATGTTGCATGACAAATGCGTTTTTTGCTGTTTTGCGAATTTAATGGCGAAGTGAAACGTAATTCAACAATAATGGTTTCTTACCATCTCTTTCAGCCTAAGACCAAGATGAATTTAATATTCATATAGGCACCAGCAATCTAGTGGGCTGCCTGTTGCTCTGCAAAATTTGCTTGTCTCCTGACTGCAGAGACAAACTGATTTGGGAAGTTAAATGGAGTTTGGTTACAAATGTATTTTCTCTCTATAGAGCCGATTCACTAAAGTGCATTAAAACGTACGCTTTTTATAGCATGCGTTAAAATTTTTATCGCATCTAATTTTTCGCGTCTTAATGCACGATTCACTAAAAGCATACTTGTGTTAATTTAGACACGATGTTGCTTGCGTTATTTAAGTTGCGAAGACTATTTTCGTGCGGTATTTGACGGAATGCGCGCTAATCAAGGCATCTCGCACAAATAGTCGCTGCGTGCGAAAAAATGCACACCATATTAGCCATATACATGGCATTACTTTCGTAAAACTACTTTTATGAAAATTGCCATTTCCCTGCAAACTGGCGGCTGCATCACTCTAGGGCCAACACATACTTGAATAAATCACACTGCAAAGTCCATATTTTATTGCCAAAAGCTCATTAACTGTACTTTTCTATAATTACCGCCTGCCTCAAGTAGGTGTTAATTTTTGCACAGACAAATGCGATATTTAGTGCGTCTAAATGTTTGTGAATTATGTGTTAGTATTATTTCGGTGCGCAAATTAACGCAATGTCAATTTTAATGCAAAAAAGCATGGGATATGCGTTATCGCACTTTAGTGAATCAACCCTTATGTATCCTATTAGAGGATAACACTGTTGTAATTAATAATGATATAAGAATATAAAAAATCTACTCATAGAATTGGAAACTTAAGTAAAATACGATAACATTCTATGAGTAGGAATCCATTATTTGAGAAACCAAAAACCAAACAATAAGCCCAATTGCTACAGAATGAAACTTTTAGAGAAACTTCTTTATTTTCATTTTCAATTCATTCAAAATGGTTACAGTATGTCGGCTTTTTGCTCTGCCTTTGTCTTAGCTGATGTATGTTTAGTATTGATTCACTCTACATGATACATGGGATGCTGTGAGATTAACTCAGCAAGATACCTTTACTAACACTATTCACAGCAAGTTGAATAGGCACTGTACAGAGATGAAAGCAATTAAAATATCTCTAATGGCATGGTTTAAAGACATATAAATACATTTATATCTTACATCTAATATCAACTGTGTTTCACACTGTACAATATTTTTACACAAAATTTAATTTTAATGAACTATTAAAAATTGACATTAAGATGTAGTATATTTTTGTAATATAAAAACACATAACTTATACATTAATATGCTATTTCTTAGGGGAAACCATTATTATAATTTCATAACACTATCCTACACCTGCATATCCTCCCTTGCCCCCCCCACCTGCAGTAATTTCCTTTAGATTTGTGATGGGGTTCTATAAGTTCAGCCCTGTAGTTTTCTCCTGATTGCTTGAATAGGCACAGGAGTTACAATATGCACACTTTCTTTATGGGCTTATCTATCACACAGCAGAACCCATAACTGCAGGGAAGCTTAGGGAGAGGGGGAGGCCTGGAGAGTCATTGGGGCTGCTGCATGGCTTTACCTCCCCTGCTCCATGCAGGGCTGGCTGCGATAGTTGGTGCAGTCACTTAGGTAAGTGCATAGCTAATGGATGGGGGCCCTGCCAAATGAAGTTATGCCACTGCCCAGCCTATCAGATTTAACACACTGCATAATGCCTTGAACTACGATATATTCAATAGCCCTACTGCCAGTCACAGTATCCAGCAGGTGACCATTCATTTCTTGACTCATGTTAGAACATTTCAAAACAGCAACTTGCTTTTTTCAAGAGAAAGTAAGGGGCGGGTTTATTAAAATCTGAGATCAGAGCTCACAACCGAAAAATTCACCTACTTTCTATTCATTCCTACAGGATTTTCAGAAGTGTATTTGTCAAATGGTGTATATGCTAACTAAAAATGATCTAGGAATGAATAGAAAGTGGGTGTATTTTTCTGTGGTGAGTTTTAATCTGATAAATCTGGGCTTTAATTTCTTGTGGTGTTCCTCGTCTTATCAAATTTAGTAAGTTAGAAAACACATGAGAAAATATTTCTTAATTTGTGCTGCATTTCTATAGGCTTCCATGGTCTATTAAACAAGCTTGAGAATGTTTAGGCAAGTCCAGTAATAGATTTCTTCCATTAAGAAATAGTGGGTGGGCTCATTTGAATAGAATATGGTCCTGGCACCTCTGAGGGCTTGAAATAAGAAAACTCTGCTAAGAAAACAACTCCTATTGTTACATTTTTTTTCTTTCGTGTTGAAATTGAAAGATTTTGTAGTCTGACTTGGACTAGTTTTTAAGTGGGTCAGTACTTTAAATAACATGTGCTAGTTTTAAGTTCATCACCTATTAATTTAAAATTCATATCCTATTTTTCATTTCTTAGGTCTATGTCACACATAAGATGTTAATAACACTATCTATAGCTGTTTTTGTTTTGAAAGCATAGATTATTTTTCATAAATCTATTGTTTGAGAGGGATTCACTGACAGGGTCAATGCTCTGGGAACATACTGTAAGATTTTTAGGTAGAATAACTATTATAGGTTGTTGTTCTGCTAAATTCATCTGTCAAATTCCTACAGCTCAAAGGGCATATTAAACTGATTATTTTGGCAGCTGATGAAAATCTTCATGCAAAAAAGTGGGACATGTAAAAGAGTTGCCTTTGGAAAGTGTCTATTGTAACAGCTACTCACTTTGGAAGATTTTAGGCATTGGGTAGGATTCCTACACAATTATTATGGTGCCAATCACAATTAATACTTTTGGGCCTATAAGGTGCCACTTTTCAAACCTTAGGGAGGTTCCATTTAAATATTCGGAAAGGATTTTTTACAGTGAGAGCTGTGAAGTTGTGGAATTCCCTCCCCGAATCAGTCGTACTGGCTGATACATTATATAGCTTTAAGAAGGGGCTGGATGGATTCTTAGCAAGTGAGGGAATACACGGTTATGGGAGATAGCTCTTAGTACAAGTTGATACAGGGACTGGTCCGATTGCCATCTTGGAGTCAGGAAGGAATTTTTTCCCCTCTGAGGCAAATAAGAGAGGCTTCAGATGGGGTTTTTTGCCTTCCTCTGGATCAACTTGTAGTTAGGCAGGTTAGGTATAGGCATTATGGTTGAACTTGATGGACGTATGTCTTTTTTCAACCCAACTTACTATGTTACTATGTTACTATATCCACTTTAGTCTGCATTAGGATCTATACAGTGCACAGCTGGGGCTAACCTTACAGAGGGTCCAGGCTTTTCCCTTATAACAGGGGTCAATTATTTAGGTCAGGGGTGTCAAACTCAATCACATAAGGGGGCCAAAATCTAAAACACAGGCGCTGGCCAAATTTTTTATTAAGATACTGTATGGTCAGGCACAGTCACAGTGCAGACAGGCGATTGGTGCTGCACAGTCAGGCACATTCACCAGGGGCCACAAAAACAGCCAGAAGGGCCGTATTTGGCCCGTGGGCCTTGTGTTTGACACGTTTGATCTAGATCTAGGGTGGTTGCAGGCTGGCTACACTTTTCATTATACACAGGAAGTACGAGTGTTAGGGTTGCAAGTGTTGCAACAGTTAAGTTTAGGGGACAATAGGGTACATTTAAACATTGGCATAATGGTACAGGTTAGTGATGAGCAAATCTGTCCAAATTTTGCTTTGCCAAAAAATCTGCAAAACTGCCGAAAAATTAGCAAAATGGCAAAAAATTTGAAAAACACATTGAAATCAATAGGCGACAAATGTGGAACGAAAGCGCTGAGGGACTGGGGAGCCGATCTATACATGATTCCCTCCAGCAAACAAGGAGTTAATGAGCTCAGCCTTTTGGACGGGAAAGAAAGCAGCAGTACTTACCCCCTCCCCTTCTGCCTGTCAGCTCTTCTCTGCAGGGGTCACTCGGCAAGCACGGAGCAGCATCTCCCTCCCCCCTCCCTGTTTAAGAGCAAATAGCTAGTATCCTTTGGTCGGTAAGTTCTCCCAATTGCATGTTTTAAATATTTTCTTTGCAGGCTCTCTTTAAAAAAAAAAAAAAAAAAAAAGTTTTTTCAAAGACTTAAATGTATTTGTATACTTTATATTTCGGTTTGTCACAGCAAATGGCGGGGGAGAGTCCTTGGCCATTTAATTTCTGGTGGTGTTTGATGGTTTTCACATGCCCACTGCGTTTGCAGTGGCCGGCATTCGTTATAAACAGTTATAAAAAAAATGCTGTTGCGATGTTTGGTAAAGTTCGTATTACATGGCAAGGACTGTTTTCTCTGATGTTGGATTTTCTGTAATAAAGCTGTGGCCGAACTCCACCCACAAAAAAGCTATGGTGTCATGGTGTTTTTCTTGGCTAGGCGTTGCATGCAAGGGGGTAATTTCGGTAGGGAGGGAATAAGTCTCCACAGTCTTATGTGCAACACTTTTTTTTCTACTTTTTTATGGGCAGCTTTTTTTTCCACTCCAATGGGCATTTTTTGTATCAGCAACATTTTTCATTTTTGGTTTGGCAACTTTTTTGTCTCTGCAACATTTTTTGTTTTGGTGACTTTTTTGTTGCAGCTATTTTTTCCGCAGCAAATTTTTGCCACAGTTTCACAACAAAAATTTGCCAATGGCAAAATGCTGAATTTCGCTGTGAATCCATGCTGGGCGAAAAATGTCACTCATAAATAGTACAGATACCTGAGTTAACATGTTTCCCTTCAGATTAAAAAATATGTTTTATCATTCCTATGTCTTTAGCCTTTAACTGACACTAAAAAACTAGTCTTCAAAATATTAATGTACATATAGGTCACGTTGATCATTTTTTGCTGATTTTTTAACTGACACTAAAAAACTAGTCTTCAAAATATTAATGTATCGGTCACTGTGAAAACTTTTTGCTGATAGGGCTGCTTTTGTAAGTAATTATTATTGAAGTCCCAAAACCTCACTGTTTTGCCAGCCTGACTGTCCCTTCTCAGCCTTTCAGTTACAGCTCAGATAATCAGGTAAAGTAAAAGCACTGGGCAAATAGCATGCAAAGACGTTATGATAAATATAAAAAAAAGTTTAGTTTCTGGTGTCAGTATCTCTTTAAGGGAATTTAGGTCAAAAGTTAAATTACATTTCTAAACCAACAGACTTGCTTGCAAAAATAGAACTAATATAATGATTTTGAGGAGTACATGAAGATTGCCCAAAGGCACAGCACTGTGGAGTATGTTGGGGCTTTATACATACTGTATGTATTATAACTGTTATTGTTGTTATTATTATGATTATTATGCAATTAAGTTGTATAGTCGCAGGAGATGACAAGATGGTTTACTTAGTGACATGTAAGAGGATTGCTTAGGGCACTAACTGATGGTTGCACAATGTCACTGTGTGACAAAAAGAGGGTTGAAAGTGGCAATAAATGACTACAGGATAGTTGCACAAATCATCTAGGTGACTGCTAGAAGGTTAAATACTTCTACTAGGTAACAAGAGCTGCACAATAGCACTAAGTGACATAAGGAGAACCAATCATAGCCATTTGTACTAGGTGACTACAGTAAGTTGAAAATTGCAAAAAGTGACTGCAGAAGAATTGTTTAGTCAAACTAGGTGACTTCAAGAAGCTTGATTAGTGGCAATAAGTGACTATAGGAGGACTAGGCAATAGAATTATCTGCAGGACGGTTAACAATTTAAGACATTCTGTGGGGCTCATTTATAAACATAGTACATAGCAAAATTATTTGCAAAGAAAACATAGACAAGATTGGGAATGTAATGTTCTAAAAATTGTGGAATTGTGAATTTTTGTTAACTCTGCAATTGTAAGCTCTTAGATTGTAAGCTCTGCGGGGCAGGGACCTCCTTCCTACTGTGTCTCATACCACATGGCACTTTTATATATATATACATATATATATATATATATATATATATATATATATATATATAGAGCAAGAAATGCTGCACTCACAGGTCTTAGTGAAGAAAAAAGAAAATACTTTATTTATTGTAACGTCAAACTAACATTTCGGCTGCTACTGCAGCCTTTCTCAAAGCCTTTGAGAAAGGCTGCAGCAGCAGCCGAAACGTTAGTTTGACGTTACAATAAATAAAGTATTTTCTTTTTTCTTCACTAAGACCTGTGAGTGCGGCATTTCTTGCTCTATATGCTGTAAAAGATTCCTTTTTTAATACTGCACCCAGGCTAAGTTACACCTTACCAGACGTGAGTGCCTGTTACCTTTGAACTTTTGTATATATATACATATTTATTGTATTTATTTATTATATCACTTGTCCTCCCTGTGTGTAATTTTGTATTCTGTAAGATTGTACAGCGCTTTACTTATGTAAAGTTATACTTACATACATACATTGTCCTTTTTAAATATGGCTTAATAAAATAAAATGTGAATATTCATGGACACCCCCTGCATTTAAGTTACACCACAGCTTTGGTGGTAGTGAAAAATACTTATGTAACATTCATAACACCATATGAAAAATGACTTATTTTGAATTAATTAAAATAAATCAGATATATACTTTATGTTGATATGTACTGTAATACTTGAATACCTGGTAACCAAGAACGCTCAAATGGTTGTATATAAATGATATCATCTATAGCTAACATTTAAAGCTGACTCTTAATTATAATACATTCAGACTTACCTTAAATTACCTTAACAGCACAATTTTGGAACATTTGACTGATAGTCAGAGAGTAGCCAGATTCACAGGGCTGGATAAGCAAAATTGAAATCAGCATGTTTCCAACACGATGCAAGTCCAGATCACCATCGGGTTCACATGGGGAATACTGCTCACATTAAAAAAAAACATACATTATGTATCCCGCATAGGTAATTGTGTTTCATTTTTAAATTATCTACAGAAAATATGCAATTGCGAGATAATATTTAAGGTTACATGCCTACAGCAATATTTGTATGTTAGTACATCTGAATGAACTATGCCTCTGGATTTAAAAATTAGATTAAAAATATTTTTGAAACATATGTAACTCATGATTTATAAAATACAAATAAAATTCTCCACAAAAAGATCTTTTTAAACACATTTATTTAGAGAAGTTTACCTTCATTTACTTTAGCATAACTCCATTCTGCTGCTAAATGCAATACCCTGTGCTACATCTCTCACCTTGCCTAATTCTGATCTTGCCCATTCCCACAACTTGTGTCTCAACTCATTCTACTTATAGATTATAAGATCTTTTGGACAGGTCCCTCTCCACTTCTTGTATCGCTTATTGGTTGCTTTGTATGTTACAGAATATGTCAGCACTTTATGAATATGGGATAATAATGAGGTGCTGTTTTCAAAGTGGGCTGAAACTGTGACTACTTTTGTTATTTTAGATTGCACTTTCTTTTTTTAACTCTTTATGTGCCACCTCTTTAAACTATCTGCAATCCATGTGGTCAATAAATTCATATCATAGATCAATGAAACATATGAAAGCTGATAAAAGTTCATTTGGGCACAAAATTATAAATCGTGATAAATCGTGACATCTCCCTGTTAACCTGAATCCTTGTTCTATCAATTGCTTTATGTGATCTAGCATACCTCCATACATTACGTGGAATTATCTCCGACCATACGAGTATAAGACCTTGAATGGCCGACAATAAATCCCGTAAATCCCTTCTCATATCTTTAATTAGGTTCTTCATATGGTAAGCTCCCAGATCATTGCCCCCCACATGGATAAGTATTATATGAGGGAGTTGCTCAACACTAAATATATTCCATAAATTTGGCAATACTGCATCCCAACACATTCCCCCTTTTCCAAACCATAGTATTTCCATATCTTTTCTTGAAAAACCAAGTTGTCTCCCATCATTCCGGATATCTGCTCTCTTCGCTGCCCGGACTATAAAAGAATGTCCTATAATCCAGGAAATACAATATGCGGAACCTAAAATAAATAACAAAGATTAACATAACATGCCCATCATTGATTATTCCTGGACCAAATGGGGTCTTATATAAGATTTATATCGGTCTGAATCCCATCTTCCCATCTTACGTATTGCCATCGGGCTAAGACCCCACAAATCTGCCTGTGTCGCAGCCCCAATTCTAAAGGAATGTGATGCATATTCTCTCTCCTTTAAACCTAAACTCCCAATGCATTTTCTAAAAATGGTCAAAAACTGGTAAATTGATAAAGCTTTCCCATCCTCATGAATGAGCAATATTGATCCCTTCTTTGGCCTGCAGTTAAAAAACTCTTCAAAACAGGTTACGGGGCATGTAACATTCCCATTCATTCTGTTCAATACAATCCATTTACCTTTCCCAAAGATATCCGTTTTAGAGAATTTTAAATAGATGGACAACTGGTTCTCCGAGTGATGAACGTCCTCCAACAACAACCCCCCATTACCAACTTTGTTCCTTGAAATTAATTCACTAATTCTAAAAGCCCCATAGAATGCCAATGAGAAAGCCAACTTGAAAAGGCTCTCTTCGTAACCAGAAAAACAGATTTCTTTAAGCTGGACAAATACTCTACTCAATAGAGGCAATGATAGGGGCCTCCTCATATCTTTCCCAGCTTGCCCTTTTTTAAAGCTCTTAAGTATCTGTCTTACTAAAAAGACTTTTGTGATATCCTTTATTTCCAGCAACTTAAACAAAAAGCTTAGTGCTGACACTCTTTTATTAATCATGTTATAAGAACAACCTTTTTCAGATAGCTGTGCCAGATATAATAAGAAATTATCCAAAATGCTCTGATCATTTAATTTGCCTCTTATTATCCCGCCATTGTGAATCCATTCCAGCCAAACAGCTCTGTAAGCTTTCCAGGTCGCAGGAGCCAATGAATTTTTGATTGCATCTGCTAATCTTCGAACCCTGCTTTCCACAACCACTGTGGAACTCTGGTTCGCACAGGCTCCGCCGATGGCACAAGATTCCAAAATCGATCTAACTGTAATCGAGAAAGAGAATCGGCAACATCATTACTAACACCTGGCACATGTCTCGCCTTTAGCCAAATATTGCTATTCATACATAGCAAAACTAAGCGTCTCATGAGTCGCACTACAGGTATGGAAGATGCATTCATTTTATTTAAAACCTGCACCACTCCCATGTTGTCACAATAAAAGATTACTTTCTTATTCACCAACTCCTCACCCCAAACCTCAAGTGATGTCAATATTGGCAGCAATTCAAGAAAAACCATATTCTTAGTAATATCTGCTTTGTACCATTCACTTGGCCAAGGTTCTGAAAACCATCTACCATTAAAGTAGCCTCCCATACCTTTTCCTCCTGCTGCATCCGTATACAGATTAATCTCCTCATTTGACAACTCCTTATCTTGCCATACAGAAATACCATTAAATGACTGCAAAAATAACCTCCAGATTTCCAAATCTCTTTTGTGTTCACCATTAAGACTTATGAAATGGTATGGTTTCTTAATGCCAACTGTTGCCCAAGATAGACGCCTAGAAAATATTCTTCCTGCTGGTATTATCTTACATGCAAAATTTAGTCTGCCTAATAGTGCTTGCAGCTTCTTTAAAGTAATTTTCCTCAAAGTAATAGCCTCGTTTACTGCCCTAAACAATTCAATCAATTTGTCCTCAGGCAGCCGACACTGCATGTTTACAGAATCAATTTCTATACCTAAGAATTTCAAACAAGTTGTTGGTCCTTCCGTCTTGTCTATGGCTAGTGGTATACCAAATTTATTGGCCATTTCCTCCATTTTTGCCATCAAAATTGCACAAATATTTGAGTTCTTAGGACCCACAAATAAAAAATCGTCCAAATAGTGAGTAAGAGAAGAAATGCCAGACTCCCGTTTGATAACCCATTCCAGAAATGAGCTAAAGCATTCAAAATAAGAACAGGAAATGGAGCATCCCATGGGAAGGCTTCTATCCACATAATAATTACCTTTAAACTGACAACCCAATAAGTGTTGACTATCTGGGTGAACAGGTAGTAATCTAAATGCAGCCTCAATATCAGTTTTACCCATGAGAGCTCCATCACCTGCTGCCTGCAAAATCTGAATAGCCTTGTCGAATGAAGAATATGAAACCCTGCACAAATCTTCATCAATACTATCGTTTACTGAGCCCCCCTCCGGATAAGAAAGATGATGTATTAGTCTAAATTTGCCTTTCTCTTTCTTTGGGACAACACCTAGTGGTGAAACACACAGATCTTTAAAAGGAGGCTCGGTAAATGGACCAGCCATTCTCCCTAAACATAACTCCTTTTTCAGTTTTTCTTCAACCACCTCCATAAACTCAAATGCTGATTTTAAATTATTTCTAGCATGTACCTTTTTTAACATTTTTGCTGGAATAATAAAACCAAATCTAAAACCATTTTCCAGCAATTCCGCATCCTTCCTTTTAGGATAAGCCCTTAGCCAAGGTACCAACCTTTCTATGATCACCGGCGTCCTCCCCTTTTTATTGTGATCCCCAAATTTTCCTGCTCTGCTTTTCTTGAAACACCTAGAGACTGGATGGTTTCCACTGCAATGGGAGCATTCATGCTTATACCTACATCCTGCACCCCACTTACAATAGCTTTCATTGAATGCCCAGCACCAGCCTTTTTTATTACTGACCGACGAGCTCCCGGCTCCTTGCCCGCCGGTCCCTGCCCGAAAGGGATCTGAAGAAAAACCTAATGGCCCTGGTCTATTAGTATTCATAAGTCTAATCCAAAGGCTAATGTCTTTATGATCCCATTCCAATGATGGCCGTACAGCCATTCTCTGCCTAAATTGTTCATCATAGCGCAGCCAAGCTGTGCCACCATGAACCCTATAGGCTTCAAAAATCATCTCCAAATAACAAAAAAGGGGTGAGCATTTTTGTGGCATACGTTCCCCAATTATACTTGCTAGGATAGAAAAGGCCTGGAGCCAATTCCCAAAAGTGCGTGGAATTAACCGAAACCTTCTTCTATCCTCATCCTCCTGTTTTCTAGCTTCCTTTCCTTTTTCCCACTTGTCTAAATTAAACCTCTCCAGTGGTAAAAGTGTAAAAATGTCAACATATTCATTCTTCCATATCTTTTCCTTAACCTCACTCGATAAATGGGCACCTAATGGACCTTCAAAACATATGTACGTTTGACTCTTTGCATTATCTGATATTGGCAAAGTTCTGCCTATTTCTAAATCCTTACCCTTCACATTCTCTTTACTCACCTCTTTGTCCTTTTCCATTATCTTTTCAGCAACAGGAGTGTTTTTTGTACCATGAGACATTGCTACCTCATTTGTTTCTTTGCCTAAATCCTTTACCACATGAGGACTATTCCCCTCTGAAATACTTACCGCGCTCCCAGTTGAAGCTGACACAGCGGGTGTAAGCTTATCCATCAAATTAGCACCACTGGCCCTATTAATATTTTCTTGCACAACATTTATGGCACTACCCCACACTTGAGCAGAATCATTCACATTTGAGTCTCTACTCTCCCAAGCTAAAACCAGCTCTCTCAATCTCCCCATAAAAGCATTTTCATCCATATTACCCACATTCATTTCTTTACCCCTAACATTCCTTGAAACATTTTGTACACTAGAAATCATTCCCTGGTACCCACCTGAAGCCCGTGTAGAGATAGAGTCTCTCACGGCTTGCTGTTCTACCCTTATCTCATGCTCTTTCTGTGCCTCTCTGTTCCAAGGCATGGCTGTAATAGATGCAGACCTTGACTCTGCGCCAATAATATCCATTTCCACTAAAGACTCCACAGATGATGAATCAAATGAATTTGCTAATTGTGACTGTTCCATAGGGCTGTTATACTCTGCATTAGTATGCCTTTCAAAACTATGCTCACCTGTGTTACCACTCGCAACATTGTCTCTGGCAAGTCCTCTAGAAATTTCACTGGCAACATCCTGTGATACATTGTTTCCTCGCCTGACTCGCATGCCTGGCTCCTCTCTTTGGATACAATGTTGTGCAGCCTCCACGGACATTCCTGTCAGCTTTACACTGCTGCTTCCTGCTTCACACACCCTCCTCATGCTGCCAGTACTAGCTGCTGCTTTACTCCCTCTACTCTGTGTTACCTTTTCTCTGGTGTTAGTGCCTGTATTACTGCCTGTGGTATTACCCTCACGTGACTGTCTGTGCTGGTATCTCCTGTCACGCTCTGTTGTGTCCTTCCTTGCTGTGTGCCCCCCACTTCTGTTCTTACTCACCTCAGGGGCTTGTTGTTTGTTGCTGGCACCTTTCTTACTAATGGAGGTGCCTTTCTTCTTCTGTGGCAGACCTTCCCGCGCTGCACTGAGGTTGCTTGCTGTTCTCTTCACTGAAGCCATACGAGGACTTGCACTCCTGTGCCTGCCTGCTGAGCCACTTGCCTGGGATGGACTGAGACGTTCTGGTGGACCCCCTCGCCTCCTCTTTGCCATCCTCTGCTCAACCTGCCTTCCTTCTGCAATGCTTCCAGATGCTTCAGGTAAGTTGGGAAACATATCTTTCAGCCATTGACAGCCACGCTGGTCAGCTGCTGCCCGGATAGCCTGAAGGAGTTCCTCTCCACTGGACATTTTTTGCCAAGTAGCTGCTGTACAGGAAAGAATGCAGAGCTGCCTGCTGCTTTAGAGAAACAGTGAAGCCCTCAAACAAGTGCTTTTTATGTGAAATAAGACCTCCCTAAAAAATTGTGGGAAAGGTCACTCCACGCTCTTTCCTGTGTCCACTCTACTTCAAAATGCCTGCTCCTTTACCTGCTCTGCAGCCTTTGGCTTCAATTTTTCCCGCCCAAGCTTCCCATTGGCCAGTACTGACACTCCCATGCCTCCTTGGTCATGTGCCACTCTGCCCTAATTTCATTGGGCCCGTGGCTCTCTTTTTCCAAAACATTTTAGCTGCAACTTGCTTTCCCCAAATGGTTGCCCTATTTATTGAGCACCACAGGAATAACCTGAGGATGATGGGAATGATGGGAGCTACAACATTGAGTTTGCCACTGCTACTGTAAAAAGAATTATAGCAAAAAAGGAAAAGTTGTACTCACCATTAAACAATTCTGACTGCATGGATTATGTAGTTGTACCCCCACCGCAACCCTGCCGGATTTGTGTTCCGGATGCCCCCCCCTCCCCGAGTGCACATGCACAAACACACAAACGGTCCCCATTGCTCCATATGGGAGAAAAATTTAAAAATTTTGTTGCGGCGGGGCGGCATGCTGCCCCTTAATTTTTGCCGCCCTAGGCCCGGGCCTTTGTGGCCTCTCCACAAATCCGGGCCTGATAATAGTAAGAAATTGTTTAGTGTTAACAAAGAAAACAACTTTCCTTTTTGCTATAGTTGACTAGCAAACCCAAGAAGTGTCACTAGCCTAGATCTTGCAGTAATTCAACATATAATCTTCATTTTACCTTAAATGTAACATGTGTTATTCCAGTTTATACACTTCATACAGCAAAATTTAATATTTAATAATATAATCCTGCATATTTCAATATGTAAACTGGGCTGACACAGACTGTGCATTTTTTTTATATAAGGTTCAACCGCAACTGATACGTGCAGCAAGTAATGGTAAATAAAAAATCCCTCAAAGGTTAAATTTAATGGTCCTGAGATGTAATGTATAGAAACCACCTTTCCACAGAGACAACTTGAGGTAGGTACCATATTATCAGAGGAGAAATTTAAAGTATTGGGTTTCGTAGTAAAACATCACAAAAAATATAGCTGCTAAAGTTGCATTACTGCAGAAAGCAAGAACAATTAAAGGCCACCGAGGAATTCAGTATAGCAATTTATGTACTGTAGTCTGTTCTTCCTAGAGAAACTACACATAATTAGATCCCCTTTACCTTTCTTAGACATGACACTGACCTCCCTATGGAACCTGATCTCGCTATTCAGAAAATCAAAAAATCTGTCACTAAACACTAGAGGATAGTTAATGAGCTGGGATGCCCTCCTAATGCAGTGGTTAAAGATTACTTTAGATCAAAAATTTGTGTATGTAAAAATAATTGCCGTGGGGTATAAATCACAACTTTATATTAACACACATAGCACTGTCTAAAAACATCTATCTGGAGAATATTCATGAATAAGGTTTTAACAAACATAGTACCAGTACATTCAGTATTTTAACATGAATTCCCATTTTCTCTTTTAAAGGAGAACTAATATTAAAGTACCTTGCTCCAGTTAGAAATACTGACTTAAGTATTTCTTAAAAATGTCCGTGAAACCTTACAAGGCTTGTATTCTTAACCATTTACATTCATCTTGGATTTTGGCACAAATTATCACTCATTTCCCCTTTTTCAGAACTCATACACAACCCTCAAGTTCACCTACAATTATAATTATGTTCTTTATCATATAAAACTACATTGGTTTCCCCTTTTATGAAAAGCTGGCAATAAAACACTTTTTTTGATGTGTAAATGGACAGGTAAAGGAGAGACAACAGTGATGAGTTATTGTGCCATCAGAAAGGCCAATTCAGACATACCAATTAGTTTTGTGCTTAGTACAGCAGCCATAGCAAAAGGTGCAGTAAAGGTCTGCATTGGGGAAGTAATAAGGTGTGGGGAACAATGGTTTAGTTGTAAGAAATAATATTGTGATCCTTAATTTCCTGGTTACAAGAAAGATGAATGTTGCTTAAAGTGAACAAGGTCTATAACTATACCTTTGCCACATTAAATAAATGCAAGAATGTATAGCAGCCCAAAAAGAAATAAGGAGGAAGATTATTAAATCAAACCAAGTGATCTGAAATGTTTTAGCAAAATTTTTTCCTGATGCATACTAACAACATTTTAGCTTCAAATAATTTACCAAAATTTTACAAATCTTCCTTTTAATAGCAGAAATAATTACATAAATTAAACAAATTTGCAGCACTTTATGTAATAATGTTGACTTACAAGCCCTTATAGAAAGAATAGCCTCTATGTATGTAGCTTTTCCTTAAAGAAGAAAGGAAGGTAAAAACTAAATAAGCTTTATCAGAAAGCTCTATGCAAATACAGCCATAAGCACATAAGTCTGCACTGAGTTCTCTATAAAAAAACAACAACAACACAGGATTCTTTTTTCTTCTTGTTTGTACACATGTTCTTCAATATCAGACTTCCTGCTCTCAGAAAAATCCTTCAGGCCATGAGTCTGCTTAGTGAGCTCCTCTCTCCCACTACCCCTCTCTACTCCTGCTAACCCTCCAATCAGAATTTGTTCCCCCTCCTATAAGAATTGCTCCCAACTATGCTGTGTAATCTTAGCCACCAACAGCTGCAGCAGAGAAGCTACTTTTCAAGCTGCTAAAATGACAGCTGCTATCTTAAACAGACAGAGGGAGCTTCTAGGGCTGTTCCCTCAGGTATGGTAAAGCATTCTGCAGAATAAATATAGCTTTCTAGTTTGCACTATTGTGGCTAATCTATTGCCAGTAAACTGTCAACATGTCTTTCCTTCTCTTTTAATGTTAAATCATTTATTTCTTTAATTAGTATGATTGCCTTTTTTAAATTCTTCTATTTTTATATGCATCTACACCAGTGATCCCCAACCAGTGGCTCGTAAGCAACATGTTGCTCACCAACCCCTTGGATGTTGCTCTCAGTGCCCCCAAACCAGGTAGTTATTTTTGAATTACTGACTTGGTGGCAAGTTTTGGTTTCATAAAAACAAGATTTCCTACCAAATAAAGCCCCCTGTAAGCTGATAGTGTGCATAGAGGCTGCCTTATAGCCAATCTTAGCCCTTATTTGGCACCTCCATGAACTTTTATGGTACTTGTGTTGCTCTCCAATTCTTTTTACTTTTGACAGTTGCTCACGATTAAGAAAGGTTGGGAATTCCTGATCTACACTAATGCTAGTAGGCAATTCATGCTGATCAGGCAACAGAAGGGGTGGAACTTGTTTGGTAACGCTGATGCTTAAAGTGTACCTAGATGAAAGGCATAGGAAGGCTTGATATTCTCTCCTTAAAGGAAAGGTTGAGACTCTAAAGTACTGTTACCTGACTATAAGTACTGTTACCTGGGCTGTATCTACATTTTACTTAGTGCTTACATGTTTAAATGTTAATGAATTATAAAGTTTCAAAAATATATTCAAAACAAATTAGAAATAGATTATTTAAAAGATCATACAAGTCAACATATCCATGATATAAGCATCTGCTTAAAAGTGAAACACCAGATTGGATTCAGAAAATAAGTATCGTCTAACAGCTGGCATGAGTTTAAAAAGTACTTATGAGGATAAAGATTGGTTAGATGGATCAGTGAATATAATAATTTTTGATGTATTAGCGCGGTGGTTAGTAAAAATTGCTTTACATACATTTCCCGTTGACAGCATAGTCATTCAGAAAAATCCATTTGTAAAAATGTACAATACTACCTTCTGAAATGTGCAAACCACTTGCAGTCCATTTAGCTTTTAGATTAGTCCATTTAGATTTTTGTTCTACTATCTGAAAGATAGTAAACCTTCTAGTAAAATAGAAGGACCTGCATCAGTGGCTCCCAAACTGTGACGATAGGCCCCTTAGGGGCCCAGAGCAGTGGCTGGGAAGGCCCAGTTTAAAGAACCATTAGGGTGTGTAAATACAATTTTGGTTATTATGGAAGTGTGCAAAGACAGTGGCTATATAATTTAGTAGTAAGTACAGAATTATATCAAGACTGGTTCAGAAAGAAATAGCATTTACCCCTTTATGCAAGCATTCCTCATATTCGCCATGCCATATTTTACTGTATATGCTAAACTTACTGCACCAGCCTAAAGTTTCAGCATCTTAATAGCAGCAATAGACTTTAAACTTGTCAGGACACTCAAGTTTCAAGTTTAGTTTCAAGTTTATTGTCATATACAAATAACAATGAAGCGTCATTACTGTAATGAATTTTTTTTTGACCCGTGTTCCTCCCAACTTTACATAGACAAAAAAAAATAGAAATATTAAATATAATAAAAGTGTGCAATAAAGGTACAAGTGTTTACAATAAAAAAAATGCAATGAAATATTTGAAATTGTGCAGTGAGGATTTAAAGTGGCTTTGCTTAAAGTGACACTGCGAAGAGTCCAGTAGTTATGGGGAGTGTGTGTTGGTGTGTGCAGAATGTCAGCAGTTCAGAAGCCTGATGGCTTGTGGGTAGAAACTGTCTCTGTATCTGCTGGTGCGGGTCTGGATGCTCCTGTACCGCCTGCCTGATGGTAGGAGTGTGAAAAGTCTGTGGCTGGGGTGGCCGGGGTCAGAGAGGATCCGCTGCATCTTCCTCCTACAGCGCTGTCTGTACAGGTCCTGTATGGCTGGCAGTTCAGTCCTGGTGTTGCGCTGTGCTGATCACATGCTCAGTGTGGTGTTAGAACCTGTTAAGAAGCTAAGCTGAAAACAAGGTTCATCTATCATATAAGCTGTAGGGCCGATTATTAAATTCTGATGCTAATTGTGAGCTGCTATCTAGTAATTATCTATATTAATTACTAATCACCCTTATGTTGTTACATTTGTGTTCTGTATATGCAGCATATCTGTCCCTAAGCTCAGTAACTGACAGCAGCACAGAGCATATGCAGTGAATCAGCAGAAAAGAAGATAGGGAGCTACTGGGGCATCTTTGGGGGCACAGATCTTCCCTGCTAAAGGGCTGCAGTTGCTTTGGGCTGGTACAGAAGCCCAAAACATAATGTACAACATGTTTAGCCTACTTCTTTAGTTAGGCTTTAGTTCTCCTTTACAAATGAAACTGGCCTCAAGATTTGCCACCAAAGAACATGCTTTCAGTCTGCATTCTCACCCCTTAGATGTTTTGTCATTTTTCTGTCATGTTTTGGGCAAATAATCAGTATAAATAACAAGGAATAAATAATCAGGAAAACCCTCTTCCCCCTGCAGTGATTAGGTTGTCTGGGTCCTCTGTACTACTAATATGTAGTGCTCCTCTGTTCTGATTCTGTATATAATGCAAATGTGCTGCACCTATTGATGCAGGGTGCTGAGAGAACCCTAGACACTGTCTGGATAGGAGATGGCTGCAGCTCCAGAGTTCCCCTGTGTCAATAGGCACAGCAATGCTCGATTTAGAACAGAAAGCAGGAAGGACTGAGCAGCACTGAGCGGCCATTCTGACACAAGTACCTGAAAGGTAATGAAAGTGGTTTTTGGCAGAACTCCCTGTGGGGAAAAGTGCAAGTTCTTCACTGAGCTTGTGGACACAAATGAGTTGAATACCAAATAAATGTGTATGCAGAAGAAAATACTAGTGAATCACAAAAAAATTGTAACAGATTGGAGGCTTTTAGAAGCTGAACACATCATGTCTCAATACATGCTAGTTCTATTATTTGTAACTGTTTTCTTATTGTCTGTTATTATTGTCTGTTGTACTGTTTGTGTTCTTCCCAAATTTCTGGTATATTACTGTAAACTATTTATATCTATCAATCAATCTGTCTATATATCTATCAATCTATCTATCAATCAGTCAGTCTATCTACCTATCTTGCATTCTTCTGTGATCATGCTAACCTTGTCAATGTACAAAGTCTGAACATATTTGACATTCTGTACTACAGTAGTTCACACAAGAGTGATTTCAACAGAATAAGGATTTGGTAGTTTGTACCAGAATGTTAATAAAATGTGTTCAGTCAGTATAAGATTAGAAGAATAAGTGGCAAAAATCCCTATTATATAAAACCATATGTGGAAGCACCAATAAAAATGAGCAGTTTAATATAGTACTGCAATTTTCAGTGATCACCCTAAAGCTTGTTTATGTACAGAGACAGAACACAATTTATCTTCACAACTAGCTTACACAAGACCGATTTCAACTAAAAAAGAATTTGGTTGCATGTGCCAGAAAGTTAATGTTTTGGATCAGTATAAAAGAGTGCAAGAGAAAAAAAAGTGTCAGTTTCTATCTACGAGAGGTAAATAGGGATGAAAAAAACACGACAAAAATAGCAAAACTCAAAAATGATGTGCGTCAAAAAAATTGTTGCAATTTTGAGGTCTTTATTATATACATTTGTATAAAACATGCTGGTCTTTAGGTAACTGAGTCTTAACTGCATTTGGTACCATAATCTGTGAGTGTTGTTAACAGTTCCACAGCAGGAGGTCATTGTTGAATATGCCAAGCACTATTGCAGTTAGTAGGCTACCTCCATGGTGCTAGCATCTGTTTTAATTGTAAAATGCTTTTACTAATTGGTAAAATGTAATTATCAGTCTATATACTGTAGTAAAGGATTGGCTTCCAGTGATTCTTAAACTATTTCCTTTACAAAGCATCGACAAACTTGCAGCTACAAAAACTCAGCAGAATAAGGCAAATGTAGCGGCATAACTTGTAACACACTGACTCACATTTTCTCAGCACACTACCTCTTTCTTCTTACAGAAACTCTATTTTTATAGTAAAAATAAATAATTCATATGATGATGGATTTCTTCAACCAGGTCCATTTTATCACCATCCCTGCCATCTGCCTCTCACTTCTTTCACCCCCAGGGTGCTGAGCTAAAAAAATCCACAAACACTGCTTTTATATCTGATCCTCTGTCCCCAGCCTTCACACAACAGGAAATACCTCATGCCTACATTCTCCGCATGAATTCAATCATTTTTGATAAGTCTTCATGCTTATAGTGATACTGATTCTAAAAACAACTCTTCAAAATATGAATTTACATTAAAAGTTACATAAAGGTCATGTTAATAATTTTTCATGGATAGGGCTGCTTTTGTATGTAATTATTACTTAACGTCCCTAAACCTGACTGTTTTGCCAACCTGACTGTCACCTCTCAGCCTGTCAGTTATAGCTTCTAATGCTAATGGACTCCTGCTGCACAAATATGGCAGCCCCCTCATAAAGGAATTTGGGGGATCAGATAGGTAATGTAAAAATGTATTGTGTCAGTATCTCTTTAAGGAGGTATTTTGGGGATCAGTGGTAGCTGAAAGAAATCTATAAGTTAGTATTAAACAAACTTAAAATCTTAATATGCTCATTTAGGGTATCAACAAAATTATTAAAGTTTTATTTCACTTTTATTTAGATTACAGTGAGGGCATATTTATAACAGCATGTAAGCCAACATCATCAAGTTGCCCATAGTAACCAATCAGATCTTTTTTTTCTAACTTGTAGATTCAAATTTCATCGCTAATAGGTTGCTATGAGCCAGTCATGTTGGCTTACACACTATAATCAATTTTCCCCATTATCTCAACACTATTTGTAGTGGAGGAGCTTCAGCAATCAGACATACTTGCAGTACAGTATCTACAGCAGGGAT
Source organism: Xenopus tropicalis (assembly GCF_000004195.4). Lineage (NCBI taxonomy): Eukaryota > Metazoa > Chordata > Amphibia > Anura > Pipidae > Xenopus > Xenopus tropicalis. Next base: position 91,465,477 of record NC_030684.2, read on the forward strand.
CCCCAACCTTTTTTACTTGTGAGCCATACTCATATGTGAAAAGTGTTGGTAAGCCACACAAGAATGAAAAGAGTTCTTTGGGGGTGTCAAATAAGGGTTGTGATTGGCTAATTGCCAACATTTTGGGGCATGCCCCTTCCTCAGGTTTGGGGCACACTACTAAAACATTGTGTGGTTTTGGCACAATCTGTCAAAATGTTCCCCTGTGAGTTAAGCAAAAGCCCCCCCAGAAGAACTGCTGGAGCTGATAAAAAGCTTAATTGTCGCAGCTCCTCCACTAAGAACCTGAGACAGAGGAGTGCTGGCTGGCTGTTGTTGGATTGCCTATTTTAGAAACTGCAGCATGGCATTTTGTATGTGTAATTCTGCATGAAGCCGTAAATCTAAGGGGCAGTCATATATACTGATTAAGTACTAAAATATTTTGTTGTTACTTTCCATTTAAAGGTGCAACAGTAATCCATATGTCTACTGAATGTGCACTTAATGAAGTATTTGACTATAAAATATATTTTTTAGCATTAGTTTAAATTGTGTAATATCCTGTTAAGTAGACTGTTCTAGGTTTTATCACTGGAGTGACACCTCACAAGACTTGGTCCTCGCTGTTCTACCTGTATATTCTTTTACCGGGAGAAGCTATCCTCTCATTTAGTTTTACATATCACCTGTATCCAAATAATATCTAAACCTACTGATCTATCAAAACTCCAAAAATTACCTCTATATTATCTGTTTCTGGGTAGGTTGCTCTTGGACTCAGAAAGTAAACTAATGGTTTTTCATAACGCACATGCAAAGAACACCTTAAAAATAACATAACTTTTGTAAATTTACATTTGTTTATATTACATTAAACCAACTATGAACACTAGGGGGCAGATTAATTAAAGTGCAAATTACGAGTATGATTTGTGGAAAAAAATATTTACACCAGCACACCCTTACCTCCTCCAGAGAATTACTACTTGGTGCGCAGCCTAGAGAGTCGGCACTCTCCACACAGTCCAGTCAAAATATTTCAGCCAGCACAGCAAGTAAAGTGCAAGCAGGGCTTAGCCCTTGCGTGTTTATTCAAAATGCAACGTTTCTGGGGAGTACCCCTTCGTCAGGCATACAGACACACAGCAGTGCACATGATTAAATAGTCACAACATTAACATATGTGATTGTTTGGTTGATATATTAACCTTTAAAACACTCTAAAAAACTTTATCAAAATTGTGCAATACATGATTCACAAAAACTTTAATGAATTATATTATACAGAATTAACCATCCTTCCCAGTATTCAGTGTCCATAAGTGAAACCTCCATAAGCAAGGCATAATTCAAACAATGGGTATAGATCTGCAAAAATGAATACATAAAAATCCATAAAAACATACACATCAGTCTTATTTAAAAACATTATCCCTTTAAACAGTTTCCTATGTCCTTAACATTCATTATTGTTACATAGTCTCAATTTATCCTTATAACCTTTTAACAGTGTAACCAATCCTAAATTTTGTTTCCAAAACTAACGCAAGGTTACAAGATCAAAACTCAGACTCACCCTGAAGCAAGAAAGGATTCCCTGTCATTGTAGCTCTGCAGCTTCCTCAATTGTATAATAAATTATCTGCAGGGAGAAATATTTTTATATATGATTCACTGAACATACTACCAACATAGTCTATAGCAGGGTTCCCCAACCTTTTTTAACCCTGAGCAACGTTCATATGTAAAAAGACTTGGGGAGCAACACAGCCTTAAAACATGTTCCTGGGGGTACCAAATAAGGATTGTGATTGGCTATTTGGCAGCCCCTATATGGACTGGCAGCCTACAAGAGGCTCTGTTTGGCAGTATACCTGGTTTTTATGCAACTAAAACTTGCCCAAAAGCCAGGGATGCAAAAATAAGCACCTGCTTTGAGGCCATTAGGAGCAACACCCAAGGGGTTGGAGAGCAACATGTTGCTCACGAGCCACTGGTTGGGGGCCACTGGTCTATAGGAAGCAGGACATAATACACTCCTCATTTAACCCTCTAGGGTATTTCGTTTTTTAAAGCCCAGATCTTTGTGACTATTTAATCATGTGCACTGCTGTGTGTCTGTATACCTGACAAAGGGGTACACCCCCGAAACATTGCATTTTGAATAAACACGCTAAGCCCTGCTTGCACTTTACTGAGTATGATTTGTGGCAATTTGCATTAAATATGAAACTTTCTGATGCATTAAGTTCGTGAACAGTCGCGTTATGCTTGTACGAAAATATTGTGGTATGATCCCGAAAGTTACGGAATTTTCGTATCCGAATGATCGTAAATGGCGCCAAAACCTTTCTGACTTTGAACCTTCAGTGCATGATTTTCGAAGCCTCCCATAGGACTCAATGGCACTCTGCAGCTCCAACCTGGCCAAAGGAAAGTCATGATACTGAAGCTTAAATTAATTTCGAAACTTTCATACTCATTGCGACAAATACGATTTTGTCACACAAATTGTCACAAAGTATGAAAAAGTCTTGCAAATTAACGAAAAAATCACAGATAATACACACAGTTCTAAAACTTAGAAAATATATGAATTTTATGTATTCAGACTCAATCATACATTGATAAATGTGCCCCTAGAAGTTAACTATAATTTTTTTTTTTAATAGTTTTACTTTTGCTTAGAGATCTCTCCCTTTCATATTTCATCACATAATAAACCATTGGCAAGTCAAGCATGCTTTTGTTAAGTCTATGCAAGAGCTTTTCAAAATTACAGCTGTCAAATAGTTCCGGTTTCTAATAGAAACTGCATCTGCCACCTTACATTATTCACACATTAGAGCTGTCCATCTTGTGGGTGCTGATGTCACAGTTGGCTGATCATCTGCAGTGGAATATATTTCATATTTGTTATGCTTTATATCACAGCCTTATTTGTACAACTAAGATTTCATTATGGCTACTGCTATGAAGTGTAAAGTCAATGCAGCCACTGCACTGTATTAATCTTGAGAGCAGATTAATTGCCATGTTTTTAAAGGGCACAATTAAAGAGTAATTATAATGATACACACAGTCCTGGAAATAACTGGAGAAGATTCCAAGACAATGTAACTTTATATTATTCATATGAACATAAAGTACATTTCTGTATACAGGTATATGTATGCTCTCATTCAATATTCTCCATGTGTTTTGTATCCCCAAGTGTAGGGCAAATTGAGAATAATTTTCTGAAATATTTTGCTAAAAAATAAGTTAGATCTTTCAGTGATATGTACCCAGTGGTTAGCAGACAAAACACATTTTAAATTGCTTCCCATTGGGTATACAAAAAATGCTATAACTATGGATGGATGGATGGACCCATTTTAAAAAAAAATATGTTTTAAGTGATTTTGATGATGGAGCCAGTGAATATAGGGAAATAGAATGCCCATTGTGCATATGATGCTGTGTATTGCAAAGATATGGAAACATGCTCAGCCTGGAATGAGGGAGAGTTGAACAGTGGAATCGATATTTGGGGGCAGATTTATGAAGCATTGATATTTTTTACAAGCCATAACAATACTTACTGCACATACATAAAAATGATGCTTTCATATTTAACAATTTATGTTCCATGTTGAAATGATTCCTTCCAGTTCAGAATAGATTTGTTAAAATCATTGATCCTTGCCATGATATTTCATCAGGAAATAAAGATTTGTTTGTGCAATAGAACTCCCCAGTGCTCTAACACACCTTTGAAAATAAAGTGTGTGACAGTGTGGCTAGGAAAGACAGCACTCTTTCCTAAAAATGTAAGAGAAAGCATACATTCGAGGTGTGTGATGTGGGCTGCAGGGGGATTCCTTGTTCAGACAGGGTTAATAATCCCTCTCACTCGGCTACTTAAGAGGCAGCTGAGAGAGAAGCTGTTTGAGAGGTAAAAAGGGGTGTGCTCCCACACCTGGGGGTTGCTCATTATGAAAGAGTCACTCAGAAAGGTGTCCACTCTCAGAGCACGGCAGGAAGGCTGCTTGTCTGTGTGAGGAACTGGGAGTACTGCCTGCCACTGCAAGGAGCAGAGGGAGTCATGACCAGGTGTGTGAGAGCTGAGAAGAGTCAGCAAGGCTTAGTGAGAAGCCAAAGTGTGCCAGAAGCTGGTATCCCAGAATGGGAGAGACAGCAGGGCGGTGTAAGTAGCCCAGAGTGTTCACGTGTGAGAGTCATCATGGATGTGTGAAAGTCATTGGGGATAGTGAGAAGCCCTGGGAAAAGATTCCAGTGTGTGAGAGTTACCCTGGAAGGTGAGAGCCATGAAGAAGTGACAAATTATAAACATGTTTGATGAACTGTTTGCTGATGAACTGTGAACTGTTATGTTTATGTTGGGAGGAGTTTACCCCAAATAAACTTATGTTTTTGAGAGAAAAATGTGAGGTCACATGTGGTGTCCCTGTCTCTCGTGCTCCTGATCCTCTGCATACCTGCCTACCATAATTAATTCCCCCCAAAATGATGTGTACAGGCAGACAGCATGTCACAAGTGTTTAAAGCAATTAAGCACACTTGAACAAAGCAACACATGCATCTTGTTGATAAATGTGTCAGTTCATTAAAACACTTTCCTGACTACCAGGAATGGGAAAATATCAAACTGGCAGGAATATCTCTGGACTCCCAAGTTTGATACTACATAAATCTGCTCCTTTTTATTTTCTATGGGTCAGATTTTCCAACATGTGAGATTAGAGCTCACCAAAGAAAAATTGATGAACTTACTATTCATTCCTAGGTAATTTTTTAAATGTATATTTAACCAATTGATAAATATGCTCCTAAAAATCCCATAGGAATAAATAGAAATTGGGTGATTTTTACTTTGGTTAGCACAAAATCTCAAATTTTGAGACCCCTATGTTTCTGAATGTGCAGAAAATTTTGGAGGATTTCTACTGATATTAATACAATACACAACACAGAGAGAGACAGAAATCCACCTGTTTGCCTAGCTAGTGAGCATAGGTCCCAACTGTCCCGCTTTAGGCGGGACAGTACCGATTTTTGCTCCCATCCCGCTTTCCCGGATACTTACCGAGATGTCCCGCGGCACCTTTAACCGTCATGTGTCTTCGGCTCTTCTCGGCACCACTGTCTTCGGATCTTCACGACTTCTTCCAGCGCTCTTGTCTTCGGCTTTAGGCGATTTGGGTCATCTTCATTCCTGTGATGCTGCAAGTTTCACGTGATGTGAGTATGGCATTGCAAGCCATTTCAATCGCCCAGGAACAGCGGATGTTAGTAGTGCTCAGGGAAGCTGTGGGTCGGGTGACAAAACTCTACTGGAGGCTGCTTCTCTGCCTGGATGCATCTTTTCTGGCTTACTTTGGCAATTCTACTTACTACTCCATTTTTTTAATGAAGTTTTCGCTTGGTGAGTGTAACAAACTTTTTTTAAAAGTTGTTATATGCATATAATTTATAGACCTACAGAAATCAAACAAGGACTAATATAGTATAGATATAGAAGCTTTATAATTTATAACACCTATAGAATTCAATGGGATGTGTACTTCCCCTTTAAAACATATTATTAAATAATTACTATTGGTTTGTAAATATGCATTTATGCCAATTAAAGGTAGGTGGTGGTCCCAGGTATCATAAGTGTGCAGTAATCATCCACTTTGTGATCCTTTTTATTTCTCAATCAAATTACCATATATTTTTAAAGGGTAAGTACACCTCATTTGGAATTTTATAGTGGTGCACAACAGGGTGTTTGTAAAATAACTACTACACTGTATTAGTTTTTGTTAGTTTAGCTAGAGGTTACACCACAAAATGGGCATGACATCTGGGGGTGTGGTCACAGTGAGTGTGGCTAAAACATTTCACAGAGCGGCCCCTTTTTTCGCATTCTCAAATGTTGGGAGGTATGAGTGAGGAACCAGCCAAGTGCAACTGGGGGATCTGATAGATCCATAGTGACCCTTGCTAAATCTGCCCATTAATATTACATTTAAGTATACATGCCACTAGTTACAAAGCAAGGGTAGCATGTTACCAGTACAGTACATACTGTATGTTCCTAGTAAAGATCTTGCCTTTTATCAATGGTGTTACGAAAGAACCGGCTTTCATTATACTTTGCATGCTTCATTTACTCGTGTGAGTTCTGTATTTTAAAAATTGCCAGTATAAATGACGCTCACATGTGTGCAGTTTAGTCCATAAAATTTAGTTAGGTCAAACAATTAACTTCACATTCCTGATTATGTCTATATGGAACTCTAGCCTTCAATATAAAAATCCAATAAGCCTCCTGATAATGAAGTTTTCTCAGCCGATCACCTCCTCTTATATTAACCTTAACAAAAATCAATACCCTTAAAGAAGATAGAAGGAGTGCTACTATTGCAAGCTCACAAATATGTTTCTCTTTGTCAAATCCATTATCTTTATTATTAGTATTGCTGAGAACCTATTGCTATTTTACTTTTCTTGTAGTTCAACTAATATTTTGAAAGTCAATTTAAAATGCGTCAAGATACTATATTGACAGAACTTGTATTGCAGTCCATATGATCCAATTAAGAAGCCACTCTTATTGATCAAACAGAAATCTGAAAAATAAATGTAAACTTACAGAATATTAATCTTTTTTCACATGTATACATAAAGCACATTTCCAACATACTGCATAACTGGTTTTTTTTTTTGCAAACTGTCTTAGAAATGACTGTGCTCTGTAATAAAAAAATTTTAACTTAAGGCTAATTATCTAACATGTTCTACCAATATGGCAAACAATCAGATATTTGCTTTCATTTTCTTACTTGTAGTAGATTTATTAAAACTAATTGCTGGTTGGTTGCTATTAGCAACTGCAATGCTACAGTTTAGCACCTATGTTAGTAAATCATCTCCCAGGTGGACAGCTTCTGCAGAGTCTAATGAGATGGTAACAGATTCAATATCAGTGCTTTTGATCCAAAAACCTCATTAGTAATCATATGTGCCTGTAATTAAACCATTTACAACTTCACTCTATTCTTACTTACAGGAGATTTGACTCCAAATTAAAGAATACTGGCCAGCCTCACTACAGCCAGTAGTAATAAAAACAAAAAAGCTAATTCAGATACACCAATCGAAATTTTAATAGAAGAGGCGCAACATAGTGAAGACCTGTCTAGGCACATCAGGCACAAGTGCTTCAGGTGAAAACTTGACATCTCTGTGACAAGGAGAAAGAGATAGAGAAGAGATGAAGTGGTGTAAGAAAGAGTACACAGTAAGATACAAAAGCTCCATAGTTTCACTTGCCAGTTTACCTCCTTGTACAGATGAGTTCAGAGCTCTTTCTATTGTTTTCACATTCATTTGCTTGCATTATCTTTCCTCCAGTCTTCTATATCGGTGCTGTCCAATGTATTAGATATACTGGGCCATATGGTTTTCATGCAGCATCTTTGCGTGTCTGGATTAAATTTAAATAATTGTCATATAGTTAAGTCTATGGAGCCTTTGAGCAGACTGGGGGCCATAAAAACCTTTGGGGGGGTATTATATGGTGTCACTGTAAAGCTATAAATATTCTGCTGAGGCAGAATATTGAGGTGATTAGCACAGTGCAATAGTGAACTAATTAGCTTAGCTGTGGAACATTGAAATATTAGCTGTGTAGGAACATTATTATCTTATAATTAGCTTGCATGTAATAATATCTCATAGCATCCTAAACTCTATGTATAAAAAACTTTTCCATAAATTAAACTAAACTTTTAAACCTGCACTTTGCCAAATTACATCCAACTTCCTTTTTCATAATCACTCAAATGGTAAATACTTTAAGATCTCATCAAGGAGCCAAAAGCAAAATAATGTAAAAATCTATCCAATTTCACCATTTGTCCAATACAACATTTAGGTAGAAATTTACAGATTTAATATGCATTTTTTTCTACGACAATTTCAAATCTGAAAACTGTCCAACTAAAACCTGTCAATGTAGAAGTCAATGGCATATTTTCTTTTCCTTAACTGAATAATCCTTCTTTGATTCAAACTTTTCAAGTTTTTTTTTTTTTTTGTGACAAAATGAAAAGTTGGGGTTATTGTGCGAGTTTTCCCATACATACTTTTTCACTTCAGATTTTTTTAGAAATGTCTGACATTGTTTTCAAATTTATAATTTGTGCCATTCAGTGTAGCAGTTCAAACAAAGCAACATGCTGGCCTTAAGGTGGCCATACACGGACCGATTTTTTACTTACAAACGACCGATTCCCGAACGATCCGATGCTATCGTTAAGTTATCGTATAGTTGGTGGTGTACGAACGATCGTCGGCCCACTAAACGAGCCGACATTATCGTCCCCAAAATCGATCGGCCAGGTTTAAAAATTTTGGTCGTTTAACGATAAAATCTGCCAGTTGGTGTGAGTGTCAGACATTTGTCTTTCAACGATTGTTCTCTGCGCATGTCACGATTGCCAGCAACGACATCGATCGTACGTAGATGTACGATCGTAGGTATTTTACGATAATGATGCGACAAAATCTTTCCCGAATTATCGTTGCCCGTGGATGGCATATCGTATGGGAACTCGATCGCCATACGATCGTTTGTCGATATAATCGTTCATCGCACAACGAGCGAAATCGCCTCGTGTATGGCCACCTTTAGACAGACAAATTACTGCAAAAGATCATAGATAACTGCGGCAACTCAAACTGCTCAGGCATGGAACTAGACATGCAGTGCTGGCAGTTAAGTTTGGGCTTTAGTGTAGGAGATGGATAATTAAAAATATAATACTACTAGGGCAGAATGGATTCTAACATCAGGGAAAAGGGGCCATCAGTAAAAATATTAAACTTGCTCTTCCAATAGGGACATTATGCTCAAAAAGGAGAAGTTATAGAATGTTATTAAATTGCTGAGTGAAAAGGAAAATGACTGTTATTGTGCTATGTACTTGTCATTATTCTATTTCGGGACACAACGGCATCCAGATGATGTGACCTAGTTTTAATTATGGTAAAATCTCTTTAGAAACTGCTTCACTAAGTTTGTGTAGAATAAACCTTGCATGCTTTATTTTTTTATCTTATAAAATAGTGGTGCCCTTTTATTGGTGAATTAAACTTGTCACAAACACTTGTTTCATTAGAATTCAATGATGCTTTTTTGTTTAGGTAGGGGCAGCCCTAGCTATGTAGAGATTGGGAGTTTCTGAGTATTCTCCCTAAAGTTCTAATAGATGAGGATGAGACAATATAGCACTACTAAGATAGTACCTCGTCCCTCTAAAGAGGAATGGCCAGCATATCAGTACTTTATGTTGATATCTGGATTAAGAGTGTGTTCTAGAGAATATGCAGACAAAGTCCCATTCTATTTAAAATTGTTAACAAATAGTCCTAAAATTCCAGAAATTTTTTTTTTCCAGCCAAATTTAAGGAACAAGGGGAAAAAAATGTTCAAAGAGCGCAATACTTGCAAAGCACTTTCTTAGAAAGACAACAGACGCTGACAAGCTACGATCATGAGGAGACTGTGCATGTCAGACACTCGGTCAGCGTAATACTGCCGTTTAGATAGAAGACTGCTGCTTCTCTGACACAAAATCCATGACTTTTGGGTTGACAGGTCACAGAGGCCTGCAAATCTCTCACAAAATTACAAAGATAAAAAAAGAGTTGACAGATCCATCCCTGACATCAGAGGACACATTTCTGAAGTTAAATCTATTATATGCTTGATTAAAACTGAAATTCTTTAAAGAATACTATAACCATGAAATTCTGCTGCTCGTAACTACAGCATAGTACACAGCAAATGTATATGGAAGATAAGAGGGAGAGGTAAAGAGCTTTAAACCAAAGGCTCATTTAGTCATGCTGCTCTTTGTGCACAACATAATTCCACAAATGCAGCTTTTTCCCCTTTAATTTTACCTTAATAACAGGCATCACAATATGATATGCACTATTTATGCAAATCTCCACAATTGCCTTTTTTTACACCCAGCAAAGCAGTCTATCATTTGGCCTTTTTTCATTTCCCTGCAGCCAGGCAGTTGCTATTGGTTACTGCTAGCCCTATACATATTTTATATGGCTTATTTATCATACTGTATAAAAAAATTTTTGTGACCAAATACACCACACATCACCAAACATTGCCATGGAAAAAATGGCATATTAATCAAGTTGTGTACTGATTTTCAGCAAACGCGTACCGCTGTGTAAAAATTCAGCATAAAATTAGGCAGCCTCTCAAAAATGCTACGGGGGAAAACATTATGTTCATCAATTGCAGTATTTACTTTATGCTTGTTTTTCCCATTGGCTTTAACAGAATACACAAGGTTTGAAGTGGTGTAAAATAATGGCATTGAGTTCGGTGATTAGGCAGCATAGAATAAAACACCCAGTTTGATAAATTTGCCATTTATTTTGCATAGCTCTAAACACAATTTTTTGGCATTAATCGCTTTACACGGTATGATAAATAAGCCCCCAAATTTAGCCCCATTTGATAAGGTCTACTTACACATTCTTCTATTTAAACATGACTAAACAGCTAATCACTTATATCAGCTGCTAGACCTTGGGAGAAGCTCCCAGAGTTTAAGTAAGCTAGAGTGAAGGGCCACAGGTATTGTAGATGCCCAGTGAAAAATATCTTTATCTGTCTCTTGCTGTCATTGATAATTTTCTGAGTTTTGCCCCAGTAAAATCTTTTCAGGAAGAGAATTCCACAGCTTTATCCATTTGGCTGTAAAATGGTTGACTGTATCTGCCAGTACAAACCCTAAAAGAGTGCCTTGCTCAGTGTCACTATTCTGATTATAAAACTAACTTTATGATCTGTAATCAGGGAATTTATTAAACAGGGTTGGTACTCTCATAGGGAAAACAAAATCCCTTTAAAATCTGTAGAGGAAAGTAAAGATGGATGAGAAATCTGTAAGATTTTGAAAACCTACTGGGGGTCATTTATAAACTTTGTGTAGTACAGAATGATTTGCACAGTGAGCATATTTGCCCTGTGCATGCCAATATTTAAATAGCTGGACAAGATTGGTGTGTTTATTGTGGAAACATAATTGCAGATTTGTTGGTATTGTCTTTAAAGGAATACTGCAATGGAAACACTTTTTTTTAAAGACACATCAGTTAACAGAGCTTCACCAGCAGAATCCTGCAGGGTACCACAGCCATGTGACTTGTGCACTGATAAACTCCAGTCACAATTTACTGCTGAGCTGCAAGTTGGAGTGATATCACTTCCCTCCCTTTTTCCCCCAGCAGCTGATCAGCAGAACAATGGGAAGGTAGCAAGATAGCAACTCCCTGACACCTGTATTGTTAAGAGTGGTAGATATCAGAATAGCTCTCAATATTAAAAAAAGTCCGGCTTGTGACTTCTCCAGTTACATGGGAGTAGGAGAAACAATAGGTTATCTGAAAGCAGTTGTAATGGGTAGCAAATTAAAAATGCCAAGTGCCAGCTGTTATGACATACAGTTTATATTACGTTAAGTGACGTATTAAAGAATCGTGCCAAACTGGAATATGTATATCAGTAAATATTGTACTTTTACATCCTTTCCCTTGATCCACCATTTAGTGAGGGGTTGTGTGCTCCCTCAGAGACCAGAAATAATGCAGTTCAACTGTAACAGGGAGAAGCCAAACACAGAACTCTGCCCATTAGTGATGGGCAAAATGTTTCACCAGGCATGGATTTGTGGCGAATTTCCGCGTTTCGCCATTGGCGGATTGTTTTGCGAAACGGATGAAAATTCGCACTGTGTGCACTGTGAATCCTATGATCCCAGGAGGTTCCCTTAATTCTTAAAATGGTGATTTTCTATTTAGGAGAACCCAATGGCACATACTACTAAAAAAGTATATTTTTATGGTTTATTTAGATGAAACAGGGTTTTACATATAAGCATTTTTATGCAATATATTTTTATGGAGACCTACATTATTTGGGAGTATAGATTTGTATGTACAGTATGTATGTATAACTTTATTTATAAAGCGCCACAAGGGTACGCAGCGCGGTACAATCTTACAAAATACAAAATTACACACAGGGAGGACAAGTGTTATAATAAATAAATACAATAAATATATATAAATACACAGGGAGTAAGTGCCATGTGGTATTAGACACAGTAGGAAAGAGGTCCCTGCCCCATAGAGCTTACAATCTAGTTTTCCTTTAAATAGTTGGTCTGGGTCATCAATCACATGATAGGATGTAGATGGGTATTGAAAAATTTCCTCCGTTGCTGTACATCCATCATCCATACCAATGCAAGTTTTTATAACCGCTTGGATTCCTCTGTGACAATCAATGTCATTATAAACATATATATTTTCTGTTATATCGCTATAGAATAGGAAATAATTACAATAAACCTTGTGTACCCAGGGTTTGAGGGGGATATATACTGTATATAGGTATGGGTCCTGTTATCCAGAATGCTTGGGACCTGGGGTTTTCCTGATAAGGCATCTTTTCATAATTTGGATCTCCAACCCTTAAGTCTACTAAGAAATCATTTAATCATTAAATACACCTAATAGGATTGTTTTGCCTGCAAAAAGGATTAATTATACCTTAGTTAGGATCAAGTGCTGTGTTAATATTACAGAGAAATAGGAAATAATTTATAAAAAATTTCCTATAATTTGTAACTATCTATATAACGGGTTTTTAGATAATGGATCTCATATCTGTACCTAGATTACTCTGAATGGATCTGTCCCATTTTTGGTTTCAGAATTAAGAGGCAGGTGTACATCTGTAGAAGTAAACTCAGAAGCGGTCAGGGAAAATGGGGGCTTTGATTTCATCATACTACATTATTCTCATGTTTGTACCTTTTTAAAATGCAATTCTTTATTTTTATTTTTCATTTAAATGATAAACTTGATCCAGTTTTAAAAACTGTTTCCATTGCTTTCAGCTAAAGTAAAACAATTTACATTTTAAATTGCGTTAGTAGCTAGGTATGATGCAGGATCAATAGACTTTCAATTTGCTGTAATTGGCTGGCACACTAAAATTCCATAATAAAGAGAGATGCTATGGGATAAGTTGGCCAGAGCTGTTCACTCAATACATACACTGGGAATATTCCTTGCATACATTACATCAACAGTTTTGTTTCAAACACATGTAACACCTATTTCAGCTCAATAGCTGCTTTCCCGGACTAGTACCAGTAGAACATGGGTTACACTGTACTCTCTTACCCAGAATGGGCCTTCGCTAAGTGGAAGAGGAAGGTGAGGGTGTTGTGCAACTACACCTCTCTTGCTGCTATGCAGAAAAATGAAACCAGAGGGCGCCAGAGGTTCTTGCAAATAACAAAGTAATAAGTATTTATTGAACATCCACAGGGTTTACTCACAATACAGCTTCAGAGGCCATTGGTACATGCAACATATACCGAGTGTATATTCAGACTCACACTCTCCTGCGGGCAGACTGGCAGGAATCTCCCTTCACCTCTGCGACACACCCTGTAGTGGATCCCTCAGGGAATTCTCTATCCTGATTCCCTATTCACTTGGATCCCTACACTACAGGCAATGTGGCCTGGGAGAACTATCTCCAGAAAAACTGCAAATCCTATGCAGGAGCTCATGCTGCTCATTCTAGCTCAGCCCTAACTGCCTTACACTCCTAGAGTGTACTATAAAGGGAGCTACACCTGCCACTATCTAATGCCTCATTCACGGGGCCCTGTTCCCCGACTTCACTGGGCCTGGGCCCATGCCCTGGGCTCTCAGCACACATCCACCTTGTCCCTAAGGTGGAAGCAAAAAAACAGGAAGGTGCCACTCCTCTCCCAACACTATACCAAAGTCAGGCAGGATGTGGTCACTATACCTTCTAACCAATAGCACACATGTTAATGAACTCACTTAGATACATTCCCTTCTGCCCAGCAACTAAGGGAACTGAACCTGTAGGGATTTAAAGCCATAGGGGCCATTTAACCCTATGGGTCCCTACATTCACCCCTGGGAAAAACCCATTTCGTCCCGACAATGGGGTACAATATCAAACACATCACATTACCCACAGAATACCATAGCACCATATGACATCCTCTTCTGGTAGTCTCTCCAGAGCACTACCGGGTAACAATGGTCACTGAAAAACAAGCAAAGCATTTCAAACATTGCAACATATCAACAGTGCAATCAATAACATTGGAGCAGAATGGGGTACCAGGCCTCCCCCTATTCCAGTCCCTTTAACACCACTGACAGTCCTTCCAGAGCAGAAATCAGGGCAGACTTCAGTTCAGAGTCTTTGCTTTTTCCAACGGCTTGGAAGGGTCCCACCCGGCAGGGCATTTGGCAACGAGAGCATTTAGCAGCAAAATCACGCAGCTCCCTGGTGACCTCCGCATTGCACTTCCCACAGCAAGGAACCATGACCCTCCTGCCTTCACTGTCAGACTTCTGTATAAATGTGCCTCGCCAGACATACCGCTTGCCACTATCAGGCTTTGTTCCAAACGTGCCACGCCAGATGTATCTCTGGCCATTTTCAGTCACCGGCACTTCCCCTGTGGCACCACCGGAAACTCCAGCCGGAGTGTACTTTTCCTCCCAGCCATACCAGCGGGCATCTGCCATTCTGCGCAGGTATGGGCTTACGGCCTTCCAATGCACACAGAGTCACTGGAAAGATACTCTCACAGTCCCACAGCAATATGCGGGTACAGAAACAGAATGCAGCAGTCTCTCCTCAGCAAGGATTAGAGATAATGCGCACACCCAGGTACAGAGCAATACCAGACATCCGTCTTCCTCTATTGCTTTCCTCAAAATGGCGGCGATGACCTCACATCGGGGATCCTCCCTGGTCAACTCGCGCCAAAACTATTCACTCGCGCCAAAACATATGCACGCGAGACTTAAATGACAGGCAGTAACTGCAGCCAATGGGAGTAACGGAAAAGAACCTCAGAACCCGAACCCACGGCCAATTACTTTGCGCCTTTCACGAAGTGACCAAGCAGCTTTCTCTCCTGCATCCAGCAGTGCCTGCGCTTGTCACAAAAAAATTAAAGAAACATGCACTAGCAGCTTAACCTTCGAGCCCCACGCCTTTTGGGCGCCAAATGTAACACCTATTTCAGCTCAATAGCTGCTTTCCCGGACTAGTACCAGTAGAACATGGGTTACACTGTACTCTCTTACCCAGAATGGGCCTTCGCTAAGTGGAAGAGGAAGGTGAGGGTGTTGTGCAACTACACCTCTCTTGCTGCTATGCAGAAAAATGAAACCAGAGGGCGCCAGAGGTTCTTGCAAATAACAAAGTAATAAGTATTTATTGAACATCCACAGGGTTTACTCACAATACAGCTTCAGAGGCCATTGGTACATGCAACATATACCGAGTGTATATTCAGACTCACACTCTCCTGCGGGCAGACTGGCAGGAATCTCCCTTCACCTCTGCGACACACCCTGTAGTGGATCCCTCAGGGAATTCTCTATCCTGATTCCCTATTCACTTGGATCCCTACACTACAGGCAATGTGGCCTGGGAGAACTATCTCCAGAAAAACTGCAAATCCTATGCAGGAGCTCATGCTGCTCATTCTAGCTCAGCCCTAACTGCCTTACACTCCTAGAGTGTACTATAAAGGGAGCTACACCTGCCACTATCTAATGCCTCATTCACGGGGCCCTGTTCCCCGACTTCACTGGGCCTGGGCCCATGCCCTGGGCTCTCAGCACACATCCACCTTGTCCCTAAGGTGGAAGCAAAAAAACAGGAAGGTGCCACTCCTCTCCCAACACTATACCAAAGTCAGGCAGGATGTGGTCACTATACCTTCTAACCAATAGCACACATGTTAATGAACTCACTTAGATACATTCCCTTCTGCCCAGCAACTAAGGGAACTGAACCTGTAGGGATTTAAAGCCATAGGGGCCATTTAACCCTATGGGTCCCTACACACATAAAATATATAATTTTAGGTTTTTATTGCAGGCATCCTGTACAATATTTTGGGGGAACACACTGTTCTTTAGTTTGAATATCTTTTTACCACATACATTTCTTCTCTAAGGTTTGTGAAAACCATTATAATCCACACTTGTAGCAAGTTTAACTTTATTATAAATTTTGATTTGAAAAGTAAACGAAAAGGGAGCAGGACCCAGCAGCATAGCCAGGAGCAAAATTGCATTTTGCCAGCTTGTAAGTTCAGAAAAGTGACTGCAAAGACAAGCACACACTTTAAACTGGCAGAGGTCACAAGAAAAAGGGTTATGATCATATCCTTACCTTCATATATGATTTAAACACATATTTTAGTCATGCTTTTTTTCTGCTTCTTTTACATAAATTGGCACAGGAATTATAACCATGGATAACAAATATGTTATCCTAAATGGAACAAATCGCAACAATACACATGCTATTCCTTCTAAAAATGTTATAAGCCCTACAAACAATACCTATTCCACAACTATCTTATCTATGCTGGTTAACAATCAAAAGCATCAAAGAGGCTGGGGGAACAAGTGACAGTGTGCTTATGTCTTGCCTTCAAAATGAAAAAGAAAAATAATATTGAAGAGATAACAAAATAATCAAAAAACAACTGGAACCTCAGTTTATAGGTATTTGGTAATAACCAATTAATTAGCTAGCTAAAGACTAGGGGGCACATTTACTTACTCACGAACGGGCTGAATGCGTCCGATTGCGTTTTTTTCGTAATGATAGGTATTTGGCGATTTTTCGGAAAATTGTCGCGACTTTTTCGTTGCCATTCCGAATGTTGCGCAAAATCTGGCGATTTTTTCGTAGCGTTACTACTTGCGCAAAAAGTCGCGACTTTTTCGTAGCCTTCGCGCAGAGTACAAAAGATTTGGATTCATTCAAGCTTCAGTATGGTGACTTTTCTTGGGCCAGGTTGGAGCTGCAGGGTGCCATTGAATCCTATGGGAGGCTTCCAAAATCATGCTAAGTCTGAAAGTTTCGCCCGCCGCTTACGAGCGCTCAATACGAAAAAGTCGCAACAAGATACGAGCGCATCATAATGGCTACGAAAAACTCGCGTTTTTTCGCGCAAATCGTGTTGGTAACGAAAAAGTCGCGACAATTTCCGAAAAGTCGTAAAATGTTCGTTTTCCAATCTGAATTTTTCCAATTCGGATTCGTGGGTTAGTAAATGTGCCCCTATATGTCCTAATAAAGTTTATTTTTGTACTTATTATAAAGGTTATTTTGCACTTCACTGCTGCTATTATTTTTGATTGTTTTCACTATTGGGGGGAAACTCAGCCTTAAATAGGATGCCCTTAAGTCCCCAAAATACTAACAACAAATTGAAATCATATCCCGCCAATACATCATTAAAACTTTTTTATGCAGGTTTTTTTTTTGCACTTGAATTTGCTTGACATGGATTTTTCCAATTGACACTAATGGCTTTTGAAAGGGCTAAAGTGGTACAAAATAATGATGTCAAATACTGCAATCATATGGCGTAAGAGCAAATGTACAGCTTTATATATATACTACATTTAGGTTTACAGCACTTTTCCTGTGTAAATCATTTTGCACAACTTGATATTTAGGCCCCTTAATGTGCGAAACTCCTCCACTATATAAGAGAATAGGAATTAACTGCTACTCAGTATTACCCCCACAAGTTTCAATTAGTACATGAAAACAGAAAACTATTTTTTTTCTTATAATTACATTTTCTTATAATGATTATCTTTGGGAAATTCTTTCTAGGTATACACAATGTTTTTACCCATTTTCCTGTGGGAATAATTGTAGGCAATTATAATATATTGAACAAAATTTCCCCTACCCTGGGAAAAAAGAAAAATGGATGAGAATATTTTCCTGCACATTAGTTAACATGCCCCTTAAGGTATACTTACACTAAAGATTAAAAGTGTACTATATGGAAAAAATGTAAATATATATTATTAGTAGAGATGTAGCGAACTGTTCGCCGGCGAACTAATTCGCGCGAACATCGGGTGTTCGCAAGTCCGCAAATTCGCGAACTTTTCGTGATGTTCGCAATTTGGGTTCGCCGGCACCGAAAAAATCGCAAAACTTACGATAACGGTTACGAATGCTCCGAAAAAGTCGCAAAACTTACGATAACGTTACGAAAGATCCGAAAAAGTCGCAAAACTTACGATAACGGTACGAATGCTCCGAAAAAGTCGCAAAACTTACGATAACGGTACGAATGCTCCGAAAAAGTCGCAAAACTTACGATAACGTTACGAAAGATCCGAAAAAGTCGCAAAACTTACGATAACGGTACGAAAGCTCCGAAAAAGTCGCAAAACTTACGATAACTTTACGAAAGCGCCGGAAAATACGAAAAAGTCGCAAAATTACCGATCATTTCGAAAAACGGCGTGTGTCAATTTTTCAGAGGTTTTTGCCCTTGATCCCCCTCCTGCATGCCACTGTCCAGGTCGTGGCACCCTTTAAACAACTTTAAAATCACTTTTCTGGGCAGAAATGGGTTTTCTAGGTTTTAAAGTTCGCCTTCCCATTGAAGTCTATGGGGTTCGCAAAGTTCGCGAATATTCGCAATTTTCGGCGGAAGTTCGCGAACAGGTTCGCGAACTTTTTTTTTGAGGTTCGCTACATCCCTAATTATTAGACATTTAAAAATATGATGATGATTAGTATTTCTTTTTTATTTATGAAGTGCTAGATATGTAACAGATTTTGCATTTCTCAACATATGGTAACGAATTATTTGTTAAAATAACAAATTCTGTTTATGATGCACCATGATGATGCACTATGTACTTTAACATTTTATATTTTCACAGGAACATTGTAATACAAACCAGCTCTCATGGAAGTGTGTAAGTGTCAAAAGGATATCAAGACCTAGAGGGCAATTTGGCAATAAAGACGCGTATTTCAATTATCAAAATGCAACTTCTTGCAACATCAAGTGATTAACATGCTCAACTGAAATGTGTTAATTGTATCCCTGTCATGAAAGGTTTAATTATACATCAATCTTAAGGCCAGTATTTATCAAGCTTCTTGGCAGGACTCCGTTGCTAGAGCAATTTTCAGAACAATTAATGAGTTAATGAATTACTAGTGAATGACATGGGTTCTGTATACTTGATTGTATTTCAATCAGCCAGCAAGTTTATGCTTGAACTTGGTACAGTGAAATGAAAATCATCTCTATTTCTTTTGCAAAAAACATGAAACTTACAAATTCTGCATTACCCAGCTAATTCTCTGTTGTAGCCTATTACCATAGAGATACCCTAACCCTAGATTTAAAGATAAAACATACATCTTTTGAAATATTTTAAAATGTTCAAGTTTAATTTTAAGATACAGAAAATTGTCTCCTATAGATATATCATTAAATATATAATTACATTTCCTATCAATACTTTTCTCTTATGGAAGACAATATACACATGCCCCTGGCTTAAAGGTGTATTAACAATATTAACCATTTTATTGTATTCAAAAATACCTAAAAATAATTCAGAGACGCGTGTGAAAGTGATAGGGACCTTGGACTGGGCATGGACTGATGTGAATAAAGTATTATCTATGTAAAGCACTGTGTAAAATGTGAGTTTTATATAACAGATAATGGATAAATAGCAGGAAGGACTTCTTCTAGCTTGTTAGACCTCGGTTGTTAAACTTTATTTCAAATACTAAATACTGAATAAGCAGTTGATTTAAGTGTTATCCAATTAGCTGTTGTTTACCTCAGTATTCCAGTAAACTCAGCAAAGGGTTGTAGAGTCAGTGTTGCTTCTTTGGCCTGTCCATATCCATCCATTATTACTGGCATGCTGGGTGGACTCTAGTTCAACAGAGCTAGGGGCATAAGAATCGATCTCTTTTTTATAGCATTTCTTTACCTCTCTCTTGAGGAGGAATTGACAGTTGTTTTAATCATGTACAACATAAGGAAACATGAAACAAGCAAGATTACTTCATGTTGTGCTTTTATTTGTTTGAATTAAAAAGTGCAAAATCAGTACACATCAGGACAGGGAGGAAAAATCTAGATCTAACAGACCTATACCCTGGGGTACTTGGTGGTGACACAGGCCAAGATTAGCACCAAAGAGTCTTCACTGCTCCACACAGACTCCACACAGTCAGTATATGTAGCCCAGGTGATGCAGCAGAATGTCTTCTAGTTGTAATTAGGCATAGGTGAAGGAAAGTCAAAGTCAATCCAGAGCTGCATACTATATGGGCAGGACATGTGTGAACTATAGGCACACCCCTGCCTTGCACACCATTCTGGACACTGAAATCGGGACCACCAAAGGATGTTAGACACAAAGAAGCCCTGTACAATTATGCATTTTGTGCCTTTACTTAAATTATGCCTCTAGTACATAACTACAATATGCAAAGGGGCAGTACTTCTATAAGTAAGTGGCTTAGAGGCCACTGTGTATTAGAAATGAGAAAATTGTCTTAGGCAGCAAACTATAAGATGCCAGATGTAGAAAATAACAACAATAAATAAATAAAAAGCCCTGAAGCTATAAGCACAGGGGCTGCATGACAAGGGATCTGAATAATCAGCAGCCAGATTACACTGGTTTATGTTTAGAGATTGGCAGAATCAGGTGTAACCGTGATGTCCTGTGACTGCACAGTGTATTGATAGATACAGATGCGACTACTGCTTGTGCTAGGTGACAGCCTGCTTGGATCATATCATCGAGACACTGCAGATTCAGGACTGGCTGCAGGGCTGCTGATCTTCTCTCATGGTGGGACATGCAGTTTGGGGCTGTCCTCTCTGTAGGTAGAGGCAGTCTAACACTCAGTGGTGGATATAAAGACATAGTGCTGGTCTCATATGGCAACTATGGAAGTAAAATTCAAGTCTTTAGCGAGGAACGGCAGAGCATACTAGCAATCTCTTATGGAATTCTGGTTTTAGAATATTGCCTTGGGTTAGGCTAGCTAGGTCCTATTTATTTGATAGAATGTGAATAAATTATGTGGCCCTTTTACCCCATCACCTTCACGTCTCCTGGTGTTTCATTAAGGTATGTAACAAAGGGGTTTAGTGTGTTGGCTCAAGGCAAAGGGTGAATTTAGGAGTCCTCTTGTCAAGACCTGAATTATAGAATTTCATATGATATGACTTAATAAATGTTGTTCATTTTTTAATAAGTTTTTTATAAACACTATTTGAAAACTTCCGATTCCCTCTGTCTCTGGATTGTGGATTACAGCAGAGCAAGACTTTGAGTTGGTGAAAGGAAAGTTTTTCTGCTTAACAAAATACTTTATACTTTTTAGTTTCAGTTAGAATGAGGTCCATTACCCAAAGAGTTTTTGCCTTTACATTATAAAATCAAAATCAAAGTGTCTGGAGTGCAGCATAGTTTTGTAGTATATACTGTAGAAGCTGACATTTGTAACAAGATTGTTAAGAAAACTATGCAGGTAAATTATTTCTAAGGGAAAGAATATGTGTAAGTATAAATTTATATTATCATTTATTAAATACACTGTGAGTGATGGAGTCTGTGGGGAGAATTTTCTTAGCCATATCTTCTTCGCAGTTCTGTGTGATCAGTTATAAGAATGATTCATTTAAAAATTATTGAATGCTGACTTTATATTGATCTATTTTCTTAATTTGCTTCTAAGGTTTCTAAGTTTGATGAAATACATTTTTTCCCCTAATATTAAAAAAAAATATATATACAGTATCTGCTTTAGTTGTGGAAAGATGATACATAGGTCCCAGGTTGCTGTGCAGTGTTTAACCTGGTGTGTGAAATAATTAGGCCCAGAGAGATGTATATACATATAGGTCATATTAGGACTGCAGAATCTGTTAAAGGTCTCTGGATCTAAAACAAACTGAAAGAGATAGGGACATTTGTTTCATTCCACTATTAAATCCAGGCCAGGTAGTTGACCTAGCTCTTAGTAGCAAAGCAATGGTTGCACCAAAACTACTTCTTGCCTTTCAGGTTTATGTATGTATGTATAACTTTATTTATAAAGCACCATAAGGGTACTGTAACAAAACACTTACCAGCGCGGCGGGGACGCCCACCGCGCTGCCATCGGCGGGGACGCCCGCCGCGCCGTTCTTCCCCTGTGCCGGCTCCTTCCTAGTGTGCGCGCGCGCGCATTTTTCGCAATTTAAAGGCGCACGCACGCTGGCGTCATGACGTCATCGCGCAATGGCGCGAAATTTAAACTATTTAAAGGGACTTTTGTTTACATTCATTGCCCGTGATAGGATTCGATTCCTGGTGCCTTCCTGAGCCTTGTGCATTCCTGTTCCTGTATTTCTGATAGTATTTCTCCTGTTTTGACCCGGCTTGCTCCTGACTATTCTGATCATCCATATCTGACCACGGCTTATACGATTTCGTCTCATCCTGTTGTATTGATTATCCGGTTTGACCCTTGCCTGTCTGACTCTCCTTGATTGCTGCCCGCCCCGACCTAGCCTGCCTGAAGACGACCTTGTTTAACCCTATTTGTACCGTGATCTTTGGCCTAACTGACTTTCTACAGTCGTGCCCCATTGCTAGCCAGAACTCCTGCTTTGCACCTCTCGTATAAGTCCAGGTGGCATCCGAGTAGCTGAGGGCTCCTCCCGAAGCCAAAGGCGGTCACGCTACTGGTGAAGCACGAGCCGAGACCAGGGTGCTTGGCACTAGCTCTGGTATTGGGTGCCGACCGTGACATTATCACGGGCCATGGAGGACCAAGATCACGTTGAGTCTGCTGCTGCTTCTCCCGCTCCATCTGCTACTACTGAAGCGCTTCTTACTGCCCTGCTACAGCGCTTGGAGGATCAGGAGCAAAAGCAAAATTATCTCCTGCAGGGTTTTCACAATTTAACCCGCCAGCTGGAGACCCCGCAAGCTTCACAGCAGCAGCCAATTCCTAGTTCTTCCCCTCCTGTGGGTTCATACGCTTTGGGGGGTAACACTTTCAGGCCCCAAGAACCCAAAATTGCATTTCCAGAGAAATTCTCTGGAGACAGGTCCAAATTTTTCGTCTTCAAAGAGGCATGTAAACTGTATCTTAGCTTTTTCCCTCATTCTTTCCCTTCGGGTGTGGAAAAAGTAAGATTTGTTATGACTCTTCTTGTGGGGGATCCCCAAGTTTGGGCCCTTAGACTGCCTCCCTCTGATCCTGCCCGTTTTTCCCTTGATGTATTCTTTGATACTATGGCAGTCCTTTACGATGACCCAGATCGCGCTTCATCAGCCGATTCAGCGATTCGTAAACTGCGCCAAGGGAGGCGGGAGGTAGAGGTATACTGCACAGAGTTCCGCCGGTGGGCAGGAGAAACTGAGTGGAACGATGCGGCCCTGCGCAGTCAGTTCCGTGTCGGGTTATCTGACTCTATTAAAGATAGTCTGGTGAATTACCCCTTGTCGTCCAGTCTAGATGATCTCATGTCCCTAGTCATCCAGATCGATAGGAGACAGAGGGAGAGAAGGACTGAGAGGGGTCATGCTAATTTTTCTGGGGTTTCTTATATGGGACCTGACTTGGTGCCCAATGTCAAGTCTTTGGTTTCCCCTGTGTCTCCACCTCAGGAGGAGCCTATGCAACTAGGCCTATTCCATCTCTCTCCTGAGGAAAAGACACGCAGGCGGACCCTTGGGTTATGTATATATTGCGGGGACAAGGGTCATTTTCTGAAGCAATGCACTAAGAGGCCGGGAAACGCCCCAGCCTAAATGAAGAAGGGGAGCTTCATTTGGGTGCAGGCGTTTCCTCTCCCCAATTTGCCTCCAAGGTTCAGCTACCAGTCAAATTGACCTGGCCTTCGGGCTCTATTAACTTGTCCGCTTTTGTGGACTCTGGGGCCGAGGGTAACTTTTTAGATGCCACGTTTGCAGCCAGACACGGCATTCCTGTGGTTCCTCTAGATGTTCCCATGAGAATTTTAGCGGTGGACAGAAGACCCCTAGGCTCAGGGGTGGTAAATAAGAAAACCATCTTCTTATCATTAAGTACAAATGATGTTCATAGTGAGGAGATAGCCTTTTTCCTCATCGAAGGTGCTTCTTCTCCTCTCATTTTGGGGTTACCCTGGCTCCAGGCTCATAATCCCCTGATTAACTGGGTTACGGGGGAGGTCACTCAATGGGGTGATGGTTGTAGGGGTGTTTGTATTCCTCCTGTTATTGCGAACACCTTACTAGAGGGTTTACCTGCAGCCTATTCGGCTTTCGCTGATGTTTTTTCCAAAAGGGCTGCCGAGACCTTACCTCCGCACAGACAGTATGACTGTCCCATTGACCTGGTTCCAGGCGCCTCACTTCCTCGGGGTCGCACATATCCTCTTTCCCTACCTGAATCTCGGTCTATGAGGGAATATATCCAGGAAAACCTCGAAAGGGGTTTTATTCGGCCCTCTAGTTCCCCTGCAGGTGCGGGCTTTTTCTTTGTGGGTAAGAAGGATGGTAGTCTTCGCCCTTGTATTGACTACAGAGGTTTAAATAAGGTCACAGTTAAAAACCGCTACCCCCTTCCTCTAATTTCAGAGTTGTTCGACCAGGTCAAGGGGGCTAAAATCTATACCAAGCTCGATCTGAGAGGGGCATACAATCTCATTCGTATTAGAGAAGGGGATGAGTGGAAAACTGCTTTTAACACCAGAGACGGCCACTACGAATATTTAGTAATGCCCTTCGGGCTCTGTAACGCCCCCGCAGTTTTTCAGGAATTTGTCAATGACATTTTCCGTGATTTACTAGGGGTATTTGTAGTGGTCTACCTAGACGATATTCTTATTTTCTCGTCTAATCTCAATGAACATCGTATCCATGTTTGTGAAGTCTTAAAAAGGCTAAGGGAGAATAACCTGTATGCGAAACTTGAAAAATGTATCTTTGAGGTCTCTTCGGCCCAGTTTTTGGGGTTTATTATTACCAGCAAAGGTCTAGAGATGGATCCTGGTAAGGTGAAAGCGGTCCTGGACTGGGCACAACCTCTTTCTTTACGTGCAGTACAAAGGTTTCTTGGGTTTGCCAATTATTATCGTCAATTTATTAAGAATTTTTCCCTTATTGTAGCCCCCATCACGAATCTAACTAAGAAGGGCGCTGATCCCAGTATGTGGTCCCCTGAGGCTGTTCAAGCTTTTGAAACTCTTAAGAAAGAGTTCAGTTCTGCCTCTTTCCTTAAATACCCCGATTCTGCACTCCCTTTCATTGTACAAGTAGATGCATCTGAGGTGGGAGCTGGGGCAGTCCTTTCTCAAAGACACCCGATGACCAACAAATTGCATCCCTGTGCTTTTTTTTCCAAGAAGTTTTTACCCGCGGAGGTAAATTACGATATAGGGAACAGGGAGTTGTTGGCGGTCAAATTGGCCTTTGAGGAATGGCGTCATCTCTTAGAGGGGGCTAAGCATCCGGTGACGGTCTATACGGACCATAAAAATTTACTTTACATTGAGTCCGCTAAGCGCTTGAACCCAAGACAAGCCAGATGGGCTTTATTTTTTTCAAGGTTCAATTTTGTTTTAACTTTTAGGCCTGGTTCAAAAAATACCAAGGCAGATGCACTCTCTAGGAGTTTCAATTCTGTTTCCTCCGACTCTAGTGAATGTACTCCCATCATTCCCAGGGAGATTGTTGTTGCAACCTTGGAGTCCGATCTCTCTTCCTTATTGTCTCCTTTACAATCTTCTGCCCCTGTTGAAACCCCATCAGGTAAATGGTTTGTTCCTGAAGAGCTTAGGGAACAAGTTTTAAGAGAGGTCCATGATTCTAAAATAGCAGGCCATCCAGGTATTGCAAAAACTGTTTCTTTATTGTCCCGTCATGTTTGGTGGCCTTCCTTTAAACAGGACGCTAAAACTTTTGTCAATTCCTGTGCAGTCTGCCAACGCTCTAAGCCATCTCATCATCTGTCCCAGGGTCTCTTAAATCCCTTACCCATCCCAGTGAAACCATGGTCTCACATGTCTATGGATTTTATTGTGGAATTGCCTCCTTCCCAGGGTAAGACAGTGATTTGGGTGGTGGTCGATAGGTTCAGTAAGATGGCTCACTTTATGTCTTTACCACAACTCCCTTCTGCTAAGGTCCTGGCTGACTTATTCATCACACACATTTTTAAGTTTCATGGGTTTCCTGAAAATATTATTTCTGACAGGGGGGTTCAGTTTGTTTCTAAATTTTGGCGTGCTTTCTGTTCTTTGGTTGGTACAGAATTATCTTTTTCCTCTGCCTATCATCCCCAAACGAATGGTCAAACCGAAAGGGTGAATCAGTCCCTTGAGCAGTATCTCAGGTGCTATGTATCCGATAACCAGTCCACATGGTCTGAACTGCTTCCTTGGGCAGAATTTGCTTACAATAATGCTACCCATTCCTCCTCAGGGAGGTCTCCTTTTTTTGTCGTTTATGGGTTGCACCCCAAAGCATTTTCTTTTTCTGGCTCTAACTCCCCGGTACCCTCTGCCAATTCCTCTGTCTTAAAATGTTCTGAAATATGGTCGTCAGTTCATGATTCATTGTCGGCAGCTTCCCTAGCCCAGAAAAAAGCTGCTGACAAATCCCGTAGGGAGGCTCCCCAGTACAAGGTGGGGGATTTGGTATGGTTATCTACCAAAAATATTAAGTTGAAGGTTCCCTCTCCCAAACTGGGTCCCAGGTTCATTGGTCCATATCCCATCATTGCAATAATTAACTCATCTTCTGTCCGTCATCAGTTACCTCCTAATTTCAAGATTACTAATACCTTTCACGTTTCTCTCCTAAAACCTGCTTCTAATACTCGTTGTCTGTCTGTTCCTCCCCCGGTGTTGGTTGAAGGTCAGCCTGAGTACGAGATCCAGGAGTTCCTCGACTCCCGTCTGGTGAGAGGTAAGTTACAATATCTCACCAGGTGGAAAGGCTTTGGCCCTGAAGAGAACTCTTGGGTCTCAGTGGATGACATCAAGGCTGATCGTCTCAGGAAGCAATTCCATTCAAAATTTCCTGAGAGGCCTGGGGGTCCAGTGGCCCCCCCTAGAGAGGGGGGTAATGTAACAAAACACTTACCAGCGCGGCGGGGACGCCCACCGCGCTGCCATCGGCGGGGACGCCCGCCGCGCCGTTCTTCCCCTGTGCCGGCTCCTTCCTAGTGTGCGCGCGCGCGCATTTTTCGCAATTTAAAGGCGCACGCACGCTGGCGTCATGACGTCATCGCGCAATGGCGCGAAATTTAAACTATTTAAAGGGACTTTTGTTTACATTCATTGCCCGTGATAGGATTCGATTCCTGGTGCCTTCCTGAGCCTTGTGCATTCCTGTTCCTGTATTTCTGATAGTATTTCTCCTGTTTTGACCCGGCTTGCTCCTGACTATTCTGATCATCCATATCTGACCTCGGCTTATACTTTGACTACGATTTCGTCTCATCCTGTTGTATTGATTATCCGGTTTGACCCTTGCCTGTCTGACTCTCCTTGATTGCTGCCCGCCCCGACCTAGCCTGCCTGAAGACGACCTTGTTTAACCCTATTTGTACCGTGATCTTTGGCCTAACTGACTTTCTACAGTCGTGCCCCATTGCTAGCCAGAACTCCTGCTTTGCACCTCTCGTATAAGTCCAGGTGGCATCCAAGTAGCTGAGGGCTCCTCCCGAAGCCAAAGGTGGTCACGCTACTGGTGAAGCACGAACCGAGACCAGGGTGCTTGGCACTAGCTCTGGTATTGGGTGCCGACCGTGACAGGTACGCAGCACTGTACGATCTTACAATATATAAAATTACACACAGGGAGGACAAGTGTTATAATAAATACTCCCTGTGTATTTATACTTATTTATTGTAAGTGCCATGTGGTATGAGAAACGGTAGGAAGGAGGTACCTGCCCCCTAGAGCTTACAACCTAATGTCCCAAGCAATGGTTTCTCTACCCACAGTTTCCAGATACAGGTTTTGTCCCCTACCACTTGTTTACAGTGATAGAAACACAAACCACCTGTCACTATATGCACGGGCCAGATTTTTTCCCAAAATCCACCCTGCATGGGCCATGTGTGACATTAGCCTAAAGCTCCAGTATTAGGAGTTTATTCTACTGGCAGGCAGGGTCTGTTCTGCTAAGAGAAGGTGAAAACTCACAGAGGTATTGCAAGATATTTGGTTAAAGGAGGTGTGTAAAAGCTGCCCAACTACAATTAGGCTGTTGTTGTTTGGGGGCAAAATAAAATTCTTATTTTTTACTAATCAGGTTTTTCTAAAAAGACAAAAAGTAGGTTTTAGAGGGCAAGCTTTTTATTTTTTGAAAAAACACCTGAAAAATCCCACATAAAGAGAAAAAAAATGCCATAAAATGCCAAAAGAATTCTTTGAAGAATGAAGACTATGGAAGAGTGACTCGAAAACAATAACAAAAAAAACCCTTATAGGTCAGTGTATCACAATATATTTTTGAGATTTCTTTCTTGAAAAAAAAAAGCTATGTGTGGTCTGTTTTCCTGTAATTTGGAGAACCATGCCTAAAATGTACAAAAAGCAGATTGAAGCATTTAGAAAATATAATTGCTTTGTCATCTACAAGGATTTATGCAGGGCTAATCAGAAACAGTTCCAATGCACTTTCTTATTATTGCAGAGGCAGCACTAATCAGGCAACAATGAGAATTGGTTTATTTAAACATTACACTGTGGGAAAAAGAATTGTCATTTTTTCAAAGCCTTCTGGATAATGGCTTTCTAGGTGAAACATACTTTATATGAACCTGTAAGAGAAATATATATTAATATTGTTTGCAACATTATTGATGTTTATCTTCAGTCTGAAGAAGAGATCGGGATAATTGTAAAAATATGTGCATCTGTGTAACACAGATAAGTCAATCAATATGAATAAAAGAACACTAGCTCACCTGCAAATAAGCTCAATACCTAGCTCAACTGCAAGTAAGCTCCATGCATAGTTCACCTACAAATAAGTTTAATGCCTAGCTCACCTGCAAGTAAAATCAATGCCTAAGTAATGAAGCCCAGGTGCACTGCCTTGAACTTTCAATGGGAAAAGCAGGTTGCTGTAAAAATTATATAGAGATAGGGATAGTCATGTCACCCTGTTGGTAGCAGGTTTGAGATAATAAATTGATGAATGAAGAAGGGTTAGTAAAGTGTATATGATATTCTGACACTATTACATATTCCATACTTCAGGTATGTAGCTAAGAAACACATTACAGTCTGCTGTTCATAGGGCTGAAACCTTTTTATTTGGTTTTGAATTTTAGATGTCGTATACAAAAGAAAAAATAATGGAAATGAAGAGAGTGGCAATACCAATACAGTCTTGGTTATGGTAATATAACACAGTAATGGTGTAATGTGTTGTGGTATGAATAGGTCCAGAAACTAAAGGAAACAGAAAATCAATGATTCATCACCCAGATAATGTTTTATTGCTTTTAATTATTATTATAAGTTTATTTTTTTACAGAGAGGTAATAATTATAGATCTTAATTTTTTTTATAAATTGGGAGAGCAATCTAAGGATTAAGAGACCTACAATATTCAGAGAAAAAAAAAAGATTCCATCACTGACAGGTAGAAAATGAGGAGTCATAGAATAGAGGCACATGTTTCAATGTTACTACAGTACCTTACATTACAATATGTTTTGTTCTCTTACCCAACCCAAGTCTCTGACCCAAGACCTACTTTTGACTCTACCTCCCTTCCATTGTTTTGGGAAGTAAGACCATGGGACCCATACAGTTGTACCACAACAAAGCACCATCTCAATTTATTTTATTGTAATGTGGGGTAGGTGAATAGCGTTAAGTGTATAGCCCCTTTCTTTTTTCTACAGTTCCACTGGCACAAAGTGGAAAAGGCATAATCCCAGCCTAGGTTATATTGAATCTGTGGGCCTTTAATCTTGTGGCTTCACCATTCAGTCTATGTTCTTAGATTTGAACAACTACATTTGCTCATAGCCATTTTGCCAGTTGAGGAATTGGAAATTCCCAAATTAGCAGAAATTCAAATAAAGGTCCTAGATCCCTAATACAGGTATGAAATCTAATATCCAGAATGTTTGTGATTGGGTTTTACAGGGGTCTTTCCATTATTTGGATCTCAATACCTGAAGTCTACTAACATTTTTATAAATTAAATAAACCCAAAAGATTGTTTTGCCTCCAATATGGAGTTATGTAATTTAGCTACCATCAAGTACAAGGTACTGTTTTATTATTACAGAGAAAAAAATAGAAATATGTGCTGCATAGTGATGAGTGAATATGTCCTGTTTACTTCTGCAAAAAATTCACAAAATGGCAAAAAAATTCCTGACTTTTGTGAAGTGCTCAACTTTTTTGCTGCAACCACAATGTATTTGACACAACAACTATTTTTTTTGGCACTGAATTTTAAAGTCCGCTTTGTGTAAAAAAAATAATCACCCATGGCGAAATGTGGAATTTTGCAGTGAATCTATGCCTGCTGAAAAATTTTGCTCATCACTAGTGATGCACTCTATGGCAAATAGCATTCCCATAATTCAGATCTTTTTGAATAATAGGTTTCCAGATAAGTGGTCCTGTAACTGTTGCAAAATGCAGCACACTATTGCAGAAAACTCTTTGCTCTTGTATACTATAAACAGGGAAATACCTTATGGATATTCCAGAGTTCTTGGTAATAAGCTGAGTCTCTAACCAAAGGAAAGCAAATAATAAGCAGCAAGACAAAATACTTCATATACTGGCATACCCTTGGGCTTATTCACTAACTCGGTTCAAGTTTTTATACTGCAGTAAAACATAGCAAGCATTGAATTTCATTAGTAGTAACAGTAAAATAATGAAAACAAATGGTTCATTTGGTTCATATTGGTGACTGCCTGACACAATTAACACTATGTGAGAAAGTAACTTAAACTAGAATTACTGGACATTTGACCAAAAATCATTATAACCTTACCTGATTTTGCTTACGCCTTTATTACACAATGCAACTCATTTGGTAAGACCCTTCTAGATTCCTAATATATGTTTAGGGCTCTAAAGGTGAAATGCAGCATGTTAATAAAACAGACATTAAATCAGCAAGAATACACAGAATATAAACACAGCAGTCACCTTCACTGCATGACAATTACAGTTGTGAAGCAAGCCATTATCTTTAGCAGTGTGCTTTTGCTTGTGAAACATGACCCTCCAGCCTAATGATGCAGCAATTGCTCTCTGAAGAAGTTGCTGCTCAAGCAATACTCCTTAGCGACTATTGACAGCTATAAATCCCATCTACCTATTATCCCTGCTCTTTGGCTGCAAAAGCCACAGTAGAAAAACAATGATCAGAGAGTCTAAAAAGAAAAGAGCAGGACATTTTATAGAAGGGGGTGGAAATTAAATCACCAATAAATGTTTCAAAGGGCATATGAAATATTCATAAGAAGAAAGTTTAGTGTTGAGGAAATCTTGCCAAGGAAGGTGACAGAGAAAACATAGAAGAAAATATATTTTGTTAAAGAAACGTGCCAAAACAAGTTGATGCAATGGAAAAAGCATTCGCAAATACAGATATGATATATATGGTATATTGTATTTGAGAGACTAATATCACTGCATGAAACATTTGATTTATACACACTAGTCTTTGTCATTTGAAATAAACTGTTTGTGAACACCATATAGTTACATAAATGTAGTACACAAAATAGACATTACATTTACACCCATGGGATAATCATAAAAAAATACTAAGGGTAATTTACAAAGACTCCAGATGCAACTGCAAATACACTAAGGGGTGCCAAATTCCCCCTTAGTGCACATTTAATAACACTTATGTCTGGGTCTTGCTGCACTCTGCATCTCATGATGGGTTCAAAATCAGAAGTAAAATGCAGAGTGCAGAACTGGTAGGTTGTGATGAGTGAATTTTTTCAGCAGGCACAGATTTGTAGAGAAATTCCACATTTCGGCATCAGTGAATTTTTGGCTGAAACTGCATCAAAAATTTGTCACAAAAAATTTGCTGTGACAAAAAAATCACAAAGACAAAAATGTCACAAAGACAAAAATAACACAGAGACAAAAAGTCGCCACAAAAAAATTGACTTCAATGCTCTTCTGAAGATTCATTTTGCTGGGAGGCAGCACACAATAGTTACGCCACTGGTTCAAAGCATTTTAGGTTGTGTCTGATGTTTCTCTTTGCACTTTGTCCACAGTTTGTAATTTCTAGACCCTGTTTTTAAGTTATCGTTATCCCATTCTAAATGAACTGATTCAAAATCTCTTCTTGAAGGCCATAGGAGTCATTCTTGACCCCAGGGGTTGCAAGTGCAAGAGCACTATGGGGTTCTTGTCAGCATCATGTTAGTGAAGGGAGCCACAGGCTGTTTTGGAGCACACAGGCCTGCAGCTATTTGCCCACACCAAAATGCAGCAAACAAATGATGCCTCATGTTTGGATATATTAGATGTATGCTGTACTGTATCTATATATATATATTTGGGTTTCAGTATCATTTATATGCAGACGATACCCAAATCTACCTCTCTTCTCCAGACCTGCCCTCACTCCTAGCTTGTGTCAACGACTGTCTACCTGCAATTTCAGCATTCATATCTTCTCGTTACCTATAAATCAGCATGGACAAAACTGAGCTGGCCATCTTCCCACTTTCAAACTCTGTTTCCCTACCTGACATCACTGTCTGCATGTAAAATAATAAAATAACCCCAATTCCATAAGTTCGCTGTCTAGGAGTCACATTTGACTCTGCTCTATCATTCATTCCTCATGTTCAAATACTCTCTAAATCCTGTTGGTTTCACCACAAAAACATCTCTCGTTCAAACTCTCCTCACTCATGAGCCAAAATTCTCATCCACACCCTTGTCATATCTCGTTCAGACTACTGTAACTCACTATTACTGCTTTCCCTGTCTAAACTGGCCCCACTCCAATCCATCATGAACAGTGCTGCCAAACTCATACACCTCTCCTCCCACTCCAAAAGTGCTGCCCCTCACTGCCAGTCCTCTGCTACCTGTCAGGTACAGGATTAAGTTTACGATTCTTGTACTCACCTACAAAGCACTCACTGGTGCCGCACCACTCTATATAACCACCCTAATCCCCAGGTAAACCCCCAGATGCAACCTTTGCTCTGCACATGACCTCCTTCTCTCCTACTCATTTATTACCTCCTCTCACTCTTGCATCCAGGACTTCTCACATGCTGCACCTATCCTCTGGAATGCTCTGCCCCATACCATTAGACACTGCCAGTCTCCAGGCTTTTAAATGGGCTCTTAAAACTCACCTCTTCATTCAAGCCTATAACCTAAACCCTCAGCACCTACCCTACTCTTTGCTCACACACACTAACCACTGGTTTTCACCTCTTACTCTTAGCTTACTGTCACTTCACATACCAACATGAACTCATCACACTGGTTACCCTGACCTTACATCTCAACCGCCCTTCTTCTTAGAATGTAAGCTCTTGCGTGCAGGGCCATTTATATGTTTATATGTACATGTTAACTGTTTTGTCTTGTTGTACCCCTTTTAATCTGTAAAGAGCTGCGCGAAACAACAGCATTATATAAATAGTAATAATTATATTGTTGTATTGCACATGTTTTCCTCTAAACACTTAAATATTGCAGTGCTCTGCTTGTATATTGAAAAATGGTTAGCAAATGAGATGGCTTTTGAACGTGGCCACTTTGCTTGTTTGTTGTGCCTGAATAACGCGTTGATGGTAATTTTGCAAAGTGCAGTTTAGAGAATATTTTCCTCTGCTGCTAAATTTGTTGGGGTAACTCAACCTACAGAGGGGCTCAAATTATAAACGTATAGCAAAGCTAAATTATATGCACAGAGAACAAATTAGCCCTACCTGTGTTTAAATGTAAAAAGCTGGGCAAGATTGGTGTGTTTAAAGTGCAAATATAACTGTGTATTTGGATTCATTAAGAGCTTTTTAAATATGGCATATTTCCAAATTGCCAATACAGTGCATACAGGCATTTCTCTGGGTTTAAGAAACACCACACTTTTGATGGTAGAGAAAAAATATAGCCAAACAATTTTTGCAAATTACAATTTTATCCACAAAATCACCATCAATGGTATATTCACACACAATGATCACGGACAGTGGCCACACTCACACAAACATCCATCTCATTTGTGAGCCAATTGCGAATATTTGTGCAATAGGCACACAGCTCAAACACAGAAAATATGGGCACAGCAAAGCAAAAAAATATATGCTGCACTGTGTTTATAAATAACCCCCACACAAATCCCTGCTTGCATATAAATATATGGAATTTGTGAGTTAACCATATTTAAAAAGCTCTCAAGGACAATCACAGAGCTAATACAAATACTTTGTACTAATTTATATATGCACACTAAATACACCAGTTTTTTTTTTAATATAACCACATGCAGGGATACTTTGTTCTCTCTGCAAATAATTTAGCAATGTGCTGTGCTTCATGTTTAAATTAGTCCATTAAATCTGAACATGTACCACCATTTTTGACAGATTCAAAAAATCTGGACACATAATAGATTTAAGAATAAATACATTGAAAACTTGCTTTGGAGGTCTTGCTATGCTCTGCATCCAGCATTAGATTAGAATGGTCCCTTGCAATCTCTGCCCACCAGTGCTCCCTAAATTGTATAGGAATGAATCACAAGTTAGTTGATAGGTATGGGGAACTGTTCCACATAAATACAATTATGCCAAACACAGGTTGTGCTGTATTAATGGAGTTCTAGTGCAGATTCTTGCACTGAATAAATATAAATAAGTGACTTGCTCATCTTTTCTGCAGCCTTCACTATCTGTAAATGAGGTCCCCTGTCTATAATGAGTTATCATTGTCCCATCTTGAATGAACCAATTCAGTATCTCTACATGAAGGCCATATGTTGGGATAGATTAGATGTACACTGTACTGTGTGCCTGAATCAATTCACTGAATCTTCATGCTGTATGTTTGAATCAATTTATTGAATCTGCTTTCATGACATATGTATCAATTGATTCATTATAACTGGGTGCACTCTGTATGTTGGTTTCATATCATCTGCATTCATGCTATATGTTTGGATTAAGTCATTCAATTTGGCTTATCATATGTAAGTATTAGTACATTAAATCTGGGTTCATAACATATGCTTGGAATAATTCATTAAATATGGCTACACAGAGTATGTTTGCATTGGTTTGCAAAATCTAAACATATACCATGCTTTTTTGATGGGGTTATAAAATATGGACACATAACGGATTCTAGGATCCATTAACTGAATCCGGATGCCTCCCATGAGTTTGGATTGTTCCTGATTGTAATGATATATGTGTGTGTGTTTGCGTCCTTATAAGTGAAACAGGAAGCCTTCATTACTCATTAAAGTCATTAATACATGCTAAATAATCTAAACATATTGCTAAGTCTACAAGGAATCATAACATTTTATATTTAACTATTTAGCACATACATGTATTTTTTGCTTATTAACAGCTATTATTTACATACTGTTCTAGTAAAGATTGGATGACCACTGAAGAGATAGATGCAAAGGTTTTCTTATTATTACACACCGGCTACAGAGATACATAGTTACTTTAGGTTGAAAAAAGTCCATTAGCTGCTATAAATGACTAGACATACAGCAAACTAAACACCTTTTATTACATATGCCCTGATAAGTCTGACAGAGTCTTAGATAAAAACATGGAATATGGAGTCCCCAATCTCTTTGAGGTATATTTACCAATCTTTGCCCACCCATTTGGGTTTGTACCATCCATAAATTTAAATTAGGATTTTTGAACCTGCTTAAGAATTTAACAACCCAATGACAGATTTTTTTCAACTGTGCAAGGTGCAGACAGTAGCCAGACTGACAAAAGAAGTACTTGCTGAATAGGGTTGCAGGTGCGTGACAGATTGTGATATAGTTTGGGGCTGCCATGACTTTGGTGGGCCGCATATCAGGGGAAATAGTGAGAGGGGAAGGCTTGAATGGGGGCTGGTAGAGGGGATAGGAGGCGGGTCAGGGGCAGATGGACAAGTTTTACAAGTTTGTAAAACTGGCCCTGTCTGGTATTACTATTACTGGCTAGGCTGGTAAAATACCAGCAAGGTGGCAATCCTATTGCTGAATGAGCATTACATGAAACCTATTGTCTAAATATTGTCTAATGAAAATATTTGTTCTTAAACATGCAGTTTTTTTCCATTTACATTTTATTACATTTTCCCATTATATACATCTATATAAAAATGCATCAAAATACAAATGCAAATTTTCTTACCTTTCCTGAAATACCTGTTGATCCTAGCAAAAGAAAGAGATCAATAGCATCATCTCACAGAGAAGGTCAGTATCAGGCAGAAATGCTCTCATTGTTTGTTTTTGGTCCGAGGTTTATTTTGAAAATAATAAAGAAAATAACATTTAAATTGCATACCGAAATTTACTACAAAGGCAATATTTGTGACATTCCTTTCCATCCCACATTCACTAACTGTATGTACAGTGTGTGTTGTATTATTTACTGATTATGCAGGGCACAGAATATGCTGGCACACTATAAATAAACAATAATATGTCTAATCTTCCTGCAAGAAACTCTTCTCTGCCAAGGAGTGCTAGAGGGCCATCACAAAATGTACAGATGCAGCCAGACTAACATTTGCTGAAGTAACATGACAAAAAAACAATGTTGCTGTTGTGTTTGGTCCAAGTAGAATAAAATACACTGTTTCATGGGAACCTAATTTGCAGTTATATGGCCCTTGCCAAACAATTTCTTGCTTCATCTCCAGCTTTCTTTTAGCATGGGACTGAAAAACAATTTATTGTATGAAGAAGCTAACACTTGGATTTGGATCAGGCTCTCCAATAGTTAACACTGGTCTCATTGTTATTATGAAATAGCACCAGTCCTCTTGTTCTGGTCTTTAGCATCAACTGTCTAGAGGAGAATTAGAGAAAGAAACATACTATCAATCACAACACATACAGTAGTTTTGTGGGAGAGGGTGGGGAGAACAATATAGGCTGAAAACAGCATTCTTTAGTTCATCACATTTAAAATTCAGCAAGTTATCTACACAATATGCCTAATCACTGTTCTCTTGTAAACACTTGTATTTGTAAATTACAAAGCAGAAATACAACTTTGCACAAACACTAAACAAATAAAATGAATAAATATCTATGTCACATTGGCTGAAATTTTATTTATTTATTTTCAAGCATTTAGTAAGTTTTACTCTGGGAGAAAGGTAAAAACTTTATCCCAAAGTAAAACCATTTGATTTTACTGCAAGATGTATGGTAGATTGCCTTAGTTGTACATAGGGCAGTAAATACAATTTCTTATTAGAAAACTACGATAGGAAACATAATGAGTATTTTGAATATCTACAGGTAACTAACATGACAAAACTGTGCTTCAGGGAAATGGCTATTGTCAAGTAATAACATCAGAACTCAACAGTGTTATAAAAGATAGAACAGAAATTGAGAAAGAAAGAGACCTTTTTAGAGTCAGATGACTGCCTGATTTCCCTTTGCTTGAGTCTCAGCAGAACTCTTGCAGAGCCATGAAATCATGTCTGAGGCATATTACATAGCAATGTGTACTTCAGTCATTAAAGGAGAAGGAAAGGTTAAATCACTGGGGTGTAAAAATGTTAGGCATCCCATCATTATCATAATCGGTAACCCTGGGCCGGTCACCAGAAAACTGCATCAGCCAAGGGTAAGCACTACAGAATGATTGTCTTCTTCTGCTCCTTCATTCTTCAGTGGTTTCCAGCCAGTGCTTTAGCGGAGTAAAAATGCCTGTGAAACATTCATGTGCACCAGACGGGAAGAAGGAAGAAGCAGAAAGAAAATCACTCACATGGTTCTTACTCAGGTGCAGTACAGTTTTCTTCTAACAGGAGCACTGGCTCAGGGTATCAGGTAAGTGATTATAGCATTTTCAGTTTAGAATTGGCTGGAAATATGTCAAATAGTGATGAGTGGAATTTTCCGGCAGGTATGAATTTGCCCTGAAATTCTGCACTTTGCCATTTGCAAATATTGAATTAGAAAACACAGCAAAATTTTATCAGAACAAGTCAACAATGTTTACCGGGACAGATTCTTCATCATTAATGTCAAGAAAAACGCTCTACTTATTTATTTCTTTTTATCCTTTATTATTAATACAGATATTTGTGCACGTGGATAAAACGCAAAATATTTATGCTCCAAGGACATTTCCAAAGACCAAGGCCACAAAGAAAGAAAGAAGGAGCCTTGATTAATATATAAAAGCATGTGTTAATAAGAACCTTGGCCTAACACTAAGAACAAGAAAATGACCTTCCTTCTCAGGGCCTCGTATGTGGTTTCCACAGGAACATGTTTAATTAAAATGCAGTTAAACAACAATTGGTGATTCATGTGTGTTCACCTGTACACCCTAAATAGAAAATGAATATGCTTCATTAAGCAGGTTGTTTAGAAAGCAACAGAGCTTAAATAAGAAACGTATCACCTAAGGAAGATGTTAATTATGTTATTGACCACTTTGCTCTGCTAGTATGATCTAAATGATCCTTGGAGCATCAAATTAAAGTGGTATTTTTCCTTTAAATTAACTTTAGGATAATGAAACTGGTCTATTTTATTTTCTGTTTTTTTACTGATTTAGCTTTTTTGTAAAGCAGGTCTTCACTTTAAAATTTCAGCAGTTGGTTGCTAGGATCTAATACTAATAAAAACTCACAATATGTACAAATAATGGCACAAAAGTATGTGCAATCTTAAAAATAAATAATAATTAAAATAAACAGTTAACTATTAAGAATCTTGGTTATAATTTTGAGAATGATATATCATAGGTGGAAAGCTGTGAATGAGTCATCCAATGTTGAATTGGGAAATGATGTGGAAGCTTATCATACGGTGTAACTGCTGTATACAATGGCTTCCAATTTTCACAACGCACAAGACTCAAAAATGGAGATTAAAATGAAGTTCTGTAATCATTTCCAGGCTCCCACTCTAACGGGGGAATGTAGTAGTAGTCATGAACAGAAAAAAAATCACAATGTAATATTCTTCAATAGACTGTTACTGCATTGCAGTAGGTGTTGCAATATTTTGTAGCAAATGTAACAACTTTTTTATTACGAAGATGTATAAAGGTGAAAAGGGCCCTAGTCAATTACCCTCCATAAGTAAAGAGGTATGGGAAGGAAGGGTTCTGCTTAGCCACCTGTTTTATCCTGCACATGTTCATTACCCCAAAGGACCCCAGTAAGAGAAAACTAATGTTGTTGCGGAACATCAACTAAGCTTTTCCCCTAATCCTACCAGTGCCAGCAGGCAGGATATCCTAAAGAGAAGGACATTGCAATCCTTTGGTTTTATTTATTGATATATTATTGTTTCCTTATTGCTCCTGAGCAATAATGCAGCACTAAGGTTATTTTTACACAGCCATTATTATTTTGCAGAAAGAGAGGAACTGTAAGGATTTACACTCTTTCCCTGGCCTATGGATAGCATTAGACCTTACCAGCTTTAACCTGTGAAATCCAAACAAACTTTGCAATTATTGTATAAGCAAGTGTGCAATCTACATTGTAAAATAATATTTTGGATAACGATGAAACATCACTACTCAAACTACAAATGAAGGAATTTAAAAGTAACTCACTATTGTAAAGGAAATCAATTCTCTGATCTAGTAGGAAAATACTAAAATATGAATATCCAAACAATACTCTGTTTACTTGAGTAATAAATCAATAATAATAATAACAACAACAACAATATGCAAATGATTTTAACCAGTGGGTTCTCTGCATGCTAAAGCAGTTTGTTTCCAGTAAAAACTGAAGACCTAAGTGGTACATTTCTTGTTATTTTCTCAAAAAAACTATTTACCAACAACTAAAACAGTGCTAACAAATTAAGACCGAAAATGCATTCTAGGAGGCAATAAATGTTATTCTGTTTAACAAAGTCTTGAGCCCAGTGGGATTGTACAAATGTAGTAGAGGACAAGAACCCCTTTACTAAACTATTAAATACTGCAGCTACACACAATTACAGTACCTCAAAAGACAGCAAGGATTTTAACAAGTGCCAAATATTCTGCCCCATAATCCTTGTTAAATGTGAATAGAAAATCTAAGACACAGTAATTGCTGTTAGATTACAAGCAGTGCTCCACTAATTAATCAGTAAAGATCAAGAGAAGCCCTTGCAACAGCACTAGGCCACTGACAGCACATGGAGATAAATTGACAATATAATTAGAATGGGCAGTTTGAATACATTCCCTTACCCTTATTTTGGACAAACACAAAGCATTTACCAGAGTTCACTGGCTTTACTTTTCACAAATGCAGGCAAATTATAGCCTTGCTGAATTCTTTAGATCAGCCTTTACAGCTTTATTTACAATCAAATTGTACTGCAAAATACAATAAGGCATTTTTTTCTATAAAACCCATACCAAAATATTTTAACATGGGAGTAGTGTTAGTTACACAGCTTAGTAACTGGTAGGTGATATATTATTAACAACCTCTAAAAGCACGTATGCATTATATATATGATTCTTTAAAGGTAACTACACCAAAACCATTATCCAGTAAATATAAGCATTGGCCCTAATTTTGGAAAGGCCTTACAAAGTAAGCTTCCTCGCTATAAATTTCTTATGGTCTGCCCCAATGCTGCCCTATCCCAGTCTAAACAAGAGCACTATAGCACACTTAAATAATAATAAATCCAACCCACAACACTTGTTTTCCATAATTAGCTCACTTCTTTATTCAATTCATCTCTAGCTTTTGGTACTTTCCCCTATTTATTCAAACAGGCCTGTGTCAAGCTCATTCTTAAAAAGGCTATACTAGACCCAGTATGTCTGTCTAACTATTGCCCTGTCTCTTTCATACCCCTAGACTCAAACCCTTTGGAACATTTTGTCTTTTCTCATATTACTAGTTTTCTTAGCACCCATAACCTTTAGGAATCTACAGAATCTATCTTTTGACCTGCACACTTCACTAATGGACCTTTGTAGACCTATGTAGAATTGCAAATGTCCTTCAGACTACCAAGGCCAAAGGGGAGTTCTCTTTCCACATTCTCCTAGACTTATTGTCTGATTTTGATACTGTTAACCATTCTGTCCTTATGCAAATTCTCTATTCTCTGGGTATTCGAGAGCAAGCTGCATTCTAGTTCTCTTTCTACATTTCTAACAGGAACTTCTTTTGCTGTCTCTTGCTGTCATGTTACACATGCATTGTTGTTTCATGCTTTGCCTTTCATTTTATTTGTTCCCATCTCTCCCTCTGTAGTTTCCTCAGTTTTCTGTCTGTGTTGTTAACTCCACCCCCAGCAGTATCTTCTGGACTCCATTTTAGTACACATATATATATTTGCTGGAGTGGATTATATTATGATATTTTGACCTATCTGAATGTTCACTGAATGTTTAAAATATGTTAAAATTATCAAAACAGCACAGGTTTACCTGGTAAGGGGGATCAAACTCCCAAGGGAGAAAAAAAGTCAGTAAACAATTGCACTACTGAGTTATAACACACATGGAATGCTGGATTATATACTAGATTCCTGAACCACTATAACTCAGATATCACTACTAAAAAAATGGCTAAATGATCCATCAATGTGTGAAATCACACCAAATCAAACCCACACACATTCCATACAGTGACCCATTACCACGCTCAATAGTAATGAGTCTCAGTGGCAAAAAATGGGTCAACCTGCCTCTCATGCAAACAACTCCCCAGTGCCTAGTACAAAGAAAAGCCCCCATCAGGTAAATAATAAAAAAGAGAGAGACCCTGCCAGATTTGAAACTAAAAAAGCGCTTTTTATTTTCAGGCAGGGTCTCTCTCTTTTTATTATTTACCTGATGGGGAGCTTTTCTTTGTAAGCAGTAGGCACTGGGGAGTTGTGCAGTAATTGTATAATTGTTTTTTTTTTTCAGCCAGCTGCAGGTAGATCAATGAATGCAACAATTTGATGGAGCCCAAAACTACACTGCATACTCAAAGTGAGGCCTTAGCTGAGACCTATAAAGACGCATCATTTTGTTTTCATCCCTTGAGTTAATGCCCTTTTAAGACAGCACTTTATTTGCTTTACTAGCTATGGAATGAGACTGCTTGGAATTAGACAACTTGTTATCTACAAAAATCCCCAGATCCTTCTCAATTAGGGATACCTCCAACACACTACCATTAAGTGTATAACCCTCATTTATATTATTTCTACCAAAGTGCATAACTTTGCACTTTTTAACATTGAACCTCATTTTCCAGTTTGCTGCCCAGTGTGCTGTTTTTTAGTTTTGTGAAAATGGTAAAGTAGGTTTAGTAGGTTTATTTTTCATGTCAAAACAGTGCTCACAAGAGCTGCCCAGTGGAAGGTAAGAAAATTACACCCAACAGGACCTATAGGAGAAGCTGTATGACCTCGAGATAAATTTGGACATCTTAAATAATGTAAAAAAAATATATAGTCCAGGCCTATCTATCAGGTTCAGTGAGGCTCAAAAATAGTGCAGATTTGCAAAGACAGAGTATTAAAGGTAGCACAGAATAGCCACAGTCCATAATTAAATCATGTTTCAGCATCTTTCATTGCCAAGAGACCATTTCATGTAGAAAATATACTGACTATCCTACATAGAATTCAACATTTTAGCTAAACAATTTCATTGTTTGAAAGAGCTTAATATTATTGACTGAAAATGTGTAAAGACCAACTTTGCCAGGATCAGTTCATTATCCCTTATTATATCTTTTTGCATTTTAGTAAACAATTATTGGAAATACTAAGATAATATCAGATAATATCAGAAGAAAATGCCTAATTTATTCTTATTGGGAATTAATAGAATTAAAAAAAAAACAAGTTTGTTTGTTTGAGGATGACTATTTCTACTTTAGATATTTAAAACAATATGTCTAGACAGATGGATATATAGATAAAGAGACAGATTAAGAAATAGATAGAAGATATTATGACATTAATTTTTTTAATCACAGAGTATCTTTGAGTGGAAAAAGACATGCATCCCTTCTCTGCAGCCATCTTCACATCAGCATGACACAAACAATTAGAATTTTGCTTCCCTTTTAATCCATCTTCTAAGTAGCAGCAAAACATTATACAATTTCTTCCCAACACCAACTGGCCTCAGTATAGTACTATAGGCATTATTGGCACTATCCTTGCATTTCCACGAATACCTAAATATAACCTATTCTATAACCTATTTTACCCATGATTTTATTCTGAATAAGGTACAAGGGCATTTTATGTTATTTACATTTATGCTGACCCATGTTAATCTGCTCATTACTGTATGTCACCAAATATTTGCATTTGAGAAAGACTTTTGTTTTGAACCACAGATATTGGAATGATGACATGTATAGTTTCCTAATTTGAGTTTGTTTTAAAAATGTGTCTCCATGCCTTTAAAGCACAATTTGGCTCCTACCAAATAGCATACCATACCTTTATGTTTGAGAATATACTCAGATTAGCTGAAGCTCAGAAACTAGTCTTACAACTGTACAGAGCCCTGCAGAAATCATTGCCCTCTTCGTTTAACCAAGCCTGCTGCAAATGACAAACAATGCTGCCCCAGATTATAGATGATATATGGGAAGAAGCTACAGACTCGCCATACAATTTCCTTATTTCGACTAGCAACAGAATAATAAACTTCAAGATCCTCCATCTCTATTATTACACTACCATTAGACTACATCTTTCCAAACAAACCCCCTCACTGCCCCAATGTCAACACCCATCAGCTGATTTTTACATGTGATAATGGTCTTGCCCAAATATTCAAAAATTTTGGAGGAAAATTGTTAAATGTCTCAGCAATAACCTGGCCTTGCCTCAAGTCATCTCTCCTGAAGCGTGCTTACTAGGAGTGGTTAATGATTTTGTCCCCCGGACTTTACCGTACTCTATTTTATGCCAAAATGAAAATTATTTTTTTTTCCTTTTGAATTTTTGATGTTGCCTGCAAACATAACAAGCAATAATTTATTAAAACATAACAGAAGTAAAATGTAAAGAGGATTTCATGCAAATAATTGAAAAAAAGCATAGCAAATATGCTCCATATGATGGTTGGTATCATAAAACAAGAGTTCTGACAAATAAAATCTTCAAATGTAAAATTCTTTACAAAATGTAAGTGTTCAAATGGTTTCATATGAATACGTAGAAAAGCTGTGCAAGTGTGCATGAATAATAGTAATGTAAATGTGTTTCTAAAGATTTCTTTCTACATTTGATAAACAGATATACAACAATCTCCAGGGAGCCGGATTAACATAACACAGCAATGTGCTAACTAATCAATGCCAAAAGTTGGAATAGCA
Source organism: Xenopus tropicalis (assembly GCF_000004195.4). NCBI lineage: Eukaryota > Metazoa > Chordata > Amphibia > Anura > Pipidae > Xenopus > Xenopus tropicalis. Next base: position 91,509,994 of record NC_030684.2, read on the forward strand.
CACTGAAAGAGATTTAACTGATGGGCTTTTCTCATTTAGTTACATAGAAAAGTACATTGATGTTTTTGTGATTATGAGATAATATGCCAGTGGTTAGCATTATTGACAAATATTGCCTTTTTCCCCCATCATTAACCTATTTGTGACCCTAGAAACATTGCTCTTTAAGAAAGATGGACTTTAAATGGCCACTAAAACACACAAAAAAGATAATACATTTACATTAGCATTCTAGTAATCTCTTTGGAAAGCGAATGATCTGTTGTTTGTTCTGCTATATAGACAAAATTCAACCATTCAGTCTTTCACTTACTATTTTCAAAGGAGCTTATATAATGCATATAACCTCTACTTACTTATTTCTTATAATTTAATAACCTTTTAAAAACTCAGAAGCCTGGAGTAAAGTGAGTTACTGGCATCTGAAAAAAGCATCAGAATACTACATAATTTCCTAAATTAAACCTCTTGAAACAGACCTGCCATCAGAAATGATGGGGCCCCATATTTATAATAATAATTGCTAACTAGCAGGCCCCTAGTTATTAAGCCGTGGTCGTCTAGGCAGAGGGCTCTGCCAACAAGTAGAATGGGGCCCTGATTATAAAAAAAAAAGCCTGTGGATGCATGGCCATGCCTTTGAAACCCCCCCCCCCCCATTCATTCATTATATTTAAAAACAAAAACATTGTTAAACTGATGTATTGTCTTTATTCATTCTTAGGAAGAGATTTAATGACAAGTAGAAAGTATTCTACTGGGCCTATTGTAGCTCTAGAGGGTTAATTTAGGGATGAAGCTGCAAGTGGGGTGGTGCAAAAAGGGACATAAATGTTGCACTTATCGATGCTTATTTCTAAAGGTACTTTAATGTATACTTGCACCCAAACACACTTCTTGCACTTCTGTATAGTTGCCATTGCAACCATTCTGCTCTGTCATGTGCAAGTCACCTACTGATGGTATGTAACCCAGGAGCTACCACCACAGTGTATGGGGCAGTTATTCCAGGGTCCCCCAGCAGGTTATCTTAAGAGACACAATACAGTTGCTCCAAAACACTGTACATCCACAGCATAAATAGTTGCATAATTCAAAAGAACAAGCAACAAGGATGCCATAATGCTTGGCGCAACTATATGGAAGTGCAATGAGCATGTGTGGATGCAATAAAAAATTATCAATACAAGCAACATGTGGATGCACTGTAGAACAAACTCACTTTCAGCTAGTGATGAGCGAAATTTTTCAGCAGCGAAATTCTGCATTTCAGCATTAGCAGTGGCAAAATGGCCACAAAAATTAGCAGCATCAATAAAGTCACATTCACATCAAATACATTCCGGTCAAGTTAAAAAAGCCATGATCATGCCAAAAAAGTTGAGCTTGTGTCCAAAAAGTCCCCTGTGTAAAAAAAGTTGCATGGTAGCTGTGTTTCACGAATGTTTTCGCATTTTCGCAAATTTTTTTGGCAAATCTAATTGGGACAGATTAGCTCATCACTATTCAAGAGTTATTCAAGCATACAAAGTTTCCATTCTCTGAAGTGTGGAAGTCTTGGTGGTCTTGTTTTTTCCTTTTGTAATCCCCCCTCCTGATTATGATTTTTCAAAGGTCTATTAAAGGTATAAAGTTCTTTTAGGTCTTGGGTGGCAAGATTTTTAGTTTTAAGATTAAATTTTTGAAATTTTGAAAATCCTGCACAAGGGGAAAAAACAATCAATGCAAGTAAACACAAGTGGGTTGAACCTACTCCTCTTTTCTTTCAGTGATTACCCTGAACTTGACACTCAAAGGATCAAAATCTGCCCCCTGTAATCTATCCTTTACCCAGTTCAGTATCCAAGTACACATAATATGTTCCAGGCCAGTTCAATCAGTAACCTTCAGCATGTTATTGTATCACATACTTTAGCAAAATAGATTATATCACATCTACTCTCACAGCAGTGTCTAGGTTTCTGAGTGGCATTGTCTGGCAAGATCTATTGTGTGTGAACTCATTATAATTTGAAATGTATTTCAATATCTTAATATCCCTTTCAATATTTTCTTCTGCCACAGATGTCAAACAGGCCAAAGGGCCTGGAACTGTTTCCCTGTTTGATTACTGGTATCATGGCAGCAATTAGCCATCTATTGGTACCATGCTAGACATCAAATCATAGAAGTTTAAGTAATGGAGTAGAGTTTTATTTTTAATGTTAGTCCAAAGAAGGGACCATACACTCATGAAAGTTTTCTTTCTAATAGTTCTATATAGTTAGGTACTTTGTATAACAGTTTAATCACAATTTATTGGTATAACAGTTTTACCACAATTTATTTATTTTATTCCATTGCAAAACAATGTTTTTCTTTCTTAACAACTACCTGAAGATTCCTTTACATTTTGTATTGCTGATGGATAGATAAGCACCTTTCTAAACTGACCATTTTTATAGGATATGTCATTATGGATTTGTCTCTTCAAAAACTGTTTTTTTTTTGGTAAAAAATATAGTTCAACTGGAAAAACACATAATGAAACACTCACATCAAACACTCACAGGGAAGTTCAGCAAGAGGAATTATGTACTGCAGAGTAAAAGTTTGAAGACAGAACAACAGAGGAGCCACTTCACTTGTACAGGAAAATTCTTCAGAAGCTCTATTAAGAAATAACCTTTGCATCATGGTAACTATTCGTGGAAATGTTATGCCAGTAGGATGGTTAGTTTTATCCCTATCCTTCAGTAATATACTTAAAGGAAAGAGCTGTAACATTTTCTGTGCTGGACAGCAGAACAAATAATTAAGATTCTTAGAGAGGGAAAATGGCATGGATGGTAGAAAATTGTATCAGTTATAACTTCACAAAAGTCACAGTCGCTGAAAGCAAATGTGCATTAAGACATTTTGGAGAGTACAAATTGTAGCGTCTGGTAGATGATCATAGAGTGCATAGTGTTATTGGCTGTATTAACTTCTGCTATATAGGAGGGGCCTTAGAGATATCTGTGCTACCAGGGTCATAGCTAGGTAAAACTGAATCCATTAAAATGCCATACACGATTTTCTTATACCTACTTGTACTCATTTATAGTGATGGGCGAAATGTTTTGTTGCGGAAAAATTTGCTGCCCATCCAAAAATTGTCGCCTGCATCAAAAGAATTGTTGGGGACAACAATTTTTTTGGATGCGCAACATTTTCGCTGTTTTTGAACGATTTGCAAATTTTTCGGCAAAGCAAAACGGGACAGATTCGCTCATCACTATTCATTTATATTAGAGCCATGTGCAAGTTGGTAGCATGCTCTGACACAAGACCAGAAGGAATGTAAAGCATTCCCCAGCATGCTGTGCCTTGATATATTCTACTTCTCTAGCATCTGGTCATTTGAACACAATTTTCTCTGGTATATATCTCAACATTTTGCACCTGATTGTGGCAGGTATATTTATGCTTGATTTCTGGGAAAGGATGTGGCATGTGGGTACAAAATATGACAAATTGTTTCATTTCTTTGTGAATTTGTGTAGCCAATTTTATTATTTATTTGATTTTAGGTATCAAGGATAAGTCAAGCATTAAAGTTATGTTTTTTTATGTTTAAAATTATGTTTTTAATAAAGGAATTTTATGTCAGGAAACAAAGTATTTTTTAGATAAATCCATTACATTTCTTACAGTAATGATCACATTGAAGATTGCATTATATAATGCATCATTTGATATAGCCCTGCAGCTGTAAAATGTACTATAAACAGCTTAATTAGTTATTTACAACTGCTGGTGTATTTGCAGTAGTGGAAATTTCCCCACAGCCAGTGGCATAACAAATCCCATTCAGTAATGCATTAAAAGGCACTCCTTGCAGCGCCATATTGTTGCTCTGGGCTCCACACTTTCTGCCTTCTATTGCAACCGTTGCTCCTATTAAGATATGGAAAGACTGGAGGTACCAACACCTCCAGACCAGGCAGTAACCCCAGGGCTCCCACAGTGGCCTGTATCAATCATCACAGAACAGTTGTGCAAAAAGAGCTGGTTGCACACATCACTGGCTCACTGAATTCCAGAAGTAATGCAACTGAACATAGAAAATGTTCAATGCAATTGTGTCTGATACATGTTGAATTAGGCAAAGGATGCGAATTGTAATGCATCAGTTGTAATTGCATCATGTGCTATTTACCCTGGGAGTGTTGCCGGCATTCTAGGAAAAAATGGGGAATGTGCTCAAAATTGCACTTTGTTCCCTGCATTTGTTGTTGCATATAATCCCTACAATGTAGGAACACAAATCTTAGGATGGTGGGGCCAAAAATAATTTACCATAGATGTGCATTTTGCTGCGTTTTGTGTAATTTTAGTACTTTGCACTTTATGAAGCAGCCTGTCACAGGAGAGGTTCATTCTTATTGACATCCCTGGAACTCAGTTGCTGCTACACACATGCTTGACTACAGCCGTGCTCCTAAAGACTCACATCTAACACACAGAGTAGTAATCAATAAATGCAAATACATTATGACTGCTTTTTTATTTAAGCACCATAAATGATCATACAAATGTGTTGATATGATCATAAACGATTTGTACCAAGTGATTACACACTTTGATCTGAATTGCACCAATAAATGAATCATGGTCAATGTTTGCATATATTACCAAGTAACACTTCACCACATCATCTAATTTTAACCTTAGGGATATGTTTATTTGACGTGTTAACTAAAGTGTCATAATTAGGAGCCTAATCTCTGTGGTAATTAGTTGGGTAATCTCCATGGTACCTTGATAAAACAGACTTGTTTAAAATTGCATGTACAAGTAGAAAATAAAACAAGAAAGCTTAGTCTATCGAAGAGATTACAGAGTATTCAGATTAAACACAATGAAGACAATTCTTTTGCAAGCTGTTGATATGAAATAAAATAAGAATGGGAAGCAGGTCTTTGTATTTGTTTCATGCTTAAATTAGACTGTTATATGCGGATCAATAAACTGCCATCATTTTCATTTTGTTGATGCTTTTTTAAGTACTCAAGTATCAATGTCTCTTTCACAGAGACTCTTTATTTCAATAAAGCCTTTGGCAGTCTTCAACACAGCTTCAACATAACAAAGACCTTGCCATACAAACTCAACAGTGACAGCTTAATTTTGTCCTTGCAAATACCATTACTTAAATAATACATTTTTTTATTCATGGTTAGATTTATTTCCTCAAATTGCAAGAATTAAACCTCTATCTGTATCATTAGTTTAGGATTGTTGAATTTCCTGCTTTTTATCATCCCATTAGTGTGTATTTGTAGGTTGGATCATTATTTCACTGATTTGCACTTTAAACCACATTATTTATCTCAAAGTATATAAAGGGTAACTACATCTATGAATCTTGTGTGCCCACAAAATGTCAATGTTGCATGTCTCTCAAAGTAGAAGTTTTGCACACCACATATGTTGGTAAATGCTGGTGCTATGTCCTAGCTAGCAGACTATATAGAGGCAGACAAGCACAGATGAACCATGGGATATAAATAATTTGCCCATGTGTCGTTCTCTAATTATACAAGTCTGACAAAGCACACTTTTAAAGCTCTGTTTATGTTGCCACAGTCCAGATTGTGGACAATAACACTCAGCAAGAAAGTGTAAAACCTTAGCACTAGGTTCAGCTACACTGGTAATGGAACTGTGGCCAAAGGTATCTAAATATCTGTCTGCCCAGCATCTCATTCCTAAAACCAAAAAAAAAAGTTGGCTCTCACTGCAGTTTCTATTCTAAACAGCATTGTTGGTGGGATTTAATTCAATTTAGCCACAAGAGCAATAATGATGTTGGGCACTGATTTTGTGGATCTGACCTGTTTTGCTCTTGGCTTTCTAATTTATCCTGCAGGTTTTCAGTTGGGTGGAGGTCAGACCTTTGTGCAACCCAGTCAAGTTCTCCTACTTAGAACTTATATAATACGTTCCAGAAGTAATAAATACCAGAAGTACACAATTCTAGGCCAATATCTCTAGAGGTTTCAGATTGAGTCAGTGAAGTGCATACATTGTGTATCAGATTAAAACAACATGTTCTAAGCATAAAAAAAGAAGAAACAAGGAAAAGAATAAAATCTAAATATATACTAAAAAAAAATTGAAAAATAGGTTATAGTTGAAATTACTGCACAATATATTGTTTTTCCTCGTTATATTTTGCGTATTTTATTCTTTTCTCTTTTTTATTTTTGTTTGGTTATAACATTTTCCTTAAACCAGACTAATTATGTCACTATGTAACTGTCAAACTGTAAAATGCCATTTATCACTCCACTCTTCTGAGTCAATATGTGGTGACCTTCACACAACTCCAGATGAATATGGCATGGTGATGTTAGGTTTGTTTGTCTTTGTTCACCCATAACACCCCATGATCCTTGTGAAAACTGCAGACTGCCCATACACAGGTCCCAGTTTATTAATTATTGAGCTGACAGAGAATTGGGTAAAATGTAATGTTTTTTAAATGTTTAATGTTTTAATTCATTTCACATTTCAATATTGTTAACATTTGTATTTCTGGAGCAACTGATATATATCCCCTTAACTGACATTTATCCCACCAATAAAAACCAGTACCAGGTACTAAAACATACAACCAACATTTAAAATATATCTTTTTGCACTTTTGCTAGTATTAAACTAAGGGTGTCAATACTTTGTATGTTATGAGACAAAAATTACTATTACATCTGTATTTTCTTGAATAAGATGAAATATGCCTGTAGTATACTGTATCACTGCAGACAAAAGTAGTATTTTGATGTCATTGAAGGTACAGTATTAAACAATCTCTAAGAGACTACACCTGGTTGTCACCTAAGGCAAATATTGATTCCCTTGAAGCTCAATTGATGATGACCATTGCTAGTTGCCAACATGATTCCTTAGGGCAGATACAATTTAAGAAATATTTAATATTTTGATAAATGAATCAACAAAGTCAACTAAATAAATAGAAGAAAAAGATCTAATTGCACCTCAGATGATGCAAACTATTTCTGACCATGCTACTTATGCTCATATTTCATACCACTGCACCCACTCTGCCTAAGCAAAATGTGCTATTTCGACAATTTTGCTATCTTGTATTTTCCTTTGTAAGATACAAAACAGTGTTCCTATTTTCTTCTGGCTTTGTTACTTTTTAGTATTTTAGCAATAAGCTACTTTCAGATAATTTACTATTTGGGGACAAACACAAAATCTAACAGCTTTATAAAAGGAATAAATAACTAATCTGAATGTATTTAGTGTTCATCTATTTTTATGCTTGTTAAAGTGACTATGGTCTGTTAGGCTGACAACACATGTAAGTGATACATGGGGCTCCATAAATTCCATTTCAGCTTACCCAATAAAATCCACATACAATTGGAAAATTAAAAAAATTGTACTAGAAGATACTTTTACATTAAAATGTATTCTTAATCAACACAATAAAGACTGCATTTAACATTTAGAGGAACTTTTGACACTATTTAGGTTTTCTACTTGTAATGGTTTGCTGTATTTCTGTGGTATATAGTTATGGGTTCCATTAACAGGATTCAGAACTCTTGGTTTTCCCCATAACTTGATACTAAAAAGAAAAACATTAAATAAACCCAATAGAAATGTTATGAATGCCAATTTGGATTTATGTAGCTTAGATGGGAAAAAAATTAAATATTTAAAAAAAAATAGACTTATTTGCTTAAAATGGATTCTATTTGAAATAACCTTCAGTAGATATTGGGATTACAGATAAGAGATCCCTGTACTATACAAAGCTATACACTAATCCAGATTTGCATCACTAAATAGATGTAGATAACATACTTTCATTGTCAGCCATTGTCAGCCATGCAATGGTAAAGATAAGATGAAGTGATGTATTAAAAGATTGTCTTGCAGAACCCATCTATATAGTGACCGTTTGGTAGAATTTTGGGTTTTGCAACTTACTAGTTGATATTTCATCCTCGACACCCTCAGTGGCTGTGGTGAATAAGGCCGTGCCTTCAATCCATACAGATCTGGTCTCTACACTTACATTACATGACAACTTAACTTTACCTTTGATATCTCTACTTGAGGCATAGTCATTCTATTTTTAAATTCTTGTATACTTTAACTAATGGTATGTTTAATGAACCTTCTGGCTATAAAGTGGAACCTGGCTGTATATACATTTCTACCATTGCTCTAACTATAGAATTTTCGCTACCCATTCTAGATTTAGGGGCACATTTATCAAAGCACTAATTTCAGATTGTTCTAAGTACGATTGGAAACAATATGTACTAATATGATAATTTCTGATGTGTGTAAATTGCGCACAAATTCATGTTGTGGTCGTACAAAAATATTGTGGTTGTGATCCGAAAGTTACAAAATTTTCGTATCTGAAAGTTCGTAAACGGCACAAAAACCTTTTTGATTTTGAAACTTCAATGCATGATTTTGGAAGCCTTCCATAGGAGCTTGAATGAATTTCGAAATGTTCTTAGTCATTTCGAAATGAAAAAAGTTGCACAATTTTAACAATATTTTCATGGTCATTACAAAAAGTTCTAAACTTCACAAAAGATACTAATTTTTCGCAATCATGGTCGTCATCCTTTGATAAATGTGCCCCTAAATTTGCATTCAAAGTAAAAATAGGTTGTGGAATGCCCTGCCAGGTAACAACAAGAGGTCCTCCGTACTCACCAATTATCAGTATACTATATATATATAGGACATTAAGACACCGATGCACTAAAGGGCGTTAATGCATCATACATAGTTTTAATGCATTAAAAAGTGTTTGTTAATTAAGTACCAATTCATCAAAATAATTTCACATGCGTTACTACTCATATCACATGCACAATAATCGTAATTATTGCAAAGCGTTATTTCCATAGCATTGCGGTAATTATCTAATAGAAATAATACTAACGCATAATTCACAGACATATTTGAAGCATTAAAAGCATTAAATATTGCAATAAGTAGTGCTAATATTAACACCTTGGAGTAGGCGTTACTCAAAAAACATTGCGGTTCATGAGCTTTTGTGAAGACAACACAGAGTTTGCAGTTGGATTGGGAAGTGAAGGGCAAAATGTTTTGCCATGCATGGATTCTCGGCGAATTTACGCGTTTTGCCATTGGCAGATTGTTTTGAGAAACGGACGGGAAAATTTTCCGCAGAAAAATTCACTGCATGTCCAAAAATTGTCGCGGGCGTCAAAAGAATTGTTTCGCGTCAAAATAAATAGCCGGCGGCGTCAAAATAAATAGTTGTGGCGTCAAAATAAATAGTTATGCGGCAAAATAAATATTCTTGCGTCAAAATAAATAGTCGCGGCAGCAAAATAATAGTTGCGCGTCCAAAAATTAGTCACAGGCGTCAAAAGAATAGTCGCGGACATTTTCAGGGAAATGGTCATTTTCAGAAAGGTAGTTTAAGAAAGTAACAGTTACGTGCGTAATAGCGTGCACTAATATCATGTGCTATGAAATAACTCATAAATATATTGCATGGTTTAAAATATTGCTTAAAAATATGTAATTGCAAGATAAATAACGACAATAAAATTGCTTCTTAATTCAGACAAGTGTCCTTTTTGTGAATCGATCGTTAATTCTCCAAATATAAGAAGTGATAATATTTTTAACGTATTCTATAAATAACACTGTTTTTTTCGGCCTTCAGTGAATCGGCCCCTCTGTGCATTGAGATTACCAAATTTAGCTTTTGGCATTAAAATGATCCATGGCAGGTTTTTTGGCTTTCTCTGGGTAAACTAAAATTTAGGCAGATTTCATTTAGACCAAAAGGTTGAACTCAATGTCTGTGTACCTTTTCTTAAGATAAAGTAATATGTTATGTTATGATACTATGTAAAATAGACTAGTAGAAGTAGCAGAAGTGGTGCTTATCAGCGAACAGGGCTTAAAATTTTATAATTTTTCAGGTCTACTTTATAATAATATAATATTATAGCATAGTTCTTTAATATAATATTATAATATGGTATTAAAATATAGGATTATAGTTTTATATGTACTCAATTGCAGTTCCTGTTCAAAAATATTTTTCTTTTAGCATGTTCTTAAATAATTTTTTCAAGTCCTTATTTTCTTAATTGCCAGTGACAAGATAAGATATACCCCTGTGCAATTCTCTGTTTTTACAGATATTTTGACATCAATCAACAAGACAGCGTACATGATTCTGAAGGGAAATATTACTATATTATGTTCTTTTATCAAATACATTTCCCGGGTCAGTTTGGGGACTGTATTGTTCCTTCTTTCCTTGAACATTGTCAAATCTTTTGAGTACTTTTATTATTAGAATATTTCATCAAGATTTATCTTGATCATCTGAGACATAATTACTAAAATCTCCTGCCTCATTTAATATCCATAGTACATCAGCCATTCTCGTGCATCTTGGCAAACAGTCTTGTACAAAGACAAGCCTTTGACACATCAGAAAGGTAATCCCATAGACCGCGTTCTCTAAGGAAAACAGGGGAAATCATTTTTTTGAAACAAAGATTTTTTTCTCTTTCTGTCTGAAATGCAAACATAAATGAGAATGACATAACTTATCTGAATGTTAATGATGAATTCAAGCTCTAAATATTGAAGATTTTTACTACTAGTTCATTATTGCTTTTTCCTTATTATATAACAGCACTGAGTGAATTAAAAAATAGAAAATAGAAAATAAGTATTTAAGTCTTGTATAGTTTATATATATATATATATATATATATATATAGTCAATAGTACACGCAAGTGTTTGATCTATATGTATATTTTCATAGAACAAATAAAGAACAAGAGGCCATCTCTTTAGACTTGATACATTGAATATGCATCCAAAGTAAAAATAGGTTGTGGAATGCCCTGTCAGGTAACAACAACAATAATTCCTCTGCACTCACCCATTATATATATAGGACATTAAGACACACTGTGTCTACTGATTCAATATACATTTTCCAAAGGTACTGAATTTTACCTGCAACTTGCTTGTTTTTAAGGTTAAAACTCCCAAATGGTTGCCCTTTTATTGGCTCCACTGGGATCAGGGATCATCTGACTGTAGAGTATATATTTAAAAAAAAAAAAAAGCAACCACACTACAGGGCTCTGACTTACCCTTGTGTGGCTTTGCATTGCCCCTTAAACCACAGAGGCACACGTGTCCCATATGAATGCCTCTGTCTTGCCTCTGGCACCACCCTTTACTAAATACACAACACACTGCAGAAGTAAACCATGTGCTTCTTGTTTAAATGAGCCATCCTGTATTAAGAGAAAGAATTGTGAATAGATCATAATGTGAGTGAAAATGTCACCTTGTTTAACCAACATAGGTGAGAATACAGAGCAATTAGTTGGTAGTAATTATGTGCTGTACTTCTTTTTTATTGGTATAATGACATTTAAAGCCTTTCGATGGGTCACAGAATGTAGCTTGGTCTCCAATAGTTGTGATGATAGGGAGCATATTACAACCACATGAAGCACTATTATAGATTTAATTCTAATTAACTGTCAGTGACAACAGAGATTACGGAAAGTAAAAACCATTATCACTTCAAAGTTGGCAGTATGGTAAACAGAGGGTGGGGGAGCCAGAATTTATCATATATATTGTCAAACTTATACATATATCAGTGTTAATAAATTTATATCTCTGTTTTGGATTTTAGACATTCAAAACAGATGTGCTATAATCCCCAAGGACCATGCAGACCACAACATTTTGCACCTTTATTTGATTGCAAAAACTTGCTCTAAAAAAAGATCACACTTTGAATTATGGATAAATTCTAGCAGGAGACATGTATCATCAGCACATTAACACTTACAAAATAGCTGGATGTTTAAGAATCTTGGATGAACCACATAACTCTGATCTTGATCTGACCTAATAAGAAAATAATCTTGCGCTTTTCCCCTAGAATTAGTAATTGAATAAATGAAAGCTTAAATACTGGACACTAAATGAGGCCTAAATATAGTCCACATGAGAAAAACTAAAATATAAATTTAATGCTCCAATTCCAAAAGGTCTGAGTATCCTATTATCATTATTAGTCTTTACCCAATATTTCTTTCCATACATGTGTTTTTGTTTTGGAAGTCTGCATTTGTTTTAAACCTCATTGTGCTTCAAATTTAACGGATGGAAGCTTATATACATCTATATATATATATATATATATATATTGTGTTATTTTATGAAAGTATGAGTTTTCTACCTATTTGATCCTTTCTACCGTTCTTTAAGTGTTTTTGTATTTCAGTCTTTTCTTGGGTTCTATGGGCTGGGGTCATGTTGCTCTATGTAAAAATCTATGTCTTGTACATGTAAAAATCACCTTTATATCAATGTGTAGTTCTACCTTTTTGACACTTTTGGGAACAGTGATGCCTCAGTAGAATAAGGAAAGAACCATTGTAGGTGAAAACAAAAAAATTGCTGACTCCCCCAACTGTCGATGTTCATGTCTGTTGAATTGTATGTCCTATGTAAAACTGTATTTTTAAAAACCATTAATAACTATTTATTTTTCATCTATAACTTTGAAGACTAATTTTTACTAACCTGCAAGCAGAGCATTAAATTCATTAAACAAGTTAATGAAAATAGGTAAAGCTTTATTCAATGTGAAGTATAGGCATGATAAACAGTACACCATTTATATGATGTTACAAGATATTAAATTACACTTTCAAATAATTTCTATTTCACATTTCTTATTGTTTTAGGATCATGGTTAAAGCAATTATTTAGGGTTACACCTATAAAATAACCAAGATTCAATTTTTTTTTTCATATTTTAGAGATTCGTCTGTGGGAAAATAATTCTTGTATATGTTGGTTAGAGTGTAGGTCCCACACAGTGATTGTCCTCCTTATTGGGATCTTATTCCAGTGTCCTGACAAATTATAACCAGGACTACAAATTACATCAGTGATGCGATGAATCTTGTTCAGTAAAATCATGATAGTAACTGACAATATTCTAAAGAAAAAAAATACAAATTTCAAAAAGGTGGACCAAATAAATACCCAGCTAGATATGAGGGGAGACCCATGATGTTTAAGGTTAGGAATATTATACAAAAGCAACCAATAGAGAGAGAACTTTTGTATACTTCTGTCCATGTACTCAGCACTAATGTAGGTACAGTAAGACCATACAGGAATATATAAGTACCATGACTATTAAACGCTGATCCCCAAGTATTTAAAAAAGTGAATGCCTTGCATTATTTAGCATGTTTCACTTTAAATGGTAGAGTGAATTATTTGCTATGTAAACAGTGTAATTTAGAAATAAAAAGTACACCATAAAAATCATGACAGTATCCCTCGAAGTATCAAAAGTAGTGATGAGCGAATCTGTTCCTTTGATCTTTGAAAAGATCCGCGAAACGGGAAAAAATTCATGAAACGGCGAAAATGTCGTGCGACAAAAAAAATTGTCGCCCGCAGCTATTATTTTGTCGCGCGGCTATTGTTTCGTCTCGCGCGGCTCTTGTTTCGTCGCCCGCGGCTCTTGTTTCGTCGCGCGCTATTGTTTCGTCGCCCGCGACTATTCTTTTTTGACGCCGGCGACAATTTTTGGACGTGCAGCAAATTTTTCCGCGGCGAAATTTTGCATCCGTTTCGCGAAACAATCCGCCAATGGCAAAACGCGGAAATTCGCCGCGAATCCATGCCTGGCGAAACTTTTCGCCCATCACTAATCAAAAGCAATGTGTTGAAGGGTCAGTAACTGGTTACTAACTCACAAATGTGAATTATATATTTTAAAGCAAATATATGACACTATGTTTTCACTATTTTTAAAGATACTTAAAATATACATGTCTTGGTGACTCTTGGTGGTTTTCATGAATATGTACTCTGTGTTAAACTGGTGAGGGGTCTTGAAATTTACAGTTCTCCAGCAGCTAGAGAGGTGAAGGTTGTCTAACCTTGGTCAATAATGTATCAGAGATACCTTACCTGTGGAACTCCAGCTGTTGCTGAGTTGTAATTCCCATGATCTTGGATGGATGGTATTGGGAATTTTAAATCGGAAAACAGCTGGAGGCCTCATGGCTCGTTGCAAACTATTCTAATTTGCATAATGTTCATAGTTTACTTTGCAGTATTTTTAACCTAAACAAGTAACACAAAATGACTTATTTAGGTTACTATTAGTTTAATTTTAGAAAAAGAGACCAATGCAGAAATGTTTGCAACAGGACAGATTCACAATTACACATTCTGTTCACAGACACAACTCTCTCCTTGTTACAATGAGACAGTAGAAAAGGTATTATCACATGTTAACATGATTCTGTTGTAACTTAATCAAGGTATCTTTTCTTCAATGATCAGGGTTTCTTATTACAAATGTAACTTTTTTAGCACATAGGGCCTGATTCACTAAAGGGCGATAAAAATTATCGCACACTTTTTCACTATAGTATTATCGCGTGCGAAAAATCGCCATTTTCGCATGCGGTATTTCTCGCACTAGTTTTACCGTTTTGCGTTAATTTCCCCGCTGAAAAGAATGCGATCACATGATTCACTATAATTTTTGCGCGCTAAATATCGCATTCGGCTATGCGAAAATTAACACCTACTACAGGCAGGCGAAAAATTATACAAAAGTACAGTAAATGATTTTTTGCAATAAAATATGGACTTACAGTGTTATTTATTCAAGTCTGTGTTTCCCCTAGAGTGACGCAGCCGCCAGTTTGCAGCGAAATGTTCATTTTTAATACAGTAATTTTCTGCAAGTATTGGCGTGTATGGCTAACATGGCGTGCGTTCATTTGCGCGACTATTTCTATTTGGCTACAAGTGATGAAATATTTCGCCAGGCATGGATTCGCAGCGAATTTTTGGACGTGCGTTGAATTTTTTTCGCAGCGGATTTTTTCATGCGTTTCTCAAAACAATCCGCCAATGGCAAAACGCATGAAAAAATTTGCCACGCAAAAATTCACCGCACATCCAAAAATTGATACAAGTGTCAAAAAATAATAGTCACAGCAACAATTTTTTTGCCCGCACAACATTTTTGCCGTTTCGTGGATCTATCGAAAGATTTGCTAATTTTTCACTAAAGATAACCAGAACACATTTGCTCATCACTAGTGGCTACTAGTTATAAGCATCTACTATTTATATGATACCATTTATATGTGGCTAATATTTATATACACCATTTCTATGCAGCGACAATTTTTATACACTATTTCTATGCTACCATTCATATGCGGCGATTATTCGCGTATTTAGCGCATGTACCGGCAAATACCGCATTGAAATAGCCTTTCGCGAGTTAAATAACGCATGCAATATCACGCGTAAAAAAGCGCGAGTATGCTAATAGTGAATCGTGTGAAAAATCGCCAAAATTAAGCCGTGGTAAAAATTTTAGCGCACAATAAAAATAGCGCACGTTTTATCGCCCTTTAGTGAATCAGGCCCATAATGTCTTAAACTTTCAAGTTGCCTTTTTGGCTCTTTAATGTTTGACTTCACCTTTGTTCATTCTTAAGGTCCCCATACACGGGCCGATTATAGCTGGCGACATCGCCAAGCGAGCGGATCTTATAGTGTATGGGCACCTTTACACAGAGCTTTGCAACAATCAAAAACTATATACAGATACAGGACAAGGCACCAGCATCTAATACAAATAGCAATTTAGAGACATGTGGGCTCAATCTGACTCACCAGCACAGTCCTTAATGTCACATATTGACATATACGCAGATAATGAAGTCATGTATCCTTTAAAACAAATTGTTTATTCATTTAGGTAGCATGACCTTACTATAGCTAAACATTTTGTATAAAAGGGCCATACCTCGACCAACTGAAATTCATAGTACTTAAATTAAGTACCTTAACAAGAGAAAATGATAGAAATGTAAAACTGAAATAGAATAGACATCTAATGGATACTTAGGCTAGTGCCATATGGGGTGAGAATCTGCCCCTATGCTTAAAAAAATGGGATTGTTGTGACTGAACCCAGAGCCATTGCATCAGCCTGTGTGCAGCAACACTAAGTGGTATTTGGCACAAAACTGCATATGCATATCCGTTTACCTGCAGGCCAAGAATCTGGCCTGTGTGGCACTAGCCTTAAACTAAAATGTCTTTATCCATCAGACTTGAACATGATCACCACTTGTTTCTCTAATTATGTTACTCAGTGATACATATAGTTACAGTTTCATAAAGTCTGTAGGATAATAGTGATAACATCTGTAGAATAGTAATTTTGATGCCACTTTTGGTATAGCCTGCAGGGCACACTCCACGCCTTGCACTTTTAGATACAACAGTTTTCAAAGAAATTGTTTGTGACATAGTTTAAAATTATACCTGAATGTAAAATTTCAAAGAAGTTAGGATTTCATCATCTTCAGTACATAATATTATTAAAAGAATCAGGGATTCTGGAGATATCTATGTATGCCATTTGCCAATATTGGATGCCTGTGATACTCTAAAGGATTAGAAAACTAAAAAAAAAACTCTTAACAGCTCCCCAAATGACATACCTCTCTTCCATCATTGTGTCTGATGTGCTTTCTAAGATAAAAGCTAAACCATTGTGCAGAAATCACTTACTTCCTTATCTAGCACAAAGCTCTTCCCCCTTTAGTATACTGAGCCTTCTTTCCCCTTTGGATAGGAAGCCAGCCAAAGAGTTGCCTACTGTGCATACTTGCTGCCTTCTACTCCAATGGAAATCAAACCGGCATGCACAATAGATAGTGTACAGTATATCAATATTTTGGTCTGGATTCTAGGATCTTTTTCAAACAAGTATACATATACAAATATATATATTCTGGTTTATAGGATCAACCATGAACACAAGAGATGGCTGGTCAGTGTGAGCAAATCTTCTTGTTAAAAAAAAAAAAGAATATTCGGATAGTTGGCAGTTTTCTAACACAAAGAAGAGAACTGTGATCTTTTGCTGTGTAAATAATACATTTAACCAGTAGCAGCATGTCTTTTTTATAATTCAACATCCACAAAGATTGATGTCACTGTTATCTACCTGTGTAGAAAGTGAATAGAGCTGATGTAGGTTATGTTCAAATATATATATATATTCTCTTCCTGACACTTTATTCCATATTGCTGTAACAATCCAGTATATAGATCAGCATGGTAATTCTGTGTCATTTTCATGAAGATGTGGTATATTAAATAAATAGAGAGCTTAAAGAAACCAATATTAGTTCACTTAAATATTTTATTGCATTAAAATTCAGCAAACTTGCAGTGTCCTGCATACTACCCAAATATGTCAAGATCTTGATTTAGTCCTATTTGTGGTCAATCTACAAAGCAGGAAATTTCAGCAATTTTATATTTTTATTCCCTGACACTTTTCATAGATTTATATGTCTGTTCATCCTAAATCGATGTATATTAAGCTATAAAAAGAACGGCAGCAGATTTATTCAGTTGTGATTGTAACTACAGTTGTCCTTCTAGGATGCCACCCAAGTGTGCTCTGGTTGTACTTAGACCAGAATATTGATTTTTAAAGAGACCACATGAACACTGACATTGAAGTTGACATTGTTGATGAAAAACAACCTGATTTGTACAAGTAGCAGTGACTCATTTTAAAAACCATCTTAACAGTAAAATTCTTTATATGTTTCGCTGACATGATTTGTAGAATTTTTGAAACGATATTGTGATATATTTATGACTATTGCATGTTATTACTATGAAAATGAAATTATTTTGATAAAATGAAGGACAATATTATACTTTCAGAACAAAAAGATCACTAAAGGATATCTTAAAGAAGAATAAAACCCCACTGAATATTATTTAAAAGTGTCCCCTTCCTAAAGCCCCTCTTGAACTGTATCAAAGGCTTTCCCATAAGCAGACTCCTCTGTGTTACTCTGACAAGGAGCATGTACACGGGAACACATACCTGATTGGCTTTCAGTGCTCATGCCCCTTCTTGGCACTCAAAGCCCAGAAGGCTGCACACCTGATGTGATATGGCCATACATAGTGCCGCCAATCTCTTTACTCTGCTTTTTAAGCCCAGGTAGAGGGCAAGGGGCCAGCTGTCTTGAAAGGTGAGATGTTAAGGAGAAAGCGCCGTCCTCAGTTTGTTTTTTTTTGTATGAAGGTACCTGGTCACATTTAGAGATGTAGCGAACTGTTCGCCGGAGAACTAATTCCCACGAAAATCGGGTGTTCGCAAGTTCGCAAGTTCGCGAACTTTTAGCGAAGTTCGCAATTTTGGGTTCGCCTTAGCTGGAGCCAAATTTTGACCTCTCACCCCAGAGCCAGCAGATACATGGCAGCCAATCAGGCAGCTCTCCCTCCTGGACCACCCCCGGACCACTCCCTTCCATATATAAACCGAAGCCCAGCAGCCATTTTACATTCTGCCTGTATGTGCTTGATGAGTTAGCATAGGGAGAGAGCTGTGCAGGGGTTTGAGGGACAGTTTAGGTAGCTTTTCTGACTAGTAATCTACTTTCTACTGCTCTGTATGTAGCTGCTGGGGACAGCTCTCCTGCTGATCTCATCTGCTGTAACCCAATACGTTACACATAGTAGTGACATTGCATTGCAATAAAATCACCTGAGCGATGTTTTTCCACCAGCAATAATGTATTCCGTATCCAGTACTGCGGCGTTTTGTCTTTGCGTGTGAACCGGCTGTAACCTTTACACGACTTGATTGGCATGTAGATGCCGGACGTTTTAAAGCAGTTTATTACACAAGTTTAGAAATGTAGTTTGATTTCTGCCCTTTACAGCACAAAACGCAATGCTGTGTCAACAACGTATTTTTCAGATACATTGATCCCCCTCCGGCATGCCACTGTCCAGGTCGTGGCACCCTTTAAACAACTTTAAAATCAGTTTTCTGGCCAGAAATGGCTTTTCTAGGTTTTAAAGTTCGCCTTCCCATTGAAGTCTATGGGGTTCGCAAAGTTCGCAAAAGTTCGCACTTTTTGGCGGAAGTTTGCGAACGGGTTCGCGAACTTTTTTTGTGAGGTTCGCTACATCCCTAGTCACATTAATAAAGCATTACCTCTTAAGCTGGCCATACACGCACCGATACTATCGTACGAAACCTCGTTTTGTACGATATTCGGTGCGTGTATGGCATGTCGGCGAATCGACCGATATCGCAGGAAGCTGCTGATATCGGACGACTCGCCGATCGGCCAGGTTAGAAAATTTTGATCGGGCGCCATAGAAGGCGCCTGACCAAAATCTGCCGTCAGGGCTGAATCGGCAGAACGAGGTAGAAATCCTATTGTTTCCCTCTTCACCTCTTGTATCGGTTATTGATTGCTTTATATGTTACTCTGTATGTCCAATGTATGTAACCCACTTATTGTACAGCGCTGCGGAATATGTTGGCGCTTTATAAATAAATGTTAATAATAATAATAATAATAATTGTTTCTACCTCCTTATCTGCTGTTTCAGCCCTGACTGTGTGTGGCAGATCTGACGATGTTTCGTGCGACCGATGGTCCCACGAAACATCGTCAGATCGCCACGTGTATGGCCAGCTTAAAGCACAGAGAGCCTAATTACCTCTGGCAAACATACCACCATGCAAGCAGATCATTATATAATGATGCCTGACAGGCTGAAAGGAGGAAAAGATCACATACATCATTCACGTACATCATTGGAAATGACTCCAGGCAGACATTTGAAACCATTTTGGCAAATCTGATGCAATTGCAGTAGTTGCAGCATAATTGTGTCAAAAGAATCACCCATTTGTTTCCGCAATGATGCTGGAATTGGGGTAAAAATGGTGCATTGTGGGAACAAATGGTGATTGTGCTTGAAATTGCACTTTGCTCACTGTGTCTCAATAAATTCATGTTTTTTTTTCACTTTACACTGTTACTTGTCCACTAACGTGACATGTGAGAGACAGTTACTAAATTGTGATTTTTTTTGGGGGGGGGGGTCACCAAAAAAAGTTGTGGGAAACAAAGCACAATTTTTCTGAGATTTATTATACAACAAAAAACTGCAACTATTCCAAATCTAAATATACTCCATCTAAAACCTGTGGGGGTTGTAGAAGTCAATGGCAGATGTCCCTTTCACAATTAGAAGACCTTTCTTTGTTTTTCTGGCTTTTTAATGCAGGTTTTTGTGCAGCAATACGAAAAAATTGCGAGACAAGTTGAAAACGTCATGGTTTTTTTGTAACTTTTTTTTGTTTGTGCTTTTTCAGTTCAGATCATTTGATAAATTACTTCTATTTTGTGGTTTCAAATATAAATTAAAAAAAATAGTTTAGTTTTTAGTTTTAGTTTTGTCAGCAGGACATTTTACCTGGTTTCTTACTGTTCTTAAATAAAATATGTTCTTCATCTTATATTGATTTGCATTCTTATAGCAACACTAAGCTTCACATAAAATTACTTCAGTGACACAAGTCTGATTTCCCAATCTTTCATTACTACAGTAATCATTTATAAAATAACCAAAAGTATATTAAGAGTGTAATGAAAGGTGAGCTGATCATTACACTGAGGTATAGCTGGACTAGGTATATATTTATGTGTTTAATTGTAAATTCTTATTAAAAAAATAAAATGAGTCATGTAATTCCAATGAAGTGTAACAATAATTATAACAGATGACAAAACAAGCTAATACTTTACTGAAGTTTCAGACAGACAAGTCCCTCTCACTGCAGAGCCTCCAGGAATTCCACAATATGAAAATCCTTTTATAGTGCATAGAGAGATAATTAAAAAGAAGCAGGTACTGCATCGTTTTGTTTGTGTTTTTTCTTTCCAACCCAACAGCAATTAAAAGGTTTTTGTGAAGTTTTGAACTTGGTGAACTTCAATATTTTTCAGCCTTAATAATTATGTAGTTCTGAATAATGATTTATAAAACAAAGAAAATTGATTGAAAGATTTTTTTTGTTTTAATAAATGATGTTGTATCATTTAGAATGGCCTGCAGTTTTACATATGTACTTGCTGTAATTATGAGTCTTTTTTATTTTATAAAAACAACAAACTATGCATAGGGGCACATTTACTAATCCACGAACGTCCGAAAAGCGTCCGAATGCGTTTTTTTCGTAATGATCGGTACTTTGCGACTTTTTCGCAAATTGACGCTACTTTTTCGAGCTCTCAATACGAAAGTTGCGACAATTCACGAAAGTCGTAATGGCAATGAAAAAGTCGCGACAATTCTCCAAAGGCATAATGGCAATGAAAAAGTCACGACAATTCACAAAATTTGTTATGGCTATGAAAAAGTCGCGACAATTCGCGCAAGTCGTACCGGTTACGAAAAAGTCGCGACAATTTACGGGAAAGTCGTAACGGCGACGGAAAAATCGCAAAAAATACGAAAAAGTCGCAAAATGTTCGTTTTCCAATCCGAATTTTTCTCATTCGGATTCGTGGATTAGTAAATCAGCCCCATAGTGTGCTCCTCCCTAGCACTTTATATTTAAATCACAAAAGAAACAAGATTTGAAGCTTTAGTTGGTACTCACTGACAAATATGTTGCCTTACCACTGCACCACAGTAAGTCCTACTTTATATTGCATGAACCCCTGTAAATCTGCTCATTACAAGGGGTGGATAAGGATAATCCCCCTCCTTAATCTGCAGCAAGTATAACCCTGGAAGAAAACAATGGAGAGGAGGCAGGAATTATAATACAATGTATATAAATTCAATTTATCTTGGCTTAAAGAGGATCTGTTATATGCTTGTGTGTAGATTTTTTAAAAAAATATTAATCTATCTAATTAATGTTTAGATAAAAAATAAATGTTTAATTTAGCATCTGTCAATATTTAATTTGTCCAAGTTTGTTATATTCATTGCATTCATGACAGGAATTTTACCAGTGATCTCCACGCACAGTGATGCACAGCAATATTCAAGTCCCTGGAGGTAAATGAACAGCTCTGTAGCCAGTTGGGCTGCAACAACTGGCTATGACTCAGTGCAGCTGTCCTTCAGCAGAACATGTGACAACAGTTTAAGTGCAATTGAGCCTGCAGAGAAAAAAAAAAATACGGAATTAATGCTTAAGGACTTAAGTGTTAAGTCATTTGTTCTAATGAAGGAAAATTGCTATCAGTGAAAGCTGACTCTTTTAGCTTGTCTGGCTTTTAGCTACTCAGGTACCTTCCAAGGTTAGGGAGGAACCCATATGTGATAAACATGCATAATATATAGTGAGAATTTATGCTTCTTAAAATGTATTTATTTACAAATTAAACACTACTTAGATCTTTTGGCTTAATTTGCCTTGAAGCTAAAATTTTGCACGGCTTTTGAAACGTTGTAACCAGAATAGACATTGTTGACTAAATATCATCTGAGCATTAGCTGGGACAAACACAAGCAAAAAAATCTCTTAGCTTTGGCTTCAGTGTGAATTGCTGGTGTTTAAACCTATAAATTGGCATTAAAAAATATGTCTGGAAAATGCAGAGGAAAATTTCCAGCAGTTATGATGTTTGTAGCAGCAGTTTATAGATGTCAATTCACACTGACACCAATGCAAAGGTATTTTCGAGAGATTTGTCACCCGCAGGTAGTGCAGACATTATCCTTATAGCTGGTAGTGCTGACTGAAGCTGGCCATACATGTATACATGGATCTTCCCCCCCCCCCCCCCCAATGCACCCACCTTGTGGTTGGTAATGTTGATCTGATCTCAATAACGGTATACAGGATGGTCTTATCCTCTTTGACTTCCCCCATCTACTTCCAACACTTATTTTCTCTGTGTTGTGACAAATAACACGTGTGACACATTTACAAATGTTTGTGTTAATAGGTGGTTGGTTAATTGCACAAAACCAGCACTTACTGCATGCCTTGACTATCATTTACATCCATTTAGACTGAGGGTGAGCAGGGCCCCATACACAAGCAGATAAGCTGCCGCCAATTTATTATGCTGTATAAAATGAAATTCAATAAAAAAAACAGTGTAAAAAGCTGTGTGAAATAAATAAAGAACAGCAGATTTTTCGTCATTGTTTTAAGTAAGTTCTGGTGGAATAAAAACCGCATAATAGAGTTATGCCTATTTTGCGCTGATTTTTATACGGGAAAGCCAGGCGATGTGTGGCGAATTTTGTTGCTGTTTTTTATACAGTATACTAAATCTGCCCCTTAGTCTGACTGGACAATTCTGACAGCTTAAATTTGCCTGTGTATGGCCCTTATTAGGGTCACTTAGAGGCCAGGCATGACTAACCAAGTAAGGAACTAAGAAAAATAAATAACATTGTATGAAATAGATATGTCTGAATATATCGATGAAGGCCTATGATGTAGTTTAAAGACATCATCAGTTATAGAGTAAGACAAATAGATTCAAAGCAAGCAAGAAGACAAGTGCTAACCTACAGTACACAAATGCCTGTGATTACAGAGTCAGTTATGGGTGCTTCTGGCTCTCCTTAATTCAATCATATAATTTACATTTAATAAAAATGATTTTCTTTTGACTGTAGTAATAAAACCTTGTACTTGATCCTTACTAAGATATAATTAAACCTTATTGAAGGCAAAACAATCCTCTTGGGTTTATTTAATATTTAAATGATTTTTTAGTAGACTTAAGTGATGGAGATGTAAATTAAAGAGAGACACCTTATCTGGAAAAACCAAGCTACCAAGCTTTCTGGATAACAGGTCCTATAACTGTATTATCTTTGCATTTTCACTGCTACAAACAACTCAAACTTGCCAAACATATGGGTCACACAATGGACTACACCTTTAGGAATACAGCAAGCCTATGGGTTTTCCTTCTCTTTTGCATGGAGTATGCATGAGATACCCTCTAAAAGTGAGCACATTGATGTATAAAGGTGCACGTGATAAGGATAACTATTTATGATAAATGATATTCCATCTGTTTAACAAAATGCCATATAACAAAAAAAGGAGTACAGCAATGAACAATGAAATGACATATTATGCAACTTTTACTGGAGACATTTTTCCTGTGTGGGTTACACAGTGTTACCTTCTCCTGTTCTTGTTGTTATCTGCTGCTTCCATCCCAAAAACAACCCATACCAGACACAGCTAAAATTCAAATAAAATAGAATTCTAATAACCTTCCACCTCAACTACTGTAATGCTATACAAGACAACCAACCATTACTACAGCTGTGCTCACAAAAAGCATCTTTCTGGGTCAGTTGGATGCCCTTTAGTTTAGATACATACGTATGGCCAAACTACACAGATCTAACTGCAGCTTTATCTATTCCTTTTTGATCCCCATCTGCTTCCTATACTCATTTTCTCTGTGTTGTGACAAATTACACATGTGTCATGTCTCCCCAATGTAAAAAATCGTATTGGAAACGAAAATTTCGTAAGATCGCAAATATCACGAAAATGCTTACAAAAAAATCGTATTAGTCACGATAATATCGTATTGGCGATCCGAAAGTCACGAAATTTTCGTACCGAACAATTGTAAACAGCGGTAAAACCTTTCCGATTTTTTCGTGCAAACGTCCGAAAAAGTCGTGCGGCGTACGAAAAAGTTGTGCGCCGTATGAAAAAGTCGTGCGGACGCCCGAAAAAATTGGTGAAAATACGCTCGGAGCGTTCGCATGAACGCTCGTGCATTCGTGCTTTTGTAAATGTGCCCCTTAGACTGTGAGGTGAGCAGGGCCCTTTCTTGGTTTGTAGAATATCATGATGCTTTCAAAATAAAAAATAATAAGAACACCAAAGGATAGAGAAGAATAAATACAATCACAAACAAAGTCTTACTCCCGCAATATTACCAAACCTTTAAAAAAATGTTACATATATGTTACATTTGTCACAACATTTGTTCTTATATATAGAAAAAAAATTTTGTACTTTGACTACGTTTGCTTACAAAATATAGCAAGAACACTGAATGTACCCAAGAAAAGTACTTTGATAAATATTCGCAGTCAGCAAACTTTTCTGTTTATCATAATCATGTCCTGTGTGTTATTTATTCTATTTCTATTTATTATCATATCCTGCATGTTTAATAAATCGGTAAAAAGATGGATCTTGAGAGCATAGGATTTTAATATTGAAACTCTTACAGACACACAAAAACACACATTTAGATAGAGCAATTCTGCATGTATTTGATCATATCAAAATAAATAAGAATTGTGAAGGAAAGGAGTTTGAAATGTTTGAGGGTTTGGAAACATCAGAAGAAGGAAGTGCTTTAATGTGATGGTAACAAAGACAGATGGGATGCTTTCTACTTACCAGATAAAGTGCTCAATTTAAAAAAAAAGGTATAGTCAGCAATATATGTTATGTAATGGTTTTCCATGACTAATGGACCATGTTAGACAAGGACACTAAAATGAAGCCTGGTGAATCTGTTTAACCCTTTAAGTGCCAGCCGAATTCGTCATTTCGGTTCCCCCCAGTGCCAGACGTTTTTTAAGCATTTTGTACTCATTCACTTTAACAATGTTTTTTGGTAGAAAAACCTCCATGAAACTAGGGAAATTATATATCGTTTTTTTCGTCACTAATTGGGCTTCGACATACATACCAAATTTTATAACTTTTCTGGAGATATGATGTGTATTTTGGGTGAAATATGTAAAAAAAAAATAAAATTATGAAAAATTTCTGTATATTTTGAGTTTTTTTTCCATAGAAAAGTTAATTTTACACACTTTTTTTTGTTGTTTGTAAAAGCCCTGATACTCCCAAGTCCAACGATACCAAATATGTGGTGGTACCCCACAGTTCCTGTCCAGAAGTAACCCCCAAACTAAAGCAATACTTTGTACAATATCACACCAGAACAAAGCAGAAAAGCGCTTGTAACAGTTAATGCAGCATAACTTATATGTAAATCTAAAATATCCCCTCATGTTTGGTATCTTTAGAAACTACAGACCTTCAGGTTTCTAGGTGCAATGTAGTTTTCACTCAAAAGCCAAATACCTTTTGTCAGTGCATTGTGAAATTTGGAACTTTTTATGACATTTTTTTTTTTTTCTAAAACGTAAACTTGGACGCATGATCAAATGTGGATTTGACAAAAAAAAATCTCATAAAAATTTTCTAACAAAGGCATATTTGAAAGACAAACTTCTCCTGAATAAAATGATGCCCCATATGTATGGGTGCACATAAAGACATGGGCACCAAACACTCCAAAGCAGGGGCAATGCACAAGGGCAATTACAGCTAAAAATGTGGGGGCTGCGCTCTATATGCACTTCCTGCAGTTTTTCAGTGTTAACCCCCCTACCTGTGAAATAACCCCCACAAACTATATATTTCTGAAAAGTGCACACCTTCAGCTATTCAGAGACACCACTCTTCTCTTTCTACATGGAAAATTGTGGCCGCAGTCCCTTGCAGAAGTCAGCGCTTTGGTCAGAAATCAAGGAAAAACCAGATAAAAAACCTAGATTTCTCCCCAAAATCTCCATGGCAACTACCAAAAACTTACTAAACATCAATCTGCAAGTTCCCCTGAATAAAACGATACCCCATATGTATGGGTGCACATAAAGACGTGGCCACCAAATGCCCCAAAACAGGGGCAATGCATAAGGGCAATTTCAGTTGAAATTTTGGGGGCTGCGCTCTATGTGCACTACCTGCAGTTTTTCAGTGTTAACCCCCCCTAATTGTGAAATAACCCTCACAAACTATATATTTCTGAAAAGTGCACACCTTCAGCTATTCAGAGACGCCACTCTCCTCTTTCTACATGGAAAATTGTGGCCGTAGTTCCTTGCAGAAGTCAGCGCTTTGGTCAGAAATCAAGGAAAAAACAGATACAAACCTAGATTTCTCCCCAAAATCTCTATGGCAACTACCAAAAACTTACTAAACATCAATCTGCAAGTTCCCCTGAATAAAACGATACCCCATATGTATGGGTGCACATAAAGACGTGGCCACCAAATGCCCCAAAACAGAGGCAATGCAAAAGGGCAATTTCAGTAGAAATTTTGGGGGCTGCGCTCTATGTGCACTACCTGCAGTTTTTCAGTGTTAATCCCCCCTAATTGTGAAATAACCCTCACAAACTATATATTTCTGAAAAGTGCACACCTTCAGCTATTCAGAGACACCACTCTCCTCTTTCTACATGGAAAATTGTGGCCGTAGTTCCTTGCAGAAGTCAGCGCTTTGGTCAGAAATCAAGGAAAAAACAGATACAAACCTAGATTTCTCCCCAAAATCTCCATGGCAACTACCAAAAACTTACTAAACATCAATCTGCAAGTTCCCCTGAATAAAACGATACCCCCTATGTATGGGTGCACATAAAGACGTGGCCACCAAATGCCCCAAAACAGGGGCAATGCAAAAGGGCAATTTCAGTTGAAATTTTGGGGGCTGCGCTCTATGTGCACTTCCTGCAGTTTTTCAGTGTTAACCCCCCATACCTGTAAAAAAAACCCCACAAACTATATATTTCTGAAAAGTGCACACCATTAGCTATTCAGAGACGCCACTCTCCTCTTTCTACATGGAAAATTGCGGCCGCAGTCCCTTGCAGAAGTCAGCGCTTTGGTCAGAAATCAAGGAAAAAACAGATACAAACCTAGATTTCTCCCCAAAATCTCTATGGCAACTACCAAAAACTTACTAAACATCAATCTGCAAGTTCCCCTGAATAAAACGATACCCCCTATGTATGGGTGCACATAAAGACGTGGCCACCAAATGCCCCAAAACAGGGGCAATGCAAAAGGGCAATTTCAGTTGAAATTTTGGGGGCTGCGCTCTATGTGCACTTCCTGCAGTTTTTCAGTGTTAACCCCCCATACCTGTAAAAAAACCCCCACAAACTATATATTTCTGAAAAGTGCACACCATTAGCTATTCAGAGACGCCACTCTCCTCTTTCTACATGGAAAATTGCGGCCGCAGTCCCTTGCAGAAGTCAGCGCTTTGGTCAGAAATCAAGGAAAAAACAGATACAAACCTAGATTTCTCCCCAAAATCTCTATGGCAACTACCAAAAACTTACTAAACATCAATCTGCAAGTTCCCCTGAATAAAACGATACCCCATATGTATGGGTGCACATAAAGACGTGGCCACCAAATGCCCCAAAACAGGGGCAATGCATAATAATGGGGCTGCAATTTATGTGCACATCTCAAAGTTTTTCAGACAAAATTGCCCCTTAACTGTAAAAAAACCCATATAAACTATACATTGATTAAAAATAGACAACTTCAGCTATTTAGAGACACCATTCTTGGTCTGAAAAAAAATATAAAGTTAGATTTCTCCCCAAAATCTCAACGGCAACTATCAAAAAACTTGCTCAGTATCAATTAGCAAGTTACCCTGAATAAAATTACACCCCATATGTCTGGTTGCACATAAGTACATGGCCGCCAAACCTGAAAATGCACTCTATGCACCCCTTGCAGTTTTTTACTTTACCCCCCCCCCCAAATAAACCCCTAAATTGTACTTTACTCACCTATTTCTGTTTTGTGGAGCATCTTTGATTTGAGTTCCATCTTTCCTGTGGTGTTATGATACCAGTTTTTTGCTTCTTCCTACACTACTTTAGAAATGACAAAATCTGCACCACATTTAGAAGGATATTTGCCAAAAAATCCATAGTAATTTGGCCCATAAATGATGCAAATGTCCTTAGAAGTTGCACTAAAGGTTAGGAATTTAGGTGCCAACAATAAAGCTTGGGGCATTAGCATCAGAGATAAAATTATGTGCACCATTACGTGCCGTGCAGCAGTCACCAGTGGCACACCAGTATTACGCAAAGTTTTTATATTTAGAGAGCCACTGCAACTTGTGTAACCTAACCAGAACATACAGTAGATATTCAATTTGTACTACAAGCACAAAAAACCATAATGTATCTGTCATCCTGTGCTCAAGAACCTTTGCAAAAAACTCAAGGCCTACACTTACAGTAGTTAAATGCTGCCCAGAAATGCAAAGTAATATACAAAACTATGCACAGATAACTGCGCTGACAGGCAAGCTTTTGAGGTGCCAGTAAAAGGACTTGTGGCATCAGCTTTAGAGATAAAAACATCTCATTGATTCATCACACACCACAAGTTTTATCATGCGCCCTGTCAGTCACCCAGCACCTCAGTTCGCTATACCAACAGCACAATATAAGTCCTACCCCATAACCAAAGAAACACTGCAACTAGCCTGAATAACCATAGCTCAAACACAAAAATCTGAATGCCCAAGAACAAGTCTAAACAACCACAAGCTACAAGCACACTTTGTTTTTCTGACAACCTGTGCAAAAAACAAAATCACACACCATAAATCCCTACTTTACTAAAAAAAAAACAACACTTTTGCCAATATGACACACCTTACCAAACTTTTCATCACATATATCTATAACCTAGTTATAAGTAAAGTACGGACCTGCCAGAATAGATAAACTCAATAAATAAAAAACAGCGTCACTTTGCCAGCACAGCTAAGTTTGGAGTCCTGAAACCTTGTGCATAAAAACCTAGAACATGCCAAGTTCACTATTCTGATATGCTAAATCCTTATTCCACCAACAAACCCAGAGAACCATAACCTACCTATAAAAACACAAAATTCAAGTCCTCTCATAGTGTACCACAGTATGGTACACTTCAAAACATGGGTGGAAACACAAAGCAGGCTTGCTAGGACACTTGGGACAATAATACCGGACATCTCGCCTAACACCCTTGGAACGGCAAACCTTACATTTTCTCTGGGCATATGTTTTTTTAGGTGTTGGTGGAATTTGTGCTATAAAATGCTTACCCACCATTCGGGCAACATTGTCATTACCTGGCATGTCAGGAACCTCCTCTACATCACCAAACAACAAGGAAGGGAGCAACTGCAGCAAATAATTGTAATAAGACAATCTGGGGCCTGGTACTGCCGCCTTGTAAACGACATAAGAATTATAAAGGGCCATTTGGATCATATAAATTGCTGCTTTTTTGTACCAGGCCCTGGTTTTTCGGGTGGCATTATAATAATGTTGTATTTGGTCGGATTTATCAACACCACCCATATGCTTACTATATTCTTTACTACACAGTGGCTTTGTTTTTGAGGGCCTACCGCCACTTCTGTGTTGGACAATCATGGTCTCATCGTGGATAGTAGTAAGCATAAAAACAACTTTGGTGTCTGAATATTTTATGGCCAAGAGCTCATTGCTTCTTAGAGCATGTACTTCTCCACGCTTCAGTTTCTTATCCAGCAATTCCCTGGGCAGTCCTTTGCGGTTACGGTTGACTGTGCCGCAGGCTGGGGTGTCCAAAGAATTTAGGGCTCTAAATAAAGGGATGCTTGTGTAAAAGTTATCCACGTATAAGTGGTAACCTCGGCCCAGCAGTGGAGTTATGAGCTCCCAAACAATTTTACCACTGGTAGTCAAGTCAGTGGGACAACCGGGGGGGTCCAAATTAGTGTCCTTTCCCTCATACAGCATGAAATAACTAGTGTAGCCCGTGCTGCTTTCACAGAGTTTGTAAAATTTCATCCCATAGCGAGAACGCTTACTTGGGATATATTGGCGAAATTTTAGGCGCCCTTTGAAGAGCAAAAGGGACTCATCAACACAGACATTTTGGGAGGGGGTGTAAACCTCTGCGAAGCGCTGAGACAGGCTATCTATAAGGGGCCTCAATTTATAAAGCCTGTCATAACCGGGCTCATTAGGGGCAACAGCCGTTGTGTTGTCGTTAAAGTGAAGAAACCGCAATAAAATTTGATAACGGTTTCTTGGCATAACGGCTGAAAAAAGAGGGATGGAAAGGACTGTATTGGTATCCCAGTAGGAAGCTAAAGAATTACGTTCTACGAGTCCCATTGCCAATGTAAGAGCCAGGAATCTTTTTATTTCGTTTATATTTGTGGGATACCATGCCTGGGCTCTTGAAAAACCCGGTAAAGGGTTGCTGGCAAGATACTGCTCAGCATACAAATTTGTGTAACGGACCATGTCCTGTAGGATGGCCTATGTAATATAGAGATTAAAAAAATCTATAATTTCAAAATTAGTGGTGTCCACACTGAGGCCAGGGACTGCAGTGAAAGGGGGAATTTCAGGGACATAATTACAGGGAGGCCCCCACGCAGGCTCTCCAACTGCTGCATCAGTGCTACCCTCACCCTCTTCTACTTCCATGGGTACATCTTGGGCACTACCACCAGCCTCTGCCTCTTCAGCAGTAAGCGTGCCACCACTACTAACCTCTGCGCTAACCGTGTCACTATCGTCTATCTCTGATTCCTCAGTAGAGTGGTCAGATGGAACATACTCAGACCCAGAATCGCTAAATTCTTCTGAGCTGGAGTCCATGCAATACCTAGCAGCTTCCTCGGTGCTGTAAAACCGTTTGGCCATTGTGCCAGAAATATACCGACAACTGCAAATCTAGCAATCAGCAGGCAAAGTGAAAACAAGCAAGCAAAAAAAAAAAAAAAAAAAAAAAAGCAGCAAGCAAGACAGCACTTGTAATAGGAGAAGCTAGAAAAAAAAAACCTCACTGTAACCTTTTGATAAACTCAAGCCAGCAAGGGATGACCAGGAGTTAACCTTTGGCAATAGAAACTACTAGAACAATCTGAACTTAGCACCTCTGGATCTTTCTAGAACAACTGAAACCAAATGGAATAAAACCACTAAAAGCAATCAAAG
The DNA here is from genome assembly GCF_000004195.4 of Xenopus tropicalis. Lineage (NCBI taxonomy): Eukaryota > Metazoa > Chordata > Amphibia > Anura > Pipidae > Xenopus > Xenopus tropicalis. The sequence continues at coordinate 91,541,791 of NC_030684.2, forward strand.
AACAATAATTACAATGAAATCGGTGGTCAGAGCCCTGGATCCACCAATGTCACTGCAAAAGCAACCTTTTAGGGGCACTAAATACACAATAAAGAACAATGCAAAGATAAAACACCATAAAATCAGTAAATTCAAATAAAACCACCCAAACCAACAAAAGAACAATAATTGCAATGAAATCGGTGGTCAGAGCCCTGGATCCACCAATGTCACTGCAAAAGCAACCTTTTAGGGGCACTAAATACACAATAAAGAACAATGCAAAGATAAAACACCATAAAATCAGTAAATTCAAATAAAACCACCCAAACCTACAAAAGAACAATAATTGCAATGAAATCAGTGGTCAGAGCCCTGGATCCACCAATGTCACTGCAAAAGCAACCTTTTAGGGGCACTAAATACACAATAAAGAACAATGCAAAGATAAAACACCATAAAATCAGTAAATTCAAATAAAACCACCCAAACCTACAAAAGAACAATAATTGCAATGAAATCGGTGGTCAGAGCCCTGGATCCACCAACGTCACTGCAAAAGCAACCTTTTAGGGGCACTAAATACACAATAAAGAACAATGCAAAGATAAAACACCATAAAATCAGTAAATTCAAATAAAACCACTCAAACCAACAGAAGAACAATTATTGCAATGAAATCAGTGGCCAGAGCCCTGGATCCACCAACGTCACTGCAAAAGCAACCTTTTAGGGGCACTAAATACACAATAAAGAACAATGCAAAGATAAAACACCATAAAATCAGTAAATTCAAATAAAACCACTCAAACCAACAGAAGAACAATTATTGCAATGAAATCAGTGGCCAGAGCCCTGGATCCACCAACGTCACTGCAAATTCAGCACCCAATAGCAATAAAAAAGTTACAGTGCAATAGAATAATTCAAAAACAGAAATCAATTATGAAAATGCCAAAAAAACACTAAAATGCAACCAAATAAATCAGATAATTATAGAGCAAGATCAGAAATAAAGTTTTAGTAAAAAAAAAAGACTGCCAAAGAAAGCAAAGAAAGAAAGAAAAGAAAAGAAAGAAAGATTTTTTTTTTTTTTTTTTTTTTTTCTAAGTGTAAGTGTGTGTGTAAGTGTCTGTGTGTGCTTGGGAAAGTTGTAAATAAGTGTGTATGTGTGTAAAAGTGTAATAATGACAAAGATAGAAGAAGAAATGGAAAAAAAAAAATAAAAAAAATTTTTAGACAGTTGAGATAGAAATAAGCAAAATAAACAGTGGTTAGAGAGTTGTAGTTCAGCTCACACAATGCAGGCAGGCAATCAGGGCGACCAATCCAGCAGGAAGGCAGCAGGAAGGCAGCAGGGGGGCTCCAGCAGTCACATGTGCTCAGCAGGAGTGAAGAGGCGACGCGGGGGCGGCGACATTTAAAGGGACAGCAGTGGACACGTCATCAATGCGTGTCCACTGCTGTCATTGGCTGAGGGACCGGATCGGTGCGGCTCGGGGACCGGATCCGTGAGTATGTGTTCATTCGCTCGTTGCCTAGGGGGTTGTGCAGGCTTTACAAGCGCTGCGCTGCTTTAAAAGCGAGCGCAGCGCTTGTAAAGCCGACAGTGCCATTGGACGTAGATTCTACGTCCCATGGCACTTTGGTCCCTTGGTACCTGGGACGTAGAATCTACGTCCCTTGGCACTTAAAGGGTTAATGGCACTCCTTAAAAATTGATGCAGATGGTAAGGTGCACTATGCTCTAAGCAGCAAAATAAAAAGGTAAACTATAAAAGTAAACTATAGTGATGAGTGAAATTTTGCACCAGGCATGGATTTGCGGCAGATTTTTTGCATTTTGCCATTGCCAATTTTTTTGCGAAACACCTGCAAAAATTTGCAGTGGATAAAATTTGCTGCGTGACAAAACAAGTTGTTGTATGCAACAAATGTTTTTTTAATGCACGTCATTTTTTGCGTTTTGTATATTTTCCGCTGTTTTGCGAATTTTTTCACAGTTGCTTGTAAACTATAAAGGTAACTATATAATTATATAAACTAAACAGGTAACTATAGGTAACTATAAAGGTAAACTTTATGAAAGTTCCATTACTAAGGTGTTCTAAATTATATCCTCGTTTATATAATACAATTGTTGGGTTTGAGGGACAAAAATAGATTGTCATTCCTGGTCTCCCTGGTCCTACAATTATATATAGTTAAATTAGAATTTTAACCTTTTGTACAATAGTTTGCTCATCACTAGCATAGTATACATAAAATAGGGTGAGTCACCAGTGAAGTCATGTTGACCTTTTTCAGCCTGTTTTATTAAAGGCCAATAACATTCAAGGCCTTTTAAAAGGTGCACATATAAACATTAGATTATAAAGTTTGGAAATCACATCCATTTACATAAATTACATACATTGGCACAACTTCTACATGACCTCAATAGCTTTTAGATGGCAAATGTTTGTATTAGTGTTTTTTGTGGCTTTTACTCTTAATTAATCATGAACATTTTTTTTACATGAAAAATTTAAGTTTTAGTGCAAAAAACATGAATTGTGAAAAAAATTACAAAGGTTAGTAAATGCCCCCCTACATGTCTTTACTTTGGTGTGAGCTTTGCCTCTAATGAGACTTATTCCTTTTCCTTATGTTTTTGCTCTTTTCTTTTGTTGTAGTTCAGTTCCTGTTTTCTCTGCAGTAATTAGGGGAGTTCACAGGTTTTGCACTGGGAGTTTCTTTCTTTCTTTGTTCATCTGTGGAGGTTTCATTTGTGTGGGGATTTATCTGGAATGAGGTTACATTCTGTGATCCAGATTTTCATATTAGGAAACATTTTCCTCCCATTAGGGGGTGTTAGCTTGCTATGTTCCAGTAAGTTATGACATGGACACAAAAAAATGAAAAATGGACAACTCAGAAGATGTCAGCAGATTCACAACCCTTTTCTGTTAGTTTTCTAGAAGTTTGCAACTAGATGCCAGATGAGGGGTAGAGTTGGGCTTTAAAGTGTTGGAGGGTCCTTCTGGTGGGAGCAGTGGGGCGGGTCTATACTCTGTAAGTGCTGGTATTCAGAAAAGGAAAAACACAGTAAATATGACACAATTTTTCTTTTGTCAAAGGCCGTTTGCCCATTGGTTGTTGTTTTTTTTATTGGAGTGTAAGGATAAGGTTTAACTTTAACAAACTGAGTAACCAGTGTTGAAGCTTCCTATATGTGTTGAACAATCATGATTAATAAGGCTATTGGGTATTATAAGAGAAATGTTTTCTAAAATATGTGTAGAAAATAAGTTTTTGAAAACTACTGCTTAAAATGGATATATGCCCCAGATTAAGTATAATTACAATGTTCTTTTCTTTTCAATTTGTTTGATAATTATTTGTTTAGCTTCTATGTACTTGCTTTTTTAACTTGTAGTATAAATTCAAATGTAAACCTATTTACCCTCACCATATTTTATAGTCTCTCTTCATGACTTAAAGGTTATCTATAGTAAAAGAAATTTCATTTCAAAGCCACAATGAATCTCTAGAGAACTAAATAGTGTTTGATACAGAATGAGGGCTCAGATCTATTAGAGACATATAATTACATTAAGTAGTGAGGGATGTGTATCCTTATACATTCTGTTATACAATGTAACCTAACATAAACACTTTGTTCTCAAAGAACTGAGAATAATGTGATTAAACACAGGTTAATGTAATGTGCTCTTCTTTTGGCCCATTAATCTCGTCAACTAGACTGAGACATTAAATCCTTTTTTGAACTCTGTCCAAATAGAAGGCTTTGTAGGGCATCTGGAAAAGATTTGTCTTTAAAACATCCGTATAGGGTGCAGATATTACTGAATAAGCAGTAAAATGTGCTGCTTAGCTTTAACTGCTTTTAAGAGTATTGAATCACAGTATTGTTGCTGCTTGAACGTTTTAGACAAATAGAACTTTTACAGCTAAAGAGTAAGATGCATAAAAGCAGTGAAACCCCCTTAATGAGTACAAGTTGCTTAGCTACTATATCATTCTAAGAGAACTGCTTATTAAAAGGGAATTCCCTGATAGGGATGTAGCGAACCTCAAAAAAAAAGTTTGCGAATGCGTTCGTGAACTTACGCCAAAAAGTGCAAATATTCGCGAACCTTGCGAACCCCATAGACTTCAATGGGAAGGTGAACTTTAAAACCTAGAAAAGCCATTTCTGGCCAGAAAACTGATTTTAAAGTTGTTTAAAGGGTGCCACAATCTGGACAGTGGCATGCAGGAGGGGGATCAAGGGCGAAAATTTCTATAAAAAATACTTTGTTGACACAGCGTTGCATAAAACCGCAAAGGCAGCTGGCAGACCTAGCGGAAATACGCAGCGTTTTTTGCTATTTCGCACTATTAGCACCATGGAAACGGGATTTGCTGAAAAACGCCATGTGTTGCTTGTGCGGTGTTTTTAGGCCGAGAAAAAACGCAGCGGAAAAACGCCACACGAACCCAAATTGCGAACATACGCGAAAAGTTTGCGAACTTGCGAACTCGCGAACACCCGATGTTAGCGCGAATTAGTTTGCCGGCGAACAGTTCGCTACATCTCTATTCCCTGATACTAAATCTAAAAATTGTCTCCACTCATGGCAAGAAATCATAGTTTTACATGGCACTGAAATGTGCCTTCACCAATAGTTCGGTATCTTTGAGGGACTTTTTTAGCAAATGGTGCTTAGTGCATATCAGTATTACCCTTTCATAATTTTCCTGTAGGTTTTTGTGCAGGTTATAATACAAGATAATAATTTGCCTATGACATGGAATGTTCAATTTATTACCTTGTTCATTTGGTCACTCCTGCCCAAAATTAAAGGGATTGTGGCACAAGAGTAAAACTAGGAGATAGGTAGAATGTGGCCAGACATTCACACAGTGACTTCTTAGACAAGGCTTGGGGATACAGAAAAGGCCAAAATGTTAGGCACCCCCAAGTGACTTAAATCACCTACCTTTTACCCCAGACTGGTGCCCCTGTTTGGAGAGAACAGCACCAGCCCGGGGTAGCTGCAGCACTTCCTCCTTCCTGTTCGCTCGCGCGCATGCGCAGTAGAGTGAAAAAGCCGAACTTTAACAGAGAAGTCGGCTTTTCACTCTACTGCACATGCGCCTGTCGTGCGCCTGCAAAACGAAGCAGGAAGGAGGAATCGCTCGCTCGCAGGTACCCCGGGCTGGTGCTGTTTTCTCCTAACAGGGGCACCAGCCCAGGGTACAAGGTAAGCGATTAAAGTCACTTGGGGGTGCCTAACATTTTGGCACCCTCGAGTGACTTAGCCTTTCCTTGTCCTTTAAGGCAAGCTTTGTATCATGCCAAAATCTTGTTTATGTGCCAGAATGGGGAACCTGATTCCCATGCCCATGCACTGGCTACACAATTAGATGATGAGGATGGGGGGAAAAAGTGAGATGTGAAGTGTCATCTAGGTAGTGCTGAACGGAAAGCTAAAGTTATTGTCTGCCCCGCCTCTATGCCTAAGGCAATATATGATTGATAGCTGGGATTTTTAAACGCCTTTATAATGGGTTTGGATGTGTTAATATAAAAATGAATTTAAGTTTCATGATTACTTTGAAAGGGACTTTTATTATACAGCTTTTATGTCTGGGTGACAGGTCCTCTTTAAGTAAAAATTGATTGATTTGATGGAATAACCAGTAACCTCAACATGAGAGTACTTAGAATGGCCATTAGAAAAATATCTACTTGAACACTGACAAAATGGGCAGCATGGTAGCGCAATTGTTAGCACTGATAAGTTACGGAACTACAGTCAGCTACAGCAAGGAATTTCTGCATGTTCCTCTGGTTCCTCTGGGTTTCTCCAACACTCCAAAAGCAAATTGGATGTTGCCATTCTGCTGGACTCAGGAGTAAGCTCAAAAGAGACTAGATGACATGAAAGTAAACTAAGGTCCAGGACCTGATTCTATTCACACAAGAGCACTCGGCTTTATAAATACCAAACTATTTATGTTTAAGGACCTAATAAATTGTCAGACTTCTCATGATCTCATGATCTCATTTGAAGTCTGAAAATTATAAGACTGTTAATTTGACATCGGTGGTAGGAAAGATTTTGTAAGAGGTAATAAAGTATAAAACACTGGAATACATTTCAAATCAAACATTGAATTTGTGCCAGCATGATTTCACACATAATGGATCGTTATGAATTAATGAGAAGGTGAGCAGAAACATTCAGATTGTGGTGGCAGCAGATCTGGCAGTGGATATGATCTAATTTGATATTCTAAAGTATCTGATATGGTGAACTGATTACATTTAGCAATATTGGCCTGATAATAATATTAAGGATTATTGGCTGGATAATACTATTGGTATTTGGGCAAAGAATTGGCTGAAAGACAGATTACAAAAAGGCGTGATAAATGGAACATTTTCTAATTGGACCAGTCTTGTTAGCAGAGTATATCAGGTGTCTGACTTGGTCCTTTTCTTTTAAAATTGTTAATTATTTACTTTGAAGTTGGCATTGTAAGTTCTGTCTTTATATTTTCTGAAGATAATTAATTGTTCAAAATGATCCATGCAGGATGTTGCCACATTGCAAAAAGGGTTGACCAAATTGGAGAGCTGGCAGAAGACTAGAAAATAAGGTTACATTTGAAGTATGCACTTTGGCAGAAATAACATAAATGCAAGTTGGGTGCCTCCTTATTTGAGAAGGGGTTTGTGAATTTTGTGGATAACAAACTGCAACTCTGAATAGCATCATTGCTACAAAAGCAAATAAAATACTGTCTTGCATAAAAAAGAACATTGATTTGAGAGATGAAAATGTAATGTTGTCTACAGTTTTGGGCCCCAGGCCTTAGGAAGGAATTTATGAGCTGGAACAAGTGTAGAGACGTTCAACTGGTTAAGGGAATAGAACAGTTAAACTATGAGGAAGGAGTTTATAGGTATAGGTTGTTTTCTCTTTAGAAAGGGTGCTTGAAAGGGGATATTTTAGAAAGATAATAGAAAAAACAAAAAGCAAGAGGCCACCCCTTTAAACTTAAGGTAATGAGTTTTTACTTGAATCAGAAGAAGATTCTTCATGTTGAATGCAGCAAGGTTGTGGAATACCTTGCTTGGTGATGTTATGATAGCACATTGTCTGTTTATAATTAGTGATGAGCGATATTTTTCGTCAGGCATGAATTTATGGAAAATTTCCACGTTTCGCCATTGGCAGATTTTTTTGCAAAATGGGGGCCAAAATTCAATGTGGAAAAAATTCACCGCAAAAAAAAAAGTTGCAGGTGTAAAAAAAAGTTGCGTTTCGCAAATTTTTTCAGTTTCATAGTTTTTTCGGGAAAAGCAAAACGGGACAGATTTGGTTATCACTATTTATAATATTTATATGTATCCCTCATCAACAAGATCACTGCCTCATACACTTTCTTTAGAACTTTGCTGATTTTTCAAATACAATCAGAAGTGGGCCTCTTCTAACTCAAATGATCTCCTCCGTCCTCAATCCCCTCTGCCTACCTTAACTCTTTAGATTCTGTAACTGCCCTATGCCTTTTGGCTACTCAAACACTGTGCTGCTGATCTTACTCTAGCTCTTACTCACATTTTCAACTCTTTACTGACTTTTGGAACTTTTCCCCTCCGCTTAAATAGGCCTGTATCAAACCTATTATTGTAAAGTCCATGCTTCACCCATCCTGTCTTTCTAATTGCTTTCTTCCTTCTACTGCTTGCCTCTTAAACTGTGTTACTAACCTTCTACACACCCATAATCTGTTAGCCATAATCTGGCTTTCAACTTGCTTTTGAGACAGCATTGTGCAGAATTACAAAAAATGCTACCTTTCAAATGAATATATTTATTTCTATTGCTACATTTTATATTGTACGTAACAGTTGTTAGACAGGCAGTTTAGCTAGAAAAAAAAATGTGATAAAATATTGCTTTATCCAAAAATCTTAATGCCGCTTCTGAACAGTTATATTCCTACGTGGACTAATTACCTAAATTTGATCCAGGGGTTCTATATTGTTCTATAATCCTCAGAATAATCTTGTTTACTAACAAGCCTAAAATGGGTATGCTAGCACTGTAGTATGCACTCAAAAAAGCTGTCCTAAGGGAGTACAAACAGTTTTATTAGTGATGAGTAAATCTGTCCCATCTTGCCAAAAAGTGTGCAAAACTGCTGAAAATTTCACAAAGCGGCAACAAATTTGGAAAATGTGGCTGCTGCACAAGTTTTTTGATATGCTTGACCTTTTTTTATGCAACCGCTACTTATTTAGTGCGACTGCAACTTTTTTTTACCTGACTGCGACTTATTTGGCAAAACCTCAACATTTTTGCTGCAACTTTTTTGACGCAACCGCAACTTTTTCCGTACTCGCCAAATTTCTGCGCTAGTTTCCCGATGGGAAAATGCGGAATTTTGCATCCATGCCTGATGAAAAAACGTGCACGTCATCTCTTAATTTAATCTGTGCACTCAATCTCTATTATTCCTGCCAGAAAACAAAACATTTTAAATGATCAATTTGTTTTGTATTCCAAAATCTGTTTTTGTGACTGGAACATTTGCCCTATGTATTTGTTATTTTATATTGAGCTTGATATGAGTTCCTTTCTATGTGTTCTTTACACTGATATTCTCACACTATAACAATGCCTTATTCTGCACTAGTAGCCCATGAATATTGCAGTTCTTAATCCTTTAATCTTTAATCCATCTCAAAATCATGCTTCTTAACTCCCTAATCTGTAACATCATAACCCCTATCTGACCCACCATCTCCATTACCTTATAACACACACCAGATACACGTCAGGGAAAGGACAGACATCAATTATTTGCCTTCCCGGCTTATTTCCCATTTCTGCTTACTTCTGCCATAATTTACCAACCTCGCTGTATAACATTCTCATGTCTACACAATAAAAGGGTTCCTTGAAAATATTCCTGCTAAATAAGACATCACAACTACTACTGCAGTTTTCATGTTTCTGTAAAAGAGATACTGTTTTTACCATATAATACACTGTTGCCCAAGCTATGCATTTTTAGCTATAAGTGTACAGGAGATACAAACTCTGCTTTTCAGAAACAACTTCATTAAACTTTTAAAATACAAAATTAGGTACAGTCTGAATCACAATCTGTGAGATAATTAGACAGCAAACTTGAAGCTTGTGTTATATATTCAATTATAAAAGGGACAATAAGGGGACAACATTATACCTTTAGTAAACATGAAGAATGATCATTCAACTACAAATACATGCTTTATTACAGTTCCTATACCTTCAACATAGACAAATGAACCTACCTCTATCCACAAGCCACCTTTTGGCAGATTCCTATATCTAAGGAGAGATACATGTAGAATAGAGATAAATATAGAATTTACAACATTTTGTTGCACTAAACTATATGATAAAAAACCTCTTTCCCAACCCCACATGCACTTTACTAAAACTTACATTACTCTTTTTCTGATAGATTATGAAAATCCTACCATTTGTTGACCTAATTTTATCATTTTACTTAATCCCATTTCTTCCCAGGTAATTTTAAAGGAGAAATAAACCATTAAAATCACTATGGTAAAAATGCCATATTTTATAAACTGAAGCTAATGCACCAGCAAGTTTCAGCATCTTCACAGGGGGTCACCATCTTGGTAAGTGTCTGCAACACTCACATGCTCAGTGGGCTCTGAGCAGCTGTTGATGGTAATTGCACTAAGCAGCCTGATATTGTGACATTTATATTCTATATATATAGTATATTGTGCAATTATGCAGTTTTCTTTCAGCAGCCCAAATTAAAAGTATAGACAGGGAAGTCTGTTTATTGTATAATTTTAAGAGCAGTCCTAATAATACAGAATCATACAAATTAGTCTACTTTTGACAGGAAATATTTTTCTGCATAAAGTTGATTTTGTCAATATTATTATTTAAAATTCTGTAAATGCTTCAACTTTCCTCCACAGTACAATTATAGGGCAAGATGGTAGAAAATATTAATATGTACAGAAACAAAAAAGTACAAACAAAGCATTGTTTGTACTTTTTTGTTTTTGTGCATATTAATATATTCTACTGTGGAGGCCAGTTGAAACATTTACAGAATTTTAAATACTAATATTGACAAAATCAACTTTATTCAGAATGACTGAGCTCGAATAACTCTATTGTCTATCGTATTTAAATGCAATAGACAGCGTCATCTGTTTGGCTACCCTACCCTAAATTGTTTTTAAATCTTAGTTCTAATCTAAGAGAAGATATCACAATTTAAAGTTTGTGTATGTATGTATGTATGTATAACTTTATTTATAAATTGCTACAAGGGTATGCAGCTCTGTACAATCTTACAATATACACAAACATTTATAAAGTGCTCATTTGGGACCCAGTCAAAGGGGTTGATCTGAGGAGGAGCTGCAAGACCACAAGCACACTTTTCGATACATTGACTTCACATTCCATCTAATATCATCACATCTAGAGGGCTCAGGATTTGGTATTGTATATACCACACTACAGATTTATAAAGTGCTACAAGGGTATGCAGCACTGTACAATCTTACAATATACACAATCCCTCCACAAACAGGGAGACACGTGTTATAATAAATAAATTAATAAGTATACATACACAGAGATTTATAGTGTCATGTGGAATGAGACACAGTAGGAAGGTGGTCCCTGCCCCATAGAGCACAGGATTAGACAAAATAATGTTTTACTGCTCCAGAAGATAGCATCTGATTTTTTTCTGAAAGAGAGTGTACCATATGGAGGAATTCCGGGATAGAGTTCCAGAGGTAAGGAGCAGAGAGATAGAAAGGTTTAAGACGAGAGAGAGAGCAGTGGGTGTGGATGGTGTAAAAAGACAGAGACTCTGAGAGGAGATGACCAGGAACATGCAGGGAGACCAATTAGTGAAGGGGTGTCTAAATATATCTGGATGTTATCTGCATATACCGTTTTTTCGCCGTATAAGACGCACTTTTTCTTCCCCAAAACTGGGGGGGAAAAGTTGGTGCGTCTTATACGACAAACTAGACCAGGGCCGTGATCAGGGGGGTACGAACGTCTTCCTCTATGTGCCATGGCTCTCTGCTACATCCTCGCACATAGGGTGCAACCTTATAAAAGCACAGAAGCAGCTGGGAGCCGCGGCACATAGAGGAAGACATCACGGGAGCCGGAGGCCTCTGGGGGGAGGTTAGGGGGGAAATGGAATGTGCTTGGGGGCCCTGGGGGAAGCTGAAAAATGCTGGGGGTGCCATGGGGGAGCTGGAGGATGCTTGGAGGCCCTGGGGGACGCTGAAGGATACTTGGGGGGGGCTGGGGGATGCTGAAGGATACTTGGGGGGGCCCTGGGGGAAGCTGAAGGATGCTTGGGGGGGGCCCTGGGGGAAGCCTCATTATGTGCAAGCCCAGAGACAATTAACTTTATACAGTTGGCGTTTTTACTAAACAATAGGAGCACTATTGGGCAGTATGCTTTTTAAATTTTGACTTGCATTCTCCTTTAATAAACCTGGCACTAAAATTTGCGATTTTTATGTGTCAAATCTGTATTTGTGAATCAGAAACATTTTTACAAGTGTTAAATATAAAACATTTAACATTGTTCTTGCTTTTTTGAATTTATGTTCCTTTGTAATTAAACAGTTTTCAGATTTATACCAAGAAAATCAATTTTTTACAGCACTAGAAAAAGGCTAGGTAAATTTAGGAGATGGTATTTATGCTCAGATGCTATCTAAACGGTTAGTCACTCTGTGATTCTGTGTGTATTATAAGAAGGAAAACAGAATTGCTCTTATATTTCTTGCCACCTGCATTTGTCCCTTTTACTACAATAGGCTACTAACAAATGCATTGTCAGCAGTGAAACTGCCCAGTTTTGCTTCACTGAAAATTTTGCTCTACAGTATTAGAGAAGCTCCTTCATGCTATACTGAGAGGACAGATGAGGACTTCGATCCTATTGGTTTATAAGCACAGTGGGCAATTTGCACTTTTCCCTGCACTCAGTTGGCCGTAAACCATTTTTATTAAAGGTAATTGTGTCAAAATGCACTCCTTTCATTTTCATGTAGTTATCCTTGGCATTGCTCAGTCCTTTCTGTCTTTCAGTCTGAATCGGGCACTGCTGTGCATATTGATACAGGGGAACCCTGCTGCTGCCACTACCTCCTGGGTTACCTTTGTAACTGTATCAATTGGCAAAGTTAATTTGTGCTGACAAAATAGGGTGCACATGTCATGCCCACACCTGAATTGCCCCCATCAAACACTAGAAATTATGCCAGAAAAACCTGTTAGTAGGTGATCCCCAACACTACAAACACTAGAAATTATGCCAGGCCCAATTTGTAACAAAAGGAATGCGCATTGTATTCTTTTGGATAATTTAAATCATTTGCAATAGGTGCAGCATAATTGCATGAAGGGAATGGCCCATTTGCATGCACAATGATGCCAGAATTATGTAAAACAGTGGTGTATTGTGGGGAAATAATGCTAATTGTGCTAGAAATTGCACTTTGCTCACTGCCTTTGCAGATATCCTTAGCCCTATAATGTCACTGGTCACTGGTTTTTCTGTGTTATTTTCTGTTGCAAAAGACCACTTTTTATCAGCAAAGCAGAACACATAACAAATGTTTTGTGCCTGATTTGTATAAAGGTTTACTGCAGGCAAAAGCACAAATTTCAAAGCAAAACTGTCCCTACTTCAATATATATTCAACCAGTTTCTTTTCAGCAAATCAAATGTTCATTTTCTTTCCTTAAACTTTAAAAAAAATATAAAATATGAAAGACCAAAAAAAAAAGTGTGAATAAAAAGTCAAGAAACAAAGAACAAATTATATAGATGTCATAGATTGTTAGGCCTTCAAAGTATATCTCACATTCATTATTCTTCAGTCTAGTTAATGTCAAAAACCTTAGACCCATCAGTTGTCAGAGCAGGTGAGGTGTGGAATGAATCAAATAAAACCTTAAGGCAAGTTTGCCTCATATATCTTTAGTGCTTTCTGCGTCTTTATTTTTAATATATAGAACACTGGGCAATGTTTCCTTCTTTCCTTTGCTTTTACTCAAGCAGAGTCACAAAGAGAAGCGAGCAAATTATTGTTGAGTATGAAATGCAGACCACAGGCTTGTAAGGGCTATAAAACATTTTTCAAATGTGATTAAATTCACAGAGGTGTGGTACATATTTGTGTTTTTTAAATTTCTTTAGCATCCTTTACCAGTTTAGCCTTCTTTTTAATTTCAAGAACTTTGCAGAACAAGTGATCTCAATACCTTTGTGTCCATCTAATAAAGACTTGCATTGTATTGGATGGGGGGTGGGGAAGAAAAGTAGAAGGGACAAGACTGTGTCTTTCTATACCCCCCCCCCCCCCCCCCCCCAGTTTTTCCTCATACTGTATGTCTGCAAAGTTTTGTAATAATCTTTATCAGCCTTAGGTACACAGAACATAAAAGAAACATATTTTCAGAAATGTAAATGTGTATTTATCACAATAAATGTCAATATCTCACTAAGGGGCAACTTTCTTTATCTCTCAGTTGACATTACAGATTGCTGTAAAAGATTAAATAATGCAAATTTGGCAGAGGATCTTGCACATCAATTTCATTGTATAATAGGTCTTTCTGTGAACTTTTACAAGGAAAAAGCCAGCAGAATGTTATCGGTTCTATCCCTAGCCACATTCACTTTTTACAGAGTTGCCAGTATTAAAATCTCCTCATAAAGGGCAACTATTGTGCAAATGATAATATGGGTTTTGTCTAATTGACAAAACTCTCAACTTTCAAAATGTAACCAATTAAAATGTGTGTATCTTTTTAAAATCAACTTACTCTTCACTACCCCCTTCTTAGCAATCTGTCTCTCTACATGCAGCTTTGTATCAGAGTTAGTTATTATTAGTTAACAGGTACATTGTATAGGCAAAAGGAGCACACTTAAATGTGTTTCACCTAACTGTCAATCAAACTCTGACTCCTGCATGAAAAAAGCTTGCTGACAGGGATATCATGAAGAGTAGTTTGATTATTTCAGAAATGGCTTAAAACTCTGACTCCTGTATGAAAAGAATTTGAAGAGTCAGATTGTGAAGAGCAACTTAATTATTTCAGAAATGGTACAGAATTTTTATTTCCATTAGATGGAGCATGTATGAAATTTTCATTTGCATGATAGTTCCCCTGTAAAGAAAAGCAATTAGGCAACACACAGGAAATTATTAATATGAATGGTGCAATTTGCAGTGCAAAGGAGCATGTATCATGGACAGAAGAGCAAGTGGTTGTTCTAAGGGGCACAACCTTTTGGTTGTTAACACTCCATCATTTGTGTCTCTGCTCATACTAAATTAGATATAAAGTGACATTACTGTTAAAGAAACAGACCTTTTTGTTTTTATGTTAACTACATATCAGAGTTATAACACATTAAATGAGGGCGAAACCTATTGTCACTGGGATTATAATGTCACCTTGTGTTGTCTAGCATCCACTGCTTATGAAACTGATGACAGCATGTTATTATCCTTTTAATGTAATCTGGCCTTCAAACAGGGCTCATACTGGATAACAGGCATAAACGCATAAAATTGACTCTCATAAGCATGGTATCGTAATAGGATTATAGTCCTAACCATGTGAAGGGGCATGTTATTTAGAGAGAGAAGAGAAAAAAGCAAATGAATTGGCAATTGCAATATTCTAGTTACACAACAGAAAGCAACACTTTGCCACTGAAATTACTTCTCTGCACAGAGTTTAAAGAGATTCCACTTCTAGCCACTTCTGTATCTACCTTCTATTCTGAATATGCTCTCAAAACTCAAGTTCAAAATAAAATTTGTAGTGTTTCGAAATTTGCACCTCACTATCACCCTAGAAAGAAGCCTCTGTCAGCTATTTACCAATTTGGTAAAATCCAATTATACTTTCAATAATTTAATACATTACATGATAATGATAAATTCACAAATATCTTCTCTTTTACAGCTGGAATTGACATAAAAAAAAATACGTGACCGATTAAAAAAACATATGCTTCACCTTTGTTGTGCACCTTACAACCAACTTCATTCTTTTCAGTGCAAATGTATGGCGACCCTATTGTTTAGACAGGTCATGCTTATAACATAGCACAAGCTTGGATTTAATAAACCGATGCCCCTAAGATGATGAATCTTGCGTGTTATTAATATTTTTTAATATAGATGAAATACTTATTTGTTTTGCTATGCTATCAAAACAAAATACAATCAATGTTTCACTCCTCTATTGAAAAGAGGAGGGGAGATCGATGATGAACAAAAATGCATTAACAATACCAATTAAAAAAGGGGTCTAGGAATTCCTAACTTTCAAAGATACTAGAAGGCAGCTCATCTATGAACAACTACTATATCAACTACTAGCATGGTCACACTGAGCATGTGTCTTTATCTGGGAAAAAATAGAAGCATATAAGTGATGAGCAAAACGTCTGCGAAAAAGTCTCAAAAAAGGCATTTTTACTTGAGTTTTTTCTCATCACAAATGCATGCAGGTCAGTGGGTATTTTTAATCACTTATTTGCCCTAATGCATATCAGTCAGATAGCATTTTTTATAGCATTTTTCTTGTGCCAAATGCAATATAGTCAATGGGCGTATGTATTCCCATGCAAAAAAACATGATTTTTCCCCACAGAAACAAAACCAACAATGACATTCTAGCATAGATTCACAAGAAATTTCACCACTCAAGAAACCATGAATAATCCTGCAAATCTCTATCAGGGAAAAAAAATTCTCATCCCAAAGTATAAAGGTTTAACAGAAGTCTATAAATTGGTTTCTCATCTGGGCAACTAATAGTTCCAACTTGCCCAAACTGCAATTTGCTGGGCCTTCACTATTTTTATGATGGGGCACATGATAGATCCAGCTTCAGGCACTGTCCTGACATGGGATATTTAAAATGCTAAATTACCTGAGCTACACTTGACGTGATTGAATATTTTCATCTTAAGGACTGTTACACACCTATTTTGCACAGTGAAGTGAAATCCCCACTTTTCCATTTAGAATTTAGCTTTTCTAGAACTTGCCCTAAACAGTTTAATCAACCTTGTAAAAAATGCCAACAGACCCCTTTGTCAATCCAGGATCCATGGCTTGGCCAGGGAAGAATGTGACTCTATTTGGGACAATTCTAAAAGATGCATTACATGTATTAGAAAAAGAGAGAATATTTATCTTCTGGTACCACACTCAAGATAAATTACAAAAAAATTAATGATTGGGGTATATAAACTGCCAACTCTGTCTCCACAACGGAGGCAGTGATCTAACTCTGCCTATAAAAGACACTACTTTAATTTACCTCAACTGATGCACTGTTCTACTTGAGTATCTTTCTCTGTATGTACACACTCTGTACACACTTAAAACACCAGGATCCAAATATATATTTAAATTAAAAGTGAACAGTAATAAGCAGTTTGACTACTGGTTAGCTTTTATGTGGAACAAAATTCTACAATTCTTGGATATTATTCCCTCTTGGGAACTATTGTCTACGCTAAATTAATAATGGCCCAATCCTACCCTTTTCATTTGCCTTTTCTATGCCTCTTTAGACATCTTTAGTTGGTAATTACATAGATTTACTGTTTTTCTTCTTATTTTTGCTAAGTTTACATAAATATATAAATGAAACTGCATTACTGTAACCAGTCAATGAAGCAGTGAGTCACTATGTAATTATCAATTTTTTCCCCCATTTTATTAAAAACAATAAAAATGTAGGTTAAAAAAAAGTTAGGATACATTCGGTAATGAAATAAGTTGGAAATAATGGAGTGTGATCTATGTGCCTAATTTAAGGGGTTGTTTCCTCTTCTCTTTCCTTACAATTTATTTGTATACCCCAGAGCTATCCTGATAATTTCTTTGAGGGGTAGTTATGAGATGATATCTGGTGTGCAGCTACTAATTTTAAACAATCTTTCCATTGTTTGCCTTACGCTGTTTGTAAATGGTTGCAGCCCACTGTGCTCCATTTTGGAGCAATACATTTAAAGAACCCATGGTAAATCCATCAATCAGAATAAAAAATAAAGCTCCATTTTTAGTAAAAATTGGTTCAACATTTGCTGCGCCTTTTCCATTATTGACATAGAGTCTGCTTTGGGAGAGCAGCTGTGAATTCTACAAACAACTTACCTAACACGTTTGCCTTTTCCTAGGGTTGCAATAGTTTTATTCATGCCATCCCTGGTTCTAATGAAACTTTGAAAAGCAAATTCTTTCACTCCAAATTTCAATTATGTTGTGCATTTTTAGTTCTGTTCATCTACTTTACTTCTCAGCATTGCAGGGAACAATATAAAGGGCTTAAATTGGATAAAAGTCTAGACCTGTTACTGTGAATGTTAACATCCTTGAAAAATCAGGTCTGAAAGTGAAACTTTAATTGAAATTAGAAAGAGTGGTAGGCATGCCTTTCAACATTTGTTTTGGGGATCTCCATTTATCTCTGTCAAGATGTTTTTTTTACATTATGCAGTGCCTCAGGACACAAATTTTGGTTAAACAAACTGTAAAGAATTGAATATAACACAGCTCTGAAAAGCTATTAATTGTGATTTCCTAAGCTCATTTATTATCTAAGTCACAATGTAATATTAGAAGGAGAATATATAATGATGTCAAGGCAACCAAAGAAATGCTAATTTATGTATTGATCTGAGCATAACGTAAACAATGGAGATATACAATTTACACAAATAAACTTTATTTCATATCATAAAACTTCCATCAACATCCATTAACTGCATCTGTATTATTTCTTTTGTCTGGATGTTTTTAAGAAGATAGCAAAAAGTTACTGTAAAGATTCCTCCCACATACAGCACATCCTTTGTACAGTTGAATAGTACTTAAGCCCTTCAGATATTAGCAGATACTGTATGGGGCAAAGGTGTCAAACTGAAAGAAAAGAGCTGTACACAATAAAGTTTCTTTGGGGTAATGTGTACACTTTGTAGCTAAGGGTGCACAATCAATATTATGTGGGCTGAAAAGTTTCACAAAAGCAGCTTTTCTTTAATAATTCATTGATTCAAGACCTTTACCGATTTGTAGGCTACATCATCCCAAAGCCTTGTCTCTTCTACATGCTTCAGAAACACTACACATAGTGAACTGGATCTAATACAATGATCAAGATTTTTAAATGGTAATATGATTCTCAACATTGTAGAAAGTTACCAGCTGACTCTGAAAGAGAATTAAGACATGCTCCATCAATGAATATCGACAACAAATTTAGTAATAAGTCAGAAGCTTATACAAAATGATGTGGGGAAATGTTTACACTATTGATTTGGTAGAACTGAAAGTCATTAAAGACTGCAGAACACAGTCATTATGTACAATAAACATATGAATGCACATGGATATGAATGTATGCTATACTGTATGTACATACTGCACTGTATGTATACTGTATATTATACTGTACGTACCAACATGCTGCTGATTTGGTTGGCTTTCAGATGTTTTTCAGTTTTTTTGATTTGACAAAAGTGGATTTATAAAATTTGGAAAAAATCTAATGTTATAATAATTGGAATCAAAACAAATGTTTGGAGAAAATTTTAACTTTATCCAGTGTAGATCACACAATACAAATATTAAAGGAAGGACAAAATAAAAATTAAAAAAAGCTAATGACAGCCCATCCAAAGACAAAATATGGATTCTGAAGCTCAGCAAAAACAATGTCAGATGCTGACTCAGTGGGGCAGATTTATCAAAGTGTGAAATTAGAGTTTACCAGTGTAGAATTCTGCCACTGTTTATTTTTGTGTCATTTTTAGAGGTGTATTTATCAACAGGTGAAAGTTAGACATTACCCTGCTAATCTAGGCCAAGATAAAATATCGAAGTTAAAAAGACATTGGACAGACAATGGAGTGCCCTGTAACAATAATGCAAATAGTACAAGTAAGGGACCTGTTCTCCAGAATGCTGGGGACATGTGGTTTTTCTGATAAGGGATATTTCTGTGATATGGATCTTCATACTTTAAGTCTGCAAAAATCAATAGGATTTTCTTGCCACTAATAAAGTACAAGTTCTGTTTTATTCTAACAGAGAAAAGGGAATGAAAAAAGTAACATGGAGCTTTCTGCATAATAGGTTTCCAGATAACAGATCCCATGCCTGAAATAATAATAATAATATAATATTGGTACGTTCATAACATTTCTTACAGTCAATTATATTTACTTGTATCTAAACTATAGTAATTTACCTAAAACATTATTGGTACATTATTGGGTAAAGTAAAAATACCCAAGGGCTCGTGTACTTACGAAAGTGCAGTTGAGGTCACATAAAACCCCTTTGCATTTTTTGAAATTCTTGATATGAGCACTGCTGCTGCCCCCCCCGCTGCCGCAAGTGCACATGTACAAGCGTGAACAAACATTCGCAACCCCCCCAACCCAAGTACACATGCGTGCAGGAGTGAGCATTTAAACTCCCATATGGAGCAGTGAGGTGAGGTCCCCATTGCTCTGTATAGGAAAATTTCAAAAGTTTGTTGCGGCGGGGCGGCATGCTGCCCCTAAATTTGTGCCGCCCTCAGCCCAGGCCTTTGTGGCCTTGCCACAAATCCGGGCCTGATGCTGCGCCTACAGACCAGGTGGAAGCTCCAGGCCTTCTCGGCTCCCTGCATCAAAAAAATTGCCCACATAAATCACTAGTACGCTACAGCTTCCACTGAAAAAAAAAAGTATTTTCTTTACGTCCTACAGGCAGCTCCAAACTAAACGGTTAATTGTCTGGATCTCTCTCTGGTGGAACAAGAGAATAGAATAACCAATTAAAAAACTACTCACAAATATCCCATAGTTCCCCCCACCCCTCAGTGTATTTTTTTGTCCTCTACAGGTAGTCAGGAATAGCTGTGGCCTTGAAGGCTGAAGGAGTCTGAGGGCTGTTAGCTAACCGCTTTAGAGCAGGTTGGTCAGGGGGACAAAAGTACCCTAGGTAGGGAAAGGTACCTTATATTTCTGTGGGCCCTATGAGGCAGAAAGAAGTTGCAGTGTGTGGGAGCTGCATTTACCTTTCTTCTCCTGTGATGTACAGAGGTAGCGCTGGACAATGCTGATGATGTCATCAGGGATGCGATGCACAGTACATGTCTGAGTTTAGGAAGGAGACAGCACAGAGTTGGTATTTTTTCTGCTGAGAAACTAATTGTATGGTGGCTCTAAGGTATTTAAACCCTTTCTGTTAGGATTCTGTTTGCCTCTGTTGCTCTACATGCTGGTGCGCTGCTAGGCTGTATTCACATTGGTTTGGCTGCTAAGGTAATGTGCCTGTAGCTAGCCTCCTTCCCCATCAAATCTCTATATGGGGGTACTGTTTCTTATACTGATTTTTCTCTTTGCAGATGGATATGTCTGCCAAGAGCAAAAGGAAGGCAAGGCACTTAATGTTTTCTGAGTGTGATCAGTTACTTCCGGATAACTGGGATGGCAATAAGTGTACTCCACGTTCACAGACCTCTGTTCCTGGGTCTCATGACACAAATCAATTTATTGACTGGTTTAAGTCTTTCATGATAAAATCAGTGGATAAGTATAAAGCTTCTCCAGTTCCCTCAACGCATCATGCCTCTTTAAATAAAGAATCGGTTTCTGATGGGGAGTCATCAGGGAAAATTTTATCCAGTTTTTCCTCTTCTTCTGAACCTCATACATCTCAAAAAGAAGATTTTTTTTTCTCTTCCCTGTAGAAAAAATGCCCAGACTCATTAAAGAGGTCTGTAAGGTCATCTCACCTAAGGGTACTGCTCAGGTGTTATTTTTATTGTGGAAAAATCTGTGGAAAGAACAGAATCATCCAAAAATTTCAAGCTTATGTTCCCTTTGATGCTAAAGATATTGAGATATTGATCTCCTCCACTTCAAATTCTTCCTGGCCATCAACCTTGATTGGCGGCAGAGGAGTAGGGACTCGTCCAACAAAATAATTAGCGGATACTGGTTTTCATAAGGCAGCATGAAAAACTGGATGTACCTGCCAAGAGTTGGGAAGTTTCAACTGGAAGGCCACAGGATTAATTTGCTAATTTCAAAAGGTCCAAGAAAACCATGATCAAGTTCTTGTGTGAGACATGACAACTTAAAATTTGCAGAAAAAAGCCATACCTTATCATCCACTTTAAAGTCAGGATTTTTGTGCCTCTTTTTATCAGCATGTACTTTAAAATTTTGTTGAACTTCTTTGATAGCTTCATGAAGAATCCTGAAATTCTCCTTTAAAAATACCAATCGATCCTTCACAGCAGGAACAGAAATTTCATTAAAGGGGAAGGAAAAAAGGCAGGATGTATTCTATAATTGGCATAAAAAGGTGATTGCTGAATAGGGTAATGGAAATTGTTATTATAAGCAAATTCTGCAAGGGGCAATAAGGAAACCCTTTCCTATTGTCATCTTGACAATAGGAAATAAAGCATCTCAAATATCTTTCCAGGGTCTGATTGGTCCTCTCTGGACTGAGGATGGAAAGCAAAGGAGAGAGATACTTTAATCTGCAAAGCCCGGCATAACAATCTCCAAAATTGAGATGTGAATTGGGTTCCTCTATCAGAGATTATTTCATAAGGCACCCCATGAAGTCTAACTTTCCTTAATGAAATGTTCAGTGGTACAGGCAGCAGAAAGAAGCTTACAGAGGGGAAAAAAGTAAGCCATTTTGGTTAAAGAATCCACTATGACAAAAATGGTGGTCTGTCCAGAGGATGGAGGTAGATCTGAAATAAAATCCATAGAAGTGGAACCCCAAGGTATAGAAGTAACTGGGAGAGGGAGAAGTGACCCCAAGGGCTTAGTACATGAGTCCTTGGCCCTTGCACAGACATCACAGGATTTTGTATATTTAACACAGTCAGAGGTTAGTTTTGGCCACCAAAAGAGTCTCTTGGCTAGGATGATCGTCTTCTTAATACTAGGATGACCAGCCAATTTCAAGTCATGAACGGTACAAAGGACATCTAAACAGAGATTCTCAGGCACAAAGGTTTTCCCCTTGAAAAAAAAAGTCCATCCTTGGGCGTTAGAGCCAAGCCGGGAGGAATAGAAATGGAGGCTTGTCGATAAGGGATAGATGGAGAGACATACAGATCTCCCATCTACTTCAGACAAATAAACAATGGACAGAAGCCAACAGGCCACTATCAGAACTTGAAAGATTTTGTGACAGAAGAAAGCTGCTCCCCCATGCCATCTCAAATCTATACAGGCTACTACTAGATGAGAAATACAAGCAGCTGCCCACATACACAAAAGCATGGGAAAAGGAACTACAATGCCATCTGGATGAAGAAACATGGCAAACAATCTTCAAAACAACAACAAAATGTTCTATAAGCAATAAATACCAAGAAAGCTCATACAAACTTTTGGCAAGATGGTACAGGACCCCGGAGAAACTTTATAAAATGAACTTAATACCCAAAGATTTGTGCTGGAGATGTGAGGAAAAGTCAGGGACACTATCACATATTTGGTTTGAATGTCAAAAAATAAAACCATTTTGGGATGACTTTAGTAAAAAATGTCAGGAGATCACTGGTAACCGATTTGATTTGTCTCCATCCTTAATTATTCTACTACACCCGCCTCGAGGGGGAAAATACTCTAAACATAGCCTTCTCCTCCAAATGTTGATAGCAGCCCGCTCCTTAATTCCTAAACATTGGAGAAGCACGACCCCGCCAACAATTGAAGAATGGCGATATACGGTTAATGACTGTGAAGTTTTATTATCTTTTTGAAAATAAACGGATTTAATAAAAAAAAAAAAGAAATGGAGGCTTGTTTAATTTGATCAATCAAGGAACACTGAATGGACATAAACTTTTTTTGGGAGAAGAACAGTCTCAGGCTCTGTGAAAGTAGTTTCCTGAGAGGAATGCATCCTGGAGATGGTCAGCCTTTGAGTTCTTAGAGCCAGGACAGTAGGTAAGGTGAAAGTTGAATCACATGAAGAAAAACCACACAGAGGTATTCTAAATTTTTAAAATCTATATAGATTAAGATGGAGGTGAGGCCCGCCTTCTAGGAGATATCACCATTCTTCTAAAGCAAGTTTGATGGCTAAAAGTTCTCTATCGGCTACATCGTAATTTTGCTTGGATTTATTCATTTTGCAGGAAAAATAGGCTACGGGATGAAAGGCTCCAGATGCGGGGTCCCTTTGGGAAAGAATAGCCCCCACTGCAGATTCTGAAGCATCAACTTTGAGAACAAAAGATTTAGTTGGATCCTGATGAAGAAGAATGTGTCCAAAGGAACTTAGTATTAAGGCTGGTCAGTTGCGTGATGGGAAGGATAATTTGTAAAAAGTTTTTAATAAATTTCCTGTAGTTTGCAAACTCAATGCATCGTTAGACATCCCTCCTAGAAGTAGGAACTGGCCAATCCAGAATGGCTGAAATCTTATTTTGATCCATTTGAACTCCATTAGAAGAGATGACGAAGCCAAGAAACTCAATAGAGGTCTTGTCAAATTTACATTTCTCAAATTGAACTAATAATTGATGTGATCAGAATCAGGAATATATCTTCTTCATATGTAGTCGAGGTTCTGCCAGGGAGATGGAGAAAATCAGAATATCATCTAAATAAATAATAACAAAAATGTCCAAATAATCTCTGAAGACATAATTGACAAAGTCAAAGCTTTGCCTCCCTGAGTGTTTCAAATAGTTCTGGAATTAAAGGTATCTGGGTTCTTAAACGTGATAGTATTAATATTACGGTAGTCAATACAGGGTTTAAGTGTGTGATCCTTTTCGCGCATTGCGCAAGCGTTCCACCTGGCTTTGTGCATTCCACCCAGATCCGTCGCACACGCTGCGGGTGAGTGACCTTACACAGAGTTTGGATGTACGACAATATCTGTTGCTGTACATTGATAAGTCTAAGGATTTCAGAAAATCAGAACATTTACTTTCCTTTTTTGCTGGAAAAAGGAAAGGTTATAGGGCTTTAAAACCTACTATAGCCTCCTGGATAAAAAATGCTATTTCCTGCTCTCGTGATTCAGCTGGGAGAGATCCTCCTTCTCAATTAAAAGCTCATTCTACAAGATCAATTTCTGCTTCCTGGGCCGAAAGATCATCTATTGATGTAGAAGAAATTTGTAAGGCAGCCACATGGTCCAACATCCACACATTTGCCAAACATTACAGACTTGACTTAGCAGCCAAGCATGATGCAGTCTATGGCAGTTCGGTGTTGGAGTTGGTCTCTATGAGGTAGCATTCTCCCCCCCCCCCCCCCCCCCGCCATTAGATCACTAAATCCTTTATTTGGTGCCCGTAGGACGTAAAGAACAGAGAAAATTTGTTCCTACCTGAAATTTTCATTTTCTTGAGTCTGAAATAAATAAGGCTATAGAGAGTTTATGGTATCTACCCCCTAATATACTTGTAATGTATTTGTATATTGTAATTGTACCCCCCAACTTTTCCCAATTTGTCCTGTCTTTGATTATAATAAGCTCTTCCAAACCAAATTTTTATGAGCACTGGGAGACTGGAAGGTGCTCTTACCCCCAGATACACCAGTCCCAGGACTTGTATGCTGTTGCGTGCTCTAGCACATGTCCTCCCCCCCTCCAGTAGGGCCCGCTGGAGTCATGAAAAAGATCCAAAGGTAAGAGCGTGTGTGTGCTGCATGTCCCGAGGGAGGCAGACTTGGGGGGGGGGGGGAGGTGGCAGGTTCAGTTTTTGTACCAGGGTCCCTGGTCCCCTTGTTACGCCACTGCTCCTGCTACACCTTAGAGGTTGACACTAGCAGTCTACAGACATCTTACTTTACAGTCTGTAATGCGAGTATTAGAATATCTGCTGTATTCTATACTTTACCTGTTTTAATGTCCTTTTGAGTACTGGAGACCAAAAGTTTACATCATATTCTAGATGAGGTTTACCAGTGCTTTTTAAAGAGAAAGAATAACTCCCAACAACCATATCTTGGAGCTCCCACTGTATGCAGCCATGCTGGGACACTAATCATTGTGTCCTGGCTCTTTATTGTTATGCACATTCATGTCGGGAAAACAATTTTTGATGATAGGTGTCGTTTAATATCCCACCATACTTAGTGCACCTATAATGGCTGCCCTGCTTGCTAGAAGAAAGTCCCATTGGAGAAAATGGCTGTATATATAATTCCCCTTCCTTGTCAGTACCTGTTTGTATATAACTTCTAGCAATTTTATCCAGATTAATAGCACATCCTTTCTACTTTATTTATAGTTTAATTAACCTTTAAGTGGCCAAGCAACCCCTTATATTTTCAGCTACAGTTGTGGTGAATTTCTCAGATGGTAGTTCACCTTTGTGTCTGTACCAAGTTCAGTTATTGGTTGTTTCTGTCTATATCTGACATCCATTTGTCTTCAAATAAACAACAAAAAGCAACATGCTCCCTGCTAATACTGTTTTACACAGAAACGTCTTTTTGACGGGTAAATGAATAAACAGCTGTAGGAAAAGAGTTAAATTGGCAATGTATTGCAATTTATGCTGTTTTATAGAGGCATGAAATATGTATAATGATGGTATCCTCAAATCTAATAATTAGCAATATGAAATCAATCTGTTAGCTATCTTATTATACAAATAGATGTAGCCCACTTTATTCACGGTTGTGGCACTACCCGTTGGAGCACGATACTTTGGCGCTACAGGAGTCCTGAGCCCCCGCTTACTATGGGGGTTTACAAGGGATTCTCCCTTAATTGGCGTGCCTCCACCCAGGGATGGTCTTGTGGAACTATATTCCACCCCCTGGGAAACGATCAAGATACAATGCCCCTTTGGGACCCACGTACTCCCGGTGTGATGTACTCACTCTTTGAGTTATTCCTTACCGGCGTAGTAGTGGTCCTCTGGGCCAGGTAGATACTCACAGCTGACACAGTTGTATATGAAAGGAATGCTATGGTTTATTCAGGCAGAGACCTCTCCAGGAGCGGCATATCATTTATACACACGGCAGGGCATATCTCCTTACTTCTCATTGAGATCCTTTTCCTGTTGGTACTACCTTACGGGTTTCCCCCAATGTGCTCCTATCTAGGTGCTATCCCCGGTACTATCTATGAGACCCTCCCTTTGGAGTTCTCAGTACCCATGCTAGGAGTTACACCACAAGGACCCACACCGGTACTAGCGTATGGCACCCTCAGATCCGGACTCCTGGACTAGCGGGGACTTGTCCACCTACCTAGCCACTTAATGCCCTGCACTCCAGCAGATGTAATGCTGGGGGGTCTTAACCCCACTACCACTCCTGGAGGGGCAATATCCGCCCATTCTAGCTTGGTGTCCTACATGACACTCCTAGAATGTCCTATTACAAGAAACTACTATCTAATAACTCTATCAGGGGAAGCTCCTGGTCCCAGGAGCTATCCCAGCCTACTCTCCCTCAAGATGGCTGCTACCCTTTTTATATAAGCCTATGCACCACCCTGTGGCCATAACCCAAACTACAGGTATACTCCCTGTTAACTATATAGAACCCAGTCATCCCAGTGTCCCGGCGTACCTAGCACCAACCAGTGGCCTAGTCTAGTGGATGTCTGTCCTAAGGGCCCCTTTTTGGTAAACCCCTACATTCTCCCCCTGCTGGAAATTGTCACCTCCTGGCTGACACATCCCATCACAACCCAAAATTTTACACAATACTTTTTCATCACACTTCAACAGCCTCTCCTGAGGTCTGCCAAGGGTACAATGGATTGCCTGCAAGGAAATAGTAAACACATAAACATTTTCAATCAATCATATCTTCACCTCTCCTTGAGGGAGTCCATATCCCAAGGTAATCAGCACCCTGGGATACCTTCCACCAACGGGTGGGTACTTTGATCAGTCCTCTTTAGACTGATGAACCTTCCTGGGTTAACTTTGGGCCTGGCATCCTCCATGGCCAACACAAAAAGAGTCAAACAGGAGCAGTCCTTGCTTCCCAACCAGCCAGTTGGCTGTGGTGTGGGTATCCTTCTCCCATCCCCCAACAGTCCCTTCTTGGGAGAACACAAGTCCCTCCTGAGGGGTACACCAAAACTGTAGGTGCTACTCCCCTTTAAACTCAGTTACAGCTGTGCAGTGTGGCACAGTACAGTGCGCCCAAAATTACCGGCCCACATGTAGCGGTACCCTGCACCGTAAGCGATGCCATCCGCCGGTCTCTCATGCAGCGACAGTACACTGCCCTGCTCGGTTCCGGACTTGGCAGACATATTTGCGGTTATCAGACAGAGGAGGTCACTCGCTTGACTCTGGCCAAAGACTAACTGGGAATTTCCCAAGATGGCTGCCGTGACTTTAACTGGCCACGTCACTTCCTCAGCTCTTGGCGCACTTTGTAACATCTCTTATTGGCCGATCCACCTCACGGGGCGGTCAATATGCAAACAGGTAGACGTCACCTTCTGGCACGCCTCAATCTCACGTGTCGGTCAGGCTGACTTTTGGCGCCAGCTATCCTGCAATCCAATTGGCTAGGAGCTGCCTTGCTCCCTTTTGGCGCCAAATCCCACCTCGGGGATATGGATCAGGTTGGCTCAAATTTAGCCCAGGCGGAAGAACAGGTCCTACAGACACTCTAGGCCACAGTTCCCTTAGGGCCCTGTCTGGTAACCAATTCTCAAATCGATCTCAGCAGTGCCTCCAAATGTAGCCCACTTTATTCACGGTTGTGGCACTACCCGTTGGAGCACGATACTTTGGCGCTACAGGAGTCCTGAGCCCCCGCTTACTATGGGGGTTTACAAGGGATTCTCCCTTAATTGGCGTGCCTCCACCCAGGGATGGTCTTGTGGAACTATATTCCACCCCCTGGGAAACGATCAAGATACAATGCCCCTTTGGGACCCACGTACTCCCGGTGTGATGTACTCACTCTTTGAGTTATTCCTTACCGGCGTAGTAGTGGTCCTCTGGGCCAGGTAGATACTCACAGCTGACACAGTTGTATATGAAAGGAATGCTATGGTTTATTCAGGCAGAGACCTCTCCAGGAGCGGCATATCATTTATACACACGGCAGGGCATATCTCCTTACTTCTCATTGAGATCCTTTTCCTGTTGGTACTACCTTACGGGTTTCCCCCAATGTGCTCCTATCTAGGTGCTATCCCCGGTACTATCTATGAGACCCTCCCTTTGGAGTTCTCAGTACCCATGCTAGGAGTTACACCACAAGGACCCACACCGGTACTAGCGTATGGCACCCTCAGATCCGGACTCCTGGACTAGCGGGGACTTGTCCACCTACCTAGCCACTTAATGCCCTGCACTCCAGCAGATGTAATGCTGGGGGGTCTTAACCCCACTACCACTCCTGGAGGGGCAATTTCCGCCCATTCTAGCTTGGTGTCCTACATGACACTCCTAGAATGTCCTATTACAAGAAACTACTATCTAATAACTCTATCAGGGGAAGCTCCTGGTCCCAGGAGCTATCCCAGCCTACTCTCCCTCAAGATGGCTGCTACCCTTTTTATATAAGCCTATGCACCACCCTGTGGCCATAACCCAAACTACAGGTATACTCCCTGTTAACTATATAGAACCCAGTCATCCCAGTGTCCCGGCGTACCTAGCACCAACCAGTGGCCTAGTCTAGTGGATGTCTGTCCTAAGGGCCCCTTTTTGGTAAACCCCTACATAGAAAAAAAGGGTTGGTGTACTTTGATAATATAATAATAGTGCATACTTATATGACAATGGTTCTACTATCGGCTGGGATGACTGTCTCCTGGCACACATACACACAATATATATATATATATATATGCAGTCTACAAGTTGAAAGGCAGTGTTTAGGTCAGTCTCACATTGTGCTCTATATCAAAAAACTCTTTATTTCAACAGATATCATATTTTGTGCTGTGTGCAGATAAATGGAGACTTATTTCATCAGCACAAGACAAAGGGGCAAGCACTTCTGAAATGTGTTAGAATCCAGCTTAAAAGCACTGGGGATTTCATAGGCAGGCATCCAACTTCAAATTGATTAGTCTGCTGCAGCACAAAACGAAGGCTGGGCTGAATTAGCTACTCTGACAACATCCAATAGCTTTAAGCCCAATGAAGTACAGTATATTTGTTTTTATCTAAACTAAAAATGCTACTGTTTGCAATGTTTTAATTAAAATAACAACGAAAAGTTTTAATTTTTGGACAGCATTATATCCCTGTGTGAATGTAATGCCAGCTTGCGGAAAATATATTTCAAATAGTTTGGCATTACAAAATTATCATCATTATTGTTTTTCAACTAAAAACTATTAAAATTACTCCATAAAAAGGATCTATTATCCCAGCAAGGTGCAAAGTACTGTCTTAATACAGAGATAAAGAAAATCAGATAATAATAAAGACTTGTTTGTATTAATAGAACACTACAGAAAACCTTGTTACTGTAATTAAGAGTTTTCTGAATAACAGATTATATAGTTTACTGAATAACAGATCATATACCTGTACCTATAGTTGAAAATAGAGGGGTTTCATACATTATATCATTTATGCGGCACATTTATTAGCCTCCTGCTACATTTTTTCTTGACATGAGCATCGTTGGATCTTGCCCTGCCCCTCACCCAACCAAACCCCCCTTTACCTCCTTTACTTACCATCCCCAATAAATACACAGACACCAGTTCTTGGGATGAAAATTGGCCACAGAACATTTATTAATAACAACCAAAGTTTTAATTTAAAACATATCATAGAGAACAAATATCATACAATAAACATCTCATAAACACAATCTAACATAATACAAATGTTTGCATAACAAACAACCAACTCTTAAAAAACCATACACCGTAACAACCCAATAACTGCGCAGCGCAACTGGTGCCGCCAGCTGCCATTCTAGCCCGGAACAACCTACCCAACAAAACTCACCTCCTGATCCGCTTACTTACCCCTGAGGTTCCAGGCGTGCCAGCCCCAATTAACTGTTAAACTCCCTTGTTAACCTAACCATTGTTTTCCCCAAACTCAATCACCCCGCCGACAACACTTCAGTGCCTCCACCTGTGTAGGGAAGGAGGGTGGGCGTTTTACTGTGCTGCCTAAAATGGATTGAGAAGCGGGAACGATTTCTTACTATTTATACCTTTGCTGATGCTACTCCCTGCAACTTCAAATCCACCAATCCCCTTCAAATCCACCAAGCCCCACGGCTCTGTCATGCCCCTGCTTCCCTACACTTTGCTAAGGGTCATTGGGTTACTTTCCATTTACAGAATAAATTAAAAGGAAAGACAATAAAGTTTACTTCACCTTAACAAAAGGCAGGACAAAAAAATAATGTGACAACAATATTATTATGTAATATCTTACACTATACACATGAGAAAAATATCTTGTTGAATGCTCCAACCTATAACTTTTCCACAACTCTCATTGTCTGTATTTATAAATATTATACAAATGTGTGCAGCCATATCATAATAAAAAATGATAATTTTTCTTGTGGAAATGACTACACAAAGAAATAGTGCACTTAGAAACACTAACAGCAAAAACATGTATCTTTTGTTTTCAGCAAATATGAAAATTTGTATCCACTTTTTTATTTCAGTGATCAGGGGTGTTTCTGGCCCCGGAGCTGCCCTGAGGTTACTCCTGTGATGCCACCTCCCCTTACCCCTGGCGCTTACCTTTTCTTAGGGGGTGCTGCCGTCTGAGGCCAGTTTCTCAACTCGCCTCATGGCAACAGCGCCCTTGCCAGTGATCATATGATTATGAAACATTCTATTTTTCAGAATGCAAAGTAATAGTGTCCAAAATTTCTTCTTCAATAAAGTTATAGTAGTAGTATGTTTAGTTTATATTGGTAATTAGGCTAATCACAAAACCCCTTACTTTTATTTATGATATGGGGAGGGGGGGTTTGTAGCATGAAGCAAAGTGTATGTTTTTATTACATTTTCAGAAATTTTGTAAAATCACTTAAGGGTTGATTCACTAAAGGCTGAAAAAATTAGTGTTATTTTTTTCATGCATTAATAACACTTTGCGATAATTGTGATTTTTGCGCATGCGATATGAGTAGTAACGAATGTGAAATTACTTTGATGAATCATTACTTAATTAAAAAACAGTTTTTAATGCATAAAACTATGGGGCAGATTTATCAAATCAGCGTTCGAATGGGAAAAATTCGGATTGGATACGAAAATTTCTGAAGATCACAAATATCATGAAAATGTTTATGAAAAAATCGTATTAGGCACAATAATATCGTATTGGGGATCCGAAAGTCATGAAAGTTTTATACCAAACAGTTGTAAACAGCGGGAAAACCTTTCCGATTTTTTCGCCCAAGCGTACGAAAAAGTTGTGCAAGCATCGAAAAAGTCTTCGAAAATACGCTCCGAGCATTCGTGCATTAGTAAATCTGCCCCTGTGTGTTAAGTGTTAACGACCTTTAGTAAATTGGCCCCTTAATCTGGCAAAGGTTTTACATTGGATTTACTTGGATGGGTTGAACTTGATGGACTCTGGTCTTTTTTCAATCCTATGTAACCATGAAACTATATTTAGTAGTTTGGAGTAGAATGATACCTAAACTATAGGGGTTTTTATAACACAGCAAACTGAAGCTTTCATTTTCTTCACATCCTACAGGCAGCACCCCACTGACCAACTCTATCTATCCTGGTGTTTTTTATTGTCTTTCCCAGATAGGACGCAATAGAAGGGGACCATATGTCTAATGGGCCATGAGCGGCATGAAGAACAAAGAAGTGACCACACCAGTGTGAGTTACTTTGAGGCAAGCTCCTTTAGGCATTGTGGAGCAACTGCTGATCCATATTCTGCATGGTTTGGTTGCCACAGGTCAGCACTAGATACCAGTACTTTGTGCTGGGCACTTGTGGATGACTTCACAACATGGTGTTACATGCCTGGGTACTCTATGCAAGAATCAAAAAGAAGGCTGCGTTGTGGATCAGCATCATGGTTTGTGTTGCGGGTTTGGTTCACCTGACATGCTATTTTAACAGGTAACTCTTTTCTCCATGTCTGAAAAAAAGAATTTCAGAAAAAAAAACAAAGGCAAGCATGCTATATGCTCTGGTTGTGACTAGCCCTTAGCTACTAGCTGTAATGTGAATCCTGCTCTCTAAGTGGAGATCTAGTAAATAACAGTTCATTAGCTGGTTTAAAAAGATGTTGTTTAAATCATTAGATGAAGTAAGATTGTCACTTAATGGAAACTCCTCATCTACTCCTTGCAGAAATACTTCAAGAGAGGTTTATTTCAGCTATGAGTCAGATGATTCATCTGTTTCTGATAGATCTTCCTTGACCTCCCAGCAAAAGCATAAAGAAGAGTATTAATTGTTTCCTGTGGAAAAGACTGCAAAATTGATTAAGGAAGTTAATAAAATTGTGGGCAATAAAGAGCCTAGAGCTACTTCTAATAAGCAGTATTTACAATTGTTTGTAACTTAGTGGAACCTATTATTTTTTCTGAAAAAGAGTCTGCCAATTTTCCTGTTTGCCTCTCTATCAAAAAATTGATGGCTCAGGAGTGGCATAATTCTAGACAAAAACCTGATTGTACCAAAAGGTTCAAGTTACCATTTCCTCTTAATCTTAAAAAAGTGCCATTGGATGAATCCTTTGCTTAAGCATTTTGTCAAGGCTACTACCAGACTGAGACTAAGGGGGGATTTACTCAAATTCGTTTTTTCTTTGGATATCTATCCATAAATGGCATTTATCTAAAGATCAGAACTGAAAAAGCACAAACAAGTCATGAAAACCGTGACTTTTTTGACTTGTTACACGATAAACGAAAGACTTTTTCGTATTGTTGCACAAAAGCCACCATCAAAAACCCACTAAGCAGAAAAAGTTCTGCTATTGACTTCCACATGATCTTGACAGGTTTTAGGTGGCATATTTTCTGATTCGGAATTGTCACAGTTTTGTCGCTTAATAAATCTTGGAAAAGTCCTGTTTTTTTTCCTGCGACTTTTTCGGATTTTCAGCAACAAAAAGCCTAACCCCAAAAAGTTGTGGTTTAGTAAATGCCCCCTTGGTAATCAGACTTTTAGCAGCTTCTTTGGATTTCATATCACCCTCAAGGTCTTATGTGACGCTCTATTTGAAACTGTCCAAATTTTTGCCATTAAGCAACCATCCTGGAAAATTGCATTTCTAATTGCCATTACCTCGAGCCTGAGGTTGGAAAACATTAGGCTCTGGGAGCAAATCCTCATTTTTTTTTCCTGATAAGACAGTTCTAAAACATTTCCATTTTTCTGACCAAAAGTTTTTTCATGGCAAAATCTAGTCTAATCTTCCATACCTGGATGTTCACATTTATTTTTCCATCTATATTGAAATATCAAAGAATTTCAGGTGCTCAGATCACTGTTTTGTTCTGTTTGGAGGAGAATGGGAATGTCCTAAAGCTTTAAAGCTCACAATTGCTTCTTGGGTAAAAAAAAAAAAACGATTATTTGGCTGAAGGATCAGAGCCCCTTCATGGAGAAAGGTCCATAAAAACTTTACAGTTGCAGAGTTTGACAGTAGAATTCTGGAGTCTATAGTGGAGAAGGAATTATCCTTCCCTTGTATATATCTTTTTTAAATCCCGTTTGTGATGTGCTGCCTGTAGGATGTGAAGAAAAAAATAGATTTAGCCTTCGTTGTACATAAAAAAAAAAGTCATGTGAAAATAGCCGCGGTCATGTCAAAATGGGTGTGACCACGCAAAATGGGTGTGGTTATGTTTTTCTGTCTTTTCGACAATTTTTCTGTGAAGCAAAATGGGACAGATTTGGTCATCACTAGCAGATGCCCATTTACCCGTTTTTGATGAGCTGCCTTTGAGATTGTAAAGTATTTATTTAGAGTAGTTAATGTTTGTACCCAAGAATCTACAGAATATAAGGTGCTGTAAAATTACCTTTATGACTTGATTTTCAGAATTTGCATAGAAACTCTCAATTTCACCAATATATTGTTAGGGGCTTTTAAGATACATAAAATACAGGTTTTGTGTTGTTATATATGCTCCATAAAGTATGTGCTTTATGCAAAGAAGAGACATGGAAATTTTCAGTGGAGATCCCATTTATTCATTGCACAAGTCACATTCCTTTCTTTACTTCCTATCTCATGCTATACCTTTACTTCCTATTTTTGCCTCCGTACCCACCCTTCTTCCCTGGTTTAAAGATACCGTGCTTCTTAAACATGAAGTTATAACTGTTACATGTTAAGAACTTTTCATGTGTTGTGTTTACATATATATATAATATGCTGTAAAATAAAAGTTTCACGTCAAAGATTTTCAAAGATTAACTTTCCTTACACTGGAATATAAAGACATATTTATCCATTTAGATTCCATCAGCATTTATACTAGTATGGTATAAACAAAAGATATTTCTAAATTAACATCTATTACCAAAAAATATTTGCAATATGAGTAGATAAATAGTCTATAATGGAAAGTCAATAATGGCAAAAAAATCTTGTCTAAAGTAATGTTGAATAACCCAAGTAATTTGGCACCATTACTGCCGCATGCAGATTAACGTAATGTAACAACAACAGATACAAGTGTATTTTATTAGAGCAAGTGATTATTTCACACAAACCCCTCAGGTAAAGGGTACTTTCCAGATACAAAACAAGCATATTTGCGATTACAGATATTCTCAGATTGTTGACAATTACATAGTAACATAGTAAGTTGGGTTGAAAAAAGACATACGTCCATCACGTTCAACCATAATGCCTATATATAACCTGCCTAACTACTAGTTGATCCAGAGGAAGGCAAAAAACCCCATCTGAAGCCTCTCTAATTTGCCGCAGAGGGGAAAATATTCCTTCCTGACTCCAAGATGGCAATCGGAGCAGTCCCTGGATCAACTTGTACTAAGAGCTATCTCCCATAACCCTGTATTCCCTCACTTGCTAAGAATCCATCCAGCCCCTTCTTAAAGTTATATAATGTATCAGCCAGCACGACTGATTCGGGGAGGGAATTCCACAACCTCACAGCTCTCACAGTAAAAAATCCTTTCCGAATATTTAAACGGAACCTCCCTTTTTCTAAACGGAGTGGGTGCCCTCGTGTCCGTTGGAAGGACCTACTGGTAAATAAAACATTAGAAAGGTTATTATATGATCCCTTTATATATTTATACATAGTTATCATGTCACCTCTTAAGCGTCTCTTCTCCAGTGTAAACAGACCCAACTTGGCCAGTCTTTCTTCATAACTGAGACTTTCCATACCCTTTACCAGCTTAGTTTTCCTTCTCTGGACCCTCTCTAACTCAATAATGTCCCGTTTGAGCACTGGAGACCAAAACTGAACAGCATATTCTAGATGAGGCCTTACCAGCGCTCTGTAAAGGGGAAGAATAACCCCCTCCTCCCGTGAATCTATACCCCTTTTAATACAGCTCAAAACCTTGTTTGCCCTTGCAGCTGTTGCCTGGCATTGCTTGCTACAACCAAGTTTATTATCTACAAGGACTCCAAGGTCCTTCTCCATTATGGATTTGCCTAGTGCAGTCCCATTAAGGGTATAAGTGGCTTTCTCATTTGTACATCCCAGGTGCATGACCTTACATTTATCCACATTAAATCTCATCTGCCACTTAGCCGCCCAGTTTGCCAGTTGGTCAATCTGGTTTTGCCATATAAACTCAAAACAGGAAAATATGTTCTATATATCAGTTTAATCAGCAACAAATATACTGTACATAAAAAGACAGATACAAAATACCAAATGCAAAGATTATATGAATCAGTGCTCAGATTACCGAGAGTTCAATGTGTGATCCTCTGTAGAAAAAAAATGTCCTTCAACTTACATACATTTTGCAGAGTTTCTTGCCTGCTTCACCAGAAGCTTATTCTTGTACTGTTCCCTTAGATTAAATGCCAAAGCCCTTACCTTACCTCAAGGTAAATCTTCCTATTTAAAAAAGAGTTTATGCATCTAAAAACAGCCAACGTAGAATGTTAAGTATTATTCTGTAATGTCATTGGAGACACATGAATAACAAGCGGTGACACATATACA
Source organism: Xenopus tropicalis (assembly GCF_000004195.4). Classification (NCBI taxonomy): domain Eukaryota; kingdom Metazoa; phylum Chordata; class Amphibia; order Anura; family Pipidae; genus Xenopus; species Xenopus tropicalis. The sequence goes on from NC_030684.2 coordinate 91,578,007, forward strand.
ATGAATAATGATAGCTAAAGAACATTCCTGTCATGGTGTAAGTTTCTTGTAATGCTAAGTGGTTTACATGAAAGATACATTGATACTAATGGGAAGGATCTTGTAATGCATTTCAGTCATCTTGGGAGCTTCTTGACATCACTGTAACATAATATGCATAGTACATAATCAGAAATTATTTCAAGTATCACAGCACAGGAAATGTTGCCTAAACAATTTAAAATGCCTTTTTTTTTTACCCCAAATGTATTTCCTGGCCACTGACAAAAGTACCCAATAAAATCTGAATTCAAATCAAATAAACATCCTTAACACACTGTTTTGGCAATTTCAATAGCATTTTCAGACCTGGGGGAAACACTCACCTGTAACCAGGGCCGGAACTAGGGGCAGGCAGAAGAGGCAGCTGCCTAGGGCGCAACGATTGAGGGGCGTCAGGCAGGAGCCTCTCCAGCCTACCCCTAGTGCTACTTTGTCATTGCCTCCGCCGCTTGTCATTAGCGGCGGAGGCAATGACCGATCTAATCGCCCCGCCCCCCTGCACCGCCTCCCCCTGCACCGCCTCCTGTGCTTTGGCGTGCATGCGCTGTTCGGGGGGGGTGGGGAGGTGGGTGGAGTTGGCCGACCAGGTTGCCTAGGCCGCCCGGTCGGCTTGGCCCGCCCCTGCCTGTAACATAAAAATAAAGAGGTCTAATTATAAAAAAACTACTGACAAAAATGCACATTTTATCTAAGCAACACCATATTACCACAAACATGCAAATTTAAGCTGCCAATTTGGTCCCTTTAGACCATCTCAACAGCATAATGTATACACAGTATTTGTTATAGTATGGACAGACAAAAGGCTAAATTGTAGAAATGTTTAGAAAACAAGAGATTGGGTTATCAATAGTTGGCAACTAAGTCTAAAGTAGTTCTTAATGTCTGCTGTCAGCTGGTCAAATGTAATAGCAGACTGGCACAGTCAAGTGGCACAGAACTTAGTCACATTACTACTGGTGCTGTAGGTAATTGGCAATTGATGAACTGCATGCAGCTGCAAAATACTGGGCCCATGAGAATGAACACCTGCCTTGAGGGTTAACTTCTACACACTCAACTGACTCCCGGTTAGTGAGTCATAAACTAAAGCCATTATTGGCTTTATTATTGGTCAACGGGACATCGGGAAAAAGCCCAAAGGGCCCCCGCCACCCAAGACCCACACCCCTGCCTGAGCATCCCCATTAGTGCAAGCTAATTTGCACTTACTTATACAAAACTACAGTGTAAATTAAAACATGTTTATTTGCATGTCTTTTTTGCACTCTGCACATAATACTTATGTTCATAAATAACCTATAAAAGTGCAGTTTTTACTTCTTCTTACATCCAGTTTTTCAGTGACTTTATACACATATCTCTGTACCTCGCTAGAGCATTTTACAATTTTATTTCCTAGCTGCCTCTATAAAGGTACGTATACAAAAAATATTATTAAAAGGATTGTGTGCTTATGCTCTGCTGCCCTGAGAAATTGTTATTTACAACTGAGTGAAAAGAATTGCTTTATTTTATAAACTGCAAGTGAATCACACATTTATTCCAAGCCCCAGTCACAATGAAGAATTCCAGCTCACCTAATACTCTTTAAAGGGACAATATATTCCAGATTTTCCAACAGAATAGTACTTAATACAGCGAAATCTTATTCTTAGGGTATCTCTCTGTGAATGATATAAAAAAATCCCAGAAACTTAACTTTAAATGGAAAATGCTATTTAAGAACCATGTTTGGCTGGCGACAGCCTCAATTACATTATACCTTGCCCTTCTAGGCATTCTTAAATGGAATTATAAACACACTAGGTGACTTGAACGAGATGAAACTGAGCTTTTTGCCAGCCTGTCAGTGAGACAATGGCTGTTTAGGCAGGGCTAAAACCAAAAGCTAAACCAGTAATATCTTTACATCTTTAGAGTAATAAAGCAAATAGAAAATACATATAAAAGTATAATTATTTTGATTATCCTTATACATCCTTGATCCTTATACATCTATTGAGTCAGTTTTTACTTTGTAAATAAAGCTATTTGAAAATTACAGTTAAATAATTACTACAGTACAGTTAAATAATTACTACAGTACTACCGAGGAAATGAATCAGAAAAAACAATCATTTGATTAATTGCCATGGGTTACTGCCCAGGTGCAAATGTGTCCATTGTTTATAAATTACCCCCAGTGTATCTCTAATTTTTCACCAATTTCCATAACATTCTGTAAAGATTCCATGAATTAAAAAATCCCCTAAAACTACAGTCTGGTTATGAGCTCCCGTGTTAGAAACTCTCTTCTATTACTATGGTTCTGCAGAAATAGTATTACAATAATTGTCTTAGTACTAACTTATCAAATGTTCATACTGCAATTAAAAAACTCTATCCACAATAGAATGTGCTGGGGGACTGCTACAATATTACAGTCAGATGCAATGATTACATCACTGGTCTACATATTAATTAAGAAGTGAGAAAAACTCAGTTTCAGTTCCAGTAAATCAATGATTAGCCTAAAGAATCTGTAAATAGCAGAAGCAAAATGAAAATGAGTACAGTACAGGGACCCTGATTTCTTAGATGCATTTTATCCAGCTTACATATAAAGAAAGAGAGAGGGTAAAGTATATTTATTTGTGTTCTCAGGGACCAGACATGGAGTGTATTCAGTTTCACTGCTTGCCCTGTGTATGTCAGGAAATAATATCAACCACAGATTTTTTTGTGACATTTGTCCTTCTGAGACACAATTTTTCCCCAATTTAAATATATACATCATATACATTTCTGTATTTTTTTCGTTGTTGTTGTTATATGAATTTGAATAAAAATTGCAATTTTTGTAAAGCTGTGTAACCCTGTCTTAACCAAAAAGTGTTTTTCCATGGGTCATACTGGACTCTCTTACCCAGATGGGCCCTTGCTAAGACTGAAGGGGGAGTGTGTTGTGAAACTACACCTCTCTGCTGCTGTGTAGAAATAAAATATAGGACAACAAAGGTTTTTGTTTTTGTCCAAGATACTCCATAGGGTTAATCACAAAGCAAATTAGGTAGTATTGTTGTTGATGCCAGATACATCTAAATACACTTCCACCTACACCTTTCAGTTACCAGTAGGGGTGAAGACATAAGGAGCTACTTAGTAGCAGCTACGCTGCCATAGACAATGCTGAGAATTGCCTCAGCTAAATCACACATAGAGACAATTATCAGTAAATGACCAGAATTGCTATTTTTGTAGCCACAAAAAGCTTCTACTAGTAGCTTCATGTGTCTTCACCCCAATTGTGGTCTGAATACCCTACCGCAGAAATAGCTGAGGGTGTGAATCACAATAGCCTCACAATAGCCTGAGGGTTTGAATTTGATTCACTGACCTTTTTATAATTTATAATAGCATTTGTATTTGTAGCACGGTGGATTACAGTGGTGTGAAAAACTATTTGCCCCCTTCCTGATTTCTTATTCTTTTGCATGTTTGTCACACTTAAATGTTTCTGCTCATCAAAAACCGTTAACTATTAGTCAAAGATAACATAATTGAACACAAAATGCAGTTTTTAAATGAAGGTTTACGTTATTAAGGGAGAAAAAAAACTCCAAATCTAAATGGCCCTGTGTGAAAAAGTGATAGCCCCCCTTGTTAAAAAATAACTTAACTGTGGTTTATCAATTTCAATTTTCAATTTCAATATCAATTTCTGTAGTCACCCCCAGGCCTGATTACTGCCACACCTGTTTCAATCAAGAAATCACTTAAATAGGAGCTACCTGACACAGAGAAGTAGACCAAAAGCACCTCAAAAGCTAGACATCATGCCAAGATCCAAAGAAATTCAGGAACAAATGAGAACAAAAGTAATTGAGATCTATCAGTCTGGTAAAGGTTATAAAGCCATTTCTAAAGCTTTGGGACTCCAGCGAACCACAGTGAGAGCCATTATCCACAAATGGCAAAAACATGGAACAGTGGTGAACCTTCCCAGGAGTGGCTGGCCGACCAAAATTACCCCAAGAGCGCAGAGACAACTCATCCGAGAGGCCACAAAAGACCCCAGGACAACATCTAAAGAACTGCAGGCCTCACTTGCCTCAATTAAGGTCAGTGTTCACGACTCCACCATAAGAAAGAGACTGGGCAAAAACGGCCTGCATGGCAGATTTCCAAGGCGCAAACCACTTTTAAGCAAAAAGAACATTATGGCTCGTCTCAATTTTGCTAAAAAACATCTCAATGATTGCCAAGACTTTTGGGAAAATATCTTGTGGACCGACGAGACAAAAGTTGAACTTTTTGGAAGGTGCGTGTCCCGTTATATCTGGCGTAAAAGTAACACAGCATTTCAGAAAAAGAACATCATACCAACAGTAAAATATGGTGGCAGTAGTGTGATGGTCTGGGGTTGTTTTGCTGCTTCAGGACCTGGAAGGCTTGCTGTGATAGATGGAACCATGAATTCTACTGTCTACCAAAAAATCCTGAAGGAGAATGTCCGGCCATCTGTTCGTCAACTCAAGCTGAAGCGATCTTGGGTGCTGCAGCAGGACAATGACCCAAAACAAACCAGCAAATCCACCTCTGAATGGCTGAAGAAAAACAAAATGAAGACTTTGGAGTGGCCTAGTCAAAGTCCTGACCTGAATCCTATTGAGATGTTGTGGCATGGCCTTAAAAAGGCGGTTCATGCTAGAAAACCCTCAAATAAAGCTGAATTACAATAATTCTGCAAAGATGAGTGGGCCAAAATTCCTCCAGAGCGCTGTAAAAGACTCGTTGCAAGTTATCGCAAACGCTTGATTGCAGTTATTGCTGCTAAGGGTGGCCCAACCAGTTATTAGGTTCAGGGGGCAATTACTTTTTCACACAGGGCCATGTAGGTTTGGATTTTTTTTCTCCCTAAATAATAAAAACCCTCATTTAAAAACTGCATTTTGTGTTTACTTGTGTTATCTTTGACTAATAGTTAAATGTGTTTGATGATCAGAAATATTTTGTGTGACAGACATGCAAAAGAATAAGAAATCAGGAAGGGGGCAAATAGTTTTTCACACCACTGTATATTGACACCTGTTTAAGGTAATGTAAGCATTTACATGGTATACTAAATACTTGGTTGCTACTAAAGAAACAATTACACTAAACACCAACAGATTCAACCCTTTAATCAAATGCTTTTACATATCACTCAAAAAAACAAACCACGGTGTAGTACATAATAACATGTTAAAGTTCAGAATCTTAAAATGCAAATTGTTTTGTTCCATGGGGTTTTGTACTTCAATAAAGGAAACAATGTCAGTGTGATACCTTTTTTTCTTTAAACCAAATAAATACTACTTCTGATAATTTATTCTAACTGGCCAGCTCTAAATGATAACTGACTTGTTTTAAGCCATACCATAGTCCCTTCTCCTAAGGAGTCATTTTTTTTTAATGATTTTTATCGGTCTCTAAAGCTTTATCTCCAGGTAATTAGGAATCAGTGCAGGAAGCTCACCTTCGTTATTTAAAATCTCACTTGGGATATATAAAGTCGTATATACCGATATATTAAGAGATGTGCAGTACAAGATCATTTTTAGGTGTATTTTTTATCCTTATCAAAGGTGGTTGCAGCTGCCCAGCTGTAGGTAGTTGCCTGAATAGGCTGCAGGTGAGCACAAATAAAAAGGTGTGGGATTACACATCATTGCTCTCTGGACACCTCCTTGTATTGGAGGGGTTGTGGGGCTGTTAGAAGGTGAGCCAGGCCAGAGGCTGATAAGTCAGTATCCCTGGAGTGAATATTGAGCAGGGTTTAACACTCATGCTAAAGAGGATTTGTTTCTGCACTTCCCTGCAGTGGCATTCTCCTGTGTTCCACCACATGGAAGCAGAGAAACAAATGCATCCTATTCTTACATAATACATAATGCACCTGTACTCACACAGCAAATGTACCGAATGCTTGTGTAATGCAACATGCTGTGTCCCACCTGCGTTCAGCGCTTACATGGGCCTGTGTGAGTACAGGAGCATCAGGAAGAATAGCATGCGTTCCTTCCTGTGCACCCCTGCATTTGCAGTGGACTGCAGGAGAAGGCACTACAGGGGAACACAGGAAGGACGCTCAGCGAGGAGACTGATTGTTCAAGAGTATAAAAGCAATCCTGGATGAAGGGAGCCCCAAAGGGGGAAAAGCCGTGAATAAGTTTTACTGAAACATTGTAAAACTGTTGTCCTTTGAACTTTGTGTTAGGAAGCGTTTGCCCGAAATATCCTGTGTTTTGCCAGAAGATTTTATGTCCCTGTTTCTATGCTCCAGATTCTATCTATGCTAACCTGCAAATCATAGCCAATTTCCCCTGAAAACTGCATGTACTTAGATTGTAAGCTCCACGGGGCAGGGACCTCCTTCCTACTGTGTCTCATACCACATGGCACTTATTCCCTGTGCATTTATATATATATATATATATATATATATATATATATATATATTTATTGTATTTATTTATTATTTCACTTGTCCTCCCTGTGTGTAATTTTGTATTTTATAAGATTGTACATACCCTTGTGGCGCTTTATAAATAAAGTTATACATACATACATACATACATACAGCCAGTCAACTTGTCACAATATATATAATACTATTCAATGCCCTTCTCTACCATTATTACAATTAGGGTTATAAGTGTCTGCAAATAATGTGTCCAAGTACAATAAGAATAACAATTTCTAACTTGGCATGCACTAATCTATAATCCAGAAACCTGTTATGAAACAGGCTCTGAAATATTTGCCATAGTGTCTCTGTTGGAAGTGGTCACTAAACAGTTTCCGGATTAGCAAAAGCTATATTACATTTGTGCAAAGTAACATATTTTGCATTGTGAATATATTCCCTGTTTCTGACTTTCACATTCACCCTATAGTGTCACAGTTGCAGATATAAATATTGGGAAGTTGTTGGAGCTCATTTATAAACTTTGCACGGTGCATGATTCATACACTGTATATATTTGCCCCTGTGCCCTCACACAATGGCTTTGCTCAGGCAAACATCCATTTCTTTTGCCAGCCATCTGCAAATATTTTTGCACAATGCACATTAGATTTGCAAAAAAATGAAAGACAGGCAATATGTGCAATATGTAAGCCTTTAGGGGAAAACATTCACAAAACAACCATAAGCAAATAAATATGCACTGAGCAAATGACCCCCTGTTGTATCCTAACATTTCCCCAGTATGAATAGTAATGAACGAATCTGTCCTGTTTCACTGTGATAGCATCTGAAGCAACACTTGCATCATCAGGGCTGTTAACTGGACAACCTGCATCCCCTATGCAAAAAGTCTGTATTCTTTTAAATCATAGGAAATAGAAGGAAGTTAAACCAGACACCTGCTGTCCGTGACTGTATTACAGTGGTAATCTCACATACATCACATACATCAGCCAGCCAGTTCCAGGTATACATGTGGACAATAGAATACAGAAAAGCCCTAGAATTAGCTAGAAGACAGACGCAACAGTGACTAACCATTTGTTATATCGAAAATAGATAAACCAATACTTACTTTACATTTTGTGTGAAGAAAAACAATTTAGTTATTGGGTAAAGAAAGAATCATTGAAGCTCTTACTAGATTTCAGAAGATATTCAGAGCAAAAGGAAACTGGAAACAAGCAATAAGTACATGCTTGCAAAATCAGTACAAGAATACAAAGACCGATAGTTATTGGATTAGGCACAGTGGCTTAGTCTTCTGTTCTGGGTTTAAGATTTAATATTGATTGCCAGTGATGAGAGAATCTCCTATTATATTGCATGACTCTTCTAGCATTTGTTCTATTCTGTTGTTCTGATCTATTTTTCCTTCCTGTTATTTTTACAAATAGACACACACACATAACTCCTGTACAGTTGCGCTTGCCTTTCTCCTGTTCCTAACTTAGTGCTGCTGTGCCTTTTCATGCAGGGGAACTCTGATCTATAGCATATATCAAATGTTTTATTTGGAATGTTAAATGTTTAAATTGTTTTGGATGGTTGTTTTTCTTCAACAATTCTTTTCTACAGTATGTCAAGATTTACTGTATACTGATGAAGAACCATAGCTCTGGCACTAACATTTCAAACCCCTATATACACGCACGCTTCTTAAGGGGAAATTCAGCTCTACGTTAACTTTAGTATGGTATAGAGGGTAATATTCTGAGACAATTTGCAATTGGTCTTCATTTTTTTTTTTCTTAACTATTTCACTTTTTGTTCAGCAGCTCTCCAGTTTGGAATTTCAGCACTTTGTCTCTCATTCAAACCACTGCCTGGTTGCTAAGATAATTTGAGCCCTAAAAACCAGATGATATTTTTATTGGAGAGGACCTGAATAGAAAAATAAGTGATAAAATGTAACTATAGCATAAATATTGTCGCCTCACAAAGCAATTTTTTTTTTTTGGCTTCTGGGGTCAGTGACCCCCATTTTTAAAGTTGGAAAGAGTTAAAAGACGGCACATACTTCAAAAACTATAAAATAATAATAATAATGAAGACCAATTATAAAGTTTTAAGAATTGGTCATTCTATACTAAAAGGGTGGTTCACCCTTAAGTTAACTTTGAGTATGTTATAGTATGGCCAATTCTTAGCAACTTTTCAAATGGTCTTCATTGAGCTTTCAAACAGGGGCCACTGACCCCAGCTGCCAAAAACGATTGCTCTGTGAGGCTACAGTTTTATTGTTAATGTTACTTTTCATTACTTAGATTTTTATTTAGCCCCTAACTTGCTCATATTCCAGCTTCATATTTAAACCACTGCCTGGTTGCTAGGACAATTTAAACCCTAGCAAACAGATAACTGCTGAAATTCCAAACTAGAGTGCTGATGATGAAAAAGCTAAATAATTCAAAAAGCACAGAAGAAAAAAGGTGAAGACCAATTACAAATTGTCTCAGAATATCAAGCACTACATCATGCTAAAAGTTAATTCAAAGGTGAAAGCCCCCTTTAAGGCTGTTACTGTATGTTAAATTATGGTTGGTTACATGTATAACTGTTTTCAGATTTCTGTACATCTTTAACTGAACAATGACAGTATAATTAGTGGATTTAAGTTATGGAGATCCAAATTACAGGAAGACCCCTTATCCAGAAAGTCCCAGGTCCTGAGCATTCTGTATAATGGGTTCCATACTTGTAATGTATGGGAGATTTCTGGATAATAGATCCCATACCTGTACTTCATTCTCTATGGAAAACCAATACTAAAGTAACCAATGTTACTAAAAATAAAGCAAACAATTGATTTTTATTAAATTATCCTTTATGTAAATTATTAAATACTATAAAAAAAAATGTTGGTGTATTAAAATTAATTTGTAATCATGTTTCACCTTTAAAAAAAATTTCTAATACATATTTTTTAGCCTATGCTTTTGTCCCCACCCTGACCTTTGTATAAATGCTTTACCAGTGATTTTACAACCTCTCTATTTTAGGCTGATGCCACACGTAGCGTTTTTACGCTGCGTATTTTCGGCGGCTGAAAAACGCCTGATATCATCATCCATAGAAATAACTTGAAAAGACTCGAGGCAAACCACACAAAGCGTAAATACGCTAGAAAACGCCTTAGCACGGATTTTTCAAGCGTAGGCTGAAATACGCCAGTACTTGCAAAGCAAGCTATTCCTATGTATACGCAAAGGCAGCTGCCAGACCTAGCGGAAATATGCTGCGTTTTTTGCTATTTCACACTATTAGCACCATGGCAACGGGATTTGCTTACGTCACCAGTACTAGGCTGAAAAACGCCATGTGTGGCTTGTGCGGCGTTTTTAGGCTGAGAAAAAACGCAGCGTAAAAACGCCACGTGTGGCATCAGCCTTACATTCATTGCCTTGTGAAGTGGCCACTGCTTTAATAGAGACACCTGTGTGAAATGTATTTCAATTCAAGTACTCTATGAGAAATCCTTGGATGTCATCTATCTTGTGCTGAACAATATAGCTCAGGGCAGAAACTCTTCCATCCTCTGACCTATCCGGCTCTTACGCAGTTCAGCCTTAGCATGGGCTACAAATAGGACCCTGTTTACTTACTAGGGAGAACAGCATTTAAAAAGGGGTACAAAATATACCAAATTCTTGTTAAAAAAAATGGTATGCAATTTATAATACTATAGTCATATTTCTGCCTTGGAAATCTGGGCTGATATGACCCTTAGGTCAACTGTACTAGACATTGATTAAATATGACAAAGTCACTGAAGTCAAATTACAAGGCCTTGCCATTCTGCAAGACTACTTAATGTGATGCTCTTACTAAAGGGAAAGCTGGAAAATGAGACACTGCAAATATAAATGATTCACAAATATTCACAAAGGTCATTATTAAAGTTAGACATAACCCAAACAAATGGAACATCCGACTTTATACAATATTCAGAAATCTCCCAACTGCTTGAAAAAAAAACTGATTTTAGCAACCTTTAAATAGATAGCACAGGAATTACTTCTTTAATGGTTTTAACAGTCAAGCAAAGATCTGAAACTGTGTGTTGCACTTTAAAAGCAAAGTTTTTGTCCTCTGATTTGATAGAAACACAGTAGACTTGCACAAAAGGTGTTTTTTTAAAAAAAAATCCCTATATACTGTATGTTGCATGTAGTCTACCATATTTAAGGTTTACAAGCGTTATAATACATTGTTTTCATACGCTAAGGGGCAGATAGATTTATTAAACATCAAACTGCAAAGGTTTCCTATTTAACAACACTTGACCTGTGCAGGATAGTAGTTTTCTAATAATAACTAAGCATTGCCTTCCCATTACCCAATAAAACTTACAGACCAGGATGGGATATCAAGATCCACAGTTTTATTATAAGCAAAAAGACTGTTATAAGGATAGGTTACAGAACTTTTAGTAAAATAAATATCATAACCATACATTTTTTAAGACCACAATTTTCTTGGAATGCGTGCCAGTCAACACAGATGGGCTACATGCCAACCACCTTCTGCGGCCACATTAAGTAGGCAAGTAAGAAGAGCAGGCAACCATAAAATCTCTGCTTCTATCTCCTAGGAACTTGTGCCCACTGAATGGCCTGATGAATCTGCCTAGGTGATGTACCCCCTACCCGCTGCCAAGCATTTCTCCCACCAAGCTTTAATAATATTAGCAAACCAAAACAAGACAAATCAAAACTGGCAAGGTGGGTAGGAACACTTCACCAACATGCTAATAAGAATTCTACATCCCTACAACAACCTTTTTCAAACTTCATATGGAAGAAACCTAGATTATCTCAATATTTACTCCAGCAAGATTTGAAGCAGGGGGGGCTGGTTTCACCTAATCTTAGCCTATACCTCAAAGCAACAATCCTAAATCAACTACATGTAGTAGAGCTTAACCTCCTCTGTGGAACTAAACAAAGGGTCCATGTATAAAAAAAAACTTTTTAGCCCCATGGTCACCATTACAAATATTTACCTGTACAAATCCAAACAGGTATATTAATTATGAACATATCCCACCATACTTAGCTACAGCAATTTGAAGCAATGTTCTCAATCTTTAACATGTCTCACCTTTATTATCACCTCTTATTTCCCTAAATGTACTCTGAATGGAAGTATCCACTGTACAGCTTACAAGTTGTAAACAAAACAGTAGCAGAAGTCTCTCTCTCTCTCATCTTAAATACCTGCAGGTTATGTCATTACTCCTCAAAATAGATAAAACTCCTCTAAATGGATAAAACAGATGAACAGACCTGTGAGCATTTGTCAAAAAAAAATCTAAGCCCTATGCATAAAAAAGGGAACCTTCTCATTCTACAACTGCTTATTAACTCCTGAAACCTCCAATAAATACAAATGTATGCAGACCTGGAAACAAGAACTTCAACAGACTTATATTTCTAAACAGTGGTTGGCAGTTTATAAGGCACCTCTCCTATACTCCAAAGGGCAGATTTATGAAAATTTGAGTTAAGAGATTAAGGGCAAAGACACATGCAGCGATTAGTAGCCGCAACTAGTGACAGCAACTTTTATAATAACCTATGGCGGGAAAGTCGCCTCCCTGTGTGTTTGCCCTAATACATAAAAACTCACCCACATTCTTTTCATTTCTGTAGGATCAATGGGTGACAGTTAGAACTCACCATTTGATAAATACGCTTCTGAAAATCCCATATAAATGAATACAATGTGGGTAAGTTTTTAAGCGTTAAACTCACATTTTCATAACTCTGTCCCCAAGTGTATAAACCAATGGGAGACTGCAAGAAAGCTTATGTATAGTTGGTATCTTACACCAAATAGCCAGCATACTATTTTCAATATACAGAACGTCTGTAGGAAAAACTGTGGAGGCACAGGAAACTTCCTACATATTTGGTGGTCCTGTCCTAAATTTATACCTCTTTGAAGCCAAATTGTTTGGTTAACCCACGTGGTAACCAGGATTAACGTTTTACATGCACCAGCACTGGCTTTACTAGGGATCCTGAACACCACCTCAATGATACAGTATAAACAGGTTGTGATAAGCAAAAGTTTTCACAAGGCATGAATTTGCAGTGAATTTCCATACATTTAAATCTTTTCAAGGTTTCACAACTTTACCTATTGTATAATTTCCTTTTTGTATCTAGAATCTCTATAGCAAGAAAATGGAGATCTGCAGATATTCCTTCCATACAGTTCATAAAACAGGAACCTGATCAAAAAACAAGATTTGAACGTATGATCAAAGATATTGGCAACTCTGGGACATATACAATGCTTATTTGTGTATATGGAAACTATATTTGGATCCCCATTAAACATAATAAATGTTTAACACATAGTAATAACTCAATAACTTCTCTCTCTGTCTCTCACTCTCTGTTTCTCCAATCATTCTTTTCCATCCCGTTTTCTTATTTCACCCCTAGTTTTTTAATCCTGCCCTATCCTTCTAGTTTATCTTTAACACTTTGGTTTGTTATTGGCATAGCATTGTGTACTACTGCTATTCTGTTTTGTTTAACAATAAACTATAATGAAAATGAAAAAAAGAGATAATTATATATACTGTTGAGAATTTGCATTTATTTTCCCTTTCCTGAACAATTTCCAGTCCCTTCTCCTGCACTTTCTTCCACCCTCCCACCCATATTACCTACTCCCACCCATATTACCTAACCCATTTACTTCTTACCCAGTCAAGGCTTCCTCCCTTATTCCCTTTAGTCAGAGCTTCATTCCTCACAGACAGAAAAGTGTTAATAAATTGGCACATGTATTCAAATTGACAGAGGTGTTTTTTTGACGCACACAACTTTTTTTTTGTCACGCTGCAAATTTATTCTGCTGCAATTTTTTTCACGCGTTCATGAAAAAATCCACCAATGGTGAAATGTGGAAATTCGCTGTGAATACATGGCTGATGAAAAATTTAGCTCATCACTATTCTGCTGTTAATATTATGTTTTATATAACTAATATTGTAATGATAATACTTTTTATAGTATAAATTCTGTTGCACCTTAAGCACAGCTATCAAAATATGTTCAAATAAATCAGTAATGAATAACAGGGAAAAAGCTTTTATTTGCAGAGAAAAAGTTTAAAAATGCGTCCAAGGGCCTAAACACAATGGCTAAAAACCTAATGCCTTTTAGACTAACCAGGCTTTTAAAGTAAAAATCCAGAAGCCCTCTCAATTAACCATGGTCACCAAAAAGTACCTCCATCTGATACATGAATATATCTTTTACTGACTAAATATTTAAAAAAAAAAAAAAACTACAAAGCAAACAAAGTGGGCAGTTTTTCCAATAAAAAATGAATGGTAAATTGCCATTTAAATCATTTTATAATAAAGATTTTAAACTTTCCCGCATTACACAGTCATATTTTTGTGAAGTACAAGTAAATAAGAAACCCAAGCATAGTACATAGTATTGCTGTTACAGCCTCTACATTCATGGTAAATGAAAGTACTGTACCAGCATAACCAATAACAGCTAAACACTGGATTCATCATCACTGAACTACAACAAATTGATTTTTTTCAGCACAGCTCTGAGGAAAATGAATCAGGATACATCTTTCTACTTGTTCTAGTGGGTGACCTGCAGTTTAGCCCTAGGCCCAATCTCAGCTGCTTTTTTATCCTGTATCATCTTGTTTGCTATACTGTCAAAGAGACACAATTCTACATTGTTGTCCGTCCTTTTTTTTTGCTCCACTTACTTTTTGATAGAAAGATGTTTTCAGCAAATTCAAATGTCCTATATTTTACAAAGATGTTACACTACCACATCTATCTATCTATCTATCTATCTATCATCTATTTGTCTTAACTAATAGCAACCCATCAGAATGTAAAAATTACTGGTTATCTATGTGAGAGCAATCATCTAATGGGTTTTTATAGGTTTTCTATATCATGATGAAATCTGTACCTGTTATGAAATTACTCCTATTGTGTGTCATCTTCTCTTCCTTTCCTTTTATCAGTCAGATTTGTAAATCATTACTGTTGATTATTGTCAATGGTAATGTCCCAGTAAACTCAGATTGCTTCCAGAAAATTCAGAACAGAACCTATTGTATCTCCTTAAGAAATCAACGATATACAGTAGTTATAAAGTGCTGATTGACATATATAGTCCCAGCATTGCCCCTCATCTTGTCAGAGTAAAATAAGATATTAAAAACATACAGAAATAAGTTTCTAAAGTAACATTCAGTGGTTGATTTAAATAATAAACAATCAAGGACCTTTTTGGCACTGGGGAAGGGAAAAGCAAGATAAGTAGTTATGCCTCTTCCCCATCAAAGGTATCTAGGTACCCTAGATATAAAGCTTTTGTTAGATGAGGGACTTTGTCTCACTGGTGATTTTTATACCTATGTGTATCAAAAATATGATGACTTATAGCTTACCTTCAGGAACCCTAGCATCTGGAATACTGCGGGTAAAGGAACATTCATCCACTTCTGTTGCTAAAAAAGATGTAATTAAACTAGGGCCTGGATTGTAAGCAACTTATATACATGGAATGTACTTGAAGAAAGAAATAACCATGCCAGCAGGCTTGCAATTGAACTGCATGAGAGGAATCGGGGATAACTTTATTGGGTTCCCTTTGGCTGTAACTTGATGGATAGAACAAGGTCATTTCAGGGGTAGACAAGTAACTAAAGCAATTAAAGGGAGATAAATGTGAGTCACTGGAGAGTGCAGCTGATGTTCCAAGACAAGTGAAAAGACACAAAACTGCATGGCTGAAACAACAATGTACAGAGTTGGAGCTGTAAAGATCAACAACTCAAGAAAGGTATATGGTTATCAAAAAGCTATGCTATGGCTTCAAAGTAAAGCAGAGAAATGTCAAGGACAGCATTAGAAGAACTGAGGAACCTATATAATATAAGACAATGGAAATACTACACAATTGAACTGTACTATGATGAGGATTATGACATTTACTTTGAAAATACAAATGATGTAGATTCCAGAACACTGGTGAATTATATCTGAGATGCTAGTAAACACCTTCATAAAAAAGTCAGTGGACATAACCTTTACGCTAAGCTGGTCAAGGCTTGCTCATAGAACATAATACAATTTTCAGCAATAACTTCAACAAAATTTTGTAGATGGGACTGAAAACTAGCTTTAAACTTTTTTAATACCAATTCTAAAGAAACCATGAGCAACAAAGAATGCATACATTTAAAAAACAGTATCACCAATCAGCTATTTCAGCAAGAGAATTCTTTAAATCCTTCAAGAAATATACAAACTTAACCTTTTTAAAACTAGGTCTATGGCACATGCAGTGTTTGGACTTCCACTGTACACTCAGGAAGGAACACAAAAACCCCTTCCTATCCATTCAGTACAATAGGAAATGTTCTACCTATAGTAGGCATTGACATTATGAGGCAAGAAGTGCTTGGCAACACTAAAGCAAAAGTTGTACATGCTGTAAGCAGTGCATTTTCCATTCATATAAAAAGAAAGTGACTGTAGAGGGAGAAATTTGTTTTGCCCACCTTGTTTCTATCTTACAACAACACAGTGGTCAAAGCATTATGAGTGCTTAAGGCTTTAGTCAATATGTATAACAAAGAAAAGCTAAGGCCTCTTATACAATACATACATATATAAACCTCAGCTAGGCATTCTTTGACTATAGGGTGCATTCACTTACCTAGATGTAGTGTGCAAAGTGCAATTTCATGCACAATCGTGTTTTTTTTATCCACAGTGTGCCTTTTTCCCCTCAGAATTCAGGCATCATTGCTGACATGAACTAGCAATTCTCTTGATGCAATTGTACCACACCTAACACAGTTGCATTCAATTGGGCAAATTCAGCACAAATCAGATGCAACTGCACCAAAATGTTTTCCCAAGTGTGCCTGGCATCATTTTTGGTGTTCAGTGTGCAAGTGACAAGTGTGCTGTGCTTATTAATGCAAGGTACTAACGGAACTCTGCAACTAAATGTAAGTGCATTTTGACTCACTGCAAGAAGTGTTCTTGCAGACATAAATGAGCCCATATATGTTGCATCTGTAATTGTCGTGGGATCTCAATAAAAGTTTGTTCTTTGCTTTAGTCCTTGGTCATGTTTTGTCTTGGTTTATCATGTATCCTTACTCTGTCCATCCTGGCCTGTTTTACTCCTCTGTTGATTGGCAACTATTCCACCATATATCTATACACTAAACAGGTTTTGCTATTGTGTTCTAGTAAGAACCTGGCTTGTTTGACCTTAACGTTGTCTATATGTTGCAGGCGCAGCTCTATGTAGCTTAACAATAATAACATTTTTATAGTGATTTTCTCCCATGGGACTCAAAGTGCTTTTTCCATCACTATTTACCTGTTTCTGTACTCTTTTGTATGTATCATCTCTTGGTTTCTGTATGTTTCATTTCTTACCTGTAAGTAACACAATTTACATTAGACAAGCATCCAGTGACAAAGTGTAGTATGATTTATGCATATAGCTTCAGTATTATTTTAAAACAAAGTACTTGTGCATTAGCATCACTTTTTATATGAAGGGCAACACATAAACAACAGTATACCTGAAATGAATGCAAAGTAGAATTTGACAAGCCAAGCTGAACTGATATAGCAACTGCACTATACTTCTAGACATACAGTAGTAGTTGTAGCTACTATTCCCAATTTAAAAGGCAAATCATGCTGATTTGAATAGGGTTGCCACCTTGCAACAAAAGTGAAATATAATACCTGTAGATGTACCTTAACACACATTCACAAACACACATGCTATTTTTTATATTAGGTGTTGAATATATTGTATATAATTAGTCAAACTTTTAATCACCTCTCCTAAATACTGCAAGGATTTTGTACTTAGGTGCCCTGCAGAACAGGGCATCCATTATTAATCAAGAGGAAAGACCGTCCATGCTCCATTGCAAGCACTTGTACAAAAACCGGCAGGTGGAAAATTAATACAATCCAATGATTATAGTACTGATATATATGATTATCAGCTAAATAAATTAATAAGCTCTCCCACCTGATCCGATCATTGTAGCATCTGTCAGACAACTAAATCTGATCATTTTATGGTCATGTGTCCACCAGCGTGCAGTCAAAATGGCCAATGATATATGCCTTTGGCATTGGGTCAGACAAGCAGATGTGTGTATTTTAAATATCCCAAGGTAACTGGTAACTCTAGGTGGGTCAGCTGTACCATGAATTGCAATTTAAAAAAAAAAGAAACAAAAGAATGTCAAGTTTTTGGGGGATTTTTTAACAGTTGCTCCATGTTGTGAGATCTGATCCATAAATTTATGAATTGTAAATCAAGTTACAATGATGCATAAATACATATTTCAAGTCATATGTATATGCAGATTTATGAAAACCCAGAAGAAAGAAGCTTGCAGTGGTGAAAATAGGAAGATTGCTGTGTTCATATCTTTTCTGTCAATCTCTTTGTCCTCCCTTACATAAAGGTAACATACGACAAAAAGAGTGTGCCCATGGAGAAAAGGAAAATTGAATTTGGCAGGGGGGAGGAAGAAGGTTGCAAGCAAGAGAAATGAGCTAATAATTTAGCAAAGATGGCAAAGCACAGCAAAGGTAGGAAGAGGGAAATTAAGTGATAAATTGACATATATGACATATAATGAATAAAAGGTCTGCTGAAGTACAATATTGGAGCAAGTTGAAATACTGTTCATGAGAAGGGAACCTATAAACAGAAAAGTTCATAAACAATCAATGATGAAAAGGTCAATATAGAAATATACTAATTACTAATAGGTACTGGATATACTGGATCCAAACTGGATCCAAACTTCTAATATGTGAACCAGTCCAAGCAGTAAACAAAAAAAATCATAGACCCAACACGTTGTGTCAGTGACATCTGACTTCATCTGGGTACAAATAAACTTGTATATTAGAGACTGGCAATAAATAGCTAAAATGCATCCTTTTATCCCACACAAATCCATACCCTTAAATCTATGTGACTTTTGGCCGCTGGATGAAAGAAGGTGACTTTTTTATGTTGCAACAAATTAACTAAATTTCATATGAAAATCGGGGTTCAGATTTGGGTTGAAATTCAGTAGAATCTTTAGTTGAGATTCCAGATTTCGTGCATCCCTAATTTATATGTTGAGATTTTACTGTGAACTTGTACATTACAAAGGTTTCTTGCCCTCCTAAATTTGGGCTTTTCATCCAAGCACAATTGGAAATATAAGTCAGATACTAATATATTGCAATAATTAAATATACACACACTCTAATTTCAGGATGATGATTTATTTTCAGTGCAGAATATAAGGCTATTATTGTTAACGTTGGTATTAGCCCACTTAGCAGTCATATTCCTTGCTCCATTTTCCTGTAGCATTGTTCCATTCTCTCCTCACACAAAATCCAGAAATGTGGTCAATGGGATTAATAGCTGGCATAAAGGATCTCAATGTCATCAATAAAAGAAATGAAAATCCTGGTTACAACTTCAAACAGCTGGTCTCAAACTGTCAGTTCCAAATCTAAAATTGTTACATAGCATCTGCTTTGGGAGAACAGAGGGCACTGAATACCACTAACAACATTTTGTTCCTGGAGGTGACTTACAAGAAAGTGAACAGTCCCATGACATCTCTACTACTTATTCAGGCTGATTCACTGTAAGGGTAATGAGACTGTAGCAAAATAAAGCACATGATTCAAGCCATATACTTAAGCTTATAGCTTCCAAATAAATCCCATAATACCCAGCCCTATCAATGGCAAATTAGGGTGACCAGATCACTTGAATATTCAGAGCTTTAATTTAAATACAATCAGTGCTGCCCTGCAACATATCTTTGAATTTTTAAGTAATCTGGTCACCCTATCAGAAATTATAAATACAATAAAAAAGAAACATTACAACGTCATCCACTAGTGAGCTTTCCAATACAGGGTAACTATAAACAAATAACACACATTGTAAGCTACTTTCCACAATAAGATTGAATGATTCATAATGCTACAATGCTTTAAGGGATTAGTTCTGTTGAATTATACTGCTTACTTTCACTTAGAATGTAAGCATTTGCCATTATTATTCTTGGAATGTGGAATTTATAACCATAGCTGCAAATCAAATCACACAAGACGTTATAGTACAATTGTTATTTTGCATTTTGAATATAGTAGTTGCTAAGGGTCATTTAAGGTCTGCATATCTACCTATTATAGCCAAATCACGTGTAAAGACAATGTAACAATATACAGTATATACACTATGTATTTCACTGTATTTCATTTAAACATGATTTTTTTTAATTTTTATTTTATTTAAATGAGGTTTATTTTTAAATGAGGTTTATTTTGCAAGTTACATACACCTATAATGTTACTAAATGGCTCAGATAAACACCCTGTCTGACCAATTTTATAAATTATGCCTCTGTTAATGATTCTCTGGATATCACAGACATCCATCACTTGTTGGGAATCTGTACAAGATTGAAGCAATAGACTGCTGTTTATTTGTCTGTTGATACTGCAAAAGGCTGCATACTTACCAGAAATTTTCATATCTCATACAATCAAGAAAAGCAATAAGAACAAAATATGCATTAATTTTATTTCCAATTTATAATTCACTGTATGAAAATTCGGCAGGGTACCATGCTGTAGATTAGACCCTTATAAACAACAGGCAAACAATATGACCGAATGCAAGTGCAGTGTACAAAATGCAATTTTGGACACAATTCCCCTTGTTTTAAACTTACCAAGCAGCGTTTTTCCACTGAAGTTAAGTGTGTCACAGCATAATTTTTGGCATTCAGTGTTAAAATGATGTTTGAATGATAGCACACAGTGGGAAACCTTGTAAGCTCTACGGGGCAGGGACCTCCTTCCTACTGTGTCTCATACCACATGGCACTTATATATATACATATATATATTTATTGTATTTATTTATTATATCACTTGTCCTCCCTGTGTGTAATTTTGTATTCTGTAAGACTGTACAGCGCTTCGTACCCTTGTGGCGCTTTATAAATAAAGTTATACATACATACATACAATTGCTGCCACCTTCAGGAACATACACTAACATGAGCAGCACCTCTGAGTGGCCCCAAAAGGAATGCAAATACCAATGATCTCTTTGACACTGTGTCCCCATGTTGCTGTCTATCAGCACTAATATTGACATGCTGTCAAATTAGCCTCTTTATCAATAATGATTGGCAGGACATGGGTCAAAGCATCGGTTTTTGTCAGCACTCTTGATGCTATTTTGACAGTGCCTGCATGTGGCTGCATGTCCTCACTCTATTAGTGTTTGTAAGCACAGCTATTGTCACTAACATGGTCATATTGTCAGAGCAGCACTCTAACATCTGCCCCCATTGTTTATGTCTCTTTAAGTTAACACTAGCAGTGGGGGGAAAGATTGAAAGCAGGATGCATTGTGAAAAAGACCAACAGGGGAGGGAATGGCCTGCATCACTAGAAGACAAACACAACCGTGTGCTGGTCTGTAAGTAAAAAGAATATAATTTACCATATGAATCTGTCAGGAAACCAGGAACCACAACATATCACAGTTGCCATTGGTCCTTACTAAGTGCATAGTGGGGATCAAAGGGAAAGCAGACTGGGAAATATACTGGATAGCTGCTTGAGAACACAAAGAAAAAGGCACGTATTGGCACAGTTAGCATTAAAAATGGGGTATACACTGTGTTACAGCACTGGCAGGGAAATAGAAAAAGGCAGAATGCAGAATGTAGGTACTGCCACAATACAGCATGTGGTTACCAAGGTACAAAGTCCAAAGTCAAGGCAATAGTTCAAGGCAGGCAATATGTCTATACAGACAAAGGACAGGGTCGTAATATTACCATAGGCAAGGTTACTCATTAAGAAGGCAACATCACTGGTGCCAGTATTTATCCATGAAGCAGTGCAATTACATGACTATGGTGCACCTGAAATGGGGACATCCCTTACAGGATGAAAAGAATATTATCAAATTGTAAAGGGAATAATGTACCCCCTACTTTTACTATTATTAAATAAATGTCATCTTATTCTGTTGCTCTATATAAAGGCAACATTAGCAATTTAATAGCCTTGTATTTTGCAACAGGGAGTACATTATTTTTTATAATACACAAGTTTTACAGTCAAGTGATACTAATGGCATCACTAAGTACCAATTATATCTGACATCACTAAACCACTAAACGCCATATATAACCATATATGTTCTTCTGTATTAGATTATGAATAACGTACCCGCTACTCTAAAATATAAGGATATTGTAAGCTACAAAAGAATTTCATGGCCATATATGCTTAAATGTACTATTATGATAGTAAACAGACAGCATTAAATATAACTGAATATATTAATACTGGAAAACGATTAAAGGACTTATTTTCTCTGATCCTTTACAGTTACCAAAGTTTTCAAACACAAGGGTTAATGTTTAGCAAACTACCTGGGGAATTTAATACTAAGGTGTAAATAAGCAATTAGTTGTGATCAGTCTGCTACAAGATAGAAAATGAAAGCAAAGACCTGCATTTGCACAAGTAAGCACTTATGACTGTAATTAGGCCCTTGTTCTTGCATTAGCGTCATGCTAAGCAATTTTTTATAACTTGAATACAGTCATACAGGTACCTGAAACCTCAGTCCGAAGCTGCTTTAAAGGAGAAGGAAAGGCTAATAAAGAGTTAATCTCAAGCTGCAGGCATACTTTCAGGTGTCTAAATAGTGCCCTTAAGTCTCCCCATATTTCACCTGTTCAGAAGATCTGAAGCCAAACAGGAAGAAAAACGCTGAGCTGTGTAAAGAAAGTTCCCATAATGCCTCACTCCTGTACAGACACCCAGACCAAGTGTACATGCTCAGTTAGTAAGACTATGGGGCAGATTTAGTAAGACCCGAATGCTCGGAGTGTTCATTCGAACGTTCCGAGCGGATTTTCACCGAATGTTTCGTCGCTTGTGCGACTTTTCCGATGCCCACGAGACTTTTTCATACGCTAGCACGAAAAAAATGGAAAGGTTTTCTCGCTGTTTACAATTGTTCGGTATGCAAAATGTCATGACTTTCGGATTGCCAATACAATATTATCATGACAAAAAAAAATTTTTCTTCGTGATATTTGCGATCTTCAGAAATTTTCGTATCCAATCCGAATTTATCTCAATCGGGATTCAAACTCGTGATTTCATGAATCTGCCCCTATGAGTCAGCTTCCTGCTGATTGGCTCAGATCCACATTCCTAAGGGGGGGGAGTGAGTTCTTAGCATTCTTGAGGGAGGGGGGAGCAGGAAAGAGCAGAGAACAGAAAGCTGTGTGTCTGTGGCACAGGAATTACAGACACAACTAATCTTTTTTCAGAGAAGTCAGTGCAGCGTTTCTGTGAGTGCTTATGGCTGTATTTACATAGACCTTTCTGATAAAGCTTACTTAGTTTTTACCTTTCCTTCTCCTTTAAATCTTCAAGAAAAGATTAGATTACATTAACATAAATAGTTCTAAAGAAATTACAGTGAACTCTGTCCCAACATACATCCTTAGTTCATAACAATTTTAGCAAAATGTTGAGAAAATACTATTATTTTGCTATTGCATGGCCTCCATGTCTCATCATCTCACTTTGTAAAATAGGTCATTTCTACATTTTTTGTTTTGAAATGAATGCTGACATATTGTGCCACACAAATCTGTGTATGCTGTGTGATGTCAAAACTATGTTTGTGTCATTTATCAAAGCACACTGTGGGGGTCATTTATAAAGGCTGGGCAAATTTACATCTGGGCATTACCCATGGCAACCAATCAGAAGTCTTCATTCATTGTTCTACCTGCAGCTGGCTGGAAAAATTTCCTTTCCTTGACAGGTCCAGTACATGTGCATTTTCAGGAAACATGTATATGTTTATCTATAAGGTACTGCAGTGATCCCCAACCAGTGGCTTGTAAGCAACATGTTGCTCACCAACCCCTTGGATGTTGCTCTCAGTGCCCCCAAACCAGGTAGTTATTTTTGAATTCCTGACTTGGTGGCAAGTTTTGGTTGAATAAAAACAAGATTTACTACCAAATAAAGCCTCTTGTAAGCTGATAGTGTGCATAGAGGCTGCCTAATAGCCAATCTTAGCCCTTATTTGGCTCCTCCATGAACTTTTATGGTGCTTGTGTTGCTCTCCAAGTCTTTTTACATTTGACTGTGGCTCACAAGTAAGAAAGGTTGGGGACCCCCGAGGTACTGCTTAATTGCAATTAATAGAACAAACAGGGATCAATATAATGATATATAAATGATACATGATAAATATGCAGTAAGTGCTGCAAGTATAAGCACTGGGGGTACTGCCCATAGAGTTTACATTCTAAGTAGCATAAAGGAACCAACAACTGTGCTAGTAAATGTAAGTACTGTAAACTCTCATTTAATTACCCAAAAAACAGACTGTGTAATGTATCATTTTATATATACATCAACACTGTGGCACATCTTTGATTATAGGCCTGTTATTCCCAAATGCTAAGCATTGTCAATTTACAGAGCAGAAAGTTTTGATACTTACAGAATGTACATTGTATTTGCCTGTTATCTCAGTAACCTTACAGTTGGCATTCTGTCTTTCAATAAAGGTGGAGGTGCCTGAATTGTAAGACTAACAAGATGTCTTATTTGCAGAAGGCAAGATAAATAGCCATCCATCATAGGCATGTTCTAGTAATATCCCTGATAGAACAGTACCATTGTGACAAAACAACAGAGAACCATGCACAAACACTGAGCCTTATCTCAACACTAGCAGCCTGGATACATGGATCCTAAGTAACATTATACAACTTTAAGCTATTATATGTTTTCCTATGAGAAAAATATAGATATGGTTTGTCCTACCATGATGTGTCAGGATTTCTTAAAACTCGGTGCAGTTTATGGCAAATTCTTGTAACTGCAAAAGAAATGAAGGAAAAAATTCATAAGGAGACGATATGCACTGGACTGCCCTCCGATCCACTCACATCACAATAACGAGGCAAATCCCTAAGTTCAATGAGGATGAAGGAAACAAAGTTGAGCCACAACACAGGTATCTGTACTGCAGAGTCGGAAAGCAGCGATTTGTCTGGGCTAATGAGCTGAGCGCTTTCTGTGAGTTGGCTCTGTGGGTGGCACGGTGCTGCAGGCTGGCGGAGCTGCCTATAAGAGGGAGGGAGCCTTGTGCTGCGTACAACTGATTTCCAACCTAAGAACCACAGTACTGCATGTTACATTTCTGTGCCCTGCCCAAGCTATTTTTAATCCTGTACTCACTGTTGAATGATTATTTTTTTCTGATTGGCTCCCTATCTGTGCTTTAGCCCCGCCCAAATAAGTCTGCCAAGTGCGCTAGTGGCACCGGGGTTCAGAACAGAAGCGCGACTAGGGGCAACTGCTGCAAGGTTCTGAATTCAAACCTTGTCTGCTCAGCTGCTTCCATAGTTACTAGGAGTAGCTTGCCCCAGCAATTACAGTTTGAAACTTGAGTGGCATTAACGCACTCTCTATAGGAGGCATATTACAGGAAAATGATGAGTGCCAGTGGACATTTGCACTAATTCAGTCGCTGAACACCTGAGCACCTGAAGGTGAAATGGGGAAACCCCGCCCACCCCTCACGTTGCGCCCAACTCTTGCTCTTCGGCGCCGCTCTGCTATATTTTTGTGGGGCAACATCTAGGAATGACTTATTTTCTGGTGGAACAAAATCGTTAACCCTATATTTTGCGGGTCAGCTACAACTCCATGGCTGCTCAGTTTGGCTTTCCTTCCATAGGCTGCATCCACACTTAGTATTGACCAATCAATGTGATGATGGGGCAGTAACGCTATTATGGTGGAGAAGAGGGGATGGAGGGGAC
The DNA here is from genome assembly GCF_000004195.4 of Xenopus tropicalis. Lineage (NCBI taxonomy): Eukaryota > Metazoa > Chordata > Amphibia > Anura > Pipidae > Xenopus > Xenopus tropicalis. Next base: position 91,603,517 of record NC_030684.2, read on the forward strand.
GTGGGGAAACAATGCAAATCCCTATCCTTTGTATGTGTATTGCCTTCCCGCGGAGCTGCCACACGTACATGGCATTCAATCACTCCCAGGATTAACTCAGCGTGGAGGCTGAACTGGGGGATGTGCTAGGTGCCGCGGTACAGTTGTGCCTGCTGAGATTTGATCTGACTTTCCCATCTCAGCCACTTGATCGCTCTCACTGCAGAGACGTTGGCTCAGCTTGCAGAGGAGGCTTGCCTAATGCAGAGCAAAGAGCTCCTCGCCAGGCAGCCTCAATGCGCAGGCATGGCTTTGTCAGCAGTGGATAAGAAGCACCCACAGCCCCATACCCTATCCTGTAGGCTTCGGGAAACCCGATTGCAGCACTGATTCGGTTAGAGGACAGCATGCGTGTGTTTGTTACCAAGGCAGGGGGTGGAGGTTGTGTGAGCTGCACGGACGCCTATCGGAGGGATTTTCTTAATAACATTTTTTTCGCTGGTGAAGTGGGATCTGAGCGCGTCTGGATGTCTTCTGGTTACAGACCCGGGGAGAAGACGCTGCGAATTTGATCCTGTTTAGCGATCCCTCGTTCCAACGCAAGGGGAAAACTGTGCGATGCATTCTATAAACAGGAGGGGAGAATAGCGGATTGCGAGCATTACAGCTGCCTCTGACCTTCAGCACCTCGGACAGCGAACCGGACGGTTCCAACTTTCCCAGCCAAGGTCTGACAGCTGCCTTTCATTCGATCCAGTCCAGCTAATGACACCCAGAAGCAGATAAGCACTGGATTATAAGAGCAATACATCTAGGAATGATGAATGGCTGTTCGACCAGTGGGTGCTGTGCTGGCCAAAGTGTTTGTACAGTCTGACAAGGAAGCTTTGCTGGAAGTAATGGTTTGAGGATTAACTCGAATCAGGTACATTGCAAGGTCAAAGCCCAGTTTTGGGAATCTCTAATGCCAGGCGCTTGGAAAAGTTCATCGTGTCGTTTGGGTTTACTTGTGGGGTTGCCTTCTGGACATCTCCTAAACTGTTGTCATTGCTTAATTGTGCCTCATTATGTCTGATTCACGTTAAATTGTTGGATTTTATTAGGCTGCAAGCCAGAGGTGATGTGATCTAAAGGATATGCCACACAGATGGTGTTTCCCATACTCTCCCTTTGCAGGAGATGAATTTACAGACCTCTTCTCCCGTCGGTTTTAATGCAAAAAATGTATTCGGATTACATGACAAGCATATACCTTGGGTGAAAATCAAGTCTACAATTCTAGAATGCCAACGTTGGGTGATGGCAAAGGGCACAGAAGTTACCAGAAACCAATTTGCAAGATTGTGAGATCCACCCTGAGGCACCTTGCTATAATTTTATCTGCAGGTAAAAAGTGCAGCTGCAATCCTCTTTACTCTGGAGGCATCAGGTAAACATTTAATCCTTCCATAATATTTTGGTCTGATCTTATTTCCTATGTCTCAACTGCATTGCAGACTGCTTTACTTATTCATGCTTTTTTGCATTTGTTAGAGTGAGATGAAATGCCCAAGGGGGCTCCTTGTATGATGTACTGGTAGAATCATTTCTATTAAATGGAAAATAAATCTATACCTGAGCACTTAATCTAGCTGGGAAATGGGGGATATGGTTACATAGCATCCAGAACCATTTATTGAAGCCTACTTTTTTAGTGCAACCTGTGCGTTCTGTCGTGTCTAAATTTGACTGTTTTCATTTTGGTCCATCTGAAAGAGAGAAAACATATTGGTGCAGCAAGAGATAAGAGCATGTAAAGGCACATTTGGCTTCTTGGCAGCTAATGCATTGAACTGATATGAGTTGAGCTATATAATATCATACAAGCACTGCAAAGGAATAGGTAATAAATAGTTTGTGTATGGGTGCTTACATATTAAGCAGTATGTTCCTATATGTCACACAGTACAATTGTGCTGGGGTATTTTGTTATGTAACAGAAACAGATGGTTTATAATCTGAGGCATAATAAAGGACTGCATTTTTTTCTGTGGATATGTTACTCCCGACTCCCAATATCACACCACTTGATTGGCAATGCACATTTTTTCCTTGTGTATTATATCTCATCTGAACAAGAAGGCACTACAAATTATGACTGCAAATTGTATTCAATGAAAAATAGAGCAAGAATTCTATTTTTCAGTGCCGTTTCAAGGGAAGTAGATACTGCCCTCACTGTACAAACTGTCCTCATTAGTCATGAATGTTTTAGTTTTATGGAGAGGAACAGGTTAATAATTCAGACGCATTATGCTTTATTTGTCTGTCTATTTTTTAATGGCTGGTAGCATCAGCAGTCAGCTATTTGATACGGGCTCCTCTCCATCTTGCCCTTGTGCTCTTTGAAAATACACATTTCAGGGGAGGGAAAAGGGAAATGATTTTCTTTCATTTTCAAGCAGCTGTTGAAGGAGCTGGGATTTTTATTTTCTTTAGTGGCTTGGTGCATTTTCCCATATTTCCATATGATGGCATTTGCTGCCTGCTGGATGCAGGAATGTAACAAGAAGCTGCTGGCTCTATCTCTCACAGGCTGGGGGTGCCAGTGGACTACTCAAAAGACTGTACTATTGCACCTTGCTACCTTAACCCTTGTTATGCCTGAGTGCTGCATTTTACCTAGCTATCAAGTAAGCAGACTTTATCAGTATTTATTCAAAAATGCATCAGAAACATGTCAACACTATTTGGTTAAGGTCTTTTCTAATAATTTGTATACAACTATCTATCTATCTATCTATCTATCTATCTATCTATCTATCTATCTATCTATCATCTATCTATCTATCTATCTCTTTCTGTCTATCTTACTATCTATCATCTATCTATCTATCTATCTATCTATCTATCTATCATTGCCAAAATAACAGTCAGTCAGTCAGTACATTGATTTGAGGAGTTCATGGATTTATTGAATCATATAGCACACAGGCTGTGTTCAGCTACAGTATATCTCCCTCTTTAGCATTTGTTTGCTGAGTTATATCATATTGCACTGTAGCTTTTAATTGTCATGTTTGTACATTCATATGTATGACCTTGTGCCTATCTTTATCTAAAGGATGTGTTTGTTTCTAAAAAAAGATTGCCTAACTACAAGGTATATATAGATTCCAATCTAAGCTAGTTAATTAGTTGGGTGCTGGGACAGAAACATTTGAGCACAAACAAATGCATATACTCTGCAAGTGGGATGAGTTCTTTTTCAAACTGATTAGGCAGAGAGTAGGCTGTATCTTTTTCATCCTGTGCTCCACATGCAATCTGGAATCCTCCCTGATGCCAATTAGACAATCCTATTTTATTACATGTGCAAGGCTGATGAATCCTAGCCTGCCCCCTCCCAATTTAGATTCCTCTCTGGTCCATGTGATTTGTTGAAAATGAGCTCACGCCATTTTGGGTGCCCTCTAGATCTGGTAAAAATGAGGATTAGCATAGAATCAAAGACAAGTGACACATTCATCTTCCTCCTTAAGGGATTCCTGTGCATGTCATTTATTCATATTCCAGATTCCACCTACAGTTGCAAAGCAGATTTTACAGAATATCACAAAGATTTATGCTCCTCATCTTCTTTTGGAGATGGAAATTGATATATGTATATTTGTTTATAAGAATGATGAATGAATTGGTTTGAAATACAAAATTCGTTGATGAAACACACTATTACAGTAACACTTCTTTATCCATTTTTGACAGCTCACTTACTGAGATAATTGTCATAGTCATTACAGAACTGCACATCACTAAATGGATGCTAAACACACATATGCACAAACACATCATGTACAGTAAATTAGTGTGTTGTACTGGGCTTTTAGTGGCACCGTAGATTGTCATCCATCCCCTAAAGAATTGAAAGTGATAATAAAATAATTGTCCCGGTCTTTAAAATGTCTTGTAAAATGTATTACCATTAATATGTCGTATTGGTTTGCTAACGCTCAGGAAGCTATGGCAAGTCCAGCTACTTTGACAGCACTGTGCTATGAGTCATGTCGTATGTTCACTATTAGGATCAATTATTACAGACAGTCCAGTCCTGCAGGCTATTTTATACTGGTGCATTAAATTGTAAGGCATACTGTATTAATAATTACTGAGATTTCCTTCCTCTCTAAAAAATATTGTGCTTAAAAATCACTTGGGCCTATTTATCAAGTTCCTGAGAGGTGCATAAATGCCAGAATGACACAATTTACATTAGTTTTGTGCTATGGGAATAACAGCGTATAGCAATTGTGCAAATACAGATAGCCTTTCAGACTGCAAGCTGGTGACACACAGCCATTTGCTACATATATTGAGTAAGCAAGGAAGGGGCAGAAGATAAGAGAGAAAGAAATTGAAATGGAGAGAGAACAGTGAAAGGGAGCAAATGGGAACTAAAAGATATATCAAGGGAAACCTAACAATGACAGCAGGCCTGGACTGGGAATCAAAATAGGCCCTCGCATTTCAAGTACACAGAGTCCCAAACAGTCCCCCACCTGCCTTCTAAATAGTGACTGTCTATGGCATCTTACATCTCTGGTATTTGCCAAAATCCACAGATTGCCAGTCTGGGCCTCAATGGCTCTTCTTTTCATATAGCTCTGTGTTTAAGTAAAATGTAAAAATGGGAAAAATACAGAATTAGGTATAATTTTCTTAAGCGAAAAGTCACTTCATAATTATATTTTTGTTGGATGAAACTGTTCATTTCCCCATTTATACTGCAGTTAATGCATAGTTATTACACCATGATTCACACATTTTCAATTAAGCATTCTACAGCTTTTATGTTGTTATAGAGGATGTAGGTGCAACTGCAGTTGTGTTATAAAGTAAGGGGAACTCAGTGCCTCTAATGTTTGAAGTGTAGTGCAACTGTAGTTGTTGCTGAAAAGTACAAATTGCCTGAATAATCTAATGTTTTGTAGAGCAAAAGGGCTGTTTTATTAAGAGCATAACTAAAAGGCTATTGACTATTAAACCATACAAGCAAATGTTTAACAGATTGGCCTGGCTGGGTACTATGTGGACTAAGTGTGTGTGTGTGGGGGGGGGGGAGGATAGTGCTAGAGTATCTAGCAGTGTTTCTTAAACTGTGATGCCATTGTTACTTGAAAAGGTTCAAATGGGCCTCTCTGTAGCCACTGCTATATGTATATTAAATGTCAAAACAGTGTATTGCAGTTGTTAGAGGCAATGTGCAAATATATTTTACACTGCAGATACTTGCAGATACTTGAAAACCCAATTATAATTTTGGTGATCATTTTTTAAAGTGTTAAATGGACACTAGCAGTCTGGTTTTGACAAGGGGTGCAGTAGTTCTATTCCCAGGATATAAATGAATGCATATCTATGATACAGCCAAGTGTTGTATTGATCTACTCTTTGAATTGTGAATATTTGTCTGAGAACAGTTGTGAAAATTTGCAGTTATATAAGGATAGTAAATTGCTCATATTCGTCCTGTACAATCCCAACGTATTCTCATACAGAACCTATGCCTCCTGTTATCAGACTGTTATGTGTCCCCCAGTGGTTTATGCACCAGTAAAGTGGTATTTCCAGGGATCACGTTTACATGGGTGTTACTCTGTGTAGCAAGGAGTGACCTGTATTGTTCTGACTTTTCATGTGGTATGTATTCTTAGCAGCTACACAACAACATTTTATTTTCCCATGTCCTATTCCTCATAGAGAAAACATTCAATAGAATGGGAAGTGGATAATAGCAGTGATGAGCATTTTGGTTCATGCAGTTCATTCTGAGAGGACTATGGCAGTTAAATTCTGCTTGGTCACTTTGCCCTGGTAATTGTAATTTCATTTTCTAAATAAAAAGGGCATTTGAAAGGTTGATGGCTGCAAGCAAGCTACCTTCCTTTGTCAAATGAAAGAATTGTGATTCCAGTAGCAACTATGTTAATGTATGCATGATAAAAAAAACAACAGCTAAAAGCATTTCTATAGGAGAACATTTAAATAAATTACAAATCAGGTCATAATTCAACCTGATGCCAGTGCTTTTAACAGTACAAGAAGAAAGCATGGCTCACTAGCACTCTCCTAGAAGTTGCCTATTACAATTTTATTTAAAGGTTCTTAAGTCTATAGGGTTGAGAAAAGAATTGTACCAAGACAAGTTTTAATTACAATGTTACAGTATGCTTTATTTGTTAGTTCATCAACTGACATTTCCTTGTTTACCCTCCTTATAACAGGATATATGTTGGCCCTAGGCACTTTCTAGAATCTGCCCATCTGCAGATTGCTTTTTACTTTCTTCCTAATTACTGGCCATGCTGCCTTCTATAGTCCTACCCTGGTGTTTCTGCCTATACATATTGCCTGTGTTTCTATCTCATCATACATTTTTACCAGGTTGAAGTTTGGCACTACACTTAGGGGCATATTTATTATAGTGTGTAAGCCAATATCACCAGTGATGTTGCCCATTGCAACCAATAAGCAATTAGATTATAATGGTCAACTACAAGTTAGAAAACAAAAGCAAAAATCTGATCGGTTGCTATGGGCAACATCACCGGAGATTTTGGCTTACACATTATAATAAATTTGTCCCTTACTGTAGAAGCAATAGTCTGACTTGTATTTAGGTTACAGCAGATAGAGAGTATCAGAGGGAGAAGTAAAATAAAACCGAATTGTTACTATAGTAAAACAATGCATTTAGCTGACCATTGTATTAGACAACAATAAGCAACAGAAGATAACTCAAAATCAAAACAGCAATTAAAAGCATAACATTTACATGTTAGACTAAACTAATGCATACTTCTACATTTAATATTGCTGCTGCTAATACTTCTGCATTTATTGACAAAATACATTTAAATGTACATATTCAACTAAATTAAGATACTTTCCTTTAAAAAGTAATGAGAATATAAACATGGGCCCTAAATAGGTTTGTTTATTAGTGGTCACACAGAACAATATAGCCAGTTTTCAAGGGTAAAGGCAGCTGACTTAAAACTATAGGTCAGATTTATTAGAAGGAAGGTGCAAGCACTATCACACAAATAGACACATTTCAAGACATTGCAAAAATGTATTATACATATCCACATAATGATCATTTTTAGTGACATATATATATGCTCTTAAAGGGTCATGAACACATCTCTGCACTGCCCTGTGCACCTGTGTCCCCCCTGCCCTGCCCCACGTCGCTGCCAATATTCCTAGCCCGAATGCCTTACTCTGTCAGTATTTGAAAGTCTTGCCCCCTAGTGCCATATTTCTCACTTGCTCCTAGCTTCTGCATTGACTTTCCAGCTGGCCTAATTGCTGCACTTTTACCTTCCCCTTCCAATATGGCTGATGCCGATGTCATATGTGATGTCACATGTAGGCAGAGCACACACACACCAAACTTCAGAAGAATATAAGTCCATCTCTGCACTGACTATAAAATGAAAGAACTGGGAAACCAATACATAAAATACATAAAGGTGAAAAGCTGTAGCTAATATTGTATGACATACCCATTACTAAAATTGATAAAAATATTAGGAAACGTCATGGAGTAGTATTTGTATATTAAGAGTTTAATAATGAATTTTCCTCTAGTATTCCTCGAGTACCTTTGCTTTTTGAATTTGTATTTAAGGTGATGTATAATTTTACCTCTAAATAGCCAGTTTAAGAGCTTATGACACCTCAGCTACATACTGTATCCACCTCCTGTCACACAGCAAGGGCTTTTCCCTGTCAGCCCTCACTTCCTTTATGCAACTCTTTAGCTTTGTTCCTGCACAGGACAACCAGCTGAAGGCTTGTAAATGTACATGGGGGATGAGAGAAGCTCTTGATCTTTGGTTATAATCAGGTATCCTATGTAAGGTTAGAAACCTGTATAGAACCACCAATGGAAAACAACACATCTAAGTTTTAATCATTTCCCTTTTCTCTGTAATAATAATAAAATAGTTCCCAGTAGTATAAGATTTAATCATTTGTTTTCTCTGTAATAATACAATAGTACCTGTTACTTGATAGCAACTAAGAGAGTATACATCCATACTAGTATAAATCTATACCACTTTGTTTTCTTTATATTTAAATGTATTTTATATATATGTTTAGGAATTAGGAATATTTCTTAATAGCAATTAAAGAATATTTCATGGAATTTAAAAGACAACAGCTGCCACAGTATAATCCACCATTTTCTAAGTATATTTCTATAAAGCATTCAGAAATTCAGACTGCAAAATAGTAAATACAGTTAGTACAAGCACATAAAATGTCTAGCTCTCTATAGCTTTCTCTCTATCTATCTTTCTAATATATATATATATATATTTTTTTTTTTTTTAAATCTTAAATACAAAGATACCAAAGATTAAATGGCAAATGTTGTTAGACTTAGGAAAAAGGAGACCCGCCCTTGATCTGTAGAGCTTACAGTCTTATGTGGGTAGGTAATTTATCAGACACAAATGCCTATTAGCTTTGTTATTGATCAATGAACAAATATAACATATGTTTTAACCTTCAACATTCATCATTGAGTATGTTTCCCAGATCTTATGTCACCACTTAACAAGGAGTAAGTTGTTTTAATAACAACCGAACCCGGAAAGCAAGAAGGATTTTCTTTCTTAAAAGATTTGACCATCTTTTCAGAAATCTAGGCTAAAGCCCTAATTCCCTTTTTCAGATAAACTCTAATAAAACCTGATTTTCTAGTTTAGACATATATATGTATTTGTATGTGAGGATGAGCTCTTTGTGTACATGTATATTGTCTGAAATTAGTTAACAGAATTATACAATGTAACTTGTATGATAACATGTGATGTTAATGTGAATTACAACTGTTTTAAGCAGATTACTAGACTCAAAAGAAGATTATAGACTGACAACACACATAAATACACATTCAGTGAGTGAGGGTAACATGAGGTCATATGAGCACAGATACATGCATGGAAAAATATACATGCAAAAACACACATAACATGGCCATGTTAATTATTCTGGCGTTAGTAAAAACATACAAGTAAAGAATTTTTTTTTTTTTTTTAAATTGGCCAAACATTTCCTATCAAGTTTTTCAGATTTTAAGACAGAACCAATTTTGTCCAACAGTAGCAAAAAGATTTTTTGCAAAAAAAAAGATATAATGGGCCCGATTCACTAAAGTCCGAAATAAGGAGTGCTATTTATAGCATGCGTTAAAAATCTTATCACTTCTTATTTTTTGCTCGATTCACTAAAAGGACACTTGTCATAATTAAGAAGCGATGTTCTTGGCGTTATTTATCTTGCGACGACATATTTTCAAGCAATATATTACGCAGCGCACAACATATTACGCAGCGTGCGATATTTTAGGCAGAGCGCAATATATTACCCACGTAACCATTACTTTCTGAAGACTACCGTTCTGAAAATTTTGTGCTCTGCGTAAAATATCGCGTGCTGCGTAATATGTTGTGCGCTGCGTAAAATATTGCTTGAAAATATCTCGTCGCAAGATAAATAACGCCAAGAACATCGCTTCTTAATTATGACAAGTGTCCTTTTAGTGAATCGAGCGAAAAATAAGAAGTGATAAGATTTTTAACGCATGCTATAAATAGCACTCCTTATTTTGGACTTTAGTGAATCGGGCCCCATGTATTTTGTCAAGTATTTAATGATATTTGGTCTCCACATGTGGGTATTACTAATGAATATTAAATACAAATTGACCGTAAGCCTATATCCTGTTCATGTAATCAGTGAATGGTATTTACAGGCAGCAAGAATAAGCTAGAAGCTTATAAGATCCAAATGACAACAGAGTAATTCATAGCATTATTAATTAGATTGCCTACTTTTTCCAATTAAGCAGGATGCGAGTGGGAAATGTTAGTGCTGTTAGAAATGGAAACTTTTAACATACAGGTAAAGACTTTAGCTGCAATTCCTGCTGAGCTATATACAATATACCTATTGGGCACAATGCTGTGACTCACTACCTTTCCCTGTGGTAATAGCAATGTAAGCACAAGTGGTTATATATCACCATATTCTCTGCAGATTATGTTTAATTAGCAGTCTAGAATATTGCTTACCTCTCTGAGCACAATAAAACTACTTGCTTTTCTTACATATAAAGAAAGGAATTATATTTTATTTACAATTTTTTAAAAAAGAGTGCACAGACACCTGTTGACGCTAGTATTCAAAAAAATTAATGAATGGGCCTGGAACACAGGATAACCCACACGGAGACAGATCCTGTTGTTGTTGTTTTTTTAAATAGGATGTACTGTTTGCCTTTAAGAGCAATCTTTTGAAGTATACATAATTGAGTAGCAAAACTGCACCCTGGGGAAAAAAAGCAAAGTCATTTTTATTACTAAGAGCAAATAGATATACTATCCTTTCCCCCAGGTATTAATGAGGTAATGCATAGAAAAGAACAGAAATATTGAAAATAAAAATGTAGTATAAACTTTATCTCACTGATAAAAAAAACAAACTTTCTAAATATAATTAGTTAAAAATTCTGTGCTGTTTATGAAATAATAAAGTTAGTTTTTATTGTCCTTCTCCTCTTAGCGATCAGCCCCTTTTCATTATCTTTTTATGCAGGAGTTGGAGTCAGATTTCAATTGACATGTCTAAAGGTGGCCATACACACTACAATTATGATCTTTCTCACAACCATTGGTGGTAGGAAAGATTGTGTGTCCACTCCACTAATGTTAAGAGCTGAATCATCATATATGAAGGTAAAAGCAAAGGAGTTCTTTGTAATCCTTTCAGCATTAACGTTTTTAGTCCTGCCCTATCAACAAGACAACTGATATCCAAGGCTTTTATAAATATTGGTCACCTGGTCTCCCACCACACATGCACACATTATCGTATGAAACATTTTATATGATAAGAAGATGTATAGGAGTTAACTCTTTCAAAATAACTGACTGCCCCTCTACATATAGGATTTGTGCCAGAGTCAGTTATTTTGTTAGAATTTGTTTGAGCTTAGTTTATTTGAGTTAGCTCTAATACATCTGATGGTTAGTGATGAGCGAATTTTTTGTCATCTGTGTCTTTTTTTTTTTTGGTCGCGTCCATTTTCATGCGACCCCGCCTATTTTGACACAACCGTGACTTTTTTGACGCGACAAATTTTTCCAAAAAAATTTGCCAATGTCACTCATCACTACTGATGGAAATAGGAGCCCCCCTAAAAGATGTATTGTACTCCTCTGTTAATCAAATCTGACCCTGACTTCTGCATGAAGAGAAAATGAAAAGAGAAAGGTTTTTTAAAAGGGGTGATTAAAGATTAACTTGATTGATACAGAATTTTCATTTGATTATATATAGAAAGTTTCTCCCTTTCATGACATTAAGCATATATTAAACTTTCATTTTGACCACCCCCCCTTCCTGTAATAAGTACAGCATGGTCGAATTAAGAGGTAACAACAAATTACATAGCAAAGTTTCAAATAAAATTCTTGGCAAATGTAATTGCTGTAAAGACTCCAGATATGACTGAAAACATCTTACCATCCTCTACTAACCTAAATTACTATGGAAGAAGAATTCAGATAAGAGACAATAACTGCTAGGTTCACAGACAGCGTAACTGCTGCTTAGAATAGCACACACCCCCAAGCGAGAAAAGTTCCAAATTTTAATCAGAATATATAATGTTTTTTATACATGTACTGTGTGAGTGTATTAAAAGCGAAATAAAACATAGAGTGCTTACAGCAATTTCATGTTAAAATGATAATATCCCATTAATGGGAAATACAATAACCTTGGGAGATGTTGCTTAGAATAGTATTTATATATTTTGTGAAAGTTGAGAAGACAATAGTATCTATCACTATTATTACTAGTATTTATTACTGTTATCAAAAAGGCAATGAGGGACAGCAGTACTATAAAACACACTTTACTTAGACATGTATAACACTCAATGCCTGCTAATTGTACCCCTTTAATTTATCTATATATCTTATTTAGAATGTAGCAATATACATAATAAAAGACCAGTTTTCCTAAAATAAACAAAGAAGCAAATGTATACTGTATTTTCATTTCCAGAATTCTTTGGCATCTTGCATATATAATGTTCGTCCTGGGTTTGGTTTAGAGGGGAACATCTCATCTCATGAAAATGAGGAGCTTTCTAAATACAATCAATGCAGTAATACTTCTAAAGCAATCAAATTCCTGTTCACTATCCCCTTCTCAGCAATCTGTCTCTCTACAAGAAGACTTTGAGTCTGAGCCATTTTTCAGTGGAATACATTATTAGTCTCTTTCAAAAATAAAGGCTTCAGTGCTAAGCTTGCATGTAGAGTTGCAGATTAGTGAGAGGGAAATAGTCTAGAGTAACTTTGTTATTTCAGAAACAGTGATTATTTGGAAAGTTTTTTTATTTGTATGAGATAAAGCTTATAAAAATTGCTGTTTTCATTATATTTACCCTTTATTTAGCATGGTCCCACTAAGAGGGGTTTTCTGAGAAATATTAGTTATACATAAGAATATGCCCATTTTTTCGCACTGAGGAGCAATAGCGATTTTTGACCAGGATTTATCATAATGCACTTTAGGCTGCTGTGATGATCTTAATGTGTTGGTCCTTGCAAGCCTCAGAGATTCATTTATTTAATTTGTGAATAGATTGAACATGTTTTTGTAATTAGCTTGGGGATATTCTTGTTAATAATTAAAGCTGAAAGTGAATGCAATGTTTTAATTGAATAAAAAAAAAATCATATAAGGATTAATGATGGCTCCGGCAAATCAAACGAGTTGGCTTAAGTCATATATTATGAGCTAGAGAGTGTGACAAGCAAACTTTAATTGTTTCAGTGGGGTAACCCACTGATGAAGGGATTGCTAACCCCCTGAAATATTATCTGTTTGCTTCTCATGCTTTGTGACTCATAAATGGCTTAAGCACCCTCATGTGGGGAAGCTAAGATTGTGGGTCTGTTTATTTGGGAGTCGGTTCCTAGTGCTGTTTGTAAAAAGAAGCTCTCACAGGCTAATACAATTGACTATGTTGATGACTGAATGAATATTCAAGCAAATAGCCAAACTAATATAAAGCTGTGGGACCTGTTATCCAAAATGTTTACAAAAATGCATGTAAACGTTAAAAGGGTGGTTCACCTTTAAAGAATAAGTAAACATTTTTTTTTCTATGAGTAAAATTACTCTAAACAGCCTCCAGAATTACCTACCTTTGTCCCAGCATTCTCTCTGACCTGGTTCCTCAGTCAGAAGGTGATCATTTTTCTTTGCTTCCTTGTGCAGAGTGAAGCCCCGCCCCGACTTCCTGTTCAGTTCTCTTTTCAATTTTACTACCTGTAGTCGATCTGGAGAGCCTTCTGGGCATGCCTGGAGGCAGCAGGAGCCAGTCTGTGCATTAGCAGGGTTTTTTTTTTTATGAGAGACCTGGACAGGAAGTGGGGGTGGGGCTTCACACTGTACAAGGAAGCATAGAAAAACGATCACCTCCTGTCTGAGGAACCAGGTCCGAGAGAATGCTGGGACAAAGGTAGGTAATTCTGGAGGCTGTTTAGAGTAATTTTACTGATAAAAAAAAAGGTTTACTTATTCTTTAAGTTAACTTTTAGGGGCTGATTTACTTACCCACGAACGGGTCGAAATGAGTCCGATTGCGTTTTTTTCGTAATGATCGGTATTTTGCGATTTTTTTCGAATTTTTTGCGATTTTTTTCGGCTTCTTTACGAATTTTTCGTTACCAATACGATTTTTGGGTAAAAACGCGAGTTTTTCGTAGCCATTACGAAAGTTGCGTAAAATCTGGTGATTTTTCGTAGCGTTAAAACTTGCGCAAAAAGTTGCGCTTTTTTCGTAGCGTTAAAACTTACGCAAAACTTTGCACCTTTTAAGTTTTAACGCTACGAAAAATGCGCAACTTTTCGCGTAAGTTTTAACGCTACGAAAAAAGCGCAACTTTTTACGCAACTTTCGTAATGGCTACGAAAAACTCGCGTTTTTACGCAAAAATCGTATTGGTAACGAAAAATTCGTAAAGAAGCCGAAAAAATCGCAACAAATACGAAAAAGTCGCAAAATGTTCGTTTTCAAGTCGGAACTTTTCCAATTCGGGTCGGATTCGTGGGTTAGTAAATCAGCCCCTTAGTATGTTATAGAATGGCCAATTCTAATCAACCTTTCAATTGGTCTTCATTATTTATTTTTTATAGTTTTTGAATTATTTGCCTTCTTTTTCTAACTCTTTGCAGCTTTCAAATAGGGGTCACTGACCCCAGCAGCCAAAAACTATTGCTTTGTGAGGCTACAGTTTTACTGTTATTGTTACTTTTTATAACTTATTTTTCTATTCAGGTCCTCATCTATTCATATACCAGTCTCTCCTTCAAACCACTCCCGGGTTGCTAAGGTAATTTGGACCCTAGCAACCAGATAGCTGCTAAAACTATAAACTAGAGAGCTGTTGAACAAAAAAGGTTAACTAACTAACAAAATGCAAATAATAAAAAAATGAAGACCAATTGCAAATTGTCTCAGAATATTCATCGCTGCATCATATTTAAATTTAACTCAAAGATGAACAACCCCTTTAAATGAAGACAGTTGGATTGTTTTGCCAATATGCAATATGCTATTTGCCAATATCCAATATGGATTAATTATATATTAGTACTAGGTACTATTTAATGACTAGAGAAAAAGATAATCATTTTCAAAAAATTAGCTATCTTTCCTGCAATGTGCAATGTTCATACATCTGTAGAACAGCATACTGTACATCTGGTTCTTAAACTGCTAGCCTATGTAATCATGTACTTCTTATGATGAGTCCATTCTCCTCCCAAATACTGTGATTATGACTATAGTTACTCAGGCAACTCAAGTATCATTGTTATTATAATATAAAATAAGTGCAAGGGTTAGAAAAGCTAAAAATCTCAAGCAATAAACTTTGTAATGTGTCTTTACCTTGACTGCTGTGTGTGTAAGCGTTCAGCCATATGTTTCTCAATGACTTTTTCCAACTCTGTGCTTACTATAGCGTATTCTGGATTGTCACAACTCAAATAATGTTACTGTTAATCAAGTTAATTATTACAGCTGAATTGAATCAAATATTTATTAGAAAAAATACACTCTGCTGTAGACTATGTCATTAAGTTACCCTGTAAACTAACTCCCATATCTGCTTGTCCAGATGCCTTAAGGTGGCCATACACACACCGATAATATCGTACGAAACCTCGTTTCGTACCATAATCGGTGCGTGTATGGCATGTCGGCGAGTCGACCGATATCGCAGGAAGCTGCTGATATCGGCCGACTCGCCGATCGGACCAGTTGGAAAATTTTGATCGGGTGCCATAGAAGGCGCCTGATCAAAATCTCCCTTCAGAACTGAATCGGCAGAAGGAGGTAGAAATCCTATTGTTTCTACCTCCTTACCTGCCGATTCAGCCCTGAATGGTGTGTGGCGGATCTGACGATGTTTGGTCGCACGAAACATCGTCAGATCGCCACGTGTATGGCCAGCTTTAAGCTATAGCAACCAATAGATGTTTTCATTTAAACAAGTGAGCAGTAAATGCTACCTGCTGATTGTTTACTATAGGTGATTAGACCTGTAGCAAACTTTGCACCTTTTATTATATAACCCTACATTGCTAAGCTTCCAGTTAATGGTGTTTATCCACCTTGTCAGTATACAGTATAAATGTAGAGCCCAGGTGTTCCATTTTGTCCTAGTACCTGTTATAAGGGTCTGGCTGGAAAACGTACAGCTGGATTCCTAGCGCTTCATTCAATTAAAATGGCTCAAGATAGCATCTGAGATCCTCATGTCCAAAGAGGCTTAATTATATTGAACAATATTATTCAGATTTTCACATGGGCTAGAGACTATTTTTTTAAGTAAAAAAAAAAAGGGATATTCAGAGTATTTTAGGGATAGTCAGTAGTTCATCTGTATCTCTAAGCACTTGTGAAATAGATATTACAGATAAAGAAAATTCATCCACCTTTTGGGATATTGGCTTTGATCCCAAGTATATCTATCTATCTATCTATCTATCTATATATATATTGTTTATTTAACAGTATGATTAAATAAAAATTAATATTTTTTATTCTTAAAAATCCTGGTGTGCTCCTGATTACTTTGGATCCTTAATTATATATAAAACCACCATTATAAAGCAAGGGAAGACTTCTGTTATTTGCCAGAAAAGAAACATAGATTATCACATGTGTACCAGAAATTGTTTTTCTCCATTCAGGTCCTATTATGATGTTATAGTAAGTGTATAGTAGCTGTAGACTATATGCTGTTTATAGTAATTTATTATAATCATTTAAATGTGTAATACTGTACAGTATCTGCTTTATACTTAAGCATGTAATATGTTATAGTCTATTGTAGTGTTCATAATGTGATTTCAGACTAACTACACAAGAAATAAATAAGCTCTCATAGGAAACAGTTGAATAAAGGAGCTATTGAAAGTGGACCTCATTGTGTGTATGCAACATTTTTTTAATCTAAAAGAAAACAATAGGCTACATTAAATCACTAATGCAGCTTACTACATAGAACATGATAGAAATCCCTTGTGTGTGATTTTAGATAAAAATGGACTCCAGTGACTCAGGTGGAATTGTACTTATCGCACATGATTAATCATTTAGTTGCATAACTAATTATGCTCAGTAAGTATCACTATGTAATTGGATGCAGAGAAGCAAGCAGGCAAGGTAGGAGAGACAAGGATGGTCTAATCCCCATTAAAAGGTAGTTTACGCTAATGTGAACAGCATTTTAATGGAATGCGAAAGAAAACCATTATGTGGTATACATAATGGCTTAATGACATAAATCTCACATTCACACATTGAAATGCTGACAGGAAAATGTTATTATTACAAGGGAAAATGCTCCCACCTGCACTTTTTGAAGAATGGCAGATGTTTCAGATTTATAACCTGTTTGTTTCTTAAACTGGAAAATGTATAAGCGTTTATAAAGGCTGTTTCTGTGTATGTGCGTTTTGCAAAGGCCATCACTCATTTACTAATACTGGGCAACATTTCCGGAGTAGAGATTTTATTCAATTGTTCAGCCTGCATTGGATTGGTTGCACGCAATGGGCCACTTTCAGTTCACTGTGGAAAAGGTTTACCACGTGAAAACTCATGGACGAGATTCAGTTTGAGATGCTATTCAGTTTAGAAAAACTTATCTCATGCTTTATCACGTGAAAACTCTATTAAAGTCTATTGGAAAAATAATAGAATTGAATTAGGAGAAACTTTTTTTCTCCTCAAAAATCTTGTCTATGAGTTTTCACGTGATAACTTTTTCTCACTGGATTGAATCTGAACCTTTATTGGGAAATGTCTATGAAGATTCAGGTCATGATATATAGTATCTAGAACTGATGTCCTATTGATAGTATAAAGCAACTTGCTGAGTAATGGCTAGTGAATGTAAAAAACACTCAGTAAATTAATGGCCAAACATACTAGGGTTAATTCCTTTAGGACAGGACCTAGCAGTTCATCTACATATAAAGGAAAATGAACACCCCTCTGAGGACAGCAATATGCATATTATGGAATGAGACAACAGATGGTTAGAAAGAAGTGTGAAAAAGATTATTTATGTCAAACTGGAATAAGAAACCCACAAAAAAGGAGGGAGTACTACTTAGTTACTGCATGCAATGCTGTTTTCATCTTTACCTAGGTGATTGCACAATAATTTACAACTTCCATGTAATCTGAAATGTATTACCTGCTGCAATGAGATTCATAGTACTATTATAAATGCATCACACTTTCATACCATTGTGAGTTTCGGCTATCATATACCTGGATAAATTCAGTGGAACCATTGTGATACAGATAAGAGATCCTCTGCACTCACCTTTATCAATATATTTAAGACATTAAGGCATTATGTGCATAAAGATACTAAAAACCATTGTGACTGGTTGTTGGTGATTATTTTACCCTTAAGGGTTTAAAATGTTGGGAAATTCCCTACCATTCAGTTAAAATTATAAAGCCATCAGTGAAGACATGTAATGAAACATGTTCAAGTCCAGTTGCTTCAGCCGTCCAGTTGCAATCAGCCGTAACATGGCAAGCAGTCTCCCCATAGCAAGGCATGCAATAAATCTAGTTGTTTGCAATTTCCTGGCAGGAACTAACACCTCTGGGACACCTTTGCCACAAATGGTGCAAGTATACACAGAGACTGCAGTCAATTCACATGGAAGCAAGACACATATGTGGTAAATATATTTATTAATGTTCAATTATTTTAGGTTAGGTTTAAGATTATGCTAATGTGCACATATGTATTCATAATTTTCCTTTGGGCAAGTTAACAAATCATCTATTACAGCTGTTTATACAGCACAGATGGATACGCAATTACCTATGGTCTGACTTTAAACCTTAAGGTCTTTGCTAGTGTAAGCAATAAAATGTAAAATGCTCCATAGCCCAGCACCCTTATATATGGTGATAGATCTAAATATCAAGTAGCAAAAATACTCATTGGCTGAGTCGTAAACACTTAATAATTTCAATGTACCTCTGTTACACAGCTTATGAGTAATAGCATGATGTAAATCTGGTGAATGATGCTGATCTTGCTAAACTTTTTGATTGATTTTTAAGACCCAGTGAATGTGCTTTTTTTTAGTATGTTTGAACCTCTGAATGCCCAAAGCTGGCAGCTACCACAACTATAGACAAACCAGGGCTCATTTATTAAGGGATATAACTTTTTTTTATAACCATAGGGGCATATTTATCAAATCACAATTTTTGTACTTTTAAAAAGCACGATTCAAAAAAATCGGTGTGTGTTTTTTTTTTTTTTAAGTAAATTTATTGACCCTGCGCTGCATTGGGCATTAAGACAAAAAACAAATAATACCAAATGCACATGAACTGATTCAAGATTCTGTTTTCAAACTCCCAGCTTTACCAGGACTTGGGCCTTTGATTTTCATACTCCTCAAAAGAAAAGCAACCTTCTTAACTGCCCACTTACATTGGCCACTTATATATAACAGCTTCACACATTTCTCTGTATTTATCATGTACTATACTCAATCTTTCTGTGTCCTGCTCTTTTAGCAGTATCCCTACATGTGCAATAGAGCACCATGTGATAATGTAGTGATAATTTTGGGAGACAATTTGCTATATGTTTTAGGCATTTCATTTACATTCCTACTGCAAATGGAATCTCTTACTCAGTTTATGGCACATGGTGGACTTTATTTGTTGAAGTGATCAGTCTATGAAAACTATGGGTGGGCAAACATAAACAAATTATGTAGTGTTCAATGAATTTCTGATTATCTGGTCTTTGGTCCTATATGTTAGTCAAACAGAGCTTTGGGCATGTTGCAAGAGAATAGTATGGGTCTCAGGGATATTACAAATAAAAGTGCTTTTTATATGGATAGTTTGTAACAATTTAATTACTAATTTAGCTTCAAATTAGGTGAAAACAAAATGTAAAAGACAATGTTATCCATCAGTCTTGTCATAGTCAGTTTATGTATCACTATTTATAGCCAGCTACAGTAGCTACCATATGCTATTAACAAAATACTTTAATGTAATTCAAAGCTTCTCTTTATGTTATTAAAATCTAACATTGTTGTCTGGAGGACACCAAAGTTGTTTTCACAGCAGTCACACAAAGGAAATTATAATGACCTTTGCAGAACCTTTTAATGGTACATTTCCTTCTCAAAAACACATTTCTCATTGGCTTCAAATTATTTGCAAGCTTTACTGTATATGGGATCAATTAATGAGCAAGGACACTGACATGTATTGGCTCCTACTTCCTTTCTGTCCAACCCTCTTCCTCTAAAAGACAAACACTACTTATGGATTTCTAATGACTGTCGCATAAAGAGCTATCCATCACCCAAGATTTCCTTGCTACAGTGATTTTTACAACCTCTTATGAAATAAAAATGAAGCAGTTGGCAAGAGCTCATTGTCCAAGAATGATATTAAAAGAAGTCTCCCACTGTAGCAACAAATAATGATTTGTTGAAGCATAAACACATAGTACATGACAGCAATGTGGACCAAGTTTAATGTTAATAATATCATATTTATAATAAACACCAGACACTAGTATATATATATATTTAATGTATTTTTAATTTTTAATGTTCTAATAATGTTTTAAATTGTTAATGTTTCTAATAATGTTCTAGAATGTGTTTATTCTTATCTATAAGCATATATTTAAATATGATACCTTTGTTACAAAACATATTGTCTTTGAAGGTTTTCATTCACCCAGGTCATGATATACAGTATCTAGTAGAGATAAGTCTAAAGGAACTCATCTTTCGAATTATTTTTTAAAACGTTTCATCATTTATCCGAGCAGCTACTTCAGTTCAACTGAGTGCTTGGTAATTTCCTGGCATTTTAAACCCTTAAGGGAAATACAGTCACCAAGTTGTTCCAGTTTGGCATAATGGCCTCCTTCACTTCTCTTTCAAGCCATTTGTCTTCTCGGTCCAAAATATGCACATTGCTATCCTCAAAAGAGTGTCACTTTTCCTCTACTTGCAAATAGACTGCTGAGGTTATCCTAAGGAAACAGTTTTCCCAAGGAAACAGTTCTCCCATGTTGGATTATTCCCTCGATAGGCTGTTTTGTGTCCCCACTGTACACTTTTTACTAAGCATGACACCATAGACCACATTACTTATCTTGTGATTTGGCGCTGAGTTTTGGTGTACAAGCTTTTGTCTCAGTGTGTTGCCTAATTTAAAAAGCACAGGAATGTGTTATTTGTTAAAAATTCGTATGCCAAACAACTGGAACAAAATCCCAAAACAGAGGAGGGACCCTGTGACACTCCTTGTCAGCAATAAACAATGCTTCCTTACTCAATAGTGATGAGCAAAGCTGTTTCATTTCCCTTCACTGAAACCATGGAAAACTTGGCAAGTTTTGCCAAAATTTTCCAAATGTATTGGAGTCAATGACATTTTTTTTCTTCCACTAAATACATTAAAGTCAATAGGCATATGTTGATTTTTTTCATGCCAAATGCTTTGTCTTCTATGGCGTTTTTCTTACACCCAAATGCATTAAAGTCAAAGGAAATTTTTCTCAACTTTTTCTTCACTGCAGTAGGTGTTTTTTTCCCATGGGAGAAAAAAAAAATGCAATTTTTTTCTGGTGAAACAAAACAGATAGATAAATTCTTGCACAAATATTAAAAGGTAGAACTTCCAGTGCTTGCTTAAATGTGTCTTTCATTAAACACAGTGCAAATCCAGGAACGACTGTGCATACTGCTGCTGCTGCATTGATTTACTTTGAAATAAAGAAAAATGATCAATAACATTTATTTGGGGAACTGTATATATATATATACACAAGGCTGTATATAATGGTGAATACCTAACATTACTTTTTTCATTGAAGTAAATCTAAAATAGCAAAATTCACAAAATGATTACATTATTTATACCACATGGTTTGTGAAAAAAGAAAATTCAGACAAAAGAAATACCTTATAAGAATTGATGGTAGGCTCATTCTTTTTTACTCTCTTTATTTGTACAATTTATACAGCACATTTTATATTTAGTTGTATTGACATATTTCAGAAAATAACACACTGATTTGATTAATTTGTGTTGTATTATAAATATTATACAATTTATATGATGATAATTAAGCTTTGTGTTTCCTCGTACTTCGTGATTAGTATAGCTACGTTTTACTGGGGAACAAAATCATTAATTCATACACTGAAAAGTGTCCAAAGTTCAGTCTAAAAAAACACACATCTGCTATTTGTATTGATGTAACATTATAGAGTAAGCTATCGATCTAGATTAATATTCACCTATAAAATTAAGGGGGTTAGATAAGATAAAAAAGATCTTGTTAAAGAAAGGCAGAGAGAAAGAGAGATAAAGGACTTGCAACACATATTATATATTTATATGCTGTACATCTAAAACTCTTTTCTTTGAAGCATAAGTCTTGTTTGTTAGCAGCTCTGCAGTGTTCTTCCAACAAAGCCCCACCTGGTCAGTTTTGTTCAATGGAGCTTTAAATAATTAATGGCCATGAAATGCCCTCCAAAGCCTTACCATAAAAACTTACTATAAAGGTACTTTCAGACAATAATTTCATGCACAGTATTTTCATTTCTTGGTGTTAGTTTGGCAAAAAGAATAGCATTGCTTTCAGTTGAATATATAACAGAGCATGCTGTATCTAACTGTAAAACTGACTGCAGCATATGGACAGCATATGAAACATGCATAATTATGAGAACAATACTTATAATAAAGATCACAACATAATATGTAATATGTTACTACAGTATCTGCAAAATCTGTCTGTCTACAGTAGCTCATGCACATAGACAGAAGCCCTACGTTAGCCAAGGAACATTCATCTAAAAGCATCTCATAACTTCTCTTCATTCTTGGCAAATCCACTCCCATTTTATTGCTCATGTAGATACTTATCAATTAGGGTTTGCATACCAGCCTAGGATTTAGAGGGGAAATAACTAGATGAGCTAAAAGGAAGAAAGATCTACTAAATATTAAATGCAGTGTGGTGAAATTTTGCATACATGTAATTACCCAATGCATTGTCCCTTCTTGTAATAGGAACTTAAAGTGGCCATACACATAACGATTCTTCCTTCCTTAATGACCAGTTTCAGTGCAATCTGCCAAATCCATCAAATTATCATAAGGTTAGTGTGTACCGAACGATCGTACATCTAGCAACCTTTCATCCGACGTTGGTCAGAAAATCAATCGAGCAGGTTTCAAAATCTTCGTCTTTTACAATGAAATTTGTCCATTGTTCAACTGTTTGCAGGACCAAGCAGGCAGCTACTACAGTTCTTCCTAGCTTCAACTAGATGATATCACTTGAAATTTTTATTTTAAATGATCATTTTAATATAAGCTTAGTCCTACATTAGCGAAAAAGTCTTTTTAAAATCTACACGTGTATGGCCAGCTTTAATGCCATTTTTTTCTTCATCTCCTAACTCCTGACAGGCCATAGCTCTCCTTAAATAAAATAAAAGGACTGGGAGTTTTTTTTTTCTATTTGGCAGATACTCCCAGTGTTTTTTGTCTTTTATACTCTACCCTGTATACTGATGCCTGCCAGAACAAAATGCAGTTATTTGTAACAAGGCATTTAATCCTATTGTGTTTATAATACCTGGTGTAATATAAGTATTAATGGTGACACATATTATACAATTCTTGGTGTATAGATTTTTTGTGCTGTTTTTTATTCAGGCAATGTTACTCAGTGTTCTTTTCTGTATTAAACCCATATACTTAGGGCATGGCCCAGTTATGTCACTAGGACATGACCACAACAGAAATGTCTTGAGATCTATAGGGTAAACGTGTCTTTAGATGAAAAGCTAAAAAATTTGAATTAAAAAATGACACTTGGAACTGTGCCCAACATTATTATTATTCTAGCAAAACTTAGGTTTACTGTACATATCAGTCATGTCAGTAGAAATCTAGAATATTTATTGTAATAGAATATTATTGTTTATTAGTGATGAGCGAAATTTGCGAAACGCATTTGGCGCGCAATTTTTTTTGTCGCCCGCATCTATTGTTTTTGTCACCCGGGCTTTTTTGATGCGACTGCGCCCTTTTTCTGATGCATCCGTGCCCTTTTTGAAGGCACGTTTTTTTGACGCGCCCAACTTGACGTGTGACAAAATAAAAAATTTTCTCAACAAATTTTTCCGTGGCGAATTTTCACAGAAATTTTGTGAAACCATTCGCCAGTGGCGAAATGTGGAAATTCGCTGCAAATCCTTGCCTGGCGAAAAAATTCGCTCATCACTACTGTTATAATGGATAATAGAATTTCACACTTTATAAAGATTGGAAAAATATTCATCATTATAGTTATATTGACATTTCTTGCAAATATGTAGATTTGTTTAAATTTAATTGATAAAATCTAATCTGGTTTTGAAGAAAATGGTCAACTTCCTTATAAAACAGTTACGTTTTTTGCATTAAAATATATTTTAAGATCAAATTCTAATCTGCAAATATATATTCTAAAAAAAAAAAACATTCCCAGCCTAAAGTAGAATACAAAAGTTGTGAAATCACAATAGTTTTAAAGAAATAAAGCATTCTAATTATTATACACACCAAGCATAAAAGTAAGGGTTTAATGATCACTTATTATGAGAGAAAAGTTTTGTGTTTTGTCATAAAAGACCCAATAAAAAAGTGGTGGGTGGATTTCAGTAAAAACATGTTAGACGGTACTGAGGCAAAAAAAAATGAAAGTTTTAAATCTCATAGGAATGACAATGTTGAATTTCGAAAGCAATAGTAATTACTTTTATTGTTATGAACTAGATTAGCAATGGCATACGAGGAAGAGATTGCATATTGGTAGAATAGCTCTTGTTTGTGTAGGGCATATGGGGGCTTGTTTATTAATCAGGTGCAGTGCTGTTGCAGTATCCCACACAAACTCATTTGCTTCAAGTTACTAAACTGTATCTAATACATAAGTATATACAGGATGTATATATATATATATACAGTATATATATATATACAGTATATATATATATATATATATATATCCAATACAGTTAAAAAGCACTCACAGCTACAATGTCCATCACAAATCAGTGGTTTATTAAAGCATTATTTGATGGACATTGTAGCTGTGAGTGCTTTCTAACTATATTGGATGTATTGCTTTGGTTAGCACCCAGCCGTTGCTGTTTTATTGGCGAGTGCCGATTTCTGCAAAACTCTCTCTCTCTCTCTCTCTCTCTCTATATATATATAGTGAAACCATACAGCCCATTAAAGAAAGGATACATCAACATTGACTATTTGACAGGTAATTTAAAATTTCCGGTCCCTGCTCATTTTCTAAACACAAACATTTAATATTGTGCAGATTTTTGGTAAATAAAGGTGTGCCCCCCTTGGTTATGACATTTCTTCATTTATATGAATTGTACCTAAAATAGATACATAGTTACATAGGGTTAAACAAAGACCAGAGTCCATCAAATTAACCCTTCCAAGTAAACCTAGCACACACAAACCTTTAATGACCTATCTATACATAAACTATATATACTACTATATTCAAAATGCAAGTTACTTAGTTACATAGATACATAGGGTTGAAAAAAGACCAGAGTCCATCAAGTTCAACCCTTCCAAGTGAATCCAGCACATACAAAACTATTCTGACTTATCTAAACACTCACATACATAAACCATATTTACCAACATCAATACTAACTGTAGATATTAGTATCACAATAGCCTTGGATATTATGCTTCTGCAAGAACTCACCCAGGCCCCTCTTAAAGGAGAATGCAAGTCAAAATTTAAAAAGCATACTGCCCAATAGTCCTCCTATTGTTTAGTAAAAACGCCACACTTTTGGCTCACCTAATCAAATATTTACTCAGTCACACTTACTTCACATTTTCTAGAACAGGCAGCCATCTCTAAAAAGGTATTCTCCCTTCCTTTCCCTCCTTGCTTCATACTGCACATGTATTTCATTCCCTCCCCCCCCCTCCCCTCTGCCAGATCCGCTTCTGATTGGCTGGTGGGCATGTGTAGCTCAGAACAGGAGACAGGATCAAGTTACACACATGCTCAGAGAATAGGAAGGCTGCCGCTGGCACCTACAGGAAGGAGAGAGAGATTTCAGTGATGTCACTGTAGTCTTCACACTGCTGTAGGCTGTCAACACCATATCTCAGAGAAGCAAGCAGGGATCTGGGAATTTAGATATGCAGTAAGTACTTAAAAAGAATGCCTTTAGACTTACTTTTAATTTATATTAACCTTTCATTGTCCTTTAAAGACATTAACAGAATCTGCCATTACAGCATCACTAGGAAGGGCATTCCACAACCTCACTGCCCTCACCATGAAAAACCACCTACGCTGCTTCAAATGAAAGTTCTGTTCCTCTAATCTAAAGGGGTGGTCTCTGATGTTGTTTTATGGGAAAAAAGAACATCCCCTATCTGCCTATAATCCCCTCTAATGTACTTGTACAGAGTAATCCTGTCCTCTCGCAAGCGCCTCTTTTCCAGAGAAAACAACCCCAACCTTGACAGTCTAATCTCATAGTTTAAATCTTCCATCCCCTTTACCAGTTTGGTTGCACGTCTCTGCACTCTCTCCAGCTCATTAATATCCCTCTTAAGGACTGGAGCCCAAAACTGCACTGCATACTCAAGGTGAGGCCTTACCAGGGACCTATAAAGAAGCAAAATTATGTTTTCATCCCTTGAGTCATGGCCAGCACATCATTTGTTTAGTATTTACTGAATGACATCGCCTGGAACTTGTTATCAACAAAAATCCCCAGATACTACTCAGTTAAGGATCCCCCCAACACACTACCATTTAGTGTATAACTTGCATTTATATTATTTCAACCAAAGTGCATAACTTTGCACTTTTCAACATTGAACCTCATTTTACATATTGCTGCCCAGTTTTTCCAAAAATAGAAACAGTAATTTCTATGCCCACCTCCAGGTCATTAATAAACAAGTTAAAAAGCACCAAGGACCGACCCCTGTGGTACTCTACTAACAACACTGGACTAATTATAAAATATTCCATTTACCACCACTCTTTGTAATGGATCCTTCAGCTAATTAAGATTCGGATTTGGTTTGGCCAGGACCGTGGATTCAGCTGAATCCGAACCCTTCCAAAAAAGGCTGAATCCTGGCTGAATATCGTACCGAATCCTGGCTGAATATCGTCCCTACTTATTACCCCTTCCAAAAGCTTTACTGCCACTGATGTCAGACTAACAGGCCTATAGTTTTCAGACTGAGACTTTAAAACCACCCAAATTGCAGATACAAACAATGTGACATAGGATTTGTCACATACCTCTATTAGATATAAGGAAGTATGTCTGTGTATTGTTAATTAATAAAGAACTTTTGTGACTGACAAGATTGGAAGCTTAATGATGTCCAAAGTATTTCTTTTAGCAATGAATGCTTGCTTGGTTATCATTTTGATGTTTGTGATTTTACACAGCAAAACTAGAAAAAAAATGAGAGACTTTTCTTCCAAAACCATATTTTCTCCATAGTATATTATTCCCTATAGATTGTAAACTGTCATGATCCATGTCCTAAGCAATGTTTTTGTTGTCGTTGTTCACTGTAAAATATGTCAGTTTATTTATGAACTTTTTTTACAGTCTAAAACTACAGGGACTGTCTATTTTTAGATCGATTGGAAAAGCAGCCCTATAATTAAACGCTGTATGAAACTGTGGAAACCGTAGTGATCATAATTCTCTTTTCTAAGGTAGCATAAATTACCTTGATGTCCCAATTTTTGTTGTCCTTTGTTCCATCAGTAAAGGTTGACTTTTTTTTACAGCAATTTTTTTATCCACAGTATACATTGAAATCTATGGGTCTTTTTTTTACTGTGAATCCATTCCTGGCTCACTGATTATTATTGTTATGTTGCAAACTATTAAACTTCATTGAACAGTTTGTCTAGTAAATAAAATGCATAGAACAATTTTTGGAACATGTTAAACAATAAATACATACAGTAGATCAAAATTAATTTGAATGTCAAGTTAGACAAGTAAAATATTTCTAATATATGATAGCCTTTGGTCAACTTTTCTCTTGGGATGAACTGTCCTGACTAGTGATGGGCGAAATGTTTAGTCAGAAAAACGACCTTATCAAACTGCTTCCTCTAGGAAATAGATTATTTGGAGATGTTGGGTGTTTATGAGCCTATCCAATATACAACAAACCCCTTTCTGCATAAATATATCAATGTTGCCTTTTGCCTCTCCTGCTTTAAGAGCTTTAAAAGCAAGTCATATATGTAGAAGTGGGAGGTAGAAGAGGGTGGGGGTAATTTCCTAAGTATCAGGATTATATTAACACTATTGCCATTGTAATTAAAAAGTACCTAATGAGTTTCCTGCCTGCCATTGCTTTTTTCTCCTTTTCTCTTTTTTATTCATGCCCATACTCTCTCCCCATTCTCATATTTCATCCTCATTTTCACTTCTATGAATACATATATCTGAGCAAGCTCTAACTTCCTGTCATAATATTGTCTCAATACAAATGTACGGTATAATCATATGCAAGCAAAATGTCTCCATTTGTGAATGCTTTTTACTGCAGTACAAGAATGCCAGGTTTAGCTGTTCACATATGGACTGACAGATGGTGTATGAAAGCACCATAGGTGCTGATCACCTTTAATGAAAAGTGCCTACAAAATATAATTGCATTAAAATTTAAGGGCTAAGCTGTTTCTCGATGCCTTATGGTAAGGGAATGAATTATGAATAACAAAATAAATAAAGGGGGGAAGCTGATATTAACTATTTCTTTAAAGAACACCTGCAGAGACAAGATTACATACACTGAGCATATTATATACGCCATGTAATTAGACATTTGCACTGGAACATACGGTTTACAAAGGACAGTACATGATTTGGAATACAGATTTCATCAGTATCAAAAAGGCTTTGTTCTTATTTTGCAACCTGGCCACGTTTGAGTTTCTAGCTAGCATCTGCTTTCTTCATGCAGTTTTAATCTGAAGATAGCGTGCCAGCCTAGCTTCATGTTATCCTGACACATAGGGCCAGTGTATCTCCTTTTTTGCATACAACACCCTTTTTCCCTTATAATGGAAGACAAACAGTGCAGAGATAAGAGGATGACGACAGCCAGCTCTACAGAATTGCAGAGTGTGCTAAGTGGTACGGTATCTGGCACGCTGCCTCTGGAGAAGGAAAATTACATTATCTTGTAGAATTCTTAACTTGGGATTAAAGCGATAATGTAGCCTTTTCAATAATAATGCTAGTATAATATCACAATTTCTATAAACAGAAATCTGTCTTCAGCAACATCTAGGTGAATGAAGCAGGAACACATACTGTATATTTAAGGGAGGATGTGCAATGATGTCTTTCCATAAATCATTTTGTTTTCTTGCATCTCAGTAACTATTTACCTCTTCTGTTACATACACACACAACACACAAAGCTCATGTTCAGATACGTAAAACAGTAAATAAACAGTAAAATAATTCCTACAGTGGGTATTAATATTTAGGTCATCATGTGCATATTATTTTTATCTGTTTGTTGCCATTTCCATGTAGCTTTATACATTCCTCAGTGACCATGAAAATGTGTAAAGCACACATCATGCATGCATCTTGTATGGATCATCACCTTACCAACATATTAATAATGTAAGGCAAAACTAAAACATTGACAGCAGAACATAAAGAGAAGGGGATAGAAATCTTCCTCATATTATGCTGTGTATGCGGTATTTTTGAATCTTACATAGTCACCCTAGGGAGATGTAAGACTCTCATTACATAGCTACCTCTTCAGCAGCAGGGCTTGTTCTCCCATCTCCATTTTCTGCAGTTTATTTAAAAACTGAAGAACTGAGTAACTGGAAGAACTGAGAGATAATTTTTCATAGGGTTATAATGACCTATGGTGGGTGCGATTGTGGGTTGTGTAAGATATCATGCAACTTAATGTTTATAAATAATATAAAGTCATTTAAAGAAGCATTGCACATTCAATGGATTTGTATGATTATTACCCTTACATAAGACCACCAAGCCCTAGATCAGCGGCTGTTATAGAAAAAAGGCTCCAATACTACACAATTTCTTTTACATGTAAAGAAATAACGTTTGTATAATTTACATTTATATTCTATCAACCTCATGTAATAGGGTATTGCAAAGTATGAGGCTGAATGACATGGTTAGGAAGGTAGTAGTGGAAGTGGTCATCTTTCTGCTTAGGAGGAAGTGTACGGCGAACAGCTATCCAAATCAACATCCCTACTACCTGCTGGTTTGACCTTTTTCATTCAGGAAGTTTGAACAGTAGCAGGCTTAAATCAGTGCAAAAATACCGGAATTCTTGGGAAAACGCTGCATTGTTGGAAAAAGGCATGGAGACTTGCTTCTGAAATTGCATGTTGCATGTTGTTCTTGGTAAGTGCCACTTCTAGTCTTCCTGCACATGTCAGTGATGAAAGACTAATGAGTGTGCAGCAATATGATGGACGTGACAACAGGAGCAAGGTATTACTGTAGCCCTCGCTGTGTGTTAGCTCACAAATGCTGGTACTAAAATAATGTAACCATGGAGAAAAACATTCTGAGTGATGCAATACTTATCAAATGGAAATTTGGTGGGAATAACTATGTATTTATGTTTTTAAAAAGGATTGAAATGTAGCCTTCAAGATCTTTGCCTTGTACAAAAACATTGGGAATGCAGCTATGACTTCTAATATCCTTGCATTCTTCAAAACCTGGAAGAGAATGAGTAGTAAATGGCAGCCAAATAGTTGGTACATGCATAATACACAGACACATGCAAAACATACACAGACTAATGTGTACCATTACATTCCATTTGTCAAATAGATTTCTGTTCCTCAGAAGACATTATTTGGGTTATTTATAAATGTACTTATTTTTTCCATGATTGGAGTTTTTTTGCTTTAAAAATACTGAATTTGAATAATGGTTAAAAAACATCAATTTTCAATATTTATTAAGTGGAAAAAAAGTGAAAACTACATAAAACTTCAGCGTCTAAATAGATGTTTTTCAAGCTTTTTGAAATGTGTTCAAGTTTTTGTCCTATTAAAAATAATTTGAAAATTACAAGTTCAAGGTATTCGATTTCCTTCACCCACTGTATCTGCCTTTTCCATTCTTGAGGAGTATACTTAAGTCTGTCATGATACAGCTGGGTATATTACAAAATTGTGTTATAAAGAAAGAGTTTAGTTTTTTAGTGTATGTCAGCTTTCTTTGTTAATAATTCCTCATTTTACTTGTCCCATTTTATATGTGACAAGAAAGGTGCAGAGTCAGTAGAGCAATGACAAAAGGGGGTAGGAAGTTTAGGTCACCAAAAAAGTCTAAATATATTAAAAGAAAAAATCTTTATTGACGCAACATCTCAATTGGCTTATGTGTTTCATGCTTTTGTCATAGAAGGACAAAAAGGCTATTTTGCATTAACAGAATAGACAAATCTGTGCTTTTAGTCTTACTGTGAAAAGAATCAAATTTGCTATATATCTGCCTCATAAAGACAAGATTGGAAATAGTCAATAGCAATTTCAAGGGCACTGTAATGGTATCTTAAACATTTGGCTAGCATTGCAAACACAAGAACCAAGCTGGGCATACAAGAAATTAGATATTCAAGTGACTGCCTTACAAATCAATCTAGCTTGATTTACATGCAAAGTTTATATCAGGTTACTCTGGAACAGAGCACTTAGAAAGAGAGCAACAAAGACTTAATTGCTGGATTATATTATTGGCCTCTCTTTTACATAAATATAATACATATCCTCTTATAAGCAAATAACATTATTTTAATTGCTTTCTATACTTTTCAGTATTTTATTTGAATGTATATAATAGTTTGCTAAGGAGAATTTGCTAAATAGACACTTTGATAAATAATGTCAAGGTCACTATTCCAGTCATACATGGATAAAGTTATAATGAAGCAAACAATATTCTATTTAGTTCAATAATAGCTCAAAAGCATCCATCTTAAAATAATTTTATATGGAATTGTATTGATTTACTTACCCATTTATGTTATTTGAAGGCCAGCAGCATGCATGCCATACTAACATACCAAAGGATAATTACTACTAAAAATTCCTTGTTAGAGAAGGCACTCACAAACACTCCATCAATCAATCTCAATCTCTAGTAAATATAGTCTTTTGGCACAGAAAGGTAAGGTACCAGTATCTATTGCCAATGTTGTAATATGGTTTCACCAGCAGAGTTTACTTAGGATCTCAATAAGACTCATCAGTGGTACTGAAACAGGGGACAGTCTATTGATGTGCCCTAGCGGCTGCTAACCAAAGGCAGCAGTAGCCCTGCTCAGTTTACTTTTCTGATATATGCAGGCTTCGTGATATAGGACCATGTAAGACAAATTAGTCACCTAAATAACTCTGGACTAAGATGAATTGCTTAAGGTCAAAATCAGCTAAGAGACTGATTTAGCATTTTGTTCCCTAACTCTGTTGCTGCATTGTGATTGTATTCATGCCAATAAAGCCAGTTAATAGATATATACGGTTTACTCTTTGGTTTCTTAACTACTCAAACAAAATAATGAAATGTATGCTAAGCCCCATATGTAATATTAAGCCTCCAGTTTTCTGCATTCTTGAGGCACCACCAAAACATTGTGTATTATTTTTGTATTTGAACAATAGCATTATTATGCAGGGTGAGTTGTTCTGTACAGGGAGTAACGTTCTTACAGACAGCTTGTGATTGGTTTAACATTAGAAGTAGAAATAAACAAGCTCTTTTGTATTTGCATTTTAAATAGAACATTATTTGTTCTTAAGAGCATGCTCAAAACAGACATAAGCATACAGGTTGTTATTAATATTGACTCATTAAAATAGGTGCAGATCACTGAGTGAATAAAATATACCCATTTGATTTATGGTTAATCTATAATTAAATCTTGCATGACTGCAACTTGGACTATACTCTAATGATATCTTAATGCCAGTAATTCACTGCATTACTAGGAAGAAACCTGGCTTTTCTACGGTCAGGGTAAAAAACATAAAAAAAGAAAGAAAAAGAAGCCCCTTCCCTGTACAAATACAGCCATGTAGGCCCATTATCTTATATATAGGAAACGATGATGCTAAGATTTGGTATAGCTAACATTCTTTGGCTAACATTACTGTATACATCCCAAGGTTTCTGGCTTCTTTTGTGGGTAACCCTCACTTGGGCTGGTGAAGTAAATCATAAATGTATTATAATCATGTAATCATTTTGTGTTTATTTGTGTAACAATAACCTTGAGAGAGAGAAAAGCACATTAGTTACCATCTATGAACAACTGATCATCACTGCAGCTAAAGCAAGGTTATTTTACTGTTAAATGTTTATTGGCCAATGGCCTTTGATTCCTAAGAAATACATTTCAACTGTTTTTTTTAATAATTTAGGTAAAAAGAACTGCCATAATCATTATTTATTGCTATAAAACTGTACAATTATTTAGAGGACTGTGGATGAAAATTATTTTGAAGTCTTTTGCGAAGGAACTACTTTGCCTGCTCACCAGTAATGTACAGTGCGTCTATGGCATCATACATACCTCTGATGCGTTATTACGTCTGAAAACAAAGTTACTGCAATAGGATTGTCGTATGTCTGGCAGTACAAAGGTTGGATAAAAAATAAAATAAGAATTTTTGCAGACAAGTATATCTTCATTCAAGCTACTAAAAGCTTTACAATGTATGCATTGTACTATTTCCATTACAAAGCTTAGTACAGGTATAGGACCCATTATCCAGAATGCTCGGGACCAAGGGTATTCCAGATAAGGGGTCTTTCTGTAATTTGGATCTCAATACCTTAAGTCTACTAAAAAATCAATAAAACATTAATTAAACCCAATAGGATTGTTTTGCATCCAATAAGGATTATTTATATCTTAGTTGGGATCAGTTACAAGGTACTGTTTTACTATTACAGAGAAAAAGGAAATCAGTTTTAAACTTCTGAATTATTTGATTAAAATGGAGTCTATGGGAGACAGGCTTTCCGTAATTCGGAGCTTTCTGGATAAAGGGTTTCCGGATAAGGGGTCCGATACCTGTATTACTATTCCTATTATTATTAATAACATATATTTATAAGGCATCAACATATTCCACAGCTCTGTTCCATAAATGGGTATATACATTACAAATATAGATAACAAAATACATACAGATACAAAAATTACAATCAATAACTAGTACAAGAGTTAAAGAGAGCACTGCAAGATCAAAAGTCAGCAAAGTGAGAGAAAGTGCAAAGTGACAGAATTAGCACTGAGCATCTATTTGGGCTGCCTAGACAACCAGTTGCTTGATTGACAAAACTTCCCTGCTTGATTCAGCCCATTGTTCTGCTGAACTCCTGTGATTTCCTGTTTTGTTCCTGTATTCCTGCCTGGTTTTTGCATTGTTTCCAAGTCCCTACCTGATTTCCTTGCTGCAGTCTCAGTCCCTTGGTCTGTTTGATGGATTCTGCCCTTGCCTTCTGCCTGCCCTGACCCCTGGCCTGTTACTAGACTCAGCCTGCCGCTTGCCTCAATCACTAGCCTGTATTTGGACTGTCACAGTTTTGCACTTAATGCTGATTTGGCTATGTCTGTGAAGGTTCTCATTAGTGATGAGCGAATCTGTCCCATTTCATTTCACTGGAAAATTCACGACTCTTGTAAAGGATTTTCAAAATGGCAAAAATGTCACGCAACAATTTTTACCTACTGTAGCTACCATATAGGGCTCACATTCAAAGAATATTTTGTGCGACTAATTATTCACATTATGTCCACAATACATATGATATACAGAGATCATTCTGTGCCAATTTGAAACTAAACTTGTTCTATAAAATATGAGATTTACGCTTGTGCTGCCTTTTTAAAATACAGTACAAGACCACATTTTATAGGTTACACTGCAGATCTAGTATTTCATGTAGCATGTGCATAATGGAAGAAGATATTGTGATCATTAATTAATCATCTCTAATCATGTTGCTATTCTGTACACAATTCAGTGAAAGGCACAAAACCCTATTCCTAAAATTACAGAACTGTAGAA
The DNA here is from genome assembly GCF_000004195.4 of Xenopus tropicalis. Classification (NCBI taxonomy): domain Eukaryota; kingdom Metazoa; phylum Chordata; class Amphibia; order Anura; family Pipidae; genus Xenopus; species Xenopus tropicalis. Next base: position 91,638,379 of record NC_030684.2, read on the forward strand.
TAACCATTTTGTTGCCATCTGTACACACTTAACTCCTGCAAATACCTCCCTGACCACTGAAAATAAAAGCTAGTGGAATACAGAAACTCAGAAAGAAAATATTTTAAATGAAAAATATGACCTCCTTTTTCAGTTGGGGATATGTAGCCAAGGTGGATCTGAACCTGGTGTTCTATCTGAACTTTCAACAAATAAATACAAATGTGTTTTATTTTTTACACTGAAAATCAACTATCTCAAAGGTATCCTTTCTATTATGCAGTGCATCATGGGAACTTTCAGAGACTTTTAGTCTTCAGCTAAAAAACAATAATCTTATTCTTAGAATTCTTTGAGAATGAACAGAATTCTAACCAAGTGATTAGGGCTAATATAATAAATAGATATTATGAAAAGCTCAATCTTTAAAGGGCAGATTTATTATGAGTTTAGAGCTAATACATAAAAACTCACTCACGTTTTATTTATTCCTATGGCATTTTAAGAAGCATATTTATCAAATGGTGAGTTATAACTTTTATCCAAAGAAAATACGCTTATAAAATCCCATAGGAATGAAGAGAACATGGGTGAGTGTTAATGTATTAGCTCTAAACTCCCATTTTAATAAAACTTAGGTAATTAATGTTTTAGTAATATATGTAATTCATTCACAAATTAGATTAATGGTATATACATTGCTAATGAAAATAGGAATACAGAGTTAGAATGACACTACATGAAGGACGTTTTAACTTAATCTTACTTTGTATAGTCTATTCATATAAAATACTTTAATGTCTTGCTGACACTTCAGGATTGTAGAACAGCTGATACAGGAAAATGATATATTTAAGTACTGCACTGAAAACAGCAATTACTCATATACAGGTACAGGTATAGGAACTATTATCTGCAATGTTTGTGGCCTGGATGTTTCTGTATAATGGGTTTTTAAAAAATTCAGTTAAAAATATCACTATTATTTTACCAACATGGTTTTATGCTAGTCCAATTACAAATAAATATAAGTTATTATCCTAATATATACAATAGAAAAAGAAGTACTTTTGTAAACAGTTTATATTTTCTTTATGGATAAAATTTTAACCTACAGATGTAGCCAGCTTTCACATTTTGTCTCACCATGTCCAGACACCATTTGTCGAGTGTTAAATCCTGCCTCTAGATGGTGCTAGAGTGCACTTGCCAGCAAAACACAATAGAAAACGCCATAGACCATGCACCACCTTGTGGCGAATTATGGATTTTTTTCCCCCTTTGTTAACTGGAAGATATGGTAAAGGAACTTGGCTGCATCTGTACATTTGTAAAATTTTTACTGCATATATTAAAATGAATACTAATAGTAGGACAATGTCTACCAATGACTAGGCTATGTCCTCATAAGGTTTGAAGAAAAGCACTTATGGAATTTCCTGCTAAGCAGGAAAGTTGTAGGACAGAAATACCTTTTCAGTAGCAATGCTGTTATCCTAGTGAAGGCCTCTTATACTACATGAAGTAATTATTGGTGGTGGTAGAACCACTCAGATATTAAGGCCAGTGGAACCATTTGCAGTCATAGAAGTCAGGATGCTGACTGAATGTATTGGGTGCTAAAGGGTGCAGGACTGAGAAGTTATTCATGGTGTCAGTATAACTTTAACAACTATAACTGAATCCATCAATTGTTCAGTAACAGTTTTAAAAGTTTAGTTATGCTTTCATGTATTACATTAATATATTGAAATATAATCAATATATAAATGTAAATTATAGAGTGAAATACATCTAGACATTAGTAAGCAAGATAACACTTTAGTTATGGACTTATAGAGGTACTAAATTGGCTAACACTACATTTCAGCAGGCAAAAAAAAAAAGTCAATACAGAGTGAAATGATGTTGAGAATTACAGGTGGATATTAATTGCACTGCAGAGAAATCTGGCATTTGCATCCCTCGCCTTAATCACTGCCTAGTCAATTCGCAAATCCTGTTCACTCCAGGAAATCAAGAAAAATAAAAGTCACAGATGCCATCAACTCCTACATAGCTCTTCAAAAATAATCATGTTTATCTATGACCCATTTCTCCTGTGTTCTCTTTTCTAGTTTGGTTTTAGAACAATTAATCACTTGAACATACAGTAATGAAGGGCAGAATTTTAATATAAGGGATGCAATAGTTAGCTAAAAACAGCTTATAAAGACAATTCTATCACATACTGTAGTAAAATATGGCACGTAAGGAATTAAAAGAGACTGTGGTTACAGAATGATAGTCTATAATGTTCTTTTATATGAACCTGTTTTACTAGCTTTGCTAAATATTTAATACTAAACAGTTGCCAAAAATACTTTTAACTACTATCCTGTTTTTGGATTGTAGCCCTGGGAATGTCTTTTAACAGATCTAAAAAAATTTCTAGCTTATTGACATCTGAGTTAGGCCTTCCAGAAAAAAAGAGGTGGGCTATGCCTCACAAGATTGTCCCCAGATTAGCCAAAGATCTCCTTAGTCAGGCAGACCTATTCATGCGTCAGAAGCTTGAACGGTCATATTTCTGCCCTGTTGCACAGCTGATATAAACTCAATCTTAAATTAAACTCATTACCGCCATGTAAAGTATTGTATTGAGTATTTTGCATATTAGTAGTTATGTAGCTTTGTGATTTAGTTCACAAAGGATAATATGGTGATAACTGCAAGCACAAAATCAGTCAAGTAAGTCAGTCAGTGCCAGTTTAGGGGATATGTTTATATTAAGGATATGAATGATCTACTCTGTCTAAACCTTTAGTTAATAAAATACTTACAGTTCTTATATTGAATATAGGGCAGACTCAAGAGACAAATGTAGGTTTCAAATAATTTTATTGCATTTATGCTACCATAGGTTTTGTTTAAATTTTATCACTTTAGTATGGGCTACTCCTGATTCATCCCCATATCCACATCCTTAAACCCCCTTGGGATTAAGGACCAGGGTACCCTTATTTAAAACTGCCAGTGGGACAGTCCTAAAGTCTGTGAAAGATAAATCAGATAACAATAATTTAAGGGACACACATAACTGTCTCTTAACTCTTTCATCCTTTCTAATAAACATCCCAATAAAATTATTCCTTGCTACCTGGATTCAAATGTTGCAGAATTACCAGTGATCTCTAGATAGTTGTAGTATGGACTGTCTATACTATAGGTACAAAATCCATACTGTAATATAAAGCATCAACTTGTATTTCTTATAATCTGTTTTGCTTTATACAGTTAAATACAACAGAGTAGTATGTAATATGTATTTTTTAATATATGTTAAAGATCGTCCCGGTGGCTTAGCATTTCTGAGTTCAGCATGTTATAAGTGTTTCCAGCAGAGCAACAAGAATCTAGGCAAAAGGATTTCATGGCTTAGCACAAGTGGAGTGTTGAAGTGCTGCTATTTTCAAAATCACAAATGGAACACTTAGATCATGATGTGAAACTCCCCTGGAGCTCAGGAATAATTTTAACTGGACACTGATAAATAGAGCTGTTCAAGTAGGAGCTAATAACAATATACTGACAACAGAGGACAGTGGAATGAACCAGATTATTGTCACAGTCATACTTCATGTCTAATCTGATTTTTACAGAGCAAAGAAAGAAACCTCTTATGCAGTATATTTCACAGCTTTTATGTTGGTGTTTTCTAGCAGAAATGCAAAAGTGCTGAAAGTCATACAATGATTTGAGGCGCGTGATGATATGTGTACAGTGGAAAACTGTTTCTAGGGCATTTTCTTTAATTATGCTCAAATGCATAGAAGCTTCTGGGTAGTCCGTAGTTATGGAGGCCAGGTTATGGGGAAGTTCAAATTTCTGTGACATTCCAGCAAACATAATGCAAAGATAAAGCCAATTCTTTATAACGTTTTATGAGGATGAATTGTAAAAGTTCAAAGATATTTCATATAATGGAGTCAAAATAGGTATAATTTTCTGATAATAGTATCCCTTTGCATTTGATAAAGGGTAAATCTAAAGCTATAACAAACTAAAACAGTATTTCTCTACATAAAATGTTTTTCTAGCTTGTCTCTGGGTTGTTTGTTACACATACAGTATGTTCATATAAGCTTCTGGAGAGAATTATAGTTATTTATGATGAGCATATTTATCTATATGAAGGCAGGTTATAGGAATGTGTCAGGGTTGCTGTCATTGGCAGACCCAGAGCAAATGTGAAGTCTATACTTAACACTATGTTTGAGGTGATAAATAAGTAACAAGCCTCCCATATGCATGTGGCACGTCAGAACCAAGCTCTAAGTATTAACCTTTCCTCTTAATGCACTAAGCATGTTTGCTATAAGCTGACAATAAAACCCTTTGCCTATTTGAACTCATCCAGATGTCAGTATATACTATACTGTTAACTAGCTGCTCTGTCTATTATGGTGGTGATAAATATTGCCAGGGATAAGAACCATTCAGTGAAACAAAAAAAAAAAGTTTTCAGCTAGTGTGTCTGTTACAGGAAAGGCATTGGGTACATGTAAAAATGATTTTCTGTCCCTTAAAAGACCAACAGAATATACTATTATGGTAGAATCCTATTGCATTCAGGGAGTATCACCACCAAATAGATACATGACTATTTTTAGGGAAAATATAGTTTTACTCTACAAGATAAAATAAAAATACATATAAAAAAAAGAAAATAGAATGTATGTGTATATCTAGTTCAAATGTAAGATTAAAAATAAATGCACCAAGGGAATAAATCTAAGGAATTTGATATTGCCATTCATGATATTTTTCTGTGTCAGCAGTTAAAAGCTGAAAGTCTGTCCTTCAATGAGAAAGGGAGAGTGCAGCCTTCTAATGGTTTTCATTAAAGAGAACTTGCCTATCCAGTACATTAAGCTTTGGCATGATAAGCACTTTGTGAAGGATTTCTTTTTCTTTTACTTATTGGAAAGCTATTTAATTGTTCCACAGACTGGCAGATCAGAAGGACTTATTTTAGTATTTATTGTTTAGTTTACAGGGAAACAGTACAGTGAAAATTTTCAAGGGCTCAATTACTCACTCAGCACATGATGCAATTTCCCCCCCCCCCAAGATTCCAGCCTCATTTTGACTACGAGCCAAGTTGCAACCAATTAACTTTCATCTTTCTGCAAAATTGCACTCAAGTTGCTGCCATTATTAGTAGAGACTGGATAGCATTGCACCGCAATACTAATGGTATTAGTGTGCAATTCACTTGCTGTTGATACAACCTGCCAGGGGGACACAAGAAATCCCTCCATGTTTAGGGTGGTGGTAATTCAGTGTAATTACTTGTGCATAATTCATCAGAGCAGACTGTGTAGACACATTGGGGGTCGTTTATCAATAATGGGCAAAATTGCCCATGGGCAGTAACCCATGGCTACCAATCAAAGTGTTGTATTCATTGTTCTACCTGCAGCTTACTGGAAAAAGCAACTTTGGTTGCTATGGGTTACTGCCCACGTGCAAATTTGCCCAGTGTTGATAAATGAGCCCCATTGGTCTCCCGCAAGTACTAGTGTATGTTTGGTTGCAGTACTTTTTTTTACTGGCATTAATATGTGCATAACTTTTAGTGTTACACACTTGCATTTGTGTTCATATATAAGCCCTTCATTGTTTTTACAAGATAAAAAGGGTCATGTGAAAAAAAAAACGTCCAAATTTATCTTCTGATTAAAAGTTACATTTCATGCAACCGAAAACATTGACTTTTTCAATATGAGAAGCAGTATCGTGGTTCCACTGTTAATGACCATGTACTTACAAGTGAGTACATTTTTGTAGATGATACAGTGACATACCAGTTCAATAAAATAAGTGAGAGTATAGACATCCAGAAAGAATTGTTTTTTAAAGTTGCCTTCATAAAGTTTAGCTTTATATTCCTCCATAAACGTTAATGTTATCAGGACGCTTAGTAGGGTATACAGTTCCTTGTATTGATCACAACTAAGATATAATGAATCCTTATTAGAGGCAAAACATTCCTATTGGTTTATTTAATGTTTAAATGATTTTATAGTAGACTTAAGGTATGGAGATCCAAATTATAGAAAGATCCCTTATCTGTCAACCCCAGGTCCTGAAGCTTCTGAATAGTAGGTCCATAACTGTACACCAAAAGCTCGCGAACCGCAATGTTTTTTGAGTACCGCCTACCCCAAGTAGGTGTTAATATTAGCATAGATTACGGCGATATTTCACACGTTTAACGCTTCATATGTGTTTGTGAATCATTTGTTAGTATTATTTCTATTCGATAATTACCGCAATGCAATGGAAATAACTAATAATAATGCGTTTTTTTGCGCATGCAATATCAGTATTAATGCATGCGAAATTACTTTGATGAATCAGTACTTGATTATCGCACACTTTTAACACAAAAAACTATGTGATAAGCGTTAACGACCTTTAGTGAATCTAACCTTTATCCCCATAGCATTGTGTTAATTTAATTCATTGAAATAGTGATGTGCAGTGTTTGTATGGCCTTGCTTCATGGAACACACACACACTGATGCATTTCAGGCAAAAAGGAATGGGAAATTAATTTGTGCAACTAATAACTAAATTCCTTTACTATGATCTTGTCAAACTGTGATGCAAGTGACTTTCAGAATTGGTTATCTATAAATTAACAGGGGCACATATAACTCCTTTTACTTTTCTGATGCAGTGTGGCAAGTATTTTTGTATAAATCAGAATACTTGCCACTCTTGTTCTGAATGGGGGATTAGACGGAACATGCTCCCAGTTGTGGAAGTGGAAGTATCCCATTGGCAATATGTGATCTTCTCTTACATTACATCTTATATTGAACAAAGAATGTCAGACCTTATATGCTGTAAAGAGCAGTTTCAGTGCTATTGCGTGGAGCAGGCAGTAGCTATAAGGCTTACTCCAATCAGAATTTATTAACTTTCACACCAGGAGCTAATGCTTGTTGGGCTCCTTCTAGTAAATTATCCCTATTGCTTGTGCTTTAATGTAATTTGCAGTGGATGACTGCAGCTAGTTTATGTTAGCAGGTGCACTGGTAGAATCTTGTTAGACTAGAATGGGAAGTGTAGCCTGAGGTCTTCAGTTCTAGGTTTACAGTAGGTTTAAGGTAAAGACTGCTTCTGTAATGTTTGTGCTTATTTAAACAGTTTTGTAATATTTTCTCACTGATCTTTGTATTGCTGAAACCATCAAAGCATGTTTATATTGCTCTACTTTGATAATATCGTATGGGGTTACAAGATAATTAGCTGTGCAGACACACATCACAGTGGCTTGTGTGGGCAGCTTTCAGATGTTTATTCCAGTGATGGGAGCAGTTGTGCCGCTAATTCACTGCTTCCCATCTTTGTTTGATCTGCCATACATTCACCCATGTGCTTATTTTTTCATCCACGTTTTAATTGAGTTCCTATACGGTTCATATTTTCTGTAATGACTGTAATGAGCATTATGTTTCTCACAGCTGCTCTAGTTTTCAGTTTTCCCTAACACCATTAACTTTTTATTGTTCAATAGAGATGTAAAAATAAAATAAAAAACACAGAAAATGAACCACATAAAACAATAATAAACAAATCTTCATGCCTTTTCCTCATGCTTTTATTAAAAAATATATATAATAATCCCTTAAAGCAACCTTAATGCATACAGAAGGACTTTTGTCTCTTAAATTTGGACACTGATTCTTTTCACACTATGGGCTGTACATTTACAACAACACATACCAAATAGTAAATAACTTTATATTTCTGGCAGCAATATAAATGTCATGTTTCCTGATTTTATTCAAATCCATGGAAAAATGCATTGCTCTTATCGCTCAGCGTGTGATGGTTAAAAGGGTCATACATGGGAAATGTAAGAGAAGTCATAAATGAAAATATACAAATAGAACAAAAATGTTACATTTTTAATGTGATATTCCTCATAAGTAGAGATGTAGCAAACTTTTCGCCGGCGAACTAATTTGCGCGAACATCGGGTGTTCGCGAACGCGCAAGTTCGCGAACTTTCTGCGTATGTTCGCAATTCGGGTTCGCATGGTGTTTTTCCTCTGCGTTTTTTCTCGGCCTAAAAACGCAGCGCACGCCGCACATGGCGTTTTTCAGCAAATCCAGTTTCCATGGTGGTAATAGCGCGAAATAGCAAAAAACGCTGTGTATTTCCGCTTGGTCTGCCAGCTGATTTTGCGATTTTACGCAACGCTGTGTCAACAAAGTATTTTTCAGCGAAATTTTTGCCCTTGATCCCCCTCCTGCATGCCACTGTCCAGGTCGTGGCACCCTTTAAACAACTTTAAAATTAGTTTTCTGGCCAGAAATGGCTTTTCTAGGTTTTAAAGTTCGCCTTCCAATTGAAGTCTATGGGGTTCGCAAAGTTCGCGAATATTCACGCTTTTTGGCGTAAGTTCGCGAACGCGTTCGCTACATCCCTACTCATAAGAGTTATTACAGTACAAGTTTTAATTACACTCTTGCTTGAAAATGCTTGAAAGTGACATGATTTTTAGGCACAATAGTTTCATTACATACCCTCTGTAATATGATTAATACAGATGCAGCCAGCAAGTTTTCACATTTTGTCTCGCAATATCCAGACACCATTTTTGGAGTGTTTCATCCTGCCTCTAGACAGTGCTAGAGTGCAAAGACTTGCCAGCAAAACACAATAAAAAAACCCATACAGCATGCGCCACCATGTGGCAAATTTTGGTATTTTTTTTTCCCTCTGTGTTAACTGGAAAACTGGAAGTGACATAATGCAACAACATGGTAAAGGAACCTTGCTGCATCTGTATGAGACTACACAATCTTTTCGCCACTGACAGTTGAGGCCTAAATCATTTTTAGGTTTGCGAATCTTTATTTGTGCAAAAAAAAAAAAAATGGTTTAAAAATATTTATTCTGCCAAAAGGGTATTTTAATTTTTAGTCTACTTGGAGTAAAATGCCTTCAAATAACATAAAAAGCTTTATAAGTTTGACATGCCCTTTAATTGTAAAGACAGCCAGAGTGTATTAACATAACATACTAAACCACTCAGCTATGTCTGTTCTCATGGTGCTGATTAATAACCACTCTAGTGTGGGAATACTGTGGGCAGTGTCAGTCTACTAGAGGTCAAAGTGGTCAAAACTGGGCTATACTAGAGCAGTCATGGATCACTTCTATAAAACGCAAAGGCTGATAACATTTAAATTGCTGTTTAATTCTTTTGAAGGCACTTGGCTATGCATAAGGCTAAGTTGAAAAGTACTTTTATGTTTCATTTAATATCAAACAGTGATATATTTAAGACTGAATGATGTAAGATTTTAAGGTTGTACTTCTTTAATATTTTCTTAATAAATGAACCAAAGAGAGATGACAACTCTTTCTGATCACTGAAAGCCTTACATTTGAGGTTTACACATATAAAGACAAAGAAAAATATTCATGCAACAAGAAAAAAATCATCAGACACACAGTTCTATCAATGATTCTTACTAAATGTATTCATCTTGATCATTTTCCACTCTTTTTACCTTCTTTTAACTATGATTTCCTTTTGTTAGTCATTTTAATATGCAGAAATGCACTACAATTTATTTAGTTTGCCTCTTTCTAAGTACATGGAAAATCCTGTGATAGACAGAGAAAGTCTGAAGACAATGCACATTTCAAAACATTCAATGAGCGTGTTTTCATAGCTGCATAAACTCATTTGTGTTTGTCATCCCTAGGTAGGAGATGTATTACTGAATATCAAAACTGTTTCCTTCCGAGCAGTGCAGCATTGCATAGCTTTTTATAGGATGTGCTCAAACTGTACTGAGATACTTGTCATTTCATTTTTGTCTCTTTTGCTATTTTCATGCTCACTGGTCCTTGTCATTAACTCGCCAGCTGTTTTCTGTCCACAAATCATGTTGAACAGACAATTGAGGAATAAGTATAGGTTTAAGGCCAGTTTTTATATCTGTGACAAGACTGAGAAGGAGGGAGTAGGTGAGTCATATAAAAGAGAGGTGGTCATTTATTATTGTAAATTAAATTTCAAGGCACCACTACTGTATTTCAGAGTAGGAGGTAAAGTGCTGCACAGAAATCAGCTTTGTGTTTCCTAAAACAGCTGATATTTGAGATAAGACACCAAAAGGTACACAGAAGTTTCTGATACTATAGAAGGTGCATATTACTATATACATTTACCACAGCCTCTGCTACTTATGCTGTGTGTAGTGCATTTGTTAAAATAAACATAAAGCTGTGTGAAATAAATGTATCAGAGAAACTTTTTTTAAATAAAACATTTTTATAAATAAAAAAAAAATATATATATATATATTTGTTTTACACATTACACATTGTCCCATTTTTTTTCCAACTTACATATAATGTTTCCTTTATACACAAGTCTGTAAAAGTCAAGGAGAAGGCTGGCTCTGAATTATCTACTCATTATTAAGAAACAAAGATTTGAAAAGCTAATTTTAAAAGCTCATTTTGCTCTTCTTTTATGGTACTATAAAGTAATAGTGAAATAGAACTTATAGTTGTTTTATTACAATGCTGGTTATTATGCCACAAACATTGTCTGCCCTGCATTGTTTCAAGGGGAAAGCAAGACTACAGAGTCTTATCATGAAAGAAAGTGGAATGCAATGATATAACAGCATTATAAGAATTCTTGATTTTTTTATGATCCAGACACTTTGTCTGAACAATACAGAAGTTTTTGAAGACCTTTGTAGATACTCAAGGTCTAGGTAAGTAATTTCTTTCACTCTCTGAATGACACAAAACTCTGTTATCAATAGAAGAACATATAAAAAAAATTCAATATATATATATATATAGTCATATAAAGAAAATAGACTTTTTTATATTAAATATAAGCAAACATGTAATTTTACTTTACTAAGTGAAATAAACATTGATTATCTGAGTTAATATATTTGTGGATATAGGGAACCATAGATTTGTTTAGGGGTAGACTGATGTTTTTAAAATATATATATATAATTATACCAGTTCCAGTCATCACGCATTTCTACTAGTTCAGTGTTTCCTGTAGACATTTGTACTACATCTTAAACCTATTGTAAATTAATACAGGTAGAAGAAACATTTTTTTATATCTTATAATAGCAGCTATATAATTTGGTTACATATAGAATGAATATTTCAAATTATATTTGTCTTATTCTTCACAACACAGGATGAACCCATCAGGTTATAAAATAGCAACAAAAAGATAAATATGTTTTATAAATCTTTGCCTGATGAATTAGCCAAAGATCAGCAAACTTTATTTTAAATGGGCCATGATTTATGCCTTTAAACAGGCTGGTTGGGATGTACTGTAGCCTCCCTAGGTGTTTTTAGTCCTGGATTCCAGATAAAGATCCTAGATAAGTGATCTTTCATGTAGGTTAGTTAGTGATTTATAGATATTTGCCACTACAATTTCATATCACAAGCTGAAGTGCAAATACGCATTAACATTCCCTGCTTCATTTCTGAGGAATTTCTAGACAGCATACAAGTGGTCTTCTTTAAAGCTACAAACTTTCTAAGATAGGGGATTTAAGCCCTTTTAGTACAATGTACTATATAAATTGCATGACTGTGGGTACATCTAAAGGGTTTATTAATTGTATTGAGTCAGGCCTCTTCTGAGAATTGTTTGGCAAGGTCACATTTCTATTTTAATATTGCTGAGAATTTTCTCAAATACCAAATCAATAAGGGATGACTTATAATATTGCATTATCTATGAACAGTAAATAGTTTTGTAGCCCACTATTTATAGCAAATAGTTTCACAGACACGTGTGCATATGTGTGCCACAGACCTGATTATCATATAGCAATATTTGCTTTCTCTCTTTTACTTCACTCTTACTATATAGTGCATTAAAAACACAAACTGATCATAAAATCAGCATTGAAATGGAGGTCCCTTTAATATCAGTTATTTCAGTGCTGTTTGAGCACCATGTTTTTAAAAGCCCCAAAATGATGCTTTAGACTTAAATTGAAATCACCTGACAAGTGATACATGAAATTCAGTGTAAGTCTGTGGGGGTTATTTTGGCATCTTTAGAACAGTGTTGTTGGGCTACTTAAAACTGCAGTGTTTAAAATCCCTTGTCTTGCTAATTTTAGATATTACAAAATGTTGTCTTTGGAGCAGCAGTTTGTTTGAATATTTGCGATGATAAGCCAAGACATCTTTATATGATGCCCAAATGGTATATTTATGACCTAGGCCAAGCAACCCTACAAAAAGTAAATACATATTTAAATAAAATATGATATTGTCACTAATACTAACTGTAGATATTAGTAAATTCCATTGAGGCATCTCTGTCCTCAATGCAGGAACTTCAGGAACTCACTAATTAAACTCAACCCATGCTATTAACCTAAAGACTGACCATAGTCGATGTGTCAAATCCTAATTGGTCAGTAACTATTAGGTTAATGTAAGTGCATGTAAGGCATGGACTTCACAGTCACACTCTTGACGTTTGGCATAATAGGAGGTGTAAAAGGGAGCTTGAGGACAAAAGGACCGGATTTACAACTACCTTTTGTCATCAGTGAGCGGATTTGGCACTTATCTCATCAACAGGATGTGATCAGGGCTTGCATTTGTTGAATTCTAATGCTATCTGGAATTTATATAGCATCCTAAAATACACAACATATAAGCAAGTGTCACTGAGGTAACAAACATTCCACCTTTTGTTTAACCTACAGTAGGTATCCTGGTCTGTAGTGTAAAGATCCAAAAGGCCAACCTATGATTTAATATTGCCACCCCCCGTAATGCTGTTACTGCCTGTGCACACAGAGAATTGCATACTTAGGGAGTTATATAATAAAAGGCGCTGAGTTTGCCCAGAAGCAGTAACCCATAGCAACCAATCAGCAAGTAGAATTTACCGGTCTCCTTTTTATCCTTTTTAAAAGCAAACATCTTATTGGTTGCTATAGGTTACTGCTCCTGGGCATAGAATGCCCCATAACACTATAATTTAGTATATAACTAGCATTTATGTTATTTTTACAAAAGTGCATAACCTTGTATTTATCAATATCGAACCTCATTTGCCAACTTTCTGCCTTGTTCTGCGGTGTAGTCAAATCTCTCTACAAAGTGGAAATATCCTGCATGGAACTTATAGGGGCACATTTACAAAAGCACAAACGCTCCAAACGTATTTTCGTCAATTTTTTCGGGTGTCCGCACGGCGCACGACTTTTTCATACAGCGCACGACTTTTTCGGATGTTTGCACGAAAAAATTGGAAAGGTTTTACCTGAAAATTTTGTGACTTTCAGATCGCCAATACGATATTATCGTGACTAATACGATTTTTTTCGTAAGCATTTTCGAAATTTTCGTTTCCAATAAGATTTTTTCCCATTTGTGATTCGGATTCGTGGATTAGTAAATGTGCCCCATAGTGTTGCACTATTTCGTATCATTACCAATAATAGAGACACACATTTAAATCATCAACTTTAGATTATTAATACACAAATTAAAAAACAAAAGAACTAGAACAGCCCCTTGCAGTACTCCACTTACCACCCTGGTGTAATCTTTTGTAATATATCCTCCCAAAAATAATTTTTTGCATAATGAAAAAAACATAATTCTAAGCAACTTTCCATTATGAAATAATTAAAAATTTGTAGCTTTTTTTAATGTTATTTGTAAATGTAATTGCTATTGAAAGCAGCATTTGCTGAACTCCTGTTACATTATAAACAATGTTGCAAAGGTCTTGCTTCTCCAGCAATACAGGTCTGTGAGGCTGCTGGCTTGTGTTACATTATTTCAACAGTCAGAGCCACCAGGGCAGAGAATAGAAAAGGACAGGCAAACACTGATTTTAATAGCAGTTATAGATACAAATAACTCAAAAACCATTACAAACTTGAAATAAATGTATATTTCAAAGCCGCTTAGAATTTTGGTTTCTTTTATTAGGCAAAAAATTATATTTTGCGTTGCCTTGTCCTTTAAAATTGGGTCTGTTAAAAAAGAAACCTTAATAAACGGGTTCCTTGGTTGTGTAAACAGATAAAAACAAACCGTTAAGAATCACTGCTTTTTTCCCTGCTCTCATCAACTAATTTACTTTCCTTGATTCCTTGATTCTAAGGTTCCCACTCTCCTTGCTTTTTTTTTTGTTTTTACTATTTACAAATTCTTTAAAAAAAAATTTTGATTCATTTTGTTTCCTGTTCCAGTTACATTTTTATGCCTTATTTCAGCCTGTCTAATTGCTTTTTACTGGCCTCTTTGTATTTAATAAAAGTCTCAGATGTCCTGGCTCAGTTAAATGCCTTAAATGTACGTTTTTTCTCACCAACATCAGTGCCATACCAATTTATTTTCTGATTCATTCCACTGCAGAAAATGATGGTCTAAATACTTACTGACACTTATAGAAAATAAATGTGTTTGAATGCTCAAAGCAGTCAAACACATTCTGACAATCAGGGAAAAGTTGTTAAATGTGACTTTCTGAATTTTGCAGTTCAGTATTTGATTAGTCTGCCCAAGGCTGTTTCAGGTTTTGTTAGTCCTGATACATAACAGAAAATTGAGACATGCTTATTTTTATCAAATCACTGTCATGGGCCCTCAAAGTGAGAGAGGACACAGACAGGGCAGTAGACAATAGAGTTAATTTAGAGGTCATTTACAATGCAGAATGCAGTGTGCAAGTCTGCATTTTTTTTGCACTGTGCCCACTGCGTTCTACATTGTGTAAATTTCAGAGTGCAGGAACCTGCCGCTCAGCTGTAGAAACAAACTATGTAAGAGTGTATTGTGAGGGTTGGTAGTGGGCAGGCACATATCATTCAGAGGCGCAAATTAGATAACAGCAGGACGTGATTGGGCCCTTTCCTTATAGGTGGTAAGGACAGGGCTTGGTTGCACCTCCTGACAATGGACTCTGCTCCTTATGCCAGTTTTTCAATCCACAAGGAGCACAATGTAGTTTACCCCAAAGTGCAAGTGCTTCCTAAGTGAGCGCTAAGGGGCCCCTTAGTGCTCTAACACTTGAAGTAACATAAATGATCCCCAGTGTTTTTATTTTCTTAAGAAATCCCTACTGGCGGTGGACTAGGATGAATTTTGTACTGAGACTATACTGAAACCTTTTCACTAGTAATGAGCAAATTTTTTGTCAGGCATGAAATTTTTTCGTGAAACTGCCACAAAAATTTGCTGGAACAAAAAAGTTGTGATCACATCCAATATGTGGTTGCATAAAAAAAGTTGCGGTCGCATCATAAATAAAGTAGTGTGCATCAAAAAAGTCATGCAGTAGCATGCATTTTGCTAATGTTCCACCTACAGCAGTGCCAAAAGTCAGAAGAGACCTCCCCCTTTGACTGTGTGAACACCTGTTGTTTTGTGTATGTAATCCTCACTTACATCCTCATGCATGTAATCCTGGAGCAACCATCTCAGGCAGCATTCGCTTAGAGTTTTTTATCTTGGTATCTAAATTGCAGAATCTAAAGGGGCAGCTTGAAGCATTTATGCAAATTTGTAGTGGGCAAGTCGTTTGAAAGTTTGTAAAGAGATTACATTATCCCCGCATTATGTTCTGGAGCATGGCATTATGATTAGTAATCAGCATGGAGTTGATGAAGGACAGATTGTTTCAAACAAATGTAATTGCTTTATATTATATAGTAAGTAGGAATTTGGACAGTGGGGTTGCAGCAGATGTGATGTACTTTCGCCAAAGCCTTTGATACAGTCATGTATAAACAAGTGCTTTCAAAACTAAGGTCTGTTAGTAATGTTATTTGTACATGGATAGAAAACTGGGATCATGTACACAGGTTGTTTGTGTTGTGTCCACTTAAATTTGATTTATTAATGAATATTGGTGTTTGCAAATGACACACAACTCTGCAGACCAAGGATGTGGTATACTTGCAGTGGGATCTGCACAAACTTGCTATCTGGCAACTACCGTATTTTTCGGACCATAAGACGCACCGGACCATAAGACGCACCAATTTTTTGGGAAGGGAAATGAAGAAAAAAAGATTCTGAAACAAAGTGTCCTAAAATATTTTATGTGCATTAAAACCCAACCTGTACCAGCAGCACCCAACATATTGCCCCCCACCTGTACCAGCAGCACCCAACTTATTTCACCCAACATATTGCCCCCCACCTGTACCAGCAGCACCCAACATATTTCACCCAACATATTGCCCCCATCTGTACCAGCATATAGCCTACCGATATACTTTAAAAAAATGTTTTTACTTGCCCATGTGGTCTCCGCAGGGCCCTCCTCTATTTACCGGCGCTTAGCTCTGGCGCATGCACAATGACGCGCATGCGTATGGGCATGCGCGTCATTGTGCATGCGCACAGCGCCATAGCTAAGCGCCGGCAAATAGAGGAGGGCCCTGCGGAGACCACATGGGCAAGTAAAAACATTTTTTTAAAGTATATTGGTAGGCTATATTCGGACCATAAGACGCAGGGACTTTTTCCCCCCACTTCTGGGGGAAAAAAAGTGCGTCTTATGGTCCGAAAAATACGGTAAGTGGCAGATAAGATTCAGTATTGATTAATAAAATTCACACAATGGAGTTGTCATCATTAAATGTGAACAAGGGGTTTTTACAGTGAGAGCTGTAAAGTTGTGAATTCTCTCCATGAAGCGGTTGTACTGGCTGATACATAAAGCTGGCCATACAGGCACCGATAATATCGTACAAAACCTCGATTCGTACGAAATTCGGTGCGTGTATGGCAAGTCGTTGAGTCGACCGATATCGCTGCTGATATCGGTCGACTCGCCAATCGGGGGGGTTAAAAGATTTTGATCAGGCGCCGTAGAAAGCGCCGGAGCAAAATCTGCCTTCAGGGCTGAATCGGAAGAAGGAGGTAGAAATCCTATTGTTTCTACCTCCTTATCTGCCATTTCAGCCCTGAAGGTTAGTGGCTGATTGAACGATCTTTCATGCGACCGATGGTCTCACGAAAGATCGGAAATGGCCACCTTTAGATAGCTTCAAGAATGGTTTGAGCTTTCAGGATTAGTATTGCTATCACATCACCCAGTGGGGCATTCCACAGCCTTGCTGCACTCATTTAAGAACCATTTGCAGTGAAATTAAAGTTCTGTTCCTCTAAAAAGGAGGTATCCTGTGCTTTGATTTTTTCTGTGTGCCCTCTACAATCTCTATAATGTCCTCTTATGTATTTGTAAAGAGTAAAAATGTATTCATGCAAGTGCCTTTTCTCCATAAAAAAACAACCCCAACTATGAGTCTTTCCTCATAATTTAATTCTACCATTCCTTTTATTAGTCCATTTTCATGTCTCTGCACTCAAGATACTTAATACTCATATAAAGACATCCTTATAAAGACTCTTTATTGTATTCAAGTGTGTGTGTGTATTTTGCTGTTGAAATCCTTCATCTGATCGGAATACACTTCATCATTTTTTGTTCCTGGCCTAATTTAACTCTCAAGAGAACAAAAACTTCTGTGTGAGGGAATGATTGCATTATGATGCAACCTCTGCAACCAATTTACAGAAGAGAGGAAAAAGAACATGTTTATATATTCAACACAGTGGTTTATGGCTCTCTCATGGGATGTGGCCCATTTTATAATTTATCCTGCTTTCTAACATTAGCCTTGTGAATCAAGGCAACAGTCACCACCTGCAATAATCTATGCTACCAAAAAAAGCATCCTTGTACTCAAAATATACTTTATCAGTTTTCTAATTGTTACCATTGGTATATCAATTGTAATATATTTTACTGTTACATATATATTTTTAAATTTAAATATACTTGTCTAACTATGTATTTTAAACTGTCAATATATAAATATAAATATATATATATATATATATATATATATATATATATATAAAATATCACTACTTACTCAGTATTCCTGTGAGTAACTGATAACTGCTTCATTTGTACTTTGGAAGTCAGCTTCTGGAATCTGTGCCTACTGGGGAGAAGAGATTAGGAATAAAGTACACTTTATTATGGGAAAAGAGTTTATGTCCTTAAGATACTTTTGTATACCAGCCAAAAGAAAGAATACATGGCTCACACAAACTTAATTGGACACCTAGTTTAGAAAGAAGGAATACATGGGTAATGTAATACAAATAATAAAACTTAGCATGGTGAAAACTTTGTGACTTGGTATTATTGTTTGCACTGAAAATGATTTAGGCATTCAAGTGATTTCAAGGACGATAGATTATGATATAATTTATTGTAGTTGTGGTATAAGTGGGTAAAAATAATGAAATTATATTAAAGTCATTGTAAGGGATTAACAAGAGAGTGCAGAATTTATTTGCTTGAAGGCAAATGGAAGTAATGTTGATAGAAAGACAGGGATTATTTATATATCCTTTTAAAGTGTTGAAATTCTATTTATAGGTAGTCTACAACATTTTGGGCAGCAAAAAATGCAGAAAATTTACTAGGCAATGACCCAGGCAAAAGTCCTTGTGTATAGTTTCAATTTGGATCATAATAAAGAAATGACAGTAATTATGTGTTAGTCAGTAGTGAGGAAGAATAAGAAAACAAAGTAACAGAATTAAACTGAGCATGCATAATTGTCTGTATTGATGTGCAGCAGCATGGGAACACTTTTGATGATAGATAGTTTGAATATTATGCCTGGAATGTAATGGGGAACACAGAGTTAGCAAGTTTACATTGAGTTGAAGATGTTAGTGTTTTAGTCATTGTCTAGGATTCAAGGTCTGACAAAGTAATAGTTTTAACAAATTGTAGATTGTCAGTAGTATGTCAATTCTCCTTCAATATAACACTGATTTTATTGTACAGGTTGCTGAGCTGAGATATTGAAGTAAGAGATTCCACTCTAACATATTAAAGATATTATTTTTCACAACCAAATGAATATTGGGTCACATTCCAACATACAATAGGAAATGTGACATTGCTGTACGACAGTATATGTATATTCTACACTGATGGGGAGATACTAATAACTACCTTTTTCTTTAAATAGGACGGCATGTTTAATAATGTTTAATTTCTGAGTATAAGTTAAAAGCATACATAATATTATTGGACCAAAACAACACCATTCTACATTTTGGTACAGGTATCGGACCATTATCCAGAAAGTTCAGAATTACAGAAAGCCATCTCCCATAGACTCAATTTTAATCGTATAATTCACATTTTTAAAAATGGTTTCCTTTTTCTCTGTAATAATAAAACAGTACCTTGTACTTGATTCCAACAAAGATATAATTAATCCTTATTAGAGCCAAAACAATACTATTAGGTTATTTACAGTTGAAATAATTTTCTTAGTAGACTTAAGGTAGAAGATCTGAATTATGGAAAGACCCCTTATCCGGAAAACCCCAGGTCCCGAGCATTCTGGATAATGGGTCCCATACCTGTACTTTCGACCCATCTACATTTGGTATCTGTTACCGTGTAGGCAGATCAGTTTAGTTATATTGGCTTATGGGCCATATCTGATTGAATGTCATCAGAAAAAATTATCTCGTAGTTTATCTCATAAAAACCCAATAAAATAAATGTCTGGCTTTCATGAACCTGGCAATAATGATAGGACAATAGTGGCAAATGATGGTGTTCCTGACTGGGTTACGACTGGTTTGCTGGTTTTACGTGCAGGGCAAGTCTGTTGACAGATATTTCCTAGGAAAGACCATATTTCTTTGATTGAATTGTAATGTTAATCTCATCATCTCAACAATCTCATCATCATCTCATCATCTTATATACCAAATGATCAATGTTACAACTGTTTGTCAGATTATATGATATCTTGGCTTGTGTGGGCTTCATTACACACTGGAACCATAACATAGGTGCATGGACAACAAAGTGCCAAGTCATTTGATACAATATACAAAACACCCTCCAGTTGTATGCACTTTACAAGAACTTGCATTTGGTATTTAATGTTATAGTTTGCTATCCTGCATTAAATAACTGCATTGATGCATGCAGACACTTCATTAGAGTTGCGATTTTCTTTGTATTTGTTAATGCTGAAAAGTTTCTATGAAAGTAAAAACTTGTACCTGATGAAAACACTTTGTTTTAACGGACAAAACATTTTAAGTGCCTTAATTAGACACTCTTGTCCGTTTTTTGTTTGGTCTGTTAATGGCCCCACTGTCTTTGGTGGTCCGTCACTAAGTGTTTTCTGGGCTTGGAGCCAATGGCTGGAGCTGTGAGAAGGTTAACTTGTTCAAAGTACTCGAAGTGTTTTCCTGGCTGGCTAAAGTGACTTTTAAATTAACAGTGTTGGCTTTGTTATTGCTATAATTTTTCCTTGAATTTAAAGGAAAATGATGGGTTAACATTCATGGAAGAAACTTACATTCCAGTTCAGCTTGTGTGTGCTTATTATGGTTGTGTTTCAATAGGCTTATTAAAAACACAATTGATCATTCCTATATTAATGCAGTTTTTTTTCCATTGCGGAAGTCCTAAAGTAACTAGCATATGCAGTATACTGTATATTATCATTCATTATTGATTTTATGACTCACTAAGAAAATGTCCTTACTGGCCCTGTTCTGGATCCAGTCAGAAACAATGTGAGCTTTCTGTCTCCTTTTCTATTAATTTGGGATTTGTAAGTTTAATTTTATAGCTGTTATAAATGTTTGCCCAAAAAAAATTTGGTAATACAGAAAGAGTACTGGTAACTAAAATACTACAAACATTTTTGGATCCAAATACACTAAATAAATAGATATACAATTTTATTATAGATGGAACCTTTTTGGATTGTGCATCTAACCCACATAGTTGTTCCCTATTCCCCTTGAGTGGGGTTTTTTTTTTTATAAACATTTGTGTGTTTTAGTAGAAATTAGTTGGTGGTTTAGTTAGTCGTAGTTTCAAAAACCTCTAAAACCATGAAAATAAGAATGTTGATAAATGGGCCTTTAAGGCTAATGTGACTGATTTAGTCACTGTGATTTTTAAAAAGTGAGTTCTAGCGACGTTTCGTCTTGTCCTAACAAGCTATTACTAGAGATTTCAACAACAGAGCACTTCTGTTTCCCACAAATCCAGGTGTCATATTCCCCACCCACAATTAGAAATTGCATTGAGTGCAATGGGGAAATCGCAGCGAATTCCCGCTTAGTGGATTTTACTTTCAGCAATTCCAATATTTTTTAATGTTTTTAATGACAATGCTTTCTTTATAAAATCATTTGAAAAAGGGTCTCATAGCGATTCGGAGCAATAAGCAATACTGGTGATTTATATTCTTCTCTAACGAGCGGCATCCCGTCAGAACTTGCTTTTTAAAAATTGCAGCAACTAGATCTCCCTGTGGGACATTAGCCTAAGGGAAGGTCCCACAAGGCAGATTGTCATCTTAACAATTCACCTTGTGGGGGTTGTACCCTAAGGGCCAGATTCATCAAATCCCGAGTTCGAATCCCAAAATGGGTAAAATTCGGATTGGATACGATAATTTCTGATGATCGCAAATATCACAAAAATGCTTATGAAAAAATCGTATTAGTCACAATTATATCGTATTGGCGATCCAAAAGTCACAAAATTTTCATACCGAACGATTGTAAACAGCGGGAAAACCTTTCCGACTTTGATTCTTCTGTGCATGATTTTGGAAGCTTCCCATAGGAATCAATGGCACTCTGCAGCTCCAATCTGGCCCAAGGAAAGTCACGATAACGAAGTTTGAATGAATCCGAAACTTTCGTACTCGGTGCAACTATACGATTTTGTCGCACAAATTTTGTCGCAAGGTACAAAATTGTCGCGCAAAATACGCTCGGAGCGTTCGTACATTAATAAATGTCCCCCTTTGGAGAAGGGCTTAGCACTTACTCTGTTTCTCACTAAGTTGCAGTCCACACATTGCTATTACTGACTGATGACCATCACTTTATTTCCAAACACACTACTTAGAAGATAATCTAAATCAATATTTTATTTTTAGTTGGGTGTTACAGGTGAGATTATGCATATCATTAGTCACTGCTTGTCGCTAGTTACTTTGTTTTAGTCATTGGCTTCTAACAGAAAATGCTTTCATTAGCCATATACAAAGCAAACAAAGTAATTGTATTGTTTTGTTACCAGGAGATTGAAGAATCTTTAACAGTTTATACCAAATTAATCCAATTAAGGACTGCGCACTGGAACAATATTACAAAAGTAATGCAATGCATTCATTTCCCCTGGAGAACACTAATCAGATCACTGTTTTACATAGCTAATGACTGTATATTCTTTGTTAATCATGTAAATAATGAAGTGGCTAAATAATAATGATCAGACATTTCTAAGCCGCTGTTTGAGTTAAAGGTGGTTTGTTTCTAAAATATGTTTTATTAGTTTAAAGGGAAATTTCACCTAAAATATAGGTAACGTCAAAGTTAGTTTTTGATTTATAATACACAGTTTAATTGAGTTACATTGTTTTCCTGCTCTTCAACCTGCAAGGTAATACCAGTGTGATTACTAGGGTCAGTAACCCTGGCAACTAGTAAGCAAATAAAATGCCAAGTTGGATATACATTGTAATTTCTATTGCCATACCATCTATTCATCTTTCAGTGTGACATTCAAACCAATTCTGGGTTTAGTGGAACCCATACAATTTACAGTTAACATCCACAATATATACCTTTATACCAAAAAGGTTAAATAAATTACAAACCACAAACACCATTTTGTAAAAACAAACAAAACAAATATGAAATTCATCAACTTTGCGTCAACACTTTTTCAGTTATATTGTACAGTAGTACTCAATGCATTTCATACCTTCTTAAACTCTGGCAACAGGCCCTTTTATGAGACATTTTATATAGAAAGTGATATACTCTATGCTTTATAAAAAAATAAACCCAACACTTCCCATATATTCTTACATTGCCTGCTAACAAAGCCTGCTAAGTAGTAGCTACGGTTGTATACAAAGAGACATTTCTCCATATGCTCAGTGTACATTGCATTACATGGAAACTGATTATGCATTGATTATATGCTAGGAACAGATGTTCTACTTGAGACAGAATCTAGAACTAGTATGAATATAGGTCCATGCCAAATAAAAAAAGGGTATTACAGAAATTATTGTATTTGATTAAGTATTTTACTGCATGCATACATGCTGTGATCATGTAATAAATGTATTTTCTTCTACAGGTATGGAATTTATTATCTAGAATGCTCTGGCCTGGGGCTTTCCTGATAAGGAAACTTTCCATAATTTTAAATAAACCCAATAGGATTGTTTTGCCTCTGATAAGGATTAATTATATCTTAGTTGAGATCAAGTACAAGGTACTGTTTTATTATTACAGAGAAAAAGGGAATTATTGAAAAAATTAAATAAAATATATATATATATATATATATATATATATATATATATATATATACAGTGGTGTGAAAAACTATTTGCCCCCTTCCTGATTTCTTATTCTTTTGCATGTTTGTCACACAAAATGTTTCTGATCATCAAACACATTTAACTATTAGTCAAAGATAACACAAGTAAACACAAAATGCAGTTTTTAAATGAGGGTTTTTATTATTTAGGGAGAAAAAAAATCCAAACCTACATGGCCCTGTGTGAAAAAGTAATTGCCCCCTGAACCTAATAACTGGTTGGGCCACCCTTAGCAGCAATAACTGCAATCAAGCGTTTGCGATAACTTGCAACGAGTCTTTTACAGCGCTCTGGAGGAATTTTGGCCCACTCATCTTTGCAGAATTGTTGTAATTCAGCTTTATTTGAGGGTTTTCTAGCATGAACCGCCTTTTTAAGGTCATGCCACAACATCTCAATAGGATTCAGGTCAGGACTTTGACTAGGCCACTCCAAAGTCTTCATTTTGTTTTTCTTCAGCCATTCAGAGGTGGATTTGCTGGTGTGTTTTGGGTCATTGTCCTGCTGCAGCACCCAAGTTCGCTTCAGCTTGAGTTGACAAACAGATGGCCGGACATTCTCCTTCAGGATTTTTTGGTAGACAGTAGAATTCATGGTTCCATCTATCACAGCAAGCCTTCCAGGTCCTGAAGCAGCAAAACAACCCCAGACCATCACACTACCGCCACCATATTTTACTGTTGGTATGATGTTCTTTTTCTGAAATGCTGTGTTACTTTTACGCCAGATGTAACGGGACACGCACCTTCCAAAAAGTTCAACTTTTGTCTCGTCGGTCCACAAGATATTTTCCCAAAAGTCTTGGCAATCATTGAGATGTTTTTTAGCAAAATTGAGACGAGCCATAATGTTCTTTTTGCTTAAAAGTGGTTTGCGCCTTGGAAATCTGCCATGCAGGCCGTTTTTGCCCAGTCTCTTTCTTATGGTGGAGTCGTGAACACTGACCTTAATTGAGGCAAGTGAGGCCTGCAGTTCTTTAGATGTTGTCCTGGGGTCTTTTGTTGCCTCTCGGATGAGTTGTCTCTGCGCTCTTGGGGTAATTTTGGTCGGCCGGCCACTCCTGGGAAGGCTCACCACTGTTCCATGTTTTTGCCATTTGTGGATAATGGCTCTCACTGTGGTTCACTGGAGTCCCAAAGCTTTAGAAATGGCTTTATAACCTTTACCAGACTGATAGATCTCAATTACTTTTGTTCTCATTTGTTCCTGAATTTCTTTGGATCTTGGCATGATGTCTAGCTTTTGAGGTGCTTTTGGTCTACTTCTCTGTGTCAGGTAGCTCCTATTTAAGTGATTTCTTGATTGAAACAGGTGTGGCAGTAATCAGGCCTGGGGGTGACTACAGAAATTGATATTGAAATTGAAAATTGAAATTGATAAACCACAGTTAAGTTATTTTTTAACAAGGGGGGCAATCACTTTTTCACACAGGGCCATGTAGATTTGGAGTTTTTTTTCTCCCTTAATAACGTAAACCTTCATTTAAAAACTGCATTTTGTGTTCAATTATGTTATCTTTGACTAATAGTTAACGGTTTTTGATGAGCAGAAACATTTTGTGTGACAAACATGCAAAAGAATAAGAAATCAGGAAGGGGGCAAATAGTTTTTCACACCACTGTATATATATATATATATATATTATTTGATTAAAATGGAGTCTATGGAAGATTGCCTTCCCATAATTCGGAGCTTTCTGGATAACAGATTCCATACCTGTACTAATATCTCCTGGGCACACCAAATAATTGGTCTATAATGTATAATCAAGTCATTGTGTATATGATGCCTAAAAGCAAAGACCTGAGAATATTAAGTTTTAAGAAGAAAACATGGTAGCAATACTTATTATTGTTATTGTTGAATGCCAGTTTTATTTTTAAGGCTTTTCCAAGTAAAACAAAACATAGAAAACAAAATGCAGTAAGGTTAAAGGAACAGTAACACTAAAAAATAAAAATGTTTTAAAATAATTAAAATACAATGTACTGTTGCCCTGCACTGGTAAAAGTTGTGTGTTTGCTTCAGAAAGACTACTGTAGTTAATAGAAATAGCTGTTGTGTAACCATGGGGGCAGCCATTTAAACTGAAAAAAGGAGAAAAGGCACAGGTTACATAAGCAGATAACAGATAACTGTGTAGAATACAATGGGAATCTGCTACTTATCTGTTATCTGCTTAGTAACCTGTGCCTTTTCTCCTTTTTTCAATTTAAATGGCTGCCCCCATGGCTACACAGCAGGGTATTTATATAAACTGTAGTAGTGTTTATGAAGCAAACACACAACTTTTACCAGTGCAGGGCAATAGTACATTATATATTTATTATTTTTATACACTTTCATTTTTTGGTGTTACTGTTCCTTTAACAAGCAGGATTGCAGCTCCACCGCTCCCCCTATGTTGTGCCCCATAGCATTGCATCTCACTTTCCTCTTTCTAGGGAAAGAACACCCATGCACAGATATAACCTATTAATCATGCACTACCCTGACTATATATATATAAATGGTCAGGGTGCTGCATAATTAATAGTTTAAAAAAAAGTTTATACTTTATATAAAGTATTTATAAAGTATAAACTTTTTTTTAAACTATTAATTTATAATATGTGTTATTAATAATAATCATATTAATAAATTATTCTTAACCAGAAATGATTCATTTGTATTTTATAATATGATACAAGCTATTGTGTAACTATAGCTTATTAAGTATTAATGGCTCAAGATAAATGGCTAAGAGCTCAAACATATATTAGGAAAATCGCACATAAATCATTTATAAGATTTAAAATTGGCTATATACGTTATTGGCTTAGTCCTATTGATTATGCATTCCTGATATCTTGCTTAGGGAAAATAGTCTCTTTTTGCCTATATATTATTGTATTATATTACCAGCCATTTTCTGTGAGCATAAGCAAAGGCTATTAATAGAGCATTACATCTAGGCTCTTTATCCGAACTGGAAAAAAAAAAAAAAAAACAATTAAAATAAAATCCACTTTGTGCTACAGAAAAATAATGCTGAAGGTTACTAACAAAACACTTTAACAGCATATTTAGTTATTTAAATAGTACCTACAAACTCTACTGAAATATTTGCATATAAGTTTTTTCATATCTATAGACCATCATAATTGAAATCACTAAATACAATTGTTATATTCTTTTTTTGATGGATTCTAATAAATTCATAGTAAGGCAAGTTAGATTATAAATGTTAGGGTTCTTAACATACTAATTAACCATATACACTAGCAAAAAGCTTTCTCTTTGCCTGTACAGAGAAAATAAAAATATCTAACATTTTGTATGTATAGCCATGTACTAACTACAATAAACTAACTAACAAGGGCTAACTGCCCTTCAAATGTTATCCACATACTTGTTTGCTTACCATAATACCAGTGTATTGGGACATACATCAACACAACTAGGCTGAGCTAGACTATAGACATATGATTTTGGCATCTAGCTTCTCCAGGGTTCTCCTTTGTAGTAGGAGTTTATTAAAACTATTGGTAGATTGTTTATTTTGAGTTTCATCTGTTAATCAAATGGTAAGTACCATGAAATGATAACCAAGTTATTACATTGTTTAATAAGCAGTCTTTATTTAATTATTATTATTATTATTATTATTGTATAATTGCACATAATACAATAAAAATTTTAGTCCAAAATATTCTTATATTACTCACTCTCTGATCTCAGCAAAGTGCTGTCTATTATACTTGTTCAGTACAAACATACCTTGTAACTTGTGTTCAGACCATCCCAGCTGCAGTTTCAAATAAATACATAGTGCTATATATTATTATGTTTGTCACTCTTAAGTTTGTGGGACTAGTACATACTGTATAACCGTTACGTTACTGCCTTGTCTTCTGCAACAATACAAACAGACATGCTGAAATGTAATCATACAAACCCAGAAACAAACTCATTTTAATAAGGTCCTTCTAGGAGAGCAGTACAACTGGTCCTGAATTCCATTCTGACCTGGGCACAGTCTCAAAGGAATGTGTACATTCTCCCTATGTCTGCATGGGTTTCCTTCCCTCCCACATGCCTAAAACATTCAAGAACATTTAAGAGATACTGGCACTAGTTTTAATTGTTTCAAAGTAATTTAGCAGAACAATCTGCAATATTCTGTGCATGGCACTTTGTTTTTTCAATCGCTGCAGTACAAAAATACAAACCCGATTGTCTTAATAGAGCCTAAGGCAGTTTATTTAGGATACAGTTATATGTTGTAAGACAATATGTTATACATTTCAGTATGATTAAATGGAGTCATTTTAATAAAATGATATTCCAATTACAAGAGGTGCACACTGGAAATTCTCAAAAGTGTGCAGATAAATTGCGTACAGCAAAGGCAGCTACTTGATCTGGTATAATACTTTATAAAGCAAGATGTTATAGTTTATAAGTACTTTTACTTTCCTGTGTTCATTTCCACATAACAAAGCAAATTATTGTCCGATAGAAAACAGTGTGACTTGTCATTAAGGATTAGTCATTTAGTATATATTAAAAGCAAAGCCCCCAAAACAGTTTCAAGTAACTTAATAACTTCTTGCTCATAAACATTGCCATAGCAACAGTACATTTTAAATGCGTAAGATGTATTCATCTATCGTTCGATATGAGCATATGTAAAGCTAGCTAGTCATCAAAAATTAGTCATCATAAGCAACTAAAAATGAATAGTGCAACAAACATCTATATACTGATATAATGGAACATCATCAACCATGTGCCAGAATATATTAGTAATTATTTCAAAGTACACACAATATAGTTAAACCATCTCTTTGCTTGTTCTTTCAAGGTATATGCCACTTGAGAGAGTGGTAACCATATGAGGGTCCTACAATTAAACAAGGATAGTGACTTAACACAGACACCTGCTTCATCTTTAGGAACATACACATACAACCAAACCAATTTAAAAAACATAATAATGAAGCAATACATCTCTTTGATTAATATAACATATTATTTTAAAACAGTCATGGTCACCTTGTATCAATCATATTACTCCATAGTGTAGGAAGGGTGCTTTGTAACCCCCAACATTTTACATAAGCATTAGAAGGATCAAGGAAGAGGGCAAGTGATTCACAATTTAAAACTATATTTCACTAGTAATTTGGTTAAAAAAACCTTCATATTGTAAAAAAAATGATTATTTCCAGCTGGGTGGTACATATTGAAATTTTGTTATATATTTATATATTTAATTGAGTTTAAATTTCCTTAGTTCCTTAGAGAGAATGTGGGAGAAAATATACCCCCACCTTTTTGGGGAAAAGTATGTTTTTCAAGGCACCCATCCCACACTATGGAGTAATATAAATATGAAAAAGGTGGCCTTGGTTGTTTGGTGTAACTCTAAGCCTTTTAGTGGTCTTCTAGTAGGCTCTATAGTGACAGTGATCTTTAGGCAGACCCTGAAATGGGGTGTGGACTACTGGAATGTGGACAAGGTTTGGGCAATTCAGTGGTGGGTCTGAGCATAAATAGGTATGTATTTAATTCTCAGGAGACCAGGGACATGGCCTAAATTGTCCATTTTCAAACATAAATGTTGGGTATGAGTCAATTTCCGACTCAGACTGCAGCTGCATTTTCACACTAACAATCAGTAGAAGAATAGTAGTAGTCAGTAGAAGAATAATATTCCACAATATTGTTCATGGTGTGGCTCCAATAATATGTAGTATTTGTTACTGTACCATAGGGGTCATAAGAGAGAAGTGGGTTCAAACATAATTAGTGCAGCTCTCTGCACTCCATTTTGGCCCATGAATGTAGCACTATAGTCATAAGGGGTGGGCAGATGGAGGCATGTACATGTGCCTCCTTGCCCCAACCAATGCTGTTCTCTGCACCTCATCTCGGATTTTTTATCCAGTGCAAGGTTCAGAGAACAGTCAGACACCCTACAAAAGTGCCCTTCTTAGTGCTCTTGCACTTCAGTAAAGTAATTGACTCCTCATATCCCTTTCCAGTTATGCTGAAAAAGAGTCAAAATTACTATAGGTTATCACTGTTACTTGATACTTGTTACTAGATACTTGTTATATGCTTCCATAGGGGACGTGCATTATAGTGCTGTCCCCAGTAGTGATAATTAAACAAACTTTATTTAGGAACAATAACCATGCATCACTTGCAGTAATTAACAGACAAGGCAAATATCAGGAGACAGTTGCCAAGATTTCCATAATGAGTTCCAGATTATTACAGTTGATTACTGCAAAGTGAATACTATATTGTCAATCAATTTAAGGCATAAAGGCCTTTGCATCTTTTTCACACTCATGTCCTTAAGCAAATACTGAATAATTAGATAGGGTGAAGATCAATGTAATAAAGCATACCATAGTAAAAGTGTTCATCAAATGAAGCAAAACTTTAGCAGATTTTTTCCTTAACTTTTTAATTAAATTTTCAAACAATTGAAATAATCAACAAATTTCCAATGTTTTGACTGCTAAATCAATTTAACATTCTTCCTTTAGATACTTTTGAAATAATTTCCAAAATGATTAGTAACTATGTGGACATTAACCTAAAGCATGTTTTATTTTTCATAGATTATAGTTTTTACTGTTTTCATGCCTGCTCCTGCCCTGCTTATAGAATATTCTAGTTTCCCGCTTCCTGGTTTGCTTTATGAACCTATGGGACTTAATTTATAATATCATAACACTGAAATATTGCAACAGGATTTTCAGTTGCATTAAAGGAAAACTTTACCCCTGACTTAACACAAAAAGAAGCTTATATCTAAAACCCTGCTTCCCACACTTTTTCCTGTTACAGTTAGAGCTGCATTATTTCTGGTTATGATCTCTGAGGGAGAACACAGCCCATCACAAAATGGTGGTTCAAGGTAAAATATATAAAAGGGTAATATTTAGTGGCATACATATTCCAGTTTGGTAGGATTCTTTCATATGTCACTTAATATAATGTAATCTGTTGGTTAGGACTGGACTGTTGGTTAAAAAGAACCACATATCATAGCTAAATGAACTAATATACAGCAGTTTTAAAATAGGTAATTTTAGGAAAACCTAAGTAAAAGTGCATTCGAAGGGAAATGTAGCTGTGATACATTTACCATTAAAATAAACTACAGTGAAAGTGAGTGTAACAGGATACTTCTTTGGTCATAATAAATAAATCTTCAATATAAAAACTATGGTGAAAGGGAATGTCACATGATACATGAATGTCTGAACTTTTACATTTGATAATTTCAATTAGAAATGTGAATTTTAGATTTAGGTAAAAAATCCTTTTTATGTTCATCTTTTGTAGATGTAAATAATGAGTATTTACACCAAATAATGTACTGATTATTTTTTTCCCTAGATTGTTTGCATCTCCATGCTATCAGAGGTTGGGACAAACTATTGTATTTAGATGACCATGTGAACACCAAAGAGATGATTTCCTAAACAAGGTAACCAAGCAAAATCGGTTCATGTATTTATGTTCTACGTATACTATTTTCCTAGATAGTGCTCTTTTTCACCAATTTCTTATTCATATTTACCTTCATTTCTATTATATGAATAGATTTATTTAGGTGGACCTGTGTCATATGGAAACTTAAGAAGAAGCCTTGTAAGCCTACACCACAAGTCTTTAAAAAAAAAAAAAGAGCAAACTTATTTAACCTTTAATGCCTATATACAGGTATAGGACCCATTATCCAGAATGCTCGGGACCAAGGGTATTCCAGATAAGGGGTCTTTCCGTAATTTGGATCTCCATACCTTAAGTCTACCAAAGAATCAATAAAACTGCAATTAAATCCAACAGGATTGTTTTGCATCCAATAAGGATTATTTGTATCTTAGTTGGGATCAATTACAAGATACTGTTTTATTACTACAGAGAAAAGGGAAATCAGTTTTAAAATTCTGAATTATTTGATTAAAATGGAGTCTATGGGAGACGGGCATTCCATAATTCGGAGCTTTCTGGATAACGGGTTTCCGGATAAGAGATCCCATACCTGTACAACCTTCCTAACTACTAATTTATCCAGAGAAAGGCAAAAAAAACTCCATCTGAAGCCTCTCTAATTTCCTGACTCCATGATGGCAATTGAACCAGTCCCTAGATTAACTTTTACTATGAGTAGTGATGAGCGAATCTGTCCCATTTCACTTCACTGTAAAATTTGCAAATCTTTTAAAAATGTGCATAATGATGAAAATGATGCGTGTCAAAAAACCTGTCTGTCAAAAAAAAAAAATCACTCGTGGCAAATTTTTGGGCCTGTTTTACGAATAAATCCACTAATGGTGAAATGCTGAAATTCGCGATTAATCCATGCCTGGCGAATAATTTCGCTTATCACTAACTATGAGCGATCTCCAATAACTCTTTATTTCCTCACTTGCTAAAAAGCCATCCAACCCCTTGAGTCTGGGTTTTCACTCATCATATACTGTACCTTTTAGTTTTTTTGTAAATCAGTGGAACAGAAAAGATATGGCTATATTTAGACATACTGTAGTTACATTTCAGCAGTCCTTTCTGCTTATTTATAATTGCAAGCAGAGATTAATTGCATGGTTTACAAGTAGCAGATTGCTGATAAGTTATTTTGACACACCATGCAGCTGTCTTTACATTTCAATAATCCCTGAAAAAATGCATTGAATTACAGAACTTAAACATTTTACTCTAATTAGATATTGTTAACAAAATCTCTTTGTACAAAGAACGGTTTACCAGCAATTACTAGGCGTTGAAAAAAATGTCTAAAAAATCAATTTAAAAGGTGTACCCATGTTTAGAACATAGTAGATATTCTAAGCATCAGCTTAAAAGGCGTCCAAAGTAGTTTCCAAACACCAAAATTAACAGCTAATTTGAATAAACTCTAAAACTTACCAAACTTAAATGTGTGATTACATATTGAAAAAAAACTTGAATATAAAACCATTTAAGTGAACAAGTTTAGAATTTTGGAAAACCTATTGTATTCATGTAATCACAGCAAAAGTGTAATTGCAATGTTGATAAATTTGTTTTTCTAAATCAAAAAACTTGCATATCAAATGCTTACTTGTTTTTGTGTTTGGAACTCACAAAATGCATTCAAACATGCATTAAAAAACACATACAAACAAAATATATGTATTTGTATGTGCTCAGCATTTTTAAATGCCCCCCCCCCCAAAAAAAAACCCCCAAAACCAAACTCTTGTGTGTAAGATCTCTGATTCATATTATTTACAACTCTGCTTACTTTACCTTGGTTATTTTAGTTGCATTCTATGGCAGAAAATTACCTGCACTTTGTTTATCCAAGGTTAAGAAGAGCTTTTGCTCCCTGCATTTCTGGCTAAGCATTACCACATAGCATTGTCTAGGACAGTAATCCCCAAACAATACAAAGATTTACTACCAAATAAAGCCTCCTGTAAGCTGATAGTGTGCATAGAGGCTGCCTAATAGCCAATCTTAGCCCTTATTTGGCACCTCCATGAACTTTTATGATGCTTATGTTGCTCTTCAAGTCCATTCACAGTTGACAGTGGTTTACGAGTAAGAAAGATTGGGGCCCCTGGTCTAGGGAAGCAGAAACATCACTTACATGTATTAAAACCATTTTAAGGTGTGTGGGTGGAATGCTGCTCTTCTCACTGCCAAGTTAGATCTCCTTCAAGCTCCTGCTGTAGTCTCCTAGAAACCTAAAGGTACACCTTCCCTCCCACTTCTTCTCTACAACCTTGTTCTGAACCCTTCTGCCTCCCTGCTAGTGATGAGCAAATCTGTCCCGTTTTACTTTGCCAAAAAATTTGTGAAACAGCGTAAAATTCACAAAATGCATTAAAGGCAACGGGCAAAATTTTTTCTTATGCGTGACAATTTTATTCTCACTCCAAATGCATTAAAGTCAATGGCCATTTTTTTCACTTCTACAGCATGACTTTTTAGGCATCAATTTTTTTTTACATCTGACAAATTTTTCGTGCGAGAACCTTGTCAACATGAGGCAAGCATCCCAACCAAATAAAATGTGAAACTGTATGACATGATGCATAAAGTACATAGCATGCACAGTGTTTTGGTGGGGTACCATTTCCTTTTCTCAGGCAGTTGCTTTCACTGAAAGCATGATATGCACTTTCTGCACAGTACAATAGAGCTTTACATTTTATTTGCTTGGAGTGTTTGGCTCATATCTTGGATGGCAAATCTAATGCCAGTGAAAAAAAGAGATGTTTCATTACTGAATTATAGTAAGAAGTTGTTTTAAATGTATAATTGTCCCAAAATGCTTAAATTTGTAGCCTGTATGTAGAGATATGCAAATTAGAAAATTGTATCGTATTTCTTAATTACAGAATGGATTCCACATTTGCAAAGCACTGATTAAGCCAAGTTGAATTAATCAGAGCAGACATTATCACCATGCAAAGGATTCATCTTCATCTTATGAAATAACTAATATGTCTGTTGGATTTTAGTCCAGTACCTTGCATGCTAAGTGCATTTGAACAGACTCATTAAAGAAGCCTCAACATCATGTTTAAGGGCAAATTCAACCCCAGCAGTCACAAATATTGATCACTGATGTAAACTACTGGTGATTACTGATTCCAGGACACCCTTACAGGCTTGTTTCTGAAATTAATACATTACAATTTTGTGTAGTGTTCCACTAGAAAGAAACATATATCTATTAAGAATGGGTACAAGTACTAGAACAATAAGAGGCTTACAATTATTTCCTTGGATTGCACTCACAGACCACTTGCACCCCTACACATGCTTTTTGCATCTACAGTATCTGATGGAAAAAGAGGAACACAGTGCTCACATTCATTTCATTTATGGGCCTATTTATAAGTGTGTGTGTGTGTGGTTGATCAAGCTGAGTATACATTTTGGTGTTAAAGTTTTCAATGTGACATTCAGTAGGGGTGTTAAAATGTTAAGTAAGAAGGGGTGATCATCTATTGCCACTTTTTGCACCATTTTGTACCCCCAGAGCTGCCTCAATCCAACTGATTTAAATTGATTATGCCATAAATATAATGGTGTACTATGATGGCAGTAAATGCAGCTATAGAGTGGCCTAAAAGAAAATACACAGCTTTTTCAATATGTCAAATATTTTACACTGTTTTTTACATTATGTTTCTGGTCTAGATAATTTTACACATAATAAATATACCATTTGGTATTAACAAGACTTTGTCCATCTAAGACTTTAGCAACCTTTTGAATTAAGGGACAATCATAAGATCAGTGGATGGCAGAAGAGAGTGAAATGGGAGGGGAATAGGCAACAGAATCACAGTGCACATAATAATCTGCTATTTGTTTACAACTCAGAAACATGTCTCTATTCCCTTGACATATCAGAGATATATCAGAGATACATGTACAGTTCACTATGACATAATTACTATTATATAGTCCATGAACAGTAGCAGGAGATGGAGTAAAAGGATGTCTTATAATTGTGCACAGTTCATAGAGTACATACATACGTAAATCCTAAAAAAAGAGCACAAAAGGGTATACACACTGAGTGGTTTTGCTGCGATTACCATAAAATCAAATCCTTTTTCATTGCTCTAAATTATACTCTTTTTTTGTATCCAGATTTTTCTAATATGAGGCTTCTGAGCTCAACATAAACTGTTTTTTTTTCTAAATAGGGCAAGTGCTTGGAAGTAATTCCCGACCTATATTTCATTTTTGAACAATACATAGCTTTGCTTCTACGAACATCATATTTTTCACCAAACCTTGAAATGCTGCCAGTGGCATTTCTCTTCCTTTTCAATAACAGCAGGAGGCATAGCCCACAAATAAAATTTTAGAAACATAATTGTGACAGCCGACTTAGATTTGAACATAAATTTTGGAAGCAGCAGGGAAGGCTTGAGTGGGAAATATCAAAATCTTTCATTCTTTCTATTAAAGTTAGGTGGCTACCATTTAATAGATTTGTACACTTGTTCATTTTTATTCCTACCACAAGAAGTAGACATTAATACAGACAACACGGAAATGTTAGGTGTATATTTAAGCTTTTAAGAGAAGCCAAAAAGACACATAACTAACAGTTTGCAGGCTTACTGGAAAATGCCAACAGCAAGTATAAGAAGTCTACTTGACAAAATGTGTTACCTGCTGTAATATGTCATTATCAGTGAGATTATCCCCTTAGTATTATGTGTTATACACCAAAGCTATACTTTTTTCTCCTTTTACCTGTATAAAGTGCATGAAGATGGACATTTTACTCATATGGAATCTTTTAAATCCATGTTATTGAGATATATATATATACAGTTCCAGCAGAGGTAGCACTCCACCTAAAAGGGGTCACTGCCTGGGTGCTAATGCAAATCAAATAACAAAATACAGTTGCAATAAAGGCTAGCACTCACAGGACTTTAGTTAGTATTAGTCAAAAATAAACCAAAAAAAGGATCTAACAAAGCAAATGTCTTACATGGTTTTTATTAATCCGACGGTTCAGCTCCTCCCTGAGGAAAGCTCTTGTGAGGAGCTGAAACGTCGGATTAATAAAAACCATGTAAGACATTTGCTTTGTTCGATCCTTTTTTTGGTTTATTTTTGACTAATACTAACTAAAGTCCTGTGAGTGCTAGCTTTTATTGCAACTGTATATATATATATATATGTTGCAAGAAGACAGGCACTCACGTATAAGTAGGTCCAAGGGAGCCTGGGTGCAGTCCCAAAATAATAGATGGAGTAGCTGTAGAGAGAGTCCGCACTCACAGGTCTTAAGAAAATATAGAGGTTTTATTCAAATCAACATCTAACGTTTCGGCTGCATCCACAGCCTTTCTCAAAAAAAGGCTGTGGAGAAAGGCTGTGGATGCAGCCGAAACGTTAGATGTTGATTTGAATAAAACCTCTATATTTTCTTAAGACCTGTGAGTGCGGACTCTCTCTACAGCTACTCTATATATATATATATATATATATATATATATATATATATATAATGGAAATAGATAAATGAGTTTAAGGGAGTTTGACATATTGTTTGCATATTGTGCCCTTTAAGGGGAATAGCTGGAAAATACAGATAGCTACAGTTATGAAGCCCTGGGGCTCATTTTAATTCATTATTATAAATGTCAGGGACTTGCAACGCAGAAAGACACGGAAGAGTCATATAATGTTCTAAGTGTATACTGTACATTTACTTCTGTAGAGTTATTTTCCAGTAACGTTTAACAGTGATTTGTTGGTATTTATGCCAATATGTTAGAGCCTTTTTATATGGGGCAGAGACACATTCAGAGATGATTATATTTATTTTGCGAAAAATTACTCTTGTGTGAAGAAATACAAATTTAAATGTATTTAGTATAGCATGTTGGTGCATTATAAAACATCATTTACTTATTTATTATCAGATAATGTATATTGTCTATCGATGAGCCAATCTGTTCTGTTTTCCCAAAAAATTTGCAAGACTGCTAAAAAATTAGTGAAATGTCAAAAATATAAAGTGCTTTTGTGGTGCGTGTGCCTTTTTTGACATAAATGCAACTTTTTCCTCACTCTGCAAATCTTTACTGCAGTGAATTTTTGTGGGCGTTTTGCAAAAAAAAATTGGCGATGCCAAAATGTGGTGTGGTGTATCTGATGAATTAAATGTATTCCATCTGCATGGAGTGGTAAGCAAGCAAAAAACCTAAATATGATGAAGATGGCTGGATAGGTTGGGACATTGCTTCTCAAACTGTGGGAGGCTGATAAAGCAATATTTTAATATATTTATAGCCATGTTATAAGCTAATGGGGAGGGGCTGCTTGAACAATGAACCCCAAATGAGGGACTCCTTTTAATTCATATGTTAAAAAATGCTGAATTAGTGGTGTAAGCTCATTTTTGCTAGGCCCCCATCATACATTCATTATCATCAGGAAATAAAGCAGCAATAGGGGCAAGTATGTTAAAACCAATATATTTTATTGCATTTACCACATTTTAGCGCATTTTTTCAGTGCTGGTTCTTCGTAGCTGTATGCCATTTCTTTGTAGTGATACTGTTTTAAAACTTAGCACATGTAAATCCTTTGCCATCTGCAACTCTTTAAAGTGATAAGCTGGTTACACTGGCTTTACTTAAGAGCTGAAAGTGCTTCTAATCCTATTTGTTTTGAAGAGGGCACCTTAAAATTCCTTGAGATTCAACAATGTACACTGAATGCAGGAATGAAGCATACAGAAAAGATATTTTTGAATACAAAACATTTTTGTAATTGGGAGGTAGTATATGGAGGAATATAATAGAAGTCATACAAGTGAAACTGACATGTATCCCGTATATGCAATAAATACATGCCACCGTAAGATATGGCATTACATGGTGGTGTAATAAGGCTTTCACTACAAACTCCAATGTAAGTCAGAAGACAGGAGCCCCCCAATCTTGTGCTAAATGCAGAGAGCAAGTCTGCGACTTAAAAAAACCTTTTTCATTAGCAAATTTTCAGTTCATATAAACCCCACAAAAGTTCATTAGTTTCATATTGTATGCTGGAATGTATTCATTATATAAAATGTCAACACACTTTGGTATAAAATAACACATCATTATTTTGTTGGTTTTTTTTTTTTAAATTTGGAAACCCATTCAATTATTTTGCAATACAGTTTATATAATAAAACATTTAAGTGCTAAAAGTTGTTTTTTGCAAACAAAAAAAAGCTACCCAATACAGCTAAATTATCTAGAGCCTATCTGTTCAACATTTCCATTGGTATTTTTATTAAATTGGCCCTTACTTTGCTGCTGTAACAGTCTTGACTCTAGTGGGAAGGCTTTATATTAAATCTTGGAACATCCATTCATCCGCCAGAGTATTAGTGAGGTTGGGCACTGAGGTTGGTGATCAGGCATAATTCTCAGTCTGCATATCAATTGATCCCTTAGGTGTTTACTTGGGTTGAGGTCATGGTGTTTAGCAGGCTAATCAAATTATGCTCCAGTGCACAAAGTACAGACCTTACTTTGTGCATTGGAGCATTATTGTGCTGAAATAGGAAAGATCCTTTGCCAGAATGTTGCTACAAAGTAGGAAGCATGTAATGAATTTCAATGTAAACTGATTCAGGTTTGCCTTTAGGTTTACTTTCAATGAAAATAGGGTATCTAACCCAGATCATAAATGACAACTACAGACCACTATTCCTCCACCACAGTTTGCCATTACATTCCAAGTTCTATTGTTCTTAATTTTGCAAATTGCTATTTTGTTATTGCATACCCTCAATTATGCCCACCCTCCTAGTTTCAGTGCATTTTCTCCTTTTCCAGTACAATACTATTCCCTTAATACAATTTTAGGCTATAGTAGCACAAAATAAATTATCATGCCATTAACACCTGCCAAATGAAAGATGAAGGAGTATGCATTTTCCATGCCAAAAAGTTAGAGTTGTTAAAAATAATTATGTGTCATTCTCAACTTCAGAAATTACTTTCTTGCTTTATCAGGAAATGTGATCTGAACTAGCCAGAAAATAAAATAAATAGGAAAAAAAAACATTTGGGTAAATAAGATTGAATATGTGATTTTCTACAATTATAGCTTTTTGTTGTTTCTCTATTTTCACTGTTCTGAGATCACAGAAAATAAACAGAAGTTAGGGGTTTTTTTTAGGTTTGCAAGCATTTTGCTCTTTGGTAAAATGTACCCTTTTCCCAGTGATGCAAATCAAATTGAGCAGAACTTGATAAAGGTACAAATACTTAGTTGTACTCCTGTCAGAAGATTGGAGAAATGGTGTTAAGAACCTTGCCAGTTTGGGTTTCATTCACTGTAATAATGGTGCTATTATGTATATAAATATATTTAAGGTCAGCAAAAGAATATCTCTAGAGAAATCCCCCCCCCCCCCCACACACACACGCAGAACTGTGCTGTTAATATAGAAGTAACTTGCAAAAAAGTTCTTTAAAAAAGTTCTTTATGACTGGATTATCATAACTATGAAAGACAAAAATATTCCAGCAGCTCTCCAAAATGGCGAATAAACAATTATTTAATTCATGCCACAAATCAGTCAGGCAATGTTTCGGGCTCCGCAGCCCTTTATGTTGGTGTCAGATCTTTGAAAATCATTTTTGTATACAGTATATTCATTTAAAATAAATTATACAAAATTTAGTTAATGCAGCATTGGGATTGCATTGTTAGAAGAAGGGAGACCTACTAGCAAGATAAACTAAATGAATAACAAACCTTCCAGAAATTTCCAGATCTTTTTCCTTACATGTTGCATCTGTTGTTGCCACCTATCTTTTTTAAATTATTTTGGTATGGCAAAGATTTACTGCATAGACCTAAGCAGCAATATACAGTATAATGCATGGGGACTGTAAATCTGGATTTCTGTAAATCTATAGGATCAACTTCATATGTGGAACACTTCTCGAGGAACACTACTTCTCTAAGACACACTTCTCTAAGAGAAACAAATTGGTGTGTATTTATAAAGTGTAAAATTGTGTGCACCAACAAAAAGTGTAAAATAAATGGCATAATGACAAAGTTTAAGTGCACATAGATGCAAATCAAAAACACTATTATATCACATTTATTTATACATTTTCAGCTAGCAAAAACAAATGTTTAGCAATGAGCAAATCTGTCCTGTTTCGCCAGAAAATTCGCAGAACGACAGAAAAATTCACGAAAAGCTGAAAAATCTGCGAAATGATTTTGTCGCATGACTTTTTTTTTTTGCTGCATCTATTTTGCCCCAACCATGCCCAATTCGCCAATGGCGAAATGTGGAAATTTGCTGTGAATTCATGCCTGGCAAAAAAATTCGCTCATCACTACTAATGTTGGGTAGCAGAACATATGGGGCATAGGTACATGCCAGTTGATGAAAACTTTATACTTTGCAGATTAGCAATTTCACAGTAAAACATTTTTTTCATGATTTCAGTCCAAGGTTCACAACTCTGAACCTATCATGTTTTATGGGTCTCCTTGTGCCTTGTCAAACTGCAGTTGTGCTCTCACCAGTGTTTGACTATGATAATTGGGACTAAC
Organism: Xenopus tropicalis; assembly: GCF_000004195.4. Lineage (NCBI taxonomy): Eukaryota > Metazoa > Chordata > Amphibia > Anura > Pipidae > Xenopus > Xenopus tropicalis. The sequence continues at coordinate 91,679,026 of NC_030684.2, forward strand.
ATGAGAAAGAGAGAGACTGGACGGAATTGCTAAGTGAAGAAAAAGCACAAACCTTAGTTCTCATTCAAAGTGCACTTCTATCTGGGGTCTGGATGCACTCTGACAATTTCAAGATGTTGGTACAAGTTAATATTGATTTGTCCTTTTGCCACTACAAGGTTAAAATTGTTACAACTGAAATACATAAAGATGTGTGTATCTGCAAGTGAAGCCACTTGCATTTGTGAGTTAAATGTGTCACGACTCATGAAGAAACTGTTTTATCTTAAGTCATGTAAACTCATTTAACACATTTGTCAAAATTTGAGTTTAGAGCTTAATATATAAAAACTCACCCACTTTCTATTCATTCCTATGGGATTTTTAAGAAGCATATTTATCAAATGGAGAACAAATTTACACCCATTGATAAATCTGCTTCAAAAAATCCAAAAGGAATGGGAAACGTTGGTGAGTTTTAATGTATTAAGCTAAAAACTCACATTTTGATAATTCTGCCCCATAGCCTTTCAAAGAGCACCATTGTTTACATAAGGCAACTCCTTAATTAGATGGGACTCTGTTAAACACACAAACCAAAGTAGCTTCATCTGTAGGCCTTATGCTGTAATAATTTATTTTATTTCTGTTGTTCATTTATTCGTAAGCAGATAAAATATTAGTTGCAAAAAAACTGGTGGAAATTGCAGAGCATGGCCCCAGTTGGGCAAGGCAGTCCTGTTCTGCCATATTGCAGGTGGTAAGTACAAGACTTCATTGCTGATCTGAATGACATGCAAGTTAGGTGACTGGTAGGGGGCCCACGGAGGGGATCATGGGTGATTCATCACACATGTGACATTGGAAAATCCCTGGGGGAGCTGGACCCCAAAAATTAGCCACTGATTCTTCCATCTTTATGAAGCCTAGTATGAAGGCTAGATTGCTGCTTCTTTTAGAGGTCTTGTTCTAATAATAAATGCAGGCTTAGATTTAAAAATTGCTACTCAGTTGTTTAAATGGTCCAGGTTTGTGAAAGTAATCTATATGTGTCCAGGGTTACACTGTGAAAAGAGTCAGTGACAAAGTCTATTCTAACTGAATCCATATTTTGTAGTTTTTGTATTGGAAAATATCAACTATTCCTTTTAAATTGATTGCATAGTAACATTTACAAAATTCTGGTTTTCACATTTGTTTCTCATTATAGTTAACTAGCAGTAAGCCTTCCTCTACTCTACCTAGTCATCCAAATAGATTTCAAAAATCTACCTGTTGTAAATGCTCTACCCTCTTTTCTCAATGTCCTTAAAGTGATTATATACATTGATTACCTACATTATCTACCAAGGTTTCAGGAAAATAATAACTTCCTACAAGGTTACAAGTGACTCCTTGATTGGCAAGGCGATATTCTAGGTGCATTTTATTTATTGATACCATGATCCTAATTAGTGACTTAACCAAGGCTAAAAGGGTCTCATTAAACTAATTTCTATACTAGCTAATGCGTGCAACAGCTTTGCAGTGTAATGTAGTCCTGGGGATTGTTAGGAATATAAAGAATCTCTGGGGCCAATCTACAGCTCACTGGGTTTCTGTGTGCCAGTGGGAAGGGCTTTAGTGATTCTCTCTTCTTGGATGATTATAGCCTAAGGTAGAATTTCCTGTGAAATCTCTTGATACCTGGTACAGATAAAATATCTGCATCCAATACAGGTAAAGTCAGTAAAGGTCCCTACATTCCTTTGGGTGATTTCTACTTTAGATCTCCAAAGTTAACAGAATTATTTGTATAATAACACTGACATTCTCATAGGGTACAGAAATAACAATAGATTTATTTTGTATGTATTCAGTTAATCAGGTATTCATGCTAGGGAAGCAGTCACTGGTATTGACTTGTGATGTCTTTGCATGCATCATTACCCGTAGATTAGAATGAATGCTTTAGCTTCCCTGTAAAGTGCAAAAAGACCAACATACTCTCCACACAATAAAGGTGTTGTAAGTTAGGGCGGGAGTCGCAGGCTGTTATTATGTGCCCAAGCATTGAAGGGACCCTTAACACTCAGAAATCTGTTGAACAATAGAAGCTAAATTATTTATTCTCACTGCTCTTTCTGTTTAAGCCAGTGCAAGTAAAGGATCAGTTGGCTAAGCAACTGGTTCTACTAAATGAACGGATGGTTGGGATATGATGTCAGTTTATAATTAAATTATAAATTATTTAACATAGTTGTAGTGTCTGACTTGACGATGGCTAACCCCTCCATTTAACTAGAATATATTGTAAGGCTTTAAGGGGCTAGTCCCTAAAATTCATCAGATGTTTTTTGCTCAGGTAATAAGGGCAGTCCTGTGTGCTCTGAATATTTTGTATTGTAAGTGTTATCTGTATGTCTATTTGGCATTGCATACAGTATCTTGTGCAGTTGTGTTGAAAGGCTTTGGTTCATTTTGTAAGAACATAAACTGTTACTGTTTTGGTTTTGCGCCAGTTTATAGAGTGATGAGTTACAAATATACAGGTATACGATTATGTATCCAGAAACCTGTTATCCAGAAAGCTCCGAAATTTCGGGAAAGTCATCTCCCATAGACTCCATTTTCATCAAAGAATTAAAAATTTTACAACCTATTTCCTTTTTCTCTGTAATAATAAAACAGTACCTTGTACTTGATCCCAACTGAGATATTATTAATCCTTATTGGAGGCAAAACAATCCTATTGGGGATTATTTAATGTTTCAATGATTTTTTAATAAATTTAAGGCATGGTGATCCAAATTATGGAAAACCCCAGGTCCTAAGCATTCTGGATAACAGGCCCCATAACTGTAGCTGATGTAGCTAAGTTAGACAAGTGATAGAAACAATCTCCAAGCCCCATATGTAAAGAATGATGCTAAGTTTGCACTCTGCCCTTACCCACAATAGTTATTATGTGTTTATTCTCTTGCCACTTGTGGCATACAATATAATAAATGTCTCCTAATGTTATAGTTAAGCTAACTGAAATATTTTTTTTCAGCTATAAAAATCTGCTTGTCTGTTACTGCTGATGAATTCCCAGAGTGTTATCATTTGTTAAGATTATCTTGTGCAACTTTCAGTAACCAGGCCATGGGGTAAAGGGAAGATATTCTAGTCGAGGAGGTACGAGAAAGGTCAACTCTTTATAGCTTGTACTCCTAAGGGAAATATGTCCCTATGGCTTTAGAAGGGGAAGTTGATTGGAATGCTATTTTCAAGAACAAAAGCTTTAACTGTCTCAGCTGGCCTGCCTTGCTGTAGTATGCTATAGCTCTAAAACTGCTTTAATTGCATAAACACATACATGTACTGACTTTCTTAACATGGTCAGTAATTTATTGTTGCTGCAAAAGTGAAATTTAAGGTTCTCAGTTATCTCCCATATGCTGAGTGAAAGCAATATCACTCTCAGTCCACAGGATGCCTAATGGTGGGAAAGCGGATAAATGAGAGAAACGTTTCTGGGCATTATTGTATAGACACATCAATTAATTAAAAGATATAAAAAAAAATCATAAAACAATTGTAAAAACAAGAAAGTATCCCACTCAGATAGCGTCTCTTGTTTGTTCTCAACCAGTAAATATTAATAGTTTTAGGTAAAAAATTAACATATATTAAAGCAAGTAGTGATAGCTAGGCTTTTTCCATTCAGCTAATGGTTTCTATATGTGACTGTTGTTACAGCAGGTAGTGGTTTGCTTTGTGTTTGCTTTTTCTGTGAGGGTCCTTTATAGACTTGCAATTTGGTCTAGTTATATTTCTGTTCATTTTGGCTCACTTCCCTAATATTTTTAGATTGGTACAAAAAAGTAGTTGGTTGAAAGAAATCCTTCACTCTGAGTCACAACCTTAGCTACTAATCTGTGTATGCCCCATTCAATGAATGATTTTTGTCTCTTCCTTCTTTTACCTTCTGCTACCTGTGTGTGCCCTGAGCTTGAATTGTGCTGCCCTGGTTCTGATTTTATCTTCTTTAACTAGTACCTTGCTTGGATTACCTCCTGATCCATTTTCTGATCTCATTTTGGCTTTAGTTTTATGCACTGCACTTGTTTTGCTAGCTTCTGAATCTGCTGTTTGCACCTTATGTTTTTGTTCCTATTCATTCAATAATTTTGTTAAACCAGGGATCCTCATATTTTTTTTCCATTTTTTTTAATATATTTTAAATTAAGATCAATGTAATAAACTTTTTAAAGTATTTAACAAAAGACATGACACTGTTGCCAGGCAAAATATTATTTAAATCCAGCTGAAGCATTTTTAAACATTGACAGTGAAACAAACTGAAATATCCTGCTAATGGCCTGTAAAGGTTCTTGACCCATAGACACCCATTCTGTCAAATATTCACTATGAAGATCTCTTGATACTGAAGAGACAGATCCCAAGGTTAACATGCAATTAGCACTGATGCTTAAAGCAAAGGCAGGCACAATCAAATAAACAATTGCTCTCAACTTGATCTTTGATAACACAAAAAACATTTCTCATCATCATTTAAATGAAATGTGATATGTGAATGCAGTCAATACTGCTCCTACCAGGGTCAATTTTAATTCCTCCTCATGTCTCTTCAGCAGAAATAAAAATTCATTCTATCTGGTGACTGCCTAAGAGGCTCTTAGCCTTCTGCTTAAAAATAAAAGATATTCTCTGCCTGCAGGATATTTGCAAAGGGTATAGGAATCAGCTAAAGGTCATTCATAGAACATTTATTTCATATAAGGAAATGAAGCAGAGATCCTGGAGCTCAGGGAATAGATTTCAGAAAACCATTTCAAATAATCATTCAGTGTTTCATAATGGAATCTGGAAATCATTACAGAAAGCCAAAAGAAAAAAATACATATGAAAATATATTTAATGATCAATTTGCTCAACATGTATTTATATATACAGTTGAATCGATAAAAATGATAATGAAATGAAATGATAAACCTTTAACTTTTCTGTTTAATTATTCTTTTCAATTGGAAATGTGCTTTTCAAGCTTCCCTTTTTAAATAAAGAAATCCTTTTAGTAAAGGAGCTATGCACTGTGTACTAAAATCTTTGTAGCCCTACATCAAGAGTGGGATTAACAAAATACTCTAAGGGGCTGATTTACTTACCCACGAACGGGTCGAATGGAGTCCGATTGCGTTTTTTTCGTAATGATCGGTACTTTGCGATTTTTTCGGATTCTGTACGAATTTTTCGGATCCAATACGATTTTTGCGTAAAAACGCGAGTTTTCCTATCCATTACGAAAGTTGCGTAAAAAGTTGCGCATTTTGCGTAGCGTTAAAACTTACGCGAAAAGTTGCGCATTTTTCGTAGCGTTAAGTTTTAACGTTACGAAAAATGCGCAACTTTTCGCGTAAGTTTTAACGCTACGCAAAATGCGCAACTTTTTACGCAACTTTCGTAATGGATACGAAAAACTCGCGTTTTTACGCAAAAATCGTATTGGATCCGAAAAATTCGTACAGAATCCGAAAAAATCGCAAAACATACGAAAAAGTCGCAAAATATTCGTTTTCAAGTCGGAACTTTTCCAATTCGGGTCGGATTCGTGGGTTAGTAAATCAGCCCCTAAGACTGAGCAGATTTGCCCTAGTGCAGTTTCTCATGCCAGACAAATTTTTGCATTCACTAATGTTCCTGCAGCTGTTAGAACACAGCTAATTTCTGGTTGATTACTATGGGTTAGTGGCCACTGGCAGATTTGCCCAGTGTTAATAAATGAACCCATGGCTGCAGAGATTTTTAGCAAACCATACATTAGTCTTCATAAATATGTAAAATAAATAAATGTATTTTAAGCAGCTGACATACAGTAGATTGCATGTGTTCTCAATAGGCCTGTACTAAAGGGACCAGGAATTCTATGCTATATGCATACAACTTATATGGTGAGAATTTGTGCATTATATTGTAATTGTGCATTGCATTGAAGATGAGTACAGTTTGAATAGAATATGTTTATTACTTTTTATGTTACTCATTATATGCGTTATATATCTTTTTATCACTGCTTTTCTGTAGTGGAGAATTGCAAAAGACAAGCCTGTGTTCCACCTCATTTCATTAGAGGTAACAGCCCATCATTCAGATCTAAGAAGCCATTTGAGATCTTAGCATACAATTTGAACACTCTGTTGATAATTAGATAATGAATTTAGATGTATGCTGCATTACATGGGATACTACACAACTATGCAGCATGCATCTATATTAGCTGCTAATTTGCTATGCAGTATGGGAATTCTTCATGTTAAGGGAAAACCCGACAATTCTACTTTTCTTGGTTAATATCCATTTTACTAATCTATGCAGGACAGTAAAGCAAGGTTGTATGCTAAAATTAAACTATGCAAATGTTGTCTTAAAGAGGTTGGTTGCAAAGCTTACAGCAATTGTAATCCAAAGTAAATAGCAACCAGTCAACATATATGTGCTAAGGCCAAGGAAAACCTCATTTTAGTTGCTTTAGATTACTATTCTAGAGTATTTTTTTCTAATATGCTACAACTTGCAGCAGAATGTTTGTTTCTATGGGGAAACCACATGTAGTTTAGTTCAAGTTGTGTCTATGAGTAGCAAAATCATTGAAAAAAAAAATCTATTTTGCCTGCTACTTGTGCTGCACTCCAATCACAATTCAAATGCATGGTGCTATTTGGTCTCTATTTTTGGGGGGAGGGGAGTCTATTTTGCAGGTCTATTCCAAGACCAAGATAGAATTGTCAGTATGGAAAATAGTAATACGTAGAAAATAATCAGTGCTTTTGTCTCACTCTATATTTTTATAGTTGAATAGACATAGATAACTCCTCGATCAACAGTTTTATTTATACTCATATATGGAATACATATATTGGTCATAGAGTTTAACATACATATCATACACATATCATTTAACATACATGCCTGAATGCCCCTTTACAGATGGTGGCTCTTGCACTACTTCCCAGGGGCATGGTAAATGATTATCAATAAGGACCTTGTTCTCATTTTAACTCTAACTTAGCTCCAAGGTAAGGGCATTGTCCTAAACTTGTATCTTGCCATCACAGAGCTCACACATTAATTAAATAGCCACAACTACTTGATTAACTTTAAGCTTAAATTAAAAACCTGCTGTATGATTACCAGAAGGTACCAGTTAGCATCTGAAGTATACTTCAGGAGATTTAGAGCACTGTGCTTTACTTAACAGTTAGAAAATAAAGAGAAGCCACAGAGGAGATCAGTTCAAAATGGGGCAGCAAACAATGTATTAATCTCCCCTTAAATTTATATTGTGACAATTCCCATTAAAATATTGAAAAAATATATAACTTAAAATTATTTTAAATTTTATTCAAGTTTTTTTGTCATGTCCAAAAACAGTTTAAATAATGTTACTTTCGAATTACTTGAAAATATTTTATAGAGATCAATGGAAATTTACATTTGCATCTCCAGTTAGTTTTAATTGTGCCGACTACAATTTGATATGTAAACTTTAGAATCAGGAAATCACTATATCACATGCAATCAGTAGAATCATTTATTGGACGTTGTTATCCAAGTTAATGTCAGGAATTTTTGTTATCGGTGTATCCAATTATTTAGCTGTCCTTTAGGCAGTACAAAAATTTAAATATAAATGTTAGAGAACTGGGATATATCTGTGATTAGAAACATTGTGCACAATGCTTATTATACCAGCAGTTCTGTATTGTTAGCTACAGGATACTTCTGCCTATTGACTTCATGTTGTGCTTGATAGCAGTTGTCCCTATCACGTTTTATATCTTTGTTCCCTGCTCATGCAGAAGATTATCTTTGTTGGAGGAGAAAAAGATCAGACAATGCATTACCAAGACCCAGGAAAATCTATTACTATATAAACTGGAAAAACATGAACTATCGCTAACCTAGATGCAGATTCAAGACAGGATTAGCAGTAGATTAAATCATTAGGACAAGGATGTATAGATTCCAGTAACAAGCAGGACACATACAGGACTTATGTACTTCCACACTGGTAGAGATTAATCTAAGTCCCACAATTCATTCATAAAGTATATAGAATAATGAAATGCTGCATACCACTCCTGTTTTCACATTTAACATATATGTAATATCTAAAGGATAGTTTTAAGCCATTTATTGTTAAATATTTTAACTTATAAGAGCCCAAGTTGTAGTATATAGATTTGTTCTACTTTTTTGATGCATTGAATAAGCTCACTTTTACATGCTGCACACTGAAAAGGGCATTAATAATTTACATGCAGAAGGTGCATTAGTCATTCAGAGATATTGCTGGGGATAATGAAGGCCATAAGACCTTCGCCTTTTGTCAGACAGAGTGGTAGACGGCATTGTACAAGTTATGTAAAGTTATTTTTTTTATAAAGTTACTGCTTTCATTTATTTATATATATCTCATCACCAATATATGAAGGAATAGGCATTTTTATAGCAGGCTAGAGAAAAAGTGCAAAACCACTCCATTATATAGCTATTAATAGTTTTGTGTAAAGAGCACAGCCTTATGGTTCAAGGTCCTACAGCAAAACCTTTTTGCAACAATTCCTTGGTTCTTAAGAAAGATTAATTCTAATGTTTATTGTAATTATGCATGTCTGTACAGTCCTAGTTTATATTATTATGCCCTCTTATCTACCTGTACAAAGGACTGGCCTATAAAATGCAAGTTTAAATATTAACATATTAACTGTAGCATCAATGGCTACATTTTTGTGTAGCTAGATGGGTAGAATGCCTAGATACTTATCTTAAAACTACACAAATGTAATTTTAGACGTCACTGAGAGGGATGAGCGAAAATTTGCGAAACTTTGTAAAAATTTGTCACACGCATCACAAAAAATTGTCGCATGAGTCAAAAAAATGATGTGCACAACAATTGACACACATAATTTTTTTTTAATCAAGTGACTTTTTTGTCGCCGTTTTGCATAAAAATCTGCCACTGCCGAAGCGCGAAAATTCGGCACGAATCCATGCCTGCCAAAAAATTTTGCTCATCACTGTTTCTATTTTGCATAAAATTCATAATAATATGGACAAAGCGTGCACATTGATATTGTCATTGCTTAGTTACACATTTCCTGCTAAAGGGCCCTCAAATATTTCCATGGTATCCTGGATGTCTTGAACTAGCTTCTAATATGGGGCAGATATTTAGAACAGCCATATAGTTTATATTTTAGGTAACTGCTGATTCATCTGCTGTGCCAAATAATTCTAAAATATATTTAGAGATAGGCCTAAATTGTTCTTGTATGTTTTCTTGCCTGTTTGTTAAATGGTAGTTTTGCACATTTGCTCTTTATTAGATGTATAACATACTTTAAAGCACATTTGTTTTATTTTTCTTTATTGCTTTTTTATAAAGGAAGAAAAAATCAGGGGGGGCAGAAAGAAAAAGGGGTGGGTGGGGTAACAAAGAGAGATAGAGTATTCTCAGCTAAGAACAATCGCATAGTACATCATCTTACATCTGAATATGTTAACTGAACATCGAGATAAAAAAGAAGAATATGTAGTCCCATCTTGCTTGTATAGGTCTATTTACTTTTGACCATACAGTAAGCATATTTTGTGTTTAGATATTCATATTGTGTCATGTGGTATATGGGGGTAGCTCTTATAATTAGCTAACTAGAAGTGGTTTATCCAGGGGTTCCACGTTTTCCAGTATTTCTGGCTATGATTGTGGGGGATTGCTGTTATTTTCTCAATTTTTCTTGTCTCTTCATTAAGTTTGACCCAGTCCTAATGTGTAGCGGGTTCTACACTTTTAGTATCATAATGAAGAATTAACTTGGGTATGAACTCTGATTTGATTTTTTTTCTTGTGTTATACTCTCTATAGTTTCTAGAACATTTCCCCAGTATATGTCTAAACTTTTGCAAGAGTACCTTATATGAGTATAGGTACTTCTTCCTGACAGGCATCGCAACATGGTTGTAAGTTCCTGGGAACAGTTTTCCAAATCTCCTTGGTGTATAATACCATCTAGATAACTTCTAACTTCTTGTGTTTTTGGAAGCAAAATATGTCTTATGGATTGAACTGTATATTGAATTCCAACTTTCTTCTGTTAGAGATACATTTAAACCCTTTTTCCATGCAGCTCTGTGGCTGGATGTAGGTTTGTTGATATTTGGTGTTTTTACTTTTTTCCCCACCATGTTTGTTGCTGTCGTTACAGACTGTTAATACAGTGGTATACTTGATTGTAACACCAGGAGTCTGTAGGGTGGATTCCCAATCTCTTTTGCACTTTAGCTAGAGGTATCACTCTATTATTATGTTGAAATTGATCACTAGTGTTGGTCTGTTTCGATATGATCCCTAGTGACGGAAGTTTTGTATTAATGGTTGTAGGCTGTATGTAGAGTTAGAAAGTTTGTATGCAGTCCAGTTAAATTTTCATAATTTTAGGGTTGCTCCAGCCATTGGATGCTGTTTAATATTTAGTGGGATATTGCTTTACTTTGCCCATATGATATTCAGCAGGTGTATATGGGCCTCTACCTTTTTCTAACCATAATTTGCCTGTATATTTGAGTTAGTTTAACACACATTTTTATCATTGTTTGCTCTTCTTGCTGTATTTTTCTTGGGGTTGTTTTTAAATGTTTTATAAGGACACCCAATTTAAGCTTTGCATTATATATTCATATGTTCAGTAAAGTACATCATACTGAATAATTGATGGCATAGATTATGTTGCATCAATCTGCTTGTCATATTTGGGAAACAGATTCACATTTTGCCATTCGCAGAGCTAAGTATAACTTGCTTCATAGTATAAGCTGTAGAGCTCTGTAAAATGAGGTTAGAATTGAAACACCAGAGGGAGCCAGATTCTAAACTGTTATAATTGAAATAGCTACAATATGTGCTGTCATTATCCCATATTGAAAACAGAAAAGGGCGTTTTCACTGCTGATTTATGTAACATACAATTAAAATATTCTTAAAGCTTATTTCCAAGTATCTACAATTAGAAGCCAAAGAAATGGTTATGGAGATATTAAGTGAAATCCCTAAACATCTTTGCAGCTGGGTAGGATGGACCGTAAAAACAATAAAATACATATTTGGAAATAGAAATTAAGGCATAAGGATAAAAAAAATATTTATTTGTTGTGTTTGTAAGAGAGCACATACCTCATGGGATCCTTGGTAAAATTCCAACCCATATGTACAGTTATAAAATCAGTGTCAAACCCAGGTTGCATACAGAAACAGGATAATAAGATTAAAAGTAAAAGCAAAGTTCCTCATGAAACACATTAGGGATCATTTGCTAACCATACCACAATGTGCAAAGTGCAATTTCGATTGAAATTTACCATGTTCTTACCCACAATGCATTCCAGCAGCATTAAGGTTGGCAGAGGGAATTGCCCCTGATGCCAGAAGTGCTGCCGTTGCACTGACTCCAGTGCAGTACCAATATTTTGAAGATAATTATACCAAAATTATAAAATCGTAGAAGGGGCACATTTAGGAGCGTATTTATAATGCTGTGTAAAACTAATTCGCCGAAAAAACGGAGTAAAAAGCTGTGTAAAATAAATGGAAAAGATCGCCCTCTGAACGCCGGATATTACGCCGGATATTACGCCATTATTTTCCATAAGTTCCGGTGGAAGAAAAACGCGTAAAACAATTACGCCAATTTTACGCCGTTTTTACGCCATTTTTACACGCCGAAGCCTGGCGATGTGTAGTGAATTTTCTCGTCGTTTTTTACACAGCATAATAAATATGCCCCCTAAAGTAAAAGAAGAAATGTTTTTTAATAGAATGGGGCAAATTTTTTGTTTTGTCCAAGGTGTACATTGCAAACAAGCACATTTTTTTTAATGTTTGTTTTTGCATTTTTTACTTTGCCTCATTTGATTCTGATATTGCTTCCACCAAGTTGAGAGTTGCAGTGCTTTTGCCTGCAGTGAGCCACATAGGTTTTCACTGTCACACTCCCTAGGTTGCAGGTTGATGAACAGCACAACACTTTACACCTTAGCCAAGGGCCCTGATTATTAAGTAATATGGGGCCAAATGATTTCTCATAGAAACCTCGACTATAAATAATATCAATGACATTGGGTCAGATTTATCAAAGTCCGAAATTCGAATTAGATACAAAAATTTCTGATGTGTGTTAATTGCGCGAAAATTCGTATTGTGGTCGTTCGAAAATATTGTGGTTCAATCCGAAAGTTATGAAATTTTAGTTTCCGAATGATCGGAAATGGCGCAAAAAACTTTCTGACTTCAGTGCATGATTTTGGAAGCCTCCCATAGGACTCAATGGCACTCAATGCAGCTCCAGCCTGGCCAAAGGAAAGTCACGATACCGAAGCTTGAATGAATAACAAAACTTTCGTACTCATTGTGACAATACAATTTTGTTGCACAAATTGACGCAAAGCACGAAAAAGTCATGGAAATTAACAAAAAAATTGCAGAAAATACGCACAGTTCTAAAAGTTAGAAAAAATACAAATTTTTGCCATTTGGACTCATTCAGACTTTAATGAATGGACCCCATAAATTTGCTCTTTATGTTGACTAGACCTTTCAGAAGACTAAGGATTCATCCTCAAATTAAAATTAATCTAACTTTTGACCTAAATAACAAAGGAACAACCACAGTAGCTGAATATGTTATCCTTTTCTAATTTGGCATATAATTTGGCGAATTTTTTCATCCATTTTGCAAAACAATCCGCCAATGGTGAAACGCGGACATTTGCCGCGAATCCATGCCTGCCAAAACATTTCGCCCATCACTACAATACACTATTCAAACTCAAAATATGGATGGATGATATGGACTTTAAAGGCCCAGGATGGGGGGTGGGTTTGTGAAATCCCAACAGATTTTGTGAACTTGGGTCAAATAATGCAATCCAATCATATCTGCCTCTTTCCCTAGTTGTCACTTCTGGTCTCAATGCCTGTACCAAGCTGTAGAGATCTCCTGCTTGGCACAGGTTTTGCAGACAGAACTGATAACATCTCCTCCTTGCACTCCCTAGGTGAATATTTTGCAAAAAATGTATCCATAGTATTATATATGTGTAGAAGAGCCATGAATATAATATAAATTATATATTGTTATAAACAGTGCTTAGTGATGCCCTCAGTTATAATCAGTGCTTAGTGGTGAAATGTACCTCTATTGCCAAGTATAAAGATATCCTTGATAAATGTCTTAATGCAGGACTGAAACAATGGAATCACAGTGAAATGGTGCAATAAAGAAACTTTAATAATCTTTTAATTATGGAGTTTTTTTAATTTATGGTGTATATACTTTTATACATTTATGCAATGATTTACAGAGATTATACACCATTCACATCAGTGGCAATGAAGCTTACAATCCCTATAACTTTTATACACAGTAGGGCCAATAGTATCAGGAGCCAATTAACCTGTCTGTATGTTTTAGGAGTGTGTGTGTGTGTGGGGAGGGGGGGGGGTGGGGGTTAGAGTACCTAGAGGAAACCCACACAGACAAAAAGAGGACAGATAATGTATATACACATTTTGTCAGCTGTATTTTAATATAACTAAGTATCACTTACCCAACTCTTTGTGATATTACTATCACTTTAAAAGTAATGGTAAGGTCAGTATACATTTTATGGATGTGTTGTTTTTAAAGTAACATAAATGACTTATGAACTGTTCATCATGGCCCTTTGTAAATGAGTCTTTTAAGTTTTCACATGTCTTATTTCGGTTACCAGATCACCCCTTTAAAGCCTAATGCAACAGGAAATAAAAGAGATGCTGCATGAAAAATAAACACAAAAAAATCAAGCAGTAGAATTGTTGTTGCCTCCAATAGAGAAGGATTTCCATACATTTTTTTAGTTGTAGCTGTACTCTGGAACCAGTCTGTGGCTTATACAAGATACGTTACACTCTTAGTCATTTAATGCATGAATGGGCTCAAACAGATGGATGGACCTGCCTTATACACCTTAGTGTATGCCTATTTGCCTTTATCTAGTGTACTGTGTTTTTATTTATTTATTTCTAATACATCAGTCTTCCACCTTTTCCTCTAGAACTATATGTGATAATTGACCCGACAATCGTTGTTCACAGTTTGACATGCCTTCTCATATTCACACTCAAAGCTCTAGTTTAATGGAAATGAGGAAACAGTTCCTGTCAAAAAGCTATTATTTACACTGGAATCAGAATTTCAGTAAAGTGTGGCCAAAGATGAAATTTGATAAATTCCAGAATTTTAGACATGAGCTCAATGAATATGGCATGTGCTAAACATATCTTTTGCCTATTCTTTTAATTAGGAAATATTTATGGTTTATGCTATTTCTGGCAGTAAACAAGAATATGAAGCCAGTTTCACTTTTGCACTTTCTGTCACTTCCTGATCCCAGTGAACTTTAAAGGAGCTGATAAAACTATTTACCAGTTCTTCTGACATTGGAACTGAAATTTGGACCACAGTGGCTTTAATAACAAGTAAACAATGATGGATCCTTTGAGAAATTAGTTAAATGGCATTTCAGAACTTTATTGTGCATCATTGCATCCCAGAAATTAAATGCTGTGTACTACATATATGAACCAAAGCAGCAGCGAGAAAGTCACTGTAGAACAGCATTTACACTTGAACATTAGCAATTATCAGAAGAAAACAAGTATTTACACAACTGAATCATTTCTTTAACTTACAAAATGAGCAAAATTTCAAAACTCTAGCAAAACTGGGTCTGTCTTAACAGAGCTATGTTTTGTATACTTATATAGTAGTAAGTAGGCATATAATATATGATAAGAGAGAGTTTACAAAGAGGACAGTGTAAGATATATCAAAATCATAAGTGCAGGGCTCTTGAGTTTTACTGCTAAGCATCTCTTTAGCTTTCTTCCAGTGGCTCACTGTTCTTAGGCAATTTTACTTTTTATTATAAATTACCATTGTGTCTCATGTAGCATGAAAATATAATACTGGTGTCTTTATAAAAATGTATTTTCAGTTGAATCCATCATGTTCATTGTTGTCACCTATCTATTATTTTTCTTACAGAGATGTTGATTAAATCAATACCACATTGTCAAATCCTCAGTGATTGGATTATAAAAAGATGTGGAAGACAAGCTTGACCCAAATTGATTCACCTTATATGTAATTAAACACAGAATTCACAGTTATAGTTAGCCTGACATCTAAAACATTCAGGGGCATACATATTAATCTTCACCTATCCATGTTTGTGCAACTGACTGACTCAGTTTATTAGCAATCAATTGCTCTGGCTTGCTTCCAAATTACAAAGGAATCAATTGCTCTGGCTTGTTTCCAAATTAAAATGTTTTTAACACAAAACTTTTGATTTGTTTTTTCAACAAGCAGGTCTCTGAATTTTTATTTTTTTTAAAAAACACTATATTTTATGTGGAAACTTTTTATTTTTGTCAAAATGCTCTCATGAAAAAGGAAACACTTTTATATTTTTTTGCATGTCATTCGGCAACAAATCAGATAAATTGATTGCTAAAAACCGAGTGAGTACAAGAACTCATATTTTCATTAGTTGGTTGCTCTAACATGGTTGGGCGAAGATTAATGAATCTGCCACTTACTATTAACTGTTACAGTATGTATATTTGCTGAGTATACCTTGCTATAGGCAGACATATGCAGAAAAATAATGCAGAGACATAAATTAATCTAATTATGACTAATTCATTTTAACACAGGTAACCATTGTACTTCTAGTGGTTATTTATGTATATTTGGTATGGCACTGTACTGGTTTCTGAGGACAATGTTTCATTGAGTTTCTACTGTGGGTAGGTCAGAGTAAAGGAGTTATTAGAAACCATAATTCGGGTTCAGGTTTTTTGACACCAAAAGCTGATTTTGTTGTGGGGATAAAAACATGTTCTTGTCAAGATTTATTATGTGACAAAACTGAGACAAAATCGAATGCAAAAAATACGCCATCAAAAATCTGTCAAGATCATGTAGAAGTCAAAAGCAAATGTCACTTTTACTGCAAGATGATCTTTTCTTTGCTTTGTGGTTTTATAGTTTTTTTTGGGGGGGGGTTATGCTGGCTTTTATACAACAATACAAAATAGTTGCAGGTTTTGCATTTTTTTTTTTTTTGCAACTTTTTTTGGTGCTGTTTCAATTTGGATCTTTTGATAAATTACTGAAACTTGTGGAAATGAGTTTAGTGGTTAAAAAAAAACTATAAAACCACGAAAATCCAAATATTAATAAATGCCCCGCTTAAAGTGGACCTGTCACCCAGACATAAAAAGCTGTATAATAAAAGCTCTTTTCAAATTAAACATCAAACTCAAAATCATTTTTTCATTGCCACATCCATACCTATTATAAAAGCATTTAAAAATCCCAGCTGTCAATCATATATTGCCTTCCCCTACTTTCACTTTCAATTCAGAACTTCTTAGATGTTGCTGCACTCCTCCCATTCCCCCTCCCTCCTCACCATGTCATTTTGTAACCAGTGCATTGGCATTTATATCAGGTCCGCCCATACTGGCACAGAAACAAGATTTTGGCAGGATGCAATGCCTGCTTTGATAACAGTGTCCACAAAATGGCCCCTGCCTGCTTGCTGCAATTGTGAATTCTAAGGCTGAAGAAAATAAGATTTAAATAATTTATATAGTGTACGTAAAGTTTATTTTGTTTGACAAACACAATAGAAAACAATTTGGAATTATTTCTTAAGGTGACAGGTCCCCTTTAAAGTAGTAAGCTAAAGGGAGAGCATTCAATAGAAGTTATACACTAGTATCTATGATAAATGTAGCTTGGGTCTTATTTCTCTTTATCTCTGTATTGGCTCTTTATTTCTCTTAAAAGAAGTTATAAGCAATTTATGCAGTATAAGCAGAACTCCTCAGATAAGAAAAGTTAAATTGTAGCTCCTGCTAGTATATAAGCAGAAAATGATGAAGAAGGAATAATTTTTTCACATAATAAGACCTTTTACTATCTACTTAAAAAAGAATAGTAAGCGTTGTCATACCTATAAGCAGAATAACATTGAAACATCATATTTTTATTAAAGGAGTTATTTCAGTATTTAATGTCAGTTCTATATGAAATCATTACAACTAAAACTATTTATTTAACAAATTTAAATGTGTACCTAAAACATTTTTTAGGGAGGAGAATTAAACTCTGCTGCCAGGATCTTCCTGCTCTCTCCTAAGAGGGAACCTGCTCAGCCTCACTTAAGCTCTCTTGCATAGATGCCTGTTAAGCAAAGGAAAGCTTACAAAATCCTTCTGCTAACATTCAAAGCCCTTCACTCCTTTGCTCCTCACTACATTTCTTCACTGATCTCCCTGCATGTTCCTGGTCGTCTCCGCTCCTCTCAGAGCCTCCGTCTTTTTACACCATCCACACCCATTGCACTCTCTCGTCGTAAACCTTTCTATCTCGCTGCTCCTTACCTCTGGAACTCTATCCCTGAATCCCTCCGTAGGGAAAACTCACCCACTCTCTTTAAGAAAAAACTCTTGTTACCTTCTGGAGCACTAAAACATTACTTTGCCTAGTTCTGCGCTTAAGGGCAAATGCCCATACCTGATGCACTCTTACCTTCCAGTTTGTGCCTCTATGTTACCCAACCACTTAGATTGTAAGCTCTATGGGCAAGGACCTCCTTCCTACTGTTTCTCATACCACATGGCACTTACTCCCTGTGTATTTATACTTGTTTATTGTATTTATTATAACACTTGTCCTTCCTGTGTGTAAATTGTGTATATTGTAAGATTGTACAGCGCTGCGTACCCTTGTGGCTCTTTATAAATAAAGTTATGCATACATACATACATACAATACAAAAAAAGACATACACTATTCTATATATATATATATATATATATATATATATCTGTTCCATTGACGCACTCACCAATCACAGGCCACATGCCGGGTTCTCACCAAAAAATATTCGTATAGCGACAGTAGAAAGCACTCATGGCTCAATCTGTTCAAAAATATTAAAAAGTTTTTATTGCTCCACACTCACATAATGTGAGTGTGGAGCAATAAAAACTTTTTGATATTTTTGAATAGATTGAGCCGTGAGTGCTTTCTACTGTCGCTATATATATACTGGGCAACAGTGTATATAGACACCCCTTCTAACTTGCTTATACAAGTGCCACTATATTGATCATACAGGGTATTGTGCATCCTATTTTTGGGTATAGTTTGCAGAGGTTCCATTTCTAATTCTGCCCAACAATGCCCCCTCCCATTTGCACAAACCAAGGTTCATACATAATTGGTATGTAGAGTTGCAGACTTGACTAGCCTGCACAGAGCCCAGACCTAAACCCAAATGTACACCTCAGGGAAGAATTGGAATCCACACTATTGATTTTATGGCTTAATGGAAGTAAATCCCAACAACAATAAATTTTTATAGATATTATTTGCAAAGGAATGAAAATAATTTTACATGATTGGCAATTTTGTAGGATGGTTCAGTATCAAAATATAAGGTTATATATATCCAGATTGTCATCAGACCCAAGAAGACTTATTTGGGTGCATTTTAAAATATGTAGATATTTTACTACTGTACCCCTTCTTTTGTAGTATATAGTTATCTTTGATTTTATTTTTGGTATACTGTGCAGTGGCATGTATTAGTAGTTAATCTTTCATACGCTGCAGTAAGCTCTTGCTTCATACCACCAGGAGAAGCTGTGTATCCATATGAGTTTACAGATTAAAATCTGGATTCTTTATTTCAGCATATTTTAAACCAGCCATCCTGGAGCATGTAGCCACAAAGCAGATTGCCAGTTTAAGCTCTGAGATAAGATAAAAAGCTTTTTGTACATTTCTTGGACTCTGCAGGTTGTTTACTTGTACTTGGAAAAAGTTCAAAAACAGCAGCTTGAAAGCTGCTTCGACCTAAAGTTCTCTTCCTTCTTTTGATGTCTCTTTGTTCACTTTAAACAGTAAAATAAAAGAGCAAATGTAAAAGTTGCATCAGTAACATAATAATCCTTAATATGTAATGGGTAATATTGAACTTGTTTAAAGTCAAGTAGTAGTCATAGGACTATTGTGGGGCATTCAGTCCACCTAACTATGAAAATAGCTTGACAATGTAACAGTTTATTTAATCTTCTGTTCAAAAATGTGATTGATTGAGATGTTCCTTTCAAACTTGACTGCATGGTATTTGACCAAAAAAGTGGCTACTATATAATGTGCAAAATGCACACAGATGTGAATCTGTAGTGTTTTATAGTTAAAGTTATACATACATTAGGACATACAGTACATACATGTAGTTTTTCTGGTGTCTTCAACATAAAAAAAACCTTGTTGCCTTACTGACTATAAGCAAAATAAAGACAATAAAAGAATGTACTGTATCTTAACTGCGTTTATTTGATTTCCCCCTTCAGGAGTTCCTGCACTATTGCTCTTAGGGTTCCAATATATAGAGAGGTTAGGAGCAGGGATGAACAAATAATTCCACCCACAATAGTTTTGTGGTTAAATTCAAGGCTTTAACAATTTTTTTCATTCCACCATTTCTCCATGCAAAAACACAGATGTCAGAATTATCTGCCCCTTTCCTTTCACATTAACCTTTAACCAGTGGAATTATAGCCATCCCTCTCCCTGTCTGCCTGGGCAAGACTTTGGAAGAAATTGGCTACATGGGAGGCTTTTATATAAAGAACAGGTTTAGCATAGTGCATAAGAACCTTCTCTAACGATGTAAGGCAATGTATATCCTATTGCAAAGCTGAAAATGCCTTAACCACTATAGAATTTTTCCTTTCCATCGACCTCGATGCATTTTTGTGAAATTTTACATTTAAAAAAAATTTCCGCATGGCAAACATTGCTTGCTTATTACTAATTAAGAGTTTTCTGTGCTCTCTGGGAATGATAATAATGATACTTATACCACCCCACTGATATTATGGATGGATAACTACTAAACTCATACTGAATGCCTTTACAGAATGCCTTATGGGTAGCATACAGAGAATGGAATTACCCATAACATGTTTTTTTTTTATCTGGTTTATCAGAATAGTTTTAATCCGCTATAAAAAATAAAAGGCAATATATAATTATTTTTTTTGTTATCAGTGGGTAGCAGTCTTGAGTTTCATACCAGCCCACAAGGAGTTTGTATGACCTCCCTATGTTTGCATAGGTTTCCTCCTGGTACTGCAGTTGTGTTTCACACTCCAAAAAAATACTGGCAGCATAGCTGGCTCCTGATAAAACTGACCTTACTGTGTGTGAATATGATAGGAACTTTAGGCTGTAAACTTCAGTGGGTCAGAGACTAATGTAAATGATGTATAATCTCTATAAAGCCCTCTGTAAATGTATCGCCATAACAGATATTAAATACATAATAAGAATCTCTTAATAAACATTAAACCTTGAAGAAACTGTACTATAGCCAAACATACAGTCTGAGCAGCAGGCATAATAGACAGAGAAGTGTAAGAAAGTAAGAGCAGCTGAAATGTGTGCCTCACTAGTATTGTACATAAAACTACTGTGATGTCAAAATTCTGCATTGGTTCATGTGCCTCATTAAGTTGTAATGGTCTGTTGTGGCTTAGTAGACCTTTTATGATCTGCAGGCCCTTTTCATCACTATTGTCAGCTTCAATGGAGATAAGCTTCAGTTATAAAGATAAATTGTAATGGGCAAAAAATTGAACAGAGCTGATGTCAGTAACATTTGCCAGCTGTATTAGTGAATTTCTATAAAGAAAATATTTCTATACTGTTTTGTATGATGAACAGAAAATGAAAGTATCATTCTGAACAAGTTAGAAAAAACGGTCCCAAATTATCTGATAACATAAAACATAAAATAGTTCCCTTATACACTAAATAACTATTTTCCTTCTAACTGTTCATAGGTAAATTATACATATAAATTTGCAGTATTAAAATAATGCACTGTAATGATTTATTTTCAACAACCTTTATGTGCAGTAAATATAGTATGAACAAGGAAAAAAGACTTGTGGGAAACTACACTTGGCCAGAAGAACTCAAATGACAATTTAGTCCTGTCTGTTATAAACTTCAAATTAGACATACATAGTAATAAGCAAATCTGTCCCGGCCAAAAATTCGGGAAACACGTAAAATGACGAGCATTAAAAAAAAAATTGCTGTGTGTGTCAAAAAATTTTTTGTTGCGTGTTGATGCGCATAGAAAAAATTGGCATACAAATCATTTTTTTATGCACTGGATGGGCGCACAACTTTTTTTGGCATGCAGCAAATTTTTCCACAGCAAATTTTTGTGCCCATTTGCCGTAACAATCCGCTAATTGCAAAATTTGTAAATTTGCCGCAAATCCATGCTTGACGAAAAATTTCACTCATCAATAGAAACACATTTTCCTCATTATATACAGTATATAAAAAAACTAGCTTTCATAACCATTTTATAATTACTCACCACACACAGGCCACTTTTGGGCACCATATTTTTTAAGCAGCCCAAATCGAGGAGCCAGAGTGTCCAAAAACTGCGCTTCATAGACTTCTTCATTAAAATTGTCTAAAGCACTTGTTCTTTTATTTGTCAGATGACAGTAAAAAAAGTTTTTTCAGGTAACTATAGCTGGACTATAGTTGGAAAATGCAGATGACTTCTATTCAAGTTAGAAAAGGGGGTGCTATACAAACTCTTCAGCGCCATACATTTGGTTCACCTAAAGATACCCTGTATTTAAGCTAAATAGATCCATTTTATCCATCTTTGTACATCAAACTTTCAATTCTTTAAGTAACCTGGTCACTCTCTTCATTTATTCCATGTTATTTAATTTGCCATTTTTTTTTTTTGGCATTTCAGCTATTATGGTACAGGTATTGGATCCCTTATCCGGAAACCTGTTATCCAGAAAGTTCCAAATTACAGAAAGGCCATCTCCCATAGACTCCATTATAAGCAAATAATTCTACATTTTAAAAATGATTACTTTTTTCTCTGTAATAATAAAACAGTACCTTGTACTTGATCCCAACTAAGATATAATTAATCCTTATTGGAGGCAAAACAATCCGATTGTGTTTATTCAATATTTAAATGGTTTTTAGCAGACAAGTTGTGGAGATCCAAATTATGGAAAGACCCCTTATCTGGAAAACCCCAGGTCCTGAGCATTCTGGTTAACAGGTCCCATACCTGTACGTACGATTTACGTGAAGGCAGTTCAAAAATGTAGATAAAATAGAGATTGATTTTTATTTATGATAAACATGGGAGGCCTTGTTAAAAAAAGGCTGGGAAATATTGACTTATATATAATTTAACATTTGCACAATGGAGCACTAGTGTTTCAATTGGTGTTTTTGCTGTTTTTTTTTAATGATAATTGGGGGTTGATGGCTATGTATACAGCTTTCCATTGTTGCCTGTTGGAAGGATAACCACAGGTGTTCTGATTGCCACCAGTAGCAATGAATAAAATTCCTGGTTTCTTTCGGCCTTTGGGCTTGTCAAACAGTGGGATTAGTAGCTGCGTCTTATAGCTTGCCAGAAATAGTTTGCAGAGCTTTTTATTGCAGTATAATAGCCTATTTGTTCCATAGAAAACAAAGGAAACAATTTCTAGCCAATAGCTGCTATTTTCTCCCTATGTGACGTCTTCAGAAAGATAGAAAACATATTTCTTTAATGTCAGTTTGTAGTTTTTTTAACGAGCTTTAAGTTTAACTATATAAAAATGTAGGTTTTGCCAAAATTTTCCTTGTCACTCACTAGCCTATAAAGGGAAAGTAGAAAGTATATAAGCAATATCCAGTGATATTTTATAAATTCTCACATTGTGCCCTCTTGGGGCCCTTAGTTACCTGAAATCATATAGTACATGTGTCTGTATATGCTTTTGTATTTGTATTCTATAACTGGAATTGTTGCCAAGGCTAACTTACTTTGTAAGGCTATTGATGTGTTGATGTTTATTGCATTCTTCCAGATATCTTCAGTGTAAAAACTAAAGTTTATGACTGACACATTCCTGCCAAGCTGAACATTCTCATACAGAATAGATATCACCTCATGATTCTCCTTGGCTGACATTGTTAGTATCTTACATAATCTTTCACTGATCCCTTGGTTATTGGAGCTGAGATGTGAGGATCTCAATAATAAAACAAAGACAAATATCATGGGGAAAGCAATTGCAATCTACTGTAAATGAAAAAAAGCAATTTAAAACCAAAACAGTGTTAAATACAATGATAAAACAAAGAACAGCTACAAACCTAAATGCAAAAATAATATTTATTAAAAATGAGCTAAAATATAGAGAAACCTTAAAAATTGATTACACATAAAAATACAGTACAGCCGTGGTGTTTGTACACAACGTTGAGTTCATTTATTACAGGCGGAAGAAAACATAGGAACATAAACTGAGCTGATATTTCATGGGTATAGTAGTAGATCATAAAGTCGGGGAGACCTTATCTGTAAAGAAAGCTAATCATATTATATATACTGAATATTTCTGGCTGACATGTATGATCATCACCCTGTGTACTTGATACCCTAGTGATGCTTTTGAGGTATTAAAATGTTCATAGCATCATATAGAGTTAATACTCTGGATGGAAATATCTTCCAGCACTAGCTGTAATAATCTAAGATAACTGTGGCTACATGTGTAATTTTAAGTTTAGATGATTTGCGTTATCTATAAACCCAAATGCATATGGTCATAAATGCTCTGAATTATTGATAAAGAATAATGACAGGTTTGCTTATGCCTGTGCAATTTTTTTACTCGGTATATTTTATCTTTTTAAATACAATATATCTACTGAATACAGTGTATGCTGCATACATAGTGTTATACAGTATATACTATTATAATATATATATTATATATATTATAATAGTATATATTTGCAGTTTAATATTGGTCTAATGAAGAATATTACATTGTGAAAACAAAATTTTTGTTCTAATTAATGCTTTGTTTGCCCATTTCTGACATTTATTACATTATCCCCCTATGTCACCAAGCAATACTTCAGCTGACTTAGATGTAAGAATTTTGTACAAGCATGAGTAAAAATTCCTATTTTAATATGATATTTTTTATCTCATGACAAAGAGGTGTACTCTAAAGTACTTTCTGCACATTTACTGTTCTTTGCTGGCTGAAAACATAGTTCTATGTGCAATTAAAATGAAATACCATAATGCATTCAATTGTAAAAAAATTAAAACTTGGTATGTTTGAGAATGTATTTAAAGTGTAATATTACTGAAATGTAATGGTAAGATATTGTAATGGAGATAGGGTTACCCATTAGTGATGAGTGAATCTGTCCCGTTTCACTTCGCCATAAAATTTGTGAAATGGTAAGAAAATTGGCTAAACGGCGAAAAATTTGCGCAATTTTTTTTTTGCCGACCGCGTAGGTTTTTTTTATCGCCCCCGCGCCCTTTTTAACGGGACTGTGCCAAATTTGACGTGACCGCAGCCTTTTTTGATTCGATATTTGACGCGTAACGTATTTTTTTTGACGCACGTTGAAATTTTCTGCGGTGAATTTTCACAGAACTTTCGTGAAACAATTTGCCAATGGCGAAATGCGGAAATTATTACTATTACCCATCTTTTCTTGGGAAAGAAAATATTCACCTTCTTATTTTATACTCCTTACCTTTTAGTATTATTGGTGCCAAATAACATATTTATCAGTTCACCATAAAGAAATTTCACAGCTCTCTATTCACATTGTGAGTTAGGAAATGCCTGTGCACAGGATGCAAAGGAGTTCTGTACTTGCCCTATGAATGGCTTGCCTCTGGCATGAGGTACAGAGAGCATATGGCTGGGGTCTTCTTTAATGACCACTGTTATATTAATAGAATACAATTTAATATTAAAAGGAAAGAAATATTACTGAAAACAATACTTGACTTTGAAAGAGATATTGACATATTAAAGGCTTGTGCATTGATGTGATGCTCTCTACCTGTCAGCATTGAATTCTGATAGGCAGGCACTACTATGTTGAGATAAAAAAGAATACTGGCTGTGCTCAAGAGAAAGCCCCACTACTCTGCCTGGTCTAACATGTAGAAAGACAGAGAAAACACCAAGGAGACTGTTCCAGGTCTGTAGTAAGAAAAAAACAACCTTTTTTTAAAACCATTTTACTATGAGTTAATTATGTAGCATCAAGTTACAAGTTAATTAGTTTCAAGTAATCACTGTAAACTGTAATTGAATAACAAATAAGTAAAAACATAAAATGTACAAGTGAAAAGACACCCCTTAAACCCACCAGTAGTTGTGGAAATGTTCTGACTCAATTCTACCAGCCTCTGAAAATGGCTTTGCCCTAAATTACTGAAATATTGCTTTTCCTTACAAACTAATACTAAGCTGCAGGGGCATTTATATTGAAGGAAAATGTTTTACAGCACTCTTCTACACTATTCAGGCCTTGGAACATTATTTGAGATGGAAGATTAATCAGTGAGGGCAATTTATGTAATAAGCAAGTTTGTATTATTATTACCGCTATGCTTAAACGAAAATGTGCAGTAAGTACTGGCTGATACCTAGGAGGCACTTGGTCATACAAGGGGTGGGATAAGCACTGGGCTCTGTTGATGAATGAGGCTGGTCATTGATAAACAATTAACAACTTTTTTATCGGACTCTAATTTAAGATTTTGGACCAGTTTGGTTGCATTTGGCCAAATTGTCCAACATTACCTACAGAGGTATTTGCAACAAGCCATTAACAGTTTATTTGAGCCTGCCTCTCCTCGATATGATTTACTCCATTTTCTATTGAATAGTTTTTGGCTTTGTTGTCTTTCATTTAACTGCATCTAGCATCCTGAGAATAGGAGGGGATCTACCTTTTAAATCCCCCCATGACCTGTAATAAATCTGCATTATTTGTATTTGTCTACATTTAGTAGCATAATATGCTCAAATTAAACTTGGATATTGTTTAACTAATAAAACACATGGTAAATGACTGATGTACAGTCCTTGAAGATTGATATGCTGGATTTCATTTAAAAAAATCTTATATCCTGTATCGCATGATCTCTTTGTTCTTAGTGTTCAGTATCACTTACAGAAGGATTATATTAATTATGGAATAGTATAGGGATTTTACTATGTGTAGTGCAAATCTTGGAAATAGACAACCTTGACCTTTGGTTTATGTGTCTATTCCAAGGCTATTCTCTACTTTATGTGAATATTCAATGCAGTGGCATTCAAAGAAATAAAGTGTAATTGCTTATTTATTGTGCAATAGTGAAGCACTGGTACATTTATGTAGTAAAGCTATGATGAGAGTTGTAAGGCAGAAAGCAATACATTTAGATGCAAAGGGAGGATGGCATAATACCAACAGTTTTAGAGAGAAACATAATATGTCATTTACCTCAGTTCCCTTCCTCCTCTGTTACTGGCAGTGATGAGGCCTTTGCTGCCAGGATTTTCTAGATTGCTTATCTAGCATAATTTAATGCGAGTATATAATGATCTCCATGTGTAATGTCCCAGTCCTGGGAACACAGGTTGTACTAAATCTTAGTATTATAATAAAGACCCTGCTTCTTATAGCACTCACATTCCTTATAGTAATCCTAAAAGTCAAGCTTTCTTTAACATCTCTTTTTTTTCACTATTGCCCTTTAAAGATGAACCTTTAAGTATATTAGACTGGTTAATAATTTACAGTTATAATTTGGTAGAGAATGAACTTTATAAACAATTCAGGTATTAGTAGATGCTATACCAAAATTATAAATGCAGCTTCCTTCTTCTCCTTCTTGGTTTATAAAAATTAAAATTTAATTTTAGTTGCACATCCAAGTTCGCTTTTGGGAGCTGTTGTGCATCTGAGCCGTCATTTAGGGCCTGGTATGGAACAAAACACTAATTTTGCATAACAAATTATTAGACTGGAAAGTTTAACACAATATTGTTCTTCCACCACAAGCATGTGACTTTACATTATATATGTAGCAGACCATATTAGCAATTCCATTAAGAAAACTGGGCAGCATAATCAGCTAAGGCTTCAGTGCACTCTTCTTGGCCACAGGCATATTCCTTCTTAAAGCTAAATACAATAAAGGAATACAGTAAGTAAACATTTCTGGCTTGTTACTACCTATGAACAGAGCCAGAGTATCTTTGCTAACAGCCTTAGGCATGTGATGTATTAACCTAAGATTAATTCCATGGAAGGATTTAATTACCATTAATGGAGAAGGAAAGGTAAAATCACTTGGGGGTGCCAAAATGTTATGCAACCTCCAGGATCACTCTCTTGCAGCTACCCCGGGCTGGTGCAGTTTTCACCTAACAGGAGCACAAGCCGTGGTATAAGATAAGCGATTACAATCATTGGGGGGTGTCTAACATTTTGGCACCCCCCCCCCAGTGATTGCACATTTCCTTCTCCTTTAACTAGAATTTTTACCGGATATTTACTTATCATGAGCGGCCCTCCACCTCTAACATATTGGCAGTCCCCCCCCCAGTGATTTTACCTTTCCTTCTCCATTGAAAATGTAATTTCAGTGCTTTAAAAATAGTTTTTAAATGTAGCATTGTAAACTTATTGCATATTAATTAGTAATTATTTGCATATTAATGAGTATATATTTTTCTGTTTGGTGGTTTGCATATTATAGAAAAAATAATGGATAAAAGAGCTTTGACTATAGATGCTATAAAGCAACTGCCCCTAAACAAATGGAACGGAAATACAAATTGGCTTTCATGAGGCCACAGCTCACTGACTTATCTAATATATAACTAATTCTGCTTTTCCTGTTTTAGGAAGTCAGTTGAGACTTTCTATCACCCTTATTATAACATGGCTACATAAGCAGCGCTTGTTATTATAAAAACCTATATACTTTAAGTCAAAAGCACATTTGCACTTTTCATTTGAATTAAAAATATTATTTTTAAAACATAATTGCACAATCATGGTTTTGTTCAGCTCAAGTATGACATATTGACAAAAGTATCTTTAGTGGACTTCTCTCAATATAATTGTACTCTATTAGATATAATTATTTAATTGACTTGAATATGTTTCCCGTAGGCAGTTTATTCAGACTGCACTGCTGATAATTTCTGTCTAAATTTCTAACTGAAATATTATCACAGCTCAATAGCCCAAGGTTTTTCCTAAAAGAGGCTTTTATTAGGGTTCTTTCAATAGATTTTTGTGTATATGCTGAAATTAAAATTAAAAGTTGCAATGACTGTACACATTCCAAGGCTCTAGATTAGAAATCTATACCTGCCACTTGAAATAAAATGTCTCCTTTTTTAAAATCCATTATAAATCTGCATTTAATGTTTGAGAACGGATGCAATTTACTTGAAAAATATGTGTGTGTGTGCGTGTGTGTGTGTAAATAATTTACATCCTATTGTAAAATATAAGGATATTAGAACTCACCAAGTGCCATGACCATATAAGGATGAAGGATGAAAGGCAAGTGCTTTTATACAGGTCATGGAACTCTGAGGTGACTTGTAACACCCTCATATTTTACAACAGCTGGTACTTTATTTATTATAATACACAAATTTTAGTGAGTCATGTGACAGAAATGACATCACTGACCACTGATTATAACTGATTTTCATCTGTTGTATTCATGTATAATATAAAGGATATTTGTGGCCCGTGTGTGTGTGTGTATATATATATATATATATACTGTATGTAGCTGTTATCCAGAACTGGGACCTGAGGCTTTCTTGATAAGGGGTATTTCCGTAATTTCGCCATTTCTTAAATCTACTAAACAACATTTAAACATTAAATAAACCTAGTAGGATAGTTTTGCCTTTGATAAGGATGATTATATCTTAGTATGGTTCATATACAAGGTATTGTTTTATTATTACAGCGAAAAAGGAAATAATTACAAAACATTTTTTTAATTATTTAATTAAAATAGGGTCAGGTGACCTGTAATTCAGAGCTGTCTGGATTATGGGTTTCTGAATAATTGATCAAATACCTGTGTGTATGTATAAATATGTATGTATATATATATATATATATATATATATATATATATATATATATACAGTATTTATTAAACTGAATATCAAAATAAGGCATCTGTATTTATTTTTCATTCACAAGAGGAATGTTTGTGTTTATGCTATAATGGAACACTATGAAACAAAAATGGGGTAAAATGAATACAGCATTTATTTACACTTAAATAATAAGAATGGTGTCAGCATGTACAAAGAACATGTTTAAAGCCCAGGTTTCTATATGAGAACACTCCTTTACTGTACAGAGAGAGATTCCTTCTGGACTGCCTCTGCCTACACACTGAATGCCCCACATTTTGTTACCAACAGGAGCTCCTCTTCTGCCATGAGAGAGATTCAATAGCCCTTCTGTTTGTACTAAATCTTCAGTGTCTCCCTAGGAATGCTGTCATCTAGCACAAGCAGTAATAGCTTATATATGAATCAATTCACCATGCAGACGCAGGAGAGAGCAATCTTTATTCCTGCAGTGAAATTACCCTGCAAAGGTTTTGCAGCTGCTACAACAGAAAAATACAAAGGATAGCCAAATATTCCCAAAAACACATTATAATAAAATCAAACATAAACATTACACTTATATGATTAAAACATTACAGTAAAAGTCCTATATTTGTATGTTAAAGAGAGGCACTTGAGTTTAGCATTTAACCCTTACCTAAAACCTTATAGGAGGAGTGGATCCAGAAAGGGAAAATAATCCTTCCTGACCCAAACTAAATTCACGAATATTCTCTGGACTATCAATTACCATTTTAAAGCAGAACTAAACACTGAAATGTCATAATTTATAAACAAAAGTTACTGCACCAGCCTGAAGCATTTCTATAGCAGTAGTGATCCAAGCCTTCAGAGTTGTCACATGAGCACCTCATCTTGGATTTTGTTAGTAGTGACAGTGACACTACACATGCTCAGTGGGCTCTGAGCAGCTGTTGAGAAGCTAAGCTTAGGGTTTGGCACAAAATAAGGTTGGCCAGTCATATTAGCTGATGCCGCAGGGCTGATTTTTAAATTCTGATGCAAATTGCATTGGTTTCAGAGCTGCCATGTAATGTGAATTTAAATAAACCATCAGATTTACAGGGTGACTATTATATTCTATATATCCTGTATACTGAGTCAGTCTCTAAACTCAGATAACTGACAGCAGCATAGAGCATGTGCAGTGAATCAGCAAAAAAGAAAATCAAGAGCTACTGGGGCATATTTGGGTGAAGCTCTTCTCTTAACCCATCAATTTGTCATTCAATTACGCTGTTTTGCCTGTATGGACTCTGTAGTTGAACTGATATTCGTGTTTTATCCAAACTGCAGCATAAGGTGCAAAGTGCAAAGAGAGCCTTAGAGGAGAAGGAAATGTAGAATCACCGGGAGGTGCTAAAATGTTAGGCATCCCCCAGTGACTTTATTCACTTACCTGACATCCTGGGCTGGTGCTCCTGTATATGCAGGCGAGCGATCCTCTTCCATCTTCTTTCTTCGCGCTGTCTGTGAATGACCAGTAGTGTGTAAAGCTGCACTTTGACAAAAAAGTAGTTTTTTTTACTCTACTGCACATGTGCGGGCCCCGGGATCACATCGAAAGGAGAAGGAAGGAAGAGAGAGAGAGAAGATCGTTTGCCTGCAAAACTGTGGGGATGTAGTAATTCCATCTTTCCTTCTCCTCTAAAGGGGCCTAAACCCACAAACAAATAAATTAATGTAAATTTACTTAGACATTCATCATCAGAACTTTTGCAGTTTTACATTATTTTTCCTGAGATATGAGTTCTTTGTAAAAGTCAGTCTTTTCTCTCATGATCCAACTATCTAAACAAATTTTCCAGATGCTACTTATGGGGTTATGTAATAAAAGGCACTACATTTGCCCAGGAGCAGTAACCCATAGCAAACAATCAGCAGGTACAACTTACTGGTCACCTGTTTAAAAGCAAACATCTAATTGGTTGCTATTGGTTACTGCTTCTGGGCAAACTTTTATTGCCTTTTATTCCATATGGGGGAAACAGTGATTATTATCAAATAAAATTATATGAAACAGTACAGAAAGTATATGCACTTTTTCATAGTAATTTATAAAGGTGGTTACACAGAAATATACTATTTTTATAATAACATATCTAACATGTTTTCTTTCTTTTTTTTCTAGGCTTTTCAATTTAATCTACCATGGAAAAACTGTTTTGTTATCTGCTGTTCATTGGCATGGCAGTAAGAGCAGAGATCTGTCCAAAGCGTTGTGCCTGTCAAAATTTATCTCCAAATCTTGCAACCCTTTGTGACAAGAAAGGGCTGTTATTTGTCCCTCCAAACATTAACAGAAAGACTGTGGAACTACGACTGGCGGATAATTTTGTCACAAGCATTAAAAGGAAAGATTTTGCTAATATGACAAGTTTAGTGGACCTAACGCTGTCAAGGAATACAATAAGTTACATTACACCTCATGCATTTTCTGACTTGCGCAACTTAAGAGCTTTGCATTTGAACAGCAATCGATTGACTAGAGTTGCCAATGACATGTTTAGTGGTCTTTTAAATCTCCACCATTTGATACTTAATAACAACCAACTAACATTAATTTCATCTACAGCATTTGATGATGTTTTAGCTCTTGAAGAACTTGACCTATCGTATAATAACCTTGAAACTATACCTTGGGATGCAGTGGAAAAGATGGTTAGCTTGCATACACTTAGTCTGGATCACAACATGATAGAACATATCCCAAAAGGAACATTCTCACATCTTCATAAACTAAACAGATTAGATGTGACGTCAAATAAGCTACAAAAGCTACCACCTGATCCTCTCTTTCAGCGAGCCCAGGTGTTAGTAACCTCAGGAATAATAAGTTCCTCTACATTTGCATTAAGTTTTGGGGGTAACCCTTTGCATTGCAATTGTGAATTATTATGGCTGAGGCGTCTTTTAAGAGAAGATGATTTAGAAACTTGTGCTTCACCTCCACTTTTATCTGGACGATACTTTTGGTCTATAACTGAAGAAGAATTTTTGTGTGAACCTCCACTAATCACTAGATACACACAAGAGCTCAGAGTTCTCGAGGGACAAAGAGCAACTTTAAGGTGCAAAGCTCTTGGAGATCCTGAACCTGCAATCCACTGGATATCTCCTGAAAGTAAACTTATCTCTAATGGAACCCGAATTCTTGTTTATGACAATGGAACGCTTGACATTCTCATAACAACTGTCAAGGATACAGGTTCATTTTCCTGTATTGCTTCTAATCCTGCTGGAGAAACAACAAAGACTTCTGTCCTTCACATTATCAAACTTCCTCACTTAGTTAATAGTACAAACCATATTCAAGAGCCAGACCCAGGATCTTCAGACATTTCTACTTCCACAAAGTCTGGTTCTAATGCTAGTAGTAGCAATGGGGACACAAAAATTACCCAGGATAAGAAAGTAGTGGTGGCAGAAGCAACATCTTCCACTGTTCTCATCAAGTTTAACTTTCAAAGGAATATACCTGGAATACGTATGTTTCAGATACAATATAATGGTACATATGATGACTCACTCGTTTACAGGTAAGAACAGGAAATTTCAAAACTATATTTGCATATGTGGTATACACTTGCCATTAGTTTGTGACTCCTTTCTTATGCTACCAACTTTTTTGCAAAGAAAACTATTGGTATATACTTTATCAATTGGTGTAGTATTTAAAGAAGATATTCACCTTTTAAATAAACATTTAGGGATCCCCACTTGTTTATTTATTGAATTATTGACTAACCTATTCTGCATCCCCGGCTTTCCACTGACAATGACTGAAAAAGCTGTTTAACTAAGGCTTCAGTCTAATTATCATTTATTTGCTTCTCTTATTATTCAGGCGTTCTGCTATTCATTTTCTATTCTATCCTGTTTTCTGACTGCCAAATTGCTGATTGGTTGCAAGTGGAACTAATCCCGAGCAGCCAAAAATCAGTCTATCTTCTGATAGTGGCAAAACAAAAATAAATAATAAATTAATAATCTGAATATGTCATTAAAGTATTCACTAACAAATACCAATGTCTAAATCATACTATAATGTTAACATGACATACTCATTACTTTTTTTGTTTTTTTGCTTTTGTGTCCCATGCTACTTCTAACTGACATTCAAATTGTTCTGTAATATTAGAAATTTGTTTTATACCATAAGGGTATCTGTCTTAGCATAAAACATTACTGCACTAGTTTTAAATTAACTAATTATCTTTAATATCCTTATTTTACTTTATTCACTGTTACACAATGGTCTGAATCAAGGACGCAAACAAGCTAAAAAAAAAAAAAAACCTTAAGAAAATGGCGTTGTGAAAAGAAATAAACAAATAGTAACATAGTTACAAAGTTACATAGGGTTGAAACAGGACTAGAGTCCATCAAGGTCAACCCTTCCAATTAAACCCAGCATACAAAAACCTATACTAACCTATCTATACACTCACATACATAAACCCATATTGACCTATCTATACACTCACGTAGATAAACCATATATACTAACATCAATACTAACTGTAGATATTAGTATCACAACAGTCCTGGATACTATGCTTGTTCAAGAACACATCCAGGCCCCTCTTAAAGGCATTAACAGAATCCACCATCACATCACTCAGAGGGCATTCCACAACCTCACTGCCTTCACCACGAAACACCACCTATGCTGCTTTAAATGAAAGTTCCGTCTCTCTAATCTAAAGGGCTGATTGTTTTTATGGGAAAAAATAACATCCCCTATCTCCCTATAATCCCCTCTAATGTACTTGTACAGTGTAATCATGTCCCGTCGCAAGCGCCTTAACCCCAACTGTAACAGTCTAACCTCATAGTTTAAATCGTCCACACGCTTTACCAGTTTAGTTGCACGTCTCTGCACTCTCTCCAGTGATTAATATCCTTCTTAAGGACTGGTGCCCAAAACTGCGCTGCATACTCAAGGTGAGCCCTTACCAGGGACCTATAAAGATGCAAAGTTATGTTTTCATCCCTTGAGTCAATGCAAGACAGCACTTTATTTGCTTTAGTAGCCACAGAATGACACTTCTTGAAATTAGAACTTGTTATCTACAAAAATTGCCAGATCCTTCTCAATTAAGGATACCGCCAACACACTACCATTTAGTGTATAGCTTGTGCTTATATTATTTCTACCAAAGTGCATAACTTCGCACTTAGCAACATTGAACCTCATTTTCCATTTTTCTGCCCAGTTTTCTAATTTTATCAAATCACTTTGCAAAGTGGCAGCATCCTGTATTAAACTTAGAGTTTTGCACAATTTAGTATTGTCAGCAGAAATAGCAACATCACTTTGTATGCCCACCTCCAGGTCATTAATAAAAAAGCAAAGGACCAAGGATTATCCCTGCGGTACTCCACTAACAACACTGGCCCAATTAAAAAATGTTCCACTTACCACCACTCTTTGTAATCTAGTCCTTCAGTTTTCTATCCAATTACATATTTTGAAATATTATGTTCTAGGCCAATATTCTTCAGTTTTATCATTAACTTTCTGTGCGTTACTGTATCAAATGCTTTAGAAAAGCCTAAGTAGATGACATCCACTGCCATTCCAGCATCTGTGTAAAGCACTCTATAAATCAGTGCTAAGCTTGTTTAATACCCTGGGATCAATACCATCCGGTCCTGGACCTTTGTTTACCTTTTTATGTTCAAGTCTCTTTTGAATTTCCTCCTGAGTGACCCATGCATCAGATACAATATTACTAGAATTGGGTCTATTAAAAGGGAAGCCTTGATGCTCACCCACACAAACGTTAGAGATGAGTTCAGTATTATTAGATATCACCAAAAGGGAGAGAATAATTCCTAGTAGGTTCTTGAACTGCCTAAAATAAAAAGTTGTCATTTAGCATATTTACAAACCTACTAGCTTTTTCTGACTTAACCACCCCATTACTCCAGTCAATGTCCGAATAATTAAAGTCCCCCATAATATCAACCCGACCTAGTTGTGAGACCTCCTCCATTTGCAAAAGTATCTGGGCCTTATCCTCCTCACTTATATGGGGTGGTTTATAGCATACACCAATGGTAATTTTCTTTGTAACCTTTAGCTCTGCTGAAATCTCTACCAAAAGGGATTCCACACAGTCCCTGGTAATTTCTTTAGCACATGGCTTTAAATATGACATTACATAAAGTTAAATCCATCTGTAACCCTCCTAAAAAGGGTGTAACAATTTGCATTCACAGCCCAAGTCACACCAAATTAATTAGCAGAAACAGAGTGAAAGCAGATGGTTTGAACCAATGCTTCTCTCACGGAACAAATTCATGAAGGCTCTTTTAGTAAGTTTAACTATAGGTGACCAGTTAAATGGAAGTGCAAAAGAGACTAATGGGGGGAACATAATATATGTGCCTAACAGAAAAAATGGTCACAACAGGGCAAAATTTTAGCTTTGCGACAAATTTGCCTGACAGAAAAATAAAGTTTGCAAAACCTATGCATGTCTTGCAACAGTAGGTTTCAATTTTTTGTTTTGGTTTTTATTACTGTCCACCTTAAATCCTTTAGGACCTGATAACATTCACCATGGAGTACTTAAGGTTAATATTTATTACAACATTATTACACTAATTACTACTATTACTGTTATTATTGTAATCAGTATAATCATTATTATTGACATCTCCCAGCAGCAGCTGCCTGTATAAACTTCACTCTAAAAATCCATCCTTTCTTAGTATAGGACCTATTCATGTTAACCTTCATTCCTGAGTAGTGATGAGCAAATCTGTCCCGTTTTGCTTCACCATAAAATTCACAAAACAACAAGAACATTTGTGAAATGCCAAAAAATCTGCGAAATGCAATTGTCTTATCCTAGTTCATTCTTTCCATTTTTGTCTTTTGTGTATCTGATTTATGCAATCCAGTAAGTCTGGTTTTCTTGTTCCAAATTTGATCTTTATTTAAATTATTGTTTATCTAAACCCTTTGTACTAGTCTACACTGTTTTGCTCTGTCTAGCATAGTAATACATGGCAGAAATAAATGGGCAGATGGCTAATCCATATTTTTCCCACAATGCATCATTTCTTTCCCACAAGTCCAGCATAATAGCAGCCACAAGGTGGCAATCCAACTGATGCAGTTTTGGCTGATTCCTAATTGGGTACAATTAAAAACCTTTTAGATGCTCAGAGTCAAAATTAAATCTGCATGTGATTCTTTAGGTGCAAGTTTAGTGCATTATTTACAGAGGCCAATGTGGGAACTTTGTGGCAGTAGCTATAGATTTCCCCTGCACCAATAGGTACATTTTCATGATGATTCTTTCAAAGGGACTGGTGGAGTGCATTGGCGCAAGAAGTGGTTGTAGAAGCATGTACCTTGGATGGCACTTGGTCGCCTAATTACTCTGGAAAGGTTGCAGGACCATAAATATTATCATGCTTAGTAAATAAGACTTATAAAGGTTTATGTCATTAGAAAGATCCTAAGTACTGCAGCAGAGGCCATTTTGTAAATAATCCCTCAGAATCACATTATTGTTTCATTGTAAGTCTAGCGAGAACTATTAAAGGACATGTCAACGTCTAAAAATAATGTTTTGCCTAATAAAAGAGAACTTAATTCTAAGCAACTTTGCAATATACATTCATTACATATTTGTAATGGCTTTTTAGTTATTTGTAAATATATCTTATGATATTTGAATTTCTTAGTGTTGAGTTAATTTGATCATTTCTGCTGAAACTGAAGAACACCATCTGTTGATGGTGTTGTTCCAGAATAAACATGACAAGGCCCTTCTCTCTTGGTTACTGTCATTGAAGTCCATAGGTCTTAAATGCTACCATAGGAAACAACAGGGACTTGACATAAAAAGAAATGCCTTTTCACCATAGAATAAATAAATATTAAAGTGTGAAGGGCTTATTTCCCATATCCCATACATCATGATTAATGCAATAAAAGAATTCTTCTACAAATGATGTACTATCTGCTAAAATAACAATAACAATAAATATATATCATGTTTTCTACTTTTTTTGGATTTCTGCTTTCCTGATTTATCTCATTGAGGCACTTTGAGAAAGTCTTTCAGAGTAATTTGATGCTCTCTTACTAAAATTAATAAAGCTTTTCATGATAATGTGCCATCATTGTCATGCATATTAAAAATGCCCTACTATTTTTCAACAGCTTTTTCATCAGTGACCATGTAAAATCATTTACTGCATATGTTTTTTAGTGTAGTATGGTTGTAGTGTAGTATGGTCTCTCTGTAGGAAAAGTAATCCCTTAAATATTTCTACTGCAGAAAATTATTTTATAGCATAATCCACTGTCCACAGTGGGGATAATTCAGTTTCTAGGCAGGGGTCCCCAACTTTTCTTACTCATGAACCACAGTCAAATGTAAAAAGACTTGGAGAGCAACACAAGCACATAAAAGTTCATGGGGTTGCCAAATAAGGGCTGTGATTGGCTATTAGGCAGCCTCTATGCACACTATCAACTTACATGAGGCCCATGTATTAATGCATGCCAAGAAAGAAATTTTATCTTGCTATTTATGAAAACTTTTTAATACTTTTACACAATTATCAAGATTGATGGGTCAGCTCAGCAGAATTTGTTAATATGTAATTTTGGCCAATGGAGTGGTTGTGTTCATTGCTGCTTACCTAATGCAAATCACATAAAAGGGAAAAATAGATAAAGACAATTATTTTCCAAATTAGAACAAATGTATCCAGTAATGAAAAGTAATTGTTAAACTTTTAATAACTGACATATTTTATTGAGCTGTGGTCATTATTAAAAAAATTGATTGAACTGTATGCATTCTTCATATGGAAAACTTTATTTAGAACACATCATATTAGCATCCTATTCCTGAACCAGTTTTATGACTAACCTCCTATTGGATTTCAAAATAGTTTTAATTCTATCAGAGAAAGATTAGTGGTCAATAGTGATGAGCGAATCTGTCCCATTTCGCCTCGCCATAAAATTTGCAAAACGGCACAAAAATTTGCGAAACGGTGAAAAATTTGTGAAACGCATTTGTCGTGCGATTTTTTCATCCACGCCTATTTTTTGTTGCCTGCATCTATTTTTTGTCGCCCCCGTCTATTTTTTTGGCGCGCCCGTGCCCAATTTGACACGACTGCACCCTTTTTTATGTGACCGTGCCCTTTTAGACGCGACCACGGCCAAATTGACTTGCGCCAAAACAAATTTCCGTTCAGCGAATTTTCACTGATGTTTGCGAAATAATTTGCCAATGGCGAAATGTGGAAATTCGCTGCAAATCCATGCCTGACAAAAAAATTCGCTCATCACTAGTGGTCAACATTTCCTAACAACAAATGAATCGCAATTTTCCAATGGTGACCTTAATTTACCTTACCTTAGTTATCATACCAATCTTGTCAAGAATGTTGGACCTTCCTTTGTATAACAAATAATTTATTAGTCTGACTGACCTTATCAGAAACCTTCCCATTTCTGTATTTCATTTACTTGGCATATGCATAATCTAACTGATGGTCTTATAATTTATTTATTTTAAAGGCTATAACCTTTATTACTCTTTGCAGTAGCTGTATCAATGCTGTTATGAAACTTGTTGTATCCTTTTATCGATAAATTCCATTGTATTTGTAACTGGTCTAACATTGCTTGCTTTAAACAATAATGGGCTTTCTTGTTGCTTTGACCTAGCAGCATATAAGTTAATATTTCCACATTAAATTGAATTATTTTTGTTATTTGCAAGACCCAAAACTTAGCATATTTTTACTTCGTGTTAGCCTTATCAAACTGATAACGTTTGGTATTATCAGTAATTATTGATATCTTGTGAACATGTCAGTAATAAGAAGACTATAATGATATCAGGGCCAGTATTTATCACATCAATTTGACGGCCCTGATCCAGCCTAAAACTTACCACCTGCAATAAAGCAAACCAATCAGTTTAACGTTACAAATCCTTCAAAAAATGACTTTGACAATCAATTTATTGATATTCATTTAATCTCATCAAAATTATCCCTTTATTATATGTTGACAGAAGATTAACTTTTTCACAATGTATGTATCCATGTTAACTACATTATTGCAAACCAATTACTGAGGCTTAGAATGATATGTATTGTAGCTCTGTTGGTAGGGGATAAAATATTTAACCTCCCATCCAATCAATTCAATAGCAATCTCTGAAAGTATTCTGAATACTTTTTTGATAACACTGTAGGCAGAGTGCCATTGACCTTAGCTGCAGCATAGCTTCTATGTAAAAAAGGAATGGCCTTATGCATGGTAAATGCCTTCTATTGCAAAATTTCATTCTGGTAACCTCCATAAACCCTCCAACATTTATTTATTAATATGATTTATGGTATATCTGTAAATGGCATTTTGCATTTAAAGGACCAGTATACCACCTTTTTCAGTATCAAAGACTTCACATTTTGCTAAACATTTAAAATGTTGCTAATAGTTTTTTAACCAGGAAAGATCTATGGATATATATATATATATACCCACTTTAGGACATCAACATCTACTGGTTTAACTCCATGCCCAATGACTTAGTTCAGAGAGTGTATGTAATTCTTGCGAGTCTCTGCCTGCTTTGTTTCACTGTTGCAGACCAAGTTGAGCTGTTGAGAGAGAGAGATAGTAAGTACGACAGTGGAAACTGAAAAATGTCCAATCAAGTCAAATGCTAAATGCTGTTTTCCACCAGTGCATAAAACAGGATTGCTTTCTGGCAAATGCCTTCTCTATAATTTCCCCTAAGTTTCCTATAATGTTACGATTCTCTTACAAAAGGCTATAAGTGTATGTTGACAGTTATGGTTGGATATAAGAGTAGTCACAAATGTTTCCAAATGTAAATATAAAGACATAGCCTGCAGCAGGCAGACCCAATATCCAGACACCATAAAATTATGATAGCATTATTAGCCCCTATGCTAAACATAATGCAGCAGAAAAATGTGATTGCTTTGCCTTAAATAAGGTCTAGTTTCCATTTTTAACATGATGTAATTGAAACACTGCAATGCTGTTTTTCTTTTTTCACGGTGTCAAACTGCATGAAGGTGTTGTATGTGTTAAATGGATTTATTTAAAAGTCAACTACTGTAACAGTCACACTTTTCAAAACCAATCTGTCGCAAATGATTCTTTGTACCAGTAAATCTTATCAGGAGTTCTGCACTATCAAGCAATTTAATTAGAACATCCATTGAA
Source organism: Xenopus tropicalis (assembly GCF_000004195.4). NCBI lineage: Eukaryota > Metazoa > Chordata > Amphibia > Anura > Pipidae > Xenopus > Xenopus tropicalis. Next base: position 91,719,489 of record NC_030684.2, read on the forward strand.
ACCTAAACTGATTCCAAGTACATAGGAATGAAGAAAAGTGTTTAATTTTTTCCCACACCAGAAAATGGCAAACTAAAAAGAATATTGTTGGTATTTATGGGACAGCACATTGGGGCATGGAAAAACATATTGCTAGCTGTTTCTTAAATATTCCTAGAACTATAGATACATATATAGATAATATATAATGTTGCATTTTCAGTCTTTGGCAAGTATGATCATTTTAAATTTGGGAGCCATTAAATAAAAAATAAGAAAGAATGAAAAATCATTGGTTTAAATGGGATTATGTGTCAAAATGGGCAAAAATGGTCACATACTAGTAACCTATAACAAAAATCGGATATTGGTTATCATCATTTATTCTATGACAGGCAAGTCAAAGCTGGTAATTGGGCACAATGAAATAAATGTTTTTATGATATTAGATATTACTGCATAACCGTATGCTTTTTCTTTTACAGTATTATTGTCTGTGTTCTGTATGGATTATCCTTATATAGTGTTTTTAAGAAAATTCTGGTTTGAAAATTGCTAATTTTGCTTTAAAGTTAAAACCAGCTTTTATTTTAGTTCTATATTTTAATAAATAAAAAAAATGATTCAATTACAACATCAGTTTTAACAAACCTTTTTTGTGTTTTCTCAGAATGATACCACCAACAAGCAAGACATTCCGTGTTAATAACCTGGCTGCTGGAACTTTGTATGATTTATGTGTCCTGGCAATCTATGATGATGGCATCACGTCTCTCACTGCCACAAGAGTTGTGGGATGTATACAGTTTACAACTGAACAAGATTATGTTCGCTGCCATTTTATGCAGTCCCAGTTCCTGGGAGGTACTATGATAATTATAATAGGTGGAATTATTGTTGCATCTGTTCTTGTGTTCATCATAATCCTGATGATCAGATATAAAGTTTGTAATGGAAATGGGCACCATAAAGCTACAAAAGTTAGCAATGTGTATTCACAAACAAATGGATCCCAGAATCAAAGTTGTAGTTCTTCTGTGCCATCATCTGTATCCAAACAGGTTGTAGGACATGAGGAAAGCTCACAGTGTTGTAAAGTGTCTGCTGAAAGTGGGGCCCAGTCCTCAGACACTTGCCCAAGCCAAGATGTTCCCTCAACTACCTCTGCCTTGTCTCACACTTGGACTGCAAGCACATCTGCATCACTAAAGCAGAAAAGAAAAACTGTTTTAAAGCCTATGGATTCACAAACAGATACGGTTTTAAATATTGAGTCCCAAAATACAAATAGAAATAATTCAACAGCACTCCGATTACCCACTTGCCCCTATGGATCCATCAAAGAAGCACCAGTTTATAAACGAGCACAATCAAAGCCAAGCAAGTTTCTTACTTTACCGGCAGAGACATCAAGGGCAAAAAGAAGGTACTCTTTTAATGGTGAAGTAATGGAATACCACTGCTATGTCAACACATACAACACTGGTGGATTGTGGTCCAAAAGGAGCATGTCAATGAACGGAATACTTGTTCAGTCAGACAATTCAGACATGGACAGTGGTAAAGCAACATGTTCAAGCTCTGAGTGGATATTGGAAAGCACTGTGTGATACGCTCCTTTGCTTTTGAAAAGGAGTAATACTCAATAATTCAGAGCACCAACCTTAAAAGAAATTGAAAGTTGCAGTTCCAGTCTTCTTGTTTTCATTGATGGTTTCTATATGCATTAAGTTATATACGAGCCAGACAATGCTACTTTTTGTTTGATCCTTAATGGTGAAAATAATGTAAAAACAGAACAAGATTTAAGGAGATAGTGATATTGGAAAAAAAAAGTCACAAAACAGCACCAGTGCCTTCCCTTCTTATAGGACTGGCTTCCTGGTTCTGCATCAGCAGAAATGAGACTGAATTCACAAAAAAAGCCTTTCATGTAGGAAATGAAATTTCCATCAAGCTTACAACATACAAAAATATAAAAAACCCAATTATGGAAGAATTAGTAAAAATATTTTTTAAATGACCAGACTGTATTTATTTTTGAGTGACAATGGTGTTGCCTTTATTTTTAGGCAAATGCTGTACAGAACAACAACTTCTGTGTTGTTATGTTGTGTAAAATAAAATATTAAATATCTATACCAAGACAATGCTGAAATAATTCACCTATCTTATGTAGTATACTAATATATTTGTTTATCCAAAGTCATTTTGGTCAGAACCATACACACACACAAATATCCAAAATAATAATATAAATGGATTCCTTTTGCATATTATGAAGATTTTTAAAAAAAAAAAAAGTTAATTCATTTTTTATAAAGCAATTAACGTTATTTGATATTTACCATTTTACTATAATTTTGATTTCCCAAATCTTTATTATATTAGCTCATTACCATACATATGGAGGTTATGTATGAATGAAGAACCTAACACTAAACATCATTTTACTGTGGGGGAAAAGGTGTGCCATGGTATAGATGCTTTATTTAAATGGCCACTGTGCACTAAAATGTTCTATTTGATTTGGTTCAGAGAATATTTGTTTGTGGTTTATTTCTGTACAGGTTACAAGAATATTTATGAAATACGCTCTATGTTTTGATTATCAGCTGTTTTAGGCTGGCAGTGAGAGCAGACCACACTATTTTAGGATTACGTACTCTTTCAGCCTCCTGTAAGGTGGTTAAAAGATTGCAGGAGGGCTATGAATATAAAAGAAAAAAAATTAAATTAAAGTACTGTATAAAGGCAGTTTAAAGGGATTCTGCCACAATTTTTATGGTGCACTTTTTATTTCTAAATTACACTGTTTACACGGCTAATAATTCACTCTATCATTTCAAATTTTATTTTTGAACCAACAAATGCATTTTTTTAGCTGTAATATTGGTGTGTAGGCAGCCATCTCTAGTGCATTGTGCCAGATTCTGAGCTTTCAGATGGAGCTTTCATGAACTGCTTTCATGAGCCGGACTTGGATTTTTTACTATTGAGTACTATTCTGATATTAACCCTCTTAGCAATACATGTGTCAGGGAGCTTCTATCTTGTTATCTACCTTCCCATTGTTCTGCTGATCAGCTGCTGGGGGGAAGGGGTGGAGTCATGCCAACTTGCAGCGCAGCAGTAAAATGTGACTGAAGTTTATCAGAGTGCAAGACACATGGCTGTGGCACCCTAGGAAATTAAGAATATGACTAGCCCCATGGGAAATTTCAAAGTTAAATATAAAAAAAATCAGCATGAGCTTGTAAAAAAAGTTAACTTAAATGCAGGATTCTGCTGTAGAAGTTAACTGATGCATTTTGAAAAAAACATGTTTTCCCATGACAGTGTTCCTTTAAGGTCTGTTTCATTTGTTATTGTTATGTGACCATTGTAAGAACCACAATACTATGTTAATACAAAGTGAGTGTGATTGCCAATACAAAAATAGTGAAAAGGGAAGATTGAATCTATTTATCCAACTATGAATTCCTATATAGTTCTGGTGCAGGGATATAATTGTCAAAATACTTGCATTCATTTAAAACAGAGATTACATAATTTAGAGCAACAAATATTCTTTTCAATTTAACCAGTTTTGGACTAATATAGTTTACATAATTACATTAATAGAAAAAAGTGGTGAGACTTTTTCAAAGAAACAGATCCAATGGTGCAAAATACAGCAAGTTACTGGGTTGCCAGTAATAGAAGTAGAAATACAGTGAATTAAGATGATCCCATCAGGACAGATGTTGCAAAATTTCTTTATCAGCCATTGGTTTAGGCGAATTTTAGTTCACTTTATTATTTAGAAATGCATCAAATCCATTAGGATTTAGTTTCTTTTGAAGGATACACATTTAACTGATTTCTAAGTGTTTAGCCAAGCCATAAATGAAAACTCTTAAAGTCGTGTGATCTTTAAGGTTTTGACAACTGAACACAACAATCTTTTGTGGAGTATTTTGTATTTGGAGATATGTAAAAACTCTGAATTTAGGGCATTAAACTTCAAATTATGGGAAGACCATCTCCCATAGACTGCAATATATCTTACTCTAAGATATAATGAATCCCTGTTGGAGGCAAAATTATCTTATTGGGTTTATTCAATGTTTAAATTATTTTTTAGTACAATTTAGATATGGAAATCCAAATTACACAAAGATTCCTTATCTGGAAAACCCCAGGTCCCAATCATGACTTGGGCAGGGCCAAATACCTGCCCTCCTTTTGCCCCAAGCTACTGGCCTAGAAATAATCACCACTTACAGCTTGTCCTTCGATTGGAAAATGTATTGGCCACAGCTTTATTACATAACATAAGCAATAAAATACATAAACATAAATATAAATAACAAGTAAATAATAACAGTATTAACAAGTATATTAACAAATACTAAACAGTAATCCTTCCAGCTCTGAAGTCCCTGGCAATGGGCCAAACTAAGTGCATGACAACCGTACCGGCCACCAGCCTCTCGTGCCTTCCAGCATGGTGGGTACGCAGGGTTGCATGCTTCAACCAAGGTATCAATATAACGTAACACCTCCCAGAGACCCATCGCTCTTAGAGAGGAAACATCCATAACCATGTCCCATTGAACAAGTGGGACTTGCTAAACTCGGCACTGCCAACAAAATTTATCTCCATTGCCAGGGACCCGCCGCCCGGCTGTGACAACGGGCCTTCCTCCCTTATCTTCTTGCTTCACCATATCCCCAAAATACTCACCTTCTTGGGTCAACTTAGCCTGTATCCCATTACCCAGGCCACATTTGTGACAACTAACACAAAGGGTAACAATGGGAGGGCGGGTGGGACTCCGTTTTCTCTTTCCAAAATGGATACCCTCCTTAACCGCGCCTGCTTCAAATCCCATATGCTCCACCCCCAAATGCTAGATACTAAGCCCCAACTATTAACCCCTGTCTGGCAGTTTGTCCCGCCCAGTCATGAGCCCTTTTTCCAGCAATTGCTGTATCGGGCTTCCCTTGACTTGGGCAGGGCCAAATACCTGCCCTCCTTTTGCCCCAAGCTACTGGCCTAGAAATAATCACCACTTACAGCTTGTCCTTCGATTGGAAAATGTATTGGCCACAGCTTTATTACATAACATAAGCAATAAAATACATAAACATAAATATAAATAACAAGTAAATAATAACAGTATTAACAAGTATATTAACAAATACTAAACAGTAATCCTTCCAGCTCTGAAGTCCCTGGCAATGGGCCAAACTAAGTGCATGACAACCGTACCGGCCACCAGCCTCTCGTGCCTTCCAGCATGGTGGGTACGCAGGGTTGCATGCTTCAACCAAGGTATCAATATAACGTAACACCTCCCAGAGACCCATCGCTCTTAGAGAGGAAACATCCATAACCATGTCCCATTGAACAAGTGGGACTTGCTAAACTCGGCACTGCCAACAAAATTTATCTCCATTGCCAGGGACCCGCCACCGTATGAGGGACTTGAACTCCTTCAATCCCTCATACCCCTCCACATTTTCATAGCTACCTCCACCCCTTCTCTGAGGCCAAAATTAAAGATATCCAGGCCCACCTCGTTAAGGTGTACCCCATCCTGCCGGTAATACATCTGCTCTCCTTCTATCATCTTGTGTCTGACAGATATGCCCCCCTTTCGCTTCACAAACTTTGCCATGGTAGTGTTGATTTTTGACCTTACCTTGTCAAGTGCCTTCAATTCTCTCGCTTCCCTCCACACCAACCTAGGGACTATCTGAGACCATATTAGAATTAGCTTTGGTGCCCTATCCCAAACCTTTTTCAAATCCTTCTTCATCCTCTCTATAATGTTCTTCATGGGAATCTTACCGACATCATTGCCCCCAAGGTGCAGAAGAAGGACATCGGGAGGGCCCCTTTGTTCCAACTTCCTTGCCAAGCGATCTCTAAGCTGCCACCAAGACATGCCTCTGATCCCATCCCAATGAACCTTCACCGTTCCCCTTGGAAGCCCAAACCACCTACCACCTTCACGCTGCCCTGCTCGCTGCTCTGCCCAAAAGATGTAGGAATGCCCCATCGCCCAAACAACACACGGCCTTGTACCTGCGGGAGGGGAACAGAAAAATAGAAAAACTAGCAACCAAATGATAAAAAATTTTTGAAACCTTGTCAAACATGTTAACTTAAGCCAAGTGTGGTCTCACATACAGCTGAAACCGGTTGGATTCCCACCTCCCAATTCTACGTATCGTAGATTCGCCCAAACCGTTTCTGGCAGCCTCCGTTGCCGCCCCGATTCTGAATGAATGAGAGCTGTAATCCTTTGCAGCCAGACCCAATGCTGTGAGGCATTGCCGAAATACCGCAGTAAACTGAAATCTTGACAAAACCGACTCATCCTCATGGACCAATAACGACAACCGATGTGAGCTACGCACCTTACAAAAGTTAAGGAAGCATGAAACAGGACAAATCTTACACCCCAATACTTGATGAAGTTGAACTGACAACCCCCTGCCACCTTTGTCGGTTTTGGACTCAAAAATTCTCACCTGAATCACTGAACCACACCGCTCTACATGCCGCAGTTGGATTCCCCCTTCCTCCCTCTTGGTATTACTTACTAATTCTCCAATGCGGAAGGCACCAAAGAAGGCTAAGGAAAAAGCCAACTGGAATAATGTAACTTCATAACTCGATTTACAAACTTTATACAGCTGGTCAAAGAGGCCTTCCAGGATGCTAAAGGTGACCGGCCTGCGCGTGTCTATCGAGGGATGACCTCTCCGGCAGCCTTTCGCAACCTGCCGTACTACAAAACTCTTTGTGGCATCCTGAAAACCCTGCAGCTTAAAGAAAAAGGATAATGCTGCTAAGGCCTTTCCCATGCCTGCCTTGGAACGCTGTTCTTTACCATGCAGAAATAAAAACCACAGTACTAAATCCTCTCGCTCCTCTTTACCTAGGGGCCCTTGCACATACCTTTCCAGCTCTGCCCACTGACGCCATACCCTACTGTATGCCTCCCATGTGGCTGGGGCCAAGGAATTCCTTACGCAACTAGCCAAGTATCGAATGGGATCCTCCACAGAAAATCTGGGAAAGGGGTTGGAGACGCGGCTGCCCTCGGAGCCAATTGTCTGAAACGGTCCAGCTGAAAACGAGAAATGGCATCCGCTATTCCATTTAATAAGCCTGGTATATGTGTGGCTTTAAACCATATATTATTCTCTAGGCACTTAAGGACCAAAACCCGCAGTAAGTTGATTACTGGGGGGGAGGTAGCAGACAAATTGTTGATGGCCGCAACCACCGCCATATTATCAGAGTGAAAATTGACGGTCCTATTAGCCAGTTTACTGCCCCATACTGTTACCGCCAACACGACTGGGAATAGCTCGATGCATGCTAGGTTTTTGGTGAGCTGCGCCTCTACCCACTCCCTTGGCCAACCGCCCATGCACCACTGCCCTTGAAAGAAAGCACCAAAGCCACAGGAACCGGATGAATCTGTAAACAAATCTAACTCCTCATTGGCCTCTGCCTCCCTTAACCAAAGAGAACATCCATTATAGTTTGCTAGAAACCTCTGCCAGACTACCAGGTCCGCTTTGTGTTGCTTATTGAGCCTAATGAAGTGATGCGGCTTCTCAACCCCTGATGTAGCCCGTGCTAGCCTCCGGCAGAAGATCCTCCCCATGGGCATTATCCTGCAGGCAAAGTTTAATTTTCCTAGTAAGGACTGCAGCTGCCTTAATGTCACCTTCCTTGCCTGTATGGTGTAGTCAATTAAGTTTTTTAAATCCTCAATCTTTTCTTGGGGTAGCCTGCACTGCATTTTTAAAGAATCAATCTCAATTCCCAAGAATTTTAGGATGCAAGAGGGACCTTCTGTTTTATCCTTGGCTACTGGGACCCCAAACTTCTGAAACACAGACAACAAAGCCTCCAGCGTCACCCTACACTCACTCGTTCTTGGCTTGCCAACGCAGAGAAAGTCATCCAAATAATGGATGACTGCTCTCGACCCCGTCTCTTTCCTTATCACCCACTCCAAGAAGGAGCTGAACGCTTCGAAGAATGAGCATGAGATTGAGCAGCCCATGGGAAGACACCTATCTATGTAAATATTTCCTTCAAACTTACAACCTAGCAAGTGCAAACAATCCGGGTGAACCGGCAAAAGGCGAAAAGCCGACTCAATGTCGACTTTCGCCATTAGGGCTCCCTGGCCATTGGCCCTCACTAGCCGTACTGCCATATCAAATGATGTATATGTCACTTTCGCCAAATCCTCATCTATGCCATCATTGACCGAGGTGCCCTGTGGATGAGACAGGTGATGGATCAGGCGAAATTTGCCAGCCTCTTTCTTGGGCACCACACCTAGTGGTGAGAAGCGCAGGTTCGGTATGGGTGAAAACTTAAAGGGGCCTGCCATTCTGCCCAACTCTATTTCTTTTCCAAGTTTTTCCTTAATTACCCCTGGGTGGTCTAAGGCTGACCGTAAGTTCTTACAATCACGCCCTGGCATACCTTGCTGAAATGGAATAAAAAAACCATAAACAAAACCATCCCTAATTAAAGTGGCCTTATCCCTGTTGGGATACTCTGCTAGCCAGGGTAGCATTTCACTTACCCTGACTGGACTCCTCCCTTTTGCTAACGGTGTCCCCTGGCTTAGAACTTCCCTGCTTTTGTTTCTTAAAACATCGAGAGGCTGGGTGGTTGGTTCCCCCGCAACCGGAACACTCATGCTTGTATTTGCAGGTTCCCCCCCACTTACACTGGGTTTCGTTATACTGCCAGCAGACGCCTTTTTTATGATAGGCCGACGGACCTGCAGTAGCGGATCCGCCGGCACCCGCCTGAAAGGGGTTTTGGGCCATACTGGTTGCTGAGGTAGTTGGCTGGGCTTTCTGAGCTGTCATCAGCCGCATCCAGAGGCCTATGTCCCTATGGTCCCACTGTATTGACTGACGCACCGACATGCGCTGACGAAACTGCTCGTCGTATTTAAGCCATGCGGTGCCCCCATACCCCCTGTGTGCCTCCCAAATACTGTCTAGGTAACAAAATAACCCTGAACAGGTGTCAGAGTGTTTCTCCCCTATGACACTGGCCAATATTGAGAAGGCTTGGAGCCAATTCCCAAAGGTCCGAGGAATCAGCCGATATCTCCGTCTATCCTCGTCCTCCTCCTTGCGGTGCTCTTTCCCTTTCTCCCACTTTTCTATATTAAATCTCTCAAGGGGCAGTAGTGTAAAAATGTCTATGTATTCCCGTTTCCAAATTTTTTCTCTTGTCTCGGGTTTCAGGTGTGCACCCAGGGGGCCCTCAAAACAAATGTAGGTGCTGCCCTTTGCTGAATCAGAGATTGGTATTGGCTTACCAGCCTCTTCCTTTTTTTGACCCTCATCCTTCTTTTGTTCTGGTTCCTTATTTGTCAGAGGCGAGTTTGCCACGGACACCCCCTCCCCTGTATTGCTAGCCTGTACAGGTGCCGGCCCTGTTTGTGTGGGTGCTGTGGCTTCCACCTCCCTATTGGGCCCCCCAGGGGACCCCGCCGGTACACTTGCGGCCTCCCAGACTGCTGTTGGGCGGCTGCCTTCTGCATTTACCCCTTGCCATTTTGCTAATAGTTCCTGTAGCCCCCTCATGAACCCTCTCAAGCTGGCATCACTGCTCCCTGCTACTTCTCCTGTTGCCACACTTTCCCTTAATACCGTATTCGTTAGCTCACCCCTTGATGCCACTGTCGAAGTGGGCCCCGCTGCTCCTATGGCTACAGGTGTGTCTCCTGCACTGCTTGTGCCTGCTGTTGTGCTGGGTCTCTGCGCTCCTCCTGTTGCTTCTGCGCTGCTGACCTCTTCCTGTCCGCGTAACCCGTGTCTTGCCGCCGCCTGTGGGGGTAAAAGTATAGAGGAGACCCCTCCAGCCCAGCAACCCCCCGCAAGGGGTGCCTCATTACCTGCCCTTACAGGTTCTCCTCTCACCCCAGCACAGCTCGGTCCTGAACTGGCCACTCTTCCCCCGGCCTCTCTGCTCCCCGCGTTAGGCCCTCCATCCATGTGCTCTGGGTCCCCGCTCCGTTCGGTGTCCCTCTGTGGATGTAAAAGGATAGAGGAGACCTCACCAGCCCAGCTACCCCCAACCGGGGGTGCCTCCATACTCACCCTTGCTGGCTCTCCTCTCCCACAAGCACAGTCCCTGCAGGGACTGGCCACACTTCCTCTGGCACCCGCTCTCCCTGCTGTGGGCCTTCTGCCTTGGTGTTGCTGCTCTTCACTCCTTCCCCCATCTCGCTGGGTCACCTCTGCTCCTTCTGGTCTGGTCACCCCCTCCATGCTGGCTCCCTGTCTCCTGCCTGCTGGTTCCCTCCGGTTGGTGCCTGGTCTGGGTTCTGGTCTGGGCCCGCCTCCTCGTGCACTGAGGGTTCCCGCGCCGCCATCTTGGTCCCCTGCTGCTTGTCTTGTGCCTGCCCGGCTTCTCTGACCTGCTCCTTCCTTGCTGCTAGCCCCCCTTCTTCCCCCCTGCTGCTGCTTCTTACCGGCTCCTCTCTTCTCTGCAGGGGGTGACTCATCGTTGCTCCCGGGGCCTGGTGGGGGGGAGGGGCTCCTCCTCCTTCTCCTCTGACTCACCCTGCTGCTTACTGAGGGACTTAACCGTTCGGGTGGACGGGTTCTCCTCCTGCTGGATGGGCCAGGGGGTTGTGCTGCCAGCTGCTGCCTTATCCAACCTTCTCCTTGTTCTTCAGCTTGGGCACGGATCCTTGCTAAAAGCTCTTCTAAAGCTGCCATCTCAGGTACTCACAGGCTGTCCTACCACTCCGTTTTCTCTTTCCAAAATGGATACCCTCCTTAACCGCGCCTGCTTCAAATCCCATATGCTCCACCCCCAAATGCTAGATACTAAGCCCCAACTATTAACCCCTGTCTGGCAGTTTGTCCCGCCCAGTCATGAGCCCTTTTTCCAGCAATTGCTGTATCGGGCTTCCCTTTCTGTTTAACAGGTCCCATACCTGTATTATTAATGGTGCTAATGGTGTTAAGATACACAGTATCTGTGCCAAGCTGATTATTCTTTATGATTGTTTATCATGTAGCACTGATCTTAACAGGCAAGGTGTAAGCCTGATTCACTGGTGAGGCAATATGTTACTCAACCCTCAGGGAATCCACTGACGCTGGTGCTTCTGGTGTGAGAAACATGAAACTGCCCCAGGAAAAAGTAGTGCAGCACTGTACTGCCATATTACTTATGTTTCTCTGGTGTCCCTAATTGGTTGCATTGTGACATTTTTTTAAACCAACTATGGAATTGATAGTGTGTCTGCATTTGCAAAAGTTCACAAATTCCTAAACCCACCAATGTAATGGACTAAACATTATTATTTTGCCAGTATGATGTAGAATGAACTGTTAAACTTCCTACAAAAATGTATTCAAAATGGTCAATCATCCACTGAGCAGTATCTATTCTAATTCTTTTAGAAAATTATCTGCAAAATATATACTAATGTTTCTACTGCAGGTGAGAAAGCACATTAAAATGATCTCTGTGGTAATATATTTTGAGTTTATAACCTGAATCCTTTCAGATAACACACCAAAAAATAAAATAAATTATCAATTGTTTTGCTATTCAAAAAAACAAGAGTATGGAGTTTAGCTTGAAGCACATGGGGTTCCATTACTTGGCAGTGCAACATATTTCTGGAGATAGTATACTACTGCAATAACACTGAGTCACATACTTAGCAACTGAATATCAGGCTAAGTCAATTTATAATGACTGGATTACTCCATAAACTTTTTTTTATTTGACTGTGGTAAAAAATACAGGTCTACCAAAGAAGAGTTATGAATTAATGATTGTACATGCCGTTGGAAAGGACTTTTGATGCATTTTTGTTAAGACAGATACATTCAGATTGAAAAGGGAATTAAAATGCTCCAAAAGATGAGGTTATCTTAGCCAATAAAAGTATCACCTCTTAACTTTTGTTATTAATTTATTTCAAAAGGGTTGCCCTGTGACAGATACATTCCTCATACATTTTCTATTACTGTCTTTTATTACATTCCCAGATTAGGTTTTTTTTAAGCAACTTGAAATTTAGGAACAGATTTATGAAAGCTCAAAACTTTCTGCTCTAGCAACCATAAAGTAAACCCTGCAACTCAGGGTTTCAGGTGAAAAAAACCTTGTTAGTTGAGGCACCTTTCCCCAAGCAGGCTTTCTTAAAGGGCATTTATAGTTTTTATAGTTTTAATTACTGTATTAAACTGTTCACAATGCAAATAATTAACTCTACCATTTAACATTGTGTATTTGAACCAATAAATGTATTTTTTTTAGTTGTAATATTGGTATGTAGGCAGCCATCTCAGTTCATTGTGCCAGAGTCTGAGCTTTCAGAAGGAGCCAGCATTACACAATAGAACTGCTTTCAGATAAGCTATTGTTTCTCCTACTCAGTGTATCTGATGGAGTCATCATTTGGCTGAGCTGGACTTGGATTTTTACTGTTGAGCTGTTATCTTGCTACCTTCCCATTGTTCTGCTGATCAGCTACGGGGGGGGGGGGGGGGGGGGGGAGGGAGGTGATAGCACTCTAACTTACAGTGCAGCAGTGAAGTGTGACTGTTAATCAGAGCAAGTTTAATAATAATATAAAATATGATGGACATCTAATATATTAGTGTATCTAGACTTAAACTTTAACTTGAACTGACATGTACTTTAAGGGGCACATTTACTAAGATGCATTTTTTTCTGGCCTTGAAACACGATATGGTATAAATTTGAAGTAATCACAATAATTTCTGCAGTTCTAAAATGTCTCAACAATGTTCGTATAAAAATATTGCAATTGTGTTCCAAAAGTAACAATTTTTGGGCCGAAAAGTTCACCACTAAAACAGTTGTGGCTTTGAAACCTTCCATTGCTGGCTTTAGAAGCCTTCCATAGGACTCAATGGCACTCGACAGATCAAACCTGGGAAAAATACAGTCCCGATGAAAGTGTAACTAAAGCGTTAACGAATTTTCGTATTCTTTGTGCAAAATACGATTTTGCGAAATTTACAGAAAACCACAAAAAATGTGGAATTTTATGAAAATTTTTGCATACATTCCGAAATATTCTATAATTTAGAAAAAATACGAATATATCTCAAAATTGTTTAGTAAATGGCACCCTTAGTCTGCAAAGATTTAAGTCTCACAGGGTTCTTCATCTGATTAAGAATGAAATAACCCACTGAAGATGAAGATGAAAGATGTATTACTTTGAACCACATGTTGCCACATCTAATTGCTGCTATACTATCCAGCTGTTGCTTTTCGCTATCGATCAACTAAAAGGATCCAACTAGCAACAATAACATTAATAAAAAACAATATTCTGTATTTTAAAAATTTTGGAAGAATATTTATAAAATGTGGTGATGATTTCCAACAGGTCATAAAATATAGAAAGGCAAGAAACAATCAATGCACAAAACTCTCTTCTTTTTTGCAATGGAAGAGATATCTACTCAAGTACAAGGACAATGCCACATAAGGCATCAGTGGGCAGATTTGCAGGCAACATTGAAATCAGATTAAATAAGTTTCATAAGTTGCGTTGCATATCACCTTCATAGGGTATTGATTTCCTGACTCCTCCCCACAAAACTACAAAGAAAATTATCTACATTTCTATTTGGGTGTATAACTGGATGTAACTTTTCCACATGTTATGCATCTACTGCAGTTAAGGTTTTTAGTGAACAAGACAAAATAAACAATAATGCAATAGCCCCTTTATAAGAAAATAAGTTAATGATTTCTATCTAGTTCAGGAAGATTAATGATAACCCTTTTTTTATTCTTTTCAAAATGTCCACATTCAAAGCATTTTTGTCATATGAAGGATACTGACAACTAGGGAGCATTGTGAATCACGGCATCATAAACACATGGCAAATAGTTTTTTTATAAATGGATGCAGTACTAATTTGTCACTCTTTAAAATGTATTACATGCCCCATGTAGAAATGTCAAAATAATTATACACCCACCCCTACATAAACTTATAATGCATTCCATCACTTCTGGTGAGGTACAGTAAGACAGTTCAAAACAAACATTGTATGGATACGGGATAAAGCATTTTGTGTGAAATGACATGATAATTGGAATGGGTTCTCCAAAATGCAATTTTGCATAATACAAGATAAAAGGTGTTATTTATGTTGAAGAACTTATTACTTTGCACACTGCATTCTGCTGTTACAGAATGGCTTCAGGCTCTGTGCTTTGTTGTAAAGGGCAGATATCTTCGACTGGCCCATTGATTTGATTCCTGCATTAGGGAGTGCTCTTTTCAAGAGGTGTAGGGGGGGGGGGCTCTTAGACGTTCCTCTTCCCACCCCGTACCTGTCTCATAACTTGTGCATCATTCAGATAATGCATATTACTTGCCTTAAAGGAACAGTAACACCAAAAAAGTAAGTTGTTTTTTAAGTAATTCAAATACACTGCTCAAAAAAATAAAGGGAACACAAAAATAAGACATCCTAGATCTGAATGAATAAAATATTCTTATTAAACACTTTGGGCCCGATTCACTAAAGTCCGAAATAAGGAGTGCTATTTATAGCATGCGTTAAAAATCTTATCACTTCTTATTTTTCGCTCGATTCACTAAAAGGACACTTGTCATAATTAAGAAGCGATGTTCTTGGCGTTATTTATCTTACGATGACATATTTTATTGAAAAAAAATATGCGATAAGCGTTATAGGGGCCGATTCACTAAAGGTCAATAACGCTTATCGCATAGTTTTTTTCATTAAAAAGCATGCGATAATTAAGTACCGATTCATCAAAGTCATTTCGCATGTGTTAATCCGCATATCGCATGCACAAAAAAAACGCATTGCGTTAATTAGCGAATAGAAATAGTACTAACGCATGATTCACAAACACATATGAAGCGTTAAACGTGCAAAATATCGTGTTAATCTGTCTGAATATTAACCCTACTTGGGGCAGGCGGTACTTAAAGAAAATTGCGGTTCGTGAGTAGAGATGTAGCGAACTGTTCGCCGGCGAACTAATTCGCGCCAACATCGGGTGTTCGCAAGTCCGCAAATTCGCGAACTTTTCGTGATGTTCGCAATTTGGGTTCGCCGGCACCGAAAAAATCGCAAAACTTACGATAACGGTACGAATTCTCCGAAAAAATCGCAAAACTTACGATAACGGTACGAAAAAGTCGCAAAACTTACGATAACGTTACGAATGATCCGAAACAGTCGCAAAACTTACGATAACGTTACGAAAGCTCCGAAAAAGTCGCAAAACTTACGATAACGTTACGAAAGCTCCGAAAAAGTCGCAAAACTTACGATAACTTTACGAAAGCCCCGAAAAATACGAAAAAGTCGAAAAATTACCGATCATTTCGAAAAACGGCGTGTGTCAATTTTTCAGAGGTTTTTGCCCTTGATCCCCCTCCTGCATGCCACTGTCCAGGTCGTGGCACCCTTTAAACAACTTTAAAATCAGTTTTCTGGGCAGAAATGGCTTTTCTATTTTTTAAAGTTCGCCTTCCCATTGAAGTCTATGGGGTTCGCAAAGTTCGCGAATATTCGCAATTTTCGGCGGAAGTTCGCGAACAGGTTCGCGAACTTTTTTTTTGAGGTTCGCTACATCCCTATTCGTGAGCTATTGGCAACACAACATGGAGTTTGCAGTCATATTTTTTCAAGTATATGTTGGCCCTAGAGTGATGCAGCCTCCAGTTTTCAGGGAAATGGTGGTTTTCAGAAAGTAATGGTTACGTGCGTAATATATTGTGCTCTGCATAAAATATCGCGCGCTGTGTAATATCTTGTGCGCTGCGTAATATATTGCTTGAAAATATGTCATCGTAAGATAAATAACGCCAAGAACATCGCTTCTTAATTATGACAAGTGTCCTTTTAGTGAATCGAGTGAAAAATAAGAAGTGATAAGATTTTTAACGCATGCTATAAATAGCACTCCTTATTTCGGACTTTAGTGAATCGGGCCCTTTGTTCTTTACACAGTTGAATGTGCTGACAACAAAATCACACAAAAATTATCAATAGAAATCAAATTTATCAACCCATGGAGGTCTGGATTTTTGAGTCACACTCAAAAATAAAGTGGAAAAAAACACTGATCCAACTTTGATGTAATGTCCTTAAAAGAAATAAAATGAGGCTCAGTAGTGTGTGTGGCCTCCACGTGCCTGTATGACCTCCCTACAATGCCTGGGCATGCTCCTGATGAGGTGGCGGATGGTCTCCTGAGGGATCTCCTTCCAGGCCTAGACTAAAGCATCCACCAACTCCTGGGCAGTCTGGAGTAACCTAGGGCCAACCGTACCAGCATATGGTCTCACAAGGGGTCTGAGGATCTCATCTCGGTACCTAATGATAGTCAGGTTAACTTTGGTGAGCACATGGAGGGCTGTGCGGCCCCCCAAAGGAATGCCACCCCACACCATTACTGACCCACTGCCAAACCAGTCATGCTGTAGGATGTTGCAGGCAGCAGAACGTTCTCTCCAGGTCTCCAGGCTCTGTCACGTGTCACGTGCTCAGTGTGAACCTGCTTTCATCTGTGAAGAGTACAGGGCGCCAGTGACGAATTTGCCAATCTTGGTGTTCTCTGGCAAATGCCAAACGTCCTGCATGGTGTTGGGCTGTAAGCACAACCCCCACCTGTGGACGTCGGATCCTCAAAACCCCCTTATGGAGTCTGTTTCTGACCGTTTGAGCAGACACATGCACATTTGTGGCCCGCTGGAGGTCATTTTGCAAGGCTCTGGCAGTGCTCCTCCTGTTCCTCCTTGCAAAAAGGTGGAGGTAGCAGTCCTGCTGCTGGGTTGTTGCCCTCCTACGGCTTCCTCCACGTCTCCTGATGTACTGGCCTGTCTCCTTGTAGTGCCTCCATGCTCTGGACACTAAGCTGACAGACCCAGCAAATCTTCTTGCCACAGCTCGCACTGATGTGCCATCCTGGATGAGCTGCACTACCTGAGCCATTTGTGTGGGTTGTAGACTCCGTCTGATGCTACCACTGAGTGGTGAAGTGAAAGCAGCCAACATTCAAAAGTGACCAAAACATCAGCCAGAAAGCATAGCAACTGAGAAGTGATCTGTAGTGATGAGCGAATCTGTTCCATTTCGCTTCGGCGAAAAATTCGTGAATCTTTCAAAAGATCCGCAAAACGGCGAAAAACTCGCGAAACAGCGAAAATGTCGTGCGACCAAAAAAATTGTTGCCCGCGACTAATCTTTTGTCGCCCGCGGCTATTATTTTGTCGCGTGGCTATTGTTTCGTCGTCCGCGGCTATTATTTTGTTGTGCGGCTATTGTTTCGTCACCAGCGGCTATTGTTTTGTCGCACGGCTATTGTTTCGTCGCCCGCGGCTATTATTTTGTCGCGCGGCTATTATTTCATCGCCCGAAACATTTCGCCCATCAATAGTGAACTGTGGTCACCACCTACAGAACCACTCCTTTATTGGGGATGTCTTGCTAATTGCCTATAATTTCCACCTGTTGTCTATTCTATTTGCACATCAGCATGTGAAATTGATTGTCAATCAGTGTTGCTTCGTAAGTGGACAGTTTGATTTCACAGAAGTTGTTTAAGTGTTCCCTTTATTTTTTAGCAGTGTATAATGTACTGTTGCCCTGCACTGGTGAAACTGGTGTGTTTGCTACAAAAACACTACTATAGTTTATATAAATAAGCTGCTGTGTAGCCATGGTCACAGCCATTCATGCACAAGGCATAGGTTATGTAGCAGGTAACAAATAAGCTCTACAGAATTTAATGGGGTGCCTTTTCTCCTTTGAATGGCTGTCCCCGTGGCTACACAGCAAATTTTTTTATATAAACTATAGTAAGGATTTGAAGCAAACATACAACTATTATTTATCAGTGCTGAGCAATAGAACACTTTCTAATAAATCTCCAGAAGCAAGGCAGGAAGAGAAAAAAAAATTAGAGAGGGCACCACAGGCCAAAATTAGACTTAAATATGCAAAACAGCCAGTGTATTGATTTAAAAAATTCCCCCTAATACAGGTAGTATAGGTTTCAGCAGAGTTAAGACAGAAATTAAAAAAAAAAGACTTTGCAAACGTGCACAAAAATAAAACCACCAATCCCTAGACTGAGGAAAGCAGAAGAGAAATATGCAAGCACTGCTAGAAATTCAGGTCTTAAAGCTGCAGAGCAGGTATGTTTTTTTTTCATGTAATAAAGAGAGTGTTTTCTAAGTAAAAAGCGAATAAAGAAGTAGAAGCTGATGTAAGGGTAGAATTATGATGAATGTGTGAGTATTAAAGTTCTACGAGTGAAAGATTACTGGTGCCACAAACTGCATAGGGAAGACTTAAGAGAGTGTGAGCACTGTAAGGAACAGATAAATAAAGTGCCCTGTACAGGTAAAGGATCTGTTATCCAGAATGCTGGGGACCTGGGGCTTTCTGGATAAGGGGTTTTCTGTAATTTGGATTTAAATATCTTAAATCTACTAAAGAATAATTAAACATCCATCAAACCATCAATTAAATAGGATTGTTTTTGCTCCAATAAGGATTAATTATATTTTAGTTCAAGTACAGGGTATGGTTGTATTATTTCAGAGAAAAAGGAAATAATTTAAAAAATATATATATATTTACTATAATGGAGTTTTTGTGATTGGCCTTCCCGTAATTCGGAACTCTGGATAATGGATCCCATACCTGTATAAAATGTTGATCTTTATATATCATGTCTGGAGTGACCAATGAGCAAACATCTAAGCAACCCTCTTCATGGGAGTAATGCTATTACTGGGCTGAAATAAGCTGGTGTTTGGGATTTAAGTGTAAGAATAGAATGATTAAACCTACCTTACTGGATTACTTATCTGCAAGCTCTGCCATTCCCTAGTGGTGTCATTACGCAAGATACACACCTGACATGTATAGTATATGTGGCTTGATTGGTGTTCTGCTATAACTGAGGTAATGGTTTAAGGCCATTTAAGAATGAAAATGAAATGAGAGACACAACGAGAGGGACCAACTCTTGTGATTTGCACATAGATGTTACATAAATAAAGTATCTAGCAAACCATTCTCATAGAGTCTAGAGCCACTTTCGGATGGGAAAGACCAATTAGAGAATGGTTATATAACTTACGCTTCTCTAATTATGTGAGCCTAATTGCATTACTATCCAAAAAGATACTCTTTAATTGCATCTATAGTCACTATAATAATGACAAAATATGCCCAGGATATTTAACTATGATCAATCCTTTTGAAGAGGAAAGCAGGGATCATTTATGAAACAGAATCAGGTTATTATGTTACACAATAAGATTTTAGAATAAGATTTTCACTCCCTAACTTGCGCATCTTAATTCCCCAGCCTGCCCCTCATGAATACAGTGCTTCTGAATAATGAATAAATGGGATGTTTATTTTATCTATTATAAATGTTTTCAATTATCCCACTATGGAATTCCCTTTCACTAAGCTGAACTGAAGAAGTCGGTCATTTGAGTGTTCAAACATTTTCCACAATACTCAAAAAGTCCAATTGTTTCAGACTTATCACTACAAGACAGCGTTGGACAAGGATGTCAGAGGCCCACTGCGGCTGGCAACCCCAAGTGTGCATACCTTATACTTACTTTGCTGTGACTGGGTAAGGGAGGTCAGTGGGCGGAGCACTAATACTTCCTGGCAGGGATCGGATCTAGGTCAGCAGGGCTCACAAGGGCCAGCCCAGGCCCACCTTATGTTTTCCCAATATCCTGTTGGCACAGTCCGACCCTGCTACAAAATACAATATTTTAATTGATTATTGGCTTTACATAACATATGTGGTATTTAATTTTTTTTTTATCATTAACAAGGAAAGAAGAACTCTTCGTATATATGCATATATGTGTCTACAAGACAGTACCTTATATATTTTATAGTTATATATTATAATAAATGAATTAAAAAATGTGAAGTATCCAAAATAAATCAAAGCATAAAGTCATAATAATATACTAAAATAAGTGCAAAAGGTGCAAAATTTGCCACAGGTGTAGTCACTTAAGTACCAAGTCAAATACTTGGTCATTAACAATGAGCGAATCTGCCCTGTTTTGTTTCGTCTAAAAATTTGTGAAACTGCTAAAAAATTTGTTAAATGTGGCTACCGCACAATTTATTTTTTTTATATGCGCAACTTTTTTTTAGTGACTGCGACTTTTTTTATTGCAACCACAACTTGTTTGACTCGACTGTGACTTTTTTGACACGGCCGCTGCTTTTTTTTTTACTCAACCCTGACTTTTTCCTCACTTGGCAAATTTTTTGTAGTTGCAAATTTTTGCTGCAGTTTCATGAAAAAAAATTGCGAGTGGCAAAATGCAGAATTTTGCAGTGAAACCATGCCTAGTAAAAAATTTTAATAATCACTACTGATCACCTGATTAAAAGTAACGCTCTGGTGGGTTGTTAATATGCTTTTGGTTACTCCACCTGTGCCTTTCATTACATATGGGGGTTAATCTCCATGAGATCTAATAAAATAAGGTAAACAACTAAGCTAATTAACGAAAAAGTTGCTAAGTTGCTGCTACTATTTCCTGGGTAGTGTGAACCCTTACAGAAGAAATATGCAGATACAGGTATGAAAGAGTGCTCTTGTGGTCAAAAGAAAAAATACTTAAGTGCCCAAATGTTTTTAGCCTTTAAGCAAGTTTGTGCCAACACTCTTTAATCTAATAAAAGAATCATCTTTTATTGATTTATATGTAAATGTATGCACTTGTTTATTTCTTTAATCATTTGACCACAGGAGTGCACTTTACTAGCTGTTTCTGTCTTTCATAAATTATGTTGCTATTATAGATGCAATTACATTTGCAACAAATATAACTTCAAGATGAACGTTGACTTATTTTACATTGCTATTGAACTACTGTAGAAGATATACAGTATTTAAGTATCAAACGGCTCTTTTTTCCAAATTTATCTTACACACATTTTTCCCTTGTGATAACACCATTTTTGTCTGAACATCTCTAAATTTTAGTTTTACCTTACAATGCCCATATTATATCAATAAGATCTTGCTGGTAAGCTCACAGTTCTTTGTTTGTTTTAATATATAGCCGATGTGTCTATGGAAACATTGAGTGAATCATATAACAAGCCATAATATACTGTATATACTTGAGTATAAGCCAATCCGAATATAAGCCGAGGTACCTAATTTTACCTAAGAAAACTGGAAAAACTTATTGACTCGAGTATAAGCCTAGGGAGGGAAATGCAGCCGCTACTGCTAAGTTTCAATAATCAAATTATTTAATAAAAGGACACTCAGCGTGACCCCCTGTGAATTCTACATAAATATATAATGTTGGCAGCTGCAGAATAATTCTCTGTGCTCTTCCCTTTGCATGATGGGTAATGTCCCTTGCTCTGGTAGATGGATCCTTCCAGCTTTGTGTCTGCTTGTCAGGTACATTAAAGCTGGTCACAGAGCATAGTCCTGTGTGTTAGGTCCTGATTGGATCACAAGGGAAGCACATGCAGACCCATCAGATAAGGATATCATCTGTGGTATGTATGTATGCTGTAAATTTGTTACTATTTATGCTGACTAGTGATAATGTGGAGATGCAAGCAAGTAAAAAATGCAAATGGTGACGGATAGATTTATCCGACTCTAAGCAAAGGTTTCTCACAGAAAGTATATACTCGGCTGATTACCTTTCCCCCCGGCTCATCCGTCACGCGAGCACACACGCACACACATGCGAGCACACGTAGTAAGTAGTAAGTGCAGTGGCTGATTACCTGTCCCACCGACGAATGCGCCGGTGGGACAGATAATCAGCCACTGCACTTACTACTTGACTCGAGTATACGGCGAGGATTCCTTTTTTTGGACATTTTGAGTGCTGGAAAATTTGGCTTATACTCGAGTGTATACGGTAAACCAATTAGCTTATCACACATTAAAGCATGTGAAGTATAGCATTGCATATAAACTACCCTTTAATATTAAAAAAGTTATGTTTTCTGGACATAAGGGAAACATATGTATAAAAGATGCTTCAACTACATTAACTGCCACTGTTGTGCATAATAAAGGATATTTAAAACGATTATTAAATATATTTTGCACAATACTAAAAGCTTATTTAGAGAAAGAATATACTTGTATAGGGTTCATTTTATATATGTTTTTTTTAATATTAATTACATTTTCAAAATGTGTATTTATAGAGTTGCATGATTAACTGCTGTTAATTTCTGCTCTATGGCATAACAGAACCCCTGAAATTATCACTAATAACTAAGTAGTAAAAGTAAAGTAAGGCGTCACAAAGAGTGCTCTGGTTTAATAGCTTCATAGTTCAGTTAGGAATTTGGTTGTTGCATATCTCTTTATCCACCTAGGCTTGAATTTCTATTTATGACTTCTATGCAAGGGGAAAGTGTTGGATACTCTAAGGATACTCTTGCACCCATGGAAAGTGAAGTAAGCAGTGAGTTCAAATATTAATTTGTGAGCATATACATATGTTTATAGGTCCGGTAATAATTCCTTAATATTCAAATGATACAGTATGGTAAATACTATGGATGTTAGCTAGAAGTAAATGTGTAGATAAATAGCAAAATAAACAAATTATTTTCTAGTCACATAACCTGTAGACTGACCAAATCTCAAAAACAGGACTGTTAAATAAACATATTTCAATATATTGTAAAAAAAAAAAACAAAGCCTTACTGTCTGTCTATTTATACCTCTAATATATCTTGTTAATGAAGTAATATGGAGTGAAATACAATACAGTAAAACCCAGTGTTTACATCCCTGGATTTTAGGTTTTCCCAGAACAGACACCATTTTTTTGGGCCCCACCCAAACAAACTTTTTTTTGTTCCTGAATTTCATGTTTTTCCAGAATTTTCAAGGGTCTACTGCAATGGTTTCTGTTGTTATTCCTTAAATGTAGCAAGAATGCAGCCATATACTGCCAAATACATATTTTATTCAACCCATAATGTATACACGTTAATATTTAGCAATAGGTTTGCATTAAACCAACAGGTGGAGCATGCAAACAAAAACTAACACATATAAAACTTTCTGCTTAATTGGAAAATTACGTTGCTGCAAAGACTGAACATATCAGGGCAGGGGCTAGGTACAAAGTGCAAATCAGAACAAAACATAAAAGCACAAAGCTGTGCTCTTCTCCTCTCATTGCCCAATTCTATTTACAACTACAAAAAAATTCTCTCTAGCTTTTGTCTCTAGAAGTCCCTGCCATGACCTATCCCTTCCCTCCAAACACCAGTTATGGTAAGATGTAAGATTGCTTTCATCATCTATATGTGTCACCTGTTCCCTTACCCTTTAGAGTGTAAGCCACCTGGGCTTATTTTTATATGTTTGTTAAATTATTGTAAGATTGTTTGTTATAAAGTATTGTAAAGTGTGGCATAACTTGCTGGTGCTCTATAAATAAATGATATTCATATCTTACCCTGAATAACCTACACACTAAAAAAAAAAAAAACAACCTTTGCACTGTAACTGGAAGGCTATCTGTCTGTCTGTTTGTTAGAACTAGAAAATTAAAACCTTTTCAAAACTCAAATACTCTCTGTATTGGTGGTGAGAGTATAACAGGAGAAAGTACAACAAACAAACCTGGAGGATTTCCTCTCCTGTTCTATAGCTGACAGCTATAATGGAAACATACAAAGGAATCATTATCAGTCATAAGAAATACCTGCAGGCTTTGCCATATAATACAACTCTTACAGTACATTTGCAATAAAAAGCTACAGAAAATGTAAATTGACAATAAGAACATGAATATATCTGACTCATGGCCAGCAGCCAGGCAATAATAATATTTATCTCATTCTTTCTGTATGTGAGATTTATATTGTATCTGCAGAACCTTTTGTATAGTACATAAATTATGAAGATGTGTAATTCTGTATCAAAGGCAGCAACTAACAAACATAACCATGCATCAGGCTAATGTTAGAAGATATTCGAAACCAGGAAAAGCATTGAAAAGGTAAGTCATGTAAATATACAGTAATATGTACCAGGAAACTATTGTTTTATAGGGATGTAGCGAACATCGCCAAAAATGTTTGCGGACCCGTTCGCGGACTTTCGGCAAAACTCGCGAATATTCGCGAACTTTGCGAACCCCATAGACTTCAATGGGAAGGCGAACTTTAAAACCTAGAAAAGCCATTTCTGGCCAGAAAACTGATTTTAAAGTTGTTTAAAGGGTGCCACGACCTGGACAGGGGCATGCAGGAGGGGGATCAAGCAAAAATTTCTCTGAAAAATACTTTGTAAAAAAAACGCCAAAAAATAACGCCAAAAAAAGCCAAAAAAAAAACCGCCAAAAAATAACGAAAGGAAAAAAAAACCGCCAAAAAATAACGCCAAAAAAAAACGGCAAAAAAAACCGCGGCAAACCCAAAATGGCGAACATCGCCAAAAGTTCGCGAATTTCCGCGTTCGTGAACACCCGATGTTCGCACGAATTAGTTCGCCGGCGAACAGTTCGCTACATCTCTATTGTTTTATTGTATTATCACTTTCATGTATATTCCAGTTGCAAGTATTTATATAACTGGATGTTTTTACTTCAGTGAGTTCTACAAATGTTACTTGATCTAATTAAATTAAAAAGAAAACTACTGTAAAAAATCTGAAGGACGATAATGTCTGACAGAAGTTTCCTAGCAGTAAATTCCTGATCCTTATATATACTGTAGCATGGATTTGTAAAATATCAGCAATTATTTTTAAGAATCTGTAAAATGTATTGATAACTATTTCAAGGGTTGCTGGAGGGCTCTATTTTAAATATTTTTTTTAAAAAAGAAATGAAGAACACAGAGGTGATGATGCACCAAAGGTGATAAAAATTTTAGGGCAGAATGAGAGCATATATTTGAATGTGGATGCCACTTATACAAGTGCCTTGTTGGCTTTCAACAATAGTTTTACCAATCCAAATGTTACATAGTTAAATAGTTAAATTGGGTTGAAAAAAGGCTGGTGAAAATTTGGCGAAAATGTTGTGCGTCAAAAAAAAAAAATTGTGCGCAACAATTTTTTTACACAGGCGACCATTTTTTGTTGCATGTTCTGCGGCACCTATGCTGAATTATTACATAGTTACATAGGGTTGCAAAAAATACCAGAGTCCATCAAGTTCAATCCAACAAACCTATAGTGACCTATCTATACACTCACATACATAAACCATATATACCAACATTAATACTAACTGTAGATTTTAGTATCACAATAGTAGCACAATAGCCTTGGATATATAATATGCTGCTATTGAAGATTATATACCAAACTAAACATTTGAGAGATCATATATATTTTAAAGAAAACATTTAATCAGTTACAATATAAACTGTTGACCTATAGAACTGCATTTGACTTTCATTAATATATAAATAAGGTGTTCTTGTTTTGTATGCTTACATGTTTGAACTATATCCATGACACTATCCTAATCATCTCAGGACCCAACGTTCTGGTGGATGAAATTTACAAAAAAACTTAACTGCAAATAACTTTAGCTGGTGTGGAATTTAGGCCGCTGACAGTGACAAGACTTCCATTGATTTCTACTACTGCAAAGGTGAGTGCTTATTGGACATTCATGGATTCATAATGCCAAAGGAAATTAATGTTTAAACAGTAAAAACTTTTAAGGTATCACTTTAATTATAAATGTTATTATGACTGCATCTGAATATTTAGTTCTGGTATTCTTCTCCTTTTCCCTTGAGTCCTCAAATTCACATGGGATCTATCTGCTATACAATGCCTCCAGTCCCTCCACTCTCTTGACCATTGTGACACTGCTGTGTCTCTTACAATGGATCATCATCTTCTCCCTTACCACTTTCTGTTGAGGTTTTTTAAGGCTCTGTCCTGGCCCCCTTATTATTTTTTCTCTACACTTCCACTCTTGGCAAACTAATCAATTCATATGGTTTCCAATACCACCTCTATGCTGATGCAGATCTATCTCTGCTCTCGTAATCTAAATTCAGAGCCCCTAACTTTCATCTCTTCCTGCCTGTCTGCTGTCTCTACTTGGATGTTCCCACGTTACGTTAAATTAAACCTCTCTAAGACAGAATTGGTTCTCTCTCCCCCATCAAACAACTCAACTATCACCCCATCTTCCCAGGCCTGATGCCTTGGAGTTCTCTTCGATTCTGCCCGGCCTTCACTCCTTAAACCCAGTCACCTATCAAATCATACCACTTTCACCTAAGAAATATTTCCAAAATATGATCACCCAAGATGCCGCCAAAATTCGTATTCACTCTCTCATCATATTACGCCTGGACTACTGTAACTCTCTATTAATTGGCCTTCCCCTCCACAAAATGTCACCTCTCCAGTCCATAATGAATACTGCTGCCAGGCTCATACACCTCTCCAACCTTTCATCCTGCCATGCCACTCTGCCAATCCCTGCACTGGCTTCCATTACCATCCAGAATAAAATTCAAACTTATGACCCTCACATTAAAAGCAGCTCATAACTCTGCCCCACCCTACATCTCTGAACTTATCTCTAGATACCATCCAACCCGCTTGTTACACTCCTCTGCTTACCTGCTCCTAAACTCTTCTCTCATTACCTCCTCACATACTTGCATTTAAGACTTTGCAAGGGCTGCACCCTTTCTTTGGAATTCGCCCCACAATTCTCCCAGTCTTGCCCGCTTCAAAAGAGCAATACCCTGTGTCACTTCTCACATTGCTTAATTTTAATCTTACCCATTGCCACAACTTATGTCTCAACCAGTTATCCTTAGAAATTGTAAGCTCTTCACCTCTTGTATCTGTTATTGGTTGCTTTGTATGTATTTCTGTATGTCCAATGTATATACGCACTTATTGTACAGCGCTGTGGAATATGTTGGCACTTTATAAATAAATGTTAATTAAAAGAAGAAGAAAATAATGGGCTGAAAGACACTAATTCAAGAGGATGGATGATGATCCTGATGCCACTCAGAAGTTAATAAGTTCTTATGATTAAGTATCACCTTTGAAATTATTAACCTCCATTATTCCATTCTTGGTCTGGTATAGTAACTAGTATTTTAACTCTGAAAAAAGTATGATGGTTCCTTGCAGCATAAAAATAACCTGGTTATCACTAGCCCCTCCCAAAAGAACCTTATTCACACACTCTTGACATCTATGGTATAGGTCAATGTCAAAACTTTTGTGGATGTGGGATGTGTAAAATTCAATAATAACAACTCTTATTGTGTCTCTATTTATTCATTTATTAATCTATACAGTTTCTGTTTACTACTATGCTATTTAAAAAGAAAATGACTAGTGGTGATAACATCAATTTGACAAAAGAGAAATTTTATAAGCATAGTACAGGTGCATAACTATCATGTTTCTTCCCAACTTGAACTGTTGTCAGCTCACTACCTGGAGCTATAAGTGAAGGGGCTGCATGACAAGGGATCCGAATGACCAGCAGCCAGATTACAAAGGTTTATGTCTAGAGATTGGCAGAATGAACTGCCACAATAAATAGATGAGAAGAAAAGGAGAGGCAGGAGAAAGCTGATCTGGGGGCGGAGAAAGAGAGGGATGTAATGTCAGGAAAAGAACCACTCACTTCCTTATCTTCTGAGCAAGTAGAAATGTTTTCTTAGTAACATAGTAAGTTAGGTTTAAAAAAGACATACATCCATCATGTTAAACCATAATGCCTATACATAACCTGCCTAACTTCTAGTTGATCCAGAGGAAGGCAAAAAACCCCATCTGAAGCCTCTCTAATTTGCCGCAGAGGGGAAAAAAATCCTTCCTGACTCCAAGATGGCAATCGGACCAGTCCCTGGATCAACTTGTACTAAGAGCTATCTCCCATAACCCTGTATTCCCTCACTTGCTAAGAATCCATCCAGCCCCTTCTTAAAGCTATGACTGATTCGGGGAGGGAATTCCACAACTTCACAGCTCTCACAGTAAAAAAGCCTTTCCGAATATTTAAATGGAAAATCCCTTCTTCTAAACGGAGTGAGTGCCCTCGTGTCCGTTGGAAGGACCTACTGGTAAATAAAACATTAGAGCGGTTATTATATGATCCCTTTATATATTTATACATAGTTTTCATGTCACCTCTTAAGCGCCTCTTGTCCAGTGTAAACAGACATCAACTTGGCCAGTCTTTCTTCAGAACTGAGACTTTCCATACCCTTTACCAGCTTAGTTGCCCTTCTCTGGACCCTCTCTAATTCAATAATGTCCCCAAAACTGAACAGCATATTCTAGATGGGGCCTTACCAGCGCTCTGTAAAGGGGAAGAATAACCTTCCTCCCGTGAATCTATACCCCTTTTAATACAGCTTAAAACCTTGTTTGTCCTTGCAGCTGCTGCCTGGCATTGCTTGCTACAGCCAAGTCTTATCTACAAGGACTCCAAGGTCCTTCTCCATTATGGATTTGCCTAGTGCAGTCCCATTAAGGGTATAAATGGCTTGCATATTTTTACATCCCAGGTGCATGACCTTACATTTATCCACATTAAATCTCATCTGCCACTTAGCCGCCCAGATTGCCAGTTGGTCAAGATCCTGCTGCAAGGATGCCACATCCTGGATAGAATTGACTGGTCTGCAGAGTTTTGTGTCATCTGCAAACACTGATACATTACTCATAATACCCTCCCCTAAGTCATTTATGAATAAGTTAAACAAAATTGAACCCAGTACAGAACCCTGAGGGACCCCACTGAGAACCTTACTCCAAGTAGAGAATGTACCATTAACAACCACCCTCTGTACCCGATCCTGTAGCCAGTTTTCTATCCATGTGCAAACAACTTCACTAAGACCAATAGACCTTAGTTTTGAAAGCAGTCGTTTGTAGGGAATGGTATCAAATGCTTTGGCAAAATCCAAATAGATTATATCTACTGCATCCCCACTGTCCAGCTTCTAACTTACCTCATGATAAAAAGCAATTAAATTGGTCTGACATGACCTGTCCTTCATAAAGCCATGCTGATTACTGCTCATAATAGCATTCTCCACTACATAATTTTGTATGTGATCCCTTAACAAGCCTTCAAATAACTTGCCCACCACGGATGTCAAACTTACAGGCCTATAATTGCCAGGCTGAGATCTTACTCCCTTTTTAAATATAGGAATGACATTTGCCTTCTTCCAATACCTAGGTACCATACCTGATGAAAGCGAGTCTGAGACTATCAGAAACAAAGGCCACTGTAAATCTGCACCTAGCTCTCTCAGTACCCGAGGGTGTATTCCATCTGGCCCAGGTGCCTTGTTTACATTTATCTTGTGTAACCCCCTAAGCACCACCATATCCTGTGTCAACCACTGCGTAGTTGGAGCTGAGGCAACAGTGCAGCTATTGGGTGGGACTTGGCCCACTGGCTCCTCTACTGTATACACAGAAGAAAAGAACTGGTTAAGCACATCTGCCTTTTCTGCATCCGCTGTAACCATATTGTTACTATAACTCAATGGGGCCACACCCTCAACCTGCATCTTTTTACTATTAATATACTTAAAAAACTTTTTGGGGTTAGTTTTGGCCTGTGCCGCAATGTGCTCCACATTTTCTATCTTTGCGTTCCGGATTGCTGTTTTACAACACTTGTTATAGTGTTTATATTCATTAAACGCAGCTGCTGTCCCCTCTGACTTATATTTCTTAAAAGCTTTCCTTTTTTTCCCTACTAACTTCTTTACCTCAGAGTTAAGCCACATAGGGTGATTCTTAACACTTCTACTTTTTCTTATTAATGGAATAAATTGAGAACAGTAAGGATTTAATATCCTTTTTAAATGACAACCATTTCTGCTCTGTGTTTTTATCAGAAAACATAATGCCCCAATCTATGCCCTGAAGAGCTGCCCTTATGGGGGTAAAATTTGCCTTTATAAAATTTAGTGTCTTTGTTGCCCCAGTCTAAATTTGTTTCCTGCACCAAACATCAAATGAAATAACATTATGATCACTATTACCCAGGGGTTCAACCACTTGCACATTTGCTATACATTCTGGGTCATTAGAGATCACTAGATCTAGTATAGCATGGTTCCTGGTTGGCTCCTCAACAACCTGTGACATAAAGTTGTCATGCAGCAAGTTTATAAACTTGTTCCCATTTACTGTCCCATTTACTGTGGCAGTTCTATTGCTCCAGTCAATATAAGGATAATTATATATATATATATATATATATATATATATTATATCAAGAATGACGCGTAAACAACTTATGGTCCTCCCTGCCATTAACAGTATCCCGAAGCAAGTCTCCTCCCCTATTTTCCGTTACTATGCCCACTCCCTCATCTATCCTGTCTACCACAGAATTACCCGCTGCACCCCCCCCCCATTTCTAGTTTAAAATCTCCTCCAACCCTCTAGCCATCTTCTTCCCCAAAGCAGCTGCCCCATCATCATTGAGGTGCAGCCCATCCCTGGCAAAGAGCCTGTAGCCGATTGAGATGAAATTTCTTTATCTTTTCATTATTAATAATTGAATGTGGATGTTATCCTGAATACATTGTTATATTGTGGTTTATATATATAAACTTCAGCAAGAGTCAGCATTGTATTAATTCCTGTTACCTATGACTGCTTGATCCAGGGAGTGTTTCCAATCGCCATGGGGGTCAGGAAGGAATTTTTTCGCTCTTAAGGCATAATTGGCACTGGCTTCAGGTTGGGTTTTTTGCCTTCCTCTGGATCTAAACAGTGGATATATGATAAGTTTTATTTCTCACAGCAACAATGGACCTTGCCAGAGTACTGCACAGGTAATTTTAGCAGAGGGAGAAAGGAGGTTCTCTTCTGTGAATGCACAGTGAATTGATAGAAACAGACACTACTACTGCAAGGTGACAACCTGCTTGGATTTTCATATAATCAAGACAATGCAGATTCAGGACCAGCAGCAGGGCTGCTGAACTTCTCCCCTGGTTGGTGATGCAGCTCTTGCTGGTAGCAGATAGAGATGTAGCGAACTGCGTTTTTTTTTGGCGCCGCGTTTTTTCGCCTTGGTTTTTCCGCCGCGTTTTTCCACCGCGTTTTATTGCCTATGCATATACATAGGAATAGCTTGCGTTTTTTTTTTTGGCGTTATTTTTTTGGCGTTTTTTTTTGGCGTTTTTTTTTGCGGTTTTTTTTTGCGTTTTTTTGGTGTTTTTTTTACAAAGTATTTTTCAGAGAAATGGCTTTTCTAGGTTTTAAAGTTCGCCTTCCCATTGAAGTCTATGGGGTTCGCAAAGTTCGCGAATATTCGCGAGTTTTGGCGAAAGTCCGCAAACGGGTTCGCGAACATTTTCGGCGATGTTCGCTACATCTCTAGTAGCAGAGTTTGGGGCCATCCTCTCTGTGAGGCAGTCTAATACTCACTTGCAGATTAAATGACATAGTGCTGATCAGAAATGGCAACTATGAAAGTAAAATTCAAGTCTTCAGCAAGGATTGGCAATGCATAATAGCAATCTCTTAAGGAATTCTGGCTTTAGAATATTGCCTTGGGTTAGGTAGGCAAGGTCCTATTTATTTGATAAAATGTGAATAAATGCTGTGGCCATTTTACCCCATCTTCTGTCTCCTGGTGTTTCATTAAGGTATGTAACAAGGGGGTTCGGTAGTGTGACTCAAGGCAAAGGGTCAATTGAGGAATCCCCTTGTCATGCGGTGGAATTGCTAGTGGGGGAATGTGGGCTGAATTGGGAGTAGAAGGTGGTGGACTTCATAAACGTGCAAATAACACAATGCTCACATTACCTCAAGAGTCCTGCGTCAAATGTTAGTACAAACTGGCATTAAAGAATAGACTGCTAGCATTCATTGGATTTGTCAGTGTGTGTGCCTTTTAGATAAACTGCTTCCAGGAAATCTAGACCATAAGAAACACAAACTACTTCAGACACGACTATGGCATTTATGAAATCTATAATAATGTCAGAATTATTATAATGTGTGTAAACTACCCACGGGCTTGTTTCATTCCCAAATGGCAAAGAAAAACATTTCCTTCGCTAATTTTTTTTTAAAAAACTGGCAAATTGTACTTTAGCTAATATCTAATTTGTAACAGTCAAATAGTAACCTTCAAAAACAGAACAGTGTTATTATTTTGTTTCATTTGGAAAACACCACTATAATCTTCACTGTTGGACTAAAGGTACAAAACTGTGAAAATGTCTTTCTAATGCTAAATAAGAGTGGTTGGGTTCCTCACGTTTTGCAGGGATGTAGCAGCGTTTACCCCATGCTGGTAAATATTTGAAATTATAAGTTCTAAAAGAACTGTTGGTACATAAAGGTATAAATGTTTGGAGTGCAAATGTGGCAGGGTGTAAAAGGGAACTGATAATGTTATGTGGTGTTAAAAAAAACTCCACATGAATGGTCAGTTTAAAAAAGAAAGTGATTGGTATTAAAGTAATTTACTAGACTGATAAAACTGGAGACAGGATTATTTGACATTCTTCTGTGCATCACTAAAAAGGCCAGTATAGATAGATATTGTTTTTTAATTCCCATATGGGTGTGCCTAATACATTTATGAAGAAATTAATGTACCCTATTTTTTATCATTGCTTTTATTTCTGTGACAGTATTACTGGCCTAGACTTCAGTTTTAGCTCTTAATGGCAGTCTGGCCACAAACTCCTTATCTCTTCCCATAGATCTCCTATTCTGTTTATGACCCCCCTGGGAAAGCCAGAAGGGGCCATGATATCATGTTGCCGGTGGTGTTGTTAGGTGAATAGTGCCATAAAAGCACTCTTCATAGCAGAGACAATTAACTGGGTTTCTCATAGCTTGCAAAGAAAGTTATCATAAATCTTTGCCAGCATGCCTGTACTAGGCAAAACTCAGCTGGCAAATTTGAGTATATAAAGCAAGAAATTATAATCATCTCTTAAGAGATTTTTCTTGGAAGAATTGAAATGTTACTATGCTTTAATTTTTTTTTTTTATTTCCCTTAGTATTTGTTTAACAGATATATTAGAACTGAATGTGTGCTTATTCCCTATAGCTATGCTTTTGAAGAAGCTTCTGTGAGCCTTCACTTTCCACACTGTGATACAACCTTTCTAATAAGCTCTTGCCTGCTGTCTTAATAATCCTATAAGAAGAGATATGATTTAATAGGGCAGCAGGCTACTTAAATATATACACCACTGTGTAAAACCTCTTGTTATAAAAATCCAGAATAATGTTTTAAAACCCAAAATGGTCTTTAGGGATTTGAAGATCATCATCTTTATTGTTATAAGGATTGCATCAACCAACAGGATAGGAGGCCATAAACCAGAAGTCTTTTTAAAATAATAAGCTTTTATAAACCAAGATTCGTATAAGCATATAAATGTATATCGTTGGCATTCATATTGTTAAAAGGATACCTACAGTTAAAACATATAAATAACCCACTGTACCACACTGTAAAATGATTAATTTATAGGTATGGGACCCGTTATCCAGAATGCTTGGGACCTGAGGTATTCCAGATTAGGGGTCTTTCCGTAATTTGGATCTCCTACCTTAAGTCTGCTAAAAAAAATTACTTAAACAGTAATTAAACCCAATAGGATTGTTTTGGCTCCAATTCATTATATCTTAGTTTGGATGAAGTACAAGGTACTCTTTTATTATTACAGAGAAAAAGGAAATGATTTTTAAAAGTGTGAATTATTTGATTAAAATGGAGTCTATGGGAGACGGGCTTTCCATAATTCGGAACTTTCCCCGTATAACTATGTTAAAACTCACCATAACCATATATATATAATGTATATCCTATATAAAAATGTACTGCACTCTCCAATTATATCACCCTTACATGTTTTACAACGATGGCATCCTCTGAGGCGATGCTAGGCTTTTGGTGGAAGTGATCCTTCAAACAATCAAGGTGGGGTATCTTAATACTTAAAGACCATAAAAATAATGGCAGGTGGACATCTTTACAAGATTTTTATTAATTATTGCTGAGATTGTATCTGGGGACATTATTTATAAGGTCATAACGTAATCATTGTAAGCTCTTATGGGCAGGGATTTCTTCACCTCTTGTATCGGTTATTTATCAGAGCACAGGTCACATAGCTGTAGCACCCTGGGAAATGAAGAATATGCCCATGTGAAATTTCAAAATTAAATAAAAAAAAATCTGTATTCATCTTTGAAAATTGGGTTTCAATGCAGGATTCTGCTGGAGAAGCCCTATTAACTGACGCAATTTGAAAAAAAGCATGTTTTCCCATGACAGTATTCTTTTAATATATTGCAGAGATATCCTCATATTGGCAAAGTCTGCATGTCTAAAATTTATTGTAACATACACTACACTATTCCCTCAATGCTTACATACGTAAATGCTAGAGATAAGTTGAGCATTATTAGTAATCACCAGGTCCAAAAGAGAATCATTTCTAGCAGGTTCTTAAACTGCCTGAAGCAATAAGTTGTCATTTAGCTTATTTACAAACCTGCTAGCTTTTTCTGACACTGGCCATCCCATTACTCCAGTTGATAATTGAAGTCTCCCATTATAACAACTTGACCAAATTGTGAAGCTGTGCTTCATTCTCCTCACTTATATGGGGTGGTTTATAGCACACACCATTGAAAATTTTCTTTTTTCTACTTAACCACACCCACACCTGGTTATTTCTTTAGTGCAAGGCTTTAATCTTGCTTTACAAACAGAGAAACATTCAAAGGAGAAAAGGCACAGGCACATAGCAGATAACAGATAAAACACTATTGTATTCTACAGAACCTATCTGTTATCTGCTATGTAACCTGTGCCTTTTCTCCTTTTTTCCAGCTTGAATGGCTGCCCCCGTGGCTACACAGCAGCTTATTATATAAATTATAGTAGTGTTACTGTAGCAAATGCACCAGTTTTACCAGTGCAGGGCAACAGTGCATTATATTTTTATTACTTTAAAGCTCTTTCATTTTTTGGTGTTGCTGTTCCTTTAAGTCTCCCCATATTTCTCCCATTCAGATGATCAGAAGCTTTATAGAAAAAAAACACTGAGCTCTGTAAAGAAAGTTCCCATAATGCTTTGCTCCTGGACCAAGACCGGTGTACATGTGCAGTTAGTTAGACTATGAGGAAGCTTCCTGCTGACTGGCTGAGATCCACATTCCTAAGAGGAAGGAGGGAGTTCTTAGCACTCTTGAGGGAGGGGAGAGCAGGAGAGGGGAGAGATGAGAGAGATGCCTGTCTCTGGCACAGGAAAACAAAGAGACAACAAATGTTTTGAGGACTCAGTGCAGCGTTTCTGTGAGTGGTTATGGCTGTAGTTACATAGACCTTTCTGATAAAGCTTACTTAGTTTTTACCTTTCCTTCTCCTTTAATAATTTTCCCTCTGACATTTATATTAAATAATGGAGAGTAAGCACTAAGGTTACTTTTAGTTTTCTTTGTAACAGAGGAATCTCCTTAGCTGGAAACTGTATGTACCTTCACTCTTCCCCCAGGACCCCTTACTAACCCACTGGCCTGTCTACACTAGCTTTCCCATAATCTTCTAGCTCACCCCACCTTGCCTAGTTTTAATCCTCCTCCAGCCTCTTAGACATTTTTCCCCCAGCACAGAGCACCCCTATGATTGAGGTGCAATCCATCATGTCTATATTGATTGTACACCAAGGAAAAGTCAGCCCAGTGATCTAGGAACCCAAACCCTTCCTTCCTACACCAAGACTTTATCCACACTTTAAAGGACAATGAAAGGTTAATATAAATTAAAAGTCAGTCTAAAGGCATTCTTTTTAAGTACTTACTGCATATCTAAATTCCCAGATCCCTGCTTGCTTCTCTGAGATATGGTGCTGGCAGCCTACAGCAGTGTGAAGACTCCAGTGACATCACTGAAATCTCTCTTCCCTTACTGTAGGTGCCAGCGGCAGCCTTCCTATTCTCTGAGCATGTGTGTAACTTGATCCTGTCTGCTGTTCTGAGCTACACATGCCCACCAGCCAATCAGAAGCGGATCTGGCAGAGGGGAGGGGGGGAGGGAATGAAACACATGTGCAGTATGAAGCAAGGAGGGACACCTTGTGCCTCAACTCCTTTCCCTTGTAGATTGTAAGCTCTTTTGGGCAGGGCCCTCTTCACCTTTTGTATCGGTTATTGATTGCTTTATATGTTACTCTGTATTCCAGTGTATGAAACCCACTTATTGTACAGCGCTGCGGAATATGTTGGCGCTTTATAAATAAATGTTAATAATAATAATAATAATAGTAATAAAAGGAAGGGAGAATACCTTTTTAGAGATGGCTGCCTGTTCTAGAAAATGTGAAGTAAGTGTGACTGAGTAAATATTTGATTAGGTGAGCCAAAAGTGTGGCATTTTTACTAAACAATAGGAGGACTATTGGGCAGTATGCTTTCTAAATTTTGACTTGCATTCTCCTTTAAGCTCCCACTTTCTTCCTAGCTTGGATGTGGCACAGGCAAAACGTCAGAAGGTCTGAGGATGTTTTCTTAATTTTAGAGCCTAGATCCTAGTAAACATACTCAAGTATATCTTTGTAGGAAATATTAAATGAGATCTTCCATTTGGGTAATAACTTCCATGAGTAACAGTTTCCTTGCTTTCCTTTTAACTTAAAGTAACCCTTTTTCCAGGAAGAGCATTTGTTTGCTGTACTTTCATATAAGCTGAGAGAAGAAAAAAAAATCTATAGTGAGTTTTTCACTCTCCAGCTGTAAAATATGAAATAAAAAATCAGTGGTGGAGATTGTGTTCAACCTTTATGCAACAAGTGCTACCTAACTATTCTGGTCAAACCTAACTACAGCCTAAACCTTCTGCGAAGGATAAATAAAATACCTGTTTATTACAGATGCTGCAGGATTGCTCTTGATGTCCATTATAATTGGATGATGTATATTGTTCTTTTATTTTGCTTATTATTCTATAAACTTTATCCTGAGCAGAGCTCATAAGTAGCAGATGACCTATAGATCACACAGAACATTTATGTATAAAAAAAGGGAATAAACCTCAAAATGATCGTTTTTGGGTGACATTCTACTGTGCTCACTAAATTGCTTGTTAAACACATTAGTTTGAAACTGAGTTTTGCAATTGACTCAAAGGAGATACACATTTGATAATTTTGCTTACAAGGCATAGAGATTATTATTACAGCAATATTTACATTAAATAATATGTCCTTATTGAATTAAACTTCAGTTTGTATTATATGTATAAAATCTTAATTTTTGCACAATATGCATTGGATGATGTACAGACACTTTCACTAGCTACGAATATGATATAAAAAACATATTTCTTCGTTCAGCCCAGATGAGTTTCTTCCTCTTCAGTTCCGCTGTAAAATGAAACCAATGATAACCAGCCTGATTCATTTTTATCATCTCTTCTCTCTTTACCCACTTCTTTAAACCTTATCTTTTTTCAAAAGAAGATTGTCTGTATTTATATGGGTTTTTTTATACAGGTTAACATTACATTTTGTAGCAATCTAGGAGAGTTGACTTTTGCCCTCGAAGGATTAATGACCTTGTCAATTGGTCAAAGTAACTGAAATAATTAACTAGTCTCTTTTTCATTCAGTCAGCATTTTTTCTGCTTGATTATAGCAACATTTTGTCTGTTTGCCATTTCTATAATAAAACTCATGCCACATAAATGAGGAAATGTAATATCTATTGCATCATAACCAAAATGGCGCTTTGCAACAAATTTTGTGTTTGCACAACAAAAAACCCCCACAGAAGCTGCACAAATTTCTTAGTTTGTGCACATTCAGGGTGAATGTAAGAAAACTTCTTAATGAAAAGTCACAACATTCACATATAATAAATGTTTAATGATGAGTATTACATTGTGAACAGCACTAAATATTCACATTTTACACACCACTAGGCGATTTACATTTTCGCCGGTGGGATGGCAATCCGGAGAGATTAGTCGCCCGCGAACAGGGAGATTTGTCGCAGGCAACTAATCTCCCCATGTGCCCCTAATGCTTAGAGCTGGGGTCTCTAAGTTGGGTCTCCACAGCGTAGAAGGGTTGCTACAGAAGCAGCATTTTAGAGTGGCTGGTTGGCCTTACCCTCTGAGCTGGGTCACCACAGAGTGGAAGGGCTGCATTTTCCCATATCATTTTAGTGTGTGGAAATTTACAAGAGAATTTACACCATAAAGAAATGATGCATTTCATAAAGCATATGAGTTATTGAGATGCAGAAGTGGCTGCTCTAGCTTCATAACATTAGTTCAACAGCCTGAAACTGGCGAAATTCCTTTTGGTAAACATTTAACATTTTTCACTGGAGAAATTGCACCCAACAAAAATATATGAATGTTTGCCAAATACAAAGTTAATTTACCAAAGTTTGTTGTACTTGTCTTTTAGTAAATTGACAATTACATGGCGCATTTTCAGCAAAAATACTTTAAATTTTAATGTGCCCTTTAGCAAATATACCCCTGTGCCAAAGATGTGAAACTGCCCATCATGCCTTTCAAAACAAGTCTACTCCCTTTTTAAAAGGGACTGGTTCACAGGTATTTTGTTCTAACCAAAGACTCTGATGTACCCTAGAGAGGCTTGATTTTTTTACATGTGCAGAAAAGCAGGTAGAATCCCTATGTACTCCATGTAAAGCAAGTTAACGTTGATTGCCTTGAGATTTTTCACACTCTTATTTTATAGACTAAATTGAGTTGAGAGTTTGAATGTTATATTACTTTAATACTGCTTTATTTATGCCCTCTATTTAAGACCATTAAACGCTCTGGATTTTTGTTAACAATGCCATATGATTGGGGTTGTGGGCTTCCTTTAAATTCATTCATGTATTCCCATCTAACTTGTGTTTCTTTTGTTCAGTCTGCTCTCCTAATTTAAGTTTGCCTGCCTCCCTGTAGCTATTTCTTTTCTTGTGCTGTGTCGACATTTACAGCCAATTCTGTATCATCAGCAAATGTAATAAGCTTGCCAGTTACAGTGGATTTAACATCATTAATGCACAGTATTGGAAAGCACAGACCCCTGGGGATGCCATTAATGACCTTCCTTTGCTCAGAGCTTTAAGTATTTATTTTTACCAGTGCTCTTATTTTTTCATGATCCATCTCCCTGGACATACATCAGTTGTATAAACATGCAAGCTTTCCCTTAAGGTTAGGGAGGTATCTTTAATGTACAGTTTATGGTTATATCAATTACTACATAGTAGAACTATGAATCTTGGTCTAGGCCACCCTTCTAGGATACTGCTGTAAGAAAACAAATGATGGGTGCAGATATTTTCCAGGCAATTGATGTTGTGCTGCATTTTGTATTTGTTTACCTGTACTGGAATTTCTGGGCAATTAAATGTCCAGTTGCAGTTTGGTCTAAAACGTATACTACTGTATGAAAATGTAATTCCTCTATACAAGTTTACAGAATTATTATTATATTATCCACCAGTGTCATTTTAAAGATAAAAAGCAAACTATCCTCTGTCTACCAAGGTTATTTAACTATTTGACTAGCTATTCTGCAAAGTTGAACTAAGCCACAAAAAAAAAATAATAATCAATTTAAAAAGCATACTGCCCAATAGTCCTCCTATTGTTTAGTAAAAACGCCACACTTTTGGCTCACCTAATCAAATATTTACTCAGTCACACTTACTTCACATTTTCTAGAACAGGCAGCCATCTCTCAAAAGGTATTTTCCCTTCCTTTCCCTCCTTGTTCACTGACAATGGAAGTGATCCAACCAAAAGTAACAGCCAACTCTGCTACCAGTTTTGCAGTGCTTGCTACAGAGCGCAGACATATTGGGGGAAAAGTCAGCAATGTTGTTTGTAAAGAAAGCATGTGGGCTTGTCAAATGGTGCAAATTCCCCTTTTTTCCTCAAAACTATGAAATCAGGAGATTTCTTTATTTTATTCTTTTAAGTTTGAAAACATGAAAATATTACTATAACATCACTTCCTTGATGAAAGGCTCCCTAAATGTGGAAACTATGTCACAATTATTACAATTATTGCACTAATATGCCACTGGTTTTAGTATCAAACACAGCACAGGACAATGGCCAAGGGATAAGGGGACATGAACTGATTCCACAGTAGACATCTCATCTGTACAGTCAGAGAGAGAGAAGGAGAGCTCAGCAGGGAAAAAGGGGTGGGATGTCATGCTAGACTAGGAAGTAGCTGAGAGAGCTGAAGTTGAGCTGCTTGTGATATAGAATTTCCATGAAACTGAGTGCAGGGAGAAAGGTATGTTATTCTGGGGGCTTTATAGAGTTTTTAGGGGCTTTTATGATAAAAGGCTTACTTAACTTTTAAAGATAAAATATGCTTTACCCCATGCAGTTAAAAAGTGATATTTTGTTTGCAGTATTTTTTTACTTCACAGAAAAATTTCTAAATCCAGAAATGTGCTTCAGATGTATTGTGTGAGTTGGTAATCCTTTTTGATAGCTGCAGTATGAAAAATGCTGTATTGGGACTTTATAACTTTGTTGTGGAGTGGAAAAATGAATCTACTCAAGTAGTAAAATAGCTAGGTAGTTGTGTATCAGGGGACATATTTGATAGTACAGTTAAAATAGAAGCTTTTGCATTTGTATTATTTATTTCAAATTTGTGTTCATTTTTTTTAATGTCAATGTATAGGATCTTATTATTCAGAAATCATCAAATTACGACAGTACCTTGTTCTTGATGAGCTAAGCTAAAAAAAATTCTAAAATTATAAAGATTTTTTTGGTAGCTTTAAGGCATAGTGCTTATGTTTTTTTATGCAGGCATGGATAATATCACCCACTACTTCCCCTGGAACCATGTCAATGAATTACGCTAATAACAAAAATAGTTCTTACTTTCCTCTCATTGTTAAGCTCTTCTTTAGAGAACTATATGTATTTAATGTATGAAATTGATAAAAAATTGAAAGTAGGGAAACTACTGCAATAAGGTCATAATTTAAAGCAAGGCTGGCCAGCCATTAATTAAGTAAACTTGCTCTGCCTACTACATAAACAAGTAGATTGTTGGGTCAAGATCCAGTTATTTGAGGGAAGCGGAGTATGGCTATTACACTTTCTATTAATTGAAATTAATAATATGAACTAGATGGAAAGTTTGAGAACAAACTTCATGTCGGTTTTAAAAACACGTGAAGTCATATAGTAAAATACAGTCAGTAAAACCCTGGTTTAAATATTATCAGAATGGAAGCAATTTAAATTTCCCCACTGGAAGTTAATAAGTGACATTTAATTAATGGTTGGTGGCTTCACCCACTTTTTGTAACCTTGAACTGCAGTTACCCAATGTTCTCTGCAAAGTTTAGGAATCCTGCATTAATATTTAAAGAATGGCAGCAGTTTAAATTTAAACCAGATTGCTTGTTGGTGGCTCCACCCACTTCTACTGACTTTGAACTGCAGTTCACAAGTGACTAACTCTGTGTGGGGACCTTCCATTAATGCTGTGAGAAAGGCAGCAGTTTAAATACAAACCAATAGAATTTAATGGGTAAAATCTGATTGGCTGTTGGTGGCTCCACCCACTTTTCCTAATCTTTAACCTCAGTTCCCTAGTAACCAAGTGTGAAAAGTTTGGGGGCACTGGCATTAAATGTGTGAGAATGGCAGTAGTGACCAAGAGTTTGAGTTTGAATTACCCCTTTGAAAGTCAATATGTAAAATTTGATTGGCTGTTGGTGGCTCTGCCCACTTTTTCTAACTTCTGAATTGCAGTTACCCGATGACTAACTCTGCAAAGTTTGGTAATAATATTTAAAGAATGGCAGCAATTTAAATTTAAACCAATGAACATCTATAGGTGAAATCTGTTGTTGGAGTCGCTCACTTTTCTCAAATTGAAACATAGTCACCCAGTGACAAACTGTGCAAAGTTTGGGGACCCTGGCATACATTGTGTGAGGATGGCAACAGCTAAAATTTCCCCACTGAAATAAATGAAAGATTTTTTCCAATATTTTTTACAGTGTGTGCTTAGCTGTAATCTCATGTTTAATTTGCTGTTTCTCCAGTTAGTTGGTGTTTAACAGGGAACATTCCTTGTGGTATAGGGATATTGGGTTCTTGTCCCAACCTTTACCTGATTTCTCTGCATTCTTTTAAGTAGATAATTTAAACTTTCAGCTCTCGTTATGTCACCAACAGAGGCTGAAACAGACTTTCAATGGAATAAAAAATAACTGCAATGTAAGAATGTAGATTAGAATGCTTGTGAGTCCTGGATACACCCACACAGGTCTGTAGCCCTGAGTATGGAATTGTGACTGGTTAGGGCACTACTCATTAGCATGAGCAATTTGTATTGATTACATTCTCCTGAATCTGTGCCTGCTACTTGTTGTATGTGAGGGCCTGGGGAAAAACATGCTGCGTTTCCAGAAATGTATTAAGACAAAACTGAGCCCTAGGGATGGCAGTGAATTGGGGCCCCATAGGTTCATTGCTAGTTTAGCATCTTCCCAAAAATAGTTGTCAGTAGGTCTAAAGAAATAGGAATTCTCTGAGCCCCCCAGCATTTAGGTAGGTAGATTGAGTGAGCATAAAGTGATTCAAAGGGCAGTGGCAAACACTGGTTGATGAGCAGTAGCAACAATCTCCTGTTGCATGGCCTGACTGTGGCTGGGTGAGCTTGGGCAATCCAGTGCATCTATCCGCATGACATTGCTGCCAGCAATCAATCTGTGTGCCTGCTGCATTGCAACCCCAATCAGTTTTACATGCTTTGCTTTGATGAGCAGCTCCATCCCCACACACAAACAAACACATGGCTGCAGTGTACAGGTAACGGCTGCTGAAGAAGTGGACACTCCATTCCTTGTTTACATCTCTGTTTTTTAGATTTTGATGCCAAATTTGGGAAAGCATTACACCTCTGTAAATTGCTGTCTGTGTGATGCTATAGAATGCTATAGCAAATTTGCTACTGTTACTTTTTATATCTTTTCTTTCTATTTAGGCCTATCTATACACTCACATACATATTAGACTTCATACATGAGCAAGAGCTTACAGTTTGTGGAGGGTGGAGACATTCATGAGTTGCCA
The DNA here is from genome assembly GCF_000004195.4 of Xenopus tropicalis. Taxonomy (NCBI): domain Eukaryota; kingdom Metazoa; phylum Chordata; class Amphibia; order Anura; family Pipidae; genus Xenopus; species Xenopus tropicalis. The sequence continues at coordinate 91,762,696 of NC_030684.2, forward strand.
TGCCATGATTAAGTGTGACATGAAATCCTCTGTACGAGCAGTTTTCACTTGTGGCTATAGTCAATCAGATAGACTTGCCAGGCAGCATTTCTGTAGTAAACTGCTTGGCACAGACTTGAAATACTGGCCTACAGACAAGAGGGGCCACTTAACTTTCCTCAAGGCACAAATGGTAGAGCTCTGAGAGGAGCAAGAGCACACTCCTTAGTGCTCACATAACAAACACTTTTGCCCCAGGGAATGCTGCACTTTGCACTGGATTAAAAATCTGATGTTCAGTACAAACAAGGTGTCAGAGGGCTGGGTTAGCCTAGTCTTTACCACTTGCCTCTTCATTATTTAAAAAATAATTATCTCTGTAATAAATCTTACATTATCACATTTAGTATTCTTTTGTATTTAAATACCTAAATATTATCAGACAGGTCACAGCCATTACCATCCTGGATTCTACTACGCATGATATCACTTTCAGGCAAACAGACCACTTACATCTTTACCAGATGTAAAGTGGACAACTGTGCAGATAGTTGTTTTTACACCAGTCCAACAATGCTGTTGGGCAGGGGGCTGGGGGATCTGCCGTGGGGGAAAGTTATTGGTTAAACACTGAAGGGGGGGTTAGTTCTCCTTTAAGAAAAGCAAAATTTGTTTATCCATTTCTGTTCTCTGGTTCTAAATCTAATAACAATGTAGCAGAATTTAATTAGCCTGCAAGCCTGGCTAATAACAGTGTAGCAGAAATCAATTAGCCTGCAAGTCTGGCTTCTGCTACATTGTTTCAGGAGTCAGCACCAGACATATGGTTATCTAATGCATATAGGAAAGTTGCTTGGAATTACATTCATTGCCCCTTATGGGTAGACATCCCAAAGCGTGGTCAGAAATGAACATTTACTTTCCTGGCAAAAGCAATCCCTTGTGTGAATACACTTTGGTTTACATGGCGCTTATGCCAGGAAGCTGTTCTGGTTTAGCTGAATAGGGAAAAGAATTCGGGTAAGTGGGTGTGGTTCGGCTTGGGGGTAATTTGTTACAGTTTGGATTCAGGTCTGCAAAAACACACCTGCACAGGTCTCTACAGTTGTTTGTATGGAAGTGTTCAGTGCTGATTCTCCATGTTCCCCCTGTGTATGGAGGATAACAAGATGAGAAAGGGAATTATCTCTACTGTATGTTTTGCCATGTAATCTTCTACATGAACCCTGGGGGGATTTCTCATCAGTAGTGAATTCAGAGAGGGGGCCCACTATCAACCTTTGAACATCTACCTGCCCACCCGTAATTACATTGAGGACTTATTAGGATGGGTGGGCATGGGGCACATGGGTATGGGTGGCATGGGGTGACATTCAAGCCAAATGCACACAATGGCAATATTCATGGGCAACCATTTTTCAGGGGGCAAGAAAGTATTATTAGGAAGCCAGAGAGATAACATGATCAGAGAATGACCACTACAAATGCTGTTGCATTGTGCTCTATAGAGTAAAACAATAGCCTCAAAAATTTATATTATTTGAAATAATATGGTATGTGAGATATCCTCCCTGAATCTTTCAGTCTTATCATGTACATATTAGACAATTGCATTTCATCGCACAACTCTAAAAAACCCCTGCAGAGTTATTAACCCATTCAGGTCTTTAAGTAAACCTTTTTACCAGCAATACCACTCAGTTTTACCCCAGCTTGCCCTGCACATACCTATTTTGAGCAGTCCCCAGAGGTATTATCACACTATTGGTCGGTCACAAGTAGAATTAGGCATAGCAGCCCCTCCCCCCTCAATATTCAACATAGGGATTCATGAAAAACACAGAAACATGTTTATGGAGAAAAAAAACTAATAGGGTAACAGAATTTATTAATAAGCCAAAAGGTGGTTAGGCTTTCCCTGAAATCAGCTGTGGCTTCCAAAACACACTTTATGGGCTCAGGACAGGGATTGAGTAGTGCCCTTGAATAACCAACTTGCTCCTTCTCCCTGCCATTTTTTTGTGCAAAAATGGCTCTAGCCCTGCCCTAGGGGTATGATGATTCCTTCTGGCCAGGCCTGCATGGAGCAAAAGTGATCTTGGGGGCCACCGCTGGCTTTGTGATCAAGAGGAAGGCCAAAAATTCCTTCCTGACTCCTAGAAATGACAGCTGTTTTTAAACCCTGGATCATGTATGCTGCAGATTTGGGAGCGGGCACTTTTAGAGGTGGGAGGGTGGATGGGCAGATGATTAAATAGGGTTGGTTGGGTTAGTGGGTTAATTCTTATGTAGGGCGGATGGTGGGCCACTTGTGGGTGGGCACTCGAGTGGAGGGTAGTGGGTGGACACTTGTGTAGGGACAGCTGGGAGGATTCTTGTGGAGGGGTGTATGGTCGTGTATGCTGGTTGGGTGAGCACTTGGGTAGGGATGGGCAAGCTGTTGGGCCTTTGTCTAAGGGGGGGGTGGGAGTTTCTGTAGGGTTAGGCAGGTGGGAACTCAATGGAGTGGAATGTGCAGGAGCTTGATTGGGGGGGTGGATGGGCACTTGTGTGGTGAGGGTTGTCGGGTGATTGTATGAGGTGAGTGGGTGGGCATTTGTGTGGAAGGGGTAGGTGGGCTAGTGTTTGTGTGGAGGGGTAAGTAGGTGGCATTTGAGTGGAGGGGGGTGGGTGAGCACTTGTGTGGAACAGGCAAGGAATCATTTGAGTGGAGTAGGGGGAGGATGGCGACAGCATGCCTCCATGATTAATCTTCTGGTGGAATAATAAAAAGAAAAGCAAATTGTGGAACAAAAAAATACATTACAGACAGTGATAAGCAAAATTTTTCACCAGGCTTGAATTCACGTTTTGCCATTGGCGAAGTGTTTTACGAACTAGGTGCAAAAATTTGACATCGGAATAATTACGTGCATCAAAAAAATTGTTCCGCATGTCTTTTCTTGACATTTTTTTTTTACGCGTGTCATTTTTCAGCATTTCACAAATCTTTTCAAAGTTTCACAAATTATTCCACACACCAAAACAGGACAGGTTCGTTCACTAATTACAGATAAATGTTGCTTTTAAGGATAGAAAAGGTTGTCTATGTCTACTGCATATAAGCTACCTGGAATGGTACCTTTAATCCATATAATGATCACTGGTGGCCAGTCTAGTTGCTAGTGGTAAAACCCATTTTCAAAGGTGTATATCAGAAGTCAGAGCTACAACAGCCCTATGAGACCTACCTCCCCTCATTGGCCTACTAGAGAATCAGAAGGGATATCTGTAAACTTGGCCAGATCTCTAGTCAGTCACCAACCTAGTGCAGCCTAAACAATGTCGGACTGAGATGGCAGGGGCCCACCAGAAAACCCTGCACCATGAGCCCACTTTTTTATCCTAGTCTCCTTTCTCTACATACTATACTCTATTTGTCCATCTATCAAGCTTCCTTGTTCCCATACAGAAACAGGGGATGACCATGAAATAGGCTAAATAGTTAGAAGCAAGAGGGCCCACTGGCACTTGGGCCGACCAAGAGTTTTCCTGGTATCCTGGTGGGCCAGTCTGACACTGAGCCTAAAGGTGGCCATAGACTGGCCTATCAGTTATGGCCTCTGGCATAGAGTGTACAAAGGGCTATATTCACTATGGCTGCCTTTCTATTACTCCAATTGTTTGGGTAGACAGTCTAAACAACTGATACAGCTGGAAGTGAAGTGGAACTGCACTGCATGATGCATTACCACATGAAAAGAGATTGCAACTAAATAAATATATTACCCAAATTCTCTGGCATCTCTTTGTGAGAGCCTTTTTAACCCGACTTTTAAGGTTCAGGTGTCCCTCAGCCGGTGGTGCTTCACCTTCCTCCCTTGAAGCAGGAGGCTCTTCTGCTAACTCTGCTTCCACAGGGGGCACTTCTTCCTCTGCTAAAGCAGGAGGCTTGTCCACTCCCTCTCATGCAGTACAAGTCCCTTTTACTTTCCACTCTGAAACAGTCATCTCTTTCTTTTCTTACTCTATGGCACGAGGGTCTTCTTGAATGGCAGAAGGTTTAACTTGAAGTTCACTGGTCCTGAAGAGAACAACATAAAAGTCAAATACATAGTGTTGTCATTGATTTCCAAAGTGTTGAGACTACAATTATGATGCCCCTACGCAACAAATGTGGGCAGTTACTGAGCTAAGTAAAATACATGCTCTGCTGTAGTAACAGGCTTCAGCTCTACAGGAGGGACCTTTTACATTTGGTAATTTTGGTACAATGTGCTAATGGATCAGACTAAATTTAGAGACCGGCACACATTTTTTTTTTGAAAAGCAATGTGATTATACATGACCCCTGATAATGACCTACTCAAAAGTTGCTTCTTAAAAAAGGGATAGGTTTGTTTGTTCAGGTACATAAAAAATTGCCCAACTTTCAATTTAGTGCTTTACAATGGCAAAAAATAGGATTTTATAATTAAAACAATTCTATTATTTGTCCTATTTATTGGGTTGACCTGTTTTATAATGTGTACTATCCCTTTAAGACATCAAAGTTATTTTTAATACATTTCTCTTATATGTCAGGAATTAGAATGGAAAGTGTCATTTGCAAAATACACACCCAATTCTTCTTCCTTCTCCATCTTCATTCTGAGCTTTTGACCCATTGTTCTTATGGCCTCTCAGTGCAGGGGAAGAAACAATGATGGTAGCAAAAAGAAAAACAAAGTTTTAATTATGAGTGTGTTGTGATGACCGATTCTACAAGTATCCAAGATTGGTGATCTCAGAATTCACAGTTGGTTTAGTGCAGGGATGTGTATATATACAAATATATTAAACTTGATCTAACTATACCAAATATTAAAGGAACATGTGGTATTGCAAATAGCCTTGAACATTAGTATGCCTTCTGTCATATAGTTACATAGTTACATAGTTACATAGTTACATAGGGTTGAAAAAAGACCATTGTCCATCAAGTTCAACCCATCCGAGTAGACCCAGCACACAACCTATACTAACCAATCTATACACTCACATCCATAAACTATATATATACAACCAGTAATACTAACTGTAGATATTAGTATCACAATAGCCTTGGATATTCTGCTTGTTCAAAAACTCATCCAGGCCCCTCTTAAAGGCATTAACAGAGTCTGCCATTACCACATCACTAGGAAGGGCATTCCACAACCTCACTGCCCTCACCGTGAAAAACCACCTACACTGCTTCAAATGGAAGCTCTGTTCCTCTAATCTATAGGGGTGACCTCTGGTGCGCTGATTGTTTTTATGGGAAAAAAGAACATCCCCCAACTGCCTATAATCCCCTCTAATGTACTTGTACAGAGTAATCATGTCCCCTCGCAAGCGCCTCTTTTCCAGAGAAAACAACCCCAACCTCGACAGTCTAACCTCATAGCTTAAATCTTCCATCCCCTTTACCAGTTTAGTTGCACGTCTCTGCACTCTCTCCAGCTTATTAATATTTTTCTTAAGGACTGGAGCCCAAAACTGCACTGCATACTCAAGGTGAGGCCTTACCAGGGACCTATAAAGCGGCAAAAATATGTTCTCATCCCTTGAGTCAATGCCCTTTTTTATACAAGACAGCACTTTATTTGCTGTAGTAGCCACAGAATGACACTGCCTGGAATTGGACAACTTGTGATCTACAAAAACCCCTAGATCCTTCTCCATTAAGGATGCCCCCAACACACTACCATTCAGTAGATAGTTCGCGTTTATATTATTCCTACCAAAGTGCATAACTTTGCACTTATCAACATTGAACCTCATTTTCCAGTTTGCTGCCCAGTTTTCCAATTTTGTCAAATCGCTCTGCAAAGTGGCAGCATCCTGCATGGAACTTATAGTTTTGCACAATTTAGTGTCATCAGCAAATCTAGAAACAGTACTGTCTATGCCCACCTCCAGGTCATTAATAAACAAGTTAAAAAGCAAAGGACCATGGACTGACCCCTGCGGTACTCCACTAACCACACTGGCCCAATTAGAAAATGTTCCATTTACCACCATTCTTTGTACTCTATCCTTCAGCCAGTTTTCTATCCAATTACAAATATTATGTTCTAGGCCAATATTCCTCAATTTGATCATTAACCTTCTGTGAGGTACTGTATCAAACGCTTTAGCAAAATCTAAGTAGATGACATCAACTGCCATTCCAGCATCAAGGTTCCTGCTCACCTCCTCATAAAAGGCAACTAAATTAGTCTGGCAAGATCTGTTACGCATAAAACCATGCTGGCACAAACTAATAGTATTGTGAACTGCAATGTATTCAACTATCCTATCCCTTATTACCCCTTCCAGAAGCTTTCCTACTACTGATGTCAGACTAACAGGCCTATAGTTTTCAGGCTGAGAACGAGATCCCTTTTTAAATAATGGCACCACATTAGCAATCCGCCAGTCTCTCGGCACCATGCCAAACCTCAACGAATCCTGAAAAATTATGTGAAGAGGCTTGGCAATCACAGCGCTCAGCTCATTTAATACCCTGGGATGAATCCCATCTGGTCCTGGACCTTTGTTTACCTTTACATGTTCAAGTCTCTTTTGAATTTCCTCCTGAGTGACCCACGCGTCAGTAGCTAAATTACTAGCACTGGGTAAATTATAAGGAAAGCCTTCATTATCTGGCTCCTCAGATGTATAGACAGATGAAAAATAAGAGTTCAAAATTTCTGCTTTTTCCCCGTTCTCATCAACCAACGTACCCCCCCGTGATAATAAAGTTCCCACCCCTTCTTGCTTCATTTTTTTACTATTCACATAATTAAAAAATAATTTTGGATTCTTTTTACTCCTTGCTGCAATATCCCTTTCCATTTCTATTTTAGCTTGCTTGATAGCTTTTTTGCATGCTTTATTTGCTTCCTTGTACCTGATGAAAGTTTCCGCTGTCCCAGCTAACTTGAATGCTTTAAAAGCACGTTTTTTATTACCAACCTCGACCTGGTTTTAGGGAAAAATCTGGTTGGCTAAATGCCCAAAAGAACCTCATGTGCAATTGTCCTGTTGCAATAGACTGATAAAAGCAAATTATCAAGTGTGCTTTTAGAGGTTTAAAAAAAAGACTTTTTAGACATTTTTTAATAGATCTGAATTGAAAACACACAAATGAAAAAAGTATAAAGAACACAAAAATGCCAATTTTTCATTTTGTTGCACAAATGAAAGCATAAACCCCCCTGAAAACTTCTAAAACCCCCAATCAAAGAAAGATTAGCCAACTGATATGGACACCCGCTACAGACTTTTTACTTTGAATTTGTCTCAGTTTTGACCCATAATGAATGGGGGAAATAATAGTTTTTTTTTTACATGAAAAATTTGTTTTATTGCAAAAAACACAAATTGTGAAAAAAAAAATACAAATGTTAATAAATGGACCCCTAAGTGTATCCTGCAGACTTAATATATATCTAAAAAAGCATCAGGGATAGTTATAAAGAAAATTACTTCATTTACTTTTAGCTATTCCAGGTGCTGCTGGCTCCTAATAACAAAGATCTATTCAGTGTCAGTGCATAACCACATACTGTATTGCAAGATTTTTAGCCCAACCCCCTACTTATTATAGAGGCATAATAACCTCTTCAATTATAACAATAATGACACTAACAGGAGCCCGAGACGCAAGGACTTTAGGAAGAGTGACTGCCTCACATACTAGCTTTGTGCACTGACACGTGGCTCTCTTTAAGCCCATTATCATTAAACTAGATAGTTATCAGATCAGTGCAGCTTTGGATCTACTCATCCAATGTTATTGCCTGAGCTTTGTGCCATTTCACCATGTGGAGTCCAGATCCAGCTATGAAATATGCAGAGACCACAGCTGGCAATCTAATATAATTTATTCCCAATTTATATAAACATCTATTTTGGGTTTTTTTTTTCTTACCAGATGTTAGATCATTGTGATATAGTTGGTGATGTTCTCCTCTCCACAAAGTCTATGCTTGATGATATACCATAAAAGAAAATGTTCTCTGAAAAAAAAAAAATGAGCATTATTATCAGGAAATAGCTAATAAAGAAGGAGTTAGCCAAAACTGACAGTCACTTATATTGAATATTTATAAATAGGGCACTTCAATGGAACCACTGCCGAAAATTCATCCATTATAGATGTAGAAACATAAGGGGGCTTATTTGCCATTTATGGGGAAATGGGATTTGCACCTGTTTTTTGCACAAGAAACCACTTTGTGTTAAAGACTGCCCCTTTCTCTAAATGTGACACTGGCTGCATTCAGAGAGGACAGATGGTTGGGGGTATGTGACTGTCTCCTGGAACACCCCCAGCTTTCACTTCATTCAGATACACAAAGTAGAAAGCTCCAGGGGCCACAAAGTGCAGAAAAGACCATGTCAGGAATTAAACACCCCTTACTTGTCAGTACTGCGATCTGTATCTTGCAGCATATTCTGAATCTGGCACAAGGCACAGAGCACAGCCTGCAAAGACCAATCACAAAGGGCACAGACCCTAAGGGATGCCATTTTCTATTCTTATTGCCCTTGAACTTACTCTTGGGACAATAGCAAACACTTCCCAACAAGTCTCCCATCTTTCCAAACTACTGCCTGTGGCAATGTTCTGCAGAGAAAAATACATTTTTATTAAACACTGAGCTAAAGGAGGGAAAGGAATTAACAAATAATAAACTAACAGTGCAACTTTGCCCATCCCATCCCTTACATTTTGGGCTAAAATGTCATGTTTTTGTAATGGGGATGCACTACAGCTTACAGAAGAAAAAGCCTGAAACACTGGACATGATAGTTTTATAGCTATACACTAGAGACCAAACATTTTCTCCTAACTAGCACATGAGGACTAGGGGGGACACCCTAACTAGCACAATAACAGGGTACATACCTACAGAATGCTATACTCCATTTTTTTCTGGCTCCTTCAACTGATTCAAGTTGAGTACATGGGAAGCCAGGTACCAAGAAAGCAGAAACAAAATGTTGCTGCAAAAAGGAAGTGTTATATCTATTTGCCCCTGGCAAAGGGCTTTTTGGACTGCATACAGTATACACCCAATGATTCAGCACAGTGGTTGATGCACACCAAGTTTATAGCGGTACCAAGGTAGTGGCTTGGGTGAATCAAGCTAAAGCAAAATTAAGCTGCTGATATAAATGGGAGTACTAGGAGTGACACTTTTTAGGGAAAGGCTGTTAGCCTAATGACTCACAAAATTACTTCAGGAATTGATGATTAATGTAGAGTTGTACCATAATAGGAAAGGTGGTCATAATTAGTATTTTCTGCCCTGAAGCAGAGAAATTTATTAAATGGTCTTAAGTTTACAACTTACCTTGCTGGTCAGCTGTGGATACTATGAGTTACTAGATGTGGGCAAACTTTAAACGTTTTATTATATTACCCAGTTAGAATTAGACTTTCTTTTAATTTGTAAAATGAATGGATAGGAGTTTCCTAATAATATATTAATTACGTTATATATTTTGACATCTTATGTTCATGTTAGGGTGCTAGGAATGTAATTATTTACTTAAAGGAGAAGGAAAAGCTAAGTCACTTGGGGGTGCCAAAATGTTAGGCACCCCCAAGTGACTTGAATCGCTTACCTTTTACCCCGGGCTGGTGCCCCTGTACGGAGAGAACTGCACCAGCCCGGGGTAGCTGCCAGTGATTCCTCCTTCTTTCTTCGCCACGCGCGTATGCGCAGTAGAGTGAAAAGCCGAACGTTAACAGAGAAGTCGGCTTTTTCACTCTACTGCGCATGTGCCTGACTCACAGTCAAGACTTAACGAAGGCGGAAGGAGGAAGCGCATCGCCCCAGGTGCCCCGGGCTGGTGCTGTTTTCTCCTAACAGGGGCACCAGCCCGGGGTACGAGGTAAGCGATTCAAGTCACTTGAGGGGTGCTTAACATTTTAGCACCCCCAAGTGACTTAGCCTTTCCTTCCCCTTTAAAGGACGTCAACCCCAAAAATACGTTTTTGCCTAATGAAAAAAAACATAAATTCTAAGCAACTTATAGTGCTTTGAAAGTTATTTTAGTGCTTTGAAAGTTATTTGTAAATGTAATTGCTATTGAAAGTAGAATTTTCTGAACTCCTGGTTGTTTCCTCCCCCAAAACAGGTCTGTCAGTCTGCTGCCTTGTGCTACATTGTTTCAAAAGCCAGCGCCAGCAGGGCAGGGAATAGAAAAGGACAGACAAATATTGCTTTTAATAGCACTTATACTGTATATACAAATAACTCAAAATCCATTACAAATTTGTAATGAATGTATATTCCAAAGTTGCTTAGAACTTTGTTTTCTTTTATCAGGGAAAAAATTATATTCTGGATTGATATAGACCAGCACTAGAATTGATAATGGCACACTCATAATAATCTAGTTTTTTGTGGTTGGTGTGTACTATTTGTCATATATATATATAAATTTAAATTTAACTTGAAGTGAGATTTAAGATTCTAGCATTACCTAGAAAATGTTATTATAGACAGAGGCTTGAGAATAAATAACAGTTCTGTTATTGTACGATTACTGACAAATGTTATTGATGCAATTTAACTTAATCTTTCATGTGTAATAAGAAGTTGTCATTGTCAGTTACATGTTTCCTTTGCCTTAGGTTACTGACAGACATTAAGTCGCTGGAATTTGAAATCTCCTTTCATTTTCTATGGCATACAACAGACAAATTTGCATTTTTTATCCTGTATTATGACTGTGAAATAAAGTTGTGAAATAAAAATTACATAGAGACGTAGTGTGGAGTTCCCTGCTGTACCAGTATTGCACTTGCATTTACATTTTATCTGCATTTTATGCTTTCAAAGACTGTTTTTGGTACAGAAAGCAGTAAGTGACAGTTGATCATTCTTTAAGTTTCTGTGAACCAAGTCTACCCAATCCCTTTCTTTTTTTGTCATGTCTACTTCATTGGTCCCCTGTGATAAGTCACACAATGTCTGAAAATGGCAAAAAAGTGGTAACATGTGTCAAAAGCTGTTGAGAGATCTAGGAGTAACAGTAGTGAGAAGTGGTGGTTTAATTTAGCTAATAACAGTTCAATAGTTAGTTGGGTTAGAACACTTTCAGTGGAATGTTGTGGCTTACAGAATATGGAATGCTTCATGAATTGCATGATTAACTTGCCAAAAAAAGAAGTAAGTTATATTTCTGTTTTACTCTGCAACTCTGAATACAAGGCATCTGCTGAGAGATTTTGTATGATATGTTCTATTGCTGCCTGATAATTTTCTCGACCATAATTCCTCATTTTCAATTAATAAGCAATAGGCAATTAATAAGCAAATTTCAATTGCTTATTTGCTTATATATAATTGCTTATATGAGATTTCCAGGTCAATATAGAATTGTGTTTCTGATCAAGTTGTATTCTGATCGCCTTTGGAACACACTAGTTATATCGATGCATTTATTTATTGGAAAGCATGGCCTCAACTATAACATCAAGCTCATCATTTCAAAGTACAACAATTTAAAGCACAGAATACATTTTATAGTAAACTATCTAGAGTTAACCTTGGGCAGCGGTTGTATCAGAGCCCTTTAATGAAGGCTAGAAAACTAAGCTAGAAATCCCAGCATTATTATTTTTGTCATCTCAAGATAAGCATGGTATCATTTTTTACTATATCTAAGCTCTCATGCTCTTGCCATGCTTTTTTTTTTTAGCCGTTTATTGTTTATACCATTAGCTATAGTTTACGTTTTTCTATGACTACAGCTGTTAATCAATCAATCCCCCTTTTTTGCTATAGTTTATACAGGAGCAGTGGCAAGCTCGATGTTATAGCTCCCATCATTCCCAGCCATAGTCAGGTGATCCCAATGGTGGCAAATAAAAGAGCAACCATTTGGGAGTTTTAGCTTATGAATAGCAATTTGTAGGGAAAATGTATCCTGTGAAAAATGTAAAATGAAGCAGTAGAACTCTTAATGAATTAGATTAAAATGAGTATGGGACTGGCTAGACTTTGACATATTTGGGCATCTTGCAATATACTGTATGGACGAACAATCCCTAGCTGAATTTGCAGAATGTCTTAATGTCCTCAGCATATTGATAATTAGTGAGTGCAGAGGCCTCTTGTCTCTGTCTGTATAAATTTTTAGGTTGTACCCCCATTTCACCCTTTTTTTGCTATAGTTAAACCATCAATCAATCCGCATCAACATTAACTTATCTTTTATTCTCCCCACCTTATGCACTCTCTGAAACGCACAATCCATCTGCAGTAAACTCAGTGTCTTTATGATCTTTTTATCTACAAGTACTATGATCTTCTTGCTAATATTTGAAGCTTGGCTTCCCTCTTCTTATTTGCTGTACCCATTACCATCTGCGTTACATGTTTTTTTGCACCTAGACCTGGAGATTCTAAGGGCAGTGCATTTAAAGTTATTCTCTTAAATGTAATTTTCACAATACGCACTCTTGATTTCTTTCCTTCACTTCAAGTCCATATTCAAGTCCATATTCATGTCAAAGTCATATTTCATGCACCTACACCCCTTTCCCTCTACATTTCTCTAATTTTCTCTTATGTCTCCTTTTCTCTTATTTGACCATCTCCTACTTACCTTCAATTTTGTGTACCATCATCTCATACAACTCACAATACAGAAATAACAATTCAATAACACTTTAGCTTGGCACCCTTTCCTGTACAAACAGAATGATGATGCCCTCTCATTAGCTATTACCAGCCTTCCTCCTCTAACTACCAGTCAGATTCTTCACTAAAACCTTAACCTCGGCACACTAGCTCAGCTTATTATTATTTAATGGTAATTTTTAAAGGTATTTATTTATATTTTATTATAATAAACCTTTTTTGTGGATGCCTTTTTATTACATAATCTAAATAATTTTTACTCTCCACTGTCTCTTTTGAGACCTTTGTCAAGGTTGTGCTCTTTGTTAATTATTTTAATTATTTGCTAAGTGCACCAGGCATTTTCTCTTTGAATGTGATATTATATGAATGTGATATATATATATATATATATATATATATATATATAGATAGATCTCTTCGAAAAAGCTGCTCACACAGGAATTAAGCAAAAGTCAAACGATTCTTTATTAAAGGCAAAAACTGACATTTCAGCTGTTATACCAATTATCAATTTACTGGGGGGAACCACCAACCAGTGGTATTGTTTCACTGCTAACGAAGGTCCCTGTAGGGGACTGAAGCATTGAGAAATAAACCTCGGAAGGCTAATTGAGTTTCTCTCTCTCTCTCTCTCTCTCTATATATATATATATATATATATATAGCATGTTGCAAGAAGACAGGCACTCACGTATAAGTAGGTCCAAGGGAGCCTGGGTGCAGTCCCAAAATAATAGATGGAGTAGCTGTAGAGAGAGTCCGCACTCACAGGTCTTACAGAAAATGTAGAGGTGTTTATTCCAATCAACATCTGTGAGTGCGGACTCTCTCTACAGCTACTCTATATATATATATATATATATATATAGCAACATAAATACCGCACTCACAGGACTTATGGTGAAGAAAAAAGTTCATTTATTGTTCAAACATCAAACTGACGTTTTGGCTGTGTCCACAGCCTTTTTCAAAGTGTACGGCTGTGGACACAGCCGAAACGTCAGTTTGATGTTTGAACAATAAATGAACTTTTTTCTTCACCATAAGTCCTGTGAGTGCGGTATTTATGTTGCTGTAAATTTTCCGTTTTTCAACACTGCACCCAGGCATCCAGTGACTACTGTATACGTGAGTGCCAGCTTCATACATTCTACTCTATATATATATATATATATATATATATAAATTTTGCCAAAAATTGCATTTGCTGGAAACCAATACTATGGGGCTGATTTACTTACCCACGAATCCGACCCGAATTGGAAAAGTTCCGACTTGAAAACGAACATTTTGCGACTTTTTCGTACGTTTTGCGATTTTTTCGGATTCTTTACGAATTTTTCGTTACCAATACGATTTTTGCGTAAAAACGCGAGTTTTTCGTATCCATTACGAAAGTTGCGTAAAAAGTTGCGCTTTTTTCGTAGCGTTAAAACTTACGCGAAAAGTTGCGCATTTTTCGTAGCGTTAAAACTTAAAAGGTGCAAAGTTTCGCGTAAGTTTTAACGCTACGAAAAAAGCGCAACTTTTTGCGCAAGTTTTAACGCTACGAAAAATCGCCAGATTTTACGCAACTTTCATAATGGCTACGAAAAACTCGCGTTTTTACGCAAAAATCGTATTGGTAACGAAAAATTCGTAAAGAATCCGAAAAAATCGCAAAATACCGATCATTACGAAAAAAACGCAATCGGACTCATTTCGACCCGTTCGTGGGTAAGTAAATCAGCCCCTAAATCTCACTAAATATTTTGCTATTTTTCCAACAATCCCATTTTGCAAACAGCATAGTGTAACTGCTTAACAGGAATTTAGTGGTTATGAGTTTAGTGGTTATTTGGTCAGTCTGTTAGCAGTTTCACATTAGAACCGCACTCAGTGCTTTAAGTGCACTTTGGGGGGACCACACCAAAAGAGAGGTATGTTCATTTTCACAACTTCATTTTTCACAACTGCATTTCTAGTGATAAGATATGTATTTTTAAAGAACATAATTACTAAAAGTTGCAAAAGCAAGAGCCATATGTTGCAAAAGAAAAAATGCAGTAAAAAGCAAAAATTAATAAATCTTATTATGTGAAAAGTAGCTTCTCAGTAAATATATTGCAGTGTCAACAGCATAAATTTAGAGAAAGAATAATTCTGTTTAATATTACAGTACAAAGTCCTTAAGGTGGATTATAACTAAGTTCCAAAATGTTTAGTGCAAGGGGTGCAACACTGGTGAACTGTAATTCAGGTGGAGAGGATGTTGCACAGCAGCCTGTCCACTCTGCAGGACTGAACTGCTCTCCTGCAGCTTCTCCCCAGACAGACATAACTACTTCCCATTCAGCTCCCTTAGTGATTGGTTTCTTGGCCATGGGACCTCTCTGGCCCCACTACTTTGAGCCAGCAGCTTTCAGAACAATCAGGGGAGTCTCATGTTACTGTACAGAACCACTATGTATACTTCAAGTGCTAGTATACCAATAGTGTATAAAGTATACTCCTGCTTAGCTGTGATATAAAATGCCATTAAGTCAATTAATTCTCTACAAAAAATCCTACCTCTGTTATAAGGCTATCGCTGTATCTGCAAGCACCAAACACCAAGAAATGTGCGACAACTGGATTATTTTTTTTTAATATTAGAGAAGGCAGAATATGAACATATTTCTGTAAAAACAAGAACATCTTTTTAAAGTCAAATAAATGGATTCAATAACATTCATGGCCATTTATGTACCTACAGGAAAGACTCTTTTCACATATTCAATAGAATCATTTATGCAACAAAATATTTTATTTGCAAATAGTTGACAGGCCAACATTTGAGATTCTGGAATTATAGACCTATTAATAAATGATTTTATAAAGTTGCATTTTCTTTTTTACACAAGCTTCTATTTACTGGCTCAGCTTACAACTCATTGTAAATCCAAGTATGTTTAAAACCCCATTTCAAAAAGTCAGAGATGTTGTGGCCTAGCAGTCCAAGGAACATAATATGGAACCACTAGTTGTGTGGCCAGCCCAGACGGGTTGCAACACACTTTTCCCAGCAGTGATAGCTTTCAAATGACCTATAATCAGAGAAACAGATGTAGTTTTCACATTTTTCCTCATGTCCGGAAACCATTTTTTTCAGTGTTAAATCTTGACACTAAATAGTGCTATAGTGCGAAGACCTGCCATCAAAACACAAAAGAAAATGCCATAGCCCATGCACCACCTGGTGACAAATTTTGGTATATTTTTTTTTTCCCCTTTGTTAACTGGAAGAGACATAACGCGGCAACATGGTAAAGGAACTTGGCTGTATCTGTACCATAAATCAATTCAAATATATTTTTCTGTTCTAAGAATTATTCTGCTGGTCATTTTAAAACACACTCTTCAACTTTTTTCTTGGTCTTTGTTACTACAGTATGTCTACCAAGCATAAGTTTACAAATGAATGGCAAATAACAATTTTGGAAATAGTTCTCAACTCTGAACTCTCATATATTTCCTCATTTCTTTATTCAGAATGGTTCAGGTCATTTATTTATACTGTAGTCATAAACAGACAAAAAATATTTGTGACCAAAAGATCAACATGAAAATTACACATTGGCTCTTACATAAGGATTTTTCACACATAGAGTTTGCAATGTACAGGAAATGCCTTTCACAGAGCATGTTATTGATTAGGATACTCTTTTCCTTAGATCCACTGACACACATTAACTGCTTAGAGGAGATAGGATATCTAATCCAAATGCCTTACGAATGACAGAAGAGATGACACATAACACTTTGTGATCCTCAAAGGAAAGATTTCTTCCAAGCTTTCAACTGACTTTCTGATTCAGAGAGTGCAATCGGAAAAGGGCAGTTTCTAACAGGTAAAGGATGCAGTTTGTAGAAAAAAAGTAAATGTAACACAGAATAAACAATATGAAGTCAGGTATCTACAGAAATAACACATGGTGGAACCTCAAACTTAAACATTTATAGAATGATTAAATCATAAATGTTGTATATGAATGAAACCTATGTATGATATCAAATATGTACTCAGAACAATTAACATGTCAACCAACACACATTTGAACAACAAAAAATTAATGGTTGAGCTAGATTCACCATTTGACTAAAGGGCCAAATGGCATAGTAATAACTTTTTTTACATTTTTTATACACACAAAGAAAGAGTAACCTAATTGCAAAAAAATCTGCCATGGTTCATCATTGTACGTATGATATTACATAGACCTATATGCAGCACTGTACAGCAGAACAATAAATTAATAGAACAAACAGGAGTCATTACAATAATAAATACAAATGAGGACAAAGTACAGTTACATTAAAGATTAAGTTTCAAAGAGAAGAGAAAGAGGAGGTCTCTTCCCAATAGAGCTTACAATCTACATGGGAGTGTAACTTACATACACAAATAGGAGGGTAGTAAGTGCTGCCGGTTACAGTAGGTGGCACTGCAATATTAGTGCCAGTTCCCAGTTCAGCTCTTATGTGATTGCTCCAAGAGGTTGACTTAATTTTTAAGAGCTTGAGGGAAGATTCTCTCTGGAGGAATTCAGGCATGGCAATCCGAATGTAAGGAGCAGCAAGATAGAAAGGTTTAAGAGGGGTAGCATTAGAGAGGAGTGAGTAGATAAGAGCTGTAGTGAGGTGCAGAGGAATTTAGGAGTTTGAAGGAGTTTTTAAGTTATTTTTTGTTTAATGGTAGAATTCTTAATGAATCAGAAAAAAGTGAGTGTAGAACTGGCCAGACTGGGGGTGACTTTGGCATAGTTGGTCAGGTTGAAGTATATTGCAATATATGGACAAACAATCCCTGTTTTGCTTAAAGAGGAGGCATTTCTTAGTAGCTTAATGCACAGAATGTCTTAATGTCCTATATATTGATACTGGGTGAGTGCAGAGGATCTCTTGTTATTGTCTAGAACATCTTCATCTGCATGCAAAATCAACTGGATTTTGAAAAATGCCACTGGTATTTAAATGCTTTTGAGCTATGTATGTATGTATAACTTTATTTATAAAGCGCCACAAGGGTGCGCAGCGCTGTACAATCTTACAGAATACAAAATTACACACAGGGAGGACAAGTGATATAATAAATAAATACAGTAAATATATATAAGGGCCATGTGGTATGAGACACAGTAGGAAGGAGGTTCCTTCCCCGTAGAGCTTACAGTCTAAGTGGTTGGGTAACATACAGGCACAAATTGGAAGGCAAGAGTGCATCAGGTATGGGCATTTGCCCTTAAGCGCAGGACTGGGCAAAATAATGTTTTAGTGCTCCAGAAGGTAACAGCTGAGCTATATGAACATGCATAACAGGAGAGCCACACAAATTTCTCATTTTTAAACAGCGAGAAAATTTTTATAGTAGACATTCTGTAAGTTCTTTTCAATATGCCGTAGAATGCACAAAAATGGTGTTGGGAAAAATGTGAAGAGAAACATAGGAATTTGGATTCTGTTACAGAATGTCTGCAGCAGAAGAAAGGAGAAGAATGAGCAGTGTGAAGCTGAATGACATGTTGAAGCATAAGCAGGTATTCTACCTTTGCACTATGGAATAGTACAGAGAAAACAGTCATATTTTCACATCATAATTGTGACACTTTTTGAAGAGTTATATCTTGCGACACCTGATGTGATTGGAAACACTGCAATGTAAATGAGACCTAGTGGGAAAAGCTGTTCTTTTTATTTCTACTATACACAGTATGAAATACCGGAATACTTTATTCTTAACAGTGAGTTGCTATATTTGCAATGAGAAAGTGTACAGTATGTCATATGCATTCATGAACTCTAACTTTGGTGTGTAAGCACATTAATCCTTGTTCTAGTATAAAATGATCAAAGGGGGAAATCAGATACAATGCTATTGCCATAAATAGTCTTTATTGGAGTTAACTCAGAAACAAAGAGTTTGAGGGCAATCTGCAGTTTTTTTTAACAGATTTATAAAAATGTTATTCTTATATTATAGAGCATTAATAAAGGAGGAATTAAAAGAGAAGGAAATGTAAAAACTAAGCTTTCTCAGAAAAGTCTATGTAAATAAAGCCCTGTATATTTACAGAAAAGCTGCACTGAGTCCTCTATCAAAAGAAACACAGAATTCCTTTTCTTCTTTTGTGTATACACTCTGTGTCAGACTTCATGCTCCTTCAGGGCACGGTAAGAGTCTGCTCAGTTTGCTCATTTTTCCTCTCTCCCCCTCCCTTCTTCTCCTCTTTCCCCCTCCCAACTGTCCAACTGTCCTGTAATCTGAGCTACCAGCAGCCAGAGCTTTAGCACAAAGCTACTGAGACCAAGCAGCTGCTATCCTAAACAAACAGAGGGAGCTTCTAAGGCTGTTTACTCAAGTATCCTAAAGCTTTCTACAGAATAAATATAGCTTGCACTATTATGACTAATCTATAAGCAATACTTGCCAAAATGCCTTTCCTTCTCCTTAAAAAGTGCATTGAATTTAATATATTAATTTAAATGCAATCATTTTGAATTTTTGCATTTATTAGGAGTGACATTAATCAGTATATTACTTTATTTTAGCCCCAAAAACAAAAAAATCAGTATTTGTATCAAACAAAATATTGTCAGTACTGATGATGGCGGCCACCTTCCATTATATGTATCCCCTTAGACAAAATATATCAAACATTATAAAGCCATCAAGCGTTATTATTCCTGCTGCAGTATCAACATAAACCCCAAATTGATTTCCATTGTTTACACTGTTTAAGCTTTGCTCCTCTATGTGTTAAACAGTTAATCAATAATGGTTCAAGAACTCACAAGAAAAACTCAGCAGATGTATTCATGCTTTTAGGTCTTGTTAGAAATTATTTTTCCTTCATAAGTCCATTGAAATTGTTTAATAATACATTGAGATTTTTACACTCCGAAAGCGTCATTTTTTTTATCACATACAAACAGCTTTAAATTCCCACAGGAACCTATGTTCTTTCCAAGTCACTTCCCATCATCTTATGTTTACCAGGTTGTGGCCTTATACTAGGTCTTGCAGATTGCAGAATGCTCAGCTCACTTATAAATTATATGGACTGCGAAAATATGTTATTACTATCACTCATATATTTCTAGTTAATCAGTATGTACTGCTGTTTTTTTGCCATTTGTAATTTTGAGGTAACAAATCTACCAGTATCTATATCAAGCTGGCTGATAATACAGAAATTATGGGGCAGGACATTCTGAGTAATATAACTATAAGAAGTAAGGGCTAAATTCCATGTGGTTTAGCACCCCCAAATGTACACTTTAAATGACTCTTTTTACTTTTTATAATATGTGATAAAAACTTACAGCTTAGGATCAATGCATGGATCCAAGACAATACAGCATTTAGGACTCTAGGATGATCATCATGTAACTCAGCTTGTGGTAGTGAAAAAATGGACACAGTTGTTGCTGATATTGACTCATTGATTTATTACAGGTACTTGAGCCTAAACAAAAAGGACTGCAGAAGAAGAGAAGAGGATATATAAATACGATGAAGTGACCATTACTACTGGAGGTGAGTATAAATAAATACATTTTTTAATAGAGAATTTTAGTGAGATTAGAAATGTTTACTACCTAGACAAAACTGATATGTCTGAATAAGCTAGTAAATAGTCTAGGTAAATAAATGCACCCTAATGAGTTAGAAAACCGTGCAATCTGGGGTGAAAAAAAAAAAGTTGACAGTATGACACATATCCTGCATTCCTCCTGACCTCTAATGATTATTAGCTTAGTCTCACCACCACTACCTGTTTTTTTTTCTACAGATAAATGACTGTGGACAAATTTGCACAAAGGTGAAAAACCTTCTTAAAGGAGACATATCCTATAAAAAATAAGAATGTACCAGAGAATTATACTCCTCTAGATATAGAAGGAATGTGCTTAAAAAAGTTGTATTTCAGACTGATTTATTGAGAAATTCCACCAAAACTCCACTAGTCCCGCCCATCTGTTCCACTTCCTGCTGGCTGAATTCTCTGGATGTGCAGGGGAGCCAGCGGACCTCCCTACACTGCACTGTAAGATAGGAACCGATCAGCAGCTAGGCTGATCTGATAGGCAACTGAAGCCTGCCTTTGTTGTGTGAGTGCAGGGCTGTGATTGGCTCTCGCCCTCCTACTGTGTGTCTGGCAGGGACCGTTAGGACACGCCTACTCTCCATTTCAAACTCGGACAGAGGATCTATAGGGAGTTCCAATAAAGGGGCCATTTCTACAGATAGGATTAATTTTTAGCACAAAGTGAAACCAGCACCATATATTATTCATAATTGCCTACAAAATTAGTGTTTTTCCCATTTATCCAATATGTCCCCTTTAAAAGCTATTAATTTCTGTCTTATCCATAGTCTTGAATTCAGGTATACACAGCCTTCTTAAGTATTTTTCCACCATTTTAGAAAATGTGTCAATTAGAGCCCCCCTTCTCAAAGTGGGGATTAATCTGCATTCATATTTTGAAGTACTGTTTCTCATACCTTGTGTCACATAATAACTATCATATCAGCATCATTAAAACGCCACCTATCATCTCATCCATACTGTTTACTAGTCCCATCTCTTTATCCCCCACCTGCCTTAATTAGACCATCCACAGGGTGGTACTTTAGTATTTTTAGTCATGCTTCCACTTGTAAATTAACTAAAAAGGGTGATGGTATAGGTATTTCTAAAATGGGGCATCACTACTGGGCATAAGGCTAACATGGTCATGATCTAAATCCCCATGGGCTTGTAGAGATGAGCCCAGATAATTTTATTTAGCAAATTACAGGATGAGAAAATATCTTCAGTTACACTGAAAAAATGAGTGGGGACACATAGATGATAGATAGATAGATAGATAGATAGATAGATAGATAGATAGATAGATAGACTTACTGATCACTTGCTGACATACAGTAAGCAAGTCAAGGTAGGCAGCAGGATTATTATCAGTTCTGGAAATCAGGTCAGTTGCCAGGAAGAAAGCAAGCAAAAAGGCAAGGCTAGTATTTATAACATGTGACAGGCAAATAGGAAAGTCCAAATAGTCCAAGATTACAAACAGGAAATCCGCATAATAAAGGCATGGATGAGAACTCAATAAGTGGCTAGATCACTTCCAAAAGAGCTTAATGATCAAGCACACATCTTGAAGCGGTAAGATAGCCTTAACAAGGTTATCTGTAGACACAAATGGAGGTAGTGGATGTATAGAGAAAGCTTGCCATACTTAAATGTATTGTTGAGCATACATATGATCACAAGGCTTAGCCAGGAACAGTACCAATCAGTTATTTGAAAATCCAGGATTTTAGACAGGACGGGTCTTGACACTGCATCCCTCCCCCATTATTAGAAATTTTGGCTAATATATAGGTAACAGAAAAGAAGAACTTGGTTGGTTGGAGATTAATTAACATTTAAGGAGTATATTATCTCCAAATACAGGTATGAGATTGGATGCACAAAATTCTGGACTATTTTGTGAATATGACCATATCTTTTAAAGGAGGAATTGGTATTTGGCCAACTCCAAAAACTGTGCTTTCTTAGATGTAAGTTCATTAAATATTACTTAGGGAGCACTAAAGTCCACCATCCTCTATTTACAAGCCTATATATATATATAAAACAGGCTTGTAAGGCTTATACAAATCAACTTTCACATTGGAAAATACATTTACAGATGAAAGGGCATAATTAGATAAACACATTCAAAGGCACATAATTGAGACTTGACATACTGACAGCAGCACTGTGGCAAGAGGCTGACAAAGAGAACATACTGACAGGTGCATAGTAGGAACAAAACATCAATGTTACTGATATCAGCATGAATGATACCACTGAGTCTAACAAGGACCTGGGAAACTGAGACTTTGTTATTATGATTAGGTTTATTATGATAAGGTTTAAAAACAATCGACCACTTTCATTAACTTCATATGCATGGATCAAGACAATTTTAACTATAAATCAAGGGTGTGTTCAAGTTGTCAAGCAGGAATAGTTACAGTCCGAGCATCTTTAGAAACAACCAAATATACTATAAAGAGTCAAGAACAAATAAACACATTTTCCCATACTCAATTCAATAATAGTAATATTTAACCTTAGTTATGAGAAAAAAGTGTCATTTTTAATTTTTCACAGACAAATATTTCTCTCTGATGCCAAAGCAGATTGCCACAGGGACTGCAAAGCAGACAGGCCTCTGAGACTGACAACAAATATATATACTTCTAGTTTTGGGTACAAGAAGGAACCAGTGGTGTAACAATAGAGGAAGCAGAACCTGTAGTTGTGTGGGGGACAGGGGGTGGATCGGCCTGAACCGTGGGTTCTGCTACATTTATTGTTGCATATAAATCTCTTCTGGATTTTTTTTACAGGGGGCCCAGCACAGAACAGTTATGCTACTGGAAGGAACCAAGATCTGACAGTAATCCCTGATGCAGAGGGAAGGAAAGGAAGTCAATTTCTAGTGCTAATACAGCTCAGAAATTATTGGTATATGCCATATAATTAGATTGTATAATTTTGATTCCCAAAGGTTAATTTAATTAAGATAGCTATAGATAATATCAATTATTTTGGGTCCTTCATTCTTAAAGAGTCCTTATTTTCTAAAGTTCTTATTTAAATGAATCCCTATCAGCCTATCTCTATATTATCTGTAGATAAAATATTCTCATTGGGTAATTGAGATGCTTTGTGCTGGAAAGCTGCCTATTACTCTTGAACAGATTCAGATCATATAAAATAAGACTCCTGGGAAGTAGAGGTAATGACAAAGACTAGGTATACAGGAAGAAATTTAATAAGTTTGTTAGATGACCTCATTAGACAGTAAAGGGAATCCTTTGCATTATTGATTATTTCAAGGTAAGTGGTATATGGATTTGCATTTAAGCATTTAAGCAAACCTGTATGTTTTGGGATACAAAGTTTACTTAAGTTCTTGACACCCAATCAGGGCTTCTAGCAAAGTTATGGATGTTTGGTTTATTACTCTAGGACTATTTGGTCCTTCTGTCTTTTTATCTTTGTGTCTAAGGCTCAGTTTTAAGCCCCAGTACTGTTCAGTACCTACAAATCATGTCTTTGTACTCTAATTAGGTCCTTAGGGTTTTGATCCAATGCTAAAAATAAACATCTTAGCTTCTTTCCCCAATCTCTAACCATCTATACTAGCTTTAATATACTGCTAAAAGATGTGTTGCTTTTTTCAAGTGCTCAACAATATCCTCTTTACACACCCACATGCCAAGCTTAATTCCTCATTTGCACATTCTTCTACATTACACTCATTTAGGCTCTCTCCTTATTATCCTGCCTTCACACAGTACAATAGAGCTTAGCAAAATAATGTCATTGAACAGTAACACTTATGTGTCAGCTCCACATACAGGGTGTAGAAGCAGTAAGTATGGGTGTTGAGGGATAAGTGACCTTATATCTTACCTTAGTCTACCTTATGTCTTGACCTTATATATTAAGATGTTACAGTGTGCCCCTTATTGCACATTGTCTAAGAAATGGGCCTTTAAAGCACAAGTTGCCTTTACCCTTTGTCCAGCACAGGAGACATATTGTGCGAAAATCACAAATGTGCCAGTGTATTACACTCTTTTAAATATAAAAGCAATATTCTTTAAAAAGTAGTGTTTAGGGCTGATTAATTTTTTCCCTAAACCCTACTAGGCCCGTCCATTAGTTCTACTTCCTGCTGCCTCCTTTCCCAAGCTGTGCAGGGGAGCCTGCGGCACTCAGCACACTACTCTGTAGGATAAGAACCAATCTGCAGCTAGACTGAGCTGATAGGGAACTGAAGCCTGTCTTAGCTTGTGTAAATGCAGGGCTGTATTTGGCTAACTATCTTTATTTGTCTTTCTGGCAGGAACCATTAGGAAACGCCCACCCCATTTGAAACACGGAGAGGGACCAGAGGAGATGTCTAAGAAGGTCCAATAAAGTGATTATAATGATAGTTTTTATCCCAAAATAAAACCAGCACCATATATTATTCATTATTGCCTACAAGACTGAAGGGGTTTTTAGTTTAGCTTTATGTCTTCTTTAAAACCTATACCACTGTAAAGCAGCATTTATTCCTGCAAGTGACCATACAGTATGTTAACTAATAGCATAACATAAAAAAGTAATAATCACATGATCATTTGTAATTAAGTAATTTTAGACATAATTCTGTTTTAAAAAAAAGCTTTCTTTTTTGGGGAGGAGGTAGAATTAAATAATAAGTACCCTAACATCAATAAAATTTGTATAAAATACTATCTTTTAATGTATAAGTTATTTGCACTGGCAATAAGTTCAATCACATCTCAAGTCAACAGGGATTTCTTCTGCTCAGGTAACAAAATGTACTGGGAAGAAGCATACTAAGGTTGACTGACTTTCAATTTCTTATTTTGCACCTCCTGTCTTTTTTTTTCTCTTCTAGAAAAAAAGACGGAACAAAAATATTTCTTAAATGTTTACTTCTCAAAAGCACCTTCTACCATAAAATTCATCAGCAGTAAGATCAAGTAGCATGTATATATTTGACTGATATTAAATGTAAAGCAAAGAGATGTTACTTTCCATAGCTGTCATCTTATTCTGCAGCTGATGCAAAAGCAAAGTCCTGAAGGGGATTTCATTTGCATGCTGTGGAGCAGCTTGATGCTCTCAACTGGAGCAAGGATAGAAAAACACACGGCAAACCATCTGATTACATATTATATCAGAGGCTGAAAATGGAAAAGAGAAAGATTTCCATTCCACTTCACTTGCTTACAATTTAGTCTGAGAGGCAGAAAATGTTTCAGTCAAAAAATGTCTGAAGAAAACATTTAACACTTGATAAAACAAAGGGTTATGTACGTGCAGGTAACACACGTACGCAGCCCTTGCATGTTCTCTTCATGTATAATTATAAATATGGATTCATTTCTATCTTTCTTGCAGTTTTCTTCCATATTGTAAAGTTACAGGGAGAGCATTACTGGAAAATCCTGCTCCTTGTTGTTGTGAAAAGCATAATACATAATTGTCTCACAACTGACAATATATATATCGATTGGTGGAGAGAGACCAGATAAATGAGAAATAAAATACGAATTTCTCCTGGGAGGTTAAGGAATTATTTTAGGAGTTTGAGGAGAGAAAACAATCTCATTTCTACACTGACTTCTAAATAGGACTCTAAAGTTGCTTTTCTAGCAAAGACTATTCTTTCCGGTGAGCAGCCCTTTTGTACAGCTGCTGGCAAAGTATATTTACTTTTAGTATATTTCTGTCAGTTTTCCTAACAGTTGACAGTTAATTAAAGCTTGATGTCTCTTAAACATCTAAAGATTGATCTAAAGCTGATCTAAAGCTTCCGTGCCATTTTATATTAGCAATTGTTTTCTGGCAGAGATTTTTGTTGACTGATTTGTTATCCATAGTGTCTTTTTTAAGAGTGGCATTATGATGTTTATTACAGATTTTGAAAACATGTTAAATACCATGGTTACTCATTGTGACTAGACTGGACTTGTGACTGGACTGTCCAAAACTCTCTGACTGTAGGGAGCAGTACACAATACTAACACTTTTTTGTGCCAAAATGCCTAAAACTATTCAGCTCTGAAGGTTACTACTGAGTCCAGAGCAGAAGGATTGTATATGTGTTTTGCTTTAATAATTGACAATTATCCCTTTAAATCTATACGTATGTACCCCATGAATGTTACATTATTAGTAATGAGTAAAAATAAAAATTCAGAAAAAAATCTCAGAGCAGTATGAAGGAGAGCACTGGCTCATGGTGCAAGTTGTAAGTTTGGCACATACACCTTTGTGAATAGCAGCAAAGCCCAATTTTGAACATATTCATGCTCTTTGCACATTGTGCTGAATTCATAAATAAGGCTTATTGTTCACTGGTAATAATAAATTCTTACAGTAAATGTGTTGCTGTTCGCTAAGGTTTTCTATAATTAAAATTGACATGAATTTTTCCACCTTGTTATGTGTTATGAAAGGTGAAAGTCACAGCAATATTGCCCCATTAAAGGTGACAATATGTCATACTATCTACTTTGTGTGCAGTGAATTCCATATTATTTTTGTTTATTTGATTAGCCATTGAGTGCTTGATTCTGGGAGCATCATTCCTCATAGCATCCGTAACATGACATTTGGCTAACAAGTGGCATCATCTAAATTGTTTCTCTTGGCTATTTGAAAAATGATTGCTCAGTGAAGTATAATTGAATAGAAGAAAATGATTCTGGCAACATCACATTAACAGATGTCCGCCCATGGCTTGCACTACCTGAAGCAACATTAACATGCCATTGTTAGAATTAATTACATTGTAAAATATAGCTTCAAAGTGTATCTGTAAATTGACTAATTAGAAGGAAAGCCACAAGATGCAACACGGGGAAAACATGTAATTGTTTCTATTCTATAAGATTTCTGCCCAGTTAAGATGCTAAATTATTGAGTCCACCTAGGGACATATTCCACTCTTTACGACTATAAATAAATATTCATCCTAGTAAATCAATCCCTGTACTGAGATTTGTTCTACCTATTGTTTTATATACAGTAAATATAATTTATATAATTGGCACTGCAAGCTATAGTTGATAGAGGTACATCCCAAGAAACATAATAAAGTAAAGTTTGTATAAACATAAAATAATTATATAATTTATACTGATACTTTGCAAAAAGACTTTTGATATACAGCATTTAGAGAATTGCAGCACATGCATGATTAACCCATTATAAATTATCCATCCTGTACAAAACATCAATAATGCTTCAGCATTTCTTTTTTTGTTATGATAAAGAGTTTATTGCACAGTGGAATGTCTAAACGTGGCCATACACACACCAATATTGTCTTGTACGATAACCGGTGCTTGTATGGTGAGAGATGAGGCTACCAATATCGGTTAAAGCCTTGGATATTGGTCGTCTCATTGGGCAGGACTGAAAATTTTGATTGGGCACCTTTGAAGGTGCCTGAACATCATAATGTTAATGCTGAATCGTAAGATGGGGTAAAGAATTTCTATACTTTTACCTGCATATTTGATGATTCAGCTCTTAACGTTAGTAGAGTGAACAAACAATCTTTCCTATAACCAATGGTCCTTTGGAAAGGTCGTAATTGTAGAGTGTATGATCTTAAACAGTGGCTCTCTAAATTCATACAGCTTAAAACATGAATATCTGCACTGTTCACATAATTTTAAAGCCCTATCCAGTAGAAGATACATGCTCACTGTGATTCATTAGCTCAAATAGGAAATAAAATTTAAGAGAAGAGAAACTGCAGAAAGAGGTGAAAATAAAAAATGTCTTGAGATATGCATCTTTTTGCGATGTAAAAGTCATATTTTGACCCAATAAAAAGGGTGTTCATCTGATAGATCTGGCTCTGTTGAAAAAGTACAGCAGTTTTTTCTACTAGCCTTTTGGCACTGTAGGCTTTCTCCTGTGACCCCTATGTAGCTCCAGCCTCATTTTGCTTACCAAAAAAGCAAAACATTTTGGTCCATAATCCAGGCAAGAGTCAAAACCATGCAGACAGACAGGGACACGGATTTCTTTTGCTATTTCATATTCTCTTCAGATAATTAAAGATTTACTGAGCATACTGACTAACAATTTGTTTGAGAACTTTGTTTTTTTATGCTTTGGTATAGTCACATTTGCTTGCTCTTGATGCTTTCAACTTTCTGCCCCATAGTGTGTAAAATGATATTCCACATATTATGATGACAAACTGTATTAAAATAATAATGGTGTAAACTAGTACATGGATGCATTGTGCATCTTGTTGAAGTGCAGGGCATAAAATCCCTTGGAGAGCTGCATGTGGCTCATGGGCAGATAATTAATCAGCCCTCATATAACTGAAAGCAGAATGACATGTTTTTATGGGACAAATTTATACAAAACAATAAATATCAACAAATTGCCAGGTTTACCATTGGGAAAGTTGTCCAGAAGATCTGCCAGCGGGCTCCCATAACTTTACATGAGATCAGTCTTTTACCGAAATGTGTAAAGGTCTTTTTTATTTCCAACAGAAAATATAATGTAATGAATCAGTTCAAAAGTAAAGTTCTTAAAAGTAGCCCATTAATATAAGATCTTTGTATATTTGCTTGATGTCAAATATATGTTTTATTGTAATAGCATCAACAATAAAATAAATATAGCATGAAGAAAAAGTATACATTGCAGGGTAAGAA
This sequence comes from Xenopus tropicalis, assembly GCF_000004195.4. Taxonomy (NCBI): domain Eukaryota; kingdom Metazoa; phylum Chordata; class Amphibia; order Anura; family Pipidae; genus Xenopus; species Xenopus tropicalis. The sequence continues at coordinate 91,791,622 of NC_030684.2, forward strand.
GGGTCAGCAATAATAATGATCTTTGTCAAATCTTGAAGAAAAAATTTTTTATACCGTTATAAGCATTAGCAAAAAAATGTTCAGACCTTTTCTGTTCAGCAGTAGTACTCTTTTCAGATACTTAATTCTATGGGGCAAATTCATGAAATCACGAGTTTGAATCCTGAATGGGATAAATTCGGATTGGAAACGAAAATTTCTGAAGATCGCAAATATCATGAATATGCTACGAAAAAATCGTATTAGTCACGATAATATCATATTGGCGATCCGAAAGTCACAAAGTTTTCATACTGAACGATTGTAAACACTGGGAAAACCTTTCCAATTTTTTTGCGCAAGGGTATGAAAAAGTCACGTGGGTGTCGAAAAATTCGCACAAGCGACGAAAAAATACACTTGGAACGCTCTGAGCGTTCGTGTCTTAGTAAATCTGCCCCTATGTGTTTGTGCTCAGGACATCTTTGCCATAACTTGTGGAGTTTATATCAGACTTCCTATGGTGAAATCTTTGAGCATTGATAGCGTATGCTAAGGAGCAAACCACCACCTGCACCAACCGGTGCAAGAATGATAAAACCAGGGAGTAAGCCAAACAAGGTAGAATTATTGGAGAACATATTTAGACGAATAGATTTTCATATTCACAGGTGTCAGCTAATGTGATGTTTATATTCTATATATGCAGTATATTGTGCGTCGATTCCTAAGCTCAGTAACTGGCAGCAGCACAGAGCATGGGCAGTGAATCAGCAGGAAAGAAGATGGGGAGTGACTGGGGATGTCTTTAGAGGCACAGATCTACAGACAGCTAAAGGGTTTTGGTTGCCTTGGGCTGGTATAGAAGCCTAAACATAATGTACACCATTTCTAGACTACTAGAGTCTAAGCTTTAGTTCACCTTTAACAAGGGCAGGCAGGGGCAAACTCCACTGACCACCAATGAATAAAATAACTTATGGTAAATTCCACTGTCCCCCAATAAACTGAACGACTTAGCACATTAAATATTTTATAAACTATTTATATTAGTAACATCAGCTGTTGAGAGCTATTTACTGAATTATATGAGCAGCCCCAACAAGCCCCATGAGCAGCAGTGAAATAACTTATTGGGCCCCAGAGCAAAATCTACTAAGAAATCTTTAAACAGTAGTTTAACCAATAAGGATTGAGTATATCTTAGTTGGGATCAAGTACAAGGAATTGTTTTATTAATACAGAGAAAAAAGAATTGCGTTTTTAACATTTTGCATAATTTCAATAAAATGGAGTGACCTTACCATATGTCTATGAAGATTTTCATTCATCCAGGTCATGGTATATCTAGTATAAATAAATTTAAAGCAACTGGACTTGTTAAGTAATCATTGAAGACGTTTCACTACTCATCCGAGCAGCTTCTTCAGTTCAACTGACTGGTATGGGAAGTCCTCAGCATATATACTCTTCCACTAATTCAATCACAATGGCACTTTGTAACTCTTCAGAAAGGTGACATCTGAAACTCACAGAGGTGTGAATCCACTCAAGCCTATTGTCAGCTGCATCAATTCAGTGACTTACAGCATTGCAAAATACTTGGCTAACATCTTAGCCCCATTGGTAGGTAAAACAGTGCATCATATCCAAAATGCCAAAGAGTTTGTCACCAAGATTCAAGGAGTCAAACTAGAGGCAGAAGAAACTATGGTATCATATGATGTCACTTCACTGTTCACATGTATACCTACCACAGAGGCTATTGAGACTGTAAGAAATTGACTGCAGAAAGATAACACCCTCAGCAGCAGAACGAAACTCAGTCCGAACCAAGTATGTTTATTGTTAGATTTTTGCCTTAACACCACATACTTCAAATACAAGGACCGATTTTACAGGCAAAAACATGGCTGTGCAATGGGTTCACCAGTTTCTCCCATTGTAGCAAACTTGTATATGGAGGAAGTGGAAAGGAAGGCCCTACTCACATTCAATGGAACTACACCAAGTCACTGGTTCAGGTATGTAGATGACACGTGGGTTAAAATCAGATCCAACAATCCAAACCTAGCAACACACTGAGACAAAAACTTGTACACCCAAAGGATCCAACACCAAAGGAAAAACAAAGCAATGTTGTATACGCAGTCCAGTGTAGCGAGGAGTGCACAGACCTTTACATTGGGGAGACAAAGCAACTGCTCTCCAAGCGAATGGCTCAGCATAGGAGGGCGAACACTACAGGCCAGGACTCTGCTGTATTTCTACACCTAAAAGACAAGGGACACACCTTTGAAAATAGCAACGTCCAAATTTTGGACAAAGAAGACCGCTGGTTTGAAAGAGGTGTAAAAGAGGCCATTCATGTCAAAGTGGAGAAACCATCCCTAAACAGAGGTGGGGGACTTCAACACCATCTGTCTGCTACATACAATGCTGTTCTAGCAGTTTGTGATTGGATTGGATTAGTGGAGTATATATGCTGAGGACTTCCCATACCAGTCAGTTGAACTGAAGAAGCTGCTCGGATGAGTAGTGAAACGTCTTCAATAATTACTTAACAAGTCCAGTTGCTTTAAATTTATTTATACTAGATATACCTTACTAGACATGTAGCGAACTGTTCGTCGGCGAACTAATTCGCGCGAACATCGGGTGTTCGCGTTCGCGCAAATTCGCAGACTTTTGCCGATGTTTGCCACTTTGGGTTCGCCGCGTTTTTTTTGGCGCCGCGTTTTTTCGCCTTGGTTTTTCCGCCGTGTTTTTTCGCTTCGTTTTATCGCCTATGCATATACATAGGAATAGCTTGCGGGTTTTTTTTGGCGTTTTTTTTTGGCATTTTTTTTACAAAGTATTTTTCAGAGAAGTTTTTGCCCTTGATCCCCCTCCTGCATGCCACTGTCCAGGTCGTGGCACCCTTTAAACAACTTTAAAATCAGTTTTCTGGCCAGAAATGGCTTTTCTAGGTTTTAAAGTTCGCCTTCCCATTGAAGTCTATGGGGTTCGCAAAGTTCGCGAATATTCGCGAGTTTTGGCGAAAGTCCGCGAACGGGTTCACGAACATTTTCGGCGATGTTCGCTACATCACTATACCTTACCATATGCTTTTTTGCTTTCTGAATAATGGGCTTTTTGGTTAATGGATTCCATACCTTTACTTTATTATGATACTTTTGCCTCCTTATGCCAAGGGCTGACCTATTGTTCATGAGTTCACTTGGATATCATCACCTTTCTAGTCTTGGGACTCTCGTCACTGCCCATCCTTCTCTTTTACTTCCAATTACTTAATATTTTTACCAATTTCACTTTCTTGATAACCGAAACACCCATGTGCCATACCTTACTTATTAGCTACAAAAGTTAACCAAATATAAGAAAAGCTAATTGGTCATGTTCAAATATGTAACCTTATTAGAAAGAGCAGTTAATGTATTATGCATTAAAAAAAAACTTGAAATGAGATGTTTAAAAGCATTAACTTTACATTTTAAACTGATTGTTGTTGGTTTTTTCTTTTTGTGCGGAACTGGTGATTGATGTTTGTACTGTCAACAGGGTAATGGTAAGGGGTGATTTAAAGTAGCTATGACAAATGTATAAATTGTATGATTTTGCATAACTGAGGAATGGGAAGATAAGATAGGCCAACAGACTCTTATTTATCATAAAATTCTCACGTTTTAAATTCTATCTTTTCCTTTAATGATTGCATAGGTTTGGTGTTTGGTTTTTCATGCATATAAATAGGGTAGCGTAGGTATAAATCAAATATTTTCACATTCTGGATTTCAAAAATAATGAAGGGCACAATATATCATATTCTTTATTGAAAAATATATTTGAGAATATTTCACACACTATGAAATTTAAAGCAAGCTAAAAATACTTTAAAAGCATTTGATGAAATGTACAGTAGGTGTAACATTTATTTTTTAAAATATTGCCTTGTGTTCTTCAGTTTGCAAACTAAGCATTTAGACATTGGGAAACATTACACAACTACTTAATATAGGATATGATTAAAACATACGATAACACAAGGTAACAAGTAACATAAAGTTACTTCTTACTCTCCGTCACTCCAAGTTTAAAATAGATATAGAGAGTTGCTCCAGTGTTTTATTGGTTTACTGTTTATCTTGCTTGCTTATTGCGGAAGAAGATAGATGACCTGAGTAGAAACTGAATGTTTAACAGAAACATTATCATGAATATGGAGAAAAGAGGTAACTTCTTATTTGAAGTAGAGTACAGATTAAATCTATGAGTTTACTGCTGCAAAGCTATGATATACTTCTTGCAGAAATTATTTTAGTAGTATATTTCTTTGCTTCGTGAAGATATTCCATTCTGAATGTAGGGCAAAACACTTAGGGCAAGAAGTAATAAGTTAATTATTCATAAAGGAGTGCCTGGAAGAGTACTGGGCTTCTTTTTTTTCTTCCTGGATATTGAACACGAGTTAGACAGAACCTGCATTTGCACTTATTACTCAACTTCTAAGCAGAAGTAGAAAATGAGAGAATTTTGAAATATTATCACTGTATGATCAAACTATTATTGAAGAACTTAAAAGAAGCGTATTAACAGAATTTTTTGTTTTATAACTTAATATAGTTAACTCCAAATTTTCAATAACTAAATAATTTAAGACTAATTGGTATAGTTACAGACAGCTTAAACTTAGAGAAGTCAAACTCCACAAATGTTCTCTTTCCCCCATCCAACACCCACATTGTTCCCGAGGTATCTATAATGTTTAACAATTCTACCATCACCCCATCTTCCCAGGGCTGGTGCCTTGGGGTTATCCTTGATTCTGCCCTGTCCTTCACTCCTCATATTCAGTCACTTATCAAATCATGTCACTTTCACCTAAGAAATATTTCCAAAATATGATCATTTTATCCTGGATGGTAGGGGAAGCCGTGCAGGGATTGGCAGAGTGGCATGGCAAAGGAGGAGCGGTTGGAGAGGTGTATGAGCCTGGCAGCAATATTCTTTATGGACTGGAGAGGGGGCAGTCTTTGGAGGGGAAGGCCAATTAATAGGGACTACTGTAACTCACTCTAACTTGCAGCTCAGCCATAAGGTCACATGACTGTGGCCACCTGGGAAATGAAGAATATGGCTAGCTCCATTTGAAATTTCAAAATGAAATATTAACACATCTGGAGGATTTAAGCTATGAGGTTAGACTGTCGAGATTGGGGTTGTTTTTTCTGGAAAAGAGGCGCTTGCGAGGGGACATGATTACTCTGTACAAGTACATTAGAGGGGATTATAGACAGATAGGGGTGTTCTTTTTGCCAATAAAATGATCAGCGCCCCAGAGGCCACCCCTTTAGATTAGAGGAATGGAGCATTCATTTGCAGCAGGGTAGGTAGTTTTTTCACGGTGAAGGCAGTGAGGTTGGGGAATGCCCTTCCTAGTAATGTTGTACTGGCAGATTCTGTTAATGCCTTTAAGAGGGGCCTGGATGAGTTCTTGAACAAGCATGGTATCCAAGGCTATTGTGATACTAATATCTACAGTTAGTATTGATGTTTGTATATATAATTTATGTATATGTTGGTATAGATTGGTAAGTATAGGTTGTGTGTGCTGGGTTTATTTGAAAGGGTTGAACTTGATTTTTTCAACCCTATGTAATTATGTAACTATGTTTGTGTTTTTGAAAAATGGATTTCAATGCAGGATTCTCCTGGAGAAACTCTATTAACAAATTTGTTTTGAAAAAAAAAAAATGTTTTCCCAGGACAGTATTCCTTTAATAATATATATATATATAATATTCACTAAGATGCATGCACCTGCACAGATCACTTCAATTAGCATTGGATGTCAGTGTATACAATGAGCACATTTTATAGCTTCTGAGCTGTGTTACATCTGCCCCATGTATTTAGAGATCATTTTGAATGCCTCACTGGAAAATGTCTTCTCTTTAATTAGTTGGTAATACAAGATATAATGGCACCATTAGCCTATATTATTATTACACGGTTTAAGTAGAATCTCACATTATGTTATATTTAAAAATTATAGTGTGCTGATTGAAAGGAGAAAAGACTATCATTTAGTTGTAATTATTTTTAATCTATTAGAAAACTTGTTAAGATTTTGTCTCCCCTTAATTTATTCTTATAAGAACCTTTTAAGTGACAGTAGGACTTTTGTTATATGAGTACAGATATTTTTAATTCCACAAATAAGAAATAAAACAGAATTTTTTTATTCATTTAATTTTCTGTAATAAAGTAAATACATGGATCTACTGTAGCTTTCAGGTTTAATTTGCTAGTGATTAGGAAAGCAAAGAAAGATATTTGCCCATATGCGATCACACTGAAAGCCTTCTTTGTTCTGTTGTTGAAATAACCATGATTATGGGGGAAACATGATATAACATGGAGTGTTTATGAAAATAAAAATTATTTGTACAGAATAAAAGAAAGGAAACTTAATGAAATGCTGGCCCTTGGCCTTGACTTTTTTCAGTCATGTCCCTCTTGCTTAGATACAAAATGTGTAGATGTAAAAATAATTATGGTGGGAATGAGTTTTGTGCCTTCTTAACAAGGTAAAGTATGATGCTTTTTACATTTCTTTATATTCTCTTTCCCACTCTAGACTGAACATATTTGGACAAACTAAACTTATTTACAGAGCCTCGCTATACGTTTTCACAAACAACCTGGCTTTATATAATGTTATGTTATCAAAAATCTTTATGTAACAATGAAAGTGATTAGAAACCTTAGCAACAAACTGCAAAAGTATCATTCATGGAGCTTTTATTGAGGCAGCAGATGTTCAAAGAATGCAAAAAGATGGCATCTCAGTAATTTTACTACAAGAGCAAGGAATGTTTCCATCTGGAAGCTCTTGTTTATTTAATATAATGTTCTTATAAATATAGAACCAAAGAAATCATGAAGGTGGTCAAAATTAATGGGCCGCGACAAATGGGGTGTCACCGAGGGCAAGTTAACTTATGAATATGTTATTGCTTCGATAAATGATATAGAATTTTAAGTATACATTTATTAGCAGACATACTAATAATACTGTTTATGACTTTCATATTTATACAAGAAAAAAATATACAGTCCTTTAATAAAATGCTCAGATCCCATTTTCACAGCTATGACACAGGAACAACTAACCAGTATGAAAAAACAGGTCTTGCTATCTCTCCATTTTGGAGCAAAGAAGCTGCTCTTGCTAACTATAACTGAGTATCTCCCATTTAAAGGATGTGCTATCACAAAAGATATACTGCACTAAATCCTCGTTCATGGGGTTCCTGCAATGATGCTTTACTGGGCCTTGTTGCTCCCCGGCTCAGTGGAACATCCATCTGGTTCAATAGATGCAGGCAAACAGAAATACCCACCCCCTACTAAACACTATATTACAGTGTGCAGGAACAGGTCATAAGGCTTATGACCAATAATGAACAATATGTAAATATAAGGAAAAGATACATAGGCTTCTGCCAAGTGACAGTGAAATAAGGTGTAGGGTTTAGTGTAGGGTTTAAGGCTATAGGAATTGTTAACCCTATAGGTGCCTAAACAAGCATTCACAATGGGCTTACAGTTTAAGCACACTAAATCTGTTGCATATGGCAAATATCAAAATCAACATGGAAAGAGAAGTCATTTCAAGTTTCTCCCAATGGATATTAGCATTTTTTGTGTTGAGAACCTCCCGCACCAACAGTGTCATGAAGTTCCTATAAAGTCAGTGGGAGCCATCTGTAACAGTTTTGAGACCTTTCAGGTGGTCATAAAATGTCCCATGTGGCATCATTTAAGGAGAATAACCTTTCTCTCTTTAGTTAAAAATCTGTGTTTTGCTATTTCCATATTTACTGTATCTGCAGCCAGTCTCAGCATATTTAAGCTTTAGTGAGCTTTCTGCATCTCTACCAGATATAGATTCTACTCTTTCACAGTCTGGTTATCTTTGAATGATGCATATTTGTTTGTCAGCTAGAATGGCCCCGCACAACCTCTGTGCTGAGGAAGTGTAGTCATCTTAAATAGAGCAGGCCCAAAGGGATTGCTATTCTCTCCAACATCAAATAAAAAAAAAGTGCCATTGACACAAAAATTGACTGTAGCAAACCTTTTCTATTCAGGTTCAGTGACTTGAGAGACCTTTCGAATAACTAGTATGCATTTTGCTTTTATTAGGTTTTTAGATTTCTTTCTTTAACACAAATAAAAATAAGTACTGCTTGTATACGCACATACAAGCAGTACTAGTGCATTTTTAATGACATTATATTGTTGTTTGCCCCCCAAAAAATGTTGCAATAAAGGCATTTTAATCTACAAAGACAAGAGGTGCTGTTCCTGTTCTTCTGTAATGACATTATATATACATATTGGATTTGAAGGTGTAACCAGAAAAAAAAATTGTCACAAAATACCCAAAGCACAAGTGGCTAATAATTACATCTAATACATTACATACAATAGCATATGTAGTAACATGATCATTAACCACCATTATTCTATTTCTATTTTCTAAATTAATAGTTAAAAAAATACCTTAAATAACAATGCTTCAAATGCACACCAGCTGTTTCTGTCTGTCAGCGACATCACTTAGGATACCAGCTTGGAGAATTAATTTTAAAGGGGAAATGAAAATTTAATAGAAGCTTTTTCCAATAGAAATAGACATTTAGGGGCCCAAGCACGATTGACCACGATTGAGAAAAATTCATATTTTTTCTAACTTATAGAACATTTCGTAAAATCCACAATAATGTTGTTAAAATTTCATGACTTTTTCGTGGCACGTTCGTTATTCCATGAAAAAGTTGTACTTTTTGCAACAACTAAGAAAATTTCGTTATTCATTCAAGCTTTGGTATCGTAAGGCTTCCAACATCATACATTTTGTTTCAAAGCCAGAAAGGTTTTTGCACCGTTTACGATAGTTCGGATACGAAAATTTGTTACTTTCAGATCGCAACCACAATATTTTCGTACGACCAAGAAAAAAACTTTTGCGCAATTTTCGCACTTTAGAAATTATCATGGTTTCTCCAAATTTTTTCCAATCGTGCTTTTAATTGGCAAAAATTTGTGGTTTAATGAATGGGCCCCTTAGTGATGAGCACATTTTTTTGAGAGACATGAATTCACAGTGAAACTCCACATTTCACTATCAGTGATTTTTCTCACGAATTGCGGCAAAAATTTGCCGTGAAAAAAATTAACTGAAACAAAAAAAGTCTCAGATACAAAAATGTCGCAAAAAAGCATGACTTTAATGCATTGTCCACAAAAAAGTCAAAGCTTAAAAAATACAAATCTTTATTATAAATCCATTAACAAATCATACCCCATGTATGCAGCCTAATGCATTTCACGCTAATCTAGCACTTAATCATAGGCTCACCAAAGTTTTGTTTGCACATCTATATATACATAGTAAAACATACACCCACCTAAATTTAAAACCAATCAATGTGAAGTAGCCTTCAACTCCCACTCCTACAAACATTTCATTCAATTAACTCCATCAGATACAATATCAGTTAAACAGAAGTTAAAAAATACATAACACAGGGTTACAAGGTAAGAATATATATATACTGTATGTCAAAATAGGTAAGATTTTTTCACACAAAGCAAGTAACATTGAAAGTAAAATTCAAACCTAAAGCAATACGTGTATGTAAATACATCCAGTATACTTCTCACTTACGGAGAAGGGTAAGGGTATCTCCTCCTCTCCTGACAGTTTTTACCTGTTCTATCGCTTGTACTGAGAAAAACAGCATAAAAAATGTGTCCCATGTAAAATTTGTCACCTATTAAATTCAACATATCTCAAATTTTTCGCTGTTTCGCTAATTTTTCAGCAGTTTTGCAAATTTTTGGGCAGTTAAATGGGACAGATTCAATCATCCCTAATGTATTGTTTTTGGCATAACCAAACTTCAGTATCCCTCTTTCAGCATCTGTCTCTCTCCATTTTCTCCTAATGCATGTGCCCTGGAGTCTGAAAAAAAATTATAAACCTTCCCTAGAATTTCTCCATGTGATCTGTTTTGCTGGAGATAAAAACAATCCAGCAGATGTCATTTTCACTCCTTGCATTCTGCTTTTTTGCACTCTGGAGAGACATCTGCATTTGCTTCAGTGCATAATTATTGGAAAATTAAAAGGTGGTTTTGGTTAACCTGATCTGGAGAATTTCTGGTCTGAATAACTGGGAGAAAGTGTGTCTAGATGTTACAATTTTTTTCTATGAGGAAAAGTTTTAGCATACTGTAAAGAAGCTTACCTAACAATGTAGGGCAGTGAAAATGCTATTGCACTGCTATAAAGTAAACTTTCAAGATGAGCGAGTTTTTTCACCAGGCATAGATTTGCTGCAAATTTTCCCATTTGCTGTTGGCAGATGGCCAATTTCTGTAATATATTAATCACAAGAAAAATTCACCAAGTGAGAAAAAAAGTCATGGCTGCATCAAAAATGTTTTTAAGCACGTCAAAAAAGTGAAATGCGGCTCATTTCATAATTTTTTGTCATTTTGCAAATTTTTCAGCTGTTTGGCAAATTCTTCAGTGAAGCGAAGTGGGACTGATTTTCTCACCACTAGTAAACATCTTAACTGCAGGGTAATTTTGCTTTCCAATTGATTCCAATGCATTTTGGCCAAATGTTGGGGTTTCGTGAAATTTGCCACCATTTGGAAAACTTTTAAGCGAAGCATAACACTCTGAGCTCGCTCTATACTAATTATAGATCACAGTAATATATTTACTGAATAACTCGTAATAACTGAGAATAAGGGCAGTAGTATTTATATTCTAAAAAAAGTTAAATTATGGTAATCAAATTTAGATAGCAGATCTATGAAGCTGAAATGTATCATTCAATATTTAAAAGCAAACTAGGAATGAACATTTTTCAATATGGTCATTTTTAACAGTCCCATTTTCTCCTTGGTGGGGCCAAGGATAAAACCACAACACATAAAAGTTCTTTGTATTCTTTTCCTTTGGGTATTATGCTCATTCACTTGACAGGAACCTGTAATTAACCTTGACCAATGCATGGGACAGACATGGATGACATGAATGTGAAATTCATTAACCCACCCCTCCAAAAAAAGAAATCATAGGTGCCTAACAGTAACTTTAGTTTAATTTTACAGTTCAAATCTAGGCAACAGTTATGCAGAAATTAACTACAAATGGATCTCCTACTATGTTCTGTAGACAATCACACAATCAGTACAATCAGAACATGTCATTTATTGCTGATAAATGTAAGGGCTCCTACCCAACTTGCCTTTCACTGTATATTTGCTTCCAGTGAGTCAGATTTGTTACTTATTTCTAATGTCTCTCCACCCAATTATTTCTCAGTTAATTTTGTATCACCCCCAATCAGCCTCTTTTTGCCTGGCACCTTTTTTTATTCCTTTTCCAACCTAACTGCATTTCTCACTTCAGCTCATTTTAACTACCACATGAAGCACTTCCCCCACATCAGGACTGTGCCTGTTCACAAAAGAGAGCAGACCAGGAGGGCTTGCATCTGCTTAAGTAAAGCTTGAACTATTTATTTCATAATATCCTTTGCTAATATTCAGGGGTCTAAATATTTTGGCAGTTATTATTATGTTGTCCAGGCTATGATAAAATGCCTACTGTTGTCAAATGTAGCTTGTGCCTTAAAAAGAAAGCTTGGCTGAGAATTGGGTTTTCAGCTTCTCTGGAAAATAATATTCCACTAAACTGTGGTATAATGTTTACACCATAGTAATCTTGAAATATATTGATTAATTGTATTAATAGGTAAAACAGAACTGACACTTATAATGCCCAAATCCCAGTATTTTAGAAAGACGTAAAGTTACCGAAAGGCAAACAGCTAGATAGTTTTATCCAAAAGAGCTAGTAGATAAAGCAATGCAGTTATTGCCCTAAAAAATACAGGGCTAATAATGTAAGGACATAGATGTTAGTATGTCTATAAGGAAACATATGTTTATGGTATTAAAATATTACAGTGCAGCATTATCCGACTCTGAAGAATGCTGGCTTGACCATATATTGAATAACCTAGTATCACATAAACCAAACATGACTTCTAAGAAAAACAGACATTGGGAAATTCATACAGCAAGTGATAACATTCTACAAAGACTTTTAAATCTGGTCAAAAATATAAATATGACCCATAAATATTTTCATAAGTAGAGATACAGATCATATGAGATAGTCGAGCTAAAATATGTCATCTACAGAATAAAGTAAATTCAAACTGTCTTATATAGGGCATGAAAAAGCAATCTGAAAATGGAATTCTTAGGACACACGAGAGCAATAAAATATAAAATCTATAAATACAGCACAGCAGCATTTTAGTCAGCAGAACCCCGAAGATATTACATTAATGGGTTTAGAAAAATATCCAAGGAACTCCCAATAGGAGAAAGGTTTAATATCTTATGTCGACAAAAATCTTATTGGATTTTTTATTGCAATACTCTTCACAAAAAATATTTGAGTGTAGATGTACATACAAAAGTTAAAAGTACACTGTAACATTTTTTTAAATTTTCCCCTGTATTTCTGTATTTATCAAATATAAAAAAAAAAATAAATGTATAACTTTTTGCCTTCTGCTCTGTTTTACTTATCTTTGTACAAGCATTATTCATATTGCAGTCTTAGTAGTGTTGTTCTCTGGTCAGGATAATGCATTAAAAAATGAACAATTCCCTATGTTTCCTTTTAACTTGTACAGAGACATACTGTAATATTAAAGATGATGTCTATGAAGATTCTCATTTATCCAGGTCATGATATACAGTATCTAGTAGAATTAAGTCTAAAAACAACTGGACTTTTCTGAGTTTTTCTTGAAAACGTTTCACCACTCATCCGAGTGGCTTCTTCAGTTCAAATGACTGGCAGGGAATTCCCCGGTATTTAAACCCTTGATTGTAGTTCAGACACAGACTTCCAATCACAATGGTTCCATTGAACTTATTCAGGTGTTAGCTGAAACTGACAGGTGTCAGAAGTATGATCCAGTCACAATGGTACCATGATTCTCATTGATGCAGGTGTTAATCCTTCAAAGTTAATGACTGGATGTGTGAACTGTTGTGAAACCGCTGGGATAAGGATGTCAAAGCGGCATTGTTTGTTCATAACAATCGCAGGCCCCCTCCTCTGTTCAGGGATGGTTTTTCCAGGCTGGCATAAATGGCCTCTTTCACACCTCTTTTAAACCATCTGTCCTCTCGGTCCAAAATATGCATGTTACTGTCCTCTAAAGAGTGTCCTTTATCTTTGAGGTGTAGATAGACTGCTGAGTCTTGTCCTGAAGAGTTTACCCGCCTATGTTGGGCCATTCTCTTACAGAGTGGTTGTCTTGTCTCCCCAGTGCAAAGTCAGAGCACTCTTCTCTACACTGGACAGCATTGACCACATTACTTTTCATGTGCTTTGGTGTAGGATCTTTAGGGTGTAGAACCCTTTGTCCCAGAGTGTTTTCTGATGTTCCAGCAACATATAGGATGACTATGTTGCTTCACCTGCTCCTGGATACCCACAAGTTTTCAGAGCTCCTTTTAGATGTGTATATTCCTTCTCTTTAGCCTCTGCATTGGATGCCACAGTTGTAGCCCAATGATGTAGAGTCCTAATGACACCCAGTTATGTTCCAACGGGTGGTGGGAATCAAACAGCAAGTACTGGTCTGTGTGAGTGGGTTTCCTGTATACTGTATATCAATATCCAGTCCCCTCCCCTTCTCTTTGATAACTATAGCATAGTCCAAAAAAGCCAATTTGCTGTCTTTCTCATCTTCCCTTGTGAACTAGATGTTTTTGTCCACCAAGTTTATGTGTTTGGTGAAGGCTGGAACCGTGCATGCTTTAATTTTGACCCAGGTATCATCCCCATATCTGAACCAATGACCCATGGAACAGCCATGTTTTTGTCTATAGAAAACTTCCTTGTGCTTGAAGTAAGTGGTATTGAGACATAGGTCCAGTAAGGAACAAACTTGTTCTGGGGTCAGCTTTGTTCTGCTGCTGAGGGTGGTGTCTTGTTTCAGCCATTTCGTCACTGTTTCAATTGCCTCGGTATTGGGTATGCATGTGAACAGAGATGTTACATCATAGGACATCATTGTGTCAGCGATCTCCAGCTTTAACTCCTGTGTTGGGCACATATTTTGCAATGTCACAAGTCACAGAGTTAATGCTGCTGACAATTGGCCTCAAAAGGGCTCCTTCTTTGTGTATTTTTGGGAGTCCATATAGGCATGGAGTGGCTTCACCCAAGTAAAGGCGACGTTACAAAGCTGGACTGATGACCTTTTCCTTCTCAAGGTGTCGCAAGCAGTCTATAACCTTTTTCTTGTAGTTGCTTGCTGGATCTCTCTTGAGTTGTATATGCACTGTATATACAGTGTTTGTACAAATAAATTCCTTGGCCTTTTCTGATTTACAACAATTGAAATTAGCTGGGCTGTTGATTATTAACCATTCCAAACATAAGTAGCCAGGGGAACTATATTATGCTCACCTAATATGCAGAACATAGGTTGATGTATCTTTTTTAATACACATGGCTTTACTACATGGTTTATATTAATATTTCATTTAATTGTTGTTTCACACATGTGCCTTTGCTATTATACTAAAAAAATAAATTAAAAGAATTGAAAAGTGTGGCTTCTTTCATTCTGTTTTATGTTTTTAATGAACAGTTATCAAGATTATGTGTTTTTTCATTCAATGGTTCACAAAAGGAGCTTTAATACATGCTGACACTAACAAAATAGGTTTTCCTAATTATCTCACAATTTACACAGATTAGTTCTTTCATGCATCACCTGGTTCTCACTACAAGCTATGCCTTGAATGCTTTAGACAATGCTGTTGTGGGATAGGGTGCTGGACCTTCTCTTCTGCATAGACTCTGTATGTGTTCTTTAAGCCTGATAGGCTTTGTTTTTCTGCAGTGTCTGTGATAGGATTGGCATTGTCAAACCTATCCCAGTACATTGATTTATTTCTATAGTTTCTATAAACTATTAAAACCATTAAATGTTTACACAAAAAAAGAATTGTGGCATATGAGTTATATGCTTGTAACAAGTGATGCATAAAGTGAGTGCAATGTTTTGAGGACACATCCTTCTTCAAGCATATGGAAAAATGGGCACCTCTCTAAAACATTGCACTGAACTTTATACAAAAAAATGTGCAGGTTTCACCCACAATCTCACTGTGTGTGCTTGATTTTTTCATTGGATTATTGGATGGGGCCATGCAGAACACAGGTCTGCTTTCACTAGAAGGCCAGTAGTGTGCTGGTGATATTTTGCCAGTTCAATAATACTCCATGACATATAATAATCTAACAAATAGAAATAGGTATATTCCTAGCTCCAGTCAAACTTAAGAAAAAAAAAAATTCTAAAAGGACACTTTAAGCAAGTTAGGACAGTTCCTTATTAACTTGCCAAAGTATTTGTATAGCAAGGATACAGAGAGGCTGAAGTAGAACATTTTAGTGAGAAAGTAAAAAAATATATGTAAATAGGATACAAAGCTAAGCTAGTAACTAAAGCTACTTATATTTTTATTTTTATTATTTTATTGAAGAATCACAACCTGAATGATCAATTCAGAGGAGAAACTAAAGTGTGAGTGAAGGGCCTACACCATGTGACACTGAACACAACTGTTGGAGGGTATCAGCAAAGCTGCAGGGAAAGGTGAGGAACAATTACAAAGTGAGGAACCACCAAGGAAAGGAGCAGCAGACAGTAGCAGAGAAAACCTAAAAACATTTTTTACAAGGGTGTGAAGGGCAGTAGTTAAGAAGGGGTTGTGGAGAGTGTTTTTGTACTGTGGGAAAAACAGGTAACGTGTAAGTTGTGAGCAGTATGGAAATTGGACTGGAATGCCCTGTTTTTAGTAATATTTTGGAATTAGTTTGCTGCCTGTTAGAACTGGACCCCCTATATAATAAACCCCTCCCCATATTCAAAGCATTAACTTGCATGATTTGCCCTAGGACATTGGCAATTTCATACAATTAATCTCATGACTGATTTCTGTTCAGGTTGCATCAGGTCTTCTGTTGGTAACAAAGTGGCAATATTAAAGTGCTGCAAATGGCACATCTGAGTTAACAGATGTAGAAAAGAAATCCTAAAGAGACTTCACATGATCCACCTGAAGGAAAAGCAGAAACAATAAGTGAAAAGAAACTCATGTCTGGTGCTATACAGATAACAACTGCTGAGTCTACAGTGAAACCAAATTCACACATCTTTACATTTTAGTTTAGCCCTTAGTACATATTTAACTTTTAATTATTCCCTTACTAATGCAGAGATGTAGGATATAGCAGCAATAAAAGATATATATTTTTATTTATTTATTGCACATAATGTCCTGGTTGGATTTGAACTCAGGACGTTGAACCCTAGACGTACATATTCTTTTCTCAGCTTCCATATTCCCACCCCACCCCTATAGACAGTTGGTTGAAATAACCAGAAGGTGACAGTATTGTTTCAAATTCATTGCTTAAATCAGTGCCTAATACAACATAAGCACCATATAAGAATGTGAGTTCTGTTCCTAGCTATGTATTGGTTTCAATATTAGCAATATTTGCATCCCTTATTGTACAACAACACTTGCAGTTGTAAATTTCCCTTATGCTGTCAAAGTATAACTTCTGCCTAAAAAAAAAATAATATGCAAGCTCCAAAGAATAACAACAGACACCTACGCACTCAATTTAAAGACAGATATATTGGTTTTTTTTTTAACAATTTAATCATAGTAGTAACATACAATGAAATGTTAATCTACAGGAATTAAATTATAAATTGCATTATTTAGTATCAACTTTTACACTCTGCAATTTTAGGCAAGCTTAAGTCAAAATGTATGTAATTTTGGCAAGCTTAAGTCTGGTTTATATTATATGCTGTAACAATGTGGTTGAATACTTAGGTTTTATTTATTTTATGTGCAGTATTCTCTCATGTATGTCGAATCCTCCATGGTTAGGTAGTCTATTCAGAGCAATCAAATAGCTTGTAGGTTAAAGCTGGATATCTTCTCTAAGGGCCTATAGGGGAATGGACACATCTGTAATCTGCACATTAAAGTCATATAATAAAGTTGTTTGCCTATTTTCTATTACCTGTCATAAAACTCAACTTGTTCTGAGTTATGATGTTTAGAACATTTTAATTTTCAGGCTCAATGGGAAAGTATTCTGATGTATTCATTTAATTACATATTGCATTACATATTACATTTTCAGTTAATTTAGCAAGACTGATTAAGTTGAAGTTATTTATGAGGCATTTTTTGAAGAAACTTTGTCTAGATAAGAGGTCCATAATGATTTATTTACTAACACATCCTTCTGGCAGGCTACGGAGCATCCCATCAGATTAGAAGAAAAGAGGTTCCGTCTTAATAGTCACAAAGGTTTTTATCAGTGGGAGCTGAGAAGTTGTACTTTCTGACACTTAAGTGGTTGTACTGGCAAATATACAGAAAGACAAAAGGGATTGATCAATGCACATTCCCTGGTCCCCTGTTTCTTAAGTAAATTGTCTGTTAGTTTCATGCTAGTGCATACAGTATATTGACAAGAAACAGGGGTTTTTAGTTACAAAATTATGATCATAAGATTGGTAAGCCACCATACCACGTCAAGGTAAACCCCGTATGGTGGTCCTATCTATTTACCTCTGGTCATATTTTTCAAAGGCTGGCACTCCCGTGCACTATTGCCATTCTTGACCTGGGGGCTGGTTTGAATCATAGGGCTTAGTCACTCCCATGCCTTTTGCTTATATAGAGAGAGATTGCCTGGTTCCCCAGACCAAATCCTCCCCCGCTTGCGGCTTGTAGAGGAGAAGACTGCCCATTAACCAACACCCATTCTTTTTAAAGGCATAAGACCACCATTAAAGGGACGGGTGTGGGGGTGCTGAACCCACATGGAAGTTTGGCAAATATATTTGAAATTTCAAGAAGTGGTTGGATGGCTTTTTAGTCAGTGATAAAATACAGGGTTACTGAAAATGGCTTGTTTCACGTAAACATAAAAGGGTAACACTAATGGACATGTGTCTTTTTTCAAGTTACTGTGTTATATTATATATTGTATTGGAATTGATGTAATGGCACCCAAAAGCAATTGGAATATGTGAACATGTTCATATACTACTCTATTGCACTTATTTTAAGAGTTTTTTTAAGAGGAAAATGTGAGCCATGTGTTTTAATACTGGTTAGTGGAAGTCATACAGTAAAGGCCTTCTTTGTGCCTAAAGCCTTATTTACTTTAATAGGCGCAGCAGGTAAATTGATGCCACACAGCATGCAGTGTTGCTTTGTGTATGACATTTTAATTTCTGTACCTTCAGTCAATCATATTTGTATCAAATGGAAGCACTTATTTCACAGCCATACTAAACTCTCTAATCATGTGAAGTGTAAGTGGTTGAGTTTTTAGGCGTAAAAGTTTTTTTTGCTACCCAATGTTTTAACATATGTGATTTTCTACTAAAACATTACCTTGAAACCATTCTAGTTAGTGTCGAGGATGTCAGAACAGTGATGTAGTCTACTTCTGAATAGACGCCTTGCTCATTTGTTATAGACAGGTTAAAAAGAAAAGGAAAATCATTGAACTATACGTGAGTTTATATTAAAGATTATATTAAAAGATAATGACTGGTTATCATGCCTTGCAGCTGGTCATCGCCAGAATTTACTTTAGAGTGCTAGCATAAGGTTGCTTCTGTCGAGCAACACAACAGTGGGGGTAAATCTGAGTGCTGGTGAATTATTTCTTTGTCACTTAGGGGTATATTTATCATGCTGTGTAAATAGTGGAGTAAAACATCACTGGTGATGTTGTTTATAGCTGCCAATCAGATGCTTTGATTTGGTTTTCTAACTGTTGATATCTAATTGCTGATTGGTTGCTCTTGGTAACATCACCAGTAATGCTTTACTCCACTTTTTACACCGCATGATAAATATACCTCTTAGTGCCTTGTTTACAATTATCTAATCTGTAATCCAACAACCACAGAACATATCTAGATTTACGTGAATAACAGATAGTAAGCAGCCACAAATGCAGCCCGCAAGTTTTCACATGTTCTCTCACCAAGTCCAGACACCATTTTTTGATTGTCAGGCCTTGCCCCTAGAGGTGCTAGAGGGCAAAGACTTGCCAGCAAAACACATTAGAAAATGCCATACACAATGCGCCACCTGGTGGTGAATTTTGGTATTTTTTTCTCTGGGACAACCAGTTAGAGCCATAACAACACCATAAGGCTGCATCTGTATAAACAATTAAGTAGACAACAGTAAAATAGGCAGTATACAGCAATAAGAGGCATTTCCTTTTATTACAAGTACAACTGGTTATAACCATGGTGCAGCTCCAGGATATATGGCAACATCACAAAATATCAATCCAAAACATTAAAAGGGACATAACACAACAAAGATTCTACTAAATGTATCTATTTATTGAGCCATCACAATGGGGGCCTAATAGTCTCTAATACCTTTAAAAGTTTACAAAATAAAGAAATTGGCAGTGCTCAAATTAACTGAGCATTCACCAGCTGTTAGAAAAATCAATAAGCCAGTGCTCGGTTGACCAGCTGCTAGAAACCACATACAGCCATTATTTGTAAACAAAACGTATAAAAATGATCGCCAGTTTACAATTTCAGCCGTTGCAAATATAAATAATTTTTTCAGGCCTTTTATCCAATATTGATATATAGCTAAGTGATTTTCCTACACCTTACTACAGGAAGTACAGTTTCTTTTGGAAAAATGTTACAGCATTGTTTATAGCAGCTAACAGCTGAGTAAGGTACACTGTGGTTTAGGCAAACAGCAGGATTCATTCAAATGAGAATGATTCACCTTTCTGACATCCTTGACTCTAACCTAAATGATTTCCAGATGGTGTTTTAGTTGGAAATCAAAAATGTTGAAAATGTTAGAAAAAAATATTTATCCTGAAAACTGTACCACTTACAATTAAAATGGCTGAAGAGTTTGGTTTGGCTGTGAATTGACACATTTCATTTATGTCACAATAGGGATATCAAGTGTTATAAGGGGCATGATTAACTGAATATGGTGATATAAGAAATCTTTTTACTGTCTAAATAAAAGTTTTACTTTAAAATTGAAAACTGAAAATCAGGCTCTCTTATGTATCTACCAGTAAAAACCCTTTCAGAATATTGAGATGGAACCTTCTTTCTTCTAATCAGAATGTTTCAGAATTGTTTCAGACTGTATGGATGCAACTGATTCCCAGTGCATGCTTTTTCCTAATTCCCTTATCCCTGATCCTGACAGCTTTTCTATTCCTGACGATCAGAAAAGGTAGTATATTATGGGCCAGATTGATTATTGCTTGAGCCTACAGCCTAAAACCTGCCAAGAATGTTATCTTTTTCCAAAACCTGCTTGTTTTTTAAAACAAGTTTGTTTGTTTTAAAGGCTAGGCAAGGCTGTTTTAAAGTCAGTAGCAAGCTGAAGAAATCAATTATGGAAAACGAGAGTACGTTTAAAGCTGGAATAAAGCAAAAATGCTGTGGCCTTACCCATCCAACCCCACATTGTAGTAAATAAACGACAATGAACACCATTTTTAATTCCAAAAGAAAATGTATATTGGCCACAGCAAGTTACATATGAGACTGAACATCTTTGGCATCCTTGCAGCAAGATCTTGGCAAACTGGCATTTTTTGTACTGTGAGAGCTGTGAATTTGTGGAATTCCCTCTCTGAACTATTTGTATTGGCTGATACATTATATAGCTTTAAGAAGGGGCTAGATGGCTTTTTAGCAAGTGAGGGAATACAGGGTATGGGAGATAGCTCTTAGTACAAGTTGATAGAGGGACTGGTCCTGTTGCCATCTTTGAGGAAGGAATATTTTCCCCTCTGCGGCAAATCAGAGAGGCTTCAGATGGGGTTTTTTGCCTTCCTTTGGATCAACTAGAAGTTAGGCAGGTTATGTATAGGCATTATACTTGAACTTTATGGACATATGTCTTTTTTCATCCTAACTTACTATGTAAATGCTTAAACAAAATAAACAATATATATACTAATCCCTCCTTTCTATACTAGAAAATCTCTGTCCCATAGCAACCTGCCTAGTAGCCTTATTATTCCTATTCTGCCACACTCCAGTCATAGGTCCCTATGCAGTAAGTCAAGCTCCATGGCTTTCTTGGAACTCACTTGCGATCTCTAAAACTGATTGCTCGAGCTCAGATGCATGAACTATAATGAATCTGAGTTCTGATCTTACATTGTAATGAAGGACTCCATTTTTGCAGGAAATGCAAAACTACAATAGCCAACACCAAGGCCCCTTTTGAGTCCTAAGTGGACACAAAAGGGCAGGACTGTTTCCCATAGTAACCAGCAGAAGATTGTATTCTGTATTTTACTGTGAGGTGTGTTATATGATTACTAGTGATGAGCAAATCTGTCCCGTTTCGCTTCGCCATAAAATTCGAGAAAGGTATTTATCGCTCGATTGTTTTTGTTGCCCGCGCTTTTTGATGTGACTGCGCCCAATTTTACGCGAAAGCGCCCAATTTGATGCGCAACAAAAAAATTCCTGTGCAACGAATTTTTCCTCTGCAAATTTTCACGGAAGTTTTGCAAAACAATTCACCAATTTTAATTTAATTTTAATTTTAAATTTTAAACTTTAATTCTCTCATTTTGTGACCTGATTCATTTATTTGCATAAGGTCTGGATGCTTAAAATGTAATCATTTCTCATGCATGAAATTTCACCCTAGCTGTGTTTTGTGCGAATAGTAGTAGCCAGTGCCATTCATGGAGAGATTTGAGAGCTGAAATGTATGTATGTATGTATAACTTTATTTATAAAGCGCCACAAGGGTACACAGCGCTGTACAATCTTACAGAATACAAAAGTACACACAGGGAGAACAAGTGATATAATAAATAAATACAGTAAATATATATATATATATATATATATATATAAGTGCCATGTGGTATGAGACACCGTGGGAAGGAGGTCCCTGCCCCGTAGAGCTTACAATAAATAGTAGTGATCAAAACATCATGTGTGCCTTGGGCCTGGGGGTTTATACTTTTTTCTTTATTTTGACCATTGTTTTTATGATTTAAGAGCTACAGTTAAAAATGTATGTATTTATTGTTGTTGCCTTTAGAGTGATAAGTCTTATTTTTCTCTCTCTGTATTCACCAGTTTCTTAAAGCAAAAATTGCACCATGTTTATCTTTGTAATTCTTGTCTCATACAATCTTGGCAAGCTTTCATTTTCCCAAACAACAAAAGACAAATGGTGGGTGTTTATTGTGGAGAGGGAAATCTGCCATTTAAATAATGACAGCATAGAAATGTATATTACATGTTTAAATGTTTTTTTCTTTGGCTGTAGCAACACAAAAGCACAGTTTTATGTATCTTTCTGAACATTCCTTTCATTCACGAAGCAAAAGTAATTTCCTTGTATCTATAATGTGTTATAAATGGAATCATGTTTATGCATTTCTTGACAAATTTACTGTTCTCAACCATTCTGTATCACACCTGCAATCCAGAAAAAAACTATTCCTTGCCCAAATTTTTTTCTAAAATAGAGTTGAAAACCTGTTTTTTTTTTTTTTTTTAAAAAAAAAGGTTTTTAATCATAAGCACAAGCATTACATGTAAACATATTTGCAAACAATCTTTTTCAGCAAGACTTTTTGGCAGTTATTGCAAACTTTGGATCACTACGTGTTCATTATCAGTTGGGCAAACCATATTGGTAATCTTAAACTTGTGTCTCAGAGTGATGGAGTCAGATATAGAAAGGGCCATGAAACAACAGGAAACTTTTGCAGTTTGCATTGTCTGTTAACCAAGTCTAAATCACTGGGTGGTGCTAAATGATACCCCAGGCCAGTGTTCCTGTTAGCAGAAATCTGCCCCAGCCTGGGGTTTTTCTGCAGAAGTTCTTCAGTGCAATCTTTCTTCCTGCTGTTTGCTCTTTTGGCATCTCTGCCTGAAACTGGAAGGTTTAATAACACCTCAAAGCACCATTAATGCTAATACAATCAACACCTCACCTTCATGAGATCCCTGATTCCATGCTGGTTATGATAAACAGATTATGCTGATTGGAGCAACATTCCAAGGTATTTATTCCAGGAAGAACTTTGTACAAGTCATTCTGAATTGAGAAAGCCAGTTGGATGACTGGCGAAAGATCTTCAAGAAAAACATAGTAAATCCAATTGATTTAACTTATTACTACAGCACTCCAACTACTACTATAGCATGACCTGGATAAATGAGAATCTTCACAAACAATCTTAACACTGTTAACCAATGGCAGAATATGCCCAAAGATAATAGTTGTAGCCAAACTTTCTTTAAAATCATACTGAAGTAAAATCAAATTACACATAGCCACTGTATAACGTTAACAATGTCTAGTCCTATAGTCACCTCTATTCAACTGCTGTACAGTATGTCCAGCCTTATGTACAGTGACAGTTGTGCCACAAATCAAAATAAAAAAACTTTAATGATAAAATTACAGAATAACAAAAAGTCTGTTAAATAAAGACTATTAGTGAGACTACTTTTTCCCTTCTAAAGTGTGAACGTTTTACTATTAATAAGAATTAATGTGAATTATACTATTAAATCAATCTGAATTAAAGTGTGTATCTATATTCAGGCCACTGAGTTAATCCTTAAGAAAAGAGTCTAATCACATCTGAAAACACAGTTTTTCTCAGATACTAGGAGGCAAGTGGTATAATCATTTGTGCACTAGAATTTTGCCATGCTTTTATATTATATAATTTCGTTTTTTATATAAAAATGCTTTGTGGCTCCAATGCATTTGCCATGAGAAATGCACTGACCCCAATGCATTTGGTATTTCACAAATTTTCTATGTTTTACAATGTTTCTTGAATTTTTCAATGAAGCAAAGCAGGCTAGTTTAACTACACATGACATACACTTTCAGATAGCTTTAACCTCACTTCATTTACTAATCCAGCAAAAATAAAAACTTTCTTTGTCCAGCATACTGAAATATGAGGAAATGGCAGTCATTTTAAAGATACTTCTTCTTTAACTGCTTGTCTGTGATTTCAAATCAAATATATTCAAATTCAAAGTGGCTATAAAATCATAACGGTAAAAAACGTTATGAGATCCCATCAGTATTCAATATGACAGGTATAGCTTTTCTACTGCATTAATGTAAAGGAAGACTATGAAGCTTTCATGCAGATTCCACATTCTTAGCATCATTCATGCTGAATACTAATAGCATCAAAAAGCAATTTCAAAGATTACATTTAGAAAACCAAGTACAGAAAGTTAAAAGTTGTGAAAAATGGTGCAGCTGTGCAGTCTTTTGTCATTTAGATATAAAATAGGTGAAATTGTGTACATTAAATTTAAGATCAGTTATACATGCTTTTATTTACTTATACAGGTGTTATACCAAATATGCATTTCTAAAATGTAAATAAAATATCAATAGTCACGACAGTGTTTGTATGGAACTTATTTAGACAATTTTAAGTCAATCTTAGTTTTTTGTCCCAGCTGTGTGGATGAGGCACTACTCTAATATTAGCAGGGGAAAGGTTGGACCAGAGACTAAATGGCAGCAGACATTCCTGATTACACAAAGCCTACAGAAGTCAGACAAATTGGATGCAGGCATTTTCCAGGAAGCGTTTTAGGGAATGTCCAAAACAAGGGTTAGGTCCAGGTTTACAAGGATAACAAAAATGACAATGAATACAGGTATGGGATCTATTATACAGAAAGCTCGGGACCTGGGGTTTTCTGCATAAGGGATCTTTCCATTATTTGGATCTCCATACCTTAAAGGAGAAGGAAAGGCTAAAAAGGAGTTAATCTCAAGCTGCAGGCATACCTTCAGTTGTCTCAATAGTGCCCTTAAGTCTCCCCATATTTCACCTGTTCAGATGATCAGAAACCAAACAGGAAGAAAAAACGCTGAGCTGTGTAAAGAAAGTTCCCATAATGCCTCACTCCTGCACAGACACCAAGACCAAGTGAACATGCTCACTTAGTACGACTATAGGGCACATTTACTAATCCACGAACGTCCGAAAGCGTTTTTTTCGTAATGATCGGTATTTTTGCATTTTTTTTCATTGCCGACGCGATTGTTTCGTATTTTGTCGCCGTTACGACTTTATCGTATATTTTCTGCGACTTTTTCGTCGGTCGGTGAAATAATCATGCAAAATACGCCAAAGTTGCGACGGCACCGAAAAAGTCGCAACAAATACGAAACAATCGCGACAGCGGCAAAAAAAAATCACAAAATTTTTGTTTCCAATCTGTTTTTTTCACATTCGGGATTCGGATTCGAGGATTAGTAAATGTGCCCCTATGAGTCAGCTTCCTGCTGATTGGCTCAGATCCACATTCCTAAGGGGGGGAGTTCTTAGCATTCTTGAGGGAGGGGGGAGCAGAAAGCTGCGTGTCTCTGGTACATGAATTAAAGATACAAGAAATCTTTTCACAGAGAAGTCAGTGCAGCATTTCTGTGCTTATGGCTGTATTTACATAGACCTTTCTGATAAAGCTTACTTAGTTTTTACCTTTCTTTCTCCTTTATGTCTGATAAAAAACAATTTAAACATTAAATAAACCCTATAGGATTGTTCTGCCGAGTTACACATTAAATAAACCCTATAGGATTGTTCTGCCGAGTTACACATCAGAGTTACACAGGATGATGTGGGGTGACTCCACCCTCTGTGAGATGGGGTGTTAGTTGCAGTTGGTGGAGGACCCCAGAGGAAGTTAAAATGGGGTATCTAACAAGTAGCGGAAGTAGCTTTAGAGGCCTGGGGTCCTGACAGGAAGGTAGGTAGCCTGGTTTAGGGCTGGAGAAAAAGGAGGCAGGAACCAGGCTTTACACTTAGAGCAAGTTCCCCTCGGGTAGAGCAAGTCAGATTGTTTGTTAAGGAAAATGTTTGTTATACAAATGGTTTGGTTACAAGTTGCTAATGTTGTATATAAGTTAATTTATGTTTAGTATTATGGTGTATGAAGAATGAATAAACAACTACAGCCTTCTTTTCCAACCAAGGTGTCTGAGTTTTATTGGGGACAAGGTAGCACAGGTTGGGTCAAACAGGGAGGGAGAGGATCCTTCAGGTTACAGAGCATATAGAATCCTACCAGTCAGTTCTACACCTAAAATATATCCTACCATGTATTCAGCACATAATGAAAAGGCATAATCCCTTCTTTTACAGAGAATCTGCATTATTAAAGTTCATCAACCCATATGCAAATTAATTTAAGTTTCGCTTTTGATTTACAAAGATCTGTATTCACAAATCCTGACAGTAAAAAAATGATGCATTAATACATTGTGTGTTAAAGGGAACTATAATAATGCACATATTGTTTTTATTATATTTTAAGGAAAAAAAATACATTGAAACTAGTTATATGGCATTAATGTTTAACTGTTCATCTGTGTATTTTAACTGGAGAAGCTACTCAGAAGAATCATAAATATGTTGAATACACAGAAAGTTCAGTTGTTTTATACTTACCTTCACTAGATACAATATTTCAATTGTCATTGTAACCCCTTTTTAGCTTTAAAACAGAAAAAGACCAGCTAGAATGGCATGGAGCATGGGGTACACTTGACTCTAACACACAGGATGGACCTTCGCTATGTGGAAGGATTGAGAGGAGGGTAGAGCAACTGCAACTCACTTATATTGTGTGCAAAAATAAGAAATAAAGGACCCCAGAAAGTTCTTGCAGCAAACTCAAACAGAACTGGTATAATTGTCCAAGACAATTGATCCTCATGGATAAGCACAAAATACTAACAGATGGTGGAGTAAATTAATTGTCAGGTTCAATGCAGAGCAAGCAGAGAGTAGCACAGGTAATAAAAGAAGTTCTCCACCTTAAGTGGTCCCGATCCTATACAGCAGCTTTGACCAGGGAGAATCAATCTAAGCTTGATACCCTTGTCATTACTGCAGCCCCTTCAAGGCAGCAGAGCCTGTAAAGGAGGATACTCCCAGCTAACTCTCCTGGTTGGAGGAAATTAACTGCTCTTGCTAGCTAATTTTAATCTGACTTGCTTGAAAGTGCCATAATCCTACACTAAATAAATCCTTGTTAATGGGTGCCCTGCTTTAGGGCAATATAGCATTAATGGGGCCATAGTGGAACATCCACCTGTTTCAATAGATGCAGGTAAAGAGGATGATCCACCCACTGCTAAGCACTATATCACAGTATGCAGGAAGTGGTCACACCACGTATGGGCCAATAACACATATTATGCTAATAGCTAATACATGGGCATCTGGCCAGTAAAAGTGAAATAAGGATGTGTAGCATCTAAAGCTATAGGGAATGTTAACCATATAGGTCCCTACATTAGTTATAATAGTATAGTATGAAAATTACATTGTTAACGGGACTATACTATTATAAATCTATTTTAGGAAATGAAAGATAATTGCATATGATAGCTTAAAAGTTATTACACATGAGGATATTCTTGTTGCTTTGTAAATCTAAGAAAACCACTAGTGCTTTTGTATAGAAGCTGGTCTGATGGCCTTTTATCAGTCTTATGCTGTTGTTCTGAATTATTTAGGCATATTCTAAATTCAAGTAAAAAAACAAAATTGATTGGTAGACTGGCAGAATCCCTTCTGTGTGCAGCAAGTCTACAAAACTATGTGGGCTTTCTGTCATTGCAATTATTTTACCTTTTTCTACATTTTTTGTTCTTTGGTTGAATTATATTACTTTGCATATTATAATGTACAGTAGACTCATTAAGTGTATAATTAGGCATTTCTATTTTTCTATAAACATATCCAATGCAGTACCAGGGCTAATAATACGGTTATCTATCATTTCATTGTATTGATCCAGCTCTTAATGAGTTATAGCTGTAATCAAACTGTTGTGTAGCACAACTTTTTTTTTCTTGGAAGCAAAGCAATAGTTGTATCTTAGAGAGATAAGCATAAATATACCAAAACTTTAAAGGTCCTCCCAAGGACAATGCTCTTGGCTAATGAAACAATGATTTTTTTCAGCTATAGTGTTTTATCTATTTTAATTTGCACTTTTTTTCTGGCATACAATTAAATATACTAAACTGAAAAATGCAATAGTTACCAAGACATGTTTTGTGTTGTTCCTTGTAATTGAAAATTCTACAGTATGTGACTTTGGCAATAACATGGCAAATAAAAAAGACCTTCATATGGTTTAATATACTGTAGGAGGAAATATGTTATTCTTTTATTGCTTTTGCTGTGTACCAGTGTATAGAGAGCTCTCTTTTATTCTTAGCAGGATATGTCTCAAAGGCTTTATCACATGAAAAAAGCACCAATTTTATCTCTAGGGGCTATAAGAATAGAGGTTCACTTTGGTGTTTGTGAAATTAATTTAGTTTAATTTATTTAAAATTATT
The DNA here is from genome assembly GCF_000004195.4 of Xenopus tropicalis. Classification (NCBI taxonomy): domain Eukaryota; kingdom Metazoa; phylum Chordata; class Amphibia; order Anura; family Pipidae; genus Xenopus; species Xenopus tropicalis. Next base: position 91,820,241 of record NC_030684.2, read on the forward strand.
CCACCTAAAAAAGGTACCAAGGAATATTTCTGCTTGCAAATGTGGTCAACAATGTTTACTTCACACATCAATTATTGCTAATAAATGATAGCGATGTGCAAATTCTCCAAGTTATTACAAGGTTGGTTGCTGGTTGGTGGGAACCGCTGAAGGAAGATTCAATTCTTATAATTCTTCAATATGAACCAAATTGTTGGGCCATCAATTCAAATTAAGCGCCAGGGAAAGTCCCTCCACCAAATGCCCTGAGTCATTCATATTATACTCCTTCTAGACTTAAAATTATACATGACCACATACCATAAACTGGTATAAAAAACCAACAGACATTTCTATTTCACAAAATAACTTCACATTACCATTAGGGATGTAGCGAACCTTAAAAAAAAAGTTCTCGAACATGTTCGCGAACTTACGCCAAAACCCGCGAATATTCGCAAACTTTGCGAACCCCATGGACTTCAATGGGAAGGCGAACTAGAAAAGCCATTTCTGGCCAGAAAACTGATTTTAAAGTTGTTTAAAGGGTGCCACGACCTGGACAGTGGCATGCAGGAGGGGGATCAAGGGCAAAAACTTCTCTGAAAAATACTTTGTTGGCACAGAGTTGCGCAAAAAACGCAAGCTATTCTAGCGAAAATACGCGTCTTTTTTGCTATGTCGCGCTAAACACCATGAAAACGGGATTTGCGGAAAAACGCCATGTGTGACTTGTGCGGCATATTGTACAATACTTTTGCGATGATAAAAAATGCGGCGGAAAACGCGGCGCAAACCCAAACTGCGAACATACGCGTTCGTGAACACCCGATGTTCACGCGAATTTGTTCGCCGGCGAACAGTTCGCTACATCTCTAATTACCATTAAAATATTCCATATGATGACAGAACCCAGGTCACTAAATGTATATTTAACAAATTAAACAACTGGAGAGATATATTTTCATACACTGAGGACTTGCATAAATCCTAAAGCCTAAAACCTATGTTATTGTGTAAACATTTTATCACACTAGGGAAGGGGTCCCCAATAGTGATGGGCGAAGTGTTTTGATGCAACCAAAACTTGCCTTCAAGCCAGAAAAATAAGCACTTGCTTGAGGCCACTGAGAGCAACATCCAATGGGTTGGTGAGCAACATGTTGCTCATGAGCCACTGGTTTGGGATCACTGCACTAGGACATAAAAATAACTGCCAAAGTCAGTCAGGATATTAGCAGCAGTTCAGCATTCTAGTTAAATTTGTTCATCTCTGGCAATAAATTATCTATTCTACCACCTGAATCTATTATTTGCTTATGCTGTTTAGATGGTAACTAAAACAAGACCCATATCTGATATATACCATAATTTAATGAGGTCCCCAAAGTATATAAAGAAGCCATAATTAATACATTTGTCTTGACATATTAGAAAACCAATGAAATCATATTTATTATTGCAATATGATTTCATTGACTTTCAAATTTGTTTATCATGGCAACATAATCAGTCGGTAAAAGGAATCCCAATAGACAGTACTGATATCCTTTATTCTTGCACGTAAACAACGTAACTGTATCTTGACCTGACTAGCACATAAATTACATCTGTTTTAAAAGTTAACCAAAAGTCAGAGAAAATAAATCTGATTGGTCTCCTTTCCACACAATTTCTTCGTTTCTGTCTATCATTTTCCAAATAATGTCTAAACAAGATTACCTAACCTGACTGAAGAATCATATAACAGGTATTAACATATTGTGATGAAACTGTATAGTCCAGCAAATTCTTATATGTGGTAATGCAAGCAATAATTACAAATTGTGTTAGCTTTAAATGTTCATTAACACACATTTACTGTATATTTGGGCTGAAGTTTGACCTTTCATTAATGCAGATTATGCAGGTAAAATTCTAATTACTTATAGTGAGCAAAACTGATACTTATAAGTAACATAAGGTGCAAATTAGTTATAATGTTACTTAATTAAAATGCGGAGAGTCAAAAGGCAAAACACTGTGCAAACATCAAGAGAGATGAAATTCCTTGAAATGGATTAAACCCCCTTTTAAGAGTTCCTTTAAAGTAACAGAAATTTGAAAATGAATATAGTATCAGTGAATAGAGATGTAGCGAACTGTTCGCCGGCGAACAAATTCGCGCGAACATCGGGTGTTCGCGAACGGCTATGTTCACGAACTTTCAGCATATGTTCGCAGTTTGGGTTCGCGCTGCGTTTTCCGCGGTTTTTTTATCGGCGCAAAAAATATCACACAAATCACATATGCCGTTTTTCCGCAAATCCCGTTTTCATGGTGTTAAGCGCGAAAGAAAAAAAGCCGCTTATTTTCGCTAGAATATCTTGCGTTTTTTTTTGCGCAACGCTGTGCCAACAAAGTATTTTTTAGAGAAGTTTTTGCCCTTGATCCCCCTCCTGCATGCCCCTGTCCAGGTTGTGGCACCCTTTAAACAAATTTAAAATCAGTTTTCTGGCCAGAAATGGCTTTTCTAGTTTTTAAAGTTCGCCTTCCCATTGAAGTCTATGGGGTTCGCAAAGTCCGCGAATATTCGCGAGTTTTGGCGTAAGTTTTTTCAGGTTCGCTACATCCCTATCAGTGAATACTGTAAACACTGTGCTATTTATCATGGGGGAATTATTGTACAGGTGGGTAAGTTTTCTTAGCATGGAACTGTAGTAATTAATAATTCCAGTAGGGAGCAATGATACAATTTTTTTTATAAAAACTAAAAGATGCATTGTCCTGGGTTATTTATAACCAACAGATTTATTTCCTGCTTTTGCTTCTGATGGATAAAAACACATTTTCAACCTATCTTCTATTATTCTTCCAGGGATAAGATGACATCAAGCTTGATATCTCTGATTTTCATCTTAAATACAACCTTTAAAAGCCTGTCAAAAAGATGGATATGACTTATAAAATCTGTTTCCTTTGAGATGCAGTACAGTGTTCTAGTAGTCTCGTAGCTGCCACACTGTAAGACAAGTTGCATTACAAATAGAATAAATATGCAGAGCACATATTGCAAGGTAGACCCCAGAGAAATGGAAAAAAATTCAAGGACTTGCGACACAATTTGCCCTGAGTGATTATAAAAAAGTTCCATTAATCAGTTATATTAATGGGGCACACAATGTAAAGAATAACTAAGGGAACATGTGAATAAGTTCATTCCAGAATGTCAATTTCTTGTTGGATGAATTAATTATAATGTGCTAAATGTACTAACTTTGACTAGTTATTTAAAGGAGAAGGAAAGGTAAAAACTAAGTAAGCTTTATCATAAAGGTCTATGTAAATACAGCCATAAGCACTCACAGAAAAGCTGCACTGAGTCCTCTATCAAAATAAACACAGGATTTCTTGTCTCCTTTTTTTGTAAACATGATGTTCGGGTGTCTGACTTCCTCTCTCAGAAAAATCCTTAATTTCCAGACAGAGAAAGCTTCTAGGGCTCTTACTCAGGTATGATAAAGCTTTCTGCAGAATAAATATATTGTTCTAGGTGGCACTAATGTGGCAAAATTATTGGCAGTAAAATGCCAAAATGACTTTCCTTTTCCTTTAAACAGCAGAGAAAAATTCAAGAATACAGGGAAATGACCAAAATGCTGTTAAACAGGCCCTAAACATTGGGTTTTGCATGAAGACTTAGAACAAGTTTCACAAGATGCCCAAAAATGAATTTTTATTTTATATTTATTTTCAGTTAAACATAAAATATAAAAATGATTGAAAATATGAAATTTGGAATAAAGAAATATTTTTGGTATAGCTTTGCTAGAAGGCTTTGTATAGAGAAAGTGCAAGTAGAGTAAAGGAACACATAAAGGAAACATTTTAAAATTTCCATGTCTGAATTATGGATTTTTATATAAATACAGCACAAAATGTTCACACAATGAAAAAATGATTAAATAGAAATAGAGTGTAATGATCATACGCCTAATAACAACGATAACTGATGACAAATGGGAAAAAATGCATTGTCGTCCAACAGTAATCAGTTTATTTAAGTTGGTAATTAGAGTAATATATTCATATATGACCATATGATGAACACTTTCCCTCAAAAGTCAAGTTAGAAAAAAGAAAAGATTCATAGGCACATCATTAAAGGGGAATTAGTAAGAGGTGAATGTAAGATTCTAAAATTCAATAAAAGCACAATTAGTCATAATCAGCAAATTGAAAACATTTGAAACACTGATAAATCTGTGTATGACAAGATGTAAAAAGAGGCCAAAAAAATCCCCTCAACAATAGCCAGGGAACTGCTGACCCAACTTGCTACAGCTCAAGTTAGTAGTCACGAGTCAATAATAACAAAGGCTCTGTTGTAACTAAATTGCATACACAGTAAAGTGACAAAACAGAAAAACTACAGAGAACATAAAAGCTCATTTACAATTTGGCAAAAAGTACCTAAATGTCTCTTTGGCCTTTAAGGGGAATGTACTGTGCAATGATAAATCAAAAGTAAAAATTTTGGGATGACATTGGCCTCTGTTATGAGAGTCTTCCTATTTTTTTTTTAAACTAGGAAAGACATTGATCCCAAGCATGTACACAAATCAACAGTATGATGGATAAAGTCAATTAATCAAATTAATCAAATTAAGATGTTGTAAGAGTTGTCTATGCTCAAACACCTGCTAAAGTAGCTGTGTTGCCTTCATTGCAGCTATAGAAGGAACAGGAATTGCACATTTCCTTATATTTCACTAGCAATGATCAAAATTTTTCGGCAGGCATGGATTCGAGGCGCTTTTCCGCGATTTGACATTGGGAGCAAAAATTTGTAGCATAATAAACACAATTATTAAAAGCTGCAAAAATAGTAAATGTTATAAAAAGGGGGGTTTACTTTTTCACATCACTTAATTTGCAAACTGCTTCACTTGCAGTAAGCTAAGGTTCCAAAGGCTGATTGTTTGTGTGACAATATGACATACACAATTTAATCTTTAAAAAAAGTATATAACTGTGGAGGCAGTTATAAGTAATCAGATCTAGAAGTTGCATATGTACCTAATATGTAAGGTTTGGGAATACAGAGAGGCTTTGAAAATATTTACCTTTTTATTGGGAATGTATTAAGAGGAAAAACTTTGCCCAGGTGCTGCAACCCATACATCAAAAATTGCTTTTGTTTTTGCATAGTGCACTCATATGTTTAATTTTACTCCCTTCCCCCATCTGCAGTTGTGTCATGGTTTGTGATTGAAATTTTAGCAGTCTTTAAAACATGGCCCTCAGTGATCTAAGATTCCATCTGAAGCCTGATAATTACATCACCACTGGCTTTGGAACCCTAAAAGGGGAAGTTACATTGAAATGTTATTTAAATATGATGTATAAAGTGTTAGCTTTATCTTATCTTATTGGGTTAGTAAGCATACACTTTTTTGCTTGAGCAGAATAAGGAAGTTGTCAGCGTCAACACAAGAGGCAATGGAGTTATTTCTTTTATCAATGCAAGACTCCTCTGAAATGAAAAGAAGAGTGGATCTGATACCACTGATACCAATGTGCTTGCCTAATTGTGAGCTTCTTTTATGCACTAGATTTTGTTGTTTTTTTTGTTTCTTGTCTATTCCTGATACGTGACTGAACTTCAATGTTGATTCTATATAACCCCTTAGTTACTTTATTACCTGAGATAGTTTCCCTGTCTACCATTAAATATTTCCTCCAAAGTCCCTAGAACCCAATCCAGATGGACATTTTCCCTGTAATCTTTAACCAAAATGTTAAACGTATCCTATTCTATACTCTATAAATTTGTCACAGGTTTTATAAGGCTGGTAGCACACAGGGAGATTTGTCATCCACAGTTAAACCTCGGCTACTGTGGGAGACAAATCTCTACTAAATGCCTTCCTACCAGCAATAAAGTAAATTGCTCTTGGGAAGGCATACACAGCGCTTCCTTTTGCAAACTTGCCCGAAGTTTCCCAATGTTCTTGAAATGTATATTTCATTGCATAAATATGGTCCATATTCTCTTTTCTAAATTTAAGGCCCTAAATTATTCAAAATTAGACAATGTAATAAATTTAGCTTTATCTAAGCTCAAGCTTCTTTTGTACTTTGGAGTGAAAATAAACCTTTGTCTTCTATATGGATTTCACTGTGAACCATAAACTGTTTTATCATATTTTCCTTTATTTCCTTTGTCCAAGGCAGTACATATATATATATATATATTTTTTTTTTTCTTTCCCTTTAAGATTATCTGTTTTTGTGGCTTTTTAGCAGGCAATAAATTAATTCAGTGTTATAGTGTTATTGCTCTTTCTCTGCACATGGAAAGCAAGCAGTAGTTTTAACACACCGTTTAATGTGCAACTTTCAAAATATATTAATGTATTCCATGCATTAAGATTCTGAGTTAAATATAAATAAAGATATTTTATCAGAAGTAGAAATTAACCTGTTTTATAAAGATGAGTGCTTTCGTCTTCCCCACCACATACCCATTAGCACTTACTGAACCTCTCTTGCATGTAGACAATGAAAAAAGGGAAAAGAGACAGGATCCCAATTGTAGGAAGCATATGATTTGTATGTAATAGACACACATTTGGAAAATGGTACATTTTAACATTTGATGTAGCTTAAGGCAAGCCACAAGAAATTCCAAGGGAGACACTATTGGGGGGTCGGACTGTAGTCACCAAACTACGCCCCCCCTGCGTCCTCAAACTATGGCTGCTCCCTGCTGAGTCCTCCCACTTCCTGCTCCCTCACTCTCCACTGCATTCTACTGCTCCCTGCTTCCCCTGCTCCCCACTGCATCCTCTGGCTCCCTGCTCCCACTGCATCCTCCGGCTCCCTGCTCCACTGCGCCCTCCGGTTCCCTGCTCCCCTGCTTCCCACTGCACCCTCCGGCTACCTTCTCTCCCACTGTGTCTGCAGACAGGTAGTAGCCAGGGGTGAAGATGCAGTGGGGGCCGGGTTAATTACCTTGGGGGGCCCAGGGCTGTAGTTTGAGCATCCCTGCTCTATGGGAAAAGGCAGTGCTGAATTTTGGAGCTATCTAGACAGCCATTAGATACTAGCATCAGTATACAGAATTGCTCCCTGGAATTTTACTAGAAGTGCGGTCTCTTGTAAGGAGGCCAGACTAAACAACTACCACTGGATTACCATTATTAGAATAACCCGCAAAGCCTGTACAAAGAGCTAACAATATTAATATCCTCCTAAATATTTCAAATATTTATCAGATTTGTTATTGCAAAATGGTTTAGACCATAAATGAGGCTTGCAAGTTCAACATTTTTCCTTTGAATCCCTGAGACTGTATAATATGATATATGATACATATTTATATTTTACCTTTGGATACAGTGCAATACTAAATGCTGCACATAGTGCTATGTGTTTGACCACCCTACATGTTGTACACCACATAAAACCCTAGATTTATATTTGTGCCTATTTAGTAAACATTGGTTTTAGTGTGTTATTGTCAGTGTACTATTCTTAAATATTTATATATTATTAGTTTTATAATTGGACATTCCCTCCAATTTTGCTTCCCTTGTCTGAAGTGGACAATATTTTTTCTTATTTTATCTCATTTCCTTTTTTTGAGCTCTCCCTGTGTTCTTTTCTTTAATCATTATGTATTTACAATATATATATATATATATATATTATTTTTTTTTTTTTTTTTTAATTCTTCTTCTTATGCATCGTTCACTTTTTTAACCTTGCAACTCCCTTGTCATTGGTCTTCCATCACTTTTACAATTATTTTTGAGTACTTGTCAGACATATCATTTCTGATTGCCCCTTCCACTATGCAGAGCATATATGTCCACATTTCTTAACATTAAACCCCTATTTAGAACATTTTTATGTACATATTTCTCAAGTTTCTATCATGACATACATAAATAAATATTTTAAACATTTCCAAGAATTTAATGCAAAGTGTTTCCAGCAATGATCTAGTTCTATATAAAATTTCCAATTATTAATCTATTACTTCTAAAAAATCCTTCTTTTGTGTCTATTACTAAATTCTACTTAACATAGGAACCTAGGCTACAGATTTAGACTGATCATCATTTAGCAAGCCACCCTAATAAATAATAGATACAAATACCACTCTAAATGTATTTTATTTAAAAAAAAGACTTTCTTATGTTTTGTATATTGCAGCAAAGCTTTAAAACCAAATAAATGTTGCTTGGACTGTTACTAGAATAATTAGAGACAACCGCTCTATATTATTTTTAATGTGTAGGCTTTCAGTACCTGCATTAAGATTATAATAGATTTGATTTGTTATAAAAGTTCTGCACAAATTACCCCATAATATAACAGTACAGTCTGCAATTGCAAAGTAGACTTCATGCATATTGGCTGGAATTGTCCAAAAGTAATTTATATATGGCATTAGCTTTAAATAACACAAATCATTTGCACAAGCATTCTATCCTAGATATACAGATTACATTAATAAATCAGGATGTCGAAAAAAAATGCTCTAGGCATGAAAGAAAGCTTGTTTAATATTGCTGCATGGGTACATATTTATATATCATACCAGTGGACCTTTCCTTGTTCAGTGCAATAAAATATATTAATAAAACTCATAATGAAAAATATGCAAGCATTGGAAGTAATAATATATTCCTCTGCTCATGCTCTCTAATATTCCACAATACTAGGCATTTTAGTATTGGTAGCACAGTAATATGTTATCCATCCTTTATATTATTTCTATTTCACTTTGCTTTAAATATTTAAATAATTAAATCACTGCGTTTTGGTTTATTTAAAGGGATGCTTATAGTATACTAGCAAGTCATTTACTTGAAATAAGGCTGACTCCAAAAAACAGTTTGAAGCCATTCCCATTTTCCAGTGTATAAGTCAAAGGTATAAGTCTTTTACTTTTTTACTTTTCAAATTTATTTAATATTACTTTCAAAATATATTAATCCTCTATTACAAGCAGGAAGTTGAGTCTTAAATAAGCATTAAATACCTAACTTGGCTGAGGCAGACAAGCTAAATCCAATTGTAATCTTGTCTTGATCTACTGGTTTCTGACTCTCTGCTTCATTCCTGACTAAGCTGATTTCTGCACTGGATGGCGTTAGAGGTGGTAAAATGCCCCTCTTACAAAGAGAGGTGGTGTTGAATAGTTTAGCTTCTAATGGATTAAATGATACTTGGAGTGTAAAATGTTTTCTTTCATTGGGTGCTGCACATGTATTACTAATGTTTTTTTTACAGACATAAATGAACTGCCTTAGTGAGAATTGGTAGAAAGTAGGTAATGGTAAAGTGGTCAGTGATTGCATTACAGTTGTGCATTTTCATGTATTATGTATTTCCTCTTAAGTTACATTTTGGTGGAAGACCAAAGTCTTGGTAGTTCCTGGCCTAGGTACAAAATATAATTGGACTTTGAACTGTTTGGGGGTCAGGCTCCTACCTATATGCCCTTGAGCAGTAATGCCTCCTTTAGACTGCTTGGAACCAATGAGGTAGAAGGGTGGGTTAGACTTGGGTCCTTGCACCACTTAAATGTTCTTGTTCATGTATTGTGCTGTTCACTTGAAAAGGGGCTTTGCCTGAAACATGAAGTGTAACACACCAATAAATACTAATTGCAGCAAAGTCCTGCAGAGTTTGGAGTTCTTCATTGTTCAAAATAATGCGTATGCATAATAGTGCTCAAACAGGAGCACAGGAGTGATAACTAGTCCAAAGGAGTTAGCAGAATTGGAGTACTTAAATTGGAAATATTTCTAATCTTTTATCATAACGGAGTCTTTCCATACCCCTTACCAGCTTAGTTGCCCCTTTTCTGGAAATTAATAATATTCAGTTTCAGCACTGCATGGTATACCCAAGATGAGGTCACACCAGCACTTTGTAAACTGGAACAATGACCCTCTCTGTAGCTTACTGAAAAATCAGCCCAGTTCTCCAAAAACCTAAAATCCTCCTCCTCTTTACACCAATCTCTCAGCCACGTATTAGTCTCTCAAAACAGATCATTGGTTCCAATGCCCTCTTTCAAGTTATCAATTAACTAATTAAATAAAAGTTGACCAATTATTTAACCCCATAGCACACCCTAATACAACTGAAATTAACAATTAAAAACTTTTATTTAAATATGATCCTACAGCCAGTTATTTATCCATCTATAAAAATGCACCATCGAGACACCTTAGTTTAGAAAAGCACATATTTCTGTGGCACAATAGCAGTCAGATTGTGGAACCTGACTAGTGACGAGTGACTCTGCTGAAAACTGCTGAAAAAGTCATGAAATAGCGAAAAAATTGTGACTTTTTAACATGCGCATCTTTTTTTGACGTGACCACATTTTTTTTTCAATTGCCTTAATACATTTGTGGAAATGGTGAGCTATTAGATGTACTTTTGGGGTTTTGTGATGCTCTTTGGTGATCTATGGCACTATGGGTTATAAAATGCCTTAAGGCAATGCTTGATTTACTTCATTTACTACATCACTTACATTTTGCCTAGGACGACTCTCATTGACTTCTATATTAACTTGCAAGCTTTTAGATTCCAAAGTTTTACATTAGCTTTTTGCAATTTTTTTGCAGGTTTTGAAAAACAAATCTATGAGGCCTGCAGACGGTAGTAGCTGCAGGGTTCCCCTGCATCAGTAGACACAGCAGCACCTGATTTGGAATGGAAGGCAGAAGAGCTGCGGTGCGTGCAACTATGTGGAAATGCAATGAGTGCATTTTGAAGTATCTCACTCTAGGAAAAAGCGCAAGTTGCCCATGGCACTTGGAGATGTGAATGAGCCCTGTAGTGATTGGTAGCGTCACATTATACTGCTGGGTATCACTTACATATTAGTTTATATAATAAAGAGGAATATGCAGAAAGAGAATATGCAGATGCTTATCTGAATGTTTCAATGAAATGAATTACTGGAGATGAATTCATTTCCAAAAGAAACTATCGTTAAAAACTCAAATAATTTAAGTAATGTCTGCGATGTAAAGTAATGAGCTGTTTAAGTAATGCCATAAAACAACAAATGAGTACCTTGTTTAGAGTATGTGAGAAAATCCCTGTGAAGCTAATTTCTACCTTGTGATTTAGATGTATATTTTAGATATCCTTCCTTCATTAAAATCAAACTTCAAACTTACAAAATTAAAACTTTTTTGTACCTCAGTGTGACACAAAATTAGGATCTATGCTCATTAAACTGACCAGCACTACTTGGTTTTAATTTTGTGCTTTGTGATTATAAAGACATTTGCCCTTATATATATGACACCCATATGTTGCTAAGCAACATACTTTCTTTACAGATGGCAATAAAATAGAATTGTGAAACTAGCACTATGAATGTTCTGCAGCAGGTAACTGCTTAGTTGTATGACGGGAAATCAAGCTTGTGGATGTGTGAAAAAGATATGTCATATACAGCAAAACATTATAAACGTTGCTTAAAGGAGAAAGAAAGGTAAAAACTGAGTAAGTTTTAGCAGAAATATCTGTGTAAATACAGCCATAAACATTTACAGAAAGGCAGCTCTGAGTCTTCAGTGAAAAGAAACACCATATTTATCATGTCAATCATGTCAATCAACTACTTAAAGGAAAACCGCAATATAGCAAAGTATTGGCTATTTATTTCCACTTATAATAATGCTTCAGCCTTATTTCTGTTTCACTTGTTCTGTACTGTGCATTATAATTCTTACATTAAAGGACAACTATAACCTTAAAATTGTTTCCTCCCGCAGATGGCTGAAAGGTAGATGTCTAACAGAGCCTGCACTCCTGATAGGGGAAACCATAGTATTTTTAGAATGCTGAATAGGTTTTTTTTTCTTAAAAAAATACTGTTATTCCCCTCATACAAACTAAATAGGATCTTATGTAAGTCACTTTTAGACAAAATCATAGTTTATACCAGTGATCCCCAACCAGTTGTTCATGAGCAACATGTTGCTCCCCAACCCCTTGGATGTTGCTCCCAGTGGCCTTAAAGTAGGTGCTCATTTTTCAATTTCTGACTTGGAGGCAAGTTTTGGTTGCATAAAACCTAGTTTAAAGCCAAACAGAGCCCTCTGTAGGCTGCCAGTCCACATAGGGGCTACCAAATAGCCAATTGTAGATATTTGAACCCCCAGGAACTTTGTCCTTGCTTTTGTTGCTCCCCAACACTTTTTCCATTGGAATGTGGCTCACACGTATAAAAGGTTGGGGACCCCTGGTTTATAAAGAAAGTGTTGTACACATAATTATATCTGAAGCAAATATATCTTATTAATAGTGGATATCTGGTGGGTGCCATCATAGGGTGCAATTTAGGCAAGAAAAAAAAAACACAGATCTCACAAAACTGAATAATTAAAAAAACTCTAGAAAAGAGAGAAGCACAACAACTAGATAAACGACATACAGGTATAGGACCCATTATCCAGAATGCTCGGGACCAAGGGTATTCCGGATAAGGGGTCTTTCCGTAATTTGGATCTCCATACCTTAAGTTTACTAAAAAATCAATAAAACATTAATTAAACCCAATAGGATTGTTTTGCATCCAATAAGGATTATTTATACTTTAGTTGGGATCAATTACAAGATACTGTTTCATTATTACAGAGAAAAAGGGAATCAGTTTAAAAATTCTGAATTATTTGATTAAAATGGAGTCTATGGGAGACAGACTTTCCGTAATTCGGAGCTTTCTGGATAACGGGTTTCCGGATAAGGGGTCCGATACCTGTACTTACATACCAAATTACGTACCAGAATGAAGTCCAATGAGTGGTTATATATTATGCAGTATAGTGTAGAAGTTTTAATATAATAGCTTTATGTTTTCTTCTCAGTAGGATCATCCTAAGGCAACATGTTGTAATGTTTATACCCACTTTGCTTTGTTTATATATAACAGGTATTGGATCGATTATCCAGAAAGCTCTGAATAACAGGAAGTCCATTTTGATAAAAAATTTATACATATTTATTTATATTTTCAACATTTATTTCCTTTTTCTTCTGTAATAATAAATGTGCAGGTATTAGACCCTTTATCCGCAGGGATAAACACGCAGGGGCTAAGCCCCGCTTGCATTACACTCGTGCCGGTCAACTATTTTTCCCTTATCCGGAAACCCATTATCCAGAAAGTTCTGAATTACGGAAAGGCCATCTCCCATAGACTCCATTGTAATCAAATAAATCTCATGTTTCAAAATAGTTTCCTTTTTCTCTGTAATTAGTGATGAGCAAATCTGTTCCGTTTCGCTTCGCCAAAAAATTTGTGAATCTTTCAAAAGATCGATGACATGACATACCTGTATTTGTAATCACTCGTATCTAAGCTGCATGAATCCATGTTGAAGGTCAAACAATCCTATTAGGTTTATTTATATTTTTGAAAGATTTTTAGCAGACTTATGGAGAACCAACTTATGGAAAGACCAATTATTGGAAAAACACCAGGTCCACTCCCAAGCATTCTGAATGTTAGGTCCTATATTTTAAAATAAAGAAGCCATCAGCCAGAAACAGATTGGGCTAGGAGTTCAATGGAAAGCTTGTTTAACCAGGTTTCCTAGATGTTAAAGCGAAAAAGTTCTTATGAAGAAGACAATCACAGTCCGCGAAATGCTAATATAGCTTGTAGGTAGATTTTAAAGTGTTATGACAGATTTCCAGTTGGATTTACGATTTTATAATTGGTGAATGAAGGACTGTTAATGTGAAAAACAATTATTATGTTTTAGACCAGTTCCTGTTTGGGAACAGTTTGGAATACGCTAAAAGAGCTTGAGTTTGGCAGATTGTCTGGTTATATTGCACATCCTTCTATGAACGAACTGTGGGTTTCCTTATTAAAAGTGTTTCATAATAAGTAAGCTGGTGATGCATTACATAACATGCCATTAATGATTCTTTCTACTGGGTGCTTTACCCATCACTCTTAGGACTTGCCAGCCCATGCACTAAAGAAGTGCATGTCTCATATGCTTGGGTAAAAGGAACAAGCATTTAGTTCCTGACCATTTGAGTTCGCCGCGTTTTTTTTTGCGCCACGTTTTTTCATCTTGGTTTTTTCCGCCGCGTTTTTTCGCTTCGGTTTTGCGCCTTTGCGTATACATAGGAATAGCTTGCGTTTTTTTTTTGGCGTTATTTTTTGGCATTTTTTTGGCTTTTTTTTTTTTGCGTTATTTTTTGGCGGTTTTTTTTTTTTTTGCGTTTTTTTTGCGTTTTTTTTTACAAAGTATTTTTCAGAGAAATTTTTGCTTGATCCCCCTCCTGCATGCCACTGTCCAGGTCGTGGCACCCTTTAAACAACTTTAAAATCAGTTTTCGGGCCAGAAATGGCTTTTCTAGGTTTTAAAGTTCGCCTTCCCATTGAAGTCTATGGGGTTCGCAAAGTTCGCGAATATTCGCGAGTTTTGCCGAAAGTCCGCGAACATTTTTGGCGATGTTCGCTACATCCCTATTGACCATATCAGAGGCATTCCACTGATATACGTTTAAAGGGATAGTTCACTTTCTTGTTCTCTTTTACTATTTTATAGAATATTCTGTTTTAAGCAACTTTTACATTAGTTTTAATGTTTTATATTATTTGTTTTCCTCTTTTGCCTCATAAATCAGGGTCACTGACCCCAGCAACCAATGACTTATTGCTACATGAGTCTACAATGTTATTGTTACTGTTATTTTGTATTACTTAGCTTTCTATTTAGGCCTTCTCCTATTGATATTGCAGTCTGTCATTAAACCATTGCACAGTTCTTAGGGCAACCAGATATCTGTTTAAATTCCACATTTAAAAATCCACAAAAAATATAAAACGAAAACCAATTGCAAAAATTTGCCACGCAACAAAAAAAAGTTTCCAAGTTTAGCAATTTTTTCAGTGAAGCGAAATGGGACAAATTTGCTAATCACTATTAATTTCTATAGTATAAAGTCCCAGAAATACAATTGTGTAACCTGGGAAATCTGTTTGCCTTATGTTACTGCATAATGTTGAGTATTGTATCTATACATTGTTGAGTATTGCAAGAAGGTATCCGAAACACTGAATATACTAAGCTAGTAGCTGTATAGTGTTGTTTTTTTTAACTTTAGTTCTGTTTATTATAAACTAACAAAGGAATAACTTTATTGTACTGTGCATTCCTTACTTTGAATTATAATCATTTCTGTGCCACCCTTTGAAATGGAATGTAAGTGTGTTTGTGCTCCCTTTTAAGTTACAAAACAGTTAATTAAATTGTTCTTTCTTTTGTTTAGTATCCGATGCTTAGGTAAGTGCTCTTACAACTACAAAAGAAAAAAAGAACATATCTGTGTTAAAGGGTATGATTCATTGTAAGTAACTGATATGCCCTTTGTTCAAACCCTTGCTTCCTTTTATCGGCTACTAAGTATGAACTGCTCAAGAACTTAATAAAGGACCCAGCGCCACATATGCAAAATAAACATAAAAAATAAAGCTGGAACCCATAAAAAGAGAAATAAATTAAAGAGAAACATAGTAGATAATTGTATGGTATAAGAAATTCTCATGATTCCAAAATCATCACTTCCACTGTTTGCATGGGCTAACAATATTACAGAGGAAAAAAATGTCAAACGGGGGTAACCGAATTAGCATAACTAAGTAATGAGCGAATTTTTGTCGCCAGCACAATTCTGCGTTTTGCTATTGGCAATTATTTTCATAAAACTGCAGCAAAAATTTGCAGAGTGAGGAAAAACTTGTGGTTGCATCAAATAAGTTGCGGTTGCATCAAATAAGTCAAATCGTGTTTTGCAAATTTTTCGCCGTTTCACAAATTTTTCAGCAGTTTTAAAAATTTCTCTGCAAATCGAAATGAGACAGATTGACTCATCACTAAGTAATTGCCAAATATATACCAGAAGTATGTAACAGAAGGTAGTACAACCTCCATTGTAATAATGAATAAATAATAATAATGAATAAAAATAATACCTTTCTGACATTAGCACACAACAGCTGATCTTGTGGTCTGGTCATTATCTTTTTCCTAGCTTCCCAGCCTTGGGAATGTTATAAGTCTTAAGGTCCCTAACAGACTAAGTATTTGGTTTATTTTTAATATACTACTACAGATATAAGCCAAATATTTGAATCATTTACATTTCAAAGTGGTTAAATATTAACAATGCCTGATAAACAAAACAGAGTAACGGACAGGAAGGATAATGAGTGGGTATACTTGAACTACCCAAAACAGTTATTTTTAACTACTCAAAATGGTTATCTTCAAATATTCATAGTTTATAAATTTTTCCTCTTTAAAAAACATTTCTTATTCATTACGTTACTTAGAAAACACTTTGTCCATTTTTCAATTTTTCACTTTATTTGGAATTGTGTATACTCGGATATGGTTAAAGTAGCAACTTTCGAGCCCAAACAGATACAGTAAGATCGGGGGGAAAAATTTCTAGCACCCATGCATGGTTAATGCATCTACAGTGCTCTGTAATTTTAAGCTCCTGTGGGACATAGTAATTCTGAACTTTCTGGATAATGGGTTTTCAGATAATGAATCCCATACCCGTACCATACTTGCAAATATTGTTAGATGCTTTGGGGAGATGTATTTGATTTTGATGTTCTGCATTGTATTTTAATAGTCCATTAGTTGTCAGAGTAATACATTCCCTGTGAAAATTTTCACAAATCCATTTAACAATAAATGCATTTTAATCATATGAATATTGTTGTTTGGATTACTATGCAGCTTCCAGAACCTGCTGACTTTATCACATTTCTTCCAGATTTCTCTTCAATGCCAATACCGTACTAATAAAAGCCTTTACTTATCTATCTCATCTTTCCCTCTCAACTCAAATACACCCTTGTGACCCCTATTCTGAAAAAGTTCTCTCTTGATCCCTCCATTCTCAGTAACCATCATCCCATCTCTCTGCTTCCCTTTGTCTCTTAACAAAGATGTGAACACAAAATGTGTTCTCTAACCTACCAGGATGTAATGCTGTACATAAACAACACTTTTAACTTATAGAATGATGTCATATGAAACGTACCTAAATCATCCACACAACAACTTGAAAGTGCTGAAACTTTCAAAATTTGATGAACTGTTTCAGGATGTTGTCTAGATAGAGTATTCAATATTGCATAGTTATTTAATGTGCTTAATTTCTCAAATCTTGACAATCTGTATAATTAGTAAAAGGAGCAATGCTAAATGCTCAAAATATTCACAGCAAATTCTAGTTTTTGTTTCTGCAAACTGAGCTGATTGTCTTGATGTTAGGATAGAGACATTTTAGTCTACCAATTAATTCTCACAGTGGAAAAATGTTTTGCTTAGTCCAAAATGGTTCCATGGATCAATTAGTAGTGATTGTTTAATAAATTATAATTTTTTAGGTGTGTTTTTTCTTAAATGACATGCAACTCATACATTTCAAAATGCAGCATACATATCACAATGCCATGTCATAATGATTTGAAATATGTACAAAAAAGGTACACATCATTATTGGTAAAATTGCCCTGCTTTAATAACATATAAAGACCATTCAGCAGTTTTCTTAAAATATTGTGTTTAAAACAGCATTATTTGGTAACTATTTCTTAGTTGCTATATGTTACTGAACCATGAAAATATTTCTTATCCAAATGTATTAATCAGATCTCTGACTTGAATCATATTATCTATTATTTATTTGTGCTTTATAGTATATATACTGATCTGACGTTTTGGTGTTGTGCATAATTTAGTCACTCCCTCACAAATCAATGGGGTTATGTAATAAAAGGAACTAAGTTTTTCCAGGAGAAGTAACCCATGGCAAACAATAAGATGTTTAATTTTAAACAGGTGACCAGAAAATTCTACCTGTTGATTGGTTGAATGGGTGACTCCTCCTGGGCAAACTTAGTGCCTGTTTTTAAATATGTGGGCTAATGTCATGCAAACATTATAGGTAACACCTGGATTATTGAGATGTTACCAAGTGCATGGTCTAGTCAATCCCCAACTCTGGCCCATGGTCAGTGCTGGAAACTGACTACTCCAACTAATGTAGCTACAGCCATGGAAAAATGTTACAGAGTTCTTAACTAGGGATGTAGCGAACCTCAAAAAAAAAGTTTGCGAACCTGTTCGCGAACTTCCACCGAAAATTGCGAATATTCGCGAACTTTGCGAACCCCATAGACTTCAATGGGAAGGCGAACTTTAAAACCTAGAAAAGCCATTTCTGGCCAGAAAACTGATTTTAAAGTTGTTTAAAGGGTGCCACGACCTGGACAGTGGCATGCAGGAGGGGGATCAAGGGCAAAAACTCCTCTGAAAAATTGACACACGGCGTTTTTCGAAATGATCGGTAATTTTGCGACTTTTTCGTAATTTCCGGCGCTTTCGTAAAGTTATCGTAAGTTTTGCGACTTTTTCGGAGCATTCGTAACGTTATCGTAAGTTTTGCAACTTTTTCGGAGCATTCGTAACGTTTTCGTAAGTTTTGCGACTTTTTCGGAGCATTCGTAACGTTATCGTAAGTTTTGCGACTTTTTCGGAGCATTCGTAACGTTATCGTAAGTTTTGCGACTTTTTCGGAGCAGTCGTACCGTTATCGTAAGTTTTGCGACTTTTTCGGAGCATTGTAACGTTATCGTAAGTTTTGCGACTTTTTCGGAGCATTCGTAACGTTATCGTAAGTTTTGCGACTTTTTCGGAGCAGTCGTAACGTTATCGTAAGTTTTGCGACTTTTTCAGAGCATTCGTAACGTTATCGTAAGTTTTGCGATTTTTCCGGTGCCGGCGAACCCAAATTGCGAACATCACGAAAAGTTCGCGAATTTGCGGACTTGCGAACACCCGATGTTCACGCGAATTAGTTCGCCGGCGAACAGTTCGCTACATCTCTATTCTTAACAGCATTTAAACAAAGGACATCTTAAACTGTGGAGGGGGGCTGTCAGGAATACACCACTTCAGATGCATGAGACTTTATGTGTGGCTATAAGGGGGTCATACACCCAGTTTCTCACCCACAAAAGATACAGGTTAGACTAGCGTAATAGCATTCCAAATACCAACCAACACCCACAAAATTCACTGCCATCACTCTCACACTGGCGATGAGAGATGCCAAGCACTCCAGTAGTAAATGGGTTAATGTAACTGAAACATAGACTTATTAGCAGTCAAATGGTTAATCAGCAAACAGCACACAAACAAGGACACAGTTACACACTTTCAGGCTATGGGTTCTTTTAGAACAGCAAGGACATAGAACAGTTTAGTTTGTTTGTTGGTTTTTTTTTTAATAAAAAGGAAACACATAGAAAACCTATAATGTACCCAATATAGAATTTCCTGGTCCTGGAGGCAAGGAAAAAAAAACAAACTGGATGAACTCCCACATAGAATTTGTCCTCCAAAGTAGATCCAAATAATAGCCAAAAGAGGTGACTATTTATCACAGATTTCATGGGCATCAGGTAAGTGGACTGTTCCCCTCCATTACGTATGCAGAAGGGAGCATTTTTCTTATAACTTCCCGTGAGTTTGGATTGGACCCAAAACATAATGACCATGACTCCTTATGGCTACTATTTAATAGCCTCTCACATGTAACCTTTTGAAAATTAAAGTGTTTTGGAATGACAGGGGTTTTGGCTGCAACATATACAAAACATTACTGTTAGGGGGTATATGTATTAAAATTAGTATTCACGAAGTCGCAACAAACTGCAATTCAGACTTTGCTGAGATAATTCTTGAAAAGATGCAGCAATGTTTCAGAATGACTTTATGAGGAACAGTCTTATCGCAATTTTTCTGCTGCAATTTTACTGATTACACCAAAATCCCAAACAAGGATTTTGAAAAAAAGTCTCCTTGTTCCATTGTGTTGCTAAGTATATAATTTTCATGAAGTGATAGCAAATCAGCTAACAATTATTGCCCCATTAATGTTGGAGTACAAATTGGCTTCTTTTAGAACTAAAATATTTGAAATCACTGTTTGGACACTAAGCTAAAAAGACTCCAGCCATTGTTATTTTAAAGATTATTTTGTGTCCACAAAAGAAATCTAACAAGATTAGCTTGCCTTTGTATCTCCACCCTGCAGGATGCATTAATAAATTACATACCATACAACTGCACATTTAGATTATTCAATTGGATTCCATTAATTCTATCCATTATACAATTTCATCACAGGTAGTGAGCCATAATTAGTATGCCATGTTAGTAATTACACAATTTTGTATTCTAATGATGCCAAGCGTAATGTGAAATCTTTGCTTTCAACTCAGTCCTAATTTCTAATGAGAAATGCTTTCAACAAAGTTGAATATTTTCTGCGGCAGGTAAATGCCATACTATTAAATAATATTTGCCTATGCAGTTTCTTTATCTAACAATATTAATTATAAATACTTAGACTAAGCTAACATTTTTTTTTAAAAAAAAAGCATGTAGTATTTCCAAGTCTTTTTAACAGCTAATAGTCTGATTGTATTTTTAACACTATTTTTAATCACACCTTTTCAAAGGTGCTTTTTCACACATATTCATAATTTGTTTTCTGCAGTGAGCAATCATAAATGTATGCATTTTAATATTTCAAAAAATAGGATTGCATACTAAGAAACTGTTATTTTGTCTTTTGCCAGTCATTCATTAGAGTTGGGTTACATTTATTTGATAAAGGGTTTTATACTTATATTTTATCACTTATAGAGATAAGGAAATTAGCATTGTTGTCTATTGCTCCTATTTTGTCTATTACTCCTATTGCTTGTCTGTAATGGAGGTCACCCCTGTTATCAGTGAGTGAGGGGTTCAGAGTCCATGGAGTATAGTTTGGATTTACAGTATCTGCAGACCCGAGGATGAATATCTCCAACATTTCTAGGATGGCAGAAAGAGTATCCAAGGTTTGCTAAATAAAAGAGAAAATCATCCACTAAAAGAGATTCTTATTAAGGAGCTAGAGGCTCAGTGGCTAGTAGAGATGTAGCGAACTGTTCGCCGGCGAACTAATTCGCGTGAACATCAGGTGTTCGCAAGTCCGCAAATTCGCGAACTTTTGGCGATGTTCGCCATTTTGGGTTTGCTGGGTTTTTTTTTTTTGCGCCGCGTTTTTTCGCTTCGGTTTTTCGCCTTTGCGTATACATAGGAATAGCTTGCGTTTTTTTGTTTTGGCGTTATTTTTTGGCATTTTTTTTGCGTTTTTTTTGGCGTTTTTTTGCGTTTTTTTGGCGTTTGTTTTACAAAGTATTTTTCAGAGAAATTTTTGCCCTTGATCCCCCTCCTGCATGTCACTGTCCAGGTCGTGGCACCCTTTAAACAACTTTAAAATCAGTTTTCTGGCCAGAAATGGCTTTTCTAGGTTTTAAAGTTCGCCTTCCCATTGAAGTCTATGGGGTTCGCAAAGTTCGCGAATATTCGCGAGTTTTGCCAAAAGTCCCCGAACGGGTTTGCAAACATTTTTGACGATGTTTGCTACATCCCTAGTGGCTAGGGCAAAATAAATTTAGGTAAGGGCATATCCTAGTCTAACATCACTGTGTAATGCAAAAATGTGAGACCAAAAGGTGTACCTGACTTTAGCCGCTGGTTTTGGTTATAGGAGCCTAACCCAAGAAATAAATTGTTTCTTTAATGAAACGCGTGTCACACAACTTTTTTTTGTTGTGCACAACTTCTTTTTTATGCAACTGGCATCCATTTTGATGCAACAGTGCCTATTTTGGAGCGACTGCACCCATTTTGACATGACCACGCCAATTTTTATGTGTCCGCGACTGTTCTTGAATGGTAACAAATTTTTTTGCACCAAATTTTCTCTAAAATTTCACAAAACAATTTGCTGCAAATCCATTCCTAGCAAAAAAAATTTGCTCATCACCATTCTGATTGGGAGATCTACAGGTTGGTGATGTTGTAAGCTGATGTCAATTAAGGATTAGGGTTGGTCAAATCATCCAGCACCCAGTAAAACTGAGAGGTCAGGGGTTGGTCAAGGATTTTTGCACCCAGTGAGATCTTTACTGTGTTTGGAAATAGCTACATCAGTAAATGATGAAAGTAGCGCCCCTTCATTCCATGAACCCTGAAGGGTTGTTGAAAAATGGGGTGCATGAAATCTATTGTCTCCCTATTAGTGATGAGTGAATCAGTCCCATTTTCTATCACAAAAAATTCACAATTCAAACAAATTCATGAGTTTTCCATACTGTGCAACTTTTTTGCCATTAGAACCTATGGGCATTTTTTTCCATAGCGAAACCTGGTGAAAAATTTCACTCATCGCCATTCCCTATACCAATGTGGAGGAAGACATCTAAACTGTTGGTTTTGTTAGGGGGTAGTTCCTGAATAGCTGACTACAATTATCCTTAAGTAATTGGTGGGTTTAACTATGGCAGCACAGCCAGGTTAAGGGGGAATAGGGACTAGAAAATGCTAAAGTTTAAAAGACGTGGTTGGAATATAAAGTTTCTCTTACATTTTGGCAAATGTTTAAGCAGTCAGGTGTGGTTTACTATTTATAAAGCCATCAGAATCTGGTTCTAGCTGTAGTTGTGGAGGAACTATGTTCCTTTGTCAAAAAGACCAAACAAGTTACTGTCTTTATGCCCTCAAATATACACTGGGAAGTATAAAGCAAAGCATTTCTAGTGATGGGGGTGGACTCCAGTGCCGCCTTGATAAGTTTTGTGTGTAGATCAATGTATGTTTTTTATGTTCCTGTTGTACCATCTGACCAGTTCTTTAGAACAACTAATTTTTATTAATTGTCTTATTATGAAGGGCCCCAACTCCAAGGGTAGTTCTCTAGTATATTCTCCAATTTTGTCTGAATCAGTGCAATTCATAGGGCACTTTGCATAAGATGTCTTGTTTTGATTGTAATATTTTTTTAAGCCATGGTCCATGCAAATACTGTATATTTTTTGCTAGGACATAGCATTCTTGTGCATTTACTTACTAACACTGAAATTGCCTGCCTATCCTTATCCTTAAGTTATGAACAGTTCTTTAAAAACCATACACAATAACAACTAATCATATTGTTAATAATGAATCTCAGGAATAGTTCAGAATTCTCTGTAGACATTAGTGCTAATATACATTGTAGTGCAATATGTTAAGTTTACAAAGTTGATCTCTACTGGACAAATGGATTGCTATAAACCCTCCAACGCTAAAACTTAATTTAAATTAACTAGTTGACCTTTGCGTTAATGAAGCAGTTAACTTTAAGTTTAGCAACTTTGAAGTCTGTAAAAACTTCTGGAAAAAGTGATAACCTTTTCTGAAAGAAAATATTTTTTTCTATTTTATACAACACTAAGGGGCACATTTACTAACCCACGAACGGGCCGAATGCGTCCGATTGCGTTTTTTTCGT
Organism: Xenopus tropicalis; assembly: GCF_000004195.4. Classification (NCBI taxonomy): domain Eukaryota; kingdom Metazoa; phylum Chordata; class Amphibia; order Anura; family Pipidae; genus Xenopus; species Xenopus tropicalis. Next base: position 91,843,683 of record NC_030684.2, read on the forward strand.
AATGATCGGTATTTTGCGATTTTTCGGAAAATTGTCGCGACTTTTTCGTAGTCATTCCGAAAGTTGCGCAAAATCTGGCGATTTTTTCGTAGCGTTAAAACTTGCGCGAAAAGTCGCGCCTTTTTCGTAGCCTTTCCGAAAGTTGCGCAAAATGTTGCGATTTTTTTCGTAGCGTTCGGATTCATTCAAGCTTCAGTATGGTGACTTTTCTTGGGCCAGGTTGGAGCTGCAGGGTGCCATTGAGTCCTATGGGAGGCTTCCAAAATCATGCTAAGTCTGAAAGTTTCGCCCGCCGCTTATGAGCGCTCAATACGAAAAAGTCGCAACAAGATACGAGCGAATCGTAATGGCTACGAAAAACTCGCGTTTTTTCGCGCAAATCATATTGGTAACGAAAAAGTCACGACAATTTCCGAAAAGTCGTAAAGGCGCCGAAAAAATCGCAAAAAATACGAAAAAGTCGCAAAATGTTCGTTTTCCAATCGGAATTTTTCCAATTCGGATTCAAATTCGTGTCTTAGTAAATCAGCCCCTAACTGTTCTACAATGACTCTGTAGATAAGCAGTCCAGTAAAATATTAGTTTTTATATTTTGATTTCTGATATTATTAGTTGTTTTAAAAAAAAAAAAAAAACTTGTTATTGCATGCTTTTAGCATTCTTGTATTGTTCAATCCTATATCCTGGAATTATATGTACAATAATTATATATATCAAATTTAAAAAAAGTTTACAAAGGTGTTTAGGAAAATAAAGAAGATGATTGTACATAATGCAAAAAAATCATGTGTCAATTTAATGACTGCATTATTTTGCCCAAATAAATCCATAAGCAAGAGAAAAAATGTTGAGATAATACTTTATAAAGAGCTCTCAGTTAATTGTACACTGAACAAAGTATTGCAGCATTCTCTCCTAAGGCAATGTGTTCAGACAGACTGTCTCCAAACATGAATTGCTGTTTCAGAGCATTTTATTGTACTTAAGACAGCAACAAATATCTTGGTTTCAAGGGAGTGTTGAGAGTGGGAAATTAACTTTGTATTAGAGAACTGGTATTGAAGGGGCAGGCATATCTAGCAACACATATTTTAATTAGATTTTTAATATATGATGAGAGCTTTAGTCTTTTTTATAGTACCAAACCACTTGAGAAAGAAGAAAGGACATCCTTTGTTACTAATGCTCAGAGTCATTTTAGATGATAGACTACACTCTCAAAACATGTACTAAACTTGTAGTCTTAGTTTTCAAATATGCAGATAGCTTTATTATATTTCTAAAAAGGCAGTTAATTCTAGATTAATGGCAATTGTTAAAATTCTTTTAACTGAACTAACTACCATGCAAGAGTATAAGAAACAATATTAGTACTTGTAGTTACTGTATATGACAGTAATGATCCTGAAGTTTTAGCATCTCAATAGCAGCAATGTTCCAAGACTTTAAACTTGTCACATGAGCTCCCCATCTTGGAAAGTGTCTGTGACACTCACAAGCTCAGTGGGCTCTGAGCAGCTGCTGAGAAGCTAAGCTTAGGGGTTGTAGTTCCTGAAACAGCGAAAAATTTGTGAAACACGAAAAATGATCCTCCTAAAAGAAAAATTACGCAAGCAACATTTTTTTTGATGCGTGCAACTTTTTTTTTTGTTGTGCAGTGAATTTTTACGCCCGTTTTGTGAAAAAATCCACCAATGCCGAACCAATGCCCTGCCTGGCTCATCACTAGTCGTAGCAAATGATCAAGCAAAAAGTGGATGAAAAAGTGATCCCCAACCAGTGGCTTGTGAGTAACATGTTGCTCCCCAACCCCTTGGATGTTGCTCTCAGTGCCCCCAAACCAGGTAGTTATTTTTGAATTCCTGACTTGGCCCTTATATGGCACTCTGTGAACATTTATAATGCTTGTGTTGCTCTCCAAGTCTTTTTAAACTTGACAGTGGCTCAGGAGTAAGAAAGGTTGGGGACCCCAGCCCTAGAAGGACTAATTTATCAAACTAGCTTTTTAACTTTGTCATGTTTGTGTTGTATCTGCTGTGAAAAAAATGGCAGTGTATAATGGATTATATAAGCAAAAAATTCGAATTTTATAAAATGATTTCCTTTTTCTCTGTAATTATAAAACAGTACCTTGTACTTGATCCGTGAAATCTGTGAGTGCCTGACCATTTTCTTTATGGCACAGTTTTCTTTCCTCCAGCTGCAGGTCTGGGGCATGCACACCAGGACCCCACATAATGATTGATGGGCAGTTTTACCCCTTTGAGATCACTAACTGAAGATGTATTCATTTTCCTCTGTCTTCATCTGTCTTCATCAGTTTAAAATGATTAATGAGTGGGCTTCAATTATGCATGTAATGCTGGGCTCTTGTAGTGATGGCTCTGTGGCCCTGTTTGGGGATCAGGCCCATGGTTCAGGAACAATTGCCATAATCCCTTTCAGTTGCTAAAAACAGAATTTTTGCCAATATAACTGAAGTAAAACTTTTCATGTGGTATGAACCTGGAATTGAGTTTTATGCTGCATTTATCTTGAGAGCAACAGCATAATACATTTCTTTTCTCTGCCTACACAGAGATCATAGCAAGAAGTTCATTCAAGGTGAAAATAAAAATCTCTTATTCATAATCTGATTATGGTAGGAATCCTCTAACCTATTTATTGGGTGATGATTCAGTAGGCACATGTCAATGCAGTAACAGTGAATTGTGGCTTTTGTTTCCAGAAGAAGGGAAAATACCAAAATATTTAACAAACAAATAAAATTGGCAAAAATGTTCAGTGGTAATTGTATTCTTGCTGCTCTAAAAATAGAGCATTATAAAACTGAAACTCATATTGACTATGATGTATACCATATTTGTAAATATGAATACAATTTGTGTTCGATCAGTAATAGTGTTATGCCTTTTTTAACTGTAACTGGTATAACTGCTGCTAAAACTGGTATAAAGATGTTTTTACCTTTTATTACATTAGAATATAGTAACACTTCCAGCCTTTAAAGTGATACTGACACTAAAAAACTACTCTTCAAAATATCAGTGTACATAAAAAGTTCCCTATAGGTCATGTTGATTATTTTTTGCTGATAAGGCTGCTTTTGTAAGTAATTATTTAAAGTCCCTAAACCTGACTGTTTTCCCAACCTGACTGTCCCATCTCAGCCTGTCAGTTATAGCTTCTAATGCTAACAGCCTCCTGCTGCACAAATATGGCAGCTCCCTCATAGAGGAACATGGAGGATCAGATAAGTAATATAAAACCATTGGGCAAATACATTTATGGTAAAATGATAAAGATAATGCTTTCCTTTGCATTTTTCAACTCTGTCCTAGGTTTAACATTAGAAAGAATGCTACAGCCTATATATAACTCTGTGGCTGTGATCCAACAGGATGAGGAGTCAAATTAGTTTAGTCGCAGATTGTTTAATCTTTTTTATCCTTATATTTGCATACCAAGGAGGCTCCTCTGTTATGTGGCTTCATTCTACTTCATTCTCTCCCTTTTAGTAAACATCACATTATGGGCAGGTATGGGATGTCAAGGAGGTGGCAAAGCTGATAAAGTAGAGAGTGTGATCATCTCTAGAATGCAATGACTTAAAACCATTTGTGAAAGAGAATACTGTAAAATCATTTCCTTTGTTATTCTTTTAGTTATTATTTAAGGGAAATGTAGTGCCACTTCCTAAAATATCATAATTTAAATTAAGCCTTACAGCTGATTACATTTAAATTAAAGATATAGATTTGAATTCCTGGTAAATGCTTTTCTCCAAAAGTATTTCTGGGGAAATATAGTTTGCACCGCCATTTCTGACCTGATTTCCATGGGAAAAAAACTCATATTACACATTTAATCACACACAAGTCTCAGACTCCTATCTCATAATTCCTGTTTATGTTGTTCCCAGTTGGTTATAACTGTTTACATAAGGCATGTCTTAGGCTGCAGTTGTAAATTGTTAACATTATCAGACCATGCCAAATTAGATGGAGGTTATCTAGTCAAAATGACATACAATAAACTAGAATTTCAGGGCATTTTTACATATGTTTTCTTTTGAGTTATAACAAGCAGGTTTTCCTGGAAATCTTATGTACTGCCTTTAAATAAGAAAATTGTATGGCTTATGTGTCAGGTCTGGCCACTGGTGAGTGACTGGCAGATAGGAGCCTATGTGCTGAGTTACCCAGGATTGTCATCTTAGTAGCTGAAAAATAATTTAAGACCATGGTATGCTGAAGACAGGCTTAATAAGTAAAATGAAAAATATAACAAATGGAATGAAATAGGAAGTCCAAATACAGACCTGTGGTTAAGACTAGAGGCAGGCTTGGCAAAGTTCAGCACAAAAACTAAGGGTTAGGGTTGGTGGAAGACAGGCAAAGTCCGAAAAGCAGGCTAAGGTCTTGGCAGGCAGCTGGCAAGCAAAGCCAGGAAACAGGCCGGAGGTCAAAATCAGGGAGTCACAAATGGGCACTGGAGAACAGGGACAAGGCAGGGATCCAGGAAGCAGGTAGGGAATCAGGCAGGAATCACAGGAATTCAACAAATAACAGGCTTGATCAGGCTCATGAGCTATGATGATCAAGCAAGTGTAGCATGAAAGAAGCTTAGTAAGGCTCTTATTTACTAAATTAATAACACAAATAGTTAACAAGGTAGGAGGAGACAAGAGAGTAGCAGGGAGAAATGCTACATACACATTAGGACAGGTAGGAAGCCGGAAGTGGCAAAACACGTTAGCGATAAGAGAGGACGCAGAGAGGAGCACCATACAGGGTTGGACTGCTGAACCCAGGAGTGGCACTGCAGGTCGTGAACAGGGGAAAAGAAAGAAGTGTCCACCTGACCCATACCACTGACTCTTGATACGCGCATCCTATACTCTGTTTGTGAGTGTATTGGAAAAGTTTTATTTGTATTAAAGTAATTAAGTTTTTACACATATGGCAGATGCATTTATCCCACAATAAGTGCACAGAAGGGAAATAGATAAGTCGTGAAATTAATCTAAAGTTGCTAAAGTTAGAAATTTACCTATGCAAAGTGGTTTCTAATACTGCCTGAACTTAAGAGGTGGGAAAGCAGAGATTTGTGGGCTACAAGCGAATTATTGCATGCCATGTAAACCCAAGGGGGTCTGTAAGTAGATTGGCAATCGGTAAGGGATATCACAACTGGGCACAAAAGGGGTGATACAAGTAAAGTTATCACTGGTGTTTGAAAGACACATGGGACACATTGTAAAATAACCAACAGTATTAAACTATTTTTTTTTTCTTTTTCTTTTTCCTCGTAAGATCTCATTGCTAAGTCTAAGGGAGAAGAGGGCACTTTGGAGTATTCTATTGAACTGTATTTGACCTGGGACATGAGGTATCGGAAGTGAGGAGCATTGCACTCTATCTTTTAGACAGAAGTATTATTTCCATCAAACCAAGTGCAAGTGGCTCTTTTTGTTGTTAACCAGGAAAGATACAACCAACAAGATGTGTTCTACCACTAAGTATGCCTGTAAAGTGCAGTGTTTTAAGTGGGTTCAAATTATGAATGTCTTCAGTTTTTCCAATCAGGTCAATGTTTAAGAACTGTCCAATGAGTAGTAACAATAATAATAATAATAATAATAATAATAATAATAATAATAATAATAATAAGTACCTGCAAAGAATTTCCTCAAAGTGTTGTATGATTCCATTCCACCATGCATTTAATCAAGATTAGATTGTTTCTCATTTGCAATCTAAATACAGTATAGCAGCCAGTTTATTTGCATCTATGTCAATTATTGTTGCAGGTGCAGCAGTGTGTATGTTTTAAGTATGTTTTTACATTTATAATATCCAATTAGTGTCTATTAATTTGTTTTCTACTTAGGATATAGTGTATTTTAGTCATGGAATATTGCTAGGTTCATTATCCTTTTTTCAACATTGCTCTTTTTATCCTTTATGAGAACCTTTTTGAGACTGAATTTGAAAAAAAATAAACGTTTTACATCATGATGCTAACTGAAACTTGTTCTGGCAGCTAGCCCTGTTAGTTTGCTAAAAGAATAATGATGCAGCTGTGATACATGATGTTCTCATGATGAATGTTGGTTCTGAACCAGATAATCATCTCTTTTGATAGATTTAATCAAATGTATCCTATGCAGGCAAGCTCTTGTTTGTGTAGTAATTGTAGCTATTGACAGTTATGCAAAATATGCGCTATGATACTTTCATATGAAATGTTTTATTATTATAAAAGATCAACAGTCATGCTATACTAAATGTGACTTACTGGGCAGAAAGTTCAATACTAGCTTTTTAAAATGAATTACAAAGAAATTATTTTTTTTCTAAAATATTTTATTGTATAATATTCATAAAAACTGGAATGATGGAATTAAAACATTGTCCATCCAATCCCATCCAATTAAAATTACAGCCAATTAAATAATGATTTGGCTTGTTAATACAGTAAAAAAGTGTAGCAGTAAACAAGCATTACATTTTTTTTATATCAAAGTCAAGTTAATGAACTTATGTCATTACACTTCTCCAGGTTGTTATCTATAGATATCTGCAAATATAGGTAGACGTCCTGACGTAGCTTCCAGTGTGTTCAGTAAGTACTCCTCAACAGGTAGCAGTCCCCGTGCTGGCTGTATAACTTACAAATACGATTCCAAGAACCCGGAGAGTACACTTATTTGTAGTGAAGCAGTGTAAATTTTATTGAGACATCTTTGAGCACTACATGTTTCGGCTAAACAGCCTTCCTCAGGTGCATACAGAAGTGAAATTAGCAGAACGAATAAATACCCTACACCCACCAACAAGTTGCACCAGCTCCACAGTGTGGCCAGGTGTATAGATTATTAAGGAAAGAAATTGTACTGCCATCTAGTGGCCTACTGACAATGTAACACCTTAGAAATAGTATACCTGTTGAGGAGTACTTACTGAACACACTGGAAGCTACGTCAGGACGTCTACCTATGTTTGCAGATATCTACACTACCCGTGTGTCCTGCACTAGCAATTGAGATGTCATTCAGTGATATAGCAGGTTCAACGCAAGAAAAAGCCAACACATTTGTTTATTCAGACGCGGAGATAGAAAGAATTATAACTTCGGTAGAAACACTCCCTCTAAACAATCCAGAAGGGGATACCGACTTTTACAATAAACTACTAAACCTATCACGCAAGGAACTGAACTTTCTCCTGCACAGTTCAACATTAATTGAATACATTAAGGCGAAACGAATCCCAAGGGGACTGAGAACAGGGGTACAGCCCTTACATTGTATTGATAACAAGGAATTCCTTGAAAAATGGGAAGGCATTTGGAACAAAGCTAGCCTAGATGCTATGGTACTCACGGTGGAGTACTTACAGCCTGAACTTACCAAGGTACGCGAGGAAATAACTGACATTAAAAATCAACTCAAAACAGTATCGCCAACAGTGACCGACTATGAAAATATAGTACAGGATGTAAATAGCACAATAGCGAAATTGAGAAAAGACACTCTCGCTCGCAAACTTCTGAAGTTTGAGCGCGATACGAGAGACTACGCTATAGGAAAAATATATCAGTGGCAAGCGGATCCCCCCAGACAGCTACGCGATAGGAGAATTGCACAGCCGGGATACCAGAGAGAACCTTGGGTATCGGACACCACAAGGAAATATCGCGAGAGGAGACCGGACACGCAGGGACACGGCACTAGCTACAGACCGCACCACGTGGGACGCACAGGAAGGGACGCGGCGAGACCCACAACTAGCAGTGATTCAGACGGCACCTTAAGCGAAAGAGATTATTCACATCCTAAGCATAGGCAGTATTCTTTTGGTCGGGACCGACGCCAGAGGACTGGTGGTGGGCGCGGAGGAGCCCCAGAAGAAACGGTGGTAAGAAACGCTACCGAAGGAGAAGGCACAGAGCGGGTCCAACGTCGATCAAATCGGAGACCCACACAGAGACAGTTTTACAGACCGTGACTGGGTCTGAGGTAACTGATTTATGTATCAATTTATCTGACTATACTTTAACACCTGCAGAACTTAATATCATAAACAGGGGCTTGGGTTTCATTCCAACTCAAACACCAAATTTTTTCACCTGGAAGGTTGATTTCTTTAAATTCTTGCGCAGAGTAAAATTAAAAATGTGCTTCCCTGAGGACAAAAAACTAACCACTAGCCATGATTTGGGTACTAAATTAAGACCAAAAAGTACATATATACCAGATGTTACGAATGAAGCCCTGTCGGTATTTGAACGCATAGTAACACATGAGGCTGAAATGCTGTGGGAAAATTTTAACCACAAAAGCTTTAAACATAATCTCACCAAATCTGATAGAGAAGCAATACAGTCCCTACAAAACAACAAAGAGATAGTAATTAAAAAAGCTGATAAAGGCGGTGCTACTGTCATCTTGAATAGGGATGCATACATATCTGAGGCACTCTCACAATTAAATAATGCAGAACACTACAAGCACTTGCATAGTGACCCTACTTGGGACATAAAGAAAAAAATAGATTTCTGCATAACTTCTGCCTTTGAATCAGGCATTATCACGAAAAAAACTATGGAATTCCTCACAGTTACCCACCCACGAGTACCAGTATTATATCTCTTGCCCAAAATTCATAAAAACTTGGAGCATCCACCAGGGCGCCCAATTGTATCAGGGGTAGGATCAATCTTACAACCACTCTCCCAATTTGTGGATGTTTATTTGCAAGAGATTGTGAAAAGTATACCCCAATGCCTTTGTGACACCACAGATTTTCTCTGCAAATTGCAGGACATTGGGCAAATTTCCCCCCATTGGCTGTTGTGTACCATAGACGTACAATCACTATACACATCTATACCACACGATGAAGGTATGCACTATATTGAGGAAGCATTACTCAATAGCAACACTCCACATTCAATGATATTTTTCCTTATGGAACTATTATCTTTTGTGCTAAAATATAACTACTTCCGTTTTGAAAAGGAGTTTTACGTCCAAGTGCAGGGCACGGCCATGGGCAGTAATTTGGCACCGAGTTATGCCAATATTTTTATGGATTACCTGGAACGTGTACTGATACTCCAGAATCCATTATACAGAGAATCCATACATTGTTATCTCAGATATGTGGACGATATTTTTATAATTTGGAAATCAGGGGAAATACAATTGAATGAATTCCTTAATTATATTAATTCCCAGCATGGCTCGATTAAATTTACAGCAGAACACAGCACTGACACCATACATTATCTTGATGTACAGATGTTCAATAAAGAAGGGCACATTGTAACAGACCTCTACTCTAAACCTACGGAGAGAAACAATATCCTGAGACCAGACAGCTATCATACACCAAACACCATCAAGGGGATACCTAAAGGACAGTTCTTACGCATACGACGCATTACATCAGATGACTTTAGATACTTACAGAGTGCAAACAAACTTATTAACAAGTTTGCAGAGAAAGGATATGATAAGCTGATGCTTTGCAAATTAAGAGATGAGGTACAAAAAATTGATAGGAGTAGTCTACTTAAAAAGAAAATAGACAATACTCCATCTCAATTACAAATACCATTCGTTAGTCAATATGGCCCTTTAAGTAAACAGCTGGAGAAGCTGGTCCTACACCATTGGTCTATTGTACAAAAAGACACAACATTGGGTAGGCTCTGTAGGGCACCACCCCTATTCTCCTACAAAAGAGGGAGCAATTTAGCGGACAAACTGGTAAAATCAGACCTTCAGGGCATAGAGACACGAACTCGCTTCTTTGGCCCCCCAAAACATGGTACCTTTCCCTGCCTAGGGTGTGGTAATTGCAACTCAATTATTAAAGGGGACTCAATAACACATCCATATAAGGGACATAAGATCCCCATTAAAGGTTACTATACTTGTAACTCTGAATCAGTGATATACGCCCTAAAATGCCCATGTGGTAAGATGTACATAGGTCAGACTGCTAGACCTGTTAAAACACGGATACGTGAACACAAATATTCAATAACTACTTATGACCCCGAAAAAAAGAAAACACACACACCCGTGGGTCAGCATTTCTATTTACATAAACATACACCAGCAACATTACGCTGGTTGGTTCTAGAGGATGTAATGGTCCCAAAGAGGGGAGGGGATAGAACATGCCTGCTTCTACAACAGGAGGCAAAATGGATACACACATTGGGTACATTGGAGCCACTGGGCATGAATGAGGCTTTAAGCTTTAAATGCTTCCTATAATAATATGCCTTCTATCCTTACAGCAATGAACTTTTTGCATGAGAGACTCCTTTCAGAAAAAGAACCATTTCTCTACCTAATTGGTGTCGGGTAGGAGAAGCCTTACCTTCCTTTTATAATTGTTGCAAACACAGAATGCATTGCTGTTTGTAGACACTGTTACAAAATATGGAATACAATGTTGCTGTACCATTCATTGATTCAAGAATTGTATACTATTTCTAAGTTGTTATCTATAGGTATGTGAGCAAAAGTGCTGGGTTTTTATAAAATATTCAAGTTATGAAATTTACTGCCAAGAGAAGTATTAAAGGGGAATTTACTGGTGGAGAAAAAGCACCTTAAAATATTTAATGAAGAAAAAGAAATATTTAATGAAATGAGAAGTGACTATCCATGGTCTTTTAAATTTGTAAATTTTAACTTGATGTGCTGATGCCCCTTTTTCAGATTCATCTTATTATAAGAAATTTTGATACAATGGGATACAATGGGTCATGGAAAAACTGTACTGTACTGTACTTGAGCTAACAGTTGTATTCTGCTTCTAGGATTTTGGAGTTTGTTTGGGGCATCTTGTGACTCTGGCTTGCTTGTGAATTACATTTTTTTTAAAAAACTAGTTTTTTACAAAATGACAATGCCCACCTCTCATGAGCAAAACTGAGAGTAAGTTCAGGATATCACTTGTTGTTTCTGCAGTCAGATGCCCTATACAAAATGGGTAAGTCCAATAAATCTGGCACAAAGACTCCCTTTGTGATAACAGCTAAAGGGGTGTTGTTTTGGCATTAAAGTAAATCATAACATGCACCTATGGTGTATAGTAGGCAAGATACATATTTTCTATTTATGGCATCCTCTTATTCACTATACTTTCCTTTTTGTGCCCCACACTTACAGGAGAACTCACCCCCCATATTCAAAAGCCCCCTCAACTTCCCATCATCGCCCCCCCCCTCACCACTCCCTCCATACAGAGCCTTTTACATGACCCCTACAGTGGCTTGCAAAAGTATTCGGCCCCCTTGAACTTTTCCACATTTTGTCACATTACAGCCACAAACATGAATCAATTTTATTGGAATTCCACGTGAAAGACCAATACAAAGTGGTGTACACGTGAGAAGTGGAACGAAAATTATACATGATTCCAAACATTTTTTACAAATAAATAACTGCAAAGTGGGGTGTGCGTAATTATTCAGCCCCCTGAGTCAATACTTTGTAGAACCCCCTTTTGCTGCAATTCCAGCTGCCAGGCTTTTAGGGTATGTCTCTACCAGCTTTGCACATCTAGAGACTGAAATCCTTGCCCATTCTTCTTTGCAAATCAGCTCCAGCTCAGTCAGATTAGATGGACAGTGTTTGTGAACAGAAGTTTTCAGATCTAGCCACAGAGTCTCCATTGGATTTAGATCTGGACTTTGACTGGGCCATTCTAACACATGGATATGTTTTGTTTTAAACCATTCCATTGTTGCCCTGGCTTTATGTTTAGAGTCGTTGTCCTGCTGGAAGGTGAACCTCCGCCCCAGTCTCAAGTCTTTTGCAGACTCCAAGAGGTTTTTTTCCAAGATTGCTCTGTATTTGGCTCCATCCATCTTCCCATCAACTCTGACCAGCTTCCCTGTCCCTGCTGAAGAGAAGCACCCCCAGAGCATGATGCTGCCACCACCATATTTGACAGTGGGGATGGTGTGCAGTGTTAGTTTTCCGCCACACATAGCATTTAGCATTTTGGCCAAAAAGTTCCATTTTGGTCTCATCTGACCAGAGCACCTTCTTCCACATGTTTGCTGTGTCCCCCACATGGCTTGTGGCAAACTGCAAACGGGACTTCTTATGGTTTTCTGTTAACAATGGCTTTCTTCTTGCCACTCTTCCATAAAGGCCAACTTTGTGCAGTGCACAACTAAAAGTTGCCCTATGGACAGATTCCCCCACCTGAGCTGTAGATCGCTGCAGCTCGTCCAGAGTCACCATGGGCCTCTTGGCTGCATTTCTGATCAGCGCTCTCCTTGTTCAGCCTGTGAGTTTAGGTGGACGGCCTTGTCTTGGTAGGTTACAGTTGTGCCATACTCCTTCCATTTCTGGATGATCGCTTGAACAGTGCTCCGTGGGATGTTCAAGGCTTTGGAAATCTTTTTGTAGCCCAAGCCTGCTTTAAATTTCTCAATAACTTTATCCCTGACCTGTCTGGTGTGTTCTTTGGACTTCATGGTGTTGTTGCTCCCAATATTCTCTTAGACAACCTCTGAGGCCGTCACAGAGCAGCTGTATTTGTACTGACATTAGATTACACACAGGTGCACTCTATTTAGTCATTAGCACTCATCAGGCAATGTCTATGGGCATCTGACTGCACTCAGACAAAAGGGGGCTGAATAATTACGCACACCCCCCTTTGCAGTTATTTATTTGGAAAAAATGTTTGGAATAATGTATGATTTTCCTTCCACTTCTCACGTGTACACCACTTTGTATTGGTCTTTCACGTGGAATTCCAATAAAATTGATTCATTTTTGTGGCTGTAATGTGACAAAATGTGGAAAAGTTCAAGGGGGCCGAATACTTTTGCAAGCCACTGTATTTGTGAACCAGAATTAAACTGGAGCTTGTCAGAGATCAGCTTTAACTGCACCTGCTCTTACAGGTTCTGTGTTGGTGAACAGACATGAAGAAGATCAAAAAAGGACAGATGTGGCCTGTCAACTTCATTGTGATGCTCTGCATTTTTATCTCAGGCTTACAAATAGGGACACTTTTCTATGTAATAGGCTGTGTGGGGAGAGAGAGGTGAGAGGGACCAATGGAAAGCAATTGTACTTGGGGGGTTAGTGTATCATTCTCTATGATCTTGTGATGGCTGGATTTGCTCAATTAAAGTATTCTTAAATTCATTTTTCGGGGATAAATTTTTCTTTAATGCAAATAACAATGCTACGAAGATTTTCTAATTTGCAGAAATTCTGACCTTGTTTGTAGCAGTTCATTTATTAACATAATTTATATTAGGAAGGAAAATGGGGGGAAAAAATCAAGCACGTTGAGGGTTCTTTAAAGAGATCTGTTTTGTGTTATCAATGCAGTTTTTGCAGAGTTAAATTTATTTTTCATTTCATAGTTTCCTTTTTGTTTACTTCAAGTACAAAAAATAGCTTTGACTTGTAACGCACAATTGACATTTTCTAATTTATTGTTCTTATTTTTGAAAGGTTCAAAACAATGCTCACTTCATATTTTCTTCAATAATTTTTTCAATTCTTATATGTTTTTATTTGGAAAGGACAGCTGAAATGCCTTGAACTTACTTAAAAGTTAAAATAAATTACAATTTACTGTACCTCAACTGTGGCAAGGTCCCTTAAGAGTGCAACTTTTATTGGATCAATGCAGATTTTTTTTCCAGTCCAATTTCCACTTACTGTATATACTCGAGTATAAGCCTAGTTTTTCAGCACCCAAAATGTGCTGAAAAAGTCACCCTCGGCTTATACTCGAGTCGGTTGCCATGGGTCCCTCCAGACCAGCACCCTCTGTCCTTTGTGTGCAAATTAGGCCCCCCCCGCAACCAGACCCTCCAGCGCCCTGGCCCGTCCCAAATTCATCTTCATCTATCATCCTTACCTGTCCTATTCTGCACTAGACATTGCAATTTATAGGATTTTAACTCTTTGTGTTTTAGCTTGGTTGCTGATTGAGCTAGTTTACTGTATTTCTTTTAAATAAATATTTAAAAACATACCCCACTGATGCCTCCATTAATGTAATTTTATTGGTATTTATTTTGATTATTGAAACTTAGCAGTAGCTGCTACATTTCCCACCCTAGGCTTATACTCGAGTCAATACGTTTTTCCAGTTTTCTTAGGTAAAACTAGGTACCTCGGCTTATACTCGGATCGGCTTATACTCGAGTATATACGGTAAGTAATCTAGAATTTTTTAATTTATTTTTGCTCAATACAAATAATTATCTTTAACCTACTAGAATTCTTATTTTACATTTTCAGCAATAAGCAATTCTTTTATTTGCCCTTTCCCTTCTTCTTCTTATACAGTATATTACACATTTAAAAAAAACATTGTATGCCTCATCAGTTAGCATCGGTTCTAAGGCCAGCTTCATTTATGGTATTAAACCCGGTGTTTTGATTTTCATGCCACATTTGGACATTTAATGTCTCATGCTAAAAGATTTTATTGTTTGGTGCCCCTGTATTTATCCAAAAAAACACAGCTGGTCCTGCAAAGGACAGATTGTAATATTTGCTATGCTCCACAAACGCCTCATTCTTTTTGTTGTACAGATGTCTCTCTAATGCTTTCTCAATGAGCTGTTAGAGCGGACTACAGACATTTGACTATACTATCACTCTACACATTTTTTCTTTACCAAGCTGCCTTTGTATGACGAATATTTAATATGGTTTTTTTGTTACAATTCAATAAAATAAAATGGAAACACAAACATTTTAACAAATATTTCAATATTGTTCAAGAAAAACATTCTGTTCCCTCAGATATTTTAAGGCTTACAATCACTGTTTGCTAAACTGCAAACATTAAGGGGCACATTTACTAATCCACAAATCCGAATCACGAATGGGAAAAAATCGGATTGGAAACGAAAATTTCTGAAAATCACAAATATCACGAAAATGCTTCCGAAAAAATCGTATTAGTCATGAAAATATCGTATTGGCGATCCGAAAGTCATGAAATTTTCGTACCGAACAATTGTAAACAGTGGTAAAACCTTTCCGATTTTTTCGTGCAAGCGTCCGAAAAAGTCGTGCAGCGTACGAAAAAGTCGTCGGCAAAAATACGCTCGGAGCGTTCGCATGAACGCTCGAGCATTCGTGCCTTTGTAAATGTGCCCCTTAGAGTATTGTTGAAAACACTACAATTTCAAACACTTCTTTGGCTGAAGTAAAACAATTGTAGTTTTCATTTGGATTGTGTTAATGCAGCTGTGTACATAATGTTATCATATATAATACATGTAGTTACATATATATAGGCCTCCAAGAAATTTATACTAGAAATAATTTAAAAAAAAAAAAGCATGTGATGTGTTCCTCATTATGATCAAGCAACTCACAAGAGGGAGGTTACAAGAAACAATCATTAGGTAGGCATATACTTTTGTCATTTTATAGACTACTTATCAATGTCAGG
This sequence comes from Xenopus tropicalis, assembly GCF_000004195.4. Classification (NCBI taxonomy): domain Eukaryota; kingdom Metazoa; phylum Chordata; class Amphibia; order Anura; family Pipidae; genus Xenopus; species Xenopus tropicalis. The sequence continues at coordinate 91,859,162 of NC_030684.2, forward strand.
GGATCAAAGCTAGTCAACATATAATGAGTCTTGGCTTGCCTGGTTTAAGAAAGAAGACACAGTTTACATAAGCACCCCACCAGAGAATATATATTATTAACATCACCTTTATTAAATATATTAAAAGAAAGGTAAAATCATATTATATCCTTGCAACTTTGACTTTCAAACATTTATAATGTGTTATAGACTGCTATTTGTAACTGTGTATATCTCCTACTTAGAAACTTGTTTTGTCACTGTAGAGACCATTAGTTATATTACTGGAGTAAGGATCCTGCTGCTGCTTTTCAGTAAAAATGAAGTACATTTGCTATACTGTATCACAAAAAAAGCCAAAGAACTATTATGCCGGTAAAACGTAAGCTGTCTTCATTGAAAAACAGTATCTTTCCTTTAAGACATACTAAGCGCTAATACCAGACAAAATAATGGATCGCTGGAACAGCTCTAAAAAAAGACCCAGAAACATTTTAACCAAGGATGAAACCATTACCTGGTTCCTAATAAATCCACAAATGGAAATCACTGACCTACATTTACTGGCAAAAATTATCCTCTAGAGCTAAATTACCAGGGCCTTAATTCGAGAAAGAATATCTAGGTTCATCTTAGTATAAGTACTACCTAATTACTAAAAGATCCTACAATGGAGATCATAGACCCATGTCTACCCCTTAAATAATTACTCAGTGTGGTACAACTGCATGGTTAAAAATAGCAAAAAATAATACATTTTGTATTCTAGTAGAGAATTAGGGTTCAACAGTTGCCCCTGCTGTGATCAAGTACTTTGGCATGGTCTAAGTCTTCAAATAGGGTAAAAGAGATTCCTCTAGAAATATTCTTTGAACATAATGTACTTTAAGCACTGAATATAATGAACATATAAGATAGCATATAAATATAGTATGATGGTGTTGTAGTTTTTGTGTAGGCTGTTAGGAGGGGTGGAGATCTGAGGAGTTAAAGGAGCAAGGAAGTAAAGGGAGTTTCTCTTTTACCTTGAACAGCTCCTGTCTGCCCTCCCCAGAGCAGGGGGTAGCAAATTAAGAGGTTGGTATTATTGTGAGTGAGGCCTGGGGCCAAAGTAAGAAAGCTGCACCTAGACGTGACAACAGGCAGATCCTTCAATTGGTTATAGTTGTTTGTAGCTGTCAGCATCTATCCGAGGTTACAGTAAAATTATTTGTTATATATTAGATGTAGCATTTACATTGGCCTTTACACTTTGGTTGATGTTAATATTCATATGTTGATTGTTTGTTCAGGAAAATTGCACTGCCTTTTCTGGTTTCATTTAAAACCCTTTCATTCTTTCGGAGTTTCTTCTTTCTGCAGAACACATAACACTACAAAGACACTACAAAATATATGTGTACATAAACTTTTGCTTTTTAATTTTATTTTTTGTGCTGATTATTTCCTAATAAACAGGCAATTGTAATTTACATGATCCCGAACTATTAATAAAGAGCTTAATACCTTGCTGTTGCAGTACATAATTCTTGCAATGACTGATTTTTAACTTGCAGCAACAAACCCAAACGTTAAAAAAAGGAGAAGGATAGGCTAATAAAGAGTTAATCTCAAGCTGTAGGCATACCTTCAGTTCTCTCAATAGTGCCCTTAAGTCTCCCCATATTTCTCCAGTTCAGATGATCAGAAGCCTCATAAGAAAAAAAACCCAAAAAAACGCTGAGCTCTGTAAAGAAAATTCCCATAATGCCACGCTCTTGCACCAACACCAAGACCAGTGTACAGTACATGCTCAGTTAGTAAGACTATGAGGAAGCTTCCTGCTGATTGGCTCAGATCACACATTTCTAAGGGGGGAGAGAAGAGAGAGCCATGTCTCTCTGGCACAGGAAAACAAAGAGACAAGAAATACTGTTTCTTTCGAAAGAGAACTCAGTGTTCTTTCTGTGAGTGCTTATGGCTGTATTTACATAGACCTTTCTGATAAAGCTTACTTAGTTTTTACCTTTCCTTCTCCTTTAAAGACTAAACCTTTAAAGATTGTTGTCAAGGCAATATATATTTGTTAGATGATACAGTCCCCAGGCATACATCTGTAGCTCTGAGCCTCAGTAGAAGAAGGTTGACTGGCATTACTGTATACTACAGGTTTAAAGACATACACTCTGCCCATTAGGTAATATAAAAACATGTATTGCATTCTCTGATTCATATATACCAGTTTCTGCTTTCCATTTCTATAGATCTTAATGAGTAATGTGTGCTGCATAGAAGGCCAAGCAATCACAACTGTTAATTGGATATGTTACACAATTGCTTTGCTCTGACAATAGCACAACAAATTATGAACCTGTAATAGCCATCTAAAAAATACTACTAATACTGGACATTGCTAACTATGTTTTTTCCAATTATTTTTTATCTTTACAAGTGTAATGATCAAGACACGTAGTAAACTTCTCTCTGTGCAGTGTATGTGACTGACAATGTTTAACATAATTTGTTTTGAAACTAGCTCATGAACCAAAAAGATTATAGTCATGCTTAGTCTAGTTCTGCCAACCAATCTTACAGGCTTATTTTTGAATCACATACTAAGCCTCAACCTCTCTAGTGTGATTCATTTTATTTATATATATATACATACATACAGTATATATATATATATATATATATATATATATATATATATATATATATATATATATATACATACAGTATATATACATTTTCAGAAATAAGCTGTTGCACTCAAGGGACTTTGCAAAGAACAAGAAAACCTTTATTTTGATCAAAGTTTTAGCTAGGATTGAAAATACAACCATAACATAGCCGCAGCACTCACAGGACTGGTTTAAAGAATATACAATTACCCTTCATTAGTATAACATCAATATTTTAGTCTCCTGTTCAGACCTTTCCTATAGTGAAAGTTTCACTACCTCTATATCCATCTCATGTGGTTTGGAGGTATCCATACTGGCCAATAAATACTCAAAATGATTGTCTAAATATATTTTACAAAATGTAGAGTATCCTTGAGATAAGCTGGAGTATTGTGGATGACAGGTTAAAGAATAGTGTCCACATATTTTCCCACTGGATGTAATAAGGACCCTCTACCTGAGACAATTGGATGCCCTTGAGGCTACTATAGGTTTTTTTGCACCTTGGGTAGGGTGTAAAGTACTGGGCATAAAGATTACTCATGTTTTAAAAAATCCCTTATTTTTGATTAATAAAGCCCATATCAAAAGCGGAGTCAACAGTTTCATAAACCTGAGTCTTAAACTGGGCCACTGAATCCCTGGTTAAACTGTCCCAAAATTTCATCCTAATAGTCAGAATAGTTTAACAGTGTTTGGTCACATGATGACAAGGAAGGGGGAATGCATTTATCTTTTATCTATTTATTTCAGTGTTTTTAGAGGTCAATTATGGTCTTGATAAAGGTCTTAAGACTGAAATGTTAACCAAATAAGGAATGAAGTTTGTGATTTTTTTTAATGATTAAAGATAACTAGCGTGCACCTTGATTTCTAAGGTTGCAGCAGCAACAGGCAGCACCTGGATAATTTACAAGTGGAGTGTGTAAATTATTATTATTATTATGGGACAACAAACTGTCTGTCTCTTCTCTTTCACCTTTCCAATGTTCTGAACCAACAACAGGATAAAAGGAAACAATTCAGACACAACTAATGGCAATCAGCTTGCAAAAGGTAATATATTTAGAAAATATATCTGAAAACATATACTATTCTGCTGTTTTTTATTATCCCTTAAGTGAATGGAGTTGATTCCATTTCTGGCTTTTATATTTTCTTGGTTTTTTTTAGCATTCTGTGTAATGTGGAGCTTTTGAATCTTGAAGACAATTTTGCTTAGCATTAGGAAAGCACTCGTAAACATTGATTTAGGTATATCTGTGTAGAATGGTTTTCGATGTCCTCCACGCTTCACCAACTCTTCTGGTTGACTGGAGACTGTCTAGTGTATGTTTTGATGCTAATGTAAGACACTTATTTTAGCTTTAACCTTCAGCTTCCTGTTGTGATTAACTTATGTCACTTGTATATGTCACTTACATATACTTTTAGTAAAGGATTATTAACTTAAATTCTGATTTTAATAAACATTTTTTTTTTTACAAAATATATAACTGATGAGAAATCTACACTTATTTCAACTTTTGCATTTTGCTTAAATGTTAAAATACCATATCATGTGCTGATATTGCCCAATTTGCTCTGCACTCACACTGTAGCTTTCATGGGGGCAGTCATTTGCTATTAACCTTCAATCCCAGTCATGTTTAGGTGTGCAATATCTTAATAGAGAGAAAATATATAATTTATATTACATATACAATGCCAATAGCAATCAATTGCAAGGATACATAGTTACATAGGGTTGAAAAAAGACCAGAGTCCATCAAGTTCAACCCTTCCAAGTAAACCCAGCACACACAACCTATACTTACCTATCTATGCACTCATAAACTATATATACAAACATTAAAATTAACTGTAGATATTAGTATAACAATAGCCTTGGATACTGTGCTTGTTCAAGAACTCATCCAGGCCCCTCTTAAAGGTATTAACAGAATCTGCTATTACCACATCACTAGGAAGGGCATTCCACAACCTCACTGTCCTCAGCGTGAAAAACCACCTACGCTGCTTTTTATCTTGTTATCTACAAAAAACCCTAGATCCTTCTCCATTAAGGATACCCCCAACAAACTACCTTTTAGTAGATAGTTTGCGTTTATATTATTTCTACCAAAGTGCATAACTTTGCACGTGTCCACATTTTAGTGTCATCAGCAAAAATAGAAACAGTACTGTCTATGCCCACCTCCAGGTCATTAATAAACAAGTTAAAAAGCAAAGGACCAAGGACTGACCCCTGCGGTACTCCACTAACCACACTGGCCCAATTAGAAAATGTTCCATTTACCACCACTCTTTGTACTCTATCCTTCAGCCAGTTTTCTATCCAATTACAAATATTATGTTCTAGGCCAATATTCCTCAATTTGATCATTAACCTTCTGTGAGGTACTGTATCAAACAATTTAACAAAGTCCAATTAGATGACATCAGGTTGGTTCAGGCACAGTCCATTAATGTAAGTGCATCTGAGTTCTGGGCATGATTTTTTTTTTTAATTTTAACTCACTTCTGATACTCTGGTTATTTGATTCTTAGGCTGGAGTTTTGCTAATCTCGGTCTGCCAAGACGTGTGTCTGTAATTTAGTTATGCTTCACCCCTCTTATATCTCACCACTGGATTGTCTGTTCTGCTATATACCAATTTCTTCACTCCCTGGTCCTGCAGTTATAATAAGGTATGAAACACTGGGTTGGTTACTAGGGGTTCTTGGACACCTGGATCCTGGTACTAAATAAAATTGACATATTTTATTAGAGTTTTCTTTCAATTTAAAGTGCCCCTATATCTGATATGTGTTTATCTGCTTAGGGCTGTTTCATAAAAAAAATTCTAACTAAAAAAAATTGTAAAATATAGTAGATATTATCAAAATATCAACATGATACAGACTTACTATTGTATAGAAGTGAGGCATGTTTCTTGCATTTGATAGGTTCACCTTCCTGCATCTTCAACCAACATGTTGAAGGATGACAGATTGCCTGGCAAGACCATAATGCCCCCCCACACCATTAAAAGCCTTTAAGCGGTTAGAAATTAAGGCAAAGTGTTTCAATCCTGGACTTTTAGCTTTACTTTTTTTGTAATCATGCATGTTGTATTCATCTTGTTATTCATAATCATAATACATTTCATTTTGAGTTCTAAAGATCAATGCATTGAAATATAATCATAATCTAAGTATTATTAAAGATGGAATTTGCAACACTTTAGGGGGCCACATAGGGAGCCATTTACTAATGCTCAAATTTATTTTCCCAGTCAGATTTTTGGTGCTTAAAGTCACAGAAAAAAAAGGTTTGTGACTTTTCGAGATTAAGGGGCCCATTTACTAAGGTTTTCTGAAAAAAGTTTGATTTTTTTTTCGAGATTAAGGTGTTTTTTTGCAGTATACGATTGTTTTTTTTCTCAAAATGTGACTTTTAGACTGACCAAAAGTATGCCAGGTTTAAGCTGCAAAGAACTATAAAGTCTTTAGTAGAGAATTAGAATAGTCAGTGATAGCCTGGCCTTGACACATTTTCAAGGGGAAGTTAAATGCATTATTGTTTTCTATTTCACACACTTTTAGAGGGAATTAATCCCATCATTGTGTTGTATTTCACACAGTTTCAAGGGGAAGTTATTGTTTTCTATTTCACACACTTTTAGAGGGAATTAATCTCATCATTGTTTTCTATTTCACCCAGTTTCAAGGGGAAGTTATTGTTTTCTATTTCACACAGTTTCAAGGGACCGTTAATTTCATCATTGTTTTGTACTTCACACAGTTTCAAAGTAAAGTTATTCCCATCATTGTTTTCTATCTCACACAGTTTTAAGTGAAACCAGGAATAAGTGCCAATGCTCCTAAAATGGCTGCTGGAGCACTTCCTGTTTGGGAAAATAAAGAGGATTTATGGAAATGAACAGCCGTTTAAATTTCTCATATATTTTGGCTCAAAAAAATTGTGATTGTCAGACAATAAATTCAATATTTTTGTTCGACCCTACGAATATTTAATAATTGATAGAATGATCGTGTTTTATTTGAAAAAAATGCCAAGTCAAGTTTATATGAGTTTCAAAGCCAGAAACATTCTAGTTTTAATAAATCTGCCCCTTACTATGCAACAAAACAGCCAAAAATCAGAATCCAACCATTTGGCAGCTAAAAAAAAAGAAGTCATGATGTCCCTTCCCTTACCTTCCCTGGAGGTTCCTTTTTTTGCTTTGAAATTTTAGAGGTCTCCGATTTTTAACACTTTTTTTTGCGACCATTCGAAAAAGTAGAGGTTTTGGTGGAACAATTTGAAAAAGTCACAGATTCAACTTTTTCCTGCACAGACTTTTTCAGTTCAGACTTATAAGTAAATGTCAGACATTTGTGGAATTTTTTACAAAGAAAAAAAATGAGAAATGTTAAAGTCTTAGTAAATTTGACTCTTTATATTTTATATATAATATTCTAAATCCCATGGGGACAGTTGTGGAGCTGCTAATGGCTTAAAGTAATTAGAAATACCCAAGCAATAACCAAGAAATAACAAAACAAGCTGAAAAAGGATGATAAGAGGCTCAGATGTCAGTTTTATATGAAATTTATTGACTTTTTGTGATACAGGTACAAGCCAAAAAAAAGTGTGTATAATGAAAATGAAGAAATTATATAATGTGATAGTCTCTTAGAGAAAAAAAATCTTTAAAATGAGCTGAGCAAACAATATTGAACATTCATGAACTGCACCTCCTGTTAAAAAAAAAAGCTTCAGTTATTTACCAAGGCTGCCGTTAATGAAAGCTCAAACAACATCAGCAGACACAAATTCAATAACAGACCTGAGAACAAATTGCTAAAGTAATTTCCCTAAGGATCTATCATCTTTACCTTCTTTACCAACTGCAACTTTTTATACTCGCGAAACAAGGAAATGTACAATCAGTTTTAAATGGCATCCTTAACTTTATGATAGCTGACTTTGTATCAAAAAGGCATTTTTTTTATTTCCTGCAACCTTTTTAAAATGTGCACAGATGCTTTAAAGGGGTTGACCACCATGGACAAATGCCTGTATTTGAAAAGCTTGTGCCATTAGAAACATTTTTCTAAATGATCTTGACAAAGACAGGCACAGTGGTAGATACCATGTAGATATCAATTAGAAAAATGTTTGCAAATGCTTGCAAATTTGAACATTGTTCCGAATGTAAACAACCCCTATAAATTCTTAAAAAAACACTATTTAAATGTTGATAGCAACATTAAACAATAATCCTAACAATAATTTATATAAGTTGCACTGACAGGCTGTCAGGTACCTGGTCGTTCGCCTAAGGTAGGCGCGCGTCCGATCGCCAGCGCACGTTCCGACGGCCGCGCGCGCTCCGTCGCTCGCGCACGTATTGACGCCGGCGTGCGTCGTGACGCCCGCGCGCGCGTTAACGCCGGCGCGCGTCTTGACGCCGGCGCACGTCTTGACGCCGGCGCGCGTCATGACGCCGGCGCACGTCTTGACGCCGGCGCGCGTCATGACGCCGGCGCAGGCGCATTGCGCTCAAAAGGACGCCAAAGGCCTACCAGCATTGCGAAGTGATCGTTTCCTTGTGAAAGACGCCAAGCTTGTTTCCTGTGATTGCCTATTTGACTCTCTGACCCGGCCTGACTCTCGATCTTGAAAACTTGCTGCCTGTACCGACTTCCCGCCTGTCCGACCTCGCTTTTGCCTGCCGATTTTGCTCTGACGTTCCGGTTCGGCACTCCTGCCACTCCTCCACTTGGTTCAAGTCCTGTTCCATCCTCAGTGGCTGTGATCCTTAGTGGGAGGTGTAGGAGAGGTCCTTCCTCTACGAGTTCTTCCAGTGACGCGCCCGGCTTGTCCTGACAGTATCACTTCGCCAGTATGGAAGAATCTGAGGAAATTTCTGCTATGCAGCTCCTTACCCAGCAGATGGCGACCCTCACTCGAGCGGTGCAAGAACTACAGGCAGGCTTCCAAGAAGTTCAAGCCCAGCTACAACCCCTGCCCAGGGATCCTACTGATGCTCCTGTTGCACCCCCACCTGTTGCTGCCCAGCCGCCAATTGCCAAGCTTAAGCTCTCTCTGCCGGAGCGTTTTCTGGGGGATCGCAAAAAGTTCCGGGCTTTTATGAATAGCTGCAAGCTGGAATTCACACTTAACCCCCAAGTTTATACAACTGAGCAGTCCAAGGTGGGGTTCGCTATCTCACTCCTGTCCGGGGAGCCACAGACTTGGGCTCATCGTCTTCTGGAACAACAAAGTCCGTTGTTTAGTGACTCTGCTGCTTTTTTCCAGGCGATGGCGGTATTATACGATGACCCCCAAAGAGAAGCCTCAGCTGAAGCTGCACTCAGATCTTTGTCCCAGGGTAAACGGCCAGTTGAGGAATATGTTACTGACTTCCGTAGCCACGCTGCAGATACCCGATGGAATCAAGCTGCACTGAAGCATCAATTCAGAATAGGGTTGTCTGAAGGTCTAAAGGACGAGTTAGCCCGAGTGGGGATTCCCGAAGACTTCGATTCTCTCATCGATGTCGTCGTCCAGTTAGACCGACGTTTGAGGGAGAGGAGACTAGAAAAGTCCGGGACATTTCAACCCAGTTGGCTGCTCCCTAAAGCTCCTCTATTCCCTAAACCCATTTTGGCTCCATCCACCACGGCCTCGTCATCGGCTGGGGCTGCTGAACCCATGCAAATCGGGCTCATCCGTTCCCCTCTGACTCCCGAAGAGAGGTTACGCAGACGTCGCCTGAACTTGTGCCTTTACTGTGGTGCCTCTGGTCATCTGCTCCGCACATGCCCGGTGCGACCCACAAGTAAGAGATCTATACCAGGTCTTCTTAGTGCAGAAGCTGTGGATGGACTGTCTCTTATGTCAGTTATTACTATTTTGCAGTGGTCAAGAAAGACGCTCCAGACCCCTGCGTTGATTGACTCCGGGGCGTGCGGTTGCTTTATCGATCGAGACTTCGCCCGTTTTCATGACATTCCTTTAAGACCCAGATCCTGCCCACTGACGGTGAAGTTGGCTGACGGATCTAATATTTCTTCTGGTCCAGTCCTGTTTGAGACTATTCCTTTGTTAATAAAAATTCAACAGCATACCGAAACCCTATCGTTTAACGTGGTTTCTTCCCCTCTGTATCCTATCATTTTGGGGTTTCCATGGTTAAAGACTCATAACCCTCTCATCAATTGGGACTCGAATCAAATAACATTTCCCTCTGAGCATTGTCCTTGTTCTGAGTTGGCTCCTGGGAGATTGCTGGTTGTGACCCCTGATCCTCGACTCAAACTGGTTCCAGAACCTTACCACGAATTCTTAGATGTCTTTGATGAGAAAGGAGCGGATGTACTTCCTCCACATCGGATATATGATTGCCCGGTGGATCTTCTTCCCGGAGCAGCGATCCCATTCGGACGGATCTACCCTCTATCCGAACCTGAACTTAAAGTTCTCAAGACCTACATTGAGGAGAACCTTAGGAAAGGATTTATCCGTCCGTCTACCTCTCCTGCTGGGGCAGGTATTTTCTTCGTTGAGAAAAAAGACCATTCCTTACGCCCCTGCATAGACTACCGAGATTTGAACAAGGTAACCATTAAGAACCGATATCCGCTACCCCTCATCTCGGAACTGTTTATAAGATTACGTTCAGCACGTGTATTCACAAAACTAGATCTTCGGGGGGCCTACAATTTGGTCCGCATTCGACAAGGAGATGAGTGGAAAACAGCCTTTCGCAACCGATATGGGCACTATGAAAACCTAGTGATGCCCTTCGGGCTATGCAACGCCCCAGCGACGTTTCAACACTTTGCAAATGATATTTTCAGAGACTTTTTGGATCTTTTCGTTATTATTTATCTCGATGATATCTTAATATTTTCATCTTCCTTGGAGGAACACCGACACCACGTCAGACAAGTCTTCTCTCGGTTACGAGCACATAAACTTTTCGCCAAACTGGAGAAGTGTGAATTCGAAAGATCCTCTATAGAGTTCCTAGGTTTTATCATTTCCTCAGACGGAATGTCTATGGACTCTCGCAAGGTCTCTGCGGTATTAGACTGGCCCGTTCCCAACAGTCGTAAGGCTGTACAAAGATTTGTGGGCTTCGCCAACTTTTACCGAAAGTTCATCAAGAATTTCTCTAAGATAATCGCCCCTATCACTGCTCTTACCAGCTCGGTAAAAAGATTCTGCTGGACTTCTGAGGCTCAGCGGGCTTTTTTGGATCTCAAGAATCGTTTTACCTCCGCTCCCATTCTCAAACATCCAGATCCTACACGGCCGTTTGTTCTAGAGGTGGATGCCTCAGAGTATGCCATCGGAGCTGTGCTATCGCAAAGAAACGATGTACAGAGCCTACTTCATCCTATCGCATTTTTCTCTAAAAAGTTATCTTCTTCTGAGCAAAATTACGATGTGGGAGACAGAGAGCTACTTGCGATTAAATCTGCATTCCAAGAATGGCGACACCTGTTGGAGGGGGCGTCTCACCCTATTTTAGTTTTTTCAGATCACAAGAACTTGGAATATTTACGCTCAGCAAAAAGACTCCGACCTCGTCAGGCCAGATGGGCACTCTTCTTTTCCAGATTCAACTTCCACGTTACTTTTAGACCAGGTTCCAAGAATGGCAAAGCGGATGCATTGTCCCGTCTGTTTTCTGCACCCGAGAATGATTCTGCCGCCAGCACTGTCCTTCATGCCTCCAATTTTCTCCTTCTCCAAGCCGATTTGCTTGATAAGATCCAGAACGCCTCCAAGTCTGTGGACAATTTACCTACACATATGGATCGTCGTGGTAATTACCTCATGTCTAATAATAAAATTTTTGTCCCTGAAGACCTGCGCCTCGAGGTACTCAGATTTGTCCATGATCATCCTGTTTCCGGCCACCTGGGGGTTCGCAAGACACTAGAACTTGCTAATAGGAATTTTTTTTGGCCCGGCATGTCAAGGGATTGTATGAAATATGTTACTTCCTGTCAAACATGTGCCAGATTCAAGGATACACATTCCCGACCAATGGGGTTACTTCAACCTCTCCCGGTTCCTGAGAAACCCTGGGAGAGAATTTCCATGGACTTTATTGTGGAACTGCCCAAGTCGGGGGTTTTTTAAAACAATCATGGTAGTGGTTGACGGGTTTACCAAGATGGCTCACTTTATACCCTTGGTGGGGTTACCATCTGCAGCCACAACGGCAGAAGTATTTATTAAAGAGGTCTTTCGGCTTCACGGCTTACCCAGGGAGATAGTGTCTGATCGAGGGTCGCAGTTTACGTCTCGCTTCTGGAGGGCGTTATGTCAGGGACTCCATATTGAGCTCGCCCTGTCCTCTGCTTTTCATCCTCAGACGAATGGGCAAACAGAACGTACTAATCAGACGTTAGAGCAATATATTAGATGTTTTTCCTCTTATTCTCAGGAAGATTGGTCGGCGCTCTTACCCTTAGCAGAGTTCTCTTACAATAATGCGGTACATAGCTCCTCCAAACAGACTCCTTTTTTCGCTAACTATGGATTTCATATTACCACTCTGCCAGGCCTAGCAGAGGTTACGGTTCCTGCAGCTCAGGATAGACTTTCGTTCTTAAAGCATAATTTCGAGTTGCTCCAGCAGACTTTACGGGAGGCTCAAAGGAATTACAAGGGATATGCCGATAAGAGACGGAGAAAGAGTCCTGAATTCAAGCTGGGGGATCTCGTTTGGTTATCCACTCGTAACCTCAGGTTATCGTGTCCCTCCAAGAAGTTGGGCCAAAGGTTTATGGGTCCCTTCCCAATCTTGGAGCAAATTAACTCTGTTACCTTTAAATTGAAGCTGCCTACTAACCTTCGAATCCATCCTGTGTTCCACGTCTCTCTTCTAAAGAAAGTGGTGGAGAATCCGTTTCCGGGTCGTATTGGGGCACCTCCAGAGCCAGTGACAGTACAGGGTGTTGAAGAATTCGAAGTCCAAGCTATTCTCGATTCCAGGTATCGAAGAGGTCGCTTGCAGTATTTGGTCCAGTGGAAGGGCTATACGCCTGAGGACAATTCCTGGGAATCTTCAACCAATGTCCATGCTCCTCAACTGATTCGGGCCTTCCATAAGAAATTTCCAGGGAAACCTGCGTCTGGGCGCATCCGGAGGCCGCGCCTTGGGAGGGGGCAATGTCAGGTACCTGGTCGTTCGCCTAAGGTAGGCGCGCGTCCGATCGCCAGCGCACGTTCCGACGGCCGCGCGCGCTCCGTCGCTCGCGCACGTATTGACGCCGGCGTGCGTCGTGACGCCCGCGCGCGCGTTAACGCCGGCGCGCGTCTTGACGCCGGCGCACGTCTTGACGCCGGCGCGCGTCATGACGCCGGCGCACGTCTTGACGCCGGCGCGCGTCATGACGCCGGCGCAGGCGCATTGCGCTCAAAAGGACGCCAAAGGCCTACCAGCATTGCGAAGTGATCGTTTCCTTGTGAAAGACGCCAAGCTTGTTTCCTGTGATTGCCTATTTGACTCTCTGACCCGGCCTGACTCTCGATCTTGAAAACTTGCTGCCTGTACCGACTTCCCGCCTGTCCGACCTCGCTTTTGCCTGCCGATTTTGCTCTGACGTTCCGGTTCGGCACTCCTGCCACTCCTCCACTTGGTTCAAGTCCTGTTCCATCCTCAGTGGCTGTGATCCTTAGTGGGAGGTGTAGGAGAGGTCCTTCCTCTACGAGTTCTTCCAGTGACGCGCCCGGCTTGTCCTGACACAGGCACAGGAATGTGGCTTTACTCAGGCTAAAAGCTATGCCTGTTAGAGCAGCTATAATATTAACAATTTTAACAAATTAATACATACCACAGTTTGGAGGTAACAAACCTTTCAGGTAATTTGTTTAGCTTATAAAGGATTACACTTTACAGTAAAAAAAAATATGAAAATTACATTAATAGTTGACCTAAATGTTGAGACAGACTTCTCAATATATTACATAATTTCTGGTGCACAGTTTGCCCAGGTGCAGTAACCCAAAGCAACCAATTGGCACATAGAATTCACTGGTCACCTATTTGTTTTTATTTTTGAACTATCTATATCTTCATTTTAAATAGTATTTGCTATTGTTATATGGATGTTTACTATATTTTTTATTTTACTATACACTTTTTGGGCTAATGTTATCATATTGTTAATGAATTTACCTTATTAAACCATAGTTAAAAAAAAAAACACAATATGGCTGTGCTGTGACACACCTAACAACTTCATAGCTTCATGGTCACATCTTGCCACTAATAGTATCTAGCAAGGCTGCATATTCAAGTTAAATGATGCCTTATTAAATAAAGGCACTTGAGTCAAAAAGTGTTCTAATTCGATGCACAAGGTGCCAGTCAGTCCATGCTGATCCTTCTTGTGAAACTCACACAGAATCTCTAGGGTAGCTCCAGGGTTCACATGCCTACACTTATACAGTGCACTTGTGTCTAAATAATCAGATGCAGAACTCATTTTTGATGGTGATACAATCATGAAAAATAGCTTGCATTTTAAGTTATAGATTAATTTTTATCTCCAGTTTCAAATTTTTGACAAGATTCTTACACGTTTGTAACTATTATATCATAGGTGGATTTTCAATAAGGCTAGGGGAGGCTAAGCCTCCCCAAACCTGCTTGGCACCTTAAAAAAACAAAACAAAAAAACCCTCACTCCGTTTCTGCACTGTCCTGCAACTCTTCTGTTCCTGCAAGCTCCAGTTCTGCTGTGCTCCGACTGGATCTTTCTTCTTGTGGATTCTCCAATCAAAGCACAGCTTTCTTGACAGACCGTAAAATTGACCAATCAAAGCACAGATGCACACAGGGATCGGGAGATTTTGCAAACTGAAGGCAGTGCAGAAATGAAGACTGAAAAGAAGAATCTGCAGCTGTAACTTTACCTGAGAACCAACTCTCAACTTTTGCTGCAGATTTCATCCCACTCCCACAGGTAATATACACAGGCACTATACACAGGCGCTATACACAGGCGCTATACACAGGCGATATACACGGGTACTCTACACAGGTACTATACGCGGGTACTATACACAGGTACTATACACAGTTGCTATAAACAGGCACTATACACAGGCACTATACACAGGCACTATACTCAGGTACTATACGCAGGCACTATACGCAGGTACTATACAGTTCTAAAGGTTGAATCACTAGTTGAAATTAAATTGTTTTTTTGCCTGACCTGACATTTTTAATATCCCTATCCCTACCCTAACAGATGGATGGAAAGTTAACTCTTTCCCCCGAAAAAGCTCATTGTGCTTTTATATATTTGTTGTTTTTTGCACTTACTATTTTGTTTTTTACTTTTGTCGTTGTTTGTTCATTTCTAGTTAGTTACAGTGGAGCCAAGGTTGTGTATTGGTGCCAGTGTTATAGTGCCAGGGCCTGAATATCTGCCATCAGTACCCACTGCTTCTCATGGCATGTAATGTGCTGGTTTTGTAAATACAGACTGCGTTTCACTTTATATAATGTGCCTGGGGTGTCAGTACCCACTGCCTCTCTCTCTATAAAACTAACTTAAACACATCTAAAGGGGAGGTTCACTTTTAAGTTAACTTTTAGTATGTTATAGAATGGCCTATTCCTAGCAACTTTGCAACTGGTCTTCCTAATTAATTTTTTTATAGTTCTTGAATAATTTGCCTTTCTCTTCTGCCTCTTTTCAGCTTTCAAATCGGGGTCGCTGACCCGGGCAACCAAAAAGTATTTCCTTATTATTGTGATTTTCTATTACTTATTTTTCCATACAGGCCCCTTAACTATTCATATTCCCGTCTCTTGTTTAAACCACTACCTGGTTGCTAGGGTAAATAACTAAAAAACCATTAAAAAGAAAAGAGGACCAATTGCAAATTGTTTCAAAATATCAATGTCTACCTTATATTAAAAAGGAATTTAAAGGTGACCTACCCCTTTAAGCTAACTGATCTCAAACACAAATGGATAGAGAACCCCTCATAGAAGTGCACCTATGAATACTTTTATATCATAAGTAATTTAGGGTAAAAAATACACTCCCACCCGCACTTTTCCGCAGTATCTCTGGGAGTCAGTGGGAACCGCAAGAGGTAGTTGGGAGGTTCATTTTTTAAACCAGCAGCTAATCCACTAAGTCTCACATTAGCTGTAGGTCAGTCTCTGTATGGCCCATCTTTAGCCTCCCCAAACAAAAAAGTCACCCTCCGCCTATGTATATGTTTATAACATGTTTATCAGTTTGGTTTCATTGCCAGTATCAGATGTGATAAGCCTAAATAAAGTAAGTTTTGCTTTCTTTTTATTCTTCTTGTTAGCATTATGCATTTGAGTATCTGAGTCCTGCATCTATGATGAATATAATGACACATCTTGATTCAACTACCTGAAGTGTATTTAGTGGTTACTGGTGAGGGACCAAAGGAATTTGCACATAATTAAACCATTCTAACAACCCCTGCTGCTTAAAAATTTAAGTATTACTGGAGCTGAATAAAAAGTTCAATACAAAGATTAAAAAAAAAACTTCCTCTCTGATCAAAACTTGCAAAAGCAGTTCCATCTAAATTTAAGCCAAAGACCATGACAATCCATATCCTTTTGGTATTTTACTTACTTAGAAGTGCAAATGAGCTGAAACGCCACAAGAAAGTTTTGCTCTTTTGATATTTAGCAAAGCAGCTATGCTGGAGGGTACGCAACTGGTGATTTAAACCATTTTAACAGCAAATGATCACAGGAGAAATTGCAGAATACGTGTGAAGTGATATCATAAAAAATAAGGAAAGAAGACCATTTAACGAGGAAATGAATATATTTGGTTCAAGCATATCACCCTACGGTAGCACAGTATTATCTGGGTTGTACTGTGTTATCATTATAAAGGCTGTATTAGCAAGCTATTCTGATTATTGAAGGTGTGACAAGTGTAAAAAATGCATCAAAGAAGAAGTATGGGATCACTTAATCTGAAACCCAATATTCGAAAAGTTCCAAATTAAGGGAAAGCCCTCTCCCACAGAGTCAATTTTTAGAGTTCACTATTTGATAATTATGCCTCTAAATATCCCATATAATTGAATAAGATTGGTGTAATTTTTCTGTGGTGATAAATCTTCCATATATTCTGTAAGATTTCCCTTATTCCTATTATCAATATGTACAGTATTTAAATGCCTCCAACATATTCTGTAGTGCTAACATTGTCTTTTAAACTTTTTTTTCTATAGCATACTGGCGGGTTTTATGACTCATTTAAGAACTACAGCGTATGTAAAAGAGATCTATTAATAACTTAATTAAGTCAAATTAGAAAATGCTTTTGTTGTATAATCTCTAAATTGATTGTTATCCATATACACATTTCCAAGATTCCATAATTTATACTGTACACTAGTAGTATATGTGGCACAATATCAAAGGCATTAAAAATATAACTGATTTCTATTAAAGGAGCCATATCATAAAAAATTGAAGAACATACCAGTGAATTATACTCCTCTAGACATAGAAGGATTGTGCTTAACAAAATTGTATTTCGGACTGATTTATTGAGAAATTCCACCAAAACCCCACTAGTCCCATCCATCTGTTCCACTTCCTGCTGGCTGAATTCTCTGGATGTGGAGGGGAGTCGGCAGCTCTCAGTACAGGCACTGTAGGTTAGGAACCAATCAGCAGCTAGGCTGACCTGCTAGGGTACTGAAGCCTGTCTTTGCTTTTGTCAGTGCAGGGCTGTGATTGGCTATTCCCCTCCTGCTGTTCTTCTGGCAGGGACTGTTAGGACACGCCCACCCTTTATTTGAAATGGGGCAGAGAACTGATAGGATCTATAGGGAGCTCCAATAAAGGGGACATTTTTACAGATAGGATTAATGTTTAGCCCAAAGTGAAACCAGCACCTTATATTATTCAGAATTGCCTACAAAATTAGGTTTTTTTTCCATTTATCCAATATGACTCCTTTAAAAATATTCTTGTAAAAAAAACCTTTACAACTCTTGCCTACTACAGATGTCAAACTTATAACTTAATAGCAACACATCTAAAGTAAAAATAAGCACTCTTAGGACTAAGTACAGGTATTGGATGCCTTATTCATTAATCCATTATCCAGAAAGCTCTGAAATAAGGGAAGACAATCTCCCATGTTCGTGATTTCTTTTTTCTCTGTAATAATAAAATTATATTTTATACATGGTGTTAACTGCATGAATCCATATTGGTGGCAAAAACAATTCTACTGGGGTTATTTAATGTTTAAATGATTTAAGCAGACTTAAGGTAGGTGATTCAAATTAAGGCTCTTTGCCTTAAAGGAACAGTAACACCAAAAAATGAAAGAGCTTTAAAGTAATAAAAATATAATGCACTGTTGCCCTGCACTGGTAAAACTGGTGTGTTTGCTACAGTAACACTACTATAGTTTATATAAATAAGCTGCTGTGTAGCCACGGAGGCAGCCATTCAAGCTGGAAAAAAGGAGAAAAGGCACAGGTTACATAGCAGATAACAGATAAAACACTATTGTATTCTACAGAACTTATCTGTTATCTGCTATGTGCCTGTGCCTTTTCTCCTTTGAATGGCTGCCTCCATGGCTACATAGCAGCTTATTTATATAAATGATAGTAGACTTTCTGAAGTAAACACACAACTTTTACCAGTGCAGGGCAACAGCACATAATATTTTAGTTACTCTTATACACTTTCATTTTTTGGTGTTACTGTTCCTTTAAGGCTACTAAAAATATTTTATTTATGCTAGATTCATTATTATTGTGCAAATATGCAAAAGACAAAGAAATGCTTGTTTAAATATGATTCTAGTTAAAAAGATATAGCTGTATTTTAGCATTTCTGGATAACTGGTTCCTGGATAATAGATGCCGTATTTTAAAATATAATATATCACTAACATAGTAATAATGCCATTATAGAACTTTAAGGAATTGTTCTATTCATTTCTATTCTTTATTTGAATGCTTAAGTGAACATTAAGTGAACATGTTTTTATTGTTCCATTAACTACATGCATTCCTATTTTCTGTTTATGATTTACCCATAATGCTTCAGTCTCCACCTACTTCATACATTATATTAAACTTATGCAGGAGGACTGTTTTTCATCAAAAAGAATGCATTTTTTCATGGCTAAGCTAGCAAAGACTAATTCTAAATATAATGGAACACATCTATTAACAGCATGTTTCCAACTACCAGTGCTGAAACAAAACATCTCACAGGAAAAGTAGACCCCTTATGTTGAAAGAGGTCTACACTAGTGCTGAGCAAAATTTTTCTCCAGGGATGGATTTGCGGAGAATTTCCATGTTTTGCCATTGGCGAATTCTTCTGTGATAAGGGTGCAAAAATTTGCCACAGAAAAATTTGACATGCCTCAAAAAAAATGACGCACACCAAAAAAAAAAAATTTGTTGCACGTGTCATTTTTTATGCAGTTTTTTTGCATTTTGATAATTTTTTTCAGTGTTTCGAACAGATTCGCTCATCACTAATCTACGCGAAAAGACTAATTTACTAATGTAGCAAATGTTGTCAAATGCACTTTTTAATAGTAATGTATATTTAAATACATTTCTATTGTCTATTTACTATCATTTGCTATGCTTATTCAATATTTTTTGGGATACAACACTATTTTTATATCAGGCCCTTTTGTGATTATTTAAAAAATGGTTTATATTGCTTCCTTAAATGCCAAAGGCCTTAATATCTATCAAAGAAAAATAATAGCATTGAATTTGACCAAGAAAGCTAATTTTGGCTTATTATGTTTATTATTGACATATTATGTTTAGAAGAGACCCGTTTTTATATTAAAATAATTTGCCCATTGAGTAGTAGAGGAGTGCCCAGAAGCTAAAGATATGTTGTTGTTTTTTTTACTATATTTTTATTAGGATTTCAAGACAAAACAATTTTCATGACCAAAAGTTATTTTACACAATAACTATAACATTAAAAAAATGATGAAAATAACTTGCACGTGTTATTTTTTTATGCGTTTTTTTTTTTGCCTTTCGATAATTTTTTTTTCAACTTTATTTAGACATCTTGACCAATTTTCATATTTTAGTTCCATATTATATTATACATGCATACATATCAAAGCCTTTTATTGAATTATATTGATGCTTATATACTTTAGTGCTTAGTTTCTCTTCTCTGATCTTACTAAGGGCTACATTCATCAAATCACGAGTTTGAATCCCAAAATGGGTAAAATTTGGATTGGATACGATAATTTCTGATGATCGCAAATATCACGAAAATGCTTACGAAAAGTCGGAATAGTCACGATAATATAGAATTGGCGCTCTGAAAGTCACAAAATTTTCGTACCGAAAGATTGTAAACAGCGGGAAAACCTTCTGTGCATGATTTTGGAAGTCTCCCATAGGAATCAATGGCACTCTGCAGCTCCAACCTGGCCCAAGGAAAGTCACAATACCGAAGCTTGAATGAATCCGAAACTTTCGTACTCGGCACGAAAATACGATTTTGTTGCAAAATTTTGTCACAAGGTACGAAATTGTTCCGAAAGGTACAAAATTGTTGCAGAAAATACGCTCGGAGCGTTTGTACATTAATAAATGTCTCCCTAAGTGTCTAAGAAGTAAGTGTCAGAAGTGAATTCTATATTTTAATAGTTGTAAAATGTAATGCATAACTATAAGTTGTGATGTGCGGTTAACAGTAACCATATTTCCTTATGAAGAAAGCTTGTTTCTATTTTGATTTAAAACATGTGTGGGGCATATTCTTTGTATGAATTTTAAAGCACACTCGTATACATATGTGTGTATGTTTAATTGTAGTTTAAAGAAAAGTAGTGAAGAAAGCAAAACCTTTTAAATATATTAACAAGGACTTTTACCTTCCTTAAAACTGACTCTTATCCCAGAGAGATGCAAATATTCTCCTGTAAGAATCATTCTTTGCTATGTAAGTCATTTTGTTGTTATCTAACGTATTGGGATTACTGTACAATTTTTCTTTCCAAATCTCAGAAGGAGAAATATAGTGATGTTGAGAGCTAGATATAAATTGTTTAAAGCCCTTGGCAACAACTTTATGAAACCAAAAAGTATAGTGTATATCAAGTGTAAACAGATCAGAGATGATGTACACTAAAAGATGCTCTTGCACAAGTTAGGAGAGTGGCCCTGGAGGATAGGAAAAAGTTGTATCATGTAGTGCTGCTCTAAGAATCCATTGATATGGCTACTGGGTTATATCTTTCATCATGTTTTAACTATTGGTAATGTGCTCATAAATTCTAAAAAAGTTATAGCCCTAAAACATTTGGATATAGTTACATAGTTACATAGTTACATAGGGTTGAAAAAAGACCATTGTCCATCAAGTTCAACCCATCCGAGTAAACCCAGCACACAACCTATACTAACCAATCTATACACTCACATACATAAACTATATATATACAACCAGTAATACTAACTGTAGATATTAGTATCACAATAGCCTTGGATATTCTGCTTGTTCAAAAACTCATCCAGGCCCCTCTTAAAGGCATTAACAGAGTCTGCCATTACCACATCACTAGGAAGGGCATTCCACAGCCTCACTGCTCTCACCGTGAAAAACCACCTACGCTGCTTCAAATGGAAGCTCTGTTCCTCTAATCTATAGGGGTGACCTCTGGTGCGCTGATTGTTTTTATGGGAAAAAAGAACATCCCCCAACTGCCTATAATCCCCTCTAATGTACTTGTACAGAGTAATCATGTCCCCTCGCAAGCGCCTCTTTTCCAGAGAAAACAACCCCAACCTCGACAGTCTAACCTCATAGCTTAAATCTTCCATCCCCTTTACCAGTTTAGTTGCACGTCTCTGCACTCTCTCCAGCTCATTAATATCCTTCTTAAGGACTGGAGCCCAAAACTGCACCGCATACTCAAGGTGAGGCCTTACCAGGGACCTATAAAGCGGCAAAAATATGTCCTCATCCCTTGAGTCAATGCCCTTTTTTATACAAGACAGCACTTTATTTGCTGTAGTAGCCACAGAATGACACTGCCTGGAATTAGACAACTTATGATCTACAAAAACCCCTAGATCCTTCTCCATTAAGGATGCCCCCAACACACTACCATTCAGTAGATAGTTTGCGTTTATATTATTCCTACCAAAGTGCATAACTTTGCACTTGTCAACATTGAACCTCATTTTCCAGTTTGCTGCCCAGTTTTCCAATTTTGTCAAATCGCTCTGCAAAGCGGCAGCATCCTGCATGGAACTTATAGTTTTGCACAATTTAGTGTCATCAGCAAAAATAGAAACAGTACTCTCTATGCCCACCTCCAGGTCATTAATAAACAAGTTAAAAAGCAAAGGACCAAGGACTGACCCCTGCGGTACTCCACTAACCACACTGGCCCAATTAGAAAATGTTCCATTTACCACCACTCTTTGTACTCTATCCTTCAGCCAGTTTTCTATCCAATTACAAATATTATGTTCTAGGCCAATATTCCTCAATTTGATCATTAACCTTCTGTGAGGTACTGTATCAAACGCTTTAGCAAAATCTAAGTAGATGACATCAACTGCCATTCCAGCATCAAGGTTCCTGCTCACCTCCTCATAAAAGACAACTAAATTAGTCTGGCAAGATCTGTTACGCATAAAACCATGCTGGCACAAACTAATAGTATTGTGAACTGCAATGTATTCAACTATCCTATCCCTTATTACCCCTTCCAGAAGCTTTCCTACTACTGATGTCAGACTAACAGGCCTATAGTTTTCAGGCTGAGAACGAGATCCCTTTTTAAATAACGGCACCACATTAGCAATCCGCCAGTCTCTCGGCACCATGCCAAACCTCAACGAATCCTGAAAAATTATGTGAAGAGGCTTGGCAATCACAGCGCTCAGCTCATTTAATACCCTGGGATGAATCCCATCCGGCCCTGGACCTTTGTTTACCTTTACATGTTCAAGTCTCTTTTGAATTTCCTCCTGAGTGACCCACGCGTCAGTAGCTAAATTACTAGCACTGGGCATATTAAAAGGGAAGCCTTCATTGGATGAAGCCAACAGGTTATGGAAGGTATATATCTTCTTTTATATCACTTTTCTAGCAGTTAGGGCATACTACAAAACCTTACCTCTATCACTATTTGATTTTCAGTAAAGGTTCTAGTTTAACCAATTGCCTACAACCCCTCTTAGTTCTTTTGGAATTACCCTGTAAAAGGTCGTCTACAGTAATGACCTAATCTGGCAAAAAAAAAAAAAAATTGTGAAATGCATTGAAACAAATTTTAGGAGTGCAACATTTTTTATGCAAAATCTTACTCCAAATGCATTTAAGTCAATAGGCATTTTTTTTTGTGGCGACTTTTTTGTCTCAGTGACATTTTTCTTGGCGACTTTTTTGTCACACTTTTGGCAACTTTTTTGTCACACTTTTGGCAACTTTTTTGTCACACTCTTGGCAACTTTTTTGTCACACTCTTGGCAACTTTTTTGTCACACTCTTGGCAACTTTTTTGTCACACTCTTGGCAACTTTTTTGTCACACTTTTGGCAACTTTTTTATCACACTCTTGGCAACTTTTTTGTCACACTCTTGGCAACTTTTTTGTCACACTTTTGGCAACTTTTTTGTCACACTCTTGGCAACTTTTTTGTCAATGGGTGTGTCATGATCACGCCACTCTCAGACGCACATGACACCGGGATGGGGAAAAAGGGGTTACACTCAGTTACCTTTCACCCAGGTTAGACTAACATCAGACACACCCAAACACACCACCACCCGAAAATAACTATTTGCTGCCACCATCTATCATTAACAGGCGATAGAAACCTAATACACAAATGTATCACACACTCCCTCTTACTATAAGTAGGGTTAGCTTTCACTAATTCAACAAGCACTCTAGCAGCCAAAGGGTTAAATTACAGTCAAAACACTCTCCTGCTAGCAGTCACCTAGTTAGTTAGCATTTACACAGACAACTTGCCCTCCACAGTTGCAGACACAAGGTTATAACATTCTAGGCCCAAGCTAACTGAACACGCACAGGCTGCTGTAACCAAACAATGGAAAACATTGGAAAATTTTTGGGCAACAATCCCTGTACAAAACATTCTATGGAATAAGGACATTCATTCTAAAGTATACGTGGGCAACAATCCCCAGATTCAAGCCTTAACTACATTTTGGAGACGGTTCAATCCGAAATACAATCTGGTTCCTTATCCCTCTCCAATGATTCCATTAAGCTTAAACCCGGAATACCCTCCTGGCTTAATAGACAACGGCCTCCCATCTGCCTTTGGATTACAAAACCTACAATTGCATCATGTGCTGGACCCCCCAGGCCAATCTTCCATGATAAAAGTTAACACATCATTATGGAGCAACAGAGACCATTGGAGACATACCCAAATAAAACACTACCTATACAAGAACCCTAACCTACAACAAGCAAACAGAACCCCCACGGACTTTGAAAAATTGTGCGACTCTAAAATACCTAACAATCACTTGATTTCACGGCTCTATAAATTGGTACTATCAAAAAAATATCCCAACTTACCTTACTTCACACGTGCCTGGAACGAAGAGCTCCAACTAGACCTACAGGAGGAAGAATGGAGAAAGATTTTCAGACTTATAGCTAAATGTTCCATTATTAACAGATATCAGGAAAATGCATACAAGATCCTCTCAAAATGGTATAGGACCCCATCCCAACTCTACCAAATGGGTTTATTACCAAATGATAAATGTTGGAGATGCCACACTGACCAGGGATCTATATCCCATATTTGGTTTACCTGCCCAGTTTTATCCCACTTTTGGAATACTGTACAAATAACATGCCAAGATATCCTGGGCTGCCAGATAACACTTACCCCTCAATTAGTACTCCTACACCGTACTGATATGCCTGAATACATTTTTAAACGCAGTCTTTTATTACCAATGCTGCTTGCAGCAAAGATTTTAATTCCGAGACATTGGAGGGATATTAACCCACCTACTATAGAAGAATGGCTCACTGCTATAAAAGACATATATATAATGGAGGAGATTACCTCCTCGCTACAAGAGAAACAACAGGAGTTTGTGATGACCTGGCAACCCTGGGTATCTTACCTACAATCCCGTAATGCATTGTGAATTGATATTAACATTACAATTGTACCCCTATGAGACGTCTACCACTTACCATATATGTGCCAGCCAGCTCCAGCCTTAGGCTTCCTATTTCTTTCAGCTTTCTCTTTTTCTTTCTTTTCTTCATCTCTCTCTGTCTGTCCCACACATGGCTTCCCTTCTTTTTCCTCCATAGGTAGTCCATGGCTCTTCCAACCACCTCCTTGTGCTATACAAGATTCTTGCTCTCTGTTTCCCTTCTTCTCTTTTTACCTTCTTTTTTTGTACTACTATAATTTGATCTATATTTGCAATTATCCTAGTATGCAAGAATTATTATAAATGTAATTGTAACAATTATTATGCAACTTCAATAAAGTCTTGTTGAAAACATTCTAGGCCCAAGCATTTATACCAGGTACGTGAGTCTTAGAGCCAAAGCACATAACTTATTAAATTTTATATTTAATATTACAAAGGTAAACAGTGCATTTAACAAGATTTTACAAAAAGAGACATTGACATACAAACAGTAAATAAAACAAAAGGGAATAAAACACAGAGAAACCCTATGTACATTACCGAGTAAGGAATTTCCAAGAGTCCTCCTTGAGGTAAGAGTTTGAAAACCTGAGCTCACACCCCAACAGAATTGGGACCTCAAAATTTGAGCTAATCAGTACCTGGGTCTATTGATCTTTTATCCCCTGCTGGGACCCTTCCTCATTACCGTATGCATGAGGAGGTAGTGCCCAGGAACTTGTCCCTTGGTACCCCCTGTAGAGGGCTGCAATTCTCAGGCCAGTTGCTGTCATATAATATTGGCACTTGCCAGTACCCAATATTATTATGAAAATATGGGCTTGCTTTAACCCATATATGGGTGATCAGAATGATACCAAACATGAGGGGAGTCTCATGTCCCAGTCCCCCCAGAAACTAACGCTCCTAAGTGGTGGGTATAGGCTGTCCCTGTTTGGTATCATTAGGAAGAATGGGACTTCCTCATAACCAATAAGTAATTTATGAGGATGTGAACCCTAAAGCAAAGGAGACATGGACCCCTTTCTATAATCTTTTCTCATAGCTGCTCCCTCCTGCTGTTCTTAGGTCCACAATTGCCCTTTTTTGATCAACAAATCAAAGAAACCAAAGGCCTCAGCTTTCCTGCCCCAGATGGCCTGACTCTGAATTGTCTGATGACCCAGATGAATTTGTCACGTTCCACAGTGACAAAAATCAATATGCACGTTGTTGCATATTTAATTAATTAAGGGTCTTGGTGGACACAAAGCCAAATGCTGCCAAGTTTAACTATGAACATGCCAGGGTAATACTATGCTGACAGGGTGTTTTTTCTCACTATTAAGGTCAGTGGGTCATTTCTTTGTGGTGACTTTTATCTCACCAAAAATGTTTTCACTGCAAATTTCCCCCCCAGCTTTGCGAAAAAATTAGCCAATGATGAAATGTGGAATTTTGCTGCGAATCCATGCCTGGCAAACACAATTTGCTCACCAATAGTTATCAATGCACAATTTTATTTTCCTCTGATCTTTCTTTATTATTGTCTTGATCAGATAATTGAATATCATATAACCTAAAAAAGTTATTATTAAGCACAAATTAAATAGTTGTATTCACACAACATATCTTGGTTTCTTTTAGCAATTATTGGGTAATTTAATCTCTAAGTACAAGTCATTTAAAATCAGAAAGGACCTCCTGTAATTCCATGATAAGCTGTCATCTGTAAACCTATGTGGATTCAATAACCTACTAGACACTATTACCTTACTGAAATATGTGTCCAACAAATCTACTTGCACATAAGTGTCTGTCCACAAATAAGCCACACCCACAACTATAAACCATGCCCACAGTTAAAATAAGCATCGTCCACCAACACTTTCTGTTTGAACCACATTAAAACAAAGCCATTTGCTATTTCCATGTTAATGAAATACTCAGTCCAACAGCAATGAACAATTCACTTTTATACTATCCTGGAAGATATTTTGTGATGAGGAATGCAGTTATTTTTACATACTGTACATTCCTGGTTGAATGGTTGATATAAATGTGAAATGTTAATTGCTGGTGGACTGTGTTTGATTTACTAGTTCGGCAACACCGCTGCCAATTGCACCTCAAATGCTGAGTCATTAAGCTAGTAGTCGCTGTAGAAAATAATCAGTAGAGTAGAGAATAATCAGTGTTAACTCCGGAAATGCTAGTAACCACAGTAGAAGCATTAACCCCAGGAATGCCAATTAAAAAATAGATAATCAGAATTAACCTCAGACTTGCCAGAAATCGCTATAGTAAATGGATAGAGGCATTAACCCGAGACATGCCAGCTAGCAACCCAATTTTTTTTGTTTTATTGTATCTCCCATTTTGCACTTCCTCTTCAGAATATAGCTCCACTTGCCTCTTGAATCTTTTGACAAAGCTCTCCCATTTTTTTTGTGCCCTGACCACAATGACTGCAACAGCTGCCCTAAACTTACCCCTGCCTTAGTAAACCTGTAACAGGTCATCTTAAACAAAAGCTGATGAGTGCACGCTTCTCCCAATACTCTTACCACACTTTCATCTCTTGCTTATTGTACGTCTCCAATAATCATGTATGTATGTGTGTCTGGGGGGGGGGGGAGGGTACAGAACTACTGGGACATAATACCATTTCTTTTTGGTATGAGATTGGTCTCCTTTGGGTGCATCTGTTGCCAAAACATTACAATCTTCTCCTTCCTCAGCCCCCTGTTACAGTTAACTTTAAACAGCAGCCGGCATGAGTGAGCACTTCTCCCAATACAGTGCATGTGGGAGGATTAGACTACAGGCACTCATTCCATGCTGCACACTTAGGGCCATGGCAGACGAGGAGATTAGTCTCCGCGTGACAAATCTCCCTTGTCATGGGCGACTAATCTCCCCAAAATGCCATCCCACTGGCTAGAATGTAAATCGCTGGTGGGATGGCATATGTGACACCGAAATTGCCAAAGTTTCCTCTCAAGGCAACTTCGGCTATTTCGGCAAATCGCCGAGATTTCGGGGAGATTAGTCGCCCGCTACAAGGGAGATTTGTCACGGGTGACTAATCTCCCCGTCTATCACAGCCCTTACCATCTGCTGGTTAATGTTAACTTTTACAGGGGAGGCTGAGCAGGAAATGATTTATTATCGATGGCTATGCTGTGAAAAGATTTACCAGGGGCTAGTGGTAGGGCTTGTTTGTTTCTCCTCCCTCCATTGTGCTGTTCGGAATCGGGAAAATAAGATGGTATTCTGAATCTCAGCATCCTGCCAGACAGGATGCAATTAAGTGGAAAAAAAATAGTTGTGGGTTGCCATACTACTGCATTCAGCCCCAATTCCAGCACTGAGCCACATGTTTTAGTTCAGTCCCAGACAGCCCAGCCCTCACAATATATTAGCTACACTCAATCACTTAACACGACTGCAGAGCTAGAGCTATTTGTTACCGTGCCTGGCCCACCCAGCCAATAGGCTGTAGTCTCATTTGGTGCTCTTTTACAGAATTGGACAGAGCAACTTTCAGTCTTCTAAACAACAGCACAAAAATACAGGAGATTAAAAAAAAAAGTTCCGGGTGTTATCAAGTTTTCTATCCTGGTCACCAGGGTGGAAAACAGTCATTTAAAAAAGCACTGCTTGTTATGTACATTATATCTCTACCCATTTTGATTCACACTGTAAAGGTGAATATGGTTTGATCCGCTGGTTTGGTGAGGCTGCCAAACAAATGGATCGTCTCCCAATATGCCCACCTATGGTGGGTGATATCAGGTTAAT
This sequence comes from Xenopus tropicalis, assembly GCF_000004195.4. NCBI lineage: Eukaryota > Metazoa > Chordata > Amphibia > Anura > Pipidae > Xenopus > Xenopus tropicalis. The sequence goes on from NC_030684.2 coordinate 91,887,828, forward strand.
TTGATCATTTGGTTGATTGAATTAAACTGTGGGTAAATAGGTGGTTGGACCAAGGGCCACATCAACCAGCTAATGCGGCCCCCGATCCAATGGGAAAATTAAACCTGCCCAATCAAAATCTGCCCAATTTTCAGGTAGGCCCATCAGGGGTGCCCATACACAGGCAGATAAGTTGCCGAATCAGTCTAAAGCAGAAATCTGCCCTTGTATAGCCACCTTAAGAGTACCATTCTCTGGTTTGTTTGGTCTAGGACTTGCCATTGTAGGGTATCTGTTATATGTTTGTGAATAAAGAAATATTTTCCTGTTAGTCTAGTATATGAGTGCCTTTTTGGGGGGGTTATATATACTGATGTACAGAAGGATAACACAAAATGGCAAGGTACATGTGTTCGTGTTACAATAGTTAATTCTGATAGCAAACAGATAATTATCCTGAAATAATTTATACTGAATAACACAAGCAGATTCTGTGTTCTAGTAATTTCTGTTACAAATGTTATTTGCATAATTGTAAACTCTATTTGAATAAATAAAATTAATTACTTTACGAACTTCAATTACATACATAGGCAATTTTAGACTCATTAGTTATGATTCTTGGTTGCTATGACAGCAAAGACAGAAAATGAAGAAATTTATATAACACCATATTTCCCCATGCAGGCTTCAATGCATATTTATTACACTACAAGACAAGAATGCTCATTTTTCAGTAAGGTCAAACAGCCCGGGTATTGTGGGTAATATGAAATTCATACAAGGTTGCCAACATTATTTTAATTATTGTATTCATGCAGTGGTTTGTTAAAAAATAAAATATACAATTTCTTGGCACTCACAGATTTTCCTGTTTTTAAGTAAACAAGATCTATTGATGTTGATATAACATTTTTCTATTTGTCTGAGAACATATTTCAAGGACCAGGTTTTAAAAAACAGTATAAATTATTTTGACAATGTACTCACTTGACTCAGTATTGCGTGCACAGAATGTATACATAATACTATTTAAAAAAAAAGGGGGGAAAGTAGGTCAGGTTGAATAAACATTAAAATGTATATGTCTTGTACAGGAGATTGACATACTAGTGCAATCACTCCAGGTAGAATGCAGTTGCTAGGCAACTGACTGAGTTGTCAGGGAAGTCTCTCTTCAGCCCAGGTAGCCCCAGGTTATCTCTGGGAGATGTTTCCTAAAATTATGTTAAGGCCGCAGCAGTAAGAAAGTGTAGGAAGTGATGGCTAAGACATGGGATAGAATGGTCAGAATACAGTATGCACATGAGTAATATCAGCATTTACTAGTTAAATGATGGTAAAAAGTTAAATATAATAGAAAGTACAATATATGTATACAAAGTAGGATACATATAATATTAAAGCACTAAGGTGTGAAAGTTTTGTCTGGAGCAATGGCCTGTGAGGGCTGTGCTCTTTAGCACAAGGGTGCAGAACAGCACTGTCAGGCACAGAGGAAGCCCCTGATGTTGCCTAGTCTGTCTGGCCATGCGCTACTCCCACTTTCCTGAATGCAGAAATGCTGAACAAAGGGAGAAACACTGGTGATTCGAAACCCTTGTCATGCAGCCCCTGCGCTTATAGTTCCAGGGCTTTCCTTTCAGTGCAGTGTATACTTTTTCTCTCTTTTATAGAAGAGGAAAAGTAATGCACGAAGCACAAGCTGTGGGCAATGTTCAAAGTGCAAAAAACTTTCGGTTTGAATAAGTGTTTTGGCTGTATCGTAAGATCAGAACCAACTGAATGGTCAACACTGGTTAAATAGAGCTACACCTTGAGAGTCATAGTCCCTGTAGGTATGATTTATTGAACTGTTTTTCCTCAAGTGTATGCAAATCTACTTATAGAAAGGGTAGACTGATACAATATACATTCAAAAGATTAGGTCACAGGTAGAAGTGATAATTAAGAGGTTAGTAGGGATTGGTCGAGAAAACTTTCCATTTTGTGGTCAAGAAGGAAATTCATTTTGATGCGTTGAGATATTACAGGGTGTCCACTCTTCTAGACTCTGTTTTGTTTACCTTCTACTGAATGGGTTTATAGAAATGCTGAACCTGTTTTGAGCATCAGTTACTATGTAACTATAAGCTGCTTCTTTGAATAAAGTGGCATTAAACCTAATAAGATAGGTAGGGCTCTGGTGCTCTAATTCAGTCCGTGCTTTGTCATTTGAAACAGATCCGTCTGTAGGATTACTTTAACAGTAGAAGCACAGATTAGTAGAAATGTAGTGCCTCATATAAAATAAAAAAATTTTTTTCACTTTGTGTTGCAATTATTTAAAAGGTTCAAATAAAACAATTTTCATTTTGATTTAATCAAAGAGTGAGTTTAGACTATCTAAGAAATCAATGAAGCTAAGAAAAAGAATAGTAACAGTGTTATATTTCATCACGTAATGGCTAGGGTATAGCTTTAATAAATGCATTGTTCAGTATTATTATTATAACATGTACTCCACAAATTCAATTCCAGTAATTACACTTGAGTAGGTAACGTAAAAATGGCATTGTACTTCTTTAACATTATTAGCCTCCAGCAAGGAATTGATTTACTGTAGGGATTAATTTCACATCTTCAGATATTCTTTATGGATAATCTGATTAGTTTATAGCTGTTAAAACAAATGAATGTAGAGAACTTTCAACCCAAAAAGAAAACTCTATTTCGATATTTTACTTATTAAATTAAGATCTAGTTAATCATTATTAAAAATGTATGTTTACTGACAATAACATGCCGTAGCACTTTATGTGCATGCATGTGCCCCAACATAGGTGCCTACACCAATAGCTCATTGCATTGGGGAACATACATGCACATAATGAGCAAGTATCCTAGCTCAATTATTATAAGCATGCTTGTTAAGTAGGATATGTGGACCCGTTGACATAAAATAGCTGGGACACTTACTTTATGCACATGTATGTGTCCCAAAATGAGGTATTTAAACACGGCACTTTTCTATGAGCCACTGTAGTCATTTAGTACAGACAAAGATCCAGCGGGACATTTACCCAACTTTAAGACACTTCATTTTTGGATGTACAACTCACATGGGTGGGACACACCCTTTCTACAGAATTCTTAGAAAAACAACAACATTCCATAAGAGATCACTGCTATGCTCTGCTGTTCCTCATGGAAGACTTAAGTTTCACTTAAGCTTGTACATGTGGTAGACAGGTTTTTGCCATTGTTTTCGAATAAAGGAAAGCCCTAGAGCTACAAGCACAGGGGCTAGATGACAAGGGATCCGAATGACCAGCAGCCAGATTACACTGGTTTCTATTAAGAGATTGTCAGAACTAGATGTACCTGTGATTGGGTGAGACAGAATGATTTAAGGCAGGAAAAAGCTGGGCCGGGGGCAGAAAAAAAAGGGATGTGATGTCAGAAGAAGAAGTTCATTCTCTTATCTTCTGAGCATAGGCGGATTTTCCATAAGGCTAGGGGAGGCTAAGCCTCCCCAAACCTGCTTGGCACATTAAAAAAAACAAAAAAAAAACCTTACTCCGTTTCTGCACTGTCCTGGAAAGCTGTTCTTGCAAGCCCGTTTTGCTGTGCTCCGATTGGATCTTTCTTCTTGTGGATTCTCCAATCAGAGCACAGCTTTCTTGACAGACAGTAAAATTGACCAATCAGAGCACAGATGCACACAGGGATCGGGAGATTTTGCAAAAAGAATCTGCAGAAGAATCTGCAGCTGTAACTTTACCTAAGAACCAATTCTCAACTTTTGCTGCAGATTTCATCCCACAGGTACTATACACAGGTACTATACACAGGTACTATACCCAGGTACTATACACAGGTACTATACACAGGTACTATACAGTTCTAAAGAATCACTAGCTGACATTAAATTGTTTTTTGCCTGACCTGACATCTATAATAATTTATAATCTATCCCCTACCCTAACACATGGAGGGTAAGTTAACTCTTTCCCCTGCAAAAGCTCATTGTGTGTTTGTATATTTGTTGTTGTTTTTTGCACTTACTATTTTTTTTTTTTTTTGTCATTGTTTTGTTCATTTATAGTAAGTTACAGTGGAGCCAATGTTGTGTATCAGTGCCAGTGTTATAGTGCCAGGGCCTGAATATCTGCCATCAGTACCCACTGTGTTTCACTGTATATAATGTGCTGGTTTTGTAAATACGGACTGCGTCTCACTGTATATAATGGGGAGTCAGTACCCACTGCCTTTCTTGCTATAAAACTAACATAAACACATCTAAAGGGGTGGTTTACTTTTAAGTTAACCTTTAGTATGTTATGAAATGGCCTATTCCTAGCAACTTTGCAATTGGTCTTCCTAATTAATTTTTTTTGAATAATTTGCCTCTGTTCTGCCTCTTTCCAGATTTCAAATGGGGGCCAAAAATATTGCTCTGTGAGGCTACAATTTTATTATTATTATAATTTTGTATTACTTATTTTTCCAAGTAGGCCCCTTAACTATTCATATTCCCATCTCTTGTTTAAACCACTACCTGGTTGCTAGGGTAAATAAGACCCTAGCAACCAGATAGCTGCTGAAATACCAAATGGAGAGCTGCTGAACAAAAAGCAAAATAACTGAAAAACCATTAAAAATAAAAGTGAATTCGAATGCAAACTACCCCTTTAAGCTAACTGATCACAAACACAAATGTTTGCAGAACCCCTCACAGAAGTGCGCGTATGAATACTTTTACATCCTAAACATTTTAGGGTAAAAAAAAAGCACCCCCACCCGCACTTTTGTACAGTATCCCTGGAAGTCAGTGGGAACGGCAAGAGGTAGTTGGGAGGTTAATTCTAAATAAGTCTCACATTAGCTGTAGGTCAGTCTGTGTATGGGCCATCTTTAGCCTCCCCAAACAAAAAAGTCACCCTCCGCCTTTGCTTCTGAGCAGGCAGGAACAAACCACCCACCTTCCCCTTTTATTGCATATTTTGCAAAATGCCAGTTACATAGTTACATAGTTACATAGGGTTGAAAAAAGACCAGTGTCCATCAAGTTCAACCCATCCAAGTAGACCCAGCACACCTAACCCACACCTACCAATCTATACACTCACATACATAAACTATAAATACAACCACTAGTACTAACTGTAGATATTAGTATCACAATAGCCTTGGATATTCTGATTGTTCAAGAACTCATCTAGGCCCCTCTTAAAGGCATTAACAGAATCTGCCATTACCACATCTCTAGGAAGGGCATTCCACAACCTCACTGCCCTCACCGTGAAAAACCACCTACGCTGTTTCAAATGGAAGCTCCGTTCCTCTAATCTAAAGGGGTGACCTCTGGTTCGTTGATCGTTTTTATGGGAAAAAAGAACTTCCCCCAACTGCCTATAATCCCCTCTAATGTACTTGTACAGAGTAATCATGTCCCCTCGCAAGCGCCTCTTTTCCAGAGAAAACAACCTCAACCTCGACAGTCTCACCTCATAGTTTAAATCTTCCATCCCCTTTACCAGTTTAGTTGCACGTCTCTGCACTCTCTCCAGCTCATTAATATCCCTCTTAAGGACTGGAGCTCAAAACTGCACCGCATACTCAAGGTGAGGCCTTACCAGGGACCTATAAAGGGGCAAAATTATGTTCTCATCCCTTGAGTCAATGCCCTTTTTTTATACAAGACAGCACTTTATTTGCTTTAGTAGCCACAGAATGACACTGCCGGGAATTAGACAACTTGTTATCAACAAAAACCCCTAGATCCTTCTCCATTAAGGATACCTCCAACACACTACCATTCAGTAGATAGTTTGCGTTTATATTATTCCTACCAAAATGCATAACTTTGCACTTATCAACATTGAACCTCATTTTCCAGTTTGCTGCCCAGTTTTCTAATTTTGTCAAATTGCTCTGCAAAGCGGCAGCATCCTGCATGGAACTTATAGTTTTGCACAATTTTGTGTCATCAGCAAAAATAGAAACAGTACTCTCTATGCCCACCTCCAGGTCATTAATAAACAAGTTAAAAAGCAAAGGAACAAGGACTGACCCCTGCGGTACTCCACTAACCACACTGGTCCAATTAGAAACCACCACCACTCTTTGTACTCTATCCTTCAGCCAGTTCTCTATCCAATTACAAATATTATGTTCTAGGCCAAAATTCCTTAATTTGATCATTAACCTTCTGTGAGGTACTGTATCAAACGCTTTAGCAAAGTCCAAGTAGATGACATCAACTGCCATTCCAGCATCGAGGTTCCTACTCACCTCCTCATAAAAGGCGACTAAATTAGCTTGGCAAGATCTGTTACGCATAAAACCATGCTGGCACAAACTAATAGTATTGTGAACTGCAATGTATTCAAGTACCCCATCCCTTATTACCCCTTCCAAAATTTTTCCTACTACTGATGTCAGACTAACAGGCCTATAGTTTTCAGGCTGAGAACGGGATCCCTTTTTAAATAACGGCACCACATTAGCAATCCGCCAGTCATTCGGCACCATGCCAGACCTCAATGAATCCTGAAAAATTAAGTGAAGAGGTTTGGCAATCACAGCGCTCAGCTCATTTAATACCCTGGGATGAATCCCATCCGGCCCTGGATCTTTGTTTACCTTTACATGTTCAAGTCTTTTTTGAATTTCCTCCCGAGTGACCCATGCATCAGTAGCTAAATTACTAGAACTGGGCATATTAAAAGGGAAGCCTTCATTATCTGGCTCCTCAGATGTATAGACAGATGAAAAATAAGAGTTCAAAATTTCAGCTTTTTCCCCGTTCTCATCAACCAACTTACCCCCCCGTGATAATAAGGTTCCCACCCCTTCTTGCTTCATTTTTTTTTTTTTTACTATTCACATAATTAAAACATAATTTTGGATTCTTTTTACTCCTAGCTGCAATATCCCTTTCCATTTCTATTTTAGCTTGCTTGATAGCTTTTTTGCATGCTTTATTTGCTTCCTTGTACCTGATGAAAGTTTCTGCTGTCCCAGCTAACTTGAATGCTTTAAAAGCACGTTTTTTCTTACCAACCTCGACACTAACACTTTTATTCAGCCATAAAGGTTTTGCTTTGCGATGCCTCTCCTTGCTTAAAGTTGCTTTTTTCTTTATGTTCTCATATTATCTATCAATAATTGAATGCAGATGTTTTCCTTATTGTTTCTGTGTTCAGCATTGTATTAAGTCATGCTAATTCCAAATGCTTGATCCAGGAAATGATTTTGAACACCATCTGGGCCAGGAAGGAATTATTTTCCCTCTTGAATAATAATTGGCACTGGCTTCAAGCTGGGTTTTTTGCCTTCCTCTGGATCAAAACAGTAGATATCTGATAATGCATTTTAAGTTTTATTTGTCACAGCAGCTGTAGTACACAGGAAATTTTAGAATAGGCAAACAGGAGGTTCTCTCCTGTGACTGCACAGTGGATTAATAGATACAGATGCTACGACTGCTTGTGCTAGGTGGCAGCCTGCTTGGATTTCCTATCATTGAGACAATGCAGATTCAGGACTGGCAGCAGGGCTGCCGAACTTCTCTCATGGTGGGACATGCAGCCCTGCTCATAGCAGCGTTTGGGGCCATACTCTCTGTAGGTATAGGCAGCCTAATACTCAGTGGTGGATATACTGACATAGTGCTGATCTCAAATGGCAACTATGGAAGTGTAACTTAGGTCTTTTGTGATGAACAGCAGAGCATAGCAGTGATCTCTTATGGAATGTTGTTGTTTTTCTTACATGTACAAGCACATGTTAACCAGACTAAGAATATGGCCAACTTAGATAATGGCAAATAATTGATTCTGTGTATGAACTAAGAGGTGGTAACTGACTGCTGGTGTTAGGAAACTTGAAATGCACTGGATTATGAACCCATGGTCTCAACAGGGAATATAATAAGTGAGTTATCAATTTGTAGACAATGGTGACTGTTGTGAATGCATTGTAAAATGTATTCTAAAATATATTTTCTTTTTTTCAAGGTTGTTAAGATGATCGACATTGGATACTTTAAGTGCTGGTCCTATGCTATGCATACAAAAATATGTCTTAGAAATGATGAGTGTAGCATGCAATATGTAATCAGAAGCTTTCCAGGTATGTCAGTTCAATCTACTGGTTATTTTACCTATGTTTTTAATAAAACTTTGCTATGTGAATCAACACAACACAGAGTATATATTGAACTGTGCATTGTCCATTGGGCTATATAGATTGGACTTCTACCTTGGACTTAATTTGGACTTTTTATAAGATAATTAGCAATGAGCGAATCTTTCCCGTTTCACTTCGGTGTAAAATTCGCGAAACAACAAGAAAATTCGCAAAACAGTGAAAAATCAGCTAAACGCATTTGTGGCGTGACTCACCCATTTTGATGTGCCTGTGCCCTATTTTGATGTGACCGCACCCAATTTGACATGACTGCTAAACAAGTTTTTCTGCTTCAAATTTCGCAAAACAATTTGCCAAATGCAGAAATTTGCTGCGAATCCATGCCTGCTAAAAAAATGTGCTCATCGCTACAGATAATAATGGCTGTTCAGTGGTGTCAGATTGGGGGTTGGACTTGTTTATCCCACCAATCAATTGGATTAATAACATTTCACAGTCATATATGTTTAGGCTTGAAAAGGGCCCATTAAGGCTCAAAACATTAACTATATGTTTTTGGGCTAAATAAATGTTTCACAGCTTTTTCAAAACTGAATGTGTGCTGCTGGATCTTTGTCTGTATTTAATTATATCCCCAGTGCAGGCTAGGGACCCTCAGTGAGCAGCTACCTTCACAACTGGTTGAGTTACTTGTAAGGGTTGATATATAAGTCTTCAAAAGGACCTGCACTCCAATTTGCAGTAAATCAAGTAGTTTTTATTTTGTGCATCTGATGAACAGATGGATAAAATAAAAACCACTTGATTTACTGCAAATTGGCAAATTGGAGTGCTGGTCCCTGAACATTTTTACCCTGCACCCCCAGCATATCTGCAAGTCCGGATTGGAGTGCGACTGTTCGACACACATTTTATATATATATATAACAGCTGTTTATGCTACTTTGAATACATGTTTTGATTTTTCACAAGAAATCCCGGAGTTGCTGGTCTTTTTTATACTATATATATATATATATATATATATATATACAGTATATACAGTATATACAGTATAAATATATATATATATATATATAGCGAATAGCCATTGGCAAAGGATCCACACTCACAGGACTTACGTTCAAAAAGTACTGACGTTTCGGCTGTGGCAACAGACTTTCTCAAAGATATATATATATATATATATATATATATACACATATATATATACAGGTATAGGACCTGTTATCCAGAATGCTCGGGACCAAGGGTATTCCGGATAAGGGGTCTTTTCGTAATTTGGACCTCTATACCTTAAGTCTACTAAAAAAATCAATAAAACATTAATTAAACCCAATAGGGTTGTTTTGCATCCAGTAAGGGGTAATTATATCTTTGGGTCCTACGGGAGAAAAGCGCTTTACAAATGTTTGTTGTTGTTGTAGTTGGGATCAATTACAAGGTATGGTTTTATTACTACAGAGAAAAATTCTGAATTATTTGATTAAAATGGAGTCTATGGGAGATGGGCTTTCTGTAATTCGGAGCTTTCTGGATAACGGGTTTCCGGATAAGGGATCCCATACCTGTGTATATATATATATAAGAAGAGAAGGAGCAAACCCCACAGCAACCAACTTCCCTAGGTGGTGGTTAGAGTTATTAATAAAAGGACAGAATGCCCCACACAAACAAACAAAAAAGTTTATTAGTCGGAATAGTAAACTTTTTTTTTTTTTTGAAGTCCCGGTGTGTGCAGCATTCTGTCCTTTTATATATATTGTGACATGCAGACTGCCTGTATATGCAATTTTGAGGGAATTAGCAATGGTAGGCAGGTATGCAGAGGATCTGGAGCATAGAGACAGGGACACCACGTCTTCAGGCAAAACACAGGTTTATTTAGGGGCAATTATTCCCAACATCAACATGCAGTTCATGGATATGATTTGTCCTTTCTTCAGGGCTCTCACCTTCCAGGGAAACTCAAACTCAGGGTTCACATTAAGCCTTGCTGACTCCTCTTAGCACTCATCTGCCTGGTCACAACTCCCTCTGCTCCTCGCAGTGGCAGGAGGCCCCCCCAGCTCTTCTGGAAGTTCCTAACACAGGCAGACAACCTTCCTGCCCTTTGGCCCGCTCTGAGAGACCTTACTCAGTGACTCCTGGCACTTCTCTGGGTGACTCCTCATTGGTTACCGCTCCCTCTGCTCCTTGCAGTGGCAGGTGGCACCCCCAGCACCTCTGGGAGTTCCTAACACAGGCAGGCAGCTTTCCTGCTCTGTGCCCCGCTCTGAGAGTGACCTTCCGAGTCAAGAATCAACCTCCAACTCTAACCCCTGTGTAATCATACAGCCCTTTTATCTGCTGCTCACCTGCAGCCTCCCTACAGCTGGCCAATTGAAAATGTTTATTGGAGTACGGAATGGAAGGTCTTTGCTACTTTCCCTCCATTTACTCCAGGGACCTTTTCATATGGCTTTTCCTAAGCCAGTAACAAACACAGCATTACCTGCTGCAAAACCAGGCATTTTACCTGGTACTACTTGTATCCCACCTTCAAAACTGGTGGAAAACACACCAAACAATGATCTTTTCCATTGCACCTCTCACAATATATATATTCATTTTACTCATTTTTAGTGATGTGCGAATCTGTCCCACAATTGTTTTTGCCCGCATCTTATTCTTGTCACCCGTGTCTTTTTTCGTTCGACCATGCCCATTTTTGATGCGACTGCACCCATTTTTGACGTGACTACGCCCATATTTGACGCGACCACAACTGTTTTGCTGCACAACAAATTTTTCCGCTGCAAATTTTCATGGACATTTCACAAACAATTCGCCAATGGCAAAATGCTGGAATTTGGTGCATTCATCATCACTACTCATTTTACTTGCCCACTCATATGCACTTTAGATATTGTATATATAGCACGCGCAAGCTGGATTTTTAGTGACCTAAACGAAATAACCACACATGACACTTTGATGGAGTGGAGAAAGGCCGCAGCTTTTTATGAAGTATTTTATATGCACAACAACCAAAAATCTAGCCAGCTTGTTATCCTTCATAAGCCGCCTATCTTTTTTTTTTTCTTAATTTTAACTTTTTTTTTGAGAATAACATGTTACATAACATATTCAATGATAGTTCAAGTTATGTATGATTACAATAAATTCAAGCCGCCTATCTTATTTAAATCAGTTACAGTGCATATAATTTCATTTATTCAACCACATTCTTTTCTGCAACATAAACCCCCCTTCGCTGCGACACAAATACATATTTTTCTCCATTATTATTATTATTTTTTTTTTAGGGTGGGTAGGTGGCTGAGAGGAACACCTTGAGCAGTTTCCTTTGAAGAAAGGTAAGAACCCTGCCCCAGATCCCCTTTTATACCCCTGACAATAGTACCACCTGACCTGCCTAGTTCCCCTAAGCCTATCACTTATCAGCCTACTACTGTAGTTTAAACACCTGCAAAATTAATAGCCTACAGGCCTAACCAAATCAAAAACGCATTTGAATCCCCCCAAAATTAACCCAAGTATTGCTGAGAAGAATAACGAATATACCTTATACTAGCTGCTGTTCCATGCACACCTAGGGCCAAATAAGTCCCTAATTGTTTAAGGTTAAAGAGAGTAAGTTAAGTTGATCTTGTAGAGATAATTTTACACTAACACATAATGAATACCTTACTGCTGTTAGGGAAATGGAATGCTTGTGTATCTTCCCTTATCTCTCTTTTTATTCAAATGTATTGTTTGTCTTAGAAACCAGAGCACCCCTCTCATAAAGGGGTTAGTGTAGCTCAAGTAATAATTTGTCCCATTTATACATATATGTGTGGTTAACAGATTCAGCATCCACTTTGCTTGGTGGAGAACCTGCCTGTAGACCTTGCATTAATGCATGTATGTGTTTTATTCACCAGAACAGGTTTGGTGGCCATAAGTTGTTGGCAACACATATGTACCTTTATGAATAGCAGAAAAGAATGCTCAGTTTTGTGCTTTGCATTTACTTAAATAAGGCTTCAAGTTTGTATGATTGTGACCCAGTTCTAATTTTCACTTCCTTGATCCTTTACCACCCCCCTTATTAAAAATGAAAGGGCATAGTGACAAATAATACGGTTATTTATTTTTCTCCTGCATGATTTAAGAAATGCAGTTAAAGCAAACCTAAAATGATCATTGTTTTACCATTAATACATTTATAACAACACTTAAGTACCAACTGGGTACGGTGTTACTGTATTACGAGTGGCTATGCAGGAAAAAATAGGATGGTACTGCACACTTGTGAATAATATATTTCTACAGAAGGAAAGGTTTGTGAGTCACTATTATAGAGGAAAATATGCAGCTGCAATACATTCGTGTTGAGCATTCCTGTAACCTAAGTTTGGATTCTTCCCATGAGCTCTTTATAGAGTTATTTATTTTTGCTACAGCTGAACAGCTGGAAACAGAAAAATATGCTTCTGTTGTAAAAAAATCAATATGATTACCTCTTTGCCACAGGGCTACATCCATCTACAGCATCCTGGCCAACTTCTTTAAGCCATTTTCTCACATAGTGCTGCATTGCAGGTAGTGATTTTTAAGGTAAACAATGCTCATGCCATCATTAAGAATTCACAATGTACATAAGCAATTCTCTTTGAAACAAGGTAATGCCGCAGTGAGTGAAACGTTAGTGTGATAATTAACCAGATTTTTATATTCTGCTTGCATATGTGAAGAATCGTAACCGCCTTTGTAATGCTCTGCTTTCATCATGCTGTAGAGTGGCAAAATGAAATCTCATATTTTTGGTTTTCATCTGATTACAAGAGCTTTATGTCTTAAACTGGTTAGGCATATTAGTGTCCTTTTGGTAGACAATGGTCGTTTAAAAGGAAGAGTTTATGTTTTACAACACAAATTTGCTACTGCTTACATATCAACTCATGTATAGTGTAAGAAATCTACTTTTCTAGGAATGTGCAAGTATAGCGCAGCTTCCAAAGTTCTATGTAATACATAGCAACCAGATATATATTTGCTTTATTTTTTATAGTAACAATTAAGTGGAAAAAATGAAAAACATAAGCAGACAAAGCTATTTGCCTGCATTCCCATTGTGCTCTGAAGAGCTGCGATCAACATTACAAAGTATAAAAGACCCCTACAGCTTTACTTGCCAGTTGAGACTGATTTCCTCATGCAGGTTTTAGTATGGCCAGGCATCTAAGCCCCACATGTCACTAACAGCAGTGCTCAATGCCAGAACCAATTGACGTATGTGATACCATTTAATTTCTCTTGATCTGACTGGTGTGCTGCAGTATCCCTTTAATGTCCTGAGGTCTATCCTCAGACATCAGAAACAGTGCTGGTTAAGAAGTTTTTAGGAGTCATTTCCTCAAATTTAGATTCACAGAATTTTTACTTGTAAGTATCTGTAAAATTTGCCATTTATGTTGCAGACCTTTTTCATCAGTGTTGTAGTTGTATTGTACATATTTACTCATAAAAATTGACAATATTATTGCATAAACAATTTTCAATAGCATACCAAGATAAAACAGATAACATTTTGTGAAATGTAAACAGTTTTCTACACCAATTTTTATCTTCAGTACAAGCTCTTCTATAGTTCCTTTGGAATGTTATGTGAGTAGTTTTGCTAATGCTTTTCTCTTCTTTGGCTTTACACTCTTTGCCTAAATAATTTTACTGAGCAAAATAGCTCTGTCTTGCTTATATATCTTTGAACTTACAATGTCAGCCTCAAAGTCATTATTAAAAAGTTAGAAATTAAATGGCCAAGGACCGAACCCTGGTGTATTTCACTAACTACATTAGTCTGTTTAGAAAATGTTCCATTTATCATCACTCCTTGTAATCTATCCTTCAGCTAGTTCTCTGTCCAGTTTCAAATATTATGTTCTAGGCCAATTTTACTTAATTTAATTTGGTGTAGTACTGTATCAAATGCTTTAGCGAAGTCTAATTAGATCACATTCACTGCCACCCCAGGGTCAAGGTTTTGCTCTCCTCCTCATAAAAGGCTATTGAATTTGTCCGACAAGATCCATTGAACATAAACCTAAACTCGTATTGTGATTTTCAATATGTTCAAGTATTTTCAAGTATCCTGTATTACCCCTTCTTAAAACTTTCTTACCATTTATGGTTTCGAGGGGGAGAAAAGGATCTCTTTTTTATTTGTGGCATCACATTAGCATTTTTCCATTATCTTGGCACTATGCCAGACCTCGTGGTATTCTGAAAAATTAAGTAAAGAGATTTGGCAATCACATAGCTAAGCTCTTTTAGCACCCTAGGATAAATACCTGGACCTTTATTTACCTTTACATGTTCTAGACCCTTTTGAATTATCCCCTAATTCATCCATCTTGCAATAGTCTATTAAAAAGCCTTCCTTAGCTGGTTTCTTATTTTAGAATCTCAGCTTTTTCCCTGCTTTCATCAACCAAGTGATCTCTTTCTGATACTGATGGTTCCATCCTTTACTGCTTTATGTACATATTTAAAAAATGTATGGACATTTTTGACAGATGCAAGTCAGAAAAAAATAGTAGAAATTATGATATACTTTTCTATCATTCTAATTTTAATAAACAATATTTTAGAAATGCAATTCATGTTTAGCAAGGCAATTTTAGTACTGCTGTAATGAATTATATATACATGAATTCCATTTAACTGTTAAATGTTAGCCAATGCCATGCATTGAAATCAGGCTATACTCTTTTATTACAGACTCAGACTTCATATTTAGCACATCCTGCAGTAGGCTGCAGGATCACATTCCCCTAGGCTGCTACCAGCTTTACCATACAAAAATATATTTTATAAAAATTATTTACAGGCTTTGCACATAGACATGAATTCTTGAACACATATGATCATGTTCTTGATGCACCTTCCCACACAGTATATCAACTGAACTCTGGTAGCCAAACAAGAAAAATGGAGGTCAAGAGATAGAAAAAAGCATATGAAAGCAACTATATTAAAGCTAGCTTTGTACCTTATAGCTTACTACCCATGGGTGCCAGATGTTTCTGGACTTCAGCTCCCAGCATACTTTGATATGTAGAGATACTGTAAGAGTTATAGCATGCCAAGCAGTGTAGTCCAACAACATCTGAGGACCCATGATTGAAAAAAAATGGTTTACCTATGGCAGAATCTAGCACATTATAACATCTAACATAAATAACTAAAGATTAACAATTCAATGAACACTATTCAAAGGAGCTATGTAGCTGAAAAGCTTTGATGTCTCTCAGATTTATTAATAAAGGTTTCAGCAAAATTTTCTGAAAAAAAGTCTGAGATGTTTAGTTGAATTGATGACTATATGCTCTTGTTGTCTCATGTAGATATATTTATAATTTTTTGTTTTGTATATTTAAGACATTACACACAAAGTTTTCTGTATGATACAGAATGGAAGAGTTAATTTTTATTGTTCTTTTTCTAGGTATGGGAGGGAGATAGAAGTTCACAGGGGCATTCCTTCGAAAAAGTATAAACATAGGATCACAAACTAAACAATGCTTTCCTCGTCTTTAAAACACCTGTTTCCATATGGCAACTTGCAAGATATCCATGCATGCGTGCACCTGCTGTGCCAGGAACACCTTAATAGTCTGTGTGTTTGTGCACAAAATATCCCACTTAAAAATCCAAGAAAATTACAGTATTTGGTACTCCTAATACAAGCCCGAAATAATCAAGTCCAACTACATGGTTTGTGGTGTTCAATGTATTATTAGTATCGAGGGTATAATAATTTACAGGCACACCTATATTTTACCTTCTTCAATAACCTGGAGTAAATTCCATGAAAAATGGAAAATCCGGGAAAATGCATTATTTGTCTGTGTAGAAAAGCAAAACAACAACATCATTGCTGGGAACCTGTAAAATGTAAAACTGAGCCCATAAAACATAAAACTGAGGCTTGATTGTTTAATTAAAGTGTACGCATAATCTACACAAAGACTGTGCTGAATGCTAGATCCCTAGACGTTTTGCAATGATACCATAGAATCAGTTTTTACAAAAACCACAGTAAGGATTGATCAAGTCTACTCAGCATCACTTGGTAATCATCTAAAATGAATGCAAAAATGCTGAAGTTAGGGGTTTATCAATGTTTATTTATTGCAAGCTTTCCATATAGGCACTGTCAGTTAAACCAGCTGTAGAAATGACAGCTCATGATGTTTTCTACTTCAACAACATATTGTGTTAAATTTCACTGAAAGAAAGCCAAAAGTTCTTGTGTAAATACCATGTTAATTAATTTGTATCTAGGATGCTACTAGAAAATGAACTATATTTTCAGTCCATAACTTCTAACTTCTTATCATTTAGAACCACTTTTGCAGTGCCACCAGATATTGCCAGAGCCTCTGGTCAGTAAACAGATCTCACTTCTTCATATAGTACTATAGCCTAACATGCCAACAGTTCAAGGGGGTGTTAAATTATACACAGAAGCTGATCATTTATATCCTTATAATACAAAAGAGCCATGCATATCTTGTAAATTACATCCTGATAAGCGGAGCTTAGTGATGTCATCAGTTATAAGCTATAGCAAACAATGGAAAGTTGTGCTCACCACTAAATTTCAAACCATTAGGCGGGGGTGCAATGAGGCAGTGACCATAACAATTCATACAGACAGAAACAAGATATACTCTGCACTCACCCACTATTGAGCCCAGTTCTACCTGCCTGCCTATAGCAGAAATTAAGAACAGGGCTGCACCACTTGAGTCAGGGGTTTGTTAAATGAACCCTTATATGTCTAAATGTCAATGGAATACATTCCAATGAAAAATGTAAAACTTATTATTATATTTGTTCAGCCTGAGCAATGCCTTCACTTTAAAAAGTATTTCAAGCATATATTTTATTCAACACGTTTCCCTGTATCTTACCCTATAAGTCTTATTGTATCCATGTGCAGTACTGCAATTTATCAGGAGTATTTTAAAAATATATAACTTGTACCAAATGACATATTCTGCGTCCTTTTATTGTGACCTTTATGTCCTATATACATTTTGAATTTTTGACATTTTTTTTTGATAAATGTACTTTGAAGACTTTAATATTAAAGTTATTTGTAAATCTTCAAACTCCCTAATGTGCCATACGTGAATTTTATTATAGTATTTTACTCTTCTTCAAAATGTACTTCATTAAAATCCTTTAAATGCTTGTCATACAGTATGTTCTCTGTTCTCTTTTTTCTGAATAGTGGATGTGATATTGTATGAAAGAAATTCTAAACTGAGACTAGATTTATCTCATGGTGTCATTCCTTATCTGCAAAATATTTTGTGTAACAGATTAGTTGATCGACTGTTGCATTTCTATTTTAAGCATTCTAAAATGAACATATAAAATATTAGTGAAGATCGTAGTGAAACACTTCTCTGAAATGGCCACTAGTTTTATTTATGACAGAAAGACTTTCTATTTCCTAAAGTATTGTAATAACTTAAAATTTACTGCTGCGCATAAGGAAAGGTTCAAAACCACTAAGAGCCCTGAATATGAAAAAGAAAGGTTTAAACAGAGCAGAGTGGGCAGCAAAAAGAAATACAGAAGTTTGAGGTCTGTATAGTCAGTCAGAAAAAGTAAATGAGTCGTTGTTGTTTTGCCACTAATATGGATTCATGCAGCTTAGTTACCATGAAGTATAGAGTACTATTTTATTATTACAGAGAAAATAGAAATTAGCTTTATAAAAAATTTTAATTATTTGTTTGAAATGGACTCTATGGGAGATGGTCTATCTGTAATTTGAGCTTTCTGAATATTGTGTTTCTAATAAGAAATTGCATACTTGTAAATAAAAAGGACCCCATGGATTAAACAGAGATATTTGAATTTTCAAATCCAAATAAATAATCCATAGTTTGAGAGCTACAGTTTTATTCGTTTGTCATCCTGTTTTTTGAAGATCCCAGATCCTCACTGGATGGGGGGGGGGGATGCTTTACATTGCTGTTTAATCAATCAATGATGCTTTTAAGAAAAACACATTGACATTTTTTCTGCAATGATATGCATATTTAGTCTATATTGTTGTTCCATAAATATAGGTACTATTCAAAGTTAGCAGAGTATAAAGTGTGCGCTGGAGAGAGTGGCCATTAAACAACACTATTGGGCAGAAGAGGAGCACCAGCATCAGCATGCAATGCCTCTTCCAAGGTGGATGGATGATGTCTGAGGCATGACCTGGACTGCACTGCAAGGCCAGAGCAGCAAGCCCCTACACAAAGGAGAGCCATATAAGCAAGTGGGGACTGCTGTACTGAAGCCCTGAGTATTTAAGAATTCCACCTTACCTTACTACCGGCAAAAAATTGCCTTCCATGGTCTCTGCACCCACAAGCTAGATTGAATTAACCACCTGGGCACTGCTAAATTCCTCAGGCTCCCACTGCTTAAATGTAACACTTATCTATTCTCCCTGATCAGCCACTGATCTGCTAATGGAAAAGCTCAGGGAACATTGCCTTCTTTACTCTCCTTTATTAGCTAAAGGTTTCAATCAAACCGCATATGACTGGAAGTTGAAGCGATGCAATCACTTCTGCAAGAAATGTAGCCTTTTTTTAGTAAGTAGATCTACTTGTAAGAAATAATCAATCGCATTTCAAGGTGGTCAAATCAATGTATCTGTGCCCCAGAATCATACTTGAAATACTGACTAAGCCAAAGACTATAGGCAGCTTAAATTTACATCTTTCAGTACTACATGGTGGTTAGACTGACTGACATTGTGGCATTGAACATTGTGGCAATGTGGCTGGAAATCTAAAACATATTCATAACTTCTCGGTCACTACACCATGTTAATGCATCCCTGAAAACATTAGAAGGGCAATGGGGAATCTTCTTACCACCATGGCTCACTCTATCAAACTTTCAGACATATTTAGGGAAAACCTGCAAACTCTTAAAAAAAGCTCTTAAAAAAAATTCTGTCCACCCTTGTGGAGGTCCTGAAAACATTTCTTCCTAGGATCACATCTAAGGCACAACAAGTGCCCCAGAATCAAACTTGAAATGCTGACCAAGCCAAAGACTATAGATAGCTTAGGTGTACTCCACATCTCTACATGGTGGCTAGATTTACTGACATTCTGGCAATCTATGGATGTTGAAAACACATTCCTAACTCCTCTGTCAATACACCTGGTTGTATGGATCCCTGAAAACAATCGAATAGCAATAGGGAAAATTTTTGCCAAGGATGCATTTGCAGCGAAATTCCGCATTTCGGCACTGGCAAATTTTTTTCTGCGTGCGGTAGAGTCAAAAAAGTTGCCTGCAACAAAAAAAGTCATGAGATAGCCGTGTTTTGCAAATTCTTGACCATTTCACAAATTTTTCGGTGAAGCGAGACGGGACAGATTCACTCATAACTAGTCCTGTCCTTTCAATAGTAAAACTATTATGTATCAAACAGTCTGCTTTTCAGGTACCTACACACCTACTCCTCTCCCAGACATTTCTTCAAACAGCTGTTTTCAGACACCGCATAGAGCCCAAACCCTTGTCCTTCTTCCTAGGTCTTATCATTAAGAAAATGAAAACCTGAGACTAATAAACTGGTTATATAAATTGACAGTGGCAAAGATGCTGCGAGCAGCCAACTGGATAAACACCTACCTTCCAAATCAACAGACCCTCATCATTAATGTTAAATGGATTAGATACATGGAAACTATAAGGGTACACTCAAAGGGTAAAGAGCATGACAGTGAACTGCTATGGTTCCCCTGGGTGGAATTTAAAAAAAGAAAGAGAAGAGAACAGAGGAAGATGAAGCTATCTATTGACTGTGAAAAAGGACTGTACTTTACTACAATTTGTTTCATTATATCAGGATTAAATGATGACCTTGGCATCTGATAACCTTTCCTCAGCAATTAACAGCTACAAGTATAGGACCTGTTATACAGAATGCTCAAGACCAAGGGTATTCCGGATAAGGGGTCTTTCCATAATTTGGATCTCAAGGGTGCTTGCTGACCTTTAGTAGAACACAAAGGGAATTACCTCAAATGAATGAAATCGGTGTGTATTCTTTATTTAAGCCTTTTGGCCAAAGTGTATCTAATTTATTGATCCAAAACATTTCCTTTTTTTTGAGAGCTTTTAGATGGTCTCCTCCTCGTCTCAGTTTAGGGACCCCGTCAATTACCTGGAACCTGAAACTGGTAGGGTGTGTGTCGGCCTGCATGGAAATGGGCTGGGATAGGGAGCTCTAATCCATCATACAGTATCTAATGGTAGATTTCTGCTTTAAAATCCTGTCTTTTACCATGTGTGTTGTTTCACCCACATATGCTAATCCACAGGGACACTTAATTAGATATACAACATATGTGGATTCCTTGCTAACTGAGTTTTGGGTAATGATATCTTGAGAGCTGGTGGGAGAAAGCTGTTAAAGTGCAAAAGTGTATTTCGATCTGTGGGTTTTTTATACAAATCAGTTTGTAGTTGATTGTTTTCTACATAAATATTAAGATCAAGGAAAGATACACTTGATTTGTCATGTACAAGAGAAAACTGAATGGTGGGTACTGCAACATTTAGCTGTTCTTGGAATTGCAGTAATGTGTGACTAGAGCCATTCCAAATTAGAAACACATTGTCGATGTAGCGAGCCCAGGCCCCAGCTAGCACTCCTTTCTGGTAGCCTTCTAACTCAGTTCTCGTCTTTGTAACTGCTCTCGCTTACAGTTCGTCACACTAGTAATGGCTTTCACTTGACTCTATACATTGTTGCTTAGCAACCACTTGCAGTCATATCTGGAACTTGAGGAACTTTCACTGTATCTAGGAAACAGGCTGGAGTTCCTTGCCATAGGGTTAAAAAGTATATTCTGTCAATCAACATAATGTTTATTGTCATCACATTTATTTATGTATTTATCATATACAATATTTATCAAAAGAAAGAAGTTTTTTTTTTTTCAATCCTGGCCATTTAAAAAAAAATTAATTAATTAATTAATCATTAAGTCATCCAAAGCCCTCTATTTCTCTCTCACTTCTCTTTACACATACGTCTACTGAATGTAGACAAAAGTGCTAGAGGCTTCTAGTTCTTTTTACCAGTTTTAACAGTTATATTTTTCATAGGCTGCAACTAGATTATTGGCATTTTATGTTTCCTGTTAACAAATACCTATGTTTTAAATAGAATACATTTTGAATGCAACATTTAGCACAATTGACAGTCATCTGGGACAACTCCAAATCATATTTGTTTCCTATAAAATGTTGATACAATCCCTTTTACAACCAAGTCATGTAGCAATACAGTGCAAGAAGAGAGATCAAATTTATTAGCAGAGAGAATGATTTATTTAACCTAATGCTTTGATCAATGTAAGGGACTAAGTAACGGACAGAATATATACATACAAATATGCATTAATTACAAACATAATGTTAGTAAAACATATTACAAATTCCTAAATATATAATAAAGCTTCATTGTAAAGGTTTCTGCGCTTATCATTTGATCTAATTAGAAAAAAAAAATCACTGTTGAAGAGCGTGCTGTTCATTGTTTGACAAGATCAATTGATTAGCGTATGAGGCTGCAGTAGGGCTGGTGTAAAACAAGGTTTCATTGATTTCTAGAACAGTATTTGCATCACAGGGAATTCAGACAAACATAGGTTTAGAAAAGTAATAATACAAACTAACAAGAACATGTTTTATGCATAAAAGAACCACTACATTGTCTTGTAATATGATTAGACATAAAACATATATAATTATACCTAAATATCTAAAAAATATGACCTTTTTTTGTTTAATACAGTATGTAGTTTTATTTGAAGGAATTAAAATGTTGATTTAAGAATTTTTATGTGAAAAAAACCATATATATATATAAACTAAAGTGTATCAATTTATAAAAGTGTGTATGGTAGAGTTACATGTGAATTATTTCTGCAGGAATCCCAACAGGATTGGTTTGTCTCCAATAAGGATTAATTATAGCTTAGTTGGTATCAAGTACAAGGCATTGTTTAGTATTACAGAGATGAAGGAAATCCTTTTTAAAAATTAGAATTATTTTCTTATAATGGAGTCTATTGGAGATGTCCTTCCTGTAATTCAAAACTTCCTGGATAATGGGTTTCCGATAACAGATCTCAACCCTCTACTTAGAAGAGGTCTAGGAGTGCTACCAGTTTCTAGAGCTGCTACATCAGTAACCACCTTTACACTAGCACATGTTGATGAAAGTTATGATATAATGTTAGACATATAGGAGGTGAGTAGTGATGGGCGAAAAGTTTCGGCAGGCATGGATTCGCAGCGAATTTCCGCGTTGCGCCATGGCGAATTGTTTAGCGAAACAGATGAAAAAATTTGCTGTGGAAAAACACGTCCACAAATTTTTTTTTTGATGCGCGACATTTTCGCCCGACAGATTCGCTCATCACTACAGCACTACTACAGCACTAAGTTTGCCCAGGTGCAGTAATCAATGCCAACCAATCAGCAGGTAGCATTTAGCGATGAGCTAATTGTTTTTGCCAGGCATGGATTCGCAGTGAATTTCCGCATTTCGTCATTGGCGAATTGTTTAGTGAAGCATCCGTGAAAATTCGCCAGGGAAAAATTTGTCACACAGAATTTTTTTGTTGCGCGTCAAATTGGGCACGGTTGCGTCGGACGTGGTCACGTCAAAAAAGTGCATGCAACAAAAAAATAGCCACGGGGGACAAAAAATAGACGTGGGTAACAAAAAAGATACGGACGACAAACAAAATTGCACAACTAATGCATTTTGCAAATTTTCTTGCCGTTTTGTGAAGTTTATGGCGAAGTGAAATGGGACAGATTCGCTCATCACTAGTAGCTTGACTGGTCACCTGTTTAAAAGTAAACATCTTAAGTGCCTTTTATTACATATGGGGAATAGAGTGTAGCTACAAAACGTTGAAATCAGAGCTTATCAGAGGTGAATTCCTGATTTCTCTATTTACAACTGATTGCTCAAGAGCAACTTGATTCTCACCAACCCCTTGGATGTTGCTCCCAGTGGCCTCAAAGTACAGTAGGTGCTCATTTTTGAATTTCTGGTAAGGTGGCAAGCTTTGGCTGCATAAAAACCAAGTATAATGGCAAACAGAGCCTGTAGGCTGCCAGTCCACATAGGCTATTAAGTAGCCAATTACAGCTTTTATTGGCACACCCAGAAACCTTTTTCATGCTTGTGTTGCTCCCCAACACTTTTTTCCTTTAAATATGGCTCACGGGTATAAAAGGTTGGGCATCCCTTCCCTAAATCATCACCAGTTCCACTTAATATAAGGGTGCCCTAAGGTTCTGTAATTGGAACATTGTTATTTTCTTTTTTACTCTGTGTTTGCGAGATCTCATTCACTTATTTGGCTTTGCATATCATCTGTTTGGTGATGATTTCCAAATATATTTATTACTAATAACAGCTGTGATAACAGCTTAAATTGATACTCAGATCTTTCAATGCCTCCTACTATTTTTCACCTGGATGAATCAGGTGATTCATCCAGGTGAAAAATATCACAAGCAACAGCTACGATGCTTATCTGCACCCTCATACTGTCCAGCCTAGACTTCTGCAACTTGGAACTATTTGGGCTCTCAAACTTCCATGTTCTCCACAGTCAGGCTTAAAATCTGTTGCTAGATAGTGATGGGCGAAATGTTTCGCCAGGCATGGATTTGCGGCAAATTTCCACGTTTCGCCATTGGCGGATTGTTTCGCAAAACAGATGAAAAAATTCGCTGCACATCCAAAAAATGTCGCTGGCGTCAAAAAAGAAAAGTCGCATGCGACGAAATAATAGCTGCGCAACGAAATAATAGCCGCGAGCGACAAAATAATAGCAGTGCAACAAAATAATAGCTGCGGGAGACAAAATAATAGCTGCGGGCGACAAATTTTTTTGCCGCACGACATTTTCGCCGATCTTTTGAAAGATTCGCTCATCACTATTACTAGAATCTTCCTCCTTTTATGTGAGAATAACCACTTTTAAAATTCTTATTTTGTTTTTTTATTAATAGTGATGAGTGAATCTTTCCCGTTTCACTTCACTGAAAAATTTGCAGAACTTCGTAAAAATTCACCAAATTGTGAAAAATTCACGAAACGCAACTTTTTTGGTTGCAAAATTTTTTTGCCGTGGCCACACCTTTTTTGATGCACATTTTCTGAGGCTACATTTTGCAGGAAAAAAAATCGCCAATGGCAAAATGCAGAATTTCGCTGTGAATCCATGCCTGCCGAATAAATTTGCTCATCACTAATCTTATAAACCTCTTTCTTACAAAGCCCATTGTTTTTTTGCACCTTACTACATGTCTTCTCTTGAGGCTTCATACAATTCTGTCTAACTTACCGTTCCTTTTTAGAGCCGCTGACTATGTGCACCGCCCATTGCTATTGCTGCTTCCTGCCTTAAACCTTCCTTTCTTGCTGCTCTGTACAGTTGGAATGCCATCCCTGAATTCCTCCAGAGATAGTTTTCCCACAGGCTCTGCAAAATAAAAGTCAAAGATTACCTCTTGCAGCATAACATCTGACTCAGTCCTGGTATTTACGATGCAGTGACACCCACAGTAAATTGCAGTACTTATTATTTTCCTATTAGTGTAAATGAGTTACCAACCCACTTGGAATGTAAATTCTATAGAAGGTCTTCCACTTATATCTTTAACATTTTGCTCTAAATCTTTAATGAAACTGCATTTATTTATATGTTATTATTGTAATGTCCCCTGTTTGTTCTTTTGATGTATTAACCCTTTAAGTGCCAGCCGAATTTGTCATTTCGGTTCCCCCCAGTGCCAGACGTTTTTTAAGCATTTTGTACTCATTCACTTTAACAATGTTTTTTGGTAGGAAAACCTCCACGAAACTAGGGAAATTATATATCGTTTTTTTCGTCACTAATTGGGCTTCGACATACATACCAAATTTTATAACTTTTCTGGAGATATGATGTGTATTTTGGGTGAAATATGTAAAAAAAAAAAAATTATGAAAAATTTCTGTATATTTTGAGGTTTTTTTCCATAGAAAAGTTAATTTTACTCACTTTTTTTTATTGTTTGTAAAAGCCCTGATACTCCCAATTCCAACGATACCAAATATGTGGTGGTACCCCACAGTTCCTGTCCAGAAGTAACCCCCAAACTAAGGCAATACTTAGTACAATATCACACCAGAACAAAGCAGAAAAGCGCTTGTAACAGTTAATGCAGCATAACTTATATGTAAATCTAAAATATCCCCTCATGTTTGGTATCTTTAGAAACTACAGACCTTCAGGTTTCTAGGTGCAATGTAGTTTTCACTCAAAAGCCAAATACCTTTTGTCAGTGCATTGTGAAATTTGGAACTTTTTATGACATTTTTTTTTTTTCTAAAACGTAAACTTGGACGCATGATCAAATGTGGATTTGACAAAAAAAAATCTCATAAAAATTTTCTAACAAAGGCATATTTGAAAGACAAACTTCTCCTGAATAAAATGATGCCCCATATGTATGGGTGCACATAAAGACATGGGCACCAAACACTCCAAAGCAGGGGCAATGCACAAGGGCAATTACAGCTAAAAATGTGGGGGCTGCGCTCTATGTGCACTTCCTGCAGTTTTTCAGTGTTAACCCCCCCTACCTGTGAAATAACCCCCACAAACTATATATTTCTGAAAAGTGCACACCTTCAGCTATTCAGAGACACCACTCTTCTCTTTCTACATGGAAAATTGTGGCCGCAGTCCCTTGCAGAAGTAAGCGCTTTGGTCAGAAATCAAGGAAAAACCAGATAAAAAACCTAGATTTCTCCCCAAAATCTCCATGGCAACTACCAAAAACTTACTAACCATCAATCTGCAAGTTCCCCTGAATAAAACGATACCCCATATGTATGGGTGCACATAAAGACGTGGCCACCAAATGCCCCAAAACAGGGGCAATGCATAAGGGCAATTTCAGTTGAAATTTTGGGGGCTGCGCTCTATGTGCACTACCTGCAGTTTTTCAGTGTTAACCCCCCCTACCTGTGAGATAACCCCCACAATCTATATATTTACGAAAAGTGCACACCTTCAGCTATTCAGAGACACCACTCTTCTCTTTCTACATGAAAAATTGTGGCCGCAGTCCCTTGCAGAAGTTAGCGCTTTGGTCAGAAATCAAGGAAAAACTAGATACAAACCTAGATTTCTCCCCAAAATCTCCATGGCAACTACCAAAAACTTACTAACCATCAATCTGCAAGTTCCCCTGAATAAAACGATACCCCATATGTATGGGTGCACATAAAGACGTGGCCACCAAATGCCCCAAAACAGGGGCAATGCATAAGGGCAATTTCAGTTGAAATTTTGGGGGCTGCGCTCTATGTGCACTACCTGCAGTTTTTCAGTGTTAACCCCCCCTACCTGTGAGATAACCCCCACAATCTATATATTTACGAAAAGTGCATACCTTCAGCTATTCAGAGACACCACTCTTCTCTTTCTACATGGAAAATTGTGGCTGCAGTCCCTTGCAGAAGTTAGCGCTTTGGTCAGAAATCAAGGAAAAACTAGATACAAACCTAGATTTCTCCCCAAAATCTCCATGGCAACTACCAAAAACTTATTAACCATCAATCTGCAAGTTCCCCTGAATAAAACGATACCCCATATGTATGGGTGCACATAAAGACGTGGCCACCAAATGCCCCAAAACAGGGGCAATGCATAAGGGGAATTTCAGTTGAAATTTTGGGGGCTGCGCTCTATGTGCACTATCTGCAGTTTTTCAGTGATAACCCCCCCTACCTGTGAGATACCCCCACAATCTATATATTTACGAAAAGTGCACACCTTCAGCTATTCAGAGACACCACTCTTCTCTTTCTACATGGAAAATTGTGGCCACCAAATGCCCCAAAACAGGGGCAATGCATAAGGGGGGGCTGTGCTCTATGTGCTCTACCTGCAGTTATTTAGTCTAAACACCCCCATACCTGTGAAATAACCCCCGCAAACTATATATTTCCAAAAAGTGCATACCTTCAGCTATTCAGAGACACCACTCTTCTCTTTCTACATGAAAAATTGTGGCCCCAGTCCCTTGCAGAAGTTAGCGCTTTGGTCAGAAATCAAGGAAAAATTGTGGCTGCAGTCCCTTGCAGAAGTCAGCACTTTGGTCAGAAATCAAGGAAAAACCAGATACAACCCTAGATTTTGGTCAGAAATCAAGGAAAAACCAGATAAAAAACCTAGATTTCTCCCCAAAATCTCCATGGCAACTACCAAAAACTTACTAAACCTCAATTTGCAAGTTCCCCTGAATAAAACGATACCCCATATGTATGGGTGCACATAAAGACGTGGCCACCAAATGCCCCAAAACAGGGGCAATGCATAAGGGGGGGCTGTGCTCTATGTGCTCTACCTGCAGTTATTTAGTCTAAACACCCCAATACCTGTGAAATAACCCCCGCAAACTATATATTTCCAAAAAGTGCACACCTTCAGCTATTCAGAGACACCACTCTTCTCTTTCTACATGAAAAATTGTGGCCCCAGTCCCTTGCAGAAGTTAGCGCTTTGGTCAGAAATCAAGGAAAAACCAGATACAACCCTAGATTTTGGTCAGAAATCAAGGAAAAACCAGATAAAAACCTAGATTTCTCCCCAAAATCTCCATGGCAACTACCAAAAACTTACTAAACCTCAATTTGCAAGTTCCCCTGAATAAAACGATACCCCATATGTATGGGTGCACATAAAGACGTGGCCACCAAATGCCCCAAAACAGGGGCAATGCATAAGGGCAATTTCAGTTGAAATTTTGGGGGCTGCGCTCTATGTGCACTACCTGCAGTTTTTCAGTGTTAACCCCCCCTACCTGTGAGATAACCCCCACAATCTATATATTTACGAAAAGTGCACACCTTCAGCTATTCAGAGATGCCACTCTTCTCTTTCTACATGGAAAATTGCGGCCGTAGTCCCTTGCAGAAGTCAGCGCTTTGGTCAGAAATCAAGGAAAAACCAGATACAAACCTAGATTTTGGTCAGAAATCAAGGAAAAACCAGATAAAAAACCTAGATTTCTCCCCAAAATCTCCATGGCAACTACCAAAAACTTCCTAACCATCAATCTGCAAGTTCCCCTGAATAAAACGATACCTATGTCTGGTTGCACATAAGTACATGGCCGCCAAACCTGAAAATGCATAATATTGGGGCTGCACTCTATGCACCCCTTTTTTTTTGCCTGCACCCGAATGAATGGGATACGCTCGGGTGCAGGCACATGTAGCCGATATACGCATGAAAACGCGTGAGAATGCAAAGTCTCGCGTTTTCATGCGTATATCGGCTACACGTGCCTGCACCCGAGCGTATCCCATTCATTCGGGTGCAGGAACAAGTAGCAGGCGTAGGGCTGAATTTTCGGCAAGCGTTTTTCCACTTGCTGAAAAAATCAGCCCTACGCCTCGTGTGGCATCAGCCTAACCCTTGGCAATAGAAACTACCAGAACAATCTTAGCACCTCTGGACCTTTCTAGAACAACTGAAATCAAATGGAATAAAACCACTAAAAGCAATCAAAGAACAATAGTTGCAATGAAATCGGTAAGAGCCCTGGATCCACCAATGTCACTGCAAAAGCAACCTTTTTGGGGGCACTAAACACACAATAAAGAACAATGCAAAGATAAAACACCATAAAATCAGTAAAATCCAATAAAACCACCTAAACCAACAGAAGAACAATAATTGCAATGAAATCGGTGGTCAGAGCCCTGGATCCACCAACGTCACTGCAAATTCAGCACCAAATAGCAATAAAAAAAGTTACAGTGCAATAGAATAATTCAAAAACAGAAATCAATTATGAAAATGCCAAAAAAACACTAAAATGCAACCAAATAAATCAGATAATTATAGAGCAAGATCAGAAATAAAGTTTTAGTAAAAAAAAAAAGACTGCCAAAGAAAGCAAAGAAAGAAAGAAAAGAAAAGAAAGAAAGAAAAAAAAAAAAAAAAGTGTAAGTGTGTGTGTAAGTGTCTGTGTGTGCTTGGGAAAGTTGTAAATAAGTGTGTATGTGTACAAAAGTGTAATAATGACAAAGATAGAAGAAAAAATGCAAAAAAAAAAAAAAAGAGAGAGTTGTAGTTCAGCTTACCCAAGGCAGGCAGACGATCAGGGGCGATCAGGGGCGATCAATCCAGCAGGAAGGCAGCAGGGGAGCTCCATCTTGTCCAACGTGCGCAGCAGGAGTGAGGGAGCCGACAGTAGGCGGCGCTATTTAAAGGGACAGCAGTGGACACGTCATCAACGCGTGTCCACTGCTGTCATTGGCTGGCGACGCGATCGGTGCGGCTGGGGGACCCGGATCGGTGAGTATGTGTATATTTGCTCGTTGCCTAGGGGGATCTGAGGGGTTTACAAGCGCTGCGCTGCTTTAAAAGCGAGCGCAGCGCTTGTAAACCCGACAGTGCCATTGGACGTAGATTCTACGTCCCATGGCACTTTGGTCCTTTAGTACCTTGGACGTAGAATCTACGTCCCATGGCACTTAAAGGGTTAAAAGACTGTACAGTGTTGCATAAATAAGTAGTGCTATATAATAAAAAAATCTACCTACATGAATGTCATCTATTCTGCATCTATTTACAATGGTCTATGCATGTGGCAGTATTCCTTAAAATAAATATCTGGCTTAGCCTCTAAAGTACAGATGTTAAGCTGAAGTACTTACAGTATATGTGCAGAATCTACAGCTGCAGGAGGAGGACACATAGTAAACTGTTGCATTTCTTTAATAAATAATAAGCTTTTAGTTGATTCATGAGAAGTAGTGATGTAGCGAACATCGCCGAAAATGTTCGCGAACCCGTTCACGGACTTTCGCCAAAACTCGCGAATATTCGCGAACTTTGCGAACCCCATAGACTTCAATGGGAAGGCGAACTTTAAAATCTAGAAAAGCCATTTCTGGCCAGAAAACTGATTTTAAAGTTGTTTAAAGGGTGCCACGACCTGCAGGAGAGGGATCAAGGGCAAAAACTTCTCTGAAAAATACTTTGTAAAAAAAACGCCAAAAAAAACCGCCAAAAAAAGCCAAAAAATAACGCCAAAAAAAAACCGCAAGCTATTCCTATGTATATGCATAGGCGATAAAACGAAGCGAAAAAATGCGGCGGAAAAACCAAGGCGAAAAAACGCGGCGCCAAAAAAAGCCCGGCGAACGCAAAGTGGCGAACATCGGCAAAAGTCCGCGAACACCCGAACAGTTCGCTACATCTCTAATGACAAGGCAAAAAAAATGAAAATAAAAACAATTATTACTTAAATTATAACTAATTTGTTAGGGGTTGAGGTCATTTCTAAATGGAATGGCAATTGGAATGGAGACACCAGTATTGTTGGATATGCTTACTAAATAATGGTATTCATTTTTTTTAATTTTTTTTTTAAATTGTACTAAGGGAGCATATACATTTCTTTCAAATTATATAGTTACACCTATTATTTTTAACTAAAAAATATTCAATAACTGTAAGCTCTAATCAGAAAGTTGCTTGCACTGTGTGTTCTTTGTCTATTTTACTGCACAGTCATCTGGAAAATATGGCACTTTATGATGCTGTCTTGAATAAACCGTGTGTTTAAAGGCCATTATAATCCTTATGCATGAATACATTTCAGTATCACAGTCTCAAAAATAGCAGCATTTATGAGCACATAAATTCCGGACTGCCCCTTGCACATTTATTTTACACTATGGTAAACCTGGCCTAACCCAATAAATAAATGTCTATACCTGCTCACCTCATATGAGCATCCTGGGCGAAGTCATCAGAACTGTCTCTCTGGCATGGTGTATATGTCAGTCCATGCAATATCACTATGCAGTTGCATCAGTGCATTCCCTACACACAAAAATTCAGCCTTACTTAAATGAGAACTAAGCGTAACTAAAGAAGTAGGCTAGAAATGTTGTGCATTTTGTTTTGGGCTTCTGTACCAGCCCAAGGCAACCACAGCCCTTTAGGGAAGATCTGTGCCCCCAAAGATGCCCCAGTAGCTCCCCATCTTCTTTTCTGCTGATTCCCTGCCCATGCTCTGTGCTGCTGTCACTTACTAGACTGATTGATGCACAATATATTGTATTAATACTGAATATAAATGTCATGATATACAGATGATTAGTCATTAAAACAGATAATTACTACACAGCAGCTCTGGAACCAGTGCAATTAGCAGATTTTAATAATCAGCCCTGTAGCATCAGCTTATTTGACAGATAAACCTCATTTTCTGCTTGATAATTTGCAACAACCCCTAAACTTAGCTTCTCAACAGCTGCTTAGAGCTTGTTTAGCATGTGAGTGTCGCAGACACTTCTGATAAAATCCAAGATGTAGAACTCTTCTGACAACTGTAAATGCCTGGATCATTACTTCTATGGAGATTCTGAAACTTAAGGCTGTTGTACTAAGTTCAGCATAGAAAAGTTCTAGCTCCTTTCATTTTTAGGGTTTAGTTCTCCTTTAAGTTATAAGCCTAGCTCTGTTCCTGTGGTCTCTGTGATACTATTGATTTGTGTTTCCAACTTTGACTGTTTCACTGGATTTCCTTGAATTGTGTCAGTCTCTTACTTGCTCATGACCTTGCTTGAACTCTACCAGTCTCAACCTCTTTTCGTCCCCTAACTTTGCCAGAACTCTGCCTGCCCTGACCAAAGCCTACTTCTGTCCTTAAATATGAACACTACTGCATTTGTGGGGAGGTGCAGGAGATGCTCTTTACTCCTCTTCCATGCCTAACATTGTGACAATGTAACATGGAATAATTTTAAACTTGCCCATACATTTACCACAATTCATTGCAATTATGTGTGATTTTAACTGGCAAGCATCATGTGCCTATGCATGCTATATTTCAATGCAATTTTGTATAAACGTTTACAAACAATACACCCTAGGGCCATATTTATAGTTTTTAAAAAGCTATTACAGTACAATCAGATAAGTGAAAAAGAGCAGAGCTTTCTAATTAATAGAAAGGATTGTTTGTTTGTGTGTCCGTGAGCACATGTGATTTAGTTATCGAGGATTTGCTTTATATAACTGGAGTTCCACCCATGCGATATGGTGGGAGTGGTTTGCTTAGCTAAAGATTAAAAGAGTTATTGTTGTTCAAAAACTGATAAAGAGTCATTGGTTACTAGCAATTGTTCTAATCACAGCATTTTAAGATAACATTTTGGTGGCTTTTGTACAGTTTACACCAAAGGGCACATTTACTAATCAATTTTTCAAAAATACTCCCATAATTTATGATTTATTAATGTTTAGTTAATCCCATGATTGTTTTCTATTTCACCCTGTTTCAAGTGAAACTTAAACACATTATTGTTTTCCAAGATGAGTGCCAATGCTCCTAAAATGGCTGTTGAAGCAATTTATGTTTGGGTAAAATAAAGAGGATTAAAGGAAATGAATGTTCATTTAAACTCTAATTTTTTTAGTTTTAACAATACAGGTATGGGACCTGTTATCCAGAATGCTCGGGACCTGGGGTTTTCTGGATAAGGGATCTTTCCATAATTTAGATCTCCATACCTAAGTCTGCTAAAAAATCATTTAAATAATGAGTAAACACAATAGGATTGTTTTGTCTCCAATAAGGATTGATTCTACAGTATCTTAGTTGGGATCAAGTACAAGGTTCTGTTTTATTATTACAGAGAAAAAGGAAATCATGTTATAAAATTAAAATTATTTGCTTATAATGGAGTCTATGGGAGATGGCCATTCCGTAATTCGGAACTTTCTGGATAACAGGTTTCCGGAAAAGGGATCCCATACCTGTACTTTCAACTCGAAAAATACAGGATTTTCGAATGTAAACTAGAAATGTTCATATGAATGATTTAAGCATTATTGGGACATTTTATAATGATCGAGTTTAATTTGAATTTATACGACTTTTTTGGCCAGAAAAAAAAACTAATTTTAGTAAATGTGCCCCCAAATGTAATGCATCATTAATCATTATTCATACCTATGGCAAAATAACCTTTTCACAGGGGTAATTCTAGATTCACAAAATGAACTTTGCTCTCAAATGTATTTTTATTATTTCTAAAGCATATGCTTGATCATGTGTCACCTTTTACACCTTCTATATCAGAAAGCAAGTTCAGTCTCTGACAGGCAAGAATTTTCACACAGTACGGTGATTTTTCTTAAAAGTATATTATAACATTATTACCGGACAAGGAGCAAGGTTAGCTATGTCTTTAGAAATCAGGTTACGCATTTTATATTCATGCATTTTTATCTTAATCACTTGTTACAGTTGATAGTAAATGCTTTTAGAAATAAATTTGATTTTCGTGTTTTAAAGATATTTTAAAATCATGAATCAAACTTGGCTTTCAAGATTTAGCTTATGTAACGTAGCCTTATTTCACCTCCACAAAGACCCAGATGGATTTAGTATGTGCAATCAAAACACATAAGATTGGCACCTGGTCTAAATTGGATTTTCCCAGTTCCAGTTTAGAAACATTTTTTATAATCTGCCAGAGGAAAAAAAATGTGTTAACTAGAATCTTAGTCATTTAGACATCAGGGTTCATGTAAGGCTATACATTCACTCATCATGTACTAGTATTATAGTTAACAATTACTGATCTCTGGGTTAACCATAACTGCTCTTATTTTAATCTTTTAGTCATTCTCAAGAGCAGTCATTAAAATATTTGAGTTATTGCCTCACAAAGATAATTAGTATTTGAAAAGTCTGGTCCATAATGTGTTAGCGTTGACTCCATCTTGTTGCATTGTTTCACTAACCATTTACTAATTCATTATACAAGGCTTTAGATTTAATAACACCTATTTTGTTGTTGGAAAAATTTAACTTTATAGTCAAGTCTGTGTTACATCCTTTTACCCCAGCAACAATAGAAGAAATTAGCAAACTTCCGGTCTCCTCCAGCCCCACAATGTTCTTCCTTGACCACATGCCTACTTTTAACCTCTTCCCCCAGTTTCTGATACACTCAGTCCTGCATTTACTCACCCATTGAACCTTTCACTTTCTGTTCTTTCTAATTGTCATACAAACAAGCACTGATTACAGTCCCCAGCTTTTCTTCCAGTTATTTCTAGTATTCTCTTTGCCTTTGTCAAAGTTGACCACTCACTACAACTACTCTTTAGTTCTCAGCTGGAATTCAGTTCACTGGTCATTCATGGTTCAAATCTTATCTTTCAGTTTGCTTCTTTAAAGTTGCTTTCCCCAGCTTTACCTCACATTTTCCCCTTTATCTATTGGATTTCCTTAAGGCTCTGTCTTATGCCCTCTGCTGTTCTCACTTTATTTCAGTGCCACCTTTATTCTGATGATATCCACATTTACCTGTGTACTCCTAACCTCTGTCCTTCTGTACTTCATTATATTTCCACCAACATCTATCCCTGTTCCTTAGGATTCACTCCTAGTTAACAACATCACCTTCCAATCAACCAGAGAGGTACATTGCCTATAAATCTTCTCCCATCTCTATTTTACACCACACATCCAAACCCTTAATGAATCTTGTCAATTTCATCTACGCAACATTGATGTATGCAACCTTACCTCAGCTTTGATTCACTTATAACACTTATTTAGTCTTATTATTTCCTGACTTCCTTTTTTAACTAATCGTCTTTTTTGCAATTATTCATCTTTCACAACTCCAATCTGTACTAAACACTGTTTTTTAGACTAATTTATCTATCTCATTGCTGCACATGTACTGGTCCCCTTTGCGTTTACTTTCACTTGTTTCAAATGTTTAATTGAATCAAATTCTAATTACTAACACTGACCTAAAGGCCCTTAACAATGAAGTAAATTCCTATATCTATGTTCTGATATTAAAATACACACCTTCATGCAATGTAAGTCCTTCTTCAGACCTTTGCCTCTCTTCTTCTCTTATCACCATCCCATTCCCAACTTCATAAATTCTCTTGAGGTTATGCTTGTCTCTGGAACTCCCATGACTTTCCTCTTCCTTCCAAACTCCACAGATTCTCCTCTTACTACCAAACCTTCAAACAATTTCAATAGACCCACCTGTTTAGAGAATCTTGATTGATCAAAAAACCACTTATCATAAATAGTCCATTGTTTTTTTATCTTCCTTATGTTTTAAATGGTCGCTAACCCCTTCAAATCATTAGTTCTTGTTAGCAGCCCTTTATGATTATGACTATGTGCATAAAACAGTTCTGATTGTAATCTGTATAAGTTATTTCTTCATGTGGAGGTACAAATTCACTTATAAGTTAAAATGACGCTTGTCAAAAAAATTGCTGCTTTTTTTTTGGTGCATGAGACCATTGATGCTCAGCAAATTTTTTCTGCACCAAATTTTTGCTCCCGTTTTGTGAAAAAATTTGCCAAAGGTGAAATATAGGAATTTGTTGCGAATCCATGCCTGATGAAAAATTTCACTCATCACTACAGTATATAGTCCTAATTTATTTTTTAAGGAAAAGTTTAATTTATAATTTAATCTAAACTGCATTTTTATAATGTATTATTTTATTTGTTTATTTTATTATTACATATTTGTGATACCTGCAACAGAATGCAATAAAAATGCTGTTTATTTCTAGCTGAATGTTAGCAGTAACCAGCAACTCTTTAATTGTTATAGTCTGTCCATGGAATTGGCATGTTTAGATTTTAAATCAAGAAAATCACCTCAAGGCCAAATGTGATTTTATTATTCTCTCCACACTCATTGATTCTGTACTTGTTATCAATTAATAATCATACATACAGCAGTGGGAATTGGAAGAGTGTTATATGTTACATTTCAAATTGAGAATGGCAGTTGTTTTATTAAAAAAATAAAATAATTGACAAAGTAAACATCTCTTAATTATGAAATGGTAAGTTTTTATACATTGTATTATAGAAGCTCTGCTAGTAAAAAATATCATAATCAAGTTTTAAATACACATTTTCTGCACTGAATGTAAATAACATTTATCTTATTAATGTAAAACATTTTGTTTATTGCTCTTTATATGTTTTTATTAAAAATGAAACATGTTCAATAATAAAAGAATTCATTAATACATATTTGTAACAACAGAATTAGAGATAAATGCATGTATTAATATAAATGAAAATAATTCCAGTAGAACAGCCTAAAAAGACTGCTAGAAATAATAGTATTAATTTATAATAAAAAATAATATTCATTGTTCATTGAATGAAAAAGAAATACGGAACTGTCTTTTCTATGTTCTTTACCAAGTGCCTGTGAATCTACAGAGAGAACAATCTTTTCACTTTGATTCTTAAAATTAAAAGGCTTTTGAGAAAGCTTTTTACAAGTGAAACACACGTTAGGCAAATGTTTGTCTGATGTGATTTTTTTTAGCAGTTTGTAGTACTGGGTGGGAAGGATGTAAGTACACTGGGGTGCAATTGGATAGTCCTCAGTAACACAGGCTCCCCTCCCTTTTTCCCCTAAGCCCACAGTGACGAGGTTGATATGCAGTCTGCTGGTGTAATCTATGAATGGTGGTCAC
Organism: Xenopus tropicalis; assembly: GCF_000004195.4. Taxonomy (NCBI): domain Eukaryota; kingdom Metazoa; phylum Chordata; class Amphibia; order Anura; family Pipidae; genus Xenopus; species Xenopus tropicalis. The sequence goes on from NC_030684.2 coordinate 91,924,640, forward strand.
AAGCAAATACATAACCAAGTGACTGGTCAAACCGAATCCTTAAAGTGACGTCGCTTTTGGTCATGTGATCATGAAAATGAAAAAAAAATTAAGGGTGCGCTTTCTCTTTAACCCATCCTTATCCTAATTTGCATAAGCAAATTAGGATTCCAATGCGGTTCAGTAGTCAGCCGGATCTTTCCTAAAATAGCAGATTTGCTGCATCCCTAATTACTTGTACTCTGATATTTATTTGCCACATGTACTTTTAAGTAATATCACAATAGACGTATGTGATTTTAATTGTTTATTAATTTTAAAGTTAATATAAGTAAAATTTTAGTTTTAACAATATCCAGAACCAAGGCAGCTATTTGATGGCATGGTGCAATACAAACTGAATAGTAATAAGTAAATTGTTTCACCAGGCATGGATTTTAGGTGAATTTCTGTGTTCCACCATTGATGGATTTTTTTTTTTTTTTTGCAAAACGGGTGCACAAATTCACTGCAGAAAAATTCGTCAATAAAACTGAATTGTTCAGGGGTTGCTTCCCTTTTCTACATTTGTGTGACCTAAGTTAAGCATATATTTATCCCTTATATATACAGTATCTAGTAGAAGTGAGTCTAAAACAACTGGACTTTTCTGAGTTTTTTTTGAAAACCTTTCACCACTCATTCGAGTGGCTTCTCAGTTCAGATGACTGGTAGGAGATTTTTCAACAAACATCGCATTCCTGTGTTTTTCAAACCCAGCAACACTCTGAGACAAAAGCTGGTGCACCCTAAAGACCCTTCACCAAAGCACATGAAAAGTAATGTGGTCTATGCTGTCCAGTGTAGTGAAGAGTGCTCTGACTTATACATTGGGGAGACAAAACAACCTCTCTGTATGAGAATGCCCCAACATAGGAGGGCGAACTTCTCAGGACAAGACTCAGCAGTCTATCTACACCTCAAAGAAGAGGGACACTCTTTTGAGGACAGTAATGTGCATATTTTTGACCGAGAGGTGTGAAAGAGGCCATTTATGCCAGCCTGGAAAAACCAGACTTTTGAATAATGTTTAACAGTCCCAGTATTTTGTCTGAAACAATTCAAGTCTGAAAATTCTAAAATAATTAAACTGTTAATGTATTTAAATAATTTTACTACTTTAGAATGATTTAAGATGTAGATTTAACATTAAAAATTAGAACATTTTTGTTAAAAAAAAATTCCCAACACATTCAGTCTGGTAAGGCTTCCAGTCTAGGTGAGGGTATCCTTTGCAATTTGATTACAGTCACAGCTTGAAGATTAACAGTTGCACTTTATATACAGCAGCACAAGTTCTAGCTAAAATGATCATAGGTTATTTTATTCAACAATCATTTAAACCATGGAATGAGTGAACAGCAAAGGGAAGAAAAGAGGTTCGATGAGTCATTTACATGAGACAATGGAGTCATGGGTCAACTGGGATTTCCATTTTGATCATTTGCATATAGCACAATACGAGTAAATTTTAATCAAAACTCCAATGATGGATCTACATTCAGAGGGATTTTCATCAACTGGAGTTAATTCAGATGAAGCAGACTTAATTGATGGGTCTACAGCTCACCACCACATCATTTTCCCCATCAAATTAAGTATGAGTTAAGTACATATTGTGTTAATAATATGTTCTACTATTAATGCTGCCAATGCTTTTTTTTTATTCCAGGTATTTGCTTTCTCCTAACTGCATTTTTTACATTTTAGGCCTTTTTTACTTAACATGGCATGAAAGGCACAAGTGTAATTTCAGTGCCTATAAATATGATTTTGATGTATAGAGTGACCATGTCCAAATGCTGTCTGGCTAAAAAATAATTAATAATAAGTAAATCTTAAGTAAATAGTGATATTTAAGTTTTCCATGATTTCTTTAATGTAGTTGATATTGGTTATATGGTTGCAGCATAAACACACTTGAAATGATGCGCCAAAAAATCTGTTTTGATTAAACATAGGGGCCAGGGAGTGTGCACATTTTCTCATACTGTAAGGGGAGATTTATCAACATTCAAGTTTGATTTTTTTCACGATTCACGTTTTTTTGCACTAAAAAAACTTAAATTTGAATAGTTTTAAAAATGTAAACACTTGGGGGCACATTTACTAATCCACGAACGTCCGAAAAGCGTCCAAATGCAATTTTTTCGTAATGATCGGTATTTTGCGATTTTTTCGTAAATTGTCGCGACTTTTTCATAGCGTTACGACTTGCGCGAATTGTCGCGACTTTTTCGTAGCTGTCATCCCGAGTACGAAAGTTTCGAAATCATTCAAGCTTCAATATTGTGGCTTTCCATGGGCCAGGTTGGAGCTGCAGAGTGCCATTGAGTCCTATGGGAGGTTTCCAAAATCATGCAAAGTCTGAAAGTTTTGGCCGCCGTTTACGAGCGCTCAAAATGAAAAAGTTGCGACAATATACGAGCAAATAGTAACGGCTACGAAAAAGTTGCGACAATTCGCGCAAGTCGTAATGGCTACGAAAACGTCACAACAATTTACGAAAAAGTCATAACGGCGACGAAAAAATCGCAAAAAATACGAAAAAGTCGCAAAATGTTTGTTTCCAATCCGAATTTTTCCCATTCAGATTCGGATTCGTGGATTAGTAAATGTGCCCCTTGGTATTTATTAAGTGCTAAAACCCCTAAAACTCGAATGTTTCTATAGAAGCCATTGGGAGTTCTCGTAGGCAAAAACAAGCCATATTTTCAAACTCAAATTTTTCAAGTTTTTCAAGTTTGTAAATTCAAAAAGTTTGAGGTATTCGAGTTTTCCTTATTAATAAAAAAGCAAGCATTCAATATGCGAGTTTATTTATTTAGAAAAACTCAAATTCACAAGCTCAACAATTGATAAATAAGTGTTATTATTAGGTAATAAAACTTATTAGGTAAATACAGTTGAAAACAAAACATTTAATAAAACATTAAACTTATCTGTACTTTATTGATTGGATCACTCATTTCCTGAATGGGTTGGAAATGAAATATTTTTTAGAAATAAGAGTTATAAAGCCTAAACTCTGGCAAGTAAATAACTGACTTAATAACTTAAATCCTTTAAACTGCTGATTTTATGCTGGGATTGGTTCAATATAGCAGTAATCTGAAGTGTTTAGGAATCTGCTGTTTAATTATCTCACTTGTTTGCAGATTGACACTTTACTTTGCTCAAAGGAACATTGCCTTATGTGTTATGTTCTCTAAATACGAGAGTGGCAATAAACCCAGTAAACTTGTGTTCATTAGTAAAGTCTATTCATTTTATTCCCACTTGTGCTTGCTGTCCAGAGTTGCAGTTGACATCTCCAAAACCAAATCTTTGCAATTCACTGGTTCCATTGCCAAAGGCTGATGTGCCAAATGAGCTCATTAGAGTGGATGCCGGTACATATTGTTTGTCATATTAAATATAACTTTAAAACAAATTCGTGTTTAGCTTAGTTAAGGATTAAAAAGCAAATGGTGATTTAACTGGCTAGTCTATAAAATTATGTTAACTGGTCAATGCAGATGAGATCAGGTGGATGACCCATCAGATTGCTAATTTTCTATATAAGCCAATAGAGATCAACTGAAAATTGACTTTACAACAAGTCCAGCTGCAATCTGTACACTGATGCTTTGGTTTATTTGGACTATAGTAGAAGCCATTGGTCAGTTTGTACAAAAGTAGATAAATAGGCAAAAATTATTGTATTACTGCTACTACCTATAAAATAAGATGATTGGAGCCAGAACAGGACTATTATATCACTTGACCATGAAACACAGGTTATAATAAACAAATAGGTACAAAGCAAAAGAGCAATTGCAAGGTGTCATAGACATAGATGTGCTCCATGTTTATGCAAGAAAACAGCAATCACAGGAGACAAGGCACCTGTCTTCTATGGATAAAAAGTTAAATACTTCTGTACTTCTTCACCAGAGTATTTAGATAAATTACCAAGTGTATGAAAATGTAATTGAAATAGAAATAGGTGAACAGTTCGACATACACCTTTGTTCTGCGGTATATGTGAGTAACTTACTGTATTATGTATGGAGGCAAGCGGTTTGCATAAACTTACCAAGCTATTAATTATTTCTATATGCTGTCAGAGCCACATTGCACTGAATGGGTGATGTTGTTTTGAATATGGCTTTTCAGTCCAAACTGACATAAGCTTCAGCATCTTGTTGGATTACTAACATAGACTATTAACACATGGCCAGCATAAATTGATTAAAATAATTAAGTAACACGTTGTGAAACTGCCATCAAATCTATGGAGCTGTATACCATTTTGGTATATCTACATTACATTAGATATCCTGTAGTAATATCTGTACTAATATATACATAAAAAAATAATTTTTTTGTCCACAAAGGAAAGAAACTAAATTCCTATGAGATTGTATAATATCTATCAGACAGGTCCCTTAAAATCAGCAGCTACTTTGAGACTTTTTACAGCAACAGTTACAGGTTTCTTTTTGCCTTTGTTTGCCATTAAGCAAGTCTGTCAGAAAAACTTGTTTGAATAAAGGCAAATATCTAAAATTTGTGAGTTTACAAGCTTAAAGGAACAGTTCTGTATAACAATAAAACTGGACAAATAGGCTTTGCAAATTAAAAAATGTTTCTAATATAGTTAGTTAGCCAAAAATTAAATCTATAAATGCTGAAGTGTATGGGGATGTCAGCTCTCTAACCTCTTAGTCAGCAATTTGAGAGAGCGGCCACGTGGGACATAACCATACCTCCCAACATTTGAAAAATGAAAAGAGGGACAAAAAGATTTGGCGCGCAGCGCGGCAACATTTTTTGACCACACCCACTTTTGTGGCCATGCCCCCAATTACCACACCCCATTTTAAAAAAATACTCCTTTTATATAGTTGAAATGGTGGGATCAGTCGCAAATGTGCTATACCCTCATACTGTACTACCTAAGGAAAACAATATAGCAACTCCTACATATAAAATACAAATATAGAGAGAAGGCAGTCAGTTATAAGTGAGTCTTACCTATGTACCAGTTTTGCCCCCCAATACACAGTGCCCCCAATACACAGTGCCCCCATACACAGTGCCCCCAATACACAGTGCCCCCAATACACAGTGCCCCCAATACACAGTGCCCCCAATACACAGTGCCCCCATACACAGTGCCCCCATACACAGTGCCCCCCATACACAGTGCCCCCCATACACAGTGCCCCCCATACACAGTAGCCCCCATAGGAGCTCCGCCTTCGTCAGCTGCTTTACTTCTTATACCTCTCCTTGTCTGCGGTGACAGGCCCCTTTATAAGGTTGCGCCCATACGTAATGATGTCACCCATACACACGGGGTGCAACCTTATAAAAGGGCCTGTCGCGCTGCACAAGGAGAGTCATAACAAGCAAAGCAGCAGAAGAAGTTGGAACGTCCAGCTCCAGCCAGCGCATCCCGCTGTGCTGGATAGTTCAATGAGTGTCCAGTGTTTCCGTAATCTATTATGGATATGCGGGACATTCATGGAACTATCCGGGACAGTGGGATGCGCTCTAAAAACCGGGACTGTCCCGCGAAAAGTGGGACAGTTGGGGGGTATGGACATAACTGTTCACTTAGTTTGCTTTTGACCCTTAGCACACAGGTCAGATTCAAGAGCAAACAGTTGTGTCCCATATGGCCCCCCCTCAGGTCACAGATTGATTACTGACTTAGATTAGTAACAGCTTAGAGAGAAGGAAGTGGAGTTCTGGCTAGTATATTAGGCGTCAGCTTACTCCAGCCTTTATAGATTACATTTTTGGCTAACTGTATTTAAAACATGTTTTATTTTGCACAACCTATCTATCTACATAGTTTAATTTTTTCACTGAACAATTTCTTTAAAGCATAAATAAACTTCCTGCCTTCCTCCCTGTCCAAAACTTCAATGAGCCCCTCCCTCCATTGTGATGTCATAGACGGGGCAGATCAGGCTTGGATCTATGAATAGAAGGGCAGTATTGTAGGGGCTTTTTATGATAAAACGTCTTACTTATCCTTTAAAAAAATTGAAACATTCCAAAAAACTCAGATTGACTAAAAAAAAAACTTGTTTAACAGCAAATTTTCAAATGAAATAATGAATTTTGATAAATCTTCCCAAAATGATTAATTAATAAATTCTGTGTAGTCAGATTTCCTATGCCCCCTCCTTCAGTGGTCCATAAAGGATGTCATGAAGCAATTCATGTTACCCTTTATTCCGTTACCAACGGAGTTAAAGCTCTAAAGCGGGTCTTATCACCTATGTACTGTCTTATTGTTTAGAGCCCAGCTACAGGAACCGCCCCCCTTACTTGCATGGGTGCTGTTCGCAAGCTAGCCTTGGTTCAGACTTGAGGACTGTGCCACCTGTTGTGGCATAAGAACAGTTCTTTGTTTGAAATGGTAAAATCCATACTCATACATAATTATGTTGCATGCTACCATGTTGCAAATTCTAAAAAAACTCAGTTCTGTCTTTGTTTGTCTAATAAACCTTACCTGTTTACCTCAAATGACCTTTGGTATTGGACTATTCCATAAAATGATCCTTGGATAGTGATGGGTGAAATAACTAACCAGACATGGATTTGCAGCTAATTTCCATGATCACTACCTATAACAGGTGTTTGACCACACCTGCAGGCCCGGATTTGTGGCGAGGCCACAAAGGCCCGGGCCTAGGGCGGCATAAACATAGGGGCGGCATGCCGCCCCGCCGCACGCAAATTTTTTAAATTTTGCTCCCATACGGAGCAATGGGGACCTCTCCCCACTGCTCCGTATGGGAGTTTTAACTTTGGCGCATGCGCATGCGCGTTAGCGCGGCGGCAGGGAAGGAGGAGGTTTGCGCATGCGCGCTCGCACGGCGGGTGGGGGCGGTAGGGGGCGCCGAATTGGGGCGGCCTCGGGGCGCGTCATTTAGAAATCCGGCGCTGCACACCTGTCCTTCTGTTGAAAGCAGTGATGGACCAAATGTCCACTTGTCAGGAATAACATTTAAACAACAGCAGCTGCAATTATAATTTCATGAAACATGATAGAATAAACTCCACTTTTCTTCAAATTATTGCCACAGCTTAAAGTCAGTTGATGCTCTGGTCATTTATATACATGCAACAGGTATTAAAAGTTCTATGCTTATTTAATCATTGTTGGCCATACATGGAAACATAGTTTATCAGATGAATGCATGTCAGTTTGTGTACAGATATATAACTATATAGTTAAATATTATTTCTGCAAGTTATTTTATTTGGTATTTGTGGTATGCAGCTTTCTTTTCCAATCTATTGGAAATAGGATAAGTAATTCCCATCTCTCTATGTTAGATTTCGAGCAATTATCAGTTAGGCATAGTAAAGATAAAGAATCCCATAAAGGAAACAAACTTTGAAAAATTACTTAATTAAACTGTTCTTTATCTTCATCATAAGTTAGCAAACATTGATTATCATAAGCCAGAAACTCGTGAGGCTGGAAACTATATTCTAAATGCTACTTAATTATCAGTGTGGCATCATGCAATGAAAATAAATAGCTATTTATCAGTCTAATTTCCTATTGGCTTTATTTATTTGAATTTTAATGTTCTTATTAGGAAAGTAGTTTTCTTTTTGTCTGTGCCTATTTCACTACTTCTAAATAACATATTTTTTTAACAACTAAATTAGCCCATAGTGCCCAGCTATAATATATTATCAAAGTCTGTTATTTAAGATTAATGTATTTACCCTAGACACACAGTAATATTGATTAGCATAACAAATAACAATAGATTTCCTCATGCATTTTTTTATGCGGAGATTGCTCATTGTTAGCAATAATAAATCAATATACTAGTCATGCTTAAAACAAACTTCTACTAATCACTGAAAAACTGATTTTTTTTTTTGTTCATAAAAAAAGTTAAATGTCCTGTTTTATAATTCTCTTAAAGGTATTATGTCAAGGGAAAACATGTTTCTTACAAAATGCATCAGTTAATAGCATTCCTCCAGCAGAATCGTGCATTGAAATCCAGATTTTTTTATTTTTCAAAAGAGCAAACAGATTTTTTTTTTTAATTTGATTTTGAAATTTTACATGGGAGTAGCCATATTTCAAGTTTCCCAGGTGCCCTCAGCCATGTGACTTGTAGTCTGATACTTCAGTCACTCTTTAGGGCTCTGGCACACGGGGAGATTAGTCGCCCGCGCCAAATCTCCCTGTTCGCGGGCGACTAATCTCCCCAAAATGCCATCCCACCGGCAAAAATTTAAATCGCTGGTGGGATGGCATACGCGGCGGTGCGATTTCAGTGAAATCTCGGAAGTTTCCTCTCAAGACAACTTCCGAGATGCCAGAGCCCTTACTGCACCACTACAAGTAGAAGTTATATCACCCGCTCCCTTTCTCCTTCAGCAACCAATCAGCAGAACAATAAGAAGATAACAAGATACCAGCTTCCTGACACCTGCATTACAACAAATACTCCCATGCCCACCTAGTGGTAAATATGATAACAGCACTCACTAGTAAAACTCAAAGTCCAGCTCACCCAATTCATGATGCTTCAAAATCCTCCATTTACACTGAGTAGGATGAACAATAGCTTATCCGAAAGCAGTTTTTTGTCTAATGTTGGCTCTTTTAAAAGCTCAGAATCAGGCACAATGCACTGCAGGGTGACTTTGATGATGAGTTGTGAATAGCATGTATTTGGGAATGTGTTCTGCCCTGACATATTTGCAGGACACCCTCACATGTATATATTCATTAGGCATAAGAGTGAGTGTATCTTGGTACAAAGCACATTGGGGCCAAGTATTTAACACAGGTATTAAATGGTGCTAAAACAAGCCCAAAGAGCAACCAGAGGGCATAGGGTTCTTCTTTATGGAAGTGATGGTAATCACAACCAATATTCTAATAGCATTTTAATACCACAACATTATACTCAATAGGCACCTTTGCATATTCAGGTTGTCATAAATGTAATTACAGTAATTTTTAACTGCCACATATACTTTTTAGGGTAACGGTTGCATTTATAACATTTAGGGGCATATTTATTATGCTGTGTAAAATGAACTCGCTGAAAAACGGTGTAAAAAGCTTTGTAAAATAAACAGAGAACATCGCCATGTGAACGCCAGATTTTATGAAAGAATTAGAAAAAACCTTACACCAATTTAATGCCGGTTTTTACACGGCAAAGTTTTGCGATGTGTGGCTAATTTTCTCACCTATTTTATGCAGCATAATAAATATGCCCTTTAGATTTTATAGCAAAATAATGAACACTGATTGCATAGTCCCAATGTGTGCAAAAGTTTTAGAATTACAAATATAACCAGGTCTAAATGATTATCACAATGTTCTTAGTTACTTGCTGAGTGTACCCCAGTAATACAAGATGTTTGCCTCCCCTTTTCTCCTTTGTTGCCATAATAAGTCCTGCTTTTTCATTATGTTACTATTCTATTAGTCTTAATCATGCGCACCCAGAGAAAGGTATATAGTAGCAATAAATATTATTTCAGTTTGTATAAAATAGGCTCATAAATACCCTGGTTAGACAAAGTTAATAAGATTAAGAATAATTTCACTTATCTTAATAACTTTATCCCCCAGTAATGGCTAAAGCTACCCAACTTATGTTGCTAATAAATCCACAAACCTATAGAATTACTATATCTTCCTAGCTGCTTTCTATTATTGTCATCTTAAGTAAAGGAAGCTATGTTCCATTAAAAAATATTTCTGTTAAAGTACATAATACAGGTATAGGACCCATTATCCAGAATGCTCGGGACCAAGGGTATTCCGGATAAGGGGTCTTTCCGTAATTTGGATCTCAACACCTTAAGTCTGCTAAAAAATCAATAAAACATTAAAAAAACCCAATAGGATTGTTTTGCATCCAATAAGGATTATTTATATCTTATTTGGGATCAATTCCAAGGTACCGTTTTATTTCTACAGAGAAAAAGGAAATCAGTTTTACAATTCTGAATTTTTTGATTATAATGGAGTCTATGGGAGACGGGCTTTCCGTAATTCTGAGCTTTCTGGATAACGGGTTTCCGGATAAGGGGTCCGATACCTGTATTAATATAAAGAAAATAAAAAGTAATTCTAGCACATCATTTGGCAGTGTACATAAATAATGAAAAGAAAGCAAACTATACATTTTATAATGTACGCTTGTAGATTTAAAGGTCACATTTTTCATTTTACATGACAAGCAGCTTATTAAATGGCAAGTGGTCAAACCAACTTACTCACTAGCTTTGCTGTGTATCCCAATCACCTTGTTGACTTTACAAAATATGCCCCTCAGAGCAAGTTGTTCTTTAGCACAGTGCAGCATGGTAGAACATAAAATAAAAACAGATGCAGTGGCTAGAGGAACAGATTGTCTGCCTCAGCTGTTCCATTTCATTAACTATGTTCACAGTGCCTTGCAGAAACATTCAGATCCTTGACCAGTACTCCCATTTTACTGAATTACAAATGTGGTTCTTTGCAACATTTTTATTTCAAAGTGCTGAAACTCACTGAAACTTAGAGTTAGTGTTTAATGTGACATGCTTATATGTTAGAAATATCTTAGTAAAAATAAAACAAACTGGAAGATTTGCTCAACCTTTTTTTCATTAGCACCTCAATATTTAATTACTGTAACAAATTCTCATTTGAATTAAGATATGAGCTGTCAATTTGGGACAAATATTACAGAAATTATGTATCAATAATTCAGCAATGCCAAACACCTACCCAAGGGAAAAGTATAAAAAAAGAGTATTCATTTAAAAATGAACAAATGGAGTTATAAACGTAGCCATTCAGTGGGTAATCTGCAAAACTGTGCAATTTTAAAAAGTGGTTATTATATATTTTTAATTAAAATATTACTAATCCAGATTAATATTGTGCTTTTTGTGCATTTGTTTTACCCATAACTTTTAGTTTTAGATTTGCCTAAAATGCAATTTTCTCTCAAGTTGATGACCTGGGGACCTGAAGTACATAGAGGTCATTTGCTCCCAGGGGGCATTACACTGTACACTGTGCTTTTCACTGAGTGCCAGATGAGAAATGCATTGCTCAGTGAAGTGTGCAGTGTCAGGACACACAGCTAGCCCTGTCCTGTACATCCTGCTACTCCTACCTTGCATTTTAGAATTACACCCAAGGTAGAGGTGTGTAGTGATGGGAAGAGAGGATACCTAAGTATCTCCCCTGCCCACCCTTTTAGTTTGAGTTTAGAAGCCTGTTGTTATTTACACATTGCCACACCCAGTGGGCAAAGTGGCTTCTTTTTGCACTTTGTACACTGAATGGGGCATTGTAAATATGCACACGCACGCATATAGTTATTTATATATTATCTAAAGATCTACAACAGGCACTTTCCTTATTTTAAGGCAGTTTATTGTGCCTATATCAGCATCAAACTTAAATTATAAAAATAATACCCACATTACCTTCACACATTCCCTAATTGCTCTGGGTCCCTTGTGGACTACCAGGAAAAGCACACATAAGTTGAGGTCAACACTGTACTTATGATACTTCTTTTGGGGGATTGCTCAGTCTCTGGCCTTTTTTTTTTAATTCTTCAGTCAGTCTCAATCTGTCAGATACTACACAGTCAGACTTCCTACCCTGTGTCCTACTCTGAGATACCTTATACACTTTCTCCCTTCAATTACATACTTTTTCACAGGACAGCCTTCCTGTGGAAGGTCATGAAGCTTACATCTCCCATTATGTAGAAATTAATGGCATATTCACTGCCACACACACATACATGTGCACAGACTGTATTTTAAAGATTAACAAAATGTCAGGACCTGCCTGTACCAGAACTCTGGACTCTATGTTAGACAGGTTCTGCATTACCTCACTGAGCCACTGGAGACCTTGGGCATCCAGCCCTGTACATTCTGTTAACCCCTCTTCTTTGCTTCTGTGTTTATGTTCACCTTCTGTGTTTAGCCCAGGTGGTTGCAATCAGTCAATTAACGGGCTTTATAAGCCTGTCACAAGCAACCCCTGGTTGCTTGATCATTGAGCCTTTTACGTTCCAGTGACCTTACCTGCTTGTTCCAGTCCCTGTTCCTGCCTGACTCCTGCCTGCATACCTGCCTGATTCAGTTACCTTACCCTGTTCTACAACTCCTGTTCCTGACCTCTGTTTGATCTCCCGGTATTGACCTCGGCCTGATTATTTGGACTCTCCCTGCCTTCAGCCTGCCTTTGACCACTGCCTGCTATTCCGGACCCTCCTTGTTTGCTGCCAGTCCAGACCCTCTGCCTGTTTTACGGATTTGTTTTGTCTTCTGCCTGCCTCTGACCACTGGCCTGTTGTAAGGATTTCCATATTCTTATTACTCAATTTTCATTAATAAATCATGTTTCAGCAACATAACTTGTTTCCTGGCTATCCACAAGCGCAGTACCCCCTGTACCCATATTACACGGCATATAAGCTCCTACCTGCCAGCCACCCACCTGTGGCTGCGCCTGACACATATATTATAAAAACTCTGCCCTAACTAGGTAGTTAATCTCTTCCCAAATCTTTGAGGATAACCTTGCAGTCACTGGAAACCTATATATATATATATATATATATATATATATATATACAGTATATATATATATGGTTTGTCCCTGAGGAAGAGCACAGTTTGGTGCTCGAAACGTCGGATCTCTTTTAATAAACCTTTTTTGTTTCTTCATAAAGTCCCTACGTGTGTGGTACTCTGCTTGCTTATTGGTATTTTTCTGACCAGCACCGAGGGCATTTGTTTGCTTGACGGGTGTGCTCCTCTTTGTTTCTATATATATATATATATATATATATATATATATATATATATATATATATATATATATATATATATATACAAGACTGATGACTATATTAATGATTTCTACAAAAATAGTGTTAGATCAAGATTAATGTGCTTCTAGTATCATTTTAGTACTGATATGGTTGTCTTATGCTTAGATATATTCATTTCATAGACTAAAACTTAGTGAGGGATTGGGTATTTCTCTTCATCAATGCTCAATTTTTTTTTTTTGGTACATATATACATTGATGTAATAAAGCTAAACTGCCTAAAATACCCAGCATCATTCACTTTAGTGATGCAAAGCTTAGATAAAATTGTTCTTGGTAAGTCTCTATATTTAATTTCTCGATTACATCTGTTTGCTGTATGCCTCAGTTCTAAATCTGTGTCTTGGATCTTCGTACCAGCTCTCTGTGCCATACTTTCAGCAATCTCATTGTCTATATTAGAAAGCAAACATTTATATTACATTTCACATTAGTGCTATAATACAAGTAATTTAAACAATCTGTGAGGAGATAAGAAGCTTGTTGTAAGAAATGCACAATCCTTGAAAACGTCATATTATTTATGTTAAATATTTTTCCAGTCCAGTACTGAATTTTAAGTATTTACTGTATTTATTGTAGTCCTGCATTTTATCCCATGCCTACATTCTGCTATGGTTTCTGGTCTAGGCTACAGTACACTGCCAGCAATATGGACAAAAAAACATATTCAGTACCTGTAATATTTTCTGTTTTCCAATTTCTTAAAAATGACATCCATATAAACAATAATTATACTAAACAATAATTATACTGCTTCTCTGATAAGCAGTGATTACAATAAATAATTCCAACCTTTCATAATCACTGTTTGAGTTATCAGGTCCCCAGAACATTTCTGCTGTTGTCAGATGCAGTTTGACTTAGTAAATACAGTGAATATTTGAGCTTGTTTCACGCTACAGAAGGCTGTGCCCTTCAGTGCATAGAACCAAGGAAGAGATTTCAGCTGAGGCTATTGAGATATACACTGATACTTGGCCATCTGGTATTTTACAGGCGGATAGTTTGCGGCTTGAAAGTTACTGCATAAGCTTTTCCCCAGAAATGTATTTTTCAGCAGTAACTACTTACATAAATTTGTGCAATTTGAAGATATTATTCCCAGTGAGAACAGTCTATGCAAATCAGTTAACTTTGCTATTTTGGTCATTAAGATTAATGACTTTACTAGTTTTCAGTGTCTCCAGTGTCACAAAATTGAAGAAAGGAAAATAAGTTGATCTGACATGATACCAAACTCCCTTTCAAAGGATAAATACCTAAAAAACTCTGAGAGTCAACAATCAGGCTTAATAGTACTTATAAACTTGGTATGCAATTTAGCTGTAGCAAGCTATGCCAGTCAGCAACAATGAGGGTCATCAAAATATCATCATGTATTAAAATATGTATAGATTCACAGTACAGGATAATGCATCTTCTTTATAGAAAACTGGTAAAACTCCCATCTAGAATATGCAGCATAGCTTTTGTTTACAGCATACAGAACTGAAATTACTGATACAGAGAAAGAATAAATAATCCAAAGAAGGGTGCTATTTACCAGTTTGTGTATTGAGGAGTTAGTGTAGGAAGACATTTTCTGCTGCTTTATCTACTTTCTGGATGTCTCCAGTTTACATATGGTTAATAGATAATAATATAATGAACTTCAAAATGTCTTAAATTTAAGAATTCCTAGATGTATCTGTGAAAATGTACAAACTGCATGCCTGCAGTCTCAGGGGCCACAGGTCTAGTGTTTGTAATAAAGACAAAGGAGAGATTAGGAAACAGGCATGACAAATGCTTGGCACAAGAACACTTTATTTAAGCATAGGCGGGGTTAACAAAACAAGGCAGAATGTAGGCACTGGTACAGATAGGGTTAACAGACAAATAAACAGGCTTACTGGCACAGCATAAAAAGGGCAAGATCCAGAACAGGAGGGGTAAACAAAGTTAAAAGTCCAAGCAAGATTCAAGGCTGGAGGCACTGAAGGAAATCAGGCTCAGAAGTGCCTACCTGGCACAGTGACTAGCATGTAAGAACTGGCAAGGGATAATGCCAAAACAGGGTGTATATAAAGTAATCTCTGCTGGGAGGTCTCTAAGGATGAACCTATCATTAATGCAGAGCAGCCAGGAGCAATTAGCAGAGCCAGGGGCACAGACTGAAATAGGAAAACCTCAGTACAGGGAAAGCCTATACCATAGCTCCCAACTGTCCCGATTTTTGAGGGACAGTCCCTCTTTTGACAACTCAACCCGCAGTCCTAGATTCTTACTGAAAAGTCCCTCATTTCCTTTTAAACTGCTGCACTGAATGATAAAAAAAAGATACAAATTTAATTACTGAATGATAAAAAAAAGATACAAATTTAATTAAAAAGTAGCTTTTGGCAGAGAGCTCAGAAAGTTAACAAGCTTCAGCTGCACTTATAAACATTGTTTCTCATATTTAATTAAAAAGTAGCTTCTGACAGACAGCCCAGAAAACTTAACGAGTATCACCTGCACTTAGAAACATTGTTTATTACATTTAATGAAATAAGTGGGCTTTTGGCAGAGAGCCTAGAAAGTTAAAAAGCCTCACCTGCACTGAGATACAATTGTAACTTATAAGTAAACAGGTCTCTTGGGGGAACCGAGTCACATAAAACAAGACCCAAGAAATGTGTTTAAACTTTAAATAACTTGCCAAATTTAGTCAAATGGGAGTGGTATTTAGGGGGTGTGGTTGCAAAAATGGGCATGGTCAAAATGTTCTTTTCTTTTTGTCCCTCTTTCCATTTTAAAAATATTGGGAGGGATGGCCTATACCTCTAGCCTGTCTGTGTAGAGTATCTGTAAGGCTGATGCCACACGTAGCGTTTTTACGCTGCGTATTTTCGGCGGCTGAAAAACGCCTGAAATCATCATCCATATCAATAACTTGAAAAGACTCGAGGCAAACCACACAAAGCGTAAATACGCTAGAAAACGCCTTAGCATGGATTTTTCAAGCGTAGGCTGAAATACGCCAGTACTTGCAAAGCAAGCTATTCCTATGTATACGCAAAGGCAGCTGCCAGACCTAGCGGAAATACGCTGCGTTTTTTGCTATTTCACACTATTAGCACCATGGCAACGGGATTTGCTTACGTCACCAGTACTAGGCTGAAAAACGCCATGTGTGGCTTGTGCGGCGTTTTTAGGCTGAGAAAAAACGCAGCGTAAAAACGCCACGTGTGGCATCAGCCTAAAGGCAAAAGGCTGTAATGGATCAACAGGTTTAAACCCAGAAGAAGTCACCACAGAGGATAATTCTTTGCATTATTTCTCCTAATTAGTTCAGTGTCTGGAGTAAAATATAACCTTTTGATAAACTAGTTTATGCTAGTCTGGGCCAAAGCCCAATTTTGCTAATGTAAAGTATCTTTGGGTTTGAGGATTAAGAAATTGTGACCTTTTTTCACTGGCAGTCCCCTAGTTATTTAGACATCTATAGGGGATCCTCAATATTATGGGAAGTAAGTCCCTTTTCATGGGTTATAGCATAACCTTTGCAGGTCTACAATATTGCCATAGTGGCACTCTGATATAAATAATAAAAAAGGCTAAGCAGCCATGTGGAAGGGGTCCATTTAGGTTGATCTCCACCTGAGGCAGGTATATAGAGAGTGGAACTTGGGTGCAAGATAGGTCTAGACCGGTCAGCAAAGTTCTGTTATAGGTCACACTAAGGGGCCTATTTATTAAGCTGTTTAAAATGATATTTGTCAAAAAAACTGTGTAAAAAGCTGTGTAAATTGAATGGAGAAGTTAGCTATCCGAATGCCAGATTTTACAACGTCCGGAAAAAACATGTTAAACAATTACACTGGTTTTATGCTGTTTTTTACATAGCAAAGCCTGCAGATGTGTGCCGAATTTTGTTGCTGTTCTTTTACACAGCATAATAACATGGGCGTCCACAGAAGGGGGCAAGAGGGGGCACTTGACCCCCCCTGGAAAAGTAGCAAAAAAAACAAAAACCTTACTCCGTTTCTGCACTTTCCCCTCAAGCCCGTTTTTGCTGTGCTCCGATTGGATCTTTCTTCTTGTGGATTCACCAATCAGAGCACAGCTTCCTTGACAGACAGTAAAATTGACCAATCAGAGCACAGATGCACACAGGGATCGGGAGATTTTGCAAACTGGAAACAGAAATAAAGACTGAAAAGATGAATTTGCAGCTGTAACTTTACCTGAGAACCAACTCTCAACTTTTGCTGCAGTTTTCATCCCACAGGTACTATACAGTTCTAAAGAATCACTAGCTGACATTAAATTGTTTAATTTATAATCTATCCCCTACCCTAACACATGGAGGGTAAGTTAACTCTTTCCCTCTGAAAAAGCTCATTGTGTGTTTATATATGTGTTGTTGTTTTTTGCACTTACTATTTTTTTTTTTTTTTTTTGTCATTGTTTTGTTCATTTATAGTAAGTTACAGTGGGGCCAATGTTGTGTATCAGTGCCAGTGTTATAGTGCCAGGGCCTGAATATCTGCCATCAGTACCCACTGCTCCTCACTGTATATAATGTGCTGGGTTTGTAAATACAGACTGCATCTCACTGTATATAATGGGGAGTCAGTACCCACTGCCTTTCTTGCTATAAAACTAACATAAACACATCTAAAGGGGTGGTTCACTTTTAAGTTAACCTTTAGTATGTTATAAAATGGCCTATTCCTAGCAACTTTGCAATTGGTCTTCCTAATTAATTTTTTTGAATAATTTGCCTTTCTCTTCTGCCTCTATACAGATTTCAAATGGGGGCCAAAAAATATTGCTCTGCGAGGCTACAATTTTATTATTATTATAATTTTGTATTACTTATTTTTCCAAGTAGGCCCCTTAACTATTCATATTCCCATCTCTTGTTTAAATCACTACCTGGTTGCTAGGGTAAATAAGACCCTAGCAACCAGATAGCTGCTGAAATACCAAATGGAGAGCTGCTGAACAAAAAGCTAAATAACTGAAAAACCATTAAAAATAAAAGTGAATTCGAATGCGAACTACCCCTTTAAGCTAACTGATCCCAAACACAAATGTTTGCAGATCCCCTAACAGAAGTGCGCGTATGAATACTTTTACTACTAATACTAAACATTTTAGGGTAAAAAAAAAAAGCACCCCCACCCGCACTTTTGTACAGTATCCCTGGGAGTCAGTGGGAACGGCAAGAGGTAGTTGGGAGGTTAACTTTTTACGTCAGCAGTGAATCCACTAAGTGTCACATTAGCCGTAGGTCAGTCTGTGTATGGGCCATATTTAGCCTCCCCTAGTATCATCCTACAAAAAAATATATATATATATATATTTATCTGTTGCAGGATGATGCTAGCTTACTTGCCCCCCCTTGGAAAATTTTCTGCGGACGCCCATGCATAATAAATAGGCCCCAAAGTGTGACAGATAGTTAGGGTTAGCTAATGAGTAGCTCTGGCTCTAACAAGGATCATACAGGGATTATTATTCCAGGTTTATTGTTGCCCAGACCAGGGATACCAGTGTACAGACCTAGGGCTAGATAGTGCATTGCCCAGGTTCCACTGAGGAGAAGAATAACCTGAAAGCTGCGAGTAATCCATTGTTGCCCTGCAGGGATAGAGTCATTGTGACCAAATACTGTGAGTATAAGCCTGACCTGTGATATGCAAGAGACCTGCACTGTTGCTGTTAATGCTCCTTTGTGGATTTGTTCAAAAAATAAGTTCCTGTTTAATTTCAAGAACTACAGTTGCACAACAACTTGGCCTCCAACATACGTGAGGGCTCATGCCTGGGACACAGCTATTGCCATGTTTTTTAATTTTATTATTGAACAGTGTTACTAATGCCCCATTTATTACAATGGATGCATCTTAAATCCTTGTTGAGAACTTACTACTGTTTATACTTAGTAAAACATGATTACTGGAAAAATCGTACAAGAACGGTATATACCTCCAAGAGTCCTCTAAGAAGCAGCACAGAGGGCTGTAAAAATAAGGGTCTGCCTAAAACTTTAAAAAAGCAGTCTGAGTAAAAGTCTTGCTCTACTCTGAGAATGGTCAGTAACTAGTGACACAGTCTGTTTTTGTTGGGAAAATAGTTTCCCTTTTAATTCAAGATTTCTTGGTAGTAAGGACTGCCTACTTTCTGCTACCCAAAAGACTTGGAGTGGAGTAAGGTGCAAGCTGGTGCTGAGAAAGTGTACTGAATGTTCCTGTCATTTTGCGAATTTTTTGGTGAAGCGAAACGGGACAGATTCGCTGATCACTATAGTCTTGAGCTTTTTGGTATACAAGGACCAGTCTGTAAAGAATTTTACACTATGCATAGAATAACTTTTTAACCATCAATCCTCCTATTTTCTTCTAACCTCTTGTTTTCACATTCTTTATTAAGACAAACCTTTGATGGGTTAGTTTGGTATCTTCTTTTCTCTCACTGCATATGCATACAGTATGGCTGAGGCTTGCTGAATATCGACCACATTACTGTTAATGCTTTTCATCAGTTTATCTTTTGCAAATTGACTTTTACATTTGATGTTTGTTTTCACATATTCTCCAAGGCCTAATCTCCATGGGAGTTTTTGTCAGATGGTGTCGGAACGACTAAACACATCCCACAAGTCAGAAGTAGTCACATGGGTCAAAGTATAACTGAAAGAAAAATCTGATGTGTAAACAGCATTAAAGATTTTGCCATGCAACACAACACATCTGTCAGAAAGGAATGCTGCATTCTTGCCTTTTTTCGACAAGATAAAATCTGATGGTGTCTGACAACATAATATTCTTCAACTTAGCTTATTCTTCTGCTATTTTTTCTTCTTAATCTTTTTCTTATTCTTAGTGCCCCCCATTTTCTAAATGCTACTTCCTACAATTTTAGGGGTAATGCACCCAAACTCCACTTTGTTGTCCTATAGCAGACTAGGTTGCTTGTGCTTTTCTAAGTCATCCCGCCACCCCTGTCTTTTTGTTGCCATTCTCACAGTATTAACACCAGGGTCTCCAAACTCTTCACAGTTGGTCCCTAGGAGACTGCAGTTGAAGGTTTGGAAAAGTGGGTGGAGCCACCAGTAGCCAATTAGATTTCACCTATTGAATCTTATTGGTTTAATGCCAGGATCCCAGTATTTGCATGTGTTAGTCACTGTGTATCCAAGATTAGAAAAAGTTGGTGGAGCTGCCAAAAACTAATCATATTTCTTTCATTAATTTCAATGGGGAAATTTTAACTGTTGCCATTCTCGTATGTCACAGGTTAACTGTGGTTCAGGGTTAGAAAAAGTAGGCAGAGCCACCAACAGCCAATCAGATTTTACCTATTGACTTTCAATGGGGAAATTAAACCTGCTGCTATTCTTGCAGCCAGGGTCCCCAAACTCTTCACAGTTGGCCACTTGGGGACTGCAGTTTAAAAATTGGGTGGTGGAGCCACCAGCAGCCCATCAGATTTCACATATTGATTTTTTGGGTTTAAATTTTAAATTCTGCCATTCTCATATTATTTATGCCAGGGTCCCCAAACTTTGCAGAGTTAGTCACTGGGTGACAATAATTCAATGTTTGGAAAAAGGGGGTTGAGCCATCAACAGCCAAGCAGATTTATTTAATTGATTTTAATGGGAAATTTAAAGTGCTGCCATTCTCACATGCTTAACGTCAGCATCCCCAAACTTTTCACAGTTAGCCACTGGGGAACTACAGTTAAAAGTTAAAAAAAGCGGACAGATCCACCAACAGCCAATCAGATTTCACCAATTGAATTTAATTGGTTTAAATTTCATCTGCTGTCTCTCTTAATGGCAGGGTCACTGGTGAACTGCAATTCAAGGTTAGTTAAAGTGGGTGGAGCCACCAACAGCCAAAAAGATTTAATGCAGTAATGTCAAATGTTTTTAAACCATCATGAAGTTTGTTCTCAAACTTTCCTTTCTAGTTTCTCACTGAAATACATTGACTGACGGATGTAAAGGCAGGAACAAAACACACCATATGACTACAAAATCTTGTGTTGTTGCATGCTGTTGCATAGTGTTGTGTGCTGTTGCATGACAAGATCAGATAAAATCTGATCAAAATCCACCATGGAGTTTAGCCCTCAATATCATTGTTATATTCACTGAATTTATTGGCTGATCTATGGACATTTAGGTTATTGGGGGTTTACTCCCTGTACAGTATGCACGCTAAGATGGAATATACAGCAATAAAAAAATGGTTTAAAGTCTTTTCAGGTGTAGAATAAGAAACAGAATGATCATAGATTAAAAAATAAATAAATAAATAAACTCTGTTCAACCCTGTGTTCTAGAGAGAAGAGAGAGTTTAATCGATGAAAAGGATAAGGTCCACATAGTTGCTTTGAAAATATAAGGGGGATTGGAGTATAAACCCCCCCCCCAAAAAAAAATATCAGAAAAGTATTAGGGGAAAAACAAAAATGATAAAAGTAGAGTAAAATTAAATTAATGTATTATGGTTCTAGAATGTGCTAGTTTCCATGCTTGAATTTTCATGTGCATGGTCTTTTGGGATTTTACTTCATTCTCTCTCAAAATTGTAGACCATTTATATGCAAAGCACTTGGTATGTCCTTAAATAAGTTATGAGGTGAGACATAGTGTGCACAGAGAAAAGTGCTTTTTCATTGTAATCATGCTTAAACAAAGATAGGTCACTGTTGTAATTAAAATTCAGGTGAGTATTTTATGCAATGAATATTATATTTCTCTGTGCTGCATATGTTGCTTCTCTGGCATTTAATGAGAACTTATACCACAGTGTAGAGACAGAAGCCAACCACAATAATGTATAATAAGACTGACACAAAACAGCGGGAGCAAAATTGTATGACTGTTTCACAGTCTAGATACTTAATTTATTTTAATACCTGTAATTTTAAATATATTCCATTATTAGCATCAAAACTGTGTAAGGGGAATGTGTAAGTCTTTCTGTAAAAAAAAAAAAAAGCAGGAGCCCAAAGGGGAAACCAACAGCAGAAGGCTAAGCGGGTAAAAGGTCTGAGCACACAGAAATATAACTAAGCAGGACTGGAGTGGGACTGAGTAAGCATAGAACCAAGACTAGGACTGGAAGGGGTTGTATGAGCAAGTTGGGGTGCTATGGCAAGGATTCACAGGAAAGCATTTACAGGGGCAAGACAGAAGCAGTAAGGGTTAGGGACAGGCTACACAAGCAAGAGCTTGGCACTCAGCCATAATGCTTTGGTCAGTAAATGAGGGAAAGGAAAGATAGGGAGGACTCAACTGTAACTGGACCTTATTAGCCTATGAGGTTGCTGAGATTTCTTATATACACTAGAAAGGCAGATAAGCACACATTGAGGAACCTCTCTGATGTCTTCCTGTCCCACTGGTTAAAAAAAGGCACAATTTTGCCTCACTCTGCAAACTTTTGCTGCAGTTAATTTTTGCAGCTAGCTTCAGCAAATTCAAAATGGGTATTCATGTCTCTCTATTCCAATTTACTGGGTCTCAATGCTTTCCCAAAATTGTCAGTTTGGATACAATACCTAAAAATAACCACAAAGCTTCGACTTTCTAAAACTTTATCTTCCACATAGCATTAGATACCAAGAAAAGACATGGACAACTATTTAAGCTTTTAACTACCAAACATTCATTTTGCAAGTTAGCATATCCTTCATAGCATTAGGAACCAAGAAAAAACATCCTAAATATGAATGTTAACTGAACAGTTAATTGTTGAACTGCCCATTGTTGATAGGATTACCAAAGTATCTGGCATTTTGAGACCCCTAAATGAAGCTAGATGTCCACAGTTTGATGCTTGTTGTATATAGGGTTACCAAAATATCTGGACTTTAGAGACCCCAAAAATAAGTTAGTGCATACATATATCATGGCATACAGTTCTTCTATTAAACATAAAGCACAAGTCTTTTCTTTTCAGAAAGTACACATTCTGCCTAATCTAAAATGGGTAAATATGTCTTATGGTAAAGCACCAAACAACGGACAACAAAGCTTAGACAAATGTAAAGATTTTTATGTAATTTCTGAAAATTGGCATTTCTTAACATATTAGCATAAAACACCCTAAATATGAATTCCAGGGGTCTACTTAACAGTTTGATTGCTAATATGCATAGATTTACCAAACAATGTGGCATGTAGATGCACCCAAATTGATATATAGTAGACAAAATTTCCGTGGGCAAAAACAAGTAACAAGGAATAATGCAGAATGCAATAAAAATCCAATAAAACCACAAATATCAATGTTTTTCTTTGCCTAGTGTAATCTGCAGTCAAAATCACAGTTGAAATAATTTGTCTTGGTCAAATTAGTTTTATGTACAAAATCAAGTGAACAACACCTGTGCAGAACTGAAAATGCAATAAAATAAATAAAAATGTACCAATATTGCCAAAATGTAATATAAGCACCAAAATAACATACAAAAATATTGTGCAGTGTGGTTAGCAAATATGCTAATCACAATGGCAATAAAATATTTTTTAAGGCAAAAAAAAGATGCAATAAAAAAAATCCACAAAATTGTGTGTGTATATATGTGTGTACACTTGGCACAATGCGTGTTGTATAAGTGTGTGCCTGTGTTCAAGTATGTGTGAATGTGTAAAAGCCCCAAAAATGTGTGTGGGTGTGTGTAAGTGTTTATTCATGTGTGTGTTTGTGTGTTGTCTTGACAATAACCTGGGGTTGACTGGCAGGCAGATCGTCCTGGAGGTGTGGGAGCTGTAGCAGTAGCCTCTTCTTGCCTTGATCCAGTGAGTGGGAGGTGCTGGGGGAAGGAAGAAGAGCAGGAAACTGCAGACACATAGGTTTCACATGCCTGCTATTTCCTATGTGGCCCCTGGGCACTTGTGCCCCAGGGGCCACTCATTCCATGCCTCTGTTCACTGTCTAGGTGATAGGGAACAAGTGGGAAGCCGCTCCTCTGCTCCCAGATCCCAGAAGTGCTGCAGAATGTAGAATCTACAATCTGTAGCACTTTGGTACTTTTATCCACAGAACATAGATTCTACATTCTTTGGCACTTAAAGTGTTAAAATAAAGTTTATGAGAGAATGGGTTTCTGAACTTTGAAATTTTCTGTAGAACAGGTTTCCAGATAAGAGATCCCATAATGTCCATTATAAATAAGGTTTAGAATTCTCAAGTATGTAAAAAATTGTTTATTCATTTATTTTTATTTACTGCCAACAATTGACTCACAACTCAGATCCTGCACCTTTCTTTATTTATTTATTGTTTGTTTCTTGTTTTATTTTTAAACATCTTATAAAGTGTGTTTATAAACTGGCTTTTAAACATTTTTATATTTGTAAGCTGTAGTCACGAACAAAAGCAGCATCTACTTCATTAATGCGTTAACATGCTGTGCATCTCATGAGATAAAGCAACTGAAAAGTACATTTCCTATTGTGGCAAAGGCAGCCATGTGTCTTCCATCTTTATCAAGTTGTGCAATGAGTACACTGCATCAGGGGCCTACATAAATGGGTAATTTTGAACTTTAGAAACAGTTGTCATCTACTCTTGAGCACTCACAAGTAATCATTCATGTCATGGACTTAACAACATGAAGTGGACTGCTGTGTACACATGCACTGTGGTTCTCGGTGAAATTGCATCCCAGTGGCTACAACTTAAATTGACTCAACCCTACCATTACATATTTACTTCAGGTTTAAGGTCTCTGGGGCAAAGAATGAGCATAAGAATACCCATTTAGAGGAACAGCTTGTCTACAGGTCCACATATTAATACAGCAACCTAAGTGTGATGGCTCAGCTGATGGTGTTTTTTTTTGCGGGGGGGGGTTGCCACATAAGAGTATTTTGGTCCATTTTAGTTCAGAACATGAATTTAACCAACTGTTTAATGATTGGTTGAAGAAACATACCTTATTGCCATCTCCACATTACATCATTATTTTAAATGATCATTAGTTGCCCTTCCCAGCAGTTTAATAAATGTTATTTTATTTATGATGCTTTTCGGTCATTCAAGTTTTGCGTTCACAAAATTAAGCAACCTTTTAGCTTTTTAATAATTCAAATGCAAAATGATCATAAGTTTAATCATGTCAGCTAAGCTCTACCGAGATGCTATAGAAGTCAATGAGATAGGATTTGGAAGAAATTCCTGGAATAAAATTAGGCCAATGTTTCTACGGCTTTTGTTTCTTATATGTGATACTCCCATATCTTTGCTTTCTGTACACTGCTTATAAAAATACTTTATTTTAATGCACGTTTTAATAATGCAGGTCAGGATGTTTGCTCTGAACTAGCCTGAAGAAAAATAACATTATTTCAGATTGCCACTTTGTTGGATTCATTTTAACTTAGACATGTTTCTAAAACACAGAATTTCAGGACCACTCATTTCCTCACCCAAGGCATTTTGTTACCACAGACTTAAATAAATGAACTTCAGGTTCATCTGAAATATATTGCCCCAGGAATACAAATAGCTAATGCTGAACATCGCAACTACAGCATTCATTAAATTAGCATGATATAAACCCAATCATTCACATAGGAGCTAGAACAGCAAGGAATTATACTTTGTTCAAAAAATAAAAATAATTTACTCTGAGATCTAACACAAAACAAAAAAAAAGTTAGGACATGGTTTTAAACATATTAGAATATATAATGAATCAAGTGTTGACAGCTTTATTACAATTAAAACAAAACTTGAGTATAGAAGATAAAGGATTTTTTTGTTCAACGTAGTTACTCTAATCTGCAAGTCATTTCAGTTCTAGCTTGAAGCTGCAAGAAGAAGTCCTCGTAAATTTCCATGTTGTGTTTCATAAGGTTACAAGCATTATGGTAGCTACAAAGTCCCAGCTAGTGATGAACAAATCTGTTTCATTTTGGTTAGATGGAAAATTTCCGAAACAACAGGAAAATTTGCGAAACGCGTTTGTTTCTCAAATTTTTCATGGCACACTTTTTTTGTTTTGTTTTTTTGTCACAACTGCACCTATTTTCACCCCAACTGCACCCATTTTGATGTATAGTCAAAGTATAGAGTGCAAATTCAAATCAAAAGGGAAGGGAAAATTTCAAAGGTCATGTTTGTTCATTTTTGCCAGTTAATATTATCTGTAATAATAAACTACATTGTTATTCTAATGTTGTAAAAGATTGCAGTAACACCAAAAAATACAAATGTTTTAAAGTAATTCAAATATACTGTACTGTTGCCCTGCACTGATAAAACTTGTGTGTTTGCTTCAGAGATGATAATGTAGTTTATATAAAAAAGCTGCTGTGTAGCTATGGGTACAGCCATTCAAGCTGGGAAAAAAGGAGGAAAGGCACAGGTTACATAACAGATAAACTATATAGAATACAGTGGGAATTGGTGCAGCGTATCTGTTATTTGCTATGTAACCTGTGCCTTTTTTCCCCAGCTTAAATGGCTGCCCCAATGGCTACACAGCAGCTTTGTTTAAATAAACTATAGTAGGGTTTCTGTAGTAATCACATATTTACCAGTGTAGGGCAATAGTACATTATATATTAATTATTTTGATACACTTTCATTGTTTGATGTTCCTTTAAGGAAAACTGGCATTTACTTTTTAAATTCAAACTTTTTTTTAAATGTTTTTGCGTTGTTGTTGAATTTTATAATTAATGAAATAATTTCACTTGATACTGCCACATGTGTATAAATCATAGTGTGATGGTATTTTCAAATACAGAAAAGAACAGAACATCTGAGTAGGATCAAGAATACCCGTGGAAAAGGGAGTGCTTTTTTTGGTATTACTATAGTAAGCACGCAAACAATGTACTGTATGGCTACATAATAGTGGGCATGTGGGTGGATGCATAGACTTAGGGGCTGATTTACTAAGACACGAATTCCGACCGAATTGGAAAAATTCTGATTGGAAAACGAACATTTTGCGGCTTTTTCGTATTTTTTGCGATTTTTTTCGGCGCCTTTACGACTTTTTCGGAAATTATCGCAACTTTTTCGTTACCAATACGATTTGCGCGAAAAAACGCGAGTTTTTCGTAGCCATTCCGAAAGTTGCGATTTTTTCGTAGCGTTAAAACTTAAAAGGCGCGACGTTTTGCGCAAGTTTTAACACTACAAAAAAATCGCAACTTTCGGAATGGCTACGAAAAACTCGCGTTTTTCCGCAAAAATCGTATTGGTAACAAAAAAGTTGCGATAATTTTCCGAAAAAATCGCAAAATACCGATCATTACGAAAAAAACGCAATCGAACGCATTCGGCCCGTTCGTGAGTAAGTAAATGGGCCCCTTAGTATAAACCTAAATACAGAGGTTTGTGGTTTTTATGTCATTATTTAATCAGTTACTTAGTTAACTCCTCCTTCTTTAATTAAGCCTGAGATCACACTTTGTAGCATCATTATGAGGGAGACTGGGAGGAACATTGTCTCCATGCCCTGAATTGTAGGGGGGTTTGGATACATTTTCACTGATTAAACACAAAATGTTGGTGAATTGTTTTCGCTGTGCATAAAAAAACAGTTGAGGCGCGGCAAAAATGGGCATGGACTCGTCAGAGTGGGTGTGGTCGCGTCTGCATGGTCGCACCAAAAAAAGACAAGGGCAACAAAAATTAGACACAGACGTCAAAAAAGTCACGCGACAAATGCGCTTTGCGGATTTTTTGCTGTTTCCCTACAGATTCGCTCATCACTAATTGCAATATAAACAGGAAAGGGCTTGAATATGAACATAAGTAACATAAGTAACAGTAACAATAAAACTTTAGCCTCATAAAGCAATAGTTTTATTTATATATTTGAAAGCTGGAATGAAAATAAGGCAAAACTTATAATAAAAACCAACTGCACTTTTAAAAAAGGTGAGCTGCCAATTTAAAGGGCTAATGATCAAGAATATTTGTTATATATAACATATTTTTAAGCAGTGAATGAGTCTGAAAAAAACCCCTCCATAACACATATTTGTTAAACAGAATAAAGCCTCAGTTTTTTGTTTTTTTTTAAAGAAATCAACAATAGTTTCCCCTAAATTTATTTAAAAGCAGTAGTGCAGTGAATCGGTAAATCCCTCAACCAAGCTATGAAACTGTCCTGGGGATATCTTAAGGATTTTGGATGAATATAGAATGTTCTGTTATGAAATGTTTAAATCCTAGAACTGCTTATTAAACTTCATACACAAGGGTTTTCATCTAGGTAACAGCTAAATGTTATAGGATAAACACATTGCTATGCTTAGGAAGTTAGTATGTCTAGCATCCGCTTGCATGATTGATGTGAGTCCCTGTACTCATTAAATTATGTGATCATACTGAAGCAGCTGTTGATTCATTTGGCAATTCTGCTGCAGAATATGAAAATTCATCTGAAACGTTTATATTTAACTATTTGTCATTTCACATTTGCTCAGTTCACTAGACTGTTTCTATGGCTGCTAAGCTAGAATTTTTACTATTTTGGTTTACTTTTATTTCTGTTTAGCTCTACTAGACTTTAAAACTGCTATGCACTGAATCTCTTGTAAAATCTACTAAGAAGAAGAAGTATAGTATCTGGCATTTTTATGTCCAAATAAGGTGCACATTAATAAGACAGATCAACACATTTCAATCCCTGTAATTCAGAATAATGCTGTCTGCAAAAGAGATTTAGGCTAATGCCACATTGCTGCATTGCAGACAACCATATGGCAAGTAAGCCATATTTTAAACAACTTCACTTGTCCATGGGTGACAGTTCCATATGTTTTGTCAATGCTGACTTTCCAAAGACGCTAACTCACATAAATTAGAAATAGCACAATGTAAACCTATGACAAGACAGTCAAAAAAAAAACAAATTAGCCAGGTAAAGATTCTTGAAGCACTTCAAGAGCACTCCACTATCTGCCTAATGAATATATTTAACAAAAACTGTCTTGATCCCTTAAACTCCTTCCCCGCTTCAGATCCCAACAATACATTTCCCAGCACTGCAATGGAAAAGGTGTGAAAGTGAGCTGATTAATTGGATATGGCAAACATTGTGTGCCATTTGAGCCTAATGTATAGATAAAGTTTGCTTTATACAGCTTGTCTAACATGGCACCAGATTCAGTTTGAGAATATAAGCTTATCTCTGAATACAGTACCAAAATTCCTTATAGAATTTAATATACATTCTTGATAGAAAAAAATCATAAAATGTTGGAGAAAATATAGAAAAAAAATAAAAAAAATTGGTAACCTTGCACAGCTAATTATCACACCGAAGGAAGAAGTAAAGCTGTCCCAAAATGAATGTCCGATGATGTAGATTTGGGGCCTGCAATATATTTTATAATAAAAAATATGTGCTTATGGTACTCCATTCCACATATTGGTATAAGTTATATTTTAGTATGTTTATATTAATATGTTAATGGAAACCATAATATAGTCAGTGATAATATACAACCCAGTCTAATTCCATTGCTACTTATAGCTGAAAGTGAGCATTGATCTTTAAAATCCTTTATGAAAGCAGTTAAGAAATGGCACAGTTAGTACAAAATGCACCTGTGCATCAATGAAGGGAAGAATACCCATCTAAGGAACAGAGGGTTAATCCACCTGAAATGTTGATGCACAGGGTGACACAATAAATAGAGTACAGTATATGTGGCACATTTTGTGTTGCAATAAAAGAAGTCAACTAGAATGACCCAATGATATTTGCTCATGTGTGGACAACATAATTATTTCCTGAATTACTTCCTGAATGTTTAAGAGTTACAATAAAGGTAAGACTTATAATTTAGCTTAGGACCAATCTGTTATTGATTTGGTAATAGCCAAATATCCCCTTTGGAATATATACAGCAATCATGTGCCCATGTTATGGACAGTAATACACTTGAATTGTTAAGGAGAAAAGATGCCACATTTACTAAAATATTAATCTTTGTATCCACTAACTTTCCTGTAAATGTTGATAATGGGTGAGTGCAGAAGACCTCTTGTCTTTATCTATAAGCTTTCAAAATGTTTAATTTTTTTTTTTTTTTAATGGTTTTACATTAGACATGTTAGCTCTTCATGCATAAAACATTCAAAACCCAGTATTTTTGATACATAAACAGAAGATGTAAATCATACATATGTGTAGAGTCTCACAGTGTTAGGCTACAATATCACACACATTTACCACAAATATTTGTTTAAGCAGAGATACATTTTGAAAGGTTATGCAATTTTAATGCAAAAGTAAATTACAAAGGATGTGGCTGGAATAAGTCCTCTCAACATTTTCTTTCATTTTCCTAGGAGCCTTGCTGAATTTTAAAGTGTTTTAAAATCAATATGAGCAAGAGAAATTGGAAACTTGTTCAACCATTATGAATACCAGAGTTAGAGAACTTCAAATTACCATGATTAAAGAACTTCTGTATTGATCCACTTTACTTTGTGAGAACTCTCTAGCATTTACAAACCAGTTACATGAATTCCCATATTTCTTTTTAAAGCATACCATGCAAAAGAGTGTAAAGTGTAATGCAATTTATTATCTTTGTGGAATACTTGGTTTAAATAATCAAATAGTATCCATACCATTCCACAGAATGTATATCTGAATGAAAAATGGGTTTTAAAAATTGCAGCGATCCATTAAATATCATTTTATCTTTCATACACCATACATTATAACTTTTATACACCTTGGGGCCCATTCATGAAAGCATGAATTTTGGATTGTTAAAAGTACTATTGGAGAAATTTCGTAGTAACCATAATAATTTCTGATGTGCATAAATTGTGCAAAAATTTGTGTAGTGGTCGTACGAAAATATTGCGGTTGCGATCTGAAAGTTACGAAATTTTCAAATCTGAACGATCGTAAACGGCCTGAAGACCTTTCTGACTTTGAAACTTCAATGAGATAGTCACGATACCAAAGCTTGAATAAATTCCGAAATGTTCATAGGCAGTGAAAATTTCGACATTTGTGTAAATTTTTATTTAAAAGTTCTAAACTTTAGAAAAAATATGAATTTTTCGCAATTGTGGTCGCCGTGCTTTGATAAATGTACCCCCTTGTTACAATGTTACATAGTCCCATAATAAACACACACACACACACACACTCAAAAATCCATGGACAAAATAAAGTTACAAACAACTATATTATAAAAATATATAAAAAATGTATTATATATAAATATTTATATACTAGATAATATTGCTTATGGGGAAACCAATTTATTATCAGCTGGTATCATCTTGGGGGAGGGATGCATGTTATGAAGTGGTGATCAGCGATGGGCCGATCACCATGTTAATCTAACATAATCCTTCCTGGAGAATCTGTGAAAACCAGGCAGGTGCAACCCTAGCAGCAAATGAGACAGCATATTTTCGTACAGCAGATTTATAAAAATCTGTGTGTACACAGATGAGTCACACTGTATATATTTATTGATGTGATCTGAAAGGTAAATTTCAGAAGCTGCATAGTAAAATTACAGTACATTATCAAAGAAACTTGTATGGTCCTATTCTCAGTTGAAATTATGGTGTCATTATCCTCTCATACAAAAAATAAGAAAGTCTGGGGAGCATTTAAAATATTGATTGCAAATTGTTTGAGAGAAATGAAAAACTGAAAATTCTCCTGGTCTATTTTTTTCTCAAGTAAATAAGTGTTCCTTTTCATACAGTGCACTTAAATACTTTTATTATTAAAAGCAAATAGTTATTACTGTTAGGCTGCATGCATTTTTCAAATGTCAGCTCAACTACTATAACACAAGCTGAAGTGGAGGAGGAAAACTCGCCCACACAGAACATGTTTTGTTCTTAAAATCTTAGTTTATAGTCTCAGTAGGCCCAAGTCATGTGATTTGCATTATAGTGACATACTGCATGCATGCAGCAGTGATGAACAAAAATCTTGCTTTATTTTGGAGTTTATAGAAATTGTTAGCAGTAATAATAACAATGTATGACTGCAGATCTTATTTTCTTTTCATATATTGCAGATAAAAGCATTAAGTATTATGATTCATTATGTCTGTGTGTTTCTCTTCATACTCCAAAAACACACAGGCAAATTACTTGGCTCCTAGTGAAACTGATCCTATATGGTGGTTGTATGCGTTTGACATGGGCCTTAGATTTTAAGCTGCAATGTAATGAGATAGGGACTGAAGTCAAAGATGAATAAACTCAGTAAAGCACTGAGTTGTTGGTACTATACTGTATAACTAAGGTGATAAGTGGTTACTCTGAAACATTTCTTATCAATGTATAATCCTTAAAATTGGAGAAAACTAAAGCGTATACTAATGGATATCGTTAAATTGTTAGCCCTCCTCTTTCCAGTAGATTTGTGCAATACCCTTTTACCCAAAGTTGCCAATTTGAATGTAAACATTATCTGTATAGTTAAAGAGATTGCTTCCTATTATCAATCATTATATTAAAAACACACCCTTCTTTGGCTGACCTTAATGGGTTTCTTGATGAATTGGGCATTCCATATCTTTTCCTTAACTGAGAACTGTACTGTCTAACCCCATGGAATCCCAAGAGATTTAGTAGGTGATAAACCTGCTTAATCATCAAGTCCCCAGGTCCAGATGGTTTAACTGACAAATATTGCAAAACATTTGCATCTAAACTATTGCCAAAGTTGTTTTGTTTAATATTTTGCAGGTGTAAGCTTACGGGATCCACAAGAGACACACTTCATTTGAGTGAAGTTTTATTTAAACACAGGGGTGCACAGTTCAGTATGCAAAACATAAATCATAACGATAAATCCTGCCCTCTGGGCACTACCTACACATATTTGGGGAGTTTCCTCAATACATTGGGCCCCTTGTGGACTACCAGTAACAAAACACATATGTTGGGGTGACCCTGTACTCACAATACTTCTTTAGGGGATTGCTCAGCCTCCTGGCTTCCTCTCAATCAGTTAGTCTCAATTCCTTCAATGCTCCCTCAGCTCCTTGCAGTGGCAGGCAGTACTCTCAGCCCCTATGGGAGTTCCCTAAACAGATAGGTATACTTCCTGCTCTGTGTCCTGCTCAGATAGAGCTTCCTAACATTCTCACTACAATGAAATATACATAGGACAGTTTTTGGAAAATGTTTGGTAGTCTTGGCAATTTCGGTTACATGAACATAGAATTTTTTTTCCTACTTCCATTTAGCCCTTCCATAGCCTAATTTCCATATGCAAATTAGGATTTCGATTCAGGTTAGTATTTGTCCGAATCTTTCAGGATTCAGGGCTCGGCCGAACCCATAATTAATGGATTTGGTACATCCCTACTGAAGACAGCTGCAGAGTTATCCATTTATCCCATTGGGTAAAGGTTCTTGCCACTTCCTTCATGTTGCTTTCTGTTGATTTATAAAAAGCTTTTGATACTATATAATGGAAGTATTTGCTAGGGGTTTTTACTAAATGTGGCTTACCCTCTCCTTTACATAAATATACTAGCTTTGTATGATTCCCCTAGGGCACAAATTAATATGTGCTTTTTATTATCAAATCTTTCCATAAGCTGAAGTATACTGATTACTTACATATATTGTATACATACGATATACTGTTGACCCTGAGACATCCTATGACTTCTCTCTCTTATTTTTTATGATATTTAGACTGATTTTACCACACTCTCTGGCCTGGAGGTTATGCCCTTCAAGACCGAGGCCTAAAAAGCATTAAGCAACCTAAAAGCATTAAGTACCTGTGGGTGCATCTTTTCCCAATTACTGTTCTATAGCACCCAGTAATTATAAAAGTATATCCCAGAAAATCTTCAGCTTGGTGACCTCTTGGTAAAAACTTCAATAATATTGGTTATATAATAATAATAATATTGGTCAATACCCTGGAAATGTTTGCTTTCCCCCATTTATACTGTTTATTTAGGGCTTTCTGTTTTTCCACCACCAGGTATGTTAGAACATTTACAAACAAATTTCCGGCTTTCCGTAATTTGGATCTCCATGACTTACGTCTGCTATAAATCATTTAAACATTAAATAAACCCAATAAGATTGTTTTGCCTCTAATAAGGATTAATTATATCTTAGTTAGGATCAAGTACAAGGTACTGTTTTATTATTACAGAGAAAAAGGAAATCATTTTTAAAAATTAGAATTATTTGCTTATAATGAAGTCTATGGGAGATGGCCTTTCCGTAATTCTGAACTTTCTGGATAACAGGTTTCCGGATAAGGGATCCCATACCTGTACTAATTTGATATATTATTTCCTAGTGGCTAAGTCAATTAGTGGAATAGCTTTGGATTAAAATTGAACAAGATACCTTAAAGGGCGGTATTGTTAGGAATTTATTAGGATCAATATACTCTTGCTTACTTACCAATTTGAGTACAGTGGTGTCTCTACAACATCTACATGATTTCTATAATAGTCCTTAACATGAAATATTTAGATTTTATCAAATGCAACAGAGACTTCCCCGCCCTATCACTTGTGAGCTTTTGTGTCACCAGATACTCTCTCAGAGGAAGGTCATTTCTGTTTTGTATGACAACTTAACTCCTTTGACCCCTTTTCAAGGGCTAAGGTTTGTTCAAGTTTGGGAGCCTGATCTCTCTGTTTGTTTTGATGATGATACTTGGGTGGATATTTTTAGGTGCTCAGCACAAAGTTTTATAAATGATTCTATACAAGAAACTTCACAGAAAATGCTTCATCAGTGATATTTAGCCCCAGATGGTTTCCATCTTTCTCACCTGTGTAAATGCTTCCTACATATATGGTGGGAATGCTCCATATGAGTAGGAAGCACCCACACAAGTGACTGATTTCCAGTGGGAATAAGTATCTTTGGAAAATTGTGATACATATATTTTTTGCTGCCAAGCAAATCATAGCAAAAGCATGGATAATGTCATCATCTTGGATTACAGTCATTGTACTGGAATGAAGAGACAATATATTAAAGTTTGTATGACACAAACGTTATTATTTCATTGGATATCACTGTTTTTTTCCTGAAGAGGACCCATTTGTGCCCCCTCTTTCTTTTTCCCTCCTCCAATTTTAATAGTTAAAAACTATTACACCAAATAGTGACAGTGCCCAGGGTCTTGTTCCCTTTATTTATTTTATTTAGTTTTTATTTGGATTTGGTTCAGGACCACTATTATGTATATTATGTTTTTCATATTGCTGTGATTTAGCCATCAGTTGCAGTTCCTGAAACATGTGTTTCTTCTATTAAAAGTCAATAAAAAAATCAACAATAATAAAAGTCCTGTTTATGCATACTTTATGTAGAAATATTTTTTTTTACCATACTTACACTTTAATATACATTTTACATTACCTGAACTTTGATAAGGTTTTGGGAACTAGGAAAAGGTAAACAGATGTTTTTTAATTACTACTACTAGAGTGAAACATTATTTTTAAATTGCAGAATAAATGACAGCAAACATAGCCATTTATCTTAACCGATGTGTTTAATCATCTAAACAAGGTAGTTGAGTATATTAAGGAAAACATCTTATGCAGCAAAGGAAATGTCAGTGCCCTGTAGAAGATTTGTGTTCCCCTTAAATATTCATATTTTGACATAAATTTCTCTCTGTGGAAATTTTGAATGTGATATGTGAAAATAAGTAGCACTTGTCTATTTTTTGTTAACCTCTACTGGGTGCCCCACTTCCTGGTTCAGCTGACAGTCCACCTATAAGCTATAAGTATAATAATAATATAAGTATGATGAGCTGCTCTTTATTTCAGCACGTTGCCTCCACAAAATCCTGTAAACCTATCCTATTCCTTTATACCCTGAGATATTGTTAAGTGAATCATTTTCTACCCGTTTTACACCACGTTTAAGCTATGACAGTATCAAACTGTTAAATACACCAATACCAAAACTTGCTCTAAGCCACCCAGCACATCAAGCCTAATTTAAAATTTGAAACAGCCAGTCTCAATTAGCGTTTGCTCACCCCTTTACAAACTTTGTCCGGGAGCCTTGCCCCGGACCCTTCACCCAGGGAAAATTATTTTCACGACTATTTCTTCATTAAATTATCACGTAAATCAGTTTTTAATGGACACTCACCCCACTGTTCCAGTGGTCCGGGTGCAGCGCCCCAGACCCGTAGCAAAGGGAGACCCAGCAGTCACAAGCACAACTTCTCGATGTGCACACACTCCAGTCACGGGTGAAGGTGGTTTAAGAAATAGCTTTATTCACAATTGTTCTAGGACAATTGTGAATAAAGCTATTTCTTAAACCACCTTCACCCATGTCTGGAGTACGTATACCTTACCTAAGTTTTGTCTTGTCTCATTTTTTAAAAGCTGATCCATAAAAAAAAAATTCGTAATACTGTGGCATATTTCTTGCTTTTGGTCACCTTTTTTTCCAGCAATACTTTCACTCCCTTTCAAGTAGAAAAAAACTTTCCTGATTTTGAGGTCACCACACAATCTCAAATGCACTAAATTGGTACTAAGTAGCGCATTAATAGTCAATATGCATTGCTAGGCATTTTTTGGCAACTATTCACCTGAAAGTTTTAATTATTGACTAAGGTGGAGGTGTTTTATTTGAGAAAAAGTTTGTTTTAAATCTACAAATAGTTTTTCATTAAATGTTTTTCTGTCCACCCTAACACATTTTTAGCATCATTTGCTACTTGATTATCTCATCCCTGGTTAAACAAAATTCAGCAGAATAAGTCTTTGAAGAATGTCATTGTAAATGAAACATCCTTTTCAATCTCTGATTAGACAGTGAAGCATTATTCTAGCTTTACTTTGTATCTAAAGTAAATGATCCTTATTGGATTGAATCAAATCTACAGCATATGCAGAATGCACTGTTATTCCTGTATCTAGGAAAAATGTACAATCTGTTCCTTTCTACAATAGCAGTGCAATACAATCCATCAGCTTCTCAAATAGAGTGTCAGACACTGCATAAGTTGGAAAATAGGATAACAATGAAAAAGGCATTAAACCCCATTATATGTATTATAAAAAAAAAATTACTCAATGTGATTTGAATAAAATATATTTTTCCCTGGAATCATTTTAAAATGATAATGTACTTTAAATGAGAAAGTAAAGGTGTACGGTGCTCATTCACTACACTGGATATTTTCCTTAAAAACTTTATTCAGGGTAAAACGATGGATCACATCACAAAAACAGTGCAAAAATTTCTGATGTGTTTTATTGCAGCTTGCTACATGCTCAAAGACAACTACACAGTGCAAAACTCTACCCTACACAAACTTATAACAAGACATATATATTAAAAAACTTTTATGTATAATTTGTATGCATACTTTTAACAAATATATGTTATTAACTCATATGACTTTTATACTTGTGCAATATGTGATAATCATATAAATATATCACTGTGAATTGAGTCACCTACAGTTGGTGACTGAGGCAAAGCAGTCACTTTTGTTAATCTGTTTTGTATTATGCAGACCTGTATATTTATCTTTTTAAACTAGACATTTACAGCTTGTTGTACAGGTATGGGACCTGTTATCCAAAATGCTTGGGACCTGGGGTTTTCCAGATAAGGGATCTTTCTGTAATTTGGATCTCCATACCTAAAGTCTACTAAAAATCATTTAAATATTAATTAAACCCAATAGGATTGTTTTGCCTCCAATAAGGATTAATTTTATCTTAGTTGGAATCAAGTACAAGCTACAGTTTCATTATAACAGAGAAAAAGGAAATCATTTTTTTAAAACATGAATTATTTGCTTATAATGGAGTCTATGGAACATGGCCTTTCCGTAATTCATAACTTTCTGGATAACAGGTACCAGATAACGGATTCCATACCTGTATTACATAGAGATGGCAAGTCTCCATTAAAATTTTAAATGCCTTTATTGGTGCATACAGGGTATCAGCTACATATTATGTCTATCTCGGCTGTTTATTAATAAAAAATGATTAATAAAGAGCCAGTACAGGCTCAAAACTTTGTTGTCCTGTTTGTGCAAATAAAGACTTATCTATTTTTAATCGAGAGCATATATATTGTGAATGCTGGCACTGGAAATTGTATTAGAGGTTACCACCAATAAGTGAAGTATGCAGAGGTGACTGTTGCCTATATTTCGCATTTGTAACTTTTTATTCATGATTTTTATTCCTGGGTCATGTTAGCTAAATTGTACTAGGATAAACAAAAATCTATATAAGAAAGAAATGGCTGCTAGGTGACTGAGGCAAGGCAGTCACTGAAAAGGAAATGGAGCAGGCCATGGAAAGTCTTGAGGCACCATATCAATAACACAGGTATGTTATCAGAGGGATAACACAAAAATGCAGGTCAATAGCTGGGAAGGCAGTAAAAGTCTGAACTGAGGAATCAGAACTACAAATTTTGTAAGAAGAGGCAAGCAAAGTATTTACTAGGGGTTCAAGTATAAAGCTAAAATGTAGTAAAAGGTCCAGAGTGCAGGTAGTACAATAACTGGATAAGATGAATAGGAAACACAAAGTTTATAAAGAAGGAGGAAAGGCTAATAAAGGGTTAATCTCAAGATGCAGACATACCTTCAGTTCTCTCAATAGTGCCCTTAAGTCTTCCCATATTTCACCTGTTCAGATGATCAGAAGCCAAACAGAAAGAAAAAATGCTGAGCTGTGTAAAGAAAGTTCCCATAATGCCTCACTCCTGCGCTGAGACCGGGACCAAGTGTACATGCTCAGTTAGTTAAACTATGAGTCATCTTCCTTCTGATTGGCTCAGATAAATATTCCTAAGGGGGGGGGGGTGAGTTCTTAGCATTTTTGAGGGAGGGGGGAGCAGGCAGGAGAGAGTAGAGAACATAGAGCTGTGTGTCTCTGGCACATGAATTACAGACACAAAAAATCTTTTGACAGAGAAGTCAGTTCAGCATTTCTGTGAGTGCTTATGGCTGTATTTACATAGACCTTTCTGATAAAGCTTACTTAGTTTTTACCTTTCCTTCTCCTTTAAAAACTTACACATTTTATAAAAAGTTACAGTTGTCAGTTTGTTAGCATTTAGGTGCAGAACTTTCTTTTTTTTTAACTAAACTCTATTAGTAAAAAACAACGAAATTCGCCAAGGAATTCGCTGCTGAAACCCAGCATGAGTTAGCAAACTTGTGCGTCACTTTTTATTGACTTTTCCCAGAAATAATGCTAACAGCGGTGAACAGAGGGTTAGGGTTACCTCAAGAAACCACATATTTTTG
Organism: Xenopus tropicalis; assembly: GCF_000004195.4. NCBI lineage: Eukaryota > Metazoa > Chordata > Amphibia > Anura > Pipidae > Xenopus > Xenopus tropicalis. The sequence goes on from NC_030684.2 coordinate 91,963,834, forward strand.
GAAAGTACAAATCGGGTAAAAATGGGTAAACCTGTTGTTCTATACCAAACTACCACCAGTTAAACATAGCTAAAGATAACAATATTGATAATCTTAAAATCCATTCAAATTTTACTCTTTTCAGCATCAAACCTCCAACATATATTTACATACAAGGATAAAACATTAATGGAAGAGGTCTCCTGAATAATTTGAAACCTGTTAGGTTTAGGATTACCTATATGTGGTAAGCAAAGTCTCTATAATAAAAATGCTGCATATGAAAATCGATATGAGAAAAAAAGTTAATTTTCAAGTCAGATTGTAATTGTTAGTACTGTCACACAAATTCTCTCTCTTCAACAAGAAGTACTACCATTAAATAAGACGTACAGCAACAGGAAGTGCATGTGCACCAAGCTACTGTATGCCAACCTATAGCCCTAAATCTTGTAATTAATTCATTCCTACCCAATATTGTACTTCGGAAGAAGGTAATTGATGATATACTGATTGTGTGTCAAGGGACTAAAGATGAATTCACTGAGATGGTCCTCTTCCTAAACAACAATGACAATGGATTACGTTTTACTAGTGAAATTAGTTTAGTGAAATGCTGTTCAAAAAAGACTATGGATTTATAGAAACTTCTGTGTATCGCAAGAAGACTGCAGCCAATAGTTTATTACATATTATGGGAATATTATGGGAATTTTCATCCCAGGAGGAGGAAGATTTTAAGATCAAGGTGAAAGATTTACAATATAGATTTTTACAACGAGACTATCCAAAAACAATGCCTCAAAAGACTGTATGAGAAGGCGTACAGATCGGAATCAGCTGTTACATAAAGTAAAACCTGTAAAACATATATAAACAACCATCAGAGTCAAAATGCATAGGCACTTACAATGATCAATGGTCAAATATAACGCTGATCCTTAATAAATTTTGTAATATATTGAAAGGAGATCCTAATCTTGATGTTTAACTTAAGAAACCACTGACAGTGGCAAGGAGGTCTGAAAATGTGGGGGACATTTTAGTTCATAGTCACTTTGTGGAAAAGAGACAAATAGAACCCAATTTTCTGTCATGTGAGGTATGTCAATATATGAAGCCCAGGAAAAAGTTTGCCAGTCCAAGCACAGAATTAACTTATGAAAATAAGCTATTTATTAATTGCAGGACTGCAGGGGTTCTCTATGCAGCAGTTTGTACTTGCCTGAAAATGTACATAGGGAAGACATTTAGGGAATTGAGAAGGAAAATCTTGGAGCATATAGGAACGATTGTACGTAGGAAAGAAACTCCATTAGCCAGACACATGCATGAATTTCATAATTCTAACACAAAGGACATTATTTTCTTTGGTATTGAAAAAGTAAGTCTGAATTGGAGAAAGGGGGTTATAGATTGTCTACTATTAAAAAAAGAATGCCAGTGGATATATAGGCTGAGAACCAGATCCCCATTAAGTTTGAATGAGTGATTTACTTCCTTCTCATTTATACAGAAGAGTTGATGTTTGTCCTCATTAACTAATTAATTTAAAAACTCCCAAATCTTTTGGCACTGTATTCAAGTATGGTGATTTATGATGAGCAAATCTGTCGCGAAATGGCAAAAAATCCGTGAAATGCATTTGTCGCTCAATTTTTTTTTTTTGTCGCCCGATGATATCGGGTGATATGACTTGGCTAGCTTAAGCACACAAAACTTGCAAATTCATAGCCAGTGATCGGTTGATGGTGTGAGCGGCCAGGAGGGAGGGTTACAAAGATGTATGGGCAGCCAATTGGAGTTAGGGACAGACCACATACCCATGATTAAACTGATCAATTGGGCCTTAATGAATATGATTGATTCAGACTTGGTCTGAATGGGATTGAAGTAGTTTTTAATGATTTTGGTGTTCTTTTTTTCGTTAGCTTATTTCATTTTTGTAAATATAGGTTTGAATTGACTTATAATGAAAGTTATTTTTTAGCTAAAGGCACAAAACTTTATACTTATGTGCTGATTTATACGGTGGTGCTTAGCATTACATTAGAACTTTATGTGCTATTAATACTTTCTATTATTACTTTAGTAACTAGAGAGTACACAGAAAGTCGTAAAAGGGGTGTCATTTAGTTATCAGATAAGGTATGCCATCATCTATAAAAGGTTAAGACATTCAGGATCTCACCTGAAACTGTGGTACATTTGTAAAATAGAAGAGGATACCTTATGTCAGGCACTAATTACTAACCTGATGAACATAGCTGCAAAAATTCAACAATTTAACCTGTATTCACCTCCCCCAACCATTTTCTATTCATCCCATAAATGTTTAATTGGGTGGGGGCAGGTTTAATTAGCTTTTTATCTTTGGAAACTTTTTAGAGTCATGTGGTCAAAGTTGGTACTGCGTGCAATCAGAAAATTATTGACTGTGACTGATGATTTTATGAAGCATTGCCTAGCCAGAAATGTCACTAGACCAAACAGTGTACATTCTGACAATTGTTTTGCCATTATACATTGGGCTTAAACTTAATGCATGCTTTAACTAATGTGGTGGCATATAGGCTTAATTGGTTAACCTCTTCTGTAAACATTACTACTTAAGAACTCTGTAAGCCTCTGTTGATGTCTTTGTGCTTCATTTTGGTGGTTTGCATGTATTTTTGCACCATGCGCTGTCAACTCACGTTAGAAAAATGGCAAGCTCATATTACTTTGTGGAATGAAAGATACTTTTAAAGAGAAATTTTCAAAATAACACAAAGTTTTGTGAGCGCAGTGGTTTACACTATTAAAGGGCATAAAAAAAAGGAGAACTCGTAAAAGGTCTCACAGACCTAAATTAAGGACAAGTACTGTGCATAAAGGCAAAATGCACCAGATATCAAGACACAGATGAGTAAGTGCAAAAAAAAAAGTGTCAACTAAGGAACCATTAGTAGCTAACTTCCTATTATCTCCCTAATGTGGGCATTATCCGTTCCTCATTTCAGCTCTGCTATGATAGCCTCTATATCTATATCTATATCATGTTCATCACTTTCTTTATCATCATCAGTTACAAGCATATGTATTCGTGAGTGATGACAAGAATAAACATTGGCATCAAAGCTTGAAAGTTGAATGTTGAGAATACAAATGGCAAAGCAAGCTCAACATTATCTAATGTCACATTTGAGTGTATATATATTTAAACATAAATGATCAATTCTTAACTATGACTTTATTAATCTTAAATTACAAGAACAAAGATTCAATTTACATATCAAATCTTAGGCATGTTTGGGTCAGTTTTTGAAGTCCGGTTTGAAGTTGTCCTTGGATTTTTTCTTGAAATACAGCAAGAGCTTAAAAGGGAAAATATTTTTGATAGAAAGAAAATTTTAAATGCATGATGTCCATCATAAAGCAAGTCATTAAATTTCATGTTTGATCTTGCCTTCATGGGTCATACAATGTTTAAGTATATTAATTTATGGATGAAATTGCATCCCCCTGCAACAGCTTTTTTTCTAACATTTCATAGTTCTCATAGCATGATGCTTAAATATTTTTAAATGAATGCTTCTTTCCTCTTCATAAAATACTGGTTAGCCCAGATTCAGTAGTGTTTTTAAATAACTGCACGTAAAGTTTAGGGTGCTTGAGGCATTTTGGCATATCTTCAAAAGAATTGTAGCTGTAACTTCCAAAAGGAACTTTTTACTCCCCCTCCCTCTTCTCTTCTGTTTCTCCTATTTGAAAAACAATAAATAAAGAATTATAAAAAAAAAGAATTGTAGCTGCTTTCCACCCATAAAATGGAAACATTTCAGCAACTGTGCTCTGCAGAACATTGTGAAAGAAAGCTACCCCTCCTTTCACCAGCAGCATGTTCCCAATTTTCTTGAGTGGAATGCAGCTACCAACAATTATGATTATGTAGGTTTTTAACTAATATCATACCACTTAGCTACTTCATTCTCTTAAGGAACTAGCATGATATGCAGTTCTGACCCATTATTTTAATTATAGTTAGAAGGCTAATCAAACAACAGTTGCATACTTACATAGTTGCACAGGGTTAAAAAAAAACCATCAAGTTCAACATTTTCAAGTTAACCCAACACACACGAACCTATACTGACCTATATATACATTCACATAGATAAACCATATATACCAACATCAATACTAACTGTAGATTTTAGTATCACCATAACCTTGTATACTATGATTGTTCAAGAACTCATCCAGGCCCCTCTTAAAGGCATCAGAATCCACTATCACAACATCACTCAAAAGGGCAAATCTCACTGCCCTCACCATGAAAAAAACACATTCCTCTAACCTAAAGGGGTGGCCTTTGGTGCACTGATCGTTTTTATGGGAAAAAAGAACATCCCCCTATCTGTATATAATCACCTCTAATGTACTTGTACAGAGTAATCATGTCCCCTCGCAAGCACTTTTTTTTCCAGAGACAACCCCTACCTTGACAGTCTATTCATGAAATCATCCAGGCCCCTCTTAAAGACATTAACAGAATCTGCCATTACAATATCGCTCGGGAGGGCATTCCACAACCTCACTGCCCTCACTGTGAAAAACCACCTACGCTGCTTCAAATGGAAGCTCCATTCCTCTAATCCAGTGCTGTCCAACTGGCGGCCCGCGACCCCCCTCTGTGTGGCCCCCCACCTGTCTGGCTGCTTTGATGGCTTACTCTTGTGTAAGATTTAAATGGTATCAGTACTGTGATTAACTGCCCCCCTGCATGGTTCTCACCTCAGATTCAGGCTGTAATCAGGCTGTATTGTTTAAATATGTAATCCCCTGTGTTGTTCACACCTTTTAATCCCTGTATTGTTCACCCCTACAGTGTTCACACCTCAGGCTCAGGCTGTAATCACCCCCATTGTTCCCCTGTTCACACCTCAGGAGCAGTAGAAACCCACAAATAATCCCTGCATACTACAAAAAGAACATATACTGAGGTGGTACTGCAATTAAAAAGTTTTTTAATATATAGTTATTGTGCAGACTGTAGGAGCAGTGCCAGCATTGTGTCACTGTAGGCTGCCTGTGTGTGCCATACACACAGGCAGCATAGGGCAAGCAGAGTATGGCACACACAGGCAGGGTAGGGAAGGCAGAGTATGGCACACACAGGCAGAGTAGGGCAGGCAGAGTATGGCACACACAGGCCAAGTTTGGCACAAACCAGCCAAGAATGGCACACACAGTGAAAGTATGGCACACTGGCAGGGTAGGGCAGGCAGAGTATGGCACACACAGGCAGGGTAGGGAAGGCAGAGTATGGCACACACAAAGGCAGGGTAGGGCAGGCAGAGTATGGCACACACACAGGCAGGGTAGGGCAGGCAGAGTATGGCAGGTTTTTGCTGTACTACAACCATTAAAATGGGTATGGTCATGTGATAACATGGGTGTGGTTTCAAGTGGGTGCGGTTTCAAAAAGGGGAGTGGTCAAAACTGGCTTCCATTATCGGCCCTCCACCACGTAGGTCGGAAAAATTCCGGCCCTCGGTACAACAGAAGTTGGACAGCACTGCTCTAATCTAAAGGGGTGACCTCTGGTGTGCTGATCATTTTTATGGTAAAAAAGAACATCCCCCATCTGCCTATAATCCCCTCTAATGTACTTGTACAGAGTAATCATTGAATAACTTTAGTAACTTAAAAATACTGATTTTTGGCTGTGTTTACAAATGTTCATCATACTTGACCATCTTTCGGATCATTGGATCCTCCACTAAGGTCTCTAAAGCTCATCTTTTAATTGTAATGCTCATTCAAAAATGAAATACAGAGTCTTTAACAATGTCTTTAACTAGCTTATCTAGTCATTGCCTGCCAAGTTTTAGTTACATATCAATAAAGCCAGGGAGGATATATGCTCTTCAGATCAGTGTTTGCTTTACATGAATAACAAATTTACTTAGATATACAAATACTTAGGTTTTTCCATACTATAGATAAATATATGATAGCATGCTTTGACTGGTGTTTTATTCTTTCTGTCTGATCACCACTTATAAACTTGTTTGAATATCTGTCATAAGACAGGCAGTAAGCACAGGGTCCTGGTTGCGACCAGTGTCCTGAACTTGCACATTTAAATGATTCCCCTCTCCAAACCCTCATTAATACAATGCTGTATTCATTTGGTGGACACAGGTCTCTGTGCTCCAAAAGGAAACACAGAGATCTGACAAAATTCAAGAACAAAAAATGCCTGATTATAGTTTTCCTTACTCTTTTCTTAAAATGTGTTCCTCACCCTAGAGGACCCTATACATTTCTCTGATTTACTATTATGTCTGGTGTGTGACTATGACCTTTTTCTGATGCTTCATTTATGGTTAGGGATGCACTGAATCCAAGATTGGATTTGGAATTTGGCACAGATTTGGACTTTTTCAACAGGATGTGGGCCAATCCAAGCGACTGTCTGAACTGAATCCTTAAAATTCCTATATGACCTCACTTTTGGTCATGTGAACATGGGAAAAAAAAAGAAATTAAGCGTGTGCTTTCTATTTAACTCTTCCATAGCCTTATTTGCATATGCAAATTATGATTCTGATTCAGATATTTAATGAAGGATTCCGGGTCATGCCAAACCCAAAGATAATGGATTTGTTGCATCCCTACTTATGGTATGGCTAGGTAAAATTATTGTACCATCATTATTGCTGACTTGCTGTGCAACTTAAGCCTAACTTTATAGCCTCTGTCTGTGATCAGATTTGTGACATATTCCTCATAATGGTTTACTCACAACTGGCCATGAAATTCAAAGTGCAGCTCATTATCTAATAAAAGATACAGAATGTATTTGTTGTTTGTTAAAATACATTGAACAAATCTGATCTTGCAACTTTCCATTTAATACCAAAGAAAGCTGATTTGACAACTGTCACAGTTCACAGAGCATAGAGAAAAGGAAAAATAAGTCTACCCTGAATTTTATAGCTGTCTGTCATAGTTGAGCACAATTCAGGCAGCAATCATGGTAGAAAGGAAATATTTTTTGGATTTAAAAGATTTTTTACTCAAAAGCTGTAACATACAGTTTATCCAAGCAGATTTATGGTTCATTAATACAGTAGAATTCATTACATTTTTATTATCTTAACAACGGTTGATATAAAGTATTACACTTGAAAAGTTTTTTCCTTTTCTTTATTTACTTTTATAGGATCCTCACAGCACACTGATGAAGTGTTCCGGAATGTTCCACTGCATGCAGAACATTCCTGTGCCTTTTATATAGACTATGACAAATTGAACACTGATACTTTTTGTGCCAAAGATAACAAGGACTTGCCATTTATGAGAACTGTATATGCTTATATCTCAACAATTATTAACAGTATTATTTTATAGTGGAGAGAAGCATTGTGGGTTACAATCCAAGAAGTAGTAACTCAATGACTTTCTACAGTCTGATTTTCACCATGAAACTCTCATATTTCACATGGCATATACAGGTATAGGATTTGTTATCTGTTAACCAGATATATAGAAAATTTCAAATTTCATCTCCCATAGATTCCATGTTCATCAAGTAATTGACATAATTGACAAGGGAGAACTAAACCCATCCCACAGGCAAAAGCCTCCATAGACTGCCCTGAATTGGACCCCAATGAATCCTTGCTGGAGGTAAAACAATTTAAAAACAATATATTGACCTAATACTACTACTACCAGCTATTACAATTTATAGAACAGTTTATGTCTTTAAAACGAAAAAAAATTGCTTGTTAAACAAATGTGTAGAACATCGTAGTTCAGCAAATACTCTGTGATATGGGAACTGACCTTGTTTACTGTGAATTGCATAACTATTTGCTTCACTTCTACAATTAAATGTAGGAATTCAAGAGGGATGAGTGTCTACAAGGATTGGAGAATATAGCTTAAGGCCTTTTAGCAGAAATAACAAACTCTGTTATACACTATAAAAAGAAAACATACTTTAAATTACATACTTGCATTAGATATTTGTTGTGAATTATTTTATTTTCAGCCTCTGCTTTACCTAAGTATTTGAACTTTTAGGATCCCAAACAGACGTTTCTATTAGACAACACATTTCATGATTATAAATAAATTCCAGATAAAACATTATTTGAGTTCTTACGTTGCTGTCATTGCAATAATTATGAATGTAAGTTTATGAACTAAAAAAGACGTACTTTACTGTGTATTGAAATTACAGTAAGGCAATTTACATAGTATCGTTGATCATTGATTTATGTATGGTTAATCTCTAATAACCTTTGGGCACTGTTAGAATGTGGTAACATACAGTATTTCCCTTGCTTTACAGCAAGTTAGACAGCACTGTAATAGAACTAACACCTTTAACACTGCAATGTACAAGTCAGATCCCTTTTTAATATCAAGTAGTTGCCTTGGAGCCGTTTAATGTCAATGGCACATAGACATTTTTGATCACACGACAATCAAATGATTCTTTCTTGCCAGTAGTCATTTCCCTTTCTGCTGAATGGAAGTCAAGTTCCCTAAGGCTTTTGTATTAAGTCCATGTTTTTCAGGAACATGGAAATAATTTAAGTTTAGTGGGAAGGTTGTATTACTAGCTGAAGTGCTCCCTGATGGAACCAAATAACAAAAATACTTGTGTAATTACCCTAATTGGCTTCTAAAAGGACAAATGATGAATATATAAATGGCTTCTTATAACTAGGAATGCACCAAATCCACTATTTTTTGATTCGGCTGAACCCCAAATCCTTTGTAAAAGATTCGTCCAAATAACTAATCGAATGTGAATTAAAATTTGCATATGTAAATTTGCATGAGGAAGGGTTAAAGAGCACCCTGTGCTGAAATATTTTGTGTGACAAAAAGTTGAGTGATTTTAAGGATTCGGATTCGTTTTGGCCAGGAGCATGGATTTGGCCAAGGTCAAATCCTGGTTCATCCCTACATTTATAAATTGCTATTAGTAACAGCAGGAATTGAGCAACAGCAACTACAGTGAATATCAAAAATTAACTGATTTAAATCACAAAACATCCTGTATTTCTATTTTCTGTCAAAAGACTCAAAAAAAAAAAAGAAAGAAAATACATTAAAACCCTGGTTAGTTAAGATATTGCTGTACACTCCTACACATTCACAAACTGCTTATTGCTTAAGTGATGTATGTAGGGAGGTAGTGCTGTGTCCTACATTTATGCAGGAAGTTGGAAAGCACCGTGGGAGCCACCAGATGGAAGAAGGAACTGGAAAGCCTGGCAGAGGAAGGCAGGTGGAGGAGAGAGAAGATTCCTGAGATCAGGGAGCTGCATGTGTGCCCATTGAGCTAGATGGGCCTATCAGAAGTAATCATTTAGAACAGGCTGGTACAGAGAAGACCCATTCTGTGCCTGGAGAGACAAAGATCCTGTGAGGAGTCCTGATGGGAGGAAAAAAACACCCGCAGGGGGAATCCGAGTCTGAAGTGGGACTAGTAGTGATTAGCCAATCTGTCCAAGTCACTTTGGCGAAAAATTCACACAATGGCAGGAAAATTTGCGAAACAGCGAAAAATCCATGAAACACATTTTTTTATGTGACCACACCCAATTTAACTCAACTGCGCCCAATTTTATGCGACCATGACTTTTCTGACACACAGCTATTTTTTTCGCGGGAGTTTTGCAAAAGAATTTGCCAATGGCGAAATGCGGAAATTCAAAGCGAATCCATTTGCGCTCTGGAAAAACGAGAATTCTCCAAATGCCAGGTAAATAGTAAAGTTTATATTTTCAGTTCTGTAGGTATAAGAGTCCTTAAATATTTGATATTATTAACCACAGGCACTGCCCCTTCAAAGGTGAGTCAGACCCAATCCAATCTATAGAAAAAGCAAAGGGAAGGGTGCACTCTCTGGTGAAATACATTTTAAAAAGTTTAATAAGGATAAAATAATTCACAATTTTCAGTGTATTAGACACACTCATCAAACATAACAGTGCAGCATTCAGCCCAACGTGTTTTGTCCCAAATTTTCAAGTTTTTAAGTATACCAGATTCCACTAGGTGGAGGCAATGTGCAATGGCTTAGGTTTGTCCTGTAACCACAGGTAAGTACCACACATACAGGGTGATTTATCAACATTTGAGTTTGATTTTTTTTATGCACTAAAAAACCCTCAAATTTTATTTAGGGTTCAAAAACTCAAATGTCTGGTATTTAAGTGCAAAAACCCTGAAAACTGGAATGTAAATCTTCACCATCTAAAAGCTTGCTAGTTTCTATAGAGAGTCTTGCGAGTTTCTATAGAAGTTACTGGGAGTTGTGCTAGGCAAAGTCAAGCCCTATTTTTAATTATAATTCAAGTTTTCAAGTTTTATTCAAGTTTGTAAACTCAAAAATTGTAGGTATCCAAGTTTCACATGAGTTTACCACATTAATTAATAAGCAAACATTCAATATGCAAGTTTATTTCATTTAGAAAGACAAACTCGAATTCACAACTTGAAAACTGATAAATAAGCCCAATAGACTGTAATACAGAAGTGCCAAAGGGGTGTTACAGTTACATGTGCTTAGCTCTTAACCCAATAAATCCAGTCCAGCTTTTAAAAGCTAGTAATGATTTTAAGTAAAAGCTGATAACTGTTGTTGCTTGTAGAGATTAAAAGAGTAATTTAAAAAACTTCAACCCAAACTATGAAACTGATGATAATTGTACCTTCCAGCATTATACTTGTGTTTTCATTTATATTTTATTTGTACATGTAAGAATGGGTAGGTGAACAGCTGACTGGAGCCAATTTTTAAAGTGTATCCCTTAGATCAAAGCCATCTCGTAGAAAGAAATAATCTGTGAGATATTGTATGTGCTTTTTATTCTTTCATTATAGTGATGGGTAATACCATTAGCAATAATAGCAATTCTGTTTTTACCCTCAGATAGCACTTTGAACTTACAGAACCAATAAGATGAATAATTAAAAAACTCCAGCCTTAAGGCTGTCCTGTCTGACTGTAGCATGTAGCTAGATAATACCCATGCTGACGGAAATTGAGTTAAAATAAGTCAGGTAAATTTTGCTTTAAAGAAGCAATATACCCCTGTAGGTTGAGCAAACTTTGTCATTGATTGCATGCGCAGCCATATCTACAACACTGCAACTTATACCAGATCTAATTCATTCAGTATACAATAAGGTTACAGCACCTGTCCAAAATATTACTCACTGCATGTTTACCCTTTATTTAAGCTGTATAGTTTTTCCTCTATAAATAGTATTTCTTATGCTATAGTTTCTATTAATTATGGGTGAAATGTTTCGTCAGGCATGAATTTGCGGCAAATTTCCGCATTTCGCCATTGGCAGATTGTTTCTTGAAACGGATGAAAAAATTAATCGCGGAAAAATTTGCCACACATCCAAAAATTGTCACCCGCGTCAAAAGAATAGTCGTGCATCAAAAAAGAATAGTCGCGTGCGACAAAAGAATAGCTGCGGGCGACAAAAGAAACTGCCTTTATAGATTGCAGTTTAAATGTTGCCTAGTTGGTGGGTCACTGACCCCAGCAACTAAAAACTTATTGTCCGCAAGATACCAATTTATTTTGTTGCCTGGATGTTAAGTTAAATATTCCAAAAAATAGAAAGCAATTGCACTCAGAACAATTGCAAGGGCAAACCCTTGCAAATTTTATTGCAGAGGTGCAACGTTTCAGAGCAAAACAACCCCTTTATCAAGGTTGTATTTGCCCTGCTTGTAATTGCTCTGAGTGTCATTGCATTCTATTTTTTGGAACTGTCTGGGAGGGTGCCAATCCCTCCAGCATTGTGCAACAAGCTCCTCGTCTTGGAGTGCCAGGGTGTGCGAGGAAGGTCTCCAAGTTGTTAAGGTAAATGTGCCACTTACAACCAAATAGCAGTTGAAACTGGAGAGTTGAAGCTTGAAAAGTTAAATAATCTATGAAAACCAGCTGCATGTTAGAAAAACATTGTTTACCTTATATTAAAAGGTATTTTTAAGCCAAACAGCAACCTTTTAACTGCAACCATTCCCAGTTAATGTGAACACATCTTGCACATCCATAGTTATAAAAATGAAACCCATGCTTTTAGAGGCAAATATACTAAAATTATAATCTTGCTCATTTTTTTTCTTTTTAAAAATTTGAATCAACTCATTTCCATTAATGTCTGACATTTATCAACATATCTGAACTAAAAATAACTTTTTTAGAATTGTCGCACAAAACCCAGCATCAAAAAATCCAAATTTTTGAAGCAAAGAAAGGTCTTCCAGGGAAGGGGCATCTGCCATTGACTTCTACATGATCTCTACAAGTTTTAGAAGTCATTATCTCTGAACACTGTGAAATTATTGTTAAGCCTTGTCTTGCTGGTGGAAGATATTTAATGAATGAAGACTGTGCCCTGAGAGATAGTTTGAAAAAAGAACATCAAGTTCAACCCTTACAAGTAAACCCAGCACACACAAACCTATACTGACCTATCTATACACTCACATACATAAAATATATATACCAACATCAATACTAACTGTAGATATTAGTATCACAATAGCCTTGGATATTATGCTTGTTCTCATCCAGGCCCCTCTTAAAGGCATTAACAGAATCTGCCATTACAACATCACTAGGAAAGAAATAATCAGCAAATAAAAATGAATTATTTGCTTAAAATTGATTTTATGTGAGATGGCCTTCCTATATTTCAAAGCTTTTGGGATATCCAGTTTCCTATGAGAGATTCTATATCTGTAATAAAATTTAATATATTAATATATTTTGTATTTAGTTTCAAGGGGAATTAAATAGATATTGACACCAGAAATTAAATTGTTTTTTGTTTTTTTTAAATATATCATAAAATTGTCTTTGCATAAGCTTTATAATTTTGCCTTAAAAATATTAACCTGATGCTTTCACATTACCTATCTGATCCCCCATATTCCTCTATGAGGGGGCTGCCATATTTGTGCAGCAGGAGGCCGTTAGCATTAGAAGCTATAACTGACAGACTGAGAAGGGACAGTGAGGTTGGCAAAACAGGTTAAGGAGTTTCCAAGTAACAATTACTTACAAAAGCAAACCTGCTGGTTTAAAATGATCAACACAAGCTATAGGTAACTTTATATGTACATCAATATTTTGAAAAGTAGTTTTTTTGTCTCAGTATCACTTTAACAATTAGAACAATTTCCATACTGGAACAAAAATGAAAAAATCTGAAATGAAATGAAATGAAAAAAGAAGAAACCACAGTCTTGTTACTCTTACCATATGTTCCATATTAGCCACTTTTGTTTACATAGGAGAATAAATATAGAACTTGATTGTATGTGATGTGAAATATTGAATAAGGACCCCAACATATACACAATCAGATATATCACTACAGAAAAGGGAAATTAAACTACAAATTGAAGGGCCAATGCATGATCATACACGCTGTATCTTTTTTGGTTGAGGAGATATCTTCATAATTTGTATGCAAAGCAGAGAAAACTCTAGGGATAATGCCCAGAATAACACCTTAGATTTCCATTTACATGGAATACCATGCAGCCTGAAGGTCACCTTCTAGGTTTTAAAGCACAGCCAGGGCAATATTCTAATAAGATACCAAACTACAGACCAGTTTTGCCTTTACTGAGTCTCATTGGTGCACAAATGAAGAAGGTATCTCCTCAGTCAAAATGATTTTTTGTCAATTGACTCCCCTGAGCCTCAATATGTGTGTGCATTAATTGTGTGTTAACGCCACAAAATAATTAAATACTGTCTATTTCTTAACACAACTAAGAATCTTCATAAATTTTGGAAAAATGTCTATATTACACTTGCTTCTTTACAGAGTAATTTGCTTCAGTCAGATGCAATGTCTACAGGTAACACTACTTTATGATCACAGCATGCAGGCTATTGAGATTTCTATTATGTTCTAAAGCCAAGCTTATGATGCATTGGGCCATTGCAGTCACATTTTTGTCACTACACTCTATTTTCACATCCTATAAATGTCACTTGCATTTCATATGTGAAAATGATGAAATCATTTTTTCCCCTGCAAATTATAATCAACATAGACAGAGAAAAATCCCATTAGAATACTGAATAAAATGTTACTTCTTTGAATAAAATAACATTAGCTCTATGTCTTTATGGGCTTTATTTTACACTGTTATATGATTAAGCTTTAATAAAAGCATCACCAGGAAACAAGTGTTACTTATACACTTGTGAAGTCATTTTTGGTACTGTGCAGATTAAGTTAGAAAGGTCATTCCCCAAGAATCCATGTAAAAACTAAACTTTCTGTAACAGGAGGAAATTATCTGTTAATCATAGAAACAAAGCACAGCCTGAGATAGGCATAAAATACCACGTGACATGCTTGGTCTCAGAAAAAAAGGTTAAGGAGTTATATCTGCTTGCTATATTTAGTCTGGCATAGTGCAGGGATGTCTTTCAGACATGTTACTTTCAGACCTACTTGACACACTGACACAGACACACTGACACAGAAAACCAAAGACGTTTTATGTATTTTCTTCTTTGGCCTTTTAACTATACATTTATGCATTCTCAAGATCAGAAGCATCCTGAAATTGGGCATTTTCAAATAAAGGTATTCCCAGAAAACACCTCCGACTGAATCTGATAAGCAGTTAATCCTCGTCTGCCAGCTTAGTACAAGAAACAGAAAACAGGCTCTTAGCAGCAAAATTGAATATATTGTATCTGGCTTCTTGAAGTACAGTATGTGGGAAAATGTGCTGTATCTTTTATAGCTATCATTAGAGGGTAATATGCTTCTAGCTTTTCTCTTTTTGCTTCTGTTAAAGAAGTAATAAGTAACCTTTCACTCGATGGCCACTTGGTCTGACTTCAGAATCTAAACATTCAGCGTCTTAGAACAGTGATTTTATTCCGTCATTTATCTCTGCTCTGCAAAGTTCACAGCAATCCAATTCCAGAAAAACCCTGAGAAGTAAATTGGGGTCCAGACTACCATGTCTGCAATATGATGCAGCTTATTGAGTTGAATTCTACAGGTTTATTGAGTGGTTCCTTGCTATTTTGCTGCAGTCAAACACATATACAGTACAAGTGCTGGTATTCTGAGCCAAATCTTGAAAACACAGTCAAATAGATAATGGAATACAGACTAATTTGATATCATGTACAAATTAATACTATATGAGAAATAGTTCTATCTTTGGTACAATAGAATATTAGTCAGAAATAATACCTAAATGTCCAAATCCAACATTCTTAAATGATAGTTAATAGAGAAATATAACAGTATGTATTGTAAGAGCATAAAGTATATTACGTGTATACCCAGCTAGTAGTCTCTACTCAACAGAATTACCTGCTCCTTATGTGGCATTCAAATAAGCAGGTGAAGTGCAGTTTGTTGAAAAAAATATAAAGCAGTCAGTAATGCATATCTTGTCAGGTAGTTGGGTGATTGGAGCAGTGGTGTTCTTTAAAAATCTGTACAACACCATCTGGTGGCAGAAGCTAGAGAGTCAGTCATACTAATTCATATACTTAATATATTGTTTGCAAAACAGGACAGAGCCAATATCTCAAACCATGGTCCATTTGGGATATGCAGCCCCTGAATAAACCTCACATAACCCCTTCTCCACCACACAATAGAATATCCTAAATATTTCTTTAGCTATTTAACAATTAATACTATTCTTCTGTTATTTACAGGTATGTGTTGTACTTTGTTATTGCGAGAGATATGACACACAACCACTGCATCACAATTTCCTTTTTTTCTTTCTTTTCACTATTTTTCTAATTCCTAAACCTAAATTCTTCAAGCAACAGTACATTATATTTTAATTTTTGTGATACACTTTAATTTTCTGGTATTACGTTGCCTTTTATAAATATACTTAATTTGGCAGCAACTATGGCCACTAGTGAAGTGCATTCCTTGACTTACCAAAGAATGGAGCTATTACATTCTTGATGGTTAGAACCTTTTCTTACCAGCATGTAACAGTTATGTACTTGGCAAGTATTCAACCTATTCATCTTGTTAAATGATAAACCACTATGTGGGAAAACTTCTATCTGTATTGATAAAGGCATACCATAAGGGTTATCAGTTCCATAATCTCCTTAGCAAGTTGCCTGTATACAGTTTGTAACATTTCCAAAGAATATTTATTTGAGCTTAGTTGGTTTCTCAGTTTTTCTAAATAAAATTGTCCTTTTCCCTTTCAGTTAGTGATATTTTAATACCAGCTCTGTGATGTCTGACCTTTTATCCAAAATGGAAGTTGTTGTGCAGGGTTAATATGGTATAGGTCAAAAAAGGCTTAGAGCCACATCTACAGCACAGTAAATTTGCCAATATTTTTTTTTAAATGAACTTCTGCTGCTGAGTATTAGAAAACCATGTTTGATTTTGCTAAATATAATATTTGCCTGTGGAATGTTTTATACAGATTAAAATGACTCCAAGAAGCAAGGGGATAGAAATACGCTAATATAACACACCACATAATGCATAAATATGAATCTGTACCACATATACGTAAACTTTTGGAAAATTTTAGAGGCAAAATATTCATAGAGGAAAACACAGTTGATCTTGTGGCTATTATTACTAATACAGGCACATTATGGCAAAACAATGAATGTGCAGACTAACACAAACGTGTGTGTGTGTGTGTGTCAGGGTTGCTTTAAGTTAATACTGACCAAGTCCAATCAATGTTTGCCAGACATTATTAGGTAACCCCCTTTTACCCCCAACACCCTTACTGCCTTCCATTACAAGACTTTATGCTTAATATATCATCATTGTGTTGGCTGTGGGTTCTAAAATACTCCCATATGTACATAGACAATACAAAAACAACAGTGCAAATAATTCTATGTAAATGTAATATTCAAATATAATCAGAAATTCTAGGATTTGAGTATAGTTTTAAAAATATCAATTAGAAAAAGGGGAAGATGGCAATGAAAGATGGATGCGACCTTTGGTGTAATAAGAAACAAGAATACTGTTAGCATTGTTATCTACACTGGCAAAATGTATAATTGCTCCTGCTCCCATGTAGAAAAGTAGGCCATATACAAAAGGAAGCACATAGTCAATTATGATTTTATATTCTTGTTTATTTAATGTAAGAACTTGAAAATATACCCTGCCCCCTTTATAAATACCACATATTTTAAAATCTTCATGATTTTCTCTTGAAATATTTATTATTTAAATTAGTGCTCCAATAATCTTACTTTAAATTTCTCCAGTTGATATTTTGAATGTACATGCTTTCTTGTCTAAGAAACTAATATTTTTCATGTCAAATTACACCAGTGTGCCTCAGGCACAAATTTCTGTGAATTCCCAAATACACAGAGTAAAATTTTGTTTAAATGATGCCTACTGTGTAATTATGCAGACACATCACTTCAAATCACATTATTTGCACCATCAAGCCAAATGTCATGCATCAATCACTTCAGGGGAAGAGATATGCTGGTTTAATGACCCATTTTGTAATATGGTTGCCTAAAATCACCAAACAAAATACAACAGTGTTATTCTCTCATTTCTACAGTATACTGTATGTGCTGTGTATCCATATACAGAAGAGGCAGGAGTAACTATAAATATAAAGTTCAGCTATTTAAAGTTTTTATTTTTGACATTTTAAGCATTTTACAAGTTAATTCCTACACTTTTTTAAATTTGTGATGAGACTTTTTAAATTATTGTATTAAATATAGTGATGCGTGAATCTGTCCTGTTTCACTTCGCTGAAAAGTTTGAAAAACTTGGCTGATAAAAACAAAAGTGGACTTTGATCTTTGAAGTACACTATATATTTCCTAATAAAGTGCCATTTGGCTATAGTGCTAAACATTTTTAGAATGGGGTATTTGGTAAGTACAGGGCCCCTTTGTGGACTTCACCCACATTATAGTAAGGAGCAAAGGTCCATGCCTACATGCCTCCACTTGCTGCAGAAGCAATTTTTTCCTATGCATTGTGAGATGCAAAGTGCCAAAATATGGCAGATTGTGACCTTTTGCGCTCTGCACCCTTCCTTGCACATAACAAATGACCCCTAATTTTTACTCAGAGATTACTCCAAAGTAATGTGCTAATTCTACATGGCTTAAGAACATCAACAGAAGTTGAGAGGTTTTATTCCCTGTCACAAGAACAAAATAATCAGTCCATGTCAATGGAATTTAAAATAACCTTCTTATATCTTGATGAATCCACAAAATTAATATCACAAACAAGCAAAACAATTTTAGATTAAGAGTCCAGTTGGCCATATCCAAATGATATTGCCAAAGGGTGGTTTCAAACATCTTGGTTTTCTATAGAAACAAATATGGTGGATACCTGAACCAGAACTTTCCATCTCTGTTACAGAAAAATACATCATCCCATGGCCTCAGCCATGTATTATATATTTTCTTTTCAGTAAGTTGTGACTATTTCAACATATTACTTTCCCAGATAGTGGGTTCTGTTGCATTGGTTCCTCTTGGAAATAAAGCACAGGGGGAATACAAGCTACTTATTTCTCTCTGATAGAAAGGGAGAGCAAACTAAATTGGAACTCCTCCCAAAAATTATTGTTTATAATAATGAAAGGAAATTTAATTTTTTGTTATTCTTGTCAGTAATTTGTATGGGATATCGAGTCCAAAAGGAAAATGTGGAGATTAAAAGAGAACTCTTTTCCCTCTTTTAAACACACCAGAGGGGACTCACTAAATAGAGCATATGCTTTTCCAAACAAAAATTCAAAGTAGCACACGAGGGTTGACACCATCTTGTGTCACTCAGGTCCTCTTCACTACTCCACTCTGCATTTTTCAGTCAGTAAAAAGCAATACATTCTGGGGGATGATTCAAGAGGGAAAAGTAAAGGGGAAAGTAAGGTCTCTCTAGGTGGTCTAGATTGTCATAAGGGTTTCCCTCTCCTTTAAATTCATTCAGCCATAAAGGGATGTTGTAGAAGGAACGCATATTTAGCCTAGAGAATTGTAGCTAACAGTTTTAGTTTATTCAGTATGGCAGTAATTTTAAGTGGCATATTTATTATAGTGTGTGAGACAACATCACTGGCTCATAGTAACCAATAAGAAATTAGATTTGAATGGTCACCTACAAGTTAGAAAACAAGAGCAAAGTTCTGATTGGTTGCTATGGTCAACATCATGGTGCCTTCCATTTTCAGGTTTTATTATGGTGTTATTACATTATAATGTCTGTAGATGCAAGAATGTCTCTTTAAGGCTTCTCTTGCTGATTCTCTGTGTCTGATTGTAGTTCCTGTGTACCTGGGTGTGCTATTATCATTTTGACTTTCTAGTTTATGACTAGTTGGTCTGACTTCTATTTGCTGACTGCCCTGACATGTACGTGTTTATTGAATTATTTTGTTTTTCTGCCTGTCTTGGTCCTTGACCTATCCCTGACTCTGAAATTTCCTGCTTATCCAGCTTTGCCCAGCCTGAGTTTGCGTTCTCCTTGTCCTCATTTTCTGTTCCCAGAGGACCCCACAATCCACCAGACCCCAAGGTTTCAATTGGGTCCTGACAACTGTGTACTGGCAAGGCAAGATTAATGAACTATACCTAGTGGCTGTGACATTTCAGTGGAATCTTAACACAAGAAAAGTCATACATTATCTTTTAAGGAAAAGCAATACCAAAAAATGAAAGTGTTTTACCAACTTTTACCAGGCTAGGGCAACAGTACATTATATATTTTAATTGCTTTAAAACACTTTTTTTTTTGTTCCTTTAACTTATATAATGCAATAGACAATCCAAATCTTTTGCTGTGTGTTAAATCTTCATTTTCTGGAAAAATACCCAATGTTATTGTCCATTGAATAATGTACATGGTCTGAATGATTGTTTTTCTTTATATACAGTAAAGCAGTATGTAAAAAGAAGAGGGCATTATATTTTGTATGCATACTTTAACACTGGAGAGTATAAAAGTTTTGCTTTAGGTGCTTAATGTCAAGTCCACTGACAAAGGGGTAAAAGGGGAACTGTTGCCAGGGGCTTGGTCAAACTTTCTTAAAAATTCCTATTACCTACTTAAAACATTATGAATGTATGTATGTTATGTATCAAGCAATGACAGCGCGGAGCAGCAGGGCAAGGGTAGGCAGGTGTGTAGGGTTTAAACTGTGCAAACTCCACTGACCACCAAAGAACTGACTATTAGCACATTAATGATTTAAACTATTTATATGAACAACTTATTATGGAGTAATATTGACTATTTATATTGTGATCTATTTACTGAATTATATCAACTATATGAACTTTTCAGCAAAAGAATAACTAGTTACTGGAGCTTTTGGGAACAAGACAATTTCCACACCCATATATTGCAGCTGCCTATCAGTCCCACTTGCCCTTATTATTCCTGGGCTCCCAAGCAGTTATTATTAACATTTATTTATAAAGCGCCAACATATTCTGCAGCGCTGTCCAATAAGCGGGTTTCATACATTGGACATACAGCGTAACATATAAAGCAATCATTAACCGATACAAAAGATGAAGAGAGCCTTGCCCAAAAGAGCTTACAAAGAGTTGCAGGGTCTGTTTCCTCTATAGCTACACCCTTCCTGCTTTTCAGTAAAATGATTTGTGAGTCTATATCATAGTCGCTGTTGTTGAAAAAAAAACACACATAGGGGCACATTTACTAACCCACGAACGGGTCGAAATGAGTCCGATTGCGTTTTTTTCGTAATGATCGGTATTTTGCGATTTTTTCGTATTTTTTGCGATTTTTTCGGATTCTTTACGAATTTTTAGTTACCAATACGATTTTTGCGTAAAAACGCGAGTTTTTCGTAGCCATTACGAAAGTTGCGTAAAATCTGGCGATTTTTCGTAGCGTTAAAACTTGCGCAAAAAGTTGCGCTTTTTTCGTAGCGTTAAAACTTACGCGAAACTTTGCACCTTTTAAGTTTTAACGCTACGAAAAATGCGCAACTTTTCGCGTAAGTTTTAACGCTATGAAAAAAGCGCAACTTTTTACGCAACTTTCGTAATGGATACGAAAAACTCGCGTTTTTACGCAAAAATCGTATTGGTAACGAAAAATTTGTAAAGAATCCGAAAAAATCGCAAAACATACGAAAAAGTCGCAAAATGTTCGTTTTCAAGTCGGAACTTTTCCAATTCGGGTCGGATTCGTGGGTTAGTAAATCAGCCCCATAGAGTTCAACATTTTGTCCAAAAAAAAACGTGCTAGTTTTTCTTTTGTGAAGAACATACAATGGGCATGGCCAACAATTTGCAAGGGGCCCTGCATGATGTACATAGATGCAGAACCATTTCCTCATTGGTGGACAGTGCACATTAAATACAATGCATATTCCTCACCAGAATTGCTAGGCATTAATGTAAGCCTTTGCAGTTCCTTGTTCTCTACATTGTAGTATGAATAATAAAGAATTTCTTTATTATATATAATATATATATATATATATATATATAGGAATAGAAGTCACTGGCACTCACGTGTAAAGCACAAATTCTGCCTGGGTGCAGCGTCCAAAATCCGGAAACAGAATAGAAAATAAAGAAGCCGCTCTCACAGGACTTATGTGAAAAAATAAAGATTCCTTTAATGAATGTTGGACTGACGTTTCGGCTGAACACCTCAGCCTTTCTCAAAGTGGCAATACAGAGTGAATTCAAACCATAAATACCCCTAGTGGCGGGAAAATACAGACAACAGATGTGCAAACGTGACGTCACACTATACAATATACAAACACCCATTGTTATTATGTGGATTATTATGTGGAGTCTAGTAACTCTCCATATGTGTTGTCCGTTGAGACTGACTGGTAGCTCCTCCTGCGCTACATTGTAGCCTTTACAGATATCATGTTCTATTCATATGTTTCAACTTGAATATCTCAACACTGTTGCTGTCTTGTATAAGTTTCGCTTTATACATATGTTAATGTAATCCACATAATAACAATGGGTGTTTGTATATTGTATAGTGTGACGTCACGTTTGCACATCTGTTGTCTGTATTTTCCCGCCACTAGGGGTATTTATGGTTTGAATTCACTCTGTATTGCCACTTTGAGAAAGGCTGAGGTGTTCAGCCGAAACGTCAGTCCACCATTCATTAAAGGAAACTTTATTTTTTCACATAAGTCCTGTGAGAGCGGCTTCTTTATTTTCTATTCTATATATATATATATATATATATATATATATATATATATATATATATATATATATATATATATACAAGGTGCAGAATGAAGAGCACACCAGCACTTACAGATGATACCCGGGTGCCAGAGCAGTAATAGTGGAATAAAGTGAAAGATGTCGGCACTCACAGGATTTGCACAATAGTACTTACAAACAGCAAGTCATAGTCAGATGCAATAAGGTGAGGTTTATTGGTCCAACGTTTCGGTTCCTTACTAGAACCTTCGTCAGGGAAACAAGTGTGTGCACAGAGCAGGGTTTTTAAATACAGTGTTTGGCGCCAAAGAGCGCGTTGCTAGGCAACCATTCAGTAAACAACAAAACACAGAAAGGTAAAAAACAAAGAGTAAACAAAAAATAGATAAAAAGGAATGAATGTATTTACAAACCTATGCGTGGTGTCATTACTAAGCCAGGATTCATGTTGGTAGAACTACCGATCTCTGTAGGCGGGGAGCCCCGTGTGTAAGAGTGCCCTATGTGAGCCGACATGTCCATCAAGTACAAGCGCCACCCACGTAACCTATGCGGGGTGCTCCTTAGCAACGGCGCATGTTAACCCAGTGGGTTATAACATTGTGCAGGGACCCTTTGTGGCACACATCAAGTGCCGATACGGAGCGCACCCCTTCTGTTACTGGCGCGGCTATCTGCAAGCCGGCACAGTCTCATGCGGTCAACGCTAGCGGCGGTCTGACACTACTGGAGTCAGCCAGGGGTATCGACCAGCCGCATCGCTAACACAGGGGGGCAAATGTACGGGTATATGGTTTGCACAGAAAGCGGCATAAATGGAGCTACGGTGGGTGCGCATGAGCCCCCCGCGGGGCTAACATATATGCATGCATATTTTTAGTCAAAGAGAAGGAACTCACATAGTGTGGGCAACACAGCAGGGAGGTTAGGGTACACCTATTTCCCCTGCCTTACAGAGCGAGTTAGGGTACACCTGCTACCCATAGTACAGTTCTAGAAATGAGTGGGGTTGGCACAAATGACATCCTGGCAAATGAACACCCAAAGCAGTGAGGTTTAGGCAAGATGTAAAGAAGTGTAAGAAAATACAAAATATACAAATGTCAATATATACAGTATCAATTCTGACAGGAGTAGGGATACATATTGCCACATACACTGAAACCCAGCCTAGCTGGGGATACAAAGTGTCAGCCATGAAGGATGAAACCAGAGTCCAATGTAGAATGTCATAATTAAATGAAGCAGCCCAGTGGCAGCGTTTCGTTAAGGCCCCTGGGGGTCACACAGTCAAGTTTGTGGATCCATCTGGATTCCTTTTGCAAAAGAGCTTGGTCTCTGTTACCCCCCCGTGGGAGAGGGGGTTGAAAGTCAATTGCCATGCACCTAAATGTGGGCAGGGAGTGTTTCATATATGGAGGGTTCTACGTGGAAATTAAAACATGACTGCCTTGTTGTGCAGTATATTAAAATGTTGCTTCCATCTTGCACCACCATCCTAATTGTTGAGTTAAAGAGCACACACATGTGGCATATCAAATATATCTCAAGGACTTTGTTGATTTTCTTTCATTGAATTAACTTTTATGGCATTTTTTTTAATTTAGAATATTTAGCTTGTTCCAGTTACCAAACAATTTCAATTATATTTGAGAGCTAAGTGTGAAGTGCTGAAGTGTGAAGTTTTGAGTAAAAACATGTTTTTGTAAGAAATTCTTCCAATATTCTCCATTTTACTTTTAAATTGACATAAATGCTAGCTATACATTTCTGTTGTTTGCTAACAGAAGACTATTTCAGAATAACATGTTATTCATATTCTGGTATTTGATTTGGCAAAATACTGTATAAAGCCTGTTTTAATAACTGAGTATTCCATACACCATATATGTCAAACACAAGGCCCGGGGGCCAAATCCGGCCCACCTGGCTGTTTTATGTGGCCCTTGGTGAGTGTGTGTGACCATCCAGCCTGATCAATTTCCATTTTCCTCACATAGTAACTAAGACTAAGGGGTATATTTATCATGCTTTGTAAAAAGTGGAGTGAAGCATTACCAGTAATGTTGCCCAAGGCATCCAATCAGTAATCAGATTTCAACAGTAGCAAAGCATCTGATTGGCTGCTATGAGCAACATCACCGGTAATGTCTTACTCCACTTTTTACACATACATACATGTGATAAATATACCCCTTAGTATCTTACTAAGTATATGTGATTGAGTTTGACACTCCTGCCATACACTAAACAGAAGTGTAAAAGCAAACATCAAACATATATTTTACTTTCAAGTCCAGGTAGGTCCTAGAGGAATTACAACAACAAACAGGTATATAGCTAAAAAGAATCTCTTTTTATGGAGAATACAGTTCCTTCAATCAATCGACACTAATGCTACACATAATCATTTTGCTTCAGGCTCTTATCTTTAGACAACTGAACATTTACATTCTATTTATGATTTTCCAATAAGTTGCTTTAAACCTCATGTTGAAAACTGACAAAAATATTTTTGAGAAATTATCCTGCAGCACATACAAATAAAATAATTAGCTTTGGTAATTTTTTTCTACAAATGAGTATCTTTAAGTTAGTCAGTATATTGGTGTTCTAAATAATATGTACTTTTATACTGTATTGCTATAACTGTCTGTTTCACGGTCATGTCAGCAGAAATATTCACCACTGTTTCTTGCTACCTCTTGATCTTCACCTATGCTGTGAATAATTAGCCTGCTTCCCTGTGTGATTCCTTTGTTGAAGATGTTTTCCTGTCTGAGAGTTACTCCTGATCTACTGGTGTTTGACCTCTTGTCTGAACTTGACTACAAACCTTGCATGGCAGCCTTAACCTCTACCTATTTTCTACACATACTTCAGATGTGTATATCAATGGCCATTTGCCTTGTCTTCCATCTGACTTTTAACTGAAAGAAATTTCATACTAATAATATTCCTGTTCTTCAAGTATCCATTAGGAAGGCACAGCTTAATTTTTCATTTTATTAAGACAGAAATCACCAGAGGGGTTAAGAATTCAAGGTGAGAGTTTGTTTCAAGTCCTAATTTCATGTTGCCCTGTCACACTGAGAAATTGGGAGTAGTGATGGGTGAATCTGTCCCCATTTTGCTTTGCTGAAAAATTTGCGAGGCGAAAGGAAAATTTGCGAAACACCAAAAATCTGCGAAACACGCTCGTCGTACGAAATTTTTGTTGCACATCTTTTTTTCTGCAACCACAGGTTCTTTTTCAGTGACCACAGGTTTTTTTTACGTGACCACGCAACTTTTTTTGATGCACGGTGACTTTTTTTGGTGGCACATTTTTTGCTGAAGTTTCGCAAGAGAATTTGCCAATTCTGCATTTCGTCAATGGCGAATTGTTTTGTGAAACTTCCAAGAAAATTTGCTGTGAAAAAATTAATTGCACATCAAAACAAACAATCAAAATAACGCATCAAAATAGACAGGGATTGTCAAGCGGAGTCAAAAAATGCTGGAAACTTTGAAAAGACTTTTCCGAAATGGCGAAAAATTTGTTGCGCTCATCAAAAAAATGGTGCATACGAAGAAAAATGCACAACAATTTTTTTGGATGCATGCCACTTTTGCCAATGGCGAAACATAGAAATTTGCGGAATCCGTGCCTGCCGAAAAAATTTCCCCCCTCACTAGTAAATAAGTGTAGCCATTCTCTTGATGTCCTGACAGAATATTTTAGGGCATTGCTAAAGTATGTGTGATAATGTACCCTTCTATCCCAATTACCTCCATCTTAAATCAGATACTTATGGATGGAGTTTCTTAAAGGGGAACTATCATAAAAATTAAAGTATAAGCTTCATCAGATTTTCTAGTGACACTATATTTAGAAAGTTTCTTATTTCAGTATGATGCACCTGATATTACATTTTCATGATAGTTACCCTTTAAGTTGGTCTGGGGTAAAATACAAATAAAAGATTGTTTTATCTACTCTTTTTCTGTCTCACACATGTCACACTTTCCCCAGCATTTTTCCTGATGCCTTCCGTATTGGATACAGATAATGTTATGAAAATCTCCTTTTTTTTGGTAAAAGGTCTTTTGGCATTTAGGGAGGAGCAGATATTTGATATTAGAGCTGCTAAGAGAAATTTTTTTCAGAACAGACTGCAGGGAGAAATTTTAGCACAGACCACAAAAACGTTTGCTGCAGGCGAAACCACAAATTTCACAGTAAAGCTGTACCAGAGAAAAAAGTTTGCTCATTCCTAGAGGGGAGATTTTTGTAAGTCTTTGTATTACTCAATGTGTAGTTTGCTTCCTTTTCATACTTTTAAATCACCACACAGCTATATTCTCACACTTAACTGCTTCTGTAAACACCACATATATTAGTCCCTGTAGTTCCTTGAGATCTTTCGATTTATCAGAACTCAAATTTTGTTCTTGCTTTGCTTTTTCTATGTTAAATCAGAATAACTAAGTAGGATTAATAAAGCTAAAAAACTATGAAATTATATATAGTTCAGTAAAGAATATATAACAGAGCTTAATGTAGATTGTAAAAAAGTGAGGAAATATCTTCCCATTCTACATAATGATTATGGGGCTGATTCACAAAAGGTTGAAAAAACTAGTGATATCTTCAGCATGCTTTAAAAATAGTATCACTTCTTATATTTAGAGAATTAATGATCGTTTCACCAAAAGGACACATGTCTGACTTAAGAAATGAATTTATTGTCGTTATTTTTCAGTGAGCCATGTGCAATATTTTTTAGCATGCCATATATTAATCAATATATATAATATATTTATGCGTTACTTGTAGCACGAAACATTATCTCACGCTATTACCCAGTTAACCATCACTTTCTGAAAACTACCGTTCTGAAAATGACCATTTCCAGAAAAACTCGAGGATGTATCACTCTAGGGCGAACACATACTTGATTCTCTTCTTCAGATTCCAGAGAAAATCTGACTGCAAACTCCATCTTGTCACCACAGACGAACTGCAATGTTGTTTAGTAATGCTAACTCCTGGGCGGTGTTAAGTTTCACAGTAATTATCGCCATATTTTATGCTTTTAACACTTAAAATATGTCTGTGAATTATGCGTTAGTATTATTTCTATTAGATAATTATCGCAATGCGATGGAAATAGCGCTTTGCGATATTTGAGATTTTTGCGCATGCGATATGACTAGTAACGCACATACAATGACTTTGATGAACTGGGTACTTAATTAAAGAACACTTTCTAATGCATAAAACTATGCGTTAAGTGATAACTACCTTTTGTGAATCGGCTCCTATGTTCTTAATAATATTTTAACTATTGGTTCAGTCAAATCTGTTTCTAAAAAAGCATCTACTTAAGTACCAAGATTAGTTTCTATCATTGAGACATGTTTAAAAACTAATTGGTTATCCTTTGTAATACACTTTTAAATGGGAAACTCATTCCCGTTAAACATGTTAGTTTAAATGTAAGTGGGAAAATTTAAACTTGTAGTTTACATCCATGTTTTTCTGTTTTTGTTAGAAGCAAAGAACTGAATGCATCAGTATACAGTGTGAGCCAAGTATGCTTCTAGCCATAATTTTTAAGGAAAACTTGAGTTGGCGAGATGTGTGGTATCATAACTGTAGTTCATTATTTTACTACTATGGGCCATCCATTTGTCGCAACTTTGATTTGTTGTGCTCATTTCTCGAACTACAAATTTTATACGTAGCTGTATCTCAGCTATATGACCATGCATTAGATTATATCAGCTATCAAAAAAAGTATTTGTCAGCCTCAAAGTGGTGTTGCACATATCATAGTTAATAGAAATGCGCTATATACAACAATGTAATTTCATTTTATCTATCTTGAGAAATGTTTCCTTGATATATCGAAGTATGTGAATTATTTTTTTTTATTTCCTGTTAGGGCAAATAAATATATATGGTTATTATGAATATTGTATTACAGATACATTCTAACAGGCATACTTTGCTTTCCTGAAAAATGTTCCTTGCTCTTGCATGATCTGTGTTAAAGGTTTCTCATTTTATGATTACAGTTGCATAATGACTCCTGTGGAAACCATCTGGCTTGGCTCTGGTTTTAACTTATCTACCTTGCTTAAAAATCTCAAACATTTAAAAAGCATTTTCATTCTACAATCTACATCAACTAGGGACATTCCATTTTTAATAACTCATTTGATTCTGGGCCTATAAAATGTCATATTAGCATAGGAAACATGACTAGATTGTCTCTTGTAGGAATAGCAACCCAAAACTACTCCAAATCTTCCCAGTATTAGGGAAAGTTTTCAATGTTTTGACAAATGTGCTGCTACTTAATGTTTAAAACTACAAACTACTTCTGCAAGATGTTTACAAAGGAAAAGTAGTGAATCCTGAATTTCACATTAGCCCATTGCATCTGGAAAATTCTATGTAGTGATGAGCGAAGCTTACCCGCTTCACCGGACAATTCACAAAACTGCGAAAAAAATTGCGAAACAGTGGAAAATTCGCAAAATGGGGGTCATGTGTTACTTTTTTGGATGCATGCAACTTTTCTGACACGACTGCACCTTTTTTTACGCGACCGTGTTTTTAACGCGGTCGCACATTTTTCACTGCAACAATTTTGTGGAAGTTTTGCAAAACAATTCGCCAATGGCGAAATGCGGAACTTTGCTGCAAATCCATGCCTGGCAAAAAAGGAAAACACACTTTTTTTCCAGAGCAAAGCATTCAGCACTAGAAAGGGAGCTAATATCTTATAATAACCCATTAGGGATGAAACCTGGGAAACAAGTAAAAAGTTGATTTAGGTCGATTAAATCAACTTCAATTTTAGATTAAATTTTGTGTAAAAAAAATAATTTCCGAACACTGATACAATATCTCATTTTTTTTTAAGGAAAATATTGACTTTCTTAAACCTTTGTGTATTATTGGCATGTTCTGTGGTCAGAATTCATCATGCACAAGGTTGCATGATGAATTCTTATTTTGGAACTATTTTGTTCAGAAATTATTAGTTTGTCATCTTAGACCTTAAAAACACATGTTAACTTATAATTTATCTTTTGTTAGTGTCATAATGCAATGGCCAAAGAATACTTTCATTAAAACATCTTTTAAATAAAGCAAGGCTTATAAAAACTGAGAAAACAAATTATTCCTACAATTTACCTACAATCAGAATATCGTACAAGAACCTGATTTATAAGCAAACAGTGAACACTGTAAATAAATACCAAGAACAAGAATCACTAATAAGTAATGGGACATTCCAGTAGATCAAAGTTTCTTCATATTGTGCCTCTTGCTGTGCCAGGGGAGTTCTGTCTGCACATGTGAGCGCACCCCTTAGTCTCTCGATACTGCACATCTTGATGTTTTGATGCAGTATCACCCTCAGGTCTGAGGTCTCTCAAGTCCATACATTGCTCATTCTTCTAAGATTTTCAGTCATGCCAGTATTAAGAGAACCCTAGAACTTGTCTCCATATATATTTTTGTCAACTGTCATTTGTTCAGTAGGCTATTCAAAGCAATTTTTCGATTACATGCCTTCTTTTCTCCTTTGTCTCATTGGTGGTGCCCAGTTTGTGTAAAAAATTTGTAACAGTTTTGGTATGTTTTCTGTAAACAAAACCTTGGACTGTTTCTCTGCTCAATAAACTTTGCTGGTGAGTTTAAGGGCAGTGTGAGGCACTTGTGGGTCTCTCTCTCTCAGCAGCTTGATCCCTCATGGTAAGCCTATGAAGCCCATGGTAAGGAATGCATTCTCCATCGACTGCTCTGTCCTCTCTCCTGTTTTTCTTGGGAGGCATAAGAATTAAAGGTGCAAGAACTTTTATATTCTCAAAAGTTTGAGTGCCTTAATCATTAAAAGGGATTTGGTCATAAGTAGAGAAGCTTGTTTGTTTTCTTGGGTGGGGTTTGTAGAGAAACCTTGGGAGTCCTGATGGGAGCTTCTAAAAGGGGACCCTTTCATTAAAGATACTTGAGTAAAAGGCACTTCTTGCACTTCCAGATAGTTGCACTCAGTGGTGTTCAGTCCTGTCTGCCTTCTTTTATGAAACCATGTTCTGCTGCACTCATTGACTCAGGGAACCCTGGAGCTATGTCACCTCCTGACTAGGTGGTAGCTCCAGGTATCCCTTTGTGGCCAGTGTCAATAGACACAGCACACTTGGGTCTAAAGATTTGGTTGCAGATGTCATTCCCATTCCAAACACTGGAGATGATGGCAGATAGCCTTCCCACTGAATTGTGTCTGATTTGCATCAAAATATGCACACAGTTGTGGTGAATTGGAATAATGCTGGAATTATAGAAAAAACACATTGTGGGGGGGAAAAAAACATGGCAATTGTCCTTGAAATTGCGCTTTGCTCACTGCACTTGCACATGTAAATGAGCCCTCATATGTTCTCAGCAAAAAACTTTTATACCTTTTACAATTATTCTGACAGTATGTGTGTATGTATAACATTAAAGGAGAAGGAAAGGTACAATCACTGGGGGATGTCAACATGTTAGGGATGGAGGAATTAAAGAGGAATTAAATTAGAACAGATTGGTATACAGTAACAAAAGCAGAGGATAAGTTTAGGGGAATCAGTATACAGAGAAGTGTATTTTGGCCTGAGCAGTCTAGAGCTCATTTTAAAATCTACATAAGGCCATCTCAGTGAAGTGTGGAGGCAGAAAGTCAGACTGCATGGAGTCCAGAAGATTATGGGTGTAGGGAAAGTCAATAATACAAGAAAAGACAAGACTATCCAGAACTTTAAGAGTCAGTGGTAAGAGTAAGATAAGTGATAATAAGATAGATAGGATGGGTCCAGGATGGGCATGATACAGGTCTGTTTTAATAAAGAGGGGACATACAAGGCTGGAGATGAATTGAACACAACAGAGACACTTTCCGCACACCCTGGCTCTCCAAAATAATGAACGCCCGGTGCACACTGCTGGAGGGATCGGCACCCTCCCAAAACCAAATAGGAAAAAAAGCAAATGGCACACAGGGCTATAAACTAGGGAACAAGCCCTTCAAAGTTTATTTGCGGATGTGCACCTCTGCAAATAAACTTTGAAGGGCTTGTTCCCTAGTTTATAACCCTGTGTGCCATTTGCTTTTTTTCCTATTTGGAGATGAATTGAATACATGAGTAAGTGCTGGAGTAAGGGCATGGGCACAATGTCGGATCTTTTCCTCTTAAATTTTCATGAAATTCACTGAGTGTATTTGTGCAATGTTTCTAATTTTTGTAGTCTGAAAACATTTTTTAAAGCATGGAAAAAATAACGCTGAAAATATATATACATTGCAGGTGGTTATAAAATGTGAAGTGCAACACATTAACCTGCTCTTTTTGTACCAAGCTCCTCTGATTTTCTTTTTTTGTTTTATTATGTTAATCTCTCCGCTCTGTTTTTTCCTTTTTTGTTCTTATCTGCTGCTTTTGCATAATTTTTGTTCACATCTCAGATATCCTTTCACTGATGTAGTCTTACATTTCTTTTTCCATATAGTTGGCATTATGAAGAGAAGATCTGTTGGACTGTGAGTTTGTTCAGCACTAACAATGGGAATGCAGAAAATAATGAGTAAAAGGGCAGTGGTGCCACTCTCTCCTGCAGGCATTTCCTACCAACCTGGCTCAGCCAAGCAATCATTATACTACTCTGCCATCTTTTTAAAAGCTAACATTACTTAGATTGAACCATCAATTATATGAACACTATCTAACATACACTGGCTTTTGAACACTTAAAGGGGTTCTCCACCCAAAACCTGTTTTAATAATGAAAAAAAAGTCAATCTGAGCATATACATTCACTACAAAGTTTTAATTGTACTAAACTAATGTAGTGACCCATAGGGTTAACATGTCCCTATGGCTTCTGCAATTTCCTTGGTTTGTGCTGTTACTGGGCAAAGACCCCTGTATCAGTTTAGAGTTTGCCTATGTCTTATTGGATAACTGGGAGACCACTCCCTTGGCACTCTGATATAGTGCTTAGCAGGGGGATGGGTCTTTCTCTTTGGCTGCATCTGCTGACCCAGGTGGGAGTTCCACTAAGCCTGGGATCAACAGGGCCCCAGTAAAGTGAGTACCCTAGAGGCTGCATCCAGCTCTAGTGAATTTGGGGAAAAGGAATCCCCTGTTTGCAAGCAGTTGAGACTGAAATTGAGTGAACAGTGGCTGTAACGGCTGTTCCAGCTTTAAAGAGAGATCTGCTGCACTGCCGTTAGATGCCTAAATCCTGGGATTTCAAAGTGATTGATTAATCCACCTGAGGGAAGGTATTGAAAGTCTCCTGTGTGTGTCCCCTGTGTGAGAACAGGTGTTTTTCATTTGCCTGCTATGTGGGAACAACTGCCATTTCAGGGAGAGGTACTTTGGGGGTAGCGCTACCTGGGGAAACTGAAAGAGCTCTGGGGAAGGGACTTTGCCAGGACTGAACTGGGAAAGGGTATTTCCACCAGGAGTGGAGTGTGGGACTGTGTGCTGGAAGAGACTGAGCCAGTAGTGACTAAAACCCCACAGGTTTCCAAAGCAGGTTTATTACTGTTTGCATGTTAATGCTATTTCATTTTCACTTCATTATATAAAGTTGATATTTGCTGCAAACTGTGTGTGATTATTTCCTAGTGGAAATCCCCTTGGGGTGTGCTCCTCAGTATCCACTAGGTAGAGGCACTGCGCTAAAATCCAAGTCCCAGTACCTTTCATCTGCAAAGGGAACCCAAATCTTCGGTTCTAAGCCTATATACAGCCTAAAATTAAGTGTGCCAAGAAAGGGTTACACTAATTTGTAAAGGTAACTGCTATTTAAAGCAGTGCCTGCCTGCTCCTTAAACACACTGCTTTCAACTGCAGTTACAATTACAATTAGCTTTATTTTGTAAAGTTGCCTAAAATTACATTTTCTTTCATTATGTAATAAGTTTTTGGGTGAGGTCCCCTTTAATAAGAAATCAGAGAATATTTATATATCATAGTACATGCACCATCTGGGTCTAATCACTCTGCAATACAGAAGCAATAAATGTGGGAGCTACTGTATGGGAGCCTACAGACATTATTTCTACACAATCACTGAAGAAGGAGAAGGGTGAGTGCGGTGTTGCTAAGATCAGGTAGTGAAACTGGAGTGGTATGTTGGGGGGAATAAGGCTACAAGTATGGAAAGGGAAGCCATTGCTATAAGTGTCAAAGGATGGGAATGGCAGCACAAAAAGCAGCACGCATAAGGAAGGGGATTAGAGAGGGTAAGAAGGGGTGGAAATGACTAGAGAAATGCTTTGTGCAAAACCGATGGGCTCTTTGTAATTATGTAACTATGTGAAAGTAACAGAAGCGCTGTACACAATATATATGCACGAGTGCTGGTTTATGTAACCATGGGAATTTCTTTATTCTGCTGATGCAAGGGGACACACCATCATGCTCTTACATCTTATGTATTTGGATTCAAACCTTTACCTATAAAAACCCTAGCCCTGTCATGTCCAGTTCTCATAAGGCTGACTTGCTATTATGTTGCAGCATCTGGTTGTGTTGTCAGAGTGACTGCTCCTGTCCTTGTCCATCCTTGTGTGGTTTTTCCTGCTCCAGTCTAGTTCAATTTTTTCCTGTTCTCAACAAAATCATTGCTGTTGTAGACCACTCTTAGAGATTCTCCAGTGAGTACTTTGGCTTTGGCTTGTTCTTCAGCCTGTCACATTTGAGATCATTTTTTAGTTGAATATTAAAGAGTGCTTTGTCTGATTTGGTTCTGACCCTGTCAGACAGATTTTCTGTCCAGACCTATTAAAATGTTTATAATGTATATTTGACAGCATTGCCTCATGGGAGCTCTGGGAACATTGTGTCTAAAAAAGCTAGCAAGCTACAAATAGCTGAGGATCAGATCCACAACCAAAAGTGATAGTTATTAACCTCTATAACACAAAGCGACTAGGTTCTTAGCATTCTGTTTTGGTTTTGGTCACTATACGTCAGGACAGCTACAATAAGTCTACAATAAGGTAGACTGCATTAATATCAGGGGCACATCGGCACACTAATTTATTTACAAGACAGTGACCAAATCCAGGCTAGATTTATATTGCTTGATACCCTGGCAGGTTTGAATGTCAGGCACATAAAAGCTGTAGTAGTATAGCAACAGTTTCTCAGCCTTATGCACATGTAATGCTGATGCACATGTGCAGCCTTTGTAACTGTTACGAGAGCCGGGAGACCGGCATGTGCTCTTACCTCTAGGCGCACCGGTCCCTAGCTTCTCCAGCGGGTGCTGGTTTCTTCTTTGTCCAAAAGACTCAGGCCCTGTACTGACTATCGGGGGCTGAACAAGATTACAGTTAAAAAAAAATCATTCCCCTCTTCCCCTCTTGACAGATTAAAAGAAATCAAAAATTTTTTAAGTTAGATTTTCATGGCAGAAAAATGTAATCTGAATCCATCAGGGTGACAAGTGGAAGACTGCATACAATACTCGTGATGGCCACTCTGAGTACCCAGTTATGCCCTTCGGCCTGTGCAATGCACTTGTAGTCTTGCAAGATTTCATAAATTATATTTTCCATGACATGTTACAGTCCTGTTTAGTAGTGTACCTTGACAACATCTTAGTATTTTCTTCCTTCCTACCGGAACATGTCATTCAAGTCAAAATTGTTTTACAGTTTTAGAGGTTTCTGCAGTTTTAGATTGCCCCATGTCTGTGGGACTGAAAACCATTCAACATTTCGTTGGTTTTGCCAATTTATACCTGAGATTCATCGGGAATTTCTCAGATTGTTGCTCCCATCACAGCTCTCACATGTAAAGACAATAAATCTTCTTGGTCTTCCGAGACCCAGAAGGCTTTTGAAACATTGAAGGTCGCCTCCAGTTTTAATTAATTTGGATACTTCTCGTCTATTCATCCTTGAAGCTGATGCTTCTGACTTAGGGGTAGGGGCTGTTCTATCTTAAAGAACTGAGTTTCAAGGTCCTCTCAATCCCTGTGCCTTTTTCACCTGTAAACTATGCCCTGATGAAAGAAATTATGATGTGGGTAACTTTACCTCATACTCTCCAGCTGGTTGTCAAATTTGTCACTGGCTCATATTTCATTTCTTGAAATAGATAAATGAAGGCTATGCATATGTATCTGCTGGTTATGTGTCTTTAACAGGTCAGAGATTAAGTTCCCACTTTTTCCCACACATGTGATTACACAACATACAGGGCAGGACAGAAATATAGAGGCAATCTGTTTGGCAAATATGACATGTAAGGGGTGACACACGGCAGAAAGCAAGAATCTGTGTTAATACTATTAGCTATTACTTCTTTGTAAGTTCTCGCAAAACATAGATGTGCCATACAGTTAAACAGACCTAATCCTGTTTTCTCCACTTGCATGCCAGTTATTTATTTTATATGTTTTGCCAATAATTAGCTTAATACATTTATTCACTGCTTGTTTAGAATGTTGAAGCTAGAAGCAGCGCCGGACTTCTAATCCAGGCGTCCCGAGGCCACCCCCGTCCGCCCCCCACCCCCACCCCCCGACATGCATGCGCAAACTTTTGATCGCCAATCCCCCCCCCTTTACACTCACATACAGAGCAGTGGGGGAAAGGTCCCCATTGCTCCGTATGGGAGAAAAAGTTTAACATTTTGGTGCGGTGGGACAGCATGCCGCCCCCAAATTTGTGCCGCCCTAGGCCCGGGCCTGGCTAGAAGGGGATCTGAAAGTGCATTGTCTCTGTGCATGTCTTTTGCTCACAACATTTACTAATACCTGCTAAAATCTAATTGTTACACACTCTAGATATAAGATTTCTCTGCATTCAAGCTGCAGTATTACACTTACACTATTGTGTATCTTTATTTGAAT
This sequence comes from Xenopus tropicalis, assembly GCF_000004195.4. Lineage (NCBI taxonomy): Eukaryota > Metazoa > Chordata > Amphibia > Anura > Pipidae > Xenopus > Xenopus tropicalis. The sequence goes on from NC_030684.2 coordinate 92,000,002, forward strand.
GCAGGTCTCATTCTCCTAGACCTTTCCTCTGCTTTTGATACTGTCGACCACATGGGCGTCCACAGAAGGGGGCAAGAGGGGGCACTTGCCCCCCCCTGGAAAAGTAGCAAAAAAACAAAAACCTTACTCCGTTTCTGCACTTTCCTCTCAAGCCCGTTTTTGCTGTGCTCCGATTGGATCTTTCTTCTTGTGGATTCTCCAATCAGAGCACAGCTTCCTTGACAGACAGTAAAATTGACCAATCAGAGCACAGATGCACACAGGGATCGGGAGATTTTGCAAACTGGAAACAGAAATAAAGACTGAAAAGAACAATCTGCAGCTGTAACTTTACCTAAGAACCAACTCTCAACTTTTGCTGCAGTTTTCATCCCACAGGTACTATACACAGGTACTATACACAGGCACTATACACAGGTACTATACCCAGGTACTATACACAGGTACTATACCCAGGCACTATACACAGGTACTATACACAGGCACTATACACAGGTACTATATACCCAGGCACTATACCCAGGCACTATACCCAGGTACTATACCCAGGCACTATACCCAGGCACTATACCCAGGCACTATACCCAGGCACTATACCCAGGTACTATACCCAGGTACTATACACAGGTACTATATACACAGGTACTATACCCAGGCACTATACCCAGGCACTATACCCAGGCACTATACCCAGGCACTATACACAGGCACTATACCCAGGTACTATACCCAGGCACTATACACAGGTACTATACCCAGGCACTATACACAGGCACTATACCCAGGTACTATACCCAGGTACTATACCCAGGCACTATACCCAGGTACTATACCCAGGCACTATACCCAGGCACTATACCCAGGCACTATACCCAGGCACTATACCCAGGCACTATACCCAGGTACTATACCCAGGCACTATACCCAGGCACTATACACAGGTACTATACCCAGGCACTATACCCAGGTACTATACCCAGGCACTATACCCAGGCACTATACCCAGGCACTATACCCAGGCACTATACACAGGTACTATACCCAGGCACTATACACAGGTACTATACCCAGGTACTATACCCAGGTACTATACCCAGGCACTATACCCAGGCACTATACCCAGGCACTATACACAGGTACTATACCCAGGTACTATACCCAGGCACTATACCCAGGCACTATACCCAGGCACTATACCCAGGCACTATACCCAGGCACTATACCCAGGCACTATACCCAGGCACTATACCCAGGCACTATACACAGGCACTATACCCAGGCACTATACACAGGCACTATACACAGGTACTATACACAGGTACTATACACCATTTTTTTTTTTTTTTTTGTCATTGTTTTGTTCATTTATAGTAAGTTACAGTGGGGCCAATGTTGTGTATCAGTGCCAGTGTTATAGTGCCAGGGCCTGAATATCTGCCATCAGTACCCACTGCATCTCCCTGTATATAATGTGCTGGGTTTGTAAATACGGACTGCGTCTCACTGTATATAATGGGGAGTCAGTACCCACTGCCTTTCTTGCTATAAAACTAACATAAACACATCTAAAGGGGTGGTTCACTTTTAAGTTAACCTTTAGTATGTTATAAAATGGCCTATTCCTAGCAACTTTGCAATTGGTCTTTCTAATTAATTTTTTTGAATAATTTGCCTTTCTCTTCTGCCTCTATACAGATTTCAAATGGGGGCCAAAAAATATTGCTCTGTGAGGCTACAATTTTATTATTATTATAATTTTGTATTACTTATTTTTCTAAGTAGGCCCCTTAACTATTCATATTCCCATCTCTTGTTTAAACCACTACCTGGTTGCTAGGGTAAATAAGACCCTAGCAACCAGATAGCTGCTGAAATACCAAATGGAGAGCTGCTGAACAAAAAGCTAAATAACTGAAAAACCATTAAAAATAAAAGTGAATTGAATGCGAACTAGCCCTTTAAGCTAACTGATCACAAACACAAATGTTTGCAGATCCCCTAACAGAAGTGCGCGTATGAATACTTTTACATCCTAAACATTTTAGGGTAAAAAAAAAAAGCACCCCCACCCGCACTTTTGTACAGTATCCCTGGGAGTCAGTGGGAACGGCAAGAGGTAGTTGGGAGGTTAACTTTTTACGCCAGCAGCGAATCCACTAAGTGTCACATTAGCTGTAGGTCGGACTGTGTATGGGCCATCTTTAGCCTCCCCTAGTATCATCCTGAAAAAAAAAAATATATATTTTTAAATATATATATATATATATATATATTTGTCTGTTGCAGGATGATGCTAGCTTACTTGCCCCCCCTTGGAAAATTTTCTGCGGACGCCCATGGTCGACCATTCTATCCTTATGCAGATTCTCTATTCTCTGGGTATCCGGGATCAAGCAGCATCCTGGTTCTCTTCCTATCTCTCTAACCGCTCCTTCTCTGTCGCTCTTGCTAACAAATCCTCTACCCCGGTTCAGCTTAGTGTGGGGGCGCCTCAGGGCTCTGTGCTTGGTCCCCTGCTGTTCTCCCTGTACACTCTCTCTCTAGGAGACCTTATTTCTTCTTTTGGTCTTAAATACCACTTATATGTAGATGACATCCAGATATATTTAGACACCCCTGCACTAACTGCTGATGTCCAAACCCAGATTGGTAACTGCCTCCTGGCTATCTCCTCCTGGATGAACCGACGCCAGCTCAAACTTAACCTAGCTAAAACAGAGCTCATGGTCTTCCTGCCCAAACCTGGCCCTCCTCCTCCTTTCACCATTACTATTGATGGCATGACCATCAACCCTGTAAATTCTGCACGCTGCCTTGGGGTTATCTTTGACCAGTCTCTCTCCTTCTCTAACCATATTAATAACACTGCCAAAACCTGCCGCTTTTTCCTCCGCAATATTGCCAAGATACGCCCCTTTCTTTCACAAGCAACAGCTAAAACACTAATCCATGCCCTTATCCTTTCCCGCTTAGATTACTGCAATCTCCTACTAACCGGCCTCCCAGACTCCCACCTTTCTCCCCTGCAATCAATCTTAAACTCTGCTGCCAGGATCCTCCTGCTCTCTCCTAAGAGGGATCCTGCTCAGCCTCAATTAAGCTCACTAGCATGGCTGCCTGTCAAGCAAAGGATAGCTTACAAAATCCTTCTGCTGACATTCAAAGCCCTTCACTCCTCTGCTCCTCACTACATTTCTTCACTGGTCTGCCTACATGTTCCTGGTCGTCTCCTCCGCTCCTCTCAGAGCCTCCGTCTCTTTACACCATCCACACCCACTGCGCTCTCTCATCTTAAACCTTTCTATCTCGCTGCTCCTTACCTCTGGAACTCTATCCCTGAATCCCTCCGTAGGGAAAACTCACCCTCTCTCTTTAAGAAAAAACTCAGCTGTTACCTTCTGGAGCACTAAAACATTATTTTGCCCAGTCCTGCGCTTAAGGGCAAATGCCCATACCTGATGCACTCTTACCTTCCAGTTTGTGCCTGTATGTTACCCAACCACTTAGATTGTAAGCTCTACGGGGCAGGGACCTCCTTCCTACTGTGTCTCATACCACACGGCACTTATATATATACATATATGTATTTATTGTATTTATTTATTATATCACTTGTCCTCCCTGTGTGTAATTTTGTATTCTGTAAGACTGTACAGCGCTGCGTACCCTTGTGGTGCTTTATAAATAAAGTTATACATACATACAGGTCTCTTTAATAGTATTGTCAGGGTTGCATTAGCATGAATGCTTTTATATGTGAGCAGACATATGCATTTTTACATAGCATTTATATAGTAGCCATCCTAAGGATAAGTTCTGTTTAGTGTTCAGATGAAAGAATTGCACTACAGAATGAAAGCAGAGTAAACAATTTCTATGAGCAAGAAGACAAATATGACTCGGAATGGGAGGTTGATGGCCATTGTCTAGTGATGAGTGAAATTTTTGGGCAAGTATGGATTTGCTGTGAAATTCCACATTTCCCCATTGGGATTTTTTTTTGTGAAGCTGCGACAAGAAAATATTCTGCAAAATTCACAGAGCGAGGAAAAAGTCTTGGTTGCATCAAAAAAGTTGTGGTCATGTAAAAAAAATCACTAGTAAATGGTGTATCTGAGTTGTCTAAAATGCATATAGATTCTGTAAGTATGTATTTTAATAGGTTCAGATGAGAATCTAAAAGACCAATTTCAGGCACTTGTTCTATATAAATTTCACTTGCCACATGTGTTTCACTGTCTGACTCTTCTAGCCTCTGTTTTATGTCATGAAAAGGGAATAGTGTAATTAAATTTCAGATTCCATTCATTCAGTGTGGTTGTACTCCACATTTTTGGCACATGGGGTATATTCTTCGCTGGCACAGTTCCACCAGAACTGCCACTTTAATAAGAACTTTGAGACAGCAGTGGTATTGGAGCTGTTCAGCACAAATGCTTGTGTGTATTGTTTTTGTTACAGAGATAAAGCTGTTTAGTACAGCTCAGAGGGAAAAATAGGTGGCTTATCCTAGTCATGACTTTAATTCTTAACACTTGTCATTTTAATTCTGTGTAATTCTTTTTATTGAAGCTCGATGTATGATTCACCCAGTGAAGCGCTGCAACCCTTGTTGCACTATAAAAATAAATAAATTCATTTATACACACTGTACATAACACATAACTGTTCTGCTTGAACTTTTTACAGAACTTCTGTGTTTGAACAGCAGGGGTTTAAGAATCAATCTGTCACATAACACAAAGGTACAGAGATCTATTTCATCTTGGGCTAGACAAAGAGGACCTTTAAAACAACTTTTATACACCTCACGTGCTAGCAGGATGGGAATGAGAAACTTTAAATGTTTGTTCTTGTACCTTAAAATACATAAAAAGCTCAGTTTTGAAACAATGCTTTTACAAAAACTTTCTTTGAAAGTAAGACGTACCAAAGGGAGATGTTAAAACTGTTAAGAAAGAATATGGTCAATTATATTTAAACATTCTCAAAAGGTATGTGTGTTATGTGGAAAACTCTACACTATGTCCCTGAATACACTTTATTCATCATTATGTGCCTTATTATATTGACAGTACTCTCATTGCTTCATAGTGTAGTGTATGTTATCGGTACATTTTGCTGTAATTGTCTGTAACTGGAGAGTATGGGAGAACAGTGAAGGTATGAGATGCACTCCCTATCGGTGGCAGACATTCATTCAGGCATTGGCAGACATCCATTTCAGAAGGGTCAGGTTGCACATAATCAGGTCTGGACTGGGCTTTAAAATAGGCTCTGACATTTCAAGTACACAGAGGTCCAAAAAGTCCCCCACCAGCCCAATAAATAATGACTGTCTATGGCATCCTACAGCAGCCCCAACAGATTGCCAGTCTGGGCTTGCAAATAACAGTAGATGAATGTATTTTTAGCAGAAGTAACCCTTTCTTGTTAACCTGGAGTACATTCTTGTTTATTTTCTTATAGTTTTTGAGAAATAAATGATTTTTCAGTCTGCTTCCTCAACATAACATTTTGTTCTACTGCAAACAACTCAACAATGCTGTTTGTCAGCAGTGCATTGCAAATGGATGGAGGACTGGTAAGGTCTTATTAGGTAAGATAGGCAAGATTGCTTTGTGTTTCTTTTAAATTGCAGCATCTTTTGTCTTGTGTTTCTGTTTTTAACAGGGTTGGGGAGGATTGAGGCTTTTATTACTCCAGTCATAAATCTGTACTAGGTCTAGTTCTCTTCTTTTTTCACAAAAGTGAAAAGTGCTAAACCATACAGGCTGTATCTATCCCCACACACACAGATAAAGCTAGATTTTTCATGTATTTTTGTTCGCAATTAAATAATATACTCAGAAATAGCAAAACAGGGGAGCACTCACCAGATGGGTTGAACTGCAACTAGGTGCTCCGTGCTGCAACGTCTCGGACACACCCCCGATCCAGGCAGAACTCAGTGCAATATAGATAAATTGTAGACGGAGCACAGGAACATCCTTCCATAAAATATCACTTAGCTTCTGATGAAGTGGCGAGAAGCCATGAAACACGTAAAGCTGTGGGTGCCTAACTTCGTGATGGTTTTAATCGTTTGAATACAAGTGATATTTTATGGAAGGATGTTCCTGTGCTCCATCTACAATTTATCTTAATAATATACTCACAATTCACAATATTCATTAGGTTCAATAGTGATAAATCACACAAGACTGTTTAGGTCATATGTTCTGTTCTGTATACTTATTTATTGGTATACAATTTATTATGAATTAACCACATGCACACTTATACATAATAAAGATATTTGTTTTCACATTGCTTATTTGCTGGTTTTTACTTATAGATTTATTTCTGGAGAGCATGAAGGGTTTCTCAAAATTATAATTGGTATGATAAGTGGGAGCACATCGATTTATGCTTGAAAAATTATCTAGTTGAGAAATGGTCATGTTGAATTGGGGAACTCAATAATTATGCCTTTATAGTAGGATTTATGAACCTGGTTCAACTATACTTTTGTACGTGCTTACTGGAATAATGAAGCACCCTATTCAGTTAATAAGAATAAAATGAAATTCAGATTTCATTTTAGCTTAATTAAATGTTAATTTCATGGTTGGGTGAAAATAATGCTTCTCCCACACATTTTTTTTCTATTTCTGTAGAACAGAAAATATATTCCGTTTAGAAATAATCCAGATATATTGTGCCTTGTCTTTTTGAAACAGGAACTGTTCAAGGCTGTTTTAAAGGATACGGCGAGAGATTTTTATTTGCAAAAACTTGGGTGCATATTTATTTAGAAAGATGGATTATGATTTATAAAGTATAATTGTACATGATCATTATGCTTAATATGGATGCAGATGTGCCACCAATGACAAAAGAAGAAACATTCTTCTCTTACTGTCAGTTATTCACTATACTAATTTCCTTATTGTTCACATCAATGTTATCAGGTTACTAAATGAGTCATCATACCAGTAGGAGTTGCATTTTCATTCTTATCAGCCCCCATTTTTCTGTTTGTGAGATAGATGTGCTCTCGACACTAACATATCTGCCCCCCCCCCGCCAGTGTCAGTAGCAGGCTCTGAGGCATGCTTATTAATTAGAAAAACTTCTCACAGTTTATCATATGCAAGTGTTAAAATGGGTGTAAAACTGAGTGCGCATTGATGTTATTCAAAAAAAGGCACTTCCACCCATACACCCTCCTAGCACTTTCCAAAGCACCTGCACAGTCTGTACCCAAGTGCAAGCACTGACTCTAAAGCACCCTGGAATTACAACAGCCAGAGGTGTTTGAGATTTCAGGGTTCCACTGGTGAGTGACATTAACAGGCACTACTAATTTGAATGAAAAAGTTAACATATTTAAAAAACAACTGCTGAGCTGTGCATATAAAAGGAAAAAATGGAGTAAGTCTAGTCAACCTCCATAGCTTGTAATTGTATGCAGTAAGCATAGGTTAGTGATTTTTTGAGATGATGTTACATATTTGGGATACATTTGGACTTTGAAGGTATGCATTTATGATAACGCTATATTGTTTTAATGATAGCGGATGTACTGATGGGAAAGGTAAACTTTGAGACAGCAGCCACTTGGTATCTGCCTTATCTTTGCTTTGTGGTATCCCTTTAATTAGTCAGCAAAAACTAGATAGTTAAATACAATTGGGATATCTCCACACCTCTTGAATCCTCCTTCTCTCTCTATAATCCTAATAACGTTAATTATCAATCAATAATTTGGCTGATTGTTTGTTAATTTAGTATTAGGTAAATAATAGTATTAGGTAAATAATAGTATTTTATTTACCTTTGACTTTTCAATAAGAAAACTACACTAAAGGTCCCCATACACGGGCCGACTATAGCTGCCGATATCGGTCCCTTGGACCGATTCGGCAGCTAATCGGCCCGTGTATGGGGAGAGCAGAGCGGCCTGGCCGACCGATATCTGGCCTGAAATTGGCCAGATCTCGATCGGGCAGGTTAGAAAATCCGGTCGGATCGGGGACTGCATCGGCTCGTTGATGCGGTCCCCGATCCGACTGCCCCATTGCCGCCCACATAATCCAATCGTTTGGCCCCAGGGCCAAACGATCGGATTATTATTTTTTTTACCTAAATGCTCCCCGATATCACCCACCCGTAGGTGGGGATATCGGGGGAAGATCCGCTCGCTTGGTGACATCGCCAAGCGAGCGGATCTGCTCGTGTATGGCCACCTTTAGGGCTCTGGCACACAAGGAAGTTTAGTCGCCCGCAACAAGGGAGATTTAAACTCCCCGATATGACATCCCACTGCCGAAAATGTAAATCGCCGGTGGGATGGCATACGCGGCAGCGCGATTTGCGGAAAACGCCGAAGTTGCCTTGAGAGGCATCCCACCAGTAATTTACATTTTCACCGGTGAGATGGCATTTCGGGGAGATTAGTCGCTCGCAACAAGGGAGTTTTGTCGCGGGCGACTAATATCCCCGTGTAATGGAGCCCTTATATTGCGATATTTGACTTGTGGGACTAGCACTCTTCTAATTAATGGTTTTGAAGGAATAGCACATGTATTTGATTTGATGATTTGCAAAGGTCTTTTAAAATGAGATTATATAAAAAAAAAACTGGCACTTTAAAAAACCTGCATATTTTATCTAATTTATTCAGTCACCAATTGATGGTTTTTGATGAGATATTGTGAGAATACACACTTGCACTTTATTGAATTGAATTGTTTTTTAGGAAAAGGCTTTTTTGGGTAATAGTATTAAAAAAGCTAGTACTTTCAAATAAAATCACTTTATTGAATCAATGAATGAACTCCCGACTGGTATTTAGAGCTGAATCAAGCAGTGGGAAACTATTGGTAAAAGTGTTTTCTAACTAAGGTGTTATCTTTTTTTTCTTCATCTAAAATTTAAAATCTCCCTCTGCTTCTGGAAGTGGCAGGAAGCACCCCCAGCCCCTCTGGGAGTCCTAACACAGCGAGGTGTCCTTCCTGCTCTGTGCCCTGCTTTGAGAGACTGTCTCACACCTTTCTATACAATTAAATACCTTTCCACAGGACAGCCTTCCTGTGGAAAGTAAGCTCCAATAGGTGAGCTGGACTACTGGAATGGATCGCCTGATCCGCTTGTTCCTTCCAGAACCCTATAGCTTTCAGGGCCAGACAGCAACATCCTTTAAACAGAGAAACTATTCTATGTTTATCAACCTCTCCCCTAAAGGTTACATCTCCCACTATGGAGAACTTGAAGGGAAAACTCACCTTTTCTCTCATTTGTTGGGTCACTCTACCACAACATGTATCCTTAAAGGAATAGTAACACCAAAAAATTAAAGAGTTTTAAAGTAAATTAAATATAATGTACTGTTGCCTTGCACTGGTAAAAGTTGTGTTTTTGCTACAGTAACTCTACTATAGTTTATATAAATACCCCGCTGTGTAGCCATGGGGGCAGCCATTCAAGCTGGAAAAAAGGAGAAAAGGCACAGGTTACATAGCAGATAACAGATAAGCTCTGTAGAATACAATAGTGTTTTATCTGTTATCTGCTAAGTGCCTGTGCCTTTTCTCCTTTGAATGGCTGCCCCCATGGCTACATAGCTGCATTCTTTATATAAACCATAGTAGTGTTTCTGAGGCAAACACACCAGTTGTACCAGTGCAGGGCAGCAGTACATTATAGTGGAATTTCTTTTATACACTTGAATTTTTTGGTGTTACTGTTCCTTTAACTGACGCATAAGCATATCAAACATGACACATAATCATAGCATTAACTGAGGTACAACAGAAAACACTAGTTCAGTGCACTAGGATTGGCCTAAAAAAAACCTAAGTTTTATTTGTTTATTAATAAAAAAACAAGGCCCCATTTTAATTAATATATTTTTTATTGTGTTAGCACCTTATTTACACTCTTACAACCATTTGTTCTATAACCTTTACTAGAGTGTGGGAATTTCCATTTCAATTAATTGTCAAATGTCTCAGTGCCTACTACCTTATATAGTTACCTTGTAGCACTGTAAGGGGATTTGGGTTTATACATGAGCACTTGTAGTGTGTCTGCTACTATTAACATATATAATGGCACAGGCACTGTTTGCAATCAGACATGTCATGCTGACCTTCATTTTTAGGCAAACTTTGGCACAGGTACCTTAGGCTAGATCGGGAGTGGTTGCAGCTTTGTGTATAATGATTGATTGCAATGGATCACAGTACACTAGTGTGCCAATTCCCCTTTCATTTGGCAAACATTCAGTTTCAGTTCAGACTAAATTTTATTTGTCAGGGAGCAACCCTGACTGAGAGCACTAAATTCTTAACATTGTTTGCATGTGTTCCAGGTCCCATTCCCTACCCATCAATATTGCAGTGCTAACATCTATCTATGTGTCTACCACCACTGAATACCTCGGCACATATTAACTGTTGGAGCTAAATTAATTAAAATAGTGTTGCATTGTGCCTAGGCTTCCCTTCTAATTTTATATGCATAGCAATTAAGGATTGATGTTATATACAATACATTCTATAACTTTCAAAAAGGTTTTTATGAAATAAAGTTACTAGAAACATCTTTTTGTGCGCGTTATTGCATCTTGGATATAGTTTTGAATTTATTTGCTTTAGAAAACCACTTTGTAAGGGTTTGATTATTCATTATTTACCATACTAAAATATGCCGAGCATAAAACTGCATCAGTAACTGAAATAACAACCATTAGACAATTACTTGTCTTTGTTTGCTCATGATTATTTCATTTGTGATATCTGCATTTACTAAGTGAAGTTGTTATTGAAAACAAAAAGGCAGTTTCATGTATTTTTCTCATTTTCATTTATAAGAAATAGAAACCAACAGATGAGATATTTGCAGTGGTATTTAGGTAATAGAAGTCTCCTGTTTCTGTAAAATACAGCTCCTGGCATTTTTAGCCAGTCAACATGGTTAAAGAAATGCAAATCTTGTCTGAAACTCATTTTAGCTGTGTCCAGTTTACCAAGATATGATGAGCTGTTTCTCTCAGTGCTCCCTCAGCATCCTTAGACTAGAATATTATTAATGTAAGAGTTGTCAGAAATAAGAAAATTTGCTCTCCCTTTGCTTGCTGAGCAATTTTTACCTTCTGAAGAGCCCTCTTTGCCTCAATTCTTAAAAGCATATCCTTGTTCCAATGATCATTTTCCCTCTGGTCTATTTGTACTGGCCAATGTGGAATCGGATTACTCCACTGCACATGATGGTGTCTATAGACAGTAGGTGAGATGGATGGATTGAGAACTAAAGGAATATTTTTTTTATTACTGATCAGATGCTTACTGTTAAGAATGGAGTGAAAGTTTTAAAATGAGCAGCATGATCACTGCACAAAATGTATTCATGTTTTTTTGTATTTCAAATTAACATTCAAAGATTTCTTTATACCACTGCAAATATCTCATCAGTTGGTTTCTATTTCTTATAAATGAAAATGAGAAAATACATGAAACTGCCATTATAAAGTACAGACTAAGATTATTGCAAGCTTCACTTGGGCCTCTTAAATTATTGTAATCGGTGCCTATGGGAAATCCATGTAGAGAAAAATCAATTTTTTTGCCAAAAAATAAGGAAAAGAAATTTGTGAAAAATCAAATTTTCAGTGAATCCACTTAATGATTTTGTATTTTATTCTTTATAAAAGTGCCTCCAGTATGCACATTTAGAGGCCCATTTATCAGCAATCTTTTTTTTTGTGTAGATTGTTTCACCCCCAGACATAAAGAAATTTGCAGGCCTTTCATTTCATACATACAGTAGATGGTAAGACACCTTGTACTTGCTGGATCCTACAGCTACAGCAAATCTTAAATGTTAATTTCAGTGTGAACTAAATCAGCAACAGTAGTTGCACTGAGTAGGACTCAAAATGAGGGATACCACATATGTGTTTACATAAACAGGGGGACTTAACAGGCTCCTGATGAAACAATGGGTGCATTTTGTGAATGTGCCCTTTGTTTGAGAGGGTCCTTGAAGATCTTTGACCACCAACAAGTCACTCAGATTATGTCCCCTTCTGAAGGCCATCAGAGGGCGTCTTTTGTTATAAAAAGGAAGAGTGGCAGTGTCAGTATTAATAATCTCCCACCTGTGGGCAAGAAGTCTCTTAACTTCCAGGCTCCTATCCGACCAAGTGGTGGTGAAAATCAAATCTGGTTCCTGTGTCCTATCCTTCCGTTGTGCCAACAGATCCTTCTGAGAGAGTTTCTTAGCTTTTTGTAATTGTTGATCAATCAATGTAGTTGAATAGCCTCTGGATGCAAATTGTTGAGCCAGCACAGAGAGTTGTAGTTCAGCGGTAGATTGATCCGTATTGTTCTGGATCACCCGCAGAAACTGAGAATACAGAACCCCCCAAGACATATGAGGGGGGTGATGGGAACTAGCATGAATCAGACTATTTCTGTCTGTCGGTTTTTTATATAATGTGGTCCCCAAATTGTCACCTGATTTATAGATTGTCCTATCTAAAAAGTGGATACCATCATGGTCATAGGTCATGGTAAGATTGACTGGTGAATCTAAATTGTTCAGAGCCTGTAATAGTGACGTTAACTCCTCAACAGTACCTTCCCATAATATCAGCAGATCTATGTAGCGTTTGTAAAAATAGATATTACACCCCCCCATTGGTAACAGGTAACGTTGCTCATATTGTTCCATAAAAATATTGGCAAAAGAGGGAGCGACATTCAAACCCATGGCGGTGCCCATTAGTTGTAGGAAGAATGTGTCCTTGAACAAGAAATAATTGTGGGACAAGACCAAATCTAAAAGGGCACTTGGTTAAACAGACCCTTAAAGAAAGGATGCGTCAAATGTGCTAGCTGTTTGACTTGTGGGGGGTTGTTACAAGGGACCCATTTTGTGCACCCAAGGACAGGCAAAAAATTTGCAATTCATCATTGGGTCACCTGTACCATGGAATTCGTGGTATATATGGCTTGGTGCCCCTGCGGACTCCATTATGTTGGAAAGGCCTCTAACTACATATCTGAAACGTATGAACAATCATAGATGTGCTATTAGAAATGCTTTGGCTACAGGACAAGAGGATCAACCAGTTACAAAGAATTGGCTCAAGATGAAACATACCTTGCCACAATTCAAACATATGATCATTGATCATGTCCCAGTTCTTCGCAGGGGAGGTGACCGTGACCTATTGAAAAAAGAATCTATGTGGATCTTCATTGGAAACATTATCTCCAAAGGGACATAATGAAACCTTACCCATGTCCCACTTCTTTTGACACTTGCTTACTGTGCAAAATACCCACAATTTGTTTCTTTTTGATTCTGCAGGTGTTTATCTACATTTGATACATTTTGTTATTGAGTATTTGTAGTGCTTTACTAACAACTTTCCCCGTTTGTAGCTCTTTTCATGGTATATCGTAACTGAAACCCTGTACCTTAATAGGTTGATTTTTATTCCTATTTTGCTGCTTTAGGATGCTTGCTAATACACATATGGAGTACTCTCATGAGGGTTACTGGCCCTATGGGATACTACAGAACTGCTGCTCTGATGCTCACTCAGGCACCCTAACATCACGCTCCCTGCAATAGTCCAGTGTTGTAATGATTTTATTAAGTGCACAGATTCCCCTCATTGGTTGCCTAGTAAACTCCCGTGCATAAATGACTATAATATCCATTGACACCTTGTAGCTTCTTACTTACCGGGTGTCCTAACACTCACTGTAACTTTAGCCCTGTGGATATGGAAGCTGCTGTGAGGCAGCACCTGATCCGGAGGTAGCTATAGTTTAAAAGTTGAAAAGGTTAAATGTGCCTAGTGTGACTTGCGGTTAAGTAGAGCTCTGGCAGAAGGTGTCTGAGACATGATGAATGGTCGCTATGTCACTATTAGGGAGACGAGAGGGAGGCGGACGCGCGGGACTGCGGAGTGAGTAATGATGGTTTGCGTAAGTACAGAGCTTCAGTACCATATGCACTAGTTTGTTGTTTAAAAGGGCAATATATTACTGAGCCCAAGAGAGTTTCCCCTATGTGCTACTACACAGGTCCGACCTCCTTGGGAAGGTTTACAAGTCCTTCATAATTGTGTGAGGCTTGTTTGGTACCGGCTTTTTAATTGGATTTTCACTTTTATTTTTCATGTTAGGTGGGTTATGGTCACAGCTATGTAGGGCTAGGGAGCCCTTGATTTCTACAGTATTACCAATGCACTTGTGGGAGGTCTTTCTACACAGCTGTTACGTCATCTCATTAAGTGATGTCATGATCAGGGAATGAGGTATTGCTGGGGATAGGGCTCTGCACAAACTGTTTGGTGCCCTTTTCAGCTATATGTTTCATCACTTGATCACATTGTAATTGTGTGTCCTGAAGACGGCTTGAGTCTAAGCCGAAACATTGAATTAAACACCATTTTTGTGAGTGCGGTTTGTTTGGGCTTACTATATTATATATATATATATATATATATATATATATATATATATATATTTTTTTTTTTTTTTTTTTTTTTTATTTATTTATTAACTGTAAACTGTAAGTTATTTAATAAAACATTTTATAACATTTACACTGTATTTTAATACAGATTATTATAGTTGTGTGAGTATTGTGATAATCATTGTTAAAGAGTAAACCATCTTTGGACAAGAACATGTGAATTAAAACAGTGTGAATATGTAAGCTGGCAAACACCTATGTAAGTATACATTCTTCTTCCACTATTTTTATCTGTCTGTGATTACAAGACTGCAGAGTACAAATTTTTTATCAGCTATTAAGACTTTTGTTTTACATACATGGTTCTGCATACAGGCTAACAGTTAGCTATATTTATAATGACTAGGATATCTGCTGCGTCCAACATATTCAATTACCACCTGGCACAAATCAGATGTTGCATGGCAACCAGGACTAGAGACAATCTGGTGTCCACTGACCATGCAATCACATGAAACTGGGTTCTTATGTTAGAGCATAGAAAAACAAAAATGTTCTAAATTAGATTAAGGTTGGAAATACAGGTGACATACTAGTAATTTACATCTATGGCACTGAATGCAAATTGACAAAGATCGTGGCATTAAAAAAACATAGGTGATAAAAAAAAGTACCATAGTCAAGTATGGTAGAAAAAAAAAAAAAAAGAAAATAACAGCCAACATCAGATGGAGGGATTAGAAATGAATTGAAAATGTTTCATGTTGTAGACAAGCTGCAATCAATAATTCAAAGACAAGAAAGTGGTTTTGATCAGAGGCAGGGAACAAAGTGTAGAACTTTTTTTCAGTAGCCTCTTCATATTCTCTAGGAAGAGCATATTTCTGAACAAAGAAATAAATTGCAAGCCCTCAGTCTAACCTGTAGTGCTGATCAGCTGCTAGAAACACCACAATTTTCCCCACTTAATACACACACAGGCTTAATGGATACAGGCACAATCACTACAGTAGTCACGTTATGTGTAACTCTTGCTTAACTTGTTTCCTTCCTTTGATGGGTGTTACCACTTTCACACTACTTTCCCTCTTTGGAGCATAAACTTACTAGCTATCCTACACCTTTTCTCATATTTTTGTGTACTGTAAGTTATTTTAAGGTGCACAGAAAGGATAATTTTTGCATACATGGACAAAAAATTTAAGGAAACCTTGCCCTGATTTATTGAGTTCTTTTTCCCCCATTAATGTACTCTACAACTTTAGGCACATCTGCCTTAGGCTCCCTGATACTGTCCTGGAGTATGCCCTCCCATACATTAGAGAGTACCACAATATGGACTTATACATTAAAAAGTGCCAACAACAGAAAATTCCACCTCCAAGAGTGTATTTCTAACACTAATTCATGTAAAGTTTGAATTTAAAAAGCTAATAAAAGCTGGGGTCAAAGAATGTGCATTGGTCACCTGTAATGGTGTTATCGGTGGTCATGTGGGGTCCTTCCTCCACCCATGTGCACACTACTGAATGGGGCTCCTTAGTCCTAAGGACACAGGGGTGTGTTTCATGGACTTCAGTGTATTTGGTGATACATGCCAGTACACACTGGTAAATACTATTTAAATCTGCCCAGTGCTCAGGTTGGAGCTCAGACAGTGTTCCTGGTTGCTCTTGTGTTCATTTATTTATTATTGTGCTAGACTTTTGCCTTGACCTAGTTCTGGACTTTGCTTTCTTGCCTAGCGTTGCTGACCTTTTCCGGTATTTGGATCTGGCTGTTGCTGACCTTGTCCTATTCTGGTTTCTCCACATCCACTGCCCCAACCCAAGCCTGTTTCTATCACCATTTTTCCATTCTTCAGAGATTCCGGTGTTTCTGATTAATTGAAACACATGTCCTCATACGCCTTCACTAGCTATCTCTCGTTCCCATAGAAGGGTGGGGATCTGCCCTGTTTAGCATCCTGGTTACAGTACTACTTAAGCTTGACATCACTACTTTCCCCCCTTTTTTGTCTGTTTAAAGCACAAAGGCTGCCATACAGGTCCAAATAGCGACATTAGCTATTAGTTTCAATACGTTAACGTTCTCAGGATTAGTGATGTTTTTAAAATTTTCCACCTCAAAAAAAAACATGGCCAATGGCCACAAAAAAAGAGTTGCGCATTATGGAAACAGTCATTGTGAAAAAATGCCCATTGACTTCAATGCGTTTTGTGCATAACTTAATTTTATAAATGCAATCAGATCTAAAATATTATTTCTGAATATTATTTCTTTATCTGACCAGAAAAAGACTTGGATCTCTCTGATTAATATACATTAACTGACTCTTGCCGAGGCTTTTAATAAAAGCATTAAGAGCTGACATGTTTAGGAGATTTAAAAATTATAGTGAGATCATTTTCCTTTTAAAGAAGAAAATGTGCTCTAATGAATAGAATTTCAGAAATTCACATTTTGAAGAATGTGCTGAAATCAAGTAATGATGATTAGTAAAAATAAAGGCTCCATTTTAAAAGAGACATTTATCTTTGTCAGGCTACCAGCGGCATATGATGAAGTGTGTTAATTGGATGAAATCAGAGTCGAAATGTTTCTAGTTGTAAAATACATTTATCAAAACCAACATTTCACTGCTTGTATACATTTGTACCTTGCCATTTGCAGTTCTATTGCTGATTATTTTTTGTAAGAAAAAAAAAGAAACTGGTATGGTTATCATACAACCTTCTAAAACTAGTAGTACAATTAATATCAGTGATACCAGTGAAAAGATTATCAGAAGATTATCAGTTCAGTTATTCTTAAGCTGGCCATACACGCACCGATAATAACGTACAAAACCTCGTTTTGTGCGATATTCGGTGCGTGTATGGCAAGTCGACTGATATCGCAGGAAGCTGCTGATATCGGTCGACTAGCCGATCGGGCCAGTTAAAAGATTTTGATCAGGCGCCATAGAAGGCGCCTGACCAAAATCTGACTTCAGCGCTGAATCGGCAGAAGGAGGTAGAAATCCTATTGTTTCTACCTCCTTATCTGCCGTCTCAGCCCTGAACGGTTTGTGGCTGATTGTACGATCTTTCGTGCGACCAATCATCAGACCAATCATCAGAGGACCATTGGGTGCTTCATCTGATGAAGCACCCAATGGTGCGAAACGCGTTAGGAAGGAGAGTGGGTACCATGAGGCACTGGGTTTTCCTTTCCACTGTGGTATAGTATGGTTTATATGTTTTTTTGAATTTGTGTTAAATCTTCTGAGCCAATAAATGTTTGTTCTTTTCACTAAAAAACTTATGTGTTGATTTAAATTGTTTAACATTCAGGACCTTTTAGTGAATTTAACTTAAGTTTTTCTGCTCAATTCATTTTTTCTTGATCTAGAAGGAGATACCTAGTGACCCAATAATGTCAAAGTGACAGGGTAGATAAATATATTTGGATATCGTTATCATATTTAACATTTAAATATTTAATGGATAAGGTCTTCCAAAGAGACAGGGAGAAAAACTGCGGTCTACGTTCAGAAATTTGGGGCACCCAAGTTTGTTTTCTAAATGTCAGACATTTATGGAAACAAGTTTAGTCAAATTTTTTAAAATATGTCAAATATTAGAGTTTCTCTGGCAAACACAATGGGCTTCTGGGCTATTTCAGCTTTGCTTTGGGGTCTAGGAAAGGGCACAAGGTAAGATGTGGTTTTCTAGTGGAGCTCTGCCTGTACAAATCTGCCTTGCCACCCACATGTATTTAAATTTAAAAAAACAGGTCAGATTGGTTTATTTAATGTGCAAACATAATTGTAAAATTGTATTCACATTGCTATTGTCTTTAAGAGCTTTTTAAATATGGCATAATCACAAACTGCAATCATTTCTGAACACACAGGCACTTCTCTGCATTCGAGTTATACTTGGAAATATGATCCTTGAAAATACAGGTATCCTTGGAAATATATTTTTCGTTAGGGAATTGAATGCAGATATAAGGTTCCAGAGTAGTTGAATTCTCAATTTTTAGTGGATGAGGATAAAACCCTCAGCAAATAATGTGTGTAAAATAAAGCAAGGAAAGTAATGAAAGGACTTATATTCTTCCATGGCAAAAATTTGTCTACTCATGCTTCCATGTTTTCTTTAAAATAGAAGAAAGAAATAATAAGAGTTCTGAAACAATGATTGTCTGTAAGACAAAGGAATTACATTATTTATAGAACTAGAGAAATCACAATAAAAAAAAACCTTCAATATTGTACATTAAAGCTCATATCTCTATGCTTGCGCAGGCCAAAAACTTAATTAGACCTCAGGCTCTCAGTAAGTGCCAGGGAAATATGGCATGAAACATGTAACCTTATTTGTTTGTATGCTGTCTCACAATTTCACAATACTGTATGTGCCTTAATAAAGCTGTGGATTATATAATGTTTTGGTCTAAGTCCTTTGGTATGTGCAAGGGGTATGGAAGAATGTGGTGAGCTCCACTTTTTTTATTCTGTTATTATTTAAGAATGTATATCAGGTATGCCCTGCATTTCTCGAGGCAGCCATGCTTGGATAGTTATGATTGGATAGCTGTGGCACATCTACCATTGTCTGCCATGGCCCTAAGCAAGGCAACTGTACAGACAATGCATTACTCTGGTGAAAAATTTTGTTCATGACTACAGCCCTGTCCTTACCACTTGCCTTATGGCTCCTTTGCACTACCAGTGTGCCCTAAATTGCATATCTGGATAAAGTCTACATGCCTTCCCCAGCCCCCTCCCATTAATACAGCCAAATGCAAGCAGTGCTGTATTCACTGTGAAAGCAAAGGTCCTTCCACTCAAACATACATGGACCCTGTCCTGTCAATCATAAATATATCTTTGATCTCTTCCCACTTCTCACCTGCTTAATTTCAAATCTTACTAACTAACCATTTATTTTTGCACTTTGAACACTGTATTCTGTTCTTGCAGAATGGCCGCGGGCAACTGTAGTCTGTTTTAGAGCACAGAGACCCTCAGCTAGCACCTTGGATAGAGCACTGCCTAATGCAAGTGCATCGGCGTACAGGCTGCCGCAGGGCCCTATCCTTACAGGGATAACCTGCACCTCCTGATGCTGCTCTCTGCTCTCTTTCAATCTGGCACAAGAAGCAGAGTGCAGCTTTCCCCAAAGTGCGAGTTCTCGTTAAATTAGCACTTTCTCTAGCAATTGTGCCATGGATCTTTAAATGACCCCTTATGGGTGACATATACACCTCTTCCAAAATAATGTACCAAATGTAACTCCTTGCCTACCTACAAAATTGGAATTGAATGGTTTTGGAGAGTGCTTAGTATTTTCTTTATATTGAGTACCACACTGTTCCTTGAAATCACTAAATAACTAGAGCAAACTGAACATGAGGGCTATAACAGTGGTGCATTAGACATCAGTTTTGTGTCATGGCACGTTAGTATTCATACATAGTAGGATGAATAATGTACAGTGAAACCTCAATTTTACATACCTTATTTTAAGTTTTCCCTCATTTTACATTATTTTTTGTGGTCAAACGAATATGTAATGCATAATGCATTACCTTGAATTTATATTTTCCTAGCTTTTACGCCATTTTTTTCTGGTCCCCTGAGAAATGTAAGATGAGGGTTCTTCTGTAATTTAATTATAAACCTTTATTTCTACTCTGGCATAGAGTCAAAACATATAGACCAAACCTACAGGCCATAGGGAGATGTTTGGAACTGTTAAGTGTGTCCCTTTGTGTTTGCAGTGTTTAATATGGTGACACAAATATGGTGGGAAGTATGGCATATTTTTTTCTAAAATGACAACATTCCTATTTCCACAAATATCTAACAAAAATCTTTTCTACGTGCAATTTCACTCTGTGTGAAGTGGAAAAAAAGCAAATTAAATTGTGCAGTGCATATGACAGATTGAAAGGGGGAAAAGAAACATTGGGTGCTCGCCACATCTCAGCGACTTCCCTTTGAAAAAAAAAGAACCCATATGTAAGATAGCTACTGAAAATAGAACTAAACAGATGAAAGGTAAAAAAAAAGTATGAATTTTATGTCTTTGGCATGAATATAGAGAGACTGAAATACTGTGGCTCTATTTAACAGATCATATCACAGCCAAAGTACATTTTACTGCCAAATGAAAAATATGGTGAATTTCATCAACCCAAATCACACATATACAATATGAATAATAACCCCCACTTTATCATTCTAAACTTATAAGTGCTTTACTATTTTTAACACTTTTTCTCAGCATAAAACTGTTTATTCAAGGACAACATGTAATGTGAAAATATGAAGAATATTACACCTTAATTATGTTATTATTCTGAATTGTATAATCTGTTTATCTCTCTCTCTCGCTATAGTGTATACAATATATATATATATATATATATATATATATATATATATATATATAGACACACACACAAAAACACACATATAAGTGTGTGTGTGTGTGAGACTATTAACATAGTTTTTATTGTGTTACTGTTATTTACTGTTTCCATACCAGTCGATAGGCAGAAAACATTTTCTATGCACTTTTTGCAAAGACTGTAATGTGAATTAATGTCAGAGCATAATGGAGTTAAGATAAATGCCAAATATAACTAAACTGGTAAGTGGTTTGATGCAACACATGGTGAAAAATTAAGAGCTTAAGGAATTCCACATCCGAATACACATGGGAATCATAAGTATTCCTACCAGAGTATATTCTCAAAGCTCTGAGATCATTAATCTTGAAGGATTCACAATAAAAATAAACCTATATGCATTTCTTTTCAACGTTCAAAGCCACATCTGATTATTCATTGAATCACTTCTTCCATCATCCTTCTTGTTAATATTTATAGCTCTCTGATTTCTTCCTTGCACCCCACCAATCTCTAAATTTATCTTGCAATCAAACTATCTAGAGTACCAGCACAAGCATAGCGGGGTATCAAACACATTCAATCTGTTGAACCGTGACAACATTCTTGCTTTTAAAGGAAATTTAAAGAAAATTAAAAAAGGGAGAAGTTTAGAAAAAAAAATATGATGCCACGAGTAAGATAATTACGCCTTCATTTACATGTGTATCACATAGACAGCAGAATAAAAATTAAAAACTGATTTAATAAGTGTTTATGAGTACAGGCTGATTGTCTCATAGTAAAAATGCATATACCTGCTTATGTGTATACATGCTAAATGAGTATGTGTGTGTCTATATCTAAAGCGGGGCACTCAGAGGACTTAAAAGTATTTTTTTTTAAATTCCAAATTTGGAAATAACAAAATGTTATTAACAAATAAACTTTATTTCTTTTTCACCAAACTTTTAAGTCATGTGACTTATATGACATTCTATATTACTTTTTTAGCGGTGTGCACCCAGGCATTCTCTCTAATAATTTATTTTATATATTATATAAAAATTGTATATACACAGTATTTATGTAATGATGTGTCTAACAACATCTAGGTCAAACAAAAATCACAAATTGAGTGTAAAATATACTATATTTTATTTCAGATCACTAGATTTTTTAGTCTTTATGTTTCTGTTTAATGAATTATTTTGGGAAAATTACTGATTTATGTGGGGGAAGTGACACATAAAAGATCCCAATCTAACCTGGAAATATTAGATTATATTAGATATTGTGGAAAAAGACAATTGTCAACACAATTACTTTTCCAGGTAACATTCTTAAAAATTGCAAGTGCTATTTGCAAAGTGCTAAAGACATTGAAAACTGAATGTTAGTGATGGGTGAAATAATTCAGCATTGGCTGATTTTTTCACGAAACGCCCGACAAAATGCGCCGCAGGAAAATTGGCTGCACATAAAAATATTTTTGCGCCCATCAAAAAAAAAATGATGCGTCACATTTTCACCGTTTTGCAAATCTTTTGCTATTTTGCGAATCTTTTTGAGAAAATTTTTGGCGAAGAGTAACGGGACAGACTCGCTCATCACTACTGAATGCATATGCAAAGGTATGTGTGTACATAAATGCTCCATATCAACTTCTGGTGAGTGTCAAGGCACTCACACAGGCACATACAGTAATTGCATGTTGGTGCAAAAGAAACTTGGAAAAACCTGCCAGCTTGCATAAATGGGATTCCAATGCCATTATTGATCCTGCAAACATGTATGTATGTATGTATATCTTTATTTATAAAGCGCTACTTATGTACGCAGCACTGTACAGTAGAACAATAGATTAATACAACAGGGGGTTAGTAAATTAATAATAAATAAATACAAAGTATAACAACACAAATAAATACAAGGTAAAGCAATAAGTTAAGAATCAAAGAGACAAGAGGATGGAGGTCTCTGTCCCGTAAAGTATTGGTGCATCAGAAGTCGTAATATACACACTACCAAAGTGATGCACCACAGCTTGAGTTGACTTGCCTAAATGGATGCATTGTGTTTGTGAATGAGCCCTAAAACGTATTTTAATATAACAGGTCATAGTTTCAAAATGCATCAGCAAAGAGTATGGTATGTGTCTTTACAAATATTGATAAATGTGATTAATTGTCTACAGAATATAGCTTTGTGCTATGTTTGCTGATGGAGATGTATCCATTAACTTTTAAGTCTGGACTCACCAAAGTATGTGTAATATTTTGATTTAGAAAGAACCATGCAATGATTGGTTAGTGTTCATGTAATAAAAAAAACACAGTGTTGACATTAGGAACAACAGATTCTACTTGGAGTCATTGTGTTATTGGAACATTATTGTCCAGTGGAAACTCTACTCTGAAACTACCTGAGCCCAATTTTAGTTATATTAATTATTTTCCAGGTTAGAGGGGTTTAAAGCCTGATCTACTGTAGTTGTACTTTATTTTACCATTACCTTGTCCATACTGATGGAATAATAATGAGTTTCTTGTAGTGAAGTCAAGGGTTAAGTCATTACATGTGAGTCCCTAAGTCAATTAGCTTCAGTTGTGGCAGGGTGGGAATTAGGGATGCCGCATTTATCTTGTGCAAAAAGCCCAGCTTTATGATATACCTTGGGGTACAATGTCCCCAAGGTCCCCGAATGTCTTGTAAAATCATTGGCCTATAATTTTTTCATAGGAAATGATGAATGTAAACTTACGTGCAGAAGTACAACATTTTAGTTTAGAGTGACAGCTGAAGCTTCTCCCCCTTAAAATTCATGAAGGGGAACCAAAAGACTGAAATCTGCAGCCAGAGCAAACAGTAGGGTCTGCTTTAAATGCACAGGACTAGATTGTCCCGTGTGTAGCTGACTAGAATTTGAGCAGACTCATATTACCTTTATGCATGTCAAATTTTGTCATATTTGGAGCCATAGCGGTAACAGTTACTATTCGGTCATCCCTAATGTCCTTACAAGTATTCGTATACAGTACTTATAGGACATCAATTAATACCTGCAGGGCACAAAGTTCAAAAAGTTGTTGCAGTGCAAAAAGTCTGGATTTGTCCCATGAATAAAATGCTGCCTGAGTTTGGCTGCAGTATTCATAAAGAGTGAGTGGGATAGGAATGTAGGCATCCCCCTCCCATCCCCTTGTGTATCATTCAGGTAACTGACTTAGGGAGTAATGTACATTCCACCTGCCCTATGGCAGACTGTAAGAACAAGGCTGCCTTGCACCTGATGATGTTGTACTTTGCACCTTGTGCTGAATTTCCAATAGAAAGTAGCCAAATCCCTGAAACCAGTGCTTTTTATCAGTTGCCTTTGCATCCCTTAGTACTCTTGCACTTTTATGCAGAGTTGAAGTACTTGACCCGTAAAGTATGTTAAAACTTCTCTTATCTGAGATTATGACCACAAAATTAGTTCTTTGACTATTTCAAGCTTTGCACTAATTGCTGGTTCGAATATGAAGAGCCAAAAGGGCACTTGGTCAATAATCAAACATACTAAATACAGGTCTTCACAGAAAGAATATTTTATGTAGCTGAACTCATGAATACCTGGCCATGCAGGTTTTAAGGTATGAACCTTTTAAAAGGATGTTTTGTCAACGTTTTTCACCTATAAAATCAATATAATTCTGTGGTGATTGGTAATCTGTTCAGATGTGCACTGCACAGAAATTCTGACATTTAATTACAAATAAGCACTGCAGCCTGAGGGTTTTATATATGCGGCCTTTCCCCTAGTACTGCATCATTACTAGCGTGGAAAATGAAATCCTTTTAGCATAAAACATTTACCAAAGTCTAAGATTTAGACCAATAACTAATGTGCATAAAGCTTTTCTGACACAGGGTAATGATTATGCTGATAATTATGATTATTATGTTTATACTTTATTTATCTGGGTTCTTTCTTTGTGTGGCTGCCCATGGCAAGTGACTGGCCAGAATCCGTCTGCCTTTTAATATAAATAGAAGTTACTTTTTGGCAAAATGAGTGTAAAATCTAAATTGCAAACTCATATCTAAAGAAAACAGATTTTAAATTAGGATTACAGAACATTTGAAATATGTTTCAAAATGAAACCATTGGTTCTATAAAATGAGAATTTGATTTTGGTTACATTTGAAGGTACTATTAATTATTTTGGCTAATTTTCTGTTCTTGGGAAGACTTGCTAGTTAAAAAACACATAGGGGCAGATTTATTAAGACACGAATGCTCTGAGCGTATTTTCGCATAATTTTGTCATGTCTTGCGTGACTTTTTCGACGCCCGCTTATTTTTTTCGTACACTTGCGCGACTTTTTCGTACGCTTGCGTGAAAAATCGGAAAGGTTTTCCCGTTGTTTACAATCGTTTGGTACGAAAATTTCGGGACTTCCGGATCGCCAATACCATATTATCGTGACTAATAATTTTTTCATGAGCATTTTCGAGATATTTGCGATCTTCAGAAACTTCCGTATCCAATACAAATTTGTCTCATTTGGGATTCGAACTCGTGTTTTCATGAATGTGCCCCTTAGATTCAGAGAAATTTGAAATCTGTCAATAAATTGTAGCAATAAATTGAGATTAAAATATTGTTAAAAGACAACTATAACACCCTATATTCTCTTTTTCATTTTGTTTCCTGTGTGCTATGTAGGCTTTATTAACTTAGCCTTTTTGTTGTTTAAAAAAAAAAAAAAAACATTTTCACATCCCGACTGTGAGTAGGAATGTGTGATTCGAAACTTCTTTTATTAAAATGTTAATTACCAGCATGAGTGCTAGCTGTGGGAAAGCCATTGGTCTTAACACCTCTGTTGGTCATTAGTAATCTGCTGACAATGTGTTAAAGCAGCTCTGAAAAAGTCTGAGTTGTATTGTTTATTATTATTATTATTATCTGGAGAGTTAGCTTATTCAGAAAAAAAGGAAAGGCCATGAAATTAAAATATATATATATATATTTTCCATTTGAAAAGCGCCCAATGCACAGAAAATCTTGTGTTTCTTTGTCACTGTTTTTTTTTGGAGCATTACATAAGGATCTACCCAACAGGACAACAAGTATCTGCAGTGCCTTAAGGGAACAGAGCATATAGTTGCAATGTAGTTCCACAGTAACATGAAAGCATCCTCATTTATGAAACATTTACAGATTTATATCTTTTTATCAGCATTAGGAAGATCTGAATATGTTTAGATGCCCCTTATTGACCATTATCATACCAGCTACGGTAGTTGAAAAGAGCAAAGAAACACAATTTGCTTACAAAGGGAGTGATACTGTTTTACAGTTTAGCAATACTTCTTTTGAAATGTATACTGTATGAAGACTACACAGTTTTATTAGCCTCTAAGCTACTGTAGATATCAGGAAAGCAGAGATGTTGGCGCCTTCATTGTTCCCAAAGGTACATTAAGGTTTAACATTTGGTACACCGCATTAAAAGAAAGTGCAAAAGACCTTAATAATGTACTGTAGCTTCCCAGTTATAATATGTACTTTATGTATCTGTTTTAAATCACATAAGCTAAAAACTAGCTATAAGTAAGTAGGGGTCTGATTTGGTATCGTTTTTCTGAAAATACTTCTTATAGCAAAATCCACTGTAGATCAGTAGTTTTTATTACCAGATTCAGCGCTCCATTATTGAGTGACTCTGATTCTTAGGCTAAAAGAAGTATATAATACAGCAGATAAATAAAAAAAAACTCATGGAAAGCCAATAACGTCTACTTCATACTACTTTTCAATAAAACTGATATGTTATAAAATACAAATTCAAGCCCTTATTGTGTATTTATTTTACGGTAGAATTCATTGAAAAAAGAGAGAGACATTTTTAAGTAATTTCAAGAACATGAGATCAGTAAGTAAATCAGGATATTGTAGTAGATATTGAAATAAATAGATTGTCATGTCTGAGGAAGTTCATTGTTTGGTGACAATTACAGCACTACACAGCATAGTTTCTGTAACACTTTTTTAATACTATTAATAGTAAAGTTGATTCACAGCAAAGTGATTTATGTATGTGAAAACAGGTGCCCTAAGCAACAATTAGGGCTTCTCTGGGTTCTTTGTTAAGCCAAATGTGATACTGAACAGACATATAAAGGGTTAAAGCAACACCCCATGATGTCATATCCCTTTGTCCAAAAACAGCAAATAAACAATGTTATGTTCTTTTGAGACATAAATTACAATTTATAATTTTACCATCTGTGTCTAATGTTTGTCTTTCTTTGATATGCCATTCTAGGAGTCTGTGCAAATCGTCAACATGTGTAATGTATTGCTGAACATCTGCCAGTGCTTTACAATGTGTGTGACTTGTCTTCTAGCAGGACAGTACAAGCTAACAAATATGTTTGTGCTGTACTAATATGCCACTGGTCCTTACTACAAAACTGCTTACTGTAAAATCCACATTCATCTGGTATATTATACAGAACATGACACCAAGCATAAAATAACCACTTGGGGGCATTTTTATATTTAATGCCTTAATTTGTCATGGATCTCTTTTCCTTTAACATTCTACAGATCACCTGCAGATATTCTTGGCAGACTTTGTAATAAGCAAAAAAAAAAACAATTTCTCAACAGTATTATTGCTTTTAAATAACTGGACCCCATCAATGTTTATATGAACATGTCATATTTTCTGTTCTTGTATAATTTCTTCATTTAGAATTATAATGTTCATATTGTGATTTAATTAACAATTTTTCTATAATACTAGTGAGTGAATTACTGACTTTCATGTCAAGCTTACAATTCTGTAAGTAATTCTGTAATCCCAGGATAAATGCCCCCTGTTTTTTGGGGTTTTTTTTTTTCAAATAATGGCACCACAATAGATTTATACCAAACCAGTGGCATAATATCTAAACAAACAGAGTCTATGTGAGAATAATTCAGTAACAGGTGTATCTGTACTTTTTACTATTAAGAGAAGGCTGGTTAAAAGCAATTAGCATCAGGTGCTTTATCTATAATAATTTCTTCTAGGCTCCTTACAAATCTCCTTGTATAAACTTACTATAGAATTAAATCTGCACTTTTACTTTGCAGAAGTTTTTATACAACTTGCTTTTGCCTGAAGAATGAATTTAACAAATCAGCTTTCTTCACGCCATTAATCAAAATGCTTTTAAAATGCCCAGTGCTCGTTTTCTTATGGCTTGTTTCTACACAGTTAAAAAATAATATTGCTCTTGCAGTCTTCTGAAAAATTCAATTGCAATAACATTTTGCAGTATTCAGTGTTTTTTCTTGTCAGGTTTTGCATTCTCTGTACTTAAAGTTCTAATGTTTTGACTACCTGACTTCAGTTAAATAATTCAACTTTTTTAAAGCGACTGAAGTAATAGTGCACTATTAATAACCATTTAAAAGACAAGTTAAAAACTGTGCACCTTGAAAAAGGCCCCAAGAAAGAGCCGAAACGTTGGTAAAATTTAAGGAATAAAGCATTTTAAGAAACACGGATATTTGAAGTGTGGACCATTTTCATTGTATGCATTACATTTTTTTTTTGTTCTGGGCACCCTTTCAGTAATTCGAAACTTTTAAAGGCAGTGCAGCTTTCATATTATATATATGAATCCAGATTGTGGCGCACACACAAAAACTCCAAAAGTAAAACGTGTTTGTATAATGCTCAGTTTCTGGGGAGTTATGACACTTGCATTCATATATGTCTCAAATGAGCCACACCACAAGGTTTTAATATTTAGCATTTATTGTGCAACATAATAAAATGTCATATACAGATATGGGACCCGTTATCCACAAACCTGTTATTCAAAAAGTTTCGAATTACAGAAAGACCATCTCCCATAGACTATTCTAATCAA
This sequence comes from Xenopus tropicalis, assembly GCF_000004195.4. Lineage (NCBI taxonomy): Eukaryota > Metazoa > Chordata > Amphibia > Anura > Pipidae > Xenopus > Xenopus tropicalis. The sequence continues at coordinate 92,028,785 of NC_030684.2, forward strand.
ATAATTTGATTTTGTTTTCTATTATTTCCTTTTTTTCTATGTAAAAATAAAACAGTAGCTTGTACTTTATTCCAAATATAATTAATCCTTGTTGAAGGCAAAACAATCCTATTGGGTTTATTAAATCTTTATGTGAGTTTTTTGGTAGCCTTTGGCAGATTTAAGAATGCTCAAGCCTTTGGGCTTGGACATTTGAATACAGGGGCCTATCAATTAAGCTGTAAAAAAAAAAAAAAAAAAGCTGAACGGTGAACAAATGGAAAATTACGCCGTTCTTAGGCCAGATTTTATGCCATTATTTTGCATAAGTTCCAATTTTTTACATTGCAAAGCCTGGCAGTGTGGTAAATGTTGTTGCCGTTTTTTACACAGCATAATAAATTGGTCCCTCAATCCACACAAGAACTCCCAAAATCTATTCTTAAACTAGACTCTATGGAAGATGGCTTCCCATAATTTCTGGATAACAGGTTTCCAGATAAGGCATCCAATAACTGATATTCATACCCTTATCTATTTTTTTTTAAAGATTTTCTTTATTGCTTTTTCAATTTTTTAAAACATTAACAACAAAGGAAATAAAAAGAGAATAGAAAGAGAGTGAAGGTAGGGAGGAAGGGGTGTATTGGGTAAGGGGTGGAAAGGAAGGGGGGGGGTGGTTGGGCTTCCTTGTTTCCCTAGAATTCCTAGAATGTACTCATGTTTGTTCTGTGATCCTGTGTCATGTCCTTAATAAAAAAAAAGTCTTTAAATCCATATATTGGTCCATTGCTCTTTATTTGCGTTAAGGTATTACGTGTCTTTGTCTGAGGTCCCTGTTTCTGGGCCCCTTTTTTTTTTTTTGGTATCCAGTGTGCATTCTCACAGTGATTGCGTGTCTTTCATCCAGTTGTCCCATATTTTGTTAAATTTATCTGGGCATCCCCTAGCCTGGTATGTCAGCTTTTGACTAGGAAGAGTGTCGTTTACTAGCTTTTTCCAGAAACCCAGAGTTGGGGGAGCCGTTGCCTTCCAGGTCATTAAGATTGCTTTTTTGGCAAAGTGTAGGATTTGGAGAAGACATAGTTCACCTGTTTTGTTCAGTGATAGTCCTTCTGTGTACCCCAGTAGGCATAGTAATGGAGAGCGGACGTTTGGAAGGTTTAGTGTTGTAGTGCTGTAGTCCAGTAGCTCTGTCCAGAACTTTTGGATCTCTGTACAGTTCCAGAAGATATGCATATAGTTTCCTTGTTCCAGGTTACATTTGGGGCAGACATCCGGATATCCCGGGTATATTTGGGCCAGCCTGTGAGGTGTCAGGTATACTCTGTTCAGAAACTTAATGTGTATGTACCTGTCTCTGGAGGAGATATTGGTGTCTGGTATTTGACTTAGAATTTCCTTCCAGTTAGTCTCATCTAATTGAGGGAAGTCCTGTTGCCACTTATATACAAAATGTTTGAGTGGATCAAAGTCATTCTGCAGAAGGATAATATATAACCAGCTAACCTGTTTGGTGAGGTTAGGGCGCCTCAAGTACTGTTCTAGTGTTGTTATTGTGATATCTGGGGCATTACCCTGGAATTGGGAGTTTAGCGCATGTCGTAGTTGAAGAAACCTGAATAGCATACGATTATGTAGCCCAAATTCAGTCTGCAGTTGTGCGAACTGCTTGAAACCCCCAGTTGAGACCACATCCCGAGGTGTTTCACTCCCGCTATTGCCCAGGTACTAACGTCTGGTATTGCCCGTAGGTGGGGGAGGGCCTCATTACCCCATAGTACTGTCCATTTGGACCATTTCGATACTTTGTTGTATTCGCTAACCACGTTTTTTTGAAATATTGTTACTACTGTTTTCATGACCGGTGTGAGAGGGTATATGGACGAGGTGCCTCTGTGTAATTGGTTTGCTAATGCCTCAAAGGAGGAAATCACCCCAGCCTCTAACACCACTGCTTGATTATTTGGGTTGGGGTTTAGCCACCACCAGGCGAACACCAATTGACTTGCATAGTAGTACAGTTGAAAATTGGGTAAGGCCAGGCCTCCTTTACTAAGTGGAGCTTGTAGAATCTTCCATTTTATTCTTGGCCGTTCGCCTGCCCATATGAATCCCCTGACTATTGCGTCTAGGTTCCTAAACCATTTTTTGGGAATCAGTACCGGGGAGTTATGAAATGCATATAGCAGTTTGGGTAGGAAAATCATTTTTATTATGTTTATTCGCCCTGGAAGGGAGAGTGGTAGTGTGGCCCAGTTTTGAGTTTTAAGCCTCAGGGAGCGTATGATTGGGGTTAGATTGAGATTTATGAATTTTGAAAGGTTTTTGTGGATTTCAATTCCTAGGTACCTAAATCTATCTACCCATTGCAATTGTGGGCTATGTGCAGGGTCTCTGATCCCTCCTGGGTCTATTGGAAAGATCAGAGACTTTTCCCAGTTCACCCTCAGTCCCGAAAATTCCCCAAACCGTCCCGTCTCACGTAGGAGTGTGGACAGGGATTCCCTCGGGTCTGCCAGGTATAACAACATATTGTAAGGGTACCTGGTGGTCTAGTGGGGCGGCGGGGAAGCCCGCCGCCTCCTCCGTTGCGGGGACGCCCGCCGACTCTTCCTAGGGGTGCGCATGCGCGTTCTCTCCCTGGCTGCGCGCATGCGCACTTGCGTCTTTCATCCAGCGCTGCGTGTGACGTCACTATGGCGCCAAATTCGAATATTTAAAGCGGTTTCTGCAGCATAATCGTTGCCCAACGTAGGTTTTCCTCCTGTGAGTTCCTGGGTGTGTTATTCCTGTTCTGCTGATCTGTTTTGACCTCTGCCTGTCTTTGACCTTCCTGTACTGCTGCCTGAACCGACCTTTGCCTGAATTTTGACTACTCTTCCGGATTCCGTTTGGTACCGTGCTGCCTTATTGTTGTTGACCCCGGCCTGACCTCTGACTACCCTTTTGGACTCTGACTTGGTACTTTACTCTCTGAAACGTTGCTGACCCCGGCCTGATCCCCGACTTTGTCTTCTTGTGCCCATTCTCCCTATAGAACGGTTCTGGTTCCCTTGCCTGCTCAGAACTCTTTCCCTGGGCTCCTCACTGTAAGACCTGGCGGCATCCGAGTAGCGAAGGGCTCCTCCCGACGTGAAAGGCGGCGGTTATAGGCAGAAGCGTGAGCCGAGACCAGGCCCTTGGGAACTGTTCTGAGTTTTGGGATACCGACCGTGACACATATCATCTGCATACAATGACAATTTTTCTTCTAGTTTTTGCAGTTTGAGTCCCTTTACTTCAGGGTTTGCCCTGATTTGTATAGCCAAAGGCTCTATGGCGAGAGCAAAAAGTAAGGGTGACAACGGGCAACCCTGCCTGGTTCCCCTCGCCAGGCCGAACTCCTATGACAGACCCGAGTTAACCCGTATCCTGGCCCTGGGTGTTTCGTATAGGGCTTTGATCCATTTAATGAATTTGTCTCCCAGAGCGTATTTTACTAGTGTTTGCCACAGGTAGGGCCATTCTACTGTATCGAAGGCCTTCTCTGTGTCCAGGGACACCACTATTCTCTCCGGAGTTCTGGTGTGTTGTGGTGATGTTTGTATATAAACGTCTTATGTTGATGTCTGTGCTTTTGTTGGGCATAAAGCCGGTCTGGTCTGGGTGAATTAACAGTTCTATTATTTGCTTTAAGCGGTTGGCTAGGATTTTTGCTAGGATTTTGACATCAGAATTCAGGAGAGAGATTGGTCGGTACGATCCACATTTTTCTGGTGGTTTGCCCTCCTTTAGGATTAATGTGATGGTGGCCAGCCTGGAAGACCCTGGGAGTGGGGTCCCTTGGGGAATTTTATTGAAAAGAGTTACCAGGTGTGGGTTAATAATGTCTCTGTGCGCTTTGTACCACTCGATCGGTAGATACCCTTATCTATTTAAGTGATATAGAGTAAATTTAAAAATGTGTCCAAGCTCCCTAATTTTGTCATTCTGTGGCTGGCAAACAGGGAGCATGAACCTAAACATTTAACTATACTTCTGTTGAAGAAAAACAAGGAGTAAGTATATTAGCTACAATGCTCTCCAATAAGCTTTTTAACCAATGAAGGCAACCTACACGTCTAGTTTCACTGAATTGATTAGACCTTGTACTCATGTCTAAATATGATTTCAAAGCAAGTTTACAGCAATGCATCATCTAAACCATGTCTTGTCAAATTATTGATATGCTTGGTTAATAGTTGATAGCGGTAAACCTAGTAAAAGTTTAAATTTGCACTCTTAGAATTTGAATGTATGCAGGAAATTAGGATTTATTTATTTTATTTTATTTTTTTAAATTGTGATTTATTTAAACAAAAAAGTAACATAAGCTAGATGTTTTTAAAGGTGAGAATAGGAAGAACAAATTGTGGTAAATGAAAATTTTGAAATGTAAACTTGAAATCTTAATAAATGAAAAAATATATATATTTACATTTTCATGACTATTTAGCTTTACAGATACATCTTTCATATATAATTTTATGGCCTACAGTTAAAAAAAAAGAAAAAGAAGGACATTATGAACCAAAAAGAGATGGATTTTTATTACTACATTCTAAGTACGCTCTCAAAGATAAATAAGATTGATTCATTCTGAGTTCACTTTATCTTCTTTTTGCAAAAGTTCTTTCTTGTCTGAAGAATGTATGTTCATATTTCTGTCGGCTCAATATAATCATGGGTTGGCACAGAGTAGCTGATAAATAAATTGCATCAAGGCGGTTTGTATCAGTGGAGGTTCGGCTTTAAAAATGTCAGATGTCCATTTTATTTTGTTACATAATATTGCTTATATAGTGGAAAACAGAAGAATATTTTCTACACAAAACGATCCACAATTTGTCATGACAAGGGGACTCCTCAACTGACCTTTTACCTTAAGCCAACCTACTGAACCCCTTGTTACATATAAAATGGCCACATAATTTATTCACATTTTATCAAATAAATAGGATTTTGCCAGCCTAACCCAAGGCAATATTCTAAAGTCAGAATTCCATAAGAGATCACTACTATGCTCTGCCGTACCTCACTGAAGACTCGAATTTTACTTCCATAGTTGACATTTGAGATCAAGACTATGGGGCCAATTCATTAAAACACAAGTTCGAATCCCGAATAGGAAAAATTGGGATTGGATACGATAATTTCTGAAGATCGCAAATATCACAAAAATGCTTACGAAAAAATCTTATTAGTCACGATAATATCATATTGGCGATCCGAAAGTCACAAAATTTTCGTAGCAAACAATTGTAAACAGCAGCAGAACCTTTCCGAATTTTTCACGCAAGCGTTCGAAAAAGTTGTCTGGGCAAGCGCGAAAAAATGGCGAAAATACGCTTGCATCGTTCGAATGAACGCTCGGAGCATTCGTGTCTTAATAAATCTCCCCCTATGTCATTATATCCAACATTAGGCTGTCCAACCAGAAGCCAATGCCAATTATGCCTCAAAAGGCAAAATAATTCCTTCTTGACCCCAATGGTGATCGGAAATATTCCTTGGATCAAGCAGGCATAGTTAACATGAATTAATACAATGCTGACTATCAAGTTTATACTGTATAAAGATACAGGAACGACAATATAACAATGTATTCAGGAAAACATCCACATTCAGTTATTAATAGATAATATGAGAATAAAACTGCTGATATTTTTGCAAAATATGCAAAAAAGTGGAAGGTAGGTGGTAAATTTCTATCTTCTCAGAAGATAAAGTAAGTAAGTGCTTCTTCCCCTGACATCACATTCATCCCTTTCTCTGCCCCTGGTCCAGCTTTCTCCTGCCTCAACTCATTCCTTCTCACCTAATCACGGTTGCACCTAAACCATAAACCAGTGTAATCTGGCCGCTGGTCACTTGGATCCCTTGTCATGCAGCTCGTGCACTTATAGCTACAGGCTTTCCTTTCACCTATATGATATATTGTTTTTTATCTTCAGAACTTTACCAGAGAAAAACAAACAGCACTTACTAAATGTACCTGACCAGTTATTTGCAGCAGGGCTGAGACTATTTTTTGACAAATGTAACTATATAGACTGGTTTCTACTAAAGGAAATGACCATGCCAAGACACAAGCCTTATCAACCTTTTCCAAAATTCACTCATCACTATTTTTGAGCAGTTTTGCAAATTTTTCAGCAAAACAAAATGGAATAGATTGGCTCATCACTAGCTAAAGGTCCTTTTGATGAAAGATGTAAAGAATTTTAAAAAAAAAATGGCTTAGAGAGAAACCTGTTTTGGCCTATTCTGTCACATATATTTTGATAAATGCTAAACTTGATGCCACAGGGAATTAATGGTTAGCTGCACTGTCAAACTATTCTTTCACCCTCAAGTACCAAACCAAGGCCTAGGAATTTTGGAGCAGATGCACCATTTATGAGACCAGTCTATTGTGCTACTGCTGATGGAGTGGATGACAAAGTGACTTTTTCTAAGCTAATAGTTGTGAATTCTACTGGTGAAGGACCAAAGTCAGTATTGTCCATGTACAGCTATCCAGTTGCCCTTGCAGATGAGGAATCCAAGTTCATTAACCATAAATATATGGTTCATGACAAGAAAGTTGATCTGTGCCAAATTATAGTTGTACCTGCTTTCTTATATAGCAGATATACAGGACTATAACACCAAAAAGGTTTTTTTCTTTGGTAGCACAAAAGGACAACACATGAATGATTTATTTCTTGAATCTGCCGTCTCCATTTCTTTTTTTCACAGAAGAAGTGAGAAGTAGGATTGCTTTAAGGCTTAAATATGCACGAAAAACTGCAACTTGACAATAACCGTGATTGTTTTGTGATTTTTCATAAATATGCAAAAAAAATGTGACCCCATTGGATAAGTGAGAATGGCTGGTTACTAATAATTGCAGATTGCGAAAGGGGCCAAATGGTTAAATCTGTGCCCCTACATAGTATGCAATTTAAGAACATTATAAGCTTATTTATTCCCATTTTATATGTATTGAATTGGTTGGATTCAATTCAGATGAGTACAAAAGAGGTTATATCTCTGGCACGCCAATGTGCTACTTGCTATGTGGTTAAGAAATAGAAAGCTGCTAGATTTGATTTATTGTGCTACAAAGGCAATAACTTCTTAATCGTCACGTCTTGCTGCAGGCAAGGAAACCAACCACCTTACTATGGCTCTGCAGTCATCCAAAACTTTTATGAAGATTTAATTCCATATTTGTTTTACATCAGGTTCAAGTTTTAATGCAACTTTTTAGAATGGAATATAATATCATATCATCAAATAATGCAGCCTGACAACAGGATTATGAAATATTTTCTATAAGATGGACTGATTTACTAACATATGTTCTCATTTGCACTTTTATTATAGCAACCAGTCAGATCTTTGCTTTCAGTTTATAGTAGATGTATTATTGTGCTAATTTTTTCGGTGCATGCACACTGGGGGTCCTTTATGAATCCATGCTGCGCTGAATTATTTATTTGTAAAGCTAGACAAGACTGATGCATTTAATGTGCAAACCTAACTGCAAAATTTTATTCGCAATGCCAATGTCCTTAAAGCTTCTTAAATATGGCATATTCGCAAATCACGAATATTTATGCGCACACTCTGCATCCCAGTTACGCCACAACTTTAGTGGCAGAAAACTGCTCACTAAACTGATTTTGTGAATTGCGAATGTATATTCGCAAAGAGAAAATTGGTGCTATATTCAAGCATAATATCCGTGAACAGAGGGCATTTTCATGCAAATCGCGATATCATTTGTGAACGTTTGTGTTCACAAAAAACGCAAACACGGACACAGCAGTGCAAAATATAAGTGTTTAGGGGTAAACAAACAACCATTTGCAAAAAAAAATATAAACTGCGCAAACTTTTTAAATGATCCCCACAGTGTTTATTGATTTAGGCTACTTTGGGAATCCTGGCCCTAGCTCCAGGGCTCTCCTACACCATAAGGTTCACTGCGTTCAATTTGCAGGAGGAAGAGTGACAGACCCACAGAGCACAGTTATGAAGAAGTGCAAAGAGCAGCTTTGGACCAAATTACCTTTAATGAATGGCACTTTTTTGGTCCAATGACTGTGCTCAAATATGAGCAACTGCACTTCATAATCTGTATTTTTTCAGCTGCTTCCAACAGGAGTTAATGGTGTTTTGTACCAAGATGTTAATATACACACATATGGGACCTGTTATCCAGAATGCACAAGGCTTACCGGATAAGGTAATCTCTATAATTTAGGGGGTCATTTACTAACCATCAGATTTTGTGACTTTTTCAAGATTTACTATGTGTCAAAATGGCTAAAAAACATGAATCTGACCATTAGCCAGCTAAAACTTAACGAGATTATATAGAAGTCAATGGCGACAATTCGAAAAAGTTGCAGTTTTCATGCAAAGTCAAAAAATTCTAAATTTTCGTGGCTTTTCCCACGCTGACTTTTTTTTTAGTTCAGACTTGGTAAATGTAAGAAATTCATGGAGTTTATTTGATTTTTAAAATATAAAAAATGTTTAAATATTTTAAACAAGACAGAGTTTTAGTATATCTGCCCCCACATCTACTAAAAAAATTATTTAAACAGTAATGAAAGCCAGTAGGATTGTTTTGCCTCCAATAAGGATTAATTGTATCTTAGTTTGTATTAAATATTTGCAGTCACCATAGAAAAATAATGATTTTTCAATTATGAAGTATATATAAGAAACACATCTTATAGTCTTCTTTTGAATATCCATTTGTGCTGAATACTGATTGTCTATGCTGATTGCCTCTTGATTATGTATTGTTTGTCACAATGATTCAGTTGGCAAACAAGAGTAAACAGTGACAAAACACTATAATTCTGTATTTAGTTTCATATATCATTGATTATACTTACACAATATATAAAGCAAACTATGGCTATCTAAAAAAAATGTGGTGTAATTACTTTATTTTTAGTCAAATTAACATAATTCAGTTTTACTCACCCTTTCATTAAAAAGACATTCTATGAACACGAACACCGGCACCTGATGCCAATTAGTGTTTTCATCCTTTTTTCTTTCATTAGTGTTTTATTTCAAATACGCAATTGTCTTTGATGGCTGTAAGCTTTGATGACAAATTTTATATTGAGGCAGAGAAAGAGAATTAAAATAAGTAAATTAATAACATAAGAATATGAGATCCATTATACTGAAATGCATTATCCATAAAACTCTATCATGAACTATCATGAAAAGTTTCAATATTAAAATTTCATTCATTAAATATTTTTTTTTCTAAATATAATCCAATAAAATGTTCTCCTATTCTTAAAATACTACTTACCATCTCAAAGCACATTTTTTCCCTCTCTTCCTGCTCTACATTTTATAATTGAATCTTCCCTCCTCTGTTATTGGTTAAGTGCTCATGCCAATCTAAGTTAGCATAAATTCATGCTAATAACAAAAACAATCTTGTTTATGTATTATTTCTTTTTTTTGCCTTAAAACTTTCTGCTCCACATAACAGAAAATGCAGGCCCCAATCATTCTTGATAATAGATCACATTCCTGTATTTTTAAACCTCTTTCAAGGCACGCAAAATATTATTTCTCTCTATTAAGGGGAATAGAGAGAAATAATATTTTGCGTGCCTTGAAAGAGGCAGAAGAGAGAGGCAAATATAGAAAGTATAAAATATGCCCACGTAACAAGTAGCTAAAAACTTGACATTTTGTAACATACTAAACGTTAACTTAGTAACCTATGTGTACATTTTATTTCCAGCATTTTCTATCAATTCATTCTGTGCTTAGTGTGTATAACAGCATTCTTCCTAAACAAATTAGACTTTTGTTTATTACTTCAGGCTTCAGTACATCTTAATCCCATTTTAATGTTGATATATGTCTCACTTTTTACTATTTCTTTCCTCCTTTCTGCTTTTGCCTTTTACCAAGGAAATGATTTTCAACCCAGTTGAGCAGTATCTTTGACATTCATTGGGAAATCAATATTTGTTTTCTGAGGCAAAAGAACTTGTTGGAAACACTATAAAAGCTTCAAACCATCAAAGTACCTTGCAGTTTCACAATCTGAAGATAACCAGGTAAGATTTTTTATGCAGTTAGCAAACAGTAGACTGTACCACTTCCATATTCATTGTCTGCATTGACAATTGTTTGCTATTTAATATTTGTGTGCTCAGCACAAGCTTTTCAAAGGAATGATTTTCCGAAATGATTTGCTTTCAGACATTTCTTAAGATCATTTTACTAAAGGCTTCATTTTTTTTCATGAATGTACCTACTGAGACTCATACAATAGCATCTCTGTACATCTTCATCAGGAATTTTTGTAAACTGGGCAGTTGCAGTTTTAGAAATATCATCATAATCAATTGGAACATAATGTGACATTTTGTCTCGGCCTTAAAATTCAGCATATAATAACTGTAATACATTAATAGAATTACAGCTAATTTGTCACGTATATGGGCATAAAATACTTTCAACTAAAAATGTATCTTATTATGTAAAACTGAATACTGCAATATCATTATAATTATCTGAAATTAGTTTCAGAGCTATATACAAAAGAACTGAGCAGACCTGTTACAAAAGAGAGAAAAAAAATGTCACTTACGAGAGAGCTATAGACCAGTAGTCTGCCGCCAGAAGCAGAAGGCATACTTTTTTGATCCCACGTGTAACAGTAATTCAGCCCATACCACCAGAAACCACAGTGTATAAAATATTATTGGTTTGTTGTTATGTTAATGGGTTGCCAAATGTGTGAGTGAATTACTGATCCAAATTTTGAAGTGGATTGACAGATCTGGTACAATTAAAGTATAATGTAGGTTAGAGAACACACACCCAATCAAATAATAGCGTTAAAATGCTAATCCTAATGAGGCCACCCAATTGACCACAAATTAGTCTTTATTGCGGCAAAAAATACATTTTTTAATACATTTTTTCTAGTAAGATTAAGGTAACAGCTGAGGCTGGAATTTAGGGTGGGATTCCCTTAAGTGCTTGGTTTTGGAGCATGCCAGATATTGGGATGCTGGATAAGGGGTCAACAGATAATTCAAATTCCGCATTTTCTTTATTTGTTTTGTTAATGTATTGTTCTGCTGTTCAGTGTTATGTACGTAAGTAGTGCTATATAAATTAAAGTATAAATACATGCAACACTGTATTGTCTCTCATAGTTACTATATCTTGACAAGTTATACACTATTATTAGCATTATTTATTTTTTGCTTTCTTCTCCCTAATCTCACTTTTTAAATGTTTTATTTTATGATTCTGGGTGAGGATTCTAAAGGAATGTGATTCCAGCATGTCATAAATTCTACACTGTCAGTGAGTAAGGTGGGATATTTCTTAATTCGTTTTCAAAGATATGTATTTTTCAAAGTTTAATGTTTCTTACCAGGTTCTCACTTCTCTTAGCATTCTTAATTAATAAAAGAAACTTTAATAACCATCTGTTATTTCTTAAGGTGTGAAAATCTTTTCCAAATTCCTAGTTTTTCTGAGATAATGTTCTCTATTTTGTATTTTTATATATATACCGTGCATATATATATATATATATATATATATATATATATATATATATACTGTATATACCACACAGATCCTATTGTTAATTTATATGTGTAACTTCTATGGGTATGGGGTACATGCGACTCTGGATGGGCCTTCACTACACGGAATAGACCTGCCGAACTGGGGTGTAGTGAACCTACAACTCTCTGTAGCTTTGTGCAGTGCAGATTAGCAAAGATGGATGCCAGAAGGTTGTGCAGTTGAACTATAGACAGGTTTATTGTCAGAGACAAGTAGCAATGCAGGGTTATACTCACAATGCAGATACAGATGTTACATGATAGTAGTACACTGAGGACAGCAAAGAGAGGATGCACACCGGTTTATCCCACCTCCTTTAGAGTCTGGGCAGGGTAAATGCACCTGGTCAGCTTGGCACCCCTTCGGAAGCAGTCAGGATAAATACCTCAGTCCTCAGGTTGATAACCTCTAGCTTTAAGAGTCCTACTCCCGACTGTGGATCAGGGTTGAGATACTGCCTGTCTCCTATGTCTTAACCCTGGCCCTATGCTGAGGCAACATTGGATACTTCCAGCTACTTTACTTGGTGAAGCTGAAACTGCTCTTGCTTCCTTCCCACTTTATCTCACTTTCCTAGAAAGTGCTCGACAAGAGTAACTATCTAACTGGTCCTCATTCACAGGGTCCCTGTCCCCGACTTCACCAGAGTGGTATTAATCTCTGGGGCAATAAGGCTTTACTGGGGCCTAGTTCTGATCCCAGGTGCAGTGACCTGTTCCTGAGACACAGAGGCAGCCAAAGAGGAAGCCACACCTCCTTGCTAAACACTATATTGGAGTGCAAGCGGTGTGATCAACCAAATAAACCAATATGCACAATATGTAAATTGTAAACTAGATACATGGGTCTTTGCCCAGTAACAGCAGAAATGAGGAAGCAGTAGGGTTAAAAGCCATAGGGGCAGATTAACCTTATGGGTCCCTACAAATGGTAAAAAAAAAAAAAAACAGTCCACTTGCAGAGATTATATAAGGCAGTGCCTTTCTGAGCCATTTCCTCTTTTTGACCTGGTAACATCTGTAGAGAGACAGACACTACCGAAAATCAGGTGGGAAACCATTCCTTGCTAGGCTAGACAAGTAGAGGGTGATAACTAACTTACTCTAGGAGTGAGAGTTATACAGGACAGCTAGCAAGAATAGCTTGAGTCCCCACAAGGAGTCAGTATTTGGGGTAGAGTCCCAGGGTGATTGTACACCAGACAGGAAGTGTGAGTGTGTAGGTATCTAGTTGTGGCCTGGTAGTGGAGCTACAGAGAGAGAGACTGTGTGCACTGTGTAAAACATCACACAGCAAGGAGACAGGTGTCCTGGAGAGAATACGCTGTATAAAAGTGTATGTGGCTCATACTTATACACTGTAAGTTTCCTGTTTTTTTTTTTACTCCAGTCTGCCCTACTCTGCATTATAGTTGGTTTTAATTCAACACACTATCTTGTGGTCATGACTACAGGTCTCTGCAAAGGCCAAGGGAAAACAGTGTAACAGCCCCAGGTACCAACTTTACATAAGTGCTACTTAATGTCAGTGTAGTCAATTTTTTAATTGTGATAAATGCGCCAATGTGTTAATTACAATGTCTGGGCTATAAATGTACATTTATAATAGCAGATACTCCAAAATAATATAATAAATGTGCCAAAATATATTAATAATTGTCAACTGTAAACATCCAACCTAAATTAAACATAAAAATATATTCTTACACAACACACAGGGAGGCCTCTGGCAACCACACACATACATACATTCCTGCTGTATCCTTTAAAGACAACAGGTATCATTTTTCCATACTCTAACCAAATCTAATGGTTTATATAAAGGGAAGGACTTCACAATTTATTTTACAAAATTCTGCATCCAGCATTTTAGTTCAGACACTATTAGGGCAAATATTTCCTACAAATTGCAGAAATTACATTATTTTCTACTCTTTTTCTTTCTTTTTTAAAAGACTAAAACATGAATTATCCTCATGTCCTGGCTCCCTTATAGCCATTACCCTTTTCCCAGGAGGTGAATAATACATTCTAGCATCTGCCCTGACCATTAGTCTAACTGAACCCAGTGACTATCAGGCCTGGGCTGGTAAACTGTAGAATTTGGCACGTCATGGGTTGCTGTAAGATGCCATAGACAGCTATTATTTATTGGGCCTCTTGGGGCTGTTTGTTCTTTTGTGTATTTGAAATGCCAGGGCCTATTTAAAATCCCAGTTTGAACTTGTTCCATATTTTCTTCATCTGCTGTGTCTTTTACAACATACTGGGGTCATGTACATATATTTTCACTTGCATACAAATGTCTGTAGTCATGGACATAACTGTAGATCTGTATGTTTTGCCTTTCCAAGCTATTCTTAAAGGCATATCGTTAAGAATGAAATCTGCCAAAACAGCATCTCTGGAAGAACATTTAACAGCTTCCGGTTCTTTGTTTTCTTCTATGTGAAACAGAACCCCTGCTCTCTGTCTATAAGTTCTAATGTTTTTGGAAAGTGTAATCAGATTCCCAAGCAAGTCCCTCTCCTTCAGAATAAACAACCTTAACTAGTATAAATAAATTTGAAGCAACTGGACTTGTTTAGTAATCATTGAAGACGTTTCACTACTCATCCGAGCAGCTTCTTCAGTTCAACTGACTGGTATGGGAAGTCCTCAGCATATATACTCTTCCACTAATCCAATCACAATGGCACTATGTAACTCTTCAGAAAGGTGACATCTGAAACTCACAGAGGTGTGAATGCTGTGGAGTTACTTTGAAAGGATTACCCAAGTATCATGCAACTCTTCAAACAGGTGTTACTTGTTAGAGTTGCATGAATGGATGTGTGAAGAGTTCTGAAACTGCCGGGGTACAGATGTTAGAACAGCATTGTATGTAGCAGACAGATGGTGTCGAAGTCCCCCGCCTCTGTTAAGTGATGGTTTCTCCACTTTGACATGAATGGCCTCTTTTACACCTCTTTCAAACCAGCGGTCTTCTTTGTCCAAAATTTGGACATTGCTATTTTCAAAGGAGTGTCCCTTGTCTTTTAGGTGTAGAAAGACAGCAGAGTCCTGGCCTGTAGTGTTCGCCCTCCTATGCTGAGCCATTCGCTTGGAGAGCAGTTGCTTTGTCTCACCAATGTAAAGGTTTCAGCATTCACACCTCTGTGAGTTTCAGATGTCACCTTTCTGAAGAGTTATATAGTGCCATTGTGATTGGATTAGTGGAAGAGTATATATGCTGAGGACTTCCCATACCAGTCAGTTGAACTGAAGAAGCTGCTCGGATGAGTAGTGAAACGTCTTCAATGATTACTAAACAAGTCCAGTTGCTTCAAATTTATTTATACTAGATATACCATGACCTGGATGAATGAAAATCTTCATAGACAAACAACCTTAACATTAACAATTTCCTTATAGTTTAAAGGAGAGATTTATCAAAATGTGAGATTAGTGCTCACTACAGAAAAATTCACTCACTTTCTATTTATTTCTATGGGATTTTTGGAAGCGTACCTATCAAATAGTGTATTTTAAATTTCACCCATTGATAACTATGATTCCAAAAATCTCATAGAAGTGAATAGAAAGTGGGTGAATTGTTCTTTGTTAAGCTCCCACTAAATGTTACATTCCCTTTACCGATATATTTGCACAACTCTGCACTTTCCTGCTTACTAGCAATGGTTCCCATAATTTCACTGCAAACTCAAGATAAGGCTTTACCAAGGATCTTAAAATATGTTTTTTTTTCACTTAAATAAATGTTTTTATATCAAAAAATGTACTTTATTCCACAAACTTATGGAATACCCAACAAGACAATGCAACCCGCTAACTATACCTTTCTATACTGCAGTAACTTGTATGTTATGTTTATGTAAATTCAACCTTTTCTTTCTTCTTCTTTAATAAAAAATGTAAGTTACAAAAAAAGGTACTTTATTAGCTTAGTAAACACTGACCTAGAGTTAGACATTTTGTTAGACACAATAACTCCCAAATTATTCTCAGTTATTGAGACCCTCAACATAAATCCATGTATATATAGCAGACATGTTATTTTTTCTCAAGTGCTAAACCTTGCATTTATCAAAACTGAACATCTGCCCATTTCTTTAGTTCATTAAAACTGGAGAAACATCCTACATCAAACCTATAATTTTGGGCAATATAATATCATCAGCAAAAATAAAAACAGTACTTACAATGCCAATGTAAGGGCACTTATAAACAAATTAAAAACAAAGGGCTAATGACAGACCTCGGAAGTACTCACCTAACAACACTGATCTTGCTTAAAAATGTTAAATATACCATTCTTTTCAATCTATAAAATAACCATTATTCTATCTGAGCACAAATACTATTTTCCAGTCCAGTATTAGATTTTACCAAAAGAGCAATCTGATCCAACATGATACTTTTTTTGTGCTCAAAACAGTAGTTTGGACTGCAAAGGAGCTGTTTCTTAGTATTACAATTAGATAGCAGTCTGAAGGACAATTTCAGTGAAACATCTGTCTTTTGTATATAGTATTTTAGAAACAAATTGTTATTCTTAAGCAACAGTTGCCAAATTATTTTCTCATTAAAAGCTAATGTTGACTATGTAGCTTTAATTTGATTTTTTATAGTCTGGTGTGTTTTTAAAATGCTGTAATAATTGAGAAAAAAAGATGATAGCAATAATACTTAGGTAGACTACTTAGTTTGCAGCAAAACTATGCCTGTTGACAGGATAGGATTAGGCAGCTCCCCTGGTAACTTGCCGCTCACTACTGCCTCATGGCAGGAGCCACCCTGGCATTAGGGTAAATATTTAAAACATTTACATTTCTTGCTTTATATTTTTCCATACAGTACTTTCCCAGATAATTAAAAAAAAAATAAGAACAGGGTATTTAGATGAGTTAGTTCCTGTCCTGTACACACATCTCAGTCATAAAATATGCCTTAAATGTAAAATTGTGACAAATAGTGATGAGCGAATCTGTTCCGTTTCGCTTCGCCGAAAAATTCGCAAAACTTTCAAAAGATCCGCGAAACGGCGAAAAATTCGCGAAACGGCGAAAATGTCGTGCGACAAAAAAATTGTCGCCCGCGGCTATTATTTTGTCGCGCGGCTATTGTTTCGTCGCCCGCGGCTTTTATTTTGTCTCGCGGCTATTGTTTCATCGCCCGCGGCTATTGTTTCGTCGCGCGGCTATTGTTTCGTCGCCCGCGGCTATTGTTTCGTCGCCCGCGGCTATTGTTTCGTCGCCCGCGGCTATTGTTTCGTCGCCCGCGGCTATTGTTTCGTTGCCCGCGGCTCTTGTTTCGTCGCCCGCGGCTATTGTTTCGTCGCCCGCGGCTATTATTTTGTCTCGCGGCTATTATTTTGTCTCGCGGCTATTATTTTGTCTCGCGGCTATTATTTTGTCGCCCGCGACTATTCTTTTTTGACGCCGACGACAATTATTGGACGCGTGGCGAATTTTTCCGCGGCGAAATTTTTCATCCGTTTCGCGAAACAATCCGCCAATGGCGAAACACGGAAATTCATTCATTCGCGAATCCATGCCTGGCGAAACTTTTCGCCCATCACTAGTGACAAACAATGAAACCCGACCACAGGAGTTACATGATAATAACTATAATAATAATAATGTACACTACCCAGTACCCACTACACAGTATCTTCCATTTAAATCACAAACATATTTATGTTTGGGCCCCTTTTTCCATTATTTCCATGGTGGCTATGTGGTTAATGATACTGTATATATGTAAACTGTCATCTTTTACTTCCCCACTGTGTAACTCATGTCCTGTAGAAGGGATGTGATTCTGTTATTGCATGGAAAATTCTTCATCCTCTTTTTACTCTACGCGGTGGAGGCAATAGAAGAAGCTAGACAGCCTGACTCAGGATTTTTTACAATGATCAAGTTTTTTTTGTTTTTTTTAACGTGACAGGTTTTAGGTGGCAATCTTTTACTTTATTCAAATTTAGCTTGTGGAAAATCCCACATGAAGAAAATCCAGGCTGACACCTGTGCTAAGGTAAACCTAATGAAAAAACTTTCATATTCCATTAAAACTATACAGTGCAGTAAATGTTGTACCTTTCCTATATTTTTTGTTCCACTACATAAACTGTTCCTGTTGAGAACCACTCATCCTAAAGAATTCTCTTAAATTGAATATGAATGTATGTAAGAGTTATTGTTGGGTCTGGAGAGCCTTTACCTCAATTATTCCGTAAGGGCCAATCTGAGAAAGAGTTGCATATAGCAGTACTCTAGCTGGTAAGTAGCAGGAGTTTAAGGACCCGCATGTCACTACTAAATTATATTCATAAAATAGCAAAGAAGAATGGATTTTAGACAACACCCTTTATGGGATGACATCTTTAGAAATGTAAATATTACATTTCAGTATGATAAATATATAATGTTCCTATGTTTTATTAATATGTAGGAATTACAGGCCAGACAAACTAAGGATAAACCAAATCCAAGGTTCAGTTTGGGAATCTTCCAAATCCCAGCACTCTCTGCAGGATTTAGAATTGAATTATTTGTCTTAATAGTACAGTTATTGCAAAATTAAAAAAAAGGTTTTGCAATTAAAATTGAAAATTGCAAATCAAATTATAGATGTATGCCAAGTTCATCTATTAGAAAAAATGAAATCTCATGTTTGCTGTTGGCTAGCATTGAGACTGGTCCTGATTATATGGACAATTCCAGTACTCTTCAGCTGGCTTGGGTTAAAGGCAGCTTAAGCTGGAGGTGCTCCCAGAATGGCAGGGATTTTTAATTGTCTTGGATAAAAAGAAATTGAAAATGAAACAGAGAAAAGGTCTTAGCAAATTGTTTTATTGTCCTTCATAGTGTATATTTACACAACTGCTAAACAAATGTACAAACACATTTTGAAGCTGTACAGAAGATGGTTGACATTCATTTCAATCTCATATATACTATATTAATGGTGCGTGGTGATGTTATTAGTTACATTTGGTGATTAGCGATACAATGTCTCACTAAAAACTAAAAAATCACATGACTCACTAAAACTTAAGCTTATATTATACAAGTTTTAGTGGGTCATGTGATTTTTTAGTTTTTAGTGAGACATTGTATCACTAAACACCAAATATAACTAATAACATCACTGTTGAACATCACTGTACCTCTTGTTGAAAAATATAAGGACATTAGAAGTCACTTCAGAGTTCTAAAAGGTCTTAGAAAATGTCTACCTCCCCCCACATCTACTTAAATCCTTAAGGGGACTTTTAGCACTAAAACATGTTGCTAGACAACCAGAGATTTGCTTCCACTGTAAACAATACTTGCCTACAAATAAAGTGATTATAACATAAAGGCAGAAAGAGCATGTACAAAGGGTAGAATGAACAGGACATAAAATGAAAAGGGCACCAATAACTGACCATATCTGCATGGATTATGCCTTATCAGGTAGAAATATTTAACTTCTCTTGTCACCAAACAGCCCCAACACCATTATGTTATTCCTGTATAAGTGGGTGTGCATGAATAACCAACATTAAAATTGTGCCCCAGATGCATGCCACACAATCCTTAAAACCTATACAGGTATATGGTCATACAGGTCTATCTGTACTCCATTGGTCATGTTGTCTGACTGAAGTCAACAGGCCAACAATTAACCCATTTATTATTAGCCCAAAGGCACTTTCTTTAGCTGAAACCCACTTGCAGGAAGGCCAAGTGTCAGGGTATTTCAAACCACTGAGAGATAGGCCTCAGTATCCATAAACCCTAAAAGGAAATAGACAAATCAACTACACACATAGGATAGAACCATAACAGAAATAGACATTAAAGAAAAAATAAAAAACCTATAAGTAACAATTTCAACAAAGCAATTCAAACTCCTTTTAACCCTCTCTAACCAGGGATGGCTGAAAGTCATTTATCAAAGTCATTACTTTCATCAAAATGTTACTCAACTAACTTCTTCTCTTGTCAATAGCCTATCATGGGTTAGGAAGTCTGATGCAAAAATAAACAATTTGAAGTTAATGGATGTTTTTTGCGGTTACCATGAAATTTCATTTTTTTACCATGCTTCCATTTTGGAATAGTGATTAGTAATGATTCAATTTGTGAAACAGTAAACATTAGCAAAACGCATTGAAGTCAATAGGTGCTTTTCTGCAGTGGCGTTTTTTTTGTCACTGTGACTTTTTCTGCACACAATACATTGGCATCAACTGGCA
The DNA here is from genome assembly GCF_000004195.4 of Xenopus tropicalis. Classification (NCBI taxonomy): domain Eukaryota; kingdom Metazoa; phylum Chordata; class Amphibia; order Anura; family Pipidae; genus Xenopus; species Xenopus tropicalis. The sequence continues at coordinate 92,048,663 of NC_030684.2, forward strand.
TTTATTCTTGCCAACTAGAAGACTTTGGCATGGTTTTTATCTGGGTAAGTCCATGTTTGACAGTCTGTTTTAGGTGATAATATAGAGGGAGTCTCAGTAATGTATTGTATGACAGAAAATATTTGGGTCTAGTATTGAATACATTTCCTGTATCTCACCAAATGTGAGTTAAAGAGCCTGGTTTGCTGCATTCCTTCTAGCATAAATTATTTGTTATTCATGGACACATTTTTATCATGTTATTTGGGACATAATACCATGTGTACATAACCTTGTATCAGGTTTGTTGTACATTATAGGGTTTGATTCAAAAGCAAATTCCAAGAATAGAATCTTCCTTTCATTGGAACTGTGAATGCAATTAGAGATGCATCTCATTAGATGAGAAGTGTGTTTTTTTTCCACTCATCCTTCTTACTGAATGGCTTAGCTATAAACATTTTTGTTCCAGAACACTGAGATCTCTAATTCTGCATAATCCAAATTGTTTCATATATAACTTGTGAAACAGTTACTGGAAAAATCATGGAAGGAAGAGATATCCCTCTGAGAATGCTCTTAGAGGCAGAGCAGAGGTCAAAATAAGTGCCTTGTCAGGTATTCGGACTGAGTAGCCTCACATATGATTATTAAAAGAGGTGTGGTCTGGTAGTAAGAACTCTTGTTATTGGTGTTGGAGAAGTGAGAAAACTATTCCTAACTGCAAGTTGACTGAAAAATAGGTTTTGTTGGATTAAGTTTTGTCCTAACAGGGCTGTGTATTTGTTTAAAAGGGCAGGATATATTGTCCCATATATAGTAAGAAATATCTGTTGGCATGAATAACATGAAAATGGTTATGCATGATATTGGGTTTTTTTTTACCCAAGTATGCTGCAATACAGGGTCTGGAAGGGAGGGAAGAATGAGTTTGGAATAATAATTGTTATTGTCCTGAACAGATACAGTATTTCTGGTAATAGCTTTATTTTATCTGTAGGTATACCTTTCAGCCAAGATATGGCTTTTAACTGTTCTTCAGGTTTCACTCACATTCAATAACATCACCTTTCAATCAAACACAGGCATGCTGTCTAGAGATTATTTTAGGCTCCTATCTGTGCATTCAAACACTTGCAAATATAGTCATATGCATCTGTGTAACATTGCCTGAATATGCCCTTACCTCAGCTCAGATGCAACTAAAACACTTAAGTTCTTTTTCTTTCCCATGACTACTGCAACTTACTCCTTGCTGGCATTTCAACACAGAAAATATTATTTAATTTTAGAATCTCTGTAGTCCTCTCCACTAGCTGGTTAAAAAAACCTTCTTCGGGTACACCTGAAGCCTTCAAATAGTATAAGCCAGCACTCCACAAGCTCTGAAGCAGACAAACAAATAGAAAAAAAAGAAATTAAAAAAGTGAAGTATACTCATATACTTTCACACACCCTTTGTGATACCATACTGTTAAAGTGCTAATTAAGGTGGTTTTGAATAATGCTAACTATAAAGTGCATTGCCCTTTAAACCACTTTGATTTAGTTTACACCTTAGGGGACACTTCATAGGCACACACAAACATTTAGAAACCCCATGTTTGTTGGCTTCAGACTTCAGGTCTGCCCATAAATAACTATAAAATAAAAATTGCACTTACATATTGGAGTATTTAAAACTGCTTATCAAACAGTCTCTACTTGGTGCCTGCTCCAGAACCACAGCCAGTGAGTTGATATTTTCGCCAGCATCTTCCTCTCTGCAGCATGCTCTTTCCTGGGCGCATGCTGATGATGTAAAAAAACTTCCAAATCCAGTATTCCAGTTCAGCTACCTCCTTCAGACAGGCTATCACTCCTGTGCTCCTGTTGTAGCACTAATTACATGTAGCTATCATATAAGATAATGGAGGACACCTGAAAATGCAGGGCTTTGCTGCAAATTAGTGTTTATTAGTGTGTTCCACTACATGTTTCAGGCAAAGCCCTTTTTCAAGTGAACAGCATAACATCTGAACAAATACCATTTAAATGGTTCCAAGACCCAAGTCCAACCTCACCCTTAGCACCATTGGTTCCAAGCAGTCCAAGGGAGGGGTTACTGCTCCAGGGCTACACTATGGAACTTGGTAGTTCCTGGGCCATGTATAAAAAATAATTTGGACTTTAAAAAGTTTTTTTGGGGTTAGGCTCATAACTGAGTGCCCTGGAGCAGTAACCCCTCCCTTGGACTGCTTGGAACCAATGGTGCTAAGGAGGAGGTTGGACTGGGGTCTTGGAACCATTTAAATGTTATTTGTTCAGATGTTATGTTGTTCACTGGAAAAAGGGCTTTGGAATTCTCCAATTCATTTGTACCAAACATAGAGAGTGGTAGTCTGAGAAAGTAAATTAGACACAATGGCCTGGCTAATGACAATGACTTTTGTTAAAAAAAAAAAAAAAAGGTTATTGCAACCAGTTTATCCCATGTTAAAAACAGCTGATTCTGTTACTGTTAAACAAGAACATCTGCTTAGTACTGCCTGGTACTGGTACTGTGAGAAGGTCTCATCTTTTTGTTAAATCACTTTTTTATTAAATAGCTTATTTACAAACTCAATATTGATGATTAAATATAATAGGTACACATATGTGTGTGTGTGTGTGTATATATATATATATACTGTATATGTACCTATTATACTTAATCATCAATAATAAGTTTATAAATAAGTATATATTTATTTGCCCTATAGCAATATGGCCTATTTTACTGTAAATGTTGATAATACATGTGTTTACTTCTATTTAAAAAATATGAAACACAATAAGTGATAAAAATTGCAATCATTTTCTAGACCACAACAAGGAATTTTAGCAATAAAAAAGTAAAATTATAGAAACTTGTATAGCACAAGAGAATATTCCATACTCATATTCTTTTAATGCATCTCATATAAATGACAGATGCACTCCAGCTAGCAAAGAACAGTGAGAATTATGCCTACAGATAAAGCACAAATAACTGAGGCATACCTTCTGGCATCAGATAAACAGCTATTCTGTCATAAGTAACAGTTCTTAACATTTTTTTTCACACAACTAATTGCACTTTCAGCTGACGCCAGAGCCAACAGTTGTCTGTGGAAAACATGTGGTGACTCTTAGAAACCTTTAGTAGAGCCAGAATTATGGCTCATGTCTATTAAACAGCTCCAGAACACGCTGCTCTGAAAAGTCAGTAATTATGCTTCATAAGTCTTCATATCTTATACTATGCTGGTGTACAAAGAAATGATCCTTCCAATATTATAGTTTATGCTATGCTTTAAGACAACTCCTTGTGTTTGGTCAGCACAATTAGGTAAAGTTATTTTGACACATGTAGTATAAACCCCATTAATCCCCATACAATAAACTACAAGTCATTGAATTATGCCTCAAGTGTCAGGGAAATATCAAGATATCTGTAATGCTGTATACCCCATGAATACAATCTACTGTATCTGTATTGCATTTATGCATTTTTCTTGTAGATTGAACTTGCGTAATGACACAAGCTCAGCTTGCATGAAGTTCTATTCCACAATGCCACATTTTAACTCTTCACTATCTAAGAAAGAAACAAACAAAACAAATTTAACTTCTGTATCATTTTATAACTGGAAGCAGACTTATTAAAACTGATTATTTGTGCGAAGATACACCCATATTAGTAAAGCAGTCCTAAGGAGGGAAAGCAGGCACTGGAGAAATAAAATGGGGACCATACAGTTGGAACAGGAGGAATTGTTGGAAATTTAATAGATGCCAAATTCACCTTTTTAGGGTCCATTCACAGAGCACATAAGATATAGCATAGCAAGTGCAAGCTACACCTTGGTATGGTATAAGATTTAGCATAGCAGGTGCAAGCTACACCTTGGTATGGTATAAGATTTAGCATAGCAGGTGCAAGCTACACCTTGGTATGGTATAAGATATAGCATAGCAAGTGCAAGCTACACCTTGGTATGGTATAAGATTTAGCATAGCAGGTGCAAGCTACACCTTGGTATGGATTAAAAATCCAAGCTGCAAAGTCAAACACAGATGCAGAATTATGTACCCTGGAATATAGGGGCACATTTACTAATCCACGAACGTCCGGAAAGCGTCTGAATGCGTTTTTTCGTAATGATCGGTATTTTGCGATTTTTCCATAAATTGTCGTGACTTTTTCGTAGCCGTTACGTCTTTTTCATAAATTGTCGCGACTTTTTCGTAGCGTTACGACTTGCACGAATTGTCGCAACTTTTTCGTAGCCGTCGCGCCGAGTACGAAAGTTTCGGATTCATTCAAGCTTCAGTATCGGGACTTTCCTTGGGCCAGGTTGGAGCTGCAGAGTGCCATTGAGTCCTATGGGAGGCTTCCAAAATCATGCAAAGTCTGAAAGTTTTGCCCGCCGTTTACGAGCACTCAATACGAAAAAGTTGCGACAATATATGAGCAAATCGCAACGGGTACGAAAAAGTCGCGACAATTCGCGCAAGTCATAACAGTTACGAAAAAGTCGCGACAATTTACGAAAAAGTCGTAATGGCGACGAAAAAATGGCAAAAAATATGAAAAAGTCGCAAAATGTTCGTTTCCAATCCGAATTTTTCCCATTCAGATTCGTGGATTAGTAAATGTGCCCCCTAGGGTAGGGGCATTCTAGAGGATGCCAAAATTCTGCCTCCATTAACCGAACACAAGAGTTGCATCTGTAAAATTGTGTCCAACAGGACACACTTGTATACGTGTCCTATGTTCTCTTTAACTAATAACAACTGTATATACCAGAAAGAGAAAGAGAGCAATTAACTCTTTTAAATCCACACTAAGGGGCACATTTACTAAACAATTTTGAGATAAAGTCGGATTTTTTCTTCCTTCTAGATAATGTCGAGATTTATGAATGGGTTTTCACCAGAACACGATATTTTCTTATCGTTCCCCCCAAAAATGGAGTTTTTCGTAAATAACTCCCATCATTTGTGATTTATTTTATTATTTTTAATGGTTAGTTAACTTTTTTTTGTAAAAAAAAAAAATTTGACAGGTTTGCCTGTCGAGTAGCATTGAGTCCTGTGTTAGAATAGTAGAGGAATAGAATAGTCAGTGACAGCCTGTCCTTGACACATTTTTAAGGACAATCCCCTGATTGTTTTCAGTTTCACCCAGTTACAAGGAGAAGTTAATCCCCAAATTGTTTTCTATTTCACATGTTTTCAAGGGGAAGTTAATCCCCTCATTGTTTCCTATTTTACCCAGTTTCAAATGAAACTTAAACACATTAATGTTTTTCAAGAATTAGTGCCAATTCTCATAAAATGGCTGCTGGAGCAATTTATGTTGGGGAAAAATAAAGAGGATTAAGCATTAGTTCAATGAATAGGGTTTGTGCTGAATATATATTTGTCTATTATTGTAGTCACAAAAAATCTATGTTGTTATTGCTATTTTTTTAACCAAACAAGCAAACAAACAGGGAAACTGAAGCTACCCCATGTTTGGTCCTTGCAAGCTAGACTAGGGTACTTCTTGCTCAAAATGGCACTACATGGACTTATCTCTACAAAGGCAATGTATGCATCTACCTCATAACAACCAAACATGGTGTAGCTTTAAATTTGGTGTTTGCCCTCTTTACCTCAATCAAAACCAAACTACAAACATACAAAACTTCAACCAATTTAAACTCCCTAGTTTTAAGACAGATACATGCTAATATAAAATATATATTTCTATGTCCATTTGGCTATACAGATTGAGTTTGGACTATGTAAATACGTAGGGGCTCATTTATCAAAGTATGATCACTTCAGAAGGTTTCATACTGTGCGTATTTTATGCAACTTAAGTTCGGATTCATTCAAGCTTCAGTTTCGTGACTTTCCTTGGGCCAGGTTGGAGCTGCATAATGCCATTGAGCCCTATGGGAGACTTTCCTTGGGCCAGGTTGGAGCTGCAGAGTGCCATTGAGCCCTATGGGAGACTTTCCTTGGGCCAGGTTGGAGCTGCAGAGTGCCATTGAGCCCTATGGGAGACTTTCCTTGGGCCGGGTTGGAGCTGCAGAGTGCCATTGAGTCCTATGGGAGGCTTCCAAAAACATGCACAGAAGGATCAAAGTCAGAAAAGTTTTCCCGCCATTTACGATCACTCGGATACGAACATTTAGTGACTTTCGAATTGCCAATACAATATTACCATGACTAATACAATTTTTCCGTAAGCATTTTCGTAATATTTGCGATCATCAGAAATTATCGTTTCTAATCTGAATTTTACCCATTTCGGGATTCGAACTCGTATTTTGATGAATCTGCCCCTAGTTGTTGCCTTACAACAAGCCAGATTCATTCCTTTTTTAAATTTCCAGTCTAAAAAGTACAGTATGCTCATTGTGCTTTAGACTTTGAAATAACCCACATCAGTCTGTATATTACTTTGATAAAATGCTTTGATAGAATATTTTATATTTTTCAAACACCACTTTCAGATTTGTTGCTGTAATCCTACCATTCCATCTAACACTTTCTGAAACCATAATGGGTAGATGATAGATGGATACCTACTAATGCAATCTTAATTTATGAGACCTAAGAACATGCAGTATAAATTGTATACCCTGGAGAGTGACAGACAATTGGCAGATTTAGTTCTAGGGAACATTTGGAGAGACCTTTTCAAGAAATATATGCAGGTAACCTTTACTTAGCAGATATATTTGGTCATTGGTTGTGTTTCTAAAGGTGTATATAATTGACTTTATTTCAATTCAAAGCATTTATTTCTTTTGTGCACTGAACAGCTAGAAGAGTAGAAAATCAATATTATGAATAGCAGGGTTAAGACGAAGATCATTCACAGCTAGAGTCTTATTTTTAGGGCCAATTTGTTGAGATTCTATGTAGTCACTTACAGACGATTTAGTGAATCTGACAGATAATTAATTAAAAAGTGAGATTAGAAGCTGGACAGCCATGGTGGCACAAGCAAATTCATCCTCTGTGTCAACTTCTTTTAGTATTTCAATTTTATTGCTACTGGGATGCAACATCAGTAACACTTTATCCTTCAATGGGGAATCAAACATGACATAAACAATTGCTATTGTATTTGGAATGAATTTTAAAAATAAAAACATGAAAACAAATTAAATATCTGTCATTTGATATTTATAAATTAATCTTAAAAAAAAAATTGTGCAACAGGTTTATGCACAATTAATTTAAAAGTCCTAAGCAAGGCAGATGTAGGTTCCAGTAATAATTGTTTGGGGCAAACAATTATTGCAAGTATGCAAATGTAATAACAGATATATAATCAGTGCCTTCCAAAAGTACTTAAACTGGTCAGTTTACTGAAGAACAATTTCTACAAATTCTGCAACTAGAACAATGTCTACATCTCCGTTATATTTTAAAACACTGAAACTAAAAATGCATAGGGGCCATTTCCATGGTCTGATATCCCAGAGATGGCACCCTTCCAAGCAAACTCCAATGCACACATCTATCTATACATTCACAAACATAAACCATATATACCAACATAAATACTAACTGTAGGTTTTAGTATCACAATAGCCTTGGATATTATGCTTGTTCAAGAAATCATCCAAGCCCCTCTTAAAGGAGAAGGAAAGGCAAAGTCCCTTGGGGGTGCCAAAATGTTAGGCACCCCCAAGTGACTTGAATCGCTTGCCTTTTATGCCGGGCTGGTGCCCCTGTTCAGAGAGAACAGCACCAGCCCGGGGTAGCTGCCAGAGCTTCCTCCTTCCTGTATCGCTTGCGTGCGTGCGCATGCGCAGAAGAGTGAAAAGTCGAACTTTAACAGAGAAGTTGGCTTTTCACTCTACTGCGCATGCGCCTATTCTGTTAGTCGCAGTGAAACAAAGCTGGAAGGAGGAAGTGCATCACTCCAGGTACCCTGGGCTGGTTCTGTTTTCTCCTAACAGGGGCACCAGCCCGGGGTACAAGGTAAGTGATTAAAGTCACTTGCGGGTGCTTAACATTTTAGCACCCCCAAGTGACTTAGCCTTTCCTTCTCCTTTAAAGACATCAACAATATGACTCAAAAGGGAATTCCACAACCTCACTGCCCTCAACGTAAAAAAAACACCTACGGTGCTGAAAATAAAAGTTCTGTTTCTCTAAATGGGTGGCCTCTGGTGCGCTGATCATTTTTATAGGAAAAAGAACACCCCTATGTCTCTATAATCCCCTCTAATGTACTTGTACAGAGTAATCATGTTCCCTTGCAAGTGCCTTTTTTTCAGAGAAAACAACCCCAACCTTGACAGTCTAACCTCATAGTTTAAATCTTCCATCCTATTTACTAGTTTAGTTTCACATCTTTGCACTTACTCCATCTCTGCAATATCCTTCTTAAGTTCTGGAGCCCAAAACTGCACTGCATACTCAAGGTGAGGCCTTACTTGAGACCTATATAGAGGCATAATTATTTTTTTATCCCTTGAGTTAATGCTCTTTTTTGTGCAAGACAGCACTTTATTTGCTTTAGTAACCATGGAATGGCACTGCCAATTAAATTAATTTAACCTCCAACACACTACCATTTAGTGTGTAAAAAAAAACCTTTTGTAAGCATTATGCTATACTTTTATATAATATAATTTTGCGTACATATTTTTCTCAATATTGATATTTTAAATCAGTGCTGTCCAACTTCTGTGGTGCCAAGGGCCGGAGTTTCTCTAGCATACATAGTGGAGGGCCGCTAATGGAAGCCAGTTTTGACCATTCCCCCTTTTTAAGCCGCACCCACTTCAAACCACACCCATCTTATCACAAGAGCTTTTAAGACCACAGCCACATTAATGGTGGTAGCGCAGCTAAGACCCAAATGCTTTGTGCTCACTGTGGAGATATCAACCATCATTCATATGTGAAAGAACTATATTATGTCATATTATGTGTCTTAACACACCCTTAAATCCATATGCCTCCTCCTTCCCTGTGGATAGCACAGCAACACCCAGCACATAATTGCACACATAATGGCACACACAGGCAATGTGCCTGTGTGTGCCATAATCTACCTGCCCTACCCTGCCTGTGTGTGCCATACTCTGCCTGCCCTATGCTGCCTGTGTGTGCCATACTCTGCCTGCCCTATGCTGCCTGTGTGTGCAATACTCTGCCTATGCTGCTTGTGTGTGCCATACTCTGCCTACCCTACCCTGCCTGTGTGCGCGATATTCTGCCTGCCCTGTGCTGCCTGTGTGTGCCATACTCTGCCCTATCCTGCCTGTGTGTGCCATACTCTGACTACCCTACCCTGCCTGTGTGTGCTATATTCTGCCTGCCCTATGCTGCCTGTGTGTGCCATACTCTGCCCTATACTGACTGTGTGTGCTATGCTTTGCCTGCCCTATGCTGCCTGCGTGCCATACAATGACACAATGCTTGCACTGCTCCTACAGTATGTCTGAGTTGTGAAGATGTAAACAATGTGGGATTTATAGTCTGAGCCTGAGATGTGAACAATGTAGGGGGGAACAATGCAGAGATTAAAAAGTGTAAACAGTACAGGGGATTACATGTTTAAACAATACAGAGGTTTATACCTGAATCTCAGGTGTGAGCAATGCAGGGGGCCAGTTAATCTCAGTACTGATATCATTTAAATCTTACACAAAGGTAAGCCATCAAATCAGCCAGACAGGTGGAAGGCCACACAGACGGGGGGTAGACAGTTGGACAGCACTGTTTTAAATAATACACTAAAGCACTCTGAGGCAAATTGCAAAGTTCAAAAGTTTTTGAAACAGGAAAATGTTCCTGCCAGGAAATACAAACTGACCCATTTACTGTATCAAAGCAGGTCATTGAGTCAATTTGTTTTAATGTGTTCACCTGCTTTAAGCAATCACACGCATTCTGTTCTGCGAAAGAGTTCAAAGACTGAGCTCTAAAACACATCCAGATCATTAATCATCTATTAAATTTGCTAGCTGGAATTATTATTTTTTTTTGTAGCAAGCAGTAAGTATTGTTAGCACTGTTGGTAACTAAATCACCCCCTTTGTTTTTTCCATGCCTGACAAGCAATTTTAATTGTGGATACTTCATAACTTTTGTAGTGTTTCATTTTATATCCCTGTTTTTGAAAAATATATTTATATAGTATATGCTTTATTTCCTTATCCTTTATTTATTTCAAACTATATTAATATAGCTTCTGCTACTCTTTCTATAAAAGCAATTCTATAGACTCCACAATTTCTATTAAACATTGTTCATTCAAATAAATTCTTTTTACACCAGCTTGATCTCCAACTACATTAAATTTATTTAATTTATTTTTTTGCAAAATAAACCTGGCAAAGGCTCTGTGGGGGTGCTTCCACATGCAAGGCATACTTCACACTGCAATTATAGGAGGTTTTAGTGTCACTTTCACTTACTTATTTACTAACAGCAGATGCACTTGAGTAGCTGTTAAAATCACAGTATGAGGTATACAGAGGTAAATCACTTGTTAAGCAAATTCTACTTACTGCTCATTGTGACAGACAGGTAACTCAGAGGTTTAAGTTGGGTCTCTACAGCCATTTTTATTGTTGTCCCCACAAATACATCCATCCTTTTAAAGGATCATTAGGTAGATAAATAGTGTAACAATTGTGCATCACACATTCATACTGGAACACTGCAAATTAGTCAGGGCACACATTAGTTCAAGGCCCAGCATAGTTACATAGTTTTTGTTAAAGGTTATATTTATTTATTCCAACTTGAACATAAAGAAACAGTGCAGAAACAAGTTATCATATTTTATCATTAGTAATGAGCAAATCTGTCCCATTTTGGTTCGCCAAAAAATTTGCCAAAAAAACCCAACAGATTTCGTAAAACGACAAAGAAATCAACGCAACGTGTTTGTCGTGCGATTTTTTTTATTGCCCGCGTCTTTTTTTTTGTCGCCTGCGGCCATTTTGATGCGACTGCACCCTTTTTTGACACGACTGTGCCCATTTCGACGCAACTGCAACTTTTTTGACGCCAAATTTTCTCAGAAGTTTCGCGAAACAATGGCAATGTGGAAACAATGTGGAAATTCATTGCAAATCTATGCCTGCCGAAAAAATTCGCTCATCACTATTTATCATGTTAAGTATTGTCGTGGGATGAAGATGTGGCATATTCATACATCCATAGACCCCATATTTTCTCAAACTTGTCTGGGCATCCTTTACTCACATAAGTTAGCTTAAAGACAGGGAGGGCCCAGTTTATCAGAGATTTCCAACATTTTCAGGTGGGTGCTATAGGCGCTTTTCAGCACAATTTTTTTCCCAGCACAGAAATATAGGTACCTTGGGAAGATGCTTTGGTACCTACCAGTGACTATGTTCTCAACCAGTCCAAGGAGGCATGCCTCTGGGGACCTTTCTAACACCTTTTTAAGTTAAAACTACTAACTTGACATACAGTATATAATTCTATTTCAAGTTCAGTTTAACATAAATGTTCATTAATATTATTTTATTTTATTAATATTACACTATATGTTTTTAAAACCACAACTAAGTTCATTTCCACGAATGGCAGTCATTTATCAAAAATCCAAACTGAAAAAGCAGGAATGAAAAAAACCCTGAAAACTGTGACTTTTTCGAATTGTCACATGAAAACTGCAACATTTTTGCATTGTCTCAGAAAAGCCAGCATCAAAAAAAACCCCAAAACCTCTAAAAACGCAAAACAAAATAAGTTCTTCCAGTTGTAAATTGTTGCAGTTTTGTCGCAAAATAAATTTTTTTGCAACAAAATTCAACTGAAAAAATGAGCATTAGTAAATGTTCCCTTTAGTGTGATATTACAGCTGTAATGGGCCTGGCAGGCTCTTATATCTTGTAGTGTGTGCACTTAACTATAAACCATGAAGTCACAATATTATTAGTTAAGCATTATAGTATGATGAATACATTTTCCTTTCCTGAGTGTAAGATGCAAAGCACAATGGTGTTAGGAGTGAAATGCGAATATTTGGTTATGACAACAAGCTTACATCCTTTTTTTGCAGTATATCCATGTCAAACAGTTGGATCAGCATATAATATATAATGGCAGCTCCCCAAATGATGGTCTGAACAATCTGACCTACTGTACCCACTTGATAGAAGTAAAGTTACAATTATAGTTCCTTACAGAAAGCTTTAAAAAGTTAAAATGTAATGCGGACAATTTTTAAGGTTCATTATACTACACCAACACTTAAGGCTGGCTGTGAGGTGATATATAATTCAGTTTAGGATTATTATGTTATAATAGGTAAATATGTTATAATAGGTAATAGTTAAATATTTTTTCTATTTCTTCTCAAATGTCGTTGCACACTTCATTAAATTATCTGTGATCAATGAACAATGACCTTTTCTTTAGATAATAACCCACTTGATTCTGATGGACGTGGATGTATAAGCATTCTGTGACCTTCAGTCCTGAAGCTGAAATGAAATCATAAAACGCAGAGATACAGTATCTTGTAAAAGTATATTTTGTGTATATTTTTTTCAGTTATACTATGCTAACACATTTATGCATCATTTTGCAGAAATTGTTCATCATCCACTTATGCAGGGGATGCTGACACGCCTGTTAAAAAATCCTAACTGATGCAGAATTGCCATCCCCAGGGCCCTATCCTATGTCTTGGAGATGGCACATTGTTGACAAAATAACTTTATCATAGCAGCTTGATAATAAAGCCCTGACACTTCCCACTTCCCAATTGTAAGTCATTCTCAGTGGAAACATTCTGATTTACTGTCCTCAGTGGGAACTCTTTGCATGGCCCAAAAAGCTCAGCAAACAGCAGCTTCCATTGCACTCTGTAGCAGGAGTTTGTTTTGCTATCCTAGTATAGGAGATATTTGTTTTGATAAAAAATAGTTGGCTTGCAGGACCCCTACCATGGCTGACTGGGAAGTATAAATTAAATTTTAACCTTTCGGCCATGTTACAAAATTAACATCTACATCAAACAGATGAAATAATCAACTGTAAATTTTTACTCCAGGGCACCAGCACAATGAGAAAGACAGTAAATTTAATGACAAACACATGATACAAACCTATTACTAAGTGCCAATGCCAATAGGAAGTATGTAAGGATATGTTGGTTTATGCACAGTAGTGATGAGCGGAATTTTTTCATCAGGCATGGATTTGCGGCGATTTTCCGCCACCAAAAATGAATTGCCTAAAATTTGGTGCACATTAAAAATAATTTGGCCAAGCGAAATGGGACAGATTCGCTCATCACAGAACACAGATACACAGTATTACTTTCAATAGTGGGTACTTCAAAACTGTCAATAGGGGGCCATCTAAAAAAAATACATCAACTGCCAATGGAGCATGTCATTTCATTTTTCAGTAAGAGCGATGCATCTTTTTAATTTTTTTAAATCAAAACATACTAAATATTGAACAATTTATTTAGGTTTTGATATACAACATACACCACTTCTCTTTACATGTATTAGCGCCATGTTCCTTAAAATAATTTTAGATCTTTTTGTTAGAAGTTGCAGGGCTTTCACAAGACTGAGGGTAACTAGTAGTCATATAACATTATAGATTTTTTTCTAAAGTGGGCATATGGCTTGAGAGTACCTTCAAATCAATACTCAACAGCCAAAGAAGAAGAAGGAAATTGTACAGATGGGAAAACTCCATTTTGAAACAGAATTTTTTTTTTTTTTTTTACAAATAAATTTCAACCCAACACACACATTGCAGGCAGTGTGTGTGTGTGTGTTGGGTTGAAATTTATTTGTAAAAAAAAAATAAATTTATTTATTTTCCTTCAGAAAAAACTGCTAGGTTTTTGTTTTGATTATAATGTTATGGGTACAACAGGAAATTAAGAAATATATCACAACTCTCCCATAGCGGAAGAATGCATGCGTGCACTGAACAAAACATACTGAACCTGATATTTCTGTTGGCTTCTGAATAGTAACATGGGGTTGTGGGCTGAAGGTAGAACTTTAAGGATACCCCCCCACCCGTTTGCCCACCCCCTGAGTCTTCAACCACTAATAAGTCCCAAGGAACATGACTAATTCATTTACTCTGAAATAATGGCTGCAAAACAGTCAAAGCACGGTCTGTATAGGTTTAGAGCATGGGGTACATGCGACTCAATCCTTCAGGATGGGCCTTTGCTATATGGAAGTAACAAGTGGGTGTAGTACAACTACAACTCACTCTAGCTGTGTGCAGTGCAATTTAGCAAATAATGGACACCAGAAAGTTCTTGCAGTGAAACAATAGAACTGGGTTTATTGTCAGAGACAATTAAATCAAGATGCAGGGTTATTGCATATACTCACAATTCAGTTGTTATATGATAGTAGTACTCTCTGAGGACAACAAGAGAGGATGCACACCGGTTTATCCCACCTCTTTGGGAGACTGGGCAGGGTACATGCACCTGGTCAGCTCAACACCCCTATGGAAGCAGTCTGGATAGATACCTCAGGCCTCAGGTTGAATACCTCTAGCTTTAAGAGTCCTACAGCCAACTGTGGATCAGGGTTTAGGTACTGCCTGTCTCCTATGTCTTAACCGTGGCCCTATGCTGAGGCAACAGTGCCTGTATGGAAGGGTACTTCCAGCCACTTTCTTTGGTGGGGCCAAAAAATGCTCTTGCTTCCTTCCCTCTCTATCTTACTTTCCTAGAAAGTGCTCTACAAGAGTAACTATCTTACTGGTCCTGTTCATGGGGTCCCTGTCCCTGACTTCACTAGAGTAGGTGATGACTCTAGGGTAAATTATGGCTTTACTGGGGCCCTGTTGATCCCAGTGCAAAGAATAAACTAGATACATAGGTCTTTGCCCAGTAACAGCAGAAACTGAGGAAGTTGTAGGCTTTAAAGCAATAGGGGCATGTTAACCCTATGGGTCCCTACATTATGATATATGTGTCGTTACAGGCTGAAATGCAATGTTCTGTCAAGCAACACCTGAACTTCTGCTCAATGTAAGCATTTCACAGGTTCTAAAACAATCTAAAACCCATTTGGCTCACTAATTGTGGCCATAATGATGGACATACTTTTACTTTATAAATCATAATCTTTCTGTCTTGCAACATAAGCTGAAAAACAAAGGAAGCATTTTGTCTTTCCAACAATATCTTTGATGAATTGGTGCTGTCTTTATATTAAGGGACTCTCTCTGTTTTATGAGTTTATTGTAATGAACCTTTTTGCTGGAAATGAAAGAAGTTGCTTATTATCCATTATTTCAGTAAGAGCAAATAACTACTTAGCAAACTTAGCATGCAACCTTAATATTTTTTCCAACTCACTGAAACAAAATGTAAGAATTCAATAAGCACTAAATTGATAAATAAAAAGTAAGGCTTTTAAAGCATAAAATTCTTATAAGATTAATAAAAAATAATAAAATCCATTTGAAGTAAGCATTTTTCATGTATATGTATTTTTAACCTGCTCTAGGTTCATAAAGCAAGCCTTCACAGACAAAGGCTTGCAATTAAAGACATTTCAACTCAAACTGGTATGTCTTTCTTCTATGCAGGTAATGCCTGTGTGCCCTGAAGGCAAAATATAATTTTCGATTGTATGCAGGCAGTTTCCTCTTGCAGTGTAAATTATGTGCCTATGACATTTTCATTGATTTCTTTAAAAATTCTGAATTTTTACTTATTGTATGAACCACTTGTTCTCAACACTGGCTATGAATACTTCTTGAATTTCTTTTACAGGTACAATACAAGATTGGCTTAGATTTTATATATTGTTGCATAAGTATCATCAACAGCTTCTAGTCTGTTCACAAATCAGCAAGTAGTCTGACAGCAGGGAACAGATGAGACGAGGACACTTTGATTTTTATATAATAGCTAATACATAATAGTATTTGCGAGTGTGTTTATACTCTTTCTTGCACAGGTCATTAAATAATAGATTGCCTGATAAACAGAATACCAGGTAAATAACCTCATTTTACCACATGGCAATAGAGTATGTCTAAGCTTCAGGTGGAGAAAAATTAGTGTTTAGTTGGAAAAGAAGATATGCCCTCTAGGCATATATAGTTTATCATGTAATCATTTATTTTGCTTACAGTCATTTATTTGTAAAAAAAAAAAAAAAAACATTCAACAGATTATCACTGGTTACTAGTCAGCTGACGAAAGTCCCTGTGGGGGACTGAAATGTTGAGGTCTGTAATGTTCCTTTTTCATATTTTGTAATAAAATTTATCTTTTTTCAAATATTTTAAATCCTGTGAGTGCTGACACTTTTTTGTCTTATTATATATATATATATATAATAAACTAAAAAATAAAGAACCATGATGTAAGAAAAAAAAGAAGGTAAGAACTGAGCAAAGGGAAACTGGGGGATATGTGAGTTACAGAAAGCAGGAATGATGACATATATAAAGTAAGTGAAATACAATGATCAGTTGTGTAGCAAAAAGAGTAAAGTAAGAGACATGCTTTTATGCGATATTGAACAATTTTCATTGCCTTAATGACTTCCTTTGTAATGAATCAAGCTTTAGGCAATATCCCTGTCCTTGATCTTGAGTCAGTTGCTCTGTCCCTGATTTTGTCCTTGCCTGTGTCCAGCATTTTTCCTGGTGCTGATGTTGACATTTTATTCAGCCTTCCTTTTGCCCCTGACTCTGGCCTGACTATTGTACTTTGCCACCTGCCCCTGATCTTTTGCCTGTACTGGACTTGTATTCTCCAATATCTTTGCTTCTGGGTCACATTGTTCACCTGTGCCCAAAATTTAGGGATGCACCAAATATAGGATTCGGTTCTGGGTTTGGCCAAGGTTCTGCCTTTTATAACAGGATTTGGCTGAAATCATGCCTCTGGTCAAACCGAATCTGAATCCTTAATATCATGTGACTATATGTCACAGTAACCTGTTGGGAATGCTATACAAGAGAGGTACAATGTGAAGGCACTTGCCCCACGAATTTATGGCTTATGTGTCAGTATTTCCATCAATGTAAACCAAGCATGCGTAGTAAATATGAATTCAACCCAAGTTAATTTATACTAAGTGCAGGAAGGTAGTTTTGCTTAGCTTTAAAGAATACACTAAGGAAAGATATGTTTTGTTTCTAATTAGAACCCAAGAGAGTGTTTTGTTTACCAAGGATTTTCAGGCAAAAATGTGAAAAATAGATTTTAATCATTAGACAAAGAAAGAGTAAGGTAAGTAAGATCTTACTGTTAAAACACCACCTAACCTCTCTTATCTTTCATTTGAAATGTCAATAACATTCATCCATACTTTTAATTGGCCTTGTAAAGGCATAGTTCATGTCAAGATGTCATGCTGATAAAGAATCCAGCTTCAAAACTTTCATGTTACCAGTGATATAATCTGAATTTCCAAAATACATCTGAAGCAGTTGAACTAATTTTCACTATAAACAAGGTACTTTTGAAGTCTAAAAATGAAAAAAAAAATACCAATATATATTTCAAAGTACTGCTGCATGACTTTATAAAGCAAAAGACATTTACAGTATGTAGATTATGATCATCGTTCGTTCACTTTATTCCATAACTATTGCTTATAACCTTAGCTGAAGTTGCTAAGGACCTTAAATAATAGGATTCATTTCAGACAGAAATACTGTTGTTGTTTTACAATTAATTACTATGTAACTTATCATCATTATCAAAATGAATATGACTTTTGCAGTGTTTGTTACCTATTTTGCTTTTAGTAAAAGGAAATGAAACTATAAGTGCAAATGGGATCAGCTGTCCAGCATAATTTAGTGGTAGAAAAGCATCTCTCAAAGGTATAATGTCAAAAAAATGTTAAATTTAGAGTGTTCAATAATGATGGTGAATATGACTTGCAGGTCAATAGCTCTCACTGTAACAATAGTTCTCTACCTAGGGAACTAATTTGAATTCTATTGTGAGATGCTGATTGCTTTATTATCCTCTGGTATGCCATCTTTCTTTGTAGCATTCTTGACTACTGAAAAGTGATTTAAGTCTGATGTGAGGATAAGGCCTATATACACATTTCAAATTATATCACATTAATAAAAGTCTACATTTATAAGAAATAATATTTAATGCAACATTCATTTAAAATGTATTTAAAATGGTTTTAAATTGTATCAGTATCAGTGCAGATGTGTTTTAGAGAATAACACCATTGACTTATTTCCAACAAAAGTCTTATTTTAGGCACAGGTGAATACCGCACAGAACAGTAAATTAAATCTACTGGAATGAAAGGTAAGCAAAACATACCTAGTTTAAGCCCAGTTTAGTATTTTAACATAATCACAAAGGCAATTAACCTTCTCAGCCAGAGTAGAAAAAAGTCAGATTACGGCATTGAGCATTAGCCTACAATTTCATGCCTCCTTCATTACAATGACAAATAGTAGTGTGAGTACCATCCTAATATTTTGAACACGCTCTTGTGTTAACTGATTTAATCCAGTAAATCATTAACTAATTTATTATTCCTCATAGAAGGAGAACAATGTGCTATAAAGATTTTGCAGATGAGCAAAGAGTATAAAACAGAGCAATTTTCAGAAAGACATACTGTGGGGAAAAAATACCAAAACTAAAGCAAGGCTACGATTATTTATAAAAAGGAAGAGCCCAGCAGCCCAGCTCCAGTGTAGCTTATGTGGGGAGTGGGATTTATATGCAAGAATAAGGGAAGCAGACCCTGTGGTCTAGGCCTCCATGCCCCGGGCCCCTGCTATTCTTAGGCCACTGCTTAAAGCCATCTGTACTCTCACATGTAAGGTTCCAAAGATGTTATGAACAGTAAATCAAAATATACAATTATATAAAACAAAGGCATGTAATTTGTTCATTAATTAATAATACAGTGCGCAGTCCTGACGTTATCTGCTGGGGTATGGTTGGGACCGAATTTTTTAGGAAAGGGAAACTGGGGAATACCAGCAGTGGGGTGGGTCAGTACATTTTTGTTAAATGCAAAGAAAAATGCAATGTTAATTGTACATATCATAATCTAAACTTAATAGAAACATAGACATTATCATTGTTTCAAAGTGAAAACAATAATTGTATACACAGGAGAAGAGCACTTCAGCTAATCTATGCTAGGGATATGGTTTGGCAGAGACTGTTTTTGATGTTACTTATATTGAGTGAATTGATGGTCTAGGTACTTAATGTTGCTTTTCCAAGTATTGTAGCAAGGGGTGCCAGTGTATCCAGTGATTCTGTATTGCTTTTTGGGATTCAGCATGTGTTTCCTTAAATTTTCAGATCTCTTCCATTTCCTTTATCAATTCAGCGAGTGTAGGGGGAGTCATAGTTTTCCATCTGCGTGGGATCAGTGTTTTCGTTGCGTTGAGAGAATATTGTGCAAGAGATTTCTTATATGCTGAAAGAGGAATATTGTTGTGATGCAAGGGTACAGTGGCTGGAGTTTTTTCTGTCTAGCTGTTGATGGTTCGAGCAGATCCCCATTCTCTCAGTCCAGAACTTCTGTATTGTGAGGCACTCCTATAGGATATGTATCAATGTTCCTAAGGCCTGGTTGCACCGGCAACATTGATAATTAATATTTTCTTTACACAATTATTCGTAGTGTAACAATAGTTGTTAATCAATTACTCACAAATAGTTCCTATAGCAATGCTTGCTCAGATTAGGTACCAATGATGGTCTGCAGATTAGTCTCACTCAATAGTGAGTCAAGCTTTAAATGTTTAGAGTAGAGATTAAATTTAGTGTTACATGATACAAAGTGCCCTTTTTCTTAAAAAAAAAAACAAAAAACAAAACAAGAAAAAACCTAGCAATAATTCTGCAGAATAAATCCCATTTCTGTATTCCCAAATAAGTATGGCATGCATTCTGAAAAATAAGCAGATTTTTTTTTTTTTTTTATAATTTCTTTTATTGTGCAGGTATATCAGAAAAAATAGACATTGTTAAAGTACTGTTACAGTTCACAGTTGCATTATTGTTATACATTTCTTTTCTTAAAATTTTCCTTTAACAGTTATTTGTACTCTTTTTCTAGAGAGAGAAAAAGGGGAAAGGAACGCCTCGGGATCCGCCTTGTGGGATCCAGGTAAGAGAGATGCGGAAAGTAGGAGGGTGGTGTAGTAGTGGGAGGGGAAACAGGGAAAAAGTAAACATTTAACTCAGTAAACTATATTATTACAAGATTTATACAGTTTCTATGTCGTCACCAGGTTTGTCATTTTGCTAGTGGTTGTTAGAAGGAGAAAGAAAAAGGGGATTAGTATCACTGTTCTTTCAAGAGGGGGGATACCTAAAGGGAAAAACCATTTTGGAAAAGGCCTCATGTTTGTTTTAGCTTACAGTTGTGGGACTGCCGTCAGATGCTTTTTGGTTGTTATTTTTGTCTTTATAAGTGGTCCATGGACCCCAGGTTGTTTCATGTTGGTCAAGCTTATTTTCTTTTGTAGCTGCCATTTTTTCCATTGTCGCTCTCTTGTTTAGTCCTTGGGTAATCTGGTTTATGCTAAGAGGGCCCCCAGTTTTCCAATGTTTTGCTATGTGCAGTGTGGTTGTGTTGAATATTTGAAATAGTAAAAATAAGCAGATTTTTTGGGTGAATTTTCTCTTCACACTCAGGAGTCAAAGTATCAGTCTGCATTTCTTAGTGTTAGTATTGATTGAAGTAAATAATGTTTTCTCTGTTTCCTCTGTCTAAAAACTGAAACTATTAATGGCTCAAGAGGAGTGTCACAAGTATTGCATGTTTTTCAGACATCCACTTGAAAGGCCATCACATGTTTGGTTCTAGCATCAGGATGACAGCTTAAATGTTAAAAGAGATGTCAGCAAAAGATACTGTTGTAATGTTATAGTAAGGGGCAAATGACTCTCTAGAGGTTGAAATTTCCACAGAAAGTACATAAAAGAAATGTTAATGTTCATCTATCTTTAAATCACACTGTTAGCTCTTTTAACATTCAGTAGTTTATATTCAAATCCATGCTTGAAATCTAATAACATTGGTTGCTATGAGACTCCAGGACAGAAATTTTAATAAAATCTTGACTTAGCAGTGTCATCCTACAAATATGTACTGAATTATACAAAAGGTTGAATACATTTTTGTCAGATATCTGCAAGTGGGTGTTCTAACCAATAGTTCTTTAGTAAACATTAGTCTATTTTATTTGGTAATGGGATTTTTTTCAATAT
Source organism: Xenopus tropicalis (assembly GCF_000004195.4). NCBI lineage: Eukaryota > Metazoa > Chordata > Amphibia > Anura > Pipidae > Xenopus > Xenopus tropicalis. Next base: position 92,069,886 of record NC_030684.2, read on the forward strand.
CAGCTTTTGTTTGTATATTTGTTTTAGTGGAATACAAATATTATCTATAACAGATGTGCTTCTCATTATATGCTGACAATATATTTTCATTTCCTCAGGCAAAAAAATTATCTTTGGGATTAATTTACAGGTAACATTTTTCAGAAACAGCTATAATGGGTGGGGGCTATAAAAAGGTGTCATTCATAATGTACTGTAACCTATTCCAGATTAGGACCAGTAGTGTCACCAGGCTTTATCAATTCAGTTATGTCACTAAAATGTTGTAAAACAATTGTATAGCATTTGTCATCCTTTTTTCTATGTAGTAATTTCATTCTCTGGTGTGGCTGGGTAGGGGGACAAAAATTGTACTGTATGATTAAAACAACATGTAACTCACCAGCAATGTCAGCATGTTTGGCTTTCAGCCCAGCTGTCTAAGCCAAGTAAAACTTGCTATTGTTCTATAAACCATAAATGTAATGTTGTATCCAAGTGTAATGGGTTTGTTTGCTACTCAGATTTAGTTCTCCTAAAGGAGAACCTTTTTCCACTAATGAAGGAGACCAGAGACCAACATTCCTCCTATTAATGCCTACTCTAATGGAACTATCATCCTCGTTGGATCTGTGCAATCTGGGGAAACAATAACATCAAGGACTGCAGTATACCAGCCAATCTGTGGCCTGGCTGCACATGTGGGACACTAGATAAAGCCTGCCAATTGGTGGAGATAACTTATGTCTTAAAATCGTACCAACATCTTTTCAGCTGTTTTCTGAATAAGGTTACTAGAAAATGATACCCTGACCTCCAGGTCCTCTTACCTTATAAATATACCATGTTATGGTAACGGGTCAGGAAGGCCTGTTAACATTAAGCTCTCGTCTTACTTTCAAATTTAACGTCAGCTTTTACTGACATATTTTGCATATGAAGATTATCACAAGTGGTGACAAAGGGCATGTTTCATAAACTGTTAGAAAGGCAAATGTAAGTACTGCTGTCAGGAAGCATACCTATGGATTGTGATTCCTAAGTGGCAGCAATAAAGCTTAACCTGCAGGTGGCGGGGGGGCTTAAAAAGAGAATGGAGAGCATATTGCTGCTCATTACTACCATATTGTGTAAAAATAGATGTCCGCTTCTATGACTTTCATCGAAAATCCTTCACTGTTAACAGCGACTGCAGCTCATGCTTGTCTCAAGGGAAGAAAAATGTGAGTCCTCATGATCAAGACTGAAAGCATGTAGGTACATGAATGCTTGAAGCTTTCTAGCAGCAACATTCTGTAAATTGGCTCCTATTTAAAAAAAAAAAAAAAAAAGCAAGGCAATTTTAATGTCATTTTTAAAGTATTAATATTTTGCTATTAAATTTCAAAGAGCATGCATATCTTAGTGTAGCAACTGTCTAAAATGAAGAGGTTTATTTTGTATTTCCATCTATCTGCTGCTGAGGCAGAAGGTATTAGGGTATACATTATAACTCAACCTCTTTTTGCCGTGTTATATACAGTATATCAAAAATGACACAAATGCATGTGTATTGCTGCCAAGTAGAGATTCATTCCAGTACCCTGCAAGCAAAACTCATTGACACAATAAAAGCAACAGATTTGGTTAAATTGTTTGTACAAACATGCATGCATAAGGTATTTACTACTGCAAAGGCAACAGTAAATGGCAAAATCCAAGATTCCCTATTTTGCTGCTGCTGCTGCTAAAGATTTTTAAAAGGTAAATTGTATACAGTTAGATAACATGGTTCAGACTAAGCAAAGTCAGACATTAGTAATATGAGTAGCTAGTGATAGGCGAAATGTTTTGGCAGGCATGGATTTGCGGCGAATTTCCGCGTTTCGCCATTGGCGGATTGTTTCGCGAAACGGATGGAAAAATTTGCTGCACGTCCAAAAATTGTCGCCTGTGTCAAAAGAATAGTCGGGTGTCAAAAGAATAGCTGTACAACAAAAGAATAGCCGCGGGCATCAATTTTTTTTTTGACACGTGTCATTTTCGCCGTTTCGAGAATTTTTCACCGTTTCACGACTCTTTTGAAAGATTCACAAATTTTTCGGCGAACCAAAACGGGACAGATTCGCTCATCACTATGGGGCCCATTTACTTACTCACGAACGGGCCAAATGCGTCCAATTGCGTTTTTTTCGTAATGATCGGTATTTTGCGATTTTTTCAGAAAATTATCGCGACTTTTTCGTTACAATACGATTTTTGCAGAAAAACGCGAGTTTTTCGTAGCCATTCCGAAAGTTGCGATTTTTTCGTAGCGTTAAAACTTGCGCAAAAAGTTGCGATTTTTTCGTAGTGTTAAAACTTGCGCAAAACGTTGCGCCTTTTAAGTTTTAACGCTACGAAAAAATCGCAACTTTTGGAATGGCTACGAAAAACTCGCGTTTTTCCGCGCAAATCGTATTGATAACGAAAAAGTCGCGATAATTTCCGAAAAGTTGTAAAGGCGCTGAAAAAATCGCAATAATACGAAAAAGTCGCAAAATGTTTGTTTTCCAATCGGAATTTTTCCAATTCGGTCGGAATTCATGTCTTAGTAAATCAGCCCCTATGAGTAGCTAATGCACCTCTGACATCATTTATAAATTATAAGTAAAGTATGACTGGGGCAGCAAAGGCCCATCGGGTCTGTGACTTGATGGACCCCTTTACAATTTCCAGGACCCCACTCCCGTCCTACGCCCCCTGTACCCTTAGTGAGCAAGCGCCCGAGTGCCTAAACGAATATGTTTTTCCATCTTAGTCCAAAATTTTAATGGGGATGCGCAGGCTGGGTTGGCAGGGGCCCATGAGGGCCGGGTCCCAGTGTGCTGCTATTCCAGTCCAACCCTGACTATAAGAAGAAAATGTCAAGCCTATATACAATACTATTATAAAACATAAGGGCTCATTTACCATGGTCAGTATGCAGAACTGCATAATGCAACAGTATTTTGCTTCATTCTGGTACTGGTAAGGTGTTTTTGTGCTTTGCACCTTGTAAACTCATAAATGAACCCTTTAATCTTTTTGCAGATTTACAATTTTGCTCAGAAAATCTCAAAGCTCCCCATCTATTTCTAGCCATGGCAGCAGATGGGCTCTTATGCTATGATTAACATTGAAGGAAACCGCCTGCTGAATTGTTCCATTGACGTTGTCCAATGTCAGTCACAGTGTAATTCTATTTGGTGCATATATTAGCTTGCTATTTTCTCCTTACATTTACTAAATGCTGTCAAAGTTGTTTATAAGTAACATTGACATGTTCCAATCAATGACAGGAATCTTGTCAACATCACTAACAAAGATTCAGGATAGTACTTCAAAAAATACTTACTACACATATTCCTGAGCCCAGCATAAGAATGACTGCCGGATCCAGCTATCCTTAGGCATTAAGGGTGTCAGTTAACATTGCCATTTATTTGTTTGTGATGCTGACACAATTTTACAGAATTGTTTAGCATCCAGTTAGTTATTGTGCACAAGTGTTTGGCAGTGACACTTGCAGTGCCTAAAATAGCATGGGTGAACCCTTGTGCCTACCAGCCCAGGGAATAAGTGCAGGCGTACTGTGACCAAATGCATGTTGCAGTTGCAGCAGCTGCAGATACCCCTCTTCTGTTCTACAAGGGTTACATGGTTTATGTTACTGAGGGAGAGTTTCTTAATGAATTGTTGGGGATGAATATAAAAATCAAATTTCAGTACGTTGGGGTGTTGACACATATAAGAAGAGATGCTTCTTATGTACAACATTGTTAACATAGCTAAGTAATTATATTAATACAGGTATGGGACCTGTTATCCAGAAAGTTCAGGACCTGGGGTTTTCCGGAAAAGGCATCTTTCTGTAATTTGGATCTCCATAACTTAAGTCTGATAAAAAATCTTTTAAATATTAAATTAACCTAACAGGCTTGTTTTGCCTCCAATAAGGATTACTTATATCTTAGTTAGAATCAAGTACAAGGTTCTGTTTTATTCTTACAGAGTAAAAATAAGTCATTTTTAAAAATTTTAATTATTTGCTTATAATGGCATCTATGGCAGATGGCCTTTCCATAATTTAGAACTTTCTGGAAAACGGGTTTATGGATAAGGGATCCCATACCTGTATGAGATTTATATTTGTAAGGGAGCTATTGAACTGGTTATGCACATTTAATTTTTACCACATGAATCTTTATAGCTAATGAATATATTTACATGCAGATTAAGAGGCTGATTTATCAATACTCAGATTCAATTTTTTACTGCTTAAAGTCATGAATTTGAAATAGGGATTGCAAAACTTACGTTAAATATTTATTAAGCGCAGAAAATTCCAAAAAATTGTATAATTGTAAAATATATAAGTTTGACATCTAAAAACTTATGGGCCCGATTCACTAAAGTCTGAAAAATCAAGTGCTAGTTTTAGCATGCATTAAAAATATTATCACTTCTAATATTTGGAGAATTAGCGATCGATTCACAAAAAAGACACTTGTCTGAATTAAGAAGCGATGTTATTGTCGTTATTTATGTTGCGATTACATATTTTTAAGCTATAAAGCATGCAATATATTTATGTGTTATTTTGTAGCACACGATATTATCACATATTACCCACGTTACCGTTACTTTCTGAAAACTACCTTTCTGAAAATAACCATTTCCCTGAAAACTCGAGGATGCATCACTCTAGGACAAACACATACAGTACTTGATTCTCTTCTTCAAATTCCAGAAAAAATCTTGTCTTCACACACTCTCGCGAACCGCAATGTTGTTTAGTAACACCCACTCCTAGGGGGTGTTAATATTTACAAAAATTTTCGTAATATTTCATGCTTTTAACGCTTAAAATATGTCTGAGAATTATGCGTTGGTATTATTTCTATTAGATAATTATTGCAATGTGATGGACATAATGCTTTGCGATAGTTGAGATCTTTGCACATGCGATATGAGTAGTAACGCATGCAAAATTACTTTGATGAATCGTTAGTTAATGAACACTTTTTAAGGCATAAAACTAGGGGGCACATTTACTAACCCACGAATCCGAATCCGAATTGGAAAAATTCCGATTGGAAAACAAACATTTTGCGACTTTTTCGTATTTTTTGCGATTTTTTTCTGCGCCTTTACGACTTTTTGGAAATTGTCGCGACTTTTTCGTTACCAATACGATTTGCGCGAAAAAACGCGAGTTTTTCATAGCCATTACGATTCGCTCGTATCTTGTCGCGACTTTTTCGTATTGAGCGCCGTAAGCGGCGGGCGAAACTTTCAGACTTAGCATGATTTTGGAAACCTCCCATAGGACTCAATGGCACCCTGCAGCTCCAACCTGGCCCAGGAAAAGTCACCATACTGAAGCTTGAATTAATCCGAATGTTTTGTGCTCGGCAAGTTTTAACGCTACGAAAAAATCGCCAGATTTTGCGCAACTTTCGGAATGGCTACGAAAAATTCGCAACAATTTTACGAAAAATCGCAAAATACCGATCATTACGAAAAAAACGCAATCGGACGTATTCAGCAAGTAAATGTGCCCCTATGTGTTGTCAAGTTTTTTAGATTTCTTAAATAAATAAACAAACATTTGAGTATGGTAAAATTTTAACTTTATTCAAATTAAAAATACTGTAATAATTCATTAATTTGTATTTTTATAAATAGGCCTCTCTGACTCTGTTTAGCACCTTAGTGCATTTATTTTATGCATGTTTATTACATTTATGTGGTGAACAGTTCAAAACTTGGGCAGGTTCTATGAGTAAGCTCAAGCTCAAGAGCTTTACTTTTGTGGATGAGTTTAACCTACTAAGGACAAGATGAATTCAATTCCAAATTTCCCTTTAGACTGATTATTATTATTATTATTATTATCACATATGCATTTATTAACTCTTTGTCTCATTATTATATTAACCTATATTTAAATAATGATGTGGTAAAACTTATTACTCAACTCAGCATGTGAGATCTCCTTTTAAAAAGTAACAAATAAATAGCATTACATTGAATTTACATAAATTATAGATGTTTCAACTAAATGATGCATATACAGTATTTTAAATGAAAAAAGGTTAATTAAAGTTTGAAGACTTTTAAAAGAAGAAATTAAAGCTCTTTAAAAAAGGACTGCGAACAAGTTACATGGTACATGGTAGCTCTAGTAGGTAATATACCAGAGGTACAGTGGCCATAAACAAGTTAACTCTTCTGGCACAATAAATTAAATATGATTGATCTGTCCCTTAGCAATAAATTATTCTATCATTGGTCTGCACAACATACTTGTTACTGGGAAGGGGGGGGAATCCCTTGAATGTAGTAAGTAATGGAGCAGGGTACGGTAAGAACAAAATATGTAACCCCCACACAGGGAAAATGGTCATGTCCTCTTTGAGCAATGCTACTGTTTAGGATAACTGTCTAAAACATGACCGTCACTGATATTTTAGCTTAGTGGTATTAACTTTAATCCATTTGTGTTCCCTCTTATTATTTTAAAAAGAAAATAAAAAAAAGTGGTATCCATCTGTATATGCCAGATATTTCAGTAAAGAAAAAAAAAAGGTGAACTGTCACCCTAAGAAATAATTCCAAATTATTTTCTCTTGTGCTAGTCAGACAAAATGAACTTTACTTACACTATTTAAATGATATACATTTTGTTTCCTTCAGTTCTGGAATTCACAATCACAGCAACCATTTTGTGGACACTGTTATTAGGACAAGCGTTGAATCATTTCAAAATATTGTTACACCAAAATAAGGGAGCTGATGCCCATGCACAGACTACACAATTATAGGTGGACAGGAGGGAGAGGGAATGTGAGGAGGGCAGAGACATCTAGAAAGAGCAGAATGGAAAGTTAAAGTAATTTCCTGCTCTGCTTCACCAGACAATATATGATTGGCAGCTGATTTTTAAATACCTTTAAAACAGATATGGGTGTTTTAATTGATAAAATAATTTGGGTGTTATGTTTAATTTGAAAAATACTTTTATGATAAAGCTTTTTGTATCTGGGTGACAGGTCCACTTTAAACTGTGATTTATGCGGTTTCTTGATGTATTTCAAGGTTTTAGCAACCATCTTAAATGTAAATTGCATGAGCTTACACATGTCATAGAAGATAAAGTATAGATTGTTATTCTAAGACAGTTACTGGAGTAAGAAACAATAATTCTGCAGAAATGTAAATATTAAGTGTGTTTGGTAGGGGTTTAGAATGGCAGAGACAGATATAGAACGTTGTATATTATTGTTTGTTAAAGAAATAATAATAAGCATAATGTGTATAACTTTGGAGCATAAGTGTTTAAATATATAATAAAAATAATAAGGATTTGATTATTATTCTTAGCTGGAAATGGAACAGATTTTACCGACAGATTCGTTGCACTTGGCTCAAAGCTCAAACTCATTTATCAAATTCCAAACTGTATAGTAACCTTCAGCACTCGGAGGATTTCTGAACTCACACATATTCTTTTGCAGCAGTGAACGGCTATATTTCATTATCTGGATTGCTTGCCATCTTTTTTCATACACATTGTTCGCATTTCAAAGCAAAGAAAACCACACTGTGTGGCTGTTGCTGAAAGCAGACCATGAAACTTCAGACATGCTCAGTATTTGTAGGTTTCCTATTAAACATAGCTCATGTGGTCAGTTCAATGAAAAACAAATTTATATGCTCCTGTCTTCCTAGGAAGAGCAGTTTGAGGGATTATTTCATGCATTGTTCAGAAATTGAATATATAAAAAACACCTTTGTGCAATACAATGCATTATAGATAAGCAATGGTCTAAAGGTACTGTTTAAAGCCAAAGTGAAACCAGCTAGAGCTAAATGCTGTACCAGGACAGAAAAAAATCTAGTTTATGTACTGTATAATGTGCCAGTTTCAGTAATTTATGGTGATATTAGAAGTCACAGAGGAGTTCCATCACCACGTAAAAATACAAAGCCATTGGCAGAGTACTTTTATACAGGTCATTGAAGTCCAAGGTGACTGTTAATAATATAGTTACAGTTAAGGGTACATTATGCACCATCCTTCATTTTTTATTTTAGACTACACAGTAATCCTGGAACGATCGAATAAAAAAATATTGTTCTTTCATAGAATTTGCCTACTAACTCAATGTCTTCTTTTCTTAATACATTTAAGTTTATATATAGTATTATTTGGAAAATGAAATTAATCATAGGTAAGCTCCTATATCAAAATTTGTATTAGTGAATTTTAGAGGTTTGTTTTTAACTTAGAATCAACTCAAAATTTTACCAAATTCAAATGTTTTGCTTATTTAAAAATTTAAAATCTAAACTCTAACTCGAATAAAACCATGAAAAAAACCCTCAAATATATTAAATTCATATTCTACTCATTTTCAATGGGTCTACGAATTCTCAAGTACCCTAACCCTTAGTTTTCTACTAGAAGGTTAGTGCTTGGTAATTATATGTATAAAACACACTGACATTTTATAGTTGATTTGATTTTAATTGCAACTCACAACCCAATGCACACCCTTATCTGTATCCACACATAATACCTACCCACAAAACATTTCATATTGTGCAGTCACTTTTACTTCCATGATAGATGAGATTACCCCAATAAGCAACCTAGATATTCAACAGTCTATAGCTTTTTTCTTATTCTAAATGTTATTTGATTCTTTATGCAACTGATAACCCCAAGTGCATTGTATGTACATTTAGAAGGCTGGTTGAAGTTTTCCTTTGCACTTGTTTGCATACACAAGTGGCTTGAACTCTTTATACTTTAATCAGTAATGAGTATTAAATTGGGTTAGTGTAAGGGCCAGAGCCAAGTCCGAATTTGGAATAAGAAAATGTATGAGTGAAAAAATTGGTTTAAATTCGAAAATTTCTGATGTGCGTTGATTGCGCGAAAAATCGTATTGTGGTCGTACAAAAATATCATGGTATGATCCAAAAGTTACGAAACTTTCTGACTTTGATCCTTCAGTTCATGATTTTGGAAGCCTCCCATAGGGCTCAATGGCACTCTGTAGCTCCAACCTGGCCCAAGGAAAGCCTCCCATAGGGCTCAATGGCACTCTGACGCTCCAACCTGGCCAAAGGAAAGTCACGATACTGAAGCTTGAATGAATAACGAATCTTTCGTACTCATTGCAATAAATACAATTTTGTCGCACAAATTGATGCAAAGCACAAAAAAGCCACGGAAATTAACAAAAAAATTTTATAAAATACGCAAAATTCTATAAATTAGAAAAAAATATATATTTTTTTTTTGTAATCGTACGCATTTGGACTTTGATAAATGTTCCCCATAGCCTTTATAATTTATGAAGGTGTGAACATAATTATTTTGGGTAGAAGTTAATGCTTCTACCATTCATTTAAAGGAGAATGCAAGTCAAAATTTAAAAAGCATACTGCCCAATAGTCCTCCTATTGTTTAGTAAAAACGCCACACTTTCGGCTCACCTAATCAAATATTTGTTCAGTCACACTTACTTCACATTTTCTAGAACAGGCTGCCATCTCTAAAAAGGTATTCTCCCTTCCTTTCCCTCCTTGCTTCATACTGCACATGTGTTTCATTCCCTCCCCTCTGCCAGATCTGCTTCTGATTGGCTTGTGGGCATGTGTAGCTCAGAACAGCAGACAGGATCAAGTTACGCACATGCTCAGAGAATAGGAAGGCTGCCGCTGGCACCTACAGGAAGGGAAGAGAGATTTCAGTGATGTCACTGTAGTCTTCACACTGCTGTAGGCTGCCAGCACCATATCTCAGAGAAGCAAGCAGGGATCTGGGAATTTAGATATGCAGTAAGTACTTAAAAAGAATGCCTTTAGACGTACTTTTAATTTATATTAACCTTTCATTGTCCTTTAAGTATGTGAGCTTCATAATTATTTTTTCTTTTACAACTTACATAGATTTTAACGTGCTGGTAAGAAAAAAAAATCTTGAGGGAATATGCTAGCAATTTTGATATCTTGGGTATTAGGTGTGATTTGGTAGAAGTGACATGACAAGGGGACTCCTCAAATGACCCTTCGCTTGAGCTATCCCACTAAACCCCCATTGTTACATACCTTAATGAAACACCAGGAGTAATGGGGTAAAATTACCACAAATGATTTCCTTTTTTTCTGTATTAATAAAACAATACCTTGTACCAACTAATGTAAAGCTAATGTAAAATGCCTTATTGAAAGCAAAACAATCCTATTTTTTTAATGTTAAAATTATTTTATAGTATTTATAGTATTTATAGTATTTTATAGTATTTTTAAGGTATGGAGATCCAGGTATGGTAGCACACCTGTGCTACCATATTATAATCAATGTTTTTAATACTGGGTATATATTTGCATATGTACAACCACATATAAGTGAATCAAGGCCTCATTTTTTTATGCCTACCTCTAAACTCCCTCGGAATATGCCTTCCACTTATCTCGGTGTCAACTTGAGCAAACCTGTCCTGTTTTGCTTTACTGAAAAATTTGGGAAAATTTGAAAAGATTTGTGAAACGGCAAAAATTGCGTGAATCACATAAAAAGGATACGTGTAACAATTTTTTTTGACCCGCACAAATTTTTCTGCAAAACAATCCGCCAATGGTGAAACGCGGAAATTTGCCATGAAACAATGCCTGCCGAAAAATTTCACTCATCACTAGTGCCAACCTTTCTTTTATGCAATGGTGTTATTCTATCCTGCTTTTGCTTAAAAATATGGTCATTAGATTTCACAGCTTTCACTCTGATTTGTTTTTGACAATAGTTCAATTCTATAGGTTACAGAAATTGTTTTTAAGTATTCATCGATATACCTCCATCACAGAAATGGGTGTGATATTGAAGGGCATAAGCATCAAGTAAAATAGATATTAATTTGTATATATGCTGATTAAAGGACATCTTACAATATGTAGTCACTTCTACTCCAGGTTTCACACCAAGAAGAGACAGTAAGCAAAGTTGTTCTCTGGACTCTGTAATGACCATGTAGAAGCAATGACCCAGAATACTGCCTTGTTCAATTAAGAATTGAAAAAGTGTAATGAAGTGAGAAAATGTTTGTACTGTAATTATCACTATTGTCTCTTAGCTAGGTTTGACCCTGAAATTTTATAGATCTGCTACTTTCCTATTGACACTGTAGATTAATGAAGCATTTAATATAACTAAAGGTTAAAGAATACTGGGACTTAAAGTGCAATGGAGGACCAAGAATTAGAAATTTCATTGCTGTACATGTCTTTCCTAAAATTCCCTTATAGTAATTGTGGCTAACAGAATAAAATTCAGTGGGTTCTAGTCAACTAGGGCTGAAGTGAATATGAAAGAGTATATACTTAAATATGCTCCTTATGTGGCTGAATGCTTTTTCTAAGTTTCTAGTGTTTTATATTACTATTACTGTGTATGTCCGACCGGACAAAGTAATTTATGTGCTGGAAAAAAACAGCAAAATATCTGAAGGAACTGAGGGTTCACAGTATATAGTATATAAACCATATAAAAGTAATGATAAGGCTAAATAGTAATTAATTTAACTTTGGATTTCATGGTGGCATAGAAATCTGAAATCGTCAGTCTGCATAAAAATGTAATGCTATTGTAGGGGATCAGAGAACTCGTTCCCCTGTTTTTCTATCTGTTACATCATCCAGCCTGTTTACAGACTGGAAAGAAATCTGATTGGTTGGGAGTCCAAGTGCACTTATGGGAAAAGAGGAGGTCTCAGGGAGTGCCTTGCTTTGGAGCCTAAACCCTGTGTGAGGAGGACAGGTGTTTTTCATGCTACTTGGGAGCATGTAGCGCATGTTTTCCCCTAAACGCTTATATCGTTCTTTCCTTTTTTGTGAATCACAGTGAATTTGTGTACAAAAATTTGCAAATTAAATCGTGGTTTATTGTGTTTGAGTATAGCGCCAATTTTCACTTTGCGAACGTAAATTCACAATTTGCAAAGTCACCAAAGTTATGGCATAACATAACGAAGAGCGTTCACATAATATTTGCAATTTACAATTATGCCATATTTAAAAAGGATTTAAGGACATTTGCACTGTGAATAAAATTCGCAATTAAGTTTGCACATTTAATGTGCCTAACTTGCCCAGGTTTATAAATATAAACACGGGAAGAGCAAATATGTTCACTGTGTAAATAAATCCTGTGCAAATCCTGTGTGTTTATAATTAAAAGGAGCCAGTTAACCTGTCTAACCTAACTTGGGACCACCATGCAGCAGTGATAACCTCTAATAGATGTATAGAAAAAACATTTCATTTTGCAGAAAAAGGTACAATACAATATTTATATTTGTATTCATAATCTTTATATTTATCTGCTCCGTAGCGTTATTCTCCTTTACATCTTTTTATAAAAATCACTATTCAGGTATTTAAAGGAGAAAATTTAAAAAGCATACTGCCCAATAGTCCTCCTATTGTTTAGTAAAAACGCCACACTTTTGGCTCACCTAATCAAATATTTACTCAGTCACACTTACTTCACATTTTCTAGAACAGGTAGCCATCTCTAAAAAGGTAGTCTCCCTTCCTTTCCCTCCTTGCTTCATACTGCACATGTGTTTCATTCCCTCCCCCCCCTCCCCTCTGCCAGATCCGCTTCTGATTGGCTGGTGGGCATGTGTAGCTCAGAACAGGAGACAGGATCAAGTTACACACATGCTCAGAGAATAGTAAGGCTGCCGCTGGCACCTACAGGAAGGGGAGAGAGATTTCAGTGATGTCACTGTAGGCTTCACACTGCTGTAGGCTGCCAGCACCATATCTCAGAGAAGCAAGCAGGGATCTGGGAATTTAGATATGCAGTAAGTACTTAAAAAGAATGCCTTTAGACTTACTTTTAATTTATATTAACCTTTCATTGTCCTTTTCCTTTGACTTCTACAATTGCATGGAAACTGTAAATAGATTCAATAGACATCAATGGGAAACTGTTACACAATATTAATAAAAGCATTGTTGCTATTTCTATTAGATCACCTTTTAAAACCATATCCCCATATATTGCTATCTGTACTGGCAGTATTTGCTCTAGATAAGTACAATGTGATTATAACCCACTTTGTTATCAAGCAGCATGAAGTATAACAAACACAGTAAAATAAACGTAATATTAAATGAGTAAACTGGCCAAATATAAGTTTGTACAGTGAACAGATATAGGATGAAAAGTGTTAATACTGTAGATAGCAAAGTAAAATTTGAATTGCCTGTAGCTAATAAGGTTAACACAAGAACAATTTTATTAGTATGCACTACTGAGAAAATAGAAGGAATGATGTAATATGAGTAGATTGCTGAAATATTACATTCTGCCAAATAAAAAGCAAACTATATGTGGGCAGGTGATTAATCATACTATCTCTCCTTGGGATAAAATAGATGAACGTGCCCTATACCGTGATGACTACCATTAACCCTGTCATTTTAAACATTCATGTTCTCATCAATCAGTGCATAGTAGAGTGATTTTTCAGATATGCCGGAGACCTTCTATGTTGTTCAGAGTTATTGGTACACTCTCTACCATGGAGAAAACTGTCACCAATGTGCCTTAGTGTGTCACCAATGTGCCTCAGTGTGTCACCAATGTGCCTCAGTGTGTCTTTTCCTCTTACCGACAGGCATAAGGTTATCAAAATTGCAATTTATTATGAACTTACTAAAATAACTGTTATAAAGTGAACTTAATAGGTCTACCGTGTAAAAATAGAGTCATATTTTATTATACACCTACAGTTTAGTCTATTTTTAGTCCAGTTTATTTTTAAGTACTATAAGGAGACAAAACAATAACAAAATGAGCAAATTTGCAATATGTTTACAAATACAGGTATGGGACCTGTTATTCATAATGCTCAGGACCTGGGGTTTTCCAGATAAGGGATCTTTCTGTAATTTTGATCTGCATAACTTGTCTACTAAAAATCATTTAAATATTGAATAACCCCAATAGGATTTTTTTTGCCTCCAGTAAGGATTATTCCAATAACTTGAGTACCTGGTGGGAAATGCTTGCTTTATGCTAGATCTTGGGGCACATTTACTTATTCACGAATGCTCCGAGTGTTCGCTCTATCGGTCCAATCATATTTTCTGCGGCTTTTTCATACCTTGCACGACTTTTTTGGTGCTTGCACGACTTTTTCGTATTTTTAGCGCGAAAAAATCGGATCGGTTTTGCCACTGTTTACAATTGTTCGGTACGAAATTTTGTGACTTTCGGATCGCCAATACGATATTATCATGACCAATACCATTTTTTCAGAAGCATTTTCATGATATTTGTGATCTTCAGAAATTTTCGTTTCTAATCCAAATTTTACCCATTTGGGATTCGAACTCATGTTTTGATAAATCTGCCCCCTTGTGTCTGTGTTTTGTCGTAAAACCTGTTCATAATTTGAAATATTCTTATTTGTAGCACATTAACTATGCATATTATCAGCACAGGTCATACAATGTCAAATACATAAAGTGTCATTTCCAACTTCAAGTGCTAGTGCGGTTGCACCAAAATGTGCAAAAATGTTGTACATGTAGACACCATTCACTAGTGACTTGCTTTTAGATATATGCCTTGCACTTTTGTGCACTCCCACAACAGATATAATGTAATTCCCACTCCAAAAATGTTAGCAGAAACTTGCACTTTATTTGTGAAAAAAAACACAGGCTGTAATGACACACCAAGGCAGATGCGGTACCCCACTGAAAAAAATGCCTCATATTGAGTAAAACACTTTCTTCACTTCTGCATTCAAAATTTGCACTAGTACATTAGTACACTGCACTGGGTAAGTAAATGGGCCTTATAATCCATATTGAAAATAAATATGCATTATATATCAGCATAGTTGCTAAAATGTAGAAAAGACCATAATCAATCAAACGTGATTAACCTTGGGCAGAAGTTCCCAAACTGTGGTCCTAAATATGTGAATTGGGTGAATGATAATTTACTGTTCTGGACATTTTTTGAACACTACAGCAAAGTTACTGACAATATATTATGCATCTCTAACGTTGTTACAAGGGGGCTATATCTTGAATTTAAACAGAGAGGAACCCTGAAAATTCCCTAGATTAGAGACTCACCCCTGATAATGTCTACGCAATGCACAACTAAAAGTATAATTCAGTTACCAAGTCAGATTAATTTACAACTAATCATCCATATCATACCTTTATACTGCAGGTAAGAGAAAGAATATTATACATACATTGGGGTTTATGTAATAAAAGGCACTAAATTTGCCCAGGAGCAGTAACCCATAGCAACTAATTAGCAGGTAGAATTTACTGGTCAACTTATTTGTTGCTATGGGTTACTTAGTGCCTTATTACATATAAGGGTAAGTCTACCAAATAATGTTTATGGTTTCTCAAAACAAAATCAAGATACAAGTGAAAAATAAAAGTCAGCTGAAAACCTTTGTGTGTGGGTTATTTTCTTTTTATGAGGAGCTTTTTAGTGCTGTGGTTCACACGTAGGTTGATTCCAATGATTTACAGTAGTTGTTAATGAGTACGTAGGAATTAATGTACTGTGAAACTAGGGTAACCTTTTGTTCCATGTGATACTTTAGCTTTAGCGAGTGGGTATGTTTATACATTCTCCAGAGAAAAGTACAACAGCATTACAATATAAAGGCATTCTATTGGTTGTCCTGTGGGGATTTTGAGAACTGCAGGTTAGCATTGGAAATGCAGTCATTAATCATTCTTCTGGAGGTATTAATTTAAAACCACTGCCAGAACTATGATGCCACAAATCCATGGAAGAAAAAAAATTTCAGATTTTAGCTCTCTAAAATGTTAAGTTCCGCAATGGTTTCCTGTGCATATATTTGGCCATATCTCAAAGTCTAGGGAAATGCATTATTCTAGAAGTAAACTTTTTTTGCTCAATTTTTAGAATCTTCATGGTAAATGTGAGCACTATATTACTGACATACATATATCTATTAATAAATGTAAATACGCACTAGCAATAAATCTGTCAGTATGACACTTTTTTCATTTTAAATACCACATCAGCCTCCTTCTCTTCTCCCAAGCCACTTTCCTTCAGGGTATATGGAATCAGTTGGTGGGATGAGAGCCACAAAGGTATTATTCACCATGGGAGTTCAAAAATATGATATGGTATATGTTCATTCAAGATTCAAGCATTGGGTATCCTAAATGGTATCTTCTATAATTATTTTAGGATATATAGTCATAAATCAAATACATTTTTGACCCAAAGTTATGTAAAGGAAAGACATATACACTTCTGAGCAAATCCTAGCAAATGAGAGTCAGGCCAAGTATCAAGAAGTAATAAACAGCTCTGAAACAAAATGTCTATGAAAATGCTCTATTTGTGGTGATTTAAGCAGTATGAATTAAATACCATAATGCCATACCAGTCAAAGTTGGTTATCCAGGGTATGCATACTATTAAAAGACACCTTAAGGCAAACCAGAAACGCAGAGATACTTACTGTAGATACACAGATACATAAAATTCAGAACTAGAGATAAAATGTCATGCATCATAAAATTACATTTACAAAAATTAGCAGGATAATTCATCTCAGGTCACTTGGAACCTGCTAAGCAGGGAAGAATCAGCACTTGCTATCTATTATTATAACCTTGGAAACATTATTTTAAAGACCTTTATATTATTATTATTATTGTTATTATTAACATTTATTTATAAAGCACCAACATATTACACAGCGCTGTACAATACGTGGGTTTCATACAATAGACATACAGGGTAACAGATAAAGCAACCAATAACCGATACAGGAGCTAAAGAGGGCCCTGCCCAAAAGAGCTTACAATCTACAAGTAGAATTAAGCAATGTGAGAGGTGGGGCACAGGGTATTGCTTTTAGCAGCCTACTGAGGTTATGTTAAACTAAATGAGGGTAAGCTTCTCTAAATAAATGTGTTCAGAGATCTTTTGAAGGCAGAGAGATTGGGAGAAAGTCTGACAGATTGTGGGAGCGAATTCCAGAGAAGGGGGCAGCGGGTAACAAGCGGGTTGGTTGGTATCTAGAGCTAAGTTCACAGATGTAGGGTGGGGCAGAGTTATGGACTGCTTTGAATGTGAGAGTCATTAGTTTGAATTTTATCCTGGATGGTAGCGGAAGCCAGTGCAGGGATTGGCAGAGTGGCACGGCAGGGACTGGCAGAGGAGGAGTGGTTGGAGAGCTGTATGAGCCTGGCAGATGTATTCATTATGGACTGGAGAGGGGACAGTCTCTGAAGGGGAAGGCTAATTAGCAGAGAGTTACAGTAGTCCAGGCGGGATATCATAAGAGAGTGAATAAGAATTTTGGCAGCATCTTGGGTGATAAATGATTGTATTTTGGAAATATTTCTTAGGTGAAAGTGACAAGATTTGATAAGTGATTGGATATGAGGAGTGAAGGACAGGGCAGAATCAAGGATAACCCCAAGGCACCGGTCCTGGGAGATGGGGTGATACTAGAATTGTTAACTGTGATAGATACCTCGGGAACAATGTGGGTGTTGGATAGGGGAAAGAGAACCAGTTTTGGTTTATGTAGAGCTCCTACAAAAATACCATTCTTATAACCAATCTGAAGTTGAGGAAACTAAGAAAATGTTAAGGATAATTTAACTAAATAAATTAGATAATTTCTATACCCCTATTAAAATTTGTGAGGTTTTTGCAGAGGAACATCTTAAACTAAAATGGGAAAATGGGGTTTGTTGCACCATATTGGTCCAAAAATGAAAAACAAAAGAAATCAAACTGAAACTTTCCACTGAATTATACACACTTTAGCCCAGTGACAAGCATGCAAAATCATTATATACTGAAATTATTTTAATTTATGTTCATCAAAGAAAAAAAAGCATGCTTATTCTATTTTACATTTCTCTGGCCTTTATAGCGTGGATATTAATCTCTTTGCATCTCTGAATATAATCATTTGTAATTTGCCTGTTATCTGGCATCTTTTACGTCTGTAGTCATAACTCATTAGTTTAACTTTACTTTTTATGTACAGATATAATTAACAATTTGCATAAATTGTAACGTTTAGCAGTGACATTGGATAGCTGTACATGTTAGAGTATATTAAATTACCAATATTATCCTGACATGGTAGCATTTTTTATTGTCACAGAGCAATACAACACCTGTTTCCAACTATTCGGTATAAAATTGAACCATATTAAAGACTGTTTCAATTCCAATTAGGAAAATGACCTAGCTTGTATGTTCCTCTGTGTTGGGAATTTATAGAGCATAGATGAGCCAAAAATAAATCAATCCTCTCCTAAAAACAAAGCAGAACACATGTTTATCAATGTAAGGATGTGATTTTTTTACTTCATTTCTGGTTTGACCAGCTGTTTATTTTTTCTTTGCTAAGAAAAGTGTCTTACATGCATAACTAAGAGCTTAGTATGAGGTGGTATCACACAGTCCTGATATTAGGGGAGTTGTCCGTAGTAAATTGGTAATACCAAGTAATTTTGATAACAAATAAAATGTAGAGTTCTACCATAGAAATAAAAAAAGCATATACAGAGAAAACTGGTACCTCTAAGAATTGTCAGCAATATTTTAAAATAAGGAGTCCACTTGACCTTCATCTGGTCTGAAAGGAAGATTGTATTTAATACAATTTTTTTGTATCATACTTTTTAAAGGTACGAAAATCGTGCCATAATGAGGAAATTTGCCACAAATTCATCACTAATGATCTAGAGTTACATGTTGATAGATTATAAATATAAACAAGCAAATCTTAACATAGCTATAAACATAAGCAAACTTGCTCTAGTATGGATTTTTAACGGACTCATACCCCAGTGAGTTGAATATGTAGCATGAAATGAGCTACCTATCCATTGCCGTTAGCACCCTGCTCCTGGTCAAAAGTGTATTTTGTGAAAATCTAATACCAATTTGCATTTTATAGGATACATTAAAACCTGTACAATCCAAAAGGGTTATTACTTCTGGTTGTATACAAAGTGCTGTAAAAATATGGAGACTAATATACATATAGGGGCCCATTTACTTACTCACGAACGGGCCGAATGCGTCCAATTGCGGTTTTTTCGTAATGATCGGTATTTTGCGATTTTTTCGGAAAATTATCGCGACTTTTTCGTTACCAATACGATTATTGCGGAAAAACGCGAGTTTTTCGTAGCGATTTTTTCGTAGCGTTAAAATTTGCGCAAAAAGTTGCGATTTTTTTCGTAGTGTTAAAACTTGCGCAAAACATCGCGCCTTTTAAGTTTTAATGCTACGAAAAAATCGCAACTTTCAGAATGGCTACGAAAAACTCGCGTTTTTTCACGCAAATCGTATTGGTAACGAAAAAGTCGCGATAATTTCCGAAAAGTCGTAAAGGCGCAGAAAAAAATCGCAAAAAATACGAAAAAGTCGCAAAATGTTCGTTTCCAATCGGAATTTTTCCAATTCGGATTCGAAATCGTGTCTTAGTAAATCAGCCCCATAGAGTGATATACATGCAAGCTATACATTTAGGGGCACATTCATCACAGTATGACAGGTCCGAATACAAAAAATTTGTATTTTTTTTAAAGGTTACAACTTTTGAGTATTTTCTGCCACTTTTTCACTTTTTCACTATTTTGTTCTTTGCGACAAAAAGAGTGACAAAAAAGTGAGACAAAATCGTATCGTCGTGTTGAATACGAAAGTTTCAGATTCATTCAAACTTCGGTATCCTTGGGCCAGGTTGGAGTTGCAGAGTGCCATTGAGTCCTATTGGAGGCTTCCAAAATCATGCACAGAAGGATGAAAGTCAGACAAGGTTTTACTGCAGTTTACGATCATCAGATATGAAAAAATCGTACTTTTCGGACATTATATGATAAGATACGTTTTTTCCGTATTTCAAGATACAAATTTTTCGTACTTTAAATAGCACAATACAAAAAAATTGTATTTAATACAATTTTTTTGTATCATGCTTTTTAAAGGTAAGAAAATCGTGCCGAAATGAGGAAATTTGCCACAAATTCATCACTAATAAAAACAAGAAAACATATTTCAGGAGTTATTTCCTTCTGCATACTCATGGAAACCAGTGTTTTAGACAAGCAGTGAAATACAATCTTTCCCAGGCATTCTTTTCAAAGCTGTGGACTGTACTGTCAGCTAGTTTTTTAGCTTTATTTTGGCCCATGACTAATGTATGTAGTAGGTGCTTCTCCTGGAAATCAGATTTCAATTCGGTTACACCAAGTTTTAGATCATGTCCTCTATATTTGTTTCTGTTTTGTATTTTTCGTTGCAGAGTATATTTTTATAGTCCTTTATACAATTTTAAAACAGATTCATCTCAAACAACTATGGATTAAGAAAGTAAATGCATAGTTTGAGCAATACAACATAGTTCTGTATAAACTAAGACCAGTAACACCTATTCCCTTCCAAGTGTCACTCACAGAGGTACATGATTCCTGGCATTTTCTCCCAACAGTAATGATCATCTCGGTTTCACTTAGCAGATCGGTCTGGGTTAAAGCTCCATCCTTCTTTGAAATTGCTACTGTGCATCTTGTTATGGCACATCCTTTCTCTTTATATTCAATCAGCAAATAAAGTGCAAATAGAAAACTCATCTTTAAGGTTATATGGCTCTACCTTTTATTATAGCAGAATTGTTGTTACATTGTGTTCCTAACACCGCAACGTTCTCAACCTGCAGGAATTTCTCTCAAAACTTGGTGTAGTTAATTTAAGATTAAATAAGTGGAAAATCATAAAAAATCTTAATTGCAATCGTCGCAATGAAGATTACTCACAAATGTGCCTATTTCCATGACTGTGTGTTTTAATAAATGTGCTCCTTATAAGTACTAAACACCCATGTGTACATTTTTTTATTTTATGTAATCTGATTTTAAGTTAAAGTTTCTCTTATGTACAAAACATAACATGTTTATATAAATAATATATCAATAAATACAGAAAAGTACTTTGAAAACAGTGTAGGTGGATCTGTAGGTTTAAGGGGAAGCTGACATTCTAAAAGACTAATGACATTTGATAAACATATTTACTTTGATAGACCAGCAAAGTGAACAATACAAGCTTTCACCTTGCTGTTATGTTTTTTTTAAAAACATTTTTACATTTCATTATCTACCAAACAATAGAACCTATATTTATATTAAAAGCCCTATTCTGTCAGCAGGGCAATTCACAAGCAAATCATACTTGGAAAACAGTGCTGTAATTATATATGTTTAAAATGCATTTTATTCAAGCAGTTAAGATAATATATTTGGGAGAGAAATAAAAGAGACTCATGTAAAACATAAGAACTCAGAATGAAGAATGAATAATAGGCTATAGGGGTCATTTACAACCACAAGCACAGTTGAAGTTTCACAAAGTTGCCTGCCTTCATTTGTGTGAAAAATCTCATTCATTAAAGGTACTTAAATCAACATGTGCTCCTTGTCAGGTACAACTAACACTGAAAGTGTTATTTCCTTTGCAAAATGCAATTTCAAGTACAAGTTACAATTTTAAACTTGCCTTGTTTTTTAACCCAAAATGGTTTGTTATTTTCCCTTAATTTCAGCATAGCAATTCCTATACTTCCAGGGGGGGTTTACCAGTGATGCACTTACTATTTCTGAGTAAGGATTATGTCATTTTTAGCACACAACATGAAAATAGTTTGTGCATGTGATTTTTTAGGTGCAAGTGCTGCTCATATTGATGCAGTCCTCTGTGTAAACTCTTCATCTTCGAGGTGGTGGTAGCGCCAGGGTTCCCTAGCATAAATAGGTCCATTTGCACAGAGCAGACTGGACAGGCACATTGGTACTTGGTGCCAATACGTGGAAGTGCAAGAAGAATGTTGAGACACTAGGGGGCTCATTTTTAAACACTGGACAAATTTTTACCTGGGCAGTAACTCATGACAACCAAGTTAATTGCTTTCAGTGTTCACCGTGCAGCTGGATAGAAAAATCTACCCACTGGTTGACTGCTATGGGTTATTGCCCAGGTGCAAATTTGCCCAGTGTTTATAAATGAGCAGAACTTTTAATGAACAATGTCCATAAACACAATGTTTGTGTTTTCTTTTGCGCAACTGCAATTATGGCTGTGTTTGTAAATGAGCTATGGTTTATAAGCAGGTGTATTATACAATTTAGACATCCCAAAGTAACGCTTTTTTACAGCCCATATTAAAATATTGGTTTAAGCACAATAGTGTCTCTATGGTGAATATCCTAAATATCTCAGCCTGGAGTAGTGATTCCGAAGTAAAAGGTCAGCATGCTTCCTGTCAGTTTTATGGTACCAATAGCTTCCGTACTAACATCACACCAGCTTGAAACTGAGCAGCATGCTTGTGTTTAATGCCATCCTTTTAAAAGGATGGTGAGTGTGTTTAAGCTTCTTGAGGAGTGGGGAGATTCAGTACATTTGTTGTTGTTGTTGTTTGTCTCTGTGCTCTTGGAAAATGAAGCAAAGGTGACTGTTCGAACATGCAATTTCAAATAAGAACAGGGTGTACAGTATCTTTTCTTTCTTTTTTTCCAAATAGCAAACAGCAATTCTTTGCCACTTATAGATATAAAAATGGTTCTTGCTTCAAAAGGCCGCTTGCAACACTCATCCACTTTAACCTTTGTGCTCTTTTACTTACAGTTCAGGAGAAAAGATTTACACAATGGAATTGCTCCTTGGTCTGCTGTTAAAACAAATGTCAATAATTGAAGCCAACAAAATGACACAAGAAGCAGATATATTTAAAAAAAAAAAAAAAAAGAACATTATACAATACATATAGGAAATTTAGAAAGAAGTTATGATTTGCAAACATTTTAATGCAATTCTTCTTCAGAGTTTTAACGGGGGTAGAATGGCCTACTTATTTTATTAAGTGTTAATTAAACATGATAATAAGTGAGAGAGTTGGTAACAGATAACGTTGATTATTGATTAGAAAGGTGCTGATAGCAATAAACATCTTAAAGGAGAAGGAAAGCTTAGTAAAGAGTTAATCTCAAGCTGCAGGCATACCTTAATTTGTCTCAATACTGCCCTTAAGTCTCCCCATATTTCTCCCGTTCAGAAGATCAGAAGCCAGACAGGAAGAAAAAACGCTGAGCTGTTTAAAGAAAGTTCCCATAATGCCTCGCTCCTGCACAAACACCCAGACCAAGTGAACATGCTCAGTTAGTAAGACTATGAGTCCGCTTCCTGCTGATTTGCTCAGATCCACATTCCTGAGGGGTGAGGAGTGAGTTGTTAGCAGTCTTGAGGGAGGGGGGAGCAGGAGAGGGGAGAGAGCTGAAAGCTGCATGTCTGTGGCACATGAATTACAGAGATAGAGAAATCTTTTGACAGAGAATTCAGTGCAGCGTTTTTGTGAGTGTTTACATAGGCCTCTGGTGCACTGATCATTTTTATGGGAAAAAGAACACCATCTGCCTATAATCCCCTCTAATGTACTTGTACAGAGTAATCATGTCCCCTCACAAGTGCCTTTTTTCCCAGAGTAAACAACCCCAACCTTAACAGTCTAAACCCAGCATCCTCCCCAACATACTCCAGCTCCCCACCCCAGCATCCTCCCCAACATCCTCCAGCTCCACTCCCCAGCTTCCTGCAGCTCCTCCCCAACATCCTCCAGCTCCACTCCCAAGCATACTCCAGCTCCATTCCCCAGCGTCCTTCCCAGCATCCTCCATCACCCCCCATGGGGCCTGCGGCTCCCTGCTCCTGCTTTTGTCTCTGCGGCATCCTCCAACTTCTGTCCCCCCCGGCATCCTTTTATATGGTTTGCACCCCATGCGTGCTGATGTCACGTGCATGCACGGGGCACAACCAAACAGGGCCCATATTTCATTTAAGGGGCCTGTGTCGGTGGGCCAGATTAAAAAGGCCAGTGAGCTAGATGTGGCCCGCGGGCCATAGTTTGCCCAACTCTGGTCTAACCCCATAGTTTCTAATCTTCCATCCCCTTTACCAATTTAGTTATACATCTCTGCACACTGCGCTCATTAATATCCTTCTTAAGGACTGAAACCCACTGGCCCAATTAGAAAATGTTCCATTTACCACCACTCTTTGTAATCTATTCTTCAGCCAGTTTTCTATCCAATATGTTCTAGGCCAATATTCCTCAATTTTACCATTGACTTTGTGTGTGGTACTGTATCAAATACTTTAGCAAAGTCCAAGTAGATGACATCCACTGCCATTCCAGCATCGAGGTTCCTGCTCTCCTCCTCATAAAGGCAACTAAATTAGTCTGGCAAGATCTGTTAGGCATAAAACTATGCTGGCACAAACTTATAGTACAGGTATGGAATCCAGTAACCAGAAACCCATTATCCAGAAAGCTCCGAATTACGGAAAGCCTGTCTCCTATAGACTCCATTTTAATCAAATAATTCAGATTTTTTAAATCAATTACCTTTTTCTCTGTTGTAATAAAACAGTACCTTGTATTTGATCCCAACTAAGATATAATTAATCCTTATTGGATGCAAAATAATCCTATTGGGTTTATTAATGTTTTACTGTTTTTTTTAGTAGACTTAAGGTATGGAGATCCAAAATATGGTGTCAGGGACTCACCCATCTCGCTCCAGTGACACGCCGATCCTCCTCGCTTCGGTCCAAGATGGCCGTGCGTTCCAGCGCAAGCATGCGCAATAGCCTGGTTGTCGCAGAATTATGTGGTTTTGGGCACAGACGTTATGACATAGGCGGAAGAGCACTATTTAGACCGGCTTCTGCTTAGGGTAAGTGCTCGGACATTGTTTTGCCTAGCTGTTTATGCATTTTGGATGTTGCCTATTGTTATTGACCCTTCGCCTGCCTGACCACTGTTTGGAAACCCTCTGCTGTACTTTGCCTGTTGTCTACTGTTGCTGAACTTTTGCCCGCCTGACAATTCTTTTAGATATCCTCTGCTGTACTGTGCCTGTCTATCTGTCCACTGTTGCTGACCCTTGGCCTGATCGTTAACTCTGCGGATCATCCTTCTCTGTACTTAGACCGTGATTCCCGTTGCTGACCCTTGGCCTGGATTCGATTATCGTAGCTGCTCAGCACTGATCTCCACCTAACCGCACCACCGCCTGCATTGATCTGCTCAGCATAGACCCTCGTGGGACCTTTCTGGGCTCCCATACCTCGCCCCACTTCTCTCTCTCTCATCTGCAGCTTGGGAGTACCAGTGGGGAGCTGTAAGGGCAGTCCTCCTCAGTATATCTGGTTCCTGCTATCGGTAAGCCTGACAGAATGTCCGAGCCACATCATTTGGAACCGCCTGAGGAGGCAAGCATTCTAGAGACTCTGTCGCCACAGATTTCTGTTCTCAAAAGGCAGTTCAGGATCTTCAACTGGCTGAGTTGACTATGGCTCAGTCGCTGCAAGCTCCATCCTCATCATCTTCTGAAGCCTCTTCATTTTCACCTGCACTGCACCCCGAGCCTAAGATCTGCATGCCGGATAGATTTGCCGGAGATTGTAAGCAGTTTCGGGCTTTCATGAACAGTTGTAGACTTTTGTTTTCGATGAAACCTCAAACTTGTGCTTTGGAGCAAACCAAAGTGGGAACTGTTATCTCTCTCCTGCAGGGGGAGCCTCAGTCTTGGGCTCATCACCTGCTGGAACTACAGAGCCCTCTTTTGAAGGACTTCTTGGCCTCTCTCTATGATGACCCTCAAAGACCAGCCACCGCCGAAGCTGCTATCCAGTCCCTCACACAGGGGAATCGCCCAGTGGAGGACTACGCTGCCGAATTTAGAAGGTGGGCTGGAGATACTAACTGGAATGAACCCACCTTACGTCATCACTATCATTTGGGTCTCTCAGCCCAGTTAAAGGATGAGCTAGCTAGGGTTGGTGTTCCGAAGTCATTGGAAGACCTCATCCAACCAGATTGACAGACGGCTAAGAGAGAGGCACTCCGAAAGATTCACTAGCCCTGTTTCATGGGTTGTCCCAAAGGCTCCTCCACCAGTGGCTCCTTTCATTTCAACTGCACACCCAGAGCCCATGCAGCTTGGCTTGGTTCGCCCTAGCTTAACTCCTGAGGAACGATTAAATCTTTGTTTGTACTGTGGAGCAGCGGATCATCTATTAAGAACCTGTCCAATCCACCCTGAAGGTAAAGTTACCTTCCATAAGTCAGAATTGGAGAGTCAGTTACAGTTTAAGAACGCCCATGTTTCCCTCTTTCTCTCATTACAGTGGGGAAAAAATTCTCTGCCAGTGGCGGCAATCCTTGACTTGACTCCGGAGCAAGTAGCTATTTCTTGGACTCATCTTTCGCTAGAACCCACAGCATACCTCTGCATGTCAAACCACGACTGGTCTTTATTAGGATGGCGGACGGATCACCTTTGGGCTCTGGCCCTGTTTTGAAAGAGACTCAACCATTAAGTGTTTCAATAAATAACTCACATTTTGAACGTATTTGTTTTGATGTTGTGTCTTTCCCCGTCATCATTGGTCTACCTTGGTTGAAGGTTCACAACCCATTTATTGACTGATCTAAAGGGACTTTGTCCTTTTCTTCTCCCTTTTGTCATAAGAACTGCCTCCGTAAGGTTTTGATATTCCCTCAAGCGGTGGCTTGTACCACTGAAGTGAAGTCAAGACTCTTATCTTTGGTTCCATTGGTTTATCACGAGTTTCTTGATATCTTCAATGAAAGACAAGTGGATATTCTTCCTCCTCATAGGCATTACGATTGTCTTATTGCCTGGGGCACCAATTCCGTTTGGTCGAATTTATCCACTCGCTGAGCAGGAGCTCACTGTCCTTCAAGAATACATTGAAGAGAACCTCAGGAAGGGGTTCATCAGGCCTTCCACTTCTCCGGCGGGGGCTGGGATCTTCTTTGTGGAGAAGAAGGATCATTCACTTCACCCATGTATTGATTACAGGGACTTAAATAAGAGTACTATTAAGAATCATTATCCCCTTCCTCTGATTCATGAACTTTTCCAGAGACTTCGTTCCGCTACTATTTTTTCTAAGCTGGATCTGAAGGGGGCTTATAATTTGATTCGAATCATGGAGGGTGACGAGTGGAAAACCACCTTCCGGACACGCTACGGTCACTTTGAATATCTCGTCATGCCTTTCGGTTTATGTAACACCCCCGCAACTTTCCAACATTTTATTAATGATATTTTTGTGATATTCTGGATGTATTTGTGGTAGCTTATTTGGATGACATCTTAATCTACTCTACCTCTCTTGATGAGCATCATAGGCACTTCAGAGAAGTTTTTTCTCGGTTACGACTGCACAATCTAGTCGTTAAGGCTGAGAAGTGTGAATTTGAGAGAGACAACATTGAATTCCTGGGATTTGTCATTTCTACCAAGGGAATCGTTATGGAGAAGGTTTCTGCAATTCTTGATTGGCCTGTGCCGATGGATCGCAAGGCGGTACAGAGATTTGTGGGGTTTGCAAACTTTTATCGTAAATTCATTACAAGTTTTTCTGAGGTCATTAGACCCATTACAGACTTAACCAAACAAAAGGTTAAATTCAAGTGGTCCCCTCAAGCTCAGTTTGCTTTTGATAAGTTAAAGAAGATTTTCACCTTAGCTCCTGTTCTGGCTCATCCGGTGCTCTCCCAACCCTTTACCCTGGAGGTGGATGCCTCCGAATGTGCGGTGGGTGCAGTTCTTTCTCAGCGCTCTGCCTCTCAAAGTCTTTTACATCCAGTGGCTTTCTTTTCTAGGAAATTATCAAAGACAGAACAGAACTATGATGTCGCTGACAGAGAGTTATTGGCGATTAAATTGGCCTTGGAAGAATGGAGACATCTGTTGGAAGGTGCGACACATCCCATCCTGGTACTTACTGATCATAAGAATCTAGAATATCTCCGGTCTGCTAAGAGACTTAGATCCAGACAAGCTCGTTGGGCTTTGTTTTTCTCTAGATTCCAGCTTAATATCACATATCGTCCTGGTTCAAAGAATACTAAGGCTGATGCCCTGTCACGGATGTACTCTTTGGATTCTTCTTTGGTTACAGATCCAGCCCAGCAGTTTTTTACTCATCCAACCCCTTATCCGGAATACCCTTGGTCCCAAGCATTCTGGATAATGGGTCCTATACCTTTATTGTGATTTGCAATGTATTCAAGTACAGGTATCGGACCCCTTATCCGGAAACCCATTATCCAGAAAGCCCATCTCCCATAGACTCCATTTTAATCAAATAATTCAGAATTTTAAAACTGATTTTCTTTTTCTATGTAGAAATAAAACAGTACCTTGTAATTGATCCCAACTAAGATATAATTAATCCTTATTAGATGCAAAACAATCCTATTGGGTTTAATTACTGTTTTATTGATTTTTTAGTAGACTTAAAGGTATTGAGATACAAATTACAGAAAGACCCCTAATCCGGAATACCCTTGGTCCCGAGCATTCTGGATAAGGGGTCCTATACCTGTACTATATCCCTTATTACCCCTTCCAAAAGCTTTCCTAGCACTGATGCATTTGGGGAAAACAAAATAGAAAATCCGATAAAAGAAAATTATTTTTTGTGAAACAAAACAAGTATGTAAAAAAGCTGGGAATTTAGAAAAGTAAAGATTTTTGTCTAACATCCATTTTTTTAAGGAACCATATGTTTTACTGAAACAACAAATCATAAGCAATTTGGTGATTACTAGGGTAGTATTTGTGCAGGAAATTACATACTGGCTGTCTGCTAGTTTTGATTCATGCTACAGATTGCACTGATTTTAAGCTACCATAGTGCCTGGTGCTGAACCTATTAATAATCAGAAGTGCAGATTGTAGGTTTGTATAGGTATGTGTTTTGTTTTGAAAGGAATAAACAGGTAAGCCATACTTATCCTACAGGTAAATTCAGACAACCCTTATTATCCCAATATTTGCCTTCATTCCATAAACTTAAATATAGTGCACAATGTTGAACAGACAAACTTTTAGAAAGAAATTAGCAGTCAGACAAACTAAAACCTACTGCGTATCACTTACTAGAAAGTGTGAATAACTCTTATTTCTAACAATCTGAGCATTTCATTTGGTCCATGCACCAACTTTTTTGTTACTGTTTTGAACACAAACAAAGATACAAACAACTTGAAGAAGAGGCTTTCCCCACAATGTTTGCTGAGATCTCAATAAACTGCAGAATGACTGCGTGGTGCAAAGCTGTGTGAGTGCCATATGGGTATTTTTAGTAATGAGTATATTTTTACCAGGCATGGATTCGCTTTAAAGATCTGCATTTTGCCAATGGCAATTTTTTTGTGAAACTACTGTGATAATCCAGCCCCGACAAAATATTGGTTAGTAAGAAATAAGCTGTGGTTGCGTGAAAAAAGACTTGGTCGCCGCAAAAAAAGTTGTGGGTGCATAAAAAAAAACTCAGTTGTGTCAAAAAGTCACACACTTCAAAAAAGTCACGCAGTAGGCACTTCTTACCGCTGCGCAAATTTTTTTGCAAAACAGGACAGATTCACTCATCACTGCTTATTTTTGGATGTACACCTTCTACACTTAAACTAGAAACACACTGAAGATGGCACTGCTTGAATCAGATTCAATCATATTTGCTGATGTCAATGTCACTTTTAAAAAAGGAATTTTAAGCACCTTTATTATATCATGTACAGTAATTATTTCTGTTTTATTCCATAATGGCAGGAAGTAAGGTAGGGCAGACTGAAAATGTTTCTATATCAGCAAAACTAGACCTAAGTTCAGCTGAAAGTACAGTATAGCCAAGTTAACCTGTTTGTTGGAAAATGACAGCAATATTTTCAAAGATATGAGACAGATACAGAGAAAGAAAGAAAAAGAAAGAAATCAGCTGCTTCAACGCTTTAAGCATGTGCGTGTCATTGACAAGAGGGTGACCCCCTGTGCACCTGTACAATTATTGGTAAAAATAATGCTTTACTACTGATAATAGTTAAAAAGGTTTATAGATGACAAATGACATGGATGTGGATAGTGAAGCATTCTAGTAGTGAAAATCTTTTAAGGCTCTCCTTTTTCAAGTTTTTAAAAGAACAGTTCAGTGTAAAAATAAAATTGGGTAAATAGGCTGTGTTTAATAAAAAAAACATTTCTAATTTATTTAGGTAAAAATATAACTTATATAGGCTGGAGTGAGTGAATATCTAACATAATCTCCTTTCAGCTCCCTAACCTCTTAATTAGTCAGCAACTTTAGGGGGGGGGCACATGGGACAAAACTATTCACTTTGCTCATGATCCTAAGCGCACAGGTCAGATTTAAAAGCAAACAGTTACAGTATGTCCCATATGGCCTTCCCTGAAGCCACTGATTGTTTACTGACTGGTAACCGCTTACAGAGCTGTAAAGGAGGAAGTAGTGTTCTGGCTATTATGTTAGACATCCATTCACTCCAGCCTTTATAGATTACATTTTTGGCTAACTAACTATATTTGAAACATTTTTTTTTAATTTGCACAGACTTTCTATTTTACCCTGTTTTATTTTTACACTGAACTGTTCCTTTAAGAAGATTATATACAGTTATATTGTGCATCATTGTGCATATTATTCATGAGAAAGGGCACCCAAAGAGCCCTCAATCATCCTGCCAACTACCCAGCACTAAAGATCTCTGTATTGATACATATTTGTTCTTAACTCACAAATATATTATTATAGTGAAAATGTTATAATGAACAATTCTCCACTGTTAGAGACCAAGTGGCAAGGTCACTGCCTTTAAAAAAAAAAAAATTACAAAGTTGCAGCGGAATAGAAGCTACCATCATGGTTATTGATGTGAAAGCACACATAAAAGGGTTATTAAAATAAGGAAGTCATGCTGAAAAGAAATAAAAAGGTAAAGTCCAGAATGCCTGTAGATCATACAGATATAGATACATAAACCGATAGAAAATGCTTCCTAGGTGCATTAAAGGGTTGAAAAAGAGTGAATGTTGATACAACTGTAATAAAGGGGTGAATGGCTTAATAATGAAGGATTAAGCCTTCTGATGTACTACTAGTTACTTCAACAAATCATAAAGCTGTTTGGAATTTGGAACAACTGTTATTAAGCAAAAAGGAGAAAAGCCTTATGTTTTTTTTCATGTGTAGTGCTCTTTCCCCAGTTACACGCCACCCTGTATCCTTTTGCCTACTGTACCCTTTACCTTTATACTTTTAAAAAAACAATAAAGAAAAGAGAGAAGAAACAGGACCCCAAGGCACATAGGGGGATTTTTTAACAATTGCAGTAGAAATGGCAATTAATTATGTAAAATTGTGGCAAAAAGTTGCAAGCATGATGTTAAAGTAAGAAGCAATAGTAATTTTGCTTCATTCTGTAATTGTGGGAAATTGCTGTTTTTTAATGGTTTCAAAAATGTTTTTATGTTTTTTAAAAAAAAATCCATTGTACCTGTATTTAATTTTTTTTAATTGAAAAGTTGTACACACTGTTCTTGTCCTTGCCTTACAGATCTTTCACAATTCAAAGGTTCTCTGATCTTTTTCCAACATACTCGTTTTCTTTCAGTGTGTTTTCCTTTATAGCTCTCAACAGAATGGACCTTGGACATGTAAGGTCATTTTGATATTTTTTTGGTACCTTTTCAAAACTGTTAAACTCTTCCTCTGAGCTTCAGAACTACATATCTTGCTAATGGTGTGGTAATATTACATGCATAGTAAAATTTGTTTACTGCAATATTTATTTTAAAAATAGGTATACCGTATATACTCGAGTATAAGCCGATCCGAATATAAGCCGAGGTACCTAATTTTACCTTAAAAAACTGGAAAAACGTATTGACTCAAGTATAAGCCTAGGGTGGGAAATGCAGCAGCTACTGCTAAGTTTTAATAATCAAAATAAATACCAGTAAAATTACATTAATTGAGGCATCAGTGGGGTATATGTTTTTCAATATTTATTTCAAAGAAAAACAGTAAACTAGCTCTGTAAGTGGAAAAGAGGGTCAACAAAAACAATATGAGTACTACCCCATGCTATTGCGCATTGGAAAACTGGCGGCAGTCCCGATCCCGGCAGTCGGCAGTCCCGATCGTGAATAAGGGGAAATATATATTGCTAGTGGGAGCCTAGGCCAGGGCACTGGAGGGTCTGGTTGCAGGTGGCCTAATTTGCACACAAAGGAGAGAGGCTGCTAGTCTGGAGGGACCCATGGCACCCGACACGAGTATAAGCCGAGGGTGACTTTTTCAGCACATTTTGGGTTCTGAAAAACTAGGCTTATACTCGAGTATATACAGTAATCTATTAAAAAGCAGTATAGAGTACAGAAATGCCTCAATAAAATGTGCACACAACAAAGACCTGCAGTACTACTGATATTCTGCCAGCTCTTCCTCACACCGTAATAATTTGTTCTCTCTTTTTAGGTACTAAAAATAGCATTGTTATTCTGACTGTGGAACCAGAAGGTTGTTTATTGCCCTGGGTACTACACACATTAATGCCAAAAGCAGTATCAGTATGAACAATATGTGCTGTTCAAATGTCATCATGGGTGATTAACAGCACTGCAGGGCTAGATGACTTTTTGTGGGTTTCTGAGATCAATTAATGATGTGGGTCTTAGGGGGGTGCCATGCCCACTTTATTTTAGGTTTTCAGTAGTGATGAGCAAATTCTTTAAGCAGGCATGGATTTGCAGCGAATTTCTGCATTTCGCCATTGTCGAATTGTTTTGTGAAATGTCCGTAAAAATTCGCGACAACTGCGTTTTGCAAATTTTTCGCCAGTTTGTGAATTTTATGGTGAAGCGAAATGGGACAGATTAGCTCATCACTAGTTTTCAGTGTTTTTATGTGTTTGTTACAAGCTCCATTCTATATAACTATTGATTAAAGGATAAGGAAAGTCTCGATCACTGAAGGGTGTCGCAATGTTAGGCACCCCCAGTGATTGCAATCACTTGGCTGATACCCCCAGCCGGTGCTTCTGTTAGCAGAAAACAGCACCAGCCCGTGGTACCTGTGAGCGACTGTCTCCTCTTCCTCCATCTGCCTTTGTGCAGCTTGCACATACACAGTAGATTAAAAAGCCAAACTTAAGTATCACTGAGCTGCATGAACCTTGGGTCGGTGAAGTTTGCTACTAACAGGAGCACCAGCCTGAGGTATCAGGTAAGTGATTGTAATATTCCTTCTCCTTTAAAATGCTAAAGGGTTTCCTTTTGAGTCTAGGACTGGCAAGAGGTCACCCACAAATAAATTATTAGGAATTATTTGGAGCAGTATTTGTGTGCAGTGTAGAGGGTCTCCAGGTCTGAGCTAGAATCACTCCAGTTTAATCTTTAGGGCAATAGGTAGGAGTAATCTCCCTATGCAACCAGAAAACACTGAAAATATATCCCTTAGGATAATCTCTCTGCTCTGCACCTGCTTTAAGCAGAAAACCCTCCAGTGTGTTCTTCTTCCTGTAATTAGAGCTGACAGGCACAATAGAGCTGCATACAGAGACAATCTGGGAGTGTAAAATAGAACCCATAAAAGGTTAATGCAACTTACAGGTGTTCCACGGATTGCAGGCAAAACACGCCATGGTTTTTTACTCCTGTTTTATGTGTTATGGCTCTAGATTAACCCATATGCCTCATTTATTCCTGTAGTCATTGAAATTTCTTTTTCTGTTCTTAAACTTTTAAATAAAACTTGCTTTGCATCTTCATCTTGTTTTATTAATGGCAGGAATAAGATGTTTTCTTCATCTCGGAATACATGCTGGGTTACAATCTCCTACAACTACAAAGCTATTACATTTCCCTTGTAACTGCTTTCCACTTTCAGCTTCCATGCGGATCTTATCAGTTTGCTTAATGGCTGTTCCTTTTAGGGGTTTGGCCTATCTTTAGGTGATTGATTGCACAAAGCCAAATTCAATTTTTCAAAAATGATCAGACAAAATGATTAATTGCTCTTTCTGCTTTATCGGTTTCACTTTATGTTACGGGTAAACTAGCATTCTTACATAACTGAAGTGTTCCTAACGGAACATTAATTTGTGCTACCAATAAGGCATGTTTTAAAATATAAATACATATATGTATAGAGAGATATATGTCTCAAAACAGGGAGGCTTAATTGTATAAAGGATAGGCAATATTAACAGCTTACTGGCCCATGGTAGAGGTGTAGGAAAGGTCATATCCTGCACTGACTCCTCTGTCATTCACATTTTTCTACCATGTTATTTATTTATTAGTGAAAAAAAAAATTTGCAGCAAAAAGATTTTCCCTTACAACAACAAAAAATTACACACAGCAAAAAAAACATTTTTTTGACCTGTAATTTTTGTCGTTTTTTGCCATTCCGTGAATTTTTCACGGTTCGCTCATCACTATTTATTAACATTTTTTTGTGGGGTATACACCTGAGAAATAGAGGAGCATATCTCCTAAATGCATATTCTTTATCAAAGTACTTTTTCACCCTGCCCAAAGCCCAGAACAGAGACACTGTAATATCATGCTTTCATATTCATAAACAGTGCGTTGTGGATCTTAAAATGTCTTCACTGGGATATGTGTTTTTAGTGTCTAATAAATGTTCCATTTGTGTGTCTGTATTATTCCCACTGATTATCTACTAAAACAGCTAACATACTGTATATTGATGAGCAAAATTTTTTGTCAAACAGTTGCAAAAATTTGTTGCAAAAAAAGAATTGCTGACTGGGGAAAAAGTCACGGTTGTGTCAACAAAAAGTCGTGGGAGTGGCAAATACATTGTGGTCGCATGCAAAAAAGTTGTGTGCGTCAAAAAAGTTGCATGGTAGGTGTGTTTCATAAATTCGCAAAATGGGGAGAAATTTGCAAAATGCGGCTTCCACTTGCAATAAAATGAATCACCAGTGGAAATGTATACGTGTCGCTTTTAGTGATGAGCACATCTGTCCTGTTTTGCTTTGTTGAAAAAATTGTAAAACTATGGAAAATTTCAAGAAACAGCAGTAAATTAGCGAAACGTGCATCTTTTTTGATGCATGCAACGGCGCCTATTTTGACATGACCACCCCATTTTTTACACGACTGTGCCTATTTTGATGCAACCAAACCTTTTTTGACTCACGCAAATTTTCGCACCAAAATTGTGCAAAAGTTTTGCGAAATGCAGAAATTCATTCAGAATCCATGCCTGCTGAAAAAATTTGTTCATCACTAGTTGCTTTTAGTGATGAGTAAATCTGTCCCGTTTCGCTTCGCCATAAAATTCGTGAAACGGAAAGAAAATTCACAAAATGGCGGAAAATTCGTGAAACGCATTTGTCGCATGATTTTTTTTGTCACCCACACTTTTTGACATGACCATGCCTTTTTGTGACACATCTGTGCCTTTTTTGACGCGGCCGCTTCCAATGAGACGCAACCACACCCTTTTTTGATGCGCCCGATTTGATGCGCAACAAAAAAATCACGTGTGGCAAATTTTCACGGAAATTTTGCAAAACAATTCGCCAATGGCGAAATGCGGAAATTTACTGCGGATCCATGCCTGGCGAAAAAATTCGCTCATCACTACTTGCTTTGTTTTCCTACAGGGAACTTTGTATGACTTTGAAAAACAAAGTGACACATATAATAAGTGCATTGTCTTTTGCATGAACAAGCCAAGGCATTACTGTTAAGTATAATGGATAATATTTTAGGAGTCTGTACAGTCCACTTAATTTAGAAAAAAACATGCATATTTGTCAAGCAACTATAAAATGTTTCCTTTGGTATTCAGATTTATGATGTTTCTGCTGCAAAGCATTCATTTTAAAGCAATTTTGCAAAATTGTACAAAACACTATTTAAATTTGCTCTGTGGTATTTTTGTGCACAAACAAATGTGTCTATTTTATTCTTCAGGGCCTGTGCTTCCTAAAAAAAGATATACAGTATATTTGAGGTTGAGGGGATGCTGTACAACTCATATTGTAATGCATACATACAAGGGCAGTGTATTTTGTTTGTAAGTGTGTCCATGTGTAATACACATGACTGTAACCAACTATATACAGATTTACACCCTAGTGTGCTTATAACCAACCACATATGCATGAAATTATCTCCAGTAAAGGATTTCTAAGGAAACTTTCTTATTCAGATGGTGGTGCCATCTATGGCAAATCAGTGCATACAGTAGATATTGCAAATAATGTAGCACAAATAGATAAAAGTGTGGAGTGCATTTAGTTTCCATGGCAACTAATAAAAGAATGTGCTTAAAAACATATTTGCTGGAGAGTACCTTATGTATTAAGGGCTGGGGTATAAATAGGGTTGTGCATATCTATTTGCCTGATAATGACACAGAAGTGTTAAATTAGTGGTTTCACAAGTGTTGAGCCCTAGAATTTTGACATGTATTTTTTCTCATGTTTTTTTCACACTGAAAAATGCCTATTGACTTCAATGCATTTGGAATGAGAAATGTGGGGGTAAAAAGTGTCCATTCACTCTAATGTCTTTGGTGAAACTTTGTCAATATATCACCATTTTGTGAATTTTTCCACGTTTTAGGCATGAATCTATGTGTTACCAGTATATATAAAAAATAAGTTAAGGGTTAACCTAATCATTCATCTAGCAACCCAATATAAGCGCAAGGTGGGAAAGGAACAGGCCAACTGTACTGAGATGACTGAAATCCTGGGAATAGTGGATGATTAGACAGTCTATTTTTTTTCCATTTTGACCAATCAAACGCGGTGATATGATGCTAGAGAATTTTGGCCACACAGAAATTCATTACACTGCATGGAAAACTGATGGATGTGTTCCCAGCAGGAGAAAATACACAATATTTTTAAACATAATGAGAAAATGGTGTGAAAATGGTGTGTTTTACATGGTATGGGATTTAAAATAGTCCAACTTATCTTTGTCAGATATAGTATGCATAAGAAATGGAAAGCACTAAATTCATGTAAGATATATAAACTGTTTTGAATAGACAAGCAAGGAAAAACATAAATACACAGGTGTGAGTGGGCATGAGATTTATTATTTTTATTATTATAGCAATAATACAAACAGGTTTGAACGATAAGAATTTGAAAATTCAAAATGGAAAACCTGATTAACAACTTTTTAGCAATATAATTATGGACATCACCTCTTTGTTAACACCATATATATAATAATAAGTACTTTTTTATGGTAAATATTAAGGGATTGGAGAATAAAATTGCAATAATAAATTGATTATTTTTGGACTTCAGGGATGGGAAGTTGCAAAAGATCAGTATTAGAATTGAGTAAATAAGGTTTGTAAGAAAATCCAGTTTTTATTAATCTGTCACTTTTGAGTTGGAATAAACAAGACACTACACAAGATCTGTGAGATATTAATGCCATTTTTGTAAGATAAATAGATTTAGAGGACAGATAAAAAGAAATATATTATAAAAGCAATGCTATATTTCAGATGTTACTTGCAGTTTTGAAACAAATCAATAACAATGCTGGAGACAAAGAGACAAATCTATGTATGTTAAGCACCACCACACTCCTGCTCCCGCCCTCCAACCAAACAGAGTTTTACTATTATGCTATTTTTACATTTCTAGGCAGCATGCAACAAGCACTCCATTCTCCGACCCCGTAGGCCCAGTAATGCATACTCCTAACAAAGTGCTTTATTGAGTAAATTTCTTGGATTCCATATGTAGTTACATCAGTTACCATTTATAAGTTTGGACATCTCATAAATGCATTAAAATCTAATAGTTCTGTGTGCTTTGAGAAATGGTGTTTGAATGTAGTCTTAACTTTTGTGAATTGTGAACTCAGATTTGTTTTAAGGAATTGTACCACAATAATATGATGTTCTGAGAAAAGTAAGGATGTCAGAAAATCCTCCTAGAAGTGCTTGTTTTGTTTATGTTGACTGAAAAAAAGACTCCAAAGTCAGGTTATCTGTGCCTGGCGTTGTACTTTGGCATCCCATGTGTAAGCTGCTTCAATAAAGTCTGCCCAGATTATTTGCATTAACAGGGAATATGTTTGCTTTACACAGTAAAGGCTTCCCTGCCAGCTTATTGGCCCGTGTATGGGCACTAACAATGGGCCTCCCCGACCGGCATCTGACCTGAAAATGGCCAGATCGATATCTGGCTATTTTCAGGTCAGATGCCGGTCGGGCAGGCCCATTGTTAGTGCCCATGCACGGGCCATTAAGCTGGCAGGTTTAAACATTAGACGGATCAGGGACCGCACTGGCTTGTTGATGCAGTCCCTGAACCGACGGACACCTATACCCGTCGTTCTAATTCAATTGTTTGACCCCAGGGCCAAACAATCGAATTAGCCCGATATCACCCACCCGTAGATGGGAATATCGGGAGAAGATCCGCTCGCTTGGTGACCTCGCCAGCGTGTGTTTTGCCACCTTTACACACCCTCCCAAATACAAAGCCACAACAACTCCATAAAAGTAAAAACAACAGAAAGATCTCTATTTCCTTTAGTATTTCAAGGAGGTTGATCCATTTAAATGAAAACATGACCCCAATCTTTCTGATGCAGGAAAGCTAGATCATCCTGTTCTATTTCAAATAAAAACATGTCATGTGATGGAGACTCTACATCCACAGGCAGGTCTTACTTGTTACCTTCCCTCTTAAATCAAATTCCTCATAAATTGAAAAGAAAACCGTAGGCTTTGATTCTCCTTCACCAGGGGGGCTGCATTCAGAAAGGAGTATACCCATGTTTCTTTCCTGATGCAGGAAAGCCAGATGTCTGTTTCCTTTAATGTATGTGGTCCTGCCATGCAATAGAAGGTTGCTTGAACACTCCTTTATATCATTGGTATAGCACTGGCATTTTTTTGTGAGACAATATCAACAATGCCAATGTCATGGCAGTTCACCTACTTCTTAAAGGAACAATAACACTAAAAATGAAAGTGTATTAAAGTATTCAAATATAATTTACTGTTGCCCTGCTCTGGCAAAAGTTGTGCATGTTTTTTTAGAAACACTAATATAGTTTATATAAACAAAGTTTTATAAACTATATAAAAAGATTAGCTATTAAAATTGATATAAGGCTAAATGGCACAGGTTACCAAGCAAATAACAGATAAGCATTGTATTCTACGGAGCATACCTGTTATCTGATGTAACGTGTACCTTTTCTCCTTTTTTCCAGATTAAATGGCTGTCCCCCATGGCTACACAGCAGCTTATTTATATAAACTATAATAGTGTCGCTAGTAAAGGGCAACAGCACATTTAATTATTCTAAAACAGTTATTATTTGGTGTTGCTGTTCCTTTAAGAATTAGAGCTGCACATAAAATACTTTACAATATTTATTCCTTATAACACTGGGCAGGGTCCCCTTTACTTCTTGTATCGTTTATATTATATGTTTTCTTGCATGTTTCATGTATACACCCATTTATTGCACAACACGGAGGAATATGGTTTTTTTTTTTT
The DNA here is from genome assembly GCF_000004195.4 of Xenopus tropicalis. Lineage (NCBI taxonomy): Eukaryota > Metazoa > Chordata > Amphibia > Anura > Pipidae > Xenopus > Xenopus tropicalis. Next base: position 92,109,426 of record NC_030684.2, read on the forward strand.
GGTTTTTTTTTAAATACATGTACTACTACTACTACTAAAATTAATATATTAATAATAATAACATTGTGTTCTATTCTGAGGGCATTTGTAACACCAAAGCATATTATTCTGCCCTGTTATCTTTTACCCCTTTGTCACTCTTTCAAATGCATTTTTGTCAGCTTACTAATCTTCATCTTCATAGTTGTACAAACTTTTTAGGAGCTAAATCACAACGGTAAATATTAGCCAATATTAGTCTGATGCCATACCAGGAGAATCAGCCCCTGTGCTAGCATTAGCCTCCTACCTTGCCTACACCTGGAAGTGTTGTGTCGTCCTGGGTGCAGGTGTCGGATATCGGCTGGAAATGCAAACTCTCACTTTTTTTTGTATCAGCCACGTGTGCGTGAACACACAATGCTTCCAAGTGCAGGAAAGGTAGGAGACTGATGCCAGCGGAGGGGCAGATTCTCGGCCCACATTTTCCATAGACCGAGAATCCAGCCCTATATGGCACCAATCTTAGGACAAGAATGGTTACTCTTCACATCCACCGAATAGATATTAATGTAATGCAGGAGCATAGTAGGACTGTGGAGACTCCCATTCTCACACTTGCCCCATTGCACCTAGCTGACAAAAGATGCTGCATTTTCCTGACTGCACTGGCTGGGTGAGTTTAACCCCTTACTAGCACGGAGGGAACTGAGCCACAGCTGGCTCCACAGTCCCTCCGCGCTTTCATTATTTATTTCAGCGCTCTCCAGGAGCAATAGTTCATATTATGACCAATTAGCTGTATGAATTACAGCTACCCCCAAACAGCAGGTCTCAGACTCCTACTGTCATCACAATCCTTTTATAACACAGCACAGTGGCTATTCCAAAATACCTGATATATATAGTTTTCTAAATATTTCTACACGTCTGAACTGTCTAGATATAGTCTTTTTTATATTGATCATCTAGAATATTATGTTTATAAGCTTAAAATTTAGCAAAGATTACTCCCTTATGAAAATGAAGTTAAAACTTGGTAAGAAAGATTTTAAAGTAATGTACATCTGCACTAAGGCTCAAAATAGTTATCCAACTTGCCAACATCAAGGTTAAAAACTAAAAGACAATCAGTGTTCTATTAGGTTTTGGTGATAGAAATGGCTTGAATCTCAGAGCTTACGTCCAAAGGTCTTCTTAAGTTAAGAAAAGGATTTGAAATATCACAAAATACTGCTGACCTATGGCTATGGCACTACACAAAAGTGTGGCTTAGTTATTAAACCTGCTGTGAATGCCTCTGCAGATGAATTTGCTGTTGGGTAAAAACCTTTAATATATATTTTATTTCCTGAAAAAGTCTGTACTTTTATCTTTTGTTAGATCATTGACTAATATGTTATATCCTGAAGGACGTGGAAAGCATCCGGTAAAGGTGAAATAAAAGGTAATTTTTGTAGCATCATATTTCCCCAAAAAATAATGATATCTTAATGGTTTAGTAGATATGGTAAAGTTACAGGGACATACAGAAATGCGACAATTACTATACATTTTTATATATGTATAATTATGAGGCATGTATATTAATGGTAGGGTCCCTTTTGGCAGGAAACTGTATTAAAAAACCATATATTTGTAGGGATCTCCAAAATTGGGCCCAGGATGGTTACCCCCAGGTTAGACCCCAAGGGTGGGTAGCACTTAAATAGTGCAACACCTTGGGTGGTTGGCACTTAAATAGTTAACAGGGAGTTAGCTTCCCTGCAGTTCAGGGTTATGGCCACAGGGTGGTACACTTAGAATATAAGGCTGTGCAGCCATGTGCTGCCAGGTCTTCCTGCCTGGGACCCCTCTTGGTATAGAGGTTAGGGACAGGCTAGGGCATAGTTAGAGAGTTAACTGTTATAGGCCACTCTAGGAGTGGTAGACAGGTTATTTAGCTGGGCACCTTGGCCCCAACAGGAGCTTATATGAGATTAAGATCAGTCAGGGAACTAAGTGGAAGGAATAGGAGGTTTGCCTAATATAAAGGGGATAGCCGGTGGATATTACCGGGGTGAGGTCTCTAGGGGGTGTCCGCTTGGCGGGAGTACCGGGAAGTGCCCTAGAGAGGGGCTTCTGGCGTGAAGTACCGGAGGGAATCCCAAAAGAGGGTTGCCTGGCAGGGGTATTGCTGGTATCCCAGGAGAGAGGGCCTCCTAAGGAAAAAGAGTGTTTCCTTGAGTGTTTGTGACTTATGCAACGCCTGTCTGTCAAGCTACAATAAACAACATCACTTAGTTCATCATAACATCTGAGTGCAGTGTCTTACTATCAGGAGGATCCACTCTGCCTGGTAAGAATCTACCCCAGGGAGGGGGCAAGGTGCCAGGAGGGCTGGGAGTCCCCAAGCAGAAGTATAATGTCAAGTTCTCAGGAGGGGAGTTACAGTTCAGTCTGTCCCTATCCTGGGTGGAGGCACGCCAAATAGTACAGCAACATCTGTTCCCCCAAAGTAAGCGGGGCTCAGGATCCTGTTAGCGCCACTAGATCTCAGCAGGTAGCAGCACATTCTCTAAAGTGGGCTACATATTTATGAAGCTTTGTAGTATGCTAGAGTTGGACAAAATTTTACTGTTTCCTTTGTAGCCTGGAGGTAACTGAGGCACCTATCCTTGCCCCCCCAAGTTCTATATCCACCACAGTATTAATATAATTACAGACCTCCTGTCTCTTCTTTCCATAACTTGTCTAACTGTTTCGCTCTTCAAAATAATAAAGGTATTAATCAATATAAATACCTAAGCAATCAAAATGTATAAACCTTTAAAGCTGTGTCTGCTTCTTGATCATAAAATAAAAACTAAAAAACAGAAGCTTAAATGCAGAGCGTCAGACATCATTCTGATTTTTAGGTGTAATAGCATTTTCTTTTATTATTTTGTATTATTTTATTTGTCTTTTTTAAAGTTATACTTTACATAGAACAATACATAGGGGCTGATTTACTAACCCACAAATCCGACCCGAATTGGAAAAGTTCCGACTTGAAAACGAACATTTTGCGATTTTTTCATATGTTTTGCGGTTTTTTCGGATTCTGTACGAATTTTTCGTTACCAATACGATTTTTGCGTAAAAACGCGAGTTTTTCGTATCCATTACGAAAGTTGCGTAAAAAGTTGCGCATTTTTCGTAGCGTTAAAACTTACGCGAAAAGTTGCGCATTTTTCGCGTAAGTTTTAACGCTACGAAAAATGCGCAACTTTTTACGCAACTTTCGTAATGGATAGGAAAACTCGCGTTTTTACGCAAAAATCGTATTGGTAACGAAAAATTCGTAAAGAATCCGAAAAAAACGCAAAATACCGATCATTACGAAAAAACCGCAATCGGACTCCATTCGACCCGTTCGTGGGTAAGTAAATCAGCCCCATAGTGTGAGTGCATAGAAAAAAGAAAATGAAATAAAGAGAAAAATAAAACAAATGCTCAACAGTTGGTTTAGCAATAAATATCTGACCCACATATAAGCCTCACACATATCATAAATCATACTAATGGCAATATCCCAAATTGTTTTAGCTGTATTCTTATCCTGTTTAGTCACTTTGTTAGTATTTAAATCATCTGACTACTTAGGAATTCATTATCTACACAGTCCCAGTTCGTCAAGGTTGTATCAAAATTCTCCACTGTATTGTGTCTTAGAGTGAAATATTTGATTCTATGGCTATATCTTATCCTATCCACAAAATCTGTTTTCATTATCCCCTTCCAGCATCTTGCATTGGCTCCTCTAGTAACTGTAAATTTTTGGGGCACACCGAAAACATACAAAGTAGCATCCCTGTATCTGAGTCACATCTCCAGCATGTTGCAAAAGCTGAGGTTTAGAAAATCCAGTAGGCAAGAGTTGGGTGTGATACTACTGTAGCATGGTTGGTAAAATCATAGATAGAAAGTATTTTCCTCCCAGAATCCTCTATGAAGCAGCACAAAGGGCTGTGAAATTAAGATTAATGTCAGACGAGGTGTAGGGCGGATATTTTCGGCAGGCGGAAAATCGCTTGCTGAAAATTCCGCCCTACACCTCCTACATGTGCCTGCACCCGAATGAATGGAATACGCTTGGGTGCTGGCACAAGAAGCCGATATACGCATGAAAACGCAAGACTTTATATTCACTCGCGTTTTTATGCGCATATCAGCTACATGTGCCTGCACCCGAGCGTATTCCATTCATTCGGGTGCAGGCACATGTAGGAGGCGTAGGGCAGAATTTTTGGCAAGCGTTTCTCCTCTTGCAGAAAATATCCGCCCTACGACTCGTGTGGCATTAGCCTAAGGGTTTGTGCAGCGGTGAGTGCTGATTAGCCCCACCTATAGTTAAAAGGTGGCTCCAAGGATAGTGTCTGCTCTGTTCTGAGAGAGGTGAGACACTGGAGCTGCAGCTTATCCTGTTCGGGGAAAAGTGTGTTTGGGACCTGTTGGTTACTGTACAGTTACCTCTGAGAGCCTGAGAAAAATTTGTCCACAGAGGTGGATAGCCTAGTAGCAAGGACCAGCCACAGTATGCTGCCCTAAAGACAGAAGTGCAGCCGCTTCTAAAAAAGCACAGGAATCCTATAAAAGACTGTCAGTGTAACCTGCATTTCCCTATATTAGCTTATTCTGCCCAAGTGTGGCTATGTGTGTCCCCCCCTGTGATGGACAGTTTTCCGTTCAGCAAGACTGCTAGTTTTTGGTTGTATTTTGGATATCGCCTGTATGAACTTTTATTTTCTGTCAAGTCTGCCGTGTTAAATAAACTCACACCAGAATTCAGCTGGAATCCCTGTGAACCTGTTTCTTACTTGTGTAAAAGGAGCTGCCTCTTCTACCTAAAGAGCTAAATCCCCACACTACCCAAAGAGGATTTTATATTTGTTCTCTTTTATTCATGTCCTTCTTGCTTTATTCCATACTTTTTCCCCATGTCTCTGTTCTTTTACAGATGTATTATCATCCTCACTATGCCAGCTTGGCATAGTATAAAATAATCTGTTACATTTTCAAGCTGATCTCTTCCACTGAGGTAAAACTGTTTTATAAGTCTGCAATAGTATCATTGATAAGATCAACAACTGTATTTGTGAGCTATTATGGAGCCTGTCTGCAGTGGTAATTAGATTCCCTTTGCCTATTTGTTGATGTAAATAGTGCTGTTGTTTCATTGTTTTCTAGATTATATGAACAAAGAGAAAAACTGGGGGAACCAGTACCTAGAGTGTGTGGTGGCAAAGCACTCGTGGTCTACCTCCTGTTTGTTGTCATCTTATTATCTGTCCATCCCATTGGCCTGTGTGTCTCTGGTAAAAGAATGGAGATAATGTACCATCTGGGTATTCTATTTTGTTATCATCATTTGGAACATATCTGTCCATGTTAGTTACTGAGCAGCCTTTATTACACAGAATTCTAGAAGCTCTAGTGTGGCTCACAAGTAAAAATGGCTGGGTATCCCTGCTCTAGAGAAATGTGGCAATCTTCTTTACCTGCTTTTGCACTTTCATGGTGATAGCATTTATAAAAGTATCAAACACACAAAATACTACATAGTAGGTAAATGTAAGGTAAAAAAATGTAAGGCCTGTGGTACACAGAGTGATTTTTGTTGCATGAAATATAGCATAAAAATCATGTTGCTGTTCATGGTAAGACCACATATTACTTTATGCTTTCTACTACATTAAAAAAACACTGTACTTAATAAGAACAGAAAATTCATATTATATATACTGTGTGTATATATATATATATATATTTATTTATTTATTTATTTTAAATGTAGTTAATACAAATCAGATGCCAAGTCAACAGATGTACAATCTTCTCATCGATTTTGCAAACTACTTTGGCTACACTGAATGGAAACAACCTTTAATTTATTTTTCACAGAAATTTGCAGATGCACACGTATTTGGACTAGCCCACAGTTGGGGGGGATAGATGAAAGTTCTAAAAAAGCTTTAAAAAAACATACTGCCCTGCATATATACAGGATTATAATTAAGGTTTATTTTCATAATGTGGGATAAGAAAAAACATTACCAAAGCTTTACATTTATACATATTATAATAACTAGAACAGTAAGACAAAGAGCTCCACCACTCTACCAACTGCATGGATTAATCTGTTGCGTAATACCAGTGAAAGCATACTGAAACGTGTTGGTTAATGTAGTACAGTGTATATTGTACCTACAGTATATAACTTTGTACTGCAGCTGCAATGACTTTCAGTGCATCATGTCCTGCATTTATTGCCCTATCTTATTATACGGTACAACCTATTTATTCAGTAAGGTTAAGCCCAGGCATCTAAATTGTCTGTTGCATAGATGTATATATATCTTAGCTGATTTTAGGTCTGTTAACTGACACAGACCGATGGAAGGCTTCAAATGTAGAGATATAGCCTAAAGAGACAGAAAATGTTTTAGCATAGAAGCAAGTACATCTTACAGAACTTGCCCTAATGTTAAACTCTCCAGGCCATGTCACATTAAATTTCATTCACTATAGTTTTATAGTTTTAAACAGTATTGCATTTAAAAAGACTTGAATCTTTGCTAGAAATATCATAAATTACCACTGTATATTTCATACAACGTAGGGTTTATTGCAGACAGAAGCTCATATATAACAGGTATACCTCTGAATGATGGAAGCTAGGGAGTGTTCTAGGAAAAACCCGCTCTGAATGCAGTGCAACTTAATACCCCATTCTAGCAGCATAAAGAAGTATAGTTTAGGGTGCAACAGGTGGAAAAAGGTGGGAATGGTGCAAAGGTGGGCGTTTAAAAGAGATTTTAAAAATGAGCTATGCAATGTTGCCCTTTGGTGCTAAATATGGGGCGCAAATTGTGTTAAATCTGGTAAAGGATTGTAAGGATCATTGAACAGGGTAGTGTCAAGGTCTCCGGTTGTCCACCAATAACAAAATACCAACAAATCCTCCCAACCATTTCAGAAAAAAATATTTTGACCCTAAACAACAATTCCCTTATCCGGTTCAAATCCCTTTCCAGTAGCCTCATCAGCTCCCTCTGAGAGACTCATAGCTCACCCATAGCTGCAATGATACCACAATTGGAAACAACTCCAGGAGCAACATTTTTTTGACTAAAACACTTTCCACCCATTCACCAGGCCACTGTTCTGCATGCCAGCGCCCAGTAGGTGCCAAACTCCACCCAGCCTGCCGCATCTGTGAAAAGCTGGAGCTCTTCAGCTGACACTTCAGCAGCCTGTACAAACTGGCAACCATTACATTTTTCCAAGAACTGTGCCCACACTACTAAGTCATCCTTCATCAACTCGAATGTGATGATGGGCGCTATACACACTGGGGGTGGGTAAAGATAGCTGGCGAGTGAAAACACAACCCATGGGTAAGATACGGCAACTGAAGTTCAGTTATTATTTATTATGCTAATAAAGGTTGATTGATTTTAACATCAACTGTTGCACGGCCTTTTACATTGACCTGAAGTGCGCTGCCAACATGTGAATTTTGTGTAATTAGTTGGGTTTGGGGCTAAACACTTAGGAAACATAATGGGGAAGCCTATTTCTCAACATTCAGATTTTCCTTTTATAGAGGTTTTTTAAAACCATAGCTAAACTTATTTCCATGAATGTCATTCATGTATTAAACAATCTGAATTAAAAAGTACAAACAAAAAAAGATGTGGAAAAACCATGAAAACTATGACTATTTTATATTGCTGCACAAATGGCAGTATAAAAAAAAAACACATGAAAACCACTAAAACCACAAAGAAAGATTTTCTAGTTGTAAAAAAGTACACCTGATATTGACTTCTACATGAACTTGACAGGTTTTGAAAAATTTGTGGGCGGGTTTTCATATCAAAATCGTATTTTGGCACAAACAAACATGAATTGTGGAAAAAAAGATTGTTAGCCCCCCCCCCCTTAATGTGCAAAACAAAAAAAGGCTGCAATCTACCATTTTTTGCATGTTGTACACGTCTGTGGCAGACGGTAAGGATAGGTCTGGCTTTCACTCCCTCAAGCTGCTCTTTGCACCAAACCCAGATGTTTCTGTTGCATGCTATAGTTATGTAGAAAACATCTGCACATTATTTTTTTTAAATATCTTTACTTCTTACAGTAAGTCAAAAAAGGGTGGGTGGTTATAGGAACCACAGGCAATAAGATCATCACGCCATCTATACCTAGAATAATCCAGGGATCTCTTTTATTCCCTTTTCTTTCTACTTATAAAAATGGCAATAATAAAAACCTATGAGGTGTTATGATACCATAAAATGGAAATGGCTTTTTTTATATAATTGTAAAAGACAGGTAGAGTAGGTATTAAATGTAAAGCACTGTATCATCTTAAATTACATTATGGTTTTTATTAGTGACATTATAAAAAATGAAAGTTTGAAAATATTGAAGTCATTCCAGGTCAAAACTTTTTTATGACTTTGATAGTTTTGAATAGAATTATATAAAAGTAAGAAAGAAATTGCCACTATTGCTGTTTCTGTGTGTTGGCTTTAAGTTAAAAGGCAGTCATTAATTCTTTATTTAAAGTAAATTATATCTCCAGTGCGATATTGCCAACATATCTAACATATGTTAAAGCAAATGTTCTAAAATACAGGAAATATACATTGCATGGCATTCATCACAGATAGCATTGTGAGAAGGTTGGGAAACTAACTATATCCTTTTTAATGCAAATATTAATATTGTCGGAAACCTGATTATAGTTATTTATCCCTTTTGAAACTACAGCATGCAAATAAAAATATAGTCCCTCATATGCATATTTTTCAATACCATTAATTGGTTTCTTTTAGATGTAAACAATTACAACAAGGACTAGATTACAGGGTATCTCTCCCTGTTTATCTTGTAACCAATGTTGTCGTGAAAAAAGGAGGAGCTTTTGTACATTCTGGTACAGGACAAAATTATTCACTTAAAGGGTATTTCACCTGTTATTTGAAATTTGTTATGTATGTTTAGATCTGCCCTTGTGGTCTCCTACATATGGGGAGACCATGTTACAGATTAAAACACAGATATGACAACATCCACTATTAAAAAGGGGAACAACAAGTTACTTGTATCAAAATACTTTACAGAAGCAGGACACACTGATATGGATCGGAGGTCCATGGTTTTGGAATGTGTTCCCCTTCCTAGGCGAGCGGGTGACTGTGAGTTACTGTTGAGAAAACTTGAGGTATGGTGGATTGATCAATGAAATACACTGGCACCTAATGAGTTAAACAGAGATTAGGATTTATATATTTTTCTATAAATTCTAGTAATTAGATCCACTGTTTATATTTGTTGTTCTGTCATTATTCTGTTGCTGTTAGCGATGTATATTATAAAATATTTGCTTCGGTCATGGCACTTTGCTTTTCATTAACATTCAGAATGACACTCTACAGCATGATGCTGTTTTAAATTAAATATACTGATACACCATTACTTGATAAAATGTACACGTAGTCTATATCTGGTATACCTCGCTTTATCACAGAACTGGTCTTGCTATACTTTTGCCTTTTCAATGAAAAAAAATCCACCTAGACTTAGGAACCAGAGACTGTGAATACTCTTTTTTCTGTAGCATCAGAATCTTTATCCATAACAGCTTAATCATGACATGCAGAGCACCCCACATACACATTCATTCCATAGACGAGGTACAGCAAAGTGATTTATTATATGGTCATTTTGATATATATTTGCACAGTACATACTGTCAAAATGTGCTCATTGGGTTCTGTCTCGGCTCTTATTCACAAGCTTTTTGTTGATCCTTTCAGAGACCCATTTCCTAAGGATATTATTTTGCTTTAAATGGGCATTTAAAGCTGTAATTTTGTTCTTTCATGATAGAAATTAGGTGGGAGTAGGTAAGAAGTATTATTTTGGTTGCTACATTATTATGTTAATCAGCTCCAAAGGAAATGTCAGCTAAGAAAATGTGAGGTACAGAGTCCTGTACTTTTTCTCAACTGGTTCTGAAAGCACCAAATCATGATTACAACGATGCATAAATAGGTTTTTGTAACCCTCCTGTTCATGCTGTGTATTCAGTTGGTGGACAGGTCTTTCAGCCTTCAAGTACACAGTATTTTAAAGCTACAAAGGACCTTTTGGCATGCATTAATTGGAATGTTACAACGATGCAGTCATTTCAGAATCAGCTGGATTTTCTAAAGTTATCTTTCCAATTACCACTCCAGTAAAGAAAAATCTCCAATCATGTTTATCTCATTATGCACAGAATCAAAAGCAGGTCAAGGGCACTGTGCTTATTTTCCTGTTTATGTGTGATAATGCTTCTGAATCTTATTTTTCATTTAGTGCCTTTTTACCTATATTTCTAAGTCTACAGCTATTTAGACTTTTGTCTATTTTGTAAACTACACTAAAAATAAAATGAATCAATAAAATATCATTTTTATGTTCTTTATTTTATTGTACATTTTTTCTTTTTTGAGTAGAGTGCAGGATTTCATTAAAATGCCATTTTTTATCAAAAAAAAAAACCCAAAACACGGGAGCACACTTTTAGTTCAGAGCAGAAGGCTAAAATGAATGCAAAATTGGGCACACATTGATGTCATCCATAGATAATATTTGCACCAATGAAACTCCTTGCACTAGCTCAGGGGTCCCCAACCTTTCTTACTTGTGAGCCACAGTCAAATGTAAAAAGACTTAGAGAGCAACACAAGCACCATAAAAGTTCATGGAGGTGCCAAATAAGGGCTAAGATTGGCTATTAGGCAGCCTCTATGCACACTATCAGCTTACAGGAGGCTTTATTTGACAGTAAATCTTGTTTTAATTCAACCAAAACGTCAGGAATTCAAAAATAACTACCTGGTTTGGGGGCACTGAGAGCAAAATCCAAGGGGTTGGTGAGCAGCATGTTGCCCCGGAGCCACTGGTTGGGGCTAGCCTATACACAATACAAATAGAAACTAAGGACCCTGGAATTACTGCTAGTGGGTTGTTTCAATAGCCAGTACTGACTTACTGAATGCAAACTGTACACTAATAGTTTTATTTATGCTGCACATATTGACACATCAGAATTAACACCATCCCAGCATACAAAATGTTAGCCACAACTTGCTTACACAATTAAAAAAAATGAGCATGTTAATTACTAAATGTGCTGGTATATTGCACACAGTTGCAATATACACAACTTAGCATGCAGCCACTTTTACTGTGAAATCCTGGGTAAAAATGCTGTACAGGTATGGGACCTATTATTCAGAATGCTCGGGACCTAGGGTTTTCCGGATAAGGGATCTTTCCGTAATTTAGATCATCATGACTTAAGTCTGCTAAAAATCATTTAATATTGAATAAACCCAATAGGCTTGTTTTGGCTCCAATAAGGATGAATTATATCTTAGTTGGAATCAAGTACAAGGTACTGTTTTATTATTACAGGGAAAAAGGAAATAATTTTTAAAAATTAGAATTATTTGCTTATAATGGAGTCTATGGGAGATGGCCTTTTCTGTAATTCAGAACTTTCTGGATAATGGATTTTCGGATAAGGGATCCCATACCTGTATTGTGTGGAAAAAACTGAGCAATTTGCACTACAGTGTGTATGTGCTTCATTTGCAAATTAGCCTTCGCCTAAAGTCCCTCTGCTTGCCATAGTGGGTGGTGCACACATTTTCTAGAAAGCAGACAATAAAAAAAAAGGAAATTGGAATTTAAGTATTGTGATTGTGTGAGGTTTATATACTTTGTTACTGGACTGGGGGCAGAGAAAGAGAGGCAGGTGATGTCAGAGGAGGTAGCACTCACTTCCTTATCTTCTGAGCAGGTAGAAATTTACCACCCACCCTCCCCCTTTTTGTATATTTTGCAAAAATGTTAGGACTTTTCTTCTTTATGTTCTCATGTCATCTATTAATAACTAAATGTGGATGTTTTCCTGAATGCATTGTTATAATGTGCTTTCTGTATTTTTATATGGTATAACCTTGAGTCAGCATTGTATTAATTCATGTTAACTACGATTGCTTGATCCAGTTACAGATGCTTCTACTGCTTGTGCTAGGTAACAGCCTGCTTGGATTTCCTATCATTGAGACACTGCAGATGACCGGTAGCAGGGCTGCTTAACTTCTCTCATGGTTGGTGATGCAGCTCCTGCTAGTAGCTGATTTTGGGGCCATCCTCTCTGGAGGTAGATGCTGTCTAATACTCAGTGGCAGATATAATGGCATAGTGCTGATCTCAAATGGAAGTAAAAATTATGGAAACTATGGAAGTAAAATTCAAGTCTTCAGCCAGAAACGGCAGAGCATTGTAGCAATATCTTATGACATTCTGGTTTTAGAAAATTGCCTTGGGTTGAGCTGACAGATGAAGCGCTGGGCATCCCATAAGGTGTCTAGTTACATCCAGTTGTGATATCACAACTTAACTATTTTAGTTAACCAAAACTGCAATGAAAAGGTCACCACTAGATGCTCCTAGTGAGCTTCGTCACTCAGTACACATTGTAAAACCCAAGACAGGCACCTTTGTGAACGTGTTTGCTGGAATGCCTTTGATCTTGTCACATTTGGCTTCTATGCTAATGAAGTGTTAGCTCTGGAGACTAGAACAATGTACAGACAGTCACAGATTATTTAAAGTGAAGTGTAATGTCTATTCATATGGATGCAGCCTTTGAATTACTGGTGAAAATGATCATTATCTATTTAAAAGCTATAGGAGAAACACCAATATGTGTTCTCTGGTTCCTCATATTGTGCATATATAAATATCAGTATGCAGTGTTATATATTAAAATAAAACCCATACCATACATGTGCTCTTGTAGCTCAGTGAGTAAGTGAAGAGGTACAATGGGGTGTATGAATGTATTTATTTGTTTATATAGTACAGTATGCAGTGCTTTACAAGGTGTGAACACAAACAGGGGTATAGTTTTAATAAGTTATGTTATAATAAGTAGAGAGGTTGCAAGTTCAAACCATTATAATTGTTTTATTTCTTAGATCACAATATTGTTTATTACTCTGCTGCTAGATCTGTATATATATTATTTGCTGCGCAGGAGTAAACTGACACTACAGCTCCTTGCAACTTAATAAATGCTATTGTAAGGAACAATATTTGTGGCTAAACCTTGTATATGTATCAGTTTCTTAAACTTGTGTGACAGTCCTGCTCTGGATTACAACTCTCAGAAACTTGATAATCAGTAATGCCCAGTGAGGATTTCTGAACATTATTTCTCATTTCACTTTCTTTGTGTATTCAGTATGTGTGTTATAACCCTTAGAAGGCCCGGACTGGCAATCTGTGGATTCAGGGGCCGCTGAGAATGCTGGGACTTTTAGTCCCAGCTGAATCAACTGGCCAGTGTAGTCAGTAGTGAAACAGGAGTGATAAACAAATTAACAATTGAATGGTGGAACAAAAAGACCAGCAAACTACAGTTCGTTCCCAACACCCGCACTGTACTTTGACTCCACGTCATACTATGTTCTACCAGACCCATATATAATTACCCCTTATTGGGGGCAGAACAATTCTATTGAGTTTATTTAATGGGTTGATGATTCCCTTTTCTCTGCAATAATAAAACAGTACCTGTACTTGATCCCAACTAAGATGTAATTACCCCTTATTGGGGGCAGAACAATTCTATTGAGTTTATTTAATGGTTAAATGATTCCCTTTTCTCTGCAATAATAAAACAGTACCTGTACTTGATCCCAACTAAGATATAATTACCCCTTATTGGGGGCAGAACAGTCCTATTGGGTTTATTTAATGGTTAAATGATTCCCTTTTCTCTGTAATAATAAAACAGTTCCTGTACTTGATCCCAACTAAGATATAATTACCCCTTATTGTATGTATGTATGTATGTATGTATGTATGTATAACTTTATTTATAAAGCGCCACAAGGGTACACAGCGCTGTAAAATCTTACAATATACAAAACACAGGGAGGACAAGTGTTATAATAAATTCAATAAACAAGTATAAATACACAGGGAGTAAGTGCCATGTGGTATGAGACACAGTAGGAAGGAGGTCCCTTCCCCGTAGAGCTTACAGTCTAAGTGACTGGGTAACATAAAGGCACAAATTGGAAGGTAAGAGTGCACCAGGTATGGGCATTTGCCCTTAAGTGCAGAACTAGGCAAAATAATGTTTTAGTGCTCCAGAAGGTAGCATCTGAGTTTTATTAAAGATAAGGCAGGAGAAGTGTCAAAATGGACCCCCTACTGTGCACGTTCACGTTACTTTCCAGGCACCCCCTGCTGTCTGAAAACAGAATAACACAGAATTCCCCTGACACAGCAGGGAGATGGCACGAGATTACACAAACAGGATAGCCTGTGTTATCTTGTAACTAGTTAAGTTTTGGGAAACCCTGCGCTTCATCGGTGACATGGTCCTATTAATTTGATAATATATGAATAAATGCTGTGGACATTTTACTCCATCTCTGTCTCCTGGTGTTTCATTAAGGTATGTTACAAGGGGGTTCAGTGGTTTGGCTCAAGTTGAAGGGTCAACTGAGGAGTCCACTTTTCAAGCACTGCAGCATACAGGAGTGCTGTATTCATGTATTGCATTTATTGTCTATTTAAGATAGCTTTTTTCCTGCTTTTCTCTAACAGTTTAAATCTGACCCAAGCCTTAATATTAGCAGCTATACGTTTGCTGAATTTTTATAGATGTCACATGTGGAAGATCATACCTCTCCATATCTCTCTTCAAATGGTTGGGGTGGCTTTATGAGAGTATGTGACAGCTCTGTCTCTCCCTGTCCTTCCCTGTTACAGCTAAAACTCATGGAAGAATCAGACATCAAAGTTTGAGGTATTCTAAATACAAAATTGCCTAAAAGTGAATTGGGAAGCAACAAATGATAGCAATGGGGCCACAGTCAGAAGCTCACCTGTAACAACTTCTGGGTGCACATGGCCCAGACCTATATCTTGAGGAGGTTATCCATACCAACAGAATAACAGCAGGCACTCCCAGATCCCACCATCAAGTGTAGTAAAGGAAAGGTAGTAAAGGAAAGGTAAACATTTTTTTTTGTAGCATAGACTAATTTAATGTTATTCTATCTTACACGTGTTTAAGAAAGTGTTCCCTTTCTTTACTATGGCTGCTTATGAGTGGATTATGCCCTACATTCCATTTCTATATGAAGTAGTTGGATAAAATGTATAAAAATGTATCTCATACGGGGGACTACAATGCCTACTCAACATACAAATAATGCAATGCCTCTTTATAGGTCCCTGGTAAGGCCTCACCTTGAGTATGCAGTGCAGTTTTGGGCTCCAGTCCTTAAGAAGGATATTAATGAGCTGTAGAGAGTGCAGAGACGTGCAACTAAACTGGTAAAGGGGATGGAAGATTTAAACTATGAGGTTAGACTGTTGCGGTTGTTGTTGTTTTCTCTGGAAAAAAGGTGCTTGTGAGGGGACATGATTACTCTGTATAAGTACATTAGAGGGGATTATAGGCAGATAGGGGGATGTTCTTTTTTCCCATAAAAACAATCAACGCACCAGAGGTCACCCCTTTAGATTAGAGGAACAGAACTTCCATCTGAAGCAGCGTAGGTGGTTTTTCACGGTGAGGGCAGTGAGGTTGGGGAATGCCCTTCCTACTTATGTTGTAATGGCAGATTCTGTTAATGCCTTTAAGAAGGCCCTGGATGAGTTCTTGAATCAGAATATCCAAGGCTATTGTGATACTAATATCTACAGTTAGTATTGATGTTGGTATATATATTTTATGTATGTGAGTGTATAGATAGGTCAGTATAGGTTTGTGTGTGCTGGGTTTACTTGGAAGGGTTGAACTTGATGGACTTTTTTCAACCCTATGTAACTACAGGTATGTTTCTTTCCTGTTGCTCTTTATGCAATGTCTGGTTCTTCCCTTCTTTTCTTTTAATAAATAATTAGAGCAATTTAGCTTTACCTGGAGTCCTTAAGAGTTTCCATAAATATGATTTTTTTTGCATGTAGTTTTTCTCAGAAAATATAAGTGCAATAATGTAAGTAAATAATAGAGAACTATTAATCTTGTTAGATTCAAACAAGCCATGTTTAAAAAAAAAACCAATATTGTTAATTCCTTGTCACAGGATTATGGCTTTCAGGACACAGTAAACCAAGCAAGTCTTTGTAAAAGCATTAATTTCATGGGGATTGCAAAGACAATTCATGTATTATTAGAGCAGCTGATATTTCAGTTGGATGTGAATGTTTTTAACTAAATATGGGTATTTAATAATGTGAGCTGTCAGGCAGCCTGGAATTAGTTTTGCTGGCAGAATCCAACATTAGCAGATACTAATTATGGAGTTCTATTGTATAGCTATTGGAAGTTACTCTATAATTTGTACATTAGTATAATCACACTTTTTTTCTGATTAGGTCTTTTAATGCTATAGCTTGTGTAAAATTATATAGCTGCTCAGATGGATCTCACTTCTTCTCATACACGTACATTCTCTTCACAATTTGAGATGTCCTTTCAAATTAAAGCCAACATTAATAGCACTGCTCCCTTTGCACTTTTTATAAATAGGGACTACATTGTATATTCAAAACTATTTTACAAATCAAACCTTTGAGGGAAATGATGTGCATTGATGTATCTGTCACTTAGCTGTGTGTTAATAACACAGAGTTTTGCATTATATCAGGAGTAAGATACGGAAAGAAAATGAAACACATTTTAAATGCTAATAATCAGGTCTGTCAGAAGATGTCAACCATCACAGCACTGAATAAGGTGTTTATTTAAAACACAAGCATTTCTCACCCCTTACTATCTGAAATGTGTTAGCGTAAAAGTGAGAAGAGCATATCTAGAGAAGCTTTCATAAAAATAAAATGCCTCACACAGTAAAACATGGGGATTTGGCACATGATGCCTCAAATATTTACTTATCAAGTGCCCTGAAATGGCACTTCGGGGGATAGATTAAGAGTTCTAAATGTTGTCCAAGAGGGACATACTAGTCCATGTAAAGTTCTAATGGGAGTGAGACCAAAGGTCTTGCATAAGACACACTAACACTGTTAAACAGTGATGAGTGAATCTGTCCTGTTTCACTTCACCAAAAAATGCACCAAAAGGCAGGAAAATTTGAGTAATGGCGAAAAATCTGAGAAATGCATTTGTCATGCACGTTTTTTTTGCCGCAACCGCTCCTATTCTTGCCATGATCCTGACACTTCTTTGACGCATGATAAATTTTTCTGCAACAGATTTTCGCCGAAGTTTCGCAGGACAATGTGAAATGTGGAGATTCACTGCAAATCCATGCCTGGTGAAAAAATACGCTTATTACTACTGTCAAACTGAAAAGCGTGGCCAAAACAATATGAATGTCAGTGTGTAGAGGGACATTAAACTGGTGTCAGGACTTCTAGGTGACCACTCTCCATGATTCTTTTATACAGTAGTGTTTACAGGTCACTCAAGTCATTTTTTTTTTTTTTTATTCTCAAAGTAGTAGACTTAGCTAAATCACATATCTATACATGTTCAAGAAAGAAATGTATTTTTTTCCATTTTGTTGGTTTTGAACCAAAAGTAGCAATGTTATTATTGTATGAAACCCTAACAGGAGGGTTGAAGCTTTTTTTTAGATTCAGATTAATTTAAAGTGGATCTGTCACCCAGACATCAAAATCTGTATAATAAAAGTCCTGTTCAAATTAAACATGAAACCCAAATTCATTTTTATATTAACACATCCAAACCCATTATAAAGGCATTTAAAAATCACAGCTGTCAATCATATATTGCTTGCCCCGCCTCTATGCCTTAGGCATAGAGGCGGGGCAGACAGTAACTTTAGCTTTCCATTCAGCACTTCCTAGATGTCACTGCACATCTCACTTCTCCCCTCCCTCCTCCTCATCTAACTGTGTAGCCAGTGCATGGGCCTGGGCATCTGGTCCCCCATTCTGGCACATAAACAAGATTTTGGCATGATACAAAGCTTGTCTTCATAACAGTGCCCACAAAATGGCAGCTGCCTGCTTGCTTTGCTTGAGTAATTCCAAGACGGAAGGAAACAACATTTATATTATTTATATAGAGTAAGTAAAGTTTATTTTGCTCAACTAACAATATAGAAAATAATTTGGACTTATTTCTTAGGGTGACAGGTCCGCTTTAAGCACTTATTAGTATAAAATATGTGTAATTTTGTGAAAAGTAGAAACAATTGAAAGAATGTAGCTACTTGGGTGAATTTAATTTCATTAATTAAAAACAACTTTGTACAAAAATGCAAATCTCAAAAACAATGAGCTCGGATGGGCTACAAGTAAAGAAAAAATAAATTATTTGCTTCAACATTTCCAGTCATGTAACCCTGCCCTGTAAATCTACTCAATGGACATTCCATTAAAGGGCAAAGCCCTTTTCAGCCTTTAAAGGTGAACCTCCCCCCCCCCCCCCAACACTGTGACACATTTTGAAATTTATGAGGAAGTAAAAACAAGAAGGGATCGAAGGTGAAGGAGCTTTTCAGGTACGGTACTCAATAAAACACTTAAATATT
The DNA here is from genome assembly GCF_000004195.4 of Xenopus tropicalis. Taxonomy (NCBI): domain Eukaryota; kingdom Metazoa; phylum Chordata; class Amphibia; order Anura; family Pipidae; genus Xenopus; species Xenopus tropicalis. Next base: position 92,128,046 of record NC_030684.2, read on the forward strand.
CAATCAGTTCACTCACTAAGCCTTTTAGCCTTTCATGCTTGGATAAATTCTAATAGTACCTTTTACACATTAATTTCAAAATCTCGAAGCAATATTATAAAGCAATTTGAACAAGGATATTGGAGATGTTGAAGCATAAATCCACTAAAGAGCATCTGTTATTTTCATTTATAAGTTAAACAAATATTGTATGAAAAATATTTACTTCTTTTAAAATATATTAAGCAGCATACAAAGAATCAACTATCTTGTAAAGGTGTATACTAATTATGGAAACACTTTAAACCCATGTGGACAAATGAATGAATATAAAAAGGCAAATGTTTTATTCAGGAGCACAACATAACCAGACCATAAAGACAATGTAATCAAAATGTCAGCAATGTTTATTGTATGGTGCTGTAGAATACAAAACAATTACAAAGAGAAAATTCATCATAACATCATAATTGGCAAGTACAATTAGAGGTAGACGTTTTTACACACCGTGTTAAACAGAGAACAGAGGGGCTTATTTACTATCACTTCACAAATTAGTCCCAATGCATTAACCAGGTTTTTGTTTTTTTTTCATTTTAACTTTGCTTACATGCTAAAGTATTTATGACCTGTGTCAGTTACTGAAAATAAGCCCCATTTACAACTATATTTATAAGCTTGGTGCACTAAAATCAACAAAAAATTGTGCATGTATTAATGCCATTCATTAAGCACCCAAACACGCTCCTTGCACTTTTGCATAATTGAGCTGAGCATCTGCCCACCCATTCTGCTTTGATGAAATGTCTACAAGTGCTGTCACTGATGCCAGAGAGCCCTGGAAAGTGCTGTAATTACAGGATTTCCACAAAGGGTTGCATCAATATTCACAACAGACTTACACCAAGTGATTTGTAAGCTAACACCATTATTAAGCCTGGAAGTGACACCATCCCACTCTGATAATGCTAGCTGCAACATACTCCTATAATCAACTTGTCTGTTGCCTTACCTTTTCTAAAAAAGTTTCATTATGATATCAGTCTTAACACTGATCTTCATTACAAAATCTTCTTTTATCCTGGGATTTTAAATCATGTTAAATATATAGAAATAGAACACTGTAATTTCTATTTATACAGTACCTTTGAGACATGGGGGTTATGTAATAAAAGGAATTAAGTTTGCCCAAAAGCAGCTACCTATAGAAACCAATTAGCAGGAAGCATTTACTGGTCACCTGTTTAAAAGCAATAATTTTATTGGTTGCCATTAGTTACAAATTAAGTGCTTCTTATTACATATGGGGGATGGTATAATGTTTATAAATTACTGCCCAGTCATGTGACTCATTTAACTATGTTTCAGCAATACTACTTGTATCACACTGCTCACAGTGCCATCAACTCATGTTCATTCAAGATTTTTTGCGTCTCCATGTCATGTGGGCTAATCCTTTCCATCTCTCCACATTGTTTATACCTTCTATAAAGATATATTCTTTTAACTTAAGATGTCTGAACCAAATTGCCAACCCCCCCCCCCAGCCATCATCGTAATTGCATGAAAATGCTAGTGTAAGTATTTGCCAAGCATAGCAGTCCATGTTTCCAAACATAAATCACTAGATAAGCATTTGCACAGGTATCGTAAAAGTTATAATTCTACAACAATTTCAGAGGGGAAGATTGTGTATCTCTGGGTGAATAGATAAAATATTTTCAATATACTGTAGTTAGTTAACCAAACTGTAATCTTTAAAGGCTGGAATGAATGGATTTCTCCTTTACAGCTCTCTAACCTGTTAGGAGTCCGTAACCAATCAGTAATTTGAGCGGTGGGCCGTATGGGACATAACTTTTTGCTTTTGAATCTGAACTGTGTGCCCAGGATCAAAAACAAACTAACTGAACAGTTATGTTCCATGAGCCCCCCCCCCTTTTCCCCCTCAAGTCGCTGACTAATTTAAAGGTTAGAGAGCTGAAAGGAGGAAGTAGTTATCTGGCTATTATGTTAGTCATCTGTTCATTCCAGCCGTCATAGATTACATTTTTGGCTAACTATATTTTAAACATGTTTTTCTTTTGCACAGCCTATCGATCTACCCTTTTTTATGTTAACACTGAACTGTTCCTTTAAAGAGTATCTTGATACTATAGTAAATATATTTTTTGTTTATAAATATTTTCAGAGTTTTTATTGACAATTTAATTTATTTGACATGATCTACTTTTCAAAAGCTTCTCTTGTTGTTTCCTACATATATTTCAGCATAGAATGAATGTTGGTGGGAAATGTGCCCACAATGTACCCTAAGGCAATTAAGGGCTTTCAGATAGATTCTAGCCCTAGCAGTAGTAAACACTGTGAGGTGACAATCTTTCATGATATCTACCCTATTAATTTAAACTTACAATTTATTACATACAAGCTTAATTTTCAAAGTTTAAAAAAACAACCGGTAAGACTTCTAGACTTAATTACAATAGTGAAAGGATCCCTAATGTGTAATTTGCACCACTAATGGGACTTTTCAATAAAATATTACAAACTGCACAGGAAAACAAGCTAACTGATCTTTTAAGGCACATATATATACTTTCTAATTCTTCTGACTTGTCAATACTTTGTTGTTAATTAACTCTTTTACTGCCAACGACGTATCGGATACGTCGTGGCAGTAAAAGGGCTTAAATGCCAACGACGTGTCCCATGTGCCGCCGCTGCAGAGAGCTTCTATCAATGACAGCCCTCCTGGGCAACGTGCCAGGGGGGCTGTCATGAGGGTCCTGTGAGCGATCGTGTCGCAGGACCCTCCAGGAAGCAGCAGACGCAAATCGCATCGCGTCTACTGCTTCCTTCTTCCCCCCCCAGCGCCGGCCCACTGAGGAGGAGGCGATCGGGTCTTCAGGACAGGTAAGGAGTTTTTTTTATTTTTGCATTTACACACTTACATACATTTACACACACTTACAGCACACATTTTAGCAGTTTTTTTTTTTTTTTTTCATTTTTCACACTTTTATACACTTATTTACACTCATATACACACTTACACACTATCACACAACTTTTACACATGTACACACATGTATACACAAACACTTTGGGGTTTTTTTGTTTTTCATTTTACCACTTTGTTTTTAGTTTCTTTTACCTAAAAACTGTTTATTTTGACAGCGTGACTATTGGATCAGATATTCTGACCACTAATTACACTGTCATGTGACTTATTTTGTTGTTTCACTGATTTGCACAATTTTTGTGGTTTCATTGCATTTTATCCCTGTATAAGTGTTCCTAATCTGTTTTTAGCATAGCTTTGCCAGGTGTAACTTTGGTGTACAAAAATATCTTTGCCTATTTTGAATTCATCAGAATGTATATATATGGTTTTCTGGGGGTCTGTGTATAGTTAGGGGGGGTTACTGCACATAATACGCTGTCAGGGGGCTCTGTGTGCAAAAGCTGAGCTGGCAGGCGAGAAATCCTTATGCGCTATTTTCATTTTGGGGTCAGTACATACCACAGACTTTGGTATATCTATGCATATTGGGCATCAAACTGTTCAGTAGACCTTAGGTGTTCCTATTTGGGGTGACTTGCCTTTGTATGCAAGAAATTGTGTGAGATAAATGCGGCAAATTGCAACATTTTTAGGCGATTTTCTGAAATGTCTTTACCCTTGTTGGATTTGTCAGAATGTGTACTTTCCAAAAATATATGGTTTTGTGGGGGTCTCTGTATAGTTAGGGGAAGTTTCGGCACATAATACACTGACAGGGGGCTCTGTGTGCAAAAGCTGAGCTGGCAGGCAAGAAATCCATATGCGCTATTTTAATTTGGGGGTCTGTACATACCGCAGACTTGGATATATCTATGCATATTGGGCATCAAACTGTTCAGTAGACCATAGGTGTTCCTATTTGGGGTGATTTGCCTTTATCTGATCTTTATCAAGAAATTGTGAGAGATAAATGCGGCAAATTGCAACATTTTTATACGATTTTCTAAATGTCATATAAATCTGCAAACTTAGGAAAGCTTTACAGCTTGGTACTTTGGAGCAAAAAGAAATGTTTACCCATTATAGATTCGGGGGGATGTGTACTTTCCAAAAATATATGGCTTTCTGGGGTGAGTGCACTTTTTTTGTAGCATTCTCCCACATAAAGGATGTAAATGTGTTGATTTTGCAGGAGCTGAAATGATACATCATATGGGGGTATGTTCCTATTGGGGCCCCTACATGCCACATACTTAGGTAAACCTATTCATATTGGGCATCAAACTGTTCAGTGGACCCCTGGCGTTCAAATTTAGGGTGTTTTATCTTGGTACCTAACACTATGTAGGAGATAAGATGCTGCGAAGTGGAAGTTTTGAGGGGATTTTTGGAAATGTCATCAAAATTGCTAACTTTAGAAAAGCTGTGTGGCTTGGTACTTTGGAGTAGAAAAACATGGATACCCATTTTAGATTTGGGGGAATGTGTACTTTCCAAAAATATATGACTTTCTGGGGTGAGCGTACTTTTTACTAGCTTTATCCCACATATAATGATGTAAATGTGTTGATTTTGAAGGAGCTGAAATGACAGAAATGACAGTATATATGGGGGTATGTTCACATTGGGGCCCCTACATGCCACATACTTAGGTAAACCTATACATACTGGGCATCAAACTGTTCAGTGGACCCCTGGCATTCATATTTAGGGTGTTTTATTTGGTTACTTTATGACCTGTAGGAGATAAGATACTATAGACTGGAAGCTTTAAAGCAATTTTTAAAAAAAATCACAAATTCTGATAAAAACCAATAACTTTAGGAAAGCATTGCGACTTGATAGTTTGGAGTAGACAGACAGTTGTGCCTATTCTGGATTCCCCAGAATCTGTTCTTTCCAAAAATGTACAATTTTCTGGGATAAACCTTCTGTTAGTGGAAATTTTGTCCTTGAAATCTAAAGTATGCAGCTTTCTGGAGCAGTGCTTTGGATATTTGGTAGTGTACTGCTGGGAGTTTTTGACCTATACAAGTGACAAATCTCCATAAAACTATATATATTTGGTATTGGCACGTTCAGGAGACATGGGACTTTCCAAATCAGTTGTATATTCGTGCATAAAATAATTTTTGTTTCTAGTATGTGTGTTTATGGAAAATGTGATTTTTTGCATTTTTAGAACTTTAGAAGCCTATATCTTGTTACAGAATTGGAATTACACAAAAATTCTACCATATTTTGAAAGCTTAGGTTGTTCTGAAAAAAAACGATATATTGTTTTCCTGGGTAAACTAAAAGTCCCCCCGAGGAAAGGCCCCTAAAGTGAAACAGTGCAAAATGTTCAAAAACTGTCTGGCAATACAAGTTCCGCTTTGACCAAAACAGCTGGCAGTAAAAGGGTTAAAGATGTTAATGTTGATAGGAAACATGGAAAATAAGCAGGAGAGTTAAAAGCTTTGATAAATTTCAATGGTTTACTGTACATAAAGATCATAAAGTTAGATTGAAACCAAAATATGGATAGTTGTCTAAGTCCAAAAGGAAATGTCAAACATATTACATAATATTGGATTTTATCTATATACTGTAAATGTTAATGTTTTCTTATTGTGCAACACAAAAGAATGGATTTCTCTGTCTCTGTGTGAAATTTTCATTTAACAAAATCATCATAATGAAGCAATGTTTACTGAAGAAATAATTAAAGTAAAATAGAACAATGTCAAAATATGTGAACTTGAAAATTTCCAGTGAAACAGTTTTATAATGAAAACCTTCACTTAACTGACATAATTTGACTGAATTTACTTAGGGTTTTAAGGTCTTTTATATTTATTTTTCATTATATATTCTTAATTTAAATGTGTCAACTTTTGGAAAACAGAAAAGACATTTACAAATCTATATTGTTCAGAGGAAGGCTTCTTAATTACACTAAAATATTTTGAAATATTTTATTTGGTTGTAACAGTACCACCATCAGGTGGAGGATCATGCTCTACTTTTTAGCTTTGGTACCTTTTAAGTTTTAGAAAGCTCCATATATATTTTTAGGTACAGTATATTAGAATCCAAATTTTCTCCCTGAGAAGGCAGATTTTAGGGAAGTTAGTTTTTCTATTATAACTTAGCAATAACAATACTCTTTACTGTCAGTGTAAAATTCATGTGTAATATACTGGGGGGTTTGGCCCTAAAATGTGTTCCCCTGCAGACAGTTCTCCCAAAACTCCAGGCATGCTAAGGAATTACGGTTAGATATTGTTGTGCTGCTACCATAGTTTTGATGTAAAATATTAGCTTTTGATTAAAGCTATATAAAAAGCTCTGTATAATGTATCCCCATTTCCCTAACTGCTGTTGGCGTCTCAGACAGCACCAGATTTCTTATCCGGGCACCCCAAGGTCACCCCCACCCCCCTGCGCGTGCATGTGCATGCACAATAAACTACAACCGGCATGCCGCTCTTAAATTTGTGCCACCCTAGGCCCCGGCCTTCTTCTCTGTCAGGCATGCCAGAAGGCTCTCCTCTTCGACTACCCTGTGGTCAGAGAGATAAGGAGAGCAAAACAGCAAGAGGGGGCGGGGCTTCACACTGTACCAGGAAGACGAGAAAAGGAGCAGGAGATTTCAACTTAGAAATCAGAGGCCAGATCAGACTGAATGCAAGGACTAATGTATGTTATTCTGGGGGTTGTTTAGAGTGATAGATAGATAGATAGATAGATAGATAGATAGATAGATAGATAGATTTTCCCCTTTTTAATCTAAAGTGGAATTCATTAAATTTAATCTGGCACTGAATTAGACACAGATTTCCTATTCCAATCAAGTAACTTTTAAAACTATAATTACAAATGAATCTTTAGCACCCTGAGAAAGATAAATTATCCATTGTATCACAGGGACTGAGATTAAATGATGCTCAAAATCTATGCCGTGTAAGGTGTAACACTGTCATTTGCATGTATGTGGAATACAAAGAGGGATTGCAAGAAAAGTGGTTTTTATTCTATAGATAATTGAAATGTGACCTGGATTATAAGCAACTGGTTTCTGAAGCCTTAAATTAGATCAATCATGCTATTTTCTCATCTTGTACTGATTTAGACATACTGTATGTCCTGGAATGGAAGCATGATTTCCCTTATCACACGCTGTGCAAATGATATAGTCACAAAGCAATCAAAACCTATTGAATAAAGAAATTAGAATTTTACTATCCTAATTAAACATTATGCAAAATATTCTCTTTGTGTCTTGAACCTCTTGGTCTTATGTAAATTCAACAGTGTTCCTTTGAGGGGGGAAAAAAGGAAGAAAAAAATAAATAAAGAAAATAAAATAATGTATGGATTGTGTGTATGATGGGGTAATATATAAAATAGTAAGTTAGGTTGAAAAAAGACACACTTTCATTAAGTTCAACCTTTTATGTCTATATAAAACCTGCCTAACTGTTGGTTGATTCATTCTTGAATCCTAGATGCTACTCGGACCCATCCCAGATGGCAATCACACCAGTCCCTAGAGTAGTGTTCTGCTCTTTGTTGTGTGGTTTCAGGAAAAGTTGTCCCCTACAACAAACCTCTATCAATTAAGAATATAATTAAAAATATATTAAGTTAGGGAGAAGCAAAACATTCAATTCTAATTATTTAATTGCACAGGGAAATGCATTTGGTTAGGCTGGGCATACCACAATTGTCTGATGCTCTGTGTACATGTCCACTCCTGAAAAGCTCTGCATATGCCTTATGAGTGCTCAGGGAGCTGGAATGAATCACAAAGCACTATAAAGACTTTAATTTTTATGTTGCGTTGTCATAAAATAATTGTAAGGTTAGTTACAAGTGAAATTTCTCATGTAAACATCAATCAGGGATTTACTGTCATAGATCCTTAGCCCTTTTGCACCTAAGGGCACTCATGTTTGATATTATGTATGATTTTACAGTTTGTGTTAAAATACCACGTGTAATTTGAAATACCTGGGTGCAGCATATAGTCACTCTTCTTTTAAAAATCTGTATGTTATACATCTAAAGTCTTTAGGCAAAATTGCAGTATTCATGTAGCACTTTATAAATAAAGTTATACATATTCACATATGTACTGTAGTTACGTAGTTAAATTTGGTTAAAAAGACCATCAAATTCAACCATTCCAAGCGAACCCCAGCACTTACACAAACCCTTACCGACCTATCTATACACTCACATACATAAACTACAGTATATATAACAATATCTATAGTAATTGTAGATTTTAGTATCACAATAGCCTTAGAAAATATGCTTGTTCAAGAAATCATCTAAGCCACTCTTAAAGGTATTCATAGAATCTGCCATAAACCCAGCAGGGCATTCCACAACCACATTGACCTCGCCATAAAAGAAAACACATACACTACTTCAAATGAAAGTACTTTTCCTCTTATCTAAACAAGTGGACTCTGGCATGTTAATTGTTTTTATGGGAAAAAAATCACCCCCTACCTGTCTATAATCCCTTCTAATGTACTTGTAAAGAGTAATCATGTCCCCTCACAAGCACCTTTTTTAAGGGAAAACAACCCCAACATTAACAATCTAAGCTCATAGTTTAATATTCCATTCCTTTTACCACTTTAGATGAACAAATATATTCATAGTTTTGTGGCATCCACAAATACTCAGAGCACTCAGAATATAACTGAACAAAATAGAATACCACAGCATGCCAATAGAAATTTTTTTTACCCGGCGACAACCCTCATCCTGCTCTTTTTCTTGCTCTTTTTAACTAGTGGTTGCTATGACTTGCACCATTTATTTTATCCTAAATAATGTAATAGCTGTTAATTACAAGTTTAGGCTTCAACAAAGATTATAGGGTTATGCCATAAAAGGCACAATGTATGCCAAGGTCTAGTAACCCTTAGGAAATAATCAGATGTTTATTTTGAAATAGCTGACCTGTATATGTTATATGGTGAATGGCCACTACTGGCTACTAGGTCTGTAGAAAACCTTGCATCTTTCTGCATATTAAACAAAACACCTGAACCCCAATTTCTTTATCATGCTCATTTCCTTGGAAAATACAGTAAGAAGAAAAGGTTAACATTATTTTCTTATATCTTTTGGTTGTAACCTTTTGTATGATCAATATTTTCTGTGTTGTTACTTGCTGCTTCATTTCAGTTTCTTGTCTAGCTTCATTGATTTTTTTAGAAGAGGCATGAGCCCTATACAATGAGGACAGTCATAAATCCAAAGAATCTCTATGCCCCTTTCATTCTAAATAGACCTAATAACTAACAACTTTTCATGTTATGTTACTTTGAAAGTTCTATGTAGTAAAAATGGTGGATGTTTGCTGTGGTAAGCAGGGATCCTTCATCACATTTCAATTTTGTGCTAAAACTCATGAATTTGAATTAGGGTTTCCAATACTCTAATGCTCAATAAAATTAAAAACGAATTGAATGTAAATCCTTGCCATCTAAAAGCTTTTACATTAATGTTAAGTGTAATGTAGATAGTGATATCCTGAGATAATTTGCAATAGGTCTTCATTTTTTATTATTTGTGGTTTTTTAATCATCTCTTCCTTCAGCTGCTCTTCAGTTTGGAATTTAAGCCACTATCCTGTTGCTAGTGTCTATATTACCCTACCAACCAGGCAGTGGTTTGAACATGAGACTTGAATATAAAAAGGAGAGTACCTGAACATAAAGATAAGTAAAATAAATATCAACAACAATAAAATTGTAGCCTCACAATTATTGGAGACCTCCATTTGAAAGCTGAAAAGAGACAAAAAAAGAAGGCAAATAATTTAAAAACTAGAAAAAAATAAAAACTGAAGCACATTTGAAAAAATGCTAAGAACTCTCCATTCTAAAACATACTAAAAGTTAACTTGAACTACCCTTTTATATGATTTGTCCAATTAAAGTTTTTTTTTATTTTTCAGATTTTTATTTTCTACAGTTTGTAGACTCTTTGAAAATGATAATATTTAAATTGGAAAGAAATAAGGGAAATGTACTAATTTAAATTTCTATAAATAGGCCATCCTGGTTTTTTTTTTTTTTTTTTTTGCTTTACAATATTGCTAAGGAGATCCAACTTAACCCCAGAATCCTTTAAAACTATGACAAAAATACAGCTTTAGCACTTGACTTGGGTTTAGAGAAAGAGAAACCCTTCCTCTGTGACCTATTCCTCTTGTTAGTGCCCTAACTTGTGTATAGGCTATGGGCAGTTGGTCACAGAGTAATAATACTTTCTCCGCCTTTCACTACTGCACTCAGGATGGGATAAAATGGGAATTAAGTGCACGAATCCCCTGAAACAGGGAAAACCCACTTTTTTTCTTCTAAAGACCTTGATGTTTAAATGGCTTTAACTGACCTATATGTACTTTGGATTCTAATTACAGTAGAACACCCATTTTATGTTTTTAGGGCACCATAAAAAAATGGTGCAAAATGAGGATAATCTTAAAATCAGGGCATGTAAAACAGTACATGCAAAACATAAACCTTTAACAACTCTCTTTTCTCTGTCATCATGTTAAATTAAATAGAACATTTAACAACATTAATTGCTGGAACATTTAGTTCCAGTATGAAAAATAATTGTCCAGATCCTTTCTCTACACATGCAATATGCATCTGGTAACAAGGATTTGGAAAGGTGATAGTGCTTAGCAGAAGCCTTGAGCTCTATCATTCCAAAGGTCATAACAGCAACTGGTCATAGCAGTCAATCACATTCTGACAAACTGACACAGGTATAAGGTTTGATAAACATGTTGTTCAAAATGTTCCTCAATATCAGTAACATGTTTCAGATAGGAACGTCTTTATCACTTAGATTGTGACAGGTCAGAGATCTTCTTTCCTCTTTGCCCTTGGCACTTAGCTGACCAGGGGGTGTCAGTTTTCCATAATGTTTATAAAGGAGAGGAACCAAATTTTCTGTGTCTTTGGACTTCCACTTCAGGAAGAAGCGGATGCTGCTACAGGCCTCCAGTCTGAGAAGTGTTTAACCTAAAATACCAAAGCCTTAGATAATTTGAGGATGCAATGGCCCTGCGAATGAGGACTGTTTAGTCATAGCCTAGCTCCTGTTGTATCAGGGCAGGAACTAACGGTAGACAAAAGAAGCACCTGATTGGGAGCAACAATGGGGGGTAGAAGAGGCTCCAGCCTACCCTTAGTCCAGACTCTCTTGCCCACACCACTTGGCACCCCCAAACCAGCGACATTAGTGCTCATGCACGCACTTCTTCGAGTGAATGCAAGGGGGATGCAGGGGTGAGGTGGCTGACCTGGCTGCCTAGGGCACCAGGTTGGCTTGACCTGCCCCTATGTTGCATCCCAGGGGCATAAGTTAGTCAAGATTAGCAAAAAAGAGCTCCACCAAGGGTAGAGTATGGTACCTTGGAGCACCACTGGACAATCCGGTACACTGACACCTGTGGTGAGTATAACCCTTTTAATGTGGTGTATGGTGCACTGCTGAATGTATTTGCTCATCTTTTATAGTACCAAGGTAATACCTAATTTGTGTTTTACAAACATCAATGGTTATGGAAGAACCACTGGCACTGTTTATTTTAGTCCAAATAGAAGAAACCAAAGGCACTCAAGAGCTACAAATGGGACTAGCCCTCTAGATGCTTGACAAAGGGGTTGTTTTGCCCCGAAACGTTGCACTTCCGTAATAAAGTATCTAGAGGGCTAGTCCCGTTTGTAGCTCTTGAGTGCCTTTGCTTTCTTCTATTTGGACTCTTTTGGAGGGTGCCGATCCCTCCGCAGTGAGCACCGAGCGTGAACTTTTGAGGAGAGTTAAGGGTGTGCGTATAAGGTCTTTCGTTTGTACTGTTTATTTTTGTCACAGATTCTAAGCTACAGTGCCCTTCCTTCAGCTACAGTACCTTTCCTTCAGACACTTCCAGGGAGGGCTCATGGGCTTATCTGAGAGACAGGGTCACATATGTAACAGTGTTCTGCCTAAGAGCAGCAGGTAACTGTTAAAGCAACCAAGAAAGAGTTACACTTTTGTTTTGTAACTTATCCTACTTCCTCCTAAATAGTTTCTCCCTGGTCCTGATAGCTACTCTACACTACACTCTTGACAGATGCTCTTATTTCAATAGGAAAAATAAGGCACATATATATATATTAGCGACATATAATCTAGGGACGTACATACACCAAACACCAATTTATTTCACTGTATTACCCATAACATTTTGGTCAGGTCCCGAAGGAGATCAAAACATTGGGTAATGCAGTGAAATTAATTTGCACTATTTTCATATATTGGTGTGCTGTATGGGATGGGATCACTTATCTGGAAACTCGTTATCCAAAAAGCACTAAATGACCTTAAAGGACATAGAAAGGCAAAGTCACTTGGGGGTGCCAAAATGTTAGGCACCTCCAAGTGACTTAAATCGCTTACCTTGTACCCCAGGCTGGTGTCCCTGTTGGGAGAGAACAGCACCAGCCCGGGGTACCTGCAGGGCTTCCTTCTTCCTGGTTGGCGAGTGTGCGCATTCGCAGTAGAGTGAAAAGCCGAACTTTAACAGAGAAGTCGGCTTTTCACTCTGCGTATGCGTCTATCGTATAGTCGCAGCTAAACCAAGCAGGAAGGAGGAAGCACACGCTCGCAGATACCCCAGGCTGGTGCTGTTTTCTCCTAACAGGGTAAGCGATTAAAGTCACTTGGGGGTGCCTAACATTTTGGCACCTCCAAGTGACTTAGCCTTTCCTTGTCCTTTAAAACTTAAGGCATGGTGATCCACACTATTATGTGGATATCTATATCAAAATCTATCTATCTACACTTTTTTTTTAAACCAAAATAAGGGGATAAATGATAAGTGTGCAAAAAGTTTCTACCATAATTATTACGCCAATGTACAGCATTTAATATATATATATATATATACACACAGGTATAGCATCCCTCATCTGGAAACCCGTTATCCAGAAAGTTCCTAATTACGAAAAGGCCATTTCCCATAGACTCCATTATAAGCAAATAATTCTAATTTTTAAAAATGATTTCCTTTTTCTCTGTAACAATAAAACAGTAACTTGTGCTTGATCCCAACTAAGATATAATTAATCCTTATTGGAGGCAAACCAATCCTATTGGGTTTAAATGATGTTTAAATGTTTTTTTTAGTAGACCTAAGGTATGGAGATCAAAATTACGGAAAGATCCCTTATCCGGAAAGCCGCAGGTCCCAAGCATTCTGGATAACAGGTCCTATACCTGCATTATATATATATATATTATATATATATTAACTTACATTTAACTTATATTATTTCAGTATATAGTGGAAGGTGGGGACTAATATAAAGCTACAGTTAATTCAACTGATTTATAGCACACAAATGCAATCAGTATTTCTTTCATTAGAAAGAGCCATTAATTAGCACATTCAGTATACCAGCAGTAATCTGCAATTCAAGGTTGGTATCAAGCATTTTTGAGCAATACTGATACCATTCATTTGTTTAGCCCCTGCAATATGTTTTTTTTCCTTTTACTCATTGGACATAATCATATATTCATGACATTTTAAAATGTCTCTACTTTTTAAAATAAATTAATACTTTGGTTTAATCTGTGGCTTTTTTCCTGACTTATTTTTAGTTTAGCGATTCATCACCTTTTGTGGAATACTTTGTGAGAACAAGAAAACCAATTTCATTTGTATGAGTGTTTATCAATGTAAACATTTTTCCATCTGTTTTTTTTTTTCTGTGAATATTTTCATAAAACCCTTATCTAAATAAGCTCTTCTAACAATACAGGGAATGAAATTGCAAGTTTCTTTTATTATTTTAAGCATAGCTGGGAGAACAAAACCTTCATGCGGAAGAAAATCGTGTGTGATTGTAGAATACAATAAAGCTTCACCACACCAGAATATTTATTTCAGTATTATATTCTTTAAGCCCTTGCCAAAACACAATTGCTAAATTCCAAGCTTAAGGTTTCGGTTTTCTAGCAGTTCAGATCAAGTAATGTTTTTGTACACAGAGTATTTATAAGCAAAAATATTGCCTTTATATTTTCATTTTATAGAAATGTTGTTAAATTATAGATATTGTTATCTTTTAATGAGATGATGATAATTATAGTTATAACTATAGGCACAAGTACACGTTGCATGTTGCACTTTATGGCGTAAGACTTAGATTAGGGCTCTCATTTAAGTAGCTGGAGGAATATGTTTTTAGTGTGGGATGGTAAAAAAAATGTTCTTTAAGTTCCAGAAATTCTGTAAAATGAAATAGCCTTTATTTTAAAGTAAGAGCAGAAGTAAAATCACAATCATTACATTTGTCATCTTCTATTGCTGGGGGTGGGTAATCCTGCACTGACTCCTCTATTTGATGTTACAGGAGTACTTTGCCTGGTGTACAGGTGAATTATTTCAACCTGACACACACACCCCTGCATTTAATTAGCATCATTTTATACATCACTTATATGCATATTATTACCCCCAATGTTTTAGGCAGAAAAACATTTGTGAACAGTCTTAAAATCTACCAGTATATAAACAATGAAATGTTAATTCCTGTGCCCTATAACATCTGTGTTGTCATATACATTTCTGTGGCATGTTTACCTGGGGATACATAAGACAAAGACCAGGGGTACATGAATATCTATCTACATTACATATGAATGCGTGTCTTCTGAGAAAGTTTATCACTAGATGAAACATTTCATGTGATGTTGGGGGCTGATTATGGGTGAGCAGGCCAGGCTAGAAGTATCCATTCCAGGTTATACCACAAGTGTTTACTTGGGTTGAGGTCAGTACTGCCTGTAGACCAATCAAGTTATTTAATGCTCATTTCAGCAAACCAGTTCTTAAAGGACAATGAAACGTATACATATAAATTAAAAGTAAGACTAAAGGCATTCCTTTTAAGTACTTACTGCATATCTAAATTCCCAGATCCCTGCTTGCTTCTCTGAGATATGGTGCTGGCAGCCTACAGCAGTGTGAAGACTCCAGTGACATCACTGAAATCTCTCTGTCCTTCCTGTAGGTGCCAGCGGCAGCCTTCCTATTTTCTGAGCATGTGTGTAACTTGATCCTGTCTGCTGTTCTGAGCTACACATGCCCACCAGCCAATCAGAAGTGGATCTGACAGAGGGGAGAGGGGGAGGGAATGAAACACATGTGCAGTATGAAGCAAGGAGGGAAAGGAAGGGAGAATACCTTTTTAGAGATGGCTGCCTGTTCTAGAAAATGTGAAGTAAGTGTGACTGAGTAAGTATTTGATTAGGTGAGCCAAAAGTGTGGCGTTTTTACTAAACAATAGGAGGACTATTAGACAGTATGCTTTTTACATTTTGACTTGCATTCTCCTTTAAGGCATTATCAAGTTACAAATAAAAAGGGACTTTCCCAAACTGATGCCCAAGTAGGAAATACAAAATGATCAATAATGTCATTGTCAAACTCAAACTCTTCTATAAAAATGCCATATGGTAAAGAGAGATTTATTACTTTAGATATCTAATTTCCACTTCTTCCAACTCACAAGGCTGTGTTTATTACACCACTTTCATGCTTGATTGATTTCCTCAAATTCTCCAACACTAATTACATTTGTTTATTTGGAAAAAAACATTTGTAACATAAATCACTGATGTTGATATTTTTATCATGCTAAAAATATAAAGGTCCTTTCCCAAACTGATGCCCAAGTAGGAAGTACAAAATTAGTTTGTTTTCATGGTAACAAGCTTAAAACTTAAAAACTGTCCCTAGACCATTTTTCTCCTCCTTAGAGAAGTCAGTTTAGAGTCAGATTTAACCATTCAGACAGGTAGTTCTTTCCTGACATTCACCAAACTCAGACTCATCTGTGAAAATGCCATATGGTGAAGAGTAATTCATCACTTTAGATATCTAATTTCCACTGCTTTGGAGTCACAAGGCTGCATTTATTACACCAATCTGATGCTTGTATTCATCTAATTACCCAACACTGATTACATCTGTTTATTTGGGAAAATACATTTTATCATATATCACTGATGTTGAAATTTTTTTATTCATACTATTGTTTATAATGGATGCAGCACTTGTACAGGTATGGGGTAGCTTTTCAGAAAACCCAATATCCAGAAACATCCAAATTATGGGAAGACTATCTCCCATAAAATCTAATTTAAGCAAATAATTATTTTTTTTCCATTTTCTTTTTCTCTGTAATAGTAAAACAGTTCTTTGCAGAAGGGCATGGTGTGATGCCACTCCGAGAAGACAGCTCCCGACACTCTTTTCACCTGTCTACAGCAAATCCTTGGGAAAAAACATAAAGAAACAAATGGTCATCACATAGCAGCCAGAGCACCATGACCATGTATTTAGATAAAAAAAACACAAACACTGCAAATTCCCAGAAAAATCCAAGATAGCAGAGGTCATGTGATGCAGCAAGACATTCTTGCTCCACCACATCAGGGCACAGCTCCATATCACTCCAAGCCAACATCCTCTTCATATTAGCCATTTTACTACTTCAGTTGCCAAATAGAATCTCAACGCTGTGGCAAAAACAATCCAAGAGGCCCACAAAGCAGATTTAGCAGATCTTAAGGTGGACCAGCAGGCAATAGAGGAACTCCTGTAACAGTATGTTCCTTATTTAATTCTATTCTCAAGCAGGATGCAGTGGAGCCCCTGGCGTTAGACAGTGTGTACAGAATATTAGGCACACAACAGTTTTGCTCTGAAAAACCCTTGAGACATTATCTGGTATGTCCACATTAACATAGACATCCTATGCAAAATGCATAACTTTTTTCTATCAGGACTTAAAGCCAAACAAAAATATATACTACCACTGGAGCTTCCTTTTACCCGTATAGCCACAAAGGATTACAAACAGTTCTCCTTTCAATGGTACCAATTGTAAAATGCTTGCTAAAGTTAACACATGTCTCAGGGATTGTACCCTGACACCTGAAGAATAATGAATCCCTCTTCCAGAGACTACAACTATTATTTACATACCCACAATACTTATAGCAGATTAGATGACGTCTTCTTTAGACATTGAGATCTACCCCTTCTAGTGAGTGCTAAGACATTATAATCTTGTCTAATCACACCCCAGTTTTATGCTCTTTAGCTCTCCCTCAAGAGCCTAGATGTGGTCAGTTAGTGACTTAATAAATTACTTTTACAGGATCCTGACTTAAAGAGGGGGGTAATTGAATCACTACAACACTATTTCATAGAACATAAAACTTTAGATACAGACCCAAGGACCATATGGCAGGCCCACAAATGTGCCATTAAGGCTAAAAAAAATTGCTCAATAAATCTTTTGATAGCTAACATTCAGTTTCATACACTAGAATCCCAGCATAAACAATTAAGGCTTACTTCCGTCCTTATGGAGCTAACTCAAACCCAAAGGAACTGCAAGACACATACTCATTATTCATGGAGAAACATTCACTTGAGAATGTTTTATGAACATTAGAACAAATAGGTTTTGTCCCTGGACAGAAAGCCATAGATAATACTAACAAACTATTTGCTATGGATGCACTTTTGCAAAAACTAGCCATCCTTTTATCATTGATACATGATACATTACAGTTGAATTTTGAGGGCCAGCTTCATCCAGTTGAGCTCTAAAAAGTAGCTCTAAAAGTAGAGGGCTTGGCCGCCAGAATAATATTATTATATATTGCGCGCAGTGGGAAATAACGCACGCGGCGGGAAATAACGCAAGAAAAATGCTCATTGCGAGTTAAATAATGCAAAGAATATTGCACCTTAATTATGACGCCTGTCCTTTTAGTGAATCGTGCATTAAGTTGCAAAAAATAAGAAGCAATAAAAATTTTAACGCATGTTATAAATAGCGCTTGTTTTATCGACCTTTAGTGAATCGGCCCCTAAAGGTTTAAGGGGTTGTGTAATACAATGCACTAAGTTTGCCCAGGAGCAGTAACCCATAACAACCAATCAGCAGGTTACTATGGGTTACTGCTACTAGGTAAATTTAGTGCCTTATATTACATATCCACATAACATTTAATCTCTCAGCTCATAAACCATTCAGACTTCTTTGGGAATTTGATAACCAACTGCCAAAAGAGCCATTTCGTACATATACAAATGTGCTCTAAATGTGTTACCAGCTCACCTTTCCTGTATTTTCCTTTGCCGAGGGACAAATAGCTGTTTTAACAGGTTAACCAAATAAATTTGTCCTCCAAAATCCTAAGTAATGAAACTTGCCATTGCATCTGAAGGAGACAACAGTCGCTGGCGTGTCCTCCTACAGTCCTTTTCATAGACATGGACAGGGTTCTGTAAGATTAGAAACACTACTCAGGTCCAACAGGGCAATTTAGTTAATCCTTCTGGCAAATGTAGGATGGATATATCCCACTACTGCAGAACTGCTCAAGACCATTTCTTTATCATTTAATATGCAGATATAGACAATTTCTGGCTTGTGTAGTACCTTTGTATTACAGATGGTTACTAAGCTGCAATAGAATCCTAATGCCTTTATTTAATTAGAGAAACAAACCCTTATCTGGAAAACCCCAGCATTCTGGATAATAGAGCTCATACCCTTATTCAACAAAGTACATAATATGTACTTCTATGTTTATTTATAAGCTCTCTTTCCACATTACTAATGATTTACAGTTAGAAACTAATGCTTTGCATGGTTCAAATCTGAATATTAAACATCTCCATATAACTTTCTTCGATTAAGAAACTTGTCAGACTTGTTAAATGAGTTTGGTCACTGAGCCAGTATCTCTTAATCATAAGTTAAGAGAAAAGCTAGATTTAGAGGCAGTAGAAAATGCTATATTGCCTCTTAGGATTTAATTTATAGTGTTATACCTCATAACTGGTGTCTCCATAATTTATAGTACAGTTCTGTGAATAATTCTAATTTATATCCTGAAAAAAATAGTGAAGAATGAAAGGCTGTATCATGTCTTCTTTTCTGCACTAAGAAATATTTTCCATGAATTGAAATGGGTAATGGAGAAAGTTTGGCAGGAAAAAGTTGAAGAAAAAAACAAAACAAAACAAAAAAAGTAGGAAAAAAAATCATATCCAGGATCAGGGAGAGTGGTACATATATATATATATATATAAATATGGGTATCGTTATATCATCTATTTAAGTAAGAAATCTAAAATAAAAAAAATGAAGTGTAAAATAGAAAATATATTAGGTTAACTACTAGTGCCAGTATGTGATGTTTCAGTTTACACATTTCCCTTTAACAAACCCTTTTATACATGCAGTATGCATAGCTGTATTTTAAAGAGCATCTCTGTCCAATTAGCTGATCAGAAAACAAAACAATGCGCCTAAATTTGGCCTGCATGACAAATTTACATTGCAAACAAGAGTAACAGCAAAACATCCCATACCTACAGGTACTGAGAAGTGTCTGTGAGTTTGGACCAGTTTGTGGCATTTAAGCCCAAACAGGTACCAGTTCTATATGTCATGACTGGAAATAAATGAAACTCATATATGTCATGGTAACCATATCACAAAAGTATTTAATGATAATTCTAGATACATAACACTGGTAATGAAAAGTATTGCCCAGCCCAAGCCTGGGGGATACGTTTTTCCTCTAAAACTTTTTATTTCTTCATTCTCAACAAAGAATTAGGATAACCTCTAAACCTCTCCTGCATCTGATTCAGATGTCCAGCATAAATCTATGGATCTTATGGCATATAGAATGGCACAACTTAAAGGAAAAAATTAGTTCTGGCTGAAATGTCACAAACTGGTGCAAACTTGCAGGCATTTCTTGGTACCCCTAGGAGTGGGATGTTTGCTGTAACTCTTGTGTGTAGTACAAGGTCCCAACTATTACTAACACAGGTTTGTGTGTATGTGCTGGCATGCCCATGTGGGTTCTTGTACAGGTATAGGACCTGTTATCAAGAAAGCTCAGGACCTGGGCTTTTCCTGATAAGGGATCTTTCCATAATTTGGATCTCCATACCTTAAAGGAGAATGCAAGTCAAAATTAAAAAGCACAATGCCCAATAGTCCTCCTATTGTTTAGTAAAAACACCACACTTTTGGCTCATCTAATCAAATATTTACTCAGTCACACTTACTTCACATTTTCTAGAACAGGCAGCCATCTCTAAAAAGGTATTCTCCCTTCTTTTCCCTCCTTGCTTCATACTGCACATGTGTTTCATTCCCTCCCCCCCTCCCCTCTGCCAGATCCACTTCTGATTGGCTGGTGGGTATGTGTAGCTCTGAACAGGAGACAGGATCAAGTTACACACATGCTCAGAGAACAGGAAGGCTGCCGCTGGCAGCCTACAGGAAGGGGAGAGAGATTTCAGTGATGTCACTGTAGTCTTCACACTGCTGTAGGCTGCCAGCACCATATCTCAGAGAAGCAAGCAGGGATCTGGGAATTTAGATATGCAGTAAGTACTTAAAAAGAATGCCTTTAGACTTACTTTTAATTTATATTAACCTTTCATTGTCCTTTAAGCCTGCTAAAAATCATTTAAAAATTAATTAAACCCAATAGGATTGTTTTGCTATCAATAAGGATTAATTATATCTTAGTTCGGATCAAGTACAAGGTATTGTTTAATTATTACAAAGAAAAAGCAAATATTTTTTAAAAATGTGAATTATTTCCTTAAAATGAAGCCTATGGGAGATAGGCTTTCCATAATTTGGAACTTTCTTGATAACAGGTTTCCAGATAACGGGTCCTATACCTGTATTTAGGGGAGACCACTCAGAAGTAAAAGACAGGTCTTCTTAACATAGATTTTCTGTTAAGGGTAAACAAGTTAATTTACCTGTACCTAAACATTGCTGTGAAAAGGGTCATCTACAGTATCTACTTAAATTTGCTTTGGGTGTTGTTTTTGGCTTGGAGCAAGTTTTGAACTTACAGGGGTGGTAATTGTATATAGTGCTTAAAGTTGAAGGAAAAAAAAGTTTTTTTGGATTAACACATTACAATCCTTATAGCCTAAGGAATTGAACTGGGACTCCAACTGGGAGCACACTGTGGGGGGAAATTAGACTGGACTGGGCTAGGAAGTGGGTAGGCAAAAATGTAAGGTAAAATTGATTTGTTGGGGGTAACAGGCAAGGGAGGACTTAATGAAGCAACTACTAGTGGGACAAGCTGTGGATCAGGTAATGGGACTGTTGTGATGGGAAAGGTCAGGAGGCTGATGCTTGCAGGGGGTAGCATCCCACCCAACCACCTTTTAAGCCTATGCGAGCCTCGGTAACAGTTACATAGGGTTGAAAAAAGACCAGAGTCCATCAAGTTTAACCCTTCCAAGTAAACCCAGCACACACAAACACATACTTACCAATCTATACACTCACATATATAAACCATATATACCAAGATTAATACTAACTGTAGATATTTAGTATCACAATAGCCTTGGATACCATGCTTGTTCAAAAACTCATCCAGGCCCCTCTTAAAGTCATTAACAGAATCTGCCATTACCACATCTCTAGGAAGGGCATTCCACAACCTCACTGCCCTCACCGTGAAAAACCACCTACGCTGCTTCAAATGGAAGCTCCGTTCCTCTAATCTATAGGGGTGACCTCTGGTGTGTTGATTGTTTTTATGGGAAAAAAGAACATCCCCCATCTGCCTATAATCCCCTCTAATATACTTGTACAGAGTAATCATGTCCCCTCGCAAGTGCCTCTTTTCCAGAGAGAACAACCCCAATCTTGACAGTCTAACCTCATAGTTTAAATCTTCCATCCCCTTTACCAGTTTAGTTGCACGTCTCTGCACTCTCTCCAGCTCATTAATATCCTTCTTAAGGACTGGAGCCCAAAACTACACTGCATACTCAAGGTGAGGCCTTACCAGGGACCTATAAAGAGGCAAAATTATGTTTTCATCCCTTGAGTCAATGCCCTTTTTTATACAAGACGGCACTTTATTTAGTTTCATAGTTTAGTTTTGTTTAGTTTCAGTACCTAGTTTAGGCTGTAAATGATTATTCCTCAGCAAATGAAAACTATTCAAAGCTCTAACTGTAGACTTGAAATTTCTAATAAATTGCTAAAGTCACTTAAAATAATCTAAATTGCAAAACCATTATATTTTTTTTCCGCTAACTTTGATGAAAAAAAAATAAATAAACTTTAAAATATAAAATGCTACAAGATACATTCTGAAAGCTGACATCTGTTTTTAAATGGAGCATGAAGAATTTGTTGCAAATGGGCCAATTTCACTGGGATTATCGACTGACTAGACTTTTAGGCATTATATACAGTAATTCAAGTATTCCGCTCCAGCTAGAAGCAATTAAGATGACTTTCACAGATTGGCATATCCACCTCTTTTTAGAAGTCTTCACACTTCTATAAGAAAAGAAGTACTGGCAATTCTTGTACAGGCTTTTAACTGGTTCATTGAACAGCAACTATGAATGGCAGGGCCAACCAATGGAAGAGGCAATGGTTGTAGTTTTCTACTTTATTTGTTACTTTATTCTAAAGGGACATCTGCTTATACAACCAATGATGGCATGGTTATTATACAATATGGGATTGTATACTATCTACAAGTGCATTAACTTTGTTCTTAAACTGTTCTTAAACCAACATCTCAGGATATAGCACATTGTGAATTTATTCTGCTTTTATGTACACTTTGTTTACCTTTTAATCTCTATACATTATGTACTCTGAGTTTTTGGTTTAACCAGTTTTGAAAAGGATAGTCAGTACGGTTTATAGCTATTATAATATTTCTTATTTCCAATAAAAGAGACTTTTTGGCAAAAATGTAAACTACTGCTGCTATCCTGTATAGAATTATTCACTAAAGATTTATTTTGTAACAAATAACCTCTAATGTAATTAACATGATTAAATATAGAAGCATTTTTCAGAAAAGGACTAGACAATACATTGCTTAGGGAATAATGAGAATATTACACATAATCATGGTTATGATAAATTACACTCGTGATAATATTTTCTAATGATAATGTGCCAGAAAGCTCCAATACACATTATATATGTGCAGATTTACAAATATACTTTAATTTTTATTAAAAGGGGCATAGGGATATAGAGTAAATTATTTTTCCCTTTTTCACTTCTGGTAAGGCCCCACTGAGAGTTTTCAGTACAGTTTTTCCACTAATACACAAAAATGATATTATTAAATTAATTAAATGATATTATTAAATGAGGGTCTGGAGGACCTCAGTTGTGAAGACAGTCTGGAAAAGCTGGTCATTTACAATAGAGGAAAGGCTCTTAAAGAGACAAGCATTTATTTAGTGTAAGATATTTTACAGTAACTTTTATCCAGTTATATATTTTTATCAAACTTATAACTTTATTTATTTTAATATTTTTTATAGATTCCACATTCTGCCACTAGGTAGAATGTGCAGGTAAATATAATAGCTGAGAAAGCTCTGTTAAAATCCTTACAGACAATACTCCAAAGGATCTAGACATAACTTAAAGCAGTGCTCTAAGCATTCTTAGCATTACTCTCAGATAAACTTTAATACCTTAAAGCAGATTGACTATAGCTTTCTAAAGGCCATATCCATTTATCAAGAAATGTGCTGTGATATTTCATATATTGACTTCATTACTCTGGCAGGAAGGGTGTATTGCTTGCACAGCTCACCTAAAGGACTCTTTGGAAAGTAAAATAAGAAAGACCTAGCTGCTGTATTTACATACTACTAGCTTAATGCCTTGGCAAGTCTGTTTCCCAAGAGAGGATATCTAAAATATAATAGAATAAACCCCTATATGTCAAAAGCACACAAATATGCTGTTTATAACCAAACACCCCAACTTTGTCCCCAAAATAGTTCATGCCATGTTGCTCTTGGGACAAAAAAAGTGGTACGCTTCCATTGTGTGAAAATGTGAGAATAATGTATTCAAATACAAACTGCTGAACCTAAAATACCATAGTTTGTCAGATAAGTCAATTTGTTTCGTTGTGGAATGAATTTACACATAATACATCTAATTCTTTCACATTTAGTCTTTTCACATTAGAAAAAGTGTGGATGGGAGTGCTTTTTCAGCCTAAAATGCTTAGGACCAAAAAGTATTCATACATGCACTTGAGGGGTTCTTCAGTCATTTGTGTTTGTGATCAGTTAGCTTAACCCTTTGGGCGCCAAGCACGTAGCTCCTACGTGCTGCTATAAAAAGGCGTTGAATGCCCAGCACGTAGGAGCTACGTTTTATTTACCTTTCGCTTGTTCTCTGCGCTCGCTGCTTAGTCCGAGCGCAGAGAACAAGCGGAAGGTAAGGAACCCCCTAGACAACGCGCAGAGGGGGGTTACTAGTGGCCCCTGGGGCGCGATCGCCCAGGGGCCCCATAGAAAAAGTCGGGCACGTATATTCTACGTGCCCGACTTTTTCTCCTCTCTCCCTTCCTTCCTGCGCGCCCCCCTCCGCCCCCCTGCTTCCTGTTACTCACCATTTCTGCTGCTGTGGCTGCATCTTCTGCCTGCGTCTGATCTTCAGCGATTCCAGCGATCTGCAGCTCCATGGATCCCAAGTATGTGCTACTTACACACACAAACACACATACACACACATATTACACTAATACACACTTATACTCACACTTACACACACACACATACATTTTCACACATTCATAGCACTTATTACTTGCACACACACACACACACACATGCACACATGCACACAAAACACATTTTGCCATGTGTACTCACTTACTCACTCGCTCACTTTTGTAATTTTTTTTTTTTTTATCGCATCGTTTTTATTCCTGCCTAAAAAAAATGTTTTATTGCCATTGCGTATAGCGTATTCGCTAACCGCACTGCGCAATACATTTTGTGTATTATTTTGGTGTTTTTTATTACATTTTCTGTGATTTTGGTGCCATTTTATTGCCTTTTTTAGTTATGCATAGTTGTTGTTTGCTTTACTTTGTCTGTAAACCTAATTTGCCCAAGCCAGAATACTCAAACTGTGATTCTATTGCAGATATCACTAGGAAAAAAAAAAAAACATTGATTTTAGTTTTTTGGGGGGGGGATTTTAGCGATTTTACTGCATTTCATATTGTTCTTTGTTACTTGTCTAGCACATGGACATTTTGTCTGCTGTATTTCAATTTGGCTTCCTCTGTGCCCCACATAGTTTAGTAAATCTATGCATATTGGGCATCAAACTGTTCAGTAGACCCCTGGCATTCATATTTAGGGTGTTTTAGGTTGGTACGTTATGAAATGTGGGGTACATAATGGGGCAAAATGCAAGCTTTGTGACGATTTTCAGAAATGTTATAAAAACCGTTCTGTTTAGCATAGCTTTGTAGTTTGGTAGTTTGCAGTAGAAAGATGTATTTACCCATTTTTGTTTTGTCAGAATGTGTACTTTCAGAAAATGTATGGTTTTCTAGGGTTTCTGTACTGTTAGGGGTTCTTATGGCACATAATACACATACCGGGTGCAAAAACTGCACGAGCCGGAGCATCATTCGTGAAAACTCATATGCACTATTTTCATTTGGGTGCCCCTGTACTCCGCATAGTTTAGTAAATCTATGCATATAGGGCATCAAACTGTTCAGTAGACCCCTGGCATTCATATTTAGAGTGTTTTATGTTTATACGTTACAAATTGTGGGGGTACATAATGAGGTAAAATGCAAGCTTTGTGACGATTTTCAGAAATGTCATAAAAACCGTTCTGTTTAGTGTAGCTTTGTAGTTTGGTAGTTTGCAGTAGAAAGATGTATTTACCCATTTTTGTTTTGTCAGAATGTCTACTTTCAGAAAATGTATGGTTTTCTAGGGTTTCTGTACTGTTAGGGGTTCTTATGGCACATAATACACATACCGGGTGCAAAAACTGCACAAGCCGGAGCGTCATTCGTGAAAACTCATATGCACTATTTTCATTTGGGTGCCCCTGTACTCCGCATAGTTTAGTAAATCTATGCATATAGGGCATCAAACTGTTCAGTAGACCCCTGGCATTCATATTTAGAGTGTTTTATGTTTATACGTTACAAATTGTGGGGGTACATAATGAGGTAAAATGCAAGCTTTGTGACGATTTTCAGAAATGTCATAAAAACCGTTCTGTTTAGTGTAGCTTTGTAGTTTGGTAGTTTGCAGTAGAAAGATGTATTTACCCATTTTTGTTTTGTCAGAATGTGTACTTTCAGAAAATGTATGGTTTTCTAGGGTTTCTGTACTGTTAGGGGTTCTTATGGCACATAATACACATACCGGGTGCAAAAACTGCACAAGCCGGAGCGTCATTCGTGAAAACTCATATGCACTATTTTCATTTGGGGGCCCCTGTACTCCGCATAGTTTAGTAAATCTATGCATATAGGGCATCAAACTGTTCAGTAGACCCCTGGCATTCATATTTAGAGTGTTTTATGTTTATACATTACAAATTGTGGGGGTACATAATGAGGTAAAATGCAAGCTTTGTGACGATTTTCAGAAATGTCATAAAAACCGTTCTGTTTAGCATAGCTTTGTAGTTTGGTGGTTTGCAGTAGAAAGATGTATTTACCCATTTTTGTTTTGTCAGAATGTGTACTTTCAGAAAATGTATGGTTTTCTAGGGTTTCTGTACTGTTAGGGGTTCTTATGGCACATAATACACATACTGGGTGCAAAAACTGCACGAGCCGGAGCGTCATTCGTGAAAATGAATATGCACTATTTTTATTTGGGGGCCCCTGTACTCCGCATAGTTTAGTAAATCTATGCATATAGGGCATCAAACTGTTCAGTAGACCTTAGGTGTTCCTAGTTGGGGTGATTTTCCTTTTGTAGGCAAGAAATTGTGTGAGATAAATGTGGCAAATTGCAACATTTTTAGGCGATTTTCTGAAATGTCATAGAAACCACTAGCTTTAGGAAAGCTTTGCAGATTGATACTTTTGTCTAGAAAGGACTCTTTACCCATGTTGGATTTGTCTGAACGTGTACTTTCCAAAAATATATGGTTTTCAGGGGTTACCCTACATTTCTGCAGTTTCTATCCCACATAAAAACTGCCATGTGTTTATGAATTAGGTAAAGGTAAGCCATGAAATTAGTGTGCACTAGGTATATTTTGGGGTCTCTAAGTGCCATGTGCTTTGATAGACCTATGTACAATGGGCATCAAACTGTTCAGTAGACCTCTGGGGTTCATATTTAGGGTGATTTATCTTGGTACCTGATCACCTATAGAAAATAAGATGCTGCATATTGGAAGTTTTGAGGTGATTTTTGGAAATGTCATAAAATTGGCAAACTTAGGAAACCTTTGCGGCTCTGTACTTTGGAGTAGAAATACATGGGTACCCATTTTAGAGTTCGGGGAATGTGTACTTTCCAAAAATATATGACTTTCTGGGGTGAGCGTACTTTTTTGTAGCATTATCCCACATATAATGATGTAAATGTGTTGATTTTGCAGAAGCTGAAATGACAGAAATGACGGATCATATGGGGGTAGGTTCATATTGGGGCCCCTACATGCCACATACTTAGGTAAACCTAAACATATTGGGCATCATACTGTTCAGTGGACCCCTGGCGTTCAAGTTCAGGGTGTTTTATCTTGGTACCTAATGATACATGGGAGATTAGATGCTGCAAACTGGAAGCTTTGAGAGGATTTTTGGAAATATTATCAAAATTGGCAACTTTAGGAAAGCTTTGCAACTTGGTACTTTGGAGTAGAAAGACATGGGTAACCATTTTAGATTCGGGGGAATGTGTACTTTCCAAAAATATATGGCTTTCTGGGGTGAGCGTACTTTTTTTGTAGCGTTGTCCCACACAAAATGATGTAAATGTATTGATTTTGCAGGAGCGGAAATGACAGAAATGGCAGATCATATGGGGTATGTTCACATTGGAGCCCCTACATGCCACATACTTAGGTAAACCTATACATATTGGGCATCAAACTGTTCAGTGGATCCCTGGCGTTCAAATTTAGGTTGTTTTACCTTGGTACCTAATACTATGTGGGAGATAAGATGCTGCAAAATGGAAGCTTTGAGGGGATTTTTGGAATTGTCATCAAAATTGCTAACTTTAGAAATGCTTTGCGGCTTGGTACTTTGGAGTAGAAAGACACAGGTACCCATTATAGATTCGGGGGATGTGTACTTTCCAAAAATATATGGCTTTCTGGGGTGAGCGTACTTTTTTGTAGCGTTATCCCACACAAAATGATGTAAATGTGTTGATTTTGCAAAAGCTGAAATGACAGAAATGACGGATCATATGGGGTATGTTCATATTGGGGCCCCTACATGCCACATACTTAGGTAAGCCTAAACATATTGGGCATCATACTGTTCAGTGGACCCCTGGCGTTCAAGTTCAGGGTGTTTTACCTTGGTACCTAACACTATGTGGGAGATAAGATGCTGCAAAATGGAAGCTTTGAGAGGATTTTTGGAAATATTATCAAAATTGCCAACTTTAGGAAAGCTTTGCGACTTGGTACTTTGGAGTAGAAAGACATGGGTACCCATTTTAGATTCGGGGGAATGTGTACTTTCCAAAAATATATGGCTTTCTGGGGTGAGCGTACTTTTTTGTAGCGTTATCCCACACAAAATGATGTAAATGTGTTGATTTTGCAGAAGCTGAAATGACAGAAATGATGGATCATATGGGGTATGTTCACATTGGAGCCCCTACATGCCACATACTTAGGTAAACCTATACATATTGGGCATCAAACTGTTCAGTGGATCCCTGGCGTTCAAATTTAGGTTGTTTTACCTTGGTACCTAACACTATGTGGGAGATAAGATGCTGCAAAATGGAAGCTTTGAGGGGATTTTTGGAATTGTCATCAAAATTGCTAACTTTAGAAATGCTTTGCGGCTTGGTACTTTGGAGTAGAAAGACACAGGTACCCATTATAGATTCGGGGGGATGTGTACTTTCCAAAAATATATGGCTTTCTGGGGTGAGCGTACTTTTTTGTAGCGTTATCCCACACAAAATGATGTAAATGTGTTGATTTTGCAGAAGC
This sequence comes from Xenopus tropicalis, assembly GCF_000004195.4. Classification (NCBI taxonomy): domain Eukaryota; kingdom Metazoa; phylum Chordata; class Amphibia; order Anura; family Pipidae; genus Xenopus; species Xenopus tropicalis. The sequence continues at coordinate 92,157,155 of NC_030684.2, forward strand.
TGAAATGACAGAAATGATGGATCATATGGGGTATGTTCACATTGGAGCCCCTACATGCCACATACTTAGGTAAACCTATACATATTGGGCATCAAACTGTTCAGTGGACCCCTGGCGTTCAAATTTAGGTTGTTTTACCTTGGTACCTAACACTATGTGGGAGATAAGATGCTGCAAAATGGAAGCTTTGAGGGGATTTTTGGAATTGTCATCAAAATTGCTAACTTTAGAAATGCTTTGCGGCTTGGTACTTTGGAGTAGAAAGACACAGGTACCCATTATAGATTCGGGGGGATGTGTACTTTCCAAAAATATATGGCTTTCTGGGGTGAGCGTACTTTTTTGTAGCGTTATCCCACACAAAATGATGTAAATGTGTTGATTTTGCAGAAGCTGAAATGACAGAAATGACGGATCATATGGGGTATGTTCATATTGGGGCCTCTACATGCCACATACTTAGGTAAACCTAAACATATTGGGCATCAAACTATTCAGTGGATCCCTGGCGTTCAAATATAGGGTGTTTTACCTTGGTACCTAACACTATGTGGGAGATAAGATGCTGCAAAATGGAAGCTTTGAGGGGATTTTTGGAATTGTCATCAAAATTACCCATTTTAGATTCGGGGGAATGTGTACTTTCCAAAAATATATGGCTGTCTGGGGTGAGCATACTTTTTTGTAGCATTATCCCACATATAATGATGTAAATGTGTTGATTTTGCAGAAGCTGAAATGACAGAAATGATAGATCATATGGGGGTATGTTCACATTGGGGCCCCTACATGCCACATACTTAAGTAAACCTATACATATTGGGCATCAAACTGTTCAGTGGACCCCTGGCGTTCATATTTAGGGTGTTTTATTTGGTTACTTTATGACCTGTAGGGGATAAGATACTATAGACTGGAAGCTTTGAAGCGATTTTTAAAAAAAATCACAATTTTTGATAAAAACCAATAACTTTAGGAAAGCATTGCGACTTGATAGTTTGGAGTAGACAGACAGTTGTGCCTATTCTGTATTCCCCAGAATCTGTTCTTTCCAAAAATGTACAATTTTATGGGATAAACCTTCTGTTAGTGGAATTTTTGTCCTTGAAATCTAAAGTATGCAGCTTTCTGGAGCAGTGCTTTGGAAATTTGGTAGTGTACTGCTGGGAGTTTTTGACCTACACAAGTGAGAAATCTCCATAAAACTATATATATTTGGTATTGGCACGTTCAGGAGACATGGGACTTTCCAAATCAGGTGTATTTTAGTGCATAAAATAATTTTTGTTTCTGGTGTATGTGTTTATATTATGGAAAATATTTTTTTTACACATTTTTTAGACATTTAGAAGCCTATATCTTGTTACAAAATTGGAATTACACAAAAATTCCACCATATTTTGAAAGCTTAGGATGTCCCGAAAAAAACGATATATAGTGTTCCTGGGTAAACTAAAAGTCCCCCCGAGGAAAAGCCCCTAAAGTCAAACAGTGCAAAATGTTCAAAAACTGTCTGGCAGTAGAAGTTCCACTTTGTTCAAAACGGCTGGCAGTGAAAGGGTTAAATGTGTTTTAGTTAGTTTTATTGACAAGAAGGCAGTGGGTACTGACATCCCAGGCACACATACAGACATACAGTGAGATGCAGTCTATATTGACACAAACACAGTATATGTAGTGAGGTTTAGTGTGCACTGATGCCAAATATCAGGCATGCCTTCTCGCTATAACACTGATAACACTATAACACTATAACACTGCCACTGATACAAAACATTGATTTGTTTTCTAGCCATGCAGTGTCATAAAGGAACCACTGTAACTAACTAGAATTAAACAAAACAGTGATACAAGTAAAAAAATCTACAAGGGCAAAAACAAAAAATATATACAAAAGCACAATTAGCTTTTTGGGGGGGAAAGGGGAAATTTAGAATTAGAGAAAGGTGACAGGTTTATAGGATTATAGACGCCAGATTACAAAAATATTTAATTTCAGTTAGTGAGTCAGCTTTCAGAACATACACAGTATAGTACCTGTAGGAGTGGGATGAAATCTGCAGCAAAAGTTGATGAGAATCTTAGGTAAAGTTTACAGCCTGCACAACCTTCTTATCAGTCTTCATTTCTGCAGTTCCCTCATCTCCCCAGTCTTGCCTACATCTGTGGCTTGATTGGTCAATTTCACTGCCTGTCATGAGAGCTGCACTCTGATTTAAGAAGCCACAAGAAGGAAGCTCCAATCAGAGTGCAGCTGAGTTTGCAGGAATGCAAGAACCTGCTCACAATGTTAAAAATAAATAATTTTATTGCCATCCATAAAGTGCTTGTAGCAGACCAGGGTTGCAATCCAGTCAGTGGGGGGCCATATATATTGGCAACCCCAGTGACTCAAAAATAAATTGGCATAACATGGTGCCAGCCTGGTCCCCATTTCTATATAACATATCTGTAGATATATATTATTATTAAATTCAGAATAGCTAAGTGCATATATCTACAATCAACAGGGAAATTATGTTGTGCCTTTGGCATTATGATTTTTATTGTGAGCAAATAATAAAAGCAGGGAACTTTACACCTTGTAATAATAATAATATATTCCATACTCCTAACTAATGATGAGCAAATCTGTCCCGTTTCACTTCACCTAAAAATTAGCAAAATGACAGCAAAAATCACAAAACGGCGAAAAATTCACGAAACGTGTTTGTCACGTTTTTTGTCGCCCACGTGTTTTTTGGAAGCCTGCACCCATTTTGACAGGAGCACGCCCTTTTTTGACGCAACTTTTTTTAACACGTCTGCGCCCATTTTGACGCGACCACAACTTTTTTTTATGCGCAACGAATTTTTCAGCAGCGAATTTTGTCGGAAGTTTCGCAAAACAATTCGCCAATGGCGAAATGCGGAAATTCGCTGCGAATCTATGCCTGGCAAAAAAATTCGCTCATCACTACTCCTAACCACTGACCTTGATGATTCAGTGTTTTAAAAATGACAAGATACTCAACTGTGTGATCCTGATTTAATTTTTTATAAAAAATCAAATTGCCAAGTAGATAAAATGTTTCAATTAAAAATGCTTGTTTTGTTCAATAATACAATCTCTCCACTCTAATCTGATGGTTTTTACCCCTAGTAAAATTAGTTTGATCATTTAAACCAAGTAAAGACTGGAAATGACATACTACTTTATTGACAAAATCATCAATATACTGCCCCTCCCCCCCCCCCTTTTTTTTTGAGATGTATACTCTCCTGATACAGGTGTTTAATACTCTTGTCTGCAGACTAGTGATGAGCACATTTTTTTTTTAACAGGTTTCACTGAAAAGCACAGTTAGACTCCAATGCTTTGATAAAGTCACTGTAGATTGGAAAAAGTTTCTGCAAAAAAACGCCCATTCACTTCAAAGCATTTCACAATTTTTTTGCCACAGCAAAACAGGACAGATTTGCCCATCACTGCTACAGATATCTCTTTTAATTACTGATCATGTGTGCTCATCAGGGATGTAGCGAACCCGCGCAAAAATGTTCGCGAACCCGTTCGCGGACTTTCGCCAAAACTCGCGAATATTCGCGAACTTTGCGAACCCCATAGACTTCAATGGGAAGGCGAACTTTAAAACCTAGAAAAGCCATTTCTGGCCAGAAAAATGATTTTAAAGTTGTTTAAAGGGTGCCATGACCTGGACAGTGGCATGCAGGAGGGGGATCAAGGGCAAAAACTTCTCAGAAAAATACTTGTAAAAAAAACGCCAAAAAAAAACGCCAAAAAAAACCGCAAAAAAATAACGCAAAAAAAAAAAAAAACCGCAAAAAAATAACGCCAAAAAAAAAACCGCAAGCTATTCCTATGTATATGCATAGGCGATAAAACGAAGCGAAAAAACGCGGCGGAAAAACCAAGGCAAAAAAACGCGGCGCCAAAAAAAAACGCGGCGAACCCAAAGTGGCGAACATCGCCAAAAGTCCGCGAATTTGCGCGAACGCGAACACCCGATGTCCGCGCGAATTAGTTCGCCGGCGAACAGTTCGCTACATCTCTAGTTCTCATTAGATCCAGTCATGTTCACATTTAATTTATATTAAAGATTATTCAGGCTCAGAGGAACTGTAGGTATAATATTGTACTGTTTAATAAGATTGGATCTTTTAGTGGTCAGATGTCATATTTATTGAAATTCTAAAAATATTACAACTATTATATCCTCTTGATGGGTGCATAATTCAATCCTTTACCATGCAATTTAATATGATTTTTACTTTTAAAGCTGAATAATTTAAAAATAACTGATTATTTTTTTAGTTGTCTCTTATGTTTTGGGAGTTCTCTGTTCTTACCCCTCTTACCACTTCTGTATCCTGTAATCTTCCTAATAGGGTAAACAATTATTCTTTTTTTGGTTGTGCTCCAAATTTATCAAACATATCATCTGTACATTTTCTTAATATTTCAAAAACATGTGGGAAATATCCTCTGCCTCAGATAATGGAGAGAACCTGTTTCAATAAAAAATAATATTATGGTCTCTGACTTCCTTTCTCAGAAAAATCTTTCATTCCCGGGGCCAGAGTCTGCACAGCTCTTGTCTCTCTCCCTTCTACTGCTCCCCCCTCCTATAAGAATTCATAAAACTCACCCCCCCCCCCTTAGGAGTGTGTGATCTGAGCTATAATGGTTAGATTGCAAACAGGAAGTTATGAACTAAAAATGGCAGCTGCTATCGTAGGGAGCTTTTAGGGCTCTTTACTCAGGTATGATAAAGCTTTCTGCAGAATAAATATAGCATTCTAGGTGGCACTTATGTGGCAAAACTATTGGAAGGAAAATGCCAAAATGACTTTCCTTCTCTTTTTAGTCAATATGTCTTCATGTGCTCTAAAATTTTGATATGGGTGTATACAGATAATCAATTTTTTTCATTCTGTATGAATTATGTAGTCACTCACGTATTACACCCACTTGATTTAATTTAAACAATACGTTTATACAGAAGCAGTAGTGAGTTAGTTTTTGGTTCCTGTCGCTCCCATCTTCTATCAGGTAATCTCTCTGGGCAACCATTGGGGAGCTCTAAAAAGCAAGTTGCAGTCAAAACTTTGTCCCTATAAAAAAACATAATTCATCTAATAATCTGCTAAAAGTAAGCATAGAACTGGCCGGCACTTTAAACAGCCCAGGAAAGTATCAGGATGTGCGCATGTGGCAAAGTGCAGTATGAAGTGCATCAAGAAATGCGGATTGTGATGCACATAGTGCATGGAACCTTGTGCATGCTCCGGTACACTGGCAACATCATCGAATCATGAGTATCCTTGCAGCAAATTAATCCCAAATCTCACATCTAAAATGAAACTTTTAGCGTGGCCCATTACAACACACAAAGTCTTTGTCACCTTCCTATGTTACAGCCTAACCTAAACCAGGTAAATTTGACACTAAATGGGCTAAAAGCTACCCCATATTGCTACTAAATTGTGATGTCAAAATCTGTGTAAAAAAACGTGTCATTTTGCAGACAATGTTATCATATATGCAACTAACCATCACAATTTAGTGGAAGATGTAGAAAATTTTCTGGGATTTTAAGGATTGGGGCTGGACTTACTCTTCAGCAAATATCTACAATGTGAAAAAAAACATTGTATTGCTCAAATGATGAGGATTCAATGTCAAAAGCCAGAAAGCCACTTAAGACAGATGTCAGCCTTAGATAGATATTTTCATTTCACATTCACACACTGGAAAAATAGTAATATTTGACTGTTTGCAGTCATTTTTGGTGCTCTCAGACCTTTCAAATAAGTACCATCCCTGGGAAGGAAATTGTGCAGAGTCCATTGTGCAGAGTCAACAAGTAACTCTGTCTTCTCTCATTTGGTAAATATATGCATTATTTTCTATCACACTGTCACAGCTTCTGCCAAAGCACAGAGAGAACGGAACAAAGAGAAATCCTCCTTTGATATATCCACTGTGAAAAAGGTTCGCATGTCACTAATCTGGAAGACATTCTATTACAGGAATTAATAGCTTTAAAGCTCATTTTCTTTGAGATCTGTCCTAATCATTGAAGAGAGAGGCAATATAATTTGGTTGACGATTCAAGGATAGCTTCGGTTCAGAAAATTTCATTTAACCTTGCAGCCTGAAATATTTTTCCTCACTAAGAATTTTAAATGGTTGTGTGTATATATATATATATATATATATATATATATATATATATATATATATATATATATATATATACAGAATAGATATGAAGGTGAGTTTACCCAAGGATTAACCTTAAAATGAGTTTTCTACACTGATAACTAATCTGCAGAAATATGTTTTAAGCTATGGCAAACCACAAACTTCTTCTTTTCTGTGATCCATTCTATGACCATTAACACTTTGGTCTTTTTGATATCTTGTCAAAAGACATGACAGGGCCCTTTAAAAAAAACTATCAAAGCTATTGTGCTATGATCCATAAGGCTCACATATGGCTGTTCATAGCATTTTGACCTGCAAGAGGATTGCACTTCTTTCATAAATAGTACAAGTGCAATTATAGCATATATAATGTACTTCCCAACAATCAAAATACATAAAATAAAATATGTAAAACATCCTGTGTTTTTGCTGATGTTTATGCATTGTAATTTGCAAAGTATTATAATGGATAATTCTCATTGTAAAATGGCAGGACTAGTACCTATCTTAGTTATTTTAAAACATAATTCTTACGTTTCCGTAAATATATATGAATGAATATTTTTATTTGTATGGTGCTAATTATATATACAGCACTGTATGCATACATAATTAGCACTATGCAATTAAAATGATTCATATATATACAGTATATATATATATATATATATATGTATATATATTTGAAGAAGAGCACTGTTTGTACTTGAAATGTTGGAGTTTTTTCAATAAACTTTTTTTCTTTTGCACCAAGTCCCTGAGCGTGCTGTACTCTTTCTCTCTCTATATATATATATATAGTATACAGGGAGGAGCACACCCTATAAAAGTCCAAATGCCCTTGGTGCAGGTCAAAAAACAAAAATATAATAGAAAGAGTGCCGCACACATAGGGACTTGATACAAAAGAAAAAGTGGTTTTATTGAAAAAATTCCAACGTTTCGAGCACAATCTGTGCTCTTCCTCAGGTACAAACCACGTTTGTCCTCAGAGGAAGAGCACAGATTGTGCTCGAAACATTGGAATTTTTTCAATAAAACCACTTTTTCTTTTGTATCAAGTCCCTATGTGTGCGGCACTCTTTCTATTATATATATATATATATTTTTTTTTTACTTGCACCCAGGGCTGTTAAATTGGTGACGGGTGTGCTCCACTCTGTTCTCTCTCTTTATATATATATCTGCACAGTGTCCGCACTTTGACCATGTCAATAAAGGATGCACACTTGTCACTTGTAGTCATTCAAGTTATTTATTTGTGACAAAGCATTTGATGTTTTAGCATGGATAAAGTGGATATCAAATACATGCCCATATATACACTACTGAGTATAGTCAGACAAGCCCCAATTATGCTGATTTATAACAGGGTTAAAGAACTTTTCACATAGTGTTTATCAAGTGCTATTCACATAACGTTAATCATTTCCCTTTCACAAAGGGTTAATCAAATATGTGCATAGTGTTAATGTACTTTTATTTCAAACCATGTCATTGTAAAGTGTCAACAATGAGCGTTCCTTCAACATTGTGACTAATCACTAAATCCATATGTGATAAGTGACCATTTGTGCAAGGATTCAGTTGTGTGAACTGTCCATTACAGTCAATCCGTTTAATCAAATCCTTCAAATCTTTAAATCCATATTTTATGTTCCTATAATATGTGGTCAATTCAATTTGTGTTGAGCATCAATCAGTTCCAAAAAGAAAATGAATGCCTCTCATATGAAATGTAAAGGTTCCTTATTGCGGGATCAGCATGCTGTGCAACTTTTATATAGTTGTTATGTCATTATAGTAATATTCCTAAACACGTGTCACGGTCATCCATATTGGTAACATAAGGATACCTCATTTGCTGTTATGAAATATTGCTCAAGGTCCCCAAGTGTTATTAAAGGGCGTATCACATTAAACTGGACTCTCACACTCAGCATAACTCCAAAAAAATGCATACCCAAACAAGCATGTCAGGCCAATTGGCCATTAAAAACATGAGATGATACTTATCTCTTAGCAGGTCTTTTTCAAAGCTCTTGGATACAGCGAATCATCAATCATTCCCAAAAAAGGTTCTTATTAGGGGCCCTAGCAATCCAGCCCCATCATGAAGTCATTCAAAACTCAACACTATGGAAATCGTATGTTTCATCTGTACTGAAGAGGGGCTCCATCTCCACACAGCGTCTCTAGATAAAACCTTGACGACCATTTTGCCACTCACCACAGCTTTGTCATGAGGCCAGCAAAAAGGAAATGACAATCTATTAAAGGGAGATGATGTGATGGATCCATGGTCACCATGGCAATCTGTGTTACTTTTGTACACCCCTTGTTATTCCAACTTTTTCCATTTTTTTATTCCAGTTTTTTATTGATTTATTTGTATGATCAGTCTGGGTAGGAACTGTGGAAAGTCCCTTTAGAAGTCAGTGTGTGTTCATATAGTATACAAAGAACAGGATATCCCTGATCAAAATAATATTTGGTATTTGCACTTTTTATTATAATTTCTTTGTTAGACTGAGTTGAATGCTGCACTCTCAGCTGGAGGTAAGTTACCATGCTTCATATGATTTTTACTTATTTGTGCTAACAGGGACATATGTGCTTTTTAACTGCTGCGCTGGGAGTTAATCCTGTAACTTCAATACCCCCACCTGTTGCATCAATATTTAACAAATTGTCATCACTTTTTTGATTACTATCTACTGCTATCGAAAAAAAAAAAACATTCCTAGTCCTAGTGAGTTTATAATTATCAATAACATGTGGAAATGGATTGGAACTCATCAGAGGAACATATTCCAATCCTTTTCTTAGTAGTGACATCTCCAAATCTGAAAGCTGGTAAGATGATACAGTATGTTAAAAATCAAGTCATCATCCTGGCTTTGCCCTGCTGCTTCTGTGTGGTTACTGTATGTGGTACAGCGAGTAGTTTTCCAGGGTCCCTGGTGCTCTATATTCACCTCCTAAAAAATAGGTTTCTGAGACTGCAAAGGAGTTGCCACTCCACTTTCTGATGCTGCACGGCTTGGTCGGTATCTGGGTAACTGTGGTGTGCACCACTTACACTCCATATTGGCACCACCCTGTAGCCAGCAGTGAATCGTGGCATCTTTGTAATTTTGCACTTTAATGCTCTTAGAGTTTTTAAAGGTCAGCTGATATTAAATACTGAATACATCTGCTCATGCAAACTGGCCTTTGCATATGGGCAGATTCATCTGGTATTTAATATTTGTGCCCAGATGTGTCACATAAATGAAGACTACATGAATCATGCCTTCCTTGCAATTTTGTACTTTGCACTTGGCGTTTTTAAAGGCCAGAAGATTTTAAATACTGAATAAATCTGCTTATAGTAAACTGTTGTTTTAATATGAGCAGATTCATTGTGTGCCCAGATGTGTCACATAAATAATATAAATAAGCTTTCTAATGAGTTCTTGTTTAACATGGGCAAACAGCTCACGGCGCATGGCTACAGGTAAGGGGAAGCAGTTCTCTAGGGGAAAGTACTAAACACCCCCTGCTGGTTTTTGTACAGAGTTGTATGTCGCTGGCAATACTCCTGAGCCGGGTGCAGGGCCAAGATTATTCTCAGTACTGAGAATTTCCTGGCGGACACCTGTTTATTATGATCAGGTGCTAAGGCTGGACCCCAGTTGTCCTTTCCTTTATCATTCTATCCTGCCCTACCAATCACTTATATTACACAAGGTGAGGATTTGTGGTTGATGGTTTTAACATTTCACACATGGTTTGGTTTTGTGACACAAGGGGTATATTTATCATGACAAGGGGATTCCTCAATTGACCCTTCGCCTTGAGGCATCCCACTGAACCCCCTTGTTACATACCTTAATGAAACACCAGGAGACAGAGGTGGAGAAAATGGCCACAGCATTTATTCACATTTTATCAAATAAATAGGACCTTGCCAGCCTAACCCAAGGCAATATTCTAAAGCCATAATTCCATAAGAGGTCGCTACTATGCTCTGCCATTCCTTGATGAAGACTTGAATGAGTATTAGACTGTCTCTACCTACAGAGAGGATGGCCCCAAACTCTGCTACCAGCAGGAGCTGCATGCCAACCATGAGAGAAGTTCAGCAGCCCTGCTGCCGGTCCTGGATCTGTAGTGTCTCGATGATAGGAAATCCAAGCAGGCTGTCACCTAGCACAAGCAGTAGTAGCGTCTGTATCTATCAATCCACCGTGCAGTCACAGGAGAGAACCTCCTTTCTCCCTCTGCTAAAATTACCTGTGCAGTACTCTGGCAAGGTCCTACCGCTGCTGTGACAAATACAATTTAAAATATATTACTATATATAACACTGTTTTGATCCAGAGGAAGGCAAAAAAACCCAACCTGAAGCTAGTGCCAATTATGCTTCAAGAGGGAAAAAATTCCTTCCTGACCCCCTTGGCGATCAGAAACATTCCCTGGATCAAGCAATCGTGGTTAACATGAATTAAATACAATGCTGACTCTCAAGTTTATACCGTATAAAGATACAGAAAGCACAGTATAACAATGCATTTAGGAAAACATCCACATTCAGTTATTAATAGATAATATGAAAACAAAAAGAAGAGAAACTCCTGACATTTTGCAAAATATGCAAAAAGGGGGAGGGTGGGTGGGATGTTTCTACCTGCTCTACCTGCTCTACCTACCAGGCCAGCTTTCCCCTGCCTTAACTCTTCCCTTCTCACCTAATCACAGTTGAACCTATTTCTGCCAATCTCTAAACATAAACCAGTGTAATCTGGCTGCTGGTTATTCGAATGCCTTGTCATGCAGCCCCTGCGCTTATAGCTCCAGGGATTTCCTTTCTGTGTAAAAAGTGTTGCCCAGGGCAAACAATAAGCAATTAGATTTCAACAGTTAGAAAACCAAAGCAAAGCATCTGATTGGCTGCTATGAGCAACATCACCGGTAATGTTTTACTCCACTTTTTACACAGCATGATAAATATACTGTTTATAATGAGCTTTGATTTTTAAATACGGCATTATCACTAATTGCAAATATTTATCTGAACATTCTGTTTTGCACTTCCAGTTATGCCACAACGGTAAAAAATATTTGCTAAGCAATTTTTGCAAATTGCAAATGTATAGTCGTAACATTACCGTCAATGCTATATTTGCACACAACGACCATGAGCAGTGGTCACACATCAGACAAACACCCATCTCACTTGAAAGCCATTTGTGAAGATTTGTGAGCAATGCTCATCTGACTGTAGTTTGCAGAAAAGGGAAAGAAGTATACAGCAGTGCAATATTTAAGCATATATATGCATATATATATACATATATATATATATATATGCGAATAAATATGCACTGCATGAAGTTTATAAATGATCCCAATGTGCCACTGTGTGCCATAACCAATCTAGAGAGAAAATAAAATAAATTTCCTCTAAAGCTTAATTTAAAGGAATTCTGTCGTGATTTTTATGATGTACTTTTTAAATGACACTGTCTACATAGCAATTAATTCACTCTACCATTTAAAATTCTATTCTTGACCCAATCATTTTTTTTTTTTCTTTTTTACTTGTAATATTGGTGTGTAGACAGCCATCTCTGGATTCTGAGCCCCCATAAGGAGCAAGTGATACACATTAGAACTGCTTTCAGGTAACCTATTGTTTCTCCTACTCCCATGTAACTGGAGGAGTCCCAAGCCAGACTTGGGACTTGGATAGAGTAGATGGGGAAGATAAGATTAAAAAAATAAGGGGGGAAGAGGGGAGACCAGAAAAAATAGAGAAACAGAGAAGTACATAGAAAGGTCAAAGGAAGCTGAGGATGAGGATACATTTGTAAGTAAGAAAGAGGAATAGTGCGCAGGCCCGGATTTGTGGCGAGGCCACAAAGGTCCGGGTCTAGGGCAGCACAAATTTAGGGGAGCACCAAAATTTTGCTACAATACGGGGCAAAACGATACGGTACGATACAATACGGACCTCTCCCTACTGCTCCGTATGTGAGTTTAAAAGGACACAGTCAAAAGGGGGGGGGGCTATCGCGAATGCACACGGGTGGGGGCGGCCTCAGGGCGCCCGGTTAAGAAATCCGGACAGGTACATTTAAAAACATAAGTTAAAGAAAATAGAGCAATATACAGAGAAACATGTAGAGGGGAGAAAATGGGGTAAGACATGTGAGAAGCTAGAAAGAAAAAACAAAGGAGAGAAGCACATAACAGCATTGTTTAGGCAGTTGAATGTCATAAATAATTACAATTTCTCCAAAAGAAAGATGCCCCTTAGGGCATACGTATTGCTTCTTTTTTGTGCAAAGTTTAAAAAACAAAGCAACACAGCAAGTCTCCCTGAGGTAGAGCACCATTAATGCTAAATTTTAGAGACATGGCCAAAGAATAGGCCCTTTTTCATACTAACCAAATAATTATGGCTCATCTACATCCGCAAGAGTAAGCAAAGTGTAATTTAGAACACAGTCTCCATGTTTTTTCCCACAATGCACCATTTTTCACAATTTCAGCATTTTTGCAGTTGCAAACTGACAATTTCTTTGATTCAATACCTCTGCGCCTACTACGTGTCCATTTTTGTCTGTGTGGTGTCATTTCCGATGTTCGCTGGAATTGGTTTTGGTGTTTGGTATGCAAGTGACGTGTGCTCCCTTTTCATTTGGCGCAAGTGTTTTGCGTCTATTGATGTAGGATGCTGAGGGAGCCCTGGAGCTGCCGCCTGGTCAGGATGTGGCATTACCTCCATCAATAGGTGCAGCAGCACCTGATTCAGAACGGAAGGCGGGAAAGACTAAGGGGTGCCGAGCGCAACTATATGGAAGTCCAAGGAGTGCATTTTTACATAAGTACCTTTAATAAAAGTGGTTTTATGCACAACTCACTACAGGGAAAAGCACATGTTGTAACCCTTAATAAAAAAAATGTGGAATTTATAAATGCATATATTTATATATTATTTTTAACTAAATAAGGACTAAGAATTTGCAAAGTAGGTTTCGCGACTTCCGGTATTGTATGAAATACAAGTAACAACAATATATCAATACTTCATTTCTGTATGTTTTCAATTGTTTTGTATGTTTTAGATCTTAATATCAAGAAAGAATATTGATCCTTGGTTTGGCTACATAAAGTGTTATAACTATAATGTGCATCCAGCGTCTTTATATTGATTTAGATAAAATTGTTCAATGGTGAAAATCACATCTTAAAGGGTACTGCATTGATCTACCATTTTCAGGAAGAGTTTCACGTGCTACATTTACAATATTGCTGATGTAAGCCAAGTGCTGTAAATTGAAAGAAAATTAAATAACATTTAATGTTTATAGAATATTTTTCTTGTTTCTGATATCTGACTTTTGCTTTCTTCCCATACAGCTTTTATGTAATTTGTTAGCAGAGAAGAATTCATGGCTAAAAGTGCTATAAGAAAACATTTTTCATCTGACTTAATTTTCAGGTAAAAAAGTAGTATAAGGGTAAATATAATTGTGAATTAAGTTAAACTGATGTAAATACTGTATTCTCTCAACCTGGATACAACAAACTAAAAAAAAATCAATAGACTAGTTAAAACTTGCCTCATTTCTCTTTTTCAAACAAAGACATAATTCTTACCGGAAAGTTTTTTTTACTTTTGGGATCTAACTCATTTTTGTTTCTTCTTCTGTCTTAAGTGGTTCTATAGCTTAATTTTTGTATAGATACATAAATATATATTGTAAGGGAAACACCGGGATACAGATAAGGTTTTCACCTCTGCCGGCTAAGAAAGGCGGGCAGGGGGCAGGGAAGAGGTGGAGCAGTGGCATTGCGGGACGGGGAGGAGGTGGGGCCATGACATCCGATTGCCCAGTACATTATCAATGTTACTGAGTCCTGCCCGGTTTTCCTAATAAGGGAAACTGGGCAGGAGGTATTGACCCAGGCAGCCTTTCTGAAAACTGGGCTGTCCGGGTCAAAACTGGACACTTGGCAACCCTAGATACAGGTTGATGCAGTGTATTCCCCTCCCCCGGATTCCTGCCATATGTGTGGTTAGTTCATCAAATGTCAATTTGCTAAAATAAAGTGTTTTATTTTTCTAATGTTCACCTTAAGTAAAAGCTGGTTTACGGGTTCCCTGGAGTCAACAGACAAGAGTGGGTGAGTCCTCCATTCAAGTAGGCCGCTCCATGTGAATTTGATTCCCAGACAGGTAGTTTCTTGGTGATTAGCTGCAGGAGTTGGCTCCTCAAGAAAAGGAGGTGAGTTTTTTATTGTGTTGGGCATTTATAACACAAAATGATTTACATAGTAACATATTTGCCCTGTCTGTGTTAATGTGTTAATATTTATAAAGTTGGACAAGACTGGTGCATTAAATGTGCAACCGTAATTGTGAATTATTATTTGCAGTGTGATTGTCTTTAAGAGCTACATTAAATGGTCTGTGCCTCGGTTTTGAGTATCTGGAAGTGTATGCAAAGGTCTATCCCCCAGTGAGACCACAGTCTAACTACCTGGAATCAATGCAATATATATTTGGATCAGAAGAAGGAAAGCATTTGCAGAGGAGAAGGGAATACAATATGCATTGTATAATGGGCACTGCTATCTGTAAAAAGAAACAATTGTACAGGTATCAGACCTGTTATCCAGATTGTTTGGGACCTGGGTTTTCCAGATAAAGGATATTTCTGTAATTTGGATCTCCATAACTTAAGTCTGCTAAATATGCAGGGAACCAATTTTAGTGTAATCTTTGACCCTTCGGAACCACCATACCTTTAACGTGACCTATTGCAATGCATTGTAGGAGTCCAGACTCCATTTTATAGCCCATGGTGTGCAACAAGCACACCATATACATGCATATATATGCGGTTGTTTTCTGTGTGTTCATTGCAATTTACTCATTGAATTTCATTCCATTTGTTTCAGTTTCACTTTTGCCTTAATCATCCAGTAAATTCTACAGACCACTTTGTTTTATTGAAGTGTGGAAAGGTTTAGCTGCACATTAAGCTACATACTACCTCAGGGTAACATGTAGTGAGAATAGAACAATTAGAATTATTTGATTATAAAGGAGCCTATTGGAGATGACTTTTCCATAAATCAGAGTTTTTTGGAATGGGCTTCTGGATAACGGGTCCCATACCTTTGTATTTATATTATCATATCCAAGTACAGGTATGGGGCCTGTTATCCAGAATGCTTGGGACCTGGGGTTTTCCGGATAAAGGATATTTCTGTAATTTGGATCTCCATAACTTAAGTCTGCTAAAAGTCATTTATATATTGAATAAATCCAATAGGCTTGTTTTGACTTAAATAAGGATTAAGGAAGAACATAGATCATGAACTGTCTGGCTGTATAAAGTCCCATATAGATTTGTCCACAAAAGCTAGCCATACACAGTTTTTCTCTCCTTAACAACCAATGTGATGCGAGACCATCCAAGGTTCCCCCAGTAGGATGCATCAATAGGCACGCCAGACTTGCACTTACGGCATGTTAACATTGTGCACCAGAAATTACATAGGGCTAAAACCTACGAGCACTTTTGTTAAAAGGTACAGGATTGGATGCAGTCACATGGGTCAAAATATAATGGGACTGATACAAAAATCTGAGTAAACTATCATGTGTAATGATGTGTAAATTGGCTTTACCTGATCTGACTTTAAATTACAGCCTATGAAGATAAGATTTTGTACAATCCTACAAATGTAGTGTAGTTTAGCATATAATCCCCATTCTGAAAATGTTAGCCTCAACTGTGAAAACAAGGGCAATTGTGTTTCACTTGTCACATGCAATTCCAGCAGGTGCAACGTCCCTCAGCATTGCCACAATTATGCTGGAATTCTTAACAAAAATGTTGCATTGTGGGTAAAAAACTTAGCCATTTGCAACCAAACTTTGCACTCTGCACCCTGCATCTGTTAAAAAACTGAGCCTTGCTTTACGCAGCCACGGCATGGTGTTACACTACTGAATTTTGGACATTAAATGTTTTATAGGCTATATTATTGCAAATCTAATATAGTACCTGTGCACTGTTTCATTTTTGATAGAAAATTGATACATTACCATGGACAATTTTTCCCTAGGGCATCAATAAACTGTCATGGACAATTTTTCCCTAGGGCATCAATAAACTGTAGATAATTGGGAAATGCATGACAGTTTAAAAAAAGTCAATGTGGCCCTTCAACAGTGTCAGAAAACAGAATGTGTGGGATGTAAGATCTGCTGTTAACACATTTTAGTCCTTCCTTTCACAGAAATTCAAATAATAGAACTGGAAATTATCTGTGAGCAACACAGTTATTCATTATATGTAATGTGTTAAATGTTGTAGAAATGTCTGATATAATTTCTGCTGTGTATGTACAGGAAAATGCAGCTGATGAATTACATATATACAGTATATATGTATATATTTTTTTTTATTATTTCTTCAAAAATACTGCACTAGGAAAACAAAAAAGTAAGCCATGCAAGTAAAGATTCACCTAAACCCCAAGGATGAACCATCACTGACATAAGATCAAGAACAAAGCATGTGATACACCAGTGGGGCAACATTTCTGCAATAAAAATCACAGGTTTAGGACATGAAGGTCTTAATTCTAAAAGGGAAACAGGACGAGAAATAAGGATCTATGAATGTACATGTATGGACTCATTTAACACATTAAGTCAGAGCCTTAATTTGGGATCAGGTGGGACCTGACCTACAGTATGTGACCTGACTGATTCCAAACTCCTGGAGTATTTACAACCCATCCTAATTATGTTGGTTTGAAAAACCCAACATACTGTTCTTCCACTTCAGCTTATTCTTCTTATTTTTAGCGCCCCCCATTTTTAACACTACTCCTCCTACAGTTTTAGGGGTACAACACCCAAACTCTCACACATCTTCACCCTATAGAGAAGGATGCTGGTGCTTTTCTAAGCGATCATGCTCCCCTTCTCTTTTTGTGGCGCCGCGCCAAACACCCCCATTTTTCCACTGACAGGGAAGATTTGTAAACTGCTGCCACTCTAACAGCTTTGAGGTTACACTCAACAAATTTGAATCACATAGTCATGGGGTCAACTTGAAGATTTTACCTTTTGATTTTCAATGGAGGAAATTCAACCTTCTGCCATTTTCACAGTAATAACTCCAGGGTCCCCAAACTTTGCAGAGATAGGCACCAGTTAACAATGGTTCAACATCAGAAAAAGTGGGTGGGGCCACCAACAGCCAATCAGATTTCAGCTATTGAATTTTATAGGTTTGATGCCAGGGTTTCCAAACTTTGCACAGTTGGTCACTGGGTGACTAAATATGTAGGGTTAGAAAAAGTGGAAGGGGTCACCAAAAGTCAATCACATTTCTTTCATTGTTTTCAGTGGGGAAATTTTAACTGCTGCCATTCTCACATGTTTAATGTTAGGGTCCCCAAACTTTGCACAGTTTGTGACTGGATGACTACGTTCCAAGTTTAGAAAAGTGGATGGAGCCAACAACACATGTTGATAGGCACCAGTTAACAATGGTTCAACGTCAGAAAAAGTGGGTGGGGCCACCAACAGCCAATCATATTTCACCTATTTACTTTCAATTGTGAAATGTAAAATGCTGTCAGTCCAAAAATTTGTATGCCTGAGTACCCAAACTTTGCAGAGTTGGTCACTGGGGGGCTGCAGTTCAAAAGTTTCAGAAGTGCTGGATGATCAGGAACACTCAGAAGATGTGCAGCAGAGTCATGATGAGTAGACAAATCTTTAAAATTGGTTGGATACAGGAAATGATATATCTTGTGTAGTTTTGGAAGTGCAAATGCATACATATACATTTTTTCTCTCATCTCTAAAGGAAGCATGCTTTTGTTTAAAAAGAAGTCTAAAGTATTTGTTGTTTTTATGTGTTTCATTTGATTATGTGCCTTTCCAGTATGGAATGTAAACTGTTTTATGGCTGTTATGGTCTCACTGGAAAATTAACAGTAATGGGTAAAATAGTAAGATAAGAAATAAAAAAACAACAACAATATAAATTTATCCTCAGAATAAATACCAAATGGCGCTTGTTTCATTTCAAGTAAGACAAAGGTAGAATAGAAAAGCATTACATTACTATATACAGAATTAATTACAATATATTACTATATACTCAGAGTTAATTCCAAGTTATCTTGAATGTAATTCATCTGTTCACTTTGTTTCTTAAACATACTGTAAGAAACATGACTTAGAATTGCAATTGATTCCCTGCAGTGTCTAAAGATAAGATAGTTTTGGAATTAAAAGTAATTCTAAGAGTCAGCATAGAGCTCTTTATTTATTTTGACATCCTGCTTAAAAGCAAGAGCAAGAAAGGAATATTCATTTTTTCAAGCAATTTCCTTAAAAGGTCAGCTACACTCACAGCTGTGTATGAAGTTATTTCATTTCAAAATAATAATACATCTGCAAATAAGTATAAAATATTCCAATAGGTAATAATTTTGGCAATCATTTTTCATAAATTATTGACTTGATTTAGATAGTTGGCTATGAACATGCCATTTACATATAAAAATACATACACACATTATTTTACATGCTGCATGTGGAACTGCTCTATAGCCATGAATATACTGAAAAGGAGTAAGAATAAATTAGTAAAACATGTTTGTTTGAGTATTCGGGGATAGCTCGTAGGAAGCACTGAATGTAGCTTATTACATACTAATGGTTTCCAAACTGTAAGACAAAGGATGGCCTGGTGAGATAGGAGAATTCCAAAGACTTTTAGAAGCCCAGTTTGAAGGTCATTTTGAAGGCCCTATCATAGATATGTTTAGATCTATTAATTACTGATACAGCAATATTTTCATAAATCCGTAACTATGTTGTATGCTGAGGTGTGCCCTAACAAACAATTAGACCACAGAATTTCTCTTTTCATTCCTCTGTTCCTATGTATCCCCCCCCCCTCCAGTATTGCAGTTGTATTCTTAAAGGACATGTCAACCCCAAAAATATTGTTTTGCCTAATAAAAGAAAACATAATTCTAAGCAACTTTCCAATATAAATCTATTAAAAATTATTAGTGCTTTAAAAGTTATTTGTAAATGTAATTGCTATAGAAAGCAGCATTTGCTGAACTCCTGGTTGTTACTTTTTAAACAATGTTGCAAGTGCCAGGCTCCTCCAGTAAGGCAGGTCTGTAAAATCTGCTGGCGTTTGTTACATTGTTACAAACCCCAGAGCCACCAGGGCAGAGAATAGAAAGGACAGGCAGACACTGCTTTTAATAGCAGTTATATATACAAATAACTAAAAAAAAAACGTTACAAATATGTAATGAATATATACTGCAAAGTTGCTTAGAATTAAGTTTTCTTTTATTAGGAAAAACATTTTTTGGGGGTAGACGTCCTTTAAAACTACAAAATAATATCAACATTATCACTGAAGTGCAGGTCATCCACACAACAGATAGAAAAAACAGCTTACTAACTAAATAATTACATAAGTTCATTAGCCACTAATTAATTTGCCACCTTCTCCTTGTCACAGCATGGCTGATATATCTTACATTATAACCAGGAAGAGCCTTAAGCTTGATGTATACATTTCTAAAATTACCACCAATACCCTACTACAATAGATCTTACCCAACCCTTCAAATAATCTGTTCAGTCATTCATTGAAATTCACAAGCAAAGAACACACTGTTCAAAATATCCAGAGCTGGCAAAAAAATGACCTTCCATACTTCAGCTACAATCAAATCTCCTATAATCACAACTTTTTAAAATATGAAATACTCTTAAATTACAAGTCTCTCTTTCTCTCTCTCTCTCTGTGTCTCAGGAGAAATGACGCTATTGGTAGTAATGGTGTCAGTTTTCCTGTAGGCAGAAAACAGGGACAAAGACTTCCAATATCAATGTGTTTTATTTCACACAGTGCTTTTTTAAACAACAAAATTTGCAGTTCAATTGTCTTCAGTGTAAGCAAACACAAGCAGTCCTGTTATAACAGAATGTCTGTCTTGTAAACAACTACCAATCAATGATTATCCAACAAAACAAACATTAACTCATAATTATTAGAAGTTCTCCTTAACACAAAGTGGACTTAACAACTGGCAGCCTAGCAGTCCCTTGACAGTATCTCCAGGGAATGTTAAATACTGTCTTTATATATATATATATATATATATATATATATATATATATATATATATATATATATATATATATATATATATATATATATATATATATATATATATATATATATATATATATATATGTATATATATATATATATATATATATAGAACCCACTCGCCCCCTCCCTCAACATATAAAGCCAATAGTCTGTTAATAGGCCTAGATTACTAAGGTGTGTCTGGTAATATAACTCCTAAATTGGTAACCCCAGATGAATAATAGGATTATTTTAAGGTTTTGTAGTAAGTGATTCCTTATGAGTGCATAAGGTAGGAGACAATTGCCCGCTAGAGGTCACAGGGAAATTAAAGAGTAGAATAAATTCCTGTAGTGCAGGACAAGAAAAGACTGGAGATTAGGTAGAGGAAACCATAGGAACAATGACATGGAGCAGATTAAGTGCCCTGAGACAATAATCATGTTATATAGAATGAATTACTATTTACTTATTGTGTTTCTTCCAAATAATACTGCATTTTTAGGGCTCTCAAGAGGGAAAGGTAACATTTAAAAGGCCCCTCTATTTAGATGGTTGGAGTATTGCTTTGTGAAGCCCTCCCTTGATCAAGCGCATGCCAATATTTTAGAATTTAACCTCTGCTCATGAAATCTCTGACCCCTCAAGATTGCCTTTAACCATCAGGGCAGTGCCATGTTGGATAAAGGCAAACTATGCCCCCAAACAATATAGGTACCTAGAAAAATATATAGGATCATATGATTCACGGTTCACACAAACAAACCAAGGACACACATACATGTAAGGTAACATCACCCAATTAATGGATAAAGCTCTTTATCTTACTCCCATACTTCTTTCTGTTACAATTAGAACTGCATTAGTTCCTGTCAGGTGAGGATCTTTGAGCCACAAAATGATGGTTCAAAGGAAAATATGTAAAAGGATAATATTAACTAATATATATACTTCAGTTTGGTAAGATTCTTTAATAGGCCACTTAACATCATAGAAACTATCTGTTTGATAAGTATTCATTCTGGGGGTATAGTTCATTTAGTGTAATTATGTCTACCAAGGAGAGTTCAAAATAAAGGCACAGGTGTTACTATTGTGTAGGAGGAAAAAAGTAATTAGAGAGAATAATTAGGGGCTGATTTACTAAGACACGAATTCGAATTGGAAAAATTCCAATTGGAAAACGAACATTTTGCGACTTTTTCGTATTTTTTGCGATTTTTTCAGCGTCTTTACGACTTTTTCGTTACCAATACGATTTGCGCGAAAAAACGCGAGTTTTTCGTAGCCATTCCGAAAGTTGCGCAAAATCTGCCGATTTTTTCGTAGCATTAAAACTTAAAAGGTGCAACGTTTCGCGCAAGTTTTAACTCTACAAAAAAAGCGCAACTTTTTGCGCAAGTTTTAACGCTACGAAAAATCGGCGGATTTTGCGCAACTTTCGGAATGGCTACGAAAAACTCGCGTTTTTTCGCACAAATCGTATTAGTAACGAAAAAGTCACGACATTTTTCCGAAAAAATCGCAAAATACCAATCATTACGACAAAAACGCAATCGGACGTATTCGGCCCGTTCGTAGGTTAGTAAATGTGCCCCCTAGTGTTCTATAGAAGTGCAATCTTTTTATGTGTAAACAACTTTCATTAACTATTCATACCAGGGGGCTCTTGCATTTTGTTAGTCAGCAGAAAGTGATTTTGCAGGTTTTTTTTAGCATTATTATTAGTGATGAGGTATTCGCCTGATATGTCATAGTGTTGTAATTTGTAATTTCACAAGTGATGAAAATGTACATGAATCTGCACTAGAATTTTGGGAACAAAAATTTGGCAAGTTAAAAAAAAATGTGCTTTGACAATACATTTGGTATGGGGAAAATGCCCATTTGCTTATCATTTTTCATACACAGTAATAAGCACCTAATATATATTCCAACACTTAAGCCATTTTAATTTTGTGCTTCTAGTCATCAACTATTGGCTTATTTACTTGGACAGGTCAACATTTTAGACACTCACCAGAGAATTAAATGACCCTATTCAGGATAAAATGCACTGGGCCAAGGTTCAT
Source organism: Xenopus tropicalis (assembly GCF_000004195.4). NCBI lineage: Eukaryota > Metazoa > Chordata > Amphibia > Anura > Pipidae > Xenopus > Xenopus tropicalis. Next base: position 92,179,657 of record NC_030684.2, read on the forward strand.
CTTATAGAAGCCATGCCACCATCTTAACTGTATTTCACATAGATACTTTGCATAGGCTTGGGCTTGTGTGGGAGCAGTACACTTAAATCAGAACATTATACTACACTGCGTGTGCCACCCCACGCTTATGCAGTGGATCTGTGGAAAAATACAAAACGTTAGAGGAGAATACAAGAAGATGATGCTTAATGATTTACTAAAATGCTGGCTAAAACTCCAGAAGTTTCAAAAGTATGTGGTTCAGTAAAGGCTGTAACTGTGGCAATCAAAGAAATACATATCAAGCAAATTATGAATACTTCTACTTGTATTTGTTACATAGATGTGTGCCATTTGTGTAGATATGCAGGAAGAAGGAGGATTTTGCCCTGTGAAGGATACAATCTAATTTTGTAGATAACTTTAAAACATGATATGGAAAAATTCAGAGTAACCACAACAATTTCTAAAGTTCTGAAAATGCTTTTATCGTTCATACAAAGATATCGCAATTGTGTTCCGAAAGTCACAATATTTTTGTGCCGAAAAGTTTGTTATGCCACGAAAACCTTTCTGGCTTTGATGCCTTCCATATTTGGCTTTGGAAGCCTTCCATAGGACTCAATGGTACTCGACAGATCAAACCTGGTGAAAAGATAGTCCCGAGGAAAGTGTAACCAAAGGGTTACCAAACTCCAAAAATGTTTGTATTCTTTGCACAAAGTACGATTTTTTGTGGAAATTTGACAAAAACCATGAAAAATTTGTGGAGTTTTAACGAACTTTTTGCATACATTACGAAATGTTCTATAAGTTAGAAAAAAGTTAGAAAAAATCTGAAATTATCTCAACATTATTTAGTAAATGGCCCCTAAAAGGGTGATAGAAGGTACATAACTGCAGCTATTCACAAAAGTTGGTGAACTGGCCCAAGTACCAAAACTGAATACAGATAATCAAGGGAATGTAATGAAAATTGTGAGCTCTGTGTAAAATGTCATTTTTGCGAATGTTTAGTGCTGCTCACAAAGTAATACTGTTCTCTAAACATTTATTACATTGCAAATGTTAAAAACTTGCTTGAAAATGGTGTAAATCTTAATAGGTTAAATAGGGAAAATAGGTTAAGAAGTTTTATTACATACACTGTGTAAAGGAAAAATTTGCAATCACAAACCTATTGTTGCAAGACATGCAAAGAGTTCACAACCAGTATTTTTCTGTGGTGCAAACACAAAATTTATCGCAAAGCTAACATTTTGTCCCATCGCAACTATTTTATTAGTTAGCAACATATATTACATTCCCCAAATGTGCTCCAAGATTTGAGTTTAATGAAACACACATTACATTTTCCGTGCCAGTGACTTCTTTACGTGATATTTGCCAATATGACACTACTATTTATCTTCTTAATTATAAAAATATGTTGCAAATTTGCTGTACCCCTGATAGAGGTGACTATCTTAAATAATATCAGAGATTAAAGAGATGAGATATACATATCATATCTCTTTAATGACTATTTGCTTTGTTAATCTTGGTTGTGTGTAAGGCTATTACCAATTTAAGAATGCATGTTTAACATCCATCTTCATTTCATCATCTTCAATTACTAATCAATGTTCTTAAATTGCCAAGTGTTCCAGCAATCAAGCTTTGAATTAAATTTTGTTCGTTAGGCTGTTATGGAAGGCTTTTGGTGTAATTGGTAAGTGACTGGCTGAATCTCAATGTATCTTAAATTAAATTACCACTTATGGTAGATTATGATTTATGTGCACAATTAACATAAGCTCATGTAGAAGAGGAACTGTTAGAAGAAAGCTTAAGTTAATCAACTCCACATATGTTAAAAACATAACATTCAGCTTTTAAGGGTGCGTATAATTGAAGATTTGATCCAAGGGATCAATTTGTTGATTTACATTGCTCTTTGGCTAAGAATTACATTACACCATAACTTGCTTCTTGCTCTTCGTAGTTTACTTACCTTAAAGGGACCTTCCTGAAAAATCAGGGTTTTGCAAATAAATGATTAATGCTCAGGTTATGAAGAATATATAGTACAGGCTGTTAACATTTTAGTATTTTTAATTGTATTAAAGGACATGTAAAGCCTACATTTGTTTACAATGTATATCAGTTGGGCATGTCTCCCCCACCCAAATGGCATCATTTGTACTGCATATATCCCCTCCGTTTGCCATGACATTTTCCTAAAGCAAATAGCAGCTTTCACCCGGTGGCCATTTTTCCTCTGATAGATAATCAGATACATTTAAATCTGCAAACAGAATATACACACACACAGACCCTTATTAAGCATACATTTCATCAAGAATACAGGCTCACACAGGCACAACTGTTTCTGATAAAAGTTCTGCTTTGTTTGAGCACTGTAATGGTAAAGCTGAGCTCAGGAGAAAAAAAATTGAAGCAGACAGCTAGAGCTGAGTTTCTATGGGAACAAGAAATGCCATCTCTTCACTGGCTGCTAGACTGGGGGCGTGTTTAGTAATCTGAGCTTAGAACAACTGAGCATGCCCATAAGCCAGAAGTCAAAGCAAATTCCTAAGGGAGGGGGGCGAGTGGGTTACAGAAGGAGAAGGAAATCTAAGTGATTAAGGAGATGTTGCAGCCTTATTATTAACCTCTGGACAACCAGTGTGGCAGGTATTGAAAGATTTCAAAGAGGCTGTTCACTGATTACATTTTTGTGTGTGGGGTTTACATGTCCTTTAATGAGTAAGCAACAGTGTACTACTAGACCATATCTATTTATATTTTGTTCTATGCCCTTATATGTGAAGAATATGTATACAAGCGCCCCAAAAAAATAATTAACACAAAATATCAAAATTGTGTTTTCCTTTTTTCCTTCCAGGTCTGATACCTGTGGCTCATTGTGCTTATGTAATGTGTTAAGCCCTTTTTGTGGCCTTAACACATTAGTCTTCTGGTTACTATGCAGCAAATTTATCTTCGATGTCTAATTGTATTCGGTTTGCACCAAATCCACTATTTTCAGATTCTGCTGAACCCCGAATCCTTTGTAAAAGATTTTTGGTGAATACCAAACCGAATCCTAATTTACATATTTAAATTATGATACGGAAGGGTTAAAGAGCATTGCGCAGTGAAACATTCTCAGCTTCGATGTTAATGTGAAAAAAAGCGTCATGTGATTTAAGGATTCGGATTCGGTTCAGCCAGAGGCATGGATTCGGATGTGTTCACAATAAAGTTGTGATTGCTTTTACAGGGTGTGCTAGTCTTACAATCATTTTATATATATATATATTGCATAGAAAGCAGAAAACCTCTGCATTTTGGCTTGATCGTAAACAAATGAACTATAGAACAAAATATCTGCATGTTCTGAAAAAAGTTTAACTTAACCAAAGTACATTGATTTAAAATAGGAAACACCTGACTCTGAGTTTAACAGCTGCAGAGGGAGTTTCAGTAAGAGCTCTATTTGCCCTTTGAGGATGTGCATATCATGTGCAGCCATCATCAGCCAAACTAGGTGAGATCATGTTAGGATCTGAATCTCAAAGGAATGATCTTGCACACTTGCTGAATTCCCAAAAGCTTTGACTCTGTATGACCCCTTCTTTTTCTCATTCATTTCTTCTTCAAACCTTCACATTCCTTTGTCATATCTAAACAATATAAGCTTAAATTGACATGCTAGAATGTCTCCCCATTCTGTAACGTGGATCATTATAAAGTTTACTTTTCTTGGAAACATTCTGAAGTTGCTCTAAGAGCCTAGCAGCTGAAAACCAAAGATCTTTTTTATAACCAGTCAAAAGTAACTTCATTGGACTATGAAAGCAGATGAAAAAAAATGTTCCTTTTTTAAAAAAATTCTGTAAAAATATAGGTCAGAGCAGCAGTTCAACAACTTTCAAAATTTTAGCAAAACAATTAGTTATTATGCAGCACAATCATGACTTGGGAGAGCTTTGTCAAAAGTGCCCTGGAAATATTTAACTGTGTGGGGTCTCATATGCAGGGGCGCTTCTGCCATTAGGCGAGTTGAGAAACTCGCCTCAGGCGGCAGAAGTGCCCCAGTTACCAGGGGCGGCAAAAAGCCGCTCCTGGTAACTTTAAGAGCCGAATTTCCGGTTTTTAAACTGCACTAGCGATCTCACCGCCCCCGGACCCGTGGGGAGCGGGGGGGGGGGGCGGCATCCAGGAGCCGCCTCAGGCGGTGATATGCCCAGAATCGCCCCTGATCATATGGTCTAACACTGCAAAAGGCACGCCTTAACCTCAGCACTATTTTGCTCATATATACAGTAATTAGTGATTTATAAAACTAAGGAGGCATTTATTTGCATTCAGGTTTTTGTGGGTTTTATAGCTTTTGGAAACTACAACTAAACTTATTTCCAGGAATGTCATTCATTTATGGAAAAAAGACGTGGAAGAAACACAACAGCAACATTTCTGTACTGTTGTAAAAAAAACACAACTTTTTTTGTATTGTCGTACAAAAGCCAACGTCAACAAAACCCTAAAACTTCTAAAACCACAAACCAAAGAAAGATCTTCCAGTTGTAAAATGGACATCTGCCATTAACTTTTACATGATCTCAACAGTTTTTAGGCGTATTTTTGCTTTTAGATATGTCACATAAAAAACTACCACAAAATCGCTACAAAAAATCAAATAGAAAAAATCAAGCTTTAGTAAATTCCCCCCTTAATATGTGCCTTATATGTTATTGCCTAATTATTTTCTGGATGAATTCGAATGAAGACATAATGTCATAATGAAATACAGTTCAAGATGCTAAATATCAGAAATATTAAAGAAGTGGTACTGCTCCTGTAGACACATGATTAGTAAAACATTTTTGAGGATTCACACATAGTACCCAACATTTTTTGAAGTTATGTTCAATAATTTAGTACAATACAGAAATGTACATGAATCCAAATACAATGTATGTTATTTTATCTTCATCATTTAAGGTTTAAAACATATCAAGCCACAGTAGTAAGAAACAGGTATTTACTGCTACACTTGTTTGGCTTTCTGGGGTAGAGAAGGGCATCTTCAGTACATCATCCTCTTCTACAAATTGTCACTGGTAAGTACAACTGCGTATAACAATATCATAGGGCTCACATATGAACTGGGAGGCTAGGTGCAAAGTGCAAAATACCAGCACAATCTAACTTTTTAAAATATCCCTTTAAACAGCAATATCCCAAATATTAATCTTTGAGATGTTTTCAGTTGAATGTTAAAGTATATCTCCATCTTTGTGGAATACCATCTTAAAGATTTTTGTTTAGTGCGTTTGTGTTTGGTACAGTGGAACCCATTAAACTTTAATTTGGAAAATACAAGTGAGTGCACTTCTTGTGTGTGTGTGTATATAAATATATATATATATATAATATCATTACAGTTTCTCATTCAATCATGAAAAAAGAACCTTTTATAGCTAAGGGGCCCCTCCTTATCCTGGCCTTTCTTGTTCGATAGAGTCATCATTAAATGATGGGATTTACAAATCAGTGTCAACACCACCCAGTGCCTTATAGAAATGTACAATGTTTAATCTATACTGCTCATTTGAAAACGAGCCCCACTTGCTTCTTTTGGTAAAGACAACAAATGTAACCCTTACGATGGTAACAACAAAAATGTAATAGCACACACAAAATAGAAATAACTTTTTTTTCCTGCGCATAGTTCAGTATACAAGACCATTTAAAGTATGTTTAAAGTAAGGAGTTGCTATGGAAACACTGAACTTTTTTTAAATTCATATTTAAATGCATGGTTGCAACAGAATATACTATCAATAGCTAATAACGGCAAGCATTTACTTCAAACAAATTCCAAAAATGCTGTAATGATAACTTCTAAAAAATGTAAGAAAAAGTGTATTCCATAAATTGTGCAGTATTGCGTTCTTCTGAAACTTTAGGCTACTGTGGCTCAGTAAACTAAATCTAACATGAAATTATGGATACATTTCTAAACTGAAATATGCTGCTTAACCAGAAAGTAAACATTGAAGACATAGGACAAAGAAGAGGAAAAAGAAGATGGGCAGATGTGTATAATAACCATGATATTAAACCAAGTGTAGGGAGGTAGTGTTGGGTCCCTGCACCTACCCCCCTCCTGCAGCTGTTCCCTGTAGGGGAGCAGGCACAGAGACTGTGTCTGTGTGTTGTGAGCTGCTGCCTAGCAACAAGCTGAACAGCAAACTCATGGCTGCAGGAAGTTGCAGAGCAGCCCGGGAGCCACCAAAAGGAAAAGGAAACTGGAAAGCCTAGCAGAGGAAGTCAGGAGGAGGAGAGAGAAAGCTCCAAAGAAGGAACCTGCACAAGGGCTCAGAGAGCTGAGCAGCACAAGAAGAAGCTGTCCTTTGGAACAGGCTGGTACAGGGAAGGCAGATCCTGTACCTGGAGAGACAGAGAGGAACAATCACCTGCAGGGGGATCCCATCTGAGTACCTAAAGGGGCTAGTAGTCGCACTACAGGTCTGTAGGTGCTGGACTCGCCTGAAGGTTCTGTGTAAAGCATCCACAGAGATTTCTGGAGTGAGTATAATTAAAGTGATAGTACTAAAGGAGCGCTCGAAGATTTACAGTATATAGACTGTTTCCTTTGGACTGAGCTAAAGGACTTTACACAGTTAGTGAGATAGCTTGCGCTGGCAAAGGTAGTTTGTGTGGCCCTTATAGCTGCTTTGTTAGGCGTGTTATATGTATTAGTTTCCCTTCTTATTTCAGATAAAAGTTATTTTGTTTATCAAGTAACGTGTGTGCATTATTATTGTTCCTAGTGGGGCCACCCGTAGGTGCACTCCCGGATCCCACTAGGTGGAGGCATAAGTACCAGGTACCCAGTCTCTCCCAATACCACTGCGGAGTGATTCAGGTTTGTCCCGTGCCATCAGGTAAGCGCCACACGTGGACTGTAACACTGTCAAAAGAGCAAAAAGTGGTGTGGATAGGGTTACATAAGTTTAATGGAAAAAATATGGAAATAATTTATAAGACAAAAGCTACATTGGTAGAACTTTTCATAGATTGTAAGACCCTCTGTGTGTAAATTTCAGTGTGGGCCGCTTCAAAGTATAAAGGAGCATGTAGACACATTTTTGCATCCATTTTGCACATTGAAATACACCCTTTTTCTTTGAAATAATTGCTTCTCCAGAATAGTATTCATCATAACTAGTTTAAATCTACATCATGGACTCTATAGATATACATATTTCTAATACCATTCAAATAAACATTACAAAAAAGGAAATTGATTTTTTGCTAGGTTCTATCTGCTAGTGAACTCTAATAAATTATACAGGCAGAACAGTAGAAAAGGTCACTAGATTGCTCATCTGCATTGGGATTTTTTTCTCTATTATAATACCAATAAAAAATATTAACACACACACACATCCAAATACTGGGACTGCAGTAATCATGTCCTCAAGTCTTATGGCTAAATGTTAGTTGTCTAAATTCATTATTTAAGCTTTTTATGGGGGGAATAATTTGATTTTATCATTTGCTTTTATTTACTCATAAAAATTGCAGACCTGTTCCAGAGAATATAATCAAAGGAAAAAATTTGACCGCTGTAAATAAAATTGTTTATATGGATATGGATTAAAAACTACACCTTTTATGAAGATCTTTTGCTTCCAAAGATGCCCCAAGTATCTCCCCATCTTATTTTCTGCTGATCTGATTTACATCACATGCTCTGTGATGCTGCCAGTTAATTGAGCTTATGAATGTAATAACAATATACAGCCCTGTAGCATAAGCCCCTGTGACAGATGTACGAGGTCTTTTACCATAGCAGCTGCAGTGTGTTAAGTGTAATTTTGGAAACAGCAAGTCATTTTGGTTACATTATTTGTTTGATATCTAATTTAAATTACATAATTTGGAAATTACATAGTTACGTAGTTACAGTACATACTTAAGTTGGGTCAAAAAATGACCAAGTCAATGAAGTTCAACTCCTCCATATAAACCCCAGTGCACAGACACACTCATACCAACCTTTATATCTATACACTCCCATATATAAACTATATATACCAATATTTATATTACTCGTAGATTTTAGTTTCATGATAGCCTCTGATATTTTCCTTGTTCAAGAAATCATCCAAGCCCCTCTTAAAGGCATTAATAGAATCTGCTAAAATGGCAGTTGCTATCTTAAACAAATGGAGGGAGCGTCTAGGGCTGTTTACTCAGGTATGGTAAAGCATTCTGCAGAATAAATATAGCATTCTAGCTTGCACTGTTATAACTAATCTAATGGCAATAAAATTACTGTCATGGCAGTTGGCTAGATAATTCTAAACTATCTTATTGCTGAAAAGGGCAAAGCACAGACAGTGACATATGAAGGGTTATCAGACCAAAAGCTATAAGACTTCCAAAAATAGTCAGATACTACTATGAGGATTAAGTATTGGGAGTTAATCTGGCCATACATGTTAAGATTCATGCATTTGGCAAGGTGAACAAACATCTGGATGTTTGCTTGATTTGGCCACCTACATTTAGGGCGAAACAGCTGATCTGATAATTAGGCCCCCAGAAAAAGTTGGATCATAACAGAGGCCTATGCAGGCCCATTGGAAGAGGACATTATCAAGGTGCTGATGCAGTCCTCACCTGACCGGGGTTTCAAACCTGCCCCATAGCTATATGGGGTATTTTAAGCCTCATATCTGCTGGGTCACCTGTCAGGAATGGCCCATCCATCAACAGAGAAGCTGCAAATTAGTTTAAAGATACAGAATCAGCACCTTAAATCTGTCTGGCCAGCTAAACACCTTAAAGCAGATAAATAATGTCACCTGGCATTTTAAGGAACATCATGATAGTAACCCCACTGGTTTCATTTTTATGGAACTGGAACAGATATCATCCAATCTTAAAGGTAGTGAACAGTTTGCGAGATTAAGGTAGCAAGAGACCCTTTGGATTTTTTTTTAAATTGAACAGTTTGGCTCCTAATGGTTTACATATACTGATCTCCACTTCACTGACTTTTTTAAAAATGATTTTTAAAGATCTTTAAAAAAAAAAAAAAAAAAGTATTTTTCATTTTTATACACAAAAGTGTATAGGGAAAATGTAATGAAAGTCTGTAATGGAAAACTTATTCGCAACGCAAAAATGTATGCCCCTGTGTGAACAAATTTGCCTTTGCGCAAATTTAATATGAGCTTTGCAAATGCAGAAACTGTTTAGCAGCCATTTCCGACAATGCAAGAAAGTTTGCAAATTTTATTGTTCGCAACAGTGTGCAGTGTCTGTAATGAATGCAGTGTATGTAATCATAAATATTATTTCCATGAGATGAAGCTTACAATGCATTTTCATGACACACATCATGCTAAAAAGCTACCATATTAATAGCAATTCCAATATATCAATATACAGCACTGAAATTGTGCATTGAAAATATGTATTAAGAGTTTGGATAAATAAATATTATGTAATAGACAAATCTACCTGTAAATAGCATGTTGTTTACCCATCAAACATTTTAAAAATGAATTGTACGCATCCATCCATTTAACTTCTTCAAAATGTTTTAAAAGAACAATACTATCATCCTATTTATATAGAAATCTTGCTGGAAAGCGGGTTTTTAATGGCATACAAGAAGGTTGATATGCACAGGAGCATACAATAAATGAAAAAAGAATCTTACTCTCGATGTATCTGGTTGAGACATACTTTTATGCCTGAAGAAAATGTCTTGTTGACCTTGCTATCATGTAGAAAAATTACTTTCTATTGCCTAATGTCTTTGTGCCATTGTCTAGAAATTTAAGTTGATATATATATTGATATATAATTATCTGATATGTGTTATGTGTGCGTAAAGCACTTAACTGTAGAGGAATACATAAAGAGAAAGTAAATTGATGATATTGACTCAAATTCAAAAGAACAAGATTAGAAAGTCTATTATATATACTGAATGAGTTCAGTCCATCACAATAATTATTGTAGTATTCGTACAGTTTATTTGTTCTTTCATCCAGTTCATTAACCCAATATAAATCATCAAAACAAGAAGACCGTGCTAGACAGACAAATGAATTAACCTTGCTGCTCGCATTTTAACTGAATTTTGTGAAGCAGCTGATATTCGGCAACCCCATTATTTCTCCCAAAGAGATTAAGGTCACAGTTATCAAGTACCATACTGTAGCTGCAATGAATCACACAAATTATACTTTGGCAATCTACAACCTGTGGGTCTGCATGTTTTGTTGGATTAAAACTCCTGGGTACCAGTTAAAGATCTGGCCTTGGCCAGAGATACAGTAGCTAAACTTTACGGTTCTAGTAGACATCAGCATGGGGGAGAATTACTAAACCTGATCCTTTTTTACTTTGAAAGTGCCAAAGATTAGATAGATGCCAGGACAAGCAAAATGTGATGCAAGGCAGGTATGTAAATTTCCCAGGTTTGCTGGTGCATAAGCACACCTACCTGTGCTCACACCCAGAGAGTGGTGGGTCAAAACATAAGAAAGTACTCTTTTTGTGCATAATAATAAAATAATGTTTACTTTAATTATACCTTTAAAAGTTTTGCATTAATGAATTGTTATATTTATATTTAGCTACATTCAGGTATTGTCATTGCCCTAGCTGTTATGGAACTTGAACTTTCAGGATTCCTGTGAAGTTGCTAGTGATTTTCAACTGTAAGCTGACTGCTGTGGCATTTATCTGATCCCCTTGTTCTATTTCCTGGTACTGTATATTGGCTGTGTCTAATTCTGAAACTTGTCATTAGTGTTGATCATTCTTACCTTGCTGTTTCTGCTATCATGTTCATCTCAAAGTGGGGTGTGTTCCCTGTAGGTACCACAGCAAAATATTCAGGGCCCCCAATATGCAAACACCAGCATCTTAAAATGATGCTGACACTAAAAAAATTAATGTTTATAATATAAATTGCATTAAAAGTTACCTCATGTTAATTGTTTTTCGGCTGATAGGGCTGCTTTTGTAAGTAATTGTTACTTAAAGTACCTAAACCTGACTGTCCCTTCTCAGCCTTTCAGATATAGCTTCTAATGCTAACAGACTCCTGCTGCACAAATATGGCAACCTCCTTATAAAGGAACATGGGGGATCAGATGGGTAATGTTAAAAAAAATGCCAAATACTTTTAAAGCAAAATATAAATAGCATGGAAAGACAATGATATGATAAATGTAAAAAAAGGTTTAATTTCTGGTTTTAGTATCTAGCCTTGACAAAATGGGTTAGGTAAACAGTTGTCACTCCCTTTTCTTGGAGTCATGACAGTTAGCTTAGGCAAATAAAGACCCACCAGAGACTGCTAACTCAGATACTATGTTAGGATCTGTTTTGGTGGCTCTTGTTCAGCTATAGAAGATCCAGAAAGCTTAACAATTACATTTGTCTTAGACCTGACAGCATATCACCACTAGCAATGATCGAATCTGTCCCATTTTGCTTCTCTGAAAAATGTGCAAATTGTGCAAAGATTCCCGAAATGACAGAAAAATTTGTGAAACACTGAAAATGTCAGCAAAAAAAATGACTCGCACGGCAATTTTTTTGATGCTGCCTACAATTTTTGGTCATGCAGGTTCGCGCAGCGAAAAAATCCACCACTGGCAAACACGAATCCATGCCTGCTGAAAAATTTCGGCCATCACTAATCACTACCCAAACAGATGTGCTATAGTCACTCTTGCTCCTTATTGACAGTTTGAACCCTCATCATCATCATTTATTTATTCCTATAGTGCGAGCAAGTTATGATGTGCTTTACAAAGAGGTCTTAGACTATTTTAACAAGTGATACAGAGTAAAAATGGAATAAGAGGGCCCTTCTCATTAGAGCTTACAATCTAAGGGGTTATGAAATATTTTAAAACATAAGGCTGATAAAACAATTGGTGACTCTTAATTGCCGATTAATCAAGATTTTAGATTAAGTATTTTCAGATTCTGAATTGTCACAATTTTGTTACATAATAAATCTCAACTATTAAGTCTTAACTTTTTTTTACTGCAACTTTTCGGGTTAAAAATCTGAATTGCGAAAAAAACATTCAGATCATTAGTAAATGTCTCTCTTAGTGCTGTAATATCCAGCAGGACATATCAGAAAGGCAACCTGTAATCTAGGGCAGGAGTAGGCAGGCAGATTTTGGTATCATCAGAAGAAAGGTGATATTGATATTTTTTGCGACTTAGCGCACGATTCACTAAAAGTATACTTGCGTTAATTTAGACGCGATGCTGTTTGCGTTATTTAAGTCACGAAGACTATTTTCGAGCGGTATTTGCTGCAATGCGCGCTAATTAACGCAGTGCACACAAACTGTCACCGCATGCGAAAAAACACACTCCATATTAGCCATACACGCCATTACTTTCAGAAAACTACTTTTTTTTTAAATGACCATTTCCCTGCAAACTGGAGGCTGCATCACTCTAGGGCCAACACAGACTTGAATAAATCACACTGCAAAAACCATATTTTATTGCCAAAATCTCATGAACTGTACTTTTCTATAATTACTGCCTGCCCCAAGTAGGTGTTAATTTCCGCACAGACTAATGCGATATTTAGCGCGTCTAATTGTTTGTGAATCATGCATTAATATTATTTCTGTACGCGAATTAACGCAATGCATTAAAATTAACGCATTCAGTTGCGTGCTATTTACCGCACGCGATATGCGACTTAACGCATGCGATAATACTTTAGCGAATTGCATGTTTTTTTCGCGTCAATTTTAATGTAAAAAAGCATGCAATAACGCTTATCGACCTTAAGTGAATCAACCCTATATTACTAATTACTTTGGTAAATGCAGTTTCTGTAGAGTGTGTTGGGGCAGAAGCCAAATTACAGTTTAGGGTGTAGGAGGAGGTGGGTTTATAAGAGGGAGTTGGCAAATAAGTGAAAAGTGTTGTGGTTTACATGATAGAGAGGAGATTAATGAATAGAACTACGTTATTTAGAGCTAGATTTTATCAGGACTTGAAGTGGAGGAAGTCAGGATCAGTTTATTTTATACATTGGTATTCAATAACAGTTTCTGAGGTCCTGACACTGAACTAGTGTGCTAAGGTTGGGGGTTTGTTGAATGAGTGCAATGGGTGGTGGGAGTAGTGAGGGTGTCAAGAGCTTATGAAAGGGCATCATTGTAGAAAGAAGCTGCCATATTTAGACAGTAGAGCTTGGTAATATGAGATATTATATGCTGCTTCTGCTATTTGCTTGACTTTCCTTCAGATACCACTTTCTACTGTTCTATTACATGTATCTGATGCGATGCACACATACAGAAATCTGTTATTTTATCTAGCTATTTTCCCTATATGCTTGACTAAAGGGCTTGTATGTAAGCATGGTAGGAGGGCTATGACAAATTAAAAACTCTTGCTTTTTTTATGCATTCTCTAGAATGCATGATCCATCTGCCATTAACTCACTGCAGTTCATGATCTCATTCATCTCATTCATGATCATTCAGCTACAAATCTTTTAACCTTGCTATTACTGAAACAAATCTTCCATCCTAACTAGCTATTTTTCCTCTATTGGACCATAATTTACTTTCCTTTAGATACCACTTACTATTGTTCTATGACATGCAACTCACTCGATGCACATATACACAAATCTGTCATTTTATCTAGCAAATTCCCCTATTTGCTTAACTAAAGGGCTGGTATGTTGGATGCCAACACTAGTTAGTTCAGAAATCGCATCGCAGGACCGACCCCCCAACCCCCTCGGCTCGTTGCCGTTGCTTTTGCCGCCGGCGAGGAGAGAGAATCGCTTAGGTACCAATAACGTAAGTACTACGTTGTTGGCACTTAACTGCTTTTTTTAAAACAAAGTACCTACGTTGTTGGCAGGGAAAGGGTTAAGAACTGTATCATGTATTCAGTTTACATGTTCAAATGTTTGTAACTTTGCTTTAAGCAATTTTCAGCAATTTAAATTTTTTTTCTCTGGAAAAAAATATTCCAAAGGCTATTATAATAAAGTTCAAAAGGGTGATGAGGATCATCTTACCAGTCTCAAATTTGGTGTTTACTTACAAAATACTGACTGAACCAAAGATGGACAAAGGGGCTATTTAATGCCTTTAATACCTGCAAAGAAAATTCCTTTTTTTATGAATATCAGTTAGATCTCAAAACATTTCTATATTTCTTGCAATCCGTTTCTAATGGTTCCATTAAGTTATAAAAAAGATCAAAATGTTTTTGAACACTTTATTGAGGCTGTCTATTGAACCCTTTAACAGTTGTAACTTTGGGTGACCTTTCACATCATGTTTAATGCAGTTCAAGAGCCTCACAAATTACTTTATTCTTTTGCAGAAATGTATCTTTGGGCTTTATTTCATTTAGCGAGTACTCCTCTTGTGAAAAATGCCATTAAGTCATACTTATACCCAGCATTATATAAAGTTTTTAGGGAGAACATTCTTAAAAATAAAATAAATTAAATATCTTGCACATTTTCATCCAGCGCCGCTGTCTCTGAGAAAAACCAATGTCAGTTCTCCTTTAGATAATATGAAGTTACAGAGCTCCCATTTGGTGATTAAAGATAATCTTTCACTAGGAGACAAGAGCGCTTTTTTCAGTTTAACATGAATAATTTATGTCCCTTGGGAAAATCGTAGCATTTGCATACATGTAAGCTTCACATAACTAGCTTATTAACTTGAATATCTTTGGTAGTTTTGCACTTTGTAATCCATGCAAAACAACCTCTGAGATCTGCTGCTCAGTCATCCAAGACACCAAAATTAGCACATATATTTAGCTTGAAAAAATACATTTGATTAGCAATTTTTCACCACTATATCATTAGCACTTTAATGCAAAGGAAATATCATTCCTAACCTATACTTCACTTTATGTGTGAGTCAACCATATCAAGAACTCTGGCCATTAGTGGTGGGTGAATCTGCCCCATTTTGCTTCACGGAAAAATTAGTAAAACGACAGGAAAATTTGAGAAAAGGTGTAAAATCCACAACATGCGTTTGTTGCACAACTTTTTTTGTTGTCTTTTTTTGATGCGACCGCAGCTTTTTTGATGCAAATGTACCCAATGTCACTTTTCTTGACACATAAACAAAATTTCACTGAAATTTCGGCAAAATGCAGAGATTCGCTGCAAATCCATGCCTGGCAGAATAATTTGTTCATCACTACTGCCCATAACACTAGTTTATATGGATGGAGAAAGAATATGTAGCAAAATATAGTTCACATGGACACCTGGTCTGTCCTACAAGCTTACCTCCAGTGCTTAGCCATATATGGGGACCAGAACCCCCAGTAGTATCCAGAAAGCATAGATACGTCAGCACATGGATAATTTGCCTTGCCTTCAATTAGCAAGAACATGAAAGTCAATATCTTGCTATTGACAACTGTTATAGTTTTAGCACATACAGTACGTTGGTAAATCAACCCTAGTATTTCTAAAATAGTATAGTGATAGGATGATTTTATTTATTTACCAGACCTTTAAGATAAGTTCATAAGATTATATCAATGCAAATTCAGAAACAGGGAAGAGATTAAAAAACATAGACAAGAGTCCTATTCAGAACCAATTTTTGAAACCCAAACCCAATCCGGACCTAAGGCCCATATAACCCACGACCCTGATCTGAAATCAGCGTTTCTATCCCCTTTGACCCACTACTTGATCCTTATCATTAACCCAATCTGCAACCTGCTGACCACCATTAAACAGGAAGTGACAGCATCAGAAGTAGGCGGGGTAGAAAAACATAAAAAATAATGTTTAATGGAGTAAAATATAAATAATATATGTTCTGTCCTCCCTACGTATTACCCTGGGGCAGTGTGTAGTTCGACATACAGTTAAACTCCTCCCTTCATCAAGTCAATGAGACAGGTTGATAGGCTTCATTTTATTAACAAAGGGGAAGGTGTGAAACTGGGGAAAGAGAAATATGCAGCATTTACTATACAGTAGACAAATACAGTAAACAAAACATTATGGTTTATATATGTACAAACACATAAAAGATGAGAGGCATCTGAGTGGGGGTTAAGGCCTAGATACCTGGGTAAGAACAGATGTGCCCTGAAGTGACTGCACATAAACAATTATGAACCGGATTTAAGGTATAAACATGGAAGATATATGCTTATATTATTAACCTAGGGCTAGGGATGGATGATACCTACCAACGATGCTTCCACGGGGCTGGATGGGGTAGGATTATGCAGGATTGCTATTGCACTGTTAATGCTGCTAAGATGGCAGCTATACTGAACCTTTTCCTGTATTACCCATGGTCACATGGTAAAGTACGGTAGGCTGAAAAGGACATTTCTTTAAACAATCAAAACATATACCTCAAGAAACCACAAGGTGGTGCAATAAAACAATAAAACAATGCTGGAGGCATAACAATATAGATAATATGGCATAAAATAAGAAATACTGATAAGACCCACAGCCAGACCTACAACCCACAGACCAGCATCCATACAAGCATCCGGAAATCCTACCTGCACCCCGCAGGGTGCTCGCTTTTTTTGCAGGTAACCCACGGGTACCCGACCAGCTGCAGGACTCTAACATAGACTGTGGAAAAGAATGCAATGAAATGCAGCACAGGATTTCATAGTGAAATCATAAATTGACATAGACTGAGCTTAAGCAATCGTATTAAATATCAATAGAAAAAAACAAAACAAGTTCTGTAAGGTTTTATGATTTATAAATCCATGAACATAGAGCTAACCAAAAGAAAAGGAACTGGACGTAGCTATCCTATAACTGGAACTTGGGTAAAATGAAAAATTGGAATAACTTCAGTAGAATAAATGACCCAGTATACTTGACAAGGATTCAGATATAAAATGTTTGGTTAGGAAGAATAATGGAATTCAAAGCAAAAGGCATATAGAGCACAATTTAAAGCCTCTGAATTTGTTATGAAACTATTGGATTTTGAATCTCTAATTAATAATTCCTAATTCTGTCAGTATGACTTTATGTTTTGATAAAAAAGGAATATTACCCCTACCAAACATTTACATTCTTCAAAAGCAAACTTTACAGAGATCATTTCAGTGCAAGAAATGCGGTCAATATGCAAATATGTTTTTCATTTAAATACAAAATCCTCCCTTTAAAATGTTCCCTTTTTATGTGCTATATATTTTCCATTTATTTTGCCTTACATAGACAGCAGTTTACAATACAAATGTTTCTAGACATTCAATTTACTTTTCTCACCATACCCCATGTCACTTCATTAAAACTGCTCATTATTCTCATTCATATTGTGCAGTTCCTCACAATATGAGTTGTGTGATGTCAAAACAAATTGTTATGTACAGTATGTAGCTTAAATGCTAAAATACACAGGAGAATTTGATCAGATTCTGTAGGTCAGATTCTACATCACTCATTAAATCTTGTCATGCAGCAGCACAAGATTTTGTAGGATCCTACAAAAGCTGATACCCTCAGCTAAAATGTAAGTCATCCAACAGTTTATGTATTTGAATGCGAAAAAAGCCTGTCAGACACCAAAAGATTTTATCTTGTGGGATGCTGTTGCTGCATGGGGCGTTCCCTTCTGACAGGCATTTTCTGTCAGATAGCACATCTGAAGGTTTACACATCAGGGGGCCGATTCACTAAAGGTCAATAACGCTTATCGCATAGTTTTTTTCATTAAAAAGCATGCGATAATTAAGTACCGATTCATCAAAGTCATTTCGCATGTGTTAATCCGCATATCGCATGCACAAAAAAACGCATTGCGTTAATTAGTGAATAGAAATAGTACTAACGCATGATTCACAAACACATATGAAGCGTTAAACGTGCAAAATATTGTGTTAATCTGAATATTAACCCTACTTGGGGCAGGCGGTACTTAAAGAAAATTGCGGTTCGTGAGCTATTGGCAACACAACATGGAGTTTGCAGTCGTATTTTTTCAAGTATATGTTGGCCCTAGAGTGATGCATCCTCCAGTTTTCAGGGAAATGGTGGTTTTCAGAAAGTAATGGTTACATGCGTAATATATTGCGCTCTGTGTAATATATTGCGCTCTGCGTAAAATATCGCTTGCTGCGTAATATCTTGTGCGCTGCGTAATATCTTGTGCGCTGCGTAATATATTGCTTGAAAATATGTCATCGTAAGATAAATAACGCCAAGAACATCGCTTCTTAATTATGACAAGTGCCCTTTTAGTGAATCGAGTGAAAAATAAGAAGTGATAAGATTTTTAACGCATGCTATAAATAGCACTCCTTATTTCGGACTTTAGTGAATCGGGCCCCAGATGTTTTCATCAGAGCCATTATGTTTTAACCCATGAAACTACATCCTACTTGTAGGATGCATTCTGTCAATCTGACACCATCTTGCAAAGTCTCCTGTAATATTTAGGCATTTAATTGTTTATGTATGTGGGAGCTTTGTTATTTGATTTAAAGGGATTAAGCTGTCATAAAAGGGAGTTATTTAAAATGCTCAAAATCAATATATAAGGGTTGATTCACTAAAGTGCGATAAAACAATCGGTATTTATAGCATGTGTTAAATATTTTATCACAACTTATTTTTCGTGACTTAACGCACAATTCACTAAAAGGATACTTGTGTTAATTTAAATGCTGTTTGCGTTATTTAAGTCGCGAATACTATTTTTGTGCGGTATTTGACGCAAAGCGCCCTAATTAACACAAATTGGCACCACGTGTGAAAAAACGCACGCCATATTAGCCATACAAGCCATTACTTTTGGAAAACTACTGTTCTGAAAATGACTATTTCCCTGAAAACTGGAGGCTGCATCATCTAGGGCCAACACAGACTTGAATAAATCCCACTGCAAAGTCCATATTGTGTTGCCAAAAGCTCATGAACTGTACTTTTCTGTAATTGTTAATGTTCTATAAATGTTAATGCGATATTTAGCACGTCTAAGTGTTTGTGAATCATGCGTTAGTATTATTTCTGTGCGCAAATTAACGCAATGCGTTAAAATTAACGCATTTACTTGCGTGCTATTTATCACACGCGATATGCGACTTAACGCATGCGATAATGCTTATCGACCTTTAGTGAATCAACCCTATAGTGTGTAAAGGAGTAAAATCCTAGGATACATTACTATTTCTGAAAGCAATATGGCAATACACTGACTGATCTAACTGTTGGACCTAACTGACCAAATTTAAGAACAATTTGATGGCAAATTTTACTATACTGTATATGCAGGCCAATATACTGTATATAGGAATCTTTCCGTTTTGGAAAAACAACAGCCATTTTTGACCCAGCCTTCTACTTACAGGGATGAGTGAAAACATTTGCCATGCAGAGGAATCTGTGAGTTTGCTTGAGGTGAAGTTTTCCATGAATTGCTAAGGCAAATATTTTGCGGCAAAAGTCGTGCCAAGCTTGCAATCTCTCCTGCTCACCACGGACATTGAGAACAGAAATGACAGCAATGCTTGTGATTAGCTGATCACTCCTGCGTGGCACAAGCCTTGCCCACAGAAATGACAGCCAGGGCAAGAGATGTGATTGCATCTTTTGTTTGCTCTGACTGTCAAAGCAAATGGTCAATCTCAAGGATTTCGCAAATTCAAAGGCAAATTTGCCACCTGTAATAGGACCGTAGTCCTGGAATAGGTGCAGACATATTCTGAATCTGAATACTGAAAAGATGAATTGCATGTAATAACTTTATGTAAATAGAGGAAGGTAACCTACGTTTGGTTGGAGGTAAACATGCTGAAGAGTTTAGAATTGATAAAATCAGTAAAGGATTACGGGATGGTCGTTTGTCATAGAGACAACAAAAGATCTGCCCTCACCCATTATGAATATATATAGGACATTAAGACATTCTGTGCATTAAGCTACCAAGAAATGCCCTTCCCTTTAAGCAAAACAAGGATTGTTTGTCCACATATTGCAATATACTTCAAGACGGCCAACTACATCAAAGTCATCCCCTCTGACCAGTCCTACACTCACTTTTATCTGATTCATTAAGAATTCTACTTCTTCAATATACATTTAACAAAGGGACTGAGTTTAACCTGCAACTTACATGCCCTAAATAGTTGCCCTTTTATTGGCTCCACTGGGATCACCTGACAGCATATGAACAAAATACCAAGAGGGCATTTCTTGGTAGCTTAATGCACAGAATGTCTTAGTTGATGTCAAATAAAAAGTATATTGATAATGGGTAAGTGCAGATATTAGCCTTTAGAGGATCTCTTGTTGTTGTCTATATGAACCTCACAACCTCATTGCACCCCCACCTAATGGTTTAAAATTTATTTTTTTAATGATCTCTTTTTTTTCTATGTTATAATAAACCAGTAGCTTGTACTGAATTCTAGCTAAGGTACATGTTGGTGGCAAAATTATCCTATTGGGCTATTGGGTTCCTTTGATGTTAACATTTTTTTTAGCAGACTTAAGGAATAAAAAATAAAGATTTAAGTCCAAAGCATTCTGGACAACAGATCCTATACTTGTAATATGAACTAGACTGACAGTAGCATGTTCCAAAGCTCTGAATTGAATTGTCTGCTTATCATTCCTTTTATTAATTGTTACTTTTGCTAGCTCTCCTTCTTTAATCCCACTTTAATGTTATTACATTCCTATTCCTGTCATCTCTGTCACTAGTGACACATCATTAGTGAGTAATCTCACCTTCCTTGTACTTGAATCCTTGACAAGCTTCTTGCAAGAAATAGCCTAACCTGAGGTTTGATTTCTTCATATTTCAGAAGGAAATAGGCTTACCCAGCTTCTCAGGCTGAAATTTCATAAACATAAGTGTCAGTATATATTCTTTACGTGAGAATTTTTCTTGAGGGAGCATTTATCAGCTACGCGCTGGAGGCATGAATGCTTATAGCTAGTACAAAATTTCAAGTGATCTCAGTATTTTGCCATTTCCATTGCAAAAATGAAGTACAGGTATTGGATCCCTTATCCAGAAACCCGTTATCCAGAAAGTTCCAAATTAAGGAAAGGCCATCTCCCATAGACTCCATTATAATAAATAAATTAAAATAATTCTAATTTTTAAAAATGATTCCCTTTTTCCTGCAATAATAAAATAGAACCTTGTACTTGATCCCAACTAAGATATAATTAATCCTTATTGGAGACAAAACAATCCTACTGGGTTTATTTAATAATAAAATGCTTTTTTTAGCAGACTTAAGTTATGGAGATCCAAATTACGGAAAGATCCCGTATCCGGACACCCCAGGTTCCGAGCATTCTGGATAAGAGGTCCCACACCTGTAGTAGCACATTTTTAGGCTTTTTACTAATGCATTGGTTGATATCTTTAAGACTTTTATTTATAAAGACTTTTATAAGACTTTTACTTATTAGAATTTATCTATTTTTTGTCAGAATTTATCTAATGTGTACATTTCTTAATAGTTTGAACTCTTCTTTGTTAATTATATTCACTTTATGTGTAAATATTACTGTACAATGCAGCATTGACACTACATCTCTTTGCTACGTTATTACAGGACTTCCTTCACACTATTTGAATCAGTAAGTGCAAGCATATGCTTCTGCCATACTAAGCTCTTTGACAGGGTGGAAAAAGATATTTCCAGCAGCATAGGAAAAGGGTGACATTGCAAGGCAAGAGTAGACAGAATTAAACTTGAAAACTTGAAAATCCCTATAGTTACTAGCGTATGTGTCTGCAATCAGTCCTGTTAACTATAATAATCTTCTGCTGTTAAATTTTCTTAAATTTCTTAAATGTTAAGTGTTCTTACATGGCTGTCAAGAAACTGTAGTAAGGGAATGAGAAAATATTGTGTATGCTATTAAAACATAACATTTAAACAGTATGGACTCTCAATAAAAAAATATAAACAACAATAAACCATTACTGAGTTGAAAGGGGAGAGGTGGTGTTATTCAGGTCTCCTACTGTATATCAGGATCAGGCTTCAAGTTTTTTGCCTCTAACCTTGATACCTTTGTGTGCTTGTTTCATAAACTCCTTATAAAGCAAACACGCCCTGCAGCAGCTATGCTTTCCCAAAGTAAATGAAAGACTAGGCATCATAGCCTTTCTTGTTATAAATCTGGTACAGTATTTGTTAATATTTCAACTTGCCTACTTGTTTAACTCTCTATCCTGTGGCATTCTCCTACTTGTCAGTGTAAAATCTTCCCTATATGGTTGTAATGTCATAACAAGCATCATTTAGTTTAGTAGAAATTATTTCAGTATAAATGTGCCAATATATGCATATTTTGCATTATTAATAATAAACCGGACGTCATTTTTCAACATACCAGGTAGTTATCAATCAGTGTGCAGTTTCTAAGAAACATGACACTTAAGAACGAGTACACTACCAGCAATGGGAAACAACAGGCCTAAACATCTGGCCATAGGTTGCTTTCTCTAGGAATTTTTAGCAATATGTTTCAGTTTGAAATATCAGTTGACAGTAGTAGATTTATTTAATAGAATTATTTTGCTTTCGGAAAGCATTATAGACAAATCTACAGTATGTAACTCGAAATAAAGGATTTGATTGCTTTACCTGCAAAATCGATCTTTTTTTTAGTTTATCAATGGTAGAAAGATAAGGATTAAGAGTGTAGGCCCACTAATAATAACTAGACACAAGGAAAGGAAGGACTCAAGTATAAAGTTTATTTGATATAGGGTTCAATAAAAAGAAATAGCCTGATGTATTTTGTCCCCCTATTGAGCACTTAATAACAGGCTAAAGACAAGCATATTATTAAAAGGCAGTTTGAGGAGACAACACTACAAATACTGCTTAAAAACTACAAAAAAACGGAAAATACAGCAGAATAAAATTATTCTTTATTTATATACCTCTAATATGTAAGGCAAAACTTCACACATCATGCCCTGTCCCTGTATGAGTGTTATGATTTTGATATATTATATAATAGTAATTAATGTGCATGGACTTAAAGGGACACTAAACCCAACCGTAAAGCTGTCCCACTGCACCCCTTAGTTCTCTATAGAAGTTGATGAAAAACATAGTTATGTATGGAAACTAATTCTCCAATGTGAATTCTACAGACTTAAAACTTGATTAAAGATGCAAGAGAATTGACCAAAGGGAATACTGATTCCCAGCACTATGTCAGGCATCTTCCTGTCATCCTACATATAGAGATAATTATGCCATTTTTCCCTTCATTATATAACACAGGAACCAGACATGTGGATAAAGGACAGACTTGTTCAATGTTGGAAAACTGTGCTTAATGCTCCCAACTCCAATTGCAGGAACAAAGAACACAGAGCCAAATTTACTTACATCAGCTAGGATTCTCATTGGAGGATTCTTTTGCATGTCAGTGGTGACCCGGACACTTGAGAGCCTGAAAAGTTTTATTGTGCAATATTGCTTTAAAAATACAACCCTGATGTTGCTGGACTACAGCTCCCAGCATGCCTTACCCGTCATTATATGTTACATTATTCTTGGATTGGTAGTCCAGCAACAGCTGAGTAACGTTTGGTTGAGCAGTACTGTGCAGCAGGGTTTAGTGGCAAAAATATGGGTTCTAAATCTATTTAGAGTTCCAATGTATTTGTTTTTTTTAATTATGTTTGAAATATTTTACCTACAGAGATAGAACTGAACAGTACAGAAGCCAGTTTAAAGGATTTACAATGTACAAGTACAAAAGACTTAGCTTAAACAAATTGTCAGTGATTGAGATAGGGCATGGTATTGAGACAAGACACGAGATTCTCATTTCATGGTATTGGAGGAAATTCAATTTTAATATTTTAAAGGATCACCCTCTAGTCCCCCTCACCTACAAATCACTTTCCCCCGTATTAGTAATATAAGTATTAATTTCTTTGTTCTTTTACTTACTAATTATCCCTTATAGTGTTTTTAAAAAAGGGAGATTATGCAAGTTGATTTAAAACTTTTTGGCAGTGGTGGTGTAGTGTATGTTTGAGAATAGAATTAACTCAGGCAGGTCACATTTTAAATAATAAAATAGACTGCAATGCTTGGCTGCATTGTAAAGATAAGAAGAAAGACTTTTGGAAGGAGCCAAGTCTTTAGAGATATCTGGTCTGCATTTTTTGTTCAGAACCTGTAAATATGAAAATAGTAAATGGTTTTAGAAAGCATATTTTAACTGTAAGAGTTACAAAACTGTCAACCAGGGTTGGACTGGGGAAAGAAGGGCGCACCAGGGCCCAACCCAGGGTCCCCCACCTGATGTCCTCCCCCGAGCGCGTAAATTTAACGTGTCAGGGGAGGAGCGGTCGGACAGGGGGAGCGCCAGCAAGGGTCGGGCCTGGTGTCAACATATAGTAGTACCAATGTTCTGGGATCAATGTACTACCATAACCTTATATCAGTTTTAGTATACCCTAGTCAAGTCAAAGCATGAAATCTCAATATGCATTTTCCTTAAGAAAATTGTTTATTATGTAATAGGTGTGGCTAATTTAAGTACCTTTTAGTTACATGAAAAGGAACTGAAACAAAATTCCCTTTCCTTGATGAACTGTATACAACTTTAATGTGAGGTAATAAGAATCAATAAGTTACTGAAATAACAAATCAATACTAAAATCTGCATATGCAATGATAAAAACATATTCTTACCCATCATTCCAGTTTTAGAATCCAACATTATGCAAAGTACCAATCTGGCAGCTAAAAGAGCACACACAGATAGTTTAAAGAGCATTTACTACTTGTGCACAGCTTGTTGTTTCTGTTTCCCATTTTATGTGGATGTTGTCTTTATGTCTTTACTTTCTTTACCTAAAGGGGGTTATTTACTGTTGTGATATAGCTCTTAAAAATCACAGCAAATGATCCACTTATGTATGACTTAAACCAACATTTGCACTTATGCACCTGTTCTATTGTCTCCAAAATAGGTGGCAATAACTTCAGCACATTTTTAGGCATCCATTTGACATACAGTATCCCAGTTTACAATGACAATTCGAGTTCATGAAAAAAAATTCTATGAAAAAAAAGTCTATGGCTGCAGTTGGAAAAACAGATATTGGTGCTGTATGTTCTGATGAGTAAGTAGTGAAAACAAAACTGAAGGTCTGTTTACTATAACTTAGTGAAACTACAATAAGATACCAATAACAGTTGATAAGTTCAGAGTGAGATTGTAATCAATTCATAAACCCCACACACAAAAATGTAATCTGTGAACAACCTCTTTGAAATCTTTCAATACTTGCCACACTGGTTGTCCAGAGGTTAATAGTAAGGCTGCAACATCCCCTTAATCACTTAGATTTGCTTCTCCTCCTGTAACCCACTCGGCCCCCTCCCTCAGGAATTTACTTTGGCTGTTGGCTCCTGTGCAAGCTCAGTTGTTCTAAGCTCAGATTACTAAACACACCCCCCAGTCTAGCAGCCAATGAAGAGATGGCATTGCTGGTTCCCACAGAAATGCTGCTCCTATTTTTTTCTCCTAATCTCCTCTCCTGAGCTCATATTAATCATTACAGTGCTCAATCCAAGCAGAACTTTATCAAAGTAGGTTCTGCCCGTGTAAGCCTGCATTCTTGATGAAATGTACACATGGCCACCGGGTGAAAGCTGCTGTTTGTTTTAGGAAAATGTAATGGTGCTGGCGAACAGAGGGGATATATGCTGTACACATGATGCCATTTGGGCGGGGGTGATGTGCCCAACATATATACATTTTAGTAAAATGTAGGCTTTACATGTTCTTTAACTACATGCTTGAGTCAACTTCTTGGAATCAGAGCCAGCATATGCTTTCAAATATTTATTTAACACACAATAAGTATCTCAGCAATCTGTGATTGCTACATCTTATGTACAGAATAAATATTTTGCAGACTATGTTTTTGTCTATTCCTGACTCCAACGTGTTTGTTGATCCTAGTAGTATACATTGGTATTATCAAGGGTCTGGAATCCATGGTTAGGATGGGTGATGTATTTTCTGGGATGTGCAAACTCTCGAAATCTTGGACTATGTCAGTAATAAAGATGAGAATAACTAAAATAGAGGTGATATAAGGTGATAAGGTTTCAACCTGGGGGGCATTTAGGCCTTTGAATCAGGAATGGCATCTGGCCTAACAAAGAGACATATTAAATCCAAATGTAAAATCTTTAATGTCAGCCAGTAAATGCTTCTATGTTGTCCTGTTTCAAGATTTATAGCTTTTCCTGATACATTATAGTCACTAACATGTTTTATTGGGACTTACAGGAACAAGAATATTTGGAATTATTACAATGTAGCACAAGGAGCATAGTAATAAAATAAATGGAAATAATGGAGATGAAATAATGGAAATTTATCAACCTTACTAGCATCTATCAGTGGCTTTTGTTAAAGATGCAGAATTTTGAAAAGTAGGAATCATATCACTTGAAGACAATCAGTATGGAAGGGAAAGGGTTTGGGAAATGGGATAGAGCTCACGTTATAATATTAACTGGTGTGTTGATGGAGAGGATTACTGCACATGTGCCACTTCCTAAGACTTGGTTGTGCACATGTTCCTGGTATTGGTCTTAGTGCAGAAGAGCTGCATCATAGAATGTTTTTGCATAACACGCAGACTTTTTTCTAAACTGTGGCATTTAAACAGTCGGATGGAAATACAGAAGATTTAATAGCACTGAAGTACACACTGGGGGTATGCCTTTCAAAGGAATTAAACTGCTTATGAGACTTTCCTTGTCTTTTAATAAAGTCTCACAAATACCACACCATAACCTTTACTAATGGTTACAGAAAGCTCTTAGAAAGATCCTATGTAAATGAAATAAATTCTGACCCTAGGTTCCTCTTCTCTACATAGTTAGAGACTACATGTTAACACATTTTCTCTTATTATACACTACTTCCACTGTATTTTATTGTCTAAACTAACAATATCTGCTATTTACAAAGATCACTAATTAAAATGCTTTATTTCAGTTGTCTGAGACTCTGTCATTTGGATTGAATATAATACAATAAAATCCCAATTTTTAAACTGATGTTTATATGCATAACTGCTTTAATTAAATGGTGGAAGATGAACTGTTCATTAAACAGTAAGCCAAAGGACAAGGAAGAATAGAGGACATACAGTAGATAGATAAAAATCTTTGTATTGCTGTCTGTGTAGAAAGTAAGAGAGACATATGCACACATCTGCAAGTGGTAAAAAAAATAGTACAGGTATTAGTACAGGTATAGGACCCATTATCCAGAATGCTTGGGACCACGGGTATTCCTGATAAGGGGTATTAAGTCTACTACAAAATCAATAAAACAAATATTAAACCCAATAGGATTGTTTTGCAGACAATATGGATTAATTATACCTTAGTTGGGATAAAGTACAAGGTACTGTTTTATTATTACAGAGAAAAAAGAAATCAATTTTAAAAATCTGAATTATTTGATTAAAATGGAGTCTCTGAGCTTTCTGGATAATGGGTTTCTGAATAATGGATCCCATACTTACCATAATAAGCTATTTAGATTTTTACCAATATTGATATATTTTTATGAAAACATCTACATTTTAATTACAACCATACGCTAATAAAGAGACTACAGTCATTGAAAACTATGCTGTAACTTTTCAGTCTAATAATTTATACCATGTAACAAAGAAGCAAGTCCGAAATTGCAATTGTCAGAATAATGTGCTGATAATGAATCCAGCATTTGTTAAAGCAATTGTAGTGAAAAAAAGCCAATGCAACTGTTCTATTTTTATTGCATAATGGATAGTCACTTGACAGATGTTTTTAATACCATTTCCTTATCTACAAGTGTCACTTGAGAGCAGCTACAACTTAAGTGCTAAAAAGTGTACCTGTACTTAGTGAAAGGAGCCTTTTATGATAAAATGTGCATTATAATGTTCTTCCTGATAACATATTCTAAGTAAGTAATAAAACAAAACCTTGGTATAAACCAAGAGAGATTTGATAAAAGTTAACTTTATAAGTATTAGAAAACACACAGAACTGCATCTATTTCTATATTAATCATTTACAGATTCCACTGTGCCAATCTTATTATGTTAGTAGATACTTAAACTGAAAAGAACAGAAATTGAAGATCCGTAATACCAGTTCTTCAGTTCAGTATGCTATGCAAACAAGTTGAACACTAAGGGGAGCAAATGCTGCCCACTTAGTATTGATTTTCCAACCACTTGTGTTTGGGTCTTTGCTGATCTCTGTACATTGCAGTAGATCAGTGATCCCCAACCAGTGGTTCGTGAGCAACATGTTGCTCACCAACCCCTTGGATGTTGCTCTCAGTGGCCTCAAAGCAGGTGCTTATCTTTGAATTCCTGACTTGGAGGCAAGTTTTGGTTGCATAAAGACCTGGCATAATGCTAAACAGAGCCTCCTGTTGGCTGCCAGTCCACAGAGGGGCTACAAAATAGCCAATCACAACCCTTATTTGGCACTCCCCAACTCTTTTTAAATTTGAGTGTGGTTCATGGGTAAAAAAGGTTGGGGATCCCTGCAGTAGATTAAAAATCCTGTGCAAGCTGCTGTGCACAGAGCTAGTGGGCTCAAGGCCTTCCATAGACTTATTTGGGGGGGTAGGTTCACCAATTAAACTACCTTTAATGAATTGTGTCGATTTGGGCAAAGACTGCTGGACCACAAAAAAAGTTACGCCTGTAAATCCCTACTGTCTATTGGGTTCTCTCATTGCACACAATAGTCCAGAATTAATTTGATGAGATAAACATATCTCAGGGTTTATCCTAAAAAGACTACTGAAGTCTATGGGGAAGTCTGGAATGGAATTAGGAGAAACTTTTTTTTCATTCAATTTTACCACTTGCAAAGAGTAGGGTTTCTCCAGCAATTTATGACTACTACATTGACTGAGAGGAAGAGGGGCCATTGTGTACTATCTGGGTATAGAATGTATGGAGGGATAAAACCATATATTTTTATCCATCAAGAAATAGGGTTGACTCCATGAACACCATGAAATAACTTTTATGGTTCTCTGCAGAAAAGCCTGGCTGTACTTATAGGAGTTAAAAGTATACAAAACATAGTAGTGTAGACATGATATTAGATGATATTGCTGTCAAGTAACACAGTATCAGACTTTATTTTTTTATTCATTCATGAACCTTTTTATACTCTACGCTATTTACACTTGCAGTTAATTAAAAAAATTTTAGAACAAAAAGCTATGATGCTTTTAAGTTAATTACAGATCTAAAATAAAGCAAACATTAAGCGTAATCCAACATTTTTCAATGGAAGCCACAGATAATCAAAGCTACATTCCAGAAACTGCAATTATCTGCAGTTGTGAGATATTCTGGCTGAATAGCAAAATTGCCCACACTTCTCATCACTACCAGCAAGCAGCAGGTACACACAATTAGCAGAGCCACTGGCCTTTTCCAGCAAGCTTTTTATATATTCCTTTTGTTAATTGGATTTGTACATCAGTATATAATTATGAACTTTCAAGATGAAGGCATTGAGAAAGCAATAATTATTCCAAGCCTGTGATTCTATATTCAGAAAACATGGTAATCAGCATTAGAAACAGACGAGTTCTAATTAGCAATTAATTGATGGTGTCATTATGGGTAAGAAAGATAGTTGTTTTATGTAGTTTGCATTATTTGGAAAAGAGATGCCAACAAAGTGACTCTAAAGGCTATTGAAAATTGTTTGAGTTTTTTAAAGTGCTTCTCTGATATATTGTACACAGAGGCATCATCTCTCTGGTGGTGAAAGCAACCATGTTATTCATAAAAGAAAGTGCTATAGAACAGCTCTAACTTGCTAACACACCCTATGACCATCAACACTTAAGCAGTAGTGAACCAAGATAGATAATAAGGAAAACTTTTTTTTTTTTACTTAACCATATGCTTATAAGTCAATATAAGGCTAATTTCATGTTTGGTGATTTTTCAGCAGTGCCAAAAAAGCTGTAAAAATGTGGCAATGAAACCTTTATAGTTTGGATATTGAAACTGAAGCTAGGTCAGGAGAAACAAATACATGCCACCTGAAAAATCTAGTTTCAATGTATTGTCTGCCAATGGCTCTTGTGCATCTGTACACAATAAGATATAGGTGTTGGTCAAGGAAGTGGTGGAGACATATCTTACCATCAGCAAGTATTGATTGGGATCTTAGATGTCATTTATGCATCCTGAACATCTTTGGGTTATTGCACACTGTATAAAATGCCATAAGGTAGTAGATAGTTTAATCTTTTTTATCAACTAACTTAACACTCTTTGTAGGTTAAGTTGGCAAAATAAAATTTTTATGCTTCATCATGGCTCCCAGGTGGGCAATGTCACAGCACAATGCACCTTGAGAATGTTGTTTTTCCTGTTTTATGTACTGTACTGTGACTCCACTCTTTTTTCTCAGTCCCACTAAATCTTTATATTGATAATTTTGCGTTTTCTGGTCTTGTTTTGTTTTTACAGATTAATTGGTCTGGCCTGAACATTTCTTGGCCTTGATCTTGCTACTACTTATCCATTGGCTTTCTGTCTGTTATTGTTGCCTTCAGCCTTACTGTTCGGCTCTCACTCTGCCTCCAATGGTTTCCTATTAAACACATCTTTACAATACGTCTACTTCACTAATGGTCCCATCACACAAAGCTGAAACATCTGGTATAATAAACCAGAAACAAACACTGAAAATATAATGGGAGTATATTTTTTCCACAGAAAACCTTGTTAACTTGTAGGTACCAATATGTTACACAATACCTAGTGAATTTAATTGCGGTGTTTTTTTTTTTTTTTTTCACTTAACTGACTTAAGACTCTTCTCTTTCCTAGCTTCCTCTATTTGTTTACGATTACAGCTGTCATTTTAGCTTGGTCTTAGCTTCCTGCTGCAGCTCTAGCTGTTGGTAGCTCGGATTACACATTTGATAGAGGACAGCTTTTCTGCGAGTGCTTATGGTTGTATTTACATAGACCCTTCTGAAAAAGCTTACTTAGTTTTTACCTTTCCTTCTCCTTTAAGTAATATTTAAGTAATATTTTTCTATATACTGAGCGACTAATATAGTAAAATTCAAGATTACTTTCTTCCAAGGTCCAAGAAAATAACACATGAAAATATGCCATGAACATGAGTATGATTTTTTAAAACTCAAATAGTCACAATTTTTTAAAGAAAAAAAATCATAAAAATTTGCTAGAAAAACCGTAAAAGATGCAGAGTTTCTATAGAAGTGTATCAAGATTTCAAACAACTTTATTTATTAATTATTTTTTTTTTTAGTTTATTAAAAAACTTGACTTTTTCATTCTCATTGAAAATCAATAGAACAATGTAAGTTTTTTATTTGCTTAGTTTTCTTCTGCAATGAAACATGATTAAGATTATTTTTATTTGTGTTTTTTCTTAAATATGCATTGGAATAAAAAAAACTCCCAGTAACAGAAAAAATCAAGTCAATTTCATTGCTTATTTCCTCTTAAACGTGAACAAGTGCTTAGCATGAAGATTAAGGGGCCCATTTACTTACTCACGAACCGGACGAATGCGTCCGATTGCGTTTTTTTCGTAATGATCGGTATTTGGCGATTTTTTCGGAAAATGATCGCAACTTTTTCGTAGCCATTCCGAAAGTTGCGCAAAATGTTGCGATTTTTTCGTAGCGTTCAGATTTATTCAAGCTTCAGTATGGTGACTTTTCTTGGGCCAGGTTGGAGCTGCAGGGTGCCATTGAGTCCTATGGGAGGCTTCCAAAATCATGCTAAGTCTGAAAGTTTCGGCCGCCGCTTACAAGCGCTCAATACGAAAAAGTCGCGACAAGATACGAGCGAATCGTAATGGCTATGAAAAACTCGTGTTTTTTCGCGAAAATCGTATTGGTAACGAAAAAGTCGCGACAATTTCCAAAAAGTCGTAAAGGCGCCGAAAAAAATCGCAAAAAATACGAAAAAGACGCAAAATGTTCATTTTCCAATTGGAATTTTTCGGATTCGAATTCGTGTCTTAGTAAATCAGCCCCTTTGTGTTTGTTTAGATGCTGTGTTGATTGACACAGGGATTGACCCTGGAATTATCCCATCTTCAGGATAGTGGTAACTCGGATCTTGGCAGTAACAGGGTTTCCCTGTGTCCATTGCTTATGGTTGACTAGGACTGATATGGCAGACACAATTACACTTGAAGCAAATATAAGTGTGTTGAGCATATGTAGGTGCAAGTATCTTTAATGAAAGTAATCAATACACACAGTATCTGCATCTAATTTTGCATGACTGCAATCGTGGCTGCACTTGTAGAGTCGTAAAGGCTTCTGAGGTTCTGTTCTACATTGTTTTACTTTTGCAAGATTCAGAGAATAAATACTCCCAAACAACTGCAAAACAGGGTTTATTGGAATCTAGATGCTCATTTTCAACAAAACTTCTGCCTGAACTAAAGTTGTATGTAAGAGAAGTTGTATATGTGTAGTCAGAGATTAATTTATCAACAAATTAAAAAGAACAGATGTTTAATTATTCCTGAACAAATTGGCTACTTTGTATACTTCATTTATAAACATTGTATTGGTCATTTTTATATAGTGTTATTTCCTGATAGAGGCCAACATTTAAATTGTATTTGTAGTTAATGATGCTTCACTGTTTCCTCAGAGGAAACTCCAATTAAATAGAAGAATCATTCTACCAGTACCAGTACAGAAGAAAAAGACTCTTCAGTGCTATTACAGCGCAAATCTCATTGGTAGTTCAATTGCATGCACATTCTACAATAAGATATGTAAAAATAAACATCACTATATAGTGCTGAATATATAAATGCATATTTTTCCTGGGGATGGATTACAAGGGCAATGCTAATACACTGCCATTCCATTCCATTTACAAATTACATTTGAATTTGACACCTTTTTACCTATTGTTTCCTTTTAAACAAATAATTCATAGTGATATATCAAATTTGTAGTATTTATACAACCTTATAATGGTTTCTAAAAGATCTTGCAGAATACATTAGGCATACATAAATTTACAAATATTTATTGTTCTGAGAATAACTTGTAAGTATATAGCAATAAACAGTATGTAAAAGAAAGAAATCCATAACAATGCAGCTGAATATAGACAAAATAGATAAAATATTACCTATGTGGGTGGACTAACATGTGAGGTAGCACAGGGATTTCTTTTCTCAGAATGGTCCAGCAACAAGGTGTTTTAGCCAAGAATATCTAATTCTTTAGCTTTTTGTGGTAAAAGGTATTCTTTACATTAGACGCGACAATAAAATCAACGACCAGATTCAATTTAAATAAGAATTTTTTTTTCCTAATTCAATTTTAGATTTGTCCATAGACTTCAATGGAGTTCTCACATATAAAAATGAGCCAGATTCAGTTTCACAAGAAAACTTTGGGCCAGATTCAATCCCATGAGAAAACATTATTTAAAACTAATGTCCCACAGAGCAAGTTATTTGCCCATGATAGATCTCTGCTGCCACAAGTCACTAACTACTCCGAAATGCCTTTCCACCAGCAACAATAGGAGTCACCGATGGAAAGACCTATGCATCGCTTCAGCTTTCCAAAATTACATGAAGCTGCCTACAGGAGGAAATAATAATAAACCTTCTGTTTATCTTCTAGTACACTGTCACTGGCTCCTCCATGTTTATTTTATATTTCAGCATAAAATATGATCTTGAAAAACATGAACATCACTTTGGTCAATGTATTTTTGTTTTAAATACAGTACCTAAGCAAAGTTCTATTTAAAAAATCTGTTTCTGTTTTGCTGCAAATCGATACTGACCGTTCCAGATTTTTTTGAAGCATTGTAAATTAACTTCTCAGCCTTTAGTTAAATGAAATGTGTGGATGACTCCAAAGCTGTCAAAGAATGTTATTGCCTATGGGAGGCAGAAGAATTTGTATTGAGCAAAATGAGCAACACTACTTTTTCCTGTTTATTGATAATTGTCCAAATCCTTTCAGGTCAGGATTCAGACAGTTGATGAACAGCTCTGTGCCCCATACAGCAGCATAACATTCAGCTGCTCAAAGGAGTCAGGCACAGCCTGCTGAACTGACAAAGCTAATACATTTGATTAACTTGTACATTTGTAAAAATTTTCCTTATTGTCAGGAACATGTCTCTGGCAGTCAGAAAAGTCAAATGGGAAAGTTATGAAACTGCTGGGAATTAGTGATGTGCAATTTTTTTCCAGGATTTGCTGATTTCTGAATTGAGTTATGAATTCTGTGAACAAAAATTCACAGAGTGAAAAAGTTGCTGTTGCATCAAATAAGCTGCGCCCATTTTAAAAAAATTGAGGTTGCTTCAAAACAATACTAAAGTACTTATAAATTTTACAAACACAAACAGCTACTGTTGAAAAACACCTTATCCACCATATTTAAAGTTGGCAAGTTATATATCAAAATATAAAGTCACTTACATAGAGAAGTGATGAGCGAATCTGTCCCCTTTCACTTTTCTGAAAAATGTGTGAAACTTCTGAAAAATTTGCGAAACGGCAACAATTTCATTGTGAAGACAATAGACGAAGTAGAAGAAGTAATAAATCTCTAGTTTTAAATGGAATACACCCCATGGACACTTGCCTCTTGATGTTTTAAACATAGCTTTGAAAAACATGCTAGAAAATGACCAAAACACCAATGCATTTTCTTTTAAATATCTAACTATTTTTATATTTACTGAATACTGTATGTGTTTGTAGGTCAAAAGCTAGCAAAATACATTTGACCAGATTCAAGTTATTGGAAAAAAACTTATCTTCTAATGCAATTCCAGATTTTCCCATAGAGCCAGATGCAATTTAATAAGAAAAACTTATCTCACTGTTTATCACAGTTCATGCGATCAACCATATACTGGTTAATCACATGAGATAAGGTAAATTTACTTTATGCTTACTGTGGTTTTCCTTTTCTGGCCTCTATCCATCTGAGCTACACATGGTTAAGCTCTTTCCTGTGCCCCAACCAGAAGCAACCCCCCCTACATTTTAAATTGCCCTCTATTCAGTAAACAGGTATCAAGTGACTAACTGTATCCTTATTCCTTAACAGGAGGGACAAACTTGCAGACATAGTGTGATGAAATTGTACCTTTTAACCCGTGTCACACCATGTCATCGATAAGTGGGAAGTTGTACCCAAGCTAAATTGGGTGGGAAGATAACACCAGAAAATCGAATGAGTTTCTGAGAGCCCCCAGAAAAAGAAGCAACTTAGTGGGAACCAGATGGCTTTTGGAAAAATTGAACCTTCATTGGAAAAATTGAACCTCCATTTAAATCCTGTGTGAGTTTGTCTCTCAATGAAGCCACTAACAGAAGATTGTTCAAGTAATGGAACAAGCTCAGAGCTTCTAGATGCAGTGATGCCACCAGTGTGGCTATTGCCTTAGAAAAAAAATCATGGGAACTGATGATTGAAAGGAAGTGCAATGAATTGAAATATGGCACCTGTCTACTGCAAATCTCAGAAATTTGTGGTGGTGAGGATGGATGGGAATAAGATGATAGGTATCCTGAATGTCCAAGCTGGACAACCAATCTCCTGGAAGCAGGCCTTCCTAACTGAGGACAAAGATTCCATCTAGATCTAAGATGGGTCTCCATCTTCCTAAAGGTTTTGACTGGTTGACATAGCTTTCCGGCATTAATAAAAAACATTTTTAGATCTCCATCCTTTTTTCTGTGGCATCTTTCAGTTTTGAGATAACATCAGTTGGTAGGGCTGTACATTTAGAGAAATGAACTACTGGAGCATCTACCACAGGAACATTTCAAAAGTCTCCTCCTCTTCCTTAAAAGGATTGTACCAATGAAACCTCATCTGTACTGACACGCATCTTGAAATATGTTTCCATTCTAATAGAATAAGCTCCTTGACTTCAGGGTGGATTAGAAAGATATTCCTTGACTTTCTTTGCAAAAGGGGGAATTGAGGACTTAGAGGACTGAACATCAGTCTCAACCAGAGACAGAGCTTCTCTTACAGCTTTAATTAGAGGAGATAGACATCCAAAGAGGAAATATAATCATTTTCCTCTTCCTGGCAATCACTCTTCAGATTCTGCAATTCTTTAAACCTGCCAATCAAATGAATCTGGCTGTTTGGCTGAGTTGAGGTCTTACATGACTGTGGCTTTAATCCAGGCTAGAATTTCTGCTGTCTAAAAGGCAATATCATAATATAATACGTCAAACAATATTCGAAAAACTTTCTGTTAGGCATAGGAGGAAATTCACTTACTGCACAAAACAAAACAGATATGGCACCTGTATGAGACAAAGACAACGGGCCAGATTAAATTTGATGAGAAAACATTTTATTGTTTATGACGTGTAAATGTATAGGTGAGATTTAATTTGAAGAGAAAAAAAGTTCTCTCCTAATATAGTTCCAGTTTTGTTTTTTTTAAAGATAATTTGAGTTAAATTTAAATTTTCTCTATGGGCAAATCTGGAGTTGCTTAAGTCTTCTCCTTTTTGATGGGTTAGGGAGATATTCAAAAAACAAATAAAAACACCATTGTGTTCACACAACCACAATTTACATACTGATTTTTTTTTCACCTGCTACTACTGGAGGCAGTCTTTTTGAAGGGGACAGACAAAATTGGATTAAAATATGCAAAGGTAATCAAAATATAAATGGACGAAAACAATGAGATACAACACTACCAAAAAATTATCTTCCTGGACATACTACCTTTGGCAGACCCCTGTCGACCTATTAGAAGGCTATTTAAAATATAGAAACTGGTCCTTCTGGTTAGGACACAGGGAAGGGATTTACTTATGCCTAGCTGACATGGTATCACTGGGGTTTAACTTTTTTGTCATTGAGTTGAATGTGTTTCTTAATTTGGCCTATTGGGTCAGATTAAATTCAATGACAAAAATGTATTAACTATGTCAATTCCTATAGACTTAAAGTTTTCATGAGATAAATTGAGCCAGATTAATTTAGATGAGAAAGACTTATCTTCCAATTAGTTTCCAGATTTTCCCATAGACTTAATATATTTTACGATTTATCATGAGAAATATCTATTTTTTTCATGGAATAGGGTCTGCCCCAAAGTATGAAATTCTCAGTCTCTGCTGTGTTCCTTCTTGAAGAGGAAGTGTCAAAAGTTCTAGTTTCCACAAATCTTTCTACCTGCCCTTTCCATCCTATTTCTTCCAAATTTCTAAACAATCCCAGCCTCTGTTTTATCAAAATTCTAGTTTATTAAATTCATCTTTACCTTCAACTGGAATCTTTCTCTCTCAGTTAAAATATGCACTCATCACTCTATTTCTCAATAACAACCATATAATTATATTCCTCTCTATATTCCTGCTGTAATGTCCCCATACACTTTATTATGCACATCTTGAAAAGCAGTTACTACACTTGTGGTACTATATACACAACTAAATATCATTTCACACTATTATTATTTTCTAAAAAGACACACATGTTTTAATGTAATTTCTAGCCAAATTGTAAAGGTTGCTTGCACATGAATAAAAGATATTTTGCATGTGTTCCCTTAGTCTATATTTCTGTCAAAATTGTATATTTTTTGAACATGCTGATCTCTATTTTACATATCATAAACTTCAAAACTGGGGTAAGATATAATCAAGGTTTAAATGTCAGTTATTAAGGGAAATGTCAGCAATTAAGCAAATGTGACAAATGATGTTGGTTTAATAACTTATTTGTGATTACAAGAGTTCCTGTGCTTTGGAAAGCAATTATCACCATCATTTTTAATGTGACCTGCCTTTCACAATTATTTCACCAACTATACACTCAGAATATCACTGTAATGATGTATATTATATCTGAATAAAAATCATAGCTATGACAAGAGGCTTATCTGGCACATACAATAACTAACTTAAAATGACTATGCAAGCAAGTATTGCTTTGGTCTGCCTATATTCAGTCTTTATTAAATTACCTTGATTAATATTGCTTCCCAGCAGGAATCCTCCTAAATGCTTTCTTGCCACTTGTAATGTGTTCCCACTACAAAGCATGAGCATTATATTAGTAAATATAAGACAAAACCCTTTTTGCCCAAAACATGTAGTGGAACAAACCAATAAATACGAATTGCCGGAAATTATGCAGTATCAGGTGTCCTCCATTTACTAATATAACACTCATACTATATAGTGCTACAATAGGAACACACAAGTGCTACTTGTCTGTCATTATCATTAGCTTAATAGTACAACATGGGGCAGCAATACATGCAGTGCAAGACTGAAGAATGGTTAATATATGTGTAATATACATAGTTATGTGTATACAAATAAAAAAAAAAACTTGTAGATTAATCCACTAAAGCTTTAGCTTGCAGAGAATAAAAATATATTTATGTAAAATATATAATTACCTTGGCGGAAGTAAATGACCAAAAATATTTTTTGTATGCTTTCCAAGTTTTTAGATAAAAGTGAAATTTACAATGGGAAAGATTTTTTTTTTTTTTTTTACCATGAATGCCTTTATACATGTGCTTAGTGATTCTTGCTTGAATCAGAGCAACACATTTAAGTGGTGATTTTTGTATTTTTAAACCACCAACCTGACCATCATTGATAAGATTTTGGTTGTTTGTGTGTTTTCCTTATCATTAAAAAAACTGAATTTTTTTGTTTCTAGAATTAGTTGGAGATATATTATAAAAATATTTGTAGTTGTTTCCCAAAATCGTATTTTGTCCCAAGTAAAAGAAGAAGAATTTAAATTGTACATGCACTCAGTATAATTCAAAAAGCACTTACCTGTATATGACCTCATAATATTTGCCACAGAATTGGTCCAGATTCAAATCAAGGAGAAAATGTTATTTTATGGTCAATCACATGAAAACTTGTACCTGAGATCTAAGAAAGAACTTTTTCCTAATTCAGTTTCAGTTTTTCCCATAAACTTAAAAAGAGTTTTCATGTGATAAACAGATAAGTTTTTCTCACTGATTTGAAGAGATAAGCTTATCTCACCAAATTGAATCTAGACCAATGAGCTGGATTTAATTCAGTGGGAGTAACAAGGACAATTCAATTGCCCTTTAGGGACAGATTCAGTTTGATGTGAAAACTCCATTGATGTCTAAGAAAAATCTGGAATTGATTTAGGAGATAGGAGATGTTACATAGTGTATATTTATATAATATTACATATATGTTACATTATTCAGTTTTTATTACAATGCCATTTGCATAGCTCAGTAGTCCATTTACAGAATATTGTTTATCAAGAAGTTGCCCAGTTACTCTGCTCACTGTTATGTACTGCTGAGTAGCCCAATCACATTGTTAAAGAGATTCATTAAATTGTTCAGTGCCAAAAAAACATTGCTCAGCTCTCATTTATGTTACATAGCACCCAGTAGCTCAGTTATTCTGTTTAGCAATTATAAGCAGCAGCACAGTTTTATTGCCCAGAACTCACATTTAGCCCAGTTATTTTGCTTAGCACTCAGTAGTCCAGGTGTATTGCTCAGTAGACCTGCTGTGTTGTTTACACCCATATTGCTTTATTTGTACCTTATGCATGTTTAGATTAATTAACAAAATTAGACCTCACAGTATACACTTTTTTAAAGTGGCACTGTTTTATATTGATGAATATCCATCAGTGCTGCTGGACTAGTTATATTTCATAGATACATTGCTAAATGATAGGACACCCCTTTCTTATCCACCTTTTCAACTTTACAGGGCCAGATATTCTTGTGATGTCTTAGGTACCATGATCCAAGATCCAGATTCCAGACACAAAAACTGGGGATTGTAATTAGGTACACACCTTCTTGCTGATGGGATATTTGTTAAAAAGCTCACAGTAATACTGTAACACAAAAGATTTCACCAGGAGACATAGCTGTGTATGTGAGTATTGTATTATCAAACAAAACCACAGGGTTGTTACACAGCTTTTTGCTAACTGGAGGAGGTTTTCTGCATGAAACCAATTATAGTAATGTCAGTAATACTGATATTAATATCAAACAGTGATATTGTTAAACAAACAGATTGCACCAGGAAACATAGTTGTTATATTATACCATATAAGAGATTTTAGTGACTAAACCAAGGCTTACTTGTTAACACTTACTTGTTATCACCTGGTTAGA
Organism: Xenopus tropicalis; assembly: GCF_000004195.4. NCBI lineage: Eukaryota > Metazoa > Chordata > Amphibia > Anura > Pipidae > Xenopus > Xenopus tropicalis. Next base: position 92,219,949 of record NC_030684.2, read on the forward strand.
GTTAGATTTCCACAGGTTAATTGTTCCCAGATAAAACATACCCTAATTCAGTGGTCCCAAACCAGTGGCTCATGAGCAACATGTTGCTCCCCAACCCCTTCTATGCTGCTCCCAGTAGCCTCAAAGCAGGTGCTTATTTTTTAATTCCTATCTTGGAGGCAAGTTTTGGTTGCATAAAATCCATGTGTACTACCAAACAGAGGCTCCTGTAGGCTTCCAGTCCACATAGGTCCTTATTTGGCACCTCCAGGAACATGATTTATACTTGTGTTGCTCCCCAAATGGAGGATCCCTGCCCTAATGTTTGTTTTATAACACATTATTCAGTGATGTAAAAAAAGGTGTAAAGTTTGCTATTAGTATAGTCACCTATATCTGTTTTCAGATAATCTATTGTTTATCCTGCTCAATATACTTTCAATACAACCCAAGTCACATAATAGCAAAAAGGGTTTTCTTACCTGTAAGTCCTTTTCTCCTAGGCCTGTCCTGTCAGTGCAGAGGTATGGGGTTAACACTGGACACTACTGGAGGCAGGACAAAAAAAAAAAAACTTTGTAGCTCTTCCTTCCCAGCATGTCCACAGGGCTCCTCCTCTGATAAGACAGTTTCTTTTGTCCTGCCACAGGACACAGGAAATTCTGCTCTGAGGATTTCCCAGCAGTTTCAAGCATAGTGTAGTTTTATGTTTTTGGGGAGCACACTGAATCTGCTTTCAAGGGACCAGGGACCCCCTCCCTTCCCAACATGATTGCTAAGTGGGGAAATCCTAGCTGGTGGCTGCCATCATTGGGTTCCCTCTGGAGCCACCTTTAATTACCCAGGTAGGTAGGCCCTGGAGGCCAGAAAAGGATTTGGGTGAATCCTCCCAAGCCTAGGGGATGGATTGCCCTCTAGTGTCCTTCTGTAACAGGTACCGAAGGCACCAAAAAAGCCACCTAGTGCTGTTGACCTCCATCCATCAGAAAAGTCTGGTTGGGGTATGTTGCCTTTGATGTTTATTAAGACCTTACAGGTTTGTGTTAGTATAACTTTTGGACAACAGAGCAGCAGATACCATAGCAGTACTTTGTCTTTACTTGCCTTTCTCCATTCAGGAGAAATAATCTAGAAATAAAAAGTACACCATAAAAATAATGACAGAATCCCTTTAATAAAAGTAGTTTTATGTGCATGGAAAATGCAGGGAATGCAACTACACTGCTGATGTACCCTTACCATGATCTACTTCAGCTGGCCTTATATGATCAATAACGTATTGTAACACAAACTGTGTATTGCAAAGGTTCCATTATTATCCACATGTACTCCAGTTGCACAAACAATATGCCTTATCATAGATCTGTTCTTTTGCCTTACTACACAGGTAGAATCCATCAGTGTCAAAATACTATAAATTAATTAATATATATATGCTAGAATTCAATAATATTGCAAGAAGCTAAAATGCATTTTGTAAAAGTGCTCAGATTGCAATAAAACAAACATGTTATTTTCATTAGTTAAGTAAAAATCAGAATCACTGGACCTGACACATAAAACTAAAGCAACAACAAGAAGAAAAGCAATCAATTATGGGCCCAGCTGGGTTAGGAGGTGAAACCAGTAAATTTAGAAACTTACCAGCAAGGGTCCTGCTTCCTCATGCTGGACAGTAATTGACAGTTCTGCTCCTGCATAGTATTTCCTTCATCACAAAGCAGCAGAAACGACCAGATGGCCTTTGTATAGATGTATTTTGTAAAAAAGCGATTGTTTTTATTCATCAAAGTAATATTTAAAAAATGACTGAAATGAATACCCCATTTACCCAATATCCAGAAAGCTCAGAATTACAGAAATGTCTTCTCCCTTAGAGTCCATTTTAAGCAAATAGTTATGTAATAATAAAACAGTACATTGCACTTTATAATAACTAAGCTGTATAAATCCATATTGGTTGCAAAACAATTCTGTTGGGTTATTTTAAAGTTTAAAGGGGATTTGTCAGCCTAAGAAATAATTCCAAATTCTATTGCTAGTCAGCCAAAATGATCTGAACTTAAACTATAGAAATTCTCTAAATCTTGTTTCCTTCAGTTTTAGGATTAACAATCACAGCAAAAAGGCAGATGTCATTTTGTGGACACTGTAATTAAGGCAAGCTTATTATTCACCTGAAAATTGTGTTTATGTGCCAGAGTGGTAGACCTGATGCCTATGCACAGGCATGGGCATCTTTGGGTATGGGCATCTTTGACCTCGCAAAATAGACCTCCCCAACACAGAAGGGGTAGTGGGAGCACTTCAAGGCTAATTTCAGTGTAATTACAGAGGATGTGTGACTTACCTAAACAATATTGCTTCAGGCATAAAGAAGAAGTATTTATCAGTTGTACTTTTTACTATGAATAGTATTTACAAAGCAGAAATATATTTTACAATGCTTTACAAGGGATAAAGAAGGTCCTGCCCAAAATAATTTACAGTCTAAAAGATCAATGGACAATTCCCACCGCTATGTTTCAACACCAATCAAATCTTTGCATACATTTTTTTAAAATGAGAGTTTAACTAAAAATGTCACTTTCCATGTGTTTGTGTTTCAAGCAATGTCTCTGCTAAACATAAATGTAAATAAAGCCCTTGATCTGCAATCAATGAAAACAGTGAGTTTTTACACTTCCATTTCTATATTTTCTTTTGTTAGAAAATATAGACTGTTCCTTAATTCATGCAATTTTGACGTTTTTTTCTAATGAAATGCAGTACCCATGTCTAATTGTCTTAAGGCATTCGAGTTAATGACCAATAACAATGCTGATACTATCACCCTAAAATAAACAAACCTCCTGGAGTTTCCTTCTTCCAGAAAGACATTATAACAATAGAGGGAATTCACAAATGACTAGAGATGGGGATTTCCCATAGTTTATTTTTGGTAGCAGTGTTACGTATCGTTTTCATTTGCAACATGTGGTATGTGCCTATAATCAAACTTTTGCATGAACAATTTGCTATTTGTGCTGCTTTGTATCTATTTTTCCATGATAGGCATCATGGGGGAATTCACATCTAAACGTAGGTGTCTTATTTTCCGTTTTGAATTGGTGCCAGATTTTCTTCATTAAGGTGCATCACATCATTACACTGTGGAAAACAACATATGGCATCATCCACTTAAATGGCAAAAAAAAACAGACTCCCTGCTGAAATGCAGAAAAATTCTATTACAACATCAGTTAAGAGCTGTCTGCCTCTAATCCTGGATTACATATATGTCAGTTTAAAACTAATAACAAACTTAAAAGAAGAAGTCAGTAAAGTGTTTATTGCCATTTTTATCGATGAACTCGGGCATCTGTCTAACACATCTGTATATAAATATTGATGATTATAATAAATTTTAATTAACAGTGGGTCAAAGGGTAAAAATACCCTGAAGCCTTTAAGGAAGCGTTTCTCTTCTAGGAATGTGCTTAGCAGTTAACTACATCTATACTGGCACAGCAACAACTCATTATCAAGATGAAATTATGATCTTGTTTAGTATAAAAGTAAAAATAGTAATAAGAATTATAAAAACATATTATTTCAAGAGAATATATTGTGTAGGTTTATGTAGCATTAATTGGTTGTGATAAAAATAATTACACACTAAAACAATTTATAATTAGCAGGTTTAAGGCTGATGCCACACAGGGCTGAATCTTCACCTGCAGAAAAAAGGAAGCCAAGAATCAGTCATTGGCATCAGCCTTCTTCTTTGCCTGCACCCGAAACCATTGTATCAGCCCAGGTGCAGGCACATGTGGGGGATATTGGCAAAGAAACTTGAGGATTTGCATTGCAGAACCAATCTGCACCGCATGTGCCTGCACCCTGATTCAATGGTCCGGGGTGCATGCAAAGAAGAAGGCTGATGCCAGTGTAGGGGATGATTCTCGTGTTTTTCCATGTAGCATCAGCCTAAAGCTTTGTTTTATTTTTAAAATTGACAAACACATTTTTAGTTGAATTTAATGATTAGAAAAATGGATATTACAATTCTACACTTGATGCTATATTTGTTTGGGTTGAGACTAAAATGGGTTGGGTTGAGAAAAAATCATATGACTGAAAAAAAGTACATTGGCCCATGTGTACCAAAAATTATGCAAGCTGAAAATTTAAGTAAACCAAACGCCGTTCAAGTCGTATCACTATTTTCATGTAAAATAACTATATTTTGTTTTATTTTGATGGCATTAATAATTAAGGTTGAAGACCGAGCTGATTAAATGTATTATGGTTAATTAAAGTAATTAACTCTAAGGGGGCCATTTACACTTGAAAAGGGTGAAAACACATGGAGCTACAAGTAGCAGCTACTTGATGTGGTTACTAAAATAGACAATACTGATCATTTACTGATAACTGTCTCTACATGTGTTTTAGCAGAGGCAATTCTCAGTATTGTCTATGGCAGGGTATTTTCTGGAGTTTAGTAGTCGTGAAAAAGGAGCTGCTACTAGTAGCTCTGTGTGTCTTCAACCTAAATTTTGCAGGAAAAAAGTCTCTAGTTTTTTGATTCACTATGCGTCAAAATTACTAAAAATCAGAATCTGACAATTCGCCGGCTAAAACCTAACATAGCTCATGTAGCAGTTAGTGGCAGATGCCCTTTCACTTCCCTGGAGGATCCTTCTTTTGCTCTGAAAAAAGAGTTTTGTGACTTTTCTGTGACTTTTTCCCACACAGACCCTTTCAGTTCAGACTTTTAAGTAAAAGACAGAAATTTGTGGAAATTAGTTTATTCAAATTTAAAAAAAAAAAAAAATAATGAGAAATGTTAGAGTTTTAGTAAATCTGCCCCTTAGAGTTAAAAAGTACAGGCTAAGAATAAGCTCTATGTAGTATCAGCCTAAAGCGTCATTTTATTTTTCATTTGAATACATTTTTTTATTATTTTTTTTCAAAATACAAAAGCATATTCAATATACATTCTGTACAACCAGATCGGCATTATTTTACAATTATTCTGTAAGGACGTCTGTGCATAACATCAGTTTGGTAGGTAAGTATGCATACAAATCTTATGCTTGGAATTGCTTCCTAACAGTGTATCTTCTGTCAGATGTCTCAGGTCGGTTGTTACAATGTGATAAAATTATATTTTCTTTTTTTTTTTTTATAACTTAACAATCAAGTAATAAACCAATAAAAACTTTCATGCATTGTGTGGTATGCATTGTTTTTTCCCATATACATATTGGTTATCCGTTGGGGTTGTTATTTAGGGTTTGCTGCCAAAGATCTTAATCTATACCTGTACTGATGGGTGCTTACTTAGGTATGGTTGCCAAATGTCTCTACATTTTTTGACCTTATTATTAGAGATGTAGCGAACCTCACAAAAAAAGTTTGCGAACCCGTTCGCGAACTTCCGCCAAAAAGTGCGAACTCTTGCAAACTTTGCGAACCCCATAGACTTCAATGGGAAGGCGAACTTTAAAACCTAGAAAAGCCATTTCTGGCCAGAAAACTGATTTTAAAGTTGTATAAAGGGTGCCACGACCTGGACAGTGGCATGCAGGAGGGGGATCAAGGGCAAACATTTCTCTGAAAAATACGTTGTTGACACAGCGTTGCATTTTGTGCTGTAAAGGGCAGAAATCACACAACATTTCTAAACTTGTGTAATAAACTGCTTTAAAACGTCCGGCGTCTACATGCCTATCAAGTCGTGTAAAGTCGTGTAAAGGTTACAGCCGGTTCAATGTGTGGTTGTTGCTTAGTGCACTACTATGAGCAGCACACCTGTCTCCAACACACACCGATGGAGCTGCAGTACACAATGAAAAGAAGACTAGAGTAACAGTAATCAGAAAATAAAAGCAGTCCTTACAAGGACTATTGGGTTACAGCAGCTACATACAGAGCAGTAGAAAGTAGATTACTAGTCAGCAAAGCTACCTAAACTGTCCCTCAAACCCCTGCACAGCTCTCTCCCTATACTAACTCATCAAGCACACACAGGCAGAATGTAAAATGGCTGCTGGGCTTCGGTTTATATATGGAAGGGAGTGGTCTGGGGGTGGTCCAGGAGGGAGAGCTGCCTGATTGGCTGCCATGTATCTGCTGGCTCTGGGGTGAGAGGTCAAAATTTGGCTCCAGCTAAGGCGAACCCAAAATTGCGAACTTCGCTAAAAGTTCGTGAACTTGCGAACACCCGATTTTCGTGCGAATTAGTTCGCCGGCGAACAGTTCGCTACATCTCTACTTATTATTCACCAGTGTTGTAATTTTTTCCATCACCATTATTTTTCCTATTTTGGCTATTGCTGCCAATGATTGGGGAATTGGGCCTTTCCAGTGTCTGGCTATGACCATTCTAGTCGCTGAGCACATTTTAATTATCAAGCGTTTAGTGCTTTTATTATCTGGAAGTCTCTATCGGAAATAGGTTGAGTAGGGCAATTCGTGGTTCAGGGGTCAGTGCCAGGCCATTGCAAGCATTTATTTTCTGAAAGACCATCTCCCATACCTTCTTTGCTTGTGGGCATTCCCACCACATATGCATATATGTCATAGCTTCCCACATCCTCTAAAGAATGTAGGGGGTAGGCTATTCTGTATTTTGTGTAGTTTTTGTGGTGTCATATACCACCTGGCAATTGTTTTATAGCCATTCTCTTTTAGTAGGATGTTAGTTGAGATTTTGGTGATATTTTCATATACTTCATCCCATGTCTCTTCATCTAAGGGGCTGTCTAGTTCGGTTGCCCATTGTTCTTGGTATTTGGGGGTTTGATAATATATTCATGAGATAGAGCCCCTGAGTTTCACTCCTTTTTTGCATTCAGATTCATAGCTAGTATAGCTTCCATCACAGACCTCTTTTATGAAAGCTTTCAACCAGTGTGACAGTTGTAAGTAGCGGTAGTGTTCCCTCAGTGGGATATCATATTTTTCTTGCAATGCATTAAATGATTTAACTCCATTCCTCTCGACCAAGCCACCCACTCTTGTGATACCTTTCTGTACCCACCATTGAAAATCAGATATAGTATTACCCGGGGGATAGGCTGGGTTTTGGAACAGCGGGGTCATTAAGGTTTGCGGTTTGCATAGTTTATCTTTATACTTATGGGTTGCCCATAACTGTAGTGAATGGGCCACACTTGATGGAGCTTGTTTCTTTTCTACTGGGGAGGTAGGCTTCCACATGATTTCTGCTAGGTTTGCATCTGGGTATAGTGCTTGCTCTAGTGTAACCCATCGTGGTTGCTCCACCTGCATGTGCCAGGCTTGGATTTGGGCTAGTTGAGCAGCTTAATAGTATGTGTATAAGTCTAGTTCTCCCAGGCCTCCGTTGTATTTGCTTTTCTGTAGTATTTTTTTTATTAATTCTGGCTTTTTTCCCTTTCCATATAAACATATCCATTGACTGTTGCAATGATATTCCCTCTGACCTTGGGTACTTGATTGGGAGAGTTCTAAAGAGGTATAGAATTATAACCAGCGTATTCATTTTTAGACAGTATATACGTCCCAGCCATGATAAGCCAAACCCCTGCCAGAGCTGTATATCTTTTTTCAGCTTTTCTATCTTGGGTGTATAATTATGTTGCATCATCTTATTTTTAAAAGAGACAGCCACAATTTAGAAACTGATATTACAATTCTACACTTGATGCTATCTCTGTTAGGAAACAAACCATTAGACTCCTGTGAATAAAGATAAGAAAGGACCAATGACTTTGGAATATATTTTTGGAGTTGTTTTTGGTTTGTTTTATTTCGACGGTGAATTTCTCATGCATTAATTATTAATGGTGAAGACTGAGCTGATTGAATGTATTATGCTGGTTAATCAAAGTAATTAACTCTCAGAAATAAGAAAGCAATAATAACAATTAATAGTAATATTAATATTTTAAAACAATAGTAAACAGGTATTAATTTACATTTTTTAGCCATTCAGTTCTCCGGAAGAGTAAATTAGTATGTACTGTTTTGGTATACACAATAAAATCAAGCAAGTTATTTAAAGTGTTCAATATGTGTTTATAATTGTGATAAAAAATTGTAAATTGTAAATATTTTCAATTGAACTATTAAGGGATCATGCATATAATCCTAGTAGATATGGTAATATCTGGGGTGTGTATCCACATAGCAAAGAACTTTGTCATTCATTTTACTTTGTGTAAACAGTTTTATTAGGAGTATCTCAGCCCTATGTGTACTGAGCATATGCTCAGCATGTACCAAGTTTGGTTAAGATATACTAATTAATTGTTATTTAGTGATCAGCGATCTGTCCCATTTCGCTTGGCAGAAACATTTGCACAACTTTTAATAGATTTGCGAAATGGAGCAAAAGGAAAATGAAATGTGTCAGAAAAAATTGTTGCGCATGTCAAAAAAATGACACATGTGGCACACGGCAATTTTTTGTTGACCAGTTCGCAAAACAATCCGCCAATAGCAAACTGCGGAGATTTGCCGCAAATCCATGCCTGGCAAAAAATTATACTCATCGCTATTGTTATTATTTCAATTTATTTATATCTAACAATGATATTTAAGGCACACAAATACAATGCAATAGTAGGGGTGCATTTAGTGGACTTTGCTTCCAGCTGCCACTGATTACAAAGCTAGTTTAAGCAATTAATTTTGTGGTTTTCACTAAAACCAAACTTTATATTTTATATATCTTTATCTGTGCCCCATCCCTTCACATCAGTTTTTTCTCCAACCCTCCCACACATTTCTAAAGGTCTCTCTCACTGTTGTCAGACAGCCTGAGCTATTCCTTTGCTTCCAGGCTCCCAGAATGCATCTATCTGGCCCTGCAGACTCTGCAGGTGCACCTCTGTCATTTAAGACGTGTGGGGCACCATATTTTTTTTCTAATGTAGGAATTCTGAAGGTAACCAGCTAAACATCAGAAATATGAATACAACATGTGAAAACCTGTGAAGGAAAAATGCTTCCTAGATATTCAAGGATTTGACCTTGTGAGATGGAGTCCCTTTATAAGCCAGAGCTGTCAACCCCTATTTTTTCATGAGTTACCCTATTTTGGCTCCTCTCTACCAGGCTCCCAATTTCTGGGCACACATGCATAATAAGTATTTGAAGTTGTCATACTACGCAATTGTGCATTCTTGGTAATTATTTGGTGGCTTCAATGAGACATTTGCACATACACACACTTACAGAAGTGATGATACGCACATGCGCTTGCCGCTACTTCAGGCCATCAGCAAAAAAATTGACAGTGCAGTGCATTGCACAGGATTCCCCCTAGATATAAGCATCAAAAGTTGACAGCTCTCATAAGCTGTTGCCAGCTTGGCAAGATTTATAGATGCTGACAATGCAGTTATCCAAAAGATATTTGCTATAACTCAGCTAAAAGGAAAAGCACTGCAATAATACATATCAGTCCCACACTAAAATAGTATTGCTATTTGATTTCTAACCTGCTCACCTGCTGGCTATGGTTTGTGCTGCAGGTTACCAGGCTATGTTTTCTTAGTAGAAGTGTTGGGGAAACATCTAACTGAAATGTTTTATAAGCAAATAGCCACCTTGCCACAGTAGTGTAGACATAGACATTATTACTTGCATTTATGCAAGTTGGTTTTGGACAAACGTTTCTATAAAATGAACTCCTCCTTATCTGTAAACATGAGACATAGCATATTATCTATTTCGAAGGGGTGCACAAAAAAAGTTGTAATGGTACAAATAAAATAATGATATAATAGAAATGAAACCATGAAGGGTGGTGCCAGGTTATTAATAATATGAACAGAAGTAAATAATTACTACCACTAGGACCATCATAAATAAAACATAAAAAATATACAAATATCTAGCAATTTATCTGTTTCTTTTTACTTCTTACACAAAGATACAGATTTAAGGTCAGAGTATAGCAACTCAACAAAGTCAAAGTAAGAAAATAAAAACAAACCGATCAGTTATATGGAACCTTCCATGCTAACAAAGGAATTCTAGCTGTCTTACAGATTAAAGAATCCTGATGCTGCTCCAATATAAAAGACTTCAAAAAAAGTCACATGATGGAAGTTACTGACCCAAGACAGAGGTCAGTTTTTATTTATCATTCAGCCCTATGGGCTTATAAGTGTTAAAAGTCCACTTACAAAGTATTTTACTTTGTGAAAGTTGTTTGGTTCAAACTTTCTCAGTATTTACATTGTACTATGGTCTTGAAAACTAATTTTTATTTTAATATTCTTCATCTACTTCATTTTCAGATACAGTTATACTGCAGAATATTGTAAATAGTTGCTCCTTAAAAATGCCCACTTTTTAAAACCAAAGAAGTTTGGCTATTCACAGTGCAATTTTAGGAATATGGCTATACATAAGCTGTATGAACTATCCTGGACTCTGTCTCAGTGGAGACCAAAGTGTTAGTCCAGCAATGTCACATTACACTTAACTAAAGCTTTTGATTTTTTTACACAAGATTGAGAGGTATGTAATTCCTGAAGTAGGGTTCAATTCTACTGTAAGTGCAAGCACAGTATGCAAAGTACAATTTTTGAATAAAATTTACCATGGCTTTCTACCCAGAATAGAGCTTTTATTGAAATACATCTATTGTAATCAGACCATAATTTGGATGCAACTGCATTGAAAATTTTAGGCGCCATTTACAGGGCTCACAATCAAAATAATGTCTGCACATGATATTTTAGGAAAAACTATCCTGGGCCTATTGACACAGGCTAATATGGGTGCTACCACCATCTTCGAAAGGTCAATAGGTGCCATTGCGCAAAATTTGGAAGAAGGGGCAGGATGAATGCAGTTATAGTTATATAGTTACTTAGGGGCTGATTTACTTACCCACGAACGGGTCGAAATGAGTCCGATTGCGTTTTTTTCGTAATGATCGGTATTTTGCGATTTTTTCGTATTTTTTGCGATTTTTTCGGCTTCTTTACGAATTTTTCGTTACCAATACGATTTTTGCGTAAAAACGCGAGTTTTTCGTAGCCATTACGAAAGTTGCGTAAAATCTGGCGATTTTTCGTAGCGTTAAAACTTGCGCAAAAAGTTGCGCTTTTTTCGTAGCGTTAAAACTTACGCGAAACTTTGCACCTTTTAAGTTTTAACGCTACGAAAAATGCACAACTTTTCGCGTAAGTTTTAACGCTACGAAAAAAGCGCAACTTTTTACGCAACTTTCGTAATGGCTACGAAAAACTCGCGTTTTTACGCAAAAATCGTATTGGTAACGAAAAATTCGTAAAGAAGCCGAAAAAATCGCAACAAATACGAAAAAGTCGCAAAATGTTCGTTTTCAAGTCGTAACTTTTCCAATTCGGGTCGGATTCGTGGGTTAGTAAATCAGCCCCTTAGTGTTGAAAAAAGACCAGTTCAACCCCTCCAAGTAATGATGTGATGAGCGAATCTGTCCCATTTCACGACGGTGAAAAATCCACAAAACTGCGGAAATGTTGCGTGTAAAAAAAAATTGTTGCACGCACAATTTTTTTTGTCGCAAGTGATAAGCCCCAATTTTAATGTGGCGAATTTGGTTGCCCGTTTCATTAAATAATCTGTCAATGGCAAATTATTTCACCCATCACTACTTCCAATTAAACCCTGCACACACAAACCAATACTGACCTATCTATACACTCACATAAACCATATATACCAACATTAATACTAACTGTAGATATTAGTATCACAATAGCCTTGGATACTATGCTTGTTTAAAAACTCATCCAGGCCCCTCTTAAAGGCATTAACAGAATCTGCCATTACAACATCACTAGGAAGGGCATTCCCCAACCTCACTGCCCTCACCGTGAAAAACCACCTACGCTGCTTCAAATGGAAGCTCCGTTCCTCTTATCTAAAGGGGTGACCTCTGGTGCGTTGATTGTTTTTATGGGAAAAAAGAACATCCCCTGTCTGCCTATAATCCCCTCTAATGTACAGAGTAATCATGTCCCCTTGCAAATGCAGACATTCCAGAAGCAGCTTTGGACTCAAGTACCTTTAATGAATGGTGACATTTTTTGCAGTAATGTTTAATTCTACATTGTGGGTCAAAAACAAGCCCTGTCTTTAAAGCAAGTGGAAAAAATCCTCGAACTATGAAACAAAACATTCAGTTTCCTGACTGGGACTGACTCAATCTGATAGAAGTAAATAGTGCTGATGCGGAAAAAATAAAGTTTTATATGAATTATTGCTAGGGAAAAACAAGCTTGATCATCGAGTTTAAAGAAAGTTAAAGAAAAGGAAGTGAAATTTGACCTATAATAATGAACACCAAAACAAACCTCCATTTCCCACAGGTTATCAAAGAAGACACCTGAGCCCACAGACATTTCATGGACATTTGTTGCCCTAAACATTTCACACAGTGTGACTCCTACACATTTTCTTTATGCAGCATCTGTCTCTTTCCAAATACTTTGTTCACTGTAGTGATTTCCATAACAAGTTTGTGGTCTGAGGAATAGATCTACTCAAGATTTATGCAGTGAGAGGAACAGAGAGCATAAAAAATATGTTGAAACAGCTTGGGATGTTGTGTTTACATAAATGTTTCCATTACTTATCTCAATAAAAATGGTAATTAATTCACATACCCTGTTAACGCAGTTTCTTGTCTTTCAACAAGATGTCCCTTTAGATACTAAAAAATGTTAAGTGTGCCAAATCTAATACTATTTGTTTGTAGCTGTTTCAGCATTAGAAGTTTGTTTTCTTTTGCCTGTTTTACCTTATGTATGAAATAACCAGTCTGCCATTATCCAGATGTTGCTAAACTACAACACTCAGTTAATAACCCCACCAAGGAAACAGCTTCCTTTTATACATTAACTGCAAATATGAAATTATTTCAGTGGTCAAAAAAGGTTCCAAAAGCTTAATCAGACATACTATTGATTGTTTTTAAAGAGGGAAATTCAGCTGAAAATTACTTTGTGGTACCATAAAAACAGTTCCTGCTTAGACAATTTGTATTTTTCTTTGATTTTTATTTAATTTGTGTGCCATTATTGTCTGCCTCATTCCAAACTAAAACTGAAAGTAAGTGACAGGTATGAGCAGAATTGTAATTTATTTTCAAAAAATCATTATAACCTTAACATTCTAGGTGATAACGTAATTAAAGGTACATTCTATTAGCCCATAGCAGAAATTAGCAGCTAGCATGTATTAATATGATGTTTAGACTTCCCCACACTGAGAATTGTCAGAGAGCATTTAGGCGTCTGCATATTAAATAAAATTCCATTTGAGCCTTCTCTATAAATATACACTGCAAGTGAAAACCTCTTTAATAAAGCTAAAATATGTTTGGGACAGTTTGGCAGCTGTTTGGTACTGTTTTGCAATGATATTCACACTTTTTCCAGTGGCAAACTTATTTTGTGAAGCCACAGTAGAATTTCTCCCATCAGATGTCATTAATTATCCCACTATGTATAAGGTATAATAAATGTAAAATTCATAGAGGATTTTGGTCAACTGAATTTTTTAAATTTCTGGCCTTGCCAGTTGGGAAAATCTAGAAGGTACAATATTGATGGAGAAGTAGCAGCCATGTTTGGAAAAACTTGGAAACATAGGAGATAGTTCTTTCTGTTACATAGTTACATAGGGTTGGAAAAAGACCAAAATCCATCAAGTTCAACCCTTCCAAGAAAACCCAGCACACACAACCTATACTTACCAATCTATACATTCACATACAGTGGCTTGCAAAAGTATTCGGCCCCCTTGAACTTTTCCACATTTTGTCACATTACAGCCACAAACATGAATCAATTTTATTGGAATTCCACATGAAAGACCAATACAAAGTGGTGTACACGTAAGAAGTGGAACAAAAATCATACATGATTCCAAACATTTTTTACAAATAAATAACTGCAAAGTGGGGTGTGCGTAATTATTCAGCCCCCTTTGGTTTGAGTGCAGTCAGTTGCCCATAGACATTGCCTGATGAGTGCTAATGACTAAATAGAGTGCACATGTGTGTAATCTAATGTCAGTACAAATACAGCTGCTCTGTGACGGCCCCAGAGGTTGTCTAAGAGAATATTGGGAGCAACAACACCATGAAGTCCAAAGAACTCACCAGACAGGTCAGGGATAAAGTTATTGAGAAATTGAAAGCAGGCTTAGGCTACAAAAAGATTTCCAAAGCCTTGAACATCCCACGGAGCACTGTTCAAGCGATCATTCAGAAATGGAAGGAGTATGGCACAACTGTAACCCTACCAAGACAAGGCCGTCCCCCTAAACTCACAGGCCGAACAAGGAGAGCGCTGATCAGAAATGCAGCCAAGAGGCCCATGGTGACTCTGAACGAGCTGCAGCTCAGGTGGGGGAATCTGTCCATAGGACAACTATTAGTCGTGCACTGCACAAAGTTGGCCATTATGGAAGAGTGGCAAGAAGAAAGCCATTGTTAACAGAAAACCATAAGAAGTCCCATTTGCAGTTTGCCACAAGCCATGTGGGGGACACAGCAAACATGTGGAAGAAGGTGCTCTGGTCAGATGAGACCAAAATGGAACTTTTTGGCCAAAATGCAAAACGCTATGTGTGGCAGAAAACTAACACTGCACATCACTCTGAACACACCATCCCCACTGTCACATATGGTGGTGGCAGCATCATGCTCTGGGGGGGCTTCTCTTCAGCAGGGACAGGGAAGCTGGTCAGAGTTGATGGGAAGATGGATGGAGCCAAATACAGGGCAATCTTGGAAGAAAACCTCTTGGAGTCTGCAAAAGACTTGAGACTGGGGTGGAGGTTCACCTTCAGCAGGACAATGACCCTAAACATAAAGCCAGGGCAACAATGGAATGGTTTAAACCAAAACATATCCATGTGTTAGAATGGCCCAGTCACAGTCCAGATCTAAATCCAATTGAGAATCTGTGGCAAGATCTGAAAACTGCTGTTCACAAACGCTGTCCATCTAATCTGACTGAGCTGGAGCTGTTTTGCAAAGAAGAATGGGCAAAGATTTCAGTCTGTAGATGTGCAAAGCTGGTAGAGACATACCCTAAAAGCCTGGCAGCTGGAATTGCAGCAAAAGGTGGTTCTACAAAGTATTGACTCAGGGGGCTGAATAATTACGCACACCCCACTTTGCAGTTATTTATTTGTAAAAAATGTTTGGAATCATGTATGATTTTCGTTCCACTTCTCACATGTACACCACTTTGTATTGGTCTTTCACGTGGAATTCCAATAAAAGTGATTCATGTTTGTGGCTGTAATGTGACAAAATGTGGAAAAGTTCAAGGGGGCCGAATACTTTTGCAAGCCACTGTATATAAATTAAATAAATACAATAAATACAACCACTAATACTAACTGTAGATATTAGTATCACAATAGCCTTGGATATTCTGATTGTTCAAGAACTCATCCAGGCCCCTTTTAAAGGCATTAACAGTATCTGCCATTACCATATCACTAGAAATCTACAAAAACCTCCTAGATCCTTCTCTATTAAGAATACCCCCAACAAACTACCATTCAGTAGATAGTTTCCGTTTATATTATTTCTACCAAAGTGCATAACTTTGCACTTGTCCACATTGAACGTCATTTTCCAGTTTGCGGCCTAATTTTGCAAATTTAAATTTAAATTTAAATTTAAAATTAAATTAGTTGGGCAAGATCTGTTACGCATAAAACCATGCTGGCACAAACTTATAGTATTGGGAACTGCCAAGTATTCAAGTACCCTATCCCTTATTACCCCTTCCAAAAGCTTTCCTGCTACTGATGTCAGACTGTTCTGTGAAGAACAGCTGCAGCATTGTGGAACGAATAGATCAAAAAATTGGTCAGATTCAGTTCTGTGAAAAAGTGTCATTTTATAGTTTATCATGTGAAAACCTAAGGGCCAGATTTAGGTATAGATTCAGGTTTTTCCCATAGAATTCAATAACGTTTTCATATGATAAACAGTGAAACAATTTTTTTTTATTAAGTTGCATTAGGCTCTATGGGGAAATCTGGAACTGAATTAGGAGATAAGCTTTTCTAATCAAATTAAATCTGGCCTTTAATTTGAGAAGAGAAAACGTTTCTTCAATTCAGTTCCAGTTTTTTCCTGTAGATTTCAATACAGAATATTTTTTATCATTAAATCACATCTGGCTCTATGGGAAAATCTGGTACTGAATCAGATTTTGATTATCAGGATTTTAAGCCACAATCAATTTGATTAAATAATAAATTAAAAAAATGAAATCTCCTAATTCAATTCCAGACTTTCCCATAGAGCCAGATTCAATTCAGTGAGAAAAGGTATCTCACTGTTTATCACGTGAAAACTCTATTGAAGTCTATGGGAATAACTGGAACTGAATTAGAAGTGTTTTTTTCTCCTTGGCTTGCAACTTGTCCATTAGTTTTCACGTGATAAACCTAGAGATATCTTTTTCTTATTGAATTGAGTCTGGCCCTTTAATAAACCATTTACTGGGAAATGTCTGTTTCTGCTTTGTACTGAGCATAGTAGTACTTTCTCACATGTGTAGTCATATTTTTCTTAAGCAGAGCAACAATGTTCTATATTTTGTTATTTTAATACAGTATTTATGCTACTTGTTCTAAAAAATGTTGAACATTTTTAACAATGTTGCCCTGTATTTTTTCTTGTCAGTTCATGACTATAATTATGATGCTCTTGGAGCATGAACAGATTTTTAAATTGTACTTTGATGTACCCTGAGTCATATATTCCCTTACAAGAAACATGTCATCATTATCAGATGTATATCTGAACAAAACATGCAGTTAGAGAAAGATTGATTTCTACTTTTAAAAGATCATCCAAAATATAAAACATAATATTTTTATTCCTGTTGTGAATGACAGTGATCCGTAACAACCATGCCAGCATGGAACCGACTGGTGAATATCAAAGTACCTGTATTCCATCAAAGCCCAACTTTGCAAACATAAGGATAATAGTCCCTTCTATAGATTAGTTTGCAAGCAGCTGCTCTTAGGAGAAATGATGCTTGAAAAGACATATGCCTCCATTGCTTTAGGCAAGCACTCCTCTCTACAAGAACAGCAAAATTAGAAATGCTCTATCTAACAAGGAACTCAGATGAATAGCAACAAAGAAAAAGGAAGCAATATAAGAGGTCAAACCTCAATTCTTTGGCATAGCTTTTTAATCTGTGTTCTCATTTTGTACATCAGAGCTGCACTCACACTAAATCAAGAGAAAGGGGTGCAATTTATTCATGCTTCCTGCAGATGTAATGAAAACCATGCAACTACAAATGAATGATCACTAAATAGTCAAGTCACATTTATTCCTTTTTGTACAGAGCACATACAAAAGTTTTTGTGGTAACAGGCACAACAATATACACAGAATTCACACACAAAAACAAGTATGGGACAGGTGTTCAGAAAAAATTCTTTTTCAGGATACCCAAGATAGAGAGAAGAAGAAAAAACAGAACAGTATTAAGTTCCTAAGAATAAATATATGTTTGAAAATGTGCTGTAGTTCTTTAAAGTCAGTACTTGTAATGGGAGTGCTCAGGTTCCCCCTGAATCATTTGCTAGTAGTTTGACTGCACTAAGGAAATAGCTGTTCTTGAACCTGATACATTTTTATCCACAATTGTTAAGCCTCTTTAAAAAGTAGGGACTTTGATGATTATCATTTCTATTCCAGATAAGGTCTTTTGATAAGGTTAGTCCCAGGAATTTCATTGAGATGATTTGCTCAGTTTTTACATTCCTCAATGACAGTAGTGCTGTGTTGTTTAGTTGATTGTCAGACGTGTACAACCACCTTCTTTCTTTTAGCAATGTTTTGTATAAAATCATTTTCCTACCCATATATGATAATATTGTCTACTGCCAGTCTCTATAGGGCCTCATCATTATCATGTATAAGTCATAGTATTGTATTGTCATCCTTAAAATTTTCCAGCTTTTTGATGTAGATAGATTTCACAGCTTTTAGATGTGTATAGACAGGTGTGTGTGTGTGTGTGTATAGCTAAAAAAAAGTTAAAGCTTAGACAGTACTACTGTGGGGTGACTGTGTTCAGTATTAAGGGAGATTATGTGGTCCTATTCAGTCTGATCTATTGGACCTGAAATTGCAATAGATATAGGTCTGGTGGAATTATGGAATTCATGAATCCTTGGACCAGCACTTCATTGCAACTTAGCGCAATCTGAAATTATTTAGGTGGTTGATCATTGGATTTTGGGGACCAAAATGATTGTGGATTGATTAAATATGCTGGTATGGGCCTTAACTAGGTCATATTGTTATTTAAGATATATTTTTTCCCTTTGTAATCTTTAAGTTACTGGATGCCAGAGTTTCCGTAAGTCACAATAACTGCTAGTCCAGCCTGTTTGCATAGCTCTTTTTGGCTCTTCTTATGGTCTTTTCAAGAGCGTATCTTAATATACTTTACTACTTTAACCCTCTTTTGGCTACTGCATGAGATCTAGAATGCATTCACTTGCGTGTGGCGCTACAGGAGCCCTGTGCCTCCGCTATCTGGAAGAGCAGGTACGCTGTTAAATGGCGTGCCTCCAGCCAGGGTCAGGACAGGTTGAACTGAGGGACCCCTCCCTGGGAAACTTCTCTGGGTTAATCTGTGCAGGCCTCCACTTGGCAGACTCCCTGCAACTCCCGGGACCTTACTCCCCTCAGGGGTGGGTGCTTACCAGGAAGTTGAGGATCCACTCATAGAGGAATTGACCATGAGACTGGAAGTTGCTGACTAACCAAATAAACTTCTTTATTGTATCCAAACAGTATTCAGTAATATGATATGCAGATTCAGGTATCTTTCCCCTTTATCCACATCAGGAGACCCTCTCTCCTAGGTAATCTCCCCTTTCCTAGAAATGGCTACCACCTGAGCTAGCCAATGAATATACTTGAACTACGGCCAGTAATGCCGGGAAGTAATAACCTCACTAATCTCCTCGGAAGGGCCTTAGACTGCCCTTACTAACTAACCTGTCTATCCTTTTACTCCTAGAGTGACTATAACAGGGCTGACTGAATTATCTGATCTGGCTCCTGTATCTAACCTCTGAAAGAGACGAGGTCCCAGGAAGAAAGACCTCAACGATTGTGATTCATCCTCTTTTATACTGCAGTACACCACCACCTAGAAACTCTCTTTGCACACACACACACAGTTAGGACCACCCTTAGGTGTCCATATCCCACAATCCCTGAAAGGGGAACCCAGTCTAAGGGGCCCAAATCTTGGGGTCCCTACATTACATTATATAGTATACTATACTACTTTATTTTACTGTAAGCAGATAGATGAGTACCAGTTAATGTAACAGCTGACTGTTACCACATAGCCATTTATGTATATAGCTGTGTTTTTGAATAGTGACCATCCTGTAGCACTGAACCAGTCTTGTAGTTGGGCTAGAGCTTTACCAGCATTGGAATTGGAACTATTTCTTAGGGTAACAGGTCCCATTTGAAACAGTTCCTAAGCACTACTGTGTATTCTTAGATGTTTTTGTTTAGTGTTCAGACACCTTGAACCCCGACTGTAACTATAATTTTGCTATTTTTAGTTAGACAAAACACAAGAGACTCAAATACCTGTGACCACCTAAGCATCCTCGTTTTTTTTTAGTTTATATATATATATATATATATATATCATCTATAGGCCAGGTTCTAGGACTTTAAGAACAATTAACGTATCCAGATTATCTAGAGTATGAGCTCCATGAGCTTTATGATATCATTTTGCATTCCCATCTGGAAAGATACCTATTGAAAGTAGCCATAATTTATATAGTGCTATACCCTCTTGGGTCTCTACATACTACTAAACATTGTAAATGCAAGTTGTAGATCACAGTAACAGCACACACACATTGAGTGCTCAATAAAGCAAGTGTTAGTAACCTACAAATGTGTTTCCTCCTTCACCATTGAAATGAGCTCAGGTGGATACTAACTCAGAGGTATGTTCCAGGACTGGGGTGAAGAAGACTTGAGCAAAAAAGCAGGAGGGGTGTCACAACAGGCTACATGGTGCAAACACTGATTTAAATGGCAAGTGTCCCATCACAGATAAGATTCAAGTATTCTTGGATGCTCTGCTGATGACCTTGACAAAATGGAAAGAGCTAAAACTTATTTCTAGGAGACCTAGACTTACAATGTCATAAGCTCAAGCCCACATGTTCACTAGTCCCAACAAAAACTAGCATTCACCCACAACTGGTTCATAGGCTCATTATCACACCAGAGATAATTCCCTTTTTAGGTGTCCTAAGCTGCTAATAGGGTATTAATACTAAGAACATAATACTGTGGCTCTGAAGGCCAGAAGTACAAATGTATCCCAAAATATGTCTGATTGTATTAGTATTATAAACTCTGTCTCTGTAAGAGATCGTTTATGTTATGTTAGCTACAAGAAGTAATCAAAAGTACTTTTCCTGCTGGTTAAGATGACTTGGCAGAATTCTGAATAATCAGAGAATTAAGAGTGATGAGTTGCAGAGAGCTCTAGTTGAGTGAATAGCTTTGAGCAGCTTTGTATCTGGTGAGAGCAGATTTCTAGGAATTATAGTTTAATTTATTCCTCACCAGTTGGAATCCAAAGCTCCTCAACTAGTAAGCTGCCAAATACGTCTGGAACCTCTAGACCCAATTAGTCTATGTATACCTGTCATAAACAGACATAAGGTATTCATTTTTTAAGAAGAAATCCAATCCAATGTCACACTAATTTTCAAATCAAAATGCATGCAAACAGAAAATACAATGTTTTTTAATGACACTGCCCTCTGCTTTTAGTCACAAATAATATTCTGTTTACCTTAAAAATATAATAATCTAAAGCTTTAGATTATACACATCAGTGTCATTTTATAATTGTTTGTTAAAATACTTTGGTACAAATTAAGTAAAAGATTAACCACATGGGGCTTTCCAGCTGTTGCAGTAGTTTCAAGCACAACTGCTATTGCTTTGACATTTAACTGTAGTAGATGTGTTCTCCACAAAGCAAAATAAACACATTTTTTGTTAGTGTAACATTTTCTCATCATTTACTTACAAACATCGTTTTTTTCCCCTTATTTGTCCTGTGCACTGTATAATGAAATTTCAGTTAAAGGTTTCGCTATGTTCTAGGTTCTGCTTACAAAAAAACTTCCTACTACAGCTACAGTGTTGCCTGAACTATTTTTATAGCCCTAATCCTTAACCCCTTTTATAAGCCTGGTTATAAAAATAATTCTGTCACATGCTGGCTAAACAATAAAGATGATAATACCAAAGAAATGAGCATCAGGAACACTACCTAAAGTTTGCTTATATCCTGTTAAAATAGACATACTAAACTTTGTATAAAATAAGTATACCATTGACCTCAGCACTACATTTATTTTGATATTTCTCCTAGTGGCAGAGTTGCTATTTAGCTTTAATCAATTCAATGAATCAATTTCTGTCTTTACTTGGGTATTTGGCATTAGCTTATGATTATATGGGTGGGGGGGGGGTGCGTGTTTTAGGTGCAGGCATACTCTGTTGGAGGTGAGTAACCATCATTTGCTAGGGATGCCAGGTGGTATTATCTATTAAAAAGGTGTAAACTGTAGGCATAAATTATGGGAATTCTTACCACCCCCCAACCAAGGAAATGGGCCCTTGGCCTTCTTAAATATTTGTTTAAAACTTGACACCTATAAAATTAATATTCTACATGCCTAATGGATAATTATTTCACATGCTTGCATAGAAGAAATTTAGTCAGCTACTTGCATCTGAATTATTTCTTAGCAACTAAAAATGTGTTACTGTCTTTATGTTCTTCACTAAAGTTAAATACCCTCTTTTTTTACAAGTTTAAAGGTTATTGGATTACACAAGTATGGGGCCCTTTATCCAATTACTTTCCAGATAAGAGGTAAACAACAAAACCAGTGGCTCAGGAGCAACATGTTGCTCACTAACATGTTGGATGTTGCTCCTAGTTTCACCAAAACAGGTGGTTATTTTTTAATTCCTGGCTTGGTGGCAAGTTTTGGTTAAATAAAAACAAGATGTACTGTCAAACAAAGCCTCCTGTAGGCTGATAATCTCCTTTAAGGCTACCAAATAGCCGATGAGGGCCCTTATTTGGCACCTTCATGGACTTTTATGATGCTTGTGTTGCTCTCCAAATCTTTTTACATTTGACTGTGGCTCACAAGTAAGAAAGGTTGGGGACTCCTACCCAAAGAATACAATACATCCATTAAATGTTTAAATACAAAATAGGATTTTACTTCTGACAACATGAATTTATACTAATGTATCAATAGTATCAATTAACTAATTTATCAGTGATGGGGGTTTTCATAGTATTGCTTACTGATCAAGTAAATCACTCAAAAATGAAGAATGTTTTTTTTCTAAACAGGAGGATATGGGAACTCTTTTTAACAGGAACTTTCTAAATATAAGGTTTCTGGGTAATTAATCCCATACCTGTACTTTGTTTAATGGGCTATATCCAATGTTTGCGAGGAAGTTTTATTTGTGATACAGCATATACTGACCCAAACAGACAAATCAATATCATATCTAATGTCTACATTTCTATTTAAAACCCATGTGATGTCATTGTCCTGGAATATCTTGCCCTCTAACAAATCATCAGTTGTCTGCTTGGCATCATCGACATCTGTAAAATACTTTTAATGTAGTTTGCAAAGCTTCCCTAAAACTAATGTCCTTTGTCATTAGGTAAGTAACTACACTATCGGAATATAGATTTTGACACAATTCCCTCTTCCTACCGATGATCAAGCAAGTTTTGACCACAGCTGTAACAAGAATCTAGTTAGTGTAAGACAAATTTATTCCAACCCTCAGGAAGTCTCAAGAGATAAATAGCACCTTAGCTTTTAAAATCCAAAGCACATTTTAGAATATCCTTTTTAGCAGCAGGTGCTGTTGCTGAACAGAATATATAAATGCTGTAGATTATGCTGCCTATTTGAAAGGAAGAGAAATGCTGACACAATTTCATAAAATTGAAATATGAAAACAAACTGGAAATCAATATATGTCATGTGTGATGGCTCAAAAAGAATCCTAATAGATTACTGTAGAATACATTATGCAACACAATAAAATATTAGGTGAAGTAAAATATTGTTAGGGAGGAATATTGCATTTCATAAATTGAGTTATAAAGCAAATGTTGGAAATGAATTACAATGAATTACTTGAACTGTAAACAGAAGATAGGTGTTTGATACAAATACCATGATTACAAATCCTGCTAAGTGACAAGATGAGATGGTGCACACCAAACAGCATGTTTATGACAAAGAATGTTTTGCTCTGCTATCATATACTGTAGTTGTTCTGTCCAGATAAGGGGAAGAATCCTGTTGGTCAAAATTGCTTTCCACATATTGGGTAAAGGCACCAGACTGTTGAATCAAAGAATAAATACTTTTCACGGTGAGCAGGAAATGCCACCATGTTCTCCAGTTAAAATCTTTACAAATGATTATATACGTATACTGTATGGTTTGGTAACAAGACCGCGTGTTTCAGTGGCTGCAGTTAAATACTGGATGAAACTGTTTCTGTAGTTCACAAACCTTCTTCCACCATCCCTTTTCCACCATCTCTCATTATCATCTTGACATTCTTTCCATTTTCATATTTCTTTATGATTTGTGGAGGGGTGCTCCAGGAACTGCTGCCTGAGGCAATAGCCATAAGTAACCCTCCATTCACTCCTCCACACTTACAGAACAGATGGAGGAGTGGCTTGTGCTCGCCGCACTAGAAGATCTAAATTACACTTACCAGAGGCAGAAGCTATAATGTGGCTGCCACTTGAGGAAATATTCTCTCCTTGCTTTATGACAGGAGCATTCCTGATGTGACCTACATACTGTTTTATACTACTCATATGGATAAAGAGCTAGTTTTGAGCTGGAATCTGAGCCTGGCCCTCTCTACAAGTACTTAAGTAAAGTAATTACAGTTTTTCTAACCAGCAGTTCTGTAACCTTATTTAAGATTCTTCCATCAATAAGTAATCTTCCATTCATAAATGTATTATTATTTGCTGTTTATTATTATGGTTATTTACTGCTCTTTTTAAAGTAATTATATACTGTCTCTTTATACACGGCAATTATTTGTAAGTGCTGTAAGTCGCTGTTGCAAGAAAGAGGTAACTTAGTACTACAACGTATATGGACACAATAACAAATGAACTTTAAGAGAAAGTCACATGACATCTCTGTTCTTAGCAATATTGATTAAAAGATTTACTGAAAGAGGTCCATTCATATAGCTGTGTAAAATAAGTTATGCAAAATAAGAGGGGTATATATCTCCTTATTATCTCTCTATATGTAATCTTACTCTATGCATCAAAACCCCCAAAATCCCCCACTAAAAGACTAGCTGTGTATAGACTTTTCACACCATCATTTATGCCATTATTTTATACAACCTTAGACCTGGCATAACCCAGACAAGTCATTGTGAAATACTGAGGTGGAAAGAATATTCTTCGTAAAAAGCTGTGTAAACATTGTTATAACAAGCAGGACAGATTTTCAAGCAGCCACTTGAATTTTACACTGGCTTATGTGGTTCCCTAAAATTAATAAACAGCTTTATAAATATGCCAGATTTTATGAAGAGCTGTCTGGTGTTCAGGCAGCTATATTTGGTGTATGTGAATGTTTTCTATGTATTTTTATTTTTGCACTTTATAAATAGACACCATAAATGGCCAAGGCTTTCCATAACCAGAGACTAAACTTTGCTTATAGTAACTACATAAATATTAAACTGCCAATAAATAATAACCCAGTATATACCAAATTAACATCTATGGGCTAAGGTCCAGATCACACTAGGGACCACTAATTATTTAAAATACCAAGGTTTATTTTAAAATAAGCCTTAGAATATGGAGAACTATGTTCAGTAATATACATTAATGTCAAAATGAGTTTAGACAAAAGTGTAGAACTCTAATAAATCCTGATGTTGCATCCCTACAAGCTCTTTATACATCTAGTTTAATCTGTTATAAAATCTGTTTTAAGCCACTGTAATGTGATAGAGTATCATATAAGGACATTTCTATCACTGTGTGTTATAGGACCTTTTTTTACATATGTAGTTTTCCAGGAAATAACTTTCATCTAGCATGTTGTATCTAAAGCACTAAGAAGATGGCTCGCTGGAAAACCCTAATGAGATTCCTTTGCAATAAATAATTAGTTATTCTTAGATAAGATGTTTCTGTCCTCTAAATGTACAAAATAATGAGGTGCTAACATGAGCAGCTGTGTAAATGTTTAGCATGTATGTATATTGTTATATTTATAGTGCTACGTGTGCACTGTACAGAAGAACAATACATAAAAAAATGAATACAAAATCCATTTAGATCAAGTATAAAAGTGTTAAGTGATAAAGAAACAACAGAAACAAAAAACTAAGCCAAAAAGCTTACAAATTAAATGGGAGTGTAACTTATAGACAACAATAAGAGGCTATTAAGTGCTGTGGTTTTTACTGTGTAACAAGTTCCAGGACAAGTCAAATGTCATGCAAGTGCTCCAAGAGGTAGACTTTGAGTTCCTTTTTTAAGGGACTAAGTAACGGTTCTCTCTGGAGCAATTCAGGGATGACATTTCGAAAGTAAGGAGCAGAAAGGCAGAAGAGTGGAAAGATCAGTAGAATTGGGTACTGCAACCAGGTGGTGGCTCTGAGAGGACCTAAGAATAATGTAAGTACAAAGAAGAATTACCAGTATGGAAAGCCAAAATAGTTTGGCATGGGTGTTACTTTATTTGAGTGACTCTCTTACCATTAATTCCACAAGAAAACAAGAATTTTTGTAATTAGGCATTTCTGTAATTCCTCCTGAATTAGTAATCTAATAAAATTCTCCAGTAGGGTCTTCCCTAGAGCAATCCAACAAGTATATTTTCATATCATTGTACTTTTCCGAATACTGTAATGGAAGATAAGCAATAAAACTGAAGATCGCTAATAGCACGCATTTTTGCTGTGTCTATTGTTGATATGATACTACTCTTTTAGTGAAAGATATGTTTGTGATGTTTTTGGTGTTAATGCAGATCATGTGACTTAAATATTAGATTTAATTTCAAGTTGCTATTTTGAATATGTTGAGCAAATAAGCTTTTCTGTTGTTTTGTAAAATGAGTTTGTAATGCAAAGATCACCGAAAACTCTTTCCTTTAACGTTGCCATTTTAATTACATTTATGTTGCAGTGAGTCCATCGTCTCTTCTTTAGCAACAATTACGGCATGAGATTTATAATGCAAATTGAAATTACTTCTCTAACGCCTAAAAATAAAATATGACCTGTTTTTTAAAAACAAGTTTAATTCTATCACTGTAAATTTACTGTGAAACTGTTTCACTCAATACAATTTTTTATAGGTAAGCCTTTTTGTTATTAAGTCATTACTTATCACTTTGCCATGCACACTTTAGAAATATCGGGCTAGACTTTTTGCTTACCTGTGTGAACGTGTCTTCGGTGTTTCCTTTTTAGTTTTTAAAAAGTGTATACAACATCCTGTTAGTTATTTTAACATAATACAAAGCCACTATCACCAAAAGTAGTTATTCATAGACATTGATCATACATAAAATAAAACTGCTATACTGTATATATTTATTGGAACTTGGGACTTTGGTATGTCACCACAAAAACAGTAAAGTCTGTATTCTAAATAATCAGCTATGTGCTTAGCAAGCAATAACCTTTACCCCTGTAGTTTTAAGATGTTGTACCGTGCTAGCCATTGAAAAAATGCAGAAAATGTAAGGTTAGGTGATAACTTTTATTGGCTGAGTAAGTAAAATTGCAAGCTTTTGGAGCACCCAGGCCCCTTCATCAGGCAAAATACAAATGAAATCTGGGAAGGCACAGCATATATACTGTTAGATCATTGAGAAGGGTTCATATGCAATAAATTAGGAAGTTACAGATAGATAACTTGTAAAGATAAAAAATGTAATTAGGGTGGTTTGTAAATAGTCCAGGGGTCTGGATTCAGTCAGGTCACATGTATGTATGTATGTATGTATGTATAACTTTATTTATAAAGCCCCACAAGGGTATGCAGCGCTGTACAATCTTACAGAATACAAAATTCCACACAGGGAGGACAAGTGATATAATAAATAAATACAATATATATATATATATATATATATATATATAAAGTCTCGTAGAAAGCACTCCAAGGAGATATAAAAATCAAAAAGTTTATTTAGACACAAATGTCCCTGCCCCATAGAGCTTACAATCTAAGTGGTTGGGTAACATACAGGCACAAATTGGAAGGTAAGAGTGCACCAGGTATGGGCATTTGTCCTTAAGCGCAGGACTGGGCAAAATAATGTTTTAGTGCTCCAGAAGGTAACAGCTGAGCTTTTTCTTAAAGAGAGTGGGTGAGTGTTCCCTACGGAGGGATTCAGGGATAGAGTTCTAGAGGTAAGGAGCAGCGAGATAGAAAGGTTTAAGACAAGAGAGCGCAGTGGGTGTGGATGGTGTAAACAGACGGAGGCTCTGAGAGGAGCGGAGACGACCAGGAACATGCAGGGAGACCAGTGAAGAAATGTAGTGAGGAGCAGAGGAGTGAAGGGCTTTGAATGTCAGCAGAAGGATTTTGTAA
Organism: Xenopus tropicalis; assembly: GCF_000004195.4. NCBI lineage: Eukaryota > Metazoa > Chordata > Amphibia > Anura > Pipidae > Xenopus > Xenopus tropicalis. Next base: position 92,247,692 of record NC_030684.2, read on the forward strand.
GCTATGTCACATAGTGTGACATAGACCAAGACAGAATAGGGTGGGGTTAACAAGAGAGTGTACGGGTAAGAATTGGACAAGAAAAAAGCGAAGATGCAAGATAAGGGTCCATTGGATGGGATAACGAATGGATCAGATCTTATCCACTTCCAGTCCATAGACTCCAATAAATAAACTACAAATGGGAATTATGACCTGTAATGACAAGATAATATTTCATCACAAATATTGATAAGCCTACCAGGGTAAACACTTTAACTTCACTCCACCAAAGAAGCAAAAGCTAGTACAATTAACATACTGTTGTGAGGGGAATCAGCCACTATAGGCAATCACACAGAAACTGGCTCAGCTGTTACGATAATTGACCCATGGTCAAATGTTGTGCCATCTGGTGATCCACAAAGGTGGCCAAATAGACTAGCCAGCAAGGACAAACTCTCTAATCTGTGCATCCATGGACACCACAAGCTGGACCCCAACCTAGATTTTTTATCAGACCTAACATGTGTGTGATTACCCAGATTTGCAGCACTAAGTAAAACATTTAGGGGGTGACTTATGATTGCTCAAGCCTCTTCTTAACTCATGTGGAGTTTCAGGGAAAACAAAAACCTTGTTAATTGAGGCATTTTTCCCCAGACAAGCTTTCTTAAGTAGAAAATGTTCAATACCTAAAAGCTGTTATTTTAGAAAAGCCCTTTTGAGGAAAAATACCTTGACTAACGAGATTTTTCCCCCCAAAATCCTATGTGAGTTGCTTAACTTACATGGGGTTTCCTTTGTGATTGCTTGACAATCATAAATCGGCCCCATACTGAAAGGTTGAAATATCTGAAACTTCTACATAAATAAAGTATCATACTAAGGGTCAAAGATTCAAATATTAGCGATACTGGGGATTTTACAGACATCCAAGAAAGGCCTAAATTGCTAATAACAGTCACCAGAATGGCTATCCCCTCTGGAAAAAAGGAGGTTAGGAGAAAAAATAGAAGACAGCTGGAGATGAGTTTCTATGGCAACCAGCAATGCCATCTCTTCATTGGCTGCTAGAATGGAAGATGTGTAATAATCTGAGCTAGGAAGAACTGAGCATGCCCAGGAGCCAACAGCTAAAGCAAATTCCTGAGTGGGGGGGGCTGAGTGGGTTACAGGAGGAGAAAGGCCTTACTATCAACGTCTGGGCAACCAGAGTGGCAGGTATTGAAATATTACATTGGGAAATGTGAATTTTTATTCTCATTTGTGCAAAAAATATTTGTGTTTACAACTTTTATTACATTCCCCTGTTTATATTACTTCCAATAGTACTGTGATGATGTAACAACGCTTAAGAGGTGACATGATAACTATGTATAAATACTGTATATAAGAAGAGCATATAATAACCTTTCTAATGTTTTATTTACCAGTAGGTCCTTCCAACGGACACGAGGGCACCCACTTCGTTTAGAAGAAGGGAGGTTCCATTTAAATATTTGGAAAGGATTTTTTACAGTGAGAGCTGTGAAGTTGTGGAATTCCCTCCCCGAATCAGTTGTGCTGGCTGATACATTATATAACTTTAAGAAGGGGCTGGATGGATTCTTAGCAAGTGAGGGAATACAGGGTTATGGGAGATAGCTCTCAGTACAAGTGAGGGAATACAGGGGTATGGGAGATAGCTCTCAGTACAAGTGAGGGAATACAGGGTTATGGGAGATAGCTCTCAGTACAAGTGAGGGAATACAGGGGTATGGGAGATAGCTCTCAGTACAAGTGAGGGAATACAGGGTTATGGGAGATAGCTCTCAGTACAAGTTGATCCAGGGACTGGTCCGATTGCCATCTTGGAGTCAGGAAGGAATTTTTTCCCCTCTGCGGCAAATTAGAGAGGCTTCAGATGGGGTTTTTTGCCTTCCTCTGGATCAACTAGTAGTTAGGCAGGTTAGATATAGGCATTATGGTTGAACGTGATGGATGTATGTCTTTTTTCAACCCAACTTACTATGTTACTATGTACTATTATGTTAATACTATGTCTAATAAATAAAGAAAACATTTTACAAATTTTCTTTTTTTAACAAGGATTTCAACAATACTTTCTCCATTTTGAGCTGACAAATAATACATGCAATGGCCATTTTATAGAAGTTCTAATGATACCTATGTTAAATGTATTGCTCTTCTTTAGAGAAACTATTCCCTATGTTTTCCAAAGCCTTGACACATTTTTCTGCCCTGTTATTTTGATAGTAACACATTAATCCACATTATATGTTTATTAGTATTCAGCTCTCATACACAGCCAGCAGATGAACAGAAAATTAATAAGAATCAACATTAATATAATTTCCGCAATGGCTTAGAAGACAAGCTTCAAACAAATAGTCCACAACAGGGAGAAAAATGCCAGAAAAAGTAAATTACACAAAAGACAAACATATTCTATTTACTTTTATTATTTATATTTTGTTTTTGCTAGATCTAGATTTGAAGAGGTAATAGTGTATCACTTGCCAGTTTTATAGAGAATCTCACTATAAATAAAATTAATGCATCTTAACTCTTTAGTGCCACTTGTGATCTTAACATGAGATTACTCTGCAGAGACAGCTCTATAAGGAAGTAACTAAAACATTACATTTTAAATGTGTAAACTTTTACTTTGCCAGTATAAGGGCATTTCTGATATGTAGCAACTGGGAAAGGCTTTTCACAGGGTTAAACATAGAAGGAAAATGGAATATCTGTAAAACATTGCTTGGCAAGTATACAGGTCAGTATATTCCCTTGTAAGCAAGGAGAGGCATCGCAAAGCAAGATCTCTATGTTAGTGTTAGTGTCAAGATTAGTAAGAAAAAAAAACTGCTTTGAAAGCACTTAAGTTAGCTGAGATTTATAATACATATTGAAATTACTTCTCTAAGGCCTAAAAATAAAATATGACCTGTATTTTAAAAACAAGTTTAATTCTTTCACTGTAAATTTCCTGTGAAACTTTCATCAGGCACAAGGAAGCCAATGCAAAAAACGTAGGCAAGCTAAAATGGATATGGAAAGGGATATTGCAGCTAGGAGTAAAAGGAATCCAAAATTAATTCTGAACTCTTATTTTTCATCTATGGAACTAGTTTACTACTGATGCATGGGTCACTCAGGAGGAAATTCAAAAGAGACTTGAACATGTAAAGGTGTGATCCCAGATGGTATTTATCCCAGGGTACTATAAGTGCTTAGCTCTGTGACTGCCCAACCTTTTCCCCTAAGCTTTCAGGATTTATTGAGGTTTGGCATGGAGGCTAGTGAATTTCTAATGTGGTGCCGCTATTCAAAAAGGTATTCCATTCTCAGCCTATAGTATGTAGGCCTAAACTATAGGCCTGTTAGTCTGACATCAGTGGTAGGAAAGCTTTTAAAGGGAAAAAAAACTATGCTACTTAAATACATTGCAAATCACAATACTGTGAATTTGTACCAGCATGGTTTTATGCGTAACAGATCTTGCCAGACTCATTTATATATTTATATTTTATGAGGAGGTAATTGGGAACCTCCATTCTGGGATGGCAGTGGATATTATCTTCTTGGACTTTGCTAAACCATTTGATACAGTACCGCAAAGAAAGTTAATAATAAAATTGAGGAATGACCTGGAACATAATATTTGTAATTGGATAGAGAACTGGCTGATGAATAGATTACAAAGAGTGGTGGTAAATTGAACATTTTCTAATTGAACCAGTGTTGTTAGTGGTCAGTCTTTGGTCCTTTGCTTTTTAACTTGTTTATTAATGACCTGGAGGTGGGCATTGAGAGTACTGTTTCTACATTTGCTGATGATACTAAATTATGCAAGACTGCAAGTTCCATGCAGGTGCATGGAAAACTGGGCAGCAAAATGGAAAAAGTGCAAGTTTATGCACTTGGGTAGAAAATAATATAAATGTGAGCTACACATTAAATGGTAGTGTTTTGGGGGTATTCTTAATTGAGAAGGATGTGGGGACTTTTGTGAAGAAGTTGTCTAATTTTAGGCAGTGTCATTTTGTGGCTACAAAAGCAAAAAAGTGCTGTCTTGTATAACAAAGGGAATTATCTCAAGGGATGAAAACATAATTTTCCCTCTTTATAGGTCCCTGGTAAGACTTTACCTTGTGTATGCAGTGCAGTTTTGGGCTCCAGTCCTTAAGAAGAACTAAACTAAACTGGTAAAGGGGATGGAAGATTTAAACTAAGAGGTTAGACTGTCAAGGTCGAGGTTGTTTTCTTTGGAAAAAAGGTGCTTGCGAGTACATTAGAGGGGATTATAAACAGATAGGACATGTTTGCTTTTACCATAAAAACGATCAGCGCACCAGGGGCCACCCCTTTAAATCAGACGAACATAACTTTTATTTTAAGCAGAGTAGGTTGTTTTTCACGGTGAGGACAGTGTGGATGTGGAATGCCCTGCCGAGTAATGTCATGGAAGATTCTGTTAATACCTATAAGAGGGGCTTGGATGATTTCTTGAAAAAACATAATATCCAAGGCTATTGTGATACTAAAATCTACAATTAGTATTGGTGTTGGTATATAGTTTACGTATGTGAGTGTATAGATAGGTCGGTATGGGTCTATGTGTTTGTGCTGGGGTTTGCAAGGGTTGAACTTGATAGACTTTGGTTTTTTTTTCAACCCAACTTAACTATGTTACTATGTAAATATAAATTCTATGATGTCAACTCAGAAACCATTTTCAAATAATGTCTTCTTTGTAAGGCTAAAATAGGATCACAGCATAAGGAATAGAGTTGTGGCATTAGAAAAAGCTAAAAAGTTCTTATAGCTGCAGCTGCTTGGCACCTGTGAATGTCATAATGCATCACAAAGATTTCAACTTTTCTACATCATGTAAGCAAAGCTGCATCATGTAACCTACAGCCTTCACAAATGCCAACAACAGAACATGTTAACTTTGTGAAATAATTCTTTGTACTAAAACCGCATCTTGCAAGATTTACAGCTAGTAAAACAGGTTTTTCTAAAGAATGTCTCAAAGTGATTCGTAATACTTTAAGTTTTAGAAAGTTAACAGTTGACCTCCTCTGATGAAGTGCTCAATAAATCAAATAGCATAAGTAGGGAGGAGCTAAGACACAATGGAGCACTGAGGTACCTCTGTCCTTTTGATATGGCTAATTTTTTTAATTTTGGATTCATTTTGTTATTGTTTTGTGCACCAAATAAAGGTTTCATGTGCGATACTGTCTACATTTGTATAATCACAGTATCACTTGGTAACGTGTAAAGCATACTAGAAGATGTATTATTCAAGACTGATAAAAGGTAAGCAGACATCGATTAAATTAACTAGTTATAAACATCATCATTAAAGTAAACCAATAAAACTTCAAACTATACAATGGGATGTCTTCTTCACTCCAAGGAATGCAAGGGAAGCAATGTGCCTTTTTATCAGGGGGTGCATATTTGTTGGAAAATTTATGATGGCATAATAACTTTGGTGATAACTGGCACCACTGGTAAGAACTAGCTTTTGGATTTAATTAATCATCATTACTGTCTAAGGCTTTCCTCATTCATTAATCTGTAAAAAAATTGTCACATTAGCCATAGAAATATTAATGCTTTTTGGGAAGGTCATGACTGAAATTCTATCCTGTGAAATTTGAGCTTACTGCCCAGTCATGTACTGTGTGGGATGTTCTTTGTACTATGTATTCAGCACAGATCCTAGCTACATTTGTTGACTACTAAGTTGAAGATATCACATTTTCTATCAAATCTGTGTGAACAAAATGACCCACTTTTGTAAGGCGTGCTCCTTACATGGAGCTTAATTTTGTTAAATAAAACATATGAATTAATGTGGCCATACACAAGATTGTCTCATTTGGCGAGGTCATCAAACATGATATGCCCACCTTTGGTGGCAATATCATGCTAATTCGATCATTTGGCTCTAGGGCCAAATGATTGCATTTTAATGACGGAGATAGGAAAAGTCAGAGCGAATACCGCATCAATGAGCTGTTACAGTCCCTGATCCAATGAAAAATCAAGCCTGTCCAATCAGCCTTTAGCCTTTAGCTGCTCAGTTTTTTTAACTAAAAAAGTAGTTTCAGAAATGAATGCTAGAACACTGGTAAATTACAGCTTTTTACTAATGAATGTATCATGCCAAGAATATTAGAAAACTCCAGAGGAGGCTAATTTGCTACATGCAATGTATAGGTCAGTCCTTATGTCTTTAATAGCTAAGTTGTCAGGCAGATTATCTGGTGTACTGTAACTCTATATTAAAATAGGCAATTACTGCAGAGGTTAAGATGTTTATCAAATCTAATACTTATTCTGAAACATTGGTATCATTAGCCACTTTATGCCTACACTATATAGAGGTGACTCTAAACTTCTCTTCAAGAGTATTGTGTCATCTCCTCCTCAACTCAAACTCTACCCACTATGCAAAGACTACAAGCAGAAGTGGGACACGTGGTGCATACAGAATGTGCTCTGTAACTAAAAACCAGTCAAAGAGCACCCAACAAAATAGTGGTTAAACGGTGAACTTTTTAAGGCCCTCAATTTAATTGTTATTAAGATTTATTGTTATGATAACATATTACAATTAATTAAATCAGATTCATCAAAATCAGAGTTTAATTTAAGACAAGCCTGCTTGAATATTTGATCTTCATGTCTGCAACTTGCGTTTTAGCCCTTTAAGAGCCACTCACTGTAGAATCTATCACATCATCTATGCTATACTGCATGTTTACTGGCATAAAAAACAGCATTATAAGAGTAATAATAAGCAACCACTGATTTTTTGCGACAGTGGTGACCACAATTTATGTAAGTACAGCATCATTTTTAATAATAGAAAACCACTGCTCAAAAATTAGGTGATGCATATTTGATTCTTCTTTAAATGTTTGGCTCTGTACAAAATTTCTCTTCTGAGAACTCAAGATAGCCAAATGCATAAAATGTTCTTTCTGCTTCTTCTCTTAAATGTTATATAGCATTTCTAAGAACCTGAATAAGCTAATGTGGCAATGATGCACTTTTGCCCTTTTCACCAAAAGCATCCAATGAGCAGTTAGCTGTGATGAATCTATTGCACCATGTGACTTCATAACCCAATTTTCAATTCATCTGTAAGACATTTAGAGGTTGTTCTGAATATACAGCATGACAACACACATATCCAAGAATCTTCACTATTCTTAATATATGAATTCTAATATTACTGTATAAAAATCATATGTGTGTATTAACAGACAATTAAGTATAGGTGTAACAGTCAGTCATAAACCAGCTTTTCTCACTATGTTGCTTGAAAAATGTGTGAATTTGTGTCTTGTTCATAAACAAAATTGCTTTCTTAAACTGTCATTTAAATATAAGATATCAATCATTTGGCTTTTAGCATCAAATTGTTTTTTTTTTTTTTAGACAGGTGGGATAATCTCTGAATATTATTAAATGCACCTTTTCATCTGAATTCTTCTGATTTTTACTGTATGTTTTCTTTGTCAGTTTTTTCAGGTTTGTATTACTAAAAAAATGTATAGTGGGCAATATATGCCCACCCAAACTAAACAATAATAACAAAAATATTTTCAGAGGTTTTCTTTACAAATATTTTGTCTGTGATGACAATACATACATTAATCTTAATCTGTGGAAAAAAAATGATTTCCTATCTGTACGTATCCACTGCAGGCAGTACAATTCCTGACAACAGAGCACTATCACTGAATACTCTGCAGCTGTTAAAGATCCTTGTAAAGGGGATACTGTCGTTGCTAGGAAACCATAGCTTGATATATTCCAGCTATGCAGTCAATATTTAATACAGCGGATAGATAGATAGATAGATAGATAGATGCACATGCATACATGAAAATAGTGCACACAGTGGGACACCAATATATAGAAAAGATTTATTAAATTGTTCAAATCATGAGTGATCCACACATAAAGTGGCCATGTATGAGTGGTCAGACACAGATGAGCTTCATATGGATTTCTCTATAGAGTATACCATAAACTATATACCAATTTGGGTAACACAGAATTTGAGGTTCTGAAATCCTTGAGAACTGATGACAATATTTTTACCAGATCAGCAATAAGGAGGTGCTATTGTGGTACTTAACAAGGGTTACCAGAGAAGTGAATTTGCTATGTGAGTGGCTGGTTACCAAAGATCTACTACTTCCTAAGGAAATGGGGTCTTGGTTACCAGCTGACCAACATTCCTTTTTGCCAGCTGACCAAGAAGGGATGTTACTGACAGCCTTGACTGTCAAATATGTGGTGATGTGCTGCAGAGGACTATATTCAGTCATCCACACACTGGACATTGGTTCAAAATACAAGATAATCTGACTTGCAGTAGCACCTTTGTGATTTACCTGATTTACCTGGCTTGGTGTATGTATGTATATCTTTATTTATAAAGCGCTACTTATGTACGCAGCGCTGTACAGTAGAATTCATTACTACAGACAGGGGGTTAAAGATAATGGATAAATACAAAGTACACCAATAAATACAAATAAATACAAGGTGCAGTTGCAATAAGAGTCAGAAACACAAGATGAAGGAGGTCCCTGCCCCGTAGAGCTTACAATCTATATGGGAGGGGTAACTAACAGACACAAATGGGCAAATGTAGGTGCTGTAGGTCACAGTGGGTGACCTTACAGTATAAGTGCTGTGCTGTGTGGCCTTGTCACTACTGCTGCCTGGGTGGCCACTACCATGCATAATATCATGAATTATGAACACATGAATAATCAAAGCAAACCAACTGTCAAACATTTTTTACTACTAAACATTTTCTGCTATAATTTAAACATATGATCAATGATCACAAATCTCTTCTGTGGAGAGGCGGTAATAAGAAAGATTAATTTTTACAAGTGAGAGACTCCATGGATAGGCATATTGGACATTGTGGTATCTTGGTGCCTTTATGAGATGGTGCCCCTTTCATTATACCCATCGGTTTATTTGTTGTGTGGATTCTATCTATGTACCATTTAATGCCTGGGATGTTATCTAGATGTTTTGATGAGGGAGTCCTTTTTAATGTGGTAACATTATTTTCCTTTTTTGTTGTCTTCTTGCAGTTTCCTCTTACAGTTTCTTCTTGCAGCCCTTATAGATATATGGGTCATGTGTTCTCCTATTAGCAATTTACTTTGTAGTTATATCTTATTAAGAAGAAAGCAGATATATGATTAGTTGCTGTAGGTGACATGCCTAAGGAAAATCAAAATTAAATTAAATTAAAAACAAGGTCCAAATAACTACAGATAAGCAACATTGTTTTTATTATTAATAATATTATTGTTATTAATTATATTATTATTGTAGTTGTTTATATATATATATATATATATATATTACACATCAAGGTGATATTTAGAACAGGGCTAAAATGCCCCCCCTTGTTTGTCACCCTCCCTCACACTATCCCACTACACATAATGAATTTCCCTGTTACCCACGCTACATTATGATCTAGGGTTTGGGGGCTGGGGGTGGAGCGAGAAGGGGGCCAGCTACAGGGGGGCCAAATTTAGGATTGGCAAGCTTAAAAGGTACTTCTTATTGATTTAGAGAGATTTACAACTGGAATGCCAATTTTTGGTTATTTTTAACGAAGCAGCTGTTTGTTTTTCTATCCCAAGCTTTGCCAAATTTCTCCTACTGTAAAGTGCTCCAGCCAATTTTAAAGAACTGGTTTAAAACAAGTAAGAAAAAGTTCAACACTCTCAACAAAGAGTGGTGTGAAATATTGCCATTATAATTATTATTATATTATGTTGCTATGTAAAATATTGCATTATGCTGGTGTAAAACAAGCTGCACATTTTTATAAATATGCTGATTAGCACTTTTGTAAGGCTAAGGACCCACAGAGCGGTTCAGTCACTCGCAATAGATCTCAGCTATCGCGGGTGACTAACCACTTCAAAATGCCTTTCCACCGGCACCAAAAGGAGTCGCCGGTGGAAAGGCCATTGCAAGGCTTTGTTATTCCAAAGTTAGCCAAAGTTGCCTGCAGGACTCATATTGTTGCCAGTGGAAAGGCATTTCGGAACGGTTAGTCACCCGTGATAGCAGAGATCTATGACAGGCAACTGGGTTCTTAGCCTAATGAAGGATTTTCACTGTGCTAATTTACTCATAAAGACAACAAAAATAGGTTTATAAACGGCCATATATTTTTTACACAATTTTTTAGGCATAACATTTTTTATACAGGTATGGGATCCCTTATCCGGAAACCCATTATCCAGAAAGCTCCGAATTACGGAAAGCCCGTCTCCCATAGACTCCATTTTAATCAAATAATTCAGAATATTTAAACTGATTTCCTTTTTCTCTGTAGTAATAAAACAGTACCTTGTAATTGATCCCAACTTAGATATAATTAATCCTTATTGGAGGCAAAACAATCCTATTGGGTTTAATTAATGTTTTATTGATTTTTTAGTAGACTTAAGGTATGGAGATCCAAATTACAGAAAGACACCTTATCTGGAATATCCTTGGTCCCGAGCATTCTGGATAACGGGTCCCATACCTGTACTGTTGTTTTGTACATGTGTTGTAGATAAGGGTATTATCTGAATATACAGAGAATTATTTAACCTTTCTAAAGATATTTAAAAATTTGCTCAAAAACCATTTATTCACCCAAAAGTATCCCTGTAACTAAAAAGAAAATCCCAATGGAGAAATGTTCTACATAAGAATTACTATTTTTAATACTTGTATCATCATTGCTATTATTATTTCATTAATTAATGGAATGAAATACTGAAAGTTCTGATCTAAGCGGGATTTTACTTACAGGAAACATTAGTATTTGCAGATTGACAGTCTATAAGGTAACCCTTAAACATTAATTTAATTTGTAAATATCAGAAACAGTTATTTGTAGATCCTGCTCATTTATGTAAAGGGTGCCAGTCTGGGGATCTCCTCCACCACCAGAATCAGCAGGCAAAGTAAAGCATATGTAATGCAAGGCTTTTCAAGCAATAATTACTTTAGTGGCATATGCCCCTGTGGGGTTTCTATGTTATTCTTTGAATCACCAGGGATCAAAGTATAAGGGAAAAGTTAACCTGGGGTATACCTTTCCTTTCTGATGGAAAAAGGCAGAGCTCTGGCACATAGCACCAAAAGCACCCAAGCATCTAACACTGTAGTTAATACTTTACATCATACTCAGTATTAATTATAAGGTATTATTTGTCCTAAATGTACACTTTATGTATGCTTTAAAAAATATTATTAGCAAAACCTTCCATATCACTATCATAATATGTGCAGAAAAAAAAATCAAGGTTTTGTTTTAAAAATAATGAGAATTTGCTTTACTTTTCTATTTTGTGCCTCAGCAACAATGACGTAATTCATATCTGTAAATTAACTTTTCATTCCCAATGGATTTTCACTTCATTCAATCTCCATTATACACTGCGGCATATTACACCTTGCCTTGTGAACTCAGAAGATTCAGTGCTACAACACAATTTATGAAGCCAGTGTTGAGTACATAAAACATAATTATTTTTCTGCGATACTTTACATCACAAATGCTTTCATTTCATTGTCAATCATTGTTTTCAATGTTTTGATTTATTATTGAATGATGTAATTGAAACTGCCCAATCCTTTATATAGTAAGTTCTATTGAGTAGGGCCCTTTTACTTCCTGTATCTATCAATTTCTGAATGTAGTCTGTAAGTTCTATGTATATACCCACCTATTGCTAAGCACAACGGAATATGCTGGCACTTTATAGTTATCTGTTAATATAATTCTTGATCATTGCTATTTTCTTTAATAATCCTAAAAGCTTAATTACTGCCACTGGTTGAACATTTGAATTAACAGGGCATTTAATCAAATAAAAAAAATCTTTTAGGCCACTAATAATTACAGGGGTGGAATCTGTTATCTGTAAAACCCATGTCCCAAGCATTCTAGATAATAGATCCAATATCTATAATAAGAAAAACAAATTGATATATAAACTTACTAATGTGTTTTTCGTTTCTCATAAGAGTCTGGGCACATGGGACATTGGGTTTGCTTCTCTCAGTCTGAATTCTTCTTCAAGCTGATCCACTCCCTTATGCAGCTCTCTGTACCTGCACTGAAAACTACAGCTTCTACCTGAGTGCTGGTACATACTCATATGCCATGGGCACACAGCAAAAACTCCATGTGCCCAGGCTTTAAATGTGTAGAAGGGCACACATATACCACCACTACCAATAAAAACAAAAAAAGGACAGGAACTGTCATATGGGATCTCTTGAAAAGGAAGCCCTGAAGCTATAAATGCAGGGGCTGCATGACAAGGGATCCGAATGACCAGCAGCCAGATTACACTGGTTTATGTTTAAAGATTGGAAAAATCAGATGCAGCTGTGATTGGGTGAGAAGCAGTAAGTTAAGGAGGGGGGAAAGCTGGGCCGGGGGGTGGAGAAGGATAGGGATGTGATGTCACAAAAGAAGGAGTTCACTTCCTATCTTCTGAACAGGTAGAAACATCCCACCCACCCTCCCCTCTTATTTGCATATTTTGTAAAATGCCAGGATATTTTCTTCTTTATGCTCTCATATTATCTATTAATAACAGAATGTGAATGTTTTCCTATATTCACTGTTATATTGTGGTTTCGGTAACACTATACAGTATGAATGTGAGAGTCTGCATGGTATTATTTATGTTAAATAAAAGTCAAATCCTTGATCCAGGGAATTTTCCGATTGCCAGGTGGGGTCAGGAAGGAATTTTTTCCCTCTTGAGGCATAATTGGCACAGGCTTCAGGCTGGGTTTTTTGCCTTCCTCTGGATCAAAACAGTGGATATATGTTAATGTATTTTAAGTTGTTTCTGTCACAGCAGCGGTAGGACCTTGCCAGAGTACTGCACAGGAAATTTTAGAAGAGGGAGAAAGGAGCTTCTCTCCTTTGACTGCACGGTGGGTTGATTGATACAGACGCTACTACTGCTTGTGCTAGGTGACAGCCTGCTTGGATTTCCTATCATCGAGGCACTGCAGATTCAGGACCGGCAGCAGGGCTGCTGAACTTCTCTCATGGTGGGAGATGCAGCTCCTGCTGGTAGCAGAGTTTGGGGCCATCCTCTCTGTAGGTAGAGGCAGCCTAATACTCAGTGGTGGATATAATGACATAGTGCTGATCTCAAGTTTTCAGTAAGGAACAGCAGAGCATAGTAGCGATCTCTTATGGAATTCTGGCTTTGAATATTGCCTTGGGGTGAGGCTGGCAAGGTCCTATTTATTTGATAAAATGTAAATAAATGCTGTGGCCTCTTTTTACCCATTTCCGGCTCCTGGTGTTTTATTAATGTATGTAACAATGGGGTTCAGAGGGATGGCTGAAGGCGAAGGGAAATTGAGGAGTCCCCTTGTCAAGAAGAAGGGAGAGGTGTAGCAGAACTATGACTCTCATCTGCACATACAGGATTTCTGGGCACTATGAGTTCTTGAGCTGATAGCAAATGTTTATTTAATACACAAAATAAAGTACTCCTGAAGTACCTATGGTGAGCTCAGGTAAACTGGTCACAGCAATACAATTGCAGAGCATATCACACACACACAGACACTACCATCTAAGGGCAGGTTTGGCAGGATCCAACTTCACCCCTAACCTGCGTAACTGCTATTTGATCTAGAGGAAGGCAAAAAAAAACCCTTCTAAAGCCTCTCTAATTTGCTGCAGAGGCACAAATAAGGCAAGACAAAAGCACAAACCAGAGGTCAAAACCAGGGAATGCAATCAGGAAAACAGACCAGGACAAATAATGAACTGAAGGACTGAAGTTCAGGAGCATGAAACTCATGAACATGGAACTTGGATTATCAGGAATTAAGGATGAAAAGCAAGCAATATAATTTATGAAGTGAAGTTATCTTCACATGATGTGTTCACTGCAGAGGCCCCCTTTCCAAACTGCAGTATCCACAGTCCCCAGTACGGACTCATATTCCAATACCTGCTAATAGTAGAGTAATATAGCATGATTGGTGGTCATCAATTTGGGTTTAATTCCATTTTTTCCCCAGCTCTTTGGCAGCAATTTCCAGTTAGGACCATCACTGTTGAACTCATGGCCAGACAGACTTCGAATGCTTATGCAAAGAGAAAACACACATCATTGCTAGCATTTACGTTTAGCTTATTTGTACATTTTACAAAGAAAAAAATTAGGTGTCAACACCAAACTGTGTCCAAAATGTGCAAGAATATGTGCCACATCAAGGCTGCTCATTTTACAAGCTTACGCTGCCTATTGTGTACTAAATATTATAGCGCATTTAAAAACATTCAACCTCTATCAACGACTCGCATTGTGTGTGACTGAGTAGTGGAACTGTGTTCACTTACACTTTTTACTGAGCAATGCTGAACTGCAGAACACAGGAGAGACTCCTGCATTCCCATGAGATGAAATGCATCAAAAATCTGCCACAAAGGAATGTATAATTGAATGTCTGTGTGCAAGTCTCAGCTAATTAAAATACACCTGTGCCATTTTTTATAGGCTAAATGGCAACTAGGATCAATATTAAGCTACAATATGTACACAAAATACAGAATGAAATTGTGAGCGCTCGGTCTGACCCAAGCTGTAGTGTTGATTCACATAGGTGCAAGCGTTGATATATTTTTTCTCTTTGTGAGTGCAAAAAATGGCTGTATACCTTTAGTAGCTGCTGATTAACCCCTCTATGTTTTGTGTACATATTACTTAATATTGCTTCTTACTGACATTTAGCTTAAGGGAAAGGGATTAATTAGCTGGGACTTTAGAATTTTCTTGCTGGTCTAACTAGATTTTTAAAGCAAAGGTTAAGTGACCATGGTTCCACCATTCAGTTGCACATAATGCACAGCGTTTCTACAGGCCTAATGTTTTTAAATGTATCTTATTATTTAATACACAGTGTAGACTCATGTATATTGATGGGTCTTGACTTGGCACATATTTTGGCCAAAGTGTAATGCTAAAACCTATTTTTTTTAAAGAAATAGCAGTTGGTCAAGTCAACAGTGTTATTTAGAGGCATCTTCATTTTTTTTCTTTGTTTAAATATGAATGCTCCTGGCTGCCATGGAGTTGTGAAAAAAGATAAATAATGTCAAATGACCTGACATGGAAGTCATCAACCTTGCTGGGCCACTCTACAGATACAACAGGGGCAGCAAAAAGCAATTTTTAGAGGGGGCATTGGGGTCATTGCCCCCATTTAAAAGCTGGAAAGAGACATATGGAGTAGGCCAATAACTTTACAAATTAGGAAAACGTAGGCCAATGGAAACATCAAAGGTGAAATTATATTCTTACAAAATACTTAAAGATGGGTTGTTTTTTAAAGTTTTGAGAATATTTTTTTGGGGGAGATGGAATCGCCAAGGGAAATATTTCTATAAAATGTTTTGGGGTATTTCCTCTGCTTGCAGCTGGTAAGAGACCACGATTCCAGACATGTTTGATTCTTGTCTTATTTTAGATACAAATGTGATTCATTTACACATGAGCAGTGTGTGTAGTGCTATTTTAGATGAAAACTGACTGTTTTTACCCAGAATGCAATGCAATTCCAGGCATGAGGCAGAGTTTTCTGTTTTGCAGTTGCGTCTAATAAGTATAAACACAAGCAACTGCACTAGCACTTTGACATGAATTGGATGGTGTCATTTCTGGCATTTGATGTCATAATTCCTCCTGTTTATGATTCTTTAGGTGCAATTCCACTTTTGACAATGGCTATAGTGGGATCCCAGCCTTTTTTAATAATATAAAGATGCAGCCAAGTTCCTTTACCATATTGTTACATTATGTCTCTTCCAGTTAACACAGGGGAAAAAAATAAAATTCTCCACCAAGTGGCACATGGTCTATGGCATTTTCTATTTTGTTTTGCTGGCAAGTCTTTGCACTTTAGCGCCATCTAGAGGCAGAATTTAACACTCAGAAAATTGTGTCTGGACATGGTGACACAAAATATGAATACTTACTGGCTGCATCTGTATGTAATACTAAACAATGTGTCTAACAACTTTGCAAATACACACACAACAAGCCTCTGCTTCATATTGATATACTATTGTGTGTACCTTTTTATTGTTACATATCCATGCAAGATGGCCACTGTATTTTTTTTTATATCTGTTTTCTACTTTTTGAAGCAGAATGCTACTAGAACACTCGCTTAAATATTTGCAATGTACTCGCTTTTTACATTTTATAATTTTTTTTTTTTTTTTAAAGTGTTCACATGAATTGCTTTCTCTTGTTGTTTTAGGTGATTGAAATATACTTTGACAACCTGACACAGTGTCAATTATCCTGTGCTACATCCACTTCTGCAGTAGGTAAACTCTCATAAAGAACAGCGGCTCACCAATTTTCTAAGAATAAGTTAGAAAGATTTGCTTTTCTTAGAGTGAAGTACATATATCATTGTGATACCTTTTGTGGGTTGTCTGTGTGCTACATATATTCTATCAAATCAGAAAGAAAAGTTAAAAAAAAAGTATATATAATTTGTACCTATGTATTGCATTAAAACCTATTTGAGAGATTCATCCCTGCAATTCTGAAATCACTTTTTCTAATGATACACCCAGAGTAAGTTTGGGTTCTATTGTTCATAGACCTATCATCATGCTCAATTAGTTTGGAAAGAAAATTGCTTGTAAGTAGACAGAAATTATATGGTGCCACATTGAAGGAGAAAATAAGGAAAAAAGTGTTTTCACATTATTATATATTCTTCTATTTTCTATTCACTATCACTGTCCATGAAGGTAAAAAAAATACATCAGTCAATTTTTTTGGTACATACATTTTTCCCAATAAGTTGTTTTTGTGCTGTTTTTCCTATTTCATGAACAAGCTTGAATCCAAAGACTACCCTTAAATAGAATGAGTGTAATTATTCAGTGTTTTTCATCTATTACTGCAGTGCTATTAAACCATTAGTAAGAAATAAATTAGAATGTAGCCCAAAACCAGAAAACATGCTTTCTCTTCTATCAAGGCACAATTTAGTAAGCCCCCAAAACACAACATTTTCAAAATTGTTGAACATTAAATTACAAATTATTTTTAATGTTGCAGGCTGTAGTTGCGTAGAAATGCTAATTAATTCTTCATTTAAACAGTGTGCTAACATCTCGGGTAGGGTTTCCCATCCTTGGACACTCAGGCTGCTAATAAATTATGTACATATGAGAAAAAAAAACACACCGGCCTGTTTAATAATAGTTTTAGGAGCTTTTGTCAGAAATTCCATGTACAAAATCATATGAATAGCTAAAGGAGGCTAAAGACTCCTCAGCAAATTATCTGTTCTTGTAGGGAAAAATAACAGAACTATTAAATGGCTGATTATTTACCTAGATTAGGCAGAATTCATCAGTTGGGGTTTTAGAAAAAGGTAAAATAGTGTAATGCATACAATACACAGCCTGTGTTAAAAAGTGACAAATCAAACGTGTGCCTTCACCAACTCGCTTTGGTGAAAATGCACACTCACCAGATCACATTAATATTGTGCCAAATCAAGAAACAATGATTAATACTGATTGGAGAATCAGCCAGATCCCCTTCAGAACCTTGAAATTGCTAAAGGGAAATTGAAACCCCCTAGCCGTATCCTGCTCAATGTAACTGGTGGAGGCATGTAAGTTTGACATCCGTGGTGGGCAAGTTATTTGAAAGCTTGTTAAGGGATCACATACAAAATTATGTAGTGGAGAATGCCATTATGAGCAGTAATCAGCATGGCTTTATGAAGGACAGGTCATGTCAGACCAATTTAATTGCTTTTTATGATGAGGTAAGTAAGAAGCTGGACAGTGGGGATGCAGTAGATATAATCTATTTGGATTTTGCCAAAGCATTTGATACCGTTCCCCACAAATGACTGCTTTCTAAACTAAGGTCTATTGGTCTTAGTGAAGTCGTTTGCACATGGATTGAAAACTGGCTACAGGATCGGGTACAGAGGGTGGTTGTTAATGGTACATTCTCTACTTGGAGTAAGGTTCTCAGTGGGGTCCCTCAGGGTTCTGTACTGGGTCCACTTTTGTTCATAAATGACTTGGGGGAGGGTATTATGAGTAATGTATTAGTGTTGGCAGATGACACAAAACTCTGCAGACCAGTCAATTCTATCCAGGATGTGACATCCCTGCAGCAGGATCTTGACCAACTGGCAATCTGGGCAGCTAAGTGGCAGATGAGATTTAATGTGGATAAATGTACCTGGGATGTAAAAATATGCAAGCCCTGTATACCCTTAATGGGACTGCACTAGGCAAATCCATAATGGAGAAGGACCTTGGAGTCCTTGTAGATAATAAACTTGGCTGTAGCAAGC
This sequence comes from Xenopus tropicalis, assembly GCF_000004195.4. Taxonomy (NCBI): domain Eukaryota; kingdom Metazoa; phylum Chordata; class Amphibia; order Anura; family Pipidae; genus Xenopus; species Xenopus tropicalis. Next base: position 92,266,145 of record NC_030684.2, read on the forward strand.
AATGCCAGGCAGCAGCTGCAAGGGCAAACAAGGTTTTGAGCTGTATTAAAAGGGGTATAGATTCACGGGAGGAGGGGGTTATTCTTCCCCTTTACAGAGCGCTGGAAAGGCCCCATCTAGAATATGCTGTTCAGTTTTGGTCTCCAGTGCTCAAACGGGACAATATTGAGTTAGAGAGGGTCCAGAGAAGGGCAACTAAGCTGGTAAAGGGTATGGAAAGTCTGGCCAAGTTGGGTCTGTTTACACTGGAGAAGAGGCGCTTAAGAGGTGACATGATAGCTATGTATAAATATATAAGGGGATTATATAATAACATTTCTAATGTTTTATTTACCAGTAGGTCCTTCCAACGGACACAAGGGCACCCACTCCGTTTAGAAGAAGGGAGGTTGTGGAATTCCCTCCCCGAATCAGTCGTGCTGGCTGATACATTATATAGCTTTAAGGGGCTGGATGGATTCTTAGCAAGTGAGGGAATACAGGGTTATGGGAGATAGCTCTTAGTACAAGTGAGGGAATACAGGGTTATGGGAGATAGCTCTCAGTACAAGTGAGGGAATACTGGGTTATGGGAGATAGCTCTTAGTACAAGTAGATCCAGGGACTGGTCCGATTGCCATCTTGGAGTCAGGAAGGAATTTTTTCCCCTCTGCGGCAAATTAGAGAGGCTTCAGATGGGGCTTTTTGCATTCCTCTGGATCAACTAGTAGTTAGGCAGGTTATATATAGGCATTATGGTTGAACGTGATGGACGTATGTCTTTTTTCAACCCAACTTACTATGTTACTATGAGCCGGACTTGGATTTTTTACTACTGAATGCTATTCTGATCTACCACTTTTAGCAATACAGGTGTCAGGGAGATGCTATCTTGCTCCCTTCTCATTGTTCTGCTGATTGGCTGCTGGGGGGGGAAGGGAGGTGGAGTGATATCACTCCAACTTGCAGCTCAGCAGTAAAGTGTGACTGAAGTTTATCAGAGCACAGGTCACGTGGCTGTGGCACCCTGGGAAATGCAGAATATGGCTAGCCCCATGTGACATTTCAAAATGAAATATAAAAATATCTGTTTGTATTAAAATGTATTTCAATGCAGGATTCTGCTGGGGAAGCTCTAATAACTGATGTGTTTTGAAAAAAACATGTTTTCCCTTGGTAGTATTCCTTTAAATATATCTTAATGTGGAAAGGTACAGAGCAGTGACACAAATGTTATTAGTAAATGAGGCATGTCAAGTCCTATATAGGAACTGCCAACAGGGGGACCTGGGCAAAGGCAATGAGTAAGACAACTATCTTGTTCAGAATTGTGTTTAGAGAATAATTTTGCTCAGATTAAAACCCCCTTACTACTGAGTAAGATGTTTCTGTTTATTTTCCTCAGTTTAGTTCAGGTCAGATTTTCATTTTTCAAATTTATTGGTGGAGGAAAACCATGAAACTGACAGATTGTGTTTATCGGCTTGCTTTAATATTTATTATATTACTCCTCTTACATCTAATTCCAATTAGTTCTACTTTATTCAAAATTAAGTTAATTTGTGCATCATTCAGCAATGCATGTTATGGATCACCAGCTAGTGCAGGCTGCAGAGGGGCTCTGTACTCAGCACTTTTGCACTTCAGATGTTTTTGTAAAAAAAATTTTAATCAGTTACTTGAGGTAGTTCCTTACATTGTCAGGTTAAAATCATCTCTCTTACAACTGAGTAATTTGCATTTCTAAGACATTCAGTTGTTTGTATGTATGGTGTAAAGAACCCTACATTTTCCAACCTTGTATAGAAGTTGAGCACATCTCCCCCACCCAAATTGCATCATTTGTTCTGCATATGTTCTCTCTGTTCACCAGCACCATCACATTTTTCAAAAACACATAGCAGATTTCACCCAGCAGCCATTTTCCCTCTGACACAAACATATTTCTCCAGCAGAGGGCACAGCTAGAGCAGAGTTTTTATGGAAACCAGCAATGCCATCTCGTCCCTGGTCATTAGACTGGGTGGGTGTGTTTGGTAACTAGATCTGAGAAGTACTGAGCATGCTCAGGAGTCAAGTGGGTTAGAGAAGGAGACGGATTCCCAAGTATGCTGAGGATGCTGCAACCTTACTATTAACTATTTAAATATTTCAAAGAGGCTGTTAAGCAACTAGATTTTTTTGTGAGGGGGGTTTATGTGTGTATACAAAGAAAAAAAGTTTTTTGGCAGATGGAAATATGATTTGCATTTTCCTTCATTTATAGGACTGGTAAGAAATAGATTAGAAATTCACATCATCTGCTTGATAAACATTCGAAAATAATACAATTAATAAAGTGCAGCTTTTTGTAACAAAAAAATAATCATTCGTGTAGTCAGTAGCATTTTGCTTGAATTTGCCAGTCTTGACACAGCTACATTTTTGCATTTAACTGAAGGAAATCGAAGTGGAAAATTGCAAACTTCACAGGAGATTCTTTTTTAATCTTGATGTAATAACATTGCATGATTGAGGTTGTGCATTAGTGCTCTGAGTTCTAATTCTAACAACACCATAAAGCCTTTTAATAAAAAGCCTACTAGAACATTTATTGGAAATTAAAGCAAATTTAACACTCACAGTTCTCAGGTTGTATTATAGGGATGTTGTTTGTTTCAAGGGAAGACTTGAATGAAAACACGTTTGTTAATTTTTGGTCAGTGAATGGTCTTTTTAAGTGTGTAATTATATAATTACATACATTGTATTGATCCACAAATACAGTATATAGGTTCAGATTCAACTTGATGAGTAAACATAATTTTATTGTTTATCATGAGAAAAAATTAGGGACATTTCATTTAATTCACTTCCAATTTTGTCCCATAAACGTCAGTGCAGTTTTTATATAATGAACAGACACATTTTTCTTATGGAATTGCATCTGAATTGAATTAGGAGATAAGCTTTTCTAATCATCTGCATCTGGCCCATTGGGTTTATCACGTGGTCTCATGGTTTATCACGTGAAAATCTGTGAAAAAGATTCAATTCAAGGAGAAAAATGTTTTTATCATATATTTACAGTATGAATCATTCCAGAACCTAAAATAATTTTCCGTATGCTTTTTGCAGTCCTGCAATATGTATCAGGGAGCAAGGATTCAGACAGGTGTTAGTGCATAGCTTTGCTGAGCAGCTCTGGGCACTCTCACCCAATAAAGCAAAATGGGACTCAAGTGGCCAAGCATTCTCATACACAGAACAAGTATCACAATTAAAAAATGTGAATTCCCTTAATTCGGAGCTTTCTGGATAACGGGTCTCAGGTAATGGATCCTATACCCAGAGGAGGGCCCAGACAGCCACCACGCCCTGTGGACCCCAGGACCCCCCACCCCCCCTTCCGTGTGCGTGCGTATGCATTGAAAAAAGAGCACAGACTAGGGGTAGGGAGAAGGGGTACTTGATTAGCATCCCCTCATTGTTGCACCCTAGTGCCTCTTCTATGTACCCCTAATTCCAGCCCTGCCTATACCTGTACTTCACCAACACATTTTTTAGCTCTATACGGAGATTGTTCATCGTTCATATCAGCCCCTGCCCCAGTGGAGCTTACAATCCCTAAAACATTTATACAGTGGGGTCAAATTTAATGGAAGCCAGTTAACTTGACTGTACGATTTGGGAGAGCAAACCCACACAGACATAGGCAGAATATACACTCCTTGCAAATAGGCCGGAATTGAACTCAGGATCCCATCACTGCAAGGCAAATGTGCTACCCATTGAGCCACTGTGCTCACTAAGCTCGGTGACTCGGTGGGTAGCACATATGCAAATATAATTACAGTAAATAAATGCAGAGGTCCTACCTACATATTGAAGCATTAAAGATATTTACTAATCTTTGTGCACTTGTATTTTACTATGCTCGTAATTGAGATTTGCAGTGTATCATCTGTCTGAGAATCATATGAAAGGGCACAACAAACAAAACAATAATCTTAGACTAATGTAATTTAACTATGTATACATGTATATAGTTAATGCATGTAACTAAATGTATCTAACTGTTTCCTGAGTGCACATGAAGTATATATTGATTGTTTAGCAAGATTGTTATTTTGGCATTGACTATAAAGTTCCTCATTGTAGATAAGCCAGAGTAGAGTAGCTTCCATCTTTTAAATGCATTAATCTTTATATGGCTGATATATTCCTAATCCCTTTAACAAGATTATGTCTCATTCAAATTGTGGAATGCTTTTGGACCAGCAGTGAGATTTATTTACACATGGAAGATAAAAATAAACACTATTTTTTCTGTAAAGATTGTTTGGTTTTGCTTATAATGATTATTGATGACAACTGGACACAATTAAAATGCTGCCTTATCCAACATGGACCAAAATTCTTGTCATTATGATGCCATGGCAACAGAGAACATTATAGAAATGAAGTGGTATTTTTACTGAAGGTTTGCACTTACAAAAATAGGTCAATTACAGCATATTATGGCCTGTAATTCACGGAATATACATTAAATAAATGATTTCTATTTCACTGCATTTAAAAGGCCATTTATTTGGGTAACTTGCATTCATATATACCAGACATATTCAGATATTTTAAGCTTCCCTTTCTGGTTCAAAATTTTATCAGGGCCCCCATTCATTCCTATAAAAGTTAAAAGATAAATCTGTAATCCTGCTATAGATCATTGAGTATGTGGGGAAGCCTATAAGTCAGGGGTCCCCAAGCTATTTTATTCGTACACAGTCAAATGTAAAAAGACATGGATGTGCCTGTGATTGGCTATTAGGGAGCCTCTATGCACACTATCAGCTTACAGGAGGCTTTATTTGGCAGTCAATCTTGTTTTTATTCAACCAAAACTTGCCCCCAAGTCAGGAATTCAAAAATAACTACGTGGTTTGGAGGCACTGAGAGCATCATCCAAGGGGTTGGTGAGCAACATGTTGCTCACAAACCACTGGGTGGGTATCACTGCTATAATTGTTCTCCCCCAAACTGATCTTTTATTGATGAATTTCCACAAATATTAAGGGCAGCATTTAGCCCAAAGCTTTCTTCTCTCCACATATTAAAGGGGTTGTTTACCTTTGAGTTAACTTTTAGTATGATGTAAAGAGTAATATTCTGAGACAATTTGCAATTGGTCTTCATTTTTATTATTTGTAGTTTTTTAAATTATTTAAATTTTTGTTCAGCAACTCCATTTTGCAGTTTCAACAGCTATCTGTTTGCTAGGGGCTAAATTACCTCAGCAACAAGGGAGTGGTTTGAATGAGAGGCTGATATAGGAGAGGGCCTTAATAGAAAGAAAAGGCTGCTGGGGAAAGTGACCCCCCATTTGAAAGCTACAAAAAGTTTGAAGATGAAGGCAAATAATTCAAAAACTATAAGAAATATTGAAAACCAGTTGAAACGTTGTTTAGAATTGGCCATTCTATGACATACTAAAATTTAAATAAAGGTAAATCACTGCTTTAATAAATAATTTAATAGATAATTAAGCCCTTTTCTTTTGCTGCACAAACTTATAAATGACCCCCACTATGTTTGCAGTGTCCAGTACGGTTTGTCATATTGTCATGTGAAAACACAAGGAGTGCCTGTGATTTGCTGGCATTTGGGCTGATAAAATATTTGTTAGCAAGCCAGTTTGTGTAATGTAATTGACTTGGTTTGTTTTGAAAAACATTGATAATGTTTTTAAAAGCAGCAGTGGGGGGGGGTTGTTGTTATGTTATTATTCTTTTCGTCTTGGCAACATCTTTGTGAAAAGCTGCATTACAGTCAGTAAATACAGATAAGCCAAAATGTATTTTGCTACACACCGTCACTCCATTTTCCATCTGAAATTAATAGTAAAGCTCCTCTTTATTTACTGCTGTTCTGATTTTTTGGGCTGTTGGCCGAAGCAAATGGAACAATCAAAAGGAAGCCACACTGTGTATGGATCCTTGCACAATACCTGCCCATTCAGTCACTCCGTATTTGGCCAGCTTTAGGCACCTTCAACTATTTTTATGTGTTGTAGATGATATTAGTATTTTTGTATATACAGGTCCATAAAATTCAGTATTCCCTCTTTGGGATCAGGATCAAGAGCCATTTGCATCAAAAACTGAAACAGGCTAATTAAACCTATCTGCATCATACTGCTACAATTTCATAGAGTGGGTATAAATGAAAGTTTAATTAGGTGCTTTCATATGATAGAAATTTGTTCTTTTTTAGTATTCTATTTGACATTCCCCTGGTATTTACTGGGATGTACAAAAATATATTAAATTCCTTTTAAGGTAGAAAATGTTTATAATAACCATCAATTTTTACTATTCTACTAAAAGATGGCTTTAATGGTAAATGCATGTGTGGTCAAATTACATAAAGCCACGTAACTATTAAATTGAATCTGGAACTTTGAAATTTTGAGAGTCTGTATGAGATGATGAAGTAAATAATCCAACTCAGTCTAATGGGCTTTTCACCATAATACCTCTTACCAAATTACTCATTTTGCATTGTTTTGATAATGTTCTTTAGAGAGCTTAGGTCAATGGGCAGAAACTTTCCTGAGTGGTTCATTTATGTAATTTTCCAGTGTTCAAGAAACACAGAAATAGAGAATATTATTTCTGCCTCTGAAAAATACATTTACTTTCTCAAATGGCAGTCATCAGTATAAATACCTCAAGATTTAAGTATTCCTAATTTCTTGAATGTCTAGTATCTGGAAAGCAAGTGAATTTCAATATTGAAAAATGGAATCATAATTTGGTATATTATGTTTACAAAGTATTCTAGGAAAATATAAAACAAATGTACCATAACAGAAAATTAGGTATTTTAATGACTATATTTTCATATGATGGAACTGGTTTAACAAGGGTTACATTTAAAATGAACATTTAACCGCAACTAAATTACAACTAAATAATGGAGATATGAAGTTACATAAGATCAGTTAATAGAGCTCCTCTGGCAGAATCCTGCATTGAAATCTACTTTTCAAAAGAGCATAAAACAATTTTTTATTTATGTTTAATTCTGAAATTTGACATAGGTCTAGCCATTTTCTTACTTTCCCAAGTGCCTCCAGCCATGTTACTTGTGCTCTGAAAAACTTTGGTCTATCTTTACTATGGCAAGTTGGAGTAAGACCCTCCTGGCACCCCTTGATCACCCTTACCATTCTAAAAAGCAGATTACCTAAGGAGAAGGTTTGGAGAAGGTTTTTGCATTCTTTAGATCAATACGAATTCAGAAACTCATTTACATTAAAAATGCTCCCCCACCTAGTGGTGGATATGAGAATAGTACCCACAGAGGAGAAAGAACAATAGCTGTGCCAAAGCATATCAGTTATGCAGTGTTGGCTCTTTCTGAAAGCACGGGATGAGGCACAATGAACTGAGATAGCTGCCTAAACACTAATATTACAACTAAAAATATATTTGGTGGTTCAAGAAAAAAAATGAAATTTAAAATCATGACAAAATCCCTTTAATCTCTGACTAGGCTTTTTGCTTAGATAAGCACGCAAAATAATGTTTAACAATAAATCTACAGATGGAGAATTAAAGCTTCCTTTTTCTTGTTGGCCACTATGGATCATTATGCCATGAAAGTTCTTCTAACCAGGAAAATGATTTGTGTAAATAGATACATTGAAGATGGCAACCACATTTTTCATGGCTCGTAAAGGAAATGAGAACTCCTTTAGTCCGCTAAGACAGGGCAATCAAGTCCAGGCACAAATGAGTAAACTTGGAAACATTATACTACTGTGTGGGAGCTTAAAGCAAACATATCAAGGTGCAACATAGTAAAGTGGACAGCCTCGATGTTGATATGTAAATCCCACCAGCTTCTTTTATCATTAGAACTTAGAACCCTAGCTATAACTATCTAGTGTGAAAAAAAATTTATTGTATATTGGGTGAGTATATAACCTTATTGTTAAATAAACTGTTTGTGCCTGTCTTGTATATTGTACAATACTAGCATCACTATTTAGCCTAAAATCAATACATAGCTTATAACATGTGTACTATATACAGAAACCTTGGTAGCTATTACCTCTTTAATCATGTCATAGATCTTCAGACATTCTGATGAATTGACACATGTACAGTATCTGCGCTAATAAATGTATTAATTCATTAACACTTTCCCAACTGCTTTCCTAATGCTCAGGAGAGATGTTCAGATGAACCAGCTATGGGGACCAAGTATAAGAAGACTTTTTCCCATTGTTAACACAGAGCATCTATACAGTATCTGTAATGGAAAAATAAGACTGTCACCTTACTGATAAACTGGATGTATCAGTCACAGTTTCGTTTGCTTCTCAGTTGGAACCTCCCAAACTCTGTATAAAAATAACTACTATCTCATTGTTAATATTAACAGTATTGTTCACATGCTGCATGGAAACATAACAGTCTACAGAATCTCATAACCTGTTACTGGGATGATACTGACCCCTGCAGTTCAATTTTAATGAATTACTAGTCTTTAATTAGCTTACAGAAATTTCTACCTAAGTAGCTGATTTTTGTTTGAAGTATAAAATTCCTTTCATCTCATTCTTAGTCCTTCACTAGATATCTGCTGAAATGTTTGAACAATTTAATCATGTAGAATTGTGCTATGCTGTCAGCTGGAGTAACGTCGTCCCATGTAAAGTAGGGTAAATTCAGTGTACAAATATACAGAATACATTATTCTTGCTTACTTGTTGAGACATAAGGGGGCATCATAATATTTTGCTTCTGCAAAAATCTATGCAAGTTACATTGATGGTGTGACTATACAATCAGCCCATTTCATTTCAACATGCCAGGCCGTTTAGTGAATGCAGTGAGTTTTATCAAGGTTAGTACGAGGGTTGTTGTACTAGCATTGTCTGTGCAAGCAGCAGATGGTGCTTGTGCTTTAATTGTGAATCTGTTCTCAATGAACATTCACCAATGAACTTTACAATAACCAGAGGCTCAGTGTCAGACTGGGATGTCTGGGGCCCACTGGGGCTACCACCTTAGGGGCCACGCAACTCCTCCACATGTTACTATAATGTACAAGGTACTGGTTTATCATTCCAGAGAGAAATAAATCATTCAAAAATATTTTTTTTATTCAGTTGGACTAAAATTGCATTCTAATATATGGATCAAATGACCATATGTTTACACATATATCGGCATAAATAAACAATCCTAAGAGTATCATTCATAATATATACCTGGCCAGTTAAGAATGTTTATGTGTATGCATAGTTAACTACTTAAATAGATTAAAGTATTCCTCTTTTGCACTGTAAATGTCACAACAGTTCCTGATTCCTAAATTACTCATTTTAAGATATAAATCTATAGATGCTCTCTCTATCTGAATTCTCAGTGAGAGAATATGTTTTAATTATACCATAACAGGGAAATAAATGTAGCATGTGGGTATAACACGAATCATATTTTTCTTTTTCTGAAGTGGAAGTTTCTTTAGAATTGCTGCAATTTTCTATCTTATCTATTTTAATGTACTAATTTTACGCACAGAATTTCTCAGTCACAGCAAGTTTCTATCCACATACAGTAGTGTAATCTTACAATCAATGTTGGCACTTGAGGCACTCAGAAACTGAGTACTCTAACTAAGACAGCAATGAGCTCTCATGGGCTCAAGCTGGAAACAAACCCTGATTTCAGTTATATATAATATCAAAACCAAGTTTTGGCAAAAGGCTTCTAAAATACAGCTTTTGAGACCCTCCTGCTTTTAAGAGGAAAAAAAACAGGCAGCTTAAGAGACATAAGTTAGTACATTATTAATGTAACAGAAAAATAGTGTGAAAATGTATGCAAACAAGATTGCCTTTGTGTGATTTAAAGGAGAAGTAAAGTCTAAGTCACTTGGGGGTGCCAAAATGTTAGGCACCCCCAAGTGACTTTAATCACTTACCTTTTACCCTGGGCTGGTGCCCCTGTTAGGAGAGAACCGCACCAGCCCGGGGTAGCTGCAGAGAGCGCTTCCTTCTTCCGTGTTTCTTCTGCCGGCAAAATCCCAGGGCCAGCGCATGCGCATTAGAGTAAAAAGCCGACTTTGTTGTTAAAGTTCGTTTTTCCACTCTATTGCGCATGCGCAAGCGCACCAATGCGGAAGGAGGAAGCGCTCGCTGCAGCTACCCCGGACTGGTGCTGTTTTCTCCTAACAGGGGCACCAGCCCGGGGTACAAGGTAAGCGATTAAAGTCACTTGGGGGTGCCTAACATTTTGGCACCCACAAGTGACTTAAGCTTTCCTTCTCCTTTAATAAAGCTTTTGTGAATGTGGGAACTGTTTAGCGACCACTTCCGACAGTGGAAGAAAATTTGCACATTTTTCTAGTTTGCAACAGCACTGTGTAAGTAATAAACTTCTTAATGAAAAAGTTGTTAAGTTTGCTTCAAGAGATTACACCACCTCCAAGCATGCCGTAAAAAGTTTGCAGCATCTAAGAATATTACATTACAAATTAAGAGGTTTTCTCTGTTATTTGTGAACTTTATTTTTTTCTGCTTATGACTTTTATAACACTCCCCCGTATCCATGGTGATGCATTAAAATTCAAAATGAAAATGAATGAAAAAATGCTAATAGGATTAAAATGTTGGTGGGAGAAAAGGCCAGTGTTGAAATTACAATTGTTACTCATGATGAAAACAGCAATTGTAAAATGTAGAACAAGGTACTAAACAAATTGCAAAGGAGCTGAGTCATATGTCATAAGTACACAAAGAAATCCTGATATCCTAGGAGAATGGATTTAGGATTCCAAGCTCAACAACACTTTGGTGTTTTTTCAGCACATACAATTTGTATGTTGCTTCCAAGGTATAAAAGTGATAAAGGTATGGGATTCTATTATTCAGAATACTAAGAACTTGGATAAGAGGTATCTCTGTAATTAGGATCACCATACCTACAGTGAATGCCACAACCATCTCTAACATTTTTCAAAAATGTTTTGGTCTGGAAGCACGTTGTCAGCAGCGGGCCCAGCAGGGAGACAGGGGGGCAGCAGGACCAGAATGGAGGAAGACTGGATGTGCACAGCTAGAGGGACCCAGTAAGGTGACAGGAAGACAGGGGTTCCCAGCTGCAAGGGAGGCGGCCAGTGGGCAGTGAGCAAGGCCAAGTAGTAGCAGGGCCAACCAGGATTTTTCCCAGTGTCTTGGTGGACCAGTAAGAATCAATCAAATTATCAACTTTTCTCAAAGTCTAAAAAAGCCTAAAAATATGCAAATGTTTTCTGTTCTCCTTCCATCTTTTTAAATGACGTATTGATGTGAATATTATAATCCTTATACAAGGTGACACATTAAAATACAAAATGAAAATGAATGAAAAAATGCTAATAGGATTGAAATGTTGGTGGAGGAAAAGGCCAATGTTGAAATTACAATTGTTACTCATGATGGAAACAGCAATAGTAAAATGCAGAACAATGTGCTAAACAAATTGTACAGGAGCTGAGTCATATGTCATAAGTACACAAAGAACTCCTGATATCCTCCATCCTCTTGTGTCCTCGACTTATTGCAGCTGTATTTATCTTGTATTTATTGTTATACTTTGTATTTATCTATTATTATCTTATTAACACCCTGTTTGTATTAATGTATTCTACTGTACAGCGCTGCGTACATAAGTAGCGATTTATAAATAAAGATATACATACATACATACATATCCTAGAACAGTGCTGTCCAACTTCTACGGTGCCGAGGGCCGGAATTTCTCTAGCATACATGGTGGAGGGCCGCTAATGGAAGCCAGTTTTGACCACTCCCCTTTTTGAAACCACACCCACTTCAAACCACACCTATTTTATCACAATGGTGGTAGCACAGCAAAATCTCAAATGCTTAGTCCTTACTGTGGGGATTTCAACCATCATTTATATGTGAAAGAATTATGTCATATTAAGATATACCCTTAAATTCCATATGCCTCCTCCCCTGTGGATAGCAGAGCAACCCCCAGTACATAATTACACACTTTCCAACTGCTAACAAACTCCCACAACAAACCCTGCCAGGTTCACCTCCCACAAGCAGCATAGGGCAAGCAGAGTATGGCACACACAGGCAGGACTCTGCCTGTTCTATGCTGTCTGTGTGTGCCATACTCTACCTGTCCTACCCTGCCTGTGTGTGCCATACTCTGCCTTCCCTATGCTGCCTCTGTGTGCCATACTCTGCCTGCCCTACCCTGCCTGTGTGTGCCATACTCTGCCTTCCCTACCCTGCCTGTGTGTGCCATACTCTGCCTGCCCTACCCTGACTGTGTGTGCCATACTCTGCCTGTCCTACCCTGCCTGTGTATGCCATACTCTGCCTGCCCTACCCTTCCTGTGTGTGCCATACCCTCCCTGACCTATGCTGCCTGTGTGTGCAATACTCTACCTGTCCTATGCTGGCTGTATGTGCCATACTCTGCCTACAGTACCTATGTCTGAGGTGTGAAGAAGTGAACAATGGGGAGTGATTACAGTCTGAGCCTGAGGTGTGAACACTGCAGGGGGTGAACAATGCAGAGATTAAAAGGTGTGAACAACACAGGGGATTACATGTTTAAACAATACAGAGGGATTACAGCCTGAATCTGAGGTGAGAACCATGCAGGGGGCCAGTTAATCTCAGTACTGATACCATTTAATGCTTACTCAAAGGTAAGCCATCAAAGCAGCCAGACAGGTGGGGGGCCACACAGAGGGGGGTAGTTGGACAGCACTGTCCTAGAAGAATGGATTTAGGATTCCAAGCTCAACAACACTTTGGTGTTTTTTTAAGCATATACAATTTGTGTGTTGTGATATAAAAGTGATATATGTAAATGAAAGCATAAGCAATGTTTGTGTCAAGAGTTTTGCTTTCATTAATTCTTGTTTTATAAAAATAATTGTGGCAAAATGGATCCCTTGTTATGCTGCACTGCTTAGAGCAGGGATATTCACGGAAAGTGTGTGAGGAGAGGTCTATCACTATAAAAAGATATTTGCACCTATATTTGTGTTTACAATTATTTCCCCATAAGCTTGACAATGTCACCTTTGATATAACACCATATATTATATGTGCCCTGAATAGATAACTTTGTGATTTGTAATTATAGACATAGCAGTCATGTCATTGTAGAACAGTGCAAAGGTAGTTTATGCCCATATAGACTGTTATGTTTAGGTTAGAATGTCTTACAGTTTTGCTTCTGATATCTGTGTCTGCACAAATGGGTATTTATTGTGAAATGGCTTGCAGTAAATTCTGCGTTATTGCTATTTGCAGTGCAACACAAGAGACTTTCCTAAAATGATTTGTTAAGAACTGTTCATTTATAAAAAATATATGTGTATAGATATTACTGACAGCCTCTACCATGAGCCATTCCTTATATTATTATATGCTGCTTTATGAATAATAAACATTTACATAATGAACCTTTACTTAAAATGTAAGAGCATGTTTACTACAAAACTATTCTGGGTGGAATGAAAAAGCAGAGATAAAGGCAGAATAAAAAGAAACATCAGAAGGGAGGTTCCATTTAAACATTCGGAAAGGATTTTTTACAGTGAGAGCTGTGAAGTTCTGGAATTCCCTCCCCGAATCAGTCGTGCTGGCTGATACATTATATAACTTTAAGAAGGGGCTGGATGGATTCTTAGCAAGTGAGGGAATAAACGGTTATGGGAGATAGCTCTTAGTACAAGTTGATCCAGGGACTGGTCCGATTGCCATCTTGGAGTCAGGAAGGAATTTTTTCCCCTCTGAGGCAAATTAGAGAGGCTTCAGATGGGGTTTTTTGCCTTCCTCTGGATCAACTTGTAGTTAGGCAGGTTATATATAGGCATTATGGTTGAACTTGATGGACGTATGTCTTTTTTCAACCCAACTTACTATGTTACTATGTTACTATAAATGATGTATTGATGTGAATATTTTTTTTTCTTTGGCATCCTTACAATCAGCACCAGTCAGAGGTGCAACAAAAGAGACAGGGCCTGGAAGTATGGAGAACCCCAAAGGTCTGTTGTGTAAATGTAATGCTTTTTATTCAAACAGGGGACTCGTTTCAATTAATCTAAGTAAAGTTTAGTTTAAAAGAGATTAGAACATAGAAAATTAAACAAAGATTCAGGACTTACTGATATTTACCCTGGGTTGTAAAAACAAAATATTCCTAAACCTCAGGTTTGCTTTTTGTTTGATCGGATGACCTTGAGGTTGGCATTGTGTCATCTCTGTATAACACTAAATACTAATTATACAACAGAATTATCGTAGAATTCTGTTCAGAATTCTTTCATTGGGAAAATATGGGCTGTAGACAGCAGACTTTGGAAATCTAAGCTATGGCAGCTGGTCTCTACTAAAACTAATAAAGTACTCTCACATATAAAAAGGTTATTGAAGCATGGCATAACTTAACCTTTCTATAGATTTCTGGTACAATCACATCCTGAGCATGCAGTAGCATATTGGGTTCCTTCCCTTAGGAGGAATATTAATGACCTGAAAAGAGTACAGAGACATGAATTTAAACTGGTTCATTGAACAATTAAAGAAAGAAAGACAATTGTCAGGGGACATGATAACTCTTTACAAAGAGAGCAGGTTATATACAGAAGGCAGGAATCTTTTTTTTTTTTACAAAGAAAAACGTACAAGAGGTTACTCCTTTGAGGAATTGGGTTTTTAGCTAAAGCAACACAACAGTTTTTTTTTCACAATAAAGGTGATGAAAATGTTGTATGACTTGCTGGGATTTAAAGGGAGGTTGGTTTAATTCCTTTTAGAGAGCCCTGAATGACGTGGAAAGACAAAGGGTCTCATTTATACAAAATAGGAAAATTTGCACATAGGCAGTAACCCATAGCAACCAGTCATTCGGTTGAATATTGAAATTATCCGATTGGTTAATGGTCCATGGGTTACTGCCCAGGTGCAAATTTTCCCCCTAGGGTAGCAATAACATTTAGTTTGTGTGTAAGTGAAAGCGTATATACTATATGTGCATTTGAGGCACAAAGTTGGTAAGTTGTTCTTTCCTTTCCTAATGTTAGTCAGTAATGCTGTTATGAAAAGGTTGAGTTAGATGGACAGCTGCCCTTTATAACCCAAAATAACTATGTAACTGTATATGCCACTGCCAGAATGAATTCACATAATTATAGTGCATGGTTTAAATGACTTTAGCAATGAAGACTTGAGAACAGAATGCAGAGAGCTCAGTGTGAAAACTAACAAGTAAAAGAAAACGTAAAACAGATATACCATACTAAACTAATATTTTTTTCAAAATGAGAAAAACAATCTACAGAACACAGAGCAAGGAAATACCTCTCAGTATATGTTGTGAACATGAAGCTACCTTCAGCAGTTTGTGCAAAACAAACATACATAAAAATAAGCCACCCCCTTCTTCATGGTAGTTATTCCTTTTTCATTTTTTTTAGTCCTTAAAAAATCTACTGCAATGCTGCGGAACTGACAGTGCTTTATAACTTGCATTGCTGTCTTTCTTTCTCAGCAGATACAACTGAATTCCTCTAGAGTATAATTAGGCAATTTATTAATAAATCTGGATTTCCCTATTTTTCTATTCAAAATATTGTGTGTATTTCTGTCCTCAGAATGAACAGTGCAGCTCAGGGGGGTTGAAGCCAGCCCAGGACACTTGAATCTCTACATCAATCTAAATCTAGGTCACCTGTCAGAAAGGTACAATAATAAAACATGAAATTAGTATTTAGAAGCCACAAAACCTGGAAATAGTCTAACCTACTCCTTGTAGTTATTTAGAAAATAAATATGCTCACGTCAATGTGTTGGAACCTAGGGCTACCTGGATGTGGAAAAGTGTCTTTAAAGTAGAAAAGTGTGAGCTCCCTAATTACTGGAAACCATGTGCCAAGGAGGTAACTCATTATATGAAAAAGGTCTAATCACTTCTCCCTGGTCATTCCCTTTTCTGTATGTGAAAATACTGTCACTAGGCTGCTGAAAATAAATCCCAGTAGTGGAATAAGCCTTACACCATTAGATTGATGGTGCCTGTTTTGTGGGACAGAACAATTATCTACAAAAGGAACACAGTAGGCAGTGACTTTTTCATCATCATTTCCATATACATATCTGTAATAGATGCACTGCAAAGTATACAAGAAATCCTGTCAACAAAACATAAAAGCCCAAGTGAGGGAAGAAAATAAAAACACAGATATGGCCAAGATGAAGAAATCTTGCAGTTTTAAAACCATTTTTTATAGCAATAGAATAATCATGCACTTCAGCTACAAAACAGAATGGTATCTTAATAGTTAACAGCGGTGGGTGCACTATCCTATAGCAGAGAGATTTAGTAGCCTGCTTATAAAAGTCTTAAAATGTAATGCTGTGTTTTTTTCCCAGTTAAATGTGTTTTTATGGGCAATTATTTCAACATATATTTACATTTGCAAACTGTTAATAAAAATGCAATCTCAGATTTTAATAAATCTCTTAGTCTTAGGCTGATGCCACACGTGGCGTTTTTACGCTGCATTTTTTCTCAGCCTAAAAACGCCGCACAAGCCACACATGGTGTTTTTCAGCCTAGAACTGGTGATGTAAGCAAATCCCGCTGCCATTGTGCTAATAGTGCGAAATAGCAAAATACGCCACGTATTCCTGCTAGGTCTGGCAGCTGCCTTTGCGTATACATAGGAATAGCTTGCTTTGCAAGTACTGGCGTATTTCGGCCTACGCTTGAAAAATCTGTGCTAAGGCGTTTTCTAGCGTATTTCCGCATGGTGTGGTTTGTTTCGCGTCTTTTCAAGCTATTTCTATGGATGATGATATCAGGCGTTTTTCAGCCGCCGAGAGAATTAGAAAATACGCAGCGGAAAAACGCCACGTGCGGCATCAGCCTTATTCTAGACTTAAACCAAAACTGGGGCTTGTGCACTGACAATAGGCCATTTGTCCCAATTAATATGTCAATGAAGTATTTATCTGCATCTGAAAGAGGAGTGGAATGAAAGTTTATGAAACAATGCAAGGTGGAGGCAGAAAGCACCCTTACTTTTATGACTCATGTTTTTTTATTATTTACAATAATAATGCACATTTTTCATGAATGATGCAATACTAACATGCAAAATAACTGTTAGGTGCCCTGGGAGACTGGTGCACCTTCCTTCCTTAGTGCATCAGTTCCAGGCTCTGTCTGTGCCTGCACGCATACCGTTATGTTCTAATGTCACTTTGGAGCAAATTTCTACAGTTCTGTGCCTAAGCCTTGCTGTTGTTGTTATTGATTCCTGATTTTGACCTTTGATCCTAGACTCCACTGATTGCTGCCTGCCCTGACTCTTTGGCTGTTACCGACCCTCAATTCCGCCTTAACCCCTGTCTGTTGTCAGAGGTCCTGGTTTAGTATGAGATTCCAAAGCAGTCCTAGGGCTCCTACATTACTGTCTATAACAGTAATGCATCTTATTTGAATATAATATATTCATATAATATAATGAATAATATGATGCCTAAAAATAAGGTTGACATGCATTTTGTAATTTATCTCATACTTGAGCCACCTTTAGTGAACAGACCTCCTTTGAGTGCTTCAATCTCTTACAAATCTGTTCTCTGCTTAAATCATGGGATGAAAATTCAGTATCTGAATGCAACTTGGAAAAAAAGCCAAGTGAGAAACTTATAATTTTAGGACATTGAGAACTAGTGCTAATAGTGTCTAATAAATAGTGGCTGCTGGAGGATACTTAAAGGGCACAGGTTGGGCATCCATGTAGCTAGCAGCAATTAAAATCACACACTTACTGTCTTCACAACGTCTGCCACTTGGCCAAACTAGGATTTTTGGGTCCATGTGGAGTTTTCACAATGTAGTTCTCATACAAAAGAACATTACAGCACACATACACGTAGGTATATGTGCAACTATTTTTAAATCTGTTTAAAAATATATTGGTACAAATGCTGTTTTCATCAGTTTTTAGGATGCCATTAACATTATTACTTTTGGGCTTGTTCTCAGTTTGGGCAAAATATTTTGTGTGTCGCTTCCTTTGACACGGACGTTGCTTTCTATGAAAGGCAAAAAATTCACGCATGCATTAAAAAAAACTATGCACATGCCAAAAGCCAACACACGCATCATAAAAAGCGATGCTCGCATCAAAGGAAGTGTCACACACCGAATTTTATTGTCGCACCGCAAATTTTTTTGCCGCACAAATTATTTCGCCCATCCCTATTAATGACCCTTGTTTAAAAGCCATGGCCATACCACTTTACAAGATTTTCATTGTGTTTCTAATAGTAAAAATAGGATAACCTGTCTAAAAGTGTCTTAAATCTTAATTTGAAAAAATAATAAATCATAATTTCTCAAACTTTTCAGGCCCCATACTGCTGAAATTCATGCCCTCCAAATAACAAATCTGTCAGAACCTGAGTGACAATACAAGCACTGCCAAACAATGTGCTTCTTATCTAGGCGGGAAGTGATTATTTATGTAGTTACATACAAAGTATAGATGAAATTTCTTAATTACTGAAGGAGGTATGTAAGGTTATAGAATTAAACACATCCCTTACAAGCACAAATTCTTGGAGAACACTGTTTGCAACCAAGAATTATAATTTAAATGTATAATGGGTTTCATAAAGGCAGTCCAAGTGAAGGTGAGACTGGACAGATGCATGGCAAAAAGACACACAGGGAGGCAGGTATATAACAAGCTGTGCATAGAAAGGTCTATACTGTACTGGCCCTCACTAATGGTACTCATCTCAAAATGGGCTTAATGTGCTCAATTCATGGGAATTCTGCACATTATTTTGCTTTGAAATACTTTACTATTGTCCTAAATCCAAAAACAGACATTCATTCAAAAAATAAAATGGATGCTTGTGTGTCTGAAGGAAGCAGATATCCCCAGATCATGAATCCTTATGCAAAACATGTAGAGAACAGTGCAAACTCGCAGAGAGCATGAAAGTAAGACTAAGTACAGGAACTACCTATAGTGCTGAAGTCTTCAATTGATATGTAAACTGAGTTGTTTAACCAGTGCTGACAAACGACCAGAGCAACTGGAAAGCACCCTTTAGGTCTGTGATACAGGGGGCTAGAATGTAAATCGCCGGTGGGATGGCATGCACCAAAGCTACCTTGACTTCGCCAAATCACGCCGCTGCGTATTCCATCCCACCGGCGATTTACATTCTAGCTGGTGGGATGTCATTTCGGGGAAATTTGTCGCCGTCACAGCCCTTAAGGCAGCTATACACATACTGAACTGGTATGCTCATTGACACATCGATGAACAGATGAACAGCCACACATGGCATGGATGCCTTCTATTGTTCTGATCATTCATGCAATGCACTGGTCAATACGGTGCATCTGCAGATGAAATTTTTAAACTTGTCCCCTTCCCAAACTGACTGATAAACATTGTATATAGATATCTGCAGAGAACTGTGGGCTCCCATACATGTACAAGAGCAGAGGACCAATGAACTCTTTGGGGTAAATTCTGATAGGCTTGTTGTGTGCTGACAATTTATATTTGGCTTAATTAAATGGGATATATTTTCAAAATACTTTACTATGGCATCATTCTTTTTTCCTATGCATATATTGTATTACTCTCTAGTTTATATATACAGTAAATATGCATACTTTGAAAAAACTACAAAGGGGCTGACATTGCATTAATATTAAATATATATACAGCATTTTACTGTCCGTGTTGCACTTCATTCCAGTAGAACTACTGTGTTATTGATTTAACTATTTTTATACGGCACAACTAATAAATGCAGAAAAGTACTTTCTTTTCCTATTTATTGCAACAAAACTAGTATTCCAAGGGAAGCACTGATTTCAATTCACACAGTTCAACAAACCTGCATTTTGTCTCCGATAGAACATTTCCTCTTAATAGTAGAACAATAGATTTTATATCAAGAGAACTAAAATAACGTTTACGGTATTTGTATGGACAATGCCTTACAAAATGTTTAAATTGCTATGAACCTCTCTGGAGGAACTATGGTGATTATATTATTCATCTATTTAACAGAAAATAAGTCGCCTATTCTACACCATTACTTGAGTAAGTATTGGTCAGAATCTCTCAGCTCTCTTTCCATTTAGCAGCAATTAAAGTGACAGGTTTTCATTTCTGTATACATTTGCTGAATCATAGCAAAAAAGGGGTGTTCTCATCACTGAATTATAACCATTAGTCGGGGGTGCAGAAACAAAAGATATAGACAGAAGCAAGAGATCCTGCACACACCCTTTATCAATATATATAGCACATTAAGACATTCTGTGCACTTGCTGAACCACCAATCTTTATACTGGGAATATGCTAGCGATATGGATGGCAATGTAGCGTAATGTGTACGACTAAGTTCAAGGTGTTACACAGTGGAGGTACCCATTTCCTAAAAAGTGTTACTAATGCATGAAAATTTTAGGGACTCTAATAAAAAGGTTCTGAAATTGTCTAATGATTGCTGTTAAGGAGACTGGGGTATCAATTAGTAATGAGTGAATCTGTCCTGTTTTTCTTCATCAAACAATTTGCAAAACTGCTGAAAAATTTGTGAAATGCGGATACCGCAACACATGCACAACAATCTTTGAGGCAACCACTACTTATTTGACGTAGTTGCAACTTTTTTGATGCAGCCTTGACTTTTGACACAACTGCAACTGCTTCCTCACTCAGCAAATTTTTTTTGCAGTAAATGCATGCCTGTTGAATAGTGATGGGAAAAATAATTTACCAATAAATCGTGAAAAATATACAGATCTAAGCATATTATAGTGGAAGAACGCTTACCCATTGTACATGGTTGGTCCAGGTGCTCAAGCCCCAGACCCTCAGCATAGGGGAGCCATATAGGAATCAAGTAGTGAGATAGGCTGGCACTCTAGAATCCCAAAAAGGTAGAGAATTACTGCTCAGGTATTAAGTAAAAGCAAAGTAATTTTACTTAAGTAATACACAAATGCTATAAAGCCTTACGCGTTTCATACCATCCTAGGTACTTAATCATAGGCTAGCTAACATCCTTTAGACACACAATATTTAAAGTCAAATTGACCAATCAGATAATAGCAGTACTGACCAATCCTAACGGGGCATGCAATTAGAATCATTAGTACTAACCAATCATAAAAGGCCATGTAATTAGAAGAACATTACAAAAGTTGTACAATCAGATAGTAGCAGTACTGACCAATCATAACAGGGCATGCAATTAGAATCATTAGTACTAACCAATCGTAAAAGACAGTGTAAATAGAAGGACATTAAAAAGGTTGAGTAGCAGTGAATTTTTTTCTCCTATAAAAAAGATTAAAGAAACAGAGGCCACCCCTTTCATTTGACACACCAAAGCTGTTTCTTTATAGTGAGGGCTTTGAGGTTTGGAATGCTGTGCCAGGGGATGTTGTGATGGCAGATTCTATTAATGCCTTTAAAAGTGGCTTGGATGATTTATTGAACAAGCGTAATATGCAAGGCTATAGAGATCTTAATAGTTACCGTTAGTTTAGTATAGGTATTGATATAGGTATATATAGTTATATATGTGTACGTGTATAGAAAGGCCTTTATATGTATGTGTATATCTGTTCATTTATGTTCATTCAGAAAGGGTGAACTTGATGGACTTTGGTCCACTTTATGCCAAATTAACTATATTTCAATGTGATAGAGAAGCAAACAATACTAGTAGTTATGTTTCCTTTTTGTTCATAATAATACCAAATCTTTGCACCTTGCAGCTTCCTTCTTTGAGCTGTAGTTCAACAATAGCTGCGGTGATTTTGGTTGCAAACCACTACTTTACTGTGCTATCCACATGTCTATCCCCAGTATTAAAGTGAACCTCCTCGTTGAAACCTCAGGTCACTCTACTAACTACCCTGACCTCTCACTCCTAGAATGAGCTATTATATCTTTCTAATAATATCTTCCCCCACTGGGACCTACCTTGGTTCCAGGCCCTTCAGCAAACCTCCTCTTCCAGCAAATATAGTCCAAAGAGGCCATGCTACTGTGCCATGTGGTGGCTTTACCCTTTAAAGACCCTAAACTGCAAGTGAAATCATTTCCGGAAAAGGGAAACAACTTCCCCTTCCAACTGTATATCTTAGTTGGTCTAATTTATTTTTGTGGGGGCTGGAACCACAGGAATAATAATAAATGCTGAACTTTTTTATTTTTTATTACAACCTATTGTATTCTTCTCCACACCAACTGCAAAGCATTCACAGGAGACACGGTCCCAGTTAATGGTAGAACTCTGAGTTGACAAATATAACATCTGTAAAGGAAATCCCTGGAGCTATAAGGGCATGGGCTGCATGACAAGGGATCCAGCAGCCAGATTACACTGGTTTATGTTTAGAGATTGGCAGAATCAGGTGCAACCGTGATTAGTTAGAAGGAAAGAGTTGAGGTTAATATGCCAGACATGGCATTTGGCATATATTCTTTCGACAAGCCGAAAATCGATTGGCGAAAATAGCGCCATATGCCTCCTACCTGTGCCTGCACCCGAATAAATGAAATACGCTCGGATGCAGGCACATGTAGCTGATATCCGCCAAAAAACGCGAGACTTCATATATTCGGCGGATATTGGCTACATGTGCCTGTACCAGAGTGTATTTTATTCATTTGGGTGCAGGCACAGGTAGGAGACGTATGGCACTATTTCCGGCAAGCGATTTTCGGCTTGGCAAAAATATATGCCAAACACAATGTCTGGCATTAGCCTCAGGCAGGAGAAAGCTGGGCTGGGGGGGGGAGAAAGAGAGGGATGTGATGTCAGAAAAAGGTGCACTCACTTCCTTATCTTCTGAGCAGGTAGGAACATCCGACCCTCCCCTTTTGGCATATTTTGCAAAATAATGTCAGGAATTTTCTGCATATTATCTATAAATAACTGAATGTGGATGTTTTCCTGGATGCACTGTTATATTGTAGTTTTTGTTTCTTTATACAGTATAAACTTGAGAGTCAGCATTGTATTAATTCATGTTAACTACGATTGCTAGATCCAGGGAATGTTTCCGATCACCATGGGGATCACGAAGAAATTTTTCCCTCTTGAGGCATAATTGGCACTGGCTTTAGGTTGGGTATTTTGCCTTCCTCTGGATCATAACAGTGGCTATATGATAATGTATTTTAAGTTTTATTTGTCACAGCAGCAGTAGGATCTTGCCAGAGTACTACAGAGGTATTTTTAGCAGAGGGAGAAAGGAGGTTCTCTCCTGTGACTGCACGGTGGGTTGATTGATACAGACGCTACTACTGCATGTGCTAAGTGACAACCTGCTTGGATTTCCTATCATCGAAACACTGCAGATCCAGAACTGGCAGCAGGGCTGCTGAACTTCTCTCATAGTTGGTGATGCAGCTTCTGCTGGTAGCAGAGTTTGGGGGCATCCTCTCTGTAGGTAGCGGCAGCCTAATACTCAGTACTGGATATAATGACATAGTGCTCATCTCAAGTCTTCAGTGAGGAACGGCAGAGCATAGTAGCGATCTCCTTGCTTTAGATGAGGCTGGCATGGTCCTATTTATTTGATAAAATGTGAATAAATGGCCATCTTTGTCTTCTCGTGTTTATTCAGGTATGTAACAAGGGGTTCAGTGGGTTGGCTCAAGGCAATTGAGGAGTCCTTTTGTCACGTTAGTTGTATAATGAGCATATCATTTACACAGCAAAAGCAAAATGTATAGCTTTTATGGCACAGTTATGGTGTTTAATAAAGCACAATAATTAGAACCAGATGGCCTCTTCTCTGTGTTACTACTAGTAATTTGATATCATTGCTATGACCTCATGAACATTAGCAACAAATCTACACAGTGCTTTTTGTTTCAGTCAGACACAGAATCACAAAGGATCTTTCTTTGTTTTTTTGCAAGGCAGTTTGCTTTTTTTATCACATGGATTCACTTGCCCATCTAAACAAGCCTGATAAAGCACAAAATCACATTTTCTGCTTTGAATTCAATATACACCTAAAAATGAAGTAATTTCCTAAATATGACCCTTTTGAAATCCAGCTCAATGACGCAGAGCTAATTGAGATTTCACAACTGCTGTGTCCCAATACCAAGCATAAAATATACAGCCCTGTTAAATGTTCTTTCAAAATTATTAGTAGCAGGCGTATAATTAAGGAGTGGATGTGGAAATCAAAGAACTCACATATGCTAAGCTAGACGACCAAAACTGTATGCCCAAATCTGCAAAACTGCAGGGAATAGAAGAACCAGGGAAATATGAATAGTCAGTAGTTAGGGCAGAAATTAAGCATCACTGCAGTAGCCTTTATCATTTCTAAAAGAAAAAGGCAAATGTAAAGGCGAAAGGCTGGGCACTGCAATTTTGATGTGCCAATGGTTATTTTTAGATACAAAGCAGGTGTGCTGCTGCTATGTACATAAGAGGCTAGCATTATGCTAGATCTGCTTCTTTCTGGATTCTGAGCATATTGTACAGCAGTGGCTTAGAAATTAAACCTCGGAAAAAAAGATATTGTATCCAAAAGCACAGAATAAGCACAGTATTTGTAATAAAAATATACATACAATTCTACTCAAAATATTTGCTTCATGTGTGGCCATGGTTTCTATTTGTTATTGAAAATAAACTTAACAGCAATAGCAATTTTTATATGCTTTATGTTTTTCTTTTCAGTCAAAATACAATATGCCTTCCCAGAATTTCAGAATAATTGCAACCACCCAGATTAGATGCAACATTCTGCACCAGATAGCAGGAAAGCAAAATGTGTACTCACTCTGTCTGAATAGCACCTTTTGCTCACAATTCTCCAGCTTGTCCCCACACTATATTCACAGAACAATCCACATGACATTTAAAAAAGGCTTTATTGGTAGTGAGGAGCGAATATGTCCCGTTTCGCTTTGCCTAAAAATTTGTGGAACGACATTAAAACACGTTTGTCGCACAATTTTTTTTGTCGCCCACTTCTTATTTTGTTGCCCGCGCCCAGGCTTCTCAGAAGTTTAGCGAAACAATTCGCCAATGGCGAAATGCAGAAATTCGATGCGAATCTATGCCTGGCGAAAAAATTTGCTCATCATTTATTGGCAGTTTGGGGCAGTACACAGAAGCAACATGTTCAACTGTCATGCATTCGCATATCCTCTTAAATATCATTCCCCACATTGACTCCTACAGGTCATTACTAAGGGGCACATTCATGAAAACGCGAGTTCGAATCCCGAATGAGATAAATTCGGATTGGATACGATAATTTCTTAAGATTGCAAATATCACGAATATGCTTACGAAAAATCGTATTAGTCAAGATAATATCGTATTGGCGATCCCAAATTCACAAAATTTTCGTATCCAAACGATCGTAAAATGCAGGAAAACCTTTCCGACTTTGATCCTTCTGTGCATGATTTTGGAAGCCTCCCATAGGAATCAATGGCACTGTGCAGCTCCAACCTGGCCCAAGGAAAGTCACGATACCGAAGCTTGAATGAATCCGAAACTTTCGTACTCTATACGATTTTGTCGCACAAATTTTGACGCAAAGAACGAAAAAGTTGCAAAAAATACAAAAAAGTCGCGCAGGTTCGAAAAAGTCGCCGAAAATACGCCGAATGAATGCTCGGAGCATTCGTGGATTAGTAAATCTCCCCCTTAGTCTCACAGCAAGCATCTAATCCAATACAGTGTGGGACCTGTTATCCAGAATGCTCAGGAACCGGGGTCTTCTGGATAAGGTATCTTTCTGTTATTTGGATCTCCATCCATCTCCATCCTATTCAAAATTATTTAGCATTAATTAAACCCAATAGGATTGTTTTGCCTCTAATAAGGATTAATTATGTCTTAGTTGGGATCAAGTACAATGTACTGTTTTATTATTACAGGTAAAAAGGAAATAATTTTTTAAAAATGTATTTGAGTCTATGGGAGATGGCTATCCCATAATTTGGAGCTTTCTGGATAATGGGTTTGTAGATAACAGATACCTGTGTTTGCATATTTTGTATGTGTATGTGTGTATTTTTATTTGTATAATGCTACTCATATACCCAGCACTTTACAGCAGCACAATAAATTAATAAATTAAAAGAGAAGGAAAGGTGCAATCACTAGGGGGCACCCCCCAGTTATTGTAATCATTCACCTGATACCCCAGGCGGTGCAACTGGTCACCCATACATAACAATTTGGGGTCCATTATACAGTAGTTCTCTAGCTAGACAGCTCATTACTAAATTCTCTTGACGTGCATATTTATATGAGTTGATGATATAATATTGCTTATTTTCTTTGAGGCTTGTTTTACAGACAAGTAAAGCAAATGGTTCTTTTATTGTTGTTGTCTCTGAAGATAAGGGAACAAGACAACTTCTAATTATGCTTCTAAACACATGAAGAAAGAGAATGTTCTATGCATATTCTGAGCTATCTTTTTTAACCTACTGTCTTTTTCAGGAAATAACACTACCTAATAATGCTAATAACATCTTGACTTTTAACTGGATATTATACAAAAATGTCAAACTCAACTGAGAGTGTGATATTTCCTTCAGATATATAAAAAAAAAGAATCTAATTTATCAAACATTAAATGGGGAATCCTTTTCAGGATTCCTAGCTTTGTTTTAATCTACAGGCCTATTAATTCAATCAATGCAAACAAAATTGTTAATCTTCTTCACTGTCTGTGCTTTCAAAAAAAAGTTTTTGCTGTTGGATTAGATCAGCATCAATATTAATAAAATCCAGTTTTCTGAGAAAACTCCTTTGTTTGGTCAATACAGAATTATTTTTCTGACTTGTTCTGATTTAATATTTGGCATAATTAATAGCAGTCGTTGTGGATCAGTCAGAACACAATTGTTCCATAATGTTTGTTGATGAATCCACCCCTCAGCATAAATGAATGACTCAGTGGCACAATGGCTCTGGCAGGAGACCCTGTACTTATTTTGCAGTTACTCATACAAACAGCAGTGTTTCAGTGTCAGCATCACTTTTTTTTATTAATTCTGATTATGTTTTTTATGAGGAATGTGCAAAGTACTATAATCATGTGGCTAGGCCATTATCTGTGTGAGATCAGACATGGTGAATTATTACTGTCCATTAACTTTGAGCCATTGATTCTTTTGTATGTGTGTACCCGTGTTATCTTTCCACTTCAGACTGGAACTTCAGGTGCCTTATCACTTACTGACAAGATAACAGATAAGATTATGTTAGACACTAAGGCAGCACTGTGTTTGTGCCACACTGATAAGCCATTTTAACATAGCTGTTGAATGTGCCATGTTCAGTAGGTTAAATGTAGGTGACTGTCCCATTAATAAACAGATAAAAAGAAGTTCCTGCAGTTTTAGACTTAGATTGTTTAAAGATTTGCTTCAGGACTTTTGCCTTTATTTTTGCTGACTACAGGCTACTGTCATGAATGGCACAGCAGTCACTAGAAAGCAATTCCTATTAAATTGGGGGTACACGGTTGCTGGAGCATATTTTAAAAAGAGTCAAAGATAAAATGCCCAGTGTAGTTAAACCTTATATGTTGAGCTGGAGATACAAAAATACTTAGCCCATTGTGAGCCTTTACATACAAATAAGTGCACATTAACTAAGAGGAAGAAAGGTGCAAAAGGACAGGCGCAAATGGATATGTTTTTGACCTGTCGAGGGTAACTAGCTGGAATGTGTTTAAAAATACATAAATCTACAATAAAGTTTCTGCATAAGAGAGCTTGTTTACTAAAGTACTACTCCCAGCAAGGAATGAAGATTAAATGCAAACCACTAAGTTTTTGCATTCAAAATGAAGCATTTCTCCAATTCCAGCAAACCATCCTGCAGTGCTTATTTTTCTTGTTTCACTTCCAGTAGATGAAAGCAGCATCTGTTTTTAACTTAGTAGGGGTCACTCTGGGACACAAGTCCTCGCGCTTTAAGGGATGCAAGCACATGCACCTTAGTGTTCAAGAAGCACTTGCGCCCAAGGGTAAGCTGCACCTAATTAACACATTGTTCACTTACTAGAAAATGACCCTGTACTGTACATTAGGGTTGAGCAGAAGGAAGAGGGGATTTCTACTGAATTATTGCTGGCCAGTTTAACAACTGCTTTATATAAAAATGTAAAAAGGGTCCACACTCTGTATGGTCTTTATGCAATCATGGGTGCTTGGTCAAGTTATAGTACAAGTATGCTTGCAATGACCAGCACTCTGTTTCTCATGTCTTAATGTTTTTTATTTAACTTGTACATCTAACATTTTGTCCCACATTAGGGCCTTTATGAAAGACCTCCACTTTTTCTCCCTATATATATATATATATATATATATATATATATATATATATATATATATATATATATATATATATATATTTATAAACCTCTTGTCTTCCTTTGTGCAAACATGTTCTTTGGTATCAAACTTCCTTTCTCAGAAAAATCCTTAATTCCTGGGCCGGAGTGCAGCTCTCTCCCCTTTCCCTTCTCCTGCTCCACCCTACCATTAGAATTCATAAGAATTCACTCCCCCTTCCATCAGAATGTGTTATCTATGCTACCAGCAGCATGGAAGCTACGGAGACCAAGCTAAAATGGCAGCTGCTATCTTAAACAAACAGAGGGAGTTCTTGGGATGTTTACTCAGGTATGGTAAAGCTTTCTGCAGAATAAATATAAATATGGGCAGTAACATTCTACTCAAGATATATCATTAGAATTTTCTATTGAAATCTTTGCCTCAGACATGATACATTTCTTACTATGCATAAGCTGGAGAGCAAACAGAAATGGTAAATAACATGTTAAGTTACATAGTTACATAGTTACATAGGGTTGAAAAAAGACCAGTGTTCATCAAGTTCAACCCACCCAAGTAAACCCAGCACACACCTAACCCACACCTACCAATCTATACACTCACATACTTAAACTATAAATACAACAACTAGTACTAACTGTAGATATTAGTATCACAATAGCCTTGGATATTCTGATTGTTCAAGAACTCATCCAGGCCCCTCTTAAAGGCATTAACAGAATCTGCCATTACCACATCTCTAGGAAGGGCATTCCACAACCTCACTGCCCTCACCGTGAAAAACCACCTACGCTGCTTCAAATGGAAGCTCCGTTCCTCTAATCTAAAGGGGTGACCTCTGGTGCGTTGATTGTTTTTATGGGAAAAAAGAACATCCCCCAACTGCCTATAATCCCCTCTAATGTACTTGTACAGAGTAATCATGTCCCCTCGCAAGCACCTCTTTTCCAGAGAAAACAACCTCAACCTCGACAGTCTCACCTCATAGTTTAAATCTTCCATCCCCTTAACCAGTTTAGTTGCATGTCTCTGCACTCTCTCCAGCTCATTAATATCCCTCTTAAGGACTGGAGCCCAAAACTGCACTGCATACTCAAGGTGAGGCCTTACCAGGGACCTATAAAGGGGCAAAATTATGTTCTCATCCCTTGAGTCAATGCCCTTTTTTATACAAGACAGCACTTTATTTGCTTTAGTAGCCACAGAATGACACTGCCTGGAATTAGACAACTTGTTATCAACAAAAACCCCTAGATCCTTCTCCATTAAAGATACCCCCAACACACTACCATTCAGTAGATAGTTCGCGTTTATATTATTCCTACCAAAATGCATAACTTTGCACTTATCAACATTGAACCTCATTTTCCAGTTTGCTGCCCAGTTTTCTAATTTTGTCAAATCGCTCTGCAAAGCGGCAGCATCCTGCATGGAACTTATAGTTTTGCACAATTTTGTGTCATCAGCAAAAATAGAAACAGTACTGTCTATGCCCTCCTCCAGGTCATTAATAAACAAGTTAAAAAGCAAAGGACCAAGGACTGACCCCTGCGGTACTCCACTAACCACACTGGTCCAATTAGAAAATGTTCCATTTACCACCACTCTTTGTACTCTATCCTTCAGCCAGTTCTCTATCCAATTACAAATATTATGTTCTAGGCCAATATTCCTTAATTTGATCATTAACCTTCTGTGAGGTACTGTATCAAACGCTTTAGCAAAGTCCAAGTAGATGACATCAACTGCCATTCCAGCATCGAGGTTCCTACTCACCTCCTCATAAAAGGCAACTAAATTAGTCTGGCAAGATCTGTTACGCATAAAACCATGCTGGCACAAACTTATAGTATTGTGAACTGCAATGTATTCAAGTACCCTATCCCTTATTACCCCTTCCAAAATTTTTCCTACTACTGATGTCAGACTAACAGGCCTATAGTTTTCAGGCTGAGAACGGAATCCCTTTTTAAATAACGGCACCACATTAGCAATCCGCCAGTCTCTCAGCACCATGCCAGAAAAATTAAGTGAAGAGGTTTGGCAATCACAGCGCTCAGCTCATTTAATACCCTGGGATGAATCCCATCCGGCCCTGGACCTTTGTTTACCTTTACATGTTCAAGTCTCTTTTGAATTTCCTCCCGAGTGACCCATGCGTCAGTAGCTAAATTACTAGAACTGGGCATATTAAAAGGGAAGCCTTCATTATCTGGCTCCTCAGATGTATAGACAGATGAAAAATAAGAGTTCAAAATTTCAGCTTTTTCCCCGTTCTCATCAACCAACTTACCCCCCCCCCCCCCCCCCGTGATAATAAGGTTCCCACCCCTTCTTGCTTCATTTTTTTACTATTCACATAATTAAAAAATAATTTTGGATTCTTTTTACTCCTAGCTGCAATATCCCTTTCCATTTCTATTTTAGCTTGCTTGATAGCTTTTTTGCATGCTTTATTTGCTTCCTTGTACCTGATGAAAGTTTCTGCTGTCCCAGCTAACTTGAGTGCCCTAAAAGCACGTTTTTTATTACCAACCTCGACACTAACACTTTTATTCAGCCATAAAGGTTTTGCTTTGCGAAGCCTCTCCTTGCTTACAAGGGGAATATACTGTTGTGTATACCTGCAAAGCAATGTTTTAAAGATGTTCCATTTTCCTTCTGTGTCTAACCCCATGAAAAGCCTTTCCCAGTTGACACATTGCAGAGATGCCTTTATACTGGCAAAGTCTGCACGTCTAAAATTGAGCATTTTAGTTACTCCCTTATAGAGCTGTCTCTGCAGCATTATCTCAAAGGAGACCATGTTGTGATCACTGTTCCCCAGATGCTCACCTACACAAATGTTAGAGATGAGTTCATTATTAATGCATTCTAAGAAACATCTCATAGGTACAGGAGATGCAGACAATATTCTGGGCCACCATGTTGCACCATGCTTTAAGACTGCTACAAAATATTGTGATGGAAAAGGTTTTTTAAGATGAAACAAATTCAATGGCATAATTCTAGCAAAGATTCATGGAAATGTTAGCCACTCACAAATTTCACTGCAAATCCATACCAAGCAAAAAAAAGGTACATATCCCTCATACAGAGCAATGTTTAACAGTTATTTAACCTTTGTCCAATGTATGAAACCCACTTATTGTACAGTGCTACGGAATATGTTGGCGCTTTATAAATAAATGTTAATCATAATAATTATTATTATGGCGATCATCTGGACATCACATGGAAAAAATAAAGTTTTTCTTGACAACAAATTTGTATATGCTTGGCAAGGCAATCATATTACAGGTGCACCTTGAAGGAAATCCACCAGCGTATAAAAGGAATAACTTCATAATTGATTTATTTCACTTCTACTACTAGATCTGCTAAAAAATTGACATCCCTATAAAATGAGAATAAAAAACAGATAAAATGCACCATTTCAAAAAGGTCTGATGAAACAAATAAAAAAAAGAGTTACTGCATATGTGGCTTGTCTAAAAAATGAACTAGCCAATAAAACCATACACTAGATCTCTGTAGGGCCAACAACCACTTGAGAATCCTTCATTAAAAATTGTGCCTGCCCTCTGTACCCACATCTCCCTGTTCTTTTTTAATTTTTTTAAATGTTGTCCCATGTATTTTTTCTAGCACATAATGCCTACCCAGCATAAAAAAAATTAAGCATTAAATTCTAACTACAGAGAGCTATGAGGCACACATAAAAGATTTTTAGGAAAATGAATATCAGTTTCTAGCACAATGACCCACGCAAGTGACAAAACATCCCACGTGTCATCGCCCTGAGGTGAATGATTATTTTCCATTTAATTTTTCCCTCTGCCTTCTGTAAATCTGTTACTGCCATAGCTTGCCTACACTGCCATTGTGTCAGGCTAGAAAGACCTTGTCACTTTGTATGTCTCTACTTCTGTATTATAATCCACTTCGACAAGCTAGTATTAGCCATGATCTATTGACAGTGTGGTCAACCCATGAATTTTTTCTCTCAGCCTGTAGAAACAGAGACAATAATGATATAAGTGCAGAGGTATCCAAACCATTGATAAATTAATTCTGGAACATTTTGGTAGCCAAAAGGCCAATCTTTTCAATCTAAACGTCAGACCTTTCATGTAAACGAAAAGTACAAAAAGTACCCATAATTAAGAAATGCAACTATGTTTATTCTTGTACTAAAGTGGTGTTAATAAAAGGACTTTTAATATAATATACTGTATTATCATTCAGATACACCTATATTTCCTAGCCTCCTTCTCTGTGGCAATCTAGACTAGGGATTATACTTGCTTATTTCTTATTTTTGTAGGTGGGAGAAACATGGGTTAAGAAGAGGCAATTAATTCTCTTTACATTATTCATGGCTTCTAGTGATCCTTATATTATTTGGCAAATTTGGTCAAGATATGTTTAATATTGTTTCCAGCATGCTATTTTTAACACAATTGATATATTATTTAAAATTTTTCTTTAGGCCATTATCTTTACATTAGATAAAGCAAATAATAAAATTCATTTATTACGCCTCTGTTTACATTCTTTATTATTTTGATTCATCTTCCTGATGGTTTTAATATCTCAGTATAAAATCTTCATAGCTCCTCAAGTGTTTTAATCAAAGTATTATATTAACTCAATAATCAAATGCAATATATGACAAGCCTTTAAAAAGCATATGTTTGCTTTATTACACCAGAGCAGAAGGATGTCATAAAGTAGATAGCTTTTGTTAAGTCAGTCAAGACTAAAACTATGCTGTTAAAAGCATGAAACTATTAAGCTAAAAACAATTCAAGTTTATTTTGTTTGTGCTTGTAAACATTATACACTAAATTTGCGGGTTATGCATCTTTTCCGTGGTTTTAAATTATAGCCATCAGATACCTTAAGCTGATAAAATGGCTGATATAGTAAAGATGTCACTGTAAAAGCATGTGCTCTATAAAAGAACTTGATGGACTCTGGTCTTCTGGTCTTTTTTCAACACTATGTAACTCTATGGGGCTGATTCATCAAAGTACAAGTTCGAATCCCAAAATGGGTAAAATTCGGATTGGATACGATAATCTCTGATGATCGCAAATATCACGAAAATGCTTACGAAAAAATCATATTAGTCACGATAATATCGTATAGGCGATACAAGATTTTCGTATCTGAACGATCGTAAACGGCGGGAAAACCTTTCTGACTTTGATCCTTCTGTGCATGATTTTGGAAGCCTCCCATAGGACTCAATGGCACTCTGCAGCTCCAACCTGGCCCAAGGAAAGTCTCCAATAGGGCTCAATGGCACTCTGCAGCTCCAACCTGGCCCAAGGAAAGTCTCCCATAGGGCTCAATGGCACTCTGCAGCTCCAACCTGGCCCAAGGAAAGTCTCCCATAGGGCTCAATGGCACTCTGCAGCTCCAACCTGGCCCAAGGAAAGTCTCCCATAGGGCTCAATGGCACTCTGCAGCTCCAACCTGGCCCAAGGAAAGTCTCCCATAGGGCTCAATGGCACTCTGCAGCTCCAACCTGGCCCAAGGAAAGGCTCCCATGGGACTCAATGGCACTCTGCAGCTCCAACCTGGCCCAAGGAAAGTCACGATTCCGAAGCTTGAATGACTCCAAAACTTTCATACTCGGCGCAACAATACGATTTTGTCACACAAATTTTGTCGCAAAGTACAAAAAAGTTGCACAAAGGTACGAAAAAGTCGCAGAAAATACGCGCAGTACGAAAAAGTCGGATTCGGACCAATCGTACTTTAATAAATCTGCCCCTAAATGTATTATGGTAGCAAAATACATTTACCAAGTGTAGCGAAATAATGAATGTATTGCATACCAATGAGTCTAGTCTTACTGAATGTCACACAATTAGCACCTACAACCATATAAAAAAAATTTTGAATGGTCATATAAAAAAGTGACACAAAGGGGCCCATTCATTAAAGTACGAATTTTCGCTCATTAAAAGTACGATTGGAAAAATTGCATGAAAATTCGTGGTCGTACGAAAATATTGTGGTTGCGATCCGAAAGTTAAGAAATTTCAGTATCCGAATGATCATAAACGGCATGAAACCTGGCTTTGAAACTTCAATGCATGATTTTGGAAGCCTTCCATAGGACTCAATGGCACTCTGCAGCTCCAACCAAAGCTTGAATGAATTCCAAAATGTTTGTAGTTGTTGCGAAAAATACAACTTTTTCGTGAAATTTACGCAAAATGTGAAAATGTTGCTTTATTTTAAAACACAAATTTTAACAATGCTTTCAACTCTAAAAATTCGGGATTTTGGGATATAAACATACGACATTCAAAACCAAAAAAAAATAATTTTAGTAAATGTGCCCCAATGAGTTCAGCGTTTGTTGGCAGGAAACGGTGAAAAATCTGTGAAACACGTTTGTCACAAGACTTTTTTGTCGGCAGCATCTTTTCTTTATGTGACTGCGCCCACTTTGACACGACCACACCCAAGTTGACGCAACCACGCCTACTTTGACGCGACCAATTTGATGCCACCGCAACTTATATTGATTCGCGTAGCGAATTTTCACAGAAGTTTCGCAAAACATTTTGCCAATGGCAAAATGCAGAAATTCGCTGTGAATCCATGCCTGGCGAAAAAAAATTTGCTCATCTCTAGGCACAACTAGAAGATTTTTAAGCATAGGGAAGGATTGTCAGCCTGCGCTTATCTGTGTGCCCTAGCATTAGGTAGGGAAATTGGCAGAAAATGCTATTAGCTTTATTTCCTTGGAAAATAAACCAAAAATGTGTTGGTTATCTTATCAGGTATATAATATCAGACCTTAGACCTTAGTGTTGCTGCCATAAGACTAGTTGAGAAACTTGCCTCAGGTGGCAGCGCCCATCAGGTTACCAGGGGCAACAAATGCTGCTCCTGGTAACAACTTATTTTTTTATTGGAATTTTGGCTCCTCTAGTGCGGAAAGCACTATTGCATCCTCCCCTCAACCCTCTCTGATGCAAAAAAAACTATTTTTATTCTTTAAGCTTTGTTTGCTAAAAAAATGTTTGTTATAAATGAATGTAAAGCACTGTGTAAGTTGCTGGTGCTAGATAGTGATGATAGTGATTAAACAACCCTTTCTATCACTAACCATGCTTATTAGTCCTTAGATATCACTGTGCTTTACTAGTAGTCAAACTACTGAAAAGCTGTCAATAGAGGGCCATATCCCAATTCAACCTCACTGTCTCACTGTCTGGTCATGGACAACACCAAGAGGGGGCAATATTGAAAGACCATCAATACATCTCTGTAACCAATAGCTAAGGCCAAGTATGGCCAAGTAACACATCTAGCCATTTGGCACACAGTTGAACAAAAGACAGGTTAGAACATGGTCACTGCACTCAACTTGGTAAGATAAGAATTTGTAGAAACATGTTTAAATGCACAGTATCATAGGTAGTAATCTCAAAGGCTATGGGAAAGGCGAAATAAATGAAAAATCGTAGGTTTGCTCATCCATATAATTATTTTCCAGTCAACCTGCAGAAGGATATTGTTGATGGAATTGGTAGTTTAAAGTATTTTGGTGTAGAAGTTCCCTAGTGATAAGGGAAACTTATTGTCGACCCCCACTGGCCCTAACCCATCAAGTACTATCCGGCTACATCTAACAATGTTTTAAAAACCCCACTCAAACTGCCCTCATTGGTGACATCACAGATGGGCGGGGAAATTCTAATACCTTGGACAGTGCAAATATTACATTAATACTGGGGCTGGGGAAGGCCATCACCCACCTGTAACCTACAACAGCAGTATAAAAAAAAAGCATAAGGAAATTGAACTGTGGCCAAATAAAACCATAAGAGTCTGAAAAAAGGGATATTTAGAGGACTACTATCATAATCTACCAAGGAAGATTTAAAGATTTGTTATCGTAAACCAATTATATTGCCATAAAATTAACAGAACACAGCTCAATGTACAGGGTATGAAAATATTTGACCTGCTTTGGAAGTGTTGTAAAAAGGTGAAAATATATTTTATTTCAAAGTGTAAGTAGTTATGTGTGAAAGTGTACAGTAGTAATGATCCAGGCTTTTATAGCAGTCACAAGAGCTCCCCATCTTGAAAGGTGTCTGCAACACTCACATGCTCAGTGTGCTCTGAGCAGCTGTTGCGAAGCTAAGCTTAGGGGTTGTTGCAAATAATCAAGCAGAAAATTAGGTTGGCCTATCATATAAGCTGGTTATGAATCAGCCTTTTATCATTCCATTTATATTCTATATACTTTGTATATACAGTATATTTAGAGGCACAGATCTTCCTTGCTAAATGGCTGTGGTTGCCTTGGGCTGGTACAGAATCCCAAAACATAATGTACAACATTTCTAGCACAGGTTGATGTTGAAATTTGTTGACTTTGACTCTATTGAGTAACTTGTACTTTTACCCACAATTTTCTCCATTAGTAAAGCAAGCAAAAGGAGAGGTTTTCTTACAGCACATTAGGTATGCCCTGAATCAGGGTCGGACTGGGCCGCCGGGACACCGGGAAAAATCCCGGTGGGCCCCGGCCCTAGTGGGCCCCAGCGGCCCAGTCCGACCTTTGCCGGCGCTCCCCGCTACTGACTGTTCCTCCCCGACGCGTTCAATTTATATGCGCTCGGGGAGGACGTCAGGCGGGGGCCCTTCGGGGGGGTTAGGGGGGCCCTTGGGGGGGTTAGGGGACGCGGCTGGGGCACCTGCAGGGCCCCTGGGGCGGGAGCCCCGGTGGGCCCTGCACCCCCCAGTCCGACCCTGCCCTGAATTGTAAGAGACCATAGTAAGCTGTTCCAGTATTTGAAGCAGGTGGTAAATAAATGGAGCACTTATTCTGTTTCCAGCAGCTGCTCCTGTTACAGCATAAGTGCATCACTATTTTCTACGTCTGTGCCATATGTAGCCCACTTATTAAACGGTTGTGGCACTACCTGCTGATATGTCACTATACTTGGCGCTTCCAGGAGTCCTGAGCCCCGCTTACTATGGGGAACAGATGTATCTTTATACTTTGGCGTGCCTCCACCCAGGACAGGGATAGAATGAACTATAACTCCCCTCCTGAGAACTTAATATATTGCTCCTCGGTGGGGACTCCCAGCACTCCTAGTACCTTGCCCCCTCACTGGGGTATATCCTTACCAGGTAGTGTAGATCCTCCAGGAGTAATGCACACACACTCTGAAGTATGCTGAACCAAGTGTTGTGTTTATTTGAAGAGTGGCAGACAGCTTTTGCATACAGGAGACACAGGATATATCAGGAAACCTTCTATTCCCTTAGGAGTCCCTCTCTCCTGGGATACCGGTAACACTCTAGCCAAATGACCCTCCCTTTAGGGTTCCCTCCGGTACTCACACCGGAATACCCTCTCTAGGGCTATCCCCGGTACTCACGCCGAGTGGACACCCCCTGGAGACCTCACTCCGGAAATGTCACCCGGCTATCCCCCGGATTAGGCAAACTCCTATTCCTATCTCTTTAGTCCCTGACTCCAGCTATTAGTGCTGGGAGATCTTAATCTCTGTATCTCCTGGTGGGGCCAAGCTGCCCAGCTAAATACCCTGTCTGCCACTCCTAGAGCGGCCTATGATAGATATCTTTCTCTCTAAACCCAGCCTGTCACTATCCTCTCTCCAGAGGGGTCCCAGGCAGGAAGACCTGGCTGCACATGGCTGCACAGCCTTTTATACTAACTGTACCACCCTGTGGCCATAACCCCGAACTGCAGGGAAGCTAATTCCCTATTAACTATTTAGGTGCCAACCCCCCCATGGTGTTGCACTATTACAGTATCACCCACCCTTTGGGTCTATCCTGGGGGTAACCAACCTAGGGGCCCAATTTTGGAGATCCCTACACATATAATGACCAATGTAGCTAAAAAATGCAAAAGAACAGTAGGTAAACTGGTGGCTGGGGCAGATGGGCTCCAGGAGTTACCAAATTCATCTCAAGAATGAGACAGTGGAAAATAAAATCCCCAAACAACAGCCATGTGGATGTCATGTTTGTGCTGTATAGACTGCTACTTTGTAACAAGTTATGCAAGGCTATAGAGTCTACAGTGACTGCTACTATAGGGATTAATGCATACTTTCCCTTTAAAGCCAACAGGGTAAAATGTAAATGGTGTATAAAGATGCTTTTCATTCAAGTGTAATAAAGAGCTGGCATAAATAAATGGTAATGACTACCTTTTAGCTTTTCTTTCGTATATCTTTTCAGAAAGATATAGGTGGCCAAAGAACACAGAATAATATATTAATTACTTGGTCAGCCATTTTAACAAAGATTGTCACTGATTTATCAGAGATGTTAATGGTACAATTTATAAAAATTCATCACACTTAAATGTGGAGATATTTATTTAAAAAATCAATGTCTGCAAGAAATGCATGAATCCTTCTAGAACGAGGATGTGTAAGGTTATTCGTGTCAAGAAAGAAAATGTGAGAAAAGGCAGAGGAGCTGTGAAGTTCATGTTTCCAGCTATGAATAGATGTGCTACATAGCAGTGGTATTACACAATGTCCAGAGTGCGCAGGCAGCCTTTCTCAGAATAATTGCATATTTTATGGATGTAATAGGATTTGACAATGTATTATGAAATATATCTAAGAAATACAGCAGCGTATATCTTTTTAAAAATCTGCAGATATCTATAAGAGTGGTGTTACCCAAGCTGCATGTCTAGTATGACTGTAAATGTAACTGACATGCACTAAGTGTCATATTGATAAAGGCGTATAAAAAAAGTGGTGTTGGAATATACCAAACATCATTACTTTTCATTCGTAGTAAAAAATCATTCAGTGTAATTAATTTTTTATATATGTGCAGCCAAGAGTACAGATCTATTGCAAAAAGAGGAGTTATCTGGCAAAAAGCTGTCTTAAAACCATTACATTGTGTGCTTTTGTTTTTAGACTACTTTGATGTTAGTTTCAGATTCTGAGTGGAGTTTCCCATGCTTACAGATAATGAGGAGTTTATTATACAGGAGGTTTAACTGTTACTGTTAACTGACTTTTCTTTCTATCACATTTGCGATGTGTCAGCAAACAATCAGAATTTTCAGAAGATTTTATTGCTCACTTAGTTGAACAGATTATCTCTGCTTCTACAAGCATTGGTACAACATAGCCCATCAAATAAAAAAATCATGGGTAAATGGGTACAAGCATTAACTCTGCAGCTATGGGGCCGTTTATGAATGCTCAGATTTTTTTTTCTGATTAAGATTTTTTAGCACTTTAAGTTACAAAAACTAATGAACATTTTTCCAGATTTACTTTGAGTCAAAACGGCTAAAAATCTGAATCTGACAATTTGCCAGCTAAAACTTGCTGAGATCATGTAGGTAGAAGTTAATGGCAGATGTCCCTTTCCCTCAGATTTTTTTATACTGGTTTATGAGTTTTGTGTCTTTTGTTCAACTTTTTCCAACACAGACTTTTTCAGTTTAGACTTTTAAGTAAATGTCAGACATTAGTGGAAGTGAGTTTATTCAAATTTTTAAAAAGAAAAGTAAAATGTTGGAGTTTTAGTAAATCTGCCCCCTAGTCTAACACGCAACTGTGGATTATAATACATATGTATAAATATGTAGGTGATCAGAGAACTCTTTCCCCTGTTTTTCTGTTTGTGACACCATCCAGCCTGGCTACAGACAGGGGAGAAACCCAACTGGCTGGATGCCCCAGTGCACTGTTGGGAGAGAGAAGGCGTGCCTAGGTTTGGAGCAAAAAATCAGGGGCGGGCCCAGCAGTTTATAAAGGCACCCCATGTTGTTTTGCCAGCTTTTGGAAGAGAGATCCAGAGTGAGTAGCCAGTGCCAATTGTTGTGAGTTTAGACTGCAAAGAGAGAAGTCTGCTGGGCTGCTGGTGATTACAAAGTCCTCTGTGTGTGTCCCCTAGTGAGGACAGGTATTGCACGTGGGAGCAGCCACGTTTCCAAAGGGGAAGGTACACTGGTGCAGGTAGCGCTACCTGGGGGGATTTAAGAGCACTTGGGGAAGGGACTGAATTGAATAAAAAGGTTCTAGTCTATCCGGATCAAAGTTGGGACTGGGCACCTAAAGAGACTTTGCCAGGAGTGGATAGACTGTAAGTGGTATATTTATTATGCTGTGTAACAGGTGGAGTGAAGCATTACCGGTGATGTTGCCCAGGGTAACCAATCAGCAATTAGATTTCAACAGTTAGAGAACCAAAGCAAAGCATATTAGCTGCTATGAGCAACATCACCGGTAATTTTTGTTTGCAGAGGCAACAAAATAGATGCGCACGACCAAGAATTCACATGACCAAAAATTTTTTTCACCTATTTTGATGCAACCATGTCTATTTTGACCCACAATTAATTTTTTTGCGGCAAGTTTACGCACAATGGCGAAATGTAGACATACTCTGCAAATCCATGTCTTGCGTAAAAATTCGCTCATCACTACACAATATGGCTTTAAATATACTGTATTGATTTGGGTGAGTGCAGATGATTTCTTTATCTAGATTAGGGCTTTCCAACTTGAGGCCCACAGGCCAGATGTGGTCCTCCAGAGGATTTTATGACCCCCATTCTGCTCAAAGGCTCCATAGACTTAACTATTTGACATTGTCAATTTGAGTTTAAGCCCTAGAACATACTATACAAGAAATAATCAGCCCACTACATGTAATACATTGGACAGCAGCATTAATTTAGATATATAAATATATAATAATTTGCACACCTGTACATTAAAAAAATACGTCTTGAAAAAATCACGTTTGATTCCCAAGATCTAGTTGCTGGCTAGATATTCTGGAAATATATATCAATAGTTGCACATTACATTTATGTGTCATTTTATCTGTTTTATCCACATGAGGCACCAGTGATGCTAGATGAAACTACCTAAGAAATGCACTGCTAATGGCAGATAATGACCGTTGGGCAGAGAAAGTTACACTCATAGTGCCTACCATATTGCATATTATTAACACACACTCTCACAATACAGTGTATCAGTGTCCCATAGCCAATTCAGAAAGTTCAAGTGTGTGGTGCAAAGCACTGGTAACAGCAGGCAGACGAGGAGACACTCTCAGTTCAGGCAGCAGAATCCTTTTGAAGAGCTGTCAGCGAAAGCTTTAACCCTTTTACTGCCAGCCATTTTGGTCAAAGCGGAACTTGTATTGCCAGACAGTTTTTGAACATTTTGCACTGTTTCACTTTAGGGGCCTTTCCTCGGGGGGACTTTTAGTTTACCAAGGAAAACAATATATCGTTTTTTTCAGAACAACCTAAGCTTTCAAAATATGGTAGAATTTTTGTGTAATTCCAATTCTGTAACAAGATATAGGCTTCTAAATGTCTAAAAATGCAAAAAAAATCTAATTTTCCATAATATAATCACACATACTAGAAACAAAAATTATTTTATGCACGAATATACAACTGATTTGGAAAGTCCCATGTCTCCTGAACGTGCCAATACCAAATATATATAGTTTTATGGAGATTTCTCACTTGTATAGGTCAAAAACTCCCAGCAGTACACTACCAAATTCCCAAAGCACTGCTCCAAAAAAACTGCATACTTTGGATTTCAAGGCCAAAATTCCACTAACAGAAGGTTTATCCCAGAAAATTGTACATTTTTGGAAAGAACAGATTCTGGGGAATACAGAATAGGCACAACTGTCTGTCTACTCCAAACTATCAAGTCGCAATGCTTTCCTAAAGTTATTGGTTTTTATCAAAATTTGTGATTTTTTTTAAAAATCGCTTCAAAGCTTCCAGTCTATAGTATCTTATCTCCTACAGGTCATAAAGTAACCAAATAAAACACCCTAAATATGAATGCCTGGGGTCCACTGAACAGTTTGATGCCCAATATGTATAGGTTTACCTAAGTATGTGGCATGTAGGGGCCCCAATGTGAACATACCCCATATGAACTGTCATTTCTGTCATTTCAGCTTCTGCAAAATCAACACATTTACATCATTATATGTGGGATAAAGCTAGTAAAAAGTATGCTCACCCCAGAAAGTCATATATTTTTGGAAAGTACACATTCCCCCGAATCTAAAATGGGTACCCATGTCTTTTTACTCCAAAGTACCAAGCCGCACAGCTTTTCTAAAGTTAGCAATTTTGATGACATTTCCAAAAATCCCCTCAAAGCTTCCACTTTGCAGCATCTTATCTCCCACATAGTGTTAGGTACCAAGATAAAACACCCTAAATTTGAACGCCAGGGGTCCACTGAACAGTTTGATGCCCAATATGTATAGGTTTACCTAAGTATGTGGCATGTAGGGGCCCCAATGGGAACATACCCCCATATGATCTATCATTTCAGCTCCTGCAAAATCAACACATTTACATCCTTTATGTGGGATAATGCTACAAAAAAAGTACATTCACCCCAGAAAGCCATATATTTTTGGAAAATACACATCCCCCCGAATCTATAATGGGTAAATATTTCTTATTGCTACAAAGTACCAAGCTGTAAAACTTTCCTAAGTTTGCAGATTTATATGACATTTCGAAAATCGCATAAAAATGTTGCAATTTGCCGCATTTATCTCTCACAATTTCTTGATAAAGATCAGATAAAGACAAATCACCCCAAAAAGGAACACCAGAGGTCTACTGAACAGTTTGATGCCCAATATGCATAGATATACCAAAGTCTGCGGTATGTACTGAACCCAAAATGAAAATAGCGCATAAGGATTTCTCGCCTGCCAGCTCAGCTTTTGCACACAGAGCCCCCTGTCAGTGTATTATGTGCCAAAACTTCCCCTAACCATACAGTGACCCCCACAAAACCATATATTTTTGGAAAGTACACATTCTGACAAATCCAACAAGGGTAAAGAGTCCTTTCTACACCAAAGTACCAATCTGCAGAGCTTTCCTAAAGTTATTGGTTTTTATGACATTTCAGAAAATCGCCTAAAAATGTTGCAATTTGTCGCATTTATCTCACACAATTTCTTGCGTACAAAGGCAAGTCACCCCAAATAGGAACACCAGAGGCCTACTGAACAGTTTGATGCCCAATATGCATAGATATACCAAAGTCTGCGGTATGTACTGAACCCTAAATGAAAATAGCGCATAAGGATTTCTCGCCTGCCAGCTCAGCTTTTGCACACAGAGCCCCCTGTCAGTGTATTATGTGCCAAAACTTCCCCTAACTATACAGATCCCCCACAAAACCATATATTTTTGGAAAGTACACATTCTGACAAATCCAACAAGGGTAAAGAGTCCTTTCTACACCAAAGTACCAATCTGCAGAGCTTTCCTAAAGTTATTGGTTTTTATGACATTTCAGAAAATCGCCTAAAAATGTTGCAATTTGTCGCATTTATCTCACACAATTTCTTGCGTACAAAGGCAAGTCACCCCAAATAGGAACACCAGAGGCCTACTGAACAGTTTGATGCCCAATATGCATAGATATACCAAAGTCTGCAGTATGTACTGAACCCTAAATGAAAATAGCGCATAAGGATTTCTCGCCTGCCAGCTCAGCTTTTGCACACAGAGCCCCCTGTCAGTGTATTATGTGCCAAAACTTCCCCTAACTATACAGAGACCCCCACAAAACCATATATTTTTGGAAAGTACACATTCTGACAAATCCAACAAGGGTAAAGAGTCCTTTCTACACCAAAGTACCAAGCCGCAAAGCTTTCCTAAAGTTATCGGTTTTTATGACATTTCAGAAAATCGCCTAAAAATGTTGCAATTTGCCGCATTTATCTCACACAATTTCTTGCGTACAAAGGCAAGTCACCCCAAATAGGAACACCAGAGGCCTACTGAACAGTTTGATGCCCAATATGCATAGATATACCAAAGTCTGCAGTATGTACTGACCCCTAAATGAAAATAGCGCATAAGGATTTCTCGCCTGCCAGCTCAGCTTTTGCACACAGAGCCCCCTGTCAGTGTATTATGTGCCAAAACTTCCCCTAACTATACAGTGACCCCCACAAAACCATATATTTTTGGAAAGTACACATTCTGATGAATTAAAAATAGGTAAAGTTATTTTTGTACACCAAAGTTACACCTGGCAAAGCTACGCTAAAAACAGATCAGGAACACTTATATAGGGATAAAATGTGATAAAACCACAAAAATTGTGCAAATCAGTGAAACAACAAAATAAGTTACATGACAGTGTAATTAGTGGCCAGAATATCTGATCCAATAGTTACGCTGTCAAAATAAACAGTTTTTAGGTAAAAGAAAATAAAAACAAAGTGGTAAAATGAAAAAAAAAAAAAAAAAGCAAAACAAAAAAAAACCAAAGTGTTTGTGTA
This sequence comes from Xenopus tropicalis, assembly GCF_000004195.4. Classification (NCBI taxonomy): domain Eukaryota; kingdom Metazoa; phylum Chordata; class Amphibia; order Anura; family Pipidae; genus Xenopus; species Xenopus tropicalis. The sequence continues at coordinate 92,310,950 of NC_030684.2, forward strand.
TACATGTGTGTACATGTGTAAAAGTTGTGTGATAGTGTGTAAGTGTGTATATGAGTGTAAATAAGTGTATAAAAGTGTGAAAAATGAAAAAAAAAAAAAAATGCTAAAATGTGTGCTGTAAGTGTGTGTAAATGTATGTAAGTGTGTATAAATGTATGTAAATGTGTGTATAAAAGTGTGTAAAAGTGTGTAAATGCAAGAAAAAAAAAAACTCCTTACCTGTTCCTGAAGACCGATCGCCTCCTTCCTCAGTTGGGCCGGTGCTGGGGGAGAGGGAGGAAGCAGGCTCGCAGGACCCTGATGACAGCCCCCCTGGCACATTGCCCAGGGGGGCTGTCATTGTTAGAAGCTCTCTGCAGCGGCGGCACATGCCGCCGCTGCAGAGAGCAGCGCTTAAACGCCAACGACGTATGAGACACGTCGTTGGCGTTTAAGCCCTTTTACTGCCAGCACGTATGCCATACGTGCTTGGCAGTAAAAGAGTTAATCTTGATACCTGCCTATTGTTCAATTGACAGGCTGACCAGACAAGGATCTGTTTACATTGCACCAGCTCGTAAGAGGGAGGGGGGGTGATATCATGCCAACTTGCAACACAGCAGTAGTGTGACCAAAGTGGGACACTGAAACACTGTATTGTAAGAGTGTGTGTTAATAATATGCAATATGGTAGGCACTATCAGTGTAACTTTCTCTGCCCAACAGTCATTATCTGCCATTAGCAGTGCATTTCTTAGGTAGTTTCATCTAGCATCACTGGTGCCTCATGTGGATAAAATGATACATAAGTGTAATGTGCAACTATTGATATATATTTCCAGAATATCTAGCCTCCAGCTAGATCTTGGGAATCAAACGTGATATTTTTTTAATGTACAAGTGTGTAAATTATTATATATTTATATATCTAAATTAATACTGCTGTCCATGAAGAATATGGCTAGCCCCGTGGGAAATTTCAAAATGAAATATAAACAAAATGTGTTTGCTCTTTTAAAAAATGGATTTCAATGCAGGATTCTGCCGGAGAACCTCTATTAAAGGATGCATTTTGTAAAAAAACTGTTTTCTGGGTGAGAATATTACTTTAAAATATGTTTAAATATTTTTATTCTGCTTTAATTTCTTCTCCATCCTACACAGAACATTGAGATTGACAATAACATCCATGAAAATTAGCATAAAGTGAGATAACCTATATTAAATCTACTTAACCACCTTCAAGCTTCCCACACTGAACAGTAAACTGTTTATATCATACACCAGAAACACCAGTTCTATGAAGCAGGCAGAAGAGAAATGAATCCCATGCAGTTTAATTATTTTGTCACACATCTACATAACCATTATGTATCTGCGGTGCAATTGGACAATTGGAAGTTCTATGATGTAAAGAGAAGTAAACCAGACGTGTTTCAGATTCACAAGAAGAAAGCAAGGGTAAATGTGATGTTATTTATGTCATCAAAATAAATATCTGTGCTTGAGCCTGTGAGCCTTTTGTGAGGGTTTTCCTCTCTCCAGGTCTATTATTATTTGCCCAATCTGGATTAACTAATGTATTATTATTAACTAACGTGAATTTAGTACTAATAAGCAGTTGACACTTTGGGGCAGAATTACAGAATTGGTATAATGTTAAATCCTGCATGTTTCCACCCTCAGATATGTGTACTGGGAACAGCTTTCTGAAAAGAATACCAGTTGTCTACAGCCAACTCACGTCTTATCATGAGAAATCATGTGAGATAACTAGTTCTGTATCTTCAATCAGCACACTAAATATTTTTCTAAAGCCACTTAAACCATTGTTTCCACTTTGTCACAGGTCCTCAATATGGCAAACATGTATGATATGTAGAAAAAAAGAAAGAAAAATTGGCAGTACATGGTTTGCCTTTAGAAATAATATTTTTAAAAAATAAGGTGTTAGTACTTTGACGTGACGGCAAGTGAGTGACATTTTTTGGCCAAAGTGTGGTACTACCACTTCATTTTCTGTAAATATTTGTAAAGGAAAACTGAGCACTGACAATCTTTATTCTTTTTTTGTCAACAAATAATGGATGTGTGTTAGACCGAGCGCTGGAAAAAGGGTGTTTCTAGCAACTGTTCAATGCCACAGCATGGGTTAGAGTGAGCTCTGGTGATTTTTCTGTGTTTTATATATATGTGCCCCCTTAAGCCAGTTTTACCTAGTCTTTTACAACCTCCTAACACCAGTGTTCGGCCAGTGATCGCCAATACGATATTATCGTGAATAATATGATTTTTTCAAAAGCATTTTCGTGATATTTGCGATCTTCAGAAATTTTCGTTTCCAATCCGAATTTTTCCCATTCAGGATTCAAACTCATGTTTTGATAAATCTGCCCCTTGGAATTCGAAACTAAAAGCAATTTCATGATTTACTATGTTTCAGATTTAATCTAACAGTTGGTCCTACGAATGAGCATAAAGGTATGCTTCCAAAACTGGAAGATTATTTCTTCATGCTGGAACAGGGTTACAGTGATGTATTAATGGCTTTTTTCTCCTTTTTCCTCTCTGTATATTTGAGCACCTTACAGTTTTGCCTGCTCCTAGGGAAAGTGCTTGACCCCATGCTTCAATGCTGGCAGCTGCAGGGTGCTGGAGAGAAATGGGATGAAAGGGGGCACATGAAAAAGAGAAAGGGCACACTAAACTGATTGGTTTCCCATTAACACCGCTGACCTTCAAGAGAATCGCTAACTGACAGGATTTTTTTTCTGCAGCACCGGCGATCCAACAAGATCAACTGCAACTTGGGCTGAATTATATAGATTGTGGGTTCCTATATGCAGAGTATGTGTTTTAAGTAAACTATCTTGGCATTTCCCTCAGGTTGCAGGGGTGACCTGTTCTAAGCTTAACACTATGTAAGAAAAGTAAAGAATGGAAGGGTAACATAATAGTGCTGTTATGCTGTTATTAGTCTGATTTAATGTTATAAAATCATTCATTGCTGCTATTATGTTAATTAAAACATCATTAGGTTAAATAGTGGTAATTTAAAACAAAAAATAATGATTGTAAAAAACTATTAACATTTTTTCATTGGATAAAAATAATCAATGCTTCCCATACTGTCATGTGGAACAATAAAGTAAATAAACAATGGTTATTTCTATAAAGATATGTTTGATAGGGTAACAGATTTAATTTAAATGAACATCTCTGCTTTATCCATAGCAGCTAAATTTATTATATAATCATTTATATTACTGAAGCTGGGAATTATAAGTGGGCACTTGTGTAATGCAGTTTCTACTTAATTTATGATCAGGTATTTATACAAAGAACGCCAAAAATGCATGTATTTTCCTTAACCTGATAACAGCAGAACATAAGTGAGAATGTTTTATTACTTGTATACAATATCTCTGCTAGCATACTGTAATTAATACATGATTGGTTAGAGCAATACAAAAGTAGAATTTATACCTTTATCACTTTAGAGACTTGCAGGTTTTAAGCCAAGTAACCTAAAGAACAATTTGGTTCCTTCTGAATGCAAAGTGCACTGTTAATGGTCACATTGTAAAGCTTTATTCCTGTATGACTACCAGCCAAGTATATTCCTCGTAAAAGTCCCAGAATATAATTCTGACTCAAATTTATACAGGGGTTGAAATGTTATGCACCACACAGTAAAAGAAAGGGGAGATATTGTGTTATTTTATTTTTAACAATTTGCTCGTTTGCTAGCTTTTAGTGACGAGTGAATTTTTTTGGCAGGCATGGATTCTCAGCAAAATTCCACATTTCGACATTGGCAAATTGTTTCAGTGAAATTTCACCGCAAAAATTCGCTGTTGCGGCAAAATAGGCATAAAAAAAGGGTGCTGAAAAAAGGCGCAGTCGTGTCATAATGTGCTTGATCACGTCAAAAAAGGGTGCGGTCAAGTAAAAAAAGGCGCAGTTGTGTCATAATGTGCTTGATCACGTCAAAAGAGGGTGCGGTCAAGTAAAAAAAGGCATGGTTGCTTCAAAAAAGTGGCATGATATTTTGCCAAAGCGGAACCTGACAGGTTTGCTCATCACTACTGACTAGCTACTATTAATTTCCGGACTCGATTAATTTCACAAATTCGTAATAAGGATGCCTCCCTAAATTTCTAAATCTAATTTTAGACCGGCTGATAGATTCTTACCATTGGCACTACCATGAGGCAGAGTGCAATGAGTACAACATGTTATACTGTACATACTGTTGCGTTAATAAAGAATTGAGCATCATCAGTAGAGACATACTATATATGCTAATAAAATTAGACTATATAGAATTAAACAAGCTAAAAGGTAAAACATAAAAAAGCTATTAATTAAAATGTGAAACACAGTGCACTATACAGTGGAAGGATAAATAAACAAATTAACTATGATATGGCTCAGGTCTCACTGTTGTACATGCTATGAGAACAGACATGTACAGGGAAAACCAGGACCCAGAGATATTTAAGGGAGCCTGCCCCAAGAAATATTTTAGGTAACAAAATTAACTTGAATGCAAGGAACCCAGCCCAACAACACGTTGTTGCATTCTTCCAGCAATTAGCTATATTGCATAAAATGTTTAGTTTTAATATGTGACCCTATACAAGACAATTTGCAGTTGGTCTATATTTTAACCCTTAGTGGGTTTTTCTTTTTTTAACAATGTATATACATTGCACTGTTGGGCTTTATACTGTTGCTAGGGGATTAGTTATAATAGCAACCAGGGAGCAGTTTTAGAAAACAAATGGACAATGTAAAACAGAAGGTCTTAAAAGAGATAACCAATAAAAAAAAGAATACCTGAAAAAGTAAAGCTGCTGGCTAAGGGGAGATTTATCAACATTCTAAATCAAATTTTCAAATTCCAGTTTGAAAAAAAAATCTGTTTCTGTACTCCTCCCTCTGTGAAATAACTTCTGTCTAGCGAACTACTATAGTGCATGGTTTTGTTCACTATGAGTCTACTGTAGCATGATAGCTTGAGAAAGGGCAGGAGTAACACTGAAATGTTGCCTGTTCATCTGACCTGAAAATAAAATCACTTTTTCACTTTTCGCAACAAGGATGTGCTGCAGTTTTATTTTTCTGTGATGTTCGTCTAAACCAGGGCTGTCCAACTGACCCCCCTCTGTGGGCCCCCCCCTGTCTGGCTGCTTTGATGGTTTACCTTTGTGTAAGCTTTAAATGGTATCAGTACTGAGATTAACTGGCCCCCTGCATGGCTCACACCTCAGATTCAGGCTGTAATCTCCCTGTATTGTTTAACCATGTAATCCCCTGTACTGTTCACACCTTTTAATGCCTTCATTGTTTTCCCCCTGCATTGTTCACACCTCAGGCTCAGGCTCAGGCTCTAATCACCCACATTGTTCACCTGTTCACACCTCAGACATTCCCTCTGACACATCCATCATTGTGTCTCTGTATGCTGCCTGTGTGTGCCATAGGGCAGGCATAGTGTGGCACACATAGGCAGGGGAGGGCAGGCAGAGTATGGCACACACAGGTAGGGTAGGGCAAGCAGTACTCTGCCTGCTCTATGTCTCCCCTATGCTGCCTGTGTGTGCCATACTCTGCCTTCCCTATGCTGCCCATGTGTGCCATACTCTGCCTTTTCGTATGTTGCCTATGTGTGCCATACTATGCCTTTCCTATGCTGCCTGTGTGTGCCATACTCTGCCTGCCCTATGCTGCCCGTGTTTGCCATACTCTGCCTGCCCTATGCTGCCTGTGTGTGCCATACTCTGCCTGTGGGAGGTGAACCTGGCAGGGGTTTGTTCTGGGAGTTTGTTAGCATTTGGAAATAGTCATTATATGGTCCCTAAGGTATTATAATGCTATGCTGTGCTATCCACAGAAGAGGAGGAGGCATATGGATTTAAGTGTATGTCTTCATATGACATAATATAATTCTTTCACATATGAATGAAAGGTGATATCCCTTCAGTGAGTTTGAAGTGGGTGCGGTTTAAAAAAGGGGAGTGGTCAAAACTGGCTTCCATTATCGGCCCTCCACCATGTTGGCCAGAAAAATTCCAGCCTTCGATACCACAGAAGTTGGACAGCACTGCTTAGCTTAACTGCTTAGCACCCGACAGAAAAGGTTTATAACAAGGTGGTAGAAGCACACACCAATTGAGTGAGTCATGTAGCATGATAAACTTTAATATTAGCTAGGGATTTACAATTATTAGGCACTTGTGTTTAAAGTGCCCCAGCTTCAATTTCCCATTCGTTCAACCAACAGGAAATCATGCATCTAGTTTTAAAATGGCTAAATACATAATGAGTCTGTCAAACAATCAATGTAGCTTTAGAATGGTAAACATGCACACTTAGTAAAAATGCTGCAATACCTTATGGGGCAACAAGAAAAGCAAACCAGTTTTCTTTAATACCAAAATGGTCAATAACCAATATACAGTGTGTGGCAATCCACTTTTTTACAGGGGTGTGGTACTGGAAACAGCTTAGCTGAGTCAAGGATTATCAAAAATGATAAAGTGGGAGGTACAAGTACAGTGATTAAGGTGAGAAAAGTTCAATTACATCACTTTTATATAGCTATTTTTATTATAGATTGAAAAGCAAGATCATTTCCCTAATAGTGTAGGTTTGAAAACATAAATCTTAATGCAGTTCCTAAATGACGAGGGCATGACAAAGCACCAAGTTTGGCACCACCATATCTATAAGATATTGTAACCTTTTAATGTGTATTGCAAGACTACTTAAAAATACTGTTTCTGATCAATCCCTGACAAGATATGAACAAACCTCACAAAATGTGGGCATTAATTTATGTTGGCAGCCGATACATTTTGAAAGTTTGCCACTTTGCAAAAAACAGCTGTTTTACTGCTGAAACATTTGCTGCACTGGACCAAAGTTGGTACATCTTTTCCTTTTGACATAAAATTGCTTCTGCCCCCCCCCCCTATAATTCCAAGAAGGAAGGGACAAATAGAAACCAGTTGAAAAGAATGAAAGGTGGGGCTTTCCTAGGGCTTTAAATAATAAAGTTGTTTATTAATGGGGAAAAAAGTACAAACAATAGCAAATGTGTTTTTATTCATTATTAATCATATTTTTTACCTTTTTGTTATTAACTTTCATCTTTTTGCTGAAGGTCATATGCTATGTACAGGTAAGGTATAGTAGTACTGGGCAGTGTATGCATGCTAATTAACCCATACTATACTACTTACTTCAATGAATATAAATGAATATAAAAAAAACCATTCGTTTTCTAACTCAAACCTAATGTCATGTCATAAATACACATAATTCATCCTGCAAGATGGATTGTTGTGGTTTTGACCTTTCTTTTTTATTATAACATGACATCAGCTTCAGGTGTTTTCATTTTCGCTGACTGCAATCTTATACCACCTTATATGTTAAAAATCCAAACATTTCTAGGGGCAGTTAAAAAGAAATCAGATGTTAAGCTAACGTTATTGTTTCAACAGATTATTTACATGTTTTGGACTTCATTTATTTTGGAGATTATTTACATGTTCTGGAAATAATATATGACTACAAAGCATGAAAAAAAAATGCATGCTCACTTTAAAATGCATAATTGCAGTAAAATGGGTCACACATCACCAGAGGGAATCTGAACACCATTCTGAATTAACCTCTAAATGCTTTGCTCCCCTTAAAGGCTTATTCCTGTCAATGAGATTTCTAAAAATATAGCAAAACAGAAACACACATCCTATTTCATACTGTGAAATTCCTTTTCCTTTCTGGCAAGCGCTCATGAGTGCATTGCTCCAAATGTGTTTTTAAAAATTAATCACGTATCTGCCATTTCTGTTTTATTGAGTATAGCATAATTCATATATCAAATAGTCATTTCTTTATAGATATGTAATGAAGTAATCCCGTAAAAGGCAATCTTTTAAATAAGAAAGCACTTGTATACCCACAGCCAAATAGAAATCAATTTTCCCCACCAAGTAACATAGCATTTACAGTATTTGGATAACTGTAGTATAACTTTCTCAATAGACTATTTCAGTCTAATTTGGTTTGTGTACAATATTGGTGTGACTTACAGATAAAGAAGGCAGTACAGTTTAACATGTTAAGCTCTTCTTTAAAAGATGTGCTCACCAAACACCACACGATTCCAATCCACACCCATATGGGTGCAACCAAATGAGAAGATATCAAGATATAAAATTCTGTTAAAAACACTGCATTTCTTGTGTGACACTGATTAGTTAAAATTATAATATGTATGGTGGCATAAAAGGTTTAAATACTGTATGTGTAATATATATTTTTCACAAATAGAGGGTAGCAGAGAGTTTTAGGGTAATATTATAGGGTATAATTACTAGGTCACCACCAGAGGAAGCAAAAGGGACAAAGATGGGTGTGGGGCACAAAGGCTATAATAAGGAAGACAAGAACAGGTGTCGTCCTCTTAAGCCAATGGCAACATTTAAGGAAGCAAACCAGGATCTAAAGGTGGCCACATCTGTTGTGATCCACTCATTTGGTAAGGTCAACGAATGAGCAGATCTTCTTCCAATATATGGTGATATGGGCTAATTCGATGAAAATGAAATGATGATACGGCCCCCAATCTGACAGAAAATCAAACTTGCCCAATAGAGATTTGGCCAATTTTAGGCCAGATGTCCGTTGGGTAGGCCTATCTGGGGTGCCCATACATGGGCTGATAAGCTGCCGAATCGGTCTGAAAGACTCGACTTTAAATGCAAAATATGAATTGTATTGTGACCTTGTTATGGTTAATGCCCTATCCCACCTCCAATGATTTTTTCTTCCCTACATCTTCTCTGAATGTTTTACACATCATCATTTTTTATTCTTCTACAGTTTTACACCCACACACAACCAATAGTAAGCAGAACACACCTCCAACACAAGCCCTATTTACTGGGGGTTAGAATCTTGTTACACTAAGGGATATATATATATATATATATAGATAGAGAGATATATATATATATATATATATATATATATATATATATATATATATATATATATATATATATATTATATAATTGACTTTGTGTGTACATTATACATTATAAATATAAATATTGTAACAAATTAAGCCTTTAGAGTATTAAACATTGGTTACCCCATATAGTGAGTGTTGCCCTGACTGATGCAAAGTTTAGACTTTATGGTTCTCCCATTGGTAGCTACCATTACTAATTGATGTCATGCTAGATGGAATTTATAGAATAGTGCTTGGTGTCATGTCTTTTAATATGTCCTGAAAATACATAAAATTGAATGCACAAAATAATTATCTAAATAAGCAGTTGCTGAGCTATGACTATCACTTCTGTTTTAAAGTCACTGGCCTGAATGGAGAAAAGAGAAATACCATGCAAGTTATGTACATATCTATATGACTACTCTTCTGCAATTTGACTATATTTTATTGGTATTATTGTGTGTAACAATAAGGGCACTGGCACACAGGAAGATAAGTTTTCCGCAATAAATCTCCACCGCTTATTCACTTTATTGCCAGTGGAAACGCATTTCAGGGAGATTAGTCACCCATAGTAGCAAAGATTTGTTGTGGGCAACTAATTGCCCCGTGTGCCATAGAAGGGCAACTATAGACACATATTTTGTGAATTAAACTGACAATGCACTTTGTAGCAGTACACTAGATAGAGGACAAATTAAACAGCTCTGACTACAAGACAACATATCTGCATTTTGTCATAATTAAGTTTGTTCTTATTAAATTAAAAAGCTGGAAGGCAGACAAGATAAGGCAACCTATTAACAAAGAGGTAGTAGAGCAGTCAACTAAATCAACAACTTTAGCCTTGAAAACACAATTACTAGGAGATTGAAGTTTCTATGAAATGGCTTTTCAGTCCTGTCATGATACTATGATAGAATTTCTCTAAGGTAACCAATATTTATAAATGGAAGCAGTAAAACAATACATCAACTTTCAATTTCATAGTAAAGTTAAATACAATCATTCAACTTTGTAGCCTCCTTCAAGTAAATACATGAATGTTTGATGAGGGTGTAGTGCTGTTCAGTGGCTGCAGTGGCAAGATTTTCCACAAAGAGAAATACCCATATACCGAGGGTATTTTACAAGAAAGCACAGAACTAAAACTAAACAAATGACAGTTTTCAATGCAGGCTAGCAATACCTACTGGAACAGTATAACTTCCTAGGTGCACTCTTGGTACATGCTGTAAGTTGCATATCAAGTGCCACATCTCTCATTAGCTATATGATTTGATTTTGCCCCACATATTCTATAAGTAGTTGCAGAGGGTAGGGTAGAGCAGATTGCTGACTAAAGTGATATCTTGGTCTTCATAGTAACTAAAACCAAGTAGCCTGCAGGCTCAAGACATAAGTAACACAAGTGTTTCTATTAGGAAAACAATTATATATTAAAGTGATAGCATATTTATTTTAGGTGAAAGTATTGTATTTTACTGATTGTGACTTTTTCATTGCTAAATATTTTACTTGCAAGAGCTGAAATTGTTCCATTCCAACACTGAGCTTCTTTAGGCAAGTATGGATTTACTGAGGAATTCTGCATTTTGCCATTGAAAAATATTTTTGTGAAAAAAAATTTACTGTGAAAATTGCCCATAGACTCCAAAAATATTCTGCGCAAAATTATTGCCATGAAAACAGTCAATGCAAAAAAATTTACATTTTGCGTGGAAAAATTTGCCACATAGGGCCTGATTCACTAAAGGGCGATAAAACGTGCGCTATTTTTATTGTGCGCTAAAATTTTTACCGCGGCTTAATTTTGGCGATTTTTCGCACGATTCACTATAAGCATACTCGCGCTTTTTTACGCGCGATATTGCATGCGTTATTTAACTTGCGAAGACTATTTCAATGCGGTATTTGCTGGTACATGTGCTAAATTACGCCCGCAAATAGTCACCGCATATGAATGGTAGCTTAGAAATAATGTATAAAAATTGTCGCCGCATATAAATGGTGTATATAAATATTAGCCACATATAAATGGTAGCATATAAATGGTATCATATAAATAGTAGCCACATATAAATAGTAGCCACTAGTGATGAGCAAATGTGTTCTGGTTATCTTTAGTGAAAAATTAGCAAATCTTTCGAAAGATCCACGAAACGGCAAAAATGTTGTGCAGGCAAAAAAATTGTTGCTGTGACTATTATTTTTTGACGCTTGTATAAATTTTTGTATGTGCGGTGAATTTTTGCGTGGCGAATTTTTTCATGAGTTTTGCCATTGGCGGATTGTTTTGCGAAACGTATGAAAAAATCCGCCGCAAAAAAATTCAACGCACGTCCAAAAATTCGCTGCAAATCCATGCCTGGCGAAACATGTCATCACTTGTAGCCAAATATAAATAGCCGCGCAAATGAACGCACGCCATGTTAGCCATACACGCCAATACTTGCAGAAAATTACTGTATTAAAAATGAACATTTCGCTGCAAACTGGCAGCTGCGTCACTCTAGGGGAAACACGTACTTGAATAAATAACACTGTAAGTCCATATTTTATTGCAAAAGATCATTTACTGTACTTTTGTATAATTTTTCGCCTGCCTGTAGTAGGTGTTAATTTTCGTATAGCCGAATGCGATATTTAGCGCGCAAAAGTTATAGTGAATCATGCGATCGTATTCTTTTCAGCGCGGAAATTAACGCATGCGGTAAAACTAGTGCGAGAAATAACCCATGCGAAAATGCCGATTTTTCGCACGCGATAATACTATGGTGAATCGCGCGCAAATTATTTTGCGTTTTTTAACGCAAAAAAGCGTGCGATAATTTTTATCGCACTTTAGTGAATCAGGCCCAAAGTCTTCAATGCATTTTGTGCATTTTCACCAATTTGCTCATAACTTCTTTTTGCATGTTGTAGCTAAAGATATTTTAAGCAAAACTGCAATTTTATTATTAATCGTGTGTGTGTTTTAATTATATTGGTTCTACAGTTTCCAGACTTATATTTAAACTTTCATGTTCCTTATTGTTAAGGTCACTGACCCTTTCAGCCAGCCGTCGTTTTAAACGACAGGTTAGAAAATGAATAGTAGAGGCCACTAATAGAAATATAAGCAATAAAAATTAATCATATATATCTGGCCACCAAATCAATCAGATTTCTAGTCTCTAGGACACTAACCCTTACAACAAGACACTAGCTTTTTTAAATCCTTTATTTTGCTTTTAACTAGTTTTAGTTTTTGTTTGGGAGAAGAGAACAGAAAGGAGAATAATTCAAAAAACAAACCGTAGTGTTTCATTGAGAGGATTGTTACATTTGCTTAGTAAAAGCCCATTATCCATTACTGCTGAATTGTTTTAATACTTTAATAAATTGGCTGCTGTGAAACTGTAAAAAACTGCATTGTTTTTCTTAACAGATGGTTGCTGGCATAATTGTACTGTTTTGCTTTCTTCACATAAGTGTTATTTCTGCACTTTCAGTGCTAATTCTCAAATAAGTCATCTACTGACAGAAAATAGAGATACATATAAATATAGATAGTCCAGTCTACCATGGTCAAATTCATTCCATTAGATTTTGGCACTTATGCAAAGAAACATGCACACTCCTAATGAGTCAACAGCCAAAGCAAGCACTTATACCCATACCATATATACAGAAGGAGCATGCTTATCTGAAGTATCTGTCATACCCTGTCAAACACTTTTCCATTAAAATGAATGGTATGCCCTGTGCAATATATCTGCTCCCCAGACGTTATCTGTAACCTTGAGCTCTGTTAGAAGTATGGAATCAATTATTTGGAAACATGCTATCCAGAAAGGTCTAAAATAGCTTTTTTTTGCAATCTGATTTTAATTCTTAGTTATATCTTGTACTTACCGATAACTATGCAAGCCTGAATCCATACTAATAGCAAAGCAATTCTATTAGATTTTTTTAAATGTAAATATTTTTAATTGTATTATGACATGATGAACACTGTGGAGAGACTCCATATCCAGAAAACCCATCATAAAGTGACCCCATAATTTTAATTATTGCTATATGGCAAGTTGTAGCCACAAAGTTGTGTTTATAGAGGCTACATAACTTCAGTAGAATCATCCATCAGTGCAGCAGATGTCCTTGAAAAAAGAATTTTTGAAGAACAAAGAGGAAGTTGCTGGGTCCCATTGGTTTGTGGTTCATAATTTTTGACACACCAAAAGAGACCCTGTGATCATTTGTGATCAAGCATTAAGATGATGACCTTAATGTTTATTAACAAAGTAATATTCTGCTGCTGATATAGATATATATATATATATATATATAATTATTATCAATAATAATAATATCTAAGCTATTTATTCTACCTCCATGGGTAGAATTCAGGTTTGTTGTTTCTCATAAGGTTAAACTATGTAAAGCTAAAGGCTTTTATATGTCAGATTTAAGAGACTAACAACAATTCAGGTGACTACATACAAAGAGCTATGCCCTTGAGCCATAGGGGGGAGAATTCACAAAAGTGGTGATATTGAGACAAAATAAAAGTGGAGATAGATTTGTTGGATTTTTCACCTAATTCACAAACCTCTATCTCACCTTTTGCAAATTTGTCTTTTAAACAGATAGTTTTCAGTTTTTGTCATTTTACCGACATTTTTTTATGAATTTGCCTTTACCTCTTAGTAAATCTGTCGGTGCCATCAAACTCAGTCCCACAGCTACATGAGCCTTGGAATACAGATTTTACCAGCAGGATCTTGCATTTCATATGCCATTTGTAGGAGGAGCGCATGTAGAACATGGGAAATAAAAACAGAAACGAATAGTGCAATACGTCTGTTGAACCAAAAACAGCCACCATGTGCAACAGAAATTGGTAAGATTCTTCCACATGTGCAATAATGCTAAATGCTCACCAGATGGTGATGTATTCAGGCCAATCAAACTATTAAACGAACAGTAACACCAAAAAATTAAAGTGTATAAAAGTAATTACAATATAATGTACTGTTGCTCTGCACTGCTACAACTGGTGTGTTTGCCTCAGAAAGACTACTATAGTTTATATAAGTAAGCTGCTGTGTAGCCATGGGGGAAGCCATTCAAAGTAGAAAAGGTACAGGTTACTTAGCAGATAACAGATTAACCTCCATTATATGGGGCTTATATACTAGTTATCTGCTATGTAACCTGTGCCTTTTCTCCTTTTTTCCAGCTTGAATGGATGCCCCCGTGGCTACACAGTAGCTTATTTATATAGTAGCTTTTCTGTAGCAAAAATACCAGTTTTTTGCAGAGCAACAGCACATTCTATTTTAATTACTTTAAAACACTTTAATTTTTTGATGTTACTGTTCCTTTAAGCGAGTTCAAATTGAACTGATGCTGAGGTCCTCAGTATTATAAAGCAGAGAGAAGAAGCAGCACATTGTATAACATTGTTTATTAAAAATAAATACTGCTAAAACAAGCTACTTACAGTGTGTAGAAATCTACAAGGCACAAACAAATGATCGCTCGACGCATTTCGTGTACAATCGGTACGCACCATTGAAGAGAACTCACTATATAGCTAGATCCCCTAGAAAAACCTCTTCCAATGACCGTGTAGGTAATCTTAACACTAATAAGCTAAATTATTCATCAGCCACTACCAATAGACCTGACTCCCAGTAAACTTCGGTTCCTACAACTAGTCATTCTGGTAATAGGCACTCTAATTCTACCTTCCCCCCACAGGGAAGGGATACTAGGGATTTTCATCTTTTCCTGGTCCCGAGAGGCCTAAAGAGGGGAGCAGATCATATAGAGGAACCAGGGCTGGAAAGAGGATACAGGAAAAGAGATTATCGAAAATAACCCATACATCAGTCTTCAATTTATCTAGTAAGATCCTTACCCCTAATGAAATAAGAATCTCGAATAAAGGTCTTAAATTTGCACCTAGCCTAACAAGTTTGATCTCTATATAGACTTACACAAATTAGCACGTCAACTTACCCTGAAAAGGTACAATCTTTCACAGACATCTACAGGGGCTAATTATGCACATTCCAATGTTGATCCTATTAAAAAGTTTAATTGTTCTAAAAAGAGAAATTTTTACCCTAGGGATTCCCAGGGAGAATATATCAGGATGTACCAAAAACTAGTTCAACAGGATTTTGATAAATTATTCATTAATACACCTAGTTCGAATGGTAATCCAACACAGAGTGAGACCACTGCCCTACGTTCTTTAATGAAAGACCACTCTATAGTGATCAAACAAGCCGATAAAGGGGGTGGTATTGTAATACAGAATAGAAAGGATTATTTTGATAAAGCATTGAAAATTTTGGGTGATGAGGATATTTATGAGAGACTAGCCTTTGATCCCACTAACAAATTCACCAGGGAGTTATTATTATTATTATTAACATTTATTTATAAAGCGCCAACATATTCCGCAGCATTGTTCAATAAGTGGGTTTCATACATTGGACATACAGAGTAACATATAAAGCAATCAATAACTGATACAAGAGGTGAAGAGGGCCCTGCCCAAAAGAGCTTACAATCTACAAGTTAGACAACTTATTGAGAGCAGCCAAATCAGCAGGTATTTTCACCCGTTATCCGAGGATTGCATTATACTATCATCTACCTAAAATTCATAAGAACCCTATAGTTCCTCCAAGGAGACCCATCATTTCGGGCATTGACTCACACACAAGCAATCTTTCAGAATTTGTGGATTATGTTTTACAGGATGTGGTCATTAAACAGAAGTCCTATCTGTGGGCACTAGGATCAATGAACATATCCACAATATTAGGGCTGGGAAAACCAATCATGGAGTATTCTGACACTTTAAATTGGTTCATAATAGTGACCCCAAAAGGTACAGTTTTTATGGGGCTTGAACATATATGTTCCAAATTAAGGGGATTAATTACGAAATTGAGACAACGGGAAACTTTTTGGATTTTTAAGTTAAATACATTACAACCTGGTGGTCTCAATGTTGAGCAGCGTTTTACATGAAGATTTTATTGTATTTTTTGAATTTTATATATCTTTTTATTCTGTACTATTTTGGTTTTATTTTATCATTTGAGTAATGTGGTTGATGTACACTAATATATTCGTACATGGCCTATCTGTACCACTGGTTGATCTTCAATTTCAGTATCACTGTTTAGGCCACACAAGGAAGGATTCTTTTCTTTCCTTTTTCCATATGTATTGTTTCACAGGTATACACGCGATTTTAACATCCGCGCGTTGCTATGGTCAACATTATGTGGGGATCCACCACATGAACACGCCTTCTGGCATTATTACTATTTTATTGCCCCACTCTTTTCAGCACACTCGTATCACTAATGGTTCTATTTTTCACACAAGGTATAATTTTTCCTTTCCCTCTTTGCCTCTTTATATACGTTTCTATGGTTTCTTTGACGATCAGCGCATCACTATGGTTTCGGTTATGCGGGGCTTCACCACACGTACACGCTGTTAGGCAACGTCACTATCACGTTGCCCCTCTTCTTTCTGCGCACCTCTGTGACTATCTGGTAGATGTCATCAACCAGCGCACTATGTTACACGCTGGTTTTACCCGCACCCTTCATTATGCAGTATCAAGCACATTATTTCACTTCCTGTGGATCCACGTGGTATAGGGGGCCAGAGCTCATCTTGTTCTAATCCTTATTATACTATATAAGGAGGTTGGGGGGATAGTGGTTTTACTAATAGCTCCTGAGGATACCGATTGTAGACGAAACGCGTCGAGCCATCATTTGTTTGTGCCTTGTAGATTTCTACACACTGTAAGTAGCTTGTTTTAGCAGTACAGGTATCGGACCCCTTATCCGGAAACCCTTTATCCAGAAAGCTTTGCAGAATGCCCATCTCCCATAGACTCCATTTTAATCAAATAATTCAGAATTTTAAAACTGATTTCCTTTTTCTATGTAGAAATAAAACAGAACCTTGTAATTGATTCCAACTAAGATATAAATAATCCTTATTGGATGCAAAACAATCCTATTGGGTTTAATTAATGTTTTATTGATTTTTTAGAAGACTTAAGGTATTGAGATCCAAATTACGGAAAGACCCCTTATCCGGAATACCCTTGGTCCCGAGCATTCTGGATAATGGGTCCTATACCTGTATTTATTTTTAATAAACGATGTTATGCTATGTGCTGCTTCTTCTCTCTGCTTTATCATACTGAGGACCTCGGCATCACTTCAATTTGAACTCTCTTAAAAGTTTGATTGGCCTGAATGCATCGGCATCTGGTGAGCATTTAGCGTTATTGCACATGTGGGAGAATCTTACCAATTTATTTCTGTTGCACATGGTGGCTGTTTTTGGTTCAACAGACATATTGCACTATTCGTTTCTGTTTTTATTTCCCATGTTCTACATGCGCTCCTACTGACACATTTATACAAAACTAAAAATTTGCCTGGGAGGCTTTACTTTTCCTTTAAATAAAAATGTATACAATTTATTCACTCAAAATGTTATTATTGCCTCATTCGTTAAGCTAAAACTAGCATAATCATGCAAATGTGACATTTAAATTAAACTTTTTTTAATCAGTGTTTTACTTGTTTAGAAAGTGTTAATGAGGCTTTTTGCACCTATTGTTCTAGGGTTAGACAGAAACATGTCCCCCAACAATAGTCTACTAATCCCCATTAATATATTAATGACCCCCAGTGGGGCCCCTACCAGATGTGTGAGTTGGAGACTGGGTGAAACCAAACAGAAAAGCTTAGAATTGGTTAGTTACACTGAGCTTTACTCCATTTTGAAAATGTTGGGACAAAATGTTGTTAAAATTACATATAAATGTCGTTTAAACGACAAATTCACAAAAGTGTCTGTAAACTGTCTTTCTTTCACCAAAAACGGAAAAGTAGTGGTTGAGTCGGAATTTAGGCAAATTTCTGTTTGTGAATCTGGAGAAAATTTTTCCACCAGTTTTTCCACCACTTTTACTCCAAAAAAGAGCTATCTCCACTTTTGTGAATGCCCCCCATAGTGTTGGTAGAGTGGTTACAGGTAGTAGGTGGTTTTGCATTGTTTGAATTTCACAGTCATTAAACCTGTTACACAAATATAGACAAAAAGTCTTTAAGCACCCTGCATAGATAATGGGTGATATTTGGACACATATTCAGTATGAAGCATGCCCTATTATCTATAAAATAATAAATATCATAAGTAATTTATTATTACTATATAAATATACAATACATCACTCTGTATTGGTTAAATTACTAGACGGTACAAAAGTGCATATTAACGCAAAGTACTTAGTATGTCACGGTTTAAAATTATTTTAGAATTTCCCTGGCTGTTTATTTTAAAAGGTCTTTGTAAATGTCTTTGGATTTTTACACTTCATTTTTAGCTCACTAACTGTTAGGCTGACAAATGTTATCCTTGATGTTAGCTGTGGATTAATATGTAGAAATTCCATTTGCAGTTCAATCAATCATCCTAAATGGTATGAGAGAAATTGTGCCAAACACAATTTTTTGTTCTGTTCAAATTGTGTTAGATTTCCCAAAACAGTCTATGGAGAACATTTATTAAGGCACGAACATTCCGAGCATATTTTGCGCAACAGTTTTGTACCTTGCGCAACTATTTCGTACCGTGCGCGACAATTTCGTACCGTGCGACAAAATCGTATTGTCGCGCCGAGTACAAATGTTTCGGATTGATTCCGATTGAGCCATTGATTCCTATAGAAAGCTTCCAAAATCATGCACAGAAGGATCAAAGTCGGAAAGGTTTTCCCGCTGTTTACAATTGTTTCGTTCGGTACGAAAATTTCGGATCACCAATACGATATTATCGTGACATTTAAGCATTTTCGAGATATTTGCGATCTTCATAAATTATTGTATCCAATCCGAATTTTTCCCATTCGGGATTCGAACTCGTGATTTGATGAATGTAGCCCTATATAATAAAATATATGTACTGACTCATTTTCAGCTCTAGAAACAAGTTGCTCATTCTGGCCAATATGATGTTATATTAGATCTTCCCTTCCTGTTAAAATTATATTAAATATATATACATTTTCACAGTGTAAACTAATTTATGTAGGGATGCCCCTAAGTTGTGATTGTGAACAACTATTGTCTTTGAAGCAAGACACATGAAGGCCATTCTCACCACTGCATGTAAGAGGGTTGCCATATGTGCAGGGCAACCTCTGACCTACCTAGTGCCACTCATTCATTCTAGTAGAGTTTGTGTATGGGCTCTTCAGCAATTAGGATCCTACCCTATCTGTGAAAATAAGCATTGTGATAATCTGGCTTGGCCTATTTGCTCATATACAGTAGAGTAATTTACTAACACTGGGCAAATTTTCACCAGTGCAGTAACCTATACAACCAATGAAATCCATTATTCACTTTTTCCACCTGCAATTTTCTGACCAAAGTTGATATAGGTTACTGCAAATGTGGCCCAGCAAACTGACCATGAAATAATGCCAAGACCTGTGGATGCTTTGAGGGCCACAGCTATATTAGGAGTCATATGCATATCTCCACTGTGCTATCTTATATTTTTAAAAGGTATAATGCACAGACCTATAGAGAAAGTATGTGCTTAGCATTCAACCAATATCAGTAGCACATTGCTATTCAGTAGATACATCCTTGGGGGTTGCTTGCAAATATGTCCCTTGAAATAAGATTATTGTTAAGGCACCTGCATTACTAGAATGAAAACACCCTCAAGAAATTGGTAAGAATAACATATTCCTCAAATGTGTTGCATTACAGGTTAAAAAAAAAATTCTGGCTATAGTGTTATTAAGTCTACAGCACAGGTATCAAACCATGGGGTTGATTCACTAAAGTGCGATAAATTTTATCGCACTTTTTTTGCGTTAAAATAGACACGATAATTAACGCGCGATTCACTACAGTGTTATCGTGTGTGTTAAGCCGCATATCGTATGCGTTAATTTTTGCGCGACTGCATGCGGTAGTTTTAACACATGCGTTAATTTGCATGCAATATCGCGCGTAAATTAGCGCAAGTATGCTCATAGTGAATCGTGCGATAAGTCGCGAAAATTTAGACGCGATAACATTTTTAACGCACGCTATAAATAGCGCACGTTAAAACGCACCTTTAGTGAATCAGCCCTCATGGGTTTTACACTGGATGATTCTTCAACATCTAAGCATCATTATGGAATACACAAAACCTGTTATTTGCTCTTGTGATCAGTGATATATCCTTCTATACACTCCAGGAAAATAGAGAGCTACAACTTCAACTTCAAAATCAATGATAAACTCCTTTCAGAAAATGTGCACCAACACATAAAAATGTGTAAGAACAAATACTGTAGCAAGTGAAATCAATACAAACGTGCAAACATTAATTGAATGCATTAATACTAGTACATCCACAGAACAAATGAACTATCTGTTGCGTGTAATGGGCATTTTGGTTTTCATGAGTACATGTTTCTGATGAACAATATAAGAGATTAACAGAGAACAGCTGTGCCAAATATTCCTGGAAGTGCAGAGCATCAAATTGTGGTTGTTAGAGAAAATAAAAATGCACTAATATGGTTAAGTGGCAGATGGCAAACCAAAGTTGATTTTTCTATAGTCACTCATTAGCTACCTTTAATTTGGCTGAGGCATTTTGGATGTGCATTCTCCACTAGGCTTTATGAATGTATGTGCTACTAAAGAGAAAGTTTTAAATGATTGGAGGAATTCTATCAAGAAATGTTTTTTCTTTCTTGAATAATTTGTTGACCTTTTTTGTTGTAGGATAAAACACTCATCTACATGTAGCTTCTATATTGCAGTTTAACATATGTTTATTGTCTTTAAATTCTACACACCAAGGACAATAAACTCGTAAATGTAACAATAAATATTGTCAAGTGTAGTTCATGACTTTGTTTTGAATAATCAGAGGGAAATTTAAAAAAAAAACAAAAACTTGAAAGGCTAGTATAATTAGCACATCAGAGCTGGTGCATGCTGATACTGAGAGGTTATATAAAGTCCTCAGTCTTAAAGAGGAATGCTTTGTCAGAAATTTTTCAGGGAGACCCCTGGGGCTGTAGGTAAATCTTTCTTACTAGGGTTGGGGCAATAAACAGGTCCTGTAGGCACAAGACAGTAGGGGCCAAAAGGGGACTAGGAACAGGTTGAACAAGGGATATAGAACCGGGGTGAACTATAGAACGAGACTGAAGCAGGACAGGGTGCACCAAATAAGAGCTATGATTGGCTATTTGGTAGCTCCTATGTGGACGGCAGCCTACAGAAGGCTCTGTTTGATTGGACACCTGATTTTTATGCAACCAAAACTTGCCTCCAAGCAATGAATTCAAAAATTAGTACCTGCTTGAGGCCACTGGAGGCAACATACAGTGTCCTGTGTCAGAGAAGTACTGCAACTCCTTCACATTTCAGGGGACAATTATCCCAAACTACAACCCATGCCTTTCAAAGTCTTGAAGTTTGCAGCTGTTCTCTGCATGCTAACAGGGGTATACTACAAATCTCACTCACAAGAAGGCAAGAAGGGACTCTATTCTCTCTGAATGTAGGGACCCTCACTGCTAAATTTTCCACATGTGTTGCAAGAGGTTTCCTTTGTAAAACTGCTTGCACCCAGCTTGACTCTCCCTTCCAAAATATGCATCCCTCATTACTGCTATCTTGTGCCTTTCTTTTTACCGATAAGGAGCCATCTCTAAGAGCAGTGTCACTGCCTAAGGGGCACGCGGTTATGACAAGGGTCAAAGTTAATGACCCTTCAGATCTTTGCTGCCTGCTTCTGATATTGGCCATATTTTTAGATTTGTTTTGTGATTTTTACTAGCTATTACCTGGCACTCCTACTACTCAGGCAGGCCCAGATGGGCAATTTGTGCATTCTGGCAAATGCTGGCTGCTGTAAAATACCTAGACAGTCACTATGTTTTGAGCTGGTTGGGGGCAGTTTGGGCCCCTGTGCACTTGAGAAGCCAGGGCCTATATTGAATACCAGACTGGACCTGTTAACTTAGGCACCACATGACATTCAGTTTCTACTCATGGCCTCTCTGCTTAGAATGGGCTGTACGAGAGGTACTTCCTTCATGCTAGAATATCTGCATTCCTGTTACAGCTATTTGTTTACTGCTATTCTGTAAAAATAAATTAAATTATTAAAAAGCATATACCCTGAAAAACCTGAACCTGAAGTATGCACCAATATAAAACTATTGCCATTTTACTATAAAACTATTCTTTCATATTTATCTCATCACTGGTGATAAACAAATCTGTTGCATTCAGGTCACCATAAAATTTGCAAAACACAAACACTTTTTTTTGACACGCACACCTTTTTTTTTACGCAACCACACCTAGTTTGACACAACATCGGCCAGTTTACCACGACTGCAATTCTATATGACAACTCTACCAAACAATTTGGAGTCCTGTTTAAGTAAAAACAAATAGTAATTATAACAAATAAAGAAGCATATATCATTTCCACACATCATTGAGATTTATTAGGTGATCCATCCATAACTTTTAACATTTATATATAAAGCGCTAACATATATTCCGCAGCGCTGTTCAATAAGTGGGTTTCATACACTGGAATACAGAGTAGCATATAAAGCAATCAATAACTGATACAAGAGGTGAAGAGGGCCCTGCCCAAAAGAGCTTACAATCTACAAGGAGAATGGGTTGAGACACAAGGTGTGGGACCATCAAAATAAATGAAGACTGTAATGTTTTGGTCTTGGGACCAATAATAATAATGGGAAACTGCATTATTGCCTAAATGCAACATTATGTACTTGCTTAATTGATTAAATACTATAAATATATGCTGTCAGTAGCAGTACTATGAAACATGCTTTAAAATTTAAAATTACATTGCTAAATAAACTTAAAGATTTGCAAATACTTACATCATTACTTAAGAGAGTACAAGATATATTGCTTTTTCACAGGCTGGGTGGCAATTTAACTTGTCCTAATCACCCATGGAGTTTTGTTGCAGTAGATTTAATCCCAGTAATAAACACAAATAGCATAGTTATTTAAAACATTATAGAACAACAGGTGTGTACATTTTTTTCTGTTCAGTTATTGCCACATTCTGCTATTTTGGATTTCAGCTGCACATTTATTTCCTCCTATTCTACTCCATCTTTAGGTTTAGCCTTTTCTGGTTATAGAATCTTACCTGCAAACCTCTTTTACCAATCTCCTATGGTGCTGCAATTCCTGATTAGGTTTTCAGGGAGTCACTCTACATAATGGTTTGCAGTGAAAATAGGAACCCCCTTTTTATCAGGAATGGGGGCAATGGTTTTGAGAGGAGGGTATGTTAACCCAAAATGTTAAATGCACTACATAGGTCACTCTGTGCCTATAGACTCCAAGTGAGTGTGATTCCTATCTTTGCTGCATAAATAGAACCTCTGGGGCACCAGTGGAAATGGTTTCTGTAAAAAGCCACTGTGTAACTGAATACTTTGCACCAGGGTGCTCTTTAAATAGGGATCAGTTTAGTTCTGTTCAAACAGAAGTAATTTAAAACTTAAGAGGTCTGCTTTCTGTCTTTGTTTAATGTAATGGGAATAATGAGTGATATCAATATTGAAGGTCTGACTCTTTGGTGGAGTGACCAAAATGCTACAAGTTATTCTAGAGAGGAGTTTTGCTAGAACAAGACTTAGCTGGAGAATATAGTACTGTGGGAGGAGAACAGCTGCAGAATTACAAGGCAGTCGGTTGGGCAATGGCAAGAGACCGTAATGTGGCGAAGAAGAAGAAAAAGGACCCAATTCAGGGTTTTTCCAGGTTTTCCACATTGCCACACTGTGCGAGGATAATAGAAATGGCAGTTCTAGATGGGGCTGATCTTTCAGCTGGAAGGACAGCCTCCCTAGCAGTTGTGAGGAGGAGACCATTGCTAGGTGTAGAGATAGATTGTGGATAAAGGGGATTTAATTATTAGGGAAGGGAATATTGTTATCTTTTGTCCAGATCCTACAAGTGGAAAGTTAGCTATCTACCTTGTGCCATGGCTCGGTATGTGGTTGATCAATTAGACAAATTATCAGGTGGGACTGGGTTTGACTCAGCTGTCTTGGTACATATTTGTATTAATGACAAATGTAATGGTAGATAGAGAATTATAAAGGGCAAGTTCACAGATCTGGTATTTGAGTTTAAGGAGAGGTTTTTCCAATGTAATTTTATTACAGAGTTTCCTAGAATTAAGTTGCTATTAGGATAGTGCTGGGAAGTGTGTGGAGGCCCTGTGGGTAGAGATTTCAGCTGGACTTGCGTTTTCACAATTAATGAATAGAAATAGACCTATAGTTACCTTTAAACCCAAATGGCACACATCACTGGAACTGCCAATAATTGCACATAGTACTTTAGCGGTTATTGCTTAATCATGTATACAATTATTGAAGTGCCCTCATGGCATGTGCGACCACATAGAGAAGACTATGATTTATCTCACATTTCTATTTTGCATCTCATCCCTTTATTACATAACAAAGTTGATGGTAATATTGTGAACAAGTCAGGTTTAGATTTCTGTGAGGCTGACAAGTAAAACACATCACTACTGAATGCCCTTTGAGCCCATGATAGTCGGACAAAACAACTAGGATATCATTTTTCAAATGTAATGGGCAATTACCAGGTCGTGCTTCTAACAAAGCTTGAATATAACAGCAGCAGAAACTACTAAACTAACTTACATTAGAGAAGGTGGAGTTAGTCTTCAAAATTATAATAATGATATCTTGCCCACTTTAATACTTACAAAAAAGAAGCTTAGGCCACAGAGTTCGGTTTTTACTAATATCTGGTTTATCTCTTTGTATTATTTTGTCCTGCATATCGGTCACACAGTACAGTGTTATTACCCTGCCAGCCATTTACTTGCTTACTACAAGTGCCCTAAAGATGTAAGGTAAGTAAAGATGTATTTTTATTTGTACATAAAGCACAGCATATTCCACAGAACTGTACAATGGATCTCATTTAAGAAATAAATGTCTTTTTCAGTGATTCAGTTCTCTTTGAAGTGCTGGATAGCTGAAGTGAGATTATATATCTGTTTTAAGTGGATAAAAGTGGCAGTAAACAAGCCATTCATAAAAACACAACTGCAGTTGTCTTGTAGAAGTAACATTGCACTAAATTGATTGCACATATGCATTGATGGAATAACAGTATCAAGATAATACTTTAAAATATTTAGTCCTATTCCATACATAAACATAAGGGCCAACAACGTTCTTACCATTTCTACGTGTTCAAACTGCATTAGAATTTTTCTCATCATAAAGTGTTATTAAGTGGGTCCTATAGAGCAGTGGATTACCAATTTGTGGGGTCCCAGATCTTAGGTCAGTTAGGGTGTGATTTGGAGTAAATGCTTTTTTCCTGTCCTAGTGTAGGAAATGGAATACATTAAAGTTTTCCTAGTGTTATATAGCATCTACAAAGAAGGTTTTCTGCATGTTTGGGCCCAAGGCAGGGCATTTTCAACATATAAGCATTATGTTTCTAATTCATACATGAAATTCACTGTACTGGGCATTTTCTTCACTGCCCTCAGAACCTGTTCATAATATGTAATAAGAAATATAATAAGAAAGCCTTCTCCCACCATAAGTATCATGCTCAATGGGGAAAGCCATTTGTCCTAAATGTTTTCAGGAAGTTATGGACATCTCCCCATGTACAAACCAAGTTAGCCTGTTAAGGTATTTATGTTTGATTTTCTTAATGTGTCAGGAAAAATAACCATTGCTGAATGTAGTTATTAAAACAAGGCCCATGGGATTTTACTTTCATTTAAAAACGGCAGCTAGTCAGAAACTTCAAATGTAATACTTACTATTATGTAATATGTACTATGTACAATTAGGGACAGATTTATTAATGCACAAGCCTCCGGACTCAAGCAATCAGCTACTGAATTAACACATGAGTTCCTCAACTCACACTTGGTATCTGTATCAGATTACCTCGGCCAATTGATTTTGTTCCCCAAGAGGGTTTTTAAAAAGATAAAAAGCTTGGCACCTTAAACCTGCAAAACTTTTTATTCTTTTGAAAAATCCACTTAGGGAAAAAACAAATGACCATCAGAAAGTTGAGCTAATCGGATACAAAAACCACACGAGTTCAGGAACTAATGCCTGGTTTTCAGGTACCAACTGTTCGAGCCCAGAGGCAGAAACCATTTTGTTTAGTAAAGTAATACTTGTTTTATAAGCTGTTTTGTGCTAGTGTTTATTTCCTTAACATTTTACTGCAGTTCTGAACCTTAAAGTGCCTTTAGCACGCCACATTAAAAATCTAAAAACTAATGATGAGTAGGTAGGTAAATGCAAGCCAAAATATGGGTTTAATTAGGTATGTATGTTACAGGGTAACCCCTTTGAAATAAAAAATAACAAAAGTGGTATGAAGGCGATACCTTTATTGGCTAACTAAGATAACCATAGCAAGCTGTCAGAACATTTTAGTTCCTTTTTCAAGTATGAAATAGACAGTTATCTAAAATTTATTCCAAACAGTAATGATATATAGATAACGAGAAAAAAGAGCAACAAAGAAAGTGTGATTGCTTCTGTGGTACATGATATGGAAAAGGTATGTTAGCAATGAGCTGGTAATTGTTGTGTGTAATTTAAGGCAATAAAGGATTTTAGTTCCGTCTAACAGTTGGCTGTTGTAAGCTGAAAATCTAATTTTGTTTAAAAGTCTGCCAAGTGCTGCAGAAATAAACTTTACTGAACTGAGCTTCTTGTATCTGATATTCTGGAAGATTTCCTCTTGCCAAATATTCTGGAGGCTTTTGTGTGCCACAGTGTTTGTTATATGTGGGCAAGGTTCAGAATTTATATAGATATTTAACTTGGCGCTTACAAGATAAGTGACTATAAAACCACATCCTTCTCCACAATGCAACATTCTATGAAATATATTCTGCATATGTGGTGGTTCAGCCCATACCACAGGTACAAAACCCGGAAGTACTGCAGAATGTAAAATCTACATTCTGTGGCACTTCAGTCCTTTTATCCACAGAACTTAATTAAGAAATAAGAAATAGCCTGAGTTCATTTCCAGTTGAGATTCCCTACACTTAGGGGCACATTTATTAATGCACAATCTGTCCGAATCATGCACGATGTGTCCGAATCCGAGTTTTTCGTACTGAGCGTATATTCTGTGACAATTTCATACCTTTGCGCGATTTTTTTGTACTTTGCGACAAAATCGTATTGTTGCGCAGAGTACGAAAGTTTTGGATTAATTCAAGCTTTGGTATCGTGACTTTCCTTGGGCCAGGTTGGAGCTGCAGAGTGCCATTGAGTCCTATGGGAGGCTTCCAAAATCATGCACTGAAGGATCAGAAAGGTTTTCCCGCCGTTTACGATTGTTCGGATATTTCGGATCGTCAATACGATATTATCGTGACTATTCCGATTTTTTTGTAAGCATTTTCGTGATATTTGCGATCATCAGAAATTATTGTATCCAATCCAAATTTCGGGATTCAAACTCGTGATTTAATGAATGTGCCCCTTAGCAAGATGTCACCTGGAGTGCTACTACACTACATTTCAGTGGAGTAGATTCTGCTCTCGCTAAGATGGGCTGACTATATGACATGTAAAATTTTTACTACCTCGTTCATAGGGTCCATGTTTCCCAATTTATCTAAGGTTGCTGGTCTCCTTAGGGTTCAAATCTAGGGCCTTATCCTCCAGGTTCCCAGCACATCCACCCTTGGTACTAGGTAAAGATCAAAGATGAAAAGTCATCTGCTCCCTCCTATTAAAGGATAAGAAAAGCCTGTAAATGATACATTGCCAGCAGATTCAGTAATGAAACTAGGCCCAGAAGCATTGAGCCCTAGAGAAAAGCCATTGCTCGAGAGATACGTCAGCTGTAGAGATTGGGGCCATTTAAGGTGGAAACCCTTAGGACTTTGTTTTGCTTTCGCAAATTGGTCTCCATAGTGGTGCTACAACATGTTGCATTTATATTGACTGCACTTATGTTCTACTGAACTACCTTATTGCTGTGAGTATTTACCCTGCATTTGCTTTGTCCTGGACAAATAAATCAAGTTGCTATTTTCTGTCCTTCTCTTGCTTATTCTGTGTTTCCCTTTGCTTCATCTAGTTTTTCTCATTCCTCACTAATGGCTTCCCAACATCTATTTAGTTTTTATTAGTAGAGTATGGTAAGGGATAGTTAGCCAGTTATCTCACTAGATATGCTGTAACTTTTTCTCTTCCATGCAAACCCATGCACTGTTATTTGGTTATCAGTAATTTACAAACATAAGTGTCTATTTAGGGTGACATATGGTACTGATGCTATGTTAAACCATTACACTTGTACCACAACTAGAAAAACCAAAGATTATTGTCTTTTCATTGTTATTTGTGTTCATTTATGGTTGTAAGAGCTAAAATGGCTTACAATTGTATTTAAAAAATTCATATGCTCTATTACTCACCATCATAATCGGAAAAAGGTTGAAAGGAAACTGTACTGAGAGCATTTGTCTTTTAATGTTATACAAACTATATTAAAAAGTCTCTTGTTAAATTAATCTCACTTTTTACATTAACATGCAAAATTAGAAAATAAATGACTTTAACTGCATGGTGCCAGGGCCCTGTAGAAATGCAGTACCAAAGGGTCAGGAAAGAGCAGGATCTGTAGGAAGGCAAGTAGTCAGGACAGACGTCAGGCAAATTGTAAACAGTTTGTAAAGTAGCAATACCAGAAGTAATGCGAACGGAAGGCCTAATTTAGGGCTGCAGGTAACATGGGACAGTGGCTTGGGAGCAACATTTACAGAGTTTAATAATAACCTGTGCTACAAATTTATTAGGGTGAGGTAAAAAATTAAGCCAGTCCACACTCACCAGCACACCCTGGCCTTTCCATTCTGTTCTGCCTGGTGCACAGTATTTAGAGACTTTGGCACTCTCCACCACATTCCAAATAGCACAAAATACCGGCACAACAGGACTTGTTTAAGCGGGTTAGACCCTGCTGATTTTTAATAGTACAAAACCATATAACATTTCTGGGGCACGCCCCTTGTAAACAAGTCCTGTTGTGCCGGTATTTTTGTGCTATTTGTAAAAAATTAAGCAACAGCTGAGGAGTGATGTAGTAAGTGGTTATGGATTGGCTTTGCATAGAGAACTGTCATCTGAGGAGCTGCTGCGCTAGATTAGTAGCGACACTGGGCGTGAAGCTATCCTAGAAGCATTCAACAAACGGAGGACCCAGGAGTGCGGGGAGCTAGAAGCATGTCCATCTGACAAGTGTATACTCTGGGACACAAGTCTCTCTCTCTCTTCCCAGGAGGGACAGACACATCTCGCTCTCTTCCCTTGAGAGACAGACAGATCTCTCTTCCTGAGATTTGGGCACACATCCAGACACACACACACATATATGAAACATACACATATATCACATATACTTAACATTATATTTATATGCATTAATTGTACAGATTATTCCTGTGAGCTGTCAAGGGTATGTTTGACTGGCTGTTTGTACTTTGCATATAATTTGTAACTTCACACAATAAAGATATTTTGTTATTACCTTGGCGAGTATTTATAATAAATAGATGATATTCTACATCGTATCCACAGCTCCTTCTGGCAGCATAGTACCAGGGAGGAAGCGAAAGATGGCTGGGAGAGCATGCGCAGGAAGAGCCAACATGAAGAGGCGGCCTCTACCAAACGCGTCTGGCAAACAAATGCGGGCACTGCTCAGAGCAAAAGCTAGTCCTACCCACAGCCCTCCCTAATCATCTATGTCACCGCCCTGGCTCCGCCAACTTCCGGCTCAGCTGAACACCAGTAGGAGCTATCTCCCAGTGTGGACCCTCAGGCTGTTAACTAGCTCAGCGCCAGGTCAGGTTTTTCAGCCCCACAGCTTCAACCAGCTTCGGAGCCAGCCATCCACTGACCTCATCCGCATCTGCAGAGGGATTTCTCAGCAGCCAATCGCCTTCCTCACGCCAGTTTAACCCTGGATCAGCTTTCTCTGCACCAGCACCTGGCACAAGCAGCAGCATGATCTCCGGTCTCCTATAAGCATCCAAATGACAGAGCTTCACAGTCAGCGCTCTTAATCAGCCAATCGGAATCTACTATTCTTCAGGACATTGGTAAGTTGGATAATTTATTGCCTGGTTTAAAAAATGTGTTATTACCTTTTCTTTCCAACAGCACAACTGGCGCAGCATCAAGGCAGTCAAGCACAGGGCTCAACACACTAAAGTTTATATAAACAAATCTGCTGTATAGCCATGGGAGTAGCAATTGAAATAGGACTAATGGCACAGGTTACATAGCTCTGTATAATATGGTGTTTTTCAAAGCTTATCAGTTATCGCTATACAACCTGTGCCATTTCTCATTTTTTTCACAGCTTAAATAGCTACCCCCGACCCCCACAGAAACTTATTTTTATAAACTATCATAGTCTTTTTGAAGCAAATGCACAACTTTTACCAGTGCAGGGCAACAGTACATTATTTATTTGCTTTAAAACACTTCACATCATTTTTTGATGTCTCTATTCCTATAAGCAGGGTTTCTTTTCTCCATTAATAGGTTGTAAATTAAGAGGGCGTTTCTTAGGTTGTGCGCAAAATAATTTTTTGCACTTAAACACTTGGGTGTTCCCCATACACCTAACTGTAATTATAAGGATTATTTATGATCATTGTTTAGCTTAAGGTGTTCTCCTACCACCTTCTGAGCCAGCATCTCTAGCCAATTGTCTTTCTCCTGGTATAATATTAAAATTAAAATAAATTGAATAAAAAGAAAAGAAAAGCCCAAATTAAAAAGTGTAAGAAATATTTCACATTTCAACAGGAAATGAATAATCACCTCTTAATATTTCCATTACACAAATAACAGTGTTAGGCTTACCTTTGTTATAGGCCTATATTCCAAGCCTGCCAGTCAAGTTAGCCATCAGAACTAGCCCCCTGTAACTCTTCTGCTCCTCCTTTGTTATGCCATACCTCTAGACATTAGCCCAGCAGACACAAAATACGTGCTTCACTACCAGCCTACAGCCAATGTTAAGGCCCATTGTGCTGGGTTTTTGAATGATATTTGTAATATATTCTCTTTAATGACTTAACTACAAGTTACTACAGCAATAACATCTTGTCATTTTCCATGTAGAGTCATCTGAAGATGTTAATGGAAATGATGTTTGCCGTTTTCCATACAAACAGGAAAGTCAGAAGGTATGAAATGACTCTATAATTATTTCTAAATCATTAAAAACTCAAAGCTAACCATTCTCTGAAAGACTTTGGAATGACATTTTTAAATTAATTTCAACTTATCGTTGTTTGAAAACTTTGTTTTCATAGGGAAGAGTTTTTAATAAGGTGTAAACTGAATCCCAGTTTGTGTTCTTAAACTGAATTTGTGTTCTACTTTACAAAATTCATCAACAATGTTTCCCTTAAAGGGAAGATATCTTTCCCTGGTATCTTGTAGCTAAAATATTATAACACTGTTTTAATTTGCTATGGTACTGGTCCTTAACACCTTTCCATAAGCTATATACCAGATACCTTAAGCATTTTGATTGCTGCTACTAAAAATGCCCTGCCCTGGAATGCTTTTCATTCCTTTGAATGGCACCAGCAATTAGTGATCACAAACTACCATGTGGCTCAGAAGTCCAGCTTGCTTCCCCCAGTGCTGTCCCTTCATAATTACCTATAGAGAAAAGCATTGTTTGTAGGCACCATCATCATGTTAATCTTCTCCTGCAGAATAAGAATAAGAGATGCCAGATGGCATCTGCCAACCCCTCTGCACCGCAGTATGTCTACATGAAAACCCCATTTTAAAAAGTTACATTCTCATGGCTTGAACAGTTTGAATCTAGGGTTACAGATTTTCTCTTGGTTTTCTGTACAACAGCTCTCTTGCACATAACATTTCAGATTTTGCAGCACACTGCACAAAGCGCAAGATTATTACTTGTGAGGTTATACCTCTAGGTCTGCATTTGTCTCATGCTATTAGAGACAAAATTGTAAAAGGAGAAT
This sequence comes from Xenopus tropicalis, assembly GCF_000004195.4. Lineage (NCBI taxonomy): Eukaryota > Metazoa > Chordata > Amphibia > Anura > Pipidae > Xenopus > Xenopus tropicalis. The sequence continues at coordinate 92,343,168 of NC_030684.2, forward strand.
ATGTAGATCTTTTATTATTGCTCCCTTCTTCTAAGGAATTTTTAAAGAGTGAGAAGAATGAGGAAGATCGCAGATGGCCTGTAGCCAGAATATTTTCTAATTGGCTCCAGGCTTTCTGTATTTATGCTAACATTTTTTCAGAAAAGCATCCTAATTTAGCTTCTGGGTTGTTTTGACATGTTGACATAATCCTGGAAGCATACAAAAGCTATGGCGATGTAGTGTTAATTTATGACAATAAATTTTGACAAAAAAATGTAAATTCAGAAATCTTTAAAATGGGGAAGGATATTGATTTGTGGATGGGTAGGTTAGTCCCTAGGCCCCTAAACCCATCCTTAGGAAATAAGAATCAGTCTAGCCAGCAAAAATAAAATTGTTGCTGGGCCTACAATGAAAGCATGTGCAAGTTTCAAAATCACTGTAGATTCAAACACGAATGTACAATTTTTTACTGGGCAGCATCCAGCCGTTTGCAGCATTAAAAGATTTATACTCACTGCACTTAAGCTTTAACACGACCTGAGGACGGACTCAGTTACTCGGCCACTACCGAGTATGGGTCCCCCCAGAGGTCTGTTGTTGATGCGCCTCGTGAGCGCTATATTGGGGGTGCATCTACCAAAAAACCCCAGGAGGGGGAGCACTGTCGGCAAGTAGCACGACGTCTCCACTACCCGTAGCCACCTAGCAACGCTCGGCTCCCGCACTGCCGCTCCTATTACACATGCGCGCAAATAACCCCTGCACGGCAGGAGTTGGGGACATTCTGGCGATCGTGACAAGGTTCTGTGAGTATCCTCCTTTATGTTTCCTGCAAGGCTACTGTTGGGTTAGGCGTCTCTATTAGTACCAAGTATACTGTACTCTTGTTCCTAAAATTTTCTGTTTGGGCACATCCTTTCCTTTTTTCGTTCTCTCTCTGGCTATACTTTCTGTTTACACTCTGTTGCTTAGCAACAGCTCTTGTGGCGCCAAATTTTACCTTTAAAGCGCCGATTTGTTTGTTCCCCTGCACTTCCTGATGAAAGTCCAAGTAATGGACTGAAATGTCGGATTAATAAACTACATCACCTGCTTTGATAAGAAATTCTATTTCCTGTGCTTTTGTTGCGGAAACCCTATGAGTGCCGACACTTTGAACTGGTTTGTAGATTTTTTCAGCTCTGGCACCTAGGTTTTTTATCACATAAATGGTGTGCTTCCACTCTGGACTGTATATATATATATATATATATATATATATATATATATATATATAAATGTAGGGATTGACCCTGAGTTATGTACGGTGTCTTAAGCTTCGTTTGATAAAGCAATTCAGATCATAAGAGAATGTGGCCAAGGAGCATGGCTGGCAAAAACAGACAGATGCAGCCTTTAGATTATTACCTATAAATCCAGAATGTTATCACCTCCTTGGTTTTCATTTTGCGGAAAGATATTATTTTGATAAATGTTTACCGATGGGCTGCTCTCTGTCATGCTTCTATTTTGAGACATTTGCCACTTTTCTGCAGTGGTCGGTTTCCTTTATAACTGAATCAAACTACGTTACTCATTATTTAGATGATTTTTTGTTTGTTGGCCCGTACCACACTAGGTTCTGTTGAATACTTTCATACACTTTGCTGATGAATTAGGTATACCTCTGGCACAGGAAAAAACAATTTACCCTACTCAGGTCATTCAATTCTTAGGCATAGAGATAGACACAAATCTTATGCAATTTCATTTGCCAGAGGATAAACTAATTTGAGAGGTTTAGTAGCATCGACCTCCAGTCATTGATTGGTCCAAAATGATCCCAGTGGGCAGAATATCTAATGTCATGTCTCCAACATAGATTCCATCATTTTGTTGTTTATTGTTGCTCATTAGCAGTGAACTCTGCTGGCTGTTTGCTGCAAATGCAGGTATTCATTTTCAGTGTAGCCTATGACCCTATGGAACCACCATACTTCCTGACATGTGACATTTTACAATGCATTGTGGGAGTCCAGACTCCATTTTCTAGCCCATGCTGTGGAGGAAGCACACTACATCCACCTTCTCCCCCATGATAGCATCGCAGTTTCACCACTTATTTTCCACAATCTCCCAGTAAAGTTCCACAGATTTCACCCTCTCTTTATTGGAGTATGGGAAGGTTTAGTTGTATGTCAAGCTACACACTACCTCACACGTGGTGAGGACAGAACATTTAACAAGAGGTTAACAGCATTAACAGGCGGTATACAGAACCCTAACTGGCATATTAGGGCACCAACTCCAGTAGAGGAGGATTTATTGATATGGCAATCATTTAAAAAACATGGTACTTTTGGAGATTTTCCCAGTTCTGGTTGCTTTAAATATATGGGGTAAGCAGTTACCTAATCATGCTGCACTGTGATAACATGGGGGTGGTTGAAGTTATTTATAAATCCATTGGCTAAATCTCCACCAGTTATTGCTATCCTTAGGGGAACAGTACTAAAAGCATTAGAACTGAATATTTGGGTCAAAGCCAAACATATACCAGGTTGTAAGAATAGAGTGGCTGACGCTCTCTCCCGTTTCCAGCTAGATGTCTTCAGGTACCTCAGGCAGAGGAAACGGGGATCAACTGCCCAACTTATCTATGGGAATTGATCTGAGCAGAGTAGGATCAGTAATTGCTAATTCCATAGCACTCACTTCATGGTCAGTATATGTACACAGCTGGTGTTTGTGGAGACAACAGTTAATGCATAACTCTAAAAATTCTGAGTTAGATAATTTAATTAAATTCATAGTGCAATTACAACAACTAGATATATGGCCTAATAATATTATAAAAACACATTGCAGAAATTTCTTTCTTAAGCTTTTTGATAGGCCAGATATTACAAACAAGACAGTTGTTAAACAACTTTTGAAAGGCTATCAAAAAGAAAAACTTATCAAACAAAACCAATTACTTTTAAATTTGTTATTGTTAATGGTTAGAAAGTTGAAACAAATATGTCTTTCCATCTTTGAATATGAAATGTTTAAATTTATAGATTGCCTTTTTTGGTGCTTTGAGAGTGATTGCCCAGTAAAACTAAATGGGGGATTGAATTTCACAACACTACTTTAATTGTAAATAAACTACAGCTTAGCATTTGACAATAAAAAACTGGAATAGAAGGAAAAGGGGAGTTCATATGGTTAGGTTAACTATACATCTGCCCTGATTTAGTGTATACCTGTTAATTTTGTTTTTTAAGAAACGCCTGTGATTTCAGTCTTCATATTAGGACATTCCTACATGTGCAAGGCACAAAGAAGAGCTATGCAGCGTTCTTATGGGACTAACCTTAGTTTCAATAAGAAAGAAGTTAAAATAAATTGGTTAGGTCTGGGGGGAGCGTGTTGGCATGATTGGTTTACATGGCTATCTCAGTTGATCTCTAAGTGGGGTACACCAGATATTGTAATTTTGCCCTTAGGCGGCAACAACATTGGGAAAGAAAAGTCTATTGAACGTATTCATTATATAAGGCGGGACCTAGCATAGATGCATTTCTTTTTTCCTGGGATTGTCTTTCTGTGGTCAGAGATGGTTTCGCAGATCATTTGGTCTCAATCTCACAAAACAAAGCCTTTGGAAAGATGTTGTAAAAAGATTAATTTAGCTATCTCTAAATTTGCTGTGAAAGCTAAGTTGTTAACCTATAGACATACAGACCTAGAGCTTAGGCTTAGACATCTTTAATTTGGGTTTACAGAATGCAGTTGAATTAACTTTAGTAAAGTGGAAAGGTGCCAAAGCAAGTCATTAGGTCTTGCTTTGGCGTGGAGGTTGTCGGTGTGTTTAAACTAATTGGTGACTTTATACAAATTTAAGATGCTCCTAGCCTGGCAACAAGGCAGAGCCAAAAGAGTTAAAAAATAAAAGGCAGCTGGAGGATTTATTATCTGGCTGGCTTGGTAAGTTACATTTAAATTAAGATATGTTATTGATATAGATAATAAACAAACTGAAGCCATTGCCTTCCACCCAGCTCTGGTCTCAGTGTGATTTATTGTGTTATGTGTTTTATTTGATTGGTAAAACAGTAGCTCATCCAGCATAGTAGTCTCATGTAGTTGGTGCCAGCACATTGGACAATAAGGTCATGCCACGCCACTGAGGTGGATACCCACAAAAACAGGAGTATGCCTGGGAATAGGAAGAGGGACAAACCTGAAAGCTGGACTTGATTTTAAATGCAGAACGGCAACTCAAAAAAAGTGTGGAGGGTTTGAGGCCAGAGTTTGTTTGTTATCTAGTATAAATAAATTTGAAGCAACTGGACTTGTTTAGTAATCATTGAAGACGTTTCACTAGTCATCCGAGCAGCTTCTCAACTGAAGAAGCTGCTCGGATGAGTAGTGAAACGTCTTCAATGATTACTAAACAAGTCCAGTTGCTTCAAATTTATTTATACTAGATATACCATGACCTGGATGAATGAAAATCTTCATAGACAGTTTGTTTGTTGTTTTTTTTGCTTTTGTGCAACTTTTGTGACTTGACCTCAACTTTTTTTTTACATTACTTTTTTGCCGTGACCACAACTTCTTCATCACTTGACAAATTTTTGTTGCACCAACTTTTTGCGACAGGATTTCGCAGCAAATTCATACCTGCCAAAACATTTAGCACATCACTAGTTATATATTTAATACTCCTCCAATCCACCATTTTGAAACAAGCAACATGTAGGCAGTTAAAACCCTTTCCAGATGGAAAATACTTCAACAACTATAGTCCTGACATCATACCCAACGAACAAACTGACTATTTTATTCACACAAAACACTCAGAATGGCAAAAAGTGGTATGTTGGTTCAAGAGAGGGACCTGCTGATCCTATCAGTCTCTACATTTTTAAGTAAAGGTCACATCATTTTATTACCCTATTCTAAAGTCAAGTACATACTCTGGATTATCTGGATCATTACATTTAGGTTCTTTTTTTTTTTTGTAACCTGGTCATTTAAAGAGAAGTCTTTTTTTCTGGTCTTGATTGAATGAAGCACTTTTTCCATGGGAGGACAAAGCCTTTCATTATAACTCAAAAGTACAATATTCGATCAGCATTACCAGTTATTTACATCCTTTGCACTGCAGCAAAACAATCCTATAGAACTACAGAATCAAGGAGATCTAAGAGATTGATAGATTTAATGCTGAATTAGTGCTGAACTAGCAAATACTTTTTGTTCTGTATAAGGGATAAGACTATAAACCCAGGAAAATAAACAAGGAGCAGGACAAGGAAATGGGATCCACAAGTGCATCCAGGAACTGTGACAATGTTTCTTTTATACAAATACAAGGTCCACATTTTGCCACGTGTATTATTAATTACCTATAGCAACCAATCAGCAGAAAGCATTTACTGGTCACCTGTTTAATTGCAAATATCATATTCATTGCTTATTAATTGCTATGGGCTGCAGCACATGGGCAAACCTTATTGCCTGTATAAAAGATGACAAATTGATGTCCAACAATCCATATTATGTGATATTCAGAAACGCAGTTTTATATTCTTCAATGTAATAACTAAAACGGTTTCAGTAATAAAGTGCAGAAACTGAGCAATGTCCTGATATAGCATGTATGAAGTTACAGTAGCACTGCAGCATCAGTGCACTATTTTCATTTTTATCTCACATATGCATTGGCTCCTTGCCTGTTTTTCTAGTTGACAATGCTTTATGTTACTACTATTATATACAGAAGAGACCTAAAAGGGCACAACTCTTGCCTCTTGCACACCTCTGATCTGTGTAAGAGATGTGTGAAGTCCCACAGTGAAGATGTGAGGACAAATAGGGGGGCACAGGTCTCTCCCACCGCTCACTACACTGAAATGTCAAATGGCTGTTCAGCTGCTAAGCGCACAGTGTGGGGACTCACGGTGAATCGCCCTGAGAAGCACAGAGGGTAGAATATTGAATCAGTCACATCAGCTGCCAACAGAAGTAATAACAATTTTTGATCAGTTGCTATGCAACCTTGAGCTCCTGGGTGCCCTTAGTAAACAATGTCTCTGGCAGAAACAGCAATAACATAACACAAATTCTAACATTCCAGAGATGCAAATGCTGGTTACAGGTGTATGTAGAGCACAGCAGAGATTGAATGTTAAAATCATTTTGGTGGGAAAAGTTGAAATAAACAATAGCAGGAAGACCCATTCTAGCATGCTTCACTTTATAATTGTATAAATGCTACAGTTACAGCTAATGCCTTTGTGTTTACGTAGTCCTCTCTGCTTTCTGGTAAACTGAAATAAAAGAGGTTGACTAAGACATACTGATGTGTGTGTTGTCGTGTAAGACAAGCTGACCAGAAAACGAGGTTCCTAGTCCAGGAAAAGACCATAAGAGCACATGGATCTACTCAAGGCACCCTCAGATTTGCAGGAAGGCAGTGGAAGTCTGCAACTATACCTATAGTAACATGCTGTAGTTGGCATTGCTTGAACATATATATACTCAATCAACACAGAGTGACTTTTTCTTGCAGTCTCCCCAATCTCTAATTCCTCCCCAAGCACTTCCCCCCAGTACACTTATCTCACTACCCCAATATCTATTATGCATCTCAAAGTTATCCCCTATATTTAATTTTTCCTCCTTATTCTTTCTCCTTTTCTACCTCCAGTTACTATATATACACTATTCCCCATGTGTAATATCTCTGTAAGTGAATAATAAAACATTTACTGCAATAAATAATTCTAGCGGTACTAACTGTTTGTCCATGCTGTAAACATATATATATACTCCTCAATCAACACAGAGTGACTTTTTCTTTCAGTCTCCCCAATCTCTAATTCCTCCCCAAGCACTTCCCCCCAGTACACTTATCTCACTACCCCAATATCTATTATGCATCTCAAAATTATCCCCTATATTTAATTTTTCCTCCTTATACTTTCTCCTTTTCTACCTCCAGTTACTATATATACACTTTTCCCCATGTGTAATATCTCTGTAAGTGAATAATAAAACCTTTACTGCAATAAATAATTCTAGTGGTACTAACTTGTTTGTCCATGCTGTAAAATTGTAACCTTGTTTCTGTGTAATAAAGGAAAAAAATATAAAAAGATTTCAGACAAAATATAAATATGTCAAATTTGTGTAACCCCTTTTTGGCTGTAATCACACAAAGACCAGCTAGGTAGGCTATAGAACATGGGGTACACTGGACTCTAACACAGGATGGGCTTTTACTATGTGGAAAGATCAATTGGGAGGTAGTTTAACTACAACTCACTTAGGCTGCGTGCAAAATAATTAAATAAAAGAAGGCCAGAAGGTTAAGCAAACTGGTTTTATTGTCCAAGGCAATTGATCCACATGGTTATGTAGCAATACTCACAAAGCAGATGCAGAGCAATGAACTGATAGGTTCAATGCAGAGCAAGCAATATACAGAAGCACCACTATGGAGAGTAGTCTGGGTAGTAACAAAGTCCTTAGGGTTTCTACCTCTAGTGGTCTGGATCTTTACAGCTGACTTCAATCAGGAAGAAGACAATGCATGAATTCCCTGTCGCTACTGTGGTCCATTCACTAAGGCAGCAGAGCCTGTAAAGGAGAATACTCTCAGCTATCTCTCCTGGTTGGAGCCAGGAAGATGCTTTTTCTAAATAAAGCTGATTATCTCACTTTTGTAGAAAGTGCTATTACAAATATCTATCCTGCACTAGTTAGTCCTCATCCCTGCTTCCCAAAGGTAATAGTCACTCTGGGGTAAGATGGTTTTACTTATTGATCCCAGGCTTAGTGGACAATCAACCTGGTTTAACAGATGCAGGCAAAGAGGAGCAGCCACCCCTTTTGCAAACACTATGGGGCTCATTTATCAAAGTACGATTGCTTCCAAATAAAAAAAATCTTATTTTTTGTTTACATTTTTGTACTGTGCGTATTTTTGTGACTTTTTTTGTACTTTGCGACAAAAAGCGTGACACTCTTTGCGACAAAATCGTATTTGTTGCGCCGAGTAGGAACGTTTTGGATTCAAGCTTTGGAATCGTGACTTTCCTTGGGCCAGTTGGAGCTGCAGAGTGTCATTGAGTCCTATGGGAGGTGAAACAAGCCTATTGGGTTTATTCAATATCTGAAAGATTTTTAGCAGACTTAAGTTATAGAGATCCAAATTATGGAAAGATCCCTTATCCGGAAAACCCCAGGTCCCGAGCATTCTGGATAACAGGTCCCATACCTGTACAACATGTAATAAGAACATTTGTTACATGGGCCTCTGCCCAGTAACAGTAAAAAAAAGGAAGTGTATGGTTTAAAGCTATAAGGATTATTAACCCTATAGATCCCTACACTTGTGTCACAGAGTATACCATTAAAAATCCATGTTCACATCTCTATGTATAAACAGTTATCATCATTGTGTCTTTAAATAGCTTGTTTAACTTAAGATAAAAAATTTTACCCCATTTAAACACATTCCTATATTTTGACTGTAGCCTGCAATTACGTTTCATTTTATTGTACAGCGCTGTGGAATATGTTGGCGCTTTATAAATAAATGTTAATAATGCTAATAATTTTTAATGTAGTTTTCTGTCTTTAAAGGGAAAATATGCCAGGCTTTTTGACATAAGCCCATTTAGCAGGGCTCATGTTAAAAAGTGCATTTATCTGTTTAGACATTCTGCATGCACTTTTTTTTAAAAAACATGTTTCTCCTTTTCTTAATGTGTGCAGAATCTGCTTTAGAACCAGCATATCCAGCAAGTATCCAGTCTGTTACAAGAAAAATCTCCCCTTTCTCCCGCACACTTAATGTAAAGCATATTGTGCAGAAATTGTTTGTTTTTTTTTTTTTAGTAAAGATTCCTAATATGCTGGCAGATTTATTGTGCCATCTACTGGATGCTTTACTTTATCTTTTTGCCGTATGAAGTGAAAGAAACTGCAGTGGCTTATTTTTTTTTCCATTTCTGCTGTTAAAATACTGATTTGAACTCTCTCTTTATTTGTTGTATTCAATTTCCCAAAGATCGCTTATTTAAGTAGCAGCAATTCCAGAACATAATAATATAAGCCTCATTGGCTATGAGTCATTTTATTTTCTTATAGAATAATTTAATGGATATGTTTTCTTTGTGACGGAACTACTTGCTGCACAAACTACAGATCAGCATATTTATTATGCTACTTAAATTTTGTTTTCTACACACTTGCAAATTCTAGTTAACATAGGTAAGATCTTATGCTACAAAATCTTTTGAAGTCAATTTTCTCCTGTTAATGTCTTTTTTCCTTATCTGCAAGGATTACTTCTGCATCATTTGATGCTGAAAGCTGCCACTAATAAAGCTTTTCTTTTATATTGTCACTGGTACTATAGAATGCCATTTAGTAATTTCTTGGCATAGAAAATTAAAGGGCACAATTAGCAATACTTATCACATGGCAATCTTCAAATAAGAAAAATAATGTGGTATCCAAGAGAGGACTTGTGCCAAGAGAGGCATTTAGAGATATCATTAAACAAACAATAAATCACACAAAAACAGTTGTTGCCAAATCTGGGGATAAAATAACAAACAGTAAAATAAAATGATAAAAACAAAACAAACTAGCTATACTAGTTGGAACAATCACTAAATGAATTCCACACAAAGTCTTTTGCAAAGCCCCCTTTGTAATTTCAATATTGGAATACTTTACTGTATATTGCACGTGCATCATCATTTATACAGAGATAAGAGTTGCACTCCTGAAAAATCTGTTGCAATTGGAGACTGTCTATGATGATTACTTACAAGATTAAAATGAGACACTGCAAGGGGTTTGTAAATAAACTCACTTGTCTGTATATGGACATTTTTACATTTGATGAAGAACAGCAGCTTTAGATTCTGTTTCACATTTCTCTGTGGCTACAATTAAAATTTCATGAAATAAAACTTTTTTTTCTCTAATGAAATTTATTCAGGCACTAAAATGAGCGCTATCAACCCACGTTACCTCTTAAAAGGCTTCATGGCTTTTCTCCCTGTGGATTATTGATTGTGATTTCTGATTTAGAAAGGATTTCAAAATCAGACTTTCTTGTTTTGTTTTGAGTATGTTTTGTTTTGAGTATATCTTAGGTGGGACAGTTTCCATCCACATCACATTAAATCAATTGTTTTAGCCAGGCTCTTAGGTACAACCGGATTTGCTCAAACCCTGATGAAAGAAAGAAATATCTCCATTCCTTACAGAAAACTTTTGTTAATCAGGACAACCATCCGCAGGTTATTGATGATCAAACCCACAGAGCAACTCAAATACCCAGAGACACACTCTTGGATTACAAACAAAAACTAGAAATCAACAGGGTACCAATTGTAGTCACCTACAACCCACTGCTGAACATTATAAGAAAAATAGCCAGGGACCTGCAGCCCATGCTCCATACAGATACCAGACTAAATAAGATATTCCCTGAACTACCTCTTCTGTCCTATAGACAACCTCCTAGTCAGAGGAAAATGATTGTTAGAAGTGCTCTTCCCCAAACAACTAAAGCAGGTACATTTCCCTGCAACAACAAAAGATGTGAGACTTGCAAATACATCCTATGCAAAGATCAAATTGCAATACAGAATATACAAAAAGTCTACACCATTCGGGACTGCTATTCATGTGCTTCCTCCAATGTGGTGTACATGATCATATGTACTAAGTGCCCTACAGGAGGAATGTACGTTGGAGAAAAATGGCAAAAACTACGCACAAGGAACCATCACAGACATAAGATCAAGACCAAAGCGTGGGGACTTTGAAACTAAACGAGAAAGGAAGATCTATGAATTCAAATGTATGGAGTTATTCAACCTATTAAGACAGGGCCTTAATTTGGGGTCAGGCTTCATGTCACACTATCTGACCTGACTGAATCCTGGACTATTTACAACCCATCCTAATAAACATTAATTACTTTTATTATCTTCACAAGTTATCTCTATCTGTAAATTGCTAATTTATTGCTCGTGAACACTTCTCTCTGATCTAACAGTATAAATGTTGTGCCATTCTAGTTTTCATTTGTATTTTGTCTGTTGGCCCTGGGGCCAAACGATCGAATTACAATGACGGGCATAAGTAAAGTCGGCCCGGGGACCGCATCAATGAGCCAATGCGGTCCCCGATCCGACTAGATTTTGTAACCTGCCCGATCGAGATCTGGCCATTTTCAGGCCTGTCTGAAGTGCCCATACACAGGCCGATTAGCTGCCGAATCGGTCCAAGGGACCAATATTGGCAGCTACTATCGGCCCGTGTATGGGGACCTTTAGAGCTCCGAAAGCTTGCAATGTATTTTTATTGTTAGCCAATATAGGTATAATTTCTACAATACTCTTGTATTTGTGTTTTTTTATTGTTTTGTTTTGAGATGTTATTCTTATGTATAAACCTGCACTAATCTACAATGTGGTCTCATGTGTCTCACTATTATGCTTCCTGGTAAGTAATCTACTTCCAAAGCCAATAAAGGTTTTCAAACCTGTAGTACTTTCAACATTGGTGTGCTGGTTGATATGACAAGAGGAACCCTACTTAAACATGCATTGCACAAAGGTGCTTGGTTTTGAGTCTTCTGAAGAGCACACAAGTACACAAGCAGGTTAAGGATATGAAAGGCCTCCGTTATAAAAAAAGACTGTTGGGGTTTTTAGGCTGGAGAGGAAATACAGAGTTATGGAAAAATAGCCCTATTATCTTGGAGTCAGGAAGGACTTTTTTCCTCATCTGAGGCAAATTAGAGAGGCTTCAGATGGTTTGTTTGAATTTCTCTGGACTCTGAAGCAACAAGCATTTAGGTAGGTTATATATAAGCATAAAAGTGTAACATCTATTTCAGCTCAATAGCTGCCTTCCCGGACTAGTACCAGTAGAACATGGGTTACACTGTACTCTCTTACCCAGAATGGGCCTACGCTAAGAGGAATCGGAAGGTGAGGGTGTTGTGCAACTACATGCAGAAAAATTAAAACAGAGGGTGCCAGAGGTTCTTGCAAATAACAAAGTAATTAGTAAGTGTTTATAGAAAATCCACAGGGTTACTCACAATACAGCTTCAGAGGCCAGTGGTACGGGCAACACATACCGAGTGTATATACAGACTGACACTCCCCTGCGGGCAGACTGGCAGGAATCTCACTTCACTGCGACACACCCTGTAGTGGATCCCTCAGGGAATTCTCTATCCTGATTCCCTATTCACTTGGATCCATACACTACAGGCAATATGGCCTGGGAGAGATATCTCCAAAACTGCAGGTCCTATGCAGGATCTCAGTGCTGCTCATTCTAACTCAACCCTAACTGCCTTACACCCCTAGAGTGTACGATAAAGGGAGCTACACCTGCCACTATCTAATGCCTCATTCATGGGGCCCTATTCCCCGACTTCCCCGAGCAGTGCAGCAGTGTACCTGGCCAACATCTTCCGTTCAAGCGAATATTCTTCAGGTCTCACCACCAACACAGACCCCGTTTAAGCTGATTTCTTGCTAGCCCCCAACTACGCATGCTTAAAGGAACTGTAACACAATTTTTTAAAATTCAAAATATCTTTTTAAAATACTTTTATTAGAAAATATATCATGGAAAAATTACAAAAGTATAAGTGGTTTTCTTGAAAATTAACCTTTCCATTAATTTATTGAACTCAGGCAGCAGATCTCCTCCAACTCTCGTAGCAAGCTTCCGGGCAGCTCACCCCTCCTCCCCCTCCCTTTCCCTGTGCAGGCTTACATAGCGATCCGTTGTTACAGGCAGGCAGTCTTAGCTGTCAAGTAGAAACGCTCCATCCCCCATCCCTCTCCCTACACAATCCCCAACAAAACCATAAATCACTCCAAAAAACGACCCCGAAGACTCTAAAGAATGCGGCAAGATAACTTCCGGATTAGCACGGAAGCCAAGGAGTCGCCGTATCGCCTTTTGAAGGTTTGCCCAGTAAATCAGTTGTAATATAAATTATTCAAAAACCACTTATGATGCTGCAATTTTTAAGATACATATCTTAATAATAGTATTTAGAAGGCATATATTAAAACTGAAATATTTGTGTTACTGTTCCTTTAAGCAGAGTCCGTATCGGCGGAGAGACCTGAAGAATGTTCGCTTGAAGGGAAAATGTTGCCCAGATAGGCTGCTGTGCTGCTCTTTTGGGTTAAGGTTTGCTTTAGGGACAGTTTTTTAAGTTAGAGACTATGCGATAAGGAAGAGGTGAGTGGGAGTGGTTAAGGGGGCTTTTATAGCCAGGGGGATGTGGTTCTCCTTTAAGATGTAAGCTATAAACCAAATTGAGCTGTCTACCACTGTTCAAAGAAGCAATCCAGGAACTATCACAGTATCAGTACAGTACAGGATCTATTATCCGGTATACCTTCATAAACGTTTTATAGGTATCTGAATTTTGCATCATGCTTTTACTGTAACCCAAATGGGATGTATTTTCTTGATAGTACTTTATACATTTATACAGCGTTTACTCTTCACTCTTTCACCCTGTCTCCCGGTCTCCCGGTCTCCCGATTCCCTACCATTATCAAATTCTGAACAACTTAGATTCAGAGTGAACTGTAGACCAATATTAAGAATGTGGCTAAATACCAGAGCACAATGTTCCATTGTATTTGATAAAGAATGCACTTTACTGATTTCAAATAGATTTTTCCCATTGCTTAATATGCTAGTAAATCATTTTGTAGTACATTACTGCAGTTATACTATACACAATGATTAACACTAAACTGATGATGGGTTCCTTTTGTAATGAGAGCAATTTGCACAATAGATAAACATTTTTTACCTAGATGAAAATTCATTAAGTGTCCAAGCAATCTTTAATGTAATGTATTCAACAAATTTAGTTAATTATCTATAAAATATGTTTTGCATGCGCAGAACATTTATTGCAGCTCAGTTTTCTCTCTAAATCTTGGCTTATTTTTAAAGGGAAAATCTGTCAAATCAAGTGCAGCTGGTGTGGTAAAATACTAGCAAACATTTCTAGTTTGCAAATTTTAGTAGATTTAAATAAAGTAGTGAGGACCCTGTTCTCTGATTTTTGCAGCAAAATTTAATACTGACCGAAGGGACAGAGGTCTGAGTGGGAGGCCAGTTAGTAGTAAGTATAGCGAGAAAAGGACAGATTTCGAAAATTTTGCATAAGAAGAAATGGCAGGTTTTGACAGTGGTGTTACTATGGTAAGAGATGGAGAGAGGAGTATAAATCACCTCCAGGCAATGTGCTGAGTTGACAGGTTAATAAGTGTGCAAGATAGAGATAACAAGAGGGGAGTAGGACCAGGTTTAGGTGGAAAAATGATCAGTTTAGCTTTTCTTAGGTTCAGTTTGAGGTGGTGTTGGTTAATTTAGATAGAAATTTAGACATTTAGAGATTTGAGTCTCAGTTTCTGTTCTGTGTTCAGTTTTGAATTATAGGGTGTCAGTATGCCTTGCCCACAGGTTCTCATTCTATTGCTTGTGGAATAGTGTACGAGTAAGATGTATGTATGTAAACTCAAATAAACAAAACACTTGCATTATTAAAGGGAAAATATACCCCCCTTTTTGACATGAACTCCATAAGTTGGTCTTATGTAGAAAAGGTGCATAAACATTGAACTTTCAGAAGTCATTTTTTCTTTTTACACAAATATAAATTATTCCACAGATTGAAAGGATGCTCCGACAAACCATTTCCCTATAGCCATTAGGGTCACATTGTCTTATTGTAAAGTGATTAATTCTGGAACTTGAATTCCTTCAGTTTTCCAGGGTGGGTGGTAGAAAGATTGGAAAGCAGAATGATTTCAAGGTTGTGAAAGAGGAAAAGAGTTTTCTTGTTCCTGGTATACCACTTTTCTCTGGTCCCCTGAAAAATGTAAAATGGGGGTTACATTTACATACATTTACCAGAATGCATTTTAAGATGTTAATTATAAAGCAAACTGATCTGTCTACCAGTACTGAAGGAAGCAATCCTGGAACTGTCACAGTAGTAGTACAGCATATGATCCATTATGCAGAATGCTTGGGACCCAGGGTTTTCGGCATAAGGTATCTTTGGGTCACTATATCTTCTTCTAAAAATCATTTCAACATTAAATAAACGCAATAGGATTGTTTTGCCACCAGTATCATGAAGCTTAGATAGGATCAAGTACAAGCTACTGTTTATTATGTTGAAGAAGGAAATCCATTTTATAAATTAGAAATATTTTCTTAAAATTGACTCTGGGAGATGGCCTTCCCGGAGAAGAAATCTCATACCTTTACTGTATAGCTGCTTAAGAAAATGACTAAAAACATTAAGAAAATACAATGTCCTTATCTTTGAATGGTGATTTTAGTTACTGTAATTTCATAATAAATATTAGCTGAAGTAACAAAAGCATAATTTTCTAATTCATGAGCTAAGAAGGCAAGCAGGGGTAGATATTGAGGGAATAAACACACAAGACAAGTGACTGCATTAGTTCTGTGTTATAATTTCTATCATTTCTAAGGGCACCAGGCTGTAATTATTGAATCAAAGTACAATGAAAAATACAGACATTTATTTTTTTTCTCATTTACAAAATAGTTTATTTTTATAGAAGCCCTTTTACTGCATATACATCATATCAATTGGTCTTCCTTTTTTATTTTTGTGGGTTTTTGTAATTAATTAGCATTTTAGTTTGGAGTTTCAGCAGCTGTCTGGTCCAATTTGCTAGTGTAAATTAGACCAGATAGCTGCTAAAACTCCAAATAGGAGAGCTGCTGAACAAAATGCTAAATTATTTAGAAAAAAAAAACACAAAAATAAAAAATGAAGTCCAATTGAAAATTGTCTCAGAATATCACTCTATACATCATACTAAAAGTTCACAACAGCCTTAGATAATATGCTTGTATGCTGGCATGACATGAATGAGAGACTGGAATATAAACAGGAGAGGACCAGAATAGAAAGTAGTAATGGCAACAAAATTGGAGCATTACCGACAAATCGTTTTTTTGCTGCTGGGGGTTAGTGATTGCTATATGAAATTGGAAAGATATACAGGTAAAAAAAATATACGGATTAGATAAGTGGGACTGCAACTCTCACGATATTTTCACAACCTTTCTCCACACAAAGCAAAACAACCAGGAGGGGTATAATTTACAAGTATTAACAATAAAATAAGAAAAAAAGACAACCCCTTCTCTGATTGCTATATTTAAATGCTAGATTAGTTTACTCCTTTGTTAAATTCATATTGGTGAACTACAACTCACATTAAGGTGTGTAACTTGTGCTATTAAAGTGGCAACATGCTGTTTTAAATAATTATGTACCAAACAGTTTAAAAAGGTGATCACAAACTTCAATAAAAGATTTTTAGATTTTATGCTATAGTGATTATGGTGCTTCTTTAAATTAGCATACAGATTTGGTAAACTGCAACTCTCACCAAAAAATGAACAGTGCTTTTAAATTATTTATGATGAGAGAGAATGAAAAACAACCCCTTCTCTGATTGCTGTATTTGGAGGTACTGGATTAAATTACTCCATTGTCAAATACGCAATTGGAGAACTACAACTCACAATAAAGTGCTTGCTGTGCTTATTAAATAACAATGTGCTAATTTTTAAAAGGAATTGTGTATCAAACAGCTTAACATGTGGTCACAATCTTCAATAAAGGATTTTTTTTAAAGATTGTTTTGTACTGTTGTGGTTATTATAAATAAACAAGTGCCAAACAGTTCCTTTTAATTAGTCACAACCTTCAACAAAAGGTTTTTTTTAAGTCACGTGAAAGCATAATATGATCACAAATACTTATGGAGATTTTGTTCCAAGCAAAAAAGGATTTTCTATAAAAAATTGGGGAGTGGTAGTTGCCTTGGTATAGAAAAGCAAGAAAATTGGAACACTTAGGTTGGTGGAGAAATTCCCTGTAAACTCACTTAACATTTGGCTATATAAACCTGGGAATCCCACAAGTTCAAGGTAAGGCAGGAACTCTGGTGCTGTGGTCTCAGTTTTTACCTTCCCTATACTGTATGGAGAACTAATTAGCCTAACAAAACCACAAACTCAAACCAGTCTTTTGAGAGAAAACAGATGAAAGATAAAATCAAGGCAAACAATTGTATCATAATAAAAAGTTTAAAAACAATACCAACTCCCTATTGGGATAATCCAGGTAGAAATACCTACTCCACTGTCTACCCTGCCACGCGTTTCGCCACACTTGGTTGCTTTCTCCTTCCCCCATCCTTTTAAAGTTAACTTCCCAGCTGCCATTCTAATTTCCCATCATTGCGCCTCACTCTCACACCTCCCCTTTGCTACTCAGACGCGTGTCATCAGGCAGCACTGCTGGCTGTCAACGCCCCCAGGTAGCAACACTAGTCAGCGCCACACCCCCTATCAATACCCCTCCCAGCCGCACTGTTCTGCGCACTCACATCCATGCCTCCCACCTCAACTGCGCATGAGCATGACGGCTCTTCATAGCAGCACCTCGGACTAACTGGTGTTGCCATAGCAGCGCAATATTTTTCAATTGCTGGGGGTCCCATTTCAGATTACCCATCCACCAAGGCGCCTCCCCCCAATCTAGCCAAACCACCTGGACCATTCAATCCCGCAGCAGATTGGGAAAGTAAGAGGGGAGAATCCCTGCAAGGGGAAGGAAAACACAATCCATTCATATAAATGCTGTAAAAAGGTTTTTCTTAAATATAGAAAAATAGACTTCTGGATATGAGGTTCCATATCTGTATTTTAAAAACTATAAAAAATTAAAGACAAATTGAAAAGTTACTTAGAATAGGACATTCTATTACATACCGATTGTTGTCTTAAAGGTGATCTACATTTAATCTAGCATAGGTATGTGTATAAATAGGTCTGTATGTGTATACATGTGCACTTGGGGCATTTGGAAGAGTTGATCTTGATTAGGGATGCACTAAATACACTATTTTGGGATGCAGACAAACCCTGAATCCTTTATAAAAAAAAATCAGTCAAATACCAAACTGAACCCAAATCATAATTTGTATATGCAAATAAGGTCACAGAAAAGTTAAAGAGAAGCACATGCTTCATACATGGGGACAAATTTCTGTGTTCCAAAAGTCACATGATTTTAAGGATTCAGTTCAGCCAGGCATATGGATTCGGCCAAATTTGAATATATATAACCCTGAATATATATTATATGATTTTTCTAACAATTATGTTAGATTTCAGTGCTTTGAAATATAAATATTACAAAGTACAGGATTTGTTATTCAGTAAAATAATAGAATTAGCCAAGGGTGTAACTACTGACAGCATATATGGGGAGACACCCACAGAGGAGTGTGTGTCTGTGCAAATGTGAAGGCCCATTGATCAACATTCATTTTCTTATTTTTTGTGGCTTTTAAAACCAAGATTAAACTCACTTTCTCAAAAACCACAAATGCCAACTGAGCAAAATATATTGCATAAACCATCTCATGTGTAAAACCCTGCTTCATCTGAATAAACCATAAAAATATTCTTTTTTTATTAGTATGTGCCATTGGGTACTCCTAAATAGAAAATTGCCATTTTAAGAATGAAGGGCCGCCTCCTGGGATCATAGGATTCACAGTGCACACAAACAAGCCAAGGCACACATACATGCTAGGCCCCATCAGCCAATGAATGGACAGAGTTCTGCCTTTTGCTCCCACACTTCTTCCTGTTACAGTTAGCGCTGCATTATTTCTGGTCATGTGATCTCTGAGGGAGCACATCACTAAATGGTGGATCAAGGGAAAGGATGTATAAGTACAATATTTACGGATATATATATATATATATATATATATATAGATAGATAGATATAGATATATATATATATATATTGCAAGAAGACAGGCACTCACGTATAAGTAGGTCCAAGGGAGCCTGGGTGCAGTCCCAAAATAATAGATGGAGTAGCTGTAGAGAGAGTCTGCACTCACAGGTCTTACAGAAAATGTAGAGGAAACACCTCTACATTTTTTGTAAGACCTGTGAGTGCAGACTCTCTCTACAGCTACTCTCTATATATATATATATCAGTTTGGTGAGATTCTTTAATAGGTCACTTAATAAAATATAAACTATGTTGGTTAAGTATTCATTCTGGGGTATCGTTTTCCTTTAAAGGGCTCGAAATAGTGGCCTCACAGCAATTTATGTATTGTAAAGGTGGCATTCATAGGGCCCTGTTTGAAACTTTGTTAGTTAAACTAGAACAATGCTATTACCGTAGAGCAAACAAATTAGGTTGTACAAGTAAGCTTTAACCAAGCATGTATAATGTTACAGAGAGCATTACCTCAGAGTATCTCTAAAAATTTCATACAGGTTAGATATGCAATAATCATCAGTCAACACAAGCTATGCAGAACGTGCTAAATAATTTAATTTAAGGTTTGGAATTGTGCAGAGTGTGATTAACACCATTTGGCTTGCCTAGCTGGAAAGCTCTCAGGTGCTGGCAGATAAAAACAAGACTTAACAGTTCTAATTCCTAGGCTTCAGTGTAGCTGTATAAACGGGGGGGGGGGGGGGGGGGGGGGGGAAGCAGAATCTCCTGAATTATTTAGGTTAGTGGGGTTTGTGGGTAGTGGAACTATGTGCAGCACAAAATATATTGCATTAAATATAGATCTGGCATAAGTCCTTACAAATCCTATCTCTATAATTTTATAAATAAGTAATAGCTAACAGTGGCACATTAATGAGCTGGAATGCTATAATTCTCCCATTGCTAAATATGTTTTTAAGAAGTTGGTCAACTGCAGGCCTGGACTGGGAGTCAAAATAGGCCTGATCTCAATTGGCAGGTTTGATTATCCCGTTGGATTGGGGACCGCATTGGCTCATTGATGCGGTCCTCTGTCCAACGGACGATATACCTGCCTTTTCAATTTGATCATTTGACCCTAGGGCTTGGGAGAAGGAGATACAATAGGTTATCTGACAGCAGTTCTAATGTGTAGCAATGGCTTGAGAAGGGGACTCCTCAATTGACCCTTCCCCTTGAGGCACCCCACTGAACCCCCTTGTTACATACCTTAATGAAACACCAGGAGACAGAGATGGAGAAAATGGCCACAGCATTTATTCACATGTTTCTACCTGCTCAGAAGATAAGGAAGTGAGTGCTTTTTTTCCCTCTCTTTCTCCGCCCCTCCCCAGGCCAGCCTTCTCCTGCCTTAACTCTTTCCTTCTCACCTAATCACAGTTGCACCTGGTTCTGCCAATCTCTAAACATAAACCAGTGTAATCTGGCTGCTGGTTATTCGGATCCCTTGTCATGCAGCCCCTGCGCTTATATCTCCAGGGCTTTCCTTTCTGAAAGTTCAGACTCAGGCACAATGCACTGAGATGGGCGCCTACACACCAATATTACAACTAAAAAAAATAAATTTGTTTATTCAATTTTAAACGGTAGAGTTTTCTATGTAAATTAGAAATAAAAAGTACACCATAAAAATCATGACAGAATCCCTTTATAGTTACACTCAGTGGTAGCATTCCTTTAAAAAATCTTGGTCTGTGTGTGCAAAATGTGTCTTCTCTGTGTAGGTTTTAAACATTGTGTATGGAGTTCTCTTTCCTGCAACATTGGGATCATTGACTACTACAGCATTGTACCAAATTGCTAACAAAGCTCAAATACATGCAAGGAATCACTGTCAGATTATCTAGATCCACTACTAAATTTTGTGAGATTTTGTGAGACTAAATAGCAATATAAAATCTTTTTATGAAGCATGAAAAGTATTGTGTCATTTACTCAATCATTTTCTGCAGTAAGATTTTACCTAGACCCTATTTAGGAGGTCTAGGGCTCATATAAATATGCAAGTGCAGTGAGCAAAGTGCAATTTCAAGTGCAATCACCATTTTTTCCCCCATAATGCAGCATTCTCCCCTCAATTCTGCATCATTGTAGTCGAAAGGGGGTGACGCACTTGAAGCAATTGCACCTAATGCAACTGTATCAGATTCACTGAATGTAACAAAACTGTACAGGCATTTAGTTGCAAATCAGGGGAATTACACAAAAGTGCATGTGTGCACCTATTGTTGCTGGGTGTCAGAATGACTAAGCGGCGCTGAGCACAACTATAAGGAGAGCATGGAGCACGTTTTCAGGCAAGCGATTGTGGAGAAATTTGTGGAACCACAACCACTTGATCCTGTAAATGACCTCTTCTATTTTTCATGCTTCATAGATGGCACAGCAGCCCTACATCACAAGAGGAAACAATATAAAAAAAATTTTCCTCAAGTCGTAGTTGATCTTGAAATGCTTTTTAATTTAAAATAGTGTTACACTGGCACTTCTTTAAAGGAAGCCATTATCTCTGTGTATTCCATATAGTGTTTTACCATAGGGGGAGAATAACAAAGAATTAAGGAGGTTTCATTTCCCAAAAAAAGGTAAACTGCTATGTATATACATTCTTCAATAATATAACATAGTCATCACTGTATTCATAGGGGCAGCCACAGGTCAATGTGCTTCAAAACAAAGTGTGGAGACTGGCAGCAGTTCATCTTGGTGGGAAAGGCAGAGTACAAAGTGCAAATCATGGGAGACTGCAACCAATGAGCCCTTTTGTCCCAAATAAATCAACAATACTTAAAGCTTGAAAACATTAGTGGACTGGAGGTGGTGGGCATCTTGTTAGTTTAGATGTTCCCAGTCCCAGCTGCTTGCCAAATCTGTAGTTATCTGGTAGGATTATATTTCTTAGTTCTCTACAGGCAGGTTACCAGAATACCGTAATGCATTTTTAGAGAACTTTACTATGCCGATTTCAGTTCTTTATACACATGCTCATGTCATCAATCTCACATCTAAAGTTTTTGGGTTGCCACCTGTCCATTTTGACCCAGACAGCCCAGTTTTTCGGAAGGGCTGTCCAGGTCAAAACTGCCTGCCCAGTTTCCCAAATAAGGAAAATCTCCGATTGCCATGTCATAGCCCCACCCTTATGATGTCACTGGCCTGCCCCCTTCCCCCACCTCATGATGTCACTGGCCAACCCTCCCTGCACACTGTGACATCACCACCCACCCCCTGTCCGGGGAAAGAAGACGGCAGAGGTGATAACCCTAGAAGTTGTACAAAGCATTATCTCAAATATTATCTCATTTTAAATTAAAAATGTTTGTCAATCCCATTTTGACCTTACAGGACAGCATGAAAATGTAATGGATGGAAAAATCTATATATGTATTCAAACATACTTATTTAAATCCCTTGTGTCTAACAGGGTGTAAATTTTATCTATCATAATTTCATTCACATATCTGCTTCTATCACCTTGTACTGTACCTGCAACTGATTTTAAATTTCCCAATTCCACATGTTTATTAAATAGGCTTTTATACCCATCTTTTCAATTGTATCTATTCCCACTTATGTTGAAATGCAGATGATACATTTACACTTCACAACAAATTATAATATACAGGAATAAAAGAGTTTATCTAATTTACCTTAGAAAGTTGGTGGATGACATTTTATGTCAAGCAGACAGACTAAAAAAGGTAACAAAGAAATTGAATATAGTTCTTCTGGTTTCCATAGTAACAGATGAATGTCGATGCAGAGCGTATGCTCAAAAATCAGTAAGATACAGATCAGCAAACACAAAGGCCAAAAGCTGTTAAATGAAAAATATATTTATTGTTCAGGTTTATATTTAGAGATCTAAGAGAGTTCCACATGCAGTCTTTATGTGTAAAGAAAAAACCTTGTGTGATTCCTCTTTGACGACTTGTAAGGCACTGGCCAGGTGATCAATTAAAATCTCAGGCTCTTGGGAAGAAACAAATCTTTTTTGATACACCTTTGAAAGAAACTCTTACCGAATGTGTAAATTTACTGCATTCTGAATACCATTGTACAGTTATAACAGGGTTAGATTCATTTAAGCAAAGCAACAGTCATGGCTAGTGATGAGCAAGTCTGTTTCCATCTGTCGCCATATAATTTGTGGAACCATGGAAAAATTAAAAAAAATGCATTAAAGTCAATGGGAGCTTTTCTGCAGTGACTTGTTTTCTAGTGACCTTTTTCACACCAACTTTTTTATGGCAATTTTTTCTGCACATAATACATTGGAGTCTATGGGTACTTTTTTGCTGTGAAAACATTTACTGCAAATTCCAGAGCGAATCCACACAAACATTTCACTCATCACTACTCATGGCTGATCTCTACACTTGCTTTTAGATTACACTGAAAGTCACATGGGAAAAAGCACAAAAATACTGTACATAGAGGACTAGAACAAGCAGGGCTGCAGTAACAGAATAAACTAGAACAAGACTGCTGAAACATGACCAGCAGGGTACTTAAGCATTCAAAGTCCACAAACAGGAGTGGAAGAAGAATGAACTTTAAATCATTTTTTAAAGAATGGCTGGAAAGTGAATGTCTGAGTTACAGCGCCAAGGAAAAATGAACAAACTTAAGAGCTAATTTACAACTGCAAGAGCAGTGAGCAAGGTGCAATCAAACACAATCTCCATGTTCTTCCCCCACAATGCACTGTTTTTTCCCAGAATTCCAGCAACATTGCAGTCATAAGGGGGCAATTTACTTGACACGGATTCACCAAAATTGCTGCAACTGGGTGCACATTTCTTGCAAAAAAGACACAAATGCATGGAGGTTCATCTGACATAATTTTTAGTGTTTAGTGTTCATCATGTGAGTGATGTCTGCAGTCCATTGGGTGGTTTTTTCCCACAATGTGCCATTTTTTTCCAGAAAGCTAACACCATTGTGGTTGCAAGGGGGTGATGCAATAGCAATGTGCCTGATTTAGTTACTTCCAGTTTACCAAAAGTAATTAAACTGCGCATGCATTTAGGCGCAAATTGGACCAAATTGCGCAATCCATCTGGTGTCATATCTGGCGGTCAGTGTGAGTGACGTCTTTAGGCACAAGTGTGCTCTGCCTATTGACGCTGGGTGTAAAAGGAACCCTGGAGCTGCCACCTGGTCAGTAGGTGGAGGTACCTCCAAGGTTCCCCAGCGTCAGTTGGCACAGCATCACTCGATTTGGATGGAAGACAGAAAGAAACTGCGTGATGCGAGTACAACTTTAAGGAAGTACAAGAAGCACATTTTGACCTTTAATGAAAGTGGTTTAAAGCACAACCGACTACAAGAAAATTTGCAGGACCATAATTGTGCTTGCAGACTTAAATGAGCCCTTTAATGTCATGAATGCCAGATTTCTAATTACCGTTGCCCAGAGGCTGCCCACATTCCCTGCCCCCCACTCAGGACTGCTTGCATGCATTTATCTCACATGGAGCACTGGGTTCAGGACATGCTGAAGTTTTCTGCTCATCCAGTCCACAGTGTTGCGTATGTGAGCAACGTTTAGCTGTGTCTGGGCAACACGCTGCCCCTAAATTTGTGCCGCCCTAGGCCCGGGCCTTTGTGGCCTTTTCACAAATCCAAGCCTGAATATCATACATGGATAATAATGTCTATACGTAACCGCAATGGTAACTGGTATATGAACCAGCATTTTTCATTACAGTCTTGGTTCATTCATCCTTCTTGTGCAAGTTATCATTATTCTTTTCTTAACTCTCTCTCTACATTGTCATCACACATGAGACTAACTTTATTCGCTGTCAGAGTGGATCCTACTCCACCTTACCATCACTATTCATGTGTATCAGTAAAAACTATATACAGACAAAATCCAGATTTGGCTAGCTAGAAATAAATCCCAAATGTGTATTCAGTAGGAACATACAGCCAACATTACATTTCAGTCCCAATTGGGACTTTTCTCAAGGCAACCCCACCCTAATAACAATCAATTATAAATAGCCCATCCTAAATTAAGGAAGTGACATCATTTCAGTGAACATAGAAATAATGAATAAGTGAAACTACTATGCCATAAACTGCAATGCACCAGTATACCTACATCAGGCAATACACATTAGATTAAAACAGCATAGTGATGGGTTACATATATACACTGATTATTCTTCAATCTCGACAGATGAGTTTGCACTTAAAAGGTCCTTTATGCAAATGGTAACCCCTCCAAGTTCCAGTTACTTCAACCTGTGGGTAAGTGACTTAGCCTTTCCTTCTACTTTAATAGTGCATTACAGTTAAATTGTTTCTTACCCACAGGTTGGAATAACTAGAACTTGGAGGGGTTACCCATGTGCAGTTACCATACATATTTTTGTTTTTTGTATTTTATGTATTATTATGTGTAGACTTTTAATTTGGTTTTCCTAACTTTTTTCCTCACTCTTTAGGCTTTTCAATTTGCATTTTTTTAATCCATGCCTTCTACCAAAAAAAAACCTTTTTCTTGCACTTCAAAGAATTTACCGTATGCTGCATTGACATTCAATTGAAATTAAGATGCTGAAAGATGTTGCACAACAGAGCAAGCATTTATTTCCTGCTGTCTTGTTTATAAATATGTGTTTAATTAAAAGACAATCCTGGTTTCCAAAACTCATATCCATTTGAGAAACCATTTTCAGTTTATGATGCCATTGTAAAAGTAAAAACACAAATAAATATTTTTTAAAATGTGGGATTATAACGTGTTATTGAATGACATAGCAAGAACTTGTTGTTAGCTTAGAAATCGGATTCTGATTTTGATTGTAAAACATGTTTGCTTACTTCCCCCTCCCCCCCCTTATTTCTTTCTGTACCCCCACCTATCCCCTGTTAAAATGATAAAGAATATATTAAAAAAAAAATGTGGGATTATAAATGCAAAATAGATACATTTTGGAATACTTCCAATACTTGAGTAGAAATTTAGATCTTCTTTCTAAGGAACTTCCTATTTAAACACAAAGCATAATGTACAACATTTCTACTCCAAGTCTTTAGTAAAGCTTTAAGGGCCTATTTATTATGCCGTGAAATGAAATTCACCCAAAAAATGGTGTAAAAAGTAGTGTAAAATAGATTTTACACCGTTATTTTACGTATGTTCTGGTGGAAGAATAAACGTGTAAAAAATTACAACAATTTTACACCGTTTTTTTACACAGCGGAGCCTGTCCCTTAGTTTTCCTTTGAATGACTGTTGCAAGTTGCGCCCGACAGTGTTCAATTAACAGTTAGAAGCAAAGGGATACACCAGACAGCGCTAAGCACTGTCAAGGAGCAAAGTGTATTCTGGGCAAGATACTTGATTTGTGGCAGTTTTTCTGCAATTTGTATCTTGACCACACCTTAAATGAGCCAATTAGTGTCCCTTTCATTAAAAGTAAATAGACATGAGAAGTGCAACTTTATATGCAGAACAGCAGTAAAGTCAAAATCAAATACTTTCAGAAGCTCAGAAATTCAGAAGCTGTTTAAATTGCATTTCTGTACTGAAACCCTCTATATGTTTTCTGAATGCATATTACAAACTGTAGAACATTCAGAAACATAGTTCCATATCTTCTCCAGTGCTGCCTGGGTTCCTTGATAAATTAATTGTGGCATTATTCCCATCTATGTGTGTGAAATCCAAGTTTTCAAACTCAATATTAGGCAAATATGTCACTGGTAACTTATCTTTGTTTCTTTCTTTGTCAGCCAAATAGAATAGAGATAGCTAACAAAGATGTGATGAATTATTTAGAATCAGCTTGTGAGCTCACATGATGCTGCTAAATGCTGTTTTTTGACATTGGATTGAATTTCTCGCCATAATTGCACGTACGGATATTGCTGCAAAGCCTTTGCAGCTGTTTTATGTGACCACCACCATTACAAATGGTTATAGACGTGTATTTTGTGAAAGAACTGGCATTCTAAAACACATATAAACAGCGCCAGATTTGTCTTCCGGGCGCCCAGTTGGTGCCCCCCCTGAGTGCGCATGCAAGAACACCAACACCCCCCACAGTACATACAGAAATAATTCACTAAAAACCAGAAAGCACTACTGCAAACTACTACAGGCCTCAAATTAAGAAAGACACAACACTTATTTTATGTGCAGTCTAATACTGCCGGCCATACAATTTCAACTAAGCAAGCAAGGGGTAGAATTCTAGATACAGAAGCAAGAGGGCAGAGTCAGATTGTTAGTATAGTTCTATATCAAAAAGTTTAAAATTATTTTACTGTGATTTCATCTATTATTAGTGAAAGGTTTAAGTTATGCATTGGAAGTAGTATTTCCATATAATTAGGAGAAGAAAAGGCAAAATATAGAGAGCAAGAGTCAAGTTTAGGCAGGGGCGGGCCAAGCCAACCGGTGCCCTAGGCAACCCTGTCGGCCACCTTGCACCTCCCCCCCCCCCCCCGCCGCGATAGTGACAAGCGGCGCGGGGGGGGGGGGAATGACTTAGAGAGCGGACTAAGGGTAGGCACTCCTGCCTGGCGCCCCCCAATTGTTGCACCCTAGGCAGCTGCCGCTTCTGCCTAGTTCCGGCTCTGAGCTTAGGGAAAGCTATTTAACTTTATCAGTTTGGAAGCTTCAAAATACAGGGGGATCCAAAAAGTCAAATAAGTTTTTTGATGGATTCTTAGAAAACTGTTTCCAGTATTATCCAGTGTCATTATTTTGCATCTTTATATTTAGGCCTCTGTCTATTGCAAAAATAGGAGTGGCATTCATGTTATGCAGTTTAAATATTTTGTAAACATATTGGCATACTTTATATTACTTCGCACTGAGAGTTCTGTGCATCTATCTATTGTATTTAGCAGTATGTGTGGAAGCTATAAGATAAAATAAAATACCACGAGGCAATGTAGTGAACAACAACTATCAAAACTTCTGTTGTTTTATATATCTGTAATTTTTACTGTGATGTCCTTTTAAATCTTCCCTAAATCCATTTACTGCTTTTTTGTCATATTTCATATTTACTGCAACTGCCAGGGCTTCCAGTAATGTTTATCTGTCATGAACCCATAAACAAAAAGTACTGTGTTATCAGTTGTGGAAAAAACTGTTGTTCTGCATCTACAATTTAAATGAAAATGCAGCTATGTTTGCTTTCATGTCATTATTACTTTACATTGTGCTGAATCCAAATCCAAATGGCCAGCATTATAAAAATAAGAGTAAGACATATTTTGGGGTTATGATTTGTGATACAGAGCAGAGAAGAAACAGTTTTACATTGTTCTGCATCCTATGATGGACTAAAGCTATTTTAGAGGCATATCCTGCTTTTTCAGCCTTGGCCATCCCCGTAGAACACTAAAGGTGGCCACACACGTGGTGACCATCGGTCGCACGAAAGATCGTTCCAATCGGCCACTAACGTTCAGGGCTGAAACGGCAGATATGGAGGTAGAAAAAGTAGGATTTCTACCTCCTTCTGCCGATTCAGCTCTGAAGGCAGATTTTGCTCAGGCGCCTTCTATGGCGCCCAATAAGAATCTTTTAACCTGGCCGATCGGCGAGTCGACCGATATCAACAGCATCCTGCGATATCGGTGGCCTCGCCGACTTGCCATAGACGCACCGAATATGGTATGAAACGAGGTTTCGTACAATATTATCGGTGCATGTATGGCCAGCTTTACTCTATATGTAATAAATGGACTAAGTTTGCCTAGGAGCAGTAGCCAATAGCAACCAATAACATTTTTGCTTTTAAACAGGCAACCAGTAAATGCTGCCTGCTGATTGGTTGCTATGGGTTACTGCTACTGGGCAAACTTAGTACCTTTTATTACATAACCCCCTACAGCAATATACAGAAACCCAACAAAAAGAATCATACTTCAGCAAGTGTATGGGTACTATAGCAGACTCCAACAAGATGATAGGACTAGTCTCTCATTCACAATGTACAAAACTGGAATGCAACTTCAAAGAAGAGACTACTTTACTGACTCTTGAATGTAATATTAATCAGCAAATTCAAATTTCTCCAGCCAGGGTTCAAAGCAGTTGCTAACAACTTCACCTCTCACCTGACACTTGCAATTCACTGTGATGGCCATCTGGATAAAATCTCTCTCTCTCTCACCGGGTTCAAGGACTGAGAATAGTTTTCTCAAGAAAATTATTGATTGTTGCCTGTTTACATCCCTGCCTGTTAATGCTTTTTCCTAGCTGCAATAAAAAAAAACATATCTTGCCCATATAACAATCCAGTATCACCCAAAGATGTTGCTCTAGGAAACCTGCTGCTGCCATGTTGCTTTCACACAAAATAAGTTGGGGAATCCTTTTCAAGCATCTTGTACATTACCAGGACAAGCAACAATTGATATTAATTGCAAGGTAGCAAACAGTGCCAGGGAAGCCACTACTCTTTGGAAAAGAAAAACATAGATAAAAGCAATAAACCACTGTGTCTGATTGGCAGTGAATGAACCAGACAGCAGGTCTTGCAGCAGAATATTCAACTTTGCTTTTAATTATTCACTCAAACAAATTAACAAGGTGCTTGTCTTCATATGGCATCAAAATGTAACAGTCTCTCACACAAGTGAGACTGTATTCTTTCTGACTATCTCAGGGCCTCTTCCACACCACTACAAGGTTAGCACCATGTTACTCACATTTCAGAGATAGCTTCTCTCTATCAGTCAGGCCACACAGTCTTTCTCCAAGTAAACTGCACTTTCTCCAAAAGACTGCCTCTCCCCAGGCAGTCACATGCCCCTTTGCACTCAAGGCTCAGGCACTCTGTCTCTCTTTGTCAGGCTCCTTGGTCCTCTCTCAGGACCGTGTGTCTTTCCTTCAGACACACAGGAGAACACTGTCTCCTCCAGACATCCAAGTAAGAGCTTATAACGAGAGAGCACTCCCCTTTTACCTCTCTCAGCTGCCACATAATCGCCTGATATGGAATATTAACCCTATCTGTACTAAGTATCCCCCTGCAGCCCACATCATGCACCTTAAATGCGCTCTTTCCAGTACATTTTTAGGCAAGACAGATATGTTTTCTAAACACACTGTCACACCGCACAACTAAGCATTTCATACTTTTTCAACCTTTATTTTTCAATTAAAAAGCTTTCATCCTCTCTTAAAAGCAATAGCCAAGCTGTGTAGGAGCTAGATCTATTTTATCTACGTTCTCCTACACTGTGACATAAAGGGCAATACCACATGTAACAATTCTAGGAATTTTTTTCAGTCCTGATGATTAATAGCACTAATCAAATGGGGAAATATATTGCAGAGAAGGTAAGAGCAGGCGTGGTGACTGCAGGCAGGTCCTGCCATGGGCGCATTCAAAATAGATATAGATAAGGAAAGACAAGCAGCAATGCCCTGGCACATAAGCAGTGGCATACTCATGGCTCAGAAAGGCGGCAATGCCCCGGCACATTAGTAGTGGCATACTCATGGCTCAGAAAGGCGGCAATGCCCCGGCACATTAGTAGTGGCATACTCATAGCTCAGACAGGCAGCAGTGCCCCGGTTCATTAGTAGTGTATATAACAACAAAGATGTATCACAGGGAGATAAAAGCAGTGGATATCAATTTGGACTGCCTAATAAAGAACAATAGTGAGCCAATAGCATGAAGGGAGTTGTAGTTTCATAGCATCCAAAGCAAACAATTACAGGCTAAAGGTCCCATACACGGGCCGATAGAAGCTGCCGATAACGGTCCCTTGGACCGACTCGGCAGCTTATCGGCCCGTGTAGTGGCAGAAACGATCGGACTGGCCGACCGATATCTGGCCTGAAATTGGCCAGATATCGGTCGGCCAGGTTAGAAAATCCCGTCGGATCGGGGACCGCATCGGCTCGTTGATGCGGTCCCCGAACCGACTGCCCCATTGCCGCTTGCAGAATTCGATCGTTTGGCCCCAGGGCCAAACGATCGAATTCACCGACATGCCTCCCCGATATCGCCACCCGTAGGTGGGGATATCGGGTGAAGATCCGCTCGCTTGCCGACATCGCCAAGCGAGCGGATCTGCCCGTGTATGGCCACCTTAAGATGATGTGTTTAGGTCAGAGTAACCAGTGGGGTCAGATAGGGAAAGAAAGGGGAAAACTGAGAAAAAGAAGACTTAAAGAAAAAAGGGGAAATTAAAAGGAAGAAACTAATAACAGGGCCATCGACATATTAGGTTGTCAGAGGAGGCAATGGCTGAGCAAATCCTATGTAAAATCCACATAACCAATATAATACCAAATTAGATCACCACGTCCTATCCAATAATATAAGTTCATATCATGTCAATAAGAAATATTAGTTAGATACCAGTAATAGCATATGCATATTAACAGTAATAGTTAATGACAGTGGTAGAATAAGTCTCATAGGAAGCAGTGGTAGCTGTTGACTTCATTTAGTTCATGTGGAGCCAGAATGCTCAATGTATAGATCCATCTACATTCCGTTTGTAGAATACGCTAAGCTCTGTTCCCACCCCTGGGTGAGGGTAGGCAGCGATCTATCATCATACATCTCGAGGAAGATAATGCATGTCCCTTTTCAAGGAAGTGTCTAGCCACAGGTTTTTTAGAATTGCCCTTCTCTAGAACTTCCCTGACGGAGCTGTGATGATTCACCATCCTGTCCCTGAAAAAGGTATTCTTTTTCCTAATATAGTACAAGCCACAGGAACATGTAATAAAATTTATGACAAAATCATGTGGGAAAGATGATCTAGCGGTAGCACCAACATTGTCCTTCTGGTGGGTAATACACTGGAGAAAGAATGGAACAGACCAAGATATCTCTAAGCTTGCGTTCTCTGTGAAAGCGCTTGGTAGTCCTAGAATTTTACCATTAAAATTATCAGTTTGTAAAATATTTCAATTATCCTTGACAGTCCTTAGAAAATGTTCAGCACCAGGAAAGTAGGTAGGAGAAAAAAAATAAACATTACAGTGCTTGTGTGTTGGAGGGGTCTTTCAATAAAACATCATCTTGAGTGAGTGTAAATGCTGGAGCATATCATCTATCATTTTCAGTTGGGATCAAGAACAACAGGGGTCCCCAACCTTTCTTACTCGTGAACCACAGTCAAATATAAAAAGACTTGGAGAGCAACACAAGCATCATAAAAGTTCATGGAGGTGCCAAATAAGGCTTAAGATTGGCTATTAGGCAGCCTCTATGCACACTATCAGCTTACAGGAGGCTTTATTTGGTAGTAAATCTTGTTTTTATTTGGGGGTTTTGGGGCACTGGGAGCAACATCCAAGGGGTTGGTTAGCAACATGTTGCTCACAAGCCACTGGTTGGGGATCACTGAAGTACAACATACTGTTTTACTATTATAGAGAAAAAAAGAAATAAATAAATCAATTTTAAAGGAGAAGGAAAGGTTAAAACTAAGTAAGGTTTATCAGAAAGGTCTATGTAAATACAGCCATAAGCACTCACAGAAAAGCTGCACTGAGTCCTCTACCAAAAAAAAAACCAGGATTTGTCTCCTTTTTTGGAAACATATTCTTTGGTATCTGATTCTCATTCCTGGGGCCAGAGTTGGCTCAGCTCTCACTCTCCCCACCTTTAGGAATGTGTAATCTGAGCTATAACGGCTAGAGCTATACAGCAGGAAGCTATGAAGACCAAGCTAAAATGGCAGATGCAATCTTAAGCAAACGAAGGGCTCTTTACTCAGGTATGACACAGCTTTCTGCAGAATAAATATATTGTTCTAGGTGGAACTAATGTGGCAAATCTATTGGCAGTAAAATGCCAAAATGACTTTCCTTCTCCTTTAAACATTTGAGTTATTTGATTAAAATGGAGTCTATTGGAGATGGCCTTCCCGTAATTCAGAGATTTATGGATAACAGGTTTCTAAATAATGGATCCCATACCCTTACTACATTTCTCTCTAGCTGTTTTTGTTTTACAGGCTACCATGGAAGGTAAAAAAAAAATCTCTTGATTCACTTCTAAATATCCTCAGGCTTGCATTTATGTTTTTATGAACTACGTTATTTTCATTGACTTGAAAGTGACCCAGTACTTAAGAGCATTCAAGAGACATTTTCTATAGCAATATTCTCATTGATATCAACAACTTTGCTTCCTTATATGTCTGTTTTAAAGAACCCTGAGGGTAAAGGGTCACTTCTTAGTCATGTTTATTATATTTGTGGTCTGCATATAGCCATTAAAAAGGCCATGGATCTGATGTTTCCATTGTAAGGTAATCGCCTTATTTAGCCAATAAGAAAAGAGTAGGCATGCTGCTGCCACAATGCAACACTCATCGCTAATTAGGAGCCTGTTTAATTCAGTACTTGTTACACAGAGCTAGAGATACGAGTAATAATTGTTCTATTCACTCTTGAAAGGCAGAACAATGAGATGCAAGCTTTATGTGTGACAAAAAAAATTACCTTATCTTTCTTTTCTCTATAAAACACAGTCCTGTGTTTTAAAGGGGGAATTATTGGCAGAAAAAAGATAACTGCTGTCGCTTCTCTTGCTTTAAAGACTGGTGCTGATAGTGCAGTAAAGTTAAGAAAAAAGGTGTTTAGAAGAGCTAATTTCCATGCTTCACAGGCACTAACCTTGTCTCGAAAAGGCAAGGTTGATGCCTCCCAAGCCAAATTAAATCTAAGATGTATGTGGTAATCAAAAGGTTAGGATTCTATGAAAATTTCTACTTTTCACGTAATGTGGTTATGGTTTATTAAATATGCAAATACTACAATGTCAATGCACTACTGAAGTAAGCGCTTTCAAAAAGAATACTGTAGCCCTCAGCACTAGAAAACCTAAAAAAAAAAAGAATGTAATGTTTAACAATGCAAAAAAATATGCTCTTCTCATAATTCCAACGAGCTTTTTTTTATTATTGGCATTCCCATGCGTCTCTTTTTTACTCTTGGTCAATGTGATCACACTTCTAAGCTTTAAAGACGATATCTATGCCATCTTGTATGTATCTTACACCTCATACTTTACAGCAGTGATCCCCAACCAGTAGCTCATGAGCAACATGTTGCTCCCCAACCCCTTGGATGTTGCTCCCAGTGGCCTCAAAGCAGGTGCTTATTTTTGAATTCCTGGCTTGGATGCAGGTTTTGGTTGCATAAAACCCTGTGTAAAGCCAAACAGAGCTTTCTATAGGCTGCCAGTCCACATAGGGGCTACCAATTAGCCAATCATAGCCCTTATTTGGCTTGTTCAGGTACCTTTTTCATGCTTGCATTGCTCCCCGACTCTTTTTACATTTAAATGTTGCTCACGGGTAAAAAAGGTTGGGGATCTCTGCTTTACAGCATATTTATTAGTTTGTACTCTCCCCAAAAGATTTAGAATAGGAAGCAATCAGGCTTTCCTATTACACCGGGACACTATTCATATCACAGAAGTGTTTTTAATGGTATAAGGTCCTAGCAGTGTAATGATGTTGAAAATGACAATGATAAATAAGGACTGTAAAAGGTTTACAGCATAGAGAAATTATTGTTACATTTTAAAATATGTCCTAAAGGACATGTAAGACTTACATTATCATGTTAGCTTGTCTGTGCTCCTAAAAATAGATGGCAGGCCCATGTCGCTAAGCATTTTTTCTTCTATATGGAAATTCCCTGATAATAATAAAGTGGAAAAAATCAGCTTTCTGTAGAAAATCTAATCATTGTGATTAGCAAGTGTGATCATTATACCTTCACGTGTAAATTATTCATGAATCAGCTCAGCAGGCTGATCTGTGAGCTATGGCTCTGAAATTATTTCATTTATGGAACAAGTTTGTCAGTTTAATAGTTAGTTTCCTTTTGTTTCCCTAATAACAGTCAGCATTCTAGCATGAATATATTTGACTGTGTTAAAGTAATGCAAGAAAGATATATTCTTTCTAATACGGTGGTTCAGAGCCCCCAAATGGTCAAAATATCATGCCCCCTCAAGGATAGGAGTGGTTGTCTTGCATACGTATGTATAAACTGGCAAGCAATAACAAAGTCATCACAAGCCATAAAACAAGGTTGAGTAATTATAATATTTGAGTTTAATGTGACCTATTAGAACAAAGATACAGAATGCTTTATGCTGATTTTTCTTCAGGTACTTGACACATGTCAGTGACTGTGACAGACAGGCAGTACAGACCTGCTACGCATGCAAGACAGGTACACAGGCATTTAAGATTTTTAACTGATTCACACAAACTAAACCATGAACCATGAATTAAATTTGACCCATCATGTAGGAGAGCATCGGATTTATTTGTGAATCCACACGGTGACTCTACCTAAGCTGATCAGAAAACCCTGCACTACACTGATGAGCCTCAAGAAAGGCGAAACCGGTCTGTAGTTGGGAATCTGATCAGCTATTATCCTGGCTTCTGCTTTAAAATCGAGTGGGTGAGCTTTAGCCTATAGGATAAACCCATGTAAATGGGATTTTCTAAGAGTTTGTTTGGAATTCATTCCCAGAATTCCTTGTGTTTACTTGTATCTGTATGAGGCAGTCTCCTCAACCCTAATGATTTGTTTGTGGGAGAACATCCAAATGTCATTCTTCCGTGGCAATATATTGCACTGGTAGTATTATTCTTGTATGGTAAGCTAAGTAAGGAAAAGGCAAAATATAGCAAGATGTTCAAGATGTGCTGGCCTTCACATTTAAGATGTTTTAGTTTGTTAACCAAGGATCACGCAGGAGTTAGATGCTGCAAGGTTTGAGGTGACTTACTGTAACTGCTGTCAAGGAGCATGGCAAGAAGTGTTCCCCATAAATATTTATATGCAGATATGTTCATTTTTCTGCAGTTTGTAGACACATTTTCTGACTTTATTAGAGTGTGTGGTTTACAAAACTATATGTTTTGGGGGAGTCAGCTTATTGTTAGGGACATTTTAAGGACTTGTAATCTCAATAAAATTGCACTTTATATTCCAATTTTACCTTTTAACCAGCGCTTCCCCCCAAAAAATGTAAATAATTTTAAATTCATGATTCATATTACTTTAAATTCATTGAATGAGTGCCAGTGCTCCTAAAATGGCTGCTGGAACAATTCCTGTTTGGGAAAAATAAAGAGGATTCCAACGAACAAACGTCCGTTTAAACTTTTAACAATACTTTCAAATCAAAATATTCGGGATTTTCGAAAGTAAACTAAAATTTTCGTATGAACAATTCAAGCATTATCGTGACATTTTATAAATACAGCAATGATCGAGTATAATTCGAATTTCTACCATGTCGAGTTTATATGACTTTCAAGGCCAGAAAAAAATAATTTTAGTAAATGTCCCCTTACTGTTTGCAGTTTATGTTATCTACTAGAATTTGTCTAATTTAATACCATTAAATGTATATAGGTATAAGTATACTGCACCTTAAAGGGGATCAGCACCCAAAAGCTATGTTTTTCATTTTGCAACAAATTGTAACTTTCCAGTTAATTAATTCCATAATTTTAATGATTGTACAGGTATGGGGTCCCTTATCCGGAAACCCATTATCCAGAAAGTTCTGAATTATGGAAAGGCCATCTCCCATAGACTCCATTATAATCATATAATTCTAATTTTTAAAAATGATTTCCTTTTTCTCTGTAATAATAAAACAGTACCTTGTACTTGATCCCAACTAAGATATAATTAATCCTTACTGGAGGCAAAACAAGCCTATTGGGTTTATTTAATACTTAAATGATTTTTAACAGACTTAAGTTACAGAGATACAATTTACGGAAAGATCCCTTATCTGCAAAACCCCAGGTCCCACTGCTGTACTTCTGGTTCTGACTCTTGGCACAATGTAACAGAAGCCATGGAGAACTAAATTCTACCACACAGTTTTAGAGAACAAAAGAAGCTTTACATTGCGACTACATTCACAAATAACTTTAAAACCATGGTCAATATTTGAGGAATTTCTAACTAATGTATATTGAAAGGTTGCTTAGGGTTATATTCTGTTTTATTATAAACACAGGTTTTGGGCGGTGTTCCAGTATACATTTAGTAATACCGAATGAAAATTGCATTTTAGCTGCCCAGATCGCCAGACTGTCAAAATCTGTCAGCAAAAATTACACATCCTCACATCCTAGATAAATTCAATCATCCTGCATGGTCATCAGCAAAACAGATATACCACATTCAATGCCCTCCTGCAAATCATTAATGAACAGATAAAAGTAGACCCAATACAGAACACTGCAGCATGGAACCTAGCACTAGTCTAATTAGGTAATGAATTATTGACAATTACTCTATCTACACAATCTTCAAGCCAGTTCACTTTTAGGTGATATAAAAGGTCATTTGACCTTCCTGAAACTCCATTATCCAGAATCCAATGTAGTACAATTGCAAGGAGATATATATATATACAATTTATAATATTTATAAGGTCTTTCATTTTCCACATTTAGGGGCTGATTTACTAAGACACGAATTCCGACTGAATTGGAAAAATTCCGATTGGAAAACGAACATTTTGCGACTTTTTCGTATTTTTTGCGATTTTTTCGGCGCCTTTACGACTTTTCGGAAATTATCGCGACTTTTTCGTTACCAATACGATTTGCGCGAAAAAACGCGAGTTTTTTGTAGCCATTCCGAAAGTTGCGATTTTTTCGTAGCGTTAAAACTTGCGCGAAAAGTTTCGCTTTTTTTGTAACGTTAAAACTTAAAAGGTGCGACGTTTTGCGCAAGTTTTAACACTACGAAAAAATCGCAACTTTCGGAATGGCTACGAAAAACTCGCGTTTTTCCGCAAAAATCATATTGGTAACGAAAAAGTCGCGATAATTTTCCGAAAAAATCGCAAAATACCGATCATTACGAAAAAAACGCAATCGGACGCCTTCGGCCCGTTCGTGAGTAAGTAAATGGGCCCCTTAGTAACCCATATTTATCAGCTGACTAGTAAATGTTAGCTGATGATTGGTTGTTATGAATTACAAGAAAAGTAGGAAATCATCTATTACATTACCCCCTGTATAGAATTAACTAGAATGGCAAACTTGGTAATACCTTTTTCAGATGACAGGGCCACCATTAGCGAAGCCACCATTATCTGTCTTCCAGTCATAAAAGGGACATCTGCCATTGACTTCTACATGATCTCGACAGGTTTTAGCTGGTGAATTTTTGCATTTCGAACTGTCACGGTTTGGCTGCATAATAAATCACAAAAAAAATTCTTCCACAACAAATTTGGGTTTTCGCCGACAAAAAGCCCCACCCAAAAAAATTGTTCTTTAGTATATGCCCCCTTTATTATTACCTATTTCCCTTTCTTTGTTCTTTTCCCTTTATTATCCAATAGCCTTGTAAAGCTTACTTTGTGAATCATTACACCCAGCAATCATCTAAACCTCTAATTCCTCTTGTTTTCAGCACCCAACAGGCATTACAGGAGTGAAGGCTAAATAGTAAATGATTAACCTTTCACAAAATTACCCCTGGGATTTCCTGTTGCTTTCTACTGAAATTTTACCTTTCAGACGTAACGAAAGAAAATATGCAATTTTAAAATAAATATGCTATACAGTCAAATAACTTAATACACAGAAGAATAGGAAGGCCATGTGAGATATGCAAATGAAAGACTCATAAATAGCAGTGGGAAGGTCATTTTGTGAAATATAAGCAGGATTTTTTGCTGTTGAAATGGTCTCCTGAGTCCTTTATTCCTCTTCTGTTTTTGTATAAATAAAATGACCTAATTACACAAATGATATAGATTTAGCAATGCATGCTAATGTGCCGTCTTCACAGAGAAGCAGTGTAACAATAATTAGGTAAGCTTCAAATTACTGCTAGATATTTTCATATATTTGTGCTGCATCAGCATATGATACAAAATAAGCTTATAGTTCTAAATACCAACTTAAAAGAAATAGATGTTATAGTTGGGTCTGTGGTTTCCAGATAAGTGTTCTTTTTCCATAATTGCGTTGGGATCATCATGCCTTAAAGGGATTGTTCACCTTTACATTAACTTTTAGTAAGATTTAGAGTAGTGAAACCCAACCAGTGGCTCGTGAGCAACATGTTGTTTACCAACCCTTTGGATGTTGCTCCCAGTAGCCTTAAGGAAGAAGTAAACCTTTTTTTCTATCTTTAAAATTACTCTAAACAACTCCCCCCTCAGCACTCAAACACAATATTAAAGTGTGCTCTAACCTATGGACCAATAATAGAGGTATATTTAAACACCAAAATAGATATACAGGTCTTTCATAAATGCTGCAGCTTGCAGGCACTTTCATTTGTTGAGCTCAGAGAATTGTATGTCTTTTGCCTATTTATGATGAACTTGACATTACTGGCAAAAATTAATTTGGTAATACTAATCTTTTTAGAAATGTAAGAGTTCTTGAAAAATGTAATTATAGCATATGCTTTTAAAGTTTCCACATCTTGGGGCTGATTTACTAAGACACGAATTCGAATCCGAATTGGAAAAATTCCGATTGGAAAATGAACATTTTGCGACTTTTTCGTATTTTTTGCGATTTTTTCCGGCGCCTTTACGACTTTTCGGAAATTATCGTGAGTTTTTCGTTACCAATACGATTTGTGCTACGTTTTGCGCAAGTTTTAACTCTACAAAAAAATCGCGACTTTTTGCGCAAGTTTTAACGCTACGAAAAAATCGCCAGATTTTGCGCAACTTTCGGAATGGCTACGAAAAACTCGCGTTTTTTCGCGCAAATCGTATTGGTAACGAAAAAGTCGCGATAATTTCCGAAAAAATCTCAAAATACCGATCATTGCGAAAAAAACGCAATTGGACGCATTCGGCCCGTTCGTGGGTTAGTAAATGTGCCCCCTTTGTGTATGCCTAAATCTCTCTCTTTATGTTCTTGTTAATATTTTTGCAGAAACAAATTTTCTACAGAAATTAGCATGCCTATATTCTGTCTGTAATAAGGATAAACCTAACAGATCATTTGAAGAATCAGAGACACTTCTAATAATGGATTCTTTACTTACAAATTCTGCATGTATGCATATCCCAACATATGTGCAGTAGTTTGTATAAATGATTGTGAACCTGTGGGTGGAACTTTTAAGTAACTAGCATATTGGCACTCTTTCCTTAGGCAAAAAGATTTAATTTGATGAATGTATGTATGTTTTTGAACTAACCAATACATTACTGTTACGAGTGCCAGGAGACCAGTGCATGCTATTACCTGTAGACACGCCAGTCCCTGGGCTCATCCGCACATTGGCACGTGTTCTGGCACAATGCACATCCAGATGTATGCCAGAATGTGCATCAACGTGTGAAAAAGAGGATGTGCCCAGGGTCCCCAGCCTGCGCAATAGGGGTTTGATGCCACTCGGTGAGCTTGGGGGTGCAGTGTTAATTCTGGAAGCAGCTGATGCACAAGGGTTGGGTATGATCCAGTGAATGCTATACAGTGTGTATTGGGTAAAGCAAAGGCATCCCTACTCTAAGGGGCTGATTTACTAATCCACGAATCCGAATCCCGAATGGGAAAAAATCGGATTGGGAATGAACATTTAGCAACTTTTTCGTATTTTTTGCGATTTTTTCATCGCCGTCGCGACTTTTTTGTGAATTGTCGCGACTTTTTCGTAGCCGTTACGACTTGTGCGAATTGTCGCAACTTTTTCATAGCCATTACGACTTGCGCGAATTGTCGCAACTTTTTTGTAGCTGTTACGACTTGCGCAAATTGTTGCGACTTTTTCGTATTGAGCGCTACTAAACGGCGGGCAAACCTTTCCGATTTTTTCGCGACGGCTACAAAAAAGTTGCGACAATTCGCGTAAGTCGTAATGGCTACGAAAAAGTTGCAACAATTCACGAAAAAGTCGCGACGCAGACGAAAAAATCGCAAAATACCGATCATTACGAAAAAAACGCATTCGGACGCTTTCGATCCATTCGTGGATTAGTAAATCGGCCCCTAAGTCTGGTTGGCAAAATTTCTGGCGTTCGTCATAAGAATGACGTCTATGCTCATTTCTTCTGATGCAACTGCACTGTGGTGGTTGAAAGGCCACAGTGGGGACCTTGGAGGTACTGCCTGGTTTCCCTAGCAGCCTGAGTCAGTAGGGGCACCTGCGCTCAGCTTGGAACAGGAGGCAGAAGGAGGCAGTGGAACCAAGCACAACTATATTGAAATGCAACATTTTGATGCAACTACTTTTAATGAAGAGGGTTTTTGCACTGCAGCCAAGTGCAAGTGTTGTGTGCTAAGATAATGACCCCTATTAAGAGGTAGTGATTTATAAACTCCTGACATATTTAATAAAGTTAGAGGCAGTGGGTCCCCTTTTTCTGCTATTCCATGTAACCCCCTAGCTCAAACTTTTTTTCTTCCCCTTTTTGCATTGTCTGTCCTACCCTGCTATTTGTTTTTCTTATCTCCCCTCTATTCCCCTCCTGTTTTGCTTTCTTACGATCACCCATACAGTTCTTTACCTTTCTTCTTTTCCTTTCTCATATCTTCTTGCATACTCTGTTCTTTTTTTCTTACATCACTTTTCAGGTCATCTTATACTCTACTTTCTACATACCCTTTCCTTTAACCTTGTTTTTGGGATCTTATTGTTCTCCATGCATCTTTTGAAACACTTGTGCTTAAGACTATTTTGCTAATGCTTTGCCAAATTAGCTGCACATTTGATTCCCCTTTACAATAAAGTAAAGCAATCTTCCAAAATTCTGGGCATTTTGATTTTTATTCCAAACACACTGATCAATATGCCCCATAAAGTGCTTCAGATTAGCACCACACAGAGTGGGAATTTTCATTGTACATTACATTGGGCTAGAAGAGAATAACTGCTAAACTACATTACACACAGGGTTTTATGAAAATCTGACAGAGTTTTTTGTTAAGTACTCATCACAAACTCAGTTTTTCACAAAATTATGTTCTGCTGTAAAAGCTTAAATTAGCAGAATGTCAAATGCAACACTTGTTCTTCTCAACAAAGAAAAGAAAAAAGCAGACCTTCTCGCCTCCTTTCAGTCCATTACATGCACAATTACACCACAGAATTCTCTCTCAGTATGTTATAAAGTTCTTTTTACATTGCTACTTCCTTCCAAATTAACCTCCAATTATCAACTGTCAGTGCTTAACTCTTGAACTTTTATTTCATATCATTTTCACCTTTTCTGTTACTGACAATCTACAATGAGGTATTACGTTTTCCAATCTCCAGATACCTGGTTTGTCCAGCGCATTCTATTTGATATTTTTTCTGCATGCAATAAAACCTTTTCTCATCCTTTCATAATACTGAATGTGGGTGTCTTTGAAAATTTTGTAAAAAGATTTTTTTGTATTCCAAAGAAATGTTGACAAATGTAAGTGCACCCATTACCACAAATAAAAATTGTGAAATTATATAATTATAATATCTTATAATAAGACATACCTTTTGTAACTTATTCATTCTTAATCCTGTACAAGGTCCAGAGTTCAGCTTGTAGGTCTGGACCAATTACTTTTTGTATGGGGCTTTAAACACTGCAGTTTTGTGGTCTTTAGTGTTATTGCACCTTCACCTGGCCATTGATGAATTAGCCCCAAAACATCTCAATATTTGGCATGTCCACCATTTGTTACTTCTGCCACTCTTTCTGGAATAAATTGTACACATTTGTTTCCCCATCTTAACACATTTGTAGAGAGCAGATAGCTGCCTCCCAAATACATAATGGCACAATTACATGTTTATGCTGCTTCCCATGGGCAACACACTGTACAACTGAAGTAGGCTCACAACAAAATATTTCTTATAAAAAGAGGCATGGGAAATTACAGTTTTAAACAACAAAACAACTCATCATGATGCAAATGTTGCTGCAAACCTCCTTTTGTACAAAAGATAATTGCTGAGTTGAATGACTCAATTATCTCTTGTTGATTGTATTGTCAGAGGACTGTGATGTGTTGTTTATTATTATTATTCAGGAAGAATTTGTATAAGTTGGCCTATCTTTTGTCCCATGTGTCTGTAGCAGTGTGATTCTAAAGCTTTGTTCCGGTATAAAAAGAATGAATAATGTATTTCGTTTTTGCAGTCTCACCATAATTTTCCTGTGTTGTGTTTAGTTGGGTAACAGAGTTAGGTGGTAAGGTAAGGCACAATAAAGGTAACAATGGCTATGCTCACTTAATTAGCAAATGGAAGACAACTTAAAGACAATTATTTCAATGCATCAGCACCAAAAAAAACATCTGCCCACATACACCAGCATGCAAACTGATCCACAAAAAGCCAAAGTGACCTCAATAGCTGCTTACGGCTATGACAGCATGCACAAGGAAAGAAGGCCCCCCTAGTAGTCTTGCAGATCATTATTCTGTCCTAACACCAAACTTTGTATAACTAAATCTAAATTTGCCATAATATATTACTTACAACTTATGTTATTACTCCTTGCATTGGAAATAGTCTGACTTGTAACAAT
This sequence comes from Xenopus tropicalis, assembly GCF_000004195.4. Classification (NCBI taxonomy): domain Eukaryota; kingdom Metazoa; phylum Chordata; class Amphibia; order Anura; family Pipidae; genus Xenopus; species Xenopus tropicalis. The sequence goes on from NC_030684.2 coordinate 92,386,587, forward strand.
TCTGTTAAATACATTAATGCAAAACGAAAAAATCGGTTGTGCTATCCAATATAGAGTCTAGAGTAAAGTTAACTTGGAGTGCGTATTCCTAAAAGCCGTGGCTTCCGGCTATAGACATATTAAAGGAACAGTAACACCAAAAAATGAAAGTGTATAAAAGTAACTAAAATATAATGTGCTGCTGCGCTGCACTGGTAAAAGTTGTGTGTTTACTTCAGAAAGTCTACTATAATTTATATAAATAAGCTGCTATGTAGCCATGGAGGCAGCCATTCAAAGGAGAAAAGGCACAGGCACATAGCAGATAACAGATAAAACACTATTGTATTCTACAGAACTTGTCTGTTATCTGCTATGTAACCTGTGCCATTTCTCCTTTTTTCCAGCTTGAATGGCTGCCCCCGTGGCTACACAGCAGGGTATTATATAAATTATAGTAGTGTCACTGTAGCAAACACACCAGTTTTACCAATGCAGGGAAACAGTGCATTATATTTTTATTACTTTAAAGCTCTTTTATTTTTTGGTGTTACTGTTCCTTTAAGTGCAAAATACAAAAAAGGAAGCCACTCACGATTCAGTAGGTGCAAAAAACTGCCTCCATGCAGGTTTATTGGAGTAATCAGTGAGAAGGATACAGACGTTTCGGGAATCAAGGAGAAGGATACTGACGTCTGTGGAACCTCTCGTTCCCTTTATCAATGTAGCATTCACTAACACCCACCCCAGATGAACAGAATTTAAACTACAAGGTGCAAGTCCATGATCATACGAAATCTCGCGAGATCTCGGGCTGTTCGTATGTGTTACATACATTAGATAGATAGATTATAGATAGATAGATTCACTGATGATGCCACTTATGACAACATATAGAAACATTCAACCATTATTACTTAACTGACTATTGACATCACTGCATCATATGACATCAGTAATTACATAAACCATTTCACACTGTAATAGAGTGCTTACTTTAAAATATTTGGAATGCTTTACAAGGAAGCTGTAGCTACAAGAAACATACATGGGGCAACATGGGATATAAAAACCATGTAACTTACCTGACTGACATTATAAAGTTTCCTCCAGGAAAAATCCAAGCAGAACTTTTTATTACAGTAAGTTCTGCCTGTGGAAGTCCACATTATTAATTGCATGAACTTTACAGCCCACATGTGCTGTTTGCAGATGTAAGGGAGAAGACACATGGAGCTACCTGTAGCAGCTACTTGTCATGGCTACTAAAATAGACAATGCTGATCATTTACTGATTACAGTCTCTACATGTGTTTTAGCAAAGGCAATTATCGGTATTGTCTATGGAAGGGTATTTTCTGGCATTCAGTAGCCATGAAAAAGTAAACTTCGGATTAGATATGATAATTTCTGATGACTGGATATGCTTATGAAAAAATCGTAACAATCATGATAATACCGTATTAGCAATCCGAAAGTCACAAAATTTTTGTTTCCGTAAACGAAACGGCGTGAAAACCTTTCTGACTTTGATCCATCTGTGCATGTTTTTGGAAGCCTCTCATAGTACTCAATGGTACTCTGCAGCTCCAACCTGGCCAAAGGAAAGTCTCCCATAGGACTCAATGGCACTCTGCAGCTCCAACCTGGCCAAAGGAAAGTTGCGATAACGAAGATTTAATGAATCCGAAACTTTCGTACTTGGTGCAACAAATACGATTGCAAATTAACAAAAAAGTAGCAAAAAATATGCACAGTACGAAAACTTGGAAAAAATATGATTTTTTTGTATTCAGATTCAATCGTACTTTAATGAATGTGCCCCTTAATGTCACAGATGATGTCAGAAGTAAAATGGCTGCCAGGTGAAAGTTGCTATTTGTTTTAGGAAAATGGGTTTGGGGATATATGCAGTACAAATTATGTCATAACACTGCCTTTGCATGCTCTTTATAGTTTCGCTGTAATAGTATTTGCCCAATACTTTTACATTACACAACCAACTCCCATGTTCCTCTATGAGGGGGCAGCCATATTTTGCTATAACTGACAGGTTGAGAAGGGACAGTCAGGTTGGCAAAACAGTCAGGTTAAGGAACTTAAAGTACCAATACAAAAGCAGCCCTATCAACTAAAATATACAACATGACCTATAGGTAACTTTTTACATACATTCATGTTTTGAAGAGTAGTTTTTTGGTGTCAGTATCACTTTAGTTCTTGTAATGTCATGGAGTATCCAAACAAGATTTTGGCCTGAATCGAAATATTAGGCTTTTATATACTTGATATAAATTCCACTGAAAACCTAAAACACATCTAATGCAAAAAGAGAAAGAAAGCTAAAAATAAACAGAGAATTCACCACTAGCCACTTACAGAAATAAGCCAGTTCTAAAAATTTGCCCTTTGTTAACTTGACCTTTAAGGCTGATTGAAGGGCTTGATGCTGAAACGCTTGTCAGAACAGTCCGTTGGCAGATACAAATAAACACTCAATTTGTCTTCAAATAACACTGAAATACTTGAAACAGTCTTGACTTTTTACATTTAAAATAGAGGACATCTGGGTAACTGCCATCATTCATACAACAAATTTCAGATTACCTATCACCATTAAAATGCCAGATTCACAGCTTTGTCAAAAAGATTTTGCATCTTTGATTGACTAGAATCTCACTGACCTTTACTGAAATGGGATACTTCTGGTACCTGCCATTCTATTAGAAAGGATAAACATTATATTTGTGAGTAACACTAAAATAGCCAATGCAAATTCTATAAAAAAGCAAATAGAAAGGTACACAAATTTAGCAACATATAAAAAAATTAACATATTTTATTTTTACCTAAAGGAAACCTTTCTCTTTCCTTTTTTTTTTTTACCAGGTGACAATTTGTCCTCTTCGGTTGTTTACAATTTTCACACACAATAAAGCTGCCAAAAATAAAGACACCAATTGTTTACAGTTTGAAAGCACTGCATGCTTTTATTTTTTTTCATCTTTTCACCTTGATCAATTGAAAGCATGTTTATAAGAGCTTAGAATAAAAGAGTTACAAAATAGAATGGTTATCATGAAACCTTTGATAGCTAATGTCTGTTTTAATCTTTTTTTGCCACTGGTAAAATGCAAAAAAGTGAGAACTTATGAATGTGAGAAAAAAAAAAACCTTTGGTGGGAAAAAAACAAAATTTAAATGGGTAGAAAATATTTATTATTACACATTTTTAAAGTGGTTATAGCTCTAGAAAGTAGACAAAGCAACAACATTAAGTGACCATATACCAACTAGACAAATCATTGCAAGGTGGGACACCAACTGGTCATTCATTAATTTCTCTAAGTAAATGCACAATCACCAGTTCCTCACTAAACCCAATACCTCTGTGTATAGGTACCTACAATATGAGGGTATTTACCCCCTAGTATTTTCACCATTTAGGGGCATATACAGTACAGTAGAGTGAAAAAAGAGTTTGCCAAAGTTATCAGTAATGGAATGTCAGAACTCTCTGTTTACTTGGGTCCACCTCTGGAGAATTTTAATGAACTATGAAATTTTTTTTTTCTAATTTTTATGGTTTTAGGGGTTTTTGAAACCACGACTAAACTCATTTCCAAGCGGAAATCTAAAACCACAAACATAGTAACATACCGGCCCCCACACCATGGCAGCGGTGAAGGTTAAACTAAACGCGTCAGGATGTATTGATGAATAAAGCTGTTTAACCTTCACCACAGCCCTGTTGTCCGATTGAGTGTGTGCCACATGGTGCTTTGATTCGGTGTTTCTCCCTGTGCTGCAGGTCTAGGGCATTGCACCTGGATCACTGATAAGGAACGGTGAGTGACCTGAGATTTTTTTTAAAGGTTTCCTGAGTTGTGTGGCTAATTGAATGGAGTAAACATTTCTAGTGAAAGCCTTGGGGTATGGGCACCAAAGCCCTCTATTTGATCTAGTGAACTTGTCTCTGTATTAAATTGTTTAAAATTGTAACTGGTAGCCAACAAGCTACTATATATATATAGGTCTCCTTTTGGTATAGTAATGTGTTCATTAGTAAATGCCTCACTTAATCTGTTAGTCTAAACTGTCATGCAGTTAATGTAATGACTAAAGCTAGCCATACATGGGTCAATAAAAACTGCAGACTCATTCATTCCTGAACAAGACAGCAGCTAATAGGCCATATATGGGGCCCTCAAGAGGTCCTAGCTAACTGATATTTGACCAAAAATTGGCTAGATATCAACCAGACAGGTTTGAAAATTCAGTGAAGCAAGGAATGCATCAACACACCTATGTCCGTTCTCTTCCAGTGGGTCAATAGCTTTCTGATCAATAACTCAGAGGCCAAAGGATCACAATTAGGCCCAAGACATTGGCAGATCATGGCATGTATGCACATTTTAAGAAAATCAGTCTACATGGACATCTCCTTAAATCTTTAGCAAAATATTTATTAGAGCTCTGATTTGTATCCCTAATCCCACTTTCTACCCAAGTATCAAATTTATTTTTTATTATCACATATTTTAACTTTACTGAAAAAAGCAAAAAAGAATGTTGTTTCTTCAGACATTTTTATTAAGAACTGATAATTACAAATGAACTGGGAATGATCTGTGGAAGGGAGGAAATAACCCTTATGCAAAAGTTTTTTGATAGTCAAGGTAGTTGCTAGGTAATTAAAAGAGGACTAAAGTCTGTTATGCCTGCATCATTCAATGTGTGCTTAATGCATAGATTACACATACAGCCTGCGGCGGAGATTCAAATTTAGTCCTCTCACTTCCTGTTCCTGCCTTCTTACCCAGCCTGCCTCTCTGCCATAAAGGTGCATAGCTTTAAACATGCACATACTACAAAGCCTAACTAAAGAAGTAGGCTAGAAATATTTTACATTATGTTTTGGGCATCTGTACCAGCCCAAGACACCCCCAGCCCTTTAGAAGTGAAGATCTGTGCCTCCAAAGATGCCCCCATAGCTCTTCTTTTCTGCTTATTCACTGCACATGCTCTGTGCTGCTTTCACTTAATGAGTCTAGGGAGACAGACTCATAATATACTGTATATACAGAACATAAATGCCCCAATATAAGGCAGATTAGTAATTAGTACAGATAATTACTTCATGGTAGCACAGAAACCAGTGCAATTAGCATAACAATTGAATAATCAGACATGTTGCATCAGTTTATATGACAGGCCAACCTCTTTTTTTGCTTGATAATTTGCTACAACCCCTAAGCTTAGCTTCTTAGCAGCTGCTCAGAGCACACTGAGCATGTGAGTGTTGCAGATGGGGAGCTCCTGACAAGTTTGGCCTGGATCATTTCTGCTATTGAGATGCTGAAACTTTAGGCTGGTGCAAGTACAGTATATAAAAGGAGAAGGGAGGTACAAATCACTGGGGGGGTGCCCCCCCCCCCAGTCATTGTAATTGCTTACCTTTTACCACTGGCTACCAGGTACAATTTTAAACAATTTGCTCCTGTTAGGAGAAAACTGCACCAGCCTGGGGTACCTGTGAGACAGCTATCCTCTTACGTCCATCTTTGTTTTTCTGAATCTCGGGGTCGGCACATGCGCAGTAAGGTGAAAATGCCAACTTTCTTGTAAAAGCTCAGCTATTGACTCTACTGCAAATACGCAAACAAGCAGACTTTTAGAATGTATTTTCTAAAGCAACTAATTTAAAGAAAAAAATACATTGCAAAAGTTCTTATGGAAACAAAAAATAATACATTAGTCAAAATCCAAAAGTTTTGGTAAGCTTGAAGTTTGCTTGATGCCAGCAATTTAATAAAGTAAAAAGAAATATAAAAAGGTTATATTAATCCTCCTAAGCCCTGCATTTTCATCTCCATACAAATGAATTACCAACTCATCTAACTCTTATATTGATTGTAACGATTTTCTCCTTGAGGCAATGAAACATGCTAATATTCTTCAACATTGTGACTATGAAAAATATATTTATAGACAAACCCCTTCGCATTTTGACATTTTGTTTTGACTAGTTCAATAACTTTTTAAGTGTTGAGTCAAATAAATGAATGAATCAGTACTGTCAGTACACAAATAGGGACCATATACAAATAAATATATTAAATAGTTATTTTCCCACACATGCATGCATGCATACATAATGATTACTAGGGCTCAGTTTTTTCTGGATGAAAGTACAGGTATGGGACCTGTTATCCAGAATGCTCGGGACCTGGGGTTTTCTGGATAAGGGATCTTTCCGTAATTTGGATCTCCATAGCTTAAGTCTGCAAAAATCATTTAAATATTGAAAAAACCCAATAGGATTGTTCTGCCTCCAATAAGGAGTAATTATATTTTAGTTGGGATCATGTACAAGGTAATGTTTTATTGTTACAGAGAAAAAGAAAATCATTTTTAAAAATTAGAATTATTTGCTTATAATGGAGTCTATGGGAGATGGCCATTCTGTAATTCGGAACTTTCTGGATAACGGGTTTCCGGATAAGGTATCCCATACCTGTACTTCCTATATAATCATTTTTGTCTAATTACAAAATGTTAAGCCTAAATTGTACATATTGAATCAACAAATTACCAGCAAATATTTGGAATTAAACAAGGCCATTCACTGGTTCAAATCCAACTGATAAGCCAGAGACATTCTGACCTGAAATGAAGTTAGGAACAACTACAGCTTACTTCTTCACTGTCAGTGCACCATGATCCTGTTGAGAAATTTTTTATTATGGACAGACTGGGACCTTATAGGATTTCTTGATGACAGGTCAAAACTGCTGCCTAAGGTGATGTACCTCTACATTCACAGATGTTTTGTAAGTATGGATGAAATCAGTCATTAAGCACGTAAGTAAAGCTGTTACCAGAGTTACCAGAGGAAAGATAACTATGCTAATGGAGAATCCCCTTTTTTCTTATTAGAAACATCTTTGGACAATGTATATATACTCAGTGGGGGTCGAAAGGCCAAATAAAGTAGTTATTGAGCATTTAGAAGAAGCAATGAGTACTGAGTTCACTCACTGTGAAAGGAAATTTGCTTTGACTAGAGGTTAAATGCCTGATAATTAGTATCTAAACAAACGGTGTGGTAAGCCTGAAAGAATTTTCACACTGTTGTGTTATGTTTTATTAATTACGGGAACGGATCATATTGTTTGTATTTTTTGGATCCATTGAGCAGACCAGTATGATTGCCAGAATAATGGCTACTTAGTGGAGTAAGATTAATTTCTGTTGTTAATCTTGTTGTTCAGAAGGGAACAGTATGAGATGCTTTGTAGCATGTTATCAAACTGCAGGAAAGACAATAACCTCACAGTACACATCATGCTGTTTGGTAAAGTGAATTAACTGCATGCTTGCAGCACTTCCTTGAAGCTCTTCCTGCCTTAACATGTCAGACCATTGTATCATTACAACAGAACAAAAACAGTGACTTTTATTTCTATTAAAAACACAGATGTACAACAGGTCTTTCTGTAGATATCAGCTGAAAATTACCAATTTCTTGTTTATGAGTTAGTAAAATGGTCTAGTCAAGACATTAAGAAACTTACACCATTATAGTAGAGATAATATAATATAATAGCCACATTTCTTTTTCTTTAACTCACAACACAAGTCCAGAAGTCAGGAAGGCAAAGGTCAAAAACTTGTTCAATGACCATTCGAACAAGAGCAAGATATCATCTTGCTAACAGTGGACAGCTTGGCATCTGTTAATGCACTTTAATTTAATTACTAATGTCTTAGATGTATTAACTGAGCAATGTCTCTGTTCATAGGCAATACAATATTATGTAGAATCAGAATCAAGAAGAGGCATGTGCCTAGGGTGCAATGGTAGGGGGTCATGGTATGTATTATTATTAACATTTATTTATAAAGCGCCAACATATTCCGCAGCGCTGTACAATAAGTGGGTTTCATACATTGGACATACAGAGAAACATATAAAGCAATCAATAGCCAATACAAGAGGTGAAGAGAGCCCTGCCCAAAAGAGTTACAATCTACAAGATGTACCTCTTCTGTCTGCATATCCTGAGTTCAGGCCCCTCCATAGCTTCTTTTTAGTAAGCTTAAGCTATAGAGATACGAATTATGGATATATCCCTTATCTGGAAAACCCCAAGTCCTGAGTATTCTGGATAACCTGTACCTACTGGAACCTACTGGTAAACCAGCCATGCAAACCATACCTGTACCTACTGGAACCTATAGGCAAACCATCCATGACTTTAAACAATGGCATGACAGCAACTAGCAAAGCAATTCTCTAGCACTCCGAACGGCAAACATTTGATTGGAATGGACCCTAAAACCCTGCAGCATGCAATAATTACATGCCTTGTCTCAAATACAGTATCATTGTCAAGAATAAAGGTTACACAACTACAATTAAACGTGAATGAAGAAAGAGTTTTTGCAAAACATGCAGTCATTCTCTGAATGGGCCAGCCACTTTAGCTACAGCAGTACTGCACTGCTGAAACTGCTGAACTAACACTGAAACCTCTAAACTAACAGTATAACCTTAGTTCCATACAAAAAAGGTAATGTGCTTGAGGGGATAAAAGATCCCAATGACCGAAACCCAGTCCCTAGGATACATTGTTGACAGGCCTAATGCTTTCCCAAAGCTAAAAAGAAAACTTGCTTCCAATGAGAACAAAACGGAAGCTGAAGGACAAACATACACTGGATTGGCATTGGGCTTATAAAGCTTTGGGGTGGGTCTTTTTGGGGCAGGGCTCTGCCCAGTAATTTATGACATGGAGTCGGACAGTGAAAAAAAGTTAATCTTCAATATCACTACACCATCAGTATGACAACTCAAAGTAGGATTACCATTAATGTGCTACAGCTTTGGAGTCAATGGAAAAACCACCAAAAGGATTAACTTACTCAATAATGTAAAGCATATTAGTGTATAATACATATATCCAGTGTAATAGTTTTGTTAACCATATGTTAATATTGCACACAAAAAGAGACACCAGCCTTCTCCAAATCACTGAAATACAAATCTCCTAACTGCAAGAGTAAAATTTATATTGCCTTCATAATGAAATGATTTTGTTATCTGCCACCATGTACAATACCGCTAATATTGTCCCAATCTTTGCTAACTAAAGCAGTCTCATGAGAAGATTTAACTAAAAGGTTATTAAAACTCTTCTTGTATAAAGATAATGTGCTTCTTTTTCCAGCAGCCTTAATGCTATTTTTAATTCAACATTCCCTCACCTACCGCCTTTCAGCTTTCAGGGTAATTTTATGAATACTAAAAAAATAAGAACACATCCTTTATCATTTAAATACAAACGTGTAACATGTTGTTGCTGTTTGAAAAATGAATAACTGCATATTTGTAGAAGTCTACATGAATTGCCCTTTTAAATTAGATTTTGATCAAAAATCTGAAAATCTCCCAAGAGCATATAATGGCGCAAAGATGCATGCTTTTGTAGTTCTGTGCCAAAATCTGCTCTGTGTAACTGCACACACAGACGAGAATATATATGCTTCTCTTTACCTGTGTACAAAACACAGGCAGAGAGAAGCGGATGATTTGCACCATCTGCCTTTAGCCTTGGTCCTTTCTGAAGACCAAAAAGTCTTTGTTTACATCTTTATGTAAACAGAGTGTCACCTCAACATAGTGTCAAAGTAGGAGCAGTAGATGCACCAGCAATGATGGTCAGGCACAAGATAATGTGTTAATGTGCTGGATCCCTGCTACAGCACTACTCACAGAGGCAAGTTGCCCAGCTACCCCAATTATGAAGCATACCCCAAAACTAAAGCCAGCTTTCAGGAAATAAGAGCAAGAGAGCAAGCAAATTTTCAAAATGTCTTGTGAACATAAACCCACCCATGATTGTAATACATGTATGCTTGTGTATTCTGACATAGTATCCACAAATTGCAATTATATTGCTCTTTTCTTAGAGATGTAAAAGTGGACCTTTTGGATATTTGAACACTGATAACATGGTAAGAATGCAAATCTTCATCACCTTGAAGTTTATTTAGTTTGTGGTCAATTACTTTGGTCTATATCAAAGAATGTGTTATTATGGCATCAGAGGTGACTGACAAGTGATTTTAACTATTGAAAAATAGATTTACTTAACATATAGGAAATCATAATGCAGTCACCAGAGCCCAGAGCTATTATTTCTATTTTATTATAAAAAATTACACATTTTATTATTCATTTTATTTTCAACTCAATTCCTTGTTTTGGGTACCAAAGGTATTGGTTATCCCCTAAGAGTTTGTTTTAGACATTTCATTCAGCTTTTAGTGTATTTTTGTTTAACCAGAAAAGCTTCACTTTACAAAACCAGCACCAGTACTTGTTTCAGAAAAGAAGATAGATAATGCAAAAAGGCATTACAAAGCCAAGTAAATGGCCCAAGCCCCAGGTAAAAGTACCTCAAGACAACTTCAGGAACTTTTAGGTGAAAAATCCAAAGTATTTCAATTGGTTTTACATAAACAACAAAAAGCCATTTAACTTCAATTAGTAGATACTATACATGTGAGACTACACATGCTAGATATGTATTTCAAAAATTAAAAATGAAAGAGGATTACTGGCTTTAAAGGTTGAATACTGCGTTTAGCAGAACTGTATTCACAAGGGACAGGCTAGAGGTTAGAAGGTGGGACGCCTCTTAGCTTGCGTGTCAGCCCCTGCACAAATGCCATCAGCACAATCGTTGCATGGATCGGGTCCTAAGGGACAAAGCATTCAACCCCTTAGGGCTCTTCCACCTGTACCCATGGGATCAATAAGTGAAGCCTTTTGTGAATTCTGATTTTTGGAACTTGGTGCTAGATGCATTAAGCTACATATTAAGAGGTCAAATAGGCAGTTTGTTCATACTTGCTTCTAGGAGTATACCATTACACATGACAAATACTATTACAGGGGGCCTAACATTTGGCACCCCCCCCCCCCAAATGATATTTACCTTTCCTTCTCCTTTTAGACATGGTGGAGCCAGAGGGCCCCTGACCATATATATATATATATGCCCAGTCAGTGTGGTGGCCATTTTTCACCCCCAGTTATGGTCAGGGTCTGGTGTGAATAGTGACCAATCTCTGTAAAGCACTGTGTACACGTGTCACTCCTACTTAAATAACAGATAAGAATAATAACCCAAAGGCACATGTAAAATAGACTGGTGGAAAGTACTGTAAGTTATAGAGCTTAATTTTCTAACCATAATGTGCTATAAAATGGCTAAAAAAATCAAAAAATAATGAAATGCAACAACAACAAAATTACATAATTCAAAGTGAAAATAAAAACCTTGTCTGCTCATTGCAAATCATAATATACATGGCTCTCGCATATCTTTGTCTTCTGACAAGACCAGTTCATCAATATACTTTTATATCTATTCCCATAATGACTTTTGTTGCTCTTCTCTAGACTTTCTCTTTCACATTATGTCTTTTGTTATGTATTGCAAATTCAAAATTAGTTATTACAATAGCTCCGTAAAAAGACAGAATATACTGTCTTATAGCTTCCTCTGTTTTTCTTGGATTCCTACTTTTGTTCACATCTTCTGGCTACAGTAATTGTTAATGTATTAATGGCAGAAGCAGCAATCAGTTCTAGAAGCAGAATATCCTAGGACTTTGAGAAATCATTTTATTGTACCTTGATAAGCGAGCAAATACTCATATGTAATTGTCCATCTGTAAATTACCTGGATGGTTTCAGCACTAATGCTATATTTGATATGGTTTTCAGTAAAGTCATTTTTCATCCCTCTTACTTGGTTCTGCCATGTGTTGATTCGTAGCTTAATGAAGAAAAATGAAGTCGAATGTAATGGACTGAAAATAAAAAAAAAAACAGCTTCATCAGTGAGGTGGATATTTTTTGTGACAGTTATGAGCTTTTTTTTGCTTATTAGCCAGAGACTTTAGATTTATGTAGTCGTTTTTATTACTACAATCTGGGGAGATAAAATGTTGCCTAGTTACTAGGGAAAATGATTCTACGTCAAAAAAACTAATTCAGCAGTGATGGCTTGTGTTAGTGCTGGCAATACAATAAATTACAAAAATAAATAAAATTCAATATTATTGCCAGGACTTTAAACAGTGCATAGAAGACACTTACATGAGCTATACAAGTTCTTATTTATTATTGGTCTGAAAATGTTCAAGTATTCCTCAATAACTCAAAAGAGTTTTCTTTATTTCCCAGACTGAAAATTTATTTTAATTTCAGAAATGATATTCAGTGGCAAACTATAAAAGCAATTTCTAATTTATGTTGGACATTTAAAAATATTTCCAGAAGTTCTTCTAAAATACACATCCTGCCATGTTTTATGGCATTGTTTTGATGTACTTACCAACACAAGTACTTTACAGGAAATAGCTTTATTTCTAGAACAGTCAAGAAATAACATAATGGTGTAACACAGAGAAATGCATGTATGCAGCACATACACAATATGTACAGCTAAAGTTTCAAACAATGCATTTAGGTAGGGCAGCACCCTTACACCCTTTTTAGGAGGGACAAAGGGAATAAAAAAGGCAGAGGTGTTTGTCTTTATGTAAAGCCAAAAAGCCATGTGCCAAAACACATTTTAACAGGTATAGTACTGCAGGGCTGTGAAAGCACTATGGGTAGACACAATTTTAATAATACAATGAATGATTCAAAAAAAATTCAAAGGAGACTAACACATGTAAACGTAAACAACGGTCTTGGACCAGATGGTACTAAAGGAGATTTGCTCTATAATTTCCTCAAACTCTGAGTTTTATGTGATATTATGTGTAATAGATCTTGTCAGACTTATCTAATTATTTTCTATGAGGTAGTGAGCATAAGCCTAGGCTCTGGGTTGGCAGTGGATATGATCTACTTAGATTTTGCTAAAACATTTGTTACAGTACCACACAGATGGTTACAGATTAAATTAAGGAACACTGACCTGGAACATAATATATGTACTTAGATAGAGAACTGGCTAAAGGATAGATTACAAAGAGTGTTGGTAAATCAAACATTCTCTAATTGGACCAGTGTGGTTAGTGGAGTACTGCAATCGTCTGTCCTTGGCCCTTTGCTTTTTTACTTGTTCATTAATGACCTTGAAGTGGGTATTGAAAGTACTGTCTCTATTTTTGCTAATGATATAAAATTGTGGTGTAGTAGTAGTAGTGTGTTGGAAGCACCCTTAATTGAGAAGAATTTTGGTATTTAGGTGTATAACAAGCGGGCTCACTCAGTGACTTATAAAATAAATAAGGTGCTGTCTTGCATAAAAACACCAATAACTAGAGAGATGAAAACATTGTTTTGCCTCTTTATAAGTCCCTGGTAAGGCCTCACCTTGAGTATGCAGTGCAGTTTTGGGCTCCAGTCCTTAAGAAGGATATTAATGAGCTGGAGAGATTACAGAGAGGCACAACAAAACTGGCAAAGGCAATTTAATAATTAAAATATGTGGAAAGACTGTGGAGGTTGGGACTGTTTTCTCTAGGGAAAAGGCACTTGCAAGTGGACATTAAGTACATTAGAGGACATTATAGACATATATCTTTGAATCTTCTCTCCCTTAGAAGTAAAAGAAATAAAAGGCCACCCTAGATTTGAGGAAATAAGCTTTTATTTAAAGCATAGGTGTTTCTTCAAGGTGATATTAGTGAAGGGTGTGGAACTTAGTCCTTCAAGTAGACCTCATTATTTATTATTTATAGTTTTTTAAGTATTGGATTCTTCTGTCTAGTTTTCAAAAGGGGGTCACTGACCCGAGCAACCAAAAATGATTTTATTGTTAGTGTTACTTTTTATCCTTATTTTTCAACTCCAAATAGCTGCAGAAACTCCAAACTGGGAACAAAAAGTGAAATAACTAAAAGCTTCACATAACAAAAAATGAAGACCAATTGTCTCAGAATATTACTCTCTGTATCATACTAAAAGCTAATTGAAAGGCAAACAACCCCTTTAAGAATGGCTTGAATGACTTCTTGAATATTATGCATGGCAATAGCAATCTTAAGATATACAGTTAGTTTAGTATTGGTGTTGGTATATTGTGTCTAGGAAATTCAGTTACTGGAGACCACTTAAGGTGAAAGACAAAGATTATTTGACATGTCCCCCATGAATGCTAAACAAAGGGATCACAGGGATTTTACAGACTTTTACATGGGAACATTATAAAGGATTATGGGAGTTACTAGTGGCAGAGCATAGAGATTTTTCTTCACAGCACAGAAAAAAAAAAATAAGCTTACAGCCATACAGGTGGCTCTGTCCTCAAGGTAGTAGTGACCAAGGCTAGCCTGGGAACAGAATCCAGTCAGGGAGGCTGTACGAAGGAAGGAATCTGCATACACTGAATTTTATCCTCTCTCAATAGTATAGTGCTGAGGCATAGATTTCCAGTGAAATTCTGTGTTTTGAATTGGCAAATGCTTTCACAAAATCATAGCAAAAGTTTTTACCACAAAAAAAAGCCGACTTGACTTCAATGTACATTGCGTGAAAAAAAATCTCAGTGATTTGTATTTTGACCATTGTATTTTGTGTAGAAAAAACATAGCAAAAATGGCCATTGTCTTTTATGTGTTCAGTGTTTTTCTGTGATGCAAAAGAGGGCAGATTTTCTTATCACTAGGTGCATACCACTGATCTATGTATATAGCTAGTTTTGCTTATTTATGTGATACACTGGAATTCATTTGTAGAGGTTAGACTTGATGGACTTTTGTCTTTTTTCAACTCAAATCTACGATCTAATAATCTTACAATCTGTAAGTATTTAACAGAAAAAAATCTTCATTTTTCTTAATGAATAGCAATTTTCTTTACAATTCCTCTTTAAACATAAATATATCATTGTAATTCCAATTCCATTGCCATTCTATCATTGCCTGCCATTCCAATAGCACAGCAAAGATAATTGTAGTTCTATTGGACAACATCTGAATAACTAAGATTTTGATTATATTTCGATATTGTTATAAAGGTAAGTGAAAAATAGCAGTTCCATGGAACATAATATGGTAATAATAGCTTTTCTGAATGGACTCAGTGGTGTTAGATCTCTTTGGCATTATTAGTTGAGACCAGAACTTAGCAGAAGATAAAAGGATTTCTTGCAAAAATGTTTTTGAGTAGAAATAATAACTTCCATACTTAATCCGGCTTTTGAAAATGTTGAACTACAAAAGTTCAAATTGCTTCAAAAAGTCAATCAGGCTGTAGATATCATTTCTACAAAGTTGTTATTTTTCTTTCATCTGCTTTCCTTGCTTGTATAGTTAATGGAGCATAACCTTTCCAATGTGATATTAAACGACTGCCAGCTTTCTGTGATCCCTAATGGTGTAACCTTTACTCTCTCCAGCAGCTTTAATCATTCTGCATGTGAGATTCGGCTATTTAAAATTAAAAGTTTACTTAATGTAAAGTCATTTTTTATGTTTGGAGACAGCTACACAGGTTCTACCACCACATGAAACCTTTCTCCGTTACACCATTCAAACAGGAATCCTTTTACATTTTTTCCATTGATAACAGCTCTGTGAGGACATTAATCCAGCTTTGAAAATGGAAGACTGATCACTGCACTCACTCCTCACAAAAATGAATTCATGCAGATGTTGTATAGTTTAATGGAAAAATGTAAAAGGTGCTTTATGCAATAAATATATTACTGGCAGTTCATGTCCACCACATTGAAAAGATTTCATGCTAAAGTACTCAGGAGCAATGTATTATTCTAGTGGACTAAATACGTTATTTATTTGCCTTTCTTACTTACATTATGTTCAGTCATTATATAGAGAAAGCAATCTCTAATACAGTCCTGTCAGTGCCATGCATTTAAGTAAACTACACATATTCATAGGTTCTTTTCTGCCTCATATTTTCACAATTCCTTTCTATGTCCCATGTCTGACAAAAGCCTAATTTCTGTAGCAAGCACCAGGAAATGTAAAATTATGTTATGCTACTTATATACCAGGTTGGGGTCCAATGGGGCTCAGGAACAGTCAGCCTAAGAGAAGGTAAGACATATAAAAGACAAATATACCCTGTCCTGAACTGCAGTCCTTTTCTATTTTCATATCTGAAAAACACTATGCAAATTATTATGGATTTATGATTTGGATAGATGATAGAGATTTATTGAGATAAATAAATTGTTGTGCTGCAAAATTGGTTTGAAGCTTACAAAACCAGGGTTCCACGAGTCCTTGTTCCACTGTTAATTTTACAGAACTTTGCTATTCTTCTTAGAACTCATATTGACAAATTAGACTCAATATGTGGTAGCACATCTTTTTGAAAGAATAGCTGGAGCACTTTCTATAGCCATGAATGAGCTTTCTATATCTAATTACGGTAAGTTTTGGCCAGTTCTCCCACCTGCAGTTTGCCAATCACTCTATTGGTGTTTCGTGGGATTCAGATCTGAGCTTTAAAACACATAAAAAACAGCAAAAATCCTCCATGTGTTGCACATATGAAAATGAATTTACAGTGCGAGGGTAGGGAAAGAGAAGTACAGGTATTGAACCACTTATCCGGAAACTCGTTATCCAGAAAGCTCCGAATTACGGAAAGTCCATCTCCCATAGACTCCATTTTAATCAAATAATTCAGAATTTTAAAACTGATTTCCTTTATCTATGTAGAAATAAAACAGTACCTTGTAATTAATCCCAACTAAGATATAAATAATCCTTATTGGATGCAAAACAATCCTTTTCGGTTTAATTAATGTTTCATTGATTTTTTTAGTAGACTTAAGGCATTGAGATCCAAATTCCTTATCCGGAATACCCCTGGTCCTGATCATTCTAAATAATGGGTGCGATACCTGTAATTCCTTTTATTTCAGGGAGCTGTAAGACAACAGGAACATTCACTTAGTCCTGCACATAGAAACTGGTGCATCAGGTAAAAGTTCCTAAACTTCTAAACATATACTTCTATACAACTAATTCAGTATACAGGTAACATAGCATATTACTGTGCTAGATATAACATATCTTGCTGCATAAAGGATCTATAACCAACATTAACTACTGTGCACTGATTCAGCAGGTACAACTGTCTGGCTGTAACTCACTGCAGGCTGTCTGTGCTGGAGACCGTGTAAAACTGGTTTGTAGTGTCACATAAACAATTTTTGGATGACTTTATAAAACATTTAGGATAAGGACAACAGGAACATTCACTTAATCTTACACATGGAAAGTGGTGCATCAGGTAAAAGTTCCTACCTTAGCTGTGAACTTTGGTTCCCTCTGCAGTAGCAGAGCAGGAAGTGTTCCTGGAAAATACAGTCTTATAGGAAACAAAATGTTAGTGGTGAACATGTTTAAAAGCACAAATTGTTTTAGGGGGGTGCATAATAACCTTATACCTCTTACACGTTTGACTGAAGGGAAGTTTTTCAAGGGCCCACCAGAAAATCTTAAACAACTACCTACGCTTTAAAATATTTTTCCTTTGCTCTTCATACACTTTCTTCATTCTATTAATTCATTTACCTTACATATTATTATACATCCTTCGTACAATTTATTCTCTTTGTAAATGGGGAATGGCATAGGCATGCACGATAGATGGTTGGGTAGGCAAAAGGGCCTAATGATATCCGTTCCCACAGGAAGTTATCCTGGTGGGCCAGTCTTTGGGATCTTTGTGTGGAATAAGATAAGATTTAGTATTTTTTTTCATGTTGTTCAACTGCAAACAAATATGGTATAACATTGCTATTTTTAGCTTTTTACTTAATGGGCAAAATTGTAAAACAGTACAGAACAGTAACAATATTTTTTACCATTGACTAGATACAGTAAATGCCCATTTATTTAATTTGATATTAACACATGCTATTTATATCTTTTAAATCCCTCCAGTATCCCCCTCCAAAATCTCATTAGGTCATCCATAGATCAGATATTCAGCCAGCAGTTCCAATTAGCAACATGACCATGACCACAAAGCAATATGCAAACTGCAGCTTTGACAGCTGCCAATGACAGGCAGCTTCCCAATTTAGGCATGCATCAGGAGACACTGGTTGAATGCTGACAGGTTTGAGCCCATATGTTGGATAACACCAGTAGACAGTACCAACAACCGTCAACTGATATGGCAACTAGCCAAGGAACTAGCCTCAGGAACAAGCAGGAATAATTCAGGGAACTCAGGAAGTCAATCGAAAGGGCTAGATCTCAGCTTGGAAGCTTAGGCTAATGCCCCACAGAGAGATTAGTTGCCCATGATAAATCTCTACTACAACGGGTGCTTGAAAAGCCTTTCCACTGGAAATAAAGGGAATTGCTGGTGGAGAGACCTATGCAACTCTTTGTTTTTCCAAAGTTGCTCAAAGTTTCCGGTGAGCAACTTCAGAAAAAAAAAGTGACGTCTAAGTCTTTTCACAGGCAATTCCCTTTATTGCTGGTGAAAAGGCTTTTCAGGGAGGTTAGTCACTCATGGTAGGAGAGACTAACTCCACGTGGGATATTAGCCTTAATGACTAAGGCCCTTAATTACTAATAACTAATAGCAGCTGCTGTAAACTAGCAGGAGGAGAGAGTAGAG
Organism: Xenopus tropicalis; assembly: GCF_000004195.4. NCBI lineage: Eukaryota > Metazoa > Chordata > Amphibia > Anura > Pipidae > Xenopus > Xenopus tropicalis. Next base: position 92,405,212 of record NC_030684.2, read on the forward strand.
TCAGTAAAATTAAAGCTATTCACAACACTACACTTCAAAAGCCTCCAGTGGTTCAAGAGGTTAATGGAGTGATTTATCACCATACAAGCTGGGGTTGAAATCTGGATAGATCCTGACAAGCTTTTCCGAACTTGCAGACCCCAAGGAAACAAGCAGGGAGTTTTGATTAGGTATGACCAAGGTGGATCAGGGAACTAGATTATTTAACTAATCTAATGTGCTACAGCAATCAGCGATACTGCAACTCCCAGTATCCCTCAAAAACATACTAGGGGTTACTTCCTGTCCCCCAGAATGCAATCGCTAGAGCGTTAAAAATCCAGTGCTTAACGCAGTAAGTAGTGTCAGGGGCACAGGCCAGCTGGGCCATAGAGCAAGCAGTAAGTACAGGGCCCCATTACGGCCTGCACCTCCTGACGCTGCTTAACTTGTGGAGCACAGAGACTTGCAGCATTTCCTAAACAGCAGAAAACAGTGTGAAAAAAATGGGTGATTACCGCCTTTTTTTCACTTCGCACATCATGTTCTGTATTATAAATGACCCCTACTTTAAGAGATGATGAGACTGTTGCTTTAAATTAACCAGAAAAAATAGATGATGTTTATGATAAACTAAATAAAAATAAATAGGAATTTTAGTTAAAAAAACGTACACTCTTTTCCCATCTACTAATAATACGTTACATAGTGTGTTACTAGGCCATCAGCTGAACTGCAAATGAAGCACATTTGGCTAGATCTCTTGCTCCATAATTCTTTAATTATACTTTAACTAACCTTGGAATGCTCTCACAGCCCCCTTTGCATGTTTGCATTTTAGCTAAATGATTCTGCAGGAAGGTAGGCCAAGCCACTGTGGTAGGAGGCTTTCAGTCTAACATCTTTCTGAATTACAGCTGGGGTTGATCATGCTTTATATAATCAGGGTTTGTTGCTTGGTGTCCAACTCACATTGCTGATCTTTTTATCTCTCTCATTTTCACCTTTTTATGCCAACAGCATGTGTAGCACCTCTCCGATGTAATAGAAAGAACAGTATAAATGGATAACTGCAATATTCATTTAGAGAAGGTACATCGAGTTTTATCCTTTTCCCTAAATTACTTGCAATCTTTAAAAATACTGGATATATCTGCATCATAGACTGAAAGCAATAAAGGTACGGGATCTCTCATCTAGAATACCTATTCTATATTGTTCTGAAATACAGCAATGCCATTTCCAGTAGTGTCATATCTAAACCTTTTTCTTGCCAAAAATAAGTAATTTACAATGCTGGAGAGAAAGATTTAGTGCCAGCGAAATAGATTACATAGAGTCTAAGTTTCTGCATTCCATTCAAATGAAATTGTGCATTGCCACATCCATGTGCATTAAACGGGTTAAACAAAGAATTAACCATTTCTGATTTGCTTTTCCTTTGCAGTAAAAACAACATTACTGGGTTTTTAAGATGTAACTGTTGTTAGTACTAAAAAAGGATCCCTTAGCCAGTGATCGAGACTGTAGCATCTACATAAGAGAATCCATAACTGTACAATGTCAACCCACTTTCTTGCAATGTTATGCACTTTTTAATTGTATCTGACCTCTTTATTTTGAAGATTGCAAATATGTTTTCTGGGCTATGCTGAACACAGATGTAGGCATGTGGTCATGGATATCTGATAAATTTAGGGACCATATTCTTGTACTTGATACTTTATATCCAGTATACCTTTAAAGTTAAAGGATAAGTAAACATTTAATCATAAAAGCCCCTAAAAAGACTCTATACAGCCCCCAGAATAACATACCTTTCTCCCTGCATTCAATCTCATGTAGATTCTGTATCACAAGCAGCTCAACTGGAGCTCTCCCAGCTACTTCCTAGTCTAGCATGACTCTTTGCCCCCTTTTCTTTGCTAAGTTCTCCTTCTCTCTCTGACTGTACAGATGGTCGAAGAGGTGTTTACTGCGCATGCTTGCTGCCTCTGCTCCAATGGAAATCAATCAATGAAGACTAAGATGTAGCTTGGAGAGCTGAAGCTGAGCTGCTTGTGATACAGAATTTACATAAGACTGAATGCAGGGAGAAAGGTATGTTATTCTTGCCACTATTTAGAGTCATTTTAGAGATCCTTTAAGAAAGTTGAGGGAATGAGAAACCAATATCCCTTCCCTTTGGGTCCCTACTTTTTCACTACAGGCGTTACATGCAGAATCATTATAGTAATCAGAGTGATCTTTAGTCATTCTGTCTCTCCAGCGAGAGAGATGGAAGCTACTGATGCATTTTGGGACTGTATTCCCACAGTATAAATTTCCTTTCATTTTATTTCTTTGATTTGAATATCTGAATACCAAACTTAGTTTTAGAGAATCTCAATGTACTTTTTTGACTTTTGTTAGATATGCCCTACAAAGCCATGTCTATCTACATCCATATTTGAGACTAAAGATCCAGATGGCAAGGCTATGCATTACTAACTCCATCCCCATGAATGCATTTAATAGAGAAGCGCTTTTTCTCTCTCAACCGCATCAGAAGAAGTAGAACTGTTTTATAAGTTAATGATGACAATATCGAAGACAAATCAAAAAGTCAGCAGTTCCATACTTATAAATCATATGTTTATTATCTCAAGTGAAATGAATATTGAAGAGTGAATTTTCTTGCCAGGCATGGATTCATTGTGAAATTCGGGCAAATTCTTTTTGCAAAGATTTGCTGCAACTAAAAATTTGCCAAGTGAGAAAAAAGTAGCAGCCACATGAAAAAAGTCACAGTTGTGTCAAAAAAAAGTCATGCGCTAAAAAATCATTTTTTAAAACTCAAGTTATTTTCACGATTTTATTTAATTTTTTAGTTTAATTTAATGTTTAATTTTAGTTTAATTTAATGCTCAGCAGAAAGCAAAACTGGAAGCCAAAATGGATACCTTGCAAAAAGAATGTAACAAGGCAGCAGCAATGGCAAGGTTGAGATTTTGAAACAAGTTGAAGTAAGTTGCTAAAGAAAGTGATTGAGACAGTGTCAGCCTGAGGACTCAGGCAAAGAGGACTCCTTCAAGCATACCAAAGATTGTGTCTTTAGCCAAAATAGCAGACACTCAGCTGCTTCTGATATACCAGACTACACAAATTTCTCAAGGCAGTCACTTTTAGGTGTGGCAAAGATGCCTCACAGCTCCAATCAATGTAGTAAATATTATTCTCCTTCTGCTTGAATACCAGTACTCCAACCAACTAGGATTAAAGGTACTACTCTATTACCCAACCCAGTATCATACATGGCATCTACCTGTCAACTATAACACTGTCGGTGATACACACCCTACTACAGTAATGGACTGTTCCTGTGCTGAATGCCTTTTAATAACTTTACTTTCCTAAATCATTCAACTCTAATTCCTATGGCATTGAAATAACAACATAAATGAGACTACTGCATGCCCTTCTCTTGCTGTAGCAATATATAGATTGACAATCACTGCCTAAGAGGGTGAAACAGAATATAGTGTTGATGCTCGTTTGCTGAGAGGAACATCTATGAAGATGATGGACTAAAATCCTTTGCCTACTGATAAAGAAGCAATTGATCAAACTTCACAAGAATACCTCCAATGGTAGCAACATAATGAAGGTGTTTAGTTCAGATGATTACACTGGTAAAGAACCTTGACTTAAGGACTGAAATTCCTCCTGTAAATCATAGCCTTGGAATATCTTGGAATAGCTTTGGAATATCCAAAAAGATGTGTCCATTTGCTACAAGCCCTTCACTAAAATGTTCCAGGTGTCCACTTGCTACAAGCCCTTCACTAGCACCTAGCACCCTGATGATTCAGACAAAAGTAAGACTATGCATTACTAACTCCATCCCCATGAATGCATTTAATAGAGAAGCGCTTTTTCTCTCTCAACCGCATCAGAAGAAGTAGAACTGTTTTATAAGTTAATGATGACAATATCGAAGACAAATCAAAAATGGTTATTAAGACAGCAGTCAGCAGTTCCATACTTATAAATCATATGTTTATTATCTCAAGTGAAATGAATATTGTAGCAAGTGTCCACTTGCTACAAGCCCTTCACTAGCACCTAGCACCCTGATGATTCAGACAAAAGTAAGACTGATATGTCAGCGGTAGGTGCCTTCAATGCACTCTAGTTGCCATACATCTGTTTTGTTGTTCTCACTTTTTCTTCTTGTTACAGGTCTTTTGAGAGCTAGAGTCACCATATTCATGGACTTTCATTGTTTAATATGTTAGTTACTTGTAAAATATAAAGATTTCAAGCAGAGAGTTACACAAAACTGCAGTTATATGTTGTGTGCTGCATCTTGTTATATTTGTCCTTCACCTTTCCCTGTAGCTCCAGGAAGCTGCCGTGACCTTTATCTCCTCCCCCTTCTACAGTTTTTCCAATTTACAGGTAAAGAGCATCTAAAATGGTTTCTAACTGCCTATTCAACCATGCTTAAAAAATATTCTCTGACCGACTGGATGATAAACGTGGAAGAGTTTGGAATAAATGTTAAGATCTGCTGGAGATCAGCTGTATTTTGAGGTCTTCTAACTGAGAAGTGTTCTGTATAGATCCTGGCCCAGATCTAAGGAAACTATCACTAAGTACAGCTGATTGAAAGAGAACATTGAAGAAAACAATTCCTCGTTTTTCCTTTTGTTTTTGCCTTCTTGATTGCTCCATTACAACACTTATCGAGTATTAATAACTCCTCAAACATATCTGTCCATTTGAATTGCAGTTTTTTAAATTCTCTGTTTAATTCCTTTTAGGAACGTCTATATATTTAAAATATCATTTAGGCTGGTCCTTAAAAACAGTTTCCTAAAAAAATAAACTGAGAGAAATTGAACACAGCTTAAAAGAATGGTCATGTTTATTCTATGAAAGTAGTTCTTTTTCTAGTGGTACATTTCACTTTTCTCAGGTTTAATGTCTTTTATAATATATGTTAAAGAGATTCTGTCATGGTTTTCATGATGTTACACTGTTTACACAGCAGATAATTCACGCAACCATTTAAAATATTATTCCTAAACCAACAAATGTGCTTTTTTTAGTTGTAATTTTGGTGTGTAGGCAGTCATCTCCGTTCATTTTGCCTGATTCTGTATTTAAAGTATCTTGGGTGCTAATTCTTCTGCCCCTCACTGTATAACATACTAAGGAATTGGAATTATTGTTCATAGAAGTCATTGTACCATTATTTACAAGTTCATACTGTGTGTATATATCTATATTTCCTTTACTGTACAGGCTAATGGCACATAGGGCAGTTTTTCCACAGTGTATGTTACCTGGCAGAGAAATGCCTGAAGCCTTCCTAAATTATTGGGAGGCATTATAGACAGTTTTGCCTGTTTGCCTATATTCCTCTAAATAAGAAAACTATTATGGTCACTATTAGTCTGTTTTCCTATTGATTTCACATTTGAAATGCATTCTGGGTTGCTTGAGATTACTTTGGGCCTCATTTAGGAACCACAGGGCATATGCAAAGTGCAAAAGATAGACGCAATCAAGGTACTATGTCAGGCATTAAGTATAGTGCTGTCTTGCATCAGCATAAGTACATAAAGTCATCAGCTCTCTGCATGGGGATGCCCTAGGGCAGTGCTGTCCAACTTCTGTTGTACCGAGGGCCGGAATTTTTCCGACCTACGTGGGGGAGGGCCGATAATGGAAGCCAGTTTTGACCACTCCCCTTTTTGAAACCGCACCCACTTGAAACCACACCCATGTTATCACATGACCATGCCTTCCCTACCCTGCCTGTGTGTGCCATACTCTGCCTTCCCTACCCTGCCTGTGTGCCATACTTGGCTGGTTTGTGCCATACTTGGCCTGTGTGTGCCATACTCTGCCTGCCCTACCCTGCCTGTGTGTGCCATACTCTGCTTGCCCTATGATGCCTGTGTGTATGGCACACACAGGCAGCCTACAGTGACACAATGCTGGCACTGCTCCAACAGTCTGCACAATATCTATATATTAAAAAACTTTTTAATTGCAGTACCACCTCAGTATATGTTCTTTTTGTAGTGTGCAGGGTTTATTTGTGGGTTTCTACTGCTCCTGAGGTGTGAACAGGGGAACAATGTGGGTGATTACAGCCTGAGCCTGAGGTGTGAACACTGCAGGGGTAGAACAATGCAGGGATTAAAAGGTGTGAACAACACAGAGGATTACATATTTAAACAATACAGCCTGATTACAGCCTGAATCTGAGGTGAGAACCATGCAGGGGGGCAGTTAATCTCAGTACTGATACCATTTAAAGCTTACACAAGAGTAAGCCATCAAAGCAGCCAGACAGGTGGGGGGCCACACAGAGGGGGGTCGCGGGCCGCATGCGGCCCGCGGGCCGCCAGTTGGACAGCACTGCCCTAGGGGATGTTATTTTGTCCCCTCTGTATTGCTATTACTTACATCTGTAGAAACCGTAAATGAACCCTTTGTTCTCCTATATAGGAATGGGACCTGTTAAACAGAATTCTCAGGTAATTGGGATTTCCGTATAAGGGGTCTTTCCTTAATTTGAATATCCATACCTTAAGTTTACTAAAAAATAGTTTAAACATTCATGAAAACCCAGTAGGATTGTTTTTCTCCCATAACAATTAATTATATCTTAGTTGGGATCAAGTACATGGTGCTTTTTTATTATTGAGGAAAAATGAAATTATTTTTAAAAATGTGAATTATTTGATTAAAACTGAGTTTATGGGAGATGGCCTTCCCATAATTTGGGGCCTTTCAGATAGCAGGTTTCCATATAATGGATCCCATACCTGTAAAAAATATTTTGTGCTTTGGTCCTCAACAATCTATGACATATACCAGTAAAAGTAAAAACCTCTCTCTATTAAATGTGTTGGCACTACCACTACTCCAATCAATATCTGGTAAATAAAATTACCTCTATATTTGTAAAAAGAGTTGAGCTTTTAATCTTTATTTATATAAGAGGCGCCATAATATATGCCAACATATGCCAACAAATAACTTTCTCAAAATATGGAGAAAATTCTACTTCTAAGTATGAGATTATACTTCGTTATACTTTATGAAAGCACTATTTAAAATGTATAAGAAATTAAATGGCATTATATTAAAGGGGTGGTTATATTACATTACATTAATACATCTGCTAAATTTCACAAGCACAGTTGCCAGTAGCAACTAGATAGAACTTTGCTTTTTATTTTCTAGTAAACTAATTGCTGATTGGTTGCTATTGGCATGTTTGTAAAACAGTCCAGTTATCTCTTTTATCTTATGCCTAACTAGAGAACTTATTTTTGATTTCATAAACCCATCAATTTGTAGCATATATGATTTGCTTTCCAAGCTAACTGTAACAGCTATTTTTCATTGTTCTTACTCTGCCATGTTCAGAAGATCATTATAGCTATAGGTTAATTTTCCCCAAGAGCTCTGTATAACATTACTAGCAAATATTTTGCAAATCCAGCACATACAAATGTACATTTAATAAACGACACGTGTAAACTGTTATAGAATGTTCCTTTTAAACAAAACCATATTGTTTACGGTTTTAATTAAAGGACTGATTTTAAAATTGGCTCTAATCATGCCTGAACTGCAGATACATGAAAAAATTTACATTAATATCTTTGGTAGTAAATATTTTATGATGTCACTTTTGAAATATTAATAATCCAATGAGTAATCATGAGTAAGGCTGGAGAAGTGCTTTAACTCTTGGGTGATACAGACGTCCATAACGAAAAGCAGCCAAAGGGGTCAGTGTCTTTCTCTTGATAAACATTTGAGATTCAAATAATTCACATTTTTAAAAATGTTTCCTTTACTCTGTAATACTAAAACAGTACTTTGTACTTGATCCCAACTAAGATATAATGAATCCTTATTGGAGCCAAAACAATCCTATTGGGTTTAATTTCTGTTTAATTCATTTTTTAATAGACATAAGGTATGAAGATTCAAATTACGGAAAGACCCCTTATCCGAAAAACCTCAGGTCCCAAGCATTCTGGATAATGGGTCACATACCTGTACTATCAAAAATTTAATATTACAAAGATTACATAAAGATGTCTTGTTGATGAGGCTCTGTTTTTCCTCTTGCCTGTACTACACCATAAACAATTAAAAACTCTTGATTCACGCGTCTTGTTCACTCCCAGATGTGTTTTCCATACTGAAAGGTCAGGCCAGTTGTGACGTATAATCTCTGTTAAGCACTATGGAACATGTCAGCATTATATAAATAAAGTATAATAATAACTGTAACCATAATTGTGATTTCTGTAGTCATTTTTAATAGGTATGGTCTTGGTGAATGTCTGTGAAGTGTAGGAGGAAACCAGTTTACCAAAAGGAAACCCACACAGAAATGGGAAGAAAATACAAGCTAGATTCAAACCTAGGACCCCAGTACTGCAAGGCAGCAATGCTAACCACTCCATCGCCATGTTTAAAGCTAAAAAAACTCTGATTTGGAAACAAGTTTTCACCAGTTCTACAGAAGTCTACAGAATATATTTAATTTTACCTAATCAAAATGTTATGTAATCAAAAACATTAGCAGTTTACCCTAGAATTAACTCGGATTATGATGTTGTTGAATTTTAATAATTAACTGGCTTCTTTGGTCTAATTTCCTTAGCAACCACAATGGTTTGGATGTCAAAGCAAAAATGAATTGGAGAGGGCCTTAACGGAACAGTAACACCAAAAAATGAAAGTGTTTTAAAGTAATTAAAATATAATGTACTGTTGCCCTGCACTGGTAAAACTGGTAAGTTTGCAACAGAAACGCTACTATAGTTTATATAAATGAGCTGCTATGTCAACACGGGGGCAGCCATTGAAGCTGGGAAAAAGGAGAAAAGGCACAGGTTACATAGCAGATAACAGATAAGCTTTTTAGAATATAATGGGGTTTTATCTGTTATCTGCTAAGTAACCTGTGCCTTTTCTCCTGTAAATGGCTGCCCCCGGGGCTACACAGCAGCTTTCTTTATATAAACTATAGTAGTCTTTCTAAGGCAAACACACCAGTTGTAGCAGTACAGGGCAGCATTACATTATATAGTAATTACTTTTATACACTTTCATTTTTTGGTGTTACTGTCCCTTTAATAGAATAATGGATCCACAGAGAAAACCTGGTTCTGGTTGCAGGATCAATTAAATAGCATTTGAAATTGCAAGGTGAATGGAGAAATAAATAGGTTTTTAATTTAAAAACTGAAAAGAAATACAAAATGGACACCAGATGAATTTGTTAAGCATAGGTTAATTTATAAGAAGTTAAAAAAAATATTTTAGGTGAACTTCCCCTTTACATTAATGCATTACGTCTTTCAAAATGCTTTCTAATGCATTTTTCTAAAGCATTTTTCAAATGTCTGCTAAAACATACTTTTAAGTGCAGTTAATTATATTAATACAGAGCCATTTTAAAGGGCTATGACATTGAAATCATTGTGCATAATGTAAGAAAGATACATATGTGGAAACAATTACAAATAAGTAACTTGTCCCCAAAAATGTGTGTAAAACAGATTCTGTTCATAAAACTGAGAAATAATGGTCAGTGGTGTAACTATCTTTATAGCAGACCTGCTGGGCGACAGGAGGGCCCAGGTCACAGGGTCTGTTGTACCATAGTGCCCCCTCTCCTACCTTTAAAATAGCTGCACGGGCCTTAAGAGCACCAATGGGGCGGAGGGCCTGGTTACACCGGGATCCTCTGCAAAAAGAAAAATATACATATGACTATAAGACAATTCCCAAAGTACTTGCGTTAAACTGCCATGGACATTGATGTTTTGGTCCACTGAGGATTGTCCCCAGTGGATTGAAACATATTTTCCAGTAAGTACCCAGTGATATTCTCTTGCAGAAACAGACCACAGGCAAAAGTATGTTATGAAAGTATTGCTACAAAACATATAGGGAAATCTTAGCTAAAACTCCATAATTCTAATGTGGTGCATTCTTTAATGTCCTGGCTGCATCAAGAGCCTGTCTTTTCCTTGATCCGACCTTTGCACCATCGCACATATGCCTTGTTCAATTTGCCATCTCATTCCCATCCTACAACTGAAGCTAATATGCTCTTCTCAAATGAAATGAAGAAGACAAGTCTTAAGCGGAATGAAGGTTGATTAATTTACATTCGTGCATAGAATAGCAGCAACACAGAAAATGAAATCACTGCTGATGGGCTTATATCCGCTGTCAAGACGTTTGATATTTTAAACATCCGCGTTCCACTTTTATCAGCTGCTATTTTTCTGCCTGTAGCAAGTATTAGATTTCTGTTGCAGAAAATCAACAATTATGTCTTCCAAAAAACAGACAAATTCTATTATAAGCAGTAATGTGTCTGGAAAAATATAAATAATCTTCCTGTTTTCATTCCTCGCTATCTTTACTGTGCATGACATTTATCTTTATTCTGTATTTGTAATGTGTATTACAATCAGAAATGTCCCAGCCTTCAGACTCATTTTCAATCACATGTCAGATCTGAGGAAAAGAAGTAGAGAGGTCAGGAATGAAGAGGGTGGAAAACATGAGAGTCGAGATGCTGCTTTGATTGTATTTTTACTGACTATGTCAAGAATCATTAGGTATGCTATCATTAGTGCCCCAGTATCTAGAAGTTAGCCCCTTCTGTTGGCAAATAATTAAGAATAGCAGCCTGAAATTGAAAATACCGAAAAGTATTTTGCAGCAGTAATAGGTTTTAGCAGGAGCCTTGTGTTTTCTACCAAAAATAATTCACATTGCCTAGTAACAAAATGATACCAGGCTCTATAGAGGAAACTCTTTCTATAGAGGAAACTCCAGGAAAATGATACAGATACTAAGTTGAAAACCAGTTGACTACTCATACCCTCTCATTTATACATATGTTGACTGCCTACACGACTCATCACACTTAATAAAAATGGAATGCTCATCTTAGTATCTTGCTTTTAATCATTATCCAGAAAAACAGGAAGATTTGGAGGGACAAATGAACAGAGAGGTTTGTTCAGGGAGACCAGAGAAATTATATCAAGACAGGGGCAGGCTTGGTTTGACTTCTGCCTGCAGAAGCACAATGGACTGTTAACTATGCTATAGGACTCAAATAGCAAAAAGTGCATGTACTGCCTCAACAGCTAAAGCTAAACCTTTTGTGGAAATATTATTTTTTTCTCATTAGCATTAAATGTTTTGCTAGCACTACGTTTTCTTAAAGGTATGACTTACATCTTAAATTGCTGCTAGAATAATGGTACACAGGACAGGTTGTCTCCCATGGAAAATTGCACCAGTTAAATTGTGAAAATGCTTTATTCTGCATTTTCTCATCATTAAACTAACTAGAATTGTTATTCTCATGTTAGTCTATGTATGGCAACCAAGCAGCCCTTAGGGTGAAGATACATGGAGCTACTTAGTAGCAGCTACTTGTCACAGCTACTAAATGCCAGAAAATACCCTGCCATAGACATAGAGAATTGCCTCTGCTAAAACACACGTAAAGACAGTTATCCATAAATAATCAGCACTGTGTATTTATGTAGCCAGACAGACAGGGTGATTAGTCGCCTCAACTACAATCGTGGTGACTACTCGCAACGATTTAGCCGCTATAGACTAATGTACAAGTTGCCACGACTAATTGCATGCTAATTTGTGACCCACCAATTAGTCAGCGTGACTTTTTAAAAAGTCGCAGCGACTAAGCGCCCCATGTGTCTTCATCCTTAAACAGCTCTAATGCAGTGTAATGATAATGCAGGAATTTGCATTTGTTGTGTCCATGGAGAAAGATGTCTATATAGTGGGAGAATCGTTAACAGTAACTATTAAAAACAGCATATGTTATCTATTACACTGGATACATAATATGCCTGAATAACTATAGATACATTATATTATTTAAAAAGCTGTCACTTAAATGAAGTTAAACATTTAGGATCGAATTAGACTTTGGGGAGAAAATTAAGTTGTTTCATGAAGAAATTTTCGAGTACATTATTTCTTTCCCCCAAGGTGCCTTCAAGTGTAAACTTCTAGGGGCTCTTCAGAAATAATGGGTCTGTCTAATTTTAGCCTTTTTTCATCAGCAAAACATATTGCCTTTGCTTAGGCTAGAAACTCTCTTTGATGTACAAATGCAGTGTCTGCCTGCAGGTGCTGCTAAAATGTTCCTGATGCTAAAGCACATTCATATGGAATATTAAAACCTTTTTGCATTTACAGAATTCCCTAAAACACCAGTGTGGCTCATGTAGAATGTACTTATATTCAGAGATGTAGTATATATTGTGCAATGGTGAACAGTGGACTAAATAGCCAGATGCAGTATATACCGTGCAATGGTAAACAGTTTAATGATAGCCTACTATTCCAAGCAATTTTCCATTAGTACAGACTATTATTTCTATATGTTAGACTCAAAATCAATTAATCACTTAAAAAAGATTTTTTTTTAAAAAAACTCAGATCTAACCATATTATGTTGCATTTATTTTACATGTAAAATGCCTGTAAAATACAGTTCTGATCTGATCTGCAATTTAGTTTCTGTTAGGGTCTCAGTGGTTCAAACCTGTGCTGCATTTGGTAAAGGGCTGGTATACACAGCAGCTTTTATTTTAGAACACTGAATAGATCATTACAGATCCATTTGGATGCAAGAAAAAGCTGACCTGTTTTTTTCCACTGAAAACCATATAGCTATCTACTACTGATTTTGTCTACTAACAGAACTATGTGTTGCTGCTTTAAATTTTAAACTTCAGTTGTCACTATCTAGAAGCAATATATTTATTAAAAAATAATAGTTGTCTTTTATCCTTCCATGCCTATTAGGATGAATCTTAGGTTATCACAATTTATTACAATTTTAAAAGAGTTTTTATCTCTCCCCTCGCTCTTTGTTTCAAGGGCTGGATCACTTTGGAGTCAGAAGACCAAGCTGGGCTTGTCCATAATGATTTTTGTAGGCAATGTGTCCCAATCAAAGAGAATCTAAGGAGCAGATTCTTTATTCAATGCTACATAAAGTTTTGGGTGTTTGAATTCCATATTCTATGGGTTTTTACAGTTCCATAAGTATGAAATATAATACAATCCATTAACCCTTTCACTGCCAGCCGATTTGTCCCAAAAGTGAACATCTACTGCCAAGCCATTTTTAGACATTTTGCACTGATTACATTTGCTTCGGTTTCTTGACAAGAAAACCTACATGAAATAAAGCATGTTATATATTGTTTTTTCCGGAACGAATTGGGCTTGAACATTGTAATAAAATTTTGTACTTGTTCTGGAGATTTAACACATTTTTTGAGTGAAATATGTTAAAAAAAAAAAAGTGAAATAAAAACACCCCCTTACCTGTGAAATTGCAAAAATGCAATTAAATCACTGAATATACAAAAAAGTGATTATGACCTAATTACTACTGAAATAAAAGTAACACAAGCAAAGTTCTCTAAATACAACCAAGAATAATAAATAAGCAAGAACAGTAAATGAACAGCAACACAAATCTAAAAATACAATGAAACCACTGAAAAATGCAATGAAATGCAAAAAAAGAAATGTGATTATGCCGTGTGACTTGTGTTTAGGATACCTGATCACTTGTCACACTGCAAAATCAAAGGTAACACAAGTAATATAACTAATCAAAGTACAAAGCAGAAAATCACCGAAAAATACAAGAACAATTTGATTATGCCGTGTGACTTGCGTTCAGGGTACCTGATCACTTGCCACACTGCAAAATCAAAGGTAACACAAGCAATATAACTAATCAAAGTACAAAGCAGAAAATCACTAAAAAATACAGGAACAGAAGCAATATAACAGTAATAAAAGTATAACGCAGAACTTAGAAATCAGAAAATCACTGAAAAATTAGATTATGCTGTGTGACTTGTGTTCAGGGTACCTGATCACTTGTCACACTGCAAAATCAAGCTAACACAATTAATAAAACGGAAATAAAGCACAACGCAGAACTGAAAAAGCAATGAAACAAATAAAATCAATAATATAAAATAAAACTGATCAAACAGTGATAGTGTATAAAGTCTAAAAATGGAAAATAAAATAAAGGCAAAGTAAATAATATGTATGTGTGCACACTTGCAATTGTGCAAGTGTATGTATATGTGTGTATGTATGTGTGTATGTACATGTGTGTATGTGTGTGTGTAAGTGTATGCCTGTGCAAAAAAAGTTAAAAAAAAGTGGAAACTGCAAAGAAAAGTAAAATTAGCACAAAAAAAATGTACAATTAGGGGTATATTTATTATGCTGTGTAAAAAGTGGAGTAAAGCATTACTGTTGATGTTGCCCAGGGCAACTAATCAGCAATTATATTTCAACAGTCAGAAAACCAAAGCAAAGCATCTGATTGGCTGGTATGAGCAACATCACCGGTGATGGTTTACTCCACTTTTTACACAGCATGATAAATATACCCCTTAGTGTGATGTGTATAATAGTGCAAAAATGGTACCTGGGGGCAGGCAAGGCAGATGTCAAAGGCAGGCAAGGCAGATCTCGATGCTGGAGGGTCGCAAGGGGCTGCAGGCAGGCTCACGATGCTCCACGAGTGAGGGGGCGGCGCCTGGGGCTGGCTTTAAATACCCCATGCAGCAGGCACGTCCTGATGACGTTGCTGCGCCTTGGGGTCATTCCAGGAGCGATCAGAGGGGCAAGAGGAATCGCCCAACTCGGTATGCTCGTTGCCTAGGGGGTTGTGCGGTGGGGAGCACGTCTCTGCACTCGGATTGAGCGGTGAGTGCAGAGAACGTGCTCCCTTAATGAAAAATGCAGCTCCTACGTGCTCGGCACATAGCGACTTTTTATGCCAGCACGTAGGAGCTACGGTCTTGGCAGGGAAAGGGTTAAAGCAGTGATCCTCAACCAGTGGCTCGTGAGCAACATGTTGCTCACCAACCCCTTGGATGTTGCTCCCAGTGGCCTCAAAGCAGGTGCTTATTTTTAGATTGCTGGCTTAGAGGCACATTTTGGTTGCAAAAAACAGGTGTACTGACAAACTGAACCTTCTATAGGCTGCCAGTCCACATAGAGGCTACCAAATAGCCAATCATTGCTCTTATTTGTCATCCCCAGGTACAGTTTTCATGTTTGTGTTGCTCCCCAACTCTCTTTACATTTTAATGTGGCTCATGGGTAAAAAAAAAGTTGGGGATCCCTGCACTAAAATATAGCACTTACTGATTTTTTAAAAATATTGAATGAAAAACCAACATTTTGGTCTACTCCAGCATGGCTGCATAGGGACAAGTACAGTCAGCAGTATTTATTACAGTTATTTAGTAATCCTGATATAACATGAAGCTGTTATAGTTGTTTGTTTCTAAATGATGAAAATTAACCCAACAAACAGAGGTTTCTCCTGAAGCAATGACCATATGACTAAAGTATTGTACCAATTACACCAAAGTTATTGACCAATTTGTGTCATGTGATACTTTTTTTAAGGGAGGGGGGATGTCTTCCTCTAATCAGATAATAGACAGGTTTCATTTGGACAAAAAAAATGTTAGTTATTAATAGTGATTAGCGAATCTGAAAAATTTGCGAAATGGCGAAAAAATTTGTGAAACGCACCTTTTTTTGATGCGCTCTTCTTTTATATATGAACACAAAGTTTTTGCTGCAAAATTTCCCGTAAGTTCTGCGAAACAATTCTCCAGTGGCGAAATGTGTTACTAGTTATTTCGTTATTAATACTTGCATGTGCAATAGTGTAATATTCCTTTCAAAAAAATAAATGCAGCACTACGCCCTGCAAATCCACACATAGACCATCAAAAGCTCAGATACTGAGTTTGCTACTTCCACCACAAATATCCCTTTCATCTACTGGGATTTTATGTTTTGAAGAATAGCAGTATGGATATTTAGTAAAAAAGGTTTGTAAATGTGATGGAACGGGTTCTTTGGTCTGGGAACTTTTGTATCCCTACATACCGCACTTCCACATTTATTATTTCTTAAGATTAGTATAATTTTAATAGCTAATCTGTGAAAGCTTTAATTTTTCATGAAGGCTTTTATTAAATTTAATATTTCAAAGAATAGTTTTATTTCCAGAAAAAAAGTGAAATATGTCCAAAAAACTGATAATGTAAAAATGCTTAGTTTTTAGAGAAAGTTCATATTCAGCCCAAATTAATTAACAATTAATAGTTTCAAAGCAGAGCAGGGATCTGTGGATCAGTATCAAACTTTAGGTCCCATTAGTGTTCCAACCTGACTGGTAATTACTGGCCTGGCTGGTGAAAATGGTCTTGGTGCCAAAGTTATTAATAGGACAGAAAGTGATTGGAGGG
Source organism: Xenopus tropicalis (assembly GCF_000004195.4). Lineage (NCBI taxonomy): Eukaryota > Metazoa > Chordata > Amphibia > Anura > Pipidae > Xenopus > Xenopus tropicalis. The sequence goes on from NC_030684.2 coordinate 92,421,597, forward strand.
ACAGTATGTTTTGCAGACTGTTTAGGGTGAGTTTCTTTGGCCCTTCAAAATACAGTCAAATTTTCTTTTGAAACAAAACAATAGGGCTTATTTATGTCCACAGATGCAGTGAACAGTGAACAGTGCAATTTCAGTGCATGCCATTGCAACCACAAGCAGACTTTGCACACAACTAAGTGCACATTTTGTCACAAATAAGACGCAATTGTGTGGAAGTCTGTCCAGTGTTTGCATACGAGTGACAACTGCACCTGATTCTGTTGGCGCAGGGCTTGATAGGAACCCTGGAGCTACCGCCTGGTTAAGAGGTTGCAGTTGCTCCAGGGTTACATTGCACCAATAGGCACAGCAGTGCCTGATTCAGAAAGGAAGGCATGAAGGACTGAATGGCACTAAGCACAACTTTCCCCTTGCAATAACTAGTATAGAAGTTTTCTTCTACCGATCTGTAATGAATAGTCCTATCACCCTGATTTGTTCTGATTTGATCTGTTTCTCCTAAAGAGGTTATAGTCTTCAAATTTTATTTAACCCGGGCATGATATCATCCTGCAATGTCGCTTTAATTGCTTATCACATTGCTATAAGCTCTAGTGAATCAATTTTATTTACAATTTATCTTCTTGCATTTGTGAATGGAAATCTTGGGCTTCCATACACAGATGTACTAGGGTTTAAGGTGACTTTGTTTTTAACAATGTTGAATCAGTACAGATTTTATGTTTTAGCCTCTGCTTTTTGCCTGGTTCTGCACTTTCTCCACATGGGTCTATGCATGCTGTTTGGAGTTCACATCAAAAGGAATGTGTTTAAATAGTGGTGCCTAATAAAGGGGGGGGGCTGAAATATTGTATTGCCTTCACAATAGTGAATTAATTGAATTCCTTTACTAACTAGTGAAAAACTCTTTTTTGTTTGTTACTGGAACCTTGCTTGATCTGTTCCTAGGACTATCATTACCCTGATGTATGAGGTTATTCTTGTATGCCATAAAATGTTTTGCAAATTATGGGCTGCAATTAATCTTTTGGGGTACCATGTGATTAGGGTAAACACAAAGCATGAAACTGAACAAAATAAATCCCGGACCGAAATCTATAGCATTAGCAATATGGTGTAAGCCTATTGGTAAATGGAAGTGTTGGGCTATAGCAATTCCCCGCATCTCTTAATCTCAGGTGAGGCCTTCATGTAATGTTGAAGGAAGGGTGTTGCAGAACTATAATTCTCAAGTATTATCAATAAATGGGCACCAGGGGTTCTTAAAAAAAATAAAAATGTATTTGTTGGCAAGAATGTAACACAGATCTATTGGGGCATGCATAGATAGTACAGTACAGCATATACTGTACATGAATAGAGCTCCTAGAGTTGTTTGCCCATCAGGGGCTAGAAATCACTCTGGATAGTCAACTTGCAAAAGTCCAACCACCAGTGGATTCTCCCAGTGGAACTTATGCGGGAACACATCTACGCCTACGTCTGTACACTTGAGTCCCTATGATGAAGACAGAACACCCAGGACTTTAATCCTTCTACTTTCCTCATAGGAGCATCAGGCTGCTTACTAAATACCCTAAAACCTATCACTCACTCCTAGAGCAAGCTATAAAAGAAAGAGATATCCTCACAACTAACGTCTCCTACTAGGCCTACCTCTGCCCAAGGTCCAATCTTCTTACACCTTCTTGCCCAGGTGGAATCCAAGATGATAAGAGGGGGAATCCTGTCTGTTTTATACAATAGAACAATGACCCCCTCCTGGTCAGTTAGGAAAAGCATACGAAAGCATATTTTTATACAGGATCGAGAAACAGTATTTCCCTTTTGAACTAAGATTTAGCGCTCAAATTAGCTGTCAACAACTTTGGGGACTGCCTGTAACATAAAAGTGCAAATAAATGATCAGTCCCCTATAATGATATATGTTAACATCACAGATTCTACTACAGGCAGCAATAAAGTGATACTGACAGCAAAATAATACTTTTCAATAAATGATTCTAACTCGAAACATACCTATAACTCATGTGGACTGTTTTTTTCCAGAAAGCCCTTGTTGTCTAAATAAACACTTCCTAAGATCCTGGACCCGACAGTCCGACCAACTCGACTGTGTCTTCTAAGCAGGAGCAGGCTGACTTAAGTCACTGAAACGATCCTCCCCTTTCCTTTTCCCTTACTTAGAGCAGTGTGCGATTGTGTCTGAGCGCCGACGTGATGACGTCATCGTGCACTGAAGCCAGAAGGGCAGCGTAGGTCCTGTCGCCGATTGGTCTAAAGGTAAGGCTTTTTTTTTCTACAGGAGGTGGCGATCCAGAAGCGAGGAAGAGAAGAAAGAAGATGGCTGCGTCGTGGGACTTATATTCAAAAGTTGCAATCAGAGGACCAACTGAAGCTTCGGATTTTTTTTAATCACATTTATTTGCTTACAGGTAAGTAACTTGGCATGTATAGAAAAAAAAATGTTCAGTGTCAGTGTCGCTTTAAGAGAGTTAAAACTTGGCTAGTTAGGTACAATACCTGAAGTCACATAATTAGAATTCTCTAAATGCGTGTGAGTGTCTCTTTATGGACCCACACTGACATTAAAAAAAATAGAATTGTTCTTAGTTGTACATTTAAGAGTTCTTAGCAACAACAGACAAATAGTTTAATGATATACATTTCACAGGATAATAGTAGTAAAGCTGCAATGGCATTACCCTTGAAGTGAGATTCTTAATTGCAAATGAAAACTAGCTGCAGGATTATGACAAACAAGCTGACAAAGTCTCACACTGTCAAAATTTCACTAATGACATTTCAATAATAACGCCTCACATCATTTCTGTATATTCCAAGGTCCTAGGAAGAATCTTCTAGCATTTAAGTGTTTTTGCCTGCTATTAAAAACCAAAGGCTCAGTTTCATTGTGACAATAACATGACATTGCTCTGTAATGAGATTCTTTATTAAACTTATTCACTGTGCATATGAATTCATTAAAATACATCCTCATTGAAAATTTGAAAATAAGGCTTGGTTTGTCCTTGTTAACACTGTTTCTCTCTTTTCAGGTCCATGAACTGTGGTCAAAATCTTAGCATACCTCCAACCCCTGCCACCAATATAATAATGTATAAGGTTACCATTTCTTTCTTATTTCCTTCTACACATTTCTCTCAGCACCTGCAAGAGGTGCATTAACTCCATCAATTGTTTTGGATGAAAATTATCATTCTTTTGGGTTTATGTAATAAAAGGCACTAAGTTTTGCCAGAAGCAGTAACCCATAGCAACCAATCAGCAGGTCGAATTTATTGGTCACCCATCTTATTGGTTGCTATGGGTTACTACTACTGGGCAAACATAGCAGGATTATTCGCACAGTGAACATATTTGCCCTGCCCAAGCTGAACAAGACTGGTGCATTTAATGCAGACATAGTTGCAAAATCTTTATTCACAGTGCAAATGTCCTTAAAGCTTTTTAAATATGGCATATTCACAAATTGTGAATATTTATGCACACTTTATGCACACACAACTTTAGTGGCAGAAAAAATATTTGCTAAACTGACATATTGCAAATTTATATTAAAGTGTGGCAGGAAGTGTTTCTAAGCTTTATGGGCAAATGATACAGATATGCTGTATACACTCGAGTATAAGCCAATCCGAATATAAGCCGAGGTACTAGGGTGGGAAATGCAGCAGCTACTTCTAAATTTCAATAATCAAAATAAATACCAATAAAATTACATTAATTGAGGCATCAGTAGGGTATATGTTTTTAAATATTTATTTAAAAGAAAAACAGTAAGTTAGCTCTGTAAGTGGAGATGAGGGTCAACAAAAACAATATGGTATCAACAATGATACCTTAAGAGTACTACCCCCCTTAGCTCAATTAGCAACCAGGCTAAAACACAAAGAGTTAAAATCCTTCAAACCTATGTATAGTTTATATAGAATAGAAAGTGCAATGGCTAGTGCAGAATGGGACAGGTGAGGATGGAAGATGAAGCAACTGGAGGTGAAAAAGTTGCAGCCAGAGTCTATAGAAGGATGCCTTTGGGTAGCACATAGAGAGAAGGGGACAATTCAGGTATAAAGATTAAAAAAAAATGTGGGACAGCAAACTAAAGCAAACAGGCTTTTGGGGTTTAAAAATAAAACTAAATTAAAGAAGCTGCCTGGTAAAGAAGGTGGCCATGGGCCATGGGCATTATGGAATAGCTCACCAAAGCAGCAGCAAGAAGATCCACTTCTCCGGACTGGTCTAGAAGATCCACCAGCAGACTTCAGATCAAAAGGCCCTGTCCTGCCTGCAGCAAGCGGTGATGTAGAAGGGAGTACTAGAAGGAAGGCAGACAGCCACTCCCTCCCTCCCTTACGCCCCAGCACCTTTGTGTTCAGCGTGAAGGACGCCAGCGCCATGTGAGTGATGTCATCATGCTCATTGGCAAACTGGCAGCAGACCTGGTCCTGGAGGACATGTAAGGGGAAATAAGTATTGCGACTGGGAGTGGGCCAGGGCCCTGGTGGCCTAATTTGCACACAAAGCACAGAGGGTGCTAGTCTGAAGGGACCCATGGCACCCGACTCGAGTATAAGCCGATGGTGATTTTATTCAGGACATTTTGAGTTCTGAAAAGCTAGGCGTATACTCGAGTATATACGGTATGTAAATTTCAAAATAGATACATGTGCATCTGCCCAGTAACAGTGAAACTAGAAAGTTTGGGGCATTACAGCCATAGGGTGTTGTTAACCTTATGGGTCCCTACAGTAGGCGTGGAAATAGAAAATCCCATGTAAAGATGCCAACTCTAGTGGGGAGCTTTAGTGTTTTGGTAATGCTCATTGCTAAGGGTAGGGATCACTAACCCTACAAACCACAGGATGCTATGCTGGTGAGTCCTAGAACAAAGATATTGTTAAAAGTGATATCACAATTAATTAAACAAGTCTTCTTGGTGCATTTTTATTTACTTTTTATCATTTTTAAAACTGGTGCTTATCTGTAGATATGTATTTACTTACAAATGTATTATTATTATTCTAACTCCAATTGCTGTGATAATGGCTGAGTTTCCCCTGAGACCTCTCTCCCTGGGTCTGCATGGAGCTGGCCACAACCACTGTGGGCAATCTTTGCCAGATAGCAGAACAGCAGACACTTGGAATCCACAAAAGTTCTTTATTTGGAGCAGATGTATAAATGCAGGAGTGAATACACAAATGTTGGAGTGGATGAACAAATGCCGGAAGTCAAAAAGAATATTGCTTTCCTAACCTCTAGAGTAGCCCCTCACATGTGGAAAGCAGGAACAGGAATGGTATGATGGGAGGAACTGACATCACATATAAAGAATGAGAGGGGAATGAGAGGGTCTACAAACTTAGAAACAAACAACTTGCAATATGACCTTGGTCACTAGGTGGCAGTATAACAATATATATGCATATAAACCATGATTTTAAACCTAATACACAACTATTAACTGCTGGGGCAGCACAATTATTATACAGTATGTTGTGGTGGTTTACTTGATATGACTTTGTTTATGGTGTCTTGGCATAGAGGTATTGTAACTGTAAACTACCTTTAGCAAACAAAGGAACTCAATTAATCTAACCCCACCTTATGATTTGAGTAAGAGACTGAAAGGCAGTAGCCATGTATACTTATAATTAGACAGCTGCACTAATTATATTAATTAATAAATACAAAATATTTATTCATCTATTTTACAAACAGAAACTATGGTGGACACATATATTCAAGTAGCCCACTTAGAGAATCAATAGGTTGATGACTAACAATATATCATTTTACTGCAGACTAAGCTGTTCATATACTTATGGTAAAATACAATTATAAAGAGGATAAAGAGCATTGTTTCGTAACTCAGATATTGTGCCATGTTCCTTTTGTACTCGTGTATTATCTTTCTTGTTAAGAGCACTAATTATTAAATAAGTAATGAGGATAAACAATGTGAGGCACATTTACTAATATACAGGGAATAATGTAGAAGAAAACAATAAAAACCCACAAAGACAACAAAATAAAGAGTAGCTGTCTATTTAACACATAAAATGATGATGGTGTCGGAGTCAAACAAACATTACTCCGGAAGATGATAAACGAACTTGGGAAGGGAAATGGATAAAGGGATAGGAAATAGAGTACGCTATGGGGCTAACATGGTAAAAATAAAGGCAGAAAGTTAAATATGTTTAGATCCCTGCATGTGAAAGAGGGAATGAGGGTCAGTCAGTAAAAGGGACAGAAGAAAAAGTGTGTATTGGTGTAAGTGCAGCAGCCACAAGGCATTATGTTACATTTAATTATCTTCCTATCCCTCCCAACCATTACTGCCCACTTGCACCTGCCCACTGCAGCTACTTTGCGCTAGCAGTGTAATTTAAGGTAGGCAACAGGCTGGGGAGGGGGAATAGTATAACTACTATACAGCATACTATACAGCAGACGTGGTGATTGAGACCCCCTGACCACAGGGTCTGCTATATTGTAGATACACTATTGGGTCAGAGCCACAGCTTTTCTTACTCTGCTACTGCTAAACCACTCTACCCAGGGCAGCTTGCATACTTCTCTAAGTACTGTTTAACATTACCAATTATAGGGCTGCTACACCAGTGCATGTAACCATCTGCAGCCCGGGGAGCCCAGCTCCGGCCGGCCCAGTCCAACCTTGCCATCTGATACAAAATTAGATTGTTGAAATGCAGTTAGAACTATTATATTACTTTTTTGTTTGTTGCAATAGGGTACTGCACTGGTGCATAGATGGCTTGTGCGACAACCCAAGTGCTTATAACCATCACAGAGGTGTTGCTAACTCAAAGTATAATTAGAGGAGATTGTCTTGTTTTTCTTCCCAGACATATTTTTAAATAATCAATTGCACTAACGATGACTTGAAGTTCCAGAGCCAGCTTCAGCCTAATATTAGTAAACTGAGACTTTGGCTAGGCTATATGAGAGATGAATCTATAAAGCAGATAATTACTGGGTGCTCTGCCACCAAAGATTTCATCCTTCTGTTTTCTCTGTGCCAAAAGGCGTTTTGTAGGTCTCTGCTGCCATCCGCTGGGCAAGTTCAGGACAGCTTATGATCAGTTTTCTTCACAAAGTCAGGTATTATGAGATCTCTTTTGGCCTGAATCCAAAATGCAAATAAAGGAAAGCTTCATCTCAGTGAATAATCCCAGTTGATTATCACCAGACAAGAGCTTTAAATGAATGCTCCGGTACATGAGATCAAAACCAGAGATAAAATCAAAATGTATATCATGAATACCTAAATATTTATTAATTTATTAGCATTTGGAAGGGAAAAACAACAGTCCGTAATATACAAATGAAAAAAATGTAACAAAACAGGAAATTATAAATATTGCTGCCATAATATTAATGCCATTTGTTTTAAATGCATGACCTTCCAGTATTCCTCTATTGCACCAAGATCTAGACACCTCATATATCAAACTATTCTTGAAAAAACCCTTGGTTCACAGTGTTATAGCAATGTCACTACAGACATGCTGTGTGCATTACAGGCACTAAATAAACAAGATCTGTGCTTCACATTCCCTTACTGTGTCAGTGGTCACACAGCCAGTCTCCCTGAAGAGAGATATAAGAGTGCTCACTACTATAAATATTATTTTCCCATTTATATATAGCCACATCTTAAGATAAATAGAAATGCATTTTCAGGGAACTGCCCCAAAAATATTCTTCTACCTTTAGGTAACTTTAATGCGTGTGATATTAATATAATATTAGTCATCATGATCCTGACCAACATTCAACATTTATATTCCATTCTAGGCATAATTTTGAGCCCCCAAAGAAGCTGTCAGTCTATTGATATGATTACCTTATCCCTGTTATACAACCACAGTTGTATAACACAGTTATCAGTTTTAACTTTAATTGTAATCTATTATAGAAATCACTATTTGCTGCTATAATAGTGTTGCTTGTTTAGCATGTGTTCATGATGGTAGTAATACAATTCATTTTATTTAGTTAATGTATTATCTCTAAACCCAAAACACAGGCATTCACTGAGAATAGAGGACTGATATATAGAGAGCTTATTATTGCTGTCATTCTAGGGAGTGTGGGAGAGGTGAATAACAAAGCCATTACTCATTAGTAATAATGGCTCATGCAGTACTCATGCAGTCGGGGTAGATAGGATAGTCTGTGTTGGGCACACCAGCAAGGCAGTTGCTGTCTCTGAAATTGTATTTAAGTTTCCATTTGACAAAAGTGTTTGCTCCGATGGGCAGGGTATCATTATTACACCTACGTTTAAAAAGAGAATTGGCAAAGGCAGCAAAATAGAAAGGTAAATATGAATAGATGGAATGCAATTTTGGGGTGGGATGGTGCTAGAGGAAAAGGGGATTATGATAGAGGGGGACAGATCATAAGAATAAGAAAATGTTGATTTCTGAAGGGATAAAGGGGAAGTAAAAGAGAAAAACAGTAGGAAATAAAACAAGAGATCAAAGAAAATGAAACGGGAAAAAGTGGAGAGGATAAGGATAAGTGGAAAACAGTGGGCTAAAGTAATGCTGCCTACAGAATACAAAGTCTTTATATTTGCCAAAACAATGCACAATATTGTATACAGTTTTTTAAAGAAATAAATGCTTTTGTTTGCTTTGAAAGTTAGTGCACACAGTCACCCACAGTATCAGCTCACCCACACTGAGGTCAGTAATTTGCGCCTGAACCCTTTGCTTACCCCATTACCAATAAAAAGCATAGAAGCAGCATACAAAAACCTCAGAAGCAGCAGCTTTACAGAATATTACAGGGTTGTGCCTAAGGATATAAGTTTCACATGTAGTGCAGCTCAGACATAAGGGGCAAATAATAGTTTTCTTCAATTGCTTTCCTGACGGTAATAAGACACAATACAAGGTACTTGAATAATGTTGCACTCAAACTTATTAATCTCTTTCAGTTTCATCCCTCCTGTAGCGCAGTACAACAACATCTTCTCTTTGTATACATGTAACAGTACTAGACAGCTTATTCTTATACCTTTAAACAGGAGCTTATCTTCAAGCATTTCTGCTGGATTAGGACACCTGCAGTTTTTTTTTATAAGGCCCATTTAGCAGACTATCATTCAGTAGAGAACTGTGGGAGTCTATATACTGTGTATATTTATATATAAAAAAAACAATTAAAGAGGTTATGTACCACCCATCATGAAAATATTTGCTAAAATATTTGTTCTTTAAATATTTCTTCTTTAAAGGAGAAGGAAAGGTAAAACTATGTAAGCTTTATCAGAAAGGTCTATGTAAATACAACCATAAGCACTCACAGAAACGCTGCACTGAGTCCTCTATAAAAAAAAAAACTGGATTTCTTGTCTCCTTCCTTGTTTCTGTAATTCCTATTCAATTCTATGCAACTCTCTCCTTTCTCCTCCAGACACCCTCTAAAGCAGTGTGGGTAGCCAGGCTGGAACCCATGCATGGAATCCATTTGAAAGCTGTTAAAAGTCAGAAAAAGAGGGCAAATAATTAAAAAACTATACAAAATAAAAAATAAAGATTTAAAAGTAGAGATAGGGATAGAGATAGGGTTGCTACCCATGTGGTTTTGAACTAGACATCCCAATTTTTCAAAGGGCTGTCCAGTTTAAAACGTTCTCTCCAATTTAAAACACTGAGAAAACTGGACAACTGGCATCTAATGATGCAATAAGCTGTCTTCAGCATCATAATCCTATTGACATCATTGTGACTGCCTCTGATGTCATCATGCCCACATCCAACATCACTGCCCCACTCCCAATGCTATCGGCCCCGCACCCCTTTGTTCAGGTTTAGCTTCCAGCAAAGGTGGCAACCCTAGTTAAAAACAAAATGTTAAAATCAACACCAAGGTCTATACGAAGAGTATAACAGAGTAAATGGCAAACTAAAGATAAGATAACCAAAGATAAGAGTATAACATAGGCCATTTAGTAAGGGACTGGGAGTTGTAGTTGCGCCGAGTGTAGATAAGGTGTCTTGTATAGAGGCACCATCTAACTTCAGACAGAAAAGGTGAGGGGGGGGGGGTTCTGACTGTATTCAAGACTCTTCAGTTGCACCCTTGTGTGCTTATCACCCACCCATGCATGTTTAACCCTTTCACTGCCAACAGCGTATGGCGTACGTTGTTGCAGTAAAAGGCTGCCAACAACGTGTGCCGTATGTTGTTTGGCAGATAAAGGTACTCTCTGAAGAAGCGGCATAAGTTTTTAGTGATGACAGCCCCCTGGGCAACGAGCCAGGGGGGCTGTCATGTTGGCCCTGCGACGCGATCATCGCAGGGCCGACCCCCAAGCAGCAGACGCGATCGCATCGCGTCTGCTGCATCATCTTCACTTCCTCTTCCTGTTCCCCCTCCCCCCCAAGCACCGGCCCCGGATGAAGACTGAAGCAGGAGGATCAGGACTGCGATCCCTGCTTCATGACAGGTAAGGGGTTTGTTCTTTTGCATTTACACACACTCACTTACATACATTTACACACACTTACAGCAGAAAATTTAGCAGGTTTTTTTTTTATACACACTTACACACTGTCACACAACTTTCACACATGTACACACATGTATACACAAACACTTTTTTTTTTTTAATTTTTTTTTTAATTTTTACCACTTTGTTTTTAGTTTCTTTTCCCTAAAAACTGTTTATTTTGACAGCGTGACTATTGGATCGGATATTCTGACCATTAATTACACTGTCGTGTGACTTATTTTGTCGATTCACTAATTTGCACAATTTCTGTGGTTTTATTGCATTTTTTGGTATTCCTGATCTGGTTTTAGCATAGCTTTACCATGTGTAACTTTGGTGTAGAAAAATAACTTTACCTATTTTGAATTCATCCGAATGTGTACTTTCCAAAAATATATGGTTTTCTGGGGGTCTCTGTATAGTTAGGGGGTGTTACGGCACATAATACGCTGTCAGGGAGCTCTGTGCAAAAGCTGAGTTGGCAGGCGAGAAATCCTTATGCGCTCTTTTCATTTTGGGGTCAATACATACCACAGACTTTGGTATATCTATGCATATTGGGCATCAAACTGTTCAGTAGACAGTTTCTATTTGGGGTGATTTGCCTCTGAAAGCAAGAAATTGTGTGAGATAAATGCGGCAAATTGCAACATTTTTAGGCGATTTTCTGAAATGTCATAAAAATAGGCAAACAGGAAAGCTTTACGGCTTTTTACTTTGGAGTAAAAAGAAATGTGTACCCATTGTAGATTCAGGGGAATGTGTACTTTCCAAAAATATATGTTTTTCTGGGGTGAGCGTACTTTTTTGTACCATTATCCCACATAAAGGATGTAAATGTGTTGATTTTGCAGGAGCTGAAATAACAGATCATATGGGGTATGTTCCCATTGGGGCCCCTACACAGCACATATTTGGATAAACCCATACATATTGGGTATCAAACTGTTCAGTGGACCCGTGGTGTTCTAATTTAGGGTGTTTTATCTTGGTACCTAATGCTATGTGGGAGATAAGATGCTGCAAAGTGGAAGCTTTGAGGGGATTTTTGGAAATGTCATCAAAATTGCTACATTTAGAAAAGCTTTGCGGCTTGGTACTTTGGAGTAGAAAGACATGGGTACCAATTTTAGATTCGGGGAAATGTGTACTTTCCAAAAATATATGACTTTCTGGGGTGAGCATACTTTTTACTAGCTTTATCCCACATATAATGATGTAAATGTGTTGAATTTGCTGGAGTTGAAATGACAGAAATGATAGATCATATGGGGTTATGTTCACTTTGGGGCCCCTACATGCCACATACTACACCTATACATATTGGGCATTAAACTGTTCAGTGGACCCCTGGTATTCATATTTAGGGTGTTTTATTTGGTTACTTTATGACCTACAGGAGATAAAATACTATAGACTGGAAGCTTTGAAGTGATTTTTTAAAAAATGTCACAAATTTTGATAAAAACCAATAACTTTAGGAAAGCATTACGATTTGATAGTTTGGAGTAGACAGACAGTTGTGCCTATTCTGGGTTCCCCAGAATCTGTTCTTTCCAGAAATGTGTAATTTTCTGGGATAAACCTTCTGTTAGTGGATTTTTTGGCCTTCAAATCTAAAGAATGCAGCTTTCTGGAGCAGTGCTTTGGAAATTTGGTAGTGTACTGCTGGGAGTTTTTGACCTATACAAGTGAGAAATCTTCATAAAACTATATATATTTGGTATTGGCACATTCAGGAGACATGGGACTTTCCAAATCACTTGTATTTTTGTGCATAAAATAATTTTTGTTTCTGGTATGTGTGTTTATATTATGGAAAATGTGATTTTTTTAAAAATTTTTAGACATTTAGAAGCCTATATCTTGTTAAAGAATTGGAATTACACCAAAATTCTACTATATTTTGAAAGCTTAAGTTGTCCTGAAAAAAAACAATATATTGTTTTCCTAGGTAATCTAAAACTCCCCCCGAGGAAAGGCCCCTACATTTAAACAGTGAATATTTTATTCAAAAACTGTCTCGCAGTAGAACTTCCGCTTTGGTCCAAAATGTCTGGCAGTGAAAGGGTTAAACAAACAAAACAAAATTGCACATGCCTCAGTATGCAAAAAAAAATTTGCAACAGAGAATCAATTGGTAGTGACTTTGTAATGTACTCTACAGACTCACCAAAAATAAACTGAGAGTTGCATTTGCACCTAATATGAAAAAACTGGCTTGTCCACAGCAGGCAAGGGAATGGGGGAAGGGAGTTCTGACTATTTACAAAACTACCCAGTTGCTCCCCCAGCCAGAAGAGTTAAACAGTAAATAAGAGAAAAATATTATTATTATTATTATTAAATGCCTGATAGCATGTCCTATTGTTCACTTATACTCTGTGATGATTAAAAGAAATCACTGGGAGCAGCGACGCAATGCATCTTTCGCTTCAACTGACGCTTTCTTAAAGGCATCACACCTGCCAGTACTTCCTCTCTTAAACCCCAGGGATCTCAAAGGTAACACCTACTAGCTCATCATAGGAATGCAGGTTGAATGCCCCTCCTATATCTATTTACCATATTCTCCCTAAAAGCTCGCAAGTGGCTATTAATTCCTAAAACAACCAAACCTATCAAGATAGGCTAAAAAAGGCTACATAATAGGAAGAGTTTTATAAACTGCGATAGAATTTTCCATAAAAGTTAATATTAGTAAGGGGAATTTCGGCAGTAAATAGGAGTATTGAGAACTGGGAAATATAAATTAATATAGATAATTTAGAGAAAAGAACTTAACATTATGCTTTCATTCAGACTGACATTCCCTAAGTAGTAGCATCTTATCTACATCCCCCACGTACAACATACGTTCTTTAAATTTACGCATATAGCTTAATGTATGGGCACTTGATGACATAGACCACTCTTTCTGTATTACAATCAAAATATTGTTTAATAATTTGCCTTCTCCCAAATCTATCATTAAGTGTGCGATTTCCAGACAAACAGGCAGAATTTTCATTGCCCACATGCTGTTGTGCCTGACTTTAACCAATGTGTGGGGCGACTGAGATGACTATAAACTGACGGATTTCTCATACTAGGTGCTCTGCTGAAGGTAACCTGTAGGTGGGTTGGGCCAAAACAGCGTCTGTCGTAAGCACTGAGCCACTGACCAATATTTATGTAAAATGCCCCTGATCTCCCTTACTTGGTTCAAATAAGATAAATCTAACCGTATCAGGTTTCTTATCACACACAGAACGCTTTTTGCTATTGTCAAGTAGGGAGAGCCCTTTTTTAGAACTGAGTTACTGTAACCTCTGTATATATATTTACTATGGCAACTGTAACAGACCATTTATGCTTTTGTTTCCCTCATTTTCTTATGTATGTCACCCTGATTTATGTGTTTATATTTGAAAAATGAAAATAAAGAATATATTTAAAAAATATATTAAATGCTGTCATCTCCTGATTATATACTTCAAAATATCTAATAAGGTTTGAACACCTAAAATAACGCTATCCTGTCCCATCTTGCTGGTTTATTTGAAAAATAAAATCTCATATTTACTTCAACATTTTGATCTGATTAACTGCATTCATGGTTCCTTGAAATAAGCCAGATGGTTATTTCAACCCTCCAAAGTAACGCCCATAAGCAGCAACCACCTAACAAAAAGTTATTCTGGAAACTAAAGAGTTTACCTGCTCAATTTAACTAATGAGTATGTGTTTATATGTCCAAGGAAAATTATTAACCTAATATTTATGAATAAAACAGCTCTTTTTACCCTTTGTATTCTCAAATACATTTTTCTATCCCAGTTGCATTAGTCTTGGTCGACTTTCTCCACCATTAACTTTATCTTACTAAATGTAGTCTCTGTCCTTTCTTCACCCCAGTATGTCTGGTGTCTCTCGCCCTAATAATCTGCAACTCTTACTAAAATACAAATTTTAAAATTGATCATGTAAAAACTTGTGAGTTTCTATAGAAATCAATGGGAGTTGTAATAAGCAAAGGCAAGCCTCAAACTAAAATTTTGGGGGTTTTTCAAATTTTTAGAGCTCATTAACTTAATAAAGTTCGAGATATTCGAGTTTTTTATTGGAACGAGTTTTCCTTATTAAAACTTTTTTCATTTTTCAAACTTGAAAATTGATAAATAAGCCCACAGGTGTTGTTAAATCACTCCCAGAATTGAAGGTCACCAAATTTTGCGGCTTTGAGTGCAGCAAGTTAAGTTACATGGCTCCCCTACTTCAATTTAGCATGCCTTCTGGATTTCTCGGCACTTGAGATATACAGTACATGTTTTGCCTTGGGATTTTAGGGTCTCAGGCAACAACATAAAGTTTCCAGGCCATATTTTCTTTTTTTTTTGTAATTTCTTTCACATTGCTGTGTGATATAACTAAATGAATCCAGTATCACGAAAGCTGATATCGAATCACTGAGCATTCATCTTATTTTTCTATTGGAAAATTGACAATGTTGGTACAGAGAATTCTAATAACATCCTTCAAAGCCGTCAAATAGAAATGCTGTTATGCGGAGAGGCATGGTAGCCTGCAAGCATTTCGGAATGTTCGTGTTTCCATAGATTTCCATCTGTTACTGTATTGCTGCATTGATTCCAGGCCATTCTTCTTCAAGTATTGTTCAAGCCTTGATCAACAAGGGATGAACATTTGATATTTTCACTCTAAAGTGCTGGCAGACTTCTTAAAAACACAGCTGGTCAACATTGATCAATTGTCCTTTTTAACTCCTCAAGCAGCTCCACAAGCATAAAAATGAAAATAGATTGTATACATGCCTACCAGAAGCACTAGCCAAAAGATACAAAGACTAAATGAAAAAATAATGTATGAGGTAAGTAGATAAATTATAAGAAGAACTGCTCAAGTTTTTACAATTTATTGTTGCTGAAATTAAAGAAGAAAATAGAAGTCAATAACAGCAGCTAACCAATTAGATATTTTTGGTGAAACCATAGACCAGTAAATTATACTCTGTGGCTACTTGCTAAGATACTGAGAGCAAATTTTGTACATGGTATTATTTAACCCACTGTAGGCACTTAGATATAAAACTTGATAATAGGCTGCTACCAAAGCATTGGTACCAAAGCATTGTGTGTAGCTTGACACACCCAAATTAAGTCTAGTGTTTTCCCTGCTGCATGCATGAAAAATATTTACATTTAAGTTAGAAAATGTTGAAATTATTCTTCTTTTTTAGACTTCTCTGATTAGTATAGTAATGAAAAAACAGTCCCATCTAACACTGAAATATTAAATAAAATTGAACAAATTCCTGCATATACAGCAATCCCTGGTCTTCCCGCTCTTCTACCTAAAACAAGCACCTTTGGCTTTGGCCTGGCCCTCAGCAATTCAGGCGTCACAAAGTCTTAGTGAAGGACAATTCAGAGACTCCCAGTGGGACCCAAACATATGTTTCAGGTAAGCAGCCAATATATACAGAGCAAGGATCAAATACCGGTAAATAATTGTAGATTGAATAGAGAGGTTAACTAGAAGATTAACACTAAGGATAAGACCAGGACAGGAGAAGGAGAAGAACCAGGATACAGGAGCCAGCATCAAAGAGTCATAGCACCCAGGAAAGCTGATGGGAAACACTAGATAGGCTGTGTCCAGATAAATAATAGCTGCAGCTTGCTAACCTATTTAAAAATTCAAGGATGACAAAGCAATTAACCAGGATCCTAGCTGTTTACTCATATAGAGAAGAGATATAGCAAACTACACAATTAATTGCTGTACTCTGGTTCAAATACAGATGGGATGTCCCTCTAGGTTTCCCTTCCCTTGGTTGAGGGACTACTGTTGCAAGCTCATGCATCCCAGTTATTCCCTTAAGGTTATTAAGGTTCCAAAAGTTTGGGCTGGTGGGGACTGTTTCCGTCTGAATTCTGTCCTGTTGTAACTCTCTCTTTTGTTCAACACTAAGCTAATCCCTTGGAGGAAAGGCTTCTAACCTCATTTCTAGATAATGCTTCACTGGTAACCAGTGAATGTCGCAGAATGCACAAACAAACCAGGAGTTAGACACTTATATAGTATAGCTGTGAGCTGAAACGTCGGACGGAATAAAGCCTCATTTCTATCTATGATGTCTGCGTGAATATTTGTGAAAAGAACCTGCGAGTGCTGTCAATCCAACCCTGTTTATATATATATATATATATATATATTATACTATACTGTATATAGCCATTTTTACTTATGTGTGAGCTCTGGGAACGGGTATGTGTCACTCTAGGGGTTCAGTGCAATCAAACACCCAATAACATTTCTTTCTACCTTGTGGCATACTATGATCTATGTGCCAGGTACAAACCATATGGTATTTAGTTTTTTTGTATTCTTTTTACTTTAATCACCTTATTTTTCTGTTTGTTTGGGTTGCTTAGCAACAATATTGGCGCCCTTTTGGGCTTATAACTGTTTGTGTCTCACTGTGGTGTGGTATCCCTGACGAAAGTTCCTGTGTGGAACTGAAACGTTGGTCACAATAAACCTCTGATTATTATTTTGCATCTCTGCGACTCCCATGTGAAAATCCTGAGTGTGCCGTCACTCCATGCCTATATATATATATATACACACACAATATTTGTATATATAAAAAAAAATATGCTAGAATTGTAGGAGTAATAGAATAGTGCCCAAGTAATTTCTTTTTTAATAATTACAGAAAAAAATGAGTATGTCTTTCTCTCTCCCTGGTATAGCAGCATTTTAAATTCTATTAGTCTGAACTAATAGTCTGGAAAGACTCTTTGAAAATGGGGAAGAATGGTGGGAATGTTTATTGAGGGAACCTTCACAGTTTACAGATAAAGCATGACATTTTTCAGTCAACATAGCTTATCATAGCACATTGTATTCAGTTGAAGTGCTCCATCTGTATTTATAAACCAGTATCAAGCTATATTGATAATAATGAAAGTGCTGCATTTCAAACACAATTTGCAGTTTTATTGTGGCACAGAAAATCTAGCCTTGTGTATACAATCTCTAACTTATTCTATATACTGAAGAATGAATAGTAGATTTTGATTGCATGCTATTGACCAAGGAAGGCAATGATCCCTTTATTAAAGTTTCAAATAAAATTACAAATCAAGCTGCAAAAAGCATAATAAAAGTAGTAATGAGATCTGAGTAGCAAATAAATCAATGCAGAGGTGAAATGGATATGTGGTCATATATACAAACTGCCTATTTTGCTCATGAATTTGGTAACTTACATATTTATTTCTTACATTTTGATATTTCTTGCTTATTTTGTTGAGATCTAATTGAGTTTTTTATAGGGTATATATGGTCCAGACAAATCATCTAAATGCTAGACTATATCCAGCGGCAACTAAATACAATTAAATACATCTTCTTGGTCCCCTTGGTAAATTGGTTAGATGGATTTAGCCAGGGCCGGAACTAGGGGTAGGCAGAAGAGGCAGCTGCCTAGGGCGCAACAATTAGGGGGCGCCAGGCAGGAGACTCTGCTGTCTACCCCTAGTCCTCCTCCTTTGTCATTGCCCCTGCTGCTTGTCATTAGCGGTGGGGGTAATGACCCATCACGTCGCACCCCTCCCCGAACTGCGCGTGCGTCCCAAAGCACGGGGGCCGAGGTTGCCGACCAGGTTGCCTAGGGCACCTGGTCAGCTTGTCCCGCCCCTGGATTTAGCAGATCCCAAACCTTAAATCACTAAAACAGCTGTTGAATCCTAAATTATATGTAAGTTCATATCAAGTCCTGTACATGGTTCCTTTGTGCCTTTGACTTGGTAAGGGGCCTTCAACAACTGCTTTCATTTGACAGTGTTATAAGTAGAACAGATGGGGGAAAAAGATGACAATTTAAGTGGGACTCCAGCCTATAGTATAAAGCAGGGATCCCCAACCTTTTATACCCGTGAGCCACATTCAAATGGAAAAAGTGTTGGGGAGCAACACAAGCATGAAAAAGGTTCCTGGGGGTGCCAAGAAGAGCTATAAATTGGCTACTTAATAGCCCCTATGTGGACTGGCAGCCTAGAAACGGCTCTGTTTGGCATTATACTTGGTTTTTATGCAGCCAAAACTTTCCCTTCTTACCAGGAATTCAAAAATGGACACCTGATTTGAGGCCATGGAGGGCAACACCCAAGGGGTTGGGGAGCAACATGTTGCTCACGAGCCACTGGTTGGGGATCACTGGTATAAAGCCTTGCTGTGGCTAGTAATTACCCTTACTCACCGTACAATAACTCATGCAAAGCTTAACCCCCTAAGTAAACAAGCTGCTACTTGACCCTTCTGGTAACATCCTCCCTTATTCCCCAGTGGCACATAGTGATGATCCCTAATGGAAATTCCTACTGGAAATATTTCACATTAAAACAGAGAAATCTTACTTCATAATAGTTGCATTGTAGCAAATGCTGACTAAATTTGTATGTGTATTTATGTATTATTTATACATATGCACAAAATCCAGCTTGAGGCAACACTGATCACTGACACAGTCAGAAGGCAGATATTTTACAGGTATCAGAGAAAGTTACCTAGTGACCATGGACCAGAGCAGTTGTATTTAGTGAACCTTTCAGTCCAGATATAATAACACATGTATCTTGTATGGACTGTGGCCAGGCAGCCAGAAATCCTACCACTACACTGCCTTGTCCCTCTGGATTCAAAAGCTTAAGCATTAAGAAATTTCAGAGAATGTAAATAACATCCAGTTATATTCATAAGAGAGAATCTCTCGTCAACACTGGGCGCACAAAAGAAAGTTAAATGCTGAACAAACATTTGATCTATTATTTTAATTAAAGCCGTAGACATTAAATGTTTGCATATAATTATTTTTGGGCTTATAGGTTATGTCAGTTAATATCACTATGGCTTCATACAAAGCTAATGCATTATTTATTGTTTCTGTTCTGGTTCGCTTAATTTTCATGTTTATGAAATTTATTGGGGTATTAATTAGACAATCCTGCTATTCTCCAATGTTGTTTTCAACAAATTCAGCCGTTGTGATCTCTACATTTTTAGTTTAAACTGAGATCACTGAGCACAAAATATAAATAGGACATTATGCTCTAATTATAGTTTCAAGTAATGCAGTTTTCATTTCTGCAGTATGTGAAAATGATATGAGAAAAGGATACTGTACAGAAATTCCTCTCTCAGCTCACTGTGACCTTGAGAAAACTATATGTTGAGCATTTTCTAACTGGGCAGATAATGAGCAGCCTCTGTCTATACTATGAATGGAGCTGGTAGCTCTGTCCTAAAAGTACAAAACTGCAAGGGCTGTTTCAACATATCTCCACCTATTAACACCCAGCAGCCTAGAGGAGTAACACACCAACAATGCATTTTTTAACATCTAGGGGCAGATTTATCAAAATGTGAGTTTAAAGCTTAATACATAAAAACTCACCCACTTTCTCATTCCTATGGGATTTTTAGAAGCAAATTTATCAAATGGTGTGTTCTAACTTTCATCTATTGATAAATACACTTTTACAAATACCATTGGAATGAATAGAACGTGGGTGAGTTTTTATGTATTAAGCTCTAAACCCACATTTTGAAAAATCTACCCCATAGCCTTTGCCTTTGGCATATTAGCAAGTGTTATTCAACATGACACAACATGACACACTAACTTTTCCAGTTAGTAGCTTGCGTTGTTGACTTCTAATGACCTTTATTATTTTCAGGAGGGGGTCAAAGAAATTTAAAGGAAATCAGAGTTGCAAAAAGGAATGGGTAGCTATTTGTGAATGAAATTCCCCAACTTTTTTAAGTAATTAACACATATTTGTAAAGAGTAAATGGCTGAGTTGCAGTAGGGGAATGAAGCAAAAGGCCAAATATGCTTTCATGGCTTTGATTTCTTAATGTTAATGAATGTCTTGTGTAATATATCCTTATTAATGGTGCTTAGTGATGTCATCAGTAGTGATGAGCGAATCTGTCCCATTTTGGCAAAAAATCTTTTTTGTTGCGTGACACCCACATTGTACAAATTTTGAAGCACTTTTTTTACTTGACCACTCCCATTTTGACATGTCCCTGCACATTTTGGTGCGTCCTTGACTATTTCGACACAACCGCAACATTTTTTTGATGCGCAACATTTTTTTTTGCTTCGAATTTTCACTGAAGTTTCCCAAACCAATTCGCCAATGCCAAAATTCGCTGCAAATCCATGCCTGGCAAACAAATTTGCTCATCACTAGTCATCAGTTATAATTTGTGCTTAGTAATGTCATTTCTGTTACATGACTCACTGAAACTTGTGTATTATAATAAATAAAATACCCCCAATAAAAATATGTAAGGAAATTGGAAGTCACCTCAGAATTTCATAACCTGTATAAAAGCACTTGGCCTTTGGTCATCATTCACTGGATTTCTACTTCTATAGTGCTCTGAGAAAAGAAGATTAAGATATTTATAAGTGCAAAGGCAAAGGTAATATTTTATGCTTATTAGACACAGGGCTTGTTGCACTGTAACATTGAAAAAGTTAAGCAATGCAACCACGAAGTTGCCATTACAGTATGTATTGTAAATATTTAGATGTTTTATTTTCCTGTACAAGTTCATTTTCATATAAGATTTTATTATCGGCAGAAAATCTTAATTCTGTCTATGAAGCTTTGTGATTCCTTTTGTAGAGCACCACTTAAAAGGAATTTCTATTTCTTTTCAAGTGTAGAAAGATAATTCCCCATAGTGACATATACTAAAATCCCTGTATGAGTTTGAAAATGGAGTATCAGTGAATTATGGAAAAAAGCATTTGTGGATTTCTCAGCTCTTTGTCATAATCAATAATGTGCAATGCCCAGCTTAGTCAATCATTCAACCTTTTTAACCTATAATAGTTAATGCAGAAATACAAATGCTAGAAGCG
The DNA here is from genome assembly GCF_000004195.4 of Xenopus tropicalis. NCBI lineage: Eukaryota > Metazoa > Chordata > Amphibia > Anura > Pipidae > Xenopus > Xenopus tropicalis. The sequence goes on from NC_030684.2 coordinate 92,443,103, forward strand.
TGGGGTTAGGAAATGGTCCTTCTCACTGTAATTGTACTCTCAATGATTCATCATCGGATCTAGCAGAGCAATTCTAAAGTCTGCATTATGCTTCTGTATAATCTCAGCTGGCTTCATCCTTTAGCTCTGACCTTACACAAGTCATTTAAGACTGTAGAAATGGTATTTGTAATTAATCTGTTTCAATGAGATTAGCATGTCAAAGGGCACTGGAATACATGAAACTTTGTTTTTCATCGAAATCCTTTTTGCCCAATTTCAATTAATGTCACTGAATTATAATAGTGGTACCCCGGGGGAACTGAGACTCACACTTCATTATATGTTTAAAGCCGCAGTGATCTTTAGACTTTAAAGTTCTAACAGCAACAACATTATTTTATTGATATTCGTGGAAAACAGGTGTGAAACTATAATTACACTCTACTTTTTCAATCTGTCAGCCTAAAGGTTACCTAGATAAAATGCTAAAATAGTACTAGAAGGGGAAATATATTGCTTATTAAAAGTGAAAAGAAACCCAATTATTGGCACAACCAATTTTTCCTATCACCCTCTTACCAGGATATATATGGACTAGCTTTCCTAATCTAGAAACTCATCACTTTCAATACACAGCATGAGTAGTGATCCTGGTTTTAATACTATTAGTACAAGAATATATAATATGTAATTACCAGAGGATAAGCTTAACATTGGTGTAATTTAGTCACAACAGCCCCAGTAGCGTAGCTTTAATGGGGGCTGGATCTAACCCACAAATGTTGGATTTGCCCACTACTGAATGCTCCACAGCCCTAAAATAAATGTTTACAATTGAGCAAAATCTCCTTTACATTTTGGGTGAAAATGCTGCTTCTATCCTATCATTCCTATGGGATTTTTAGAAGTTTACTAATTGCAGAATACACTTCTAAAATTCTGATAGAAATGAATGGAACATGAGTGAGTTTTTGTGTATTAAGCTCTAAGCTCACACTTTGATCAATCTGCCCCTTAGTGTCAAATAATTTAAATTGTGCTTTAGAATCACCAGATTAAGGGGGTCATTGACCTGGTGTTGAATATTTATAATGGAACCATTCTCCATGATAATATTTTTTTATTTTTCATTTATTTAGGATCAACGTGTCACCCAATCCCCATCCTTTGCATGCACAAAATGAGTGATGTGGGTATGCATTTGCCCACACATAGCCGTTCACATTGGGACTTCCCTCCTAGTGTAGATGGCATAGTGTTCAAAAGGAAGGAGTTCTAGACAAAATCCTATTGTTTCCCCCAAATTGAGTTCAGCCTTTATTAGCCTCCAACGGGGAAAATTATGTTTGTATGATAGGTGCTCTTTAAGATTATTTCCCCCTTTTATTTTAATCTGAGATGATAGACCATTCCTGTCAGATACAGCATGGCATAAGGATAAACCATTTAACAGATTTTTCCAGGATGATGCCTGAAGCATGCAGTTAGAAGTCCCTTTTTCTTTCAAGATCTGTGACAGATTTTTTTAGCATCTACAATGTCCTCAGTAAGATCAGCACAACTTAAAATATTTTATATCTGTAGAAAAACTATGGAAAAACATTACATACACAGCAGGATGCCTATAAATGTATGCTAATTATATTTTGGTGATCTAAAGCCACACACTTCCATCACATTTCCATGCTTATTAACATATGCTCTAGTTTGCATAAAAATTCAGTGAAAATTCGAATATGCAGATACAAAGAAGTAATCTTGCTGTTCCTATTACCACTTTAAAGAGGGAGTGTTTAATAAATAGTTTTAATAATATTATATATTCAGCAAGCAACTAGACATGTTTACAGAGTAAACTACTCGATTCTAAGATAGAGGCAAGAGAATCCATTTAAAATGTACTCGTCTGCACAGATTCTATTTATGTTGCACTAGAAATAATATCTTTATGCAACCAGGTTTTTATGGCATATTAGCAAGTGTTATACAAGATGGCACACTTATACTACTTAAAACAGGAAAACTGTCTTTTTCAGTTAGTATTTTGTGTTGTTTATATTTAATTTACAGAAAAAAAGGAAGTCTGGTTGGATAGGGTAAATTAGCTTTGGGATAATGTACCCCCCTAGTTGACTTCTAATGACCTTTATTATTTTCAGGAGGGGGGGGGGGTCAAAGAAATTTATAGGATAAACTGAAGGAAATCAGAGTTACAAAAAGGAATGGGTAGCTATTTGTGAATTATATCCCCCCAACTTTTTGAAGTAATTAACAAACACGTGCAAAGGGTAAATGTCTAAGTAGGAGTAAGGGAATGAAGGTATGAGCCAAATATGCTTACATGGCTTTCATTTCTGAATGTTAATGAAGATTGTCTTCTAGTGTGAGAGCAGGGTTGAGAGATTGACATAGAGACAATAAGGTATTAATCTGTATCAAGAGGGAGTGGTTTGTATCAAGAGGTACTAATGGTTTTGAAAGAAGAATAAGCGGAGTGGTAAAAGTTAATTGAAAAGGAAATTATTTACTAATTACAGCGAGGGAAAGTTTAAAGCGGACCTCCAGCCAAAAAATGTCTAGCTGTGAGCGTTTCCACTTCCTTGTTCATGCGCTTGTGCATGCGCAGTAGAGTGAAAAGCCGAACTTTAACAAAAAAGTCGGCTTTTTACTCACTGTGCATGTGGCGGCCCAGGGATTTTGCTGGCAAAAGGAACAAGGAAGGAGGAATCGCTGCAGGTATCCCGGGCTGGTGCTGTTTTCTCCTAACAGGGGCACCAGCCCGGGGTACAAGGTAAGCAATTAAAATCACTTGGGGGTGCCTAACATTTTTGAACCCCCAAGTGACTTAGCTTTTCCTTCTCCTTTAAGGAAAAATAAAGTTAACTTTAAATATAAATATCAACGAAAGTAAGAAACATGCCGTATTTAGTTTGTTTTGCTTTGTGTGGGTAAATAGGCCAAGCATTATATATAATACATAACAAAAATCCCAAAGTCTCTGGCTGTCAGGAATGAGCACAGCGCCAGCTTCATCATTCTTTTCCCAAACTGTTTTTTAAGACAATTCAAACCTGTGAATTTGCTCTGATCTCTAACCTATCAGACAATAGAAGTCAGTTTTGTACTACGCAATATGTGCTGACTAAAACACACAAAATTACCATATCAAGAGTAGCCTGCAGAGATTTCACAATGGCCACACAATCAATCAAACAGTAAGAAAAGAGTAGTCAAACCATAAGAAAAGATTAGTCACATTTGGTTTCCAGAGCATCTATTATTAATTATTCACTTTTACCTAAGCAAAAATTAACATTTGCAAAAATAATGAGTATATATATTGTTTTATTTAAAGCAAAGAAAAATTAATTACTGGTGGGGGGTGTTCTAGTTTGTTAGGCATCCCAAGGTCTAAAATTGTTTACTTTTAACCCCAGGCCAGGGCTCTTATTCCTTTAAAAAATGCACTGGCATGGGATACACTTCAGCAAAGTGACATAAAGAATAAGGTGAAGAGCTCAGCAACTACAATGCAAAGTGTCAACATTCAATATTTCTACCACTTAATTGTCATAATCATGTCTAGAAAAATGGCATTCCTGCTGTTCAGCACTAGCACTCTTCATCATTAATTGTACCTGCTCTGAATCAGTGAATATCATTGCTGTTGTCTTTTATTCCTGCATCATTATCTAAGCACAAATTGCTGTGCTGTGTAATGTAAAGATTGCAAACTGTTCTGGAAATGGAGATGCTTTTTCCTCAAATTACCTCTCCTAGTTCTACATTATATTAGGATAGTCATCTCATGAAATTGTAGGCCAAGATATCCATATTGATATCCTTTTGAAATTACATCCAACCTGCACACATGTAAAAGAAATGGGTCAATGCCATATCCTATCTGCTCCTGCTATTAAAAATGTCCTTTCTGTTTCAAGGACTTTTTGATTTATTGTAAAGCATTTGGGATTTATTTTGTATTTTTTTTAATTTTACAAAGAAATCTTCCAATTTTTATTAAATACATTTATATTGAAGTGTACCAAATACATTTAACTACTGACAAAGTCCTTATATGACTTTCTTTATAGAGGTGGATTCTAATGTTTTACTGCCATAGGCAAACTTCATAATGATACCCCATCTCTAGTACAAAATGCATGTGCATTACAGAAACAGCAGAGATGTTCTGAAAGGAGCTCAAGCATTTGGACACCAAAGTGCCAATTACTATTTGAGGCCAATGGTCTGCACTTCACATTAATTGGGCATTTTTCAGTATCACATAAATTGAGAACAGTCATAAGCAGGTCAAGAATACAAGTATGGCATGACTAGACATACATTTAGGTTGCAGTTTTCATGGTTGCTAAGAACCAAAGACTAATCTCTTATAAAGCATGAGTTTTTAGGCCTGCAGATTTCAGACAACTCAAAACTGGGGCGCACTGACCTGGATTTAGAGAAAGTCTTTGTGCTTTTGTGGGGAGAAGGTTGGCACCTTGTGTCCTAGCATAACTCCTCTATTGAAAGCAGGAAGCACTGGTAGACTAAAACGAAGGGAAGAGCATTTAATTTTGTCTCCTTCCATATGCCAGTGTCATACTAGGCTTCCTTGGTAAAACCTGACATCAAGGGATGACTTAAAATATTTAAACCAGTAATTGTCCTTGGCTGGGGCCTAGGACCCTGCCATAGAGCAGCAGTGCAACTAAATAAGCAGTAGGTTCTATGTGAAGAGGCTGACATACAGTACTAAGCCTTATTAAATTATCTAGGGCCCAGACTGTAGCCCTCCAAGAGTCCCATTTATGGGAGCTAGTCCCATCAAATAGATACATACTGTATCTGCAATAATATTTAAAAGTTAACCTGAATGTGAACCACCCCTTTAAACAGAGATCCATTGATCCATAAAGTAAGCCCATTTTATAGGGGGAGTCATTTTTCCAACTTAGGGCAGAAGTAAGAAATAATGGAATATTCTATAATAAGAGGACAGTCTGGATATAGGTTCAGTGTGTCATGCACAATGCAAGAGTTACACAATAGCAGTATGTTGATTTGGTTGCCAACATAACCTTTTATACACAACATATAAGCAAGAATACAAACATAATTTCACATTCCTCAGAGCTGCTTGCTAAACAGTCACTTGTTGAAATATTACCCACACATTTATTGTTTGTTTCAGGTTACAAGTGATGTCCTCTCTTGTTATAAACTAATGCCCCGATCTGACAAGATAATTGGATGGAGTTAGTTTGCAGAACATGTTTGTAATAATGTCAGCAAAGGGTCAGTGTCTTATGTAATTGCCAATCAATGTATTGATGTGTCTTAAAAAGCAAAAAAAAAATCTCTTTTAAAAACTTGAGCAAATAGTTTCTTTGTTAAACATGAAGTGATTTGAAGACACAAATTTTGTTTTGTTTTTTTTCTCATAAAAACCTGTCAAAACGCCTCTATACCTAACACATACTGTATATAATGCATCCATTATGTTTAGATGACAGATTTACCTTTGCGACTTGTAGTTAAGATGCCACCTCATTATTTTATAAGCAGACACATATAAAAAAAAACATGACCAGCAAAAAATAAATGCCCATGGGTAGAAGTAAACCAGCGCAGTCTTCAACATAAATATAAATCTAGGCATTAAAATGTATAATTCAAAAAATTGTGCACAAATAAAAATTAGCATTTTGTAATGTAATATTTTTGATTGGACTGTTATGGCATTGCAACCTTTAATTGTGTATTGTTATTAAGGCGTGCTTAAAGATTGCGTAATTGTAAGCACAAAAAGATGAGGGAGGGGTTGCATGAAACTATGAGCCTAATTGGGGTTGAAAATTGGTTCTTACAAGTCAAACACAGAATATCTTGCTTTCCTTTCAATCGGTGGTATCAGACATGTCTATGTAAAAAAAAAAAATACATCTATCTCAACTGAATGAGCTCATGTCAGAATGTCTCCCACATTGGAGATGACCAATCTGTAGCTCTGGAATGCAGATATCTATATCTGAGCTATGAAACTGTCCACTGATTCTTAATGTTCTTAATGTGTGGAAACAATGAATTTTAAATCAGATGACAATATCCACATATGTAGCATTACCAGTTCACAGACTACAGAAATTAGGCTTATGTTTAGGGATAAATTAAGTTTCCCAGCTAATACCGTTTGCAATGAAATTCCTGGTCTTGCCAGTAGGGAAACATTTAAAAATGTTATGCTACAATTTCACCATGTGGTCTGTTGTGTCGGGAAAAAACTACAGATGTCACTATTATCCACCTCTTGGCTTCAACATCAGGAGCTGTCAGGGTGCCGTGTTTGGAAAAAAAAAAAAGCAACATGGAAACCATTTTTTCATTCTCTGAAGGACAGCTGTAGTTTAGTTGAAAGGAGTTTCTCTAACAATGTAGGGCAATGTGTATGATATTGCAGAGGAAAAAAATGCCATAACTGCAATGCAGTTTAACCTTTCCATTGACTCCAACAAATTTCTGTGAAATGTACCAGTTTCACTAATCACAAGTCATGTTATTTTCTTTATTTTAATCCTCAGTCTTGTAACTGAGGGTTCCCGCAGTAAGGTTAAAGTGCTGCCATGTGCAAGTAATAAATATATTTCTACCATCATAAATATATTTTTACCAGATACTTTCCTGGAGTCCATGCCATAGTTTATAATATTTATCCTGCATCTTTTAATTCATTTTCCATGCACCCTGCTGTGTAGAATGTAACTATGAAATCATTGTCAATTACCACTTATGTCTGACCTTTTATTGTACTTGTTCTAACAGTCTGACTTCTTGAAGTTAAGGTAGAGACATGTAGTTCCCAGTGATACAATATGAGCAGCAGGGAGATATTCCCCAGAGGGTTATGCTTCTGGCTTTCTCCAGGCAACAATATGTGATTTAACTTGCAAGAGTTTAGGCCCCGTAGTTGTTTTCTATAAGTGCTATAGGAGGCCATGGTAGTTATTATCTATAAGTGCTTTAGGAGGCAATGGTAGTTATTTTCTATACGTGCTTTAGGAGGCAATGGTAGTTATTTTCTATAAGTGCTATAGGAGGCCATGGTAGCAATTTCCATAAGTGCTGTAGGAGGCCATGATCAAAAGGGGCCAACTCCCCTCAAAATATGGTAGTGTGCAGGACTCTTTGTAGTTGATGCACCTCTAAGAAGTCACCATTAAGAATTTAGTTACAACATTGGGTGGGTCTCTCTCCTCGATCACTTTCTAAATGGATAAAGCTAATAAACTCCCAGCTGGAGCTCTATAGACTAACTTACTTAGCCAGAGGCTGTCCACAAAAGTTTAAGAAGGTATGGAACCCACGACTTGACTCACCCAGAACAACAGTCACCTAAAATTGCTTCTATGCGCTCACCAACCTCTACCTCTGTCCTGTCTTCCTCTCTCTTTTTTCTCCCTATTTTTCCTTCCTCTTCTTACATGTTATAAATCAATAAAGAGTTACTATTAAAAAAAAAGAAGTAGGTTACCACCTGATGTGTGTAATGTGAAATTGGCCAATCTAAAATATTTCTGCACATTAAACAATCCAGCTGTGATATGTGTTAATTGATTTTTTTTACTGTAAGTGGGATCTATTACTTTTTTCTATGAATTCAAGTGCCCTGGGCACCCATCATTTTCTGCCCTAGTGCATACACATTACTTTATTTAAATACACTTTAATATCACAATGGTTCACCCCATATCATGTCTTTTAAGCCATTTTAATAAGTAACCAGAAAAAATCACTCATATCCATTTCTACATTACTTCTACATCAGAGTAATATTATAAATACTTTTGAGTGCCTAGGTGTTTTGTTCCCTTTAACTACAAAAGCATTTAAAATAGAGACTTTCTGGAGGATGATCCTGGAATTATGTGAGAGATATAGTAGAACCAAACCAATTGAATAATAACAAAACTAATCATTTCCTTCATCCATTCTGAATAGAACTGCAGCAGCCATCAATTCCATTAAAGCAGACCCACGTCACAAATGCTTTGCGCTGCACATAAAACTATATTGAGTATAAATGGAAACAATACATTGCCTCAGAGTGAGAACTTTTTGTCTGACATGAACAATTTAATTCCCTTATGATAACTTTCTTCTTCTTATTTATTTTTAAACTCTGCCGTGTTCTTCCCGTGTGTAGGTTTTATTAAATTCCATATCTTTGAAAATGTCTTTCAGATTGTTCAAGGTAAGAATCCCTTACACAGCTCAGTCTATTTTTCTGCAGTGATCCTTTGGGAATTCCAAGGCAGAACAGATGAGTCAAGCTGACTGCCAAAAGAGAAGTCATATACACACTTGAACTACCCTCAGGGTTACATTATGAAAGAATACTAATTAGCCTCCTTTATATTAACAGTCCTATAATGTGTTAGACGAATGCAAAACAATAACTATCATCATAAAAGAAAAATGATCACTACCTAAAATAGGTATTACTAAAATCTCAGGGGTTGCCAGTGCAGGTAATACTTCTAACATATATTTTGCTTTATAACAGTTAAAGTAGCTAAAATATGACTTACTTGTAAAGGAAACAACATTTGGCAACATTTGCAGCATGTAATAATACTTGGATTTAAAATGGTGTATACCATTTTTGTTCAGTTTGTGCTAGGAGCCCAGGGCAACCACAACAACAGAGCTTTCCTTAAAACAAAAAACAAATTGGTGTAATCCAAAAGAGGTAATTTGACATATTATATACTGAAATCATTTTTAGACATTGTCAATGCATATCAGGGATGTACAACTTACTCCATTCCAACATGTTGACGAGTATGTTGAAGCTGAAGACTGCCATAGTATGTTAGAAGTTGAAGTTAAGTAGTTGAAGGTTGCTACTGAGTAGATCAGGGGTCCCCAACCTTTTTTACTCCTGAGCCACAGTCAAATGTAAAAAGACATAGAGAGCAACACAAGCATCATAAAAGTTCATGGAGGTGCCAAATAAGGGCTAAGATTGGCTATTAGGCAGCCTCTATGCACACTATCAGCTTACAGGGGGCTTTATTTGGCAGTAAATCTTGTTTTTATTCAACCAAAACTCATCACCAAGTCAGGAATTCAAAACTACCTGGTTTGGAGGTACTGAGAGCATCATCCAAGGGGTTGGTGAGCAACATGGTTCCCATGAGCCACTGGTTGGGGATCACTGGAGTAAATGCACACTCATGAAAACTCTGTGGACTTTTCGATTGAACTGTGTTCTGTCTCCAGTTAGCAGGCTATCATTGATAAGGGGTAGTCATACCTGCTGAATTGTATCAGAAGCCAACCTTCCCCTTTTGTGTTGATCTTGAATTAGTGATGTCTTTCTTTAATCATCTTTGTGTCCAAAGACATAAGGTGTCATTTACATGAATAGTTACTCCCTTGCAGGACTGCCTTGCATCAATGTGCCCTTTAATTTAGCCCTTACTCCTTTACATCTTATTCATAGAAGTGGAAATAACCTGGCATTCATAGGAAGCATCTGTTAATAAACCTTTTACACAAATATCAGTGGACTACAGCTCCCAACATTCTCCAGCATATTATCAGGGGTTAAGGCATGACTGAAGTTGTTACCAACAAACATATGGATTGATTCTTAAACATCACTGCACACGTTTTTCAAAGTCCTCCAGTGCCAGCAGGTGCTGACCAAAGCATTTCCTTTATCTGGTAGCACTTGGTAGCAATGCATTCACCCAGGCAGCAGTGATTTGAAAACTTTCCTGCAACATATTTATTTTTATAGTTGTTTGTTTAAAACGGATAAGCTTTATACACAGGCTGCATACAGAGTAAGAGCTTTATAGATGTAACCACTGTAACAGACTGTAACCACTGAACAGATTTCCCCATTATTCCTGTATATTTATACATTACACTCGCCAGATCATTCCTACATAAAAATGTACCTTGCGTATCACTGCCCATTTAGCATTATCTGTCAATGAGACGCTTATGTCAATGTTATTGCTTTTATACAGGTATGTGGCTTTTTCCTATTACTCTGTCTTCACTTGAATTGCACCATCATACAATATACAACAGATGTATTAGATCTGAATTCAAAAGAAATCCTGCCTAATCCTGTTATTACCATACACACTAGACACAAGCAGGCCTCCTGATTCCATTGCAGGAGTTAATCTGCCCTTGTTTCTGTCCTTCTACTAGAATAGTGCTTAAGAAGCTGATGCTAACAAACATGATTTTATTTATAAAACTTACCTAGAGAACAATTATTAGAGAATAAATACATTGTGAAACTGGTAAAAAAAGAATGTTGTGACATATCTTGTGCTGCTTGTATGCTATATTCTGCTGTAGTTCTCTGATCCTGAGCATAAGAGTTAAATGATTTTTATACAGAAACTCAACGCCAGGGAAGAGAACTTACAGTAAGGAGTCTGGGAGAAGATCAAAGACATTGCTGCTAGATGCACTAATGCTGAAAATAGAAGCAATGCTGTGAATACCAAAATCACTCAGCAGATGCATGAATAAATGGAGCCAACATGATTTTACATGGATACTATTATACATAAGCTTTGCAACAGTATATAAGTATATAAAAAAAAGGCAGCAGATTATCAACATATCATTAAAGGATAAGAAAAGGCTGAATCACTGGAGGGTGCCAATTTGTTAGGCACCCCCCTGTGATTATAATAGCTGAACTCAGACCCCAGGCAGGCATTCCTCTTTAGTGAAAACTTACCAGCCAGGAGTATTATTCTAGAGTGTGCATGACACCACTTCTTTCCTTTTCCAGGATTCCCTTGTGACTGGTCTGGTAGAGCAAAATCAGAAATTAGAGAAAAAGCCAAACTTTTACTCTACTGCACTTGACACATGTGCACAGCCTAGGGCTGGAGCGAAGATCCTGCAACCAGAAAGTAAATAGTGGTGCAATGCTTGCTAGAATACCACCAGGACTGTACTAATACATGGGCAAAAGACACACTTGCCCAGGGCCACCATCAGACCATTTATCTGATGTAATCTTGACTCAAGCATGCCCCAGAAATGGCAGACCCCCTCATTTTATTCAGGAAGATTTCAATATAACAATTCTATTTCTTTTTAATTACTTAAACTTTTTATAAGAACAACTGTCACTGAAGTAAATCTTGTAATAAAAAGTTGCACTTTTGTTACAGTTCATCTGCTTTTATCACTGTTGGTCCATGGCTTTGTGCCTTGAGCAATTACCTACTTCTTTATTTCCTCCGTTATTAAGTTCAAGTTCTTATGCTTGAGGGTAGTCATATCACAAATCTCTTGAGGCATCTGTGGAGGCAACCCAATGAAATCTTTGCCTGGGCCCACTGGTACTGTAAATCTGCCTTGAAAGATATGGGGTCTGAGGTATGGTATTATAGTTACCCGGGGTGCCAATAAATTTGAACTTACCCTCATGATTAAGCCTTTCTTTATCCTTTAACGCTAATGTATATATATATATATATATATATATATACATTAATGTGTGTGTGTGTGCAGTCATTGGTTGATTCACATTTTTAAGTAATTTCCCCAGTTTAGAGGCCCCTATACAGTTTTCAAGATTTGCACACCACATTTAACAACCAAGATTGGTATAAGCACATGTACATATTACGGGGCAGGGAACACCATCCTCTTGTCTCTTTGATTCTTAACTTATTACAACTGTACCTTGTATTTATTTGTATTTATTGTTATATTTTGTATTTATCTATTATTATTTTAATAACCCCCTGTTGTATTAATCTATGGTCTTATTGTACAGCACGGCGTACATAAGCATCGCTTTATAAATAAAGATATAAATGTAATTATAGTGCCCAATCAGACTTTTGCTTTCATTGCCTTTACTACAGCTGAGTGGTGAAAATCAAATGCTAGTTGGTTGCTTTGTGTTACTATGACAATGTTAAATAATTCTCATTCATGTCACACCTCTAGGGTTGCCACTTGGTCTAGTGGGTCAAAATGTTTATGCCAATGCTTTTAATAGTGAAGAAACTTTCCCAAAAAGTGTAGCAACCCAGCCCTCTCCAGGTACAGGTATGTAATTTAAACATAGTTACATGGTTACATAGTTACACAGTTACATAGGGTTGAAAAAAGACCAGAGTCCATCAAGTTCAACCCATCCAAGTAAACCCAGCACAAACAACCTATACTTACCAATCTATACACTCACATACATAAACTATATATACAACCACTTATACTAACTGTAGATATTAGTATCACAATAGCCTTGGATATTCTGCTTGTTCAAAAACTTATCCAGGCCCCTCTTAAAAACAGAATCTGCCATTACCACATCACAAGGAAAGGCATTCCCCAACCTCACTGCCCTCACCATGAAAAACCACCTACATTGCTTCAAATGGAAGCTCCGTCCCTCCAATCTAAAGGGGTGAACTCTGGTGCGTTGATCATTTTTATTGGAAAAAAGAACACCCCCCATCTGCCTATAATCCCCTCTAATGTACTTGTACAGAGTAATCATGTCACCTCGCAAGCGCCTCTTTTCCAGAGAAAACAACCCCAACCTCGACAGTCTAACCTCATAGTTTAAATCTTCCATCCCATTTACCAGTTAAGTTGCACGTCTCTGCACTCTCTCCAGCTCATTAATATCCTTCTTAAGGACTGGAGCCCAAAACTGCACCGCATACTCAAGGTGAGGCCTTACCAGGGACCTATAAAGAGGCAAAATTATGTTTTCATCCCTTGAGTCAATGCCCTTTTTTATACAAGACAGCACTTTATTTGCTTCAGTAGCCACAGAATGACACTGCCTGGAATTAGACAACTTGTTATCTACAAAAACCCCTAGATCCTTCTCCATTAAGGAACCCCCAACACACTACCATTCAGTAGATAGTTCGTGTTTATATTATTTCTACCAAAGTGCATAACTTGTCAACATTGAACATCAAAGGTCTTGTGTAAGAAAAGATACAAAAATTGTATATCAGCCCCCTGACCCCTAGTTGTTTACTTTTTCAGCCCCTTCCCCTAAATCTTTTCAATTCTGGTCAACAGCTGAAGCCAGCTATGCTGGACAATGTACATGTGTGTTATTGGGCTCTAGTGGGCAGTACATGCTTCCCATTAGAGTCCCCTAATGCACATGCATGTGGTCCAGGTCAGCCAGCTTTCATAAATTGTATTAAAACATTCCTGTCTACACATTCATTACATACTGTACTGCAGATTTATCCATTTAGAGAGATTTGAGATTAGAGCTTGTCAACAGAGAAATTCACCCACTTTCTATTAATTCCTATGGGATTTTTAGAAGTTTATTAATCAAATGGTGAACTCTAACCTTCACCCATAGATAAATACACTTCTAAAAATTCCATAGGAATGAACAGAAATTGGGTACATTTTTATATGTGGTGAGCTCTAATCTTACATTTTGATAAATCTGTTCAAGTGTTACCATGATGTCAGGTTCCTACAGTGCTTGCTTTTTATCTAAATACAAACAAACCGAATATACATTACAATACTTCTTCTGTACAATATTAATGTCATAGAGTGATAATCACATGTAAAAATGTTCTTTTCATTCATATAATAAGAGCTAATGGACCACAATTTGGATATCCCAGAATAAGTGATGATCCTCACCAGCAAAGCATCACATAAGGCTTGAATGTATTTGCATGTCATAATGTTTGTAAATAAATACCAGATATAAATGACTGCAATGGTTACAATGCAACAATCTGTGTATGTGTATCTTGTGCATCCCCACTATGTGAATATACGTTGTAGTTGTTACGGCTTTGGGGACATAAGGGGTCATTGGGGTCATTATGGTTCTGAAATTTGACATGAACTATTATGTTACATGTCATGACCTGTGCATAGATTGAATAATACATAACAGTTGCTCTGACACAAATCTGCAAGGCATGAATGGAATAATATATATATACCGGTATATTTACAAACCCTATGCAATTTACTGTTTCTATGTTGCGCCATGCACTCTGCTACAATCCTAGAGAGTCGTGTCCTACTGAGCATGAATACAATCATTTTGATGACACCAGTAATTTTATCATAAGAGCCTAGAAAATGATGAATGGATGTCATTCTGGGCATGGACTGAATACGGTATAGGCAATTACTACTATCCTTTCAAATATTTTTCAATAGGTAATATAATCAAATGGGAGTGCTGCTGATGTTACCAAAGATTGTTATTACCATCACAAAGTGTAAGGGCAGTGGCGCACAAGGTCATTTGGTGCATTTTGACTTCTGGGATTTTTTAGTAGCAAGTTATGCACTTCCTTGCCTGTTACCATCTACCATTAACAAATGCATTACCTATTGTAGACACTGGTGGGGACAGGCAGGAAAGCAGTCAGGAAGCAAAAGTACATGTTCCCAAGTGCTGCCCCCTTTCACACCCAGCATGTTCCACAAGCAGAGAATTTCTCTTTCTTCTGGTTTGTAAGTGATGAAAAGCAAAAAGGGAGTTTGGACTGCCATTTAAATTTCGCACAGCACCTCAGCAGACAAATGCCAAAAGCCTAACACATCTGGAAGGATTACACAATGATAAGGCTGGGCAGTGTCTCTCTCCAAGTGCACACAAGCCAATTTTTCACAATTTCTTGACAAAGCTAGAAAATATACAGTGCAGCTAAAATTGCATTTTATTTTTTTTTTTTATCAGATATTTGTAAAGCACCAACATACTCTGCAGCACTGTACAATAAGGGGCACATTTACTAACCCACGAACGGGCCGAATGCGTCCGATTGGGTTTTTTTCGTAATGATCGGTAATTTTGTGATTTTTTTCTTATTTTTTGTGATTTTTTCGGCGTCTTTACGATTTTTGCGAAAAAACGCGAGTTTTTCGTAGCCATTACGAAAGTTGTGCAAAGTCGCGATTTTTTCGTAGCGTTAAAACTTGCGCGAAACGTCGCGCCTTTTAAGTTTTAACACTACGAAAAAGGCGCGACTTTGCGTGCAAGTGTTAACGCTACGAAAAAATCGTGACTTTGCACAACTTTCGTAATGGCTACGAAAAACTCGCGTTTTTTCGCAAAAATTGTAAAGGCGCCGAAAAAATCGCAAAATACGAAAAAGTCGCAAAATGTTCGTTTCCAATCGGAATTTTTCCAATTCGGATTCAAAATCGTGTCTTAGTAAATCAGCCCCCTAATGTGTATACATTGAACATACAGATTTACATACAGAGCATCCAATAACCAACACAAGAGGTAAAAAAAAAGCTTACAGTTTTAATTCTTTTTAATTATGATTTACTTGGCAAAGCAATTACATTGGCATGCAAATGCATTACAATGGTGTAAAATTTTGCCATGCTATAATGCCCTCACCACTGATCAAACTGGAACCATTTGACCCTATATTGCAATACATTTAAGCTGTGCCAAAATCATCCATTGTCAGGCCACCTGGTCTACCATTTATTTAGATTTGAGTCAATTCCAACAAATCTGAATTATACACTGCCAACAGGCCCGGACTGGCAATCTGTGGACCGCAAATGCCAGGGGGGCTGCTGTAAGATGCCATAGACAGTCACTATTTATTGGGCTGGTGGGGGGGGGCTGTATGGGTCTCTGTGTACTTGAAATACCAAGGCCTATTTTGAATCCCAGAATTTATGAAATCCAGTACTTCAATGGATTTAGCCAAGATATGCAGCTTCATATATTTTACACATTTCAGCAAAATGGATAGTAGTTGCTTGTGTACATCTGTTAGCATGTCTGCAGCAAAAGCTCAGTAAGCATATGCATTGAGCAAATCACGATGGTACGACTTGAGTCACATTAGCTGCTTGCTTTTGTTGTCATTAAAAAACAAGAGTAAAGAAAGGGTGATTTTAAGGTGAAAACTGTATGTATTGCCAGTAACTATAAAAAAAAGAGGTTAACTAGCAGATCTGATGTATTGCCTCCTACAGAGAAAACAAGCAAATCTTGTCAGCAAAGGATTTTTAGATTTGAACTAAAGTGGACTTGTCATTGTAAGAAATAATTCCAAAATCTTTTCTTTTGTGTTTGTCAAGCAAAGTAAACTTCACTTACATTATATAAATAATATAAATGTTGTTTCCTTCAGTCTTGGAATTCAATCACAGCAAGCAGGCAGGCAGGCAGCTGCCATTTTGTGGGAGCTGTTATTAAGGCAAGCTTTGTATCAGCCCAAAATCTTGTGTATGTGCCAGAATAGGGGACCCTGATACCTATGCCCATGCACTGGTTACATAATTAGTTGGTGAGGAGGAAGGGGGAAAGTGAGTGCTGAGTGGAAAGTGAAAGCAATTGTCTGTCCCGACTCTATGCCTAAGTCATAGAGGAGGATCCGGCATTATATGATTGACAGCTGGGATTTTTAAATGCCTTTCAAATGGGTTTGGATGTGTTAATAAACAAGTAATTTGGGTTTCATGTTTCATTTGAAAAGGACTTTTATTATAATGCTTTTTATGTCTGGGTGACAGGTTCCCTTTAATTTAATTTCCTTTAATGTATATTTCACTCACTTTTACTTCACTGCATGGTATTATTCAACATGGGTTGCATTTACATGGAAGCCCCTATAATCATTATAATGTACTATCTTTACAGTCTGATTTCAGCAAAGCCCTTCTAAAGTAAAATATATTACATTAGTCATTTGTTCTGGGGTGATGTCAGCAGCAAATTATGTGCATGAGAAATATGTTATTTTTGTTTCCTAGGTAAATACGCAGAAACTGCCTTTACCATACACCCACCACACAGGGCTTCATGGTTGTGAGCTGGTGGGCCAGTTTGTGTCTTAGACTAGTTCAATATGTCTGTTTGTTAAATGTTTGATAAAAGTAGGAAACATTTGTCATCTGGAAATCAACTAAATTCTTAACAAAATGTGTAGAAAATGATGCTGTTAAACCATGATCGTAATGGTACCTGTATTAACTGAATGGAACAACATTCTACCAGTCTGCTTCTGACTATATGTTATGCTTTGTAAGTAGGAATGAATAGAGGATTATTTTTTATGGTCAAAGGGATAATTGTTTTTGGGGAGTGTAATAGATATATATGTATGCTTATTCTAAGTATTGTTCTACGTTGATGTTAGTTTATATGTTTGTGGGAATAGCTCATGTCCCATGATGGGGAGTAGTCTGGCTTCACTGTGTAAACCTAGATTTAAGTGGGGGTGCTGTATGCTGTAGCAACTTTCTGCAGGCAGACTTGGTGGAGAAAGGATGTTGCAGCACTATAACTCTCAGATTTAATACATCAATTGGGCTCCAATGGTTCTCAAAACAAATTATAACTCATATTTATATATATGCCTCTATTGACTTTTGGTTGTGGTATTTCAAAAAGACTACTTGCCCCCCTTAGTCAACCAAATGTAAACCCCAGTTTCCTTGGATCATTGTTTTTCATCATGAATCATTCATTTCAATTCAATATTTGCAAAGATATTTTGCAAAGGATTTGTAATAAAATGCAATAGCAATGTATTTGGTTGGTCCAAAATGTCTACTTCTTGGTCTGCATCTGGCAATATCTCTGCCTATTTCTTTCTATTTATGATTCTATTTCACATTTACTTTAAATTCTGTTTTGTTTGGTATTTCTATCAACTTTTAGTTTCACAGTAAAAGCCTCCTTAGGAAACAAAAAACTTGCAAAACCTGTTAAGAACATTTTCATGCACCATGAGCCAAATATTTTGTTAGCTGTGCTCCTGAGACCTTTCTCCCTCCTTGGGGTTAATTAAAGAAGTTGTAACTTCATAATACTTACGTTATATATGATCATAAAGAGATAAAGTAAGCTTTCAGCACCAACTGAACTATGCATTATCGCATAGCACTAGGAAGGCAAGGCCGATAAAAATGAAATTCGCGTAGGGTAATCACTGACCCACAGCTTTGTACAATACCACTGTATGAAAATGATAATATGATTATGCAGAGGTTATAAATCACAAAAGCTTTTACTGCCAAAGAGAAAAAGTTTTGCTTGATCTGCAGTGTTTTTCATTCTATCTTCCTGCTATTATATTATGCATGAAAGCCCATAAAAGCGCTGTTATTGTAGAACGTTTGACTTTCCATTGTCAGGCCCAGAAGGTATTCCTTATTGATTCGGCTCTAAAGAAACCATTGGCAATAGAAATAAAACGTAATAATGCTGTTACTTTTATTTATTTTTACCGTAATCATTAAAAAAATAAAGCAGAAATCATTTTAGGAGAAAAAAACTACTATAAAATTTTCTAAAGAAAGCAAAATTTGATGGAAAATGCATAATTTATCTTGTAAAAATCAATGTGATATCAATGTTTTATTTAAAATAAGTCACTAATTATAATGATCACTGGGGTTTCCTGGTACAGAGCTGCAAGGCCCACTGTCACAGAAAGGCTTGGGGAAGTTATTGAAGCACATGTACATGGTTAAAAGAAATGGAAAGGGTGCTTACACAGCAGTAGTAAACTTGTAGGACAGTCTTAACTGGGTTTATCAATTTTAAAATGTTAAAAAATTACTTCTGTGATCTGATTGAGCAGATAGACTTGAATTTAGCATTTGGTCTCAAATTTCCCTAGATACGCATCTGCAATTAACTAGAGAGTGACAAGGGAAAGCGTTGACTAGGACTAAATAATTTATAGGGAGAAGAAGAAACTAAAGATAAACGTGCTTTCATGTTGTCCTGTGCCATGCTATAAATCTCTTGTTGTCTATCTATTGAGAGTGATGCAATATTAAGTCTATAATGAAAATGTCATCCTTGTGTAAAATGGGTTCTAACCATAATCATATGATTATGAATACTGTGTCCTTCCAGGGGAAGCTATGATCATAGCATAGTTATAGATGTCTGTGTGACCCAAAACTCTAAAATAATCACAAATAAGGACTCATTTAAAAGCACAAAATCACAGAAAAAACTGCATACACTGAAAAACTATTTGCAAATCTAATTGTGCCTTTACATCTAATGCCAATACACCAGTCCAGCTTGCTTTGATAAAATGAGCACAGCTGCATTCAACCTGCTAAGTATGAAGAATGTATGAAAGCAAGCGAGTCCTGAAAGTGGTGGGTGGTGGATGGGGTGATGCATGCTAGTATCAGTGACAACCTGCTAGACACCAGGGTTTTTAGCATAAGATTCTGGATGTAATATTAATGCTCATGACTGGCAGAAAATTCAGTCTTTAAAAACCACTGACACCACATGCAGTTAGCACTGGCAGTCAGGCAAACCTGGCACTTCCACTGAAATTTGGGAAAGACCAGAAAGCTGGGATATTACAGGGCAGTGCCTCCACCTATTGGGCATGAGCAATACACCTAAGGGTATATTAAGGTCAGGTGTCTAGGGTATGTTGGTGCGTCACTTCCACTATGTGTGGCATTACCAGAAGTGATGTTGCTTCCGCTACATACTCTGCAAACCCACCCCCCCCCTTGGGTGTATAAATAAGGCCCTAGATACACCTTAGAGCAGGGGTCCCCAACCTTTTTAGCACCACGGCCCGGTAGGAAGCAAAAAAAATTTTCCACGGACCGGAGGCAGAGGGGAGGGGGGCAGGCGCGGCGCATAATACATGCAACACGCTGGGGGGGGGGTTCGCTGTGGCCCACTGCCATGCCGTCCATGGCCCGGAACTGGTCCGCGGCCCGGCGGTTGGGGACCCCTGCCTTAGAGGGTCACACTAGGATATATAATACACAAAGATTTGCAGCAACAGTGAACTTTACATAGTAAAAAACAGCAGGCACCTTATAGAGTTACCAGTCTTGCAATGAGGTGTGTCTGACTCAATAGCTGAAATACACTCTGATTGATTAAAGAGCACGCACCTTTAAATATAGCAGTGCAACAGTTTCATTCTAAGTAGGCTAAAACATTTTACAAATCTCTTCCTTTCAATATCTCCCTTTCCAAGAGCTCTTTCTCCAAGGTTGCGCTTCCCTCCTCTGAATATTTTGTCTTGGGGGAGAGTGCAACAACAACTCACTAATGCGGTGTGCAGAAATAATTAAAAAAAAAGAACACCAGAAGGTTCTTGCAGCAACCTCAAACAGAACTGATTTATTGTCCAAGACAATGATCCACAGGGATAGATGTAGCAATACCCACAATGCAGATAGTAGAGCAAATAGGTTGGCAGGTTCAAATGCAGAGCAAGCAAAAAAATCATGCATCACTGTGAAGAGTAGCTTGGGAAATAACAAAATCCTTAGGGTTTATACCTCTAGTGGTCCGGATCTCATACAGCAGACCAGGATCAGGATCACTACTGCAGTCCCTTCACTAAGGCAGCAGAGCCTGTAAAGGAGAATACTGTCTGCTATCTTTCCTGGTCAGAGGAAAGAAGCTGCCATTGCTAGCTAATTCTGATCTGACTCACTTTCCTAGAAAGGTCTATAACACAAACTGACCTGCTCTAAATAATACTTGTTCATGGGGTCCCTTCTCCTCAACTTCTCTAGAGACGATGGCTTTCTCTAGGGCCTAACACTTCTGGGCCATGTGGATCCCAGACTTCCTGAAGCACATCCACACAGATCAATAGCTAAAGGCCAAGAAGGAAGATCCACAGATTCCCCAGGTCCTTCTTTTTCTTAGATGGACCCCAAGGCTGCCAGAAAATTTCAGGCCTTTGTCCTGCCTCCACACCAATTAGATTGCTCCCTTGCCTGTAACCAGGCTGGATAATATCAAAAGCAGGGGCACGGAGCAGGCACAGGAGCTGGCTGGCCTAAAAGGAATGCTGATCTCCTACATGTTTTGTTTGTATTTTTTTTTAACTAGCATGTTGCATGTGCAATTTAAAGTGTGCTTCAATATTCTGTCAAATAGTATGTCAGCTTTATTTATTACCCTGAAACAAAGCCAAGAGAATAACCAGGCCCAGATTACTGGCAACGCCACAAAGGCCCGGGCCTAGGGCGGCACAAATTTAGGGGCGGCATGCCGCCTCACCACAACGTAACTTTGACATTTTGTGACCATACGGAGCAATGGGGACTTCTCCCCACTGCTCCATATGTTAGTTTAAATGGGCGCGCATGCGCACTTGCCATTTAAACTTGCGCAGGGGGGGATTTGTTTGCACATGCACGCCGGGGGTTGGGGTCGCTAATGGGGGGCAGCCTCGGGGCGCCTGAATTTGAAATCCATCACTGAGAATAACTGTTACTGTGTTCAGCACAGCTTGAGTAGCAAGAGTAGCTATCCCCAGTTTTAGAACTTGATACAGTAATGGACAGATCAAAGTATCAAAATGTGAGATTAGAGTTTACCACAGAAAAATTCACCCATTTTTTATTCATTGATATGGGATTTTTAGAAGTGTATTTATCAAATTGTGAACTTTAACCCATTAATAAATACATTTCTAAAAATCCTATTGGAATGAATAGGAAGTGATTGACTTATTCTGTCGTAAACTCTAATCTCATATTTTGATAAATCTGCCCCTAAGTCTAATTTCCAGAAGTTAAAAACATGCAATGGAAGAAAGGAATCTTTTGTAGTGTTAATAAAATATCATACCCCTGCGAGACCCTACAATCAATAACCTATTTGGCACCAGATATTTCATCATTTACCTTCAGAGCAAATATGTCTTTATATGACCAATTTGATAATTCCATATTTTTCATATCTGGGGAATCTTAGTACTGTTGCTTGTCAGAGGCAAATTTCCTTTTCTTGCTTTTGTTAAGAACCAATCTTTGTGTTCCCAGGCGAAGACACCATTAAAGAAACAGTAAAACGTGTTCTTTTAGAACTGAGAGTGGATATACTATATATAGGTATAATGCTGTGCATTCTCCACATGCACTGTGAGTTGGATAACATAATTTGAAATGTCAGGCACTTCGACATAAGACAGTCTTTATTACTGCATGGCAATGGATGATAGCAAATAATTATGCTGCTAACTCAAGAGCACTCATATTCATCTGCTCTTCTTCAAAACCTTTGCCATATGAGTTGCTTATGATTTTTACATATTTCATACAATATTATGTAATTGTGTAATAGAAGAATAAGACATCACATACATTTTAAAGGATGGTCGAAAAAAAAAAATCTAGCAGTTGACCAGGCAGTGGATTCTAGAGCAGTGTTTTTCAACCTTTTTTGGGCAAAGGCACACTTGTTTCATGAAAAAAATCACGAGGCACACCACCATTAGAAAATGTTAAAAAATTTAACTCTGTGCCCAGCAGCAGTGCCCCCCTAGTACACTGGTGCCCAGCAGCAGTGCCCCCCTAGTACATTGGTGCCAAGAGCAGTGCCCCCCTAGTACACTGGTGCCCAGCAGCAGTGCCCCCCTAGTACATTGGTGCCAAGAGCAGTGCCCCCCTAGTACATTGGTGCCCAGCAGCAGTGCCCCCCAGTACATTGGTGCCAAGAGCCAGCCCCCCTAGTACATTGGTGCCCAGCAGCAGTGCCCCCATAAGTCAGTGTGCCCCGTGGCCCCCCCTAATACATTGGTGCCCAGCAGCATTTTACTTCTGCTCTTCGGCGGCTTCAGCAGCATCTTCCCCTCACGCACGCCGCCTCTGCACTTCTGCCTACACGCGACCGCACACAGGCCCTTTTATAACGGCACACCAGGCAACATCTCGCGGCACACTAGTGTGCCGCGGAACAGTGGTTGAAAAACGCTGTTCTAGAGGCGCAAGAGGATGCAAGTGGGTTTGGAGGTGGCACCAGTGAGAGTAAAAAAAGAGTAGGGACAATCAACTGGAGAAGAGGTGTCTAGCTTCCAATAAATACCCTGGTTTTTATAATGAAGAGAACACCACAGAGAGACTGCATGAAGGTGTAGGAAGAAAGTTATCACAGCTTATCTCCACGGAGAAAAAAAGAATGGAGTGGCCATGTATTTTAAGCATAATTTTATGGGCCACAGAAATAAATGGCAATGTTGCCATTGCCACTGCTAAAACTACTGAGCGTGCCAGCAATATTTAGGGGTATATTTATTATTCTATGTAAAAAGTGGAGTGAAGCTTTACCGGTGAAGTTGCCCAGGGCAACCAATCAGCAATTAGATTTCAGCTGTTAGAAAATCAAAGCAAAGCATCTGATTGGCTGCTATGAGCAACTGGTAATGTTTCACTCCACTTTTTACACAGCATGATAAATATACCCCTTTGGGTAAGCAGTTCATTGTTCTCCATAGAGAACAATCAACAGTCGGTACAGTTAAATTAAGGATTTACCAAAAAGACAGTAGATGGCATTATAGCTAATGAGACAGTACACAGTCTATACCGAATTGTCTAAATTAAAGGTTTACCAAGGAGATAGCAGATAGCAATATATCTAATGAAAACACACATATTAAACTGATAGGCCTCAAGTTGGAGAAAGAAGAGGATGCTCTTAGCATATCCTAAGACAAATGTTTTCTGTATGTTATGCCATTGTCTCATGTTCAATTTGCCAGACTGACTTTAGTCTTTTTCCCATTTGTAGTTTTTATGAAAGTTATATGCAAGCTATGGTGCAATGCATGACGTTTGTGTTGTCAGGACCCAAAGGAATGCAGCCAGATGTCTGGCCAATCCCTTCGGCTAGTGCGTCTGACAATTTGCTGATGGGGATACAATTTTATAGAAAGACGTTTATTGAGAAAGGTTTTAAAAAAAGGACAAAGCTGAGAGTGGGGACAGCCTTATATTCTACTCTAGTACTTTCTAGGATCTCTTGTTGTGCTTGTAGCAAACAAACCAGAAGGCATGCACTTATGTTTTATAAATAATTGATGAACAGAAATTGCAAGTTAAAATGTAAATTGTTATGTGAACAAAAACACATTTAAATATTTAAAACCTTGATATTCATTTCTGCAGTATTGTTTTGCATTTGTAAATTTGCCCTCTCATTACACGGCTGTTTCATAGCACCTAAACGCATGGATTATCATTTGGAAAAAGTCACAGTGACATAAACTAGGCATATGGGTGCTTACAGTAAATGTAATATACCTTGTAATTAAAAGAAAGGTGGAGAGAAAGAGAGGTAAACACATTAATCAACCCAAAATGCAGTTTTAATGGAAAAATAGCCTCAGTTTTTCCATTTGTTTTGCCAAAGCATTTTTGTGCTCATGAATCTGCTTTTTGCTTAGGTGGTGCTTCTTTCTTTATTTTCATTTGTTGGTTCTAAAGCCTGGGTCTCCTGTCTCATTTTCCTTTGGCAGAGAGAGAGACTGCAGACAGCGTGTGTGTGTCTGTGTGTGGTTTATACCTCTCTGTGAATGCGTTGTGGACAAGGAAGTCCATCTCTGTATAGAAAGACCAGAAGCAGGAAGGACAATGATTTAAAAATCATGACTGCTTGGCACAATTTCTGTGTTTACCACTATGGACAGGCTGGACTTGGGCACAAGCAGAGTTCACCGTCACACACTTTAGTTAAATTCCAAGTGCCACTAGCTTCTTGACAGGTCTCAACTAAAATGCTGGAACAACTCTTCAATTACACAGAAATCACACACTTCCTCCGTTTTCTCATATACTGCAGCGAGAAAACCGTTCTTTCTGAAATGTTGCACCTTTTCCCCCAATCTGTCAAGTTAAAATTGCACACAGTCATAGTGTAGGGCATTATCATTTGTAAGAGTCACACATCAGAATCACATAATATTTAAATTATAATTCTGTAAAGTAACTTAGCAGAACAGTATGTATCTGGGTTACAGTCATTTTCTTAAAAAAGAAACAAAAAAAAAGGATACAGTCTAAAAAAATAAAGTGTAGCACAATATTAAAATTAGATTGGTAAGGTAGATTGGTTGATTTATTAATAATAATTTTCCCTTATCCCTCTCAGTGTGCAACTCACGCACAGTCACTTACCTGGCACATTTCTATATGGCTAACCGAGTCATCATGTTGAGGGGTAGAGGCATTGCACCAAGAGGATTCATTCCTCAAACTTGCACAACCCCATTTCATGAAAGCATCAAGTGAGTGCTTCTATTTCCCATATATTTATGTCCTGCACACAAGTGTGTAACCCCTTTTTGGCTGTAAAACAGACAGAGAGCAGCTAGAATGGTTTTAGACCAGCAGTTCTCAACCTGTGGGTCAGGACCCCTTTGGGGGTAAAACGACCCTTTCACAGGGGTCACCTTAGACCATCGGAAAACACACATTTCCGATGGTCTTAGGAATAATTTTATGGTTGGGGGTCACCACAACATGAGGAACTGTATTAAAGAGTTGCGGCATTAGGAAGGTTGAGACCCCTGCTTTAGAGCATACGGTACATTGGACTCTAATACACAGGATGGGCCTTGTGGGTGCTATGTGGACAGATCAAGGGGGAGGTAGTGCGATGTGCAAGAATAATAAATAAATAAAGGATGCCATAAGGTTCTTGTAGCAAACTCAAACAGAACTAATTTATTGCCCAAGACAATTCATTCACAAGGATAAGCACAACATGATGGCACAAAATACAAATGTAGAGCAATGGATTGGCAGGTTAGCTGCAAAGCAAGAATGCACCACTGTGGAGAGTAGCTTGGGTAGTAACAATGTCCTTAGGGTTTCAACCTCTAGTGGTCCGGATCCCATACAGCAGACGTGGATCAGAGAGAATAATCTAAGCCTGACACCCTTGTCAGTACTTCGGTCCCTTCACTAAGGCAGCAGAGCTATCTCTCCTGGTTGGAACAAAGAAGCTGCTCTTGCTAACTATAACTGACTCACGGTTCTAGAATGTGTTATTACAAGAGATATCCTGCACTTACTAAATCCTCCTTCACAGGGTACCTGCTTCCCCACTTTACTAGAGATGGTGCCTTTCTCTAGAACTGAACACTTCTGGGACGCGTGGATCCCAAGTTTTCTGTAGCACAGGGGTCTCAAACTTGCGGCCCGCGGGCCATTTGCGGCCCTCGGTACAATATTTTGTGGCCCGCACCAACGCCTTCACAAAAGCAATGAATGGATCGCGATTTTTATTGCGATTCAAGGGATAATGCAAGGCACGGCGGGCGGGAGCTGCTGATTGCGGAAATGACGTTATGCCATCATAACAGTTATTATGGGATGACATTCTGTGTGCACAATTAGCTCCTTAGTTAGCAGCTAATTGTGCACACAGAACGTCTTCCCATAATAACTGTTATGATGGCATAACGTCATTTCCGCAATCAGCAGCTCCTGCCCGCCGTGCCTTGCATTATCCGATAATGCAAGCCTTCATGGACTTTTTTTTGTGAAATCCCTTATGCGGCCCAGCCTCATTCTGACTTTGCCTCCTGCGGCCCCCAGGTAAATTGAGTTTGATCCCCTGCTGTAGCACATTCATACAGGTGAACTGATGAAAGCCAAGAAGGAAGATCCACTCCTTACCAAACACTATATTAAAGGAGAAGGAAAAATTAAAGAGTTAATTTCAAGCTGCAGGCATACCTCCATAGTGCCCTTAAGTCTCCCCATATTTCTCCCGTTCAGATGATCAGAAGCCTCATAGGAAAACAAAATGCTGAGCTCTGTAAAGAAAATTCCCATAATGCCATGCTCCTGCACAAGACCAAGACTGGTGTACATGCTCAGTTTGTAAGACTATGATGAAGCTTCCTGCTGATTGGCTCAGATCACACATTCCTATGGGGGGGAGGGAGTTCTTAGCATTCTTGAGGGGGGGGAGCAGGAGAGGGGAGAGAGCTGTGTGTCTCTGGCACAGGAAAACAAAGAGAGAACAAATCCTGTTTCTTTTGATGGAGAACAGTGCAGCATTTCTGTGAGTACTTACGGCAGTATTTACAAAGACCTTTCTGATAAAGCTTACTTAGTTTTTACCTTTCCTTCTCCTTTAAAGTGTGGCAGGAAGTGGTCATAAGGCATATGGCCAATAAAGTACAATATGTAAATAGGAAAAATAGACAGGCATCTGCCCAGTAACAATGGAAATTAGGAAGGTACAGTTTAAAGCTATAGGGATTGTTAACCCTATAGATCCCTCCAAGTGCTAGAGCACTAATGGTTGTAATATTTGCAGCCCTTTGTGCTCATTTAATAAGCACTATTTTCTGAAACATACCTGTGCTCTGAACCTTGTGCAAGACCCTTGCCTTGCCAATACGCAAATTAGAAAGGGGACACCTACATGTCCCCCACTGCTCCTCCCCTTATGAATACAGCACTGCTGAATGCAGACAGCACTGTATTCATGGCAAAAGCACAAGTCTTTGCTCTCCTGTCAGGATTGCTGTCAGGATTAATCACAGCTGCAGGACTGGGTGTGAGGATCCTATGAGCTAGGTAACCAGATAGCATGTCCCATATCGTTTCATTGAAAAATTTATGAAACTGCTGAAAAATTCTCAAAACATCAGAAAATTCATAAAGCACAGTTACTGCATGACTTTTTTTATGCGACTGCGACTTTTGTGAAGCAACCCCTACTTTTTTGTTGCAATCAGGACTTATTTGATATGACCACAACTTTTTTTGGTGACCGCAACTTTTTCCTCACTCTGCTAATTTTTGGCACAGCAAATTTTTTAGGACAGTTTCACTAAAAAGTTTTCCAATGGCAAAATGTGGAATTTCATTGCAAATCCATGCCTGGCGAAAAAATTTGCTCATTACTAAAAAACAAGAATGAACTGCAGTGAAAAAAGGTTTTAATAGGCAAACAAAGCCCATGTAACAGGCAAAAGTTCACAGCTCATAAAAGTAGTTTGGTTTAGGGCTTGTTTATACCAGTGTTTTTTCCAGGAAGAAACACATCCTATATGGGCCTGTACAAACACAGGCACACTGAACACAGGTGGAATGCACATGTTGTGTTCCACCTGTGTTTGGCACTTACATGTACCTCTGTTAGTACAATTCCATAAGGAAGAATAGAATGCATTTCTTCCTGTGCTCCCCTGTGATAAAATGTAGGAAAACGCCACTAAGGTCATGCTTAAAAAAGTCCTTTAATTAGGAAATTACCCATAGCTCAGGATCAGATAACTGAGGCAAGGAAGGCTATAGCATGAACAGTCATTCCAATAAGTTCCCATCCCAAAACTCCCACTGCCTCCTGTGGCTCAATCTGAAGAAGCAGCAGCCAATGAACAGAATGCTCCCACTTCTAGACTGGGCAGATCCATTCTGAAGCACAAATACCCACACCCAAGATGCTGGGCATGGTGAAAAAATGGGTTGTTTTTCATTTTAATTTATGTAACATCAGAGGTTAAGATTTTATATTTTTATGTAGTTTGGGTGTTCAATGCTTCAGCTACTGCAACTAAGCTTTTCTTATCCTATTTTTATCCTGTTAAATCAGTCACAGGTATCTCCACACAGCATTGTGGTGAAGTTTAGAGTCTTTCAGATAATTGCTAATTAATACTGCATTTGTCTAGACTCTCTGCCATAAAGCAAGACAGAACTGCTGCTGTTCAAGAGAAAGGAAAGTGAAATTATTTAGGAAGCTGATTGCTCCATGTAGGCATAAAAAGGGAAAATACTTTTTTTCAGAAGTAAAGTAAACACTTTTTCCAGAACTACACTCTTTTCAAGCAAAAGTAGATACTTTTAATTCATATTATGGTATCCCTTTAGGAGGTAAAAATCCTTCATATTACTTGCATGTATGTATATATAATTTTATTTATATAGCGCTGTACAGTAGAAACACTGCACCAAAACAAACAGGGGTTAATACAATAATATTGACTTACAGTCTAAGTGGGTGGGTAAATTACATTGACATTATGTTCTGCAGTTACTGTGGTTTTAATAAAAGTGCTCCAATAGGTAGTCTACAAGAATATATCCATTGTAGATGTCACTATTGCAGTTTCTTAGATCTTTGCAGATCTCCACAGTATATATTCACATGAAACCATGAAAGACACAAAAAAGCCAGAGGATATTTCCAATTCTAAGAGATGTGTAATATCCACTAAGCGGCTCAACAAGCCCGAAACAGGTTAAAACAGGTAACACTTGAGCTAATGAGCAAGGTGTCACAGAATGGCAATAACTATATCTAAAAAGATGATGTAAATATGAAAAGTAAGTGGGATGAAAGCAAATAGAGTTTTTGTCCTCTCTATCCCCTACTTAAGCCCCACACATTTATTATAGTTCTCGTTTTTACATTTATCGGTCATTTGCAACCTGACAGCATCAAGCTCTAATGTCATATCTCCTTAGTATTCTAATTAAGGATAAACTATTCATCCAGGCAAAGATTGTTCAGCAGATGGGAACGGAAGCAATACAGAAAATACCATGTTGTGAACGAAATAAAGTCTTAAACATACTTATGTTATTAAGAAGGGAAAGTAAATCAGGGATAAGCATATAATGGGGAATTTATAGAAGCAGGGAATAACAAAGAGCCATTAAAACAGCAGATGAAGTAGAACTTCTAATGTTTTCCTTGGCACCCTTTGCATACTGATGGGTGGATTGGGTGCCTCAATCTGTCCAGCAGTGAACTGGCAGCCATGCTGTGGGATTAATTGAAAATTATTTGGGCAACATGTCAGTTGTAATATGTCCGTTTGTTCTGCTTTGCCCAAATAAATATTCTTATCCAAAATCTGTTACTGATCCTAGCTTCGCCGTTTGCTCTGTTGAGTTTCCAAACCCACTTCCAACTGCCACCAATAATAAAATACGTATTTAATTAAAAGCAAATGGTATTTCATCTCCCCGTTATTCACCCCAATACATAGTAACATAGTAACATAGTAAGTTGGGTTGAAAAAAGACATACGTCCATCAAGTTCAACCATAATGCCTATATATAACCTATATATAACCTGCCTAACTACTAACATACGCGAGTATGTTCTATCAGTATGATCTGTGCAAGACAAATACAAACTCTAAAAACTACAGAAAGCTTACTGGCAAGCCTGCATATTATTCAGAATGTATAATTTGCTGGGGGTTTTTTGTTTTTTTTTAAATTTGCATTTATGTGAACATTATTGGACACTGCTAAAGGATCAGGCTACTTTTCATTTGATTGCCATGTTGCAAATGATAACTAATTGACTAGCAGAGAATGAGTGGCTGTTTGGCAGATAAAAAGAGATAGAAGTTTCTCAGAAAGGCTCAGAGAGAAGTAAAAGAAAGAAGTGCTGAAGGAATGAATGACATATTCTTTATCCCTCTTTGTCATTCACAAGCTTTACTCATGTTTTAGGCAAAAGCAATGGAAAAGCACTGCCTGATAGCTGAGGGGGGGTTTTCTATATAAGAGACTGTTTAATGCATTTTAAGCAACCCCGCAATGCAATGCAGTACATGTGGTGTTGGGTCTTGCCTCTGCAGGTGGTCTTCCCAATGGGGTGCCTTTCTTTCCTATATTTCTAAGCATTCATAATCTTGCGGTGGCATTATATTGAATTGACAGTTGCACAGTTGTATTATATTACATGTAAGTATTTTTGTGATGCCAAATAAACTTTAACTTACCACTGTTAACTTGAATTGTACATAGCACCTATACATAAAAGTATATTTTTAAAGATCTTCTTAAAGACATAAAAATTTTGGTTGAAAAATGTTTTTTTCAACATAAAGTTGTATGACTTATACAGTTTGATTTATAAAGCATACATTTTGTTTCTACTTGGGGCACTATTGGTTTTGTGGAATATATATTACATACATACAAAGGTATTTTTTACATACATACAGGTCACCACAGGTACACTCCTGTTCATTTAACGTCCAGTTCTTAGACCTTCTACAGAGCACTGTGCCACAGACCTGTGCCAACAATTCAGACCTGTGTGTTTTATGACTGCACTGACCACTTTAATTTTTTTTTTAACTTTTTTATTGATTTTGCAATAAAGTTATTGAATACCAGCATATGCTTCTTTGAATTGTTTGTACAATATTTTAATTTGTGATAGACACATATAGAAAAAAGAAATGAAAGAACTAGGACAAGTAATTAACATAGTAAGAGGGAACATAATATGAACTTACCACCAGTGTTGTCAGGCCTGCCAAGAGAGTATCTGTTTCCAATCAGAGGAGTAAAGGTGGGGAGGTTCCCTTCTTGAACATACTGGGTAGCCTTCTGGGGTTGTCCCCCCTTCAAATGGCTAGAGCATCGTTGGCCACGGTAATCAGAAAGTAATCCCAACAATCCCGGATATTTTTATGTTGTTGTAATGTGTTAGATATTTGTGTTGTCATTTCTTTAAATTTTTTGTTATTTTCTAGTCTAAAAATTACTTTTTGGATGGTGGGAATAACTGTCGATTTCCATTAAGCAGCAATTGCTAATCGAGCTATTTGGCTATTTGGCTTTTGGCTCGGGTTGTTAATTTTTGGGAGAGGGGAACCCAACAATAAATGGGGCATTTGTATGGTTAATGGTATTTATAAGACGTCTTTATTAAATTAACAACTTCCAAACAAAAATGTGAAATTATAGGGCAGGCCCATAGAATATGGTGCAGTGTGCCTCTATGTTAGCAGCATCTCCAGCACATGGAGCTGCTCTGCTGGTAGATTCTGGAGAGTCTGTTTGGGGTAAGATACCACTTCATTACTACCATGTATGCACTCTCTTTTTGTTGCGTGCATACTGCCATTTTGCACGTTTTCCCAGATTGCCACTTATTTAGGCAGGGTTAGTTCTGTTTCCATGACTGATTCCCAGTATCACATAAAGGCTTGTTTTGACCTGGCCTGTTCATTACACGCCTGCAGTCCACCCCTTTATCCACCTTCTTTGTAACTCCATGGTCTTCGCACATCCTAGTTAAATATCTGACAAGCCTTGATGTGCATAGGGTTCTACCAAAGTATGAAAAGGATGTAAAGAGGCAACATTGACTAAACTGAATTAGCCACTAGCTAGCTCTAATGTCAAAGCAAAGATTTCTTCTTACAAATAATTATTAATTATTTTCTTCTTTACTCAGAGTTTAGCCATTCAGTCATTATTTAGCAACACAACAATTTTTCTCTCTAAGTTAAATGTCATTTAACAATTCTGTGAATACATACATTGGACCCTCTTTAGAGGACAATTTTGTCAATGAGTTATTTGACTAAATCCCAGTCATTTAGTGATACGCTATCATATTGTATGTAGTATTCAGACTTTAAAATGGAAGTTCTGTTCTGTAAGTGCCAATCTGCCCTGCAAAGTTATCTCAGTTGTGACCAATTACTGAAATAAATAAATGGAAATGACTGTGCATTTTACCACTGTGAAGAACACATCTGTTCCAGCAGGGATTTTCATCTCTGTTAATCTGGAACCTAAATGATGTTTCCAAATTAATAGCAAAAGGGAAAGTTGACAGGGACTGGCAAGACAAGGGATCACTTAGACACAGTTGGCCGATTTGAAAATCTTGTAATAGATGAACTAGCAATCCCTGTTTTGTTTAAAGGGTGGAGCATTTTCTTTTGGAAAAAAATGTCCTTAATATATTTTTACGGGTGGGTGCAGAGAAACTCTTTTTCTGTCTGTCTGTTTTTCTAAATTACAACCAGTTCTGTAGATATAGTATTTTACCCAGTTATATGGGATCTCTCTACATTTCTTGAAAGGAAATATTTTTCACTAAATTTATGTTTACCTTTTTGGCACTAATTTTGCTTTATTAACAAAGCAAGAAGAAATAAAAAAGACCTGGGGACACTGCTTAATGAGATACAGTTGTACCACACCACCTTTCTAAAAATGCCTATTTACTTTATATGCACACACTTTAGAAACTTTTATTGAGTTCCAAATAAACCATCCATGTCCCGTCACATACAAATAAAAATTCTGTATTTGCTATATGGGATCTAAATAGATTGAATATACACATCAGATTAAAACTGACTTTTTTTTTTAAAGAAAAAAGTTGCTAGTTTGCAGGTAGCCTTAATAAGCTCTGTTCAGTGATATATAAATAGTTTTTTTATAAAATTATATTTTTTAAAATCCACTGTGGTTTGATTTTGTAGTCCAGTGTTTGACTAATATCAATAATTGAAGAAACAAGGCATTTATGTTTTTATAAAGGAGGCCAAATACCTACTGGGCAGGACCTAGTTCTCATTATTTCAATGTTATCTTTATTTATTCTTTTCAATTAAAGTGCCTAATTGGTGCTATATGGACACTCATGATGATTGTAAATGGATTGTAAACAGTAACTAGTAACAATTAATGTTCTGTGCCTTAATAATTTTCTATTTAAATCAGCCATTGTCACCCAATATTCAACAGGAGAAGATACCAGAAGTAGATGTCATGGTACTGGTTGTTCATTTCAAATTTTGTTTTGATATTGTGTGTTAATTTGTGCACCATTGTCAGGACAAAATGTTTTTTTCCCATAGGTGTATGTAAAGACCCATTGGGTTAATGTTGTCCTGTGGCTTTAAACCCCACATTTCCTAGTTTTACTGTTACTGGGCTGATGCCCATGTATCTATTTTGATATTAGCATATTTCTATATCATTGATCCATAGGTTGATGACCACTTCTTGCCATACTTTAATATAGTGTTTGGTTAGGGGTGGTCCATCCTCTTTGGCCTTCCTCTCCTTACCCAGGTGGATGTTCCAGGCAACCTGGAATGAGGATCAGGTCAATTCTTTAATAGCACTTTCTAGAAAAGTGAGATAATTCAACATTAGCTAGTAAGAATGTTAATTGTGCTCCAACCAGGAGAGACAGCGGGGAGTAGTCTCCTAAAAGGCTTTGCTGTCTTAGTGAAGGGATCACAGTAGTGACAAGGGTATCAGGCTTAGATTTATTCTCCCTGATCCAGGTCTACTGTTTGGGATCAGGGCCATTTAAGGTGAAAACCCTAGGGATATTGTTCTACTTTTCCCCAGCTGGTCCTCCACAGTGGTACACTTTTCCAATCTGCTTCATTCTTATGTATTTTAATGCCTACCACACCATCAAGTAATTCTGAGTATTAACCCTGCATTGCATTTCTTCGACAATAAACCTAGTTCAGTTTTTTTGCAAAGAACTCCTGACGTCATTCTACTTATTTCTTGATGCTTGTCAGTGGGGAGGTGTAGTTCAACAACACCAACCATACACATACTCTTCCATGAAGCGAAGTCCCATCCTTTGAAAGAAAGTCCAATGCACCCAATGCTTTAAAACTATTTGTAATTTTGCTGTTTCAGCCAAAAGGGGGTTACAGTTTTATTTGTATTTAATGTAAAAAACAATGGAGGATTGATTCGGAGTTGATAATAACAGCTGCTTTGTGTTAGCACATTCTCAAATTATTGTTTTTTAATAAAGACTACCAAATGCATTATATTTTTATTCAGCCCTTTTTTTTGCAGAAAATAATGAGGTATTTTAATTTACAAACAAAGCTGCCACTTAGCTTTCTGATGGATCTGCTTACAAAGTCTGCTGCTGTTACAAATCAATTAATACCAAGGTAAATTGCACAGCTAACTACTTGTGCTTCCCAGTCAAATTAAAAGCCTTTGATGCAATCATACATTCTGCAAAGTGTAATGTTTAATAATTACTATTTTATATGATAATGAACTAACAATTGGATGTGTTTGGGTGTTATGGTATTTATCCCATTGGGCACTAAGCAATACAGTATGTAATGTAAGCTCTTGTGAGCAGGGCCCTCCCCCTAGTGTCTCCAATCCTTATCCATATGTAACTGCAAACCATTTTTGTGAATTGTTTATATGGACATGGTAACTATTCTGTGAGGTAAAAACGATACCAAAAGTCCTCAGCGCTCAATGTGATAAAATCTCCAATCTAACGTGAACCAAAAAGCGAATTCAGATGTGTTAGTGATTTCTTAATTGCAGCTTCTTCTTAAGACAACCCCTTTGACTGGGTCCCGATAAAACTCAACAATATGAAGATCCGAAGCGCATAAATGAAAAAACAAAAGAAACAATAATAGTGTAACAACGTAAATGTATAGTGATAATTTAGACACCGTTTAGATTCCCAGTGCTCAATATATTAACGTTGACACCACAGTGCAGTACCACTACCTGCTTACCAGATGGCAGTGTTGTTGTAGCAAAACAAACGTGAAGTATTCATTTGCAGAAATGTAGCTGATTAAATGGATATTGTATCCTTAGGGTGGATCGCAACTGTATCGACGTGCCAACCCAGACTGTTGTCCTCTTGCAGGCCGTGGCTATATCCTCATTGAGGCACACAAAGAGAAGAGCCGCCACTAGTGCAATATTATTTATTATAAGACAATAAATAAAGAATAAAACTTACAGTATGTAGTTTAGTGTAGGAACTCAATAGCCCAAAAAAGCCCAACGCGTTTCGTGTACTAGCCGGTACACTTCCTCAGGAGCATAAATCAAATGGTATCCGTCCCTTAGTATCCTGCCTTATATAGCTCTGGTATACACCTCCTCTGTATCTCGTGTGAGCCTACTGTCTGACATTTATGAGGGTCACACGAGATACAGGGTCACACCTGATGACGTCATAAACGTCAGACAGTAGGCTCACACGAGATACAGAGGAGGTGTATACCAGAGCTATATAACTACTTCTTTTCTATGGCCACAAACATTGTAAGAATGTTTCTGAGAAGGCAAAAATATTATTACTGGAATTTTATTGACTGAAGATGTTACAACCATGTGATATTTCATGTTTGGCCAAACTTCCCATGCATCAGACCTCCTTCTAGAAAAGAAGGTTTGTTAGTCTACAATTCTCCTGCACTCTCATACAATCAATTTCCTGTTAACATAATGGCATGTTTAGCTGCTTTATTCACATGTGCTCCCCTAGAGTGCGGCTAACTTTCCCCATGGCTAGCTTTCTGTTAACCCAAGAAAAAGGCATTGGTTTATATAGTTTTATAGAAGACATTTTTTCGTTTACAAATTTTTTAAATTCATTCACTTAACACAAAGTTTTACAATGGGTTGGGATTCATTACGTTAATCTTTAGTGGATATTTTGGTTTCGAGTCTTTTTAATCGTCACTTAAAGGACATGTAAACCCTACATTTTCCTACCATGTATTAAAGTTGGGGGCGGGTTATATGTCCTTTTATCATATAATATTTTTATCATGTTTATGCTTGGATCTGCTTGTGTAGTATATAGATTTGTCATAAGATCTGCTTTCTGATCTTTTAAATCATTGGCATTTGCCCCTTCCCAGCTGAGGTTTGCTCAGTGTTTATCAATGAGCCCCTACATTACTAGTGCCCATGTCAGCAAATCTGTCTATGAACTCTCTATGCACTTTGGTTAATCTTAGAGTTGCTGAGTCTTAAATGAACCACAAGGCTGGTATTAGCCGTCAAAAAATATCTCAGAAACCTCAATGTACAAAATGACTGAAACTGCAAAAGTGCTCAGCACTCTAAGGCTTAAGCCACACAGGGCTGATTCTTGGCATGTGGATAAATGCAGATCTGCTTTGGAATGTGCCTGCACCCAGAGCCACTGCACTGTGTGGCCATAGCTTAAGTTTACATCAATTAGTTTTTTGGGTTTACTGTACAAATCTCTGAATACAAAAGCAAGCTTCCATTATTAGAATGTATATTGTCACCTGCCAATCCTTACCAATATGCCTGTACTATGAATATCAGTTGGTTCAGTAAATTGGCAGGTTGGAAATATATCTGCTGATGTATCGTGTCAGTGCATGGTGTGCCTAGGGTTGCCACATTTTCTGGAAAAAAATACCAGCCTTCCAATATTTTATTGCAAACACCACTTTATCTGACACAAGTACTCTTAATATCTCTCACTTAAACCTTATTTACAGTCTATCCCAAATTAAAATGTTATCCCAGCCTTTGCTAGGGCAGTTAGAGTATTGCATATGGCAAACAGTTGTTGACGTAAGCCCTATCTTAAAGTAATCTTTAACTTAACTTCATTGTACAGTAGGCAACGTTTAATTTCCCTTTAAAAATGAATTGAAATTTTTAACAGACAGCCACCCACCCACCCACATATTCACTATATATTCTGATTTTCTTATCTGGGTTTTAGTGTTACTATTCCTAAATTATTAGACCATCTGCACTGTTTTGATATAATTAAGGGAAAATTCTGAATTGTGCTTCTTTCCCCACACTTTGTCAACACCTTATTACAGTATTACTAAGTGTGAATGTTACAATATGCTCTAACCAGAGGAAATGGAAAATCATTTCTATAAATCCAATTAACAAAGACTTACTAAACTGTCAAATCTTAAGCTCTTTCTGCTATCACAACATATAAAACATAAGAGCAATTGTGTTTGTGTATATATGTTGGAAACCTAACTGCCCCATAATTGCCAAAGTAGCAAATGCGTTAGTGGTAGGGGGCATATGCAGGGCCATTTCCATACCACCGACCTGGATCAAACCATAATGTATGTAAATGAGTCTGTTGGCTAACCTCTATAAACCAATATAGGAATTAAGGGCCATGAAATAGCATTTTAATGGAAAATTGCTGAATTCTATTAGCGAAACTCTACTGAAGTCTGTGAGACTGGTGAATCTAAAAATCAATGAGAGTCTGTAATCTAAATACTAATGGGACTCTCAGAAATGTGCTTGAATTTTGACAAATGCAAAGCTACAATTTTAACCCATGACTTACTATAATGGTGACTAGCTGCATGTTAGGTTCAGCAACATAAATATGAATCAAGTACAGGTATGGGATCCCTTATCCGGAAACACGTTATCCAGAAAGTTCCGAATTACAGAAAGCCCATCTCCCATAGACTCCATTATAAGCAAATAATTCTAATTTTTAAAAACCATTTCCTTTTTCTCTGTAATTTTAAAAATGTACCTTGTACTTGATCCCAACAGAGATATAATTAATCCTTATTGGAGGCAAAACAATCCTATTGGGTTTATTCAATATTTAAAAGATTTTTAGCAGACAGGTTTTGGAGATCCAAAGTACGTAAAGATCCCTTATCCGGAAAACTGGGTTCCGAGCATTCTGGATAACAGGTCCCATACCTGTACAACAAGAGATTTTACTGTTCAGAAAGTTTAGGAAGTCACCTATATATTCTATGTCTGATATATTTTCAGAGTTAAAAATCCCCAGATAACAATTTGCTGTTCATGTTTCATATGGAGGAGATTGATAAATATATATATATCTAGTATAAATGTAATTTTGGTAACACAAAAACATTTAGGGATATTGCTTACAGAGTGCTTTGACTGCCAATGTAATTACAGTTAAAACAGGGGTGGACAAAACACCCCTATCCACCAGTTACACTTCCTTATCACTCAAGGAAGCATAAATGTAGTTCCGTCTGTCAATACTATTGGTGCTTCAGTGAGTTTCCAGCCAAAATCCATTCCACCCCATGTGTGCAGTGCCAGGTTGATCGCTTCCATTCCTGTCACTGCACACACATGAAGCCATAGGCCTAAATCTCAAATGTGTAAAATAGAAATGCATAATTCATGAATACGTTTATAAATACTGCTATCATATGATTTTGCAATAACTACTATATTTTTTACTTGACCCAACAAATACACTCAACACATAAAAGCTAATTTCAACATTATTAGCATATACACTGGTAAACAGTAAAATGGTAAACAGAAAAACAGTGAAGGTCCTGCCTGAAGGGCAGTTAGAATGTGATTGAGAATAACTGCTTATTTTTTCTCTTAGCTATGCCTAAAGGCCAGTTAGGCTGACAATTTAGTTAAATATCTATTTTGTCTTCTAAAATCCCAGTACGCATATTAGTTTACATGTAATGTAAAGGGCGCCCTGACAAAAGGTTCAATACAATAAGGATGTCGTGCAGTGATGTGTATAGTGGCATTCTCCTTTCTTGACTTCTGCTGAAACTGAATGTGAGGCAGAAATGTACAATCCAAAATGTCCAGCCAGAACAAGGGTGCTACATGCAGTCACTTGGTATTATTGTACAGATCAGAAAGACATGGATCTCACAATGGAGGCTCATTTTGACTGTAATAGAAATCAATAAACGCAAGTGTTACTTTATCCATCTGTGCAGTCAGTTGTGCAGTTGATAATAATGACATCAGCCTAAATGCAATGGGTATAGAAATTCAGTCAGACCAATTATCAATATGATCAGCTCGACTGGACAGAGGTGAGTATCTAAATGTTGATCTAAATGGGCTCTGAGAGCAGGAGATTGATCTGCACTTACTGCAGGAACCTTATTTTAATTTGCCTGTAATTTTAGGGCAAAACCTATGAAATAAATCATCCTTTCCTGAAATTTCTGTATTATTTTACTGAAGTTGTAGGGTCGGATAAACCAGTAGTAAGTGTAATAATAGATGCAAAGTTTGCTTTAGCTCAGATAAACGGTCACAATCAGAATAAACAGTTGCTTGCTTGTTATGGCTCTCGGAGCCTGAAGCAAAACTCGATACCTGTTATTATATTAAACCCTAATGGGGGAATGTGATAAATGTCATAAACAGAAAAATATGCGTTCGGCTAATGATTTGCCTTTGGGAGAGCAATTTTTACTTTGTAAATACTTTGTAAATATATTTTTATCTTATATTCAACAGTCAAAAGAAAAGGGTTAAAAACTCAGAAGAGCATTTTAAGCAATTTTATAATGTTATTAGAGTTGGTTACATAAATTATACAATTCTGACTCCAGTTTGTGGTACCTCTTCAATGTTGATTAAAAGAACACTACATGCAAGGCATTTTATCAATGCCACAGCTCAACAATTTTAAAGCTATATAAAGATGGTGCCTGGTTTTGGAAACAAACCAAAGAACTACTGGCTAGGAGGCTGAGCGCTACCCTTCTGGCCATACAAGCCTGTCACTGCCAACATGAATGAGGATTCTGTTCAAGTTTGGATCTAAATCTATAATTAAGCCATTGTGTCTTTGTAGCTTTTTATATTTTTTTTCAAAAAAGTTCTCAATGCTCAGCAGGACTTCACACTAGTGAAACAATCACACATTGGGCTTTATTCTTACAGCAGAGAAGAAGTACTTTATTATGATTATCATGTGTGAAACAGGATATTGAAAAATATTGTATTTTTTTAAAATGTAATATAAATTTATTAGATGGAGTTGTTACATTTTTGCCGACTCCACAGCTCTGCACACTGGTCATAGCAACCATGCGATGGATTCAATAATAGACTGTGAAAAAAAGGAAAATGGTAGAAAAGAAAGATACATAATTAAAAGTAAATAAGGGTGATAAAAATTGAACTGAAGTCTGAATTTCGCTGACTCATGGGGCTATTTACTAACCGTCAGATTTTTTTTTTTAGTCACAAAAAAGAAAGACACAACTTTTCCTAGATTTACTATGTGTCTAAACTCCTAAGGGCTGTGACCTATGGGGAGATTAGTTGCGCTGCAACAAATCTCCCTGAAATGCCATCCCACTGGCTAGAATGTAAATCGCAGGTGGGATGGCATACGCAGCGGCGCGATTTGCAGAAGTCGCTGAAGTTTCTTCTCAAGGCAACTTCAGCAAATCGCGACGCCGCGTATGCCATCCCACCGGCGATTTACATTCTAGCCAGTGGGATGGCATTTTGAGGAGATTTGCTGAGGTGCGACTAATCTCCCCGTGTGTCACAGCCCTGAAAATCCAAATCTATCTAAATCGCCAGCTAAAACTTTAAGAGATCATGTAGAAGTTAATGGCAGATATCTCTTTTCCTCCCTGGAGAATTCTTCTTTGCTTCAAAACTTTAGAGATTTTTGGATTTTTTGACGTTTCTTTTTGTGCAACATTTTGAAGAAGTTGCGGGTTTCGTGCAACAAGTTGAAAAATTCAGGATTTTCATGACTTTTCTCGTGCAGACTTTTTCAGTTCAGACATTTTAGTAAATGTAAGACATTCACGGAAACAAGTTTTTTTGAATTTTAAAATGTAAAAAAAATATAAATATTAGAGTTTTAG
Source organism: Xenopus tropicalis (assembly GCF_000004195.4). Taxonomy (NCBI): domain Eukaryota; kingdom Metazoa; phylum Chordata; class Amphibia; order Anura; family Pipidae; genus Xenopus; species Xenopus tropicalis. The sequence goes on from NC_030684.2 coordinate 92,484,101, forward strand.
TAAAGTTTCATTTTAAGATGAGTTTCCTTTAAACACTGCTTTTCCCACTTGGAGTAATCTCACCCATTCTGAATACACTAAAACAATGGGAAAGGGGTGTTGTGAGTTAGAATGACTTTGGAATGCCCCAGGATTCATATCTAGCTTCTACATGATGCACTGCAATTCCTGCCACCCCCAGCCAGATGGAATGTGTAATTCAGTAACATGTGGAGCAGCAAGAATTTAAGGAAGGATCTGAAGCAAACAGAACAGCAGGGAATTTTGCTGCATACTGGCATTATCAATTGTCCAAACACTATACATTTATCACATGACTATCAATAATTTACCAGTTTCTACCTAACAAAAAGTGTGTGCAGCAATGTAATACCACAGAGCAGCCTGGGCCTTGACGGTACTTCTCTGTTACAAATTTTGAAGTAACAGTGACACCCAGTGGCTACAAACATACAAGCTGTCACATTTCATTCCATCATTGAATTTAATCCTGCAGCTGCTATTACATGTAAAATGTCTGTTCTGCTCAAAGACTGATCTGCACATTTTTTACCAAAACAATAATAAATGTAATAAAGGTGACCCTCATGTCACTAATAGCAAAATATTCTATCGGATATTTTACAGGGGAAGAAGGTCCCTTGGCTATGGAATCTTATTAAACCATGCTATACAGAATTATCCTTTTTATTTTCATTAAGGATGTCAAACCTGTGGTCTTACTGTTGTAGCTGAACTACACCAGCGGCATTAATACAGCAATGCTTCGACGCACAACAAAAATTTCAGAAGCAATTTAATTGCATTTATTGCCTTTTCTATGCAGAGCAGTGATTTTCTATCTGTAGAACTGTAGACCAATTGCACACCTAATACAAAAGAGATGTACAAACCCTTTTATTCGCATAAAACTCTCAGCCCACAGCTAAAATTGATCAACTGCACAAAGACCAAAAAGCACTATGTAAGCCATTAAAAATAACCTATTGTAAATACTTCCATTATGATCCCTCCCTCCACTACCAGCCTGGTGCCTTCAGGTTAGTGTTGATTCTGCTTTGTCCTTCACATCTCATATCCACAATCATGTATCACCCAAGGTGCCACCAAACTTCACATTCACTCACATTTAATAGCCCTCTTATCCTCTGCTGTGCTCTTTTGCCTGCACAGGCCAGAACTTGACTTGAGGGAGTTGCCTTTTCTATAAAGATAATCCCCTTTGTCCAGTTTTGCCATTTGTGGGGCTTCCAGGCCTAAATTTAAAGACTACGACTAGAAGTTACTAAACATTCATATAGAATTGCCCTGGCTAACAGTCCCTCCAATTATTTTATTAGATCTAGGTAGTTAATATCATGTATCTAATACTGTAAGAGGTTAGTTGTCCCAGTGTCTACCCAATCACTACAGTACTGCTGAGGTTAGCTACAATGTTAATGGGATCAAGGGAGCATTCCGAGGCTAAAGGTACAGTTACAAAATTGAGGTTGTGGTTCTGACCTGGTCAAAATTGCTCCAAACACACAATGGGTATTCCTTCTTTGTGAGTCAGAGGTTTTCAGTGGCAAGTTTACATTTATAAAATTGCTAAAGCTCGTATAGTACCTATGTCAAGGTAGACCCCGTATGATGGTCCTAATTATAGGCTGGTGCCTTCCTGCCTGGTTGCATTTACTGCATTTCCTGACCAATGCATTGGTACTAAAGCTTGATTCGCCTTTTTTTTTTTATAGGGGAGAGATCGCCAAGTATGGCTATGTAAGATTGGTGGCTTAGAATATGTCATCAACAAAGTCCTGTTTCTGCAAATGCATGCATTTGCAAAGAATGAATACATGAAGCATGAAATAATAAACCAGAAAGACATGGGCCAGGGAATGTGCATCGATCAATTCACCTTTTTAAAGATGATCAAATGTAACATCCTCAGTGGGGAAATAACTAGAAGGTAACCCTGAGTATTTTGTATCGTTTTTGTTTTCTTTGAGACAAACAACATCACTAATCACTAAATTCAATGGAAAGCACCTGATGCCCTGAATTGTGAAATGTAACTGTCAGCAGAGCTCATACGCGGGTCTAAAAAAAAAATTTAACTGCATATGAACTGCAGCCAAACACAGAAGACTACCTTCCTTGGCAGAAGCCAAGATATATACTGTACATATCCACTAAATGTAATGAATTATGTTGCTGGTTTATAAACTTAAATTAAGCTCATTTTATTTAAAAAAAAACAACAAAAACAACTGAGCAGAATACAGTATTAAGTGGAACATGTCTACCCCCTAGGTCTGTAAACTTAAATCCCTCAGTTGAAACCTTGTGTGTGGGTACACCAAGGACTGCTAATCCTTCTAATTTTCCTTAGTGGAGCCGCGGGCTGCTCACTAGCTAACCTGACCCTATCTCTCACTCCTGGATAAGCTATTACAAAATTATCCTGACACTAACTTCACCTACCTCTGCTCATGCTCTGAGTTTCCTCCAACTCCTCCAGATGGAGCAATCCAAAGAGGCTTTCCCTTTTATACACTAGAACAACTAATTCTATAGGGCAGGTGGACCGCCATGAAAATACTTTAACACAGGGAAATAACTTCCTCTCTCGGGGTAATAAGGGGGAACTAAGCCTTTAGTCCCCTTAAATGTATATTGAAGCAGTAGAATTTTTAATGAATCAGATAAAAGTGTGTATAGGACTGGCCAGAGGGGATGACTTTGGTGTAGTTGGCAAGCTTGAAGTATATTGCAATATATAGAGATGCCCTGTTTTGCTTAAAGGGGAGGGCATTACTTGGTAGCTTAATGCACAGAATGTCTTAATGTCCTATATATACAGTGGTGTGAAAAACTATTTGCCCCCTTCCTGATTTCTTATTCTTTTGCATGTTTGTCACACAAAATGTTTCTGATCATCAAACACATTTAACTATTAGTCAAAGATAACACAAGTAAACACAAAATGCAGTTTTTAAATGAGGGTTTTTATTATTTAGGGAGAAAAAAAATCCAAACCTACATGGCCCTGTGTGAAAAAGTAATTGCCCCCTGAACCTAATAACTGGTTGGGCCACCCTTAGCAGCAATAACTGCAAACAAGCGTTTGCGATAACTTGCAATGAGTCTTTTACAGCGCTCTGGAGGAATTTTGGGCCACTCATCTTTGCAGAATTGTTGTAATTCAGCTTTATTTGAGGGTTTTCTAGCATGAACCGCCTTTTTAAGGTCATGCCACAACATCTCAATAGGATTCAGGTCAGGACTTTGACTAGGCCACTCCAAAGTCTTCATTTTGTTTTTCTTCAGCCATTCAGAGGTGGATTTGCTGGTTTGTTTTGGGTCATTGTCCTGCTGCAGCACCCAAGATCGCTTCAGCTTGAGTTGACGAACAGATGGCCGGACATTCTCCTTCAGGATTTTTTGGTAGACAGTAGAATTCATGGTTCCATCTATCACAGCAAGCCTTCCAGGTCCTGAAGCAGCAAAACAACCCCACACCATCACACTACCACCACCATATTTTACTGTTGGTATGATGTTCTTTTTCTGAAATGCTGTGTTACTTTTACGCCAGATGTAACGGGACACGCACCTTCCAAAAAGTTCAACTTTTGTCTCGTCGGTCCACAAGGTATTTTCCCAAAAGTCTTGGCAATCATTGAGATGTTTTTTAGCAAAATTGAGACGAGCCATAATGTTCTTTTTGCTTAAAAGTGGTTTGCGCCTTGGAAATCTGCTATGCAGGCCGTTTTTGCCCAGTCTCTTTCTTATGGTGCGTCGTGAACACTGACCTTAATTGAGGCAAGTGAGGCCTGCAGTTCTTTAGATGTTGTCCTGGGGTCTTTTGTGGCCTCTCGGATGAGTTGTCTCTGCGCTCTTGGGGTAATTTTGGTCGGCCGGCCACTCCTGGGAAGGTTCACCACTGTTCCATGTTTTTGCCATTTGTGGATAATGGCTCTCACTGTGGTTCGCTGGAGTCCCAAAGCTTTAGAAATGGCTTTATAACCTTTACCAGACTGATAGATCTCAATTACTTTTGTTCTCATTTGTTCCTGAATTTCTTTGGATCTTGGCATGATGTCTAGCTTTTGAGGTGCTTTTGGGCTACTTCTCTGTGTCAGGTAGCTCCTATTTAAGTGATTTCTTGATTGAAACAGGTGTGGCAGTAATCAGGCCTGTGGGTGACTACAGAAATTGATATTGAAATTGAAAATTGAAATTGATAAACCACAGTTAAGTTATTTTTTAACAAGGGGGCAATCACTTTTTCACACAGGGCCATGTAGATTTGGAGTTTTTTTTCTCCCTTAATAACGTGAACCTTCATTTAAAAACTGCATTTTGTGTTCAATTATGTTATCTTTGACTAATAGTTAAATGTGTTTGATGATCAGAAACATTTTGTGTGACAAACATGCAAAAGAATAAGAAATCAGGAAGGGGGCAAATAGTTTTTCACACCACTGTATATTGATAATGAGTGCAGAGGGGCTCTTGTTGCTGTCTGTATGAATTTTGAGGGCACAGCCTCATAGCACCCTCCACTAATGGTTAACAAATTAGTGGTGAGCACAATTTCTCCTTGTTTGCTATAGCCCCCTACATTTGCAATCTATAATTTTTCATTAATTCTTTCCCATGTTCATTTACTCTGCACTTGGTATTTTGGCTTTCAATTGTGTCAAAATCCTATCCCCCAGCAACTATAAGGAATACATTTACTGCATTAAAAGAGATACCATACATATCCTTCTTGTTGAATTTTGCCAAGTGTGGGTACCTAATTGTTTTTATAATATTTTATAATAACCAACATTCGTTTCCTGGTGTTTGTAAACTATTCATACCGACAGCAGCCAGGCCTTTCTATCTGACACATATGACAGTGTGACTCAAAAAACATCAATTTTCATGGTTGCCACACACTTTTCTTTTTTTTAAAAAAAAGTGCCTATTGTCAGAACTCCTCTACTTTGATTTGTGTTTATATTTGAATGAATACTAACAAGTACTGCCAAAGTATTTTTTCTATTCAGCATACAAATGCTGCCATCGCTTGATTAGAGAACTGAATATTAAGTATAACAGCATTATGGTTTTTCATCTCCAGTTTTGCAATTATATGGTAGTATCCTGTAACAGACTTAATACTTGGATGCTCAGAGAGAATATACACCATCTGCATGCAAAGGCACTCTCTTTGATTCATTCCCCAAATGTGTTACCTTAGCCATTCTCAGCTAAAGGAAATCCAGCTGCAGACTTATAAATATTAAAATGTTTGCGTAATCTTGAGAAAAAATTGTAAACACTCATACTTTACTTCTCATGCAAACCAACTTTATTTTGCAATGGCAAATGTGGGTAAATTTACCATCAACTTTGTAACTGTTCTTTCCTACATAAAATAACTAACTAGCAGCTGACACTATATCTGACCCTATGACAAAAGCTCCTGTGGCGTTTAACCCTTAAAATGACTTTCGCTGGTGTCAGGGATTTCATTCATTCTAAAGAGAAGCAAGCTTTAGATCAGCTAGATGCAATGTATGTTGGAATGCTGTTAGTCATAAGAGCACCCAGGAACCTATGGCTGAGCTTTGGTAGCCAGTGGCTTATAGGGCAAACTGAGGACCCTGTATCATCAAAGAGACAAGAAAGTGCAGAAGTGAAAATCAGGATACTAAAATTGACTCTTTTGGCAACATATTAATCATAAATTGGTGCAGCGTCATCAAAGCTACAAACAGATATGGCAACAGAGCGATTTTATAACTGGGCATTATAATGCTTTTTATGAGGACCAGTAACTATTTCTAAGCATGGTTGACATTTACTTTATTTTATATGCCTATATTCAGTAAAGCATATCATCACTGACATTTGTGATTGCTTGTGTTTATTCCTATCCATGGAAACAGACATGATTGCTTTGAAGAGGGAACCTTATCTACAGACTCTTATCAGGAAATACATTTAGGTTAAGGGCACACTGGATGTTTGGTCCACCTCTCTATCCTCGTTTTGTAGGCAGGCAGAGAGAAGCAGAGCCAGTTCTATGCGCTCCTGTGTGTAGCTGCACTGACAGGCACAGTGTCTGCCTAAGCATGTGTTTACAGGATGATCTCCACTCCATTTATCTACACTCAGCCCTACAGCTGCGCCTGTCAGTGTAGCTACACACCGGAGCACTCCTCTCCATTTGCCCAGTGTGCCCTAACCCTTCGATGGCACAGCTGACATTTTGCCTGACATCAGTTCACATTCAAAAGTAGAAAACACTGATTTTGGAAGGTGCTAGTACTGTCAGGAATTATTCAGGAACAACATTTTCTGTGTTCCCAAGTCATCCCAAATGACATCCTCAGCATCCGCCACAGGTGCAATGCTTAGTAATCATCTGAATGGGGAATAAGGTTACACAAGCAAATGCGTGTTGACCGAGCGGTTTGTCCATGAGCATCAAATTTTAAACAAAGTAGCTTTTGGGTACAGAAGTATGTTTGTTTTGCTCAGAAAAAAGCCACATTAAGGGGCATACTTATTACGGTGTGTAAACCAATATCACCAGTGATGTTGCCAATAGCAGCCAATCATCAATTAGAATTGAATGGTCACTTAAAAGTTAGAAAACAAAAGCAAAGATCGGATTGTTGGCTATGGGCAACATCACTGGTGATACTGGCTTACTCACAATAATAAATGTGCTATTTACTGCATACCGTATTCTAGGTTGTAATTTTTCCATGTCTGGTATAGTCTTCCCTTACATTCCATTGAACAATACATTGATCATTCATCTGGATATTACCGAATTTCATTTTTAGTTTTTCGAACACAAGAAGTTGAATATTTTAGAAATACAATTAAATCAATTACAAATGGAAAAAAATATTTTATTTTAATATAGATCATTAAAAATATATATTTAATACATACATACACTGAATGTGATAAATCTCTCATAATATGAATGTCAAGTAAGCATACCAACATAACCAGAAACAAAAAGTAAAAAAATATAGCAGTGTAGAAAAAAAAAATCTCAAAAATACTCTGTCCTGGTCACACCATTTACAAATCTTCTTCTCCAAAACATAATTATATTTGCACAAAGATATTCATTACAATAAACTTATTGTACCTGTGAAGTATGGCTGGTTGTTGCAGAACTGCTGGCACCCTCAAAAAGCAATAGGGGGTGCCTGTTCAGCAACAGCTGTAGTGTCACATATTACTAATATACCTAATGGGTGTATTAGAGGATCATTAAAAAACAAATCTTAGCATGATTTCACAATATTCAGATATAATTTCATACATGTACATATATACATACATAGATCAACAACACAAGGCAACAATAGATTCTGTACCGACAGAAACCCACACCCCAAGCGTCCCTGTTGAAATAAAGATCCTGTGAATGTCACAGACAGTCAGAAGATATCAACATGCCAAAAGACAAAGGTTTGAATAAATAATGAAAATACAATCTGAGGGCTGCGTGGCCTACCAGTGGTAAGTGGTAAAAGTCTACTACTCTTGCCGAGACCCACTGATTTGAGGCATCTGAAACAAGCAGCAGAGGGAGATTTTCAGCCTATAGATCTCAAGCAGCTTATTTTTATGAAATGATTCCAAATGGCGAGCATTTATGAAGGTGGCACAATCATAAAAGCTGAGCAATTTATGTAATTTCAGGTCTTTTTCTCTGTATCTGTCAGCACAGAGATCCCATTAATGCACTAGATACACATATGCTAACATGGCTTGCAGTGCCAGTGGGTGGCACTGGGAAAAGAAAAAGACATGGTGTGTACACCTACACACTGAATTCACATTGTTTAAAGGTCCTATCATATAGCCTGGGGTATAAAGCAGGGCCACGCTGGTATAACTGTGTCTAATTCCATCAGCATCTACGGAAAGCAATGCATTATACTTAACAAAGTCACAAAAGAGAAGAGCGCCAGCATAAAGTGTATAAATATGACAGCTGGTGGCCACTGTGGCCACCTATTCTATATGAAGCGCAGAAGGTATGATACGGCTGGGCACATCATTTTAAAAAACAGCTTAAGCATGTCTAATCACAAAAGGGTTGATACTAAAAGCACTTTTGAACTGTAGTGTTAGGCAAAGGCCAGACAGAAAACATTTTTTATGGCATTGCATTGGATGAGGTGGCTACTTACTTCCTGAATTACATATTCTGGCCCATTTCTAGCACTTGCTTAGGGCCACTGACGAAAGCTCAGCGCTTGGCCAGGTTAGCTGAAATGTCAGCTGTGATGTCAAACGGGCAAGCCTACCTGCCTACTGCTGACTGCAGCAGGCTATAATAGTATAGTATTATAATTAGTCCTATTCCGGGTGATTTAGTTGTTCACTGGGCGGCTATAAGATGCCATTGCGGTCACTATTTATCAGGAACTATTTTAAATCTGTGTCCCAGCTCCATTTTATACAGGAATATTATAAGTAATAACTTAATAAACTTAACTCTTACTTTAAATTTCAAAGTAGTAGGAACAAACAAAAACATCACGATTCACATGTTTTAGCGCCGGAAACTGCCACTGACACCAAGGCAGAGGTGTTTTTTTGGAAGATTTGTTGCCCATGGGCAGCACCAATTTCCCCATGTGCCATAGGCCTTTTACAACTATACACAGAAGGCAGGCTTTTTTTCTCCAAGTCAACAAAACAGCAGATATTTGGCCAACTCACCCACGTGCAGGGACCAAATGTGGCCTCTAAACAGATCTACTGTCTCTAGGAATCTCTGTTAAATTTAAGGTTGAATAGAGGCAAAACAGAAGGGCAAAAACATGAAACAATTTTAAGATGTGTTTCCTTTAAAAGCAGATTTTTCTATAATTACAAAACCAGAAGAGAAAAAGCAGCTTTTCCTATACTGACCATGATCAAATCAGAACAAAAAGTTACGTGCTGGCAATGCACAGCTCACCCAGTTCCCATACATTCCTATGGTCCTCGTGCCCAATAACTTCCTTACAAATTCACTCTAAAGTGCTAGGGTTTGTGTAGCATTCTGTACTACACATAATTAACAAGGCAAATATTTCCATGGGTGTAGATGGCAGATGCCGATAGTTCTGTGCACTGTGCAAATACAGCGCACAGTCCTACTGTAAAAAGTATTCTACCCATGGCTCTTGGGGTGGGGGCAGGAGCAGAACCAAGCAATGCCAGGCAACGCTTCATGGCAAAAAAAGGCCTCATTAAAACACTGGAAAGGGCAATCGTTTACTGCCCATATACAGACCAAAACTTTTTTTTTCCTTTGTAATGAAAATACATTTTCTTTTCTGTGCAACAACAAAATTTTAATAATTTAAATGTACGCGCTGTTTGTTACGTTTTACTACCTGTAAATCATTCCATTGTTACAGCAAATAATGTTATTGATGTTATCATCATGTTATTATCTACAGGAGCCTGGTATTTACAAACTAAAATGCCAAACAATCCACTATAACTTAAAACCATCATTTCACAGAATATCTAACAAATCAAACAGATAATACTAAAGCACACTTTACACTTGTGTTTAAAACTAAACATAAAAAAAGTTAAAATGCCATCCGGCTATTACCTTTCTATCATTTTTAACTTTTGGATTAAAAAACAACTGCTGCAGTCCATAACATAAAATTACATGGTCATTAAGGAATCATTACAGCTAATTATTACACTGGTGGAGAAAACACCACATCAGTCTCTAACAGAGTCTAACTAAAACCACCATTCATAGCTTACACAGGTATTATATTCAACAGGAGGTGCCACTGGGGAAGGGGAATTTAGGTGTTTCTACAATGGCGAGAAAAAAACGTATCTGATATGATCTTAGAATATGGTGTCTGCCTGTAATGCTCCTGGAAGCAACTGATGTGAGACTTGATTATTGTGTTGAAAAAAACAAGTCAGCATACGCCTTTTTTAATTAGCAGAAATGTTAAGGTCTTTTTTTCAATAATTTCTATACTCTGTTCCAACTTTATAACCTTTGAATATATTAATATAGTGAAATTATAACTGGGATGTTCCATACTCTTGTTTTGTTCAATTCTATATAAGATATGCAAAAAAAACAATTTGCAATGTGAACTTACATAAACATACTTTGCATTATTTGGAAACAATTGCAGAAAGCAAAAGTAATAAAACCTCAAATTTAACTAAGCTGTACTCATTTTTGATGTTTTTTTTTTCTATTTCTTTTTTTGCTCTAAAGTTTGCTATTTTACCTGGATTCTACCTGCTAAGGCCCCACTGAGCCAAACAACCAGGCAGCGCTTTGAACAGCAGACAGATAGGTGAATGGCTAAAGAAAAAGAAATATAAAGTGACAATAGAAATCTGGCATTTTAATGCACTTACTGTTTTAGGAATCTCTGACGCTGGCACAGCATATTAAATTTAAGGTTAAAGAGATATTCAGTGATCAACATCGGTGAATATTGCCATGACATATACAGAGCAGTTGAATATAACTTCCACGTCCACATGACCTGCAATTAATTACATATAATACTTGTCTGGCTTTAATAACTGAGGAAGTATATCCAGGAGTTGTCATATGATGGTGAAAGATATAATAGGTATTATGCTAATTCCCTTAATCTCTTTTAAGTGTTTAGTCATATTGGCTGGTGTCCTCAGAGTTCATGTTCATCAAGGCTTTGCATCTCTATGGGTACCACTGGAAAAAAAAAAAAAGAACACTGTTGTCACTAATGAAACAAAAAAAAAGGACTGTTACAGAAAAGGAAATTTTGTGATACTCACCGTTAAATCCTTTTCTCTCAGGGTGTCTGTGGGACACAGGGACCATGGGGTATAGAAGGTACCAGCAGGAGGCAGGACACTAGAAGAGGAAGAAGAGAACTAACCCCTCCTCCCTGCTGCTATACCCCCCAGTACTTCCTGCCTTCACCAGTTTTGTCACAAAGAACCACAAGGTAACAGTCAACTTGAAAACGATGTACATGTAGGCAGAAGGAAGTTCAGAAGGTTTATCCGCTTCCAGGGGGGGAAGCCCTGTGTCCCACAGACACCCTGAGAGAAAAGGATTTAACGGTGAGTATCACAAAATTTCCTTTTCTCTAACAGGTGTCTGTGGGACACAGGGACCATGGGGACATACCAAAGCTGTCCCTTGCTCTCAGGGTGGGAGAAGCGGATAGTAGGTCAAATAGGAGGACTAATTTATTGCCGCCTGGAGCACTTTTCTACCGAAGTGCGCGTCAGATGCTGCGAAGATCTCGAATTGGTAGAATTTGGTGAAAGAGTGAATGGAGGACCAAGTGGCGGCCCTACAGACCTGATCGGCTGAAGCTCTGTTTCTGAAGGCCCAGGAAGATCCTATGCCCCGGGTAGAATGAGCTGTGATGTGAATGGGAGGAGATTTTCCGCGGGCGATGTATGCTCTGCGTATGGTCTCCCGGATCCAACGAGATATGGTGGTCTTGGATGCCTGGTGTCCTTTCCGATGGCCGGAATGGAGGACGAATAGAGAGGTTGTGGCTCGAAAGTCTCGGGTGCGATGTAGGTAGAATTTAAGGGCCCTCACTGGGTCGAGGGAGTGTAGCGCTACCTCCTTGGGTGATGCCGGATTAGGACAGAATGATGGAACGGTGATATCTTGGTTGATGTGGAAGGCCGAGACCACCTTAGGGACAAAGGATGGAATGGTCCGTAGTACTGCTCGATCCTCGTGGAATATCAGGTATGGAGGTTGACTGGACAGTGCGCTGATTTCTGACACCCTGCGAGCTGAGGCGATGGCCAGAAGGAATACGGTCTTCCAGGATAGCCAGGCTAGGGGAATGGTGGCTAGCGGCTCGAATGGAGGAGTTTGTAGGGCAGAAAGGACCAGATTGAGATCCCATGGGGGCAGAGGTTCCCGGAAGGGAGGGCAAATGTGTGCTACCCCTTGGATGAATGTGGAGACGTCGGGTAGGATGGCTAGACGTTGTTGGAAGAGCACAGAGAGTGCGGAGATCTGAGATTTGAGGGAGCCTAGCGACAGACCTTTGTCCAGACCTGATTGTAGGAAGGACAGGAGGCGAGGGACCGATAGGTCCTGAAAGGAGTGGCCAGTGTTTTCGCACCAGTCTCTGTAGGTCTTCCATACTCGGTGGTAGGTCTTGGAAGAGACGGGTTTTCTGGCTGCCATCATGGTGCGTATGACGTCACGGGAGAATCCTTTACGTCTGAGGACTATCGACTCAATCTCCACGCCGTCGAATTCAGGAAGGCTGGATTGGGATGAAGGATTGGTCCCTGAGCGAGTAGATCGGGGGTCTGAGGTAGCGGCCACGGTTCTGATCTGCTGAGAGCCATCAGTTCGGTGAACCATGCTCTTCTTGGCCAATGAGGAGCTATCAGGATGACTGTGCATCGCTCTGATCTGATCTTTCTGATGACCCTTGGAAGAAGAGGGAGAGGCGGGAAGGCATATGCGAGATCGAAGTCCCACGTAGTCGTTAGGGCGTCTGCTGCCAACGCTAGGGGGTCTCGGCATCTGGACATGAATTGTGTCACCTTGCGGTTGTGACGGGAGGCCATGAGGTCCACCTCTGGAAGGCCCCAGCGATCTACGATGTCTTGGAATATTCCGGGGTTCAGAGCCCATTCCCCCGGATCGATCCGTTGTCGGCTGAGGTAGTCGGCTTGCCAGTTTTCGAGGCCGGGAATGTAGATGGCAGAGAGGCGGACTTCCCTCGCTTCTGCCCACGTTAGAATGCGGCTGACCTCTTTGAGGGCCTGTCGACTCCTCGTGCCCCCTTGGTGATTGAGGTAAGCGACGGTGGTGGCGTTGTCCGATTGGACCTTGATGTCGCGCCCTGTGAGTTGGTTCTGCCAATGGTAGAGAGCTAGGCGTACCGCCCTGATTTCCAAGATATTGATCGGAAGGCGGGCTTCCGCAGCCGTCCAGGTTCCCTGTGCGGTAAGGTGTCCCAGGACTGCGCCCCAGCCTTGGAGACTGGCATCCGTGGTAAGTATGAGCCACTGGGGTTCCTGTAGGGAGCGTCCTTTTTCCAGGTGGGCTTGGTTGAGCCACCAGGTCAGGGCCACTCTCGTCTTGGGCAGAATGTTGATCGGCTGGGAAAGAGAGCTGCGGTTCCATTGATCCAGGATGTTCCATTGTAGGGCCCTTAGGTGGAATTGGGCAAAGGGAACTGCTTCTATGGAGGACACAAGTGACCCCAGCACCTGCATGGCCAGGCGGACGGAGGGTTGGGGGTTGCGTAGGAGCTGACGGACAAGGCTCTGGATCCTGGCAATCTTCTCCAGTGGGAGAAACACTCTCTGCTCCGCCGTGTCGAATACCATGCCTAGGAAGGGCATGCGTTGGGAAGGTGTTAGTCTGGACTTTGCCGTATTGATCCTCCATCCCAGGACGGTGAGAGATTGCATGACCAGGGAGAGTTGGGATGTGGCTGCTGGTAAGGAGGGGGCTTTGAGAAGTAGGTCGTCCAAGTATGGTGTGATGGAGACCCCTCGTGACCTCAGTGAGGCTGCGGCCGCCGACATGATCTTGGTAAATATCCGGGGGGCCGAGGTGAGGCCGAAGGGGAGTGCGGTGAACTGGAAGTGTTGGTTTTTGAGTGCAAACCGCAAGAACTTCCAATGGGGAGGGAAAATTGGCACGTGTAGGTAGGCATCTTTTATGTCCAGGGCCACCAGGAACTCGTTTGGATTCATGGCTGAGATGACTGACCGGAGAGACTCCATCTTGAAGCGAGAGAAACGAATAAAGGCGTTGAGGTGCTTCAGGTCTAGGACGGGCCGAAAGGATCCGTCCTTCTTTGGAACGATAAAGAGGTTGGAGTAGAAACCTCGATATTTTTCTCCCGAAGGGACGGGAACGATCACTCTTTCGTCCAGCAGGTCCTGGATGACGGAGAGGAAGGCGTTGCGTTTGTTTGAATCCGGAGGGAGTCTTGACATGAAAAAACGGTTTGGAGGTCTGGACACAAACTCGAGCCGATAACCTGAGGAGATTATGTCGTGTACCCAGGGGTCGGCAGTGAGGCGAAGCCACTCGTCTCGGAATAGGCGAAGTCTGCCTCCCACCGGGGTGTTGTCCTGTGGGAGGTAGTCATGCTGTGGTGGACTTGTCGGAGGGCTTGCCGCGAGGCTTCTTATTTTGCCAGGAAAATTTGGGACGGCCTTGGAATCTAGGCTTGTTGGAGGACTGGGATTGGAAGTCCCTGGATGATGATGCAGATGATGGCCTGGATGGCCTTCCTCGAAAAAAGCGTCCTCGACGAAAGGAGGTACGGTTCTTTGGCTGTGGGAGTAGCGTGCTCTTTCCCCCGGTAGCCTGGCTGATGATTTTGTCCAGCTCAGGGCCGAACAGGAGCTTGCCCTTGAAGGGAATGGAAGTTAGGGACTTTTTGGAGGAGAGGTCGGCCGACCACAGTTTAAGCCATAGGGAACGACGTGCCGCTACCGAGAGAGCTGAGGTGCGGCTAATGGCTTGAGCCGCATCCAGAGATGCTTCACAGAGGTATTCGTTGGCGTCCTTGATTTGAGATGCTAGGGTCGCCAATTCCTGTCTGGGGGCGCCAGAATTGATTCCCTCGATAAGGGAGTCGGACCAGGTCTGGATGGCCCGAGATACCCATGCTGATGCCAGGACCGGTCTTAGACTTTCTCCGGCCGCTGTGAACGCGGCTCTGAGGAAGCCTTCCGTCTTTTTGTCCATGGAGTCCTTGAATGAGGAAGCATCAGGGACCGGAAGGGCAGTGTTCTTGGAAAGGCGCGAGACAGGTGCATCGACTGAAGGTGGCGTGGACCACTTGTGAAGAGATTCTTGTGGAAATGGGTAGGAGCGCTGGAACCTCCTATTGGCTTGAAAGCGCTTCTCAGGTTGATCCCATTCCAATTGAATAATGTTGTCTAGCTGTTCATGAGTAGGAAACATGGATAGTAGCTTTTTCTGGCGTTTGAAAAGTGATTGTGCTGAGGTCTGAGACTCTGGAGTCTTGAGATCTAGACAGGAGATGACTGCCGCGATGAGAGAGTCTACGGATTCTGACGGAGATCTGGAAGGTTCTTCGGCGTCAGCAGGGTCATCGTCATCGGAAATTTCGCCCTCACTTAGTGATGGTCCGTCCCAGTCGGCTGAAGGTTGAGGTGATTCGGAGTCACTGTAGTCCTCAGTGTGTATGGGGACATGGCGTTTAAGGGGCCTTGGACGAGGGTCTGAGTCTTCCCGATCCAGCTTATCCAGGAGCTTGTCCAGACATGCGGCTAGTTTGGGGATGCCCGTGGAGAGAGAGACTGTCCAGGACGGAGGATCCTGGATAGGCGCCACAGTAGGTGTCTGTGCTGTTTGCGTCTCTGCGGGAGTAGGCTCATCCCCGGGTTCTGCAGCTTGGACAGGTGGAGTAGGGTCCTGGGCCTGGGAAGCAGGTTCAGCCGTAGTTTTGGAGCAGGAGGAGCATAATGGTTCCTTTCTGCCGGAGGGTAGGCGTTTACAGCACCTGGCGCAGGCCAGGAATTTTACCTTGGAGGAGCTGGAAGCCCCTCTGGAAAAGGGACCCCCTGAATTGCCCTCTGCCATAGTACCGGAGTTAGTGCAGGAAGGAAAAGTTAATGCAGAACAGAACAAGTAGCGTGGTACTGTGCGGTAAAATAGTACAATCGCAGTAAGAGTGCTGTGCCGAAAAAGGTGTCAGTACAAGTCAGTAATAACAACCCGTGTCTGAGTATTGCAATGCAGAGCTAATGCAGAGAGCTAGTACGGAGCTAGTACAGAGCTAGTATGCAGTGCCAGTACAGGTCTAGTACATGGTGTCAGTACATGCCAGTGAAATAACCCCTTGATATTATGAGAAACATGAAGTATAAGTATCATGGGAGAGGAGTGTTCAATGCTGAGAATGCATAGCCAGCAAGACAGAGACATAAAGAATGCACACGCACACACAGCCCCAATGACTGCCCAACCCCCTCTATGCCTTTCTCCCTCTAGCCAGCGCCTAAGAGGGTAAACCGTGGTCCCTGTGATCCCCTACTGCCAGAGCCTCTGCCGAGAATTGCCCCTTTTTTCTTGCTCTGTTCAGGATGGAGAGCGAGATTGCCGTGCGGTCCGAAGAGGAGAGAGAGAGCGCAGTGCAGGAGAAGCGCGCGAAGAGTGGCGCGAAGATTACTGACGTCGCGCCGAGCAGGAAGTGGAACGCATAGGTGGAACGCATGGTGGAACGCAAGGTGGAACGCATGGTGGAACGCATGGCGGAACGCATGGCGAACGCAAGGGAATCGAAGGACAGAGGAGCTGCATTGATGGATGGTAAGAGGAGAGCAGGGCTGGAGGCAGAGGCAGGAATAAGGCAGTACTGATTAAGGGGGATCTGGGGAGCGGTTTAAGTAAGGACTGTGCTGGAGTATGGCTACAATGGAGAAGGCAGAGTAGTACAAAAAAAGGGGGGAGGGGGGGTTGGTCGGGCTGGGTAGCCTGCAGGGAGCAGGGCTACTGAGTTAGAGGCAGTTTTAAGCCAGGCCATGGCACTGGGAAGCGCTGGGCAGCTTCTGCACTCTGTGTTCAGAGGCAGGGTATCTGCAGGGCTAGTTTTTTGTAAAAACTTACGTGCCCCAGCGTCCGTTACTTTTCCCACGTAGGGGGAAGCCTGAAAAGAGTGTCTCCTGTTGGAGATCTCTAGGACAACCCCTGTTGCCAGATGAGTCTGGCCGAAGAAATACTTGAAGAGTGATGTGATGATCCTGTCTCCTTGTGGGACACTAGAAAAAAACTGGTGAAGGCAGGAAGTACTGGGGGGTATAGCAGCAGGGAGGAGGGGTTAGTTCTCTTCTTCCTCTTCTAGTGTCCTGCCTCCTGCTGGTACCTTCTATACCCCATGGTCCCTGTGTCCCACAGACACCTGTTAGAGAAAAATTGGATGGTAAAAGAAACAAATATTTTACAAACCTCTCAGGAGAAATATGGGCATTCTGTGACATGGATGAAGCTCTAAGGCTGCTCACACTTCCATGATAAGAGCGCCTGCCTCGGGCTGAAGTAGTATCTTGGATCTCTCCTACTCCCTACAAAAGGCATACAGAGAGTAACAGTCAACTGAGGGCTCACCCCTAAAACTGCCACTCTAGGCAGGGACCCATAAATAGAAATAAGGCTCTGCATGTTTAGTTGGTTAGCATGGTTAATAAGTTATACAAAGAAAATGTGACCACACACGGACCAATTACAATGTATGATCGGTCAACTGGTGTATCATTCAGCTTTACATACGTAGATGGTTGTTATCATTTATAACAAGCCCCCAACAAGGACATGCCCATAACTGAAAGGCACAGTATGTAAGATCCCATGGCAAAGAAAATTTGTACAAAAAGGGTGCACAGGAATATTAGGAAGACTGGCCCCAATTCATATTGCCCCCCACCACCAAAAAATTGGTTACCTAAACTATTTCCTACCTTCTGTTGTATATTTTTTATCAGATCCTTTATGTAAGGTAAGTCCCGGTCTGGGATATACTTTTCCAACATTCTGTCAAAATCTGGATGTGACATCAAGAAGTGAAGCATCTTTCGTCCAAAGAATCTACAATTATATTATGATTGTCAATGTAAGTACTGTTAACAACCAAAATTGACATGTATGCATATCAATGTGGGGGCTATTTGTTATTTGACCTGCTCATTACAAGTGAAGAGGTATATTAAAGCTACAATTCCGAATTACGAGAAAGTCATCTCCCACAGACTCTATTATAAGAAAATAATTCTTATTTTTAAAAATGCTATGAAATAATGAATCCTTATTGGAGGCAAAACAATCCTAGTAAGCTCCAAGCAACAAGAGTATGGACTTCCTTCCTATCAATGAAATAAATAAGTTAATACAATTTAGAACCAAGTGTATGCACATTCACAAGATTAAACCCAATGTGTGTGCAGTGGTTTGCTTGGGGAAGCACCAGGAAAAATCTTGCAGTGGCCATATTACCACCACAGTACATATTTATATGTCCTGTTGTCAAGGACAAACTAAATCTGGAGTAAACAGAAACATATATTCATCTACATTTCTTTTCATGTTATATGCCCAACTGTGTACATTTTTCAGTGTGTGACAAAGGAAGAGATATATTGCAAATTCTCACGTTTTACTTCACTACAGGCTATGAAAAAAAAAAGAGGAGAAACTGCCTTTAAGGACAGGGGTGCAGGAGGAGATCAGGCCCTGATGTCCCGCAGTCGCCCGAAGTTGCCTTGAGAGGAAAATTTGGGCAACTGCAGGACATCGCAGCAACGTGTATGCCATCCCACCGGTGATTTACACTCTAGCTCTCTGACTCTGAACTAATGGACACAATGCAACTCTTGCTAGCATGGTTTCAAAATACATAGACAAAAGCTAGGTAAGACAGTTGGAATAAAATGCAACTAAGGATTTGCTCCATTAACACAAACAGAAATCTCCTTGCAGCTATTATAGAAGCACTTGTAGAGGTGAGATTTGTATATACATGTGTGTGAGAAGAATCACATCTCTGCATGTACTTACAGCTATTACAGAAGCACTTGTAGAGGGGAAATGCATATATTATGATCACATCTCTGCATGTACTTACAGCTATTATAGAAGAACTTTTAGAGATGAGATGTGTATAAATACATGTATGGGAGAAGGATCACACCTCTGCATGTAACCTAATGTACTCTTTTCCTTCTCCACAACACAAGGAAAATTTAATGATATATTGCTCACCTGGTTTCCTGTGAACCATCCTGTGCAAATTTGGCAATAGCTGCAAGAGCCCGATCTGTGATGTCCCTTACCCCAGATAAGATACGCCCAGGTCCCATTTTTTCCACCAAGTCTGACATATGTTGTGCTGCACATTTTTTAACAGCATTGTTCAAGTGGCTGCAGAATGACAGGATAAGAATTCATAATGCCTTCAGTACACAAAACAAATGGGCATTAGGGTCTGGATAATATAAACATAATAGTAACATAGTAACTTAGTAAGTTGGGTTGAAAAAAGACATACGTCCATCATGTTCAACCATAAATAGTTGCACTGCAAAACATAAAAGGGCAAATAAAATACTAGTTCTGACTTTTAAAGTACAGTTAAGGGGAAATCAACCCAAATAATAAAAAAAACTGAATTTTGCATAACTAAAATAAACAAAGTTTTAATATTTATTACCATCTTCAGTGATACTTAAGTAATTCTAAAAGTAATTGCTACTGCAAGCAGCAGCTATCTCTTTTCAGCACTGCAGCTGGGTCTGACTACACTACATTTACGATTTAAACAATGTAGTAGTAGTAGTAAACTATGACTTTAATTCCCACAACACCTTGCATGTTTTGTGATCAATAGACCCATGAAGAAGGGGAAAAATCAAGTCACTGTATAGACGATATCAGTATTTAATGGCAGTTAAACCTTTATTTTAATTCCACCACATTTTTTCTTATCCCTGCCCACAGACCTTGTGAAATGATAAAAATTCTGGGAGCATAGCCGGACATCATTTAGGGTCATTTTTAGTTTTCTCATATTTTGTACAAGGAGCTACCATAAAATTATACAAGCATAGGTAATGCCTTATAGTTAGGCCCATTACATTACACTGCAATGGTCTGTTTTGTTACTTATTCTGCTTTCTGTTCTCATCCCTAACTCAGAAGCAGATTGAGTGAGGGTAGACTGTTATATTTAAATAGAGTGCATCTTTTCTATTATGTCCCTCTTTACTTTGAATCCATACTGCTGCCTGACTATAAAAAACATAAAATGATGATCAATATAGAATGCATCACACTAAAAGCTAGTTTTATGCTAAATTTGTCAAGTATGAATACCTTTGTCCTCCATTTATGAGGGCAGCCAGAGCACGTGCTGGTGTCACGTTCTGCACCATGGCATCAAGTGTTCTGTCTACATCCTCTCGGATAAAGACGTTGGATTCTCCAGCTTTGTGTAAGAGCATCCGGACACAGTTGTCTAATTCATGATCCATGTTCTTCTTCAGGCTTGAAAACATGTCTCCTAAACAAACAATTGCTGCACGGGAGACACTGGAGCGCAAGTTCTTTACCTACAAAACATCAACATTATGTTTTTATAACGTTTACAAATACACTGCAAATTAAGAACTTACTGTATATTTGGATATTTGTAATTAGAAGTCATACTTTAAATTTAGAGTTACATTATGCCTTTTTATTATGTTGAATATTTTTTTGAAATTATTTAAAAATACAAAAAAAAAATACAACTAGTTTACCAAAAAAGGGAGTCTCTCGTGTGTTGTCTACAGAGCATGCCATCCTTGCCTAACTATTCCTTCCTGCCCCCCCTTACAAAAGATATGGTTTTTTGTTTGTTTTTTTGGCAGTTCAAATAGTGGTAATGTACCATTTCCCCTTAAGCCCAACCGAATCAGCTGATGTCATTTCCTGTTTAATTGTTTTATTTTGCAATTCCGCAAAAACATTACCTCTTGAATAACTGCAATTTTTAGGTCATGAAGTCTTTCAGTCAACAGATCAGAATGAAATACAGACAGAGATCGAACTAAACCCAGCCCCTCAATCTTCTTTTCCCTAAGAAAGTAGAGATAAATATGTTAAATATTTTTGTAAGATCATAATTGAGTGGTAAAATTCTATTATGTTGCATGTCCTAAATGAGGCTATGCACTTTAACAGAGATACACAATGTGTGAATTACTATGCATGACTGTGCTAATTTTGTCTACAAACGTCTAATAAAATTTATTGGAAATCCTATAACAATTCTCTGCAATAAATTATATGGTCCCTCAACCCTGTTTTTCTTTCCAAAATTGTCTTCCACCCTAGTCAGATGCTGTACTGGACTTTCAGCAATGTCATGAAGTAACCTAGAATGTCACAAATGTAAATATCCTATTTTATATTAAAGGACAAGGAAAGGCTAAGTCACTTGAGGGTGCCAAAATTTTAGGCACCCTCAAGTGACTTTAATCACTTACCTTGTACCCTGGGCTGGTGCCCCTGTTAGGAGAAAACAGCACCCTTGGTACCTGTAGCGATGTGCCTCCTCCTTCCTGCTTCGTTTAGCTGCGACTATACAATAGGCGCATGCGCAGTAGAGTGAAAAGCCGACTTCTCCGTTAAAGTTCGACTTTCTCACTCTACTGCGCATGCGCGCACACGGAAGCAGGAAGGAGGAAGTGCTGCAGCTACCCTGGGCTGGTGCTGTTCTCTCCAAACAGGGGCACCAGCCCGGGGTAAAAGGTAGGCGATTTAAGTCACTTGGGGGTGCCTAACATTTTGGCACCCCCAAGTGACTTTGCCTTTCCATGTCCTTTAAAAAAAAAATGTCTCACTGTACATTCCCGTAGAGAGCATCTGATATCTGTTTATATTCCTGTATCAAAACTAAACATGTGGCTTTTTTCCTTGGCAACAGAGCAGCTTATTTGTATAAACTGGATAGGAACAGTAACATTAAATTGTGTTCTAATGCAATCAAAATATAATATTGGAATTATATATGCCCTACAAATGTCAACTGAGCAGTACATGTATTATGGCTAAACTAAAACTATTTATGGAACAAAAAGAAGTTTTTGGTTGTATTTGGTCATTGCTTATACTTACTAAATCCTCCAGAAAAATATTAAGTTGAATCCTAAATTAAATCCTAATTTGCATATTTAAATGTGTGATCCACAATTCACACATCCAAAAATGACAAATATTGAACAAAAATTAACACACTCAGTTCAAGTAAACACTTATGAACCCTGTGTATCCCCCAATACCTACAACCAGGGTTTCTTCATATTTTTTTTTAAGAAGAATGACAGAGACAGAGAATCCATTATACAATTCACTGAAGGAAGATATTAAATTGTATAAAAAGGGAGTGCAGAAACAAATGCAATAAAGGTATGCAGGTGAGGGGATAGGCATCAGGTGGCACAAACCTCAAAAATGCTCCTATGGAATGGTTTTGCTTGTGATTTAATTTTGAAGCCTGAAGTGCTTAAATAATGTGTGTCTTTGTTGCATCAACTTCAAAAATGAGCAAGTATACATTTCCCATTCAAACCCCAACCATAACATCCTGCTCTGTTTGCACAGCAAGGACACACAAGCATTTGTTTGCTTGGTTAAGCTCCAGTGCATTCTGTTGCTCTTTCAATGTGAACAATGAGTTTATACTTTAACTTTATGCTGTATCTAAATCTATGCCATGTACCAGCTGCAAGTATAACAAGAGCCAGGTGAATGTTAGAAATCGTGTCACAAGGCTAACCTGACACACAACATTGTTGGCAATGATACAATTCACAACACTTTCCTACCTCAACAAAGCCTGTTTGCATGTTACTGTCATTACACAGATGAAATATAATATTGACTGTTCTCACCAATCATCATCAGCCAAGAGTCTAAATGCTTCAGCAACCGAATTCTCTGGCCTGGGTAGTTCTCTCAGTCCAAAGGGATCGATAACCTCAGATGTACGACTATTAGAGGACTTTCTCTCTTTGTAAGGGCTTCCTTGTGCTGCTGGCATAATATTGATAGTATCAGACAATGGAAAATATTCCCTATCCAGAAGCGACAGCATTAATTTATATGAGTTTAATTTAAGCAGTATAGCTACAGGGTCTCTCAGCCCTGGTAAGTGATCAGATAATTCTAAGGACAGAGAAAGATCCCTACTAACAATAACTACAGAGATTATGTGTAAAAAATAGCCAAAACCTCCCAACACTTCAATGTCATATTCCTAGCAACTTTGAAACTGGTCTTTATTATTTACTTTGTTTTTGAAATCTTTGTCCTTCATTTCTATAACTTTCCAGCTTTTCTAAATTCCTCACACATTTGAATACTGTTGTTCAGGCTTGATACCATAGTATGTACAAGTATTTAAGTGTTCTTGCTCCATGTATAGCTTCTTATATTGATAATTTAGCATCCTATCAATGCACGTGTGTTTATTTTTTTAATATGGGCACTATAGTTTAACTTTTATCTTGTAATATTCTTGGCAATTATACTCCCACTGTACTAGGTATTTGGCTCACAGGGCTTGTGTGGAATAGTTGCTACTATCTCCTCCCTTGTTCGATGAGTGGGGAAGAGCGTGTCTCCTATATTGACCTACATTGACTTTTTGAGGATAAGTTTGGTATTATAATAGGTCTTCCACATGGCTGACTATAAGGAAGTTAGGCATAAATATGATAATCTTTTGTGCATCCTATATGGATATATGGCTTGTAGTGACTATGGCAGTCCACATGATTAAGCAAGATGTCTGGATAGCTGCTCTATATGGCATAGCTTGGACAATTTAATTTGACAAAAGTGCCAGCTAGCACAATCTATCTGTGGTCACACCCACTAAGATACTGTCATGAAAGTACACAAAAGCTGGCCATACACGCACCGATGGGTTTGAACCTCAATAAGTTTCTGACTGCACAGCGAGTTTGGGAGCTGCTAGCGAGTTTTGCATGTAATCTAAAGTGTTGCATGTAAATTTAAGTGTATAGCAGGCGTTTAAAACAAAAAAGGCGTTTGGGGTTTACTGTGCATGCTGGGAGTGCTGGTTGAAAGGAGAAAGTAAGTGCAATTAACTAACTGCTGTGTGACTTGTAAGTGCTACCTGGCTGATTGAGCATACTAATTAAGGGGGTGGAGTAAATCTGGTAAATTCTCAACAGACATTTGGCTGTTTGGTTTGAACCTCAATAAGTTTCTGACTGCACAGCGAGTTTGGGAGCTGCTAGCGAGTTTTGCATGTAATCTAAAGTGTTGCATGTAAATTTAAGTGTATAGCAGGCATTTAAAACAAAAAAGGCGTTTGAAACTTAAAAGGCACTATACAAGGGATTGCACTCGGGAGACTGTAAGTACCCAGTTGCAATATGAGTTGCAGTATGATTGCTGGTGTTACTCAGTGTGCATCTTGTCGCATGTATGTGGTCCTGGAGCAGCAGTTCCATGCAGCATTTACTTGTGAGAGATGCAGGTGGGTTTTCCTCTTGGAATCTGAGGTGCAGAATCTAAGGGGGGAACTGGCAGCACTGAGGGCAGCTGCAAACATGGGGGAGAACAGGAGGCTCACTGAGCAACCACTGGCAGGGGCCGGTGTAGTGGGGGGGGGAGAAGGGACAGTGGAGGTTAATGAGGGAGACAAATTTGTAACAGTTAAGAGGGGCAGTAGGGGGCACAAGGGTAGGGGGGCTGGTTCAAAGCTTGTACAAACCAACAGATTTGCCGCGTTAGGTGAAGATGCTGGGGAAGGCAGCTCTGAGCTGGCGTGTATGGAGCAGGCTGACTCTCAGAGCACCCTGGGAGCCGGCACCTCTAATACAGGTGGGGGGAGTAGTGCTAGGAAGGGAAGGCAGGTTATAGTTGTAGGGGATTCAATTATTAGAAAGGTGGATAGGGTAATTTGTCGCAAAGACCCTACATGCCGAACTGTGTGTTGCTTGCCTGGTGCTAGGGTTCGGCATGTGGTGGAACGAGTGGACAGATTGTTGGGAGGGGCTGGGGAAGACCCGGCGGTCTTGGTACACATAGGTACCAATGACAAAGTTAGAGGAGGGGGGGAAGTCCTCAAGAACGATTTTAAAAAGCTAGGTGCAAAGTTGAGGGCGAGGACTTCCAAGGTAATTTTCTCAGAGATATTACCTGTGCCACGAGCAACATTAAGAAGGCAGCGGGAGCTCAGGGAGATTAATGCGTGGCTGAGAGATTGGTGCAGGGAGGAGGGCTTTGGGTTTCTCCAGAACTGGGCTGATTTCTCAATCGGCTACAAGCTCTTTGCCAGGGATGGGCTGCACCTCAATGATGATGGGGCAGCTGCTTTGGGGGAAAAGATGGCTAGAGGGTTGGAGGAGATTTTAAACTAGGAGTGGGGGGGGAGGGTGCAGCGGGAAATTCTGTGGTAGACAGGATAGATGAGGTAGTGGGCATAGTAAGGAAAATTGGGGGAGGAGACTTGCTTCGGGATACTGATAATGGCAGGGAGGCCCATAAGTTGTTTACACGTCATTCTCACGCCGGAACCAGTATTAAATGTATGTTTACCAATGCAAGGAGTCTGACTGGTAAAATGGGAGAGCTGGAGGTACTGGCGTTGGAGCGGAAATATGATGTGATTGGTGTTGCTGAAACTTGGTTGAATGAGTCTCATGACTGGGCTGTTAATATTGGGGGGTATACATTGTTTCGGAGGGACAGGGGCAATAGAATAGGAGGAGGAGTGTGTCTGTTCATTAAGCACGACTTAAAAGCAAATATTAAGGAGGAAGTGATGGGGTTAACAGAGGGAGCTGAATCCTTATGGGTTGAGCTTCTCACAGATAGTAAAGAATCTACCAAGCTAATTGTAGGGGTATGCTATAGACCCCCTAATGTAAGCGAAGAGGAGGAGGCCCAGCTCCTGTTGCAAATAGAAAAGGCTGCTAGTTTGGGGCAAGTGATAATAATGGGGGATTTTAATTACCCTGATATTGACTGGGGCAATAGTACTGCCAGGACAGTAAATGGGAACAAGTTTATAAACTTGCTGCACGACAACTTTATGTCACAGGTTGTTGAGGAGCCAACCAGGAACAATGCTATACTAGATCTAGTGATCTCTAATGACCCAGAACGTATAGCAAATGTGCAAGTGGTTGAACCCCTGGGTAATAGTGACCATAATGTTATTTCATTTGATGTTTGGTGCAGGAAACAAATTTACACGGGGGCAACAAAGACACTGAATTTTAGGAAGGCAAATTTTAGCTCCTTAAGGGCAGCGCTTCAGGGCATAGATTGGGGCATTATGTTTTCTGATAAAAATACAGAGCAGAAATGGTTGTCATTTAAAATGATATTAAATCATTACTGTTCTCAATTCATTCCATTAATAAGAAAAAGTAGAAGTGTTAAGAATCACCCCATGTGGCTTAACTCTGAGGTAAAGAAGTTAATAGGGAAAAAAAGGAAAGCTTTTAAGAAATATAAGTCAGAGGGGACAGTAGCTGCGTTTAATGAATATAAACACTATAACAAGTGTTGTAAAACAGCAATCCGGAAGGCAAAGATAGAAAATGAGGAGCGCATCGCGGCCGAGGCCAAGACTAACCCCAAAAAGTTTTTTAAGTATATTAATAGTAAAAAGATGCAGGTTGAGGGTGTGGCCCCATTGAGTTATAATAACAATATGGTTACAGCGGATACAGAAAAGGCAGATGTGCTTAACCAGTTCTTTTCTTCTGTGTATACAGTAGAGGAGCCAGTGGGCCAAGTCTCACCCAATAGCTTCACTGTTGCCTCAGCTCCAACTACACAGTGGTTGGCACAGGATATGGTGCTTAAAGGGTTACACACGATAAATGTAAACAAGGCACCTGGGCCAGATGGAATACACCCTCGGGTACTGAGAGAGCTAGGGGCAGAATTGCAGTGGCCCTTGTTTCTGATATTCTCAGACTCTCTTTCATCAGGTATGGTACCTAGTGATTGGAAGAAGGCGAATGTCACTCCCATATTTAAAAAGGGAATAAGATCTCAGCCTGGCAATTATAGGCCTGTAAGTTTGACATCCGTGGTGGGCAAGTTATTTGAAGGCTTGTTAAGGGATCACATTCAAAATTATGTAGTGGAGAATGGCATTATGAGCAGTAATCAGCATGGCTTTATGAAGGACAGGTCATGTCAGACCAATTTAATTGCTTTTTATGATGAGGTAAGTAAGAAGCTGGACAGTGGGGATGCAGTAGATATAATCTATTTGGATTTTGCCAAAGCATTTGATACCGTTCCCCACAAACGACTGCTTTCTAAGCTAAGGTCTATTGGTCTTAGTGAAGTCGTTTGCACATGGATAGAAAACTGGCTACAGGATCGGGTACAGAGGGTGGTTGTTAATGGCACATTCTCTACTTGGAGTAAGGTTCTCAGTGGGGTCCCTCAGGGTTCTGTACTGGGTCCACTTTTGTTTAATTTGTTCATAAATGACTTAGGGGAGGGTATTATGAGTAATGTATCAGTGTTTGCAGATGACACAAAACTCTGCAGACCAGTCAATTCTATCCAGGATGTGACATCCCTGCAGCAGGATCTTGACCAACTGGCAATCTGGGCAGCTAAGTGGCAGATGAGATTTAATGTGGATAAATGTAAGGTCATGCACCTGGGATGTAAAAATATGCAAGCCCCGTATAACCTTAATGGGACTGCACTAGGCAAATCCATAATGGAGAAGGATCTTGGAGTCCTTGTAGATAATAAACTTGGCTGTAGCAAGCAATGCCAGGCAGCAGCTGCAAGGGCAAACAAGGTTCTGAGCTGTATTAAAAGGGGTATAGATTCACGGGAGGAGGGGGTTATTCTTCCCCTTTACAGAGCACTGGTAAGGCCCCATCTAGAATATGCTGTTCAGTTTTGGTCTCCAGTGCTCAAACGGGACATTATTGAGCTAGAGAGGGTCCAGAGAAGGGCAACTAAGCTGGTAAAGGGTATGGAAAGTCTCGGTTATGAAGAAAGACTGGCCAAGTTGGGTCTGTTTACACTGGAGAAGAGGCGCTTAAGAGGTGACATGATAACTATGTATAAATATATAAGGGGATCATATAATAACCTCTCTAATGTTTTATTTACCAGTAGGTCCTTCCAACGGACACGAGGGCACCCACTCCGTTTAGAAGAAGGGAGGTTCCATTTAAATATTCGGAAAGGATTTTTTACAGTGAGAGCTGTGAAGTTGTGGAATTCCCTCCCCGAATCAGTCGTACTGGCTGATACATTATATAGCTTTAAGAAGGGGCTGGATGGATTCTTAGCAAGTGAGGGAATACAGGGTTATGGGAGATAGCTCTTAGTACAAGTTGATACAGGGACTGGTCCGATTGCCATCTTGGAGTCAGGAAGGAATTTTTTCCCCTCTGAGGCAAATTAGAGAGGCTTCAGATGGGGTTTTTTGCCTTCCTCTGGATCAACTTGTAGTTAGGCAGGTTAGGTATAGGCATTATGGTTGAACTTGATGGACGTATGTCTTTTTTCAACCCAACTTACTATGTTACTATGTTACTATGATAATATCGTACGAAACCTTGTTTCGTACGATATTCGGTGCGTGTATGACAAGTCGACCGATATCGCAGCAGGCTGCTGATATTGGTCGACTCGCCGATCGGGCGGGTTAAAAGAATTTGATCGGGCGCCATTGAAGGCACCTGATTAAAATCTGCCTTCAGGGCTGAATCGGCAGAAGGAGGTAGAAATCCTATTGTTTCTACCTCCTTATCTGCCGTTTCAGCCCTGAACGGTTAGTGGCTGATTGACGGCCGCATGAAAGATTGGAAATCGCCACGTGTGTGGCCACCTAAAGAAAAGTTCATAATTGGCTGCATGCTTTATTTCTCTAATTTGCACTACTAGCAAGCAGCTTGAAACTCTACCAGAGGTGGGTCTACCATTAGGTTGAATGGGACACATTTGTTGATTTTCAGTCTGTGTATATAAGCTGTAATCATTTCTTTTTGCATCTAGATTTGTACTAAACTATTCAACCTCCAGGTCCGCTGGGGCACAATTCCCTCACTATTTGCTTCCTATACTCTGCAGCCACTCCACTGGTTTACCACTTAAAATGCATTCACTGGAGGGCCACTGTGCCTAATGCTGACACTTGATTTTATACATATTACTATTTTTTTTTTCTCTTTTTTTATGTTTTTACATAATGTACACTCTCATTAGAATATATTTGTTTGAAAGTAGAAAACATTTTACTTATGTGTCTATTAGATTTACACATGTAGAACTGCACACACTGGGGGTCATTTATCAACACTGGGCAAATTTGCACCTGACATAACAACCATTCAGTGACTAGCTTTGTCCATATAGCATAAGGTAGAACAATGAATGCAAAAATTTGATCGGTTGCCATGAGTTTCAGCCAGATGAAATCTGTCCAGTGTTGATAAATGAGCCTCACTGTGTTTTTTTGAGTAGCCACAACAGGGTAGCTAGTTGGTGTTTGGACCCCATAATAATTATGCAAACTCTTTCGTCTGTTTTGATCTGAAAAATACAAACAGGCTTAATAAATATCTGCAAAATCATTGCACTATTATTATTAGAAGACCCCACCAGAAACACAATACTCGGCATCTCCTAGCATTTTGAGATTATATATAAATACAATTTATTTTACACATACTACCTACTCATTCAGCTCTCAGTGTAGCTATTGTGCACAAAAATAGATATTTAGTCACTGCATTTTAGCCCTCTTTGACCACATCAGTGAAGGTCATAATAATAAGATATTTTCTTGTTCTTTCCCTAATGGCTTTTGCAGTCATGCAGTCATTTAGGATTCCAGGGCTGTCACAACCCTTTCCTTTACACAGTGTCCTTGTTGCCATGGAAACTACTGGCTCGTTTCACCGATACAGTATTTATTAAATGTTTAGAAACACCTCAAGCCAGCAAGTTAATGCACATGAATTTCTACCCAATAACTGCGTAAAAAAGAGGAATACGTGCTTAACAAATTACATAAGCTATAAAATATCATCTGTCTTAGGATGCCAATATAGGTCTTAAGATATCTAGCACACTCAGTACAGTACATTACAAGCAGCATTTCTAGGTTAAAATATATATATGCTATGGGAGAAAAGCTCCACATTTGATGGCACTGCCCTTTTTTTTCTCCTCTTTGGGCCGAAGTGTTTTAGTTGGCCTCCCAACTTATAGGTAAACCTATACAACCCACCATAGTACCTGCCTTATTATCTATACATTATCCTGGATTACCAATAGTGCAAGCAAACTTGTGCTTCAGATATTGGCAGCAACACACTGTGTTTTTGCAGCACTTGTATAACAATATAAATATATATATATATATATATATATATATATATATATATATATATAATATATATATATATATAGAAAATAATCATCTGTGGCCAGCACACCCTTCAATGTTTCATCAAAAATTTTTTTATTGCAGATATATTGTTAAAACCAACGTTTCGGTCCTTGTTAGGACCTTTCTCCTTGAGAAAGGTCCTAACAAGGACCGAAACGTTGGTTTTAACAATATATCTGCAATAAAAAAATTTTTGATGAAACATTGAAGGGTGTGCTGGCCACAGATGATTATTTTCTATGCATACATAATTTTGGCTAAGCACCCCGCAGAATATTGAGCCTTGGAGTGCGGACACCATTTGGATTGATATATACATACATATATACATACACACACACACACACACACACACACACAAACACTGCACGTTGGATTACAAAATTGAACAAAACAAGGCAACATGGCTTACATGGGAAGCTTGGACTACCACGTGACACTCTCCACATTGTGACCCAGTTTACCAGTTTAACTTAGCACTTTTTTACCACTTTGTCTGCACAATTTTTCTTTACTAATGTTGTCCTTTTAAATTACTTAATTTTACATTTTATTTTGTTTTCTATTTTCTCTTTGGCGACATGGTTATATATCTGTATATTTGTATTTAGACTCTGTGTTCCAGTGGCATTGATGTTTATATGCTGTATTCAGCAAGTTTTAAAAAATTATAATATATGTCACAATATTGAGTATTCTCAAAAGATCTGCTGCTTTTCCACAAACTATGTTTAATATCTTAAATATATAACAACATGAGGGCACATGTACGTCCACAAGTGCAGTGAGCAAAATGCAATTTCGAGCACAATTGTTTTGCTGTTTTTGGCGTCAACAGACACAGCAGGTCTCAATTTAGAAGGAAAAGCAGAAAGGACTGAGCAGAGCTCATTTTGCTGTAAGTTCCTGAATGAAAGTGTTTTTATGTGCAACTCACTGCAGGGAAAGTGCAGGACTGCAACTTCACTTTTGCAAATGTACATGTTCCCTATGTAACTCCAGCATTCTGCATTAAAATGTAGGTCTTGCAGTAACCAAACTATGATGTTGCAACAGACAATCCAATACTAACAAAAGCTGGTCTTGTCACAATAGAAAATACTGTGATTATTACATGGCTTTATGTCTTTACCTGAAGTTCTTTTCAGACTTGAAGTTCTTTTTAAGGATGGTGGGCTAATTTCAAAGCTCTCAAGACTTTCAGATGCAGGTCTCCGTGCTGTAAAGTATACCATAAAAATAAAATGATTTTCATGATTCCTGTAACCTGTACTTGTATGGAAAACATATGGTTTGTACATAAAAACATTTAACTAAC
Source organism: Xenopus tropicalis (assembly GCF_000004195.4). Lineage (NCBI taxonomy): Eukaryota > Metazoa > Chordata > Amphibia > Anura > Pipidae > Xenopus > Xenopus tropicalis. The sequence goes on from NC_030684.2 coordinate 92,515,406, forward strand.
ATTCTACAAAGGCCCAGTTAGGTTCAGTCTGAGAAAGTCTTTGTCTTGGAATTTGCTCTTTCTTTTCAGGTTCCCTGGATTCAAGTTCTTTCAGGCTATTTTCTCTTCTTTGTCTCATCTTTTCTCTGGCTGATTTTGATATGGTTACTTTTACCTAGAAACACAAATGAACAAATAAAAATAATTGCATTTTACAGTTCAGTTCTGCTCAGATCTGACACACCTAATCCACACACCCTCACAAAATATTTGATTAAATACTGAATGAAATCTAACTCTTGCTTTGCGTAATCAAATCTGGTATTAGCAACCGGATTCACTTTCTTTTGTGTAACAAGAACTTCATTGTATTTTCAAGTGAAGTTTGTGATTATTTTTTTTCAATTTCAACAGAAAATGTCCTTTTAGGTGGCAAGCTTTAAATTTCTGTTAGTTTTTTTTAAGAGATTTAATAAATCTCAAAAAGTCCCAGTGAAAAAACGTCACTCAGTTTTTTTCTGCAACTTAAAAAAAAAATGTAATCATGAATTTTTGCAGTGATTATCTGATACTCTCTAATTTCGGCAAAAAATCTTACTCAAATTTTAGAACACCTTAGAAACCCGAACCTGTTATTTTTCATATTTTTCATGTTTCCTAATGGTAAAATTGGTAGAATTAACTTAAAAAATAACAAAAAATAAAAAACAAACAAACAGCTGGATTACCAAAAACAAAACCCAGTGCAAGGCAATACGTTGAGGGAAAACTCCAATACAGATAATATTTATAAGCATATATTAAATATTGTTAAAAATGCTTGGTGAAATGTACTGACATATGGTATTTCAAATAAAAATCATTATTTAGCCTCATATTTGTTATTTCTTTGTTGGGAGCAAAACCACGAAAAAGACATACTATTTTAACAATATTATCATGGTCAATACGAAAAGTTCTGACAATTAGAAAAAATACAAATTTTTCTCATTCATCCGAGGTCAATCTTGCTTTACTGATATGCAATCTAATCAAGCTGTTAAGCAGTTGGACACTCCCGGTCACTTGAAAACCAAGCAAGCCTTATAACATTTTTTTGGCCTCCAGAGGTCACTGTTTTGCTGAAACCTATGGAAGAGATTTTACTGGTTTAACTGATGGATAATACTACTTAGCTCCTACCTACCATAGAGAACCGAAAAAATGCACAATAACATGTAAAAAAAAAAAAACAATTACATTACAGAAAAATATATATATATTTTTTTTTAATTAAATTTGTTATTTTCCTTTAAATGACATGGAGAGGCTAATTCACTGGAGGATGCCAAATGAAAGGTAGCCCCAGCAAATAAAATCCAGACACCACAATTTTTTCCCCCCTGATAAATGCTCCTTTTCTTGAAAAAAAAAAAAAAAAAAAAGATTCCATGCCACATTTTTACTGGAATAGAGTAATATTTTCCCCTGGTATCTTTCCTTCTAAAAAAAGCACCAGCCTAGGGAAAAAAATCTAGCCAACTGGATTTCCAGGGGGTGCCAAACATATTCGTGAATTAGGTTTTTATGTCAGTTAACAATACATTTTTGTTATATAAAAATGATTACACGTGTTCTGAAGTAAGTTTTAAAAAACCTATTAAAAGGTGTTTATTGTTACAATCAATCAAGTAGTGTCCTTACCTCATTTTCAACAGCATGACTATTCTGCTGGACTGCTCTCCCATATATACCTGCTGGGGGTTGAATGTTCTGCTTGGCAGGAGTCATATCATCAGTGGCTGAGAGGGAAGACTGACTGTGTGACTGGTACGGAGGTGGGAGAGTTTCAAAGACCCCTTTGTAAATAAGACATATATATTATTTGTGCAAATTTGTATTAGCCTTTTTCTTCACAATTCTCTAACACTGCTAAAAGTTACAGCTTTATTACAGCCTCTTAATACATGAGGCACAGATGGGTTCATAAGAATAAAAGTGGATGGATATAACGTTTTTGCAAACAGTAACCATAGATCGGACTACCGTATATACTCGAGTATAAGCAGAGTTTTTCAGCACTAAAAATTTGCTGAAAAAGTAAACCTCAACCTGGGAGCGCACACAGCAGGATGGCAAGTACTTGATAATTAGTATGGCAGCTTCCTTAGCCTTCCCAAACTTGCTTTTGTCTGCTGCTGTAGCATTTTTCTTTCCCTAAAGTTATCTATTATTTATTTATCTGTTATTTATTTGATTATTGAAACTTAGCAGTAGTGGCTGCATTTCCCACCCTAGGCTTATACTTGAGTCAATAAGTTTTTCCAGTTTTCTTAGGTAAAATTAGGTACCTCGGCTTATATTCGGATCGGCTTATACTCGAGTATATACGGTATTTAACATCTCAATTCTTTCATGTACTTCTTCATTGTAGAAGTATCAATGGTTGCTTTTTACAACTAATTTTGTATCATACTTTCTTTCCAACCACTAATTGCCACTAATTAAGTGACTTAATATGGAGTAATATAATATGGGTAATTCAAATGCACATTGAATTAAATTTTATGGTATATAGTTTGGACAGTAGAGGCACACAAATGTAGCCACAATGTGACACAAAGTGTGTTGCACTAGTCTGCTGCATTTGTTGAAACAGGCAAAAGAAGGTGACCCAGAGCAGACAGGCTTTGGCTGGTGAAATATGAAAGGTCACTCATGCCACATCTGCCTTGGAGTTTTCCAACTTCCTAGAGATTTGCTTATTACCAAGTTTTTGTCACAAGAAGGTTTCTAAACAGACATTCATTGCACTGGCTTGCCCCACTCAGAACTGGTATGCTTGAAGGCAGTGTCTTTACCAGTTCAATTTATCATCACCCAAATGACTCCAAAATATCAAATATCTATTACAAGCTTATTCAGCATCATTAGTTAAAAAGATGCTTACATGTTTCTATCAAAAGTCAAAAGTCATGGATATGTGGCAAAACTGATAGAAACAACATGCAGTCCTTTTAATCCCTGACAAAAGTTCCTCAGATGCGGCTCAGCCCACCGGTACTTGTCAGAGCCTACTGCTAGGCTGTGGGACACTAATGGAAAAAAATGCACCCACTTTTTAGTAATACTGACATGCTCCTATGTTTTACATCATGGTTTTTTATTCAAGTCATTAGCAATATAGTAACATGAAGTCTCATCTGAATTGTGTTTGTTATTAAACAGAGCTAATAAATTGATAAAAAAGCCACTTCGGTGACATAGGGAACACAATCCAGATGCTGTTATGGTCAGAAACTGTATAACATGGTGCTAAGACTTTGGACTATGTTTTTACTTTTCAAAGGACAGAAAGTTAAGCCTGTTGCTCTGTTTGATTCCAGTATCAATATAGTCAGCAATATAAGTGCACTGGTGTTTGTTTGGAGTGGCAAAGCTTGATCAAATTTGGTCTTTTTTTAGCTCACCATAACTATGTAACTATGTTAAACAGTTCTCCTTTAAATAAGCGCATCCCACGCTATATACTGAAAGAATGAAAATGAGGGTATTAAAGGGGCTGTTCACCTTTGAGTTAACTTTTAGTGTGATTTAGAGGGTGATATTCTGAGACATTATTTACATTTTTTTCAGCAGCTCTCCATTTTGGAGTTTCAGCAGCTATTGGGTTGCTAGGGTCCAAATTACCTTAGCAACCAGGGAGTGGTTTGAATAAGAGATTGGTAAATAAATAGGGGAGGGCCTAAATAAAAAGAGAAGTAATAAAACAGTAACAATAACAATAAAACTGTAGCTTCACATAGCAGTGGTTTTTTTGGCTGCTGGGGTCAGTGACCCCCATTTCAATGCTGAAGAGAGTTAGAAGGCGGCAGGAAAATATTCAAAAACTGCAAAAAATAAATAACGAAGACTAACTGAAAAGTTGCATAGAACGGGCCTTTCTATAACATACTATGTTAACATAAAGGTGAACCACCCCTTTATAATGCAAAAAGGAATACACCTACATTGGGCTCACTAAATCAGTAACATGCTTAAGAAAGCCTAAAACAGACAGGCAGAGATAACTGAAGCTATCATTTTTACCCCTTTCTTGTGAATAAATAAATTTGAATAGCAACATATGAATAGGTAATTAGCATTAGCAAAACACCCTGCATGGACCACATACCAGATATAGTAAAAACTAAAAGGAGATCTTTAACTGAACTTTTTATAAATACCTTTTCCAATTATGGCCACAGAATCCTCTGTCAAATCACAGTGAAAGGCACTAACTTGCTGAAAACTGGTGGTTGAGGCCATGATTCCTAGACATTAGAAAACAAAATCAATCTAAAATTAGGCTTTGTTATATATTTTATTATCTGAATGATCTAATATCAAGGCAATCAAATAAGTCTGCAGAATTTGAATGTCTACTTTCACAGATGCTTACAAAAATAAAGGAATGCATACACTGTTCTGAATGGCTTATAATGACATCATTGAGGACATATTCCATTTTTATCCAGGTGAAAATATTTTAGTCTAGCAAATCTTAGTCTGCAAAACTTTTACTGTATACCTTTAATTACCTTTCAATATGTATCATCACTATAAACAATGTCTGTATCCAGCAACAGCTCCACAACAAAGTGTATCATTACTGATGTCACAATGAGAAAAATCCTAATAGCTTTAAAGTTCTTGCGTTAATAATAAATGCAGCAATATAGATCTACAAAAAATAATGGTAGAATATTAGTTTAGTTATTATTAACACAAGAACTAGGATCTGCACCTTAATTTCAAAAAGGCAACTTCAACTTAAGCTGGATTATATACTAGATTCCTGAACCACTATAACTCAGATATCACTATCTAAAAAAGTGGCTAAAAGATGTGTGAAATCACACCAAATCAAACCCACACACATTCCATCAGTAATGAGTCTAGTACTTACAAAGAAAAGCACCCCATCAGCGCCAACGTGCATTTCACCCCCTTGCTTTATCAAGTAATTGAATAATTCTCCAAAGAATTACTGCACTAGTTCAGCTAGAACAAAAATCCCCTGTAGAAAAAGTCACCTTAGGCTTTACATAACACTACAATTAAATGGGTTAACTTCAAACACAGATAAATAACTAATCTAAAACACAATTTGTAAATAATTTATATAACGGATGTGTGTATATGCCAAAGGCACCCAAGAAGCTGTGCATAAATGTTACTCTGTCCACAACATTCTTAATAGTAAGTTTTTGATTTTTTTGTAAACTTTTGTTTTTATTGATTTTTTTTTACATGTTTCATTGATACATTTGTTTTCAAAATTTACATGTTTATCATTTGTATATTAAGCACATTGTCAGGTAAGTTTTTTGTTTTTTTTAAAGGAGGACTAAACCCTTAAAATAAATATGGCTAATATTACCATATTTTATATACAGAAATTACTGCACTGGCCTAAAGGTGCAACATCTCAAAAGCTGCAATGATTCAGGTCTTTACAATTGTAACAGGAGCTCCCCATCTTGAAAAGTGTCTGCAGCACTCACATGCTCAGTATGCTCTGAGCAGCTGTTGAGAAGCTAAGCTTAGGGATCTTTGCAAATCATCAATCAGAAAATGAGATTGGCCTGGCCAGTCATAGCTGATGCTACAGGACTGATTATTAAATGATACTAATTGCATTGGTTTCAGAGCTGCCATTAATTACAAATCAGCCTTTTACTGTGACATATATATTCTGTATATACAGTACATTGTGTGTCAGTCCTTAAGCTCAGTAACTGGCAGCAGCACAGAGAATGTGCAGTGAATCAACAGAAAAGAAGATGGGGAGCTTCTAGGGGGAAATTTCAGAGGCACAGATCTTCCCTGCAAAAAGGCTGTGGTTGCTTTGGGCTGGTACAGAAACCCAAATGTACAACATTTATACCCTGCTTCTTTAGTTAAGCTTTAGTTCTCCTTTGAAAAAAAAACAAAATAATGGTTTAGCAAGTTTGGTTTTGTACACTGAAACAACCTTTCTGTATCATTTACCTTTCATTGGTTTTAATGGTTGTTTTTGAACATCTTTAATGAGATTTTTCATAGGACCAGACAAGATATCTTTTAAGATATCTTCTTCACCATCCACGGCACCATTTTTGTAGTTCAGCCGCTGTCCAATTATTCTCACTTGTTTCTCATTTGCAGAGTCTCCTAGACCATCATAATAATATGAAGTTACCACAGAATAAAAGAAGAAATGGACATTGATAACCCTACTTTTTGTTTGGAAAGCATACAGTGTTAGAAACCAATACACTGCTGGTAATTTATTTTATTCGTCCGATTTCCAATGCTGAACATAATTTAGAAGAGCATTGTCAGTTCCACAATACTTACAAGGCTGTGAGTGGGCTTGTTGCCTCTGTGCACATCACTGAAGGAAATGATTGCGGATGTATTACATGAAACAAAGCCATACAGGGCAATCTAGCCATTGTGTAGCTCCACCCTCAAAATGTATTTCAATTATATTGAATAATTTATCCCTGGCTCAAGTTATGAATAGCATGCTTATTGAGTTAAAGCTTCAGGCTTTGAGACTAAATGTAATCCAAAGAACTTCCCTTACAATTCATCTGAATGTTTCAGTGTGGAAAATCCAGTTTTTATATGAAAATTGAACTGCTAAATCAAAAAGTTCTGGTAATGTTTCACTGATTATTGTCATTACCACTTAGTAAAACTTAAGACAGCAACAATGATTTTGCCTCTTGATAAATATTATTAGAATATGAAAACTGTCACATTTTGACATTAAGCAAATCAATTATGCCAATTATATTTGTTTGAAGACCCTTGTGAATAAATACATTAGTAGAACTGACATACGTCATGATATAACATAAACCCTTTTGAACAGTCCATGGTCCTAGCAGCTCGCAGAAGCACTGCTATGTTGGTTTAATTTCCAATCAAACTCCATGATCCCATGTGTGTGTATATAAGTCCCCTCTGCTAAGTGATTTGGCTGACCAGAGGCCCAATTCAACATGCGCAGGGCCACAACAGACCTAAGGGCTGCCCAGCATAAATATCTGAATGATACACCCATGTGTTGAGCAACTATATATATCCCAAAAGTCAGTCCATGTGTTATCAGGCAGATTAGGAAAAAGGAATATATATTTATTCCTGTGTTCCTGTGTTTAGATACTCTAACTGCTATGGCAGCCTACTACAATTATTATATACCCACCAACTTTTATAAAATACATAATCACTTTACAAACATTAAAATAAAAGTATTATGGGAAAAAATACACACCCTGATGGAGGCCGTCTGTTTTTTTGTAGCCATCCTTACTCCGTGGGGAGGGAAGCCTTGGAGGCCGTGATTTTGATTTAGTCACATCAGATCTGCCATTGTACAAAACTGGTTACTAATGAGTACGGTTAAATATGGTGCATTGACTCTTTTTTAATTAACTATGGGCAACATGCCCAACCGAATGCATCAGAATTACAGAGGAAAGAATACAATTCACAAAATAACTATTAGATACTAAAGTAATCTATGAAAATGGTAAGCTTCTGCCTCATATATATTAATACAAAATAAGGAATGTAAATTGTAACATTTCATCTCAACTTTCAATGTACTTTGAAGTAAAAATAAATGGGAAACTGCCAATTTATAACTTGGGAAATGTATTGCTTTAAACATCTTTAGCTTTGTTAAAAAGTTGAAGGTTTAATTATTAAGTACCTAGTAGTACTAAAATGGCTTCTTGCTTACACACCTTAAATGAGTAACTAGTTGTGCTTAGGAAATTCTACAATGAAAACTGATATTCAAGCACTGAAAGAAATCCACATGAGTCACACTTCAGAGTACAAACAAAATGTTACTACCCTTGCAAAGACTGATGATGCACTTAGATCAGCCCGGCAGCAGAGATAAGAGTATGAGTTTGAGTACTTTTTTAAAATCCTACAATTGACATAGCTCAGTTAAAATCATCCATAACAATACATGTTGGATAATATCAGAACTAGAATGGGCAAAACTGTCTCAAGTTATATTATCCATTAATACACTTATTATATATTAGGCTCAAGAGAAACGCTGCATAAGGGGAAATGTTGCACATTAGGGGAAAATAATGCAACAAGAAAGTAAAGTCAAATGTAGCAAGCTAAACCATAAGAATTTCTATTTAATAGCAATTAAAATAAGAATAAAATAAACTCAGCTAATTTCAAAGTATTAGGAAGCATAACGTTAGGATCAAGTACAAGGTACTGTTTTGTTAGTACCGAGAAAGAAATAGTTTTTAAAAATGTGTATTATTTGACTTAAATGAACTCTATGGAAGATGGCCTTTCTGCAATTCTGATCTTTCTGGATAACAGGTTTCCAGAAGCAGATCCTGTATCACAAATAGCTGATTCCTGAATAAGAATTTTGCAATAGTTGAAAAACATAAGTTACTTAATTTTCTGCAATTAAATACTAGGATTAATTAATGTTACTTTATAAAGGTATTCTCATGGAACCGTGCAAATTTTTTTTTTTTTTTGCTTTTCAAATGACCCAAGTTAAAGGAACAGTAACACCAAGAAATGAAAGAGCTTTAAAGTAATAAAAATATAATGCACTGTTGCCCTGCACTGGTAAAACTGGTGTGTTTGTTACAGTAACACTACTATAATTTATAAAATAAGCTGCTGTGTAGCCACGGGGGCAGCCATTCAAGCTGGAAAAAAGGAGAAAAGGCACAGGTTACATAGCAGATAACAGATAAGCTCTGTAGAATACAATAGTGTTTTATCTGTTATCTGCTATGTGCCTGTGCCTTTTCTCCTTTGAATGGCTGCCTCCGTGGCTACACAGCAGCTTATTTATATAAATTATAGTAGTCTTTATAAAGTAAACACACAACTTTTACCAGTGCAGGGCAGCAGCACATTATATTTTAGTTACTTTTATACACTTTCATTTTTTGGTGTTACTGTTCCTTTAACAAGTCCTTTTAAACCACAACATAAATACTGGTATTTTAGACTCACATCTTTTTTGGCTGTGGAGTTGGAGACACTGGTGAGTTCCAGGATTCTTGACTATAAACTCCACTCTCACTGTAGGAGCCACTGATAGGAGAAGATGTCAGAGATGGAGAATCCATGTTTAGTTCCATTTTCATGGAGTCCGGGCTGTCAAGGTCTGACAGACTTCCACTTATCTTGGCTCGCTTTTTAGCAGCGCTGTTACGCAGATGACGGAGTGAACTAAGCATCTACAAATGACAGTGGCAGAAGAATTCAACAACAGATAGAAATACTGTATACAAGCTGTTATCGTGGAAGTATGAAAGATATTTATTGTACCTTTTTCAAGCCAATTTAGAGTTAAAGTTGTGAAAGAATTGTTCATTCACTGAGAATTTTAGGCGGTGCCTTTTTTTGCTAAAAGCACACTGGGCAATAACAGACAATTTATTTGTCATTCTCTGACATCAGGTTATATGTCAACAAAAATGTAATCTAATGTACAAACCTCATCACGGTCATCATCATCTTTTGTATGTAAATCCAAGAGATCAATTCCAATACTTTCATCTTCATTAATATTGTCAGTTTTCTGAGAATCATTCTTTGCTTTGCTGGAAATAGCATTACTTATGTCGGGTAATGATGTTGCTCCTTTGGTTATGGGAGGTACTGGTCTTGATCTATTTAGATCTTTCCGAGCAGATGGCACTCTCACTAATGTAGCTTTTACTGGAACAGTAGATCCATTCTTAGCTAGAAAGGCAATAAAGTACAGTCACTTTTCTTGGATGTTTACATACATACTGCATGTCTGGTAGCTAACAGAAATCGGCACCCTAGCACATGCTTTTAATATGTTAGACCTCTGTCTTTGTTTTCAAAACAGGGTAAAGACAGATTTATCCACATACAACTAATGTCAAGAAAAAGGGGTGAAATTGAAGGTATTTATAGGGCTTGGTAGCCCTTTAAAACAAGTAATTTGAAACACTTTAAAAGAGAACTAAAGCCCCTCAGACAAAAGACCCACTTCCACTGCCTTCATTGAGCCCCCTTTCTGCTCCCTCCCTACAGAGTCTATTACAATAAAAAGTGTCTCTGTTTGTAAAGCTGACTGCTGCATGCACAGTGAAGGTAATCCCGGAGTACATTTTACTGTGCATGCGCCACTATTCTTTTTGTTTCATTGGCAGATAGAGGTCTCAATGGAGGGCAGCAGATGAAGGCTTTTGTCTGGGGGGTGGTATTTGTTCTCCTTTAATCATACTATTTCCCTAGGCATGTTTGAAAATAATGAATGAAAATGAAGTTATTCTGTCATTATGAAGTTCTGGTTTTGCTTATCCTCTCTTTGTTCTCCTAAACTATCATTTGTAAGTGGAAGTGAGGTGCCGTGTTGGTATCCAGTAATTATCTGTAGTACAAAAAGTACAAAATGCTAGCTGACAATTCCTAAGAGATTGGTCATTCTATTCCTGCCCAACAACACAAACTTCCCACTACACTGAAATACGACAGGCCTAATGTATAATTAATATCCTGCAGGCAATGGTAAGCAGAACTTTTGTCTGTTCTAAAACTGTTTTATGGTTGTGCTGTTAATTGCACCTTTCATAGAGTTGAAGGCAGGCTGCAAATGCACAAAAAAACAGATAATGCCTATTTTTGTACTTTTTAACCTGTTTTCAATTTTTAAATGATCCTTAAAAAGATGCTGTCAAAAATATTTGAAAAATGTTTATTTTCTGTTTAATCAGAAGCTCCAGAGTCTGAATCATACATGGCCACACTATATTAGCAAATAATGACTTTACGATGTTGTGGATGCCAAAGGATTGAAAAAAAAATAGCTACATAAGTATATATCTTTTTGTAAGCATTTTGAAAATGAAACAAATTTTTTTATAGTTGAATGACGATAACCAAACTATATCTAATTCAAGGGCCAAACAAAGCTGCTGACAAGGCCCCTCCTGACAGGCTGACTGATTCCTGATTGAAATTTCTGACTGCAGCATGCTGATGTGGTCCTTGTTTGACGCATCTCTGCATGCATGACTTGGCAAGCACATGGGTTGCCAACTGGGAAAAGATCACTCATTTAGCAACTTCTGTATGCTCAGCTTCAAATCAATAAAATAAATAAAAGCCAATAAAGCCAAATGCCTTTTATTCCCATGTTGTATATCAAAAGTACTAACTTGTAATTTTTGACTGGATAACAAACTACAACACCTTTACCTGTAATAGCTTTGAAGGAGATGAAAAGGTATAAGGAGGAGGAGCCAATTTTTTTACACATCCCCATTGTTTATATTCACTTTGCAGGGACTAAAGGCCTACGATCATGTTCGATGTACCAGTCTGGGTACTACTGTAGGAGTGCCACTGCCATCTTCTTCCTCTTCACAGATCCTTGCAAAGCCCTGGGTCAGGTGTACATGTGCAGTAGAGCAAACACCAGCTTTTTGCTTCAGCTTTTCACTTACTATGCCTGGGCATTTCGGCCACAAGAGAAATCTCTGGGAGGCTGATAAAATGGAGACATGGCGCTCCTACAGAAATACCCAGGGCCAGTGCATTTTTCAACTAACAGGAGAATCAACCAAAGGTCTCATGTAAGTGATTATAATCACTGGAGGTGCCTTAAAATTTGGCAGCCCCATAATAAGCCATTAGAAACATTAAAAGGCATATCTTACCTGGGACTGCACTTTGATGCTCCGTGTTTATGTTGGAACTTGCAAGTGTCTGACTGATTGAGGAATTTCTGGTTTTAGCTGTAGGAGTTTTTACTATCGGTGTGTGACGAGTATCAAACTGTGAGGAGCACTGGAAGTACAACAAATGTATTTTAATTCAGTGACTTGTTATTCTCAAAATACTAACCTGCACCTTATGGATTTCTAGCAGTTTTGTGAACTAAACCTTTTACAGGCATCAGCTGCCTTAAGAATAAAGATCTCTGGAGTCCCCCAGCAGTAGGCAGGTTACAGAACACTGATGTAGGCACACAAAAACAAATGTCCCACACAATGAAATCATCAAAACCGCTAGTGACAGACAGAAGCTAGCGTTATTGTTTGTACAGCTGATATGAGGCGGTGTCCAAAACATAAACAGCAGTCATAGCAGGTGGTACAGCCCAGTGTCCAGTGAAACTAGTATACCTCACAAGAGGGGGTTATGTTGGAAAACAATAAATAAAACCTTTGCATGGGATACAGCACTCACTCTTAAAAAAAAACTATTTGCACAAAGGACATGTATTGGTAACTTCAAGGAAAATGTATTTTCAACTTTTTTCTGGCAGAATGTTGCAGAAATGTTTTGTCTTTCTGTTCTCTGGTATTTATCTTACGTCACTTAAATTTTTTTGAGAGCAAAAAGGCTTAAAAATGATTGAGTAATTTTGCAAGATTTCCATATGGTCAAGCAACTTGAGGATTTTGGGTATAAGTAGTAATAAAAACATTTTTTATTCCAAGAAACAGTGATGCACTAATTGGTTACAATGCAGCTCTGAGCTCCAGAATTTTGGACTAAAAAAAAAAACAACACTGGCTAGAAGACACCAAGCATAACATTTAAGAGCAGCACTTAAAAAAAATCAAGACTATTTTGCATCATTCTGCTTTGAGTATGTTTAAATATAGAGAATTATGTACCCCCTACTAAACTAAAATATCCTTATATTTTACAACAGGGAACATAATTTCTTTCTCTCTCTCTCTCTCTCTCTCTCTCTCTAATACACACACATACAGGTAATGGAACGCTGAGATGACTTACCTGTTACCCAGAAAGTTCCAAATTACGGAAAGGTCATCTCCCATAGACTTCATTATATGCAAATAAATTTATTTTTTAAAAATGATTTCCTTTTTCTCTGTAATGATAAAACATTACCTTGTACTTGATCCCAACTAATATATAATTAATCCTTACTGGAGGCCACACGGTTTTAATTATGCAAAGAGCCCTTACCTGGAAAAACCCAGGTCCTAAAAATTCTGGATAACAGTTTCCATGCCTTTTTATTATTACAAAGAAAAAGGAAATAATTTTTTAAAATTTGAATTATTTTATTATAATGGCATCTATGGGAGCAGGTCTTTTGGTAATTCAGAGCTTTCTGGGTCCCATAGCTGTATTATCAATGTTAGTCACTTTACCAACACAATCACCAACTTCAACAAATTACTTATATGCTTTAGGTAGAGCAATAGTTACAATGAAAATTACATTTTCTAACTTAAGCAACAAAAGGAATTCTGGGAATGAATTCCAAACTCCTAAAAAAATCCCATTTTCACGGGTTTATCCTATGGTCTCCTCAACCTTAATAATATGTTTCTAACTAAAGCAGAAACCCAAAATCCCCAGCATGAGAAAAATCATTTGCAGCAGCCCAAATATACAGCCTGACGTTTTCTAAGCCAGGTTGCACTAATTATTCCTGACTGTTCTTCCCAAGGACAGCAGAGCCACACAGCTAAAGGTATAGCATCCCTCTAAAGGGGTTTTATATTGTTTATATAAAATTCTCTTGGAGAGCTTCTCCCCGTCATCTTTTCCCTACATACAGGCATGGGAAAAAGATCTGGGCCATCCATTAGATGAGCAAAAATGGCATAAAATTTGGGACTACCTTTATAATTGCAAAATGCCAGAACAAGCACTGCTGAGAATCCCTGTGCTGAATACAAATAAACACACCAAATCTTTAGTACTCAAATACTCCTAGCAGCCAAACTTACCATAGCAAACTCATGTATAAAATAAACTAGATTCTGGATGAACAGCCTACAAGTAAATGACAGACAAAATCAATTTAAAAAATATGGACCCCCTGGATTTAGTATGTCACCCTGTCTGATGTGATTTGATATGAGTGAAAACTGACCAGACCAGGGGGAGTCAAAGAAGACACCATTAGTTGAAAGTTTTTTCTTTACCTGTTTTTTCATTCTTCAATTCATCCAAGCAAATAAACACTTGCACACTATCATTATAGTATGCAATATATAGAGGTTGGGGATCGCAAAAACACTTGACCCCAGACACCGCAACTTAAAGTCCTCTTCTCCTTTAAGAACTTAGGTATCTCTAATTTAGCTTTCAATGTTCATAAAATAAGAGATTTGAGACTGTTGACAGTGTACCTTTATTGTGTTGAAATATTCCATATGGTTTCATACATTATCTTCAATAAAGGCAAAATTTAAATTAAAAAAAAAGTATAGCTTACTTCACTGGTGCAGGAAAGAACCCAGTGCTTATGTAAAAGTGTACACAATATCTGGGAAATAAGTGTCCAACAGTTCATTACAGAAAAAATGCAGTAAATTTTAGCAGCACCTAGTTTTAGGTTTTGTTTTTTTTGTTTTTTTAAACAGTTTTTCTGGTGCTTTAAGGTTTTAGAAAACATTATACAGGTCCTTTTCAAAAAATTAGCATATTGTGATAAAGTTCATTATTTTCTGTAATGTACTGATAAACATTAGACTTTCATATATTTTAGATTCATTACACACAACTGAAGTAGTTCAAGCCTTTTCTTGTTTTAATATTGATGATTGTGGCATACAGCTCATGAAAACCCAAAATTCCTATCTCAAAAAATTAGCATATTTCATCCGCCCAATAAAAAAAAAGTGTTTTTAATACAAAAAAAGTCAACCTTCAAATAATTATGTTCAGTTATGCACTCAATACTTGGTCGGGAATCCTTTTGCAGAAATGACTGCTTCAATGTGGCGTGGCATGGAGGCAATCAGCCTGTGGCACTGCTCAGGTGTTATGGAGGCCCAGGATGCTTCAATAGCGGCCTTAAGCTCATCCAGAGTGTTGGGTCTTGTGTCTCTCAACTTTCTCTTCACAATATCCCACAGATTCTCTATGGGGTTCAGGTCAGGAGAGTTGGCAGGCCAATTGAGCACAGTAATACCATGGTCAGTAAACCATTTACCAGTGGTTTTGGCACTGTGAGCAGGTGCCAGGTCATGCTGAAAAATGAAATCTTCATCTCCATAAAGCTTTTCAGCAGATGGAAGCATGAAGTGCTCCAAAATCTCCTGATAGCTAGCTGCATTGACCCTGCCCTTGATAAAACACAGTGGACCAACACCAGCAGCTGACATGGTACCCCAGACCATCACTGACTGTGGGTACTTGACACTGGACTTCAGGCATTTTGGCATTTCCCTCTCCCCAGTCTTCCTCCAGACTCTGGCACCTTGATTTCCGAATGACATACTTTGGACCACTGAGCAACAGTCCAGTGCTGCTTCTCTGTAGCCCAGGTCAGGCGCTTCTGCCGCTGTTTCTGGTTCAAAAGTGGCTTGACCTGGGGAATGCAGCACCTGTAGCCCATTTCCTGCACACGCCTGTACACGGTGGCTCTGGATGTTTCTACTCCAGACTCAGTCCACTGCTTCCGCAGGTCCCCCACAATCTTCCTCAGGGCCCAGTCACCTCTTCTCGTTGTGCAGCATTTTCTGCCACACTTTTTCCTTCCCACAGACTTCCCACTGAGGTGCCTTGATACAGCACTCTGGGAACAGCCTATTTGTTCAGAAATTTCTTTCTGTGTCTTACCCTCTTGCTTGAGGGTGTCAATGATGGCCTTCTGGACAGCAGTCAGGTCGGCAGTCTTACCCATGATTGCGGTTTTGAGTAATGAACCAGGCTGGGAGTTTTTAAAAGCCTCAGGAATCTTTTGCAGGTTTTTAGAGTTAATTTGTTGATTCAGATGATTAGGTTAATAGCTCATTTAGAGAACCTTTTCATGATATGCTAATTTTTTGAGATAGGAATTTTGGGTTTTCATGAGCTGTATGCCACAATCATCAATATTAAAACAAGAAAAGGCTTGAACTACTTCAGTTGTGTGTAATGAATCTAAAATATATGAAAGTCTAATGTTTATCAGTACATTACAGAAAATAATGAACTTTATCACAATATGCTAATTTTTTTAAAAGGACCTGTATATTCTCATTTAAGAATTCACAAGAAATTAAAAATAGAGCAAAACAATAATACATAAGACACAAAATGTAGTGGGTCAAAATAAATGAAAAGACTTTCCGCACAAGAAAAGCAGTCACAATCTGGTTCACAATCTGGTTCCATGGTGTCGCTATGTTTAGACATGCATGGTTACACACAGAGAAGCTGTAATGTTTCAGCAAACAGAATGGTAGTGTCAAATATACTCAGACATGCCTACTATTTTGTGCTGAAAGCAGAACATGCCTACCGAATACAAGACCTGACAGGACTATGTACTGAAATTGTAACCTTCTTGGACAAAAGGTGCCTGCACCTGTGCTTTACACTGTGAGGGTGAGAAAAGGATAATATACAGCTATGTTATCAGCCTCATCTAGACAAACTATACTGAAACTATACTGAAGAAACGCAGAAAGAAAATAACTCTTGCTTCCTACAACAATTAAAACATCTATATATGCGACAAATGAAATGCTGCATAGCATTACAATTGCAAACTGTTTTTACATTTATCAATGTAGTTTTTTCAAGTAGTAAGGCTGATATTGTTATTGCTCTGGCAGGTATTTTATTTCAAACATTTGAGTGTGTCACTAGGTACTGTTTGTTAAACGTAGAGAGACAACTCCTAGCAAATAAATCTTACATCGTGGTCAACAAAATGCTTGTGCATTGACGCACCTAGCCAAAGGGCAAGTCATTTGCATTCCAAGAAACCAGGGGATGAACAGAGAAATATACCAGCTGAATGTAAATGGTTTGTTTCAATTAAGGTGACAAATTGCTATAGCTTTATTACCATTTAAATAAGCATGGCACTACCAATGTCAGGTATTCTATGAACCCTGCCCGCTGGATCTTAAGGAGAGAGTGAATAAACTGGCATATGTCCAGAGGACATCAACAATATTTTATAGGTTTTTCCCACAGGAACAATCTCCACATTTTGTAGGGGCCAGATACAAGGCCCCAGATGCAGACTTGCACAAAATACTTTATGCTTTTCTACTGTAACTTTACTGTACTGTTACTAACATAACTATGACACAAAAGAGAAAATCTTGCAAGTAAGCAAAAGAGAAAACTTGCTCTGGAATCTTTTATAAAGTCTTTGTTCCTTTCTATCCAATGCTACTTTCCATGTTTAAACTTTGCTCATGGTCGTTAAATTAAAAGTTTTTACTAAATGGGTTGTGCAAATTTAGCCAGAAGGCATTATCAATCGAAGACAACTAAACTTAAGAAAATGAAGTGCAGCAAGCCTCATGGAAGGACAACCTGCTATTCCAATAAAGCTTTAAAAAGCATCACCCTTAGACACAGCTTAAAAATAATGAAGACTAATACTTCCTAACCTTTTTCTTGAATGGGACACAACCTGGGAGCCAGTTTTATGTCAGAATTTATTACAATGACACATTTTAATGGTGGGAGTTCCAAGGCAATTATGAACACAGAATAATTTTTAACAGGAGAACAAATCTTACATGGTAAAACAGTGACATAGCTGGGCATAAATTCTAAGCCATCTAGCAACCAGCAAAAAAGAACAACACTTTATCAGAATTCAGATTTGTGTAATTTTTTTTTCTACTTTGAGTAAACTTACTTTTTAAAAAAACACAATACTATACACAATTACTTTATTTTAAAAATCTGATTATAAAAAACAAGACTGGATAAAATGTAAAAAATGCAATTACCTCAATTTATCTGTTTTCGCATAGTTCACAACTTTTACATTAGAATTTATCTAGTTTTTTTCCCGCTAATTAAATATCGGAACTTCACATTTTTTTAAATTCATTATTCTATTTCATGATTTTTAACACAAAAAAATTCAAATTGAAGGAAAAAAAATAAACATTGCTAAATAACTTTTAGTAACCTTTGAAACACAGATGCTAAATAACCCAAAGAAGAGTACTACAATCTGCAGTTCTGCAACATGTGCGTTACAAACAGTTTTACCCCCATTAGACACTGAGGGAATTGGGTCAATATTACCCTTTACCCACACAGGCCAAACAACATTTTTTCATCTTGCCTAACTAGATAAAGTTTGTCTGAAGAAAAATATACACATCATGTTGTGTTATAATACTGAGTAAAGAAAATATAGTCCTTCTAAGTTAAGTGTTGCAATTCTGTTTTAGGGAGTTTCAGAATGGCCACAACAGAGTTATTCAACTTAAAAGTACAATATTTTACAAAACAATCACTTACTCTTTACAGGTGAGAGCCTTTTGAGAAGTTATTTGCCCAAAATACTTAATTATATATTATAGAGAGAGAGAGAAGATCTTTTTTTAGACTTTCACTACCTAATCCTCTACTTTGTCATTTATCCAAAGTTAATCCCTAATCTTTGGTGTTTGTTTGCCTTAGTCTTTTCAAACCAGTTGTATTGTAGTATACAAAACTGATGTGCCTTACAAATTAGCAAAATTAAAGACATGTATATTATTCGGAATACATAACTATTAAGCTCTGGTCAAACCTCATTCATCTTGCACAATGCAGCAGCACTGGGATTAATAAGACGTCAACAGTATTTGTTAGTTAAGTTTCTAAACTTAGAAAAGCGGCTTCATCAATGCTTAATAACACTACTTCACAAAAGTGTAATGTCAGGGCTGGAAGGACTAAGTAGATGACTAAAGATAACATGACTCGGCCAACAACAAAGACCACCAATTACTACAAAGGATACGGGTAGGTCAGGAGATACCCTCCTCTCTTTACCATTGTCACCATCTCAGGCTGGACACTTCAGGTGAATTAAATTAGATGGGAAGGCAATTAGGCCGTCTGTTATTAGTGGCATCAGAAATACAGGAACCAATATAAAATGATTATCCCTTCCCCCCCATAGCCAGTGCATGAGAGCCTTTGTAAGCACCACATTTCAGAAAAAAACCTTGACTGCCTGGAACTGGGACATTACAAATATTGCTGCTATAAAAACAGAAGTAATTTATTTCTGTGCAGACACTGCGAGGCCTAAAATTTGCCAGCTGCCTACAGTTGTTGCACTGCATACTATTATATATTGCCTATATGATGATCACCACAGATTTACTGTACACTAATATACCTTTATAAAAGAGTCCAATGCTAATGGCATAGTGATGGTAACAAGTCCATCTTGCAGAGAAAGTGGAAATATTTAAAGTTTTAAAAATACTTGAAAAATAAGAGTAAAATTCTGAAGATGATACTCAATGGCAAATTAATTTAAGAGTGGCTAATTTGACCCATGGCCTTAGACAGTTTTAAACACAATAGTTTGGCATATGAATATTTCTGGTATTGCATAAGGTTAAAATGCTTGACTGGGGACATATACAAGAGAATTTAACAAAAACATACCTGATCTGGTTCCATAACAACAGAAGGCTGATTTCCTAAAAATATATCCGATCCTCCAGGGTGCTGATTTTCCCAAGGGAACTTATTTTTTCCTTTCCCTGCACTTAACATTCTACGAACAACAGGATCGATATGAGGTACAGTGCTTCTTCCACTGGAATCGCCAGATTTATACTGACCGCTGTGAATACGAGTACCAGTCAACAGCCAGTCTGTATCAGCTCCAGGCAGATGAGGAGTTGCTCTCTGGCGAGCCGAAGAAGGAAAAGGAAGTGCATACTCTACTAAACCCTGCGAAGTAATTTTGGGAAGTGATTTTCGTGCTAGTCGGGCCTGGACAGCATTCATGAGCCCCTCTCCATTTTCTTGCAACTCTACTTCATCCACAGCCTTAAAAAGATTACATTTTCCAGTGCCCATGGTGGCAGCCAGGACTGCAAAAGCTTCCAAGGCCGCATGGCGAACTTTTCTCTTGCTATCTATTAAACATGGAGCAATTTCACAAGCAAGATACGCTAAATTAAAATCTTCACTTGGGTAGGTCAAGAGGGAAATAATACAAATATTAACTACTTCTTCTCGTACCCTGGAATTCTTGTGTTTTAAATGATCTAGCAATATATTTAATATTTTGTGAGGTCCAACTACTTTCATGAGTCTCATGTAAATTTTCATGTATTCTTGCTTTACAGCTATTTTGCTGTCTCCAAGAAGTTTGACTGTGGAAGCTATAATAGGTTGAAGAAAGTCATTCACCCCATGGCCAAGATTTAATACTAAATGATTAAGAACATCCAATGTGACAAGCACAACGGTGAAATTTTTATCATCTAGTAAAGTACATAAAAAGTTGATGAGTGAAACTACATTGGAATGTGATATTGCGCTGAAGTCACAATCTTGAATGAGGACCTTGAGCTCCTCTACTGCATGTGTTCTGGACTTATAATCCTTCATGTCAAGAAGTCGCGAATGAAGTTCTTGCGGGATGACTCCGAAGCTGAGATTGCTATCATTCTGCGAGTTGTCTCTTATAAGTGCTGATTTGACTGCAGAACTATGTTCTTTATGAGAGTATGGTCTAGTCTGGGAATTACCTCTCTTCTCAAAAATGTCGCCATGGATATCACGAAAAGAGCTGTCTAAGGTATATGACCTTCTCCGTGCAGACCCAGTATGCATCCGTGTTATATCCGCAGAAGTGGCAAAAGATGCCACATGTGACATGTGAACTTCCATATCATTGGAGCAGATCTTATCCAGGCAGGAAACAGTTAAAACTGATGCAAAATGTAAAGATCCATGATGTAATTTAAAGGTGAGGCAGCCAAAATGGCTACCTCTTTAATCATTGTCATTTTACTCAAATAAACCATAATTTGTTGATGGTTCTATGATTTGAAAACAATTTCAGTCTCCTTAAATTATGTTTTGACATTGGGATAGAGATAAGCCTTCTGCCACATTTATAAACTTGAAAAATAAAAGTTCCAGTAGAACTTTCTTCTCACGGATAGTGTTTCAGAGTAATGCATAAACCATGTAAAGTATTAAAGCTGACTGACAAAAATCCATTCTTTCTGTGAAAAGAAAAAGGAAATCCATTTAAATTGCAATGAAACATGTCCACGTCGCACATACTAATATCTTCTGCTACTCTTAGCCTAAAATGTTTAATGCCATGTATAACCTTTGCATTATGTAACATGCCTGACATATGCCTTTTTTAACACCTATATATGTATTTGTAATTGGAATCAACCTGTAAAACGATTCAATGTCATGGTAAAGTGTATAGTTAAACAAACATAAATAACAATGCATCCAAAAATTAAACCTACAAGACACAGAGAAAATCTGGGGAAGTATACACTGTACATTGATTCCCTATGGGAAAAGTCAGTATAATGAAAGTAATTATAGCTTGTGTTCTTAGAGGAAGAAAAGAAGTATATGGTGGAAAAGCATAGCGAGTGCTTGGAAGAATAAAGAGAATAAATCAACGAAGACATACCGCCCAGCACAAACGTTTTCCACTGGCCAGACCCGATGTTCTTAACACAGCCCGCAGTCCAAGACCACTGCTGTTAGTATCCAGCTCCTTGGTTCCAGCCGGAGAGCTAGTCACAACGTCACAAGTCTCATCTCGCGAGACCGCGGCGTCACATTACACGCACAAGCACATTACAAGTACGGAGAGCGACAGGGAACCTCAGTGTTGCGCGTTCACACGCCGTGTTAGCCTGTGCTGCATACTGTAATGCTGCAGACGGCTGTTTAGTGTATTTTTTCTTTTGCTGGCTGTTCCTACTTATGTTTCAGCTTTCACCCAGTATTCCCACAAGGAATCATTTCTATTTTCTGCTCATAGATACAAGATGTGCCTTTAGGGTCTAGTTTGACTAAAAAAGGAAAGCGTGTTTTGTGGGGGCAAGGTGAAATGAAGTAAAATTAATATATCTTTATTTGCAATCTGTGGGTCAGTGTATTTTTAAGCAAGGGCAGGATGTTTCATGCAGTGGCTAATTTAGGAGAAGCGTGAGTGGAATTTGTTAAATGTAATCTTGATTTTAGGCTCTTTTTCACGGTGGCATTTGTTCCTAATATTTTTACACAAGCAAGGGACAGGTTTTCTTATAATTAAAAGGGGTTGGGAACCTTTTTGGCTGAGAGCCATAAACACCACATATTTTAAAATTAATTCTGTGAGAGCAATACAATATGTTTGGCCGCGGATGCTGTGGGGCAAGATAGGGTGGGTCCCAAGGATGGCGGATGCGAAGGAGGGCGTGGCCTGCGCTCGGCGGATAGAAAACGTGTTCTAAGGCTTAGAAAAGGTCTTCTATCTACTGAGCACAGGGGCAAGGTAGGGTGGATGCGATGCGGAGGAGGGGGTGGCCTGCGCTCGGCAGATAGAAGACGTGTTCTAAGGTTTAGAACACGTCTTCTATCCGCCGAGCACAGGCCACACACCCCCATTATTTTTTTTTTTAATTAAAGATTTGGCAGCGAGCCAGATGCAGCCATCAAAAGAGACACATCTGGCTCGCGAGCCATAGGTTCCCTACCCCTCAATTAAAAGGTTAATTTAGGAAAGGACATAGGGTACAAATTGACCAAAAGTAACATTTTACTCTTCAATGAATCCAGAGGGCTTCATTTGTTTTAATTTATGTTGTCTGTTATTCCCACCTGCTTTGCCAGTTCTAGAATCTGCCAACTCAGTTGCAATGCTGAATGTTTGTTTACAAAATGCCTTAAATTAAAGAACACATGCTCCCATACAGTAAATCTTGACAAACAATTTTGCTAACATAAAAATAACAGCTCAATAAACCTCATGGATATAAAATGATGTAAAGGCCAACGCGTTTCATCAGGTTACATAGTTACATAGGGTTGAAAAAAGACCAGCGTCCATCAAGTTCAACCCATCCAAGTAAACCCAGCACACCTAACCCACACCTACCAATCTATACACTCACATACATAAACTATAAATACAACAATCAGGTTTCTGATTTCCTCAAGGGCTTAACCAAATTAAGTTTAAAATGTTACCTAATGTGGCATATCTGTCAAGTTTAAACCACATAATCTACATTGCTTTCAAGTATGATGTTTGTTCCCTTGGTTGGAGTGCATATCACAGCAAAAAGTGATTTGCCCATGCAACAAGCGCCAGATTTGTGTATTGGGAGAATAAGCTTTTACTAGGTACCTAGGCTGGATGAAAGGTTTTTTGTCTGCTTAAAAGAAACCTTAGGTTTATTAGGCACACATAATTGAAGGTAAGGGTCTGATTTGAAAGTATTCCAATTTTTTCCAAAGAAATGCTAATTTACCCGTATGTATATCTTCATATAGTGCTACTTAATATACAAATAAATACAAACAAATAAATATAAAGTACTGTTGCATTATGGATTCCACAGAGCTAAGTGTCAAAGAGACAAGGGAATGGAGGTCCCTGCCCTGTAGACTTGCAATCTAAATGGGAGGGCAGATATAAATAGGAGGGCATTCAGTGCTGCAGGTTACAGTGGGGGCCACTACTGTGTAATTGCCAGTTTCCAGTTCAGGTGCTATGCCAGTGCTCCAAGAGGTAGTCTTTGAGTTTAGTTCTGAAGAAACTGAGAAAAGCAATTCAGGGATGACATTTGAAAAATAAAGAACAACACTTATACCAAGGATTAAAAGTAGTGCAAAAGATAGAAATAACATCCCCATTTATCTTTTGGTTTTATTTAGGTTCTTTTTTATTATTGTTACCAGATGCCCCTTTCTCATTCTGACAAAGTATTTAAAAACCACATACAGCTTCCTTAAATATCTGTTAACAATGCCCTCTAGTGGTTATCACACACACACGTTAAAAATACATATAACAAGGTTGTGCCAATACTTTAAATAAATCTCTTTACATCTATCTTAATAAACTAAAATGAAAATCTTTATTGTTCCACTTGCACCTGCAGACTCTTTTGTAATACTGAGCCCTACCTATATCAACTGGCCTAATTTATATTTTTATTCAGGCCCCCAGGCATTAAAGTTCTTAGTCACCTAATCCAGCCTGCTTCACATCCTCAATAATTATCTAGTATAAATAAATTTAAAGCAACTGGACTTGTTTGGTAATCATTGAAGACGTTTCACTACTCATCCGAGCAGCTTCTTCAGTTCAACTGCTGCTCGGATGAGTAGTGAAACGTCTTCAATGATTACCAAACAAGTCCAGTTGCTTTAAATTTATTTATGCTAGATATACCATGACCTGGATGAATGAAAATCTTCATAGACATCCTCAATAATTGTTTAACCCTATTGGTTTATGGATCTGTCGTAACACTTCAAATCTCAGTTGTCCCACTGTTAGGGACAATTTTGCGCACTTTAGTGGTGTTCTCGCTGGCCCTAAATCACCTTGCACTAATTTATCTCAATGATTGTGCTCTTTTATATGAAATCAAGAGGTTTCTGAAATGCAACCAGCCCAGGACATTCAACCTTCAAAATGATCTTAAAGGGGAGCTATCATGAAAAAAATACTTTGATATAAGGTAGATCTCATTATAACAATCATCTTTGTAAATATGTTTGATTAAAATTTAGGAATTGTTTCATTATTATAGTTTGCTTTTCTTTACCACACAATCTTTGACTTGGGAGTCCACTGAGCTCTTGGTTAGGGTAGTGTTTTAGTTGACAGGTGAAGCTCTTATTTTTATTGGACCTTCATTGGCAGCTTAAATTTATTACAAGATGCCTCAGCCCATCTTCTCATTTTAAAGTGTGCAGCACTTTCTCCTTGACTTCTTTATATCTCACCAAGGTCTTTAAGGGCTCTGGCACACGGGGAGATTAGTCGCCCGCGACAAATCTGCCTGTTCGTGGGCGACTAATCTCCCCGAAATGCTATCCCTCCGGCGAAAATGTAAATCGCCGGTGGGATGGCATACGTGGCGGCGCGATTTCAGTGAAATCGCGGAAGTTTCCTCTCAAGGCATAAAAAATCAATACATGTGATTGCACATGATTACAGTTTGCAACAGTTTGATACAAATTACATCATCATTACAGAATTTTCAGCAAATTTGTGCCCATTGACTAATTAATGTAACAAGGCAGAAAAAGAAATTTTAAACTTTATATGAGGTAACAACATATTTATATATAATATATATATAAGTACATACAACTTAATGTTTCCATCATGTACATTTTAAGCCAAAATAACTTTATTACATACTTGATACCTACAGATTTTTATTTTAAATGATATCGTTTTGTATTGAAAGCAGAACTATTCCATTTATTTAAACCAAATAAAACCACTGTTAAGATGAAAATACATATCCCCAGTGACCACTGTTGAAACTTGCCAAGTCGTACTTCGTGAGTTTTGTCATTCTGATATTTGTGATTATTTTTAAAACTTCAAGGTAGGTCACTGGGAAATACACTTTTTAACAAAATGAGTCCATCATCCTGTGAAATGGGGTAGTGGATATTATCATGTAGTGCAGTGATCCAGGGTTCAGTACAGACTAAGGCCATCTTTTGCTTTTACATGTATGTTGATACAAACTTTATTTTACTTTATGTTAGAACGTTGTGCTTTTTAATTGCTTTTAGTACATTTTCTAGTGAAAAATACATTTTTTTGGTGAAACAAAACATATAACAAAATTCTAGTGTGAAAAATATTGTAGTGGGCAAAACATTAGATTTTGTCGTGAAACTATACCAGGCAATACATTTTTCTCATTAGCACTTTCTAATCCAAACTACTAAATTGCAATGCTTTCCTGAAGTTATTGTTTTTTCTGAAAATCTTGAAAAATCACCTTAAAGCTTCCAGTTTACAGAATCTTATCGCCTACATCTCAACAGGTACCAAGATAAAACACTAAATATGAATGCCAGGGGTCCACTGAACAGTTTGATACCCAATGTGCATAGGTTTACATATGTGACATGAAGGGGCCCCAAAATGAAAATGTAAAGCTATGCTAAAAAAAACATGCAATGAACTTCAATACATGGATAAAAATGTCCAATCTCAAAAAACAAATAAATTAAATATAATAACTGATACAACTGTGTGGTTAGTGGGCAAAATACCCTATCCAATAGTCATGCTGTAAAAATCAACCAGTGATGCACTGACATCACTGGTTATCTCTAGCTAAAGAATGTTTTAAAAAAGTTCTTTGAAAAACTTTTGGCTGCTCCGACATATTAATAACAAACTTGCCAGGCAAAGGGTAATAGTAAAATTGTCAACAAAATTCTAATGTCGAAGTAAAGCTGTAGTACTATAGGGTGTGATCACAACACTATAAATATATACATGACTTGACATGAAACATGATTTTTGCTGTCATCTTTTTTTCATGTTCAATCTGCTCTGGTATTTTTGATATATATTGTTGATAACTTTATTGATGATGTTGAAGTGCATTGTTACTTAAAATTTATTAGTCTTACATATTGATTTTAAAAAATGGCACAATGTAATGTTATTTGTATTTAATTTTGAAGTCATTATACCCAAGTGCATTATTCATGATTGCAAACATGGATGCTCCAGAAATAGAAAACCAGCTAGCATTTTTATGCATGTTTTCCATAAGAACATTAATAGAATAAAATCTTGGCTATTAGCCAGAGACCAGAACTATGGGATCTAAATGCCTTTGCAGAAAAGGTGTTAAGTAGAAAAAATAATGACCTATACAGACTGTGTTCAGCTAATTTTACAGATGATTCATATGTTTGTGAAGGTCAAAAGAAAATGGTTTAAAAAAATAAAATACCAAGTCAAATGTATCAAATTAGTGTCATAATATATACAGGTTTGGGGTCACTTTATCTAGCATTGGTGTTTTGATTAAGCACTCACGTTATATAGTATAAAAAAATAAAAAAAAGATTTTCAAAATTCTTCAACTTTTTATCATTTTGATTTGCACTATATATATTTTTATCTTTTTGGTTATATTCTTATGCGCTTCCACCAATACGACTGCACATATTCTTTGAGGCTCATCCTAAGGGGAGCTAACATCGGGAGGAAGCAGCATCTCATCTATATTGATTCCTACCACATTGAAGATCTATATACACGGATCCTTTCATCAAGAAGCGCTGGATTATGAGTGTTCATTCACTCCATAAACATTAGACAAGTCAAATGTATTGCCTACTTCAGCTTCAGCGGATCAGTTGTCTCATCAGCAGGCATGAAAACTTTGCAAGCTTATAGTCATATTGTTTCAAAGACATCATTCATAAAAACCATATTAATACTGCTTTCTAAACCAAAAAAGGCCAATAGGCAGAAGAATAATCCAAAAAGATCTTAAGCCACCATAGCAACCAATGATTTTCATAGAACAGAATCTGAAGAAACTAGGATAAATACAGATTATTTCATTAGGACAAAACACACTGGTTGCAACACACCAAAAACCTGCGGAAAAAGAAATGCCTCAACGTTAGCTTCAACAAAAAGGAAAGGTAAAAGTACTATGAGAAATCTGTCTGATTTTGGATTATGTGCAACTGCTAAAAAGGAATGTAAATGTTTGCAAAAATTAATTCACTCTTCAGACAAAGAGGAATCAAGTTTCACAGAATTAATTCCTGAGGATCATATTAGTGTTAGTGATTTAGAAATAGAGAATTCATCAAGTCCAAAAATGATTAATCATATTTGAAGCATGTCTTTATAAATTGTTATGGGCTGCCCGCTGTGTTCACCATCCATCTTGTGATTTATCTATAAAGCAACTAAAGAAGTCATTGTCTGTGTCATTTCTCTCTGTTAGAGCTATATCAGTCAGGCCATCATTTCCATTTATGGGACAGCCAGTTCCACAAAGGTTGTTTGCTTTATGGTAACTTTCTGATGGCTTAGGCAATATCTCTTAGTTCTGGTTTCTCCAAGGTTTCTCATATGTACCAACTTCTAAATCTGCACCAGATATCTTGGCCTACATATTATAGATATCCAAATAGTTTCATTGCTCCAGTAATAAACTATCATTGGGAGAAAGAACAGAAACAGCTTATTCAGTGCGATAGGCCAGGATTTTCTGCAAAATACTGTATATACACACTAATGGAGCAGACAACAAAAAAGGTTATACATTTCTGTGTCGAACAAGTTTCTCTACCTCAGACTTCATCAAATATGGAACCAATTCCATTAAAGAAATCCCCAAATTAAACATCAAATGTATGGCATTTTGCAAAATCCTTGAGAGTTAAACGGTCTGCAGCAAGTAAAAAGTAAAAATACTCTGAAATCACAGTGAATTTCACCAACTATAAATCACCTGCGGTGGTGTGCAAGAACATGCAATGGCAGCCCGGATATATTAAAAAAGAGGTGGTTATTGTTATATCATGTAACAAATGTACAATCAATGGCAAACTAGACATCTCTAGCACACATTGCCCTTGCACCCCTTTGGATCACAAGAGAAAATGGATGCTAGATAGATCTACAGTTTTTGAACAATTTAAGGACATTATTGTCATGCAAATTTCTGGATGACCTTGCCCATTTATCACATGTTTGCCATACTGGTGAATTGGAAATTTCTAAGATTCAGCATTACTTTATTGATGTGATGATTGCTAGAACCCAATTAGGAGCACTTGACCACAATTTCAATGTCCAAAGACAACAGGCCACGGTTTGTACAACTGGTCCTGGACATGACTCAATTGGTCCTTTGAGGCACAAACTGGCGTTAATGAATTCGGAAAAAGGTTGATAAGCCAATCGTCCTTTAAACTCTTAAATTTCCCAAGGATATCCTTAGGCTTGCTTGTGGTGACATATAGAATGGAAGCCAGTTCATGCTACTCTGTCTTCTAATATTGCTTTGAAACCTAGACCAGACAAGTATGAAGCTGTTGACATCTTTCACGATTTAAACCAAGGAGTTAATTATTAGGCTTGAATATAGAAATATTAATCAAATACCATTTGAAATATACCTGTAGGAGATAACAGATCCTATCACCTACTTTCATTTTAAGGATAATAGAATTAACTAAGTTGAATTCTAATATGCTTTAAAATAATAGTAGATGCATATTATCTTTCCCTACCAACATATTGTTAATTTCTGCACTTGCTCCTAAATCTTAAATATAAAGGGTTATTCACGATAATAGTGGTGAGTGCAGCAACTGTGCCATTGAAGGCCACTGAAAATGGAAGGCAATCAAAATATTTTTACTAGATGTCTGTCTAACTTTGAATATACTTTGGAAAGCATATGGTACACTCCCATAACTTATATATAAATTATATTATTTCCATTGTGCATTCTATATTGAGCCAAAGGACCAAGGCAATGGGAAATACAAAAATCCCTAAAGGGTTTAATGTAATCCCACTGGGAATGCAGCACTTGCAACATGAAAGTTGCTTTAAGTTATTTTAAGGATAAATGTAAAATATGTGACCATAATAACATATATTCTAAAAAAATGGGTATTTTTAGATGCACCATACCATAAAGTATATCCATGTAAACATAATTTGCACATATAAGGCAACAATTAGTTTCAGTTGCACAGATATACAGTATGCACTGCTGTAACAGTGTATGCATCAATCTGAATTTCATGCTTACACAAGTGTTAAAGCACAGGCCATTTTAATGGTTATCATTTCATAGCAATTCCAAATGTTGAGAACAGCGTAGATGTGATTTTAAAGTGTTGTGGAATAACTCTCTGCCCAATCACCCCTCTCAATTTAGATATGGATTCCTTTTGTCTGGATTAACTAGAAAGCAAAAAAGTGTAATTTAGATGAAATATTAACATTCATAAATGTGTTTTACTAAACTCCATCTTATATGTTTTAATATATTTTAGGTATTATTAGGCTGCTTCTCAGTTAGTACATGTAAGTGCCAATTATATTTCTAACAGACAATACCACAAACCAATATATATTATGTAGAATAGTCTAGTATAAATACATTTTTTTTTTTTTATATATTCTTTATTTTTCAGATTTTAACGGGGAGGGGTGAGGGGAGGCATAAAGGTAACATGTTATGCATTCAAAGTCAAATTCCTAAGCTAACAACAAGTTCTTGCTGAATTGCAGATTGCAAGTATATCTGATAACATACAACTTCAAATAAATGATCAAACTTCATTTTCCTATGGGTCTGTTGGCATCTGTGGTGAGGGAGGGGTGTCATTACTTGTTGCTAAGTATAGGACTGTGTTGGCTTATATTTCTTTAGTATAAATAAATTTAAAGCAACTGGACTTGTTAAGTAATCATTGAAGACGTTTCACTACTCATCCGAGCAGCTTCTTCAGTTCCTACAACTATGTAGGCTGGCAGATCCTGCACTCCAAATGGGGAAAACAGTGGCAATACAGTAGAAGAGCACACCTCAGCCAAGTACTCTGGCAATCCACACTAGATATCTGTTTTGAGTGCAGGAGAGCAAGAGCACATGATAGGCAGCTTTAGATAAACTCATGTGTAGCACAAAATTTTTTAGACATGGTCAACACTGCACAAGCTCCAAGTCTACAGAGGTGTAGGGTTGTGTGACGGGGAAACCATAAAGCCCTAAGACACATCTGCCATTTGGTATGTAATTTTGCCTTTGGTTTTCAAGGGACAAATAAAAGTTTTTATGATTCACACTGCTAATTTTTGTTGTACTGTAATTTTAAAATGTTAGATACCCCAATGACTAATTGCCTGTGCTTCTCTCCTGTGAAAACACACAGGCCCAGGGTCATTATCATCAAGATAGGCTGCTGCCATTTTCCCCAACCTCTTAGAAAGTATGTATTTTAAAGGAACTGCCAATGTAAAATTTGCTATATGTATACTTCAGTTGCTTTGATACTTCTTTTAAAAATACAAATGGTCTTGGAAACTTTACTTGGGAGCTCAGTAGTGCCACTGAGCATATGCAGGTAGATGCCATGTGCAGGATAGTAACGTGCTGCATATATAGGCCAAGATATCACAAGAGAGACTTTGGAGTAAAGGAAACTTGTGCCACCATGCTCAGTAGCAAAGTAAAAGGCCAGTTAGTTTTCTTAAGAAGATATGCAGGGGCCGGGAGTACAATATTAGTAATTTTGCACATTGTGGAGTTTTATTTTATTTTAGATATTCATGTTATATATGTAAAAACACCACGCAAATTGGCCTCTGTTTCAATCCCACATGTATGCTGCCCTCAAGTAATGGCCACTTCATCTAATCATAAAATCCAGGGGATTTTCCCTCAATAGTGTGCTCTGCTCAGAGCACACTAAGCTCACCTAGATTGTAAGCTCTACGGGGCAGGGACCTCCTTCCTACTGTGTCTCATACCACATGGCACTCATTCCCTGTCTATTTATACTTATTTATTGTATTTACTATAACACTTGTCCTCCCTGTGTGTAATTATGTATATTGCTGCTTATTCCTGTAGCTGCGTATTCTTGTAGCACTTTACAAAGTTATACATACTGTGACAAAAAAAGGTTCTCTCAGTGGGAATGTTCTGTTTGATGGCAGATATATAGCACCCAGGCTGAGGTACAGGCTCTTATAAATCTCCAGGGCAAGATAGGCTAGTGCCCTGGAGCCTGGCCAGAGAACACTGAAGCCAATTGCGCAACACATGAAGTACTTAAGAGGAGCCTGGGTGTGCAGCAGGAGTGCAGTAACTTAGAAAGGGTGTGACGGGAAGACTGGGCTGAAAGCAAACTTCCCCTGATTCTGGGACTCCAGAGAAAGACTGCCTGGCATTGGCAGTATGGACTTTTTGTTACTGGAACTACACTCGGGTGAGATTCTATTTTGTTGAACTTTTTGTCCTTTCAAACATTAAGCTGTGTTATCTGTTATTTTGCTGTTAAAAATAAAGCACAGGCAGGAGCATGATAATTTTGTTGCAAACCGGAGTAGCCTGTCTCATCTGTGAAGCCCAGATTCCAATCCGCTACCTGCTGCTACCAGCTAAATCCCCACAATACATACATACATTGAGTATGTGCACTGTCCCAAATATTTCTAACAGAATACAAGATGAGGCGCTCCTGTGGCAACTGTAAATAACTATATTATTGCTTCTATAAAGGTAGAAACTAAGTAAGCTTTATCAGAAAGGTCTGTGTAAATACAGCCATAAGCACTCACAGAAATGCTGCACTGACTTCTCTGTCAAAAAATTTGTTGTGTCTGTAATTCATGTGCCAGAGACACGCAGCTCTCTCCTCTCTCCTGCTCCCCACTCCCTCAAGAATGCAAAGAACTCATTCCCCCCCCCCTTAGGAATGTGGATCTGAGCCAATCAGCAGGAAGCTGACTCCTAGGGGCTGATTTACTAACCCACGAATCCGACCCGAATTGGAAAAGTTCCGACTTGAAAACGAACATTTTGCGACTTTTTCGTATGTTTTGCGATTTTTTCGGATTCTGTACGAATTTTTCGGATCCAATACGATTTTTGCGTAAAAACGCGAGTTTTTCGTATCCATTACGAAAGTTGCGTAAAAAGTTGCGCATTTTTCGTAGCGTTAAAACTTACGCGAAAAGTTGCGCATTTTTCGCGTAAGTTTTAACGCTACGCAAAATGCGCAACTTTTTACGCAACTTTCGTAATGGATAGGAAAACTCGCGTTTTTACGCAAAAATCGTATTGGATCCGAAAAATTCGTACAGAATCCGAAAAAATCGCAAAACATACAAAAAAATCGCAAAGTACCGATCATTACGAAAAAAACTCACTCGGACTCCATTCGACCCGTTCGTGGGTAAGTAAATCAGCCCCCTAGTCTCACAAACTGATCATGTACACATGGTCTGGGTCTCGGTGCAGGAGTGAGGCATTATGGGAACTTTCTTCACACAGCTCAGCGTTTTTTCTTCCTGTTTGGCTTCTGATCATCTGAACGGGAGACATATGGGGAGACTTAAGGGCACTATTGAGAAAACTGAAGGTATGCCTGCAGCTTGAGATTAACTCTTTATTAGCCTTTCCTTCTCCTTTAAGGCCATGGGGAGCAGCATCCAAGGAGTTGGGGAGCAACATGTTGCTCACAAGCCACTGGTTTGAGATCACTGACATAAAGAATTCACATAACTAAATTTCAACCTAACTGAATCTCTGTCAGAAGTGCAGCAACAACCCAGCATCCAATCGTCCAGATATCATGTTGTACTGCGTAGAACATTGCATGGAGTATGAAAGCCAGACAGGCCTCTAGTTATTTACTGCGTCAAGTAAAGCAACATAGATTGTTTGAGGTAGCACCATCCACACTTTAAATGCTCACATGCATGCTGAGCAAGACAAGAAATGTGGCTTGTTTGGTGTGCTAGTCAGTAGTGACAAATAAAGTAGGGTCTGTGGGCGTGTGATCTAGATCGTGGGGGAACTGGTGAAGGTTTTGAAGAGAATAGAGGAGAGGCCAGGTCACGGAGTAGAGCTGTAAATTTTGGAAGAAAACCAGCAAAGGGAGTAAGCGCTACGGTACAGGAACCTCTCCTCTTTGATTCTTAACTTAGTGCAACAGTACCTTGTATTTATTATTATACTTTATATTTATCTATTAATATTTTAATAACTACCTGATGTATTAATCTGTTCTACTGTACAGCGCTGCATACATAAGTAGCGCTTAATAAATAAAGATATACATACATACAACAAGCTATTTTCAATTAGATAATGACTATTAATCTCATAATTATGACTTAAAGTCAAAACTTATGAGTTTTAACAGCAGGTTTTGTAGAAACAGAAAAAAAAAACTGACTCTTCAAAAAGTCATATTTATACCTTCAGAAGTTATAATTTCGACTTTTTAAAGTCATAATTATGAGTTTAAAAGGCATAATTCTCCAAAAAAAAATTTGGTGGCCCCAGTGCTCTTCGGTACATTACAACTTTCATCTATATTACTTATAAAAAAAAATAGCTGAACCGTTCACTCCATCAACTCTGAAACGCATATAGCTATGCCCTATCCTACTTGCTCTATATTGTTTCACATTGTACACCAACGTAGTTCGCCACGCCCCCATATTGACTACGTAGCGCGTCACTGCACTTATGTACGTGAATTCGTGACGCCGCAGTCTCGCGAGATGAGACTTGTGACGTCGAGTTTAGCTGTCCGCCAGGAGCTGGGTATCAACTGCTTTGCGGGACGTTTAAGCGGTGCTCTGTGACTGCGAGCTGTGTTAGGAAAATCGGGTCTGCTTGGCGGTATGGCCAGTGTGGGCCTAGGTCTATTACTGGGGCACTATTTCATAAAGTAGAAATATTTTCAGCCCTGACAATTTCTTATTTAGGTTTTTAACCTATGGCTGCCTACCATTGCTGTGTCCCATTTTGTAACAGTGACTCCCGTTACAACGCTGACAAGAAGATATCTTTCCATAGGATACCAGCCTTTCATGTGGAACCCCAGAGGCATAGAGATTGGCTGAACAGGATACGGCGGGAGCCAGGGCCTACATTTAAGGTATTATGGCACTATCAACATGAGGATACTTCAGCAATTTCATTGTCCCATATGTGCCTTTCACCACCCAAAAATGTATATACAATGCAGGAGGTATCTGGAAACAAATCTGGATGTAATATTTTAAAAGAAAATTTACTTTTGTCATATTTTAGATCTACTTCAAGCCAGGATGAACAAATTACCATTATTAGTTATTTACCTGATTAAATGTTTGCCCCACTGCTAAGTCATTTTGTCCTGGGCTAGCATTCAGTGGGACTGACCTGGCATGGGACTTCTGATGAAGTGCAAACACTGACTATCAGCCTTTAACCTTATTAAAAATAATGATATATGTATATACACATTTTGATCTATTAATTATATAATACATAATTTTGTTTCTATCTATTTAGATATCCAGTTGTACCAGAGTCTGTTCTAAGCATTTTCTTCCATCTGATTTTGTGAGGACATTAACAGGGAAACGGAATCTAAAGCCGTCTAGTGTGCCATGTATATTTCAGTGGACAAACAATCAGGAGATGGAGCATGAGGCACCGATTCCTAAGCGGTATGTAGAGAATATTATAATCCCCCATCACTTGTAAACAAGGGGAAGGATATTTAGCTTTAAGCAAAGCACAGATGATTTACTTTTTTTTTTTATTTGAATGTCTGAATGATAAAACAGGAAAGAGCCACTGTCTGCTTAGATTACCGACCATAATATCCAGATAAATTGTAGGTTTTACATTTTTAAGATAAGATATGCAAAATGAAAATACAGACTAATCTATATGCAACTTTTCTACAAGTATGAGGTCAGAAAGGATTTTTCACATTTTTTTTCTTACCTAAAGCCTGCATGAAAAAATGTTGTGAGGAAAGTGTGATATATTAGTACATACACAATTAATCTTCAAGAAGACAGCTGCAGTAAGTGGTGCCTGCGTCCCATCCGGTCATAACACTGGACTTTGCAGCTAGTAGTTTGCTCCTTTTTCAGAAGTTTGTTTGCTTCTCCATCAAAGGCAAAATATTTTCTGATGCCACTTATGTTGCTAAAACATGTTATTGGCACTAAACAGCAAGCTTCTAGGTGCAGAGTTCCAAACTGCAAAAGGCAGTGTTCTAGGATTCAATTGCTGATCCCCCAGACACACTTGCTTTTTGCGGATAGCAATTATTAGGTGTATATATAAAGTTAATAAATAGATATCCATCTCTTTTAACCATAGATCGGAAGGAGGATTCTGCCTTTTCTAAATGGGGTAGTATACTTTACACTCCAAACTTTCAAATGCTATTTGTCTCAATGTAACTGTCCAGTTACATTTTGTGTAACGCTATACTTGTTTTGCTTTAATCTTTCAATATTTTAGCAGGAATTAATAGGCCATGGTTTAAATGAGAACTAAAGGCCGATGTTAGGCCCCAGTGAGTTGTAATGAAAACCTTGTGGCCAGAGCAGGTGTGTGTCTTACAAAAAATTTGCACTGCCATGGGGTACTTTCTTTTAGGGGAGTCATGCTAGCATGTTTTATTCAACTTTGCCAAGTTCACTATTCTGCACATGCGCCTGCCCATTGCAAAGCAGGGGTTTAATAGGAAAAAGGATGAAACATAGTTGCACGGTGCCCAAGAAAAAAGTACCCCAGGCTGCTGAGGTTTTTGTGTAACACGTGCACTGACCCACAAGCTTAGTCGTTTAACCAGTGTTTTATCCTTTAGCTCTCCCTTACAATGTACATTTTCATGTTATTGTAGTTAAAATAAAATTAATTGTGTGAAGAGAAGTTAGTGTTCATGTATATTTCATACTGTGCTATAAGATTTGTTTCTTTTCTTTTCTTACCACAAGCACTGTTAAAAATACTCTGCAACCTATTTTGCCTACACAAGTTCAAGCACCAAAAACAAGACCATCCATAACAGCAGAGCGGACTGTCTCTGTCCTTGACCACTGCTATGATCTACCACCGAAAACAGACACTGAAATGCTGCATGCAGCACGTGAAGAGATAGCAAGGTTACAACAACGCAGCTCTGCTTTGGAGAAGAATAGATTCTTTGTGGAGAGATTTTCCAGTGATTCAAGCCATATTAACTTCTATACAGGATTTAAGGACTATAATACTTTTAAAGATGTGTTTATAACTTTGACTCAAGCTGAAGGAAACATGATAAAATGGAGGCAGTGCCAACACAAAGGGGACACCTCAGTCACAGAGGACTTGGGTACAGAGGAAGAATCTATGTTGGTCATTGATCAGTTCTTCCTGTTCTTGTGCAAAGTACGCCAGGGATTCTATGATCAGGACTTGGCGGTTAGGTTTAACATATGCCAATCTAGAGTCACCAGAATTATCATCACATGGGCTAACTATTTGTACCTTGTTCTAGGTGAAGTACCATTGTGGCGAAGTAGGCCCTCTGCTAGCCAAGATGTTCCCGATTGTTTTAAGGCTTCATATCCTCAAGCCAGGGTAATTCTTCACAGTGCAGAAATCAAAGTTCAGACTAATAACCCTTCTAGTGTATCATCTCAGCTTTACTCATATTACCGAAGCCAGACAACTTATAAAGGTTTACTGGGAATAGCACCCCATGGTGCTGTAATTTTTATAAGTCCATTGTACTCTAGCTCTGCATCCAAAAGAGACATCACAAAATCATCTGGAATATTGGATTTGTTAGAACCAAATGACTTGGTCATTACAGAAACGGACTTCCACATACAGGATCTTGTGGAGACAGCAGGTGCAGTTTTGGTGATACCACCTATTATCACAACTGCTGGTTCACCAGAAGAATATGGAGAAGCAACAGTCATGTTAACTCAGTCTTCAGGAGAGCAAAATACCATGATTATTTTAGCACCATCAGTTGAAGATGAGCAAGAGACACTAGTTGTTACAACCTCTGCTGGGCTAGAGGATGCAGTAGTAGAACTTGGCCAGTCAGCGGAAGAGGAGGATGAAAGTGATGGAATTGTGCCAGAAGAGAAGGTTCTTGCAGGGCATTCAGAAAATATAGAAGATGTTTCAGAAGAACATGCCATAATGGAAACTGCAAATCCTAAAGAGAATTTTAAGGATAATGAAGCAGCAAAGGTTGCTCATTATACTAGAGAAGAGGTGGTTGAATCTTTTCAAGAAACTGAGAGGGTTGTTGGTGATGGTACAGGGCTGGACAAAGAAATAAATACCCTAGCTCGTTTAAGGATTTGTGTTGATCAAGATATAGAGCGGGTTAGGCAGTATCACCTCTTTGATAAGGTTCTGCCATTTACTTTAACAGGAGTGGCTAATCAGATATGGGCTGTGTGTGCTATGCTAACTAACATCAATGGATCACTGAGTTAAGATGTGGAACATGTTAAAATACAAGATAAGTACCTATCATGTAAACCATATATCATCAACAAAGCTAGCCAAAACCACCGGTTCTGTAAGTTGTGGGATGTGCCTTTCTAAAGTGCATTGAATCCGAGCAGACAACATGCATACAAATTGGCCATGAACACTCTTTACATAAATAATCTACGCAACCTCTATTGTGCAGCTGGCTCCATGGTTTTTTTAGCGTTTTTTGGCAGAACTGCTCTGGGGTCTTTGGGAACATTCCGAGTGTATTGTTACACGGAAAACTATTCTTTGTAGCTTTATTTTCCTAGCTGAGGTGTGCAGCCATGGCCACTTGAATTATCAATGTCAGGAATGAAAAGGAACAGCACATACAACAGGTAATGGGGAACTGGAAAGTGTCCACCCAGATTAACAGTACTTTATCAATATAAAATATCAATGCGCGTTTGTGTAATGATAGCAATGTCTATATAAATATTCCCAGCACTCTATGGGCACATGCAGACAACTGTGCATCTTTCATTATATGCTAGCTTACAGTCAGTGTCTCTAAAGTATTAAAACCTGAATCTTTTGTATATAGCTTTATCACTTTATTCTTCTTTTGGAAACAATGCAGTTTTTTATTTGCAAACTATAACCAATAACTTTACCAAATCACTTAAACAGCAGAGCAGCTTTCAGAACTCATTTTCATTGTCGCAAAACAGTGCTCATACAAATACATCCTGTTAAAAGAAGTTTTCAAAAATGTATCTCCAGTCTTATGTATGTTTACAAGTTAAACAAAGCTGTGGGCTTGTGTTGCATTTTATAGCATCACCTTTAAACTATTTTCATATTTTTTCCCCCTTAGACTCTTGTATTGTAAGCATACAATAATATTCACCATTTTCAGTGGAATAAAAATTCTTTTATGATTATATTGTATCAATATAAAATAAAAGACAATTTTTTTATGAAAAGTGATTGTTTTATTCTGGTTTTCTTTGTAAGAAGATAAGCATATGATTGTAGTTCCATACAGAAGGTTTCTTGCTAGTTGCCACTTACATTGAAAAGATTTGAATGCTGTTATAGATTTGCTTCGAACCAGGAGACTGCAAAGTTGCAGCAACTTATACAGTACCCTATGGTGAGAAAGTTGCTGCAGCCTACTTTTTTTTTTAAAAGTCGCGACAAC
The DNA here is from genome assembly GCF_000004195.4 of Xenopus tropicalis. NCBI lineage: Eukaryota > Metazoa > Chordata > Amphibia > Anura > Pipidae > Xenopus > Xenopus tropicalis. The sequence continues at coordinate 92,554,358 of NC_030684.2, forward strand.
TAATTGCCCCATGTGTCATCACCCTAAAGGTGGATTGGTTCCAGTATATCCAAATGATTAAATATTAGTGTAGTTTGGCCACATAGTTGCAGTTTGATTTAACAAACTGTTCATTCCTTATCCATTGTAATTGCTCCCAATCATTTTCATCTGTCAGAATGCAGCCCAGACACAAATCAGCATGACTCATTCCAAAATCCCTCTGTATACACTAATCATCCTGCATAACTAAGAAAAGCGAGTAATTGACTTCCACAATTGTTTCATGGGGGTTTAATGAAGATTTAAGGTTTAATTCACATTTTAAATATTAAGAAATGAACTTCAATTTTCATTTTCTGTATTTCCTTGCCTAATGGTATTACTGGCTCAACTTGCAGTTTTATCATGTACTAAGTAAACAGTAACTGGCTCATGGACTTTTGTGTTCTGATATCATCACCAGAAGCCACATGGTCTACTAGTACTACAGGAGGCACAACAACAGTGATTAATTCATCTAAAAAGGTTTTACCTCCCAATCTCTTATCGTTGGTCCTCTTAGCAAAGGTGGTCATACATGGGCAGATTTCAGGTTCCTCTGACTGATTTGGCATCTTATCTGCCCATGTATGGGCACACCTGACAGCCCTACCTAATATCTGGCCTAAAACTAGGCATATTTGGTTTTCCATCTGACTTGGGACTGCATTGGCTCAGTCCTGGGTCTGACCTTAGGTGGGCATATCAGCAGAAGATCCACTTGTTTGGTGACCTCACCAAATGAGCGGATTTTACAGTGTATAGCTACCTTACAACCAGTGGCCACTTAATAAGAGGCAAAATAATCCAGGTTCAGTAAAAAGGAAAAAAAATTCTGTTCCAAAATAAAGGTTCTTACACAGGAATGTCTATTGGCATGTTCTACTGCAAGGATCACAAGAGTAAATGTAGCCCATTCTTACTTACGTGGCCTCTACATACAAAACTTGTTGCATCTCACCTGTGGTTAGCACAGTGCCATCTATATAATCCAAATAGGGAAGACTAAGCTCCATTATCTCCCACATTCTCTTGCAGTGAACTCTTAACTCTATCGCAAAGAAAACATGAGTAAATGCCCCTGTTTAATTATCTGCAATTACATGTTTATTTTATTTGGAAAAAAAAAAAAAAAAAAAAAATGCTTTATCTGAAAACTCAAGCTAGGAAGGTAGCTGTTTACATGATGTACTCAAATAAGGGACTTAAGTCTAGAGAAAGCTTGCACTGTATCTATACACATAAGACAGAGGTGCACACAATGTAAAAAAAAAAAAAAAACTGCCTGGGTGCAAGGAAAACAAAAAAAAAAAAAAAATGTAATCCTGTTCGTCTTGCTGGATGCTTGCAACCACATGCTAACATTCCAAACTGGAGCTTAATTAAAATAAATTTACCAATTGCAGTTTTTCCTATCAGTTTCTCATACAAAAAGTTATTGTAATGAACTCCCTCTTTAAAGGAACATTGTCACAGGAAAGCCATTTTTTATTTTTCAAACCCCCATCAGTTAATTGAGCTTCTCCAGCAGAATCCTTCATTGAAATCTGTTTTTTAAAAGCACAAAACATTTAATTTTGAAATTTCACTTGGGGCTAGCCATATTCATTTCCCAGTGTGACCTGTGCTCTGATAAAACCTTTACTGCTGAGCTGCAAGTTAGTGATATCATCCTCCACCCACCAGCCAACCAACAGAACAATGGGAAGGTAGCAGCTCCCAGTAGATATCAGAATAGCACTAAATAGTAAAAAAATCCAAGTCTGGCTTGGGACTCCTTCAGTTACATGGGAGGAGGAGAGACAATAGGTTACCTGAAAGTAGTTCTAATGTGTAGTGCTGGCTCCTTCTGAAAGCACAGACTCCAGCACAATGCACAGAGATGGCTGCCTACATACCAATATTACAACTAAAAAAAATAAATAATTGTATTCTTGAACGAACAAGAAGTGTAAGTGGTAGAGTGAATTATTTGCTATGTAAACAGTGTAATTTAAAAATAAAAAGTTCATAAAAATCATGACAGTATCCCTTTAAAGGGCACCTCTCACTTGAAAAATTCTTTCCCCCAATAGAGGTGCAGGGAAAGCAAAACAAAATCCCTCTGTCAAACACTCCAGCCCCTGTAATGTAGTTTAGTCAGATCATCCTACTTTGCACCTGCTCCAGGAGTTCCCTCTTAGCACACAGGCCTGAGTGCTTCATCGACATGCTTAACTGTGGTTCTTTAGCCCTCTGTGCCATCTTACTGCAAAACATGTTCCCAAATTTGGCACAATATTTTATGCCAAAACCAGATTCCATATTAGTCAGGTATTACACTGGCAAAGAAAATATCACTCTTAACCAAACTAGACTGACAGCCCTTCAATGGAAAGAGCCTGTCACTCGGCACGTGCCTAAAATGCACACAAGAATTTTTGTAGCAAAATTCAGTTTGTGCAGATTGTAAACAATGGTAAGAAACAAAGAATCTGCTTCTTACAACATAATAGGGATTTTGTCAGTTGCCCTCCTCCAAAAGTAGAACTTCCTACTTTCAATAAAGTTTGTAAGACCCCTTTTCCCACTTTCTCCCTAAGGGCAGTGGCACACGGGTAGATTAGTCACCCGCGATAAATCTTAGACAACTAATCTCCCTGAAATGCCATCCCACCGGCAAGAATGTAAATCGCCAGGGGGGTGGCATATGTGTAGCTTTGGTTTCCCAAAGTTGCCTCTCAAGGTCTTCAGGAAAACCGAAGCAACGCGTATGCCATCCCACTGCAATTTACATTCTTGCAGGTGGAAAGAGATTAAAAGGCTAAAAATTAAAAAACATTACACACAATATAGTAGTAGTAATAGTAAGTTAGGTTAAGAAAAGACAAACACCCATCAAGTTCAACATTAATGCCTATATATAACCAGCCTGCTAGTTGATCCAGAGGAAGGCAAAAACCCCCATCTGAATATGAATGAACAATGAAGGCCAAGTTGCTTAGACTTCATCCATTCATAAGTTGTTTAATTTCCCTTTTAAAAACTTTTCCTCATACCAACAGCCCCCTCCCAACAGTTTTTAGAAAGGGTCTTTACCTTTTGTTTTTACACTACACTGAATATTTATATTTAATACAAATTGGTGCCTTGTCATTACCCCTACTTCTAGCATAGGGTGAAGCCGACCTTAAGCTGGCCATAAACTGGCAGATTCCAGGTGCCAATTTGGGTCCTTCAGACCACTGCAGCAGCTTATCTGCCCATATATGGGCACCCCTGACAAATATCTGGCATAAAATTGCCCAAACAATCGAATTAGCCCAATATCGCCCACCTTAGGTGGAGAAGATCTCGCCAAACGAGCAGATGGCAACATGTTTGGCCACCTTTACTTTGGAACCTTGGTCTAAAATCATCTTCCTCTTACATTATTAAAATACTTATCTAGCATCTCTAAAAGATATATGCTACTGTTCTTTCCGCATGAAAGCAAGATTCATATTAATGGAGTCCTGGATGCAGTAAGATTACCAGTGACGGCTGAATACAGTGTTTATTATGGTGAAGGATACGGACAGGACAATCATATTTTCTTCTTGACATAAATACCAGAGAAAATTCCCTTTGTCCATTTTACATTTATGAAAAAAAAAGTTAATGTAAGGTGGGCAACTCTTTATTGATAAACCAAATAACGCTTGAGGAGAATGAGTAAACATTACACATAGATGAATGCAGGCAACTTCAATTCTAAAATCACAATGCTTTTTTTTTTTTTAAAAAAAAAAAGAGAAAAAAACCCAATACTGATTTAACTATTGAAATTAAATTTGTCTATTCTAACAGATCTACTAAAAGTAAAGTTAAGCAGAATGCCTTTTCATATAAATGTGCACTTTCTTTCAAAGTGCTAGACTGTGCTAAACACGTATTTGTTGGGCATATTTTTTTAGGCTGTTCCATTAGACACTGATGCTAAGCAACAACAGTTTATCCAAACTACAAAAGATTCAGGATATTAGAAAAGAAAAACAAAAAATTATGAATAGATGTGGAGTAATACATTTCCAATGGACACACATTTCAGCCCCAACACAAAAAAAAACTGATACACTTATATATTCCATGGATTCCAGGAAAAAAATTGAAACATGAAAAAAAATGTTTACTGTGCTCACTAAGTGTGCGGCTGCAGTGATGGTAACCAGTGCCCAGGTTCTCCCAATTTGGAAGAAATAAAAAGGACATTTCACAACTTGAAAAGAAAAAAAAATACTCAATGGTTTACAGGAGTATTCATAGTGCTGGTTTAGTCTTCAAGTTGATGGAGTATTGTAGTACTGTCCATAATTCCAGTTGGCAGGGTAGTTGTACTATAAAGAAAATAAAAATAAATGAACATGTTGTGCATGCCAAGGCCAGAAAATAAATAAATGCGTGTACATTATTCCTTGCACAAAGTACTCCCCCCTCCATTTCTGTTCAACCTGGGATTAAAATTGAGGGGTGGTTTACCTTTACTATGTTATAGAATGGCCAATTCTAAATGAAGACCAATTGCAAATTCTCAGAACAGCACTTTCTACATTATGCTAAGTAAATTCAAGGCAGGACACCGATAGCAATCTGCTCTACATCGCTCCACCTTAGCCCCACCAATTAAGTTTTTAATACCAAGATCAAAGCCCAAAAACAACCAGAACCAAAAAGAAACACACCCTAAGTAAAAGCCTTCCAAGAGAGACCGTAACAGCCATCTTAGGGAGGTCCTGTTCTCTCTGACTTGAAGTGACTTGAGTAAAACTAATTAATGGTAAGTCAAAAATATATCTTTTTTTTTTTTTTTTTTTTTTTTTAAATATCCTTTTATATCCTTGGGGAACACAGGACTTAACAAGTAGTCCCATCACCTAAACTGGGAGGAGAAAATAAGACACCAGGACAGGGGCTCAAGTCTTCACTGTTGAAGGGTAGTGATAACCTTTGACTGGAACAGAATCCCAAAACATTATCTAAAGCATTTCTAGCCTACTTTTTTTGCTAAGTTTTAGTTCTCCTTTAAGCCACTTCAACATTACTTGTGTTTGAGATTATTTGTCCTACTGATGTTGAATTCTCAGATTACATTCTGCAGATATAAGTAAAAATATCAAATAGATCTGCTTAACAGTGACCTGTAAAACACCATAGGGTGACTTATAACTGTATAACTTATAACTGGTGTTTGCCAAACTTTTGACAGGGCAGAAATGCACTTTTTTTTTTTTAACCAAACCTAAAAAGTAGCAATCTATGCCAAAACAAAATGTAGGGTGTCATACCTGATACCAGCTCCCGTAGTTATAACCTGACTGAGCTGCATCTACACTTGCAGTGGTAACTGGAACTGAAGCTACTGTGCTCACTTCTTCTGTATGCAGTCGCTTTGTTTCTGGCTGCTCCAACCTAAAATTCACATGGTTAGCGCACAATCATATCCAGATCAGGTACAGATGAAGGCAAATAAGAGTTAACTGGGCAACACACACACACACACACACACACACACACACACACACACACCTTTGTTTAACATGAGCAAAAGCAGCAGTACATATTTTACATAATTTAACAAATTATTTTCTTTGTTGATCTCATGTTGAAAATGGGGCATATACTGCCCCTTTAAAGAAGACTGAAAAACAGTTTAAAGATTAAGGGCTCAACCATCAGAATTTATTTGAAGCAAATACCACTGGTTTTCAAATGAACATACCCATTTTCAGCTTTTCTCTTCAAAAGATCTTGATCTTTTAGAAGCTTCTGATGCTCATTATATGTATCCAACAACCTGTGGTGTATTAGATTTACAGTTAAATATAATTTTGACAGACTTCAAGAGGCATTTAACTTGTTTAATAAAGAACAGAAAATTTAAAAATTTGCCACCTCCTACTTTATGGCACAGGTTTAAGCATAATTCCACTACAAGATATTACTCAACTAGTTTGTAAAATGGAAGTAAAACAGTGCATTATATTTGAACAAGTACAATACCTCTTCAGTTTGGTGTTACTTGTTTAAAATATGAACTCATAGCATTACTAAGCTAAAGATTAAAGTAAAACATTTCAACTTACTTCTTAACATCAGAACCAAAATCTTCTAAAAACTCAACTTTCCTTTGTGAGAATTTAACTCTCATTACTATAGGCATTGGACTTTTTATTGCTTTGTCAAAAGCAGACAAAATGTTCTCTTCATTCTGCTTGAAATCACAGTTATATTCCAGTTCCAGTAAATTGAGGTACAATTTTGTATTTTCCTGAAATCGAAAAAAAAAAAATCAATGCAAACTCTCCAAAAATAAACTTTGGTAACAGCAGTTTAGAGGGACTGTTGTCTACATGAAGTAACACAGGAATTACATAAAGACACCATTTTTGTTCATCACCGTTGCCTATGTTGTACGTATAAATAAATGGAAATAACGTTTTCAGACAAGGTTACTCACTGAAATAAGTCACAGCAAGATAAAATAAAATGGTAGTAAAACATCACTTACTTTGTCTTTCTGAATGCTATCAGACAAAACTTTTCTCGCTTTCACAACATCAGCTTGCACTTTAGAAAGGTGCCGGGAGAGCTTAATAGCATAGAAGGAAGATTCACTGCAAGTTTTTGCTTTGTTCATAGCTTCTTCCAATAATTTTTCTGCTTCTTTCACATTTCCATGTCTCCGCTCTAAGTTTACCCTTCGTAAACGAACCATTGCCAGGCCCTCTACAGATGTTTCTATATTTTTTAATATTCGCCTTGCTTCCTCTAGGTTACCTATGAAACCAAATACCATTACAATACTTACCAGCTGCAAAGAACTTGCAGGTAAGGGATAAGAACAAGTAATGACAAAGGTGTTCCAGAAAACATACCACCTGCCAAACACAACACAGGCAGGTTAATTAGTTCAAAAATTAAAAAAAATTGTTGGCGAACTTTGTATAAAATACTTGCGAAAAAAAAGTTTTAGCTCCTAATTGTTGCTCTGTGCTGCAACCAAATACAATTGTAGAAATCCAAAAAAAATCGGGGGGAAAAAAAAAAAAAAATCAGCAGGTCTGGCTGCACAACATTTATTATGGGTAGTGGTAACCCAACATGTTTTGGGTCAATACCCTTTATCAAGTGTTAATTAGTTCATGTCGGTCTCTATGTAAAAGAGCTGCAGAATATGTTGCCAATATATAAGTAATGATAAATATATGCCTATAGGTGGTGTAACATCTGTCGTATTATAAAGTTTAGAAATTGTGTAGGAGAAACCCATTAGCATTTATGGTGTAGCAGTTAAATTTTGTATTCTACTTTTGTTATCTACTTAAGTAAATTATATTGAGGTAAGTGATTGCTGTCACAATTTCTTGTTTTAAAGGTTGCATTTATTCAATCTTTATACACCTAGTTAAAGGAACTATACCACCAAACAATGTAGGCCTCTATAAAAATATATTCCATAAATAAGCTTATATGTTAAACCCTGTTTCATCTAAATAAACCATTTTCATAAAAATATACTTTTTCAGAAGTATGTGCTATTGGTGTGTACTCCTAAATAGAAAATTGCCATTTTAATAATTAAAGGGCAGCCTCCTGGGATCATAGGATTCACAGTGCACACGTATATGCTAGGTTTAAATTAATGGACAAAGTTCTATCTTTTGCTTCCACACTAGAGCTGCATTATTTCTGGTCATGCGATATCTGAATGAGCACACAGACCATCACTACATGGTGGATCAAGGGAAAGGATGTAAAAGGGCAATATTTACGGATATATGCAAATCAAACATAAATCGGCATTGCAACCTGGTTACAGATTGCATTCTCCTGGAAAGATAATTATATTTCTCAATAATAAAGAGAATGTTTCCTGCGTATCAAAGATTTTGTGGATCCCAATGGAATGGGACGTAGGATTGCTGTAAACAGGAATACTCACAGTGGGAGTGATAGTAAATGTTGTGAGTTGCGTTACTAATCCTGTTTGCTTTTATGTCCATCTTTATTTGGATCAATGTTTTGCTTGATTTTTACTGGTCTCTTACCTTGTTGCTCTTCAAATGCAGCCCACTGTAAATGAACCATAGGTTTCTTCGCCAGATGCACATTACATGCTCTACTGTAAACATGCCTTACCCCTTCCACACTGTGATTTTCCATATACTTGGCATACTAAACACAAGAATAAGATGCATTATTAGTCTCTGTCAGTGTAAGAAATGTGCAAGAGAAGAATAAAATTCTATTTTTTTTAACCCAATCAGCACCTTTATTGAACCACTAGACTAGATTCTGTAAGGAAGGGCGAAGAGAGGCAACGCTGTTGGCTTATGCAGCAGTCAAATCTGGTTGCAAGCAGACCATCCCCTAATGCAATAGATATAGTTATAGATGAACACAATTTAACAAGTGTACAGATGGGTTAGGTAGGAGATCATATATGAATTAATATGTTAGGAATATGATGCTGTACCTTGATCCAAAACTCCTCATAGCAGGCACAAGCAATGACACATCTTTCGAAAAGAATAACAACGCGTTCATTTGACCCATTCTCTAGCTCAAAGTCCAAATATTCTTTCCAGTTATTAAGCTGTGCTTTCTCCAGAGGCTTAACATGAAAGTAAGGTCTTTTAATCTTCAGAGAAACAGAAAAAAAAATGGATCATTAGAATACAGATCTAGCATTACAGGAAAAAACTGCAGTAGAATCCAAACAAATATCACTCTAAAGGCTTATACTATAATAATGTGCCAGCTATTTGTGAAGACCAGTGTTTATCTGCCTTGCTGGCTTTGGACCACACATGCATCTGTTGTGTAGTTTATATAGAACACTTACATTTCTCATTGCATTCTACTACCTGTGCCACAAGTATGCACATATTGACTGTTTTTTTCCGGACATTTAAAAGTATGATAGAAAAAATTTGGATTAAATCCGATAATTTGTGATGTGCGTTAAAAGCGCAAAAATTATGCATTGGTATGATCCAAAATTTTCGTATCCGAACTATCGTAGACGGCACAAAAATAACTGGACTTTGAACCTTCAGTGCATGATTTTGGAAGCCTCCCATAGGACTCAATGGGACTCTGCAGCTTCAAGCTGGCCAAAGGAAACTCACGATACCAAAGCTTAAATGAATTCCAAAATTTTCATAATAGTTGCGGCTAATACGATTTTGTCGCACAAATTGTTGCAAAGTATGAATAAGTCACGGAAATAATTTAAAAAAAAAATGGCAGAAAATATGCAGTTTCAAAACACTGATTTTTTCCCATTCAGACTCAATCGTACTTTGATAAATGTGCCCCAAAACATTAAATAGCCATTTGGAATCATCACAACAGGTGGTTCCTGACTTCAACCTAAAAGGTAGATTTTTACTGTTTTATGTCACAATATGCAAACGCAGATACAACAGTGTAATAACTGATGTGAAAGGGCATCCACTTGTTTTGTAACTGCGCAAACACACTTGTGTAAATTTTCAGGGTACAACCCAGGGTGCACAGTGACAGGTACATACTATGCATATTAGTTATCAGCCTTTATGATTATTCCATTCCCATTTAACGGTAATATAATTCATGCAGTAAATTAAAATGAAACATACTCCTTCTTCAAAGTTCCACCTCTTGCTGACTTCATGTTCATTTAGATTAAAAATCTCCTGATGAACTTCAATTATACGATGCCGCATGTTTTCAACTTCTGTAGTACGCTAAAATAAAAACTATTTGGTTATAAACTGGACATGCACACATTGTATAATAAATTTGCTTTATAATATAGAAACACCATGCTGCATAGCCATGGGGTCAGCTAAACTATAGTAGAGTTTCTAAAGCAAACACACCAGTAACCCATGGCATCCAATAAATGATCAGCTAGCTTCAAGTAAAATGCCCAGTGTTTTTAAATGAACTCCCTAAGATCTTGGAATGAAAGCTTTGCAATCAACTATAAATTACAAAGGAACAGTGTTCTGGCAGATGGGGGAAAAAAATGACATGCCTTCCCCACCTCTCCCTCCATACTAGCTTCTCAAAGACAATACTACTACTAACGCCGAAAGGGAGGGGGCCAAACAATTGGCACTTTTCCAAGCTAGAGACGCAATCTTGCGTGAATGGAGACCAATGTATGCTTTTTATGAGAGTTGCACTCTAGATTTTATATAAATTAATTTTATATTTCAGTGCTATGCATCTGCAAACAAATTAAATGCTCAATACTATACCTTTGCAGGGTCTTTTATCTCTTCCATCCCAGGAGGAATATCATCATTTGTTCCACCATGCAGAGTCATAGATGCAAGCTCCTTTCGAAGCTCGATAAATTTTTCGGATGTTAGAAATTCTCTAGGCAAATTACCCTGAATATGTTCTTTAAACCTAGTAAGGCAAGGAATCCATTATAAGGTTTTAAACTAAGCAAGCATACATATTAAGTGAAATAAAGAAGGTTATACAACCTACTATTATTCACAATCTGTAAAGCAGCAATTTATGTCCAGGGGAAATTCTCCTTCACCCCCATGAAATTGAACATTCTGCATGGTACGATACCTCTGTTAATGACAGTGGAGTGCATTGTTAGATTGTTCAAACCAGAAATAGGCAATCTAGGTATAATAGGTCTCAAATGTAGTAGGGGAACAGGATAATGTGTAATGAACTACTTTAAGGCCGGACTATGAGAGATGAATGCAAATGCAGTTAGTAAATATGTGACAAGCGGACAAAGTTCACCTTTTTGGCAAATCCAGTCACAGAAAAAAAAGTTAACACATCTCTTGTATTCTATAAATAGAATAAATAAATCTGGTCGAACACATACTGCCTATTTCAACTTGGTTACTGCACACACACAGGTTTTGTTAGACAACTTAACAGTAAATAGACTTGAGATAATGAGCTAGAGGCCAATATGAATCTGTAAAGTGGAACCTAAGACACCCAGCACCCATTTTTTTTTTTTTATAACGTTCCTCATCAGGGATCTATATTTACCTCCTGTTTTTTCCATTTTCAGCTTTAATACAAGTCCTGCTTTGCAAAGGGAATGGCTATCAAGTTTTGATCCATATATTTTTTTCATTAAAAATGGCTCAAAAACTGCAATAATTAATAGGCATGGTCTCCACAAACAAAAGGGATAGAAACCATTGATTCATGCATAAAAGGCACCTAGTAAATCTAGGTCCCGTCTCATGCAGCCTCATATTGAGGCTTGTGTTCTTGAAATGTACCATTTAGCTTTAACTTCAAAATATTTGGCACAATCAGCCTTAAAGGGAGAGTTTATCTTTAAATTCAGTTATAGTGCGATAGAGTTATATTTTATTTATTAATTATTTAGTCATTTGTTCAGTATATGTCCAGTTTAAATTCAGAAGCTGGTTGCTAGGGTGCAATTTACACTAGCAACCAGGCAGTGGTTTGAATAAGATGCTGGAGCACCTAATTAGAAAGATACGTAATAAAAAAAATAAATAAATAAAACTGCAGCCTCACAAGTAATAGCTGCTGGGTTAGGGGACCAGAAAAAGAAAAAAAAAAAAAAAGACAGGAAAATGTAAAATCAGAAAACATTGGTGGAACAGTGTAAAATGAGGGAATGCAAAATGAGGTTTGAATTGAGGTTGAATGACAGTTTAAATTTTCTATTTTTTCAAACAAGGGAAGATGGAACGGTTTCTTCAGGCTGTATTTCAATTAATTGTGAATGTTATACAAATAAGTTGACATATGTTGTTATACACATACAAAAGCCAGTTACCCATTGTATTGCTGTTCTAACAGCAGGCAATTACTTACTTTTAGTTATATTTTTAGTTAGTTAATTATTTTTTCACCAACTTTCAGCGCGCGACTAATCTCCCCGTGTCACAGCCCTTAAAAATTATTTGTTTGTAGGTTAAGCTTTAATAGCATCTCCTATCAGACTTTGTGGGAATGGAATCATAGCAGTTATTTCCCATAAAAGGTAATGGCATGGCTGCCATACAATTCTCCAACTACTGCTTCTGATTTTCTATTCTTATCGGCCAGATTTTGCACAAACTTCAAAAGGTAAAATTTTGCCTTTCGATATTAAGCTAACTGATAACAAATAAATTTACATAAATAATATCTTACATTTGGGAAACTAACAGCAATTAAATTAACAAATAACTGTAAAATAATGTATAGGGGCTGATTCATTAAAGTGTGAATTACAAGTAAGATTTGCGACAATCCACATTGAATATGAAAATTTCTGATGTACGAAAAGTCGCGTTGTGCTTGTACGAAAACATTGTGGTACAATCTGAAATTTTCGTATCCGAACGATCATAAATGGCACTGAAACCTTTCTGACTTTGAACCTTCAGTGCATGATTTTGGAAGCTTCCCATAAGACTCAATGGCACTCTGCAGCTCCAACCTGGCCAAAGGAAAGTCACGATACCGAAGCGTGAATGAATTCCAAACCTTTAGTACTAGTTGCAACAAATACGATTTTGTTGCACAAATTGTCACAAAGTACAAAAAAGTTGCACAAATAAACGAAAAAAGAACCCGCAGAAAATACGCACAGTTCTAAAACTTAAAAATATGGATTTTTAGGATTCGGACTCAATCGTACATTGATACATGGGCCCTATATATTGTAATCACAAAAAATTACCTTTAATAATACAATTTTTTTGGTACAGATTCTCTTTAAAGCTTTGTTATAAGGAGCAAATTATATTTTAATGGATGTTGCCTTTTAACAGGACAGTTTAGTCAGCAATTTTTTTAATCAAGGGCCCTTAACCTAATGTGAAACTGTAATGAATCTTAAATCGGTCATCCTGTATTATGGTTAAAAGAAAAAGTTGTTACCAATTAGACAGTTCATTTATAATTTACAGTCAGACTGTAAAGTAAGTTTGAGCGGGTGGAAACTGCTTTGAAATACAACAGAATTGTTGTAAAATTGTTCAGCAAAATGAACCACTGAACGCATTGTCATTAAAGATCAGCTTCACTACAGCAAAAGGTTTTCTTTGGGCAGTTTTTCCAACTTACCGCTGAAAATGAAGACTGTAGTACTGCGTAGGAATCCCAAGAAGCCGGCTGTAAATTGATGTGACACCACTTAAGTTTCCCTGTTCAGTTTCCCAATTAATATACATTTCCCAAAGCTTGTCAGATTTGAAGTCTAGCCCTGCTGAAACAACTGCATGTTCAAAGGTTCTAAAAGGCAAAATAAGTAGACAATATTAAAAATAAAACATCCCTGCCAATAAAAGTCTAGCCTGCTTCTGTTTTGTTCACTTACATTGAGAATACTAAACATCCAATAAAATAAATATACTGTCTGACAATGCTCAACAAACAGATCCAATTGCCTGATTGAATTGCTTTAGCGCAGTGAGCACATCTGTATGTCCTAGTTCTGCCCTAAGACTCCAAGAAGAGCAACAATTATGATATTGCATGCCAAAAGCAGCTCTTCTGTAGAGAAATTGCAATTGCTGGAACAGACTTCACCTGACTTGGATGGATCAAGGCCTAACAAGCCATCTACATACAAAACCTGTACAAGATAAGAAACTAGAGCAGTGCTGTCCAACTTCTGTTGTACCGAGGGCCGGAATTTTTCCGACCTACGTGGTGGAGGGCCGATAATGGAAGCCAGTTTTGACCACTCCCCTTTTTGAAACTGCACCCACTTGAAAACACACCCATGTTATCACATGACCATACCCATATTAATGGTTGTAGTACAGCAAAAACCTGCCATACTCTGCCTGCCCTACCCTGCCTGTGTGTGCCATACTCTGCCTGCCCTACCCTGTCTGTGTGTGCCATACTTTCACTGTGTGTGCCATTCTTGGCTGGTTTGTGCCATACTTGGCCTGTGTGTGCCATACTCTGCCTGCCCTACCCTGCCTGTGTGTGCCATACTCTGCCTTCCCCACCCTGCCTGCGTGTGCCATACTTTCACTGTGTTTGCCATTCTTGGCTGGTTTGTGCCATACTTGGCCTGTGTGTGCCATACTCTGCCTTCCCTACCCTGCCTGTCTGTACACACTACAAAAAGAACATATACTGAGGCGGTACTTCAATTAAAAAGTTTTTTAATATATAGTTATTGTGCAGACTGTAGGAGCAGTGCCAGCATTGTGTCACTGTAGGCTGTGTGTGTGCCATACACACAGGCATCATAGGGCAAGCAGAGTATGGCACACACAGGCAGCCTACAGTGACACAATGCTGGCACTGCTCCTACAGTCTGCACAATAACTATATATTAAAAAACGTTTTAATTGAAGTACCACCTCAGTATATGTTCTTTTTGTAGTGTGTAGGGATTATATGTGGGTTTCTACTGCTCCTGAGGTGTGAACAGGGGAACAATATGGGTGATTACAGCCTGAGCCTGAGGTGTGAACACTGCAGGGGGTGAACAATGCAGAGATTAAAAGGTGTGAACAACACAGGGGATTACATATTTAAACAATACAGCCTGATTACAGCCTGAATCTGAGGTGTGAATCATGCAGGGGGTCAGTTAATCACAGTACTGATACCATTTAAAGCTTACACAAGAGTAAGCCATCAAAGCAGCCAGACAGGTGGGGGGCCACACAGAGGGGGGTCGCGGGCCGCATGCGGCCCGCCAGTTGGACAGCACTGAACTAGAGGATCAACATGAACAGTGCCCAGAATGTTCCAGAATTTGCATAATCTGGTAAATAGACCAAATAAAATACTAATATATGTGAATTTGCCCAGGGTTCCCCAAACGTTTGAACACAACTGCATCAGTAAGCAAGGCAAGCAGAGTGAAAATTAGAGTACTGTGGTACTTTTTTATTATCAGTGCCATTAGTATTACAATCCCTGACAATTAAGGTTATTGAAAAACATACTTATGTATGATACATGTTCATAAACTCACCCTCTTAATGTAAGACATGTCTCTGGATCTGCAGGATCTAAAGTTTCTTTCAAGAAATTAAGATAATGCATCCAAAGATCAACACTTAATGTAATAGCTTGAATGCCCCTTCTATAAACCTAGAAAGCAAAAGAAAGAAAAAAAAATTAAGCAAAGAGAATAATACTTTAAACAAAATGATACCTTAAGCAGTTGTATCCGGTCAACCTTACAAATGCTATATATTTGGAATTTCATTTAAATAATCTGCCATTACCATTGGAGTGGAGGTTGACTAGAACATGGCATATGTTCTGAGCTCCACTTGCTGAGTGTCTTGATCTTCAACGCGCAGCTGTATTCTTAGGAAGAGCTGAGTGCTGGCTTTGGGGGTACAGACCATAGGGCACAGACCCATTAGAAACTCAATCACAGCGTCTGACCAAAAATTCAATCAATAACATGTAGAAAAAAAAATTGACTAGCAAAATTAAACTGCCACTGGATTGAAAAAAAAATCAAAATCAGCAACACTGAAACCCTGCCCTACTTATTAACCTGCAGTGTAAAAACAGAAATCTGCACTGCAAAGCTTGACATACTGTGGAAGATTAATGCACCTGTCAACAAAGAAAGGAGATTATTAGCTACAAATGTCACAAAAAAGTGACAAATGTCTTCTATATATTACTCCTATGACCTTACATGGGGTTGGAAGCAGCCTTAAAGTGGCCATGTCGATTTTAACCAGTCACAATCATACAAACTTACCTCATCTGCTTCTAATATGTTATTGTTCTTTTTTTCCAAGTCTGCATATTTCTTCCAGTAGCCATAACAATAAGGATAATGTGCAAGAAAGGCGTCAAATGCTTTCCTAACAGCAGACAGATGATTCTAAATATCAAAATTAAATTGCTATTAGATAATTCCGAATTTTAGTGTTTACAGACCTCCAGTGTACTTAAACATAAACATCACTTTTTCCAGACATCATGTAAGTCTAAATTAAAATTAGCTATAAATGTACATCTCCAGAAAAGTTTAGTTTGCTTACTCAGCAGCATAGGATGCTTAGATAGTTGCATGTAATGGGAAAACCATCCCATTTGACCATATTGCATTGATTTGTGTTAGCACTGAATAGACTTTAGTTTTAAAAAGGTTTTTCCCAGATGCTTAAAATATTTTTTTTTTTTTTTTTAAAGTGTAATTAGTAAAAGTTATGTTTTGAAGGAACAGTAACACCAAAAAATGAAAGAGCTTTAAAGTAATAAAAATATAATGCACTGTTGCCCTGCACTGGTAAAACTGGTGTGTTTGCTACAGTAACACTACTATAATTTATATAATAAGCTGCTGTGTAGCCACGGGGGCAGCCATTCAAGCTGGAAAAAAGGAGAAAAGGCACAGGTTACATAGCAGATAACAGATAAGCTCTGTAGAATACAATAGTGTTTTATCTGTTATCTGCTATGTGCCTGTGCCTTTTCTCCTTTGAATGGCTGCACCCATGGCTACATAGCAGCTTATTTATATAAATTATAGTAGACTTTCTGAAGTAAACACACAACTTTTACCAGTGCAGGGCAGCAGCACATTATATTTTAGTTACTTTTATACACTTTCATTTTTTGGTGTTACTGTCCCTTTAAAGAACAGCTAAATTAAAACATATGAAGTATCTTTGATTCGAGGAAATGCAAAGCAAAAGCTCCTCATAACTATTTAGTGCACAGTCTTTCACTTACCTCTTGTTCTACATATTGTAACAAGTATGTCCAAGTATTAAATTCTTCAGGATAAGCTTGTACAGATTTCCAATACTTTTCAAAATCAGGAGGAAGAGGTGGAGCAGGTGTATCTGTTTTTGGCAAAGGTGATTCTGTTTTTGGCAAAGGAGGTTCTGTTGCTGGGGGAGGTGATTCTGTTGCACAGTGTTCAGGAGACTGCTCCATCTCAAACACTTCTACAATGTCTTTAGTAAAATCTACTTCCTCTACAGAAGTCTGTTTTGAAGCTTGCATAGATGTGTTTTGGATATTGCTTGAAGTGGTCATTCCTAAGGGCAATTAAATAAATGATCATACACTGCAAAAGATTATCTTTTGGTCTAAAATCTTTGGTACCAACTCTGTTCAACTGTATCAGCATCATGAAAATCGAATTATCTCAGTACATTTGAAGAACTAGCGCCATCAAAAATATAAACAACTTGTGTGCATAGATTTACCAGTTATTTCTATGGGATACACACATGTTCAGAGGTCACGATTGTGTTAAATGGAACTTCACATAACACATATTAATGACCTGCCCAAAAAGCCATAAATAAAAATTACTCCACATAATAAAACCCATCAAGCTTGCCATAAAACCTGCTTATAGTGCTTCTGGAAATTTAAGGTTTAATTGCAAGGATGAACCCTAAAAGGAAGGCATAAAGTGGGTGCAAGGAACAGCTTTACCAGTTTCTTGGTGTTACCACCAGTCTGAAATTTCAGCAGTTATCGGATTGCTAGGGTTTAAATAAGTAGTTAAAGGTAACAAATTTGTGGTCTCACAGAGCAAAGGGGGTTTTTAGCTGCTGAGGTCACTAACCTTCATTAGAAAGTTCCAGAAGGGGGCACATCATTTAAAACTATAAAAAAAATATAAATAAATGAAGACCAAATAAAGAGTTGGAAATATTATACTAAAAAAAATTAAGTGAACCATCCCTTTACGGCACAGCTTGTGGAAACCAACATTTTACTGGGTAAAATGGGCAGAAAAGAAGGTTATTACATTCTAAAAAATTTAACCCCCTGGGATACCACCTTTACAGTTACATGTCCTTATCTGAAATACATTCTACAGATTTCCAAACTGCTTGCTAACTCATCACTAGACCTATTCTTTAACAGCATGGGGCGTTAACACTTGAGCACCACCATGCAAAAAAAAAAAAAAAAAAAAAAAATGTGGACCTAAGAAATAATCAAAAATCAGTTTCTATTATGTTAATTGATCAAAATAAACATAAATTACACTATTTAAATTTTGTTTTCTTCAGTTTTGGAATTCACGATTACAGCAAGAAGGCTGGCGCCATGTCGTGACACTTAGTAAGGCCAGTTTTGTATCACCCCTAAATCTTGTGTATGTGCTAGAAGGGGGAACCCAATGCCGATGCACAGGCTACAAAATTATAGACCATAAGAGGGGAGGGGGAAGTGAAGAGTGCAGTGACATCAAGGAAGGGCAGAATGGAAAGTCAAAATAATTGACTGCCTCACATCTTAAGGTCCCCATACAGGGGCACTGCCCGACCGATATCTGGCCTGAAATCGACCAGATCTCGACCAGGCAGGTTAAAAAAATCTAGTCGGATCGGGGACCGAATCGGCTAGTTGATGCGGTCCCCGGACCGACTTTGCCTATGCCAGTCATTATAATTTTGATTGTTTGGCCCCAGAGCCCTCCTAGGTGGGGGATATCGGGAGAAGATCCACTCACTTGGCGACATTGCCAAGCAAGCGGCTCTTAAGGTGTATGGGCACCTTTAGTCTGAGGTAGGGCAGGCAATTTATGATCAACAGCTCAAGCTTTTAAAAACATTTAAATAGGTATGGATGTTTTAATTAAAAGAAAATATAATTTGAGCTCCATGTTGAATTTGCAAAGAACTTTTATTATACAGCTTTTATGTCTGGATTCAAGTTCCCTTTAAGTAGTTTGAAAAAGAAGGGAACATATCTTTGAAACACAACAATAAAAGCTGCAGGTTTTCATAGAAGTGCTGCCAGGCTCATACACCTCTCCTCCTCTGCCATGCCACTCTGCCAATCCCTGCACTGGCTTCCCCTACCATCCAGGGATAAAATTCAAACTAATGACTCTCACATTCAAAGCAGTTCACAACTCTGCCCCACCCTACATCTCTGAACTTATTTCTAGGTACCATCCAACCCGCTTGTTACGCTCCTCTACTGACCTGCTCCTCAACTCCTCTCTCATTACCTCCTCACACACTTGCATTCAAGACTTTGCAAGGGCTGCCCCCCTTCTCTGGAATTCGCTCCCACAATTTATCAGACTTTCTCCCAATCTCTCTACCTTTATTTAGAGAAGCTTACACTAATCTAGTTTAGCAATAACCTGTGCCCCACCTCTCACAACTCTGGTCATGCCCATTCCCACACCTTGTGTCTCAACCCTTTCTCCTTGTAGATTGTAAGCTCTTTTGGGCAGGGCTCTCTTCACCTCTTGTATCGGTTATTGATTGCTTTATGTGTTACTCTGTATGTCCAATGTATAAAACCCAATTGTTCAGCACTGTTGAATATGTTGGCGCTTTATAAATAAATGTTAATAATAATAATAAAGTGTTGATGTGAAGAGAGAAGTAAAGGTTAAGAAACAAGGGCAGAATGCTACATGAATGTGGTGCTTTGGCCGCTGTGCTGCACTCGGGGGGGAACTGCTATGTGAAAATATGCATGAGATGATAATGATTTAACATTTCAATACGATACATCCAGGAGGACACCCTTTACCCAAACAACTTATTTGGCTAGGGGCTGCCCAAATATGTTTGACAAAATATGTACAAACTGGATTGCAGAGAACTTATAGATGCAAACACTGCTTTATAATTTGAAATGTATAGTTATATCTGATGCAATTTCTACCTTATGATTTTTGTTATTTAAATGCTATACTGCTACTTTTGTGGTGACAGGCATATTAAACATTCTGTAACTACTACTGCCCTAATTCTCCATCCTCCCTACAGCACTTATGCATGAATAAAAATAAAACCTGTGAACAAAAAAAAAAAAAAAAAGTGTCCAGAGGCAACCACAAGATCATATGCAGATTATCTCAGTGTGCACATCTAAAAGCAAACCACAAAGGTTCCAACAGATTCCAAGCATAAAACTAGTTTAAGAATCAAAAACTGAGGCTGGTGGTAGAAGGAAGATGACAGGTCGCCTGAGAAGAGGCTTGACACATGCATGCTAGAACGAACATGGAAAATTCCAGACGTTAGGGAAACAAGTGTATTATTTAGATATTGAGTAGGAACAGCAGCTGGAGAGCTTTAAGTTACAAAGTGCATATGATCAAAGGCACATGTTAAAGGAACAGTAACATCAAAAAATTAAAGTGTTTTAAAGTAATTAAAATATAATGCACTGTTGCTCTGCAAAAAACTGGTGTTTTTGCTACAGAATAGCTACAATATAAATAAGCTGCTGTATAGTTATGGGGGCAGCCATTCAAGCTGAAAAAAAGGCACAGGTTACATAGCAGATAACTAGTAGATAAGCCCCATATAATGGGGGTTTGTCTGTTATCTGCTAAGTAACCTGTGCCTTTTCTCCTTTGAATGGCTGCCCTCGTGGCTACACAGCAGCTTACTTATATAAACTATAGTAGTCTTTCTGAGGCAAACGCACCAGTTGTAGCAATGCAGGGCAACAGTACATTATATTGTAACTACTTTTATACACTTTCATTTTTTGGTGTTACTGTTCCTTTAAGAGCCTGAGAAACTTTATAGCAAAGTATAAAAAACTCATTAAGATATGGGCTTGGGCAGAAGGAATTTATATTAGAAAATATAGACTAGGTAATACATTTTAACGGCTAACAGTAAATAAAAATGCAAGCTTCTGTGACTACTTTGGTACCTGCTTTAGACATGGTATGATATACCACACCTGAAACGGACATAGGTAGTCCTAAAGCTTACATTTTAAAATGTACTAAATTAGACAAAGGTGCGAAACCTACTCCATACTTTCTTCATGGTTCTGATCTATGGTTAACATGCTACAGCATTCAACAACTCTAATATGTATTGACAGGCATAAGGGCCAATACCCACGGGAAAAAAAAACTTTTAACACAATCGCTTACATACATTGACTCCACTATATTATTTAAAATTAAATTTTGTTTCCCTATAACATAAAAAGACAAGACTGGAATCAGAAAGCAAGTAACAGAAAGGCCTGGACAGCAAAACCAAACAAAATTGGTTACAAAAAATGTTAAAAGAAAAAAAAAATAAACTTCATTACTATGACTGAAAACGTGTCAGCAGTGTTGTGTCAGCACACGTGTTCCAGGAGCCTAATACTCCAACACAAAACATGGCACAGGGCTGCTTGCGAACTCCAGCCTCTTGCTCCAGGCACGCTATTCAGCCTGGAAATCAAACACGCATGTAACTAGAGAGGCCTAGGAAGTACCGCCTGCATCTAAATAAGCGCCGATATTACTACAAGTGTCGTCATAAATTAACATTAACTCAGTAACTCGCCTTTTTACGTCTCTTTGAAGAGTCAATCCCACAGTTTATCTCACATGTCCACCTACAATTCCTAAGTGACTAAAGAACCTGCAACATAAGTTTTAATTCTTCAGCCGGCGAAGAGCTAATCAAAAACAACCACAACTCACCTAATAGTATCTCCCACAAGTCCCCTAAAGGAGACCGTCGCTATAAAAAAAAAGCGGCAGGAAACTGAAGGCCGCTCTCAGCCCCTAATCGAGCCTGCGGGAAAGCGAATAACACGAAGTCTATCCGGATCGCCTCCGCACCACCCAGTACATGTCCCGCTTACGTAGAGCAACGCAATGACGTCACCATAAGCGTACGCGGCTCTGCGTCCATTTCCTTGCAGTGAAACGCACGCAAACGCCCATAAGACGCCTGTATGCGGATAATGTTTATGGCAGTCCGGGGCGGAGACTGCAGCTGCCCCTCTTATGTGGGGGCAAGTTGCTGTTTGCATGCAGATGTTTGGTAGAGGCGCCCCCATGGGCACTCCGCACTTTCGTCGCTGTTGAATGCGAAGTCTGGTAGCGGGTGAGATGTTCATTTAGGGGAACAACAACTCTCGAAGCACTTTGTTTATGTCTGACATTAGGGCCCCTCCTCCTATAACAATAAGGCCTGGTTGTATAATAGTTCAATGTAGTAAAACGTTATATTCTGTGTGATTCACAACTAGTTTGTTGTGCACTGAAACGTCACTTAGTTTAGAACAGTTTGCTTTATGAAGCAATATTTAGTAAGATTAGGAGATCTAATGTTTATAGTCATGTCAGTGTAGCAGGGCGTACATGCCCATCTCCCCGCCCCCTAAAACAGGATTTATCACGTCAACCTACCTTGTACCGCTGTGTGAGAGTCAATGTGTGAATAATCAAAGGAATATGAGAATTTTAACGCCTCATAGCACTTGCAGTTTAGTAATAAAACATGTTTATTCTGTTGCTGCGAGACAAGCATCTAAATACTGCATACAATTCATCAGTACGTCCCCCACACCCTAACTCATAACTGAAAAACCTGTCTTTTGGTAATGTATAATAATAAATCCCTTTGTGGAAACCCCCAACTAACATTTGCCTAATGATGTGATTTAAAAAATCGTTTACAATAGACATATGTCTATGAAGATTTTCATTCATCCAGGTCATGGTATATCTAGTATAAATAAATTTGAAGCAACTGGACTTGTTTGGTAATCATTGAAGACGTTTCACTACTCATCCGAGCAGTGAGTTGAACTGAAGTCAGTTGAACTGAAGAAGCTGCTCGGATGAGTAGTGAAACGTCTTCAATGATTACCAAACAAGTCCAGTTGCTTCAAATTTATTTATACTAGATATTTACAATAGACATTAATTACACATTTGTATCTGTGAGTGGTTTTAAGTTAAATAATAACTGCAATAGAAAACCATATCTGCCTTGCCTTTTCTGCTCTCTAACCTGGTTGCTCTACCTTTGTACCAATGTAGCCAAAGCCAGATGATAAACAGATTTGCAAAGAAGAATGCAACGCTTACTTTGCAGTATTGTTTCAAGAGGTACAACTAGCAATATAGAAAAGGACAGAAAATACTAACTTTAGTAGCAATAACATTTACAAAAACCCTTTAAACTGCTAAAAAAATGCCACGGAATGTATAACATGCTTGGAATTCTATTCTATTTTTTTTTTAGCCAAATGTTATTTTTGGAAATACGTGCCCTTTAACTCAAATCCTGGTAAGCAAAGCTTAGTTACTGAAAACATGACATAGCTGCTTCTTCCTAAAGAGATTTGTGTACATTATATCCAGTTAGTACCAGTAACCAGTGCTGTAGTTTATTTTTTCTACAGAGGTATGATCTCTTGACTGCCAAAGATTCAGGTCTGGTATTTTTAAATACAAAACTATGTAAGAGAAGAAGTGTGAGATCTGTTTACAGGAAAGGGTTTTCATGTAATTGAGCACAGACTCTTCGAAGGACCATTTACTAGCGTTTTTTTCGCAATTCGTGTTTCTTTGCGCTAAACAAAAAAACAATTTTCTCGACATTTATTAAGCAACAAAACCACAACAAATACTAAGGGCGAGGTCAGACGAATCATATTTCCCCTTGTCTCAGCCCTGCGCTTTTCTGCCTGGCCGAGAGAAGTGGATCTGCTTCCTTACGGTACTCTGTGTACATGCGCTTTATTAAAACCTATGGCAACAGCCTGAGTGTGCACACACAGAGCGGTGCGGATCCGGATCCGTTGTCGGTCTGGAAAACATTCACTTTCACATTTTCCAGGCTGACCTGGAGATAGGCTTCATCTGACCTTGCCCTAATAAAAAACTTTGCTATCTAAAAGCTGTTTAGGTCATGTAGAAGTCAGTAGGAGTTGACCAAGACATATTTTAACAATCTTTAATTTGTGGTTTTAGAGGTTTGTTTGTAAGTACACAAAGATTTGTAGGAAAATGTACAAAACATGAAAAATAAATGGTTTTCATGTTCTTTTTGTTTTAATTCACCCATGCTTTTTCAATTCTGATCTTTTAATAAATTACTAAACATTAGTGGTTTTGGTGGAAATTAGTTTTTCATGGTTTCAAAAGCCTTTAAAACCACAAAAATCAGTATGTTGATCAATGTGCCTGCACGTGTTCTATATTCTGCTATGTGCCATTGACACAATCTTTATTTTATAGCAGTAATTTAGCCTTCGAATGAAACATCCTTGTGTTAAAGAAAATGGTAGTGGCAGTTAATAGAAAACAAAACTCGACTCACAGAGAATTTTGCTTACTACCCACTTTTTTAATTATGCTCTCCTGTCAATTGGACCACTTTATATTAGGTGATAATTAAAGGGAAACTCCGGCTTTCAAACAAAAATGTGTTGCGCACACAACACAGAAATCCCTAATATGCCCATCACTGTAATCCGTTGATTTAAAAAGTATGAATAAATACCATTTTTATATGCTGAAATCCAGATGCAAAACAGTTATTTCCTTTTTGCATCATTTGAAATCCTGGCATGGGAAGAGGGACTAAAACATTGATGTTACATATTGTAAATATTTCTTCACAGTTTACAGACAGCATGCAGGAACTACATAACCCACAATGCATTGCACTGTAATGTTCCTTTCAATGGAAGGTGCCGTAAATAGCCCACTGTAGGTGCTTGTTTATATTAAAAACAATACTATGTTGAACAGAAGACCAACTCAAGGGAGTTCTAGTTCTATTAGAGAAGACTGGTGGATTGTAGTCTGACCCTTATTGCTGATGGGTTTATACTGCATGTTTTAAGAGCGTCAAATACCATTGATTTAGGTGTATTTTACTGCAAAAAAAAAACCTCCAGTTGTATTTGCTCTACTGCTCACTTTTTGGTGCAGTGTTCTTAGGACTGGCAGCAGGTAAATTATATGGTAAGAGTCCTCTGAAGTGAGCAGTGCTAATGATTGTAGAGGTAGAAAGGTGGGACAAATATATCTGTTGCATAAAAGTTTATGCATTCAGCTTGGTTTGTGCTTTCAGTCAAAATACAGCTAAATATATTATCTGCATAACTATAACATAAAGGTTAAACTAAAACACTTACTACATCATAGTCTTTCTACTTTGCAACCAAAACACTTTAGGACACACCAGTGACTAACTTGCTTAATAGGGACCAGTCTGATTTAGCCAGCTCTGTTGAAAGTTGAAAGAGCTCTTTTTTCTCACAACCTTGGTACTTATTACACCAATTTTACACAATAAAAAAAATATTTTTGCATAATATCAGAAAATGTAATTCTATGCATCTTTTCATTATATACTAACCATTTTAACATTAATCACCTTCCATTATATACAACCATTTTCAGTCATATTTTTCAAATTTATTTGTAAATGTCAGTGCTATTAAAAGCACTGTTTATATTTTCTGCTCTTGCTGGTTCTGACTCCTGAGACAGTGTAGTAGAAACAAGGGTGAAGTATCCAGATGCAGTTTTAGCTTAATAAAGGCAACTTTAGAATACATTTTACACATTTTTATTAGTCATATGTCGCTGCTTCAGTTATAAGATTTTTGTTCTTCTGTTTAGGATGAAGACATTATTTGATGAGATCAAAGCTTCAATTAAGAATGACAGCAATTATGACCACTCTTTTTGGAGGCCTGTACTGCCCTGGGGTGGCATCTTCACCATTAAAGCTGGGCGTAAAGCAGTCTCTTGTACACCACTTTATGTTGAGATAACACTAAAAAATACATGCACAATTGATGGCTTTTTAATGCTGTTGTATGTCATACTACGTGAAAATGACACCTTTCCCAAAGAGCTCTCCCTTTACCTAGGCCGAGAATTTGTAGATTGCTTTCTCCATCTAATGGATACTTATAGTTTTACATCAGTCAAGTTACTATGGATATGGGACAAGATGGATAAATACCAGTACAAGTCTGGAATTCACAAAGCAACCTTAGAGATAGACTTGTTTGGGAATGAGCATGAGAACTTTACTCGTAATCTGGAGAACCTTATGTCCACTATACAAGAGAGTTACTGCTCCAATACAGACTGCCCTACACGTGTGCAGGAAACTCAGATGCATACAATCCTTATCAAGTAGGTTTGAAACAAAATATGCAACAAAAAAAAGTGTGTCTTGCACTGTTGTCTTGGCTGTTGCACAAGGGGCTATTCTTCTGTGTTTTACCAAATCTGATTTTCTTTGCCCAAAAAAGAGGAATCTGTTCACTTGAAATTGTCCCTACTAACCCCCATTGTTGGCAATGGAAAACACGTGACCACCAGCCATGTTGGGTTTGATGTGAATTGCACCTGACTATGCCTTGTTCTCATTGTCAAGCATGACAGAATCAAGCAAAAATTGGCAATGATGGTTTTTCCATGAGGTCCAATTTACATCATTTTGCTGTTGTGTATTATTGTGGGGATTAATGTGCCAGGCAACATATATATTAATCACCCTGTGTGCGCTATAACATCAGTTGGTTTTCATGACTAGTGTTATATTTATATATATATTTGTCTTTGCTGCTATTGATTCAAGTTGACTGGCCACAACCTTCTTTGTCACATCCTATATATGATTTATTGTTTTCCCATTCACTTAGCAAGAAATGTGGCTGAATGGCAGTGGGCCTGACATCACATAAGTGGCTGGACACTCATAAAATATGGGATTTTCAGATTTAGCAATAGGAAAAACTCACTTCGTTTATCAATATAAAATCGATGGCAAAAAAATGAATTTGTGTACCAATAATAATAGATTATTGACAGAAAGTAATGTTCCCTCTAAGCTGTGTGCGCACAAATTTTGAGACCAGCGCACACAAGAAATTGTGGTGTGCACAAGGAATTTTGCATTAAAACACTGTACTGTGCACACTAGTTTTTAAAAAATGCACACAAAATACATTTTAGCACACACAACCAAAAAGAAATTACACGGAACAACCACAAATATGTTGCTTGTGTGTTAAGGTAATTTTTGAAAGATGGGGGGAATCATTATCTAAATGCAACAGTGCTACTCACAAACATAGAAAGAACCCCACTTCTAAGACTCTGAAGATAGGGCTGGCTGGATGTGATGGAAATTGTATGGCCCCCAGTTTGCTCATGGGTTCCATATACTTTGTATGACATCATCATTGTAATCTTGCCCTCAAACAAACAGCATAACAAATAACTGGCTCAGTACATGTACACTGTTGGATAACACTGGTCAAGATGGTTAAATTGCAGGGTCTGCCATTTCTCTGAGGAGCTTTGTTCACACATTAGTTGTTTGTCACTTGTAGTGCCACTTTACATTAGTTGTCAGTGGCTAGCACATTAAATAGACAGCAATAGGAAAGAGATACATACCATGGAAGCTGCAGATAAAATATGTGTATAGTTTGAAACTGTTTTAATCAACAACGGGAACCTAAACTAAATAGTTTATAATTTTTTTTAAGATCCTATTGTATTGCTTTTCATTTTCAAATTAATGAACAATTTAACAAATGAGTTTGCAAGTCTCTTTCTTGCATGGAATTAAAAGATCCCTTTATCCACTTATACCTTATATATATTTCCATACAGGCTCATTTCATCGCTACCAAACCCTCCAAATATAAAGGAGAACTAAAGATTAAACTAGAAGTAGGCTAGAAATGATACACTTTATGTTTTGGGCTTCTTTACTATGCCACAGCCCTTTAGCAGTCTAAATATAGCACAAGTAGCTGCATCTTCTTTTCTGCTGATTCATAGCACATGTTTTGGGTTGCTACCAGTTTCCAGAGCTTAGGGACAGATTCATAATATATAGTACAAGTATGAGACTTGTACTATGACTTATCCTGAATGCTCAGGACCTGGGGTTTTCTGGATAAGGGGTCTTTTCATAATTTGGATCTCTGTACTGTAGGTCTACTAAATAATAATGTATTAATTAAATAAACTAAGTAGGATTGATTTGCCTCCAATCGGGCTTACCTGTAATGAAGTTATTATACTGTTTACAGTATGATTACAGAGAAAAAGGAAATATATGTTTTTAAATTTAGAATTTTGGAATAAAATGGAGTCTATAGGAACTGACCTTACTATAATTTGGAGCTTTCTGAATAATGAGTTTCCGGATAAAGGATTCTATACCTGAATGAATGAAGGCCCCTAATCTTAGCTTCTAAAAAGGCGCCCAAATTACACTGAGTATGGCACTAACACTCAACCCTGGCCCACTCCACCTGCCAATAACAGGCGTTGACGCTCCCCCTTCCATTGCGGCAAGGAGAAAATATGGTACGCGGTGGGGCGATGGGGGTGTAGCAGCTTCAAACTGGGGGGGACCCCCAGGTGACAGGCCCGGCCACCCCAGTCAGACATGCAAAACCACAGAACAGCACAACATTGTGTAATGTCATATCTACAGATCAGATGGATGGTGCATCTACATCTGACTTTCAGTGAGGAAAAAAAAGTCAGACGCCATCAGATTTTTGAAGCCGCAGTTCCCTTTCATAAAGTTAGTCATGATACATGGGAGTTGTTTCATGCAATGTATGCATGAGATTTTTGTATCATTCCCATTATATTTTGACACTTGCAAGTACATCCAACTTGTAGGATGTGTTCTGTCGATCCAAAACCATCCTTCAAAATCTTCCGTGGAGTTTAGCCCTTAAAGGAAAAAGAAAGTCAAAGTCACTTGGGGGTGCCTAAATGTTAGGCCTACCTTTTACCCCGGGCTGGTGCCCCTGTTCAGAGAACAGCACCAGCCCGGGGTAGCTACCTGCGCTTCCTCCTTTGTGATTCGCTGCGCACGCATGCGCAGTAGAGTGAAAAGCCGAACTTAAACATTAAAGTCGGCTTTTTCGCTCTACTGTGCATGCCCGGCCACCGGCATTTTAGAAAGCAGAAGGAAGAGCTCCGCTCCAGGTGCCCCGGGCTGGTGCTGTTTTCTCCGAAAAGGGGCACCAGCCCGGAGTACGAGGTAAGCGGTTAAAGTCACTTGGGGGTGCCCAAGTGACTTTGCCTTTCCTTCTCCTTTAAGGTAATGTATTAAAGAGGCCACAAACATATGATGGTGCTAAATGTTCACAGGTGCCAATGCAGCATTTGTGATGCATACCTGCTTAAGCATAACTGCAGTGTGGAGTTATTCTGTATTGGATATGTGCATTATGTGTAAAATTATGTATAGTATGTTATGGAAGAAAAAAGGATGTGGAATACAAATTTTTAACATTTACAAAAAGGCATTGTGCCTTTGTAAACATGAAGTTGGAGACTATGCTATTCTTCTTACAAAGGAGTATCAGCGCTGCAGAATATGTTGGCGCTTTATAAATAAATGTTAATAATATCACTAAATGTTTTCCAGGTGACCAGCTATCTTTGCTTAATAAATGGGATTGCAAAAAGTAGATACATTTAATTTTTTTATTTATGTTTAGCCCACCACATGATATTCCAAATGGGGATCTCATTCAGATAGCAGTGGATGAACTTTTCTGCTCCAAGACGGAACCATGCGAGGAGTATGGGTAGGTAATTCACTTGTTGGTAAATAAAGATCAGATGATAAATAACTATAGACTTCAGTGTGAATTACACAACAAGCTGTATTTTTTTTTTCTTTTTACCATTTGTCCCATAACCCTAAGAGGAAAGCGAAAATTAAATGAAGACTTTTATGGCAATTCAATAATGTACCTACAACAGAAACATTCATCTTCTATGCCTTTTGTGTTAAATAGACAAAATATTATAAGATTAGTTTGTGTATACAAAACATGCCTTTTTGTTCATATTCGATTCTATACATTGAAACTTAATAGGTAATTGAATTAAAATAATGGCATCACTCCTGTGGGATATAAAGATATGTTTTTCAGTGGAGAATGCCTCAGAAATGTCTGTCAATATGTTCGCTTTGACACACACATACATAATATATAAAATAACCCACATTGTGTTTATTTCATGTTGGAACACTCTAATGTTAGCAAATAGTTATTTTGGTGGCACATAAGACATTTTTCTCTCCTGCAGGTGTGGCTGTTTAAGGGAGTTTTCACCTCGAAATTTCTGCCATGGACCACCACCTTTTGTTATATTAAATATGGAACAGTGGAAATCAGAAGAGCTTGCATATGTGCCCTACTGCTTAGAATTATCTGATAATAAGTAAGTTTGTGACCAGTGATTTCATGGGTGTCTACAGACTTGCCACATGTCAAGAGGCTCTGTAATAATCAGATGGAAGTTCATCATCAAGTTTCATTGGCGTTTTTCTAGGGGGCTTCACCTTCTAATCTTGTTTCAGTTTAGCTGCAAATATTATCAGGAGATTACAATGTCATTTGCATGCGACAGAATATATAATAACACAGTTATTTCATAGATTTGTATATATATCTATTTTACCATTGTTTACTGCCACTTTGATTCATGTAGTGTCAGCCATATACTGATCTTATAGGGCAGTACCTTCCTGCTATTAACTAGGCATATGCCTGGACTGGCACTTATACACAGGTACTGTACATCTGCAGGCAGCCAAATCAAAAAGAAGCAATGTCTACGTTGAAAAGACACATGGTTATAGAGTGCTTCTCTACACAGGAATCATACAGCAGCCATATCTAGAGCAAAATAATTCCTATTTTTAGTTTCCATTAATATTTAGCACAGGGGTTATTGTATTTGTTCTTAATCTTGATCTGGAAAGATCGTAGACTGAAACAAAATGGACAGAAGAGAAATAGAAGGGGAGGTGGAACAGGAATGAGAGAAACAAAAGATCAAGAGTCACAGAGTGGAAATTTCACAGCTCTTCACATTCACATATAGAATTTTAAGATCATATATATGAAAGTATGACAGTACAATGACTAAGCAATATGAAAATAAAATAAATATGTTAAACTCTGTTTCAACTTTTTAATAAATATGCTGTGAAAAGTGAAAGAATAACAGCACATGAAGGAGGAAAGGAATCAAAGAGGGAGAAAAAAGTTTTAGGCTCTAGTCCTTAAGGATATTACTGAGCTGGAGAGAGTCCAGAGACGTGCAACTAAACTGGTAAAGGGGATGGAAGATTTAAGCTATGAGGTGAGACTGTTGAGGTCGGGGTTGTTTTCTCTGGAAAAGAGGCGCTTGCGAGGGGACATGATTACTCTGTACAAGTACATTAGAGGGGATTATAGGCAGATAGTGGGTGTTCTTTTTTCCCATAAAAACACACCAGAGGCCCCCTTTTAGATTAGAGGAAAGGAGCTTCCATCTGAAGCAGCGTAGGTGGTTTTTCACGGTGAGGACAGTGAGGTTGTGGAATGCCTTTCCTAGAGATGTGGTAATGGCAGATTCTGTAAATGCCTTTAAGAGGGGCCTGGATGAGTTCTTGAACAATCAGAATATCCAAGGCTATTGAGATACTAATATCTACAGTTAGTATAAGTGGTTGTATATATAGTTTATGTATGTGAGTGTATAGATTGGTAAGTATAGCTTGTGTGTGCTGGGTTTACTTTGATTGGTTGAACTTGATGGACTCTGGTCTTTTTTTCAACCCTATGTAACTATGTAAAACATTTTTTGGTCTTTGTAATGGTGTGGCCTGGGGGTACCTGACTAAATTTTAATCATTGAATGGGAGCTTGAACCAAAGTTAAACTCAAAACAGTTATACTGTGTAGAGCACTGTTGCATATTGCAGTAACCTCTCTAGCCACAGTAACTAACATAGTGGGCAGCTAAGCCTACCCCACATTTTTATACATTACTAAAAGCTTAAAGGGATTTTAATCAACCTAGGAATCATGTGTGAAACTACAAAAATTAAATAAAAACAAAACTACTACTTTTTAATGGTTAACTTAGCAAAATATTGCTTCTCTACCTGTTGATCAGCACTATATTCACTATGGTCATATGAGCAGGACATAACTTTAAAACATCTTGTGATAGCTGTAAGCTGACTGTAGCTGACTAAGAGGGGATTTACTAAAACTTGTCTTTTCCATGAATGGCAGTCATTTATCAAAAGATCTGAATGGAAAAAGCACAAACAAAAAAAGTAACTGAAAAGTTGCGAAAACCACAACTTTTTTAACTTGTCGAATGACAAGCAAAAGAAAGCAAAGAAAGATCTTCTAGTTGTAAAAGGGACATCTGCCATTGACTTCTACATGATCTCAATAAGTTTTAGATGGTGTATTTTTGGATACAGGAAAGTTATGTTTTTTTCTGCACCATTTTTCAGGCTTTAGTAAATGCCCCTTTAAATGGCACATTCATCAACTGGAGAAGAGAAAATTATTTTCTCTTCTAAAATATATCTTAGAAAGAATAGCTGTACATGGAAAGTATCACTTTTCATACTATCCATTTCTTGAAATAAAAATGAGAGCTTGAAGTGGTGTTAAAAATGTATATGTTGTGTTATTTATGTTATCATTCCCTGCTCCAGGACACAGTATCTGTATATTTTTCAAATGTAGGAGTATACCAAAGTACCCAGAAACACACATAAACAGTACCCCAGCATTGCAAATCAGAATTGCTACTTGCAGCCCTATTAATGCAGCTCTGTATATACACATTCTGTATAACATGCAGGTGGGGAGCTTACCCAATTTATTATGATCACCAATGCATCAACGTTTCGGGAAAAGGAGCTTATGTTCCTCTTGTCTTGACAAGTGGAGGGTTACCTTCCTTGAAAAGTTTGATGCACTGCTAGTCAAAATAAATGTGTTAAGCTCCTCATCTGCATGTTGAATAGTGTGTTGTTTTCCTACAGTCTAGGGTGCACCACCATTATAGGAGTGTGTAGATTCTAGGTTGCATAGCTGTGTATACTTGTTGGACTGCACACTGAGCCACCATGTTGTAAATACCATTACCATGTTAGCATTAAGTTGTTACTGGTTGGGTAAATTGTTAGTCTTAATAAAGGATAGATTAACCAAAGCAAGATTTGGTGCTTTTACATTCTTTGTTTTTTTTGTAGGTATCAATTGGAAGGAGCAACATTGTTTAATAAGGAGGAGCATCACTATTCTGCAGCCTTCCAGATTGATGGCTATTGGATGCACTATGACGGCCTTAGAAATATCAACTTAATTTTGTTGAGTAAACCTCCAGAGCTGCTTCTGTTGTCATCTTTAGTTTACGTAAGAGCTGCAGAGAAATGAACTGAAGTGAGATAATTTTACACACGAATAATAAATATTCGCAAAATGTTCGTTTCCAATCCGAATTTTTCCCATTCGGATTCGTGGATTAATAAATCAACCCCTAAGGGTACCATGTACGTGTTCACTTGGCATCCAAGGGACCATTCAGACTACAGTATTTCAATTATGTATTACAAAACAAATATTTTTCTTGGCATAAAAAAAATAATTTGGCTTGGGAGAAAAATCTATGCAGAACTTTATATGTCTTTATACTTATTTTTCTACAGAAACTGAATCTATTAAAATGTATATGGAATTGTATTATTGTGCATTTTTTTTCCATGAGCTTGGCACACAAGTGTTTATACGCCAGCAGAGAAAAGCAGACCCGATGCCTTCCGTATCTTGTATGTGTGTGCACACAGAGTGGATTTCTGAACCAAAATTTGCTCTGTGCCCATTGCAGGCTGATCATGTGTCTGAAGGCAGGCATTGGTTTTCCTCTGCTGGTATAGATCCATGAGCCTTTATCTAAAAGTTAAGATTACATAACACCAAGGTAATTTAAAGAAGAGCAGCATGTCCACTGATTAGTTTTTTTTTATAAAACATAAACATGGATGCATTATGTATGTGTACAATGTTAAAACTTAACCTTTTTAGTGCCATATGACGTAGATTCTACGTCCTAGGTACCAAGGGACCAAAGTGCCATAGAACGTAGAATCTACGTCCTACAGCACTAACGGGTTTACAAGCGCTGCGCTCGCTTTTAAAGCGGCGCAGCGCTTGTAAAGCCTGCACAACCCCCTAGGCAACGAGCAAATGAAGACATACTCACCGATCCGGTCCCCCAGCGCCGCCGATCCGGTCCCTCAGCCAATGACAGCAGTGGACACGTATTGATGACGTGTCCACTGCTGTCCCTTTAATTGTCGCCGCCCCCGCGTCGCCTCTTCACTCCTGCTGCCACGTGAGACTGATGGAGCCCCCCTGCTGCCTTCCTGCTGCCTTCCTGCTGGATTGGTCGCCCTGATCGCCTGCCTGCATTGTGTAAGCTGAACTACAACTCTCTAACCACTGTTTATTTTGCTTATTTCTATCTCAACTGTCTAAAATTTTTTTTTTTTTTTTTCCATTTCTTCTTCTTCTATCTTTTTCATTATTACACTTTTACACACATACACACTTATTTACAACTTTCCCAAGCACACACAGACACTTACACACACACTTACATTTTTTTTTTTTTTTTTTTCTTTCTTTTCTTTCTTTCTTTGCTTTCTTTGGCAGTCTTTTTTTTTTTACTAAAACTTTATTTCTGATCTTGCTCTATAATTATCTGATTTATTTGGTTGCATTTTAGTGTTTTTTTTGCATTTTCATAATTGATTTCTGTTTTTGAATTATTCTATTGCACTGTAACTTTTTTATTGCTATTGGGTGCTGAATTTGCAGTGACGTTGGTGGATCCAGGGCTCTGACCACCGATTTCATTGCAATAATTGTTCTTCTGTTGGTTTGAGTGGTTTTTATTTGAATTTACTGATTTTATGGTGTTTTATCTTTGCATTGTTCTTTATTGTGTATTTAGTGCCCCAAAAAGGTTGCTTTTGCAGTGACATTGGTGGATCCAGGGCTCTGACCACCGATTTCATTGCAATTATTGTTCTTTGATTGCTTTTAGTGGTTTTATTCCATTTTAACTTCATTTGATTTCAGTTGTTCTAGAAAGGTCCAGAGGTGCTAAGATTGTTCTGGTAGTTTCTATTGCCAAGGGTTAGGCTGATGCCACACATGGCGTAGGGCTGATTTTTTCAGCAAGTGGAAAAACGCTTGCCGAAAATTCAGCCCTACGCCTGCTACTTGTGCCTGCACCCGAATGAATGGAATACGCTCGGGTGCAGGCACATGTAGCCGATATACGCATGAAAACGCGAGACTTTGCATTCTCACGCGTTTTCATGCGTATATCGGCTACATGTGCCTGCACCCGAGCGTATTCCATTCATTCGGGTGCAGGCAAAAAAAAAGGGGTGCATAGAGTGCAGCCCCAATATTATGCATTTTCAGGTTTGGCGGCCATGTACTTATGTGCACCCATACATATGGGGTATCGTTTTATTCAGGGGAACTTGCAGATTGATGGTTAGTAAGTTTTTGGTAGTTGCCATGGAGATTTTGGGGAGAAATCTAGGTTTGTATCTGGTTTTTCCTTGATTTCTGACCAAAGCGCTGACTTCTGCAAGGGACTGCGGCCACAATTTTCCATGTAGAAAGAGAAGAGTGGTGTCTTTGAATAGCTGAAGCTGTGCACTTTTCATAAATATATAGTTTGCGGGGGTTATTTCACTGGTAGGGGGGTGTTTAGACTAAATAACTGCAGGTAGAGCACAGACCCCCCTTATGCATTGCCCCTGTTTGGGGGCATTTGGTGGCCACGTCTTTATGTGCACCCATACATTTGGGGTATCGTTTTATTCAGGGGAACTTGCAAATTGAGGTTTAGTAAGTTTTTGGTAGTTGCCATGGAGATTTTGGGGATAAATCTAGGTTTTTTATCTGGTTTTTCCTTGATTTCTGACCAAAATCTTGGTTTGTATCTGGTTTTTCCTTGATTTCTGACCAAAGCGCTGACTTCTGCAAGGGACTGCGGCCACAATTTTCCATGTAGAAAGATATATAGTTTGTGGGGGTTATTTCACAGGTAGGGGGGGTTAACACTGAAAAACTGCAGGAAGTGCACATAGAGCGCAGCCGCCACATTTTTAGCTGTAATTGCCCTTGTGCATTGCCCCTGCTTTGGAGTGTTTGGTGCCCATGTCTTTATGTGCACCCATACATATGGGGCATCATTTTATTCAGGAGAAGTTTGTCTTTCAAATTTGCCTTTGTTAGTAAATTTTTATGAGATTTTTTTTTTGTCAAATCCACATTTGATCATGCGTCCAAGTTTACGTTTTAGGAAAAAAAAAAAAATGTCATAAAAAGTTCCAAATTTCACAATGCACTGACAAAAGGTATTTGGCTTTTGAGTGAAAACTACTTTGCACCTAGAAACCTGAAGGTCTGTAGTTTCTAAAGATACCAAACATGAGGGGATATTTTAGATTTACATATAAGTTATGCTGCATCAACTGTTACAAGCGCTTTTCCGCTTTGTTCTGGTGTGATATTGTACTAAGTATTGCTTTAGTTTGGGGGTTACTTCTGGACAGGAACTGTGGGGTACCACCACATATTTGGTATCGTTGGACTTGGGAGTATCAGGGCTTTTACAAACAATAAAAAAAAGTGTGTAAAATTAACTTTTCTATGGAAAAAAACCTCAAAATATACAGAAATTTTTCATAATTTTTTTTTTTTTTTACATATTTCACCGAAAATACACATCATATCTCCAGAAAAGTTATAAAATTTGGTATGTATGTCGAAGCCCAATTAGTGACGAAAAAAACTATATATAATTTCCCTAGTTTCATGGAGGTTTTCCTACCAAAAAACATTGTTAAAGTGAATGAGTACAAAATGCTTAAAAAACGTCTGGCACTGGGGGGAACCGAAATGACGAATTCGGCTGGCACTTAAAGGGTTAAAAGAGACTAAAACAACTATTATACTTTATGATCACCATTACAACTGACAAAAATAGCAACTTGTATTTGTAAAAGTTAAAATTTAAAGAACATGTGAACTGTAATTAGCTCCCCTCAATGAAATACATCGCTACGTTTTTCCCCAGGCCAGTGCTTCTGTAAGGAGCAAACCGCACCAGCTGTGCAGTGCAAGCATTTTACTTACCTTACTTCCAGTGTCCCAGGCATCCCTTGCAGAAATTCCTGTTCGGGCATGCTCAGTAGAACAAAACTAGTTTACTTTAGAATGCAGATTGAAGATTGCAAAAAGAACAAAGAGCTAAGGTAAGGAGATACCAGTGCAGCAGTTAGGTAGTTTTTCCATGGGCAGGTGCAGTTACTGGTCCTTTAAAGGATACTGTTGACACAAAAGCACATTTTTTTTGCCAGTAAACAATGTATATTATATACAGTAATGGAATTCTAGGCACAGTAATTTACATCTCTTCCAGAAACCGTATTATTGCTATTTCCTTTTGTGACATGCTGACTGCCTGTACACACAATTTTGGGGGAATTAGCAATGGTAGGCAGGCAGGCATGCAGAGGATCTGGAGCATAGAGACAGGGACACCATGTCTTCAGGCAAAACACAGGTTTATTTGGGTGAATTCTTCCCAACATACAGCTTAAAGGCACACAGTTCATCAACGTACAGTTCATGGATGTGATATGTCCCTTCTTCAGGGCTCTCACCTTCCAGGGTTAGTTCCACACTCTGGAACAATCAGGCTTCACATTGAGCCTTGCTGAGTCCTCTCAGCACTCAACCATCTGGTCGCTACTCCCACTGCTCCATCGCAGTGGCAGGTGGCACCCCCAGCTCCTCTGGGAGTTCCTAACACAGGCAGCCCTCCTGCTCTGAGAGTGACCTTCACACAGACAAGGATCAACCTTCAAGTCTCTCAGAAACTGATCTCCTGCTGCACACCCAGGCTCACCTTAAATGCTTCAGGGGTTCCTTAATTGGCTCTAGCATTCCCTAATTGGCTCGAGCATTCCCTAGCCATACTTCAGGGTCCTAGCCTCTCCTGCCCTGTAGATTTAAAGGAGACAGTACCTCAGCCTGGGTGTTATATATCTGCCATCCAACAGCCAAGTCTCACTGAGACAAGCCTTTTTGTCACATACCTCCCCCCTCTGTTCGAGCCCGTGGGTTCGGACACTAATTACAACCATACAGTAGGACCTTGATAATGCACCTGCATTACCTTGCAGCTGGTCTGCTCGGTGTTCCACCGTAAAGTTGAAGTTCTGCAAGGAAAGAAACCACCATGTCCTCCTTGCATTCTTCACACTTTGTATCTACCAGTTTTCTAATTGTTTTGCTTCTGCATGCTCTAGCCTAGAGTAGACCATGAAATGAGACCGCAGGTTTAAAGTTGGTCATCCTGCCTGTCTTTCAAATGTTAGAACAAGGCTCTTCTGAAGTAAACAGTACACTTACTGCTGGGACCTATTATCCAGAATGTTTGGGACCTGGGGTTTTCTGGATAAGGGGTCCATCATTTGGAGCTCGATACTTTGGACCAGATTCACAAAAGTACGAATCCAAATCACGAAATCCGATAGTTTCTGATGTTTGCAAAAGTCACAAAAATTCCGTTCATTTGAATACGAAGATTTCGTACTTACAATCCGAAATTTTTGTATTGAAACGATTGTTATGAAATTTTCATACTCGAACGATCGTAAACGGCAGGAAAACCTTTCTGACTTTGAACCTTCAGTGCATGATTTTGGAATATGATTTTGCAGAAAATACGCAAAATATTTTTCTGCGATTTTGCAGTAAATACGCAAAAAATGTATTTGGACCTGTTGTACTTTCATGAATGTGCCCCCTAATGTCTACTACATTAAAAAGACCCAATAGGATTATTTTGCCTCCAATAAGGATTGGATGATCAAGAATGGGTTTTATTATTTCAGAGAAAAATTTAAATATGTTTTAAAATGGAGCCTTTTTAAACTTAAATGCCCAAGGAATATAGAAAGGCTCTCTCAAAATGTTCTAAAAGCTTGTTGCATCCATCACAGCTGCTTCTAGCATAAGTTGGCATTTGCTTGCTGTGCCATTGTTGACTGACATGTATACAGACTGGCAAAGTTACAGCAAAGAGCAGGAATCAAATTACTGTAGGTCACTAGGGAAATTCAAGTGGTGGAGTGGGTGAGACAGGAAACTAAGCTACACAAGGACCTTGATTGAGGTTAAACACACTCAGCAGCAGAAGCTTCCATTTAAACCATCCCGCAAGTGAGCAGTGTGTAGTTTTTTGTTCCAGACTAGGATGTGCCAAATACATTTTTTTTTGTAATACAGTATTTAGGTTTTATTGGTTTTTAACAGTTTTACATTAACACAATACAATACGGGTCAGCATACAGATAAATTGTCTGGTGTGTGCTGTACAGTAACCTTATATGTCCTGATTCAGAATGAGTGGATATCTTCTCAAGGATGCCTCCCCTTGCTAAAGCCACAACACAAGTTTTACTCAGGCTGGATATTAGGTTACTTGTCACATTATGGAGTTAAATGTGCAAATTAGTTTGAAACTTGTTTTGGTTTGG
Source organism: Xenopus tropicalis (assembly GCF_000004195.4). Classification (NCBI taxonomy): domain Eukaryota; kingdom Metazoa; phylum Chordata; class Amphibia; order Anura; family Pipidae; genus Xenopus; species Xenopus tropicalis. The sequence continues at coordinate 92,593,540 of NC_030684.2, forward strand.
AGGATAGTAACAATTTCCCTGTCTGAACAACATGTGTTGTGCTAACATGTTGCAAACTGTTCCTGGTTGCCAGGGACAGTACCTGGTAATAATTCTATGTTCTTTGTTTTTAATATTGACCAAGTGGCCAGAACAGTTTAAGGGTATATTCAGTCCCGCAGAAGCTGCAAAAAGCTACCCACAGGACAAGTTGCCTGTAAAAGGAGTGTATCTTCAAGAGCCAAACTTCTAACGCTAACAAGTGCACCAACCTATACACATTTTGAAAAAGTAAGTGGGAAGGATCGAAAAGTAAGGAGGATCAAAAAGGAGCAGCAGCCACACTGTGTGGTGGTGGTGGCGGCATCATATTTCCTATATGTAATTAAGGGCACGAAGTTTGCCCAGGTGCTATAACTAATAGCAACCAATAAGATGTGACCAGGTGACCAGTAAATGATTCCTTCTGATTTCTATGGGTTACAGCACCAGGGAAAAGTGATTTTAAAGGAGAAGGAAAGGCTAATAAAGAGTTAATCTCAAGCTATAGGCATACCTTCAGTACTCTCAATAGTGCCCTTAAGTCTCCCCATATTTCTCCAGTTCAGATAATCAGAAGCCTCATAAGGAAAAAAAAAACGCCGAGTTCAGTAAAGAAAATTCCCATAATGCCTCACTCCTGCACCAAGACACCTGTACGTGCTCAGTGTGTAAGACTATGAGGAAGCTTCCTGCTGATTGGCTCAGATCACACATTCCTAAGGGGGGGGGGTGAGCAGGAGAGGAGAGAGATGCGTGTCTCTGGCACAGGAAAACAAAGAGAAGCCAAATCCTGTTTCTTTTGACAGAGAACTCGGTTTCTGTGAGTGCTTATGGCAGTATTTACATAGACCTTTCTGATAAAGCTTACTTAGTTTTTACCTTTCCTTCTCCTTTAATACATACCCTCAAATATGCACTTTCTACTTATTTCAGATATTCTGTTAAATTGCTTGACCCCTGCCATACTGACTACCCTTGGGGGGGGGTCTAAAAAGTTTTTATAAAACTTGATGACAGGGTACATGGCCCATCACTTGGGTACTGGTTGTAATGAATTGCACTCTTTTTTTGATATAGGATGATCTTTTCCCCATTTGCATTTAATATGTGAAAGTTTTTTTTTTTCCCCTTGAAGTCAGTTTTAAGTAGCATGATCTCCCAATTCCAACATTTCAATAGAAGAAGTCAAAGGTTTCTCTGCTGACTGAAGAACACCAGTGAAGAGCATGCCTTGTATGATGTGAGCATGTTTGGCCTAAATGGGCGCCTTTTTAGTAAGGTCTAGTATGTTAAATGCTAGTGTCTGGTAGGACTTTCTAGCCTACAGCAGGAAGTAAGCCTTTTATCATAAAAGCTCCTAAAATGTCTCTCTATAGCCTTCAGAATAACATACTATTCTCCCTGCACTCATCCTATGCAGGGTTTGGACCACAAGCTGCTTAACTTCAGCTCTCTCAACTACTTCCTAGTTTAGCGTGAATTTCCGCCTCCTTTCTTTGCAGAGTTCTCCTACTCTCTCTAACTGTGAAGATGTACTGCACATGCCTGGCAGATTTCCAACATGTTGCTCACAACCCTTTTTGATATTGCTCCCAGTGACCTCAAAGTAGTAGACGGAGCTGTCTTTGCAGTTGTGAAGAAAAAACAGTTTGGCAACTAATATCGCAAACCACTTTCCCCCATATGTAATAAAAGGCACAAATGTTTGCTTTTAAACAGGTGACCAGTAAATGCTGCCTGCTGATTGATAGCTATGAGTTACTGCTCCTGGGCAAACATAGTGACTTTTATTACATAACCCCTTTAATGTAGCAAATGTATGAACCGGCACCTCCCAGCCAAAAATCATTTACATGCCAATCGGGCAGGCTTGATCTCTTCGTCAGATCAAGGGCTGCATCAGCTCATTGATGGAATCAGTGTTCCAATGGCTCTTATTCCAGTAATATCAGGAAATATTTTATGCGTTTGGCAATGAGCAAATCTTATGGCATATGGCCACTATAAGTTTACATCAGTTCATTTCTGGATTTAGATCCTTTTTAACACCGATAACTAACGCTGGCACACACATGGCGATTTTCGATCTTTCATGCAACCATCATTCCAACCCTTCATATGAATCGTCAGATATGGAGGTAGAAACAATAGGATTTCACCTCTTCTTTGCTCAGGCGCCTTCAATGGCGCTCGATCAAAATCTTTTAACCTGCCCAATCGGCAAGTTGACCGATATTAGCAGCCTTCTGCGATAATTGGTCACCTCGGCGAGTTGCAATACACACACCGAATATCGTAAGAAACGAGGTTTCGTGCGATATTATCAGTGCGTGTATGGCCAGTTTAATTCTAGTGAGGGTTTTTGAGGATGTGCTATGGGCATACAACTATGCAAAGATAGGTAACACGAGACAACAAGATACAGTATTGCAACTGGTTAATTTTTATTTGAAACCTTTTGGGGGTGGAAGAACAAGAAAGGCTTAAAGCAAAATAAACAGTGATATCAAAAAACGTACCCACAAGTCCAGAGTGGTCAGTGTACATTGTTGGCACTATAACGTTAAATGAACAAACAAAAAAAAGACCACACAAAAAAAAACAAACAAGTAGACAAGTATCATTATTGCACATCACAACTTCAGATATAAAGGTGCACATTAGTATGTATGACATTAGATTAGAACAAGAGAGTAGCAGGCTGCAATATTTGCATTAGGAGAGTCTTAATTTGACTGAAGATAATAACCCACAGTTCTAGTGAGGACATATCCTTTTAGAATATGAAATTATCCACACAAACCTCTTTATACTACAGGTATGGCATCTATTAACCAGAAAGGTCTGAAAACCAGACCAAACCATTTCCTACATTTTATTGATATTTAAAAGTAAGTATTTTAAGTGTGTAAGTGCTTATCAGCAAAACTGTATGCATGGTAAAAATTCTCTCATCTGGGCACCCATGCATTCCAGATCTCAGATCCCATACCTGTATCTAATAATCTGCAATTATAATGCTACAGGGGACGTATCATATGGAGTTGCAATGTTTTGTGATATTCACACTACTTGGTAAAGAAAAAAAAATGTTTGCCTACTTTATGGCCAGCACCATGGTTTTTGCTTACCTGCTCACCGTTGCAGGGGTTAAAGGGATATTGTTGTCAGAATTAAAATTAAAAAAAAAATGATTTCTTCAAACAAAAGAAGCATTACTTTATGGCAGGGATTCTAGATAAACACGCAGGGACACAGTCACTGTCCCCCCAAAAAAGTATGATGAATTGCTTATTAACATTTTTAATTAATGCTTGAAACCCCTATGGCTTAGCTAAGGCAACATATGCATTGAAAGATTTCATATTTAAATATATAAAATCTACAATATTATAAAAGAAATACAGAACACTATTAAAGCTTGTGTACAAAATTAAGTGGTGTTAAATAAGGGGGCTAATTATGTCATGGCAACTTCATCCAGCTATGGGGCGAAAAGCAAGGCATTATTTGTAATGCTGTATGTTTTGTAAATAGAAATTTAGTGATATATGTTACCATATATGTAAGAATATGCATTACAGATGATACATCCCCTTTAATAGTTAATATCTCCTTGTTGGCACCACATTTGGTAGAACTTGGGCACTGGAACCTTCACTACTATGATAACATAGCTTTGAATATATTTGCAGTAATGATCAGTAACCATCCATAATGTAAAAAAAAAAAGTTTAAACAATTTTTGAACTTCCAGAAATGTTTTTAAGTTTAGAGAGTGTTTATGCAGCTTTTTACATAACCCCATTTTAAACGGGTGTATATGAAATTCACATGCTCTTTTGTGTGTGTTTCTTTAGGGCTCTGGCACACGGGGAGATTAGTCGCCCGCGTCAAATCTCCCCGGATTGCCATCCCACCGGTGAAAATGTAAGTCCCCGGTGGGATGGTAGTTCGGGGAGATTAGTCGCCCGTGACGAGGGAGATTTGTCGCAGGCGACTAATCTTCCCGTGTGCCAGAGCCCTTAGGGTGACACTGACTACTGTAATCAGTTTTTGGAGTACTCAACTTGGGGATGGAAGGGGCTAAGACTTCTAGCCAGAATAAGAACATATACAGGCCAACAAAACTGGTGCTCAACCTGTGATTCCCACCTCCTTTAGGGAACAAACTGTCACACTGTCAAAACTAGACAAATTTTGCCTAAAATATGTTTTTAAAAAAACATGCTCAGTGTGCTCTGGTTGCTTAGTATTCCTCAGAAATCCTCAAATCTATAACAGAAAATGAAGTTAGATCTATCATAGGATCTGATGCTAAAGATGATAATACAGAATGAACTGGTTGATATGATGCCAGGTTATAGAAATCTGAATTAAATATTAATCAGCCACATACTGTGTATATAGGGCTATGACCTTGGGCTGGCACAAAAGAGCAAAACATAAGGTTCGACATTTTTAACAGATTCTTTGTTCTGCCTTAGTTTTCCTTTAACCTTTAAAAATAGCACAGAAAAACTAATGAACAATAAACATATATTATAAAGAGGCTTGTTATGCTATAGAATAGCAAAGCCAGCACACCCTTTTTCTGACTATAGACCCCCCTTCACTTGTATCATCCCCCTTACAGTCAAAAGAAGTTGTAATTCAATAACTGTTAAGGAATGCTTGGATGTGTAATTTATATAATGCTTTGGGGGGGGGGGGGATCCTGCTTGCTAATCATTCCTAACAATACTGCTAAGGGGGTATAATCCCCAGGTGTCTTAGGGGTGTAAGTTGAGATCCCCGGGCCCCCCTGCCACCCACACCCATGGACCCCAGATATCTTGTTTCAAAGAGAAGCTTCAGAAACGCAGAAAGGATTTAACTATTCCATGAAAGCCCCACAAGACATTTTCTAAAAAGAAATGAAACTTGTATTATCTATATAGCAACACAGCATTGGCAGAAGTAGACCGCAGAAAAAGAGCACGTGCATCAGCAATAACAAAGTAACCCTCTCATCCGCTTCAGTTTGGGGGTTACAAACATGATGAAGAATGAATTGTTATTACAGAAAATAGTGCATCAGACATAAATTAAAAAAAATACTATTAATTGTAACAAAAAACATTTTGAGACCTTTATGACCATTGCATTCTCTAGGACTGTATATATAAATATATGGTAACAGCATTTATTAAGTCCTGCAATTAGCACCATAATTTTAAATCACGCAAATGCGCACGCATGCACGCACGCACACACACACACCATAAAACTATGCGTTTGTCAACAGAAACACGTACATACCAAACAGTTAAGTCTTGCAGGGCAAAGAATGTCTTATGCATGTACACACTGTGTTTTTCTAAAGCTTTGTGTGCGTATTTACAATTCAACTTTGTGTCGCTTGTACACTCAATGCATTCATCAAAGACAGGAAGATTTAACACCATCACCCAAAGGGCTTGTCTGCATCACTATATAAGAACTTGATAAGGTGAAGGCCTAGGAAAACCATACAGAATCCAAACAAATATATTCTCACCGATCTTTCCGAAAGAGTGGGTGACATTTCAGATGCGGTCACCTAGAATTATCATAAAGCATAACCTAGGTTATCATAAAGCACACAATATAAAAAGACACATTATTCTTATTTTCATCTATATTAGGAGACTCCTCTGTTTCATACAAACATGACACTATGGGGCTGATTTACTAACCCACGAATCCGACCCGAATTGGAAAAGTTCCGACTTGAAAACGAACATTTTGCGACTTTTTCGTATGTTTTGCGATTTTTTCGGATTCTGTACGAATTTTTCGTTACCAATACGATTTTTGCGTAAAAACGCGAGTTTTTCGTATCCATTACGAAAGTTGCGTAAAAAGTTGCGCATTTTTCGTAGCGTTAAAACTTACGCGAAAAGTTGCGCATTTTTCGTAGCGTTAAAACTTAACGCTACGAAAAATGCGCAACTTTTCGCGTAAGTTTTAACGCTACGCAAAATGCGCAACTTTTTACGCAACTTTCGTAATGGATAGGAAAACTCGCGTTTTTACGCAAAAATCATATTGGATCCGAAAAATTCGTAAAGAATCCGAAAAAATCGCAAAACATACGAAAAAATCGCAAAGTACCGATCATTACGAAAAAAACGCAATCGGACTCCATTCGACCCGTTCGTGGGTAAGTAAATCAGCCCCTATATGTAGATACAAATAATTCAAGATCGCAACTCTTCCAACCTGTAACAGCATACAGGCAATACACTATGGCATTTACTATTTACAAGCCTTGAGTAATAGGAAAAAGCAGCCCTTTATTTGCCATATAAAAAATTGAGAAGCACTGGTTTTTCATCCCTTCTAGACAAAGGAATGTCTGTATAACTACACATTCAAACATATTCCTGTCTCAGCACAGCAGATGGAAGGAAAAAAGCAACTGTCTGTAGTTCATTAAGATGAAATAGGTAAGAAAGGTAACAGGCATAAAAACCCATTAAGGACTATTAATTGTCCTGATTTGCTATTAAGACTAACAGTTTACATTTTTAATAAAACGGGATAATGTGCAGAACAGAGGACATGTAAAACAAAGACTTCCATTGCAGCTTTAGAACCCTTTATAGGGATGGCTGAGTGATGGCACTGTATGACTTCATGTAGACACAAACATTTTAACCTCAGTACTGAAAGAGGAGCCTGCACCTCTGACAGTAAATTGGTTAAATCATAGTACCTGCTTCAACAGGGAAGTCAAACCAATAGCCTTACAACTGGGAAAATACAACACCCAGAATCCTTAGCTATGCATGTTGTAGTTTAGCAGCAGAAGGGCTGAAGATCTAACATCTCAGTGCTAATAAGAGCTTTACTGTACATTTGATGATTTTGTTTCACTAAACATATCTATTACAGCAACATATTTCCTGTAATGCACTTTTAGATCTTTTTGCCACATGTTTTTTTTTTTTTGGATATATAGCTTTTCACTCGCAATACTTTTTTCACATTTTTTGAATCACTCTCTATAATTTTTTTAATGTTAGCCTTAATGTTAGAAAACCTGCAAAGCCTACTGAATGTTCTTTTCATGCCCACTCCCAGTAATCTCTGCAAATGTGTAACATATTCAGATTTCTCATTTTTCATAGAGATTCCCCATTGTATTTGCTGTAGCATCATGCTTTCTCGCTGACTAGAAATCGACGATTGTGGATGACCGACTGTTTCTTCACACTGCATGAAGGCTGACTTCAGTCTGTAGGAACATGTGTCATGTTTGTAGGATAGGTTCCATCTTGTTGTTCCTACTGCAGCAACCAGCTCAGAAAGCTTTGGACATCCTTTCATGCAGAAATATATCATACATGATTTGCTTGTGTCTTCATCAAAGGGCAGTAAGACCAAAATTACATCGAGAATATGCCATTCCTGCTACGTCCTGCCATGTGTCTGAGATTGGGTCATATTTTTGAACATAATTTAGATAAGATGACCCTGAGTGACCCCCAACTACATAGAGGTAGTTATCGACAACAGCGGCACCAACTCCTGTTGAGATGAAGGGGGAGTTTTTAATCAAAATACCATATTTTACATAAGATAAAAGCAGTGTGATCTGCACACTATAAGTAAATATTGTGTGCTCTGGTCGGGTAATGAAATTTAATAATAGAAACGGTTTAGGGATTTCCTTCCTGTGAGCTTTTAAAAGCCCCATCCTATTGATCCCCTAAAAGTTAAAGGAACAGTAACACCAAAAAATGAAAGTGTATAAAAGTAACTAAAATATAATGTGCTGCTGCCCTGCACTGGTAAAAGTTGTATGTTTACTTCAGAAAGTCTACTATAATTTATATAAATAAGCTGCTCTGTAGCCATGGGGGCAGCCATTCAAAGGAGAAAAGGCACAGGCACATAGCAGATAACAGATAAAACACTATTGTATTCTACAGAACTTATCTGTTATCTGCTATGTAACCTGTGCCTTTCCTCCTTTTTTCCAGCTTGAATGGCTGCCCCCATGGCTACACAGCAGCCTATTATATAAATTATATAGTAGTGTTACTGTAGCAAATACACCAATTTTACCAGTGCAGGGCAACAGTGCATTATATTTTTATTACTTTAAAGCTTTTATTTTTTGGTGTTACTGTTCCTTTAAGAGTAAATTATGCTTCCTAAAACTTCTGTTTGGTTTTACTTACACTGCATAATACCCCCTTCCCATCACCATTCACAAACACTGCATAATACAGGTATGGGACCTGTTATCCAGACAGCTTCTGACCTGCAGTTTTCTGGATATGGAGTTTTTCAGTACTTTGGATCTCCATAACTTAAGTCTACTAAAAAAAATGATTTAAACATTAAATGAACCAAACAGAATTGTTTTTCCTCCAACAAGGATTAATTATATTTTAGTTGGGATCAAGTACAAGGTACTGCTTTATTATCACAGAGAAAAGGCAAATCATCTTTAAAAAATTTAAATATTTCATTCAAATTGGGTCTATGGAAGATGGCCCAAATGTAATCCAGAGCTTTCTGGATAACAGGTTTTTGGATAACCATTCACAAACGGTTAACCCTATTTGTGCCACATGTGCCCACACTGTATGGTCTATGTTTTCAGTCAGCTCTTTATGATGCATTTTTATGTACGTTACCATATTGCACAGATCAAAAAGTTGACTGCTGGCACAGAAACGGGTTAACAATACAATTTGTCATTCATTACGTAGATATCTAATAAGTATTTTGTATAATGAAAAGGAAAGGGGGTAAAAGCTCCGCTGCAACCTATTTTATCACATTAAAATGTCCTAGAAAAAAAGGATAAAATGTGTTGAACATATGTTATACAAGTTACCTTGTAAGCTAACCTTGGTAACTAGAAAGAAATGAAATAAAAAACATTTCAACAGCAGTCACTAACTAAAAATGGCAAAATGATACATATCATATATACATATTAAATAATGATATATGTAAAGCAAACAGATACTGAAATATCACTAACAATCTGTTATAGCTATGCAGCAGTTGGAATGGAAGGCCTATATAGGCCCCAAGAGATTCATTGTTTCATCATGCTATCCAATTTTAGACTAATTTCCCACTGCCAGGAGACCAATTTAATGTAAGAAGTTAGTAACTGATGGTTACAAAGCTATTACACCAAGAAGTAAATACGACATGGATTGTGAGAGCCATCTGGGAAGACATGAAAAATGCAAAACAAAACACAAGTGCACAATACATAAAATAATAAAGTGCCCACTGGTGTTATCATTATTCCACAACTTTACTTGTTTCTTACCTGTTCTGGGTTCCTTCATGGGCCTACAAACAGTCCACTGATTTTGATGGGGATCATATCTTTCGATGCTTGACAGATGAGCTACCCCATTGTGCCCTCCAACTACAAAAATAAAGCCCAGCATAACACTGACTCCAAAATTGATTCTCTTATCTTCCATTGAGGCAACCATCTCCCAGGAGTCTCTACTGGGATCATAGCGCTCCACACTATACAAAAAAAAAGTAAATTTTTTTTTTTTTTGTAAAGGACTTGGCATACTTAAGAAGTTGAGGACAATGTGCAGTGAATAATTAAAGGTTACTGGGCGTCACAGTGTTTTTGTTTCCCTTATACCTCATATACCTTGAAAACGCACATAAGTCAGAATACCATTGAGCCGTAATACTCCCAACCATGATGCCCTAATACTCCCAACCATGATGCAAGCGCAATCGAGGATCACCTGTGACCTCCCCCATCTGTCCCCACTACTTAATACCTGCATTGAGCAGACACGTGACCACAGGGGCTTGATCTGATGCTATATAAATGGTGCTCTAAGGGTTTTACATGTACATGCAAGTCTTTGTGATACATGAATGTGTTACAAGGATTTGTGTCTGCAAGCAGTAAAACAAAAAAAAAAAAAAAATCAATCTGCAGTTTGGGGAAAAAACAATAAGCCCAATAGTATAATTTAATTAATCTGGCAATGTTAAAGCATAAATTAAAAAAAAAAAAAAGTGTTGTTTTAAATTCCCTTTAAAAACTTGTAATTACAATTTCCCATACCAGCTGCTTATTTTTAGTGCCTATCTGAAAAGAAAGCCCATGTTGTTACTACCTAGAGACTTTTAGCGCTTCATAGCATCATTATGCTAATAAACATGGCACTGTAACCCAATATACTTATCAGCAGACATATGGCATACCTGTTCATGTGGGCTGGACCATAGCCACCAATTGCGTATATCATGCCATCCAATACAGCACCAGCAAAGCAACTTCTTGTTTTAATCATTGGTGCCACAGGATGCCATTCCTTGGCTTTTGGTATGTACTTTTCCACTGACTGCAAACACGACTGTCCATCATAACCACCCAAGGCATACATTTCACCTGCTAAAACCACTGCTCCAAGGGTACTTCTACACTCAATCATTCTTTCAATTGATGTCCATTTATTTGTGACAGGATCCCAGCATTCCACAGAGTTCTCATGCTTTCTGTAATTGATTCCTTGCCGCATATGAGTTGCAATCCCTCCCACAACATACACTTTCTGATCCAGGGTGCACAGTCCAAACTCGTATCGTGGGGATCCTAGAGGGGCCAACCCTATCCATGAATCATCCTGAGGAAAATACATCTCCATACTGAAAAAAAATAAAATAAAATATGAATTAGAAAAAAATCAAAGCTGATAATGTGGCTGTGCAAATCTTTTTATCAATGTATGTAAATGTCTAACTGCATTGATTAAATAGTTGTGGACCCAAAACCTTGCAATAAGAATAAAGGCAGCCTATGGTTCTGCAAAAAAAATGTTATGTAAAATATGCGTACAAATAACTTCCTTTTTTAAGAACCGTCTACTAAGGAACAGCTAATAAAGTGGATACTGCCATTCCTTATAGCATAATTAGGTGTTTTCTTCAGACAAAACCAAGCAGTGGGATAAGCCAGATGTTACACTGTAGATGTTATTTTCGATGCATTAGAACTTTAAATGGACAGTATACACCTGAAAGCACCTTTGTTAAAAATCTTGATGAAATGTATGCTGAATAAGGGTTTGTGTGTGTGTGTATGCTGTTTGCAGATTTAAATGTATCTGATTATCTATCAGAGGAAAAATGGCCACCGGGTGAAAGCTGCTATTTGCTTTAGGAAAATTTGATGGTGCTGGCAAACGGAGGGGATATATGCAGTACAAATTATGCCATTTGGGTGGGGGAGACATGCCCAACTGATATAGATTGTAGGTTAATGTAGGCTTTACATGTCCTTTAAGATATTTTATTGTTTTACCTGTATTAGCAAAACACCAGACCTCTGACATTAAAGGTGAAGTCCACCTTTAAATTAACTTTAAGCATGAGGTAGAGCAGTGATCCCCAACACTGGTTTGTCAGAAACAAAATAGTTAGATCATGCTTTATGGCAGATATTTTAGATATATGTGGAAGGAACACTATGGCAAATCTGGTCAAAATACTATTGAGGGCTGAAATTGTGATTGGACTACCAGAAGGTTGAGTGTCAAAAAAACCTGGTCAAACTGGTCTAATAGGCTGAAAGATTATTGGACTGCAAGATAAAAAAACTCTGTACTGAAGGAAATAAACCTAGACTGTGCACTGTAAAGAATGATAGCATAACAAAAACTGTGGACACCTAGGGCCAGATTCACTAAGGTACAAATCCGAATCATGAAATCCGATCATTTCTTATGATCGCAAATGTCACGAAAATTCTTTTTTTTTTTTTTAATACGAAAATTTTGTACTTAAGATACGAAATTTTCGTATTGAAACGTATTGAAATTTGCGTCGCGAAAACCTTTCTGACTTATAACCTTCAGTTATGATTTTGGAAGCCTCCCATAGGTCTCAATGGCCAAGGAAAGTTGCAATACCGAAGCTTGAATGAATCCGAACCTTTCGACAAATACGATTTTGTCCCGCAAATTGATGCAAAGTACGGAAAGTCACTCAAATAAACAAAAAAAAAAATCGAAAAAACACGCACTGTTCGAAAACTTTCAATTTTTTTGTATTCGGACTCAATCGTACTTGATGAATGTGCCCCAAAAGGTGCCATTTATGAAGACCCTGGACATAAGCGCAAGAGTAATAAGGGGCACAAGATTTGCTATTTTGTACCAGTCTGTTTACCATAGCAACCTATTACATACTTACTTTCATTTTCTAACTATTAGTAGTCTGTTTAACTCTATTTCCGGATTGGTTGCTGCTGTCAACTGCACTGCTGTAATTTAACACCCATGTTTGTAAATCAGCCCTACATTGTCAAGACAGATGAGAAAGTTGAAAAGCAAAATGATAAACAAAATAGAATTTGAAAGTTACTAAAACTAAAAGTGTACGAATGGTAAATGAAGTTAACAGACAATTTGAAAAACGTAAAAAAAAAGTATAAACAGGTCTGTCAATTACCAAAGTAATCGACAGGAATGAAAATTCATACTGTGGGGTATAATTATTAACATTGGAGATAAAGATCACTGGTGATGTTGCCTATAGCAACCAATCAGATTATTGCTTTTGCTTTCTAACTTGTAGGTGAAGGTAAAAATCGAATTGCTGATTGGTCGCTATGGGCAACATTAATGGCGATCTTTGACTCCAGTGTTAATAAATACACCCCATTGTGTGAATTCAACCTTGTGTCAGTAGGAAATAATAATGCTTAAAGGAACAGTAACTCCAAAAAATGAAAGTGTTTTAAAGCAATTAAAATATAATTTACTGTTGCCCTGCACTGGTACAGCTGGGGTGTTTGCTACAGAAACCCTACTATAGTTTATATAAGTAAGCTGCTGTGTAGCCATGGGGCAGCCATTCAAGCTGGAAAAAAGGAGAAAAGGCACAGGTTATATAGCAGATAACAGATAAGAAACCATTGTATTCTACAGTGTTCATCTGTTATCTGCTATGTGACTTGTGACTTTTCTCCTTTTGAATGGCTGCCCCCATGGCTACACACCAGTGTTTTTATATAAACTATAGTAGGGTTTCTGAATCAAACACACAACTTTTACCAGTGTAGAGTAGCCCTACATTATAGTTTAATTTCTTTAATATATTTTCATTTTTTGGTGTTACTGTTCCTTTAAACCATGAGGTTAATCATACAAACATATACTCAGGCATACTTAGGACCCTCACCTTTCCAGGCATGCAAACAGTCCTGCTTTCCCTCCCACGGCACAAAGTACTTTGGGAGCACACCGAGGCTGTGTTTTTAGCACCGTCTGATGGGAGAGTCTGTGTTCAGGCATAAAATGGTATTTCAGAGCTTCATTCAGCAAATGTTTACATGTGTGGTCATCGCGTATAAGATGATTTGCTTCGTATAACCTGGTAAGAAATTTGACACTCAGAAGCGGCAATCGGACACAGTGCAATAACTGAGCCAAATACTTTTGCCTCTCCTGCACATCATACTTTATCCATGATTCGAGTGCATAAAAGACAGTCTCTTCGTTAACGACATTCAAACAGTCATTGGAAACTATTTCATGTAGCTCTGAATTGGACAGTTCAAAGAATTCTTCTGTCTGGCAAACATCCTCAAAGTTCTGGCAAATATACTTGTTAGCAGCCAGATAGAGTTCATGGCAACCATAAGTCTCAGCAAAACGAGAAATCCCTATACAATTGCCCACATCGAGCTGGCTCTCCAGGAATGCACAGCATTCCTTCAGCACCAGTTTGATCTGGAGTAGGTTTGCTGCTGGAAGAAGAGATTCCACTGTCTCTTGGGAGATGAAAACAGTCCCTGTGTAAGCATATTCAATAATGGCCTGAAGTGCTGCTTCATCAACACTCTGAAATTCCACTTGTGAGTTCTCTTTCTCAGAAAGGTTTCCGGTAAACATGGCTTTGAAGTATGGGCTGATGCTGGCAAGCACCACTTTGTGTGCGTGGATCTTGACATCGCCGACCTGGAGGACAATGTCGCAGAGCTCGTGGTGCTGGCGGAGGAGATTTAAGCCCTGCAGAAGTTGCTCCGAATGAAGATGGGTTAAATTGGCAAGCATGTAGGATTGGGAGGACTGGTCCATCTGCATACTGCCCAACAGCCCCGCTTTCCGCGGGACACTCCCGATTTGCCTGACACAGCCCGCAGTCCCGGACCGCTACGCGTCCCGCAAAGGTGTTAATCGCAAGCGCCGTGCCTCCTGTCTCACACAAATTCCCGATACCTCAAGTCTCATCACGCGAGACTGTGGCGTCACGACTGTAGCGCAGTGACTGTATGCGCAGTGACGCATCACGTAGCCGCCTTGTGGGAGTGACGCGCAGAGACGGCGTAACACAGCGTGACACAATTGGAAGCTGCTAGTAAGTGGCGGTAGGTCTGCTCCTAATGTGCTTTTCCTCTTCTCACATCTCCTATTTTTGTTAAAGAACAAAAAAAAAAGTAACAAAAAAAAAACTTTTCTTTCCTGTTGTTTGCCTGACTGCCTTGCTCTCCGCCACGTCAGCTCCCAATATTTTGTTTAGAATTCATTTATATTTTCTACTCAGAGCTCTGACTGCCAGGCAATTTGAAAAACACATTTTGTGGTTGCTCAGTGTCTGCTGCCTTCAGGGCCTCTTCTCTTAAGTTGACGAAAAAGAAAAATCTTTTTGCACACCGGGGCTGGGTAAAATTAGGACTTTGACACATTGAGCTACTTGTATCCAGCTACTTACAGTGGCAATAACAGGCCTGAAAATACCCTGCCGTACACAATACTGTGAGTTGTCTATGCTAGGACAGGTAGAGACAGTTATCAGAATTGTCTATTTTGCAGCTGTCACAAGTAGCTGAAGGTGCCAGTGGTTTACAGTGGCTTGCAAAAGTATTCGTTTATGCACACCCCACTTTGCAGTTGTTTACTTGTAAAAAATGTTTGGAATCATGTATGATTTTCATTCCACTTCTCACGTGTACCCCACTTTGTATTGGTCTTTCACGTGGAATTCCAATAAAATTGATTCATGTTTGTGGCTGTAATGTGACAAAATGTGGAAAAGTTCAAGGGGGCCGAATACTTTTGCAAGCCACTGTATGTAAACAAAGGTCACGTTTTTCACACAATGGCTAATTTAGGAGAAGGCAATGGGTGAAATTCACCAAAAGTAATCATGGGTTTTTATCAACCCTTGGCATCAAAGGGTCCCAGTATTTTTGTGCATTCAAGTGGCAGAGGTTTCTCAATTCAGCAACAGAACAGTTCAGAGGAGACGATGGGTAATATCGACTAAAAGTAATCTTTTACTCTAATTTTCTTCTGGTTTTAACTCTGATGTGTGCAGGTTCCATGTTGGTTCTCGCAGCATAAATTTACCTGGCCGCAAAAGAGCATTCATGAGGACTGGTGTTTCCCTGTTTCATGGAAGAGTTAGACACCCACAGTTACCCACAAGCAGACTTTCTGTTATTTCAAGTTATGGTCCATTGTTTTATGTGAACACTAAGACAATATTTTTTGCAAACATATAGGCTACTTTAGAAGACTTTAATAGATACCCACAGTAATCTTTAGTTTTTAGCATTTTTTTAAAGGTGTTGCTGGAGGCAACCAAAATAAAAAGTGTTTTTGAAAATTAGAGTAAGGTGAAATTAAGTAATTAAGGCTCCTTTGGGCATGTAGAGATGGATAGTTGACCCTGGGTTTAGCTGCTAATGGCTGTCCATTAATATGATACACATCCTTGAACTCTGGCCTTGGGGGCAACACACCTTCCTCAGAAGAATGATGGGAATAAAGTTTCTGTAAAGAAAAAAAAGTTTATTAAAACTTTGAACAAAGGGCCCAACACCCTTCAAGCAAATGAATGAAATTAAATACCTCCCAAGCCCACTTTTGCCAGGACAACCCTAATTTTTGGCCACTAGCCATTTGTCCCAGATAGGTAGCCCCTTAAAAGTACTATTTTCTTTCTGGCCCATTGCACTTTAGTGAGATGAGACCGCAACGTCAGTCCCCATACTATATAAAATATGGCTGCATGGAGAGAAGGGGAAACGTGGATTGCAGTGCAATGCTTTAGAAGCCACTGCTCTGTCATGAAATGCTTTGGGGGCTCACAAGTGTGTCTGTTGTTCAGTTATGTTAAAGAGATATGTTTTTCTTAACTGGGCTTGGTGTTTTTAGGGTGTGACTACATAGTTGCATGGCTAAAATGTTTTCTGCTACAGCATACACAGCATTTAATCATGTCGCTCTTTCAGTTTTTCAGATGTTAGGAGTTATTTTAATATACCGAGCTACTCATTGGCCTGGATCTCTGATTACCAACAAAAACATTGGGGAAAAAAAACACAGATAACATAGACATTATTCCTCTAATATACAGTTTTACAATACTATAGTCACAGTTCTCAAACAGAGCGGTTCCATTAATGGTTGCATCTGGAAATCACACATTGGGGCACATTCATCAAAGTACGATTGCTTAAAATCGTTTTCATACTGTGCATATTTTTTTGCTACTTTTTTGTTAATTTGCACAACTTTTTCGTGACAATTTGCGCAACAAAATCGTATTTGTCGCAACAAGTACGAAAGTTTCGGATTCATTAAAGCTTCGTTATTGTGACTTTCCTTGGGCCAGGTTGGAGCTGCAGAGTGTCATTGAGTCCTATGGGAGGCTTCCAAAAACATGCACAGAAGGATCAAAGTCAGAAAGGTTTTCCCGCTGTTTACGATACGAAAATTTTGTGACTTTCGGATTGGCAATACAATATTATCGTGACTATTACGATTTTTTCGTAAGAATCTTTGTGACATTTCCGATCATTTCGAAATTATCATATCTAATCCGAATTCTACCCATTTCGGGATTCAAACTTGTACTTTGATTAATATGCCCCATCGCGTTTCATTTTGGAATCCACAAGATATGTGCATACGTTGGCCCTCTGAATTTGTGGCAGCGGCACGTGTGTATAGCAAAATGTACCATTCATGTGTATATTAACACATACTCAAATTACATTAGGTGCCTCTAGTATAAATAAATCTAAAGCAACTGGACTTGTTAAAGGAAAAGTAACACTAAAATTTTTTAAGTGAAAAAGCTATTCTACCCTGCACCAATTACTGCCCTATCCTGCAAACCCCTTAGTATTTTGAATGCTTTAAAAGAAAATACCTGTTAAAACTTGGCTTCCTGTTAATTGAACTAAGGCGATACGGCGAAGCAAGGAGCAGCAATTACTATGCCACGATCGATTGATCGAGTCTAGCCTTCCTTCTGTATTGGAAGGAGTCAGGCTAGACTCGATCGATCGTCGCATAGTTGTTGCCTGCTCCTTCCTTCGCCGTATCTCCTTAGTTCAATTGACAGGAAGCCAAGTTTTAACAGGTATTTTCGTTTAAAGCATTAAAAATACTAAGGGGTTTGCAGGATAGGGCAGTTATTGGTGCAGGGTAGAATAGCTTTTTCACTTAAAAAATGTTAGTGTTACTTTTCCTTTAAGTAATCATTGAAGACATTTTACTACTTATCCGAGCAGCTTCTTCAGTTCAACTGACTGGTATCGGAAGTCCTCAGCATATGTACTCTTCCACTTATCCAGTCACAATTGCACTTTGTAACTCTTCAGAGAGGTGACATCTCAAACTCACAGAGGTGTGAATGCTGTGGAGTTACTTTGAAAGGATTACCAAAGTATCATGCAACTCATCGATACAGGTGTTACTTGTTAGAGTTGCATGAATGGATGTGTGAAGAGTATACCAGTCAGTTGAACTGAAGAAGCTGCTCAGATGAGTAGTGAAATGATTACTTAACAAGTCCAGTTGCTTTAGACTTATTTATACTAGACCATTTGGTGCCTTTTGACCAAAACAAGTATGGCTGCTGCACATTTAGGAAACAGTAGGATAAAGTTCTGCGGCACTTGCCTGCTGTCAGTTGTAGAGCAAATCAAGTTACTAATAAAGTTTTATTTGCAGGATTAAAAAAAAAAATAAAGTAACATGACTGCAGCCAGTGAACCTGCACGAGAATGGAGTAATGAACAGCTGCACAGTGATGATCTGCCCAAGAAAGACATCATAAAATTCCTACAGGATAATGGCTCGGACTCGGTATATCCCTAGTTTGTCTTGATTAAACAGCTCCTCTGTTAGCCTCATCTTAGAATAGTGTATGAAGATCCTGTGTGTATAAATTATAAACAACATGCACATTTAACCTGCTTGTCTATGTCCCAACCTAGGGAACAATGGAAATGTGTGAGATGTATTGTACTGAATTAATAGTAGACACTAATATACTAAGCTGTATTTAAGTAAATCCTGGTGTGATCAGGAATAACCTCACTAAATAGAACATTCATAGTTGCTTTGAGAATCAGTATTTTTTTGGGTAATTGTCCTGAATATTCATGGTTATTTTTGTATGCCCTCCAAGACCCCAAGGCAAAAAGCTTGTTTTGGAGAGAAGAGCAAGGCCATAATAACAAAGCAAATTTGAAAGAAAGCATATATAATAGTGTGTTCTAGGATGAAGACTGTACTTAATAATTAGTGCTCTACCCTGACGGTGGTACAGCTCAATCAGGGCTTCATGATTAAAGTTATGTGGTATTTATATTACTCCAAGGAACTGCATTCCTTCTTTTTCTAAAATAATAGTGATAATATAATGCTGTAGGGGATGAAGCCACATTATTCTGTAGCTCCTAAACCCAGGGGTAGGAAAAAAAATAGACTTCCACTAACCTAACTGTTTGTAGGAAACACCCCTTATATGATTTTTTCCAATAGAAAATCAAATTTAGTTAATTATTTAAAAGCAATGTACTGGTGTTCTGCCATGATAACAGATACATTGCTTAGACTTCACACTACATAGTTGTAGTACTGCTCTTAGCTATTGACAGGGCTCAAAATTAATTCATGGGTCTCTACAATGACAGGATAAAAACCTCTTTCCTATTAAATTTGACTGTTGTGCACAAGGAATTTTTGCCTTGCAGATGTTGGACAGACAAATGTCTTTAAAATTAAAATGATCTTTACTTTTGGCTGGAACTGACACTTTAAAGACAAGAAAAAAAATGTTTTAAAATATTCCAGCTTAACAAAGCAAAGGATCTGCCATTTCCATGGGTGCTGTATTTAAAGGTTATTGCAGATAAAATCACTGATGACGTTTCCTGAATAAATGCCTTATGGCCATTAATTAATGGAAGCAAGCTCAGCACCAGCTTTTAAAGCTAAATGGTGACATGCACAGGTAGATTTGGTTGGGATGTTTGGCCGATTTCTAACACTGAGTACAACATGGCACCTGTGTACTCCGTTTCAGCAGATCATAACTAGCTTTCTCAATCACTTGGATACCTTCCTGAATGTGAACTAAACAGTGGCTCAGAGGGTTACAATTCTGCTTTGCAGCACTGGGTCCTGAGTTCAGTACCACCCAGGGCAGTATCTGCAAGGAGTTTGTATATTCTCCCCATGATTGTGTAGGTGCCCTGTATTGTAAACTCATCCAGGGCAGGGACTAATAAATAATCTGTAAAGCACTGCAGAAATGTGAAGGTGCTTTCTAAATAACAGGAAATAAATAAAGATAAGTTCTAGCCCATCCTTACCCACCCAAGCTCCTTCCTTGCAGCATCTATTCTGTTCAAAAGTTTCCCTGTGAGCCGACCTGCCAAAAATCTGCAGAGTTGCACAGGGGAGTTCAAAGGCACCATTTTCTCCTGTCTTTAGATCCTCTTCTGCTAGTTGTCAAAACAGATCTTGCAGGAGCATGTAAAGTTGAATATACATCCTAAATCATCTTTGACTGTGCATGCTCTGCAAAATCTATGTTGGGCAAACTGACCGACAAGGATGAAGATTGCCCCTTTGAACTGAGCTGCATAACTTTTCAGTTTTATGGGCAGGCCAGCACACAGGTAATTATTTAAACAGAGCAGATGTTGCTTGGAGGGGGCCATAAGATGGGGTAGGGTTTAGTTTAACTGTTTTTATGGCCCAGCTGCTATTTGCCTGTGTGGTCCAGATCTAATGCTTAAATTCCTTACTGTACTCACTAAAAGGTTTATTAAAGACATTTGATTTTTGCCCATTCAGTTACCAAGTACAGGTATGGGATCCGTTATCCGGAAATCCATTACCAGGAAAGCTCTAAATTACTAAGTCTTTAGTAGACTTAAGGTATAGAGATCCAAATTACTGAACAACCCCTTATCAGGAATACCCTTGGTTCCGAGCATTTTGGATAAAGGGTCCTATACCTATATTTGGTATTTGTTTCCTTACTATAATTTGCACACCTCTTTCCTTTTTTACTGTTTACTTTATTTAGGTGATTTAGTACTAAAAACATATGAGCAGTAAAATTATTACTTTATATATACATGCATGTTTTGTCAATGCTAATTTTAAGCCATTTATAGTTTCTTGCAGAATATAAATTACTTGGAAATGTTAAGAATGTAGCTAAAACTGCTAAAAAAGAGCAACTGGCCACTGCCTACAATAAGCTTTTTGAGACCAAGGTGAGTAAGGAATTTTTAAAATTAATCTAAACATTTAAAGGTATTCTGACTCCTTTTGTAATAAATAAATTACTGCTCTGACTGATTCTGCTTCATAAAAGGGCTACATCTCAAATCTCTGGGAATTCTACCTACAGTCCAGGTATTAGGGTGCATAAATAGCAGAGCAGACCTCTGTTAACTGAAAACCAGTGTTATTTTTAAATTTTGCACTGTTTAGAGCAAGAAATAACACAAACCATAGATACTTTTTATTTAAAGATGAGGCAAAAAGTATGTTATGTTGCTTTATAAATACAATTGTGTTTTGTTTGCTGGTGTTATGCACAAGTTTTAGTAGGTATTATTAATTTTGTTACTTTGCCATTTTTACTGATGTCATGCTTTGATTTTACCCTTTCAGCGCTTTAAAGGGAGTGATAGTGTTGAGACGGTGACAAAAGATGTAAAAGATGTGAAGATAAATGATGGAAAACCCAAAGAAACTAAGCTGGAAGAGACAGTTGATGAGGTATGTTGTGGTATATTTATTAGAGCATGTGTTCAAGAACATTTGTTGATATGTTAATCTTCTATGGCTTATAGAGACTTACTGTTATGCTAAGATTTTCATCAGTTTTGTAAGACAAAGGTTAGGACTTAAGTCATACATGTATCAAAAATGTAAGCATTATTCCACATGACAAACCCTTCAGAGGAAAATAAATGACTAGTTTTTAAGCACTTGGAAAGTAGCTTTTTTTTTTTTTTTTTGTATATACAAAAATGAAATGTTGGCAATAAATCTGTACTAGGATTGTTCGTTGTAGTTGCATTCATGTACAGGTACCAGAGGTATCTTGTCTTTGCACACATATCACACATATCTGTCCGTATACTTGCTGTGTTGGTTGATTATTGTACTTTGTTTTTGTTTTCCAGGGCCCACCAAAATACACAAAGAATATCCTAAAGAAGGGAGACAAGACTAATTTCCCAAAGAAAGGAGACACGGTACACTGCTGGTATATGGGAACATTGGAGGATGGAACTGTGTTTGACTCTAACATCCAGACTAGTAAGGATCTTGCATTTGCTCTGCCTGCATAGTGTATCTTAAAACTGCCTTTCAATATACCACTGTGTTAATATAAAGATGCGCTATAACTGTACATTTTGGCTGCTACTTAGTCTTTTCTTTTGACAGGTGCAAAGAAGAAAAAAGCTGCCAAACCCTTAAGTTTTAAAGTTGGTGTTGGGAAAGTCATAAGGGGGGTAAGTTGATAAAAAAAGGAGAAAACTGCTCATCCTAACTGCGGATTCTGTGGCTTCTTCCCATTGTTCCTCAGTTATAGTGGGGATAGATTGATGCCATCTAGCGAAAATTAAGATAAACTATTAGACAAACATCTGTCTTAAGTTTATTTTTATGGGTATAAAAGTATGCTTTCTACTTTGCAGTGGGATGAAGCTCTCCTCACTATGAGCAAAGGCGAGAAGGCCAAACTGGAAATTGAGCCAGAATGGGCCTATGGGAGAAAAGGCCTGCCAGATGCCAAGTATCCTTTATAATTTTTATGTCTCCATTCTTCAAATACCTCAATGGGGTTGATGTGCATTTTGGCAGGCAGGCACTTGTTATATTATTATTCCTCAGGGCGGGCAACCTCACAGTAAGGCAAATCTCTAACCTTATGGTCATGGTTGGATTGTATGTTCCATAAAAATTGCACCAGTTTATGTTAATTTCTTATAGGGCACCACATCACATGTTTTAATCCATTAAGTATCCAATGTAGCTCTCTGGGCTGGCCCATGCACAGTATAGTACTTTAATGAAGTTTACTAAGCTGTGCATATGCCTGCCCAGGACAGCACAACATGGGAATGAAGCATGGCAGTGTGTTAGAAGAAAGTTCCCCTCAGGCTGGTGTGTTTTTTTTTCAATAGAACATGTGAACCAGCACAGACCACAAGGTTTGCAGCACCTCCAACTGTTTAAACTTTTAGTTCTCCTTTAAGCAGAAATAATAGTATACTTTTTCTTAAACTAAGTAGCCTACCAACTATTCTTAATAAGCAAGTTCATCATTACTTGTCAGACTTTTTTTCTTAGAAAATAAGTAAACCTTCATTATTTTTTGTTCATGCATCTGGAGGCCTTTTTAATCAAGGACATCCCTGCAGTTTTCTTACTAGGCTAGAATATTATATTTCACTTTATTAACCGTTAGGTTTTCATCTAAGTGTGTGCAGATGCTTCCGTTTTCTTGATGTTATTATTGTATGGTTATACTTATACCTCATATAAAGATTATCAATATTTTCCTTAATTTAACAACACAGAATCCCACCAAACGCTAAATTGTTTTTCGAAGTGGAGCTGGTGGACATCGATTGAGAAATTAGACAGACAAAAACTTTTATTAGAATTGTTTCCAGCATCTGTAAATTGTAAATAAAATTCACTCTAACATGTAAAAAAGATATCTTGTGGTTAATGAAAGATCTAAATTTTTTATGTTTCGGGGAACAGGCCAGATGGGGAGGGCAGGCAGTGTATAAACAAATCAAGCAAATAGGCAATGGTCAGGATGGGGAATAACCTGATGGAACAAGGTATAGTTGCCATGTCTCAATAAAGGTAATATTAATTAAGCTGATGCAGGCCTGAATGCATTTTTTGTAAATTGCCAGCTACAGTAGAGGCAGGTAATGGTACAATTAGCATCTGAGTGTAACATGGACATTTATATATGTGATCAGACTGCACAATACACAGGTTATATGCCAGGGCTTGAACATCATTGATCCTTCTTCCCTCTCTGCTTGCACTGAGCAAGCCACCCTAATGCTGAGCTTGGTGCAGCTGTTTGGAGACATTGGTTCTTCAGCCTATTGGGTCAAAACAATAAATGTATTACGGCCCAGGATACTCTCAACAGGGCAAGATTATTAATCAAATAACCCATTTAAAAAGCAAGCACCTTTAACCTTTTCACTGCCAGACAATTTGGTACCTCTGGTACTTTTATTGCCAGACAGTTTTTGAACATTTTGTGCCCTTTCAGTTTAGTGGCCTTAATAGGGTGACATATAGTTTACCTAGAATTTTTGGTTTTATATGTGATAAAAGCTGCAAAGTGTTCTGACCCTGAAACCCATATATTTTTTGGAAAGAACACATTCTGACGATTTCAAAATGGGCGAATATATCTTTCTACTCGAAACTATCACAACGCAAAGCTTTGCTAAAGTTACTGGTTTCAATGAATTTTCTAAAAATTGCCTCAGAGGTTCCATTTTACAGCATGTTCTCTTCTACAAATCTTTATGCATCAAGGTCAAACATCCTAAAAATGAAAGGCAGGGGACTTCTAAGCTGTTTGACGCCCAACGTGTGTAGGTTTACCTAGTTATGTGGAATGGAGAGCCCCTAAAATAAAAATTGTGCGTATGAAATTTCATGGTTCAACAATTTGGTTGTTGCAAAATAAGCATCCTACGTGCATTTATTGTTCCATAAGAGCTCCTAAGAATAAGAAGACCCTTAAAAACCATATATTTTTGGAAAGTACACATTCCAGTGAATCCAAAATGGGTAAAGATGCCTTTTTTTTACTCAAAACTACCAAACTGCAAAGCTTTGCAGCAGTTTTTTTGCTTTATGAAAAATGCCTAAAAATATTGATTTCTTATATACAAAGTGAAAACACCCTAAATATGAACACCAAGGGTCTTAATAACAGTTGATGCCTAATACAGTCATGGCCAAAATTGTTGGCACCCCAGAAATTTTTCCAGAAAGTATTTCTCACAGAAAAGTATTGCAGTAACATGTTTTGCTATACACATGTTTATTCCCTTTGTGTGTATTGGAACAGAACAGAAAAGGGATGAAAAAAAGCAAATTGGAGATAATGTCACACAAAACTCCAAAAATGGAATTTTTCTGTGAGAAATACTTGATTTTCTGGAAAAATTTCTGCGGTGCCAACAATTTTGGCCATGACTGTATGCATAGATTTAGTATGTGGAATGAAAATTGTGTGTATGAATATAAAATTGTGTGAAAATTGTGTATATGAATTTTCTCGGCTGCCAATTCACCTATGAACAAAGCCCCTATCTGTGTACTAAGACCCTCTGAAAAGCAATGGTCAAACATTGGTTAACCCCATGCCTCATGGAAGAAAAGGTAATAAAACTCATGAAAAAAAATCCTCCCTCATACCCTTCACATGTTTTACCCCTCCCCTTAAACCGTGTTCCAGAAAGCCTAGGTTATGGGGCACTGTCACACGGGCAGAGAAAAGTTGATGCACAGGCCTGTTGAAAAAACATTGGTCAAAGCACATTTGTCTTTCAAAACTACTAAGTTTATTTAAAGGGGAAGAAAATATGAACCTCATTAATGCGGAATTGAGGGAGCTATGGAGAACCATTGCAGGCAAGGTAATGACCTATGCTGAGTTAAGGAGCTATTTAGGAGAGAAGCCAGGTGGATCCCTCATCTGGAAACATTAAGGGTGAAGACACACAGAGCTACTAGTAGTAGCTACTCGTCACGGCTACTAAAATAGACAATGCTGATTACTTAATGATAATAGTCTTTACGTGTTTTAGCAGAGGCAATTCTCTACAGCAGGGTATTTTCTGGTGTTTAGTAGCCGTAACAAGTTGCTGCTACTAAGTAGCCCTGTGTGTCTTCACCGTAACACTTAACGGTGCGGAATAGGGAATACGATCTACAGGCCATTCTTCAAGTGAGTTCAGCTTTTAATGGTGATTTTATCCATTTTTAATATTTTACAGATCACCCAATTTTTTCCTTTGGACTTGTTGAGAGTATAAAGTGCAATTGTTTGTATAACAAGATTTTATGTAAGTATTCAGTGTTAAGATACATTGTTATATGGGATAAAATTTCTCTTATGTTGCATTGTTGCATGTGATTATACTTTGTGACTGAGAGATGGCGCTGTCACATAGTCTATAAAAAGAAAGTGTAATTAATGTGTCGGTGATCTTGAAAAAAGGCTGGTTGGGGCCTGAAATGTTGCTTGTACAATCCAGGATTTGGCCATGATGGAATAATGGTCTTCTATTATTCAAAGAAAAACTCTTTTTTGGTGCTGCTCAATACAGATTTGACGAATATTGTAACACGTGATTAATAAAAAAAAACTTGCACCAGACGAAAGAAAACATTTTTAGTGAAGTAGTGTGCTGTTTTGTTTTATTTGAACGACCTATGCTAATATCAGACCTGATATAATGACACCAGTGGAGAAATAACAGCCCATTCCAGTAGTAAGTCTAATGCGACCCTCCTGTCACTACTATAGCCCAAAAAAAATCACATTTTTTAAATAAAAACCACCTGTAACAGCAGCAGCAGGCAGTTACAAATCAAAGAAATGACAAGGAGCACTAGTGGTTTCAAGGATTTTACTACCATTTTAAACACACCATCTTAATCCAGATTATTAAACTGGAGAAAGTATATATAGACATGCAACATAACTGGTAAGGGGATACATTTTAACTGGTTTAAATTTTAAACCAATATGTGGGGACAGTCCCAATTTTCAGGGCACAGCCCACTGTCTTGGATTTCTTGCCCTGACCCTACAAACGGGGCTTCTGGAACTACATTACCCAACATTCCATAGAGCTACTAACAGTTCCAGACCAACAGATGAGTTGTATTTTAAGTACCTGCTCTGCTCTTTTTGGGTAAACCAAGAGGCAGGAGGAGAAAGGAGTCGCTGCACTTTGCAGAGGCTGAGTACATATGGGCATTGACTGAACTACAAGGTATTCAATCATTTCTTCCTTCCCCAAACAATTTTAAAACTAAGTGGGTCCGTTCAAGTCTCATTTCTGTTGTGATGCAGAGTCTCATGTTGTTATGCTTCTAAAGTTTTCTAAGGCTAAGAACCCACCGAGTGGTTCAGTTGCCCGCAAAAGATCTCTGATATCGCGGACTCCTATCGTTGCTGGTGGAAATTTTGGAGTGGTTAGTTGCCCACGATAGCAAAGATCTATCACAGTCTGATTCACTCTGTGGGTCCTTAGCCTAACACTCCCTGGTTATCTGGAGCAGGCATGAAGCCTGCCAAGACTTTGCCTAATGACAAAAGAACATTAAAAAACTCATATCAGTCTTTCATTTAACTGCATAGTCTGCCCTGAACAACCAGAGAGAAACAGTATTAACAGTTAATGTGTGATTTGTATGTCAGTATACACTGAACTGAAGCAGAGTTATCTGTACATTGTTCAGGAGAATGGTGCTGAGAATTTCTCCAACTAGGCAAAAAAAAACAACAATTAAACATATGCAGCAGGACAGCGAATAAGAGGCAAAAAGCAGGGCTCCCTCAGGAGCAGAGGGAGAGATAATATATGTATTTGTATATTACAACTATGTAATGCAAAACTCAACTATGTTTGTAACCCCCCCTCTTTTTTCTGTATATCCCTGTTATATACAAAATCAATAAAAAGAAAAACATATATATATATATATATATATATATATATATATATATATATATATAGAAGAATAGATTATAGTATGCAAAGATAAAAAAAAAAAAAACTAGGAAAATATAGAGACTGACTAAGAAGTGTCCTCATACTATGGCCCACTCCCCCCTATGTCCTCCAGCTCCCCCCAGCGTCCTCCAGCTCCCCCCACAGCGTCCTCCCCAGCATCCTCCAGCTCCCCCAGCATCCTCCAACTCTCCCCCACAGCATCCTCCAGCTCCCCCACCATCCTGCAACTCTCCCCCCCAGCATCCTCCAGCTCCCCCCACAGCATCCTCCAGCTCCCCCAGCATCCTCCAAATCTCCACCCCCAGCATCCTTCAACTCCCTCCACAGCGTCATCCCCAGCATCCTCCAACTCTCCACCCCCAGCATTCTTCAACTCCCCCCACAGTGTCCTACCGAGCATCCTCCAGCTCCCCCACCCCCAGCATCCTCCAACTCTCCCCCCCCCCCAGCATCCTCCAGCTCCCCCACCCCCAGCATCCTCCAACTCTCCCCCCAAGGGTCCCCCTGCTCCTTTCTCTGGCTCCCCACTGCATCGTCAGCTTGCGTCCTCAGGCTCCCCGCTGCACCCTCATTCTTAAAAGTTGCGCCCCGTGCATACTGACCTCACACATACGCACGGGGCGCGACCAATGAAATTACCCACTGACCACCAATGAAAGGGCCCGTCATTTTTAAAGGGGGCCCGGGCTAAAAAACTGTATAACGGCCGGGTCCCCTTTAAATCCCCAGGCCCCCCTGATTGCGGCCCTGGGGATTAAGTTGCAGATGAAAAGATCACTAGCCGCCATTGTCCAGAGCAAGCAACGTCCAAGAATCAATTAGCACTTTTCCTCCATTTGATTCTACCGCTCAATAACTAAGCCTCTGTATGGTGGCCACATGGTAGGGTCATGTGATCATGATGTCACAGGGTCCTGTAAGAGAATAGGAACTGGACGCTAACTATAGACAGAAGGCAAGAAGCCTGCAATTAATAAGTTTGCGAGACGAGCTTGTAACGATCCGGGACTGTGGGCTGTGCGAAAGAAAGCCGGGAGTGTCCCGGGAAAAGCGGAACTGTGGGGGGAGTATGAATGATTAATACTCAGGTACTCGGGTAGGCTTAGGTCCTAGTTGCAGACCGATTTGATGTTATGAGTGGGAAACAGAAAACACTTTTCCAGACGTGGGGAAATAACCAACCCCCGGAAACCAGGAAGGCCAAGGAAACTAAGCCTAGAAAAGGTAAAACCAGCGCAGTCGGTCGAGGAAAGCAGTCAGTGCCAAGGGGGGTTCTACACAGACCGCCTGTACCAGTCAGGCAGCAACCTTCGACCTGTCAACAGGAGGTGGAAGATGATGATGATGATGTACTGCTGGTCGCTGTATACGAGGCAGAGAAAACACTTAACCAAAGCGGAATCCTAAATGCTGAAGGTCTCCAGAGCAAAGACAAGCAGAATGCCCACTCAGTACAGGGCAACCACTCAGTACAGGGCAACCACTCAGTACAGGGCAAACTATGGGATGAACTGGGGAAAACATCTTCACCTGCTGTCCTTGGTTTACCTGGAATTGCATGCCAAATACAGGGGAACCAAAGGGGTAACAACACTGCTATCAACAGTGACTGTAGAACTTTTGGAACCTCTAGAAATGTACCTACCACTAATCAGGATATGGAAAGCAAGGATGAGGCAAAAGCCACTGATATTGAAAACCTGCCTGGCTTTGACCTGTCAGCTGGTAGTGTGTGGATCTATCCAACTAATTATCCTATACGAGACTATCAGTTTAACATATCTTACACAGCTTTGCTGCAAAACACCCTTGTATGTCTGCCCACTGGACTGGGTAAAACATTCATAGCTGCTGTGGTGATGTACAACTTCTACCGCTGGTATCCTTCAGGCAAGATTGTCTTTATGGCCCCTACCAAGCCCCTGGTGGCCCAACAGATCGAGGCCTGCTTTAGAGTCATGGGAATTCCACAGGACCATATGGCAGAAATGACAGGTACATGTATTGCATCACATGTTGTTTTTCTTTACAACTGTTTGATATTTGTTGTTCAGTAGAGGGATGTTTTAATTGCCTGTGTACTGGGGTATAAATACATTTTCCACGCACCATGTTCCTTATTCGTTTCTAACTAATTGGAATGTTTTCTTTTCTCTTCAGGAAGTACCCAGGCTCAAAATCGTAAAGACATGTGGGAAAAGCACAGAGTCTTTTTTCTTACTCCCCAGGTCATGGTGAATGATCTTACACGTGGTGCTTGTCCTGCTTCGGAAATAAAATGTCTGGTTATTGATGAAGCACATAAAGCTCTTGGTAACCATGCCTATTGTCAGGTAAATTTGTATTTATACTGGGAGAGAGGATTTTGTGTAAATGTAAGTTATAACTAGTTTAGGGTATACAGGTATGGTGTCCGTTATCTGGAAACCCATTATCCAGAAAGGCCATCTCCCATAGACTCAATTTTAATCAAATAATTCAGATTTTTAAAAGTGTTTCCTTTTTGTAATAACAAATAGTACTTTGTACTCGATCACAACTAAGATATAATTAATCCTTAGTGGAGGAAAAACAATCCTATTTGGTTTATTTAATGTTTAAAAAATATCTTAGTAGACTTAAGGTATGGAGATCCAAATTACGGAAAACCCCAGGTCCCGAGCATACTGGATAACAGGTCCCATACCTGTGTCAGATAAGAAGTAGGTGAGTTGTTCACAAGGATTAAAATATGCCTAAAAATAAAAAGAGACACATGTCTTTTCTGTTGAAAATATTATTTTTATTTAATTTTATTATTCATATTTAATGATTATAGTCGCCTATATGATGGTTTCTTTTTTTTTTTTAATTACTTAAAATTTCCTACTGCTGTTTTTTTTTTTTAATATTATAATTCTAATGGTTTTCTTTTGATACAGGTTGTAAGAGAATTGACCAACTACACAAACCAGTTTCGTATTCTTGCTCTGAGTGCCACACCAGGGGGTGATACTAAGGTGAGCAGTGATCTAGAATAACTTTGCTAAAGACTGTGTTGAACTCCCTCTCTGAAAAGTATGTGTATTTATCTTAAATATTGCACACGGGGGAGAAAATACATGTATTTCCCTCTCTAGCCTACCCACATATATTACATGCAAGCTGCACATCCATATATAAAACTGTAATTTACACAATGTCGCTGTTGAACTTGACTCAATAGACCAACTTAATTGTCAGAAAAATACACTTCTAATGACAGCATGTATGAAGCATTATTAAGGGAACAGCTAATTCAAAAACAGTTTGACAGTAACTGATATATATTTGATAAAGCATAATAATATTACTTGAGATATGCAGAGTGTAGATCACACTCACATTCTCTTATATGCATACTCTTTTACTAACTTGCTCCTACCTTTGCATTCAAATATTTTTACTCTTATATACACCTATAGTCTCTCAGTTTCATAAGTAGTCATATTCATATACTCATGTTCCCGATCAGGCACCTATATTAGCATTCTGACATCTTGTGAGTAATGGTACAGTAAGCAATTTCTATCACATTGTCACCCCACAATTTTCTTCTTACAGTTTATCAGTCTCTTAAGGGTTCAAACGAAGGTTTATTGGTACACGAGAGTCTTTTGGGCAACGAAAGTTTATTGGCACATTACATAGAGAAAGAGAATACTTACCTCTGGAACTACGCCGCATATTGAATCAGACATAGGAGATTGTTTGATTTTTACGCTTGGTGATTTTCTGTCCCTTAGAGTTGCACCGAAACACTTGAGCAACATTGTAGCAAACACTTATATCTCCCTGAAGAGAATTATAACTGTAGCGTTTTTGTTTCTTGCCAGCTTAAGAGTTGTTATAGTAGCTAACAACCTCTGTGATTAGCCCAACTAACAGAGATCTGGTTTTAACTTACCTTCTTACTTTTGTCTCAAGTTTTTAACAAAAAGGTTTTTAAGCGATGAAATAAAGATATAATAATTTTATTGTGGTATACAGGTGTGCCAGAAAAGTGTCCCGTGTGCCTTTCCCTCTTAGGAATTTTCTATGATCATGACGATTATCACACACTGCGCACCCTGAAACTATAGTGCAGGGCCAATTTGTTTTTGTTTGGAGGTCCTATCTAGTGTCAAGCAAAATCCCAGTGATATGCACTTGCTACTTGACAATACGTGGTGAAGATTATTCACTATTCCCTGGAACAACAAAAAGCCATTACCTTTAATATTTCACTTTTAAAGTCACAAATGCAGTCTACCTTTTGCACTTGCTTTTTTTTTTTTCTCCTCAAAATCAAAAATACAGATTTCACATACACCCAATTTCACCATAAAGCGTTTGTCTTACAGTCACACACATGCATATTTACATTGACACACATTCTTACTCACTGCTACTGACTCTAAAGCTGCCCATACACGGGCAGATCCGCTCGCTTAGCGATGTCGCCAAGCGAGCGGATCTTTACCCGATATCCCCACCTACGGGTGGGCGATATCGGGTAACATGTAGGCGAATTCGATCGTTTGGCCCTGGGGCCAAACGATCAAATTCTAACTGCAGCAATGGGGCAGTCGGTTTTGGGACCGCATCAACGCGCCGATGCGGTCCCCGATCCGACTGAATTTTCTAACCTGACCGATCGATATCTGACCAATTTCAGGCCAGATATCGGTCGGCCAGGCCCCTCGTTTCTGCCCCTACACGGGCTGATAAGCTGCCGAGTCGGTCCAAGGGACCGATATCTGCAGCTTCTATCGGCCCGTGTATGGGGGCCTTTACAGTCGCTACACATGCACTTAATCAATTGCAGTCCCTTAATCATTTACAATGACACTGTCAGATATTTGCACAAATACGCCTGCAAAACACTTCAGGTTTAATTTACAAAGCAAGTGCTAAATGCATGATTATTATTCAAGTCTTCATGTTTTTTGCAGAAAATACAGCATTTCCCTATATACATTTAGCGTTATTGTGGGTACTCTCTAGTAGTGCCCAAAACAGCTTGTGCTCAGTCCACTCATTTGTTGTAAATTCTTACCTGCTTTTTATTCACATTCACACTTCTTGTGTGCTATTAAGTTTGGTGTCAGTAATGATATAAGCATCCAGTTCCCTTGTTACAAATTGGTGCCTTTTTGGCTGGTTTAGGCTGATGATAATTCCTGTGTTCCATGGCTTCTATACAGGCAATATCATGCATTTTGTCAGAGCACGTTGAACAGGTCCATTGGGGTTTGTCACAAGCACCTTTGTGAATAGCATCACTAAAGGATATATATGTTATAAATGTTATAGTTCAAATAACCCTTAAAAAACCCAATTTATATAGTGCTGATGTTAAAACATTGTAGAACTTATTTCAAGTGAATTACCACAGTTGGAAGTTAATGGGAGATCATAAGTAAGTTTGTGGCTAGCAAGCTTGAGACAAGGGTGCATTAGGCATCACTGAAACTGCAACCTGAGCTAGAAACACCTTCATCTTTTCAGCATAATGTCAATAGACTAGTTAAGTGCCTCATTAAACCTTTGTTTTTTTCTGCTGGTTACTTTAGTGGAAATAGATGGCCACACAGACAATGTTTTTGCTTAATTATGCATAATAAAATAATATTACATAGATTTTTGATGATGGTTCCACAATTTTTTTTGCATTTATTAGGGGGCTTTTATTTGTATATGCGAATATTATATGCCCTTTATACAAACTGTTACAGTAATATTCTCTATTTATATGCCATTTTAGATGTTATACATAAAAGGTGGATTTTACTTTTTTACGGGCAGTGTGGGTATTCTTTACCATTTTTTCTACTGTTTAGGGAAAAATCTAGGGTTTAGATTCTGCACTTGTGCTTGATGGGATTTTGGACCACTTTTTTGAATATGTGAGCATCACCCCTTTTCTTCTTCCTTTTTTCTCTAGTTATCTGTAACTTATTGCTGATCTAAAAAAAAGCCTGCAGTGTCAATTAAGGCCTTAGCTTGGAGTTTTAGTCCAACAACAGTGACAGCTGTAGAAAGCTGCTATAAGGAACAAGTTTATATTCAATCTTCCTCACTATATATCCCTTAGTAGACTATTTATTATTTGTATTCTAGTCAGTGCAACAGGTGGTGTCCAACTTGTTGATCTCACAAATAGAACTCAGGTCAGAGGATTCTCCTGATATCCAACCCTACAGCCATGAAAGGCAGCTTGAGAAGTTTGTTGTGCCACTTGGTGAGGAACTCGAGTCTGTGCAGAAAACCTACCTACAGGTAAGACCTCTTTTTAGCAGAAATACATGACATCTGCAGTGATCTTTTAATTCTTAAAGGGGAAAGCATTTTATTTTACTTTTCATCTACACAGAGGTTAAAACCCAGTTGAAGTGCTTCTCCATTTGTGTTTTCATTTCCTCCAGTATTTTAATAATGAGCTGGTATCTGGAGTGACAGAGTAGAATCACCTAGCCCAGTGCAGTGCTCACCGATCTTGAATATTTCCTGTGCCAGACAATATCATGTCATATACGTAGGTTATGTATTTTAGTGTATTGATAAGTCTGTATAAGTATGTGTATGTATGTGCACCGGGATTCATTTGGAGGGGTTGAACTTTATCAACTTTGGTCTTTTTTCAACCCAACTTGCTTATGTAATTATGTCCTGTCATTGATTCAGTGTGGAAACAATATCTCTTGATACATCATAATTTTTTTTTTCATAACATTACCCTTATAGCAAGTCAATAAATGGGCCCTGGAGCAGTAAGGTGTGACTAATTTGGCCAAGTACCCTGCATTTATTTGCAGGAATAGGACTCCTTAGTGTTCAGCTGAAGTGAATAAACAGTTAGGGCTAATGACACACAAGGCTTTTTCAGTAGGATCTAACTCAGCTGTCAGAGAAGTGCCAAAAACTTCACTTAAGAAATTTCATTAAAATGAGAGATGACTGACACTACTAGTAACGGCACTTGGCTCAATGCTCAAGTGCGGATATTCAGCTGCTTCCAATTCAGTGAAGTAGTTGTGTAGTTTCAGTATATATCAGACTCCAGAGAAGATGCATTACAGCCACAAGCCTAACATTGTACACTGTAGAACCAAGGCAATTATAAGTATTTTTGAAATTTGGTTACATTTTGATATGCAGACTAGCATTGTATATTCCTTAGAAAAGTCTGTGAACTTGTGTATTGCCAACACCAGCCCTTTCTTTAAGGATGCAACAACTGTCACATTTGCACATTGTGCAATAAATATAAATTAGAAACAAAATCAAGAAAAGATTTTGTAAAGGACTTAAACAAAACTATATTTTTAAATAAGAAAACATGTAAAGAATGTAAATAAACTGTATATTTTATGTATATTTTACATTCACACCTCCAGTTATTACCACTTTTGTGCTACTTTTAAAGTTTAGGCATGTGTTTGTCATGTGTATCCATTGTTATTCCATCTCACATTAAATATTCTAGTTTGGCAGTAAAGATACCTGCCCTTAAGGAAATATGAGTTCTTTGTTTGTTGTAAATGTAGATTATATAGTAACAACTTGATATCCTTGCAGTGACTACACCTGTGGTTTGCTGATCAAGCAGGTCTAACTGTTAAGTATATATGTGTGTTTACTATGCCAAAAATAGGTGCAAGAAAATTATGCCAGAAAATTTATTTATAAACTTTTGCTTAGATTGTAATCCCTATGAAATGTGGTTTCTACTTCCTTCTCAGCTCTATGCATGTGTTCAGTCCTGGGCTTTATTTATATACTATATGTTTTGAAAGGACATTGTGCTCTTCAGAAAAAAAATGTCTGGGCAGTGAGAAAAAATGATTTTTTTTAAAAAAAATTTTTAAATTTTTTTTTTTTTTTAAAGTTCACCTATTTGTTTCCTCACTGTGCTTGCCATAATAGAACAGGTTTTACAGAAACCATTAGAACTTCTGTAAATACACCATGTGGTCCTACTGGCTTCTGTTTTTAATTAGAGTGAGTTAGGTGTGGGAAGGAGAGGAGCAGGGCAGCCACAAACCGTACTGGCCAGCGTATCAGCAAAAATGCACTAGGAAGAACTATAAAGGACAAGGGAACCCTAATTCTGGGGGGTGTTTATATGTTAGGCACCCACCAGTGAATTAAATGAATAATTTTATATTGTACATACATGCATCTAAGTCTGAGAGATGCACGCCTGGGAAAGGTAAGTACAATTTCCGGTGCTGCACTTCATTTTTGCCTAGATTGGTACATTTTTTAACTTAGTATGCTATATAATGTCCTTTTGTTAGCAACTTTTCAGTTACTCTGCATATTTTATTATTTTTCAAATAGTTTTTTAAAATTATTTGGAGACTTCTTCTGCCTCTTTACAGCTTTCAACTGGAGGTCACTGACCCCAGCAGCCAACAGAAACTATTGTCCTGTGAGGCTACAAAATGTGTTAGTAATGTGTTAGTAATTGTCTTTCTATTCAGGCCCTGGTGGAACCAATCTGATTTTCATTATAGGCTGAGTATCTTATAAAGAAGCTAACCTTAGATGTTTTCATAAACCTTTTAAAAGATCATTAGATGTGGTAATTTGTAACCCCTAGCGAACAGTCCGTTCCAAAACTCATATGATTTAATTACAAAATCATTCAAGATATAGAAATTTGCCTTCATGTATGTTTTTTGCTATATGAAGTAAATGAGATGATGTGGTCTTTTAGATAGTATTACCTGAAAATTGCTTTCTATAGAGTGTAGAGGCAACTATATCTCCCAAGGCAGTAACAGTGAGATCTTAAAAATGTAGTGTCACTATAACATTCTTTTGTGGATCACAAGTTAAACAATTATTGTGCAGGTATTCAAGAAAAGTGTCAAAAGCACAGGTCATCGAAATATCTACCATAGTAGAATATTGACTGCCTGTGTTGGTTTTGTGCTAAAGGTAAGTGTGCTCCCACCAGCTCATGCACTAATTGGCATAGTGAATATTAGTTAGATTTAAGCAAAAAACGTTTTAACGAATAAAAATAAGCGTTTTATTAATCCAGGTGATATGATATAGCATGTAGGCCAAATGAGGTATACATGAGTATAATGAGGAAACATCTGCTGTAACCCAGCTCTTGGTATTTTTCTGTGTAAACGATTTCATGATGTCTATAACATGACTACTATCCTTAATGAAACTTGGTAAAACTGAAGGGAGCCTATACCTGCCACTATAGGGTGCCTCAAGGCTGGCCTATTCTCTTTATGTACTTTGGGTAGATAAGGGAAATTGGCAGTCTGTGGAGTTTGTGGGATTACTCCTACTCTTGTCTGCATTATGGATCATTATACTGGGATCAGACTTTCTTTTTAGTAGGGACAAGTCATCCTTATGACATATCTTGGGAGGTATTCTATTATAATTTGATTATTTCTCTCTCTGCTTCATTCTGGAATAAATTAATAGTGAAAGTTCTAAGATGTGTGGAGTATTATTTATACTTGGGCTTTGGTTTAGTTTTCTGTGATTTTATAGATACTCTGTTTTCAGAGTCCCCACTTTCATTTTGTAGAGATTAACAGAGTACAGGCATCTTAAAAAGGCAAACAAGCTATTAGATGCTATTAGACAACATATGTTGTGAGTTGTGGGCGAGGGGAGTCATTATCCATAAGCCTGTTTCAGCAGATAATTCCTACCAAAATTTTTCACATCAACAACAGTTGAAATAAGTTCAACTTATCTATAGGAGAAAAAGAAAGTCTTTTTTTTTTTTTTTTTCCAAAAGAGAATTCAGAATTCAAAAGGGTTCTACTGGACCGATTTAATATAATTTTCTCCTTAGATTGCACATTTGGCTTTTAGCTCCTCATCTCCTGATATGTCTGATATATTTGTCTGATAAGTCTGTCTTGACCATTTATTTTTTTTAAATTGCTTGTCCGCATATTCCTTCAGTGCCCTATTCTCTCTTGTTGTCTGTAAAGAAAAAAGAGGAGGATGAACTGACAGCAGCACTTATATCTTTATCACTCCCACTAGAGTCAAACTCACCACCAAAAAAACTCACTTCTGTAGTTACCTAGATAGAACCATTATTAAATCTTGACCAATTATATTCTCTATTCTCCTCGGAA
Source organism: Xenopus tropicalis (assembly GCF_000004195.4). NCBI lineage: Eukaryota > Metazoa > Chordata > Amphibia > Anura > Pipidae > Xenopus > Xenopus tropicalis. The sequence goes on from NC_030684.2 coordinate 92,630,803, forward strand.
TCCTTTTTATCACTTAAAAACCAATGTTTTTTTCATCTACAGTTTCAATTTCTAGCTTTTCTGCTCTCTTATATATCTCCACATTCAGATGTAGAACTTTGGACATTCTCAATTTCAGATTTTAAATCCAGGTACAGGTATGGGATTTGTTATATGTAAAAATATTATCCAGAGAGCTCCAAATTGCAGGAAGCCCATCTCACACATGTATTTTAATGAAATACTTCAAATTTGCATAAATAGTTTTCTTTTTTTCTCTATAGTAATAAAACAGTACATTGTATGTAATCCTAACCAAGGTATAATTAATCCTTCAAAAAAAAAGAAAATCCTCCAATCCTATTGGGTTTAATTCATGTTTAAATTCTTTTTAGCAGACTTAAGGTATGGAGATCCAAATTAAGGAAAGACCCCATATCTGAAAAACCTCATGTTCTGAGCATTCTGGATAACAGGTGTCATACCTGTATATGAACTCTTCCTCCCCTTTCTTTTATTAATTCCATTTAAAAGTGGAGCTAACACCTGATTCCAAGGGAACATAAAAAATGAATCCTCATTTAATGCATCAGTATAATTCTTTATGCGTTAACCCCAGGAACCATCTCCAAACGGGTATATTTCTCAAAGCTTGATTTCCTACCATGTGTACAGTTCCTTTACTGATAATCTGTCATATCTTTGAAAAAGATCCTTAGAGGTAATTAATTTAGTGGGGCTAACCTGTTTTAAACTCTGTCCAAAGTCTATTGCCATGTGCAGTACCAGACTTAATAAATGGAAAAAGCAAAAAGGTATTTAAAAGTTTTCAAGCTAATTTCAATGAAGCCTATTACCAAAATGGTCAGTACCAGAATCAAAAAGTGAAGTACAAAACTTCCAAAAAAGAATAAAGGAAAAATTAGCAATAAACAATATATTGAAGATAAGGAACTGCAGGCCCTAATCAAAAATTAACAGCGAGAAACACATGACTGGATAAAGTCAGTTCATAAAAGTGAGCATAATTCATCCAATAGATGATTAGCTAAACCTATTAACCAGTATTAATCATCAGTAAATTTCATTTAATTTAGCCCCATAAAGAGACAATACAATAGCAAATGTAGCTATGAGTTTATAATTCTTAATTATAATGTTATAAATATTAAGTGCCATATGTGCCTGTTAAAAAGGTAAACAACGCCATCTAGTGTTTGAACAAGCTAAGTAAGCACACTGCAATACAGAGGGGAAAAGCCCTTGAGAGTAGTGATGTGCGGATCAGGAAGTCTCAACCTGCACCAGACCCTTACCTGTATAATGTTGTTATTGTAGGACCCACACTCAACCCATACCCAAAAATTTCTACCGTGTGCTACTTCTGCATGTGCCTTCGGTTCTAGGACTGGGAAATTTAAGGACCAGAGGAAGAGTGAACTTCCCCAGCCTAACCCGCACCCAACCGTAACCCTCCTGACCTATAGGGTACACCCGCAGGCCAATCACATCACTACTTCATTAATCTTTGCATGCAAAATTTTCAGATAGATACCTTTTAAAGGAGAAGGAAAGGCAAAGTCACTTGGGGGTGCCAAAATGTTAGGCACCCCCAAGTGACTTGACACGCTTACCTTGTACCCCGGGCTGGTGCCCCTGTACAGAGAGAAAAGCACCTGCCCGGGGTACCTGCGATCGCTTCCTTCTTCCTGCTTTGCGAGCGCACGCATGCACAGTAGAGTGAAAAGCCGAACTTTATCAGAGAAGTCGGCTTTTTACTCTACTGCACATGTGCCTATGTGTAAGTCTTAGCGAAATGCAGGCGGAAGGAGGAAGTGCGTCGCTCCAGGTACCCCGGGCTGGTGCTGTTTTCTCCTAACAGGGGCACCAGCCCAGGGTACGAGGTAAGCGATTAAAGTCACTTGGGGGTGCTTAACATTTTAGCACCCCCAAGTGACTTAGCCTTTCCTTCTCCTTTAAGGCGCGCCTACCCCTAAATCCCATGAGCAGCAGCTCATCTCAGAATATGCTTATAGTTTAGGCCTACTTTTTATCAGTGTGGTTTCTGTGTTCCATAGTTCACTCTGCACTGTGTGCTGCACAGCATTTGCAGTACATGTGCTTTCTGAAACATTGAAGTGTGCACCTGATATGAGAAAAGCAGAGAAGCACGTTCCTTGTGTAGGTGGAGATGACTGACCTGATTGGACAGATTTGTTGTAGGAAGTGTGAATAGATGAAGCATTTATTTTGAAGCGCTCAGGTGTGGTATTGATATAACTCTTCAAGTATTATTATGAAAATGATGACAGTTCCCCTTTGAAGTAATTATTAAATCTTATATAATGTGCTATGTGCACAGCAGCCCTTTTGCATTTAAGGTGGCCATACACGTAGCAATTTCGATCTTTCGTGCGACCATCGGTCACATGACAGATCGTTCCCACCCTCCACTGACGTTCAGGGCCGAATCGTCAGATATGAGGTAGATACAATAGGATTTCTTCCTCCTTCTGCCGATTCAGCCCTGAACATAGATTTTGCTCGGGCGCCTTCAGTGGCGCCCGATCAAAATCTTTTAACCTGCCCGATCACCGAGTCGACGGATATCCGCAGCCTTTTGTGATATCGGTCGCCTCGTGGAGCCGCCATACACACACTGAATATCATATGAAACAAGGTTTCGTACAATATCATTGGTGTGTGTATGGCCAGCTTTTATCACTGAGATTTTACTGTGGATATCACCTCTGCAGCTTGATTAGACCTGAAAATAATTTTTCACCTGTGTGATCTTATCAAAGTTTTAGTACCACAATACTGAATATAAACTGCTCTTGCTTTGTACCATAAGAATTCCTTAGGGATGATGTGCACTGGAACTGCGTTAATGGGATATTATTAAATATGAAATTTAAATAATGTTGTGCTAATTCTTCCTTTTAGATTTATTATTTTTCATTAAAGAAAGGGTCCTTCTATAAGGAGAAATTCTTGCAGTCATCTGGTTGCTTATTACCCATATAGACTGACTTTGTAGCCTGGGGTTGCAACTGACCTTTGTACATCATCCCATGATATAAGGTTTCTTAAACTGCTGGGAATTCTGTTACCCTGTTGTATTATGTGATGAATTGCACCCAGCTTAACCAGTTGCAGCTGGGGGCTGTTGGTTATACCTAATATTATTTTTCCATGAGAGACAATTATATCAAACTTCAATTTTCAGACCTGGGAGGCAGATTTATCAAAATTCAAAATTTGTAGTTATTTGAATTTGAAAAAAGTTGAAAACTTGATAAACTCGATTGTGAATTTTTAAATATAAAATACTCAAAACTCAAAAACTATCTCTTAAATATACACGGAAAAAAATAACTCCACCATGACTTCTACATGAACTACATAACCAGCCTTTAGATGACAAGTAGTGATGAGCGAATTGGTAATTGGTAAAATGCAGTTAACGCACAACTTTTTTGACGTGTGCAACTTTTTTTTTTACGTCCTCTCAAAATTTCGTCAATAACGATATGCGGAATTTCCCTGCAAATTCGTGCCTGGCAAACAAATTTAGTCATCGCTAATGACAAACCTTTTTACTTAATAAATATCACAAATGTGATTTTTGGATACTAGAATAAAAATTCATATTTTTTGCCATGAAATGGCAGTTAAAAGTTACATTGAAATGTTTTATTCCTGCCCCTTTGAGGTTTGTTGGAGGGGAGCCAAGTAATATTGGTACACCCTTATACTGAGTGAAGGCTGTATATAGTCATATATTTTCATATAATTTTAACCAGTTTTACATAAAACCTCAAAAAAGCATTGCCAGAACGATAATTTTGTTGCTAATGAAAGGTCATTTTAACTGAAAGAATAGGGACTAAAAAGAGGCAGAGAGCCCAAAGTACCATGCTAGCTTTATAGCTTACAGTATATAGAAAATGTCAAGAATCAGCCTCCCGATCAGAATTCATGACTGCATTTCCTATGCATCAGAAGTGATGACTTCTAGCAGATTCCCAGCAGAACAACAAAGATTTACCTGCACAAAAGAAGTTGTATAATATACATTTTAATTTGTCTGGCCAGATTAGGTATACTTGCAGCAAATGTCTATCGCTGCGTTAGGGAGTAAATATTTCCTTCTATAAGCATGTTTAATCTGTGTCATAAAATATTTTTTATGCGGACAAGCTAAACCTGGGTCACATGGCCAAAGTTGCATTATATATAATAAGCTGGATAATAGTGTGGGATCACCACTTGTAATCATGATACTGCTATTTCTGAAACTGCAGTTTCTAAGGACCCCCTTATGAGGGGCTACAATGTGTCACCTGAGCATTGGGCACTGCAAACAAGTAGAATGAGTATATTTACATGTTTTAGGGCCCTTCTCCGCCATTGGGGTTCTCACTGCTGCACCAGCAGTACCTCTAATGCCTGTGGCTGCATTGTGCTGCTCCAAATGACTGGACTAAAGCCATTTGATTGAAGTGCAGGCACATGCAGCCATGTATGTCTGGGTTAGGGCGTACAGGATTGAGTCTTTAGCTCTGATGTTCTACTTGGACCTTTTTAGGGTGACACATATATACCAACATTCTGGTGTGGTATCTATGAGACTGCACAAAAATAAAAATAAATCTGTGCTTGTGTGTCCAGCATCAATTTGTTGCTGACCCATAATTAAACAGCTAGCCAGAATCCCCCCTCCCTTGAATGTATAGCATGATTTGACCACTAGCACTCTGAGTAGTGTGCAAAATCACATTTATTTGAAGCAGACAGGCTGTAGACATGAAAATATAAATAGCAAATATATTCCAAAAATACAAACCTAACAGTTTAAACTACTCTTTTGTCAATCATCTGCAAAATGACAATAAACTAATATATTTTTAAGCTTTAATCTTATATACAGTGTATCTAAAGCACAAACACCTAAAAATATATGTGCTGTTGAATTTTAGTATTTCACCTGCTTCATTTCTTTACACATCACTAAGACAAAGGTTTCACAATAATGATGCCATTCATTGCAGAAAACTACAGTAGTTATATACTGAAAGGGTTACAGTTTGCCACAGAATGCCCATGGTTTTAATTAATCATCTTTTTCCATTGTTACTTTCTGCTGGACATAGTTGCATTTGGGAGCACCTTTAAGTGTGTTGGAAATGACCTATAGGAAACCCTGAGCAGTACAAGTAACTACTGTAAACATATAATGTGATTTTTTTTTTTAGCAAGGCTGTATTTCTGCCACATTAAAACACTTTTTATAATACAGGTATGGGATCACTTATTTGGAAACCCATTCTCCAGAAAGCTCTACAACTTTGCATACAACTTTGCACATCCATCTTTATTTTTTTCACTGGAGGTGCAGCCTGATCACCATCAGGCAGTAAGTAGCGGGGAGATTGGGTTGCAATGCTGCAGAAAAGCAGCAGGTAGGATGTTATAATAGTGGCTTTGGCAATTATAGGTGTGTGATACCGTTAATTCAAGATTTTATTTTACACATTAGAAAGCCATACTGAAAGGTTCCAGTTTAACCTATTTGTAACTTTTTGGGAGCAGCAGAACTTTGGTTCACTATCTCACCCTTCTAAGCAGACACTGAACTTTGTATTTAGGTATAGTTACATAGTGCTTCAAAAGGCCACACATACAGGAAAGCCATATTGCAGTGATCTGCACAGTTTTTCATATTCTCTTTGTTGTAGGATTTATATTTATTTCTGAAGCAAAGGCTACAAATACCACAAGCTTTTCTTAGTGTGTAGTGATTTTTTTTTCTAAAGTTCTCCAGGTGTGATTGAGAACAAAAAGGATTAAGCCTGTGTTAATTACCAGTTTGAATTTGCCAATTACCAGGATGAATTTAACTCACTCAGGGGTATGTACAATGTGACTAAAGGGTTCATTCTGCATCTTGATACGGTATATAGTAACTGTAGTTGCTTTTGGTGGTTTCAAGGCAGCCATGGTTTGCTAGAAAGAACAGGTATACTTTCTGCCCTTCTTCCTCAAGCAAAGCCTACATTCTTCTGGTTCAAAAAAATTTAATGGAAAAGTATCTGTGGAGATGTACTCAAGTATACTGCTTTGGGAGTTGTAAAAGAAGACAGATTAAATAAAAGTGATGCGTTGGGCTTAGATCAGGGATCCCCAACCTTTCTTACTTGTGAGCCACAATCAAATGTAAAAAGACTTGGAGAGCAACACAGGCATTATAATAGTTCATGGAGGTTCCAAGTAAGGGCTCAGATTGGCAGCCTCTATGCACACTATACGCTTACAGGAGGCTTTATTGGGTAGTAAATCTTGTTTTTATTCAACCAAAACCTGCCCCCAAGTCAGGAATTCAAAAATAGTTACCTGGTTTGGGGGCACAGAGGACAACATCCAAGGGGTTGGGGAGCAACATGTCACCGCTGAGCCTCTGGTTGGGGATCACTGGCTTAGATCATCTGTTCTGGTGCTAACTCATTCAAATTCTTATCTTCTTTTCGTCTTTCTGGTAAGGAAACTGTGTATGCTGGAGTATTTTGCTGTCTTGGGGCCAAATTTGAAGGCACTAAGCATTTTGAGAAACGTGAAAACATTTTGTAGGTATGTAGGCATCGTTCTCATGGTTAAAACTGTATCATATCTAATTAATACTCATGGGACTTTCTAGCAATGCAACATGTAATCTATTATTCATTGTGTATGTAGTACACTCTGTTCCTGAGAGTACAGCAAAGGTTTGACATAAAAGGATGCTAAGCACTATTCCATTTGATTGTCTCTGAGCACATGGCTAATATGCAGTGTGTTTCTATGGGTTGACTGACATTTTGGCTTGTTGCTGACAACAATGAATTTGCTCTGTCTTGTTTGATTTCATGGTCTCTGTAGGAACCAAATTTCATTTTGTCTGTTGGTTGCAGCTGGATTTGTGTATCCTGCCACAATAAATGTGTCTTGTAGACACAGCTCTGGAGATTCCAGGAGCTCCGCCAGTAAATGGATTTCACGCATTATAGATTCTTCATTGGTTGGTCCACCAAAAGACCTGTAGCAAGCAACACAAAATGGGAGAAATAAGCTTAATTGTTAACTTTATTGTCGACAAAATGCACTGTTGCACAGTCAGTGTACCAACTACCCTTAACTGGGAGTAAGGAACATTGGAAAGCTAAACTGTACATTGTAATAAAGGAAGTCAATTAATACATATGATGGCACATATCAGAACTTCCCACTGAAGCAGAGGTATAGCTTTCCAATATATTTAGATGGCTATCCAAGTGAGGTTTTATTTTGTACACATGCTTATTATCGAATAACATCTGTATCTTATTATAAAGCAGAGAAGGTTTGAGGAGCATTTGTCAACACATGTCGGTATCCTCAGTAAAATTCCCGATGGCTTTAGTTTTTCCCCTCTAATTGCATGTAGAAATGCATGTTCTCACTAAGACTAGCTAGTGTTAAAGCAGTTTCTTCCAACTGCATTTCAGTTATGAGGACTTTTCTGTGTGCATGCTGTATTGTGTTCATATTCCCTGTGGATGAATGGCCTTGAACATCAATAGATGTTAAACCAGAATAGCTGAGAATGCCAGCATTTTCCAAATTCCTTAGTCTGCATGAGGTAGTCAGCTGATTTATACTTCTTTGTTGCCTCTATCCTACAGAGATCTGGCCTGCTTAGCCTTCTAATAAACTGCGTGACCATATAAACTGCTTGCCCTTTTATTGCTGAATGTGGTTTCCTTTGATTCTCTGTACTTTCGGTTCTCCCAGCTTAGAGCCTGATGAAAAAGCCAGGGTTGACTGAACGGGCACCAATCCATTATTAAAGTAACAGTTACACAAAGAAACAAATGATTTATACAGTCTGTTTCGTTAAAATACATTAAGGGGCAGATTTATTATGCAGTGTAAACAATGGCGGCAAAATTCACCATAAAAACTGGGTAATTTTTTTTTTTTCTTTACATGTTTCTTCACACGCCAGAATTTACATAAAGAAATTGGCTATATGTATTGTGCCTTCAAATTTGAAATTCAGATTTTCTATTCTTACTGTTTTTATGCATATGTGTAGCACAAACATATTTTTGGAGGCCTTTACAGAGATTATTTATCAGCAGAGGATACTGAATTTAAAACCAAGCAGTTTCAATAAATAATCATACTAGCTAGGCCATTTTGTGAATCTGAGAAGCTTGCATTTGAATTGTTTGCCACAGCAAGGAGAATTTATGGATGCATCTTCTTATGAGCCTAGTCTTTTACACTAGACTTCAAATACATTGATTAGCTTTATAAGTAAGCCACATTGTCATTGGCAGCATAAACGCAAAGCCAATACATGGGCTTAGCATAGTGACAACAAAAATTCATCTAAAACAGGATGGTTTGTTGTGCCTCCCACTCAAACTATAGGACCTCACACATACTCGCTTTTTGCCTTTATCATGTTATTACCGTGCCACTGCTATTATTGCAGTATCACTCTGGCTTTTTATCAGTAGTTATTGGTATAACAGGGACTGTTCAGTGTTTTGTCATTGGAACATTGGAACCAGCACATCTTACTGTATTATGAATGGAAACCACAATATAACCCTGCACTGCAGCTGCCCAAGAAAAAGAGGGAACTCTGTACAGCATTGTTATAGGTTGCTCAATGTAACGATGCTTTATAACTTGCAATTTGAAAATACATTATACATGTATGGAACATGTTCCCTTAGAATGCTCGGGACCTGGGGTTTTCTGGATAAGCAATCTTTCTGCAATTTGCATCTCCATACGTTGAGTCTACTTAAAGGGAAAAGAAAGTCAAAGTCACTTGGGGGTGCCAAAATGTTAGTCACCCCCAAGTGACTTTGACCACCTACCTTTTACCCCGGGCTGGTGCCCCTGTGAGGAGGGAACAGCACCAGCCCGGGGTAGCTGCAGGCGCTTCCTTCCTCTTGTTTCGCTGCGCGCGCATGCGCAGTAGAGAGAAAAGCCGAACTTAAACATTAAAGTCGGCTTTTCACTCTACTGCGCATGCGCCCACCGCTGGCATTCAGGAAGAGGAAGCCAGAACACGGAAGCGCTGCGCTCCAGGTGCCCCGGGCTGGTGCTGTTTTCTCCCAACAGGGGCACCAGCCCGGGGTACGAGGTAAGCGGTTAAAGTCACTTGGGGGTGCCTAACATTTTGGCACCCCCAAGTGACTTTACCTTTCGTTTCCCTTTAAAAATAATTTTAACATTATTTAAACCCAATAGGATTGTTTTGCCTCTAATAAAAATTAATTACATCTTAGTTGGGATCAAGGACAAAATACTATTTTACTATTACAGAGAAAAAGGAAATAATTTTAAAATATCTGAATTATGATGGTCGTCCCATAATCTGGAGCTTTTTGGATAACAGGTTTGATATTAAAACAGAGGTTAAAACAGTTAAAACATAAATTCTCAGTTACAAACAAATATTTTCAAGCTTTCTTTGCCTATAATAACTTGTATCCTCAACTTCAAATGCATTTACTTAAAATTCATAGTAAATAGGATGCTACCTAGTGAAAACCACAGTGGGAGGCCATTCTTCAATTATTATGTCTTGGTCTGTTGGCTGAGGTGGGTGCTCTTGCAGATGGTTTGGGACATAATAAGCCACAGTGACAGAGCGAGTAAGTTCCGACTGAGATTCATCTGTGCGTACCACTGTTAGAATTGGGATAGTCATTCCGAGATACAAACCTAGAAGAAAACATAGCAAATGGGGCTCAGTATCCCAGCATTCCAGCACTGTATTTGTAAAGAAACCTTTATATAAGATTTGTTTTCTTTAAGTAAAATGTGTAATAAAAGTTGATACATTTTCACTTTAAATCTGCTGATGTATTATGCCTTGATATTCTTAACAAAACAAGCAATTTCCCCAAAGATAGTCCTTTTAGAGCTTTGATGCAATAGAAGAACATAACTGGGGTAAATGTGTGTGTGAGTGTGTAGTGTGGTTGTTCATTTAGCAAGCATTGATACAAATACAATACTTATCTGATGTATATAAAACATAGTATAAAATGCAATATAGATACAGCAATTTTTTTTTCTTTTGTTAAAATATATTTAAATGTTTCAGTTCACCTTAAATGGGAAGTTAGCCTTTATTTTCTGTTGCTTTTAAATTAGATTCAGATTTTTTAGTTATGCAAATGTCAAGCTTAGTTTTAACTTCTTTCTGGCACCCTAGAAACCAGTATAGAAATAGAAATGAGACATTTTTGTCTTTGGGTTGCTGGGGTCAGTAATGGTGGTGGCCAGATAGCATTTTTAGTTTCAGACCAGAAAGATGAGGAATATAAAAGAAAATAAGCTGAAACAATAAAAGGTGAAGACCAAATGAAAAGTTGCTTATATTTGACTAACTTCCCTATCAAGTAAATCAAAACAAAAAAATTGCAGTGTATGTGTGTTTATATAGGTGTTTCTTTTGCAAATTGATATCACCTGAAGAATTTTGTTCACAGATGTATCTCATAAGCTTCATGAAGCCCAAGCATATGCTCTGTTCATATTGCTCTTCTTGCATTTTAATACAAGCCCATTTTGCTTGCCCATATTGTCTTTTTTCGTACAGCACTTCACCACACTACGGAGACATGAATAACATTAAAATCCATTATACACAAAATAGGTTGGAAACCAGAATTTGGGCTTCTAGACCCCTTTACTTTTTTGAATCAAGAAATATTACAAAATGTTATTGTTTGTACAAGTATGGGATCTGTTATCCAGAAAGCTTTAACTTACGGGAAGGCCATCTCCCATAGAGTCCATTTTAATCAAATCATTCAAATATTTTAAAATTATTTGCATTTTATCTGTAACAGTGAAGCAGTAGGTTGTACTTGATCTCAACTAAGATATAATTAATCCTTACTGAAAGCAAAACAATACTATTGCATTTAATCAATGTTTAAATGATTTTTAGCAATTTTAAGGTATAAGATCCACATTATGGAAAGTCCACTTATCCAGAAAGCTCCAGGCCCCACGTGTTCTGGATAACAGGTCCCATACCTTTATATTTTTAAGTAAGTATCTGCAATATACACTGCTCAAAAAAATGACATCCTAGATCTGAATGAATGAAATATTCTTATGAAATACTTCGTTCTTTACATAGTTGAATGTGCTGACAACAAAATCACACAAAAATTACCAATGGAAATCAAATTTATCAACCCATGGAGGTCTGGATTTGGAGTCACACTCAAAATTAAAGTGGAAAAAAAAACACTACAGGCTGATCCAACTTTGAGGTAATGTCCTTAAAACAAGTCAAAATGAGGCTCAGTAGTGTGTGTGTGTGGCCTCCACGTGCCTGTATGACCTCCCTACAACGCCTGGGCATGCTCCTGATGAGGTGGTGGGATGATCTCCTGAGGGATCTCCTTCCAGACCTGGACTAAAGCATCCACCAACTCCTGGACAGTCTGTGGTGCAACGTGGTGGTGGATGGAGCGAGACATGATGTCCCAGGTGTACTCAGTTTGATTCAGGTCTGGGGAATGGGTGGGCCAGTCCATAGCATCAATGCCTTCGTCTTGCAGGAACTGCTGACACACTCCAGCCACATGAGGTCTAGAATTGTCTTGCATTAGGAGGAACCCAGGGCCAACCACATCAGCATATGGTCTCACAGGGGGTCTGAGGATCTCATCTCGGTACCTAATGGCAGTCAGGCTACCTCTTGCGAGCACATGGAGGGCTGTGCGGCCCCCCAAAGAAATGCCACCCCACACCATTACTGACCCACCGTGAAAGGTGGATGTTGCAGGCAGCAGAACGTTCTCCACGGCGTCTCCAGACTGTCACGTCATGTGCTCAGTGTAAACCTGCTTTCATCTTTGAAGAGCACAGGGCACCAGTGGCGAATTAGCCAATCTTGGTGTTCTCTGGCAAATGCCAAACATCCTGCACAGACGGGGCTGTAAGCACAACCCCCACCTGTGGACGTCGGGCCTTCATACCACCCTCATGGAGTCTGTTTCTGACCGGTTGAGCAGACACATGCACATTTGTGGCCCGCTGGAGGTCATTTTGCAAGGCTCTGGCAGTGCTTCTCCTGTTCCTCCTTGCACAAAGGCATTGTTGCCTTCCTACAGCCTCCTCGACGTCTCCTGATGTACTGGCCTGTCTCCAGGTAGCGCCTCCATGCTCTGGACACTAAGCTGACAGACACAGCAAACCTTGCCACAGCTTGCACTGATGTGCCATCCTGGATGAGCTGCACTACCTGAGCCATTTGTGTGGGTTGTAGTCTCATGCTACCACTAGAGTGAAAGCACCACCAGCATTCAAAAGTGACCAAAACATCAGCCAGGAAGCATAGGAACTGAGAAGTGGTCTGTGGTCACCACTAATTGCCTATAATTTCCAACTGTTGTCTATTCCATTTGCACAAAATCATGTGAAATTGATTGTCAATCAGTGTTGCTACCTAAGTGGACAGTTTGATTTCACAGAAGTGTGATTGACTTGGAGTTACATTGTGTTGTTTAGGTGTTCCCTTTAGTTTTTTGAGCAGTGTATAGATTATACATTGCCAAAAGTACATTTTTGGGCCAAGGTTATTCTGACACATAAGCAACACTTAGGCTATTCACACCAAATTTTGCCTATTTTTATGCATTACCCCTATTTTATATTATGAAGACCTGTTTTTTGGCATGTGGAATGTGGATGTGTCGCAACAGGCTTACCATAGACTAAGAGGTAGTTAAAATCATAGCAGTCTACTTATGACTTTTCACCATTTCTAGGTTATCTCTTGGAAGGGTTTTATTAAGTATGACCTCTTGTATCTGTTTTAGGAGTACTGGGGGAGATATGGGACTGTTTTGGCATATATCTCCCAGACACAAGTGCACACTACTCTTGACTCCAAGCGGTCCCCCTTCTGCAATTAAGGGAGAGGCCACTCCCATGTATTTCATATGAAAACAAAGTAATGCCAGTGCACAGGATTTTTGCAAGACCGGGACAATCCCCTTTGTTTTGTTTGTCAATCACAGAAAACGCATCTTGTAAAAATCCTGTGTGCCGACAATGCTTTGAGTGTGTTGGCAAGCAGTACATGCCTTAGGGTTATGGCATATGTGGCATCTGACAATCAAAATGAAAGCTTGCCACATCAGATTGCTAACTATTGACATGAATGGGAATTATCCCTTGAAAGCTTTTGTATGGGTGATCAGTATTGCTTCTATTCAGGCCAGTGGGAAGCTTTTTCTGCTGGTGGATTCCATTTTGAGTGAATCTTGATGTAGCCCTTACTGGATTAAAAAGAAAAAAATGTGAAGTTTAAAAAGTCTGTCTTTTCCATTGTAAAGTGATATATCTGCATACTTGGTAATTTAATTGCCACTCAAGAATGTTGGCTTTAAAAAAAACTGCTACTGTAGGCTTTCCAATGCATTAACTATTAAAGCAATTCAGGGGATGCTGTGCAGTTCTTTAAACTGTGCCCCTTTTTTGTACAAATCCCACAGACTGCAGCTTCCTTTTTAGTAGAGGCATCTACTTAATGTGCAAATAGCAGCTGTGCTGGTTTTGTGCTCTAAATGTTTGAAGTGACTAAACTGGTACCCTCCCGGTGACGAAATGGTTGCATTTGCTGTGTGCTGAACTGTACCTTCTGAATAACTCTTGGAGATCCAACAAAAGTCTGTTCATTCTGAAAGGGTTAAAGGTCCAGATGTACTTGCAAACTATCCACAAAAGTTCCTTTCTCTGAGGTGCACACAAAGTGCAATGGCTCTGGGTATAGGTACATCAACAAGCTTTTAAGAGCGTAGGGGCTGATACTGCGTATTATTAGCAGGGCTAGAATCCGCCACATGTGGCAGGAGCCGAAGCATTTTGTGACTAGATACACAACTGACTTGCACCTAGTAAATTGCACAGTAATGATTCTGTGCACCAGAAAAGCAGATGCTAATTTGTATTCAAACTGGAACACTTGCACTTAGCTGGAATTCTGGGGCAATCCTGCATTGTGAGTAAAAACATAGTGATTTGCATCCATTTTAGCACTTTGCGCATTGCTCTTGCATTCATAAATGAGCCTTACCATATTTATGAAAGTCTTGTGATCTGTGATTAGTGCCAAAATGAAATAACAAAAGTTACATTGTTAGAAATCTTCAAAACAGAAATATACTGTAGTTCTTTGTTTGAGAGGGAATTATGGTTTTTGTGTTTATCGCTGCAGCTTAAATTAGTTTAAACGCATTGAAACATAAAGATTGGTAAAAAAAAAATCTAAATAATTTGAAAATATGTACTATATCAAACCTGAATTAAACGGATTTTTCAAGCGTTGGCTGAAATACGCCAGTATTTGCAAAGCAAGCTATTCCTATGTATACACAAAGGCAGCTGCCAGACCTAGCTGAAATACGCGGCGTTTTTTTACTATTTTGCACTATTAGCACCATGGAAACGGGATTTGCTACGTCAACAGTACTAGGCTAAAAAACGCCATACTCAGGGGCTGTGTGGTTTGTGTGGCGTTTTTAGGCTGAGAAAAAACACAGCGTAAAACCGCCACGTGTGGCATCAGCCTTAACCCCAAAAAAACCAAAACATTTTTTTAATACAGGTATGGGATCCATTATCTGGAAACCTGTAATTTAGAAAGTTCATAATTACAGGAAGGCCATCTCCTATAGACTTCAATGTAATATTAAAACATTACCTTGTAATTGATCGCAACTGAGATATAATGAATCCTTATTAGAGGCAAAATAAACTTATTGGGTTTAAGATTTCTTAGTAGACTTAGGGACCCATTCATTAAAGTACGAATCCAAATGACAAAATACAATTCTTTTTCGTTTCAATCCATAAACTTCCGAATTTTTGAAGTCATTACGATTTTGTCACAAAGCACAAAAAATACGATTGTCACACGAATTGCCACAAAGCACGAAAAATACGATTTTGTCAGACAAACTGACATACAAAAATACGATTTTGTTGCACAAATTGTACGAAAAAGTTGCAAAAAATACACACAGTACAAAAACTTCGAAAAAATATAACATTTTTGCATTCGGAAACAATCGTCCTTTGATAAATGTGCCCCTTAATGTTTATGATTTCTTAGTAGGCTTAAGGGTTGGAGAAAACCCTGGTCCCCAGTATTCTGGGTAACAGGTCCCATACCTGTAAAAGATAACATAATTCTAAGCAACACAGCTTAAAAACCATTACAAATTTGTAATGAATGTATATTGCAATCTGTATATATTGCTATTAAAAGCCGTATTTGTCTCCGTTTCTATTCTCTATCCTGGTGTCTGACTTTTGATATAATTTAACACTAGCCAGCTAATTAAGTGATTACCTTTCCTGGCTGGAAGAGACTGGCTTTTGCAACATTGTTTAAAAAGTCATAACCAGAAGTTAAGCAAATACTGCTTTCAATAGCAATTACAAATAACAAAATTACAGTTAACTTTTAAAGAACTACAATTTTGAATTTGTTAAAAAAATATATTGGAAAGTTGCTTAGAATTTTGTTTTCTATTATAAGTCAAATAATAATTTTTTGAGTTGACATGTCCTTTAAGGGCAGTGCAGACTGCCCCTCCACTAACATTCAGATCACCACCTGCTATAAATCTCCTCTACCCTAGGCAACTAATGCAAAAAGCAAAAAGCAAATGCTTTCCCACAGGCTTTAAAGTAAATCGTCACATCTGCAGAACTGAATTTTTTGAAGTTGGCCTGAAATGCTGCGTACGTTTTCCCACTGGAGAGTTACTTTATTGCCAATGGGAAGGCATACACAGCACTTCATTTTCCAAAGTTGCCTAAAGTTTCCAGCACGGGAAACTTTTGCCGATTTCATAAAATGAAGTGGCGTATATGCCTTTCCACCAGCGATTCACTTTATTGCCTGTGTATGTATATCTTTACAAAGCGCTACTTATGTACGTAGTGCTGTACAGTAGAGTGGGAAGGCAGGGGGTTGCCTGCAATATTTAACCGTGGGTGAGTAATCTCCATGTGTGCCATTGCCCTAATAGTTTGCTAGTATTGGAAGACTATTTTGACTTGGGTATTAGATTTACAAGATAAGAGGATTTGTGTTATATCATGATCCTGCTTTAGTCTGTGCTCATGTTATCATGAGTCCTTACCTTTTCTTTGCTACTCAGCACCAAGAAAGGGACCCTCTGTCTCTCTTCTGTGCTGTTGTTCCTCGTTAGCTGCTGTATTGGTTCGGCCATTTCTGAAATAAAAATAACAAATATACATACATATACTCTCAGCATGAGAATCTAGCGTAATTGCACATAGAGAATCATTGCGATGTTATAAAAACTGCTAGGCATGAGCTACAGTATAACAGAGCCAAATGATTACTGAGTTTGCTACTGCTTGATTTCAAATGACAAACTGTGCCATTTTATAAATAATCCACTTACTCTTCAATATCACCCTCTCAGTAATCTGTCTGATACTGAATTTATCTGATTATGTTTAGAGCTTTTCTTATTTCCATAAGACATTATATTAAATGTTAAAATATTTTACAATAGTTCTTATTTAAAATAATGGGTATTATGTTGGTGTGTGCAGTGACTCCTACAAGAATCTACTGTTAGTTTTCAGTCAGTCATTTTTGGAGATAATGGGCCCCGCTGTAATTACATCAGTTAGCATTTAGAAAATATATATTTATTATATATTATATGCATTGCAGATTTTACAGATAAATGTAATTTTCCAAGAGAGAAAAATTGCTTTAGCTCTTTGTAGTAATATTTTTTTTTTTTTTTTTAGAAAATAGATTACACAACCAACAAAGTAATTATTTTGCCTCTAGGCACTGCCAGGGACATCTAAGATTCAAAGCTGCTTATCTCATTGGGATATTTAGGTCATGTTGGCATTAAATGCTACCCAATAACAAACTTGCTTTATTTCTGCTTTAAATTGAGGATTTGAAGTAAAGTATGGGGGCATAGCATACTGCACACATTATGTTCTCTGTAGATACTAATATTAAAGGGGACATATTTGAACGTTACTTGAATTTTTATTTTTTGTATAGCTTTTCAGAAATTGTACAGTGGTATTGCTGTGCTACCATACTGGAGAGTAATTGATCATCAGAATGTCACTTTATTAAGAACCCAGTCTGCATATATAACTTTCTTCCTGCCACAAAAAATGTAAATTACAAAAGTACTCCGAAGGGCACCTTCCTGACCTTCTTGAGGCTATGTCTCATGGGCATCTAGACAACAACTGCCATGAGAAATTAATTACTTAAAACACATTTAGCAGTGACAGACAGACTTCCAATTTGAAATGCTTTTTTTTGGTATTTTTAGAATGCAAGCCAGCCTGTCACTGCTGATTTCTATGACTGTGAAGCAGCGATGGTCAGTAGGGTCATGTACAAATGGCCTTAAGATTTGTGTGATTGTACTCTTTCATAGAGAATGTCTCAGCTAAGGCAAGCAATATGACTGTTCTTGTATATCAGTACAAATAAGCTCAGTGCATTTGACTGCACCTGCCTCTGTCATAAAGCTAATCAAAGCTCTAAGTGACAGACAAGCCAGAAATTACAAATCAAGCCTTTTACATCGAAGGTCCAACTATCCTCATTATATGTATGCAACACACAGATGAAACATTTGTTTGGCCCTGTAATTAACTTGCTAAGAAAAATTTTTGACAGGTAAAGTGTGGGATTAAGCATTTGAAAGCAACATATCTTGTAAAGCTTGGTGTATTAAAACAAATTCTTGCCTGGTGCTAGGGGGTGTATATGGAATTTCTAAAGGAAGGCTAGAATGACTAAACACATTTTAAGCATCATGATGCAACTGTGTTTTCCCACCTTCTGTATTACTCGCTCTTATAACCTCAACCTTTGATATCACAAAGTCAATCACTGAATCAATCATGAATATCAATCAGTCTGTCACTGATAAAGATGAAAATCATCATTATATGCTATTTTTTAGTCTGTTAAAGGAGAATTAATCCCTAAAAATGAATATGGCTAGAAATGCCATTCTAAACTGACTACGCTAGCTAAATGTTTCAGCATCTCTACAGATGCTCAGCCTTAGACTGTTACATTTATATTCTATATATTTAGTATATTGCCTGTCGGTGCTTAAGCTCAGTAAGTGGCAGCAACACAGAGCATGTGCAGGGAATCCTCAGAAAAGAAGATGGGGAGCTAGTGGGGGCACAGATCTTCCTTGCTAAATGGCTGTGGTTGCCTTAGGCTGGTACAGAAGCCCAAAACATAATGTACAACATTTCTAGCTTACTTATTTAGTGAAGCTTTAGTTCTCCTTTAAGAATACAGGCAGTAATTTGTTTCTCTGCGCATTGTACCATTGGTGCCCTTTATAGGAATGTAGTTTTGTATCACTTGGCTGACTCAGAGGCCGCCTTATCCGTACATAACTTCAGTGGAGCAGATTTATGAGTAATTTATGGTTCTAAACTACACCAGCAGAGTTACCCATAGAAAATGAAATGAAAGGTCTGATTGCTTGCTAACTTGTAGATTGTGTAAAGCAGATTATGATTGGTTGCTATTGGCAACTGTACTTCTGCAATTTAACACCCATGAACTCTACTGTCTTGTCAAATTGTGTAGCAACTTGAGATGTAGCTTTTACGCTGGCTCAATACATATATGATGTCTGCACCACACATATACATTGTTTATACCTAGTGCATGAAGTAGCTTTCTACATATGATCCAAAGATATCCGGAACGGAATCCTTCTGTATTATATTAATTTAATATATATATTTTAAGCTAAACTGTGCACAATTTAATCTCTGGTGAGCAATCTACTACATATAATGATGAATAATAATAGGGTAGAAAAAGATAACAGGACTATTTAATACATCCGTTGGTCCACACTGTAACCTAAGGGCAAGGGCACACAAAGCGTATTCTGGTTAATATTCACAGGCAGAGAAAAGCATATGCGCGCTAATCAGTGGTTTCCTGTATCTACACTGAAAAGTATACCTTCCACCTGTGTGTGCCTACATGGAGTGGAATTTGTAGGTTGAGAAACTGCCCAGTGTCCTTTTGCCCTAAGGTGAATGCCACAATACCAGATAAATGGACCATGGCGCTAGGGTATGTGCATGCACACTGAGTGGATTTCAGTGTGTAACTACTCACATATGCAGTTTTGCACCAAATTACACTTTGTGTGTATGCACTTGGGCCAAAAAAATGGCTCTGGGTGCAGGCACGTGAATAAGCATTTTTGAGTGCAGTGGTAGATTCTCGGCCATGCATTTATCCACAGGTCGAGAATTCACACCATGTGGCACTGGTCTAAAGCAGGGACCCCAAAGTAATTTACAGGGCTGTGGAGTCGGAGTTTAGGAGTCGGAGGCAATTTTGGGTACCTGGAGTCGGAGTCGGCAAAAAATGAACCGACTCCTACTAAATTTAAATGGGAATAAAAAAAAAAAAAATAAAGCAAGTTTAAATGTCCCAATTCACAAACAGTCATAATTAATTACTTCTCTGCTATAAGAATAAAGCCCAATGCACGCAGTGCATAAACAAACACGTTGAGTGACCATGAAGCATGCTTTTCATTAACTGTATGCTTCACTATATGGGACGTAACGCCCAGTTAAGGTGCGGCAGCTCCACTGCGTCGTGTTCCTCTGTTACAGGGAACACAATGCCCACTGTGAACCTAGCCTAACTCTCACTCATAACTAATTAAGTAAAAACAAAATTGCAGGACTAGAAATACTTGTATACGTGAAGGGAATGGATAGTCAATAGTTTAAGACTGAAGCTTTAAAACATTTGAAAAACTGCTGTAATTCAGCTCTAATGTTAGCTTAAACTTTAAACATGACTATGAGATTCTAGGGAAATCATTAGGAGTAGGAGTATAGATAGACAATTTTATCAGTTTATTATCAGTTCAGTTGTGTTTTAAGTGCCCCTTCCCCCCTGCCCCTTCCTGGATGTATAAAATACATTAGCATATTAAAAACAGAGGAGTCGGAGTCGTGAAGTCGGAGTCAGAAGTATCAGAAACTGAGGAGTCAGAGTCGGAGAATTTATCTACCGACTCCACAGCCCTGGTAATTTATGTCTCAGACTGCTCATCTGTGATTGCACCAAAGTAGGGTGCACAACCCTTAGCACTTTCACTCTCATACTCTTTTTACGAGATCCTCTTTTAATAGCTTGGTACTTTCCATTAGAAAGTTGAGCTAAACTTTTTATGTGATGTAGCTGTGTCTCTGTTCACAGTTTTTGTATAAATGAATGATTTTTTTTCTCTGCTCTATGTATTGTATATAGGAACATTTGAATTCTTTGAGTGTTGGCTTGAAACTAGCATAACCTGTTGTACAGAATTTGCACAACTTGATTTGCTAGGAGGAGTGTGAATAATATGTAGGCTAAATACCTTCACGTCACATGGGCACAAGGATCAAAGCAGCGTATAATACACTCCCCTCCTCAGATCAGTGTTATCTAGAAAGAGCGTAAGATGTGAACACAATTGACTGATCAAATTGCCCCAACTGTATAGGAATGTGGTATGGACCATGGACAGTAAGCTTCACTGGGGCAGGGACTGATGTGAATATTGTACTATTTTGTAAAGTGATGTGTAAGTGTGTTGGTGATATGCAGGATGACCCAAGACCTGTGTGCTTCCAACCCTTACCCGTCCCGAAGTGGCAAGTTGCTGTTTAATATATACTCATGCTGAAACTTTTCACTCTCCGACATCACTGAAGTAGACATGGCAGGCATGAGTAATACATGCATGTTGACCTCATAGGCAGGGAGGGATGTGCGAAAAGTTTGACCCTTGTCCCGCCCTTGGCATAGATACAGTGATATTAGAATATTCATTTTCAAGTTGAAAGTCCAATATGGAAAATGTGGTGTATTGGTTTCCTTAGCTGCGGGCAGCAATAGAACCCTACCATCTACAGTTATGGCCATTTGATGTGCTTTTGTTCCTGTTTGTGTTGATGTTTCCAGGTTGGCTTTGTCTGAGACTAGTAATATGACCTCTCCTATTCAGGTTTCATTTTGAAAGTGCAGGACTCACCTATGTTCTATATAAGGTGTGAGTTGAATCTGCTATGACTATACTTTTAATTAGAAAAGTGTCCACTTATTTAAATGGTGGAGAGTAATTTACACCCACCTTCTCAGGATACACATGGATAATAATATCAACATTTCTGTCTCTGCTTTCATTGCACTAAATAAGTAGATTATTGTGCTTTTAAAATAACCATGGGTATATAATTAACATTCACCTTATGCCGTTTTTAATACAGCAAATAAAAATCTTTGGATGGATTTGTAAATGTAAAACAGTTTCCTTATCGTTTACTTTACTAATACATATAACAATGACAATATGAATTATTCATTTATTAACTATCATCAGCATTGATAATTCTGCTTTTTCAAAAACCAATTAGAGACTAAAGATATTCAAATTCTGCTGTTTTGCAAGCACTTTGAAACCGTTATGTTTATGTTACAATTCACAAAAAAAAGTATAGCGAAAGGCTGTTAAATAAGTATATTAAAGTTACATGCTTTCATATGAAGTGCCTGAAGTAAGAAATGTGAGGTCTTTTTGTGTATGCTATTTATGCTAGGACCTACTTGACAGCAAATTGGTGATCAAAAATTCTCGTGCATCATGGCCCGTAAAGGGACATTTTTATCTTTATAGACCATTTAAGTTTCTATGAGGCCAATAGTATTTCCTGGACAGTATTTTCAGAAATTTGTGGTACCTTAGAGCTGCTTTTGTAAGTATCACCCAGGACTTTTAGCAGATGAACAAACTGCTTTTGGGATATTTGACATCAGTAAGGCTGCCAGTCTCCTTTCTTTCGGTATGATCTAGTATTTTCCTTCCTGTATCATAAGAAGATAGCAACTCAGCAAGCATTACAACATAAAACGGTAGATATTGAAAAAGCAGATATTTTCATCTTCATCCTTTACACCCTGTATATATACTCCTTAAAGAGAAATAGGAGTTGCTTTGTTCCAGATTGTTCTAAACTATACATGGCATATGTCTCAAGTCTTGTACTATAAAAGGCAATGTTGGCCTGTGTGCATAGCTGCTGAAGTATTTGGGAGTTGCAGTTGCAAGATCTGTTTCTCACTACAATGATCTTCTTTCTCCTACTGAGGTTATTATATGCAATATATTTTGACCCCTGTTCATCATTAGCTTCTTATAAGATCTATACCAAGATTCAGTGTATAATAACAGCCTTTACAGTGCTGCCTTTGCTGGAGCAAAATGACAGCAGGATTGTAATGTCCAGCATCTTGTGTTTGCTGATCACATGCTGGTTACTGCAGGCTATAAATGGGATAGCCCACAAGCATGCTACATGGCATTATATAAACCAGTGCTGTCCAACTGGCGGCCCGCGGCCCCCCCCTCTGTGTGGCCCCCCACCTGTCTGGCTGCTTTGATGGCTTACCTTTGTGTAAACTTTAAATAGTATCAGTACTGAGATTAACTGGCCTCCTGCATGGTTCTCACCTCAGATTCAGGCTGTAATCCTTCTGTATTGTTTAAACATGTAATTCCCTGTGTTTTTCACACCTTTTAGTTTCTGCATTGTTCACCCCCTGCAGTGTTCACACCTCAGTTTTAGGCTGTAATCATCCACATTGTTCACCTGTTCACACCTCAGACATTGTATGTAGTGCCTGGACTATGCTGCCTGTGTATATGGCACACACAGACAGCATAGGGTTGGCAAAGTATGGCACATAGGCAGTATAGGGCAGGGAGGGTATGGAACACACGGGCAGAATAGGGTAGGCATAGTATGGCACATAGGCAGTATAGGGCAGGGAGGGTATGGAACACACAGCATAGGGCAGGCATAGTATGGCACATAGGCAGTATAGGGCAGGGAGGGTATGGAACACACAGCATAGGGCAGGCATAGTATGACACACAGGCAGCATAGGGCAGGCAGAGTATGGCACACACAGGCAGCATAAGGGAGGCAGAGTGCTGCTTGTGTGTGCCATACTCTGCCTGCCCTATGCTGCCTGTGAGAGGTGAACCTGGCAGGGGTTTGTTCTGGGAGTTTGTTAGTATTTGGAAAAAACCATTAAATGGTCCCTAAGGTGTGTAATGATGTTGCTGGGGGTTGCTGTGCTATCCACAGGGGAGGAGAGGGCATATGGATTTAAGGGTGTGTCTTAATATGACATAATATAATTCTTTCATATATGAATAACTGTTGATATCCCCGCAGTGAGGACCAAGCATTTGGGTTTTTGCTGCACTACCACCATTGTGATAAAATGGGTGTGGTTTGAAGTGGGTGTGGTTCAAAAAAGGGGAGTGGCCAAACTGGCTTCCATTAGCGGCCCTCCACCATGTATGCTAGAGAAATTCCGGCCCTCGGCACCGCAGAAGTTGGACAGCACTGATATAAACCAACAGTGTGTCCATCAAATCAGCTCTTATCTTCAGTATTCAGTTCAAAGCAAAGAAGAAATCAAGATTTCTGCATCACATTGAGGGTGAGGGCGTTTAAACAAGTCCCCATGTAATGGCTCAGTGCTTGTATGCAGAATGCCTGTTTATTGTGGTTACATTAAAGCTTGATGCTTCATTTGCTTTTCTTCAGATCGCTGTCATTTTTAGAGAGCTACTGTAGCATGTGGTTATTAGCACTGACATTTGAACATTTTCCCTCTTTTTTTTTTTTTTTTTATCGGCTTGACATATTCCTGGGCATAAATGCTAGAAAGGTGACTCATGTGGCATAATATAGAAGTAGCTATTTTATTAGTTACCATTGCACAGCATTAATTCCTACCCTGAAAAGCCTAGCTTCTCCTAGATTAGGTGGGTATTGATGTCTTTTCATAAAGGGCATGTGTGACGTGCTCTTTTAAAGACAAAAAATGTGAAATTAATTGAGATTCCATATAGTTTCTTCTGCTGTTTTACTATATGTTGTAGTGCTTGCCAAGCCATATTGTTGCACCGTATTTTCTGACATTATTTTTATTTTTTTTTTATTATTATTATTTTTCATGGTTGGGAATCTGAATGTCTTGTGAGCAACTTGTGGTTTTGTATTAATGGCATCTCTGTGCTATAAGCATGGAACTACCTATAACTTAAACAGTTCTGTATTAGAAAATTACCCTAGCCCTTATGGACTGTGAGAGCAGAACTGAGATCTTTTTATTGTAGCACAACCAAAGGATCTAATAATTTTATTTTTGAATTACAGGTATGGAATCCCTTATCTGGAAACCGGTTATCCAGAAAGTTCTGTATTATAGAAATGCCATCTCACATAGTCAATTTTAAGCAAATAATTCATTTTTTTATGGAAAGATCCTCATTTTAAAACCCAGGTCTCAAGCATTCTATATAATAGATCTTATACCTATACCAACTGCTCTAGTGCCTGTTTTTTTAGGAACAGTGCTATCCACAACTGTAACACCTCTTCACTGTACAGTTTGTATCATCAACAGTTCTGCAATATCTTTAGCTTTTTATTATATGAACAGCCCAGCCAACAGCACTACTTAAGGAGCTTTTGCTTGTGGGTTTTCCACACCAACAGGTCTGGTAGCTCTGAGTTGTATTAAGAGATTTAGCTGCAGCTTTATTTTAGAAACAGCAAAGCCAAAGATTCTGCCCCCACTACATAAAAGAAAAAGCATCTCCAGAGCACATAACATACAGGGGTTGATTCACTAAAGGTCGATAATGCTTATCGCGTGCTTTTTTGCATTAAAAAGCATGCGATAATTAAGTCCCGATTCATCAAAGTCATTTTGCATGCGTTAAGACGCATATCGCATGTGCAAAAAAGTTTTGTTGTTGTTTGCTTCATGTTTTTATAAGCCCATTTAGGTAACTTGCAGGCCAATGAAATGTAACTTAATACAGCATATATTTGTGGTGTAGAATGTGTATTGCTACAGCCAGATTCATAATACATGTACTGATATTAGCATGCCTTTAATCCACTCAACAAACCAACCGATATTCAAGGTACAAAGATATAAATTGGGTTTCCCCTTGAGCAAGTCATCCCGTACCCCATGCACAAAATCCTATGTTTTAGCTCTGTGGGAAAGTTAGTGCGCTGTGCTTAAAATATTAATGTATATTGAATAATTGTTGGATTGTTTTTTCTAGAGAAAAAGCACTTGCAAGGGGACAGTTACTCTTAACCAGTACATTAGAGGGGATGATAGAAAGATCTGTAAATGCACCAGAGGCCACCCCTTTGGAGGTGGTTCTTTACAGTACAGACAATGAGGTTGTGGGATGCTCTGCTGGGTGATGTTAGGATGGCAACTAAGTGACTTAGTTGATTTCTTTAACAAGCATAATATCCAAGGCTGTTGTGATACTAAAATCTACCATTAGTGTATTAGTGTGTATATATATATATATATATATATATATTGACTTGGCAAAAAAATGATAAGTTTATTTAAGCAAAGAAATCCTCTTTGCTTAAATAAACTTATCATTTTTTTGCCAAGTCCTGGTGTGTGCAGCTCACTGTCTTGCTTTATATATAATATGTGAGTGTATAGGTAGGTCTGTATAATGTGTAGATATGTGCACTGGGGTTCATTTGGAGCGGTTGAACTTGATGGGTCTTTTTTTAAACCCAACTTAACTATGTAACTATAGATCAGCAGCAAGCAGGCCTTTTGCAGTGCACTCATAATTCCATGTTCCTATGCTAAAATGTATGTAATTGCTCTGCAACTATATTGTTAAATGGATTGATATAGGTTTTAGCCCCTTTTTTTTATAAAGGAAGATGACCACTTGTCTCACAGGTTTATTGATCTGACTAACACTGGAGTTTGTGGGTCACATCCCTGTAGTGTGGCACCTTGTGACCTTGGAACAAAGATTTAATCCCCTGGCATCCCTATAAAATAGTGTAGCCTAAGATGTCAGCTTTGACTGCTGTAAAGCTTCTTTAGCTGCAGCATGGATAGAACTCAATAAATCTCCCTATTATTATAATATTGTGGTTGGGAAACAAACTGAGCTGGTTGCAAAACTGGCTATAAAATGGGGAGATTTTTTTTTAACCTTTGTTTCAAAACAAACAGTAATTGCTTCTTTGTCTTTACACCACATCCATAAATTTCACTTTTTACTTAAATGGAGGGAATTTTTATTTTTTTTGCAGTGACAAATAGAAATTGAATACAATGATGTTACAGTGAGTGTTTAATGTTTATTTTATATCATTGGAAATATCAAACTAAGTTCTGCTTAATAATAACTGGACAATTCAGATTTACAGGTGCTGCTCATTTTGTGCATGGATAAAGGATTTATTTCTTGCATTCTTCAAATCCGCTTATTGCAAAGCTTTAAAAGGGAGCTGCTGTGGCTCAGAGTGTATGCAGGGGTGGGATGTGATCTACGTGGTAACAGTGTACAAGGTCAGCTTCTGTAACAATGCCACTGTGGATGCTGTCAGTGCCTATAGCCTACATGTTATCTGCTCTCTTGTTGCACAATGTGCTTCATAAGAAGCCACAGATGTTAACACTTTGGGTGTCATTCAGTCAGCATTCTAATAGTTATAGAAACCATACCTCTGAAATTAATGTAACACCAATTACACATTAAAACAGTTCTCATATAAAACAGTCTCATATAAATAGAGCAAATGCAAAATATATGTTTCCATTAGTTTGTGGCAGTGGATATTCTCATATTGAACACTGCCATTTTCATTAATAAAGTCTGTCCCTCTCATATACGACACTCACACATAAACAAGGGCACACATACCACATACATACTAGGTAACATCAGCCAGTGAAGGACAGAGCTTTGTCTTTTACTAACATACTTCTTGTTGCCATTAGAATCTGCATTTGTAGCACACTAGATTAAATATGGTTTTGCAAATAAGTAGTTAATGTTTCGCTGACATTATTGTTTGCTCTTGGCTTTTTCTGCACGTGCCCTTGTATTCTATTGATAGGTCATTAGGTTCACTCTGTTATCCTGTAAATCGAAAGAGCAGCTTACCAGCATAATCCATGGAATCCTTGACTGTGCTCTGTTTAAAGAGACACGATGCCAAAGTAAATCTAACACCCATGCTAAAGAGAATCTTCAGATATTTACACAAACTGTCAGAAGTGACATGAAAAACAACTAGAGATTCTTTTTATATGGTTGGTGGGATTTTCTTTACTGGACTTATTTTGTGTACATATTTACAACCTCCTGGAAGGAAGTGAGTTGGTTTGCTTCCCTCAGTCACAAATGTGCTTCTAATTTAGCAAGGTGAAATTATTTTTAAACCTATGTTTTGAAAGAATAACACCTTTATCTGTAAATTATATGTAAAACAAGTGGTATATAGAACATATACCAATACTCAGCGCTCTCGGTGGGATGTCTTGTACAAAATCTTCAGTGCAGTTAAGGTGTTCGAATATGCAGCTTCCTCTTAAACAACCCCTTTGATTGGGTCTCAGAAATGTGTACGGATGCAATGTTGGAAGCATGTAAACCTTTCTAATCTGTTATTGCTCAGACGCCAGATCACCATTACAGTTGTGTTCTAAAGTGTTTTCCTGGTTTAAAGGCATCTGATGAAAAGGCACACAAGTGAATTAATGTTTTTATTTTAATACACAACAAGCAAGAGCCTTAATGCTGATAAGTCAGTGATGCAACTTGTTTAGCAGATGGTCCAGTTAAAGATATTATTGGGCACACCCATGACTGTCACATGGCCGGCTCAGCCTAATACTAAATACTAAATGAATGGCTCATAATTAACATACCCCTTTGACAATTATACTACAGGTACAGTTTAAAGGAAAATCTACCTTATTGTATAGTAGTTGGCAGGGCCCTCTTTACCTCCTAAATTGGTCACTAGTTGTTATTATGCAGTGCTCCGGAATATGTTGTTTTGTAAATACTAATGATTTGCTCCTTTGCCTTTCTATTCCTCTGTATACAACCTGAGCATTATTACATGCCATCTGGTTTTTAGACTTTAAATTTCAGATTCAACAACTGTGGAATGAAAAGAATTATCTAAAAAAAAGACCAATTAGAATTCAGGAAGGTAGGGTGTGGGCTGGAATATATTGCATTGTTATCTTCCAGGCCATATTTGTTTATGATTTTTCATTTTTTCTAAGATCTAACTACCGGTTTGTAGTATACTAGAAAAGATGTGTACTGATAGACATGCTTTGCATATACATTTATGCAGTGCATGTTCATTTTGGCGAAATTACCAAATCAGTAGAGCATTTATAGCTTAATGCTGGTGAACTATACACTTTCTGATAAACTGACCCTTTCAGAAAACTGGAAATTAATGAATAAATCAGTCAATTGGTTAAAAACTTTCTTGACACTCTTGACCAAGTGTGATTAAAATTCAACTAATAAATTGTTTGTTTTTTTTGTAAATATTTGATTTTAATGAATTTCCCTCTTTGTGACTTGCAGGCTTTTTGAGTTCCAAGCTACTGTGTATCCAAAAAAGCCACACAAGAGAAATATGTGTTTGCATCTTTACATTACTTAACCCAAGTCATTTATGTCTTTATCGTCTCCCTGAAACACTCAATGGCACTGTGCTACAATTACAGTTTTGTTATGCTTGTAGTGACTACCCCATTTATTTTCTACAGTGCATGGTATATTATAATATAAAAATGTCTTGAGAAGGGTTAAAAGGGGGAATTCCACTGCTCTTGATGGGTAAAGGACATTCATAAATCACATACAATCTGTCAAGTAGCTTCTATCTATCAAGGTCCCTTATGATTTAAGTAATACAGTAATTATTGCAGTTAATTGTTTGACAGCATCCTATTATTATCTTAAGGAAACATTCTAATGTACATTTAAAGACAATAATTGCTGCTGCCACTTTAATAAATGCTTTCATAAAACCTTGTCTGCCTTCCACGTGTCCCTGGGGACTGATTTCTGGCCAGAGTGACGCATAAACACATTCATGCATTGATATAAAGGAAATCTTTAAATGCTTCTGTAAGTATATCAGCGCTGTAGCGTATTAGTAACCCATCAGATCAATGGGTTGTGAAAGCAAGAAAAAATACAAAGAAATTTTAATAAATTAACATGAAATGCTTAAGCTAAATCCACAAATGTATTATCTCAGTGCACTAATTTTATATACACTCGCTCACGTTATACATATGGACATGTATTATGCACATACGCATGTTTTCAAGACACAAGAACGTAAAAAATGTCACTAAATTTTATTAGAAATGGGTTAAGAGGATAACTGGAGAGTGCTGATTAGTAATGTACCAAATACTTAGTTTTTGGATTTAAGTGACCACTCCACAAAAAATGTGTTCAAATTGGACCCCTAATTTGCATATTTAAATAAACAATTGTCACAAAAAGTTTTTCAGTGTCACATGATTTTACGGTTCAGACTAAGCCTTCATTTGAATCCTGCAGAAAGTGCCCAGATTCATCTGAACCCCACACAGATTGCTGAATTTATTGCATCCCTTGTATTTATTCACTTGTAACAATTAATTGAAGGATACTTAGCAGAAATAATGGGAGCTGGTTTAGTAGTTTCTTACTTTTAGCAGAGACCACAAATGGTTATTACTATCCTAGAAGACAACCTATTGGTCATTTAATGCCTTGGCGTTCTGTTTTGCATATTTAGAAAGTGTACATTAAACTGTGCAGGGTTTTTGTGTAATTCTTTAGACACAGTCAGATGCATATATTAAGAAAGATTTATAATATACACTAATATAAACATGCATCTAAAATGGTTGGTTCCATGCTTTACTTTCCCTTTAATGCCCTGCAGTTTGTTTGAGACAGCCATGACATCAGCAGGCTGACGGAACTTTTTTCTTCCGCAAGTGACAGTTCTCACTGTGTGTTCTGAGTAAACAATACACTCGTTGAGGAAGTACACTTTTAGCTTATAGGCAACTGACAATGATCTAAAAAAAATACAAAAAGTTTCTTACCGTTTGGTACCTCAACTTGATGTCCTCTTCCTATAGTTTGCCAGTAATTAAGCAGGCGGTCTTGTTCTCCATCCTCCATGGGCTCTGCTTCCTCCTCTATACTCCCATTGCTGTTGTATGCAGAGTCTGACCCCAGCTCATCAGTCATGTTATCCAAATCATCCAAAGTTATCATGCCTGCTCCAGCTGGCTCCTGCACCCCTCCGCTCATCCTACATCCTTCACGCTGCATTGCTTAACTAGAACTCAAAGTTTGCCTCCCTTACTGGAATCTAGATCTGTGTCAGGAATGAAGTGCTTCAGCCAAACATCAAACCTCTGCTTTTTAGCACATACTGCCTAGATACTGATCAGAACTGGCAGGGGGAAAATATTCAGCTCCTAAATGAGTAATAATGCCTTAACTATAACTGAATTTCAGTAAAATACTGAAAGAATGTTCTACTGAAATCTTTTGCTGAATCTAGTGTTTAAAATATCAGTCAAACTGTAAACCTGCCAACTTACCCAGAAATCAGATGATAAGAAAATGCAATCTAAGTCTCCAGGGTGCAAAACTAAAGATGCATGAACCCTAACAAGAAGTGGTTTAACAGTGGTTATAGTATTTCTGTCTACCCCCAACTGAGTCCGCCTTTAATATCACTCTGTTTTCTCGGCAGCTGCTTTTAAAAGCTCATGTCGGAGGAGGGAAACCTTGAGGGGGTGGGAGAGGCAAATATACATACAAACACATGCTCTCTTAATCTGGATAGGAGGGTGGAGATGTAGGCAGGGACTGGGGGAGGAGAGCCCTGCAAACTGCTCTTTAACTCCTACAGTACTGCAGGTGTGTGAGGAGAAAACAGAGTGCTCTAGCACATTCCTGTTGGTCCTTCACATGGAAAAGAAATAGACCGTGTGATTTTATTTTCTCCTCTGCACAGCAAGAAGTCACTGAGTTCAGCCAGATCCCTTCTAAGGCTATTCCATCTTACAGAGCACAGTATAGATATTGACTTACAGCAAACTAAATTGCTATATTGGGCAATATTTGTCTATACTTTTATTATGGTAGTACTGTTAAAGTATAACCACTGCTGTATCAGTTTTTTTTTAATTTTATATGTATAGTGCCTAGCATTAAGGCACTACTTGTATACTTTGTATACAAGTCATACACTGGAATCCTGTTATCTGTAATATTTTTATCTTAAAATCGAATAAAATTATTGGATTGAGTCAGAATTTTATTGTCTTGTGTATGGGGCCCTTCAGTGTGCCTGCCTGGCCAATATCTGGCTAAAAGTTGGGAAGATTTCGATTGCTCTTGTTTAAAAATCTTGTTGGGGCAAGGACTGACCTCACCCTGGCAGCCTGCTTTGAATGGTGGTTATATTAGGGAACTATCTACTTGTTTGGAGACCTTTACGTGTATGGGTGACTTTAGTTTTTAAGCAAATTGAAATGCAGCACAACAACATACTTCACTGCAGGTATAAGAGATTTTCACCTTGATGCTCGTCACGTTAATTACTGTTTTTTATTCACGTGATTCTCACACATCATTGGGCATTCTAATCACAAGTTGGTGTGTGCAAAGGGATCTAAAAAAAGACATTTTCCTGTTTCACATGTTAATTAAATAACTGAGAAATGTGATTTAAAAAAAAACTGAATGTGTGCAAATTGTATGTTACCCTTTAAAACTATTGTGAAAGGACAGAGGTGCAAACCAACAAGATTTGTATTGTTACATACATTTCTACTGAGCTGCATCTTATCCTGCAGTGTTCTAAATAAAATTATAAAACTACAAGTGACATACAAACAAACAGATAAGAGGTAGGAAAGGCTTGATTTGTAATGGAATACATTCATATGTGTAAGTGGGTCACAGATAACTTCAGCATTCCTGCAACTTGAACAAATCAGCCTGCTTTATTATTTCAGCTTCTGAATAATTCCAGCTTCCAGCTTTTAGAGCCATCCACTGGCCTTGATGGAAGCTTGTCCAGGAGCTCCGCAGACAACAAAATGATTTTCTACACACAAATATCCATACCATCTGTTGACAGCCTGGTTAGCTGTTGGCATCAGTAAATAGTTAATTCTCCTCTTTAGTGATTTGGTCACCACTGCAAGTAGTGAATTAGTGCTGCTTGCCTCCTGTTGATAGAAACTAGAAGGGATCTGTGGCAATCAACGTTGGACTGGGAACCCAGGGGCCAACAAAAAAAACATAGACAATAGGCCCGCTTTCTAAACAATTTTTCCTCCTTTCCTCAGTCAACCTCTTTATTCACCTAGTTTATTTTATTTACATGCTAGCATCTATTCTACCATCTATTTCTCCTCTTTCTTCCCATTCTGGAATAGGGAATGACCATGAAACAGGCCGAATGGTCAGGAGCAGGAGGGCCCACTTACACCTGGGCCCACTGGGAGTTTTCCTGGAATCCTGGTCCGACACTGGTGGCAATCCAGTGCCATAACCCTCTGAAGATTTTTTTCTTGTATTCATCTGGATCAGTATTTGAGGCTGAAATTCATAAATATATGTATCTTCTCAACTGCTGCAACATTACATTTTATTTTGGTCTAAAATTGAAACAGGGCAATATTGTGAGGTAATGTCAAATTCACAACAGTATAAAATCCCATAGGAAATATGGAGATTGTGCTAACTGTGCTTTTCTAGGGATTCACCAATGTCAACAATATGCTTGACTGAGAATGGCTTTCATTTTACACTTGTTGCTACCTCCTAAAGACTTGTGAGTCAGAATGGATGAAAAAGAATGTGATTTATTCTTTTTGCATTATAAATAAATCCCCTTTTTTAATGTGTAAATTGTTGCATATTTATTTATTTTGCCAGAGAGAATGGGTAGCATATGGGGGTGGGGGGTTATTACTCGTTAAGAAGGGGTAAAAATACATTTTAGTTTTATTAAAAAGCAAAAAATAGAAGAAATCATTATAATAAGACCAGGGGATCTCTAGTTTCTCATAAGCACTGAGCAAGTTGCAAGTAATGTTTGCTTTAAGCCATGCTCTTCAGTGTTTCTACTTGTAATGGTGCCATAAACCTCTTTAGGCTGCATATTAAATGAGAAGGTGGATTTATCTCTAAAACATTTGTGCATTTGTTTCCTTTCACAAAACATGATGGAGGCTTTTTAGCTCCAATCTCTGTAGTTCTGTGTTGTGTGTTCATTCCTGCAATGTAACTTTTTTTCTTAGTAATGAGTATGACCAAACAGTTTACAAATTACAAATGAGATTTTTTGTATGCTGGCTGTATTTTGGATCCCCCAAATTCAGTTTTATTACAATGTATCCGTAAAACGTTTTTGAATGGTTTAAAACTGATGTACTTGTTGTTTTTCAGCATTTCTTAAAAGATTACTAGGAAGGGTCCTTTACTTAGTGGAGAGCTAGGGCTGCCTATTGTTCTGATAGATGCTGAGGCACTCTGAGGCCTTTTGCCCCATTATGTAAGATGGTCTGACTGCTTTCTGCTTTTTTTATGTTCACTTGTGGTAGGGAAGGCCAAGCTCTAAAGATTAACAAGTTGCAGTCATTCCACCAAGCATATCGCCATAAAACGACAGTGCTATACTTATGGGTTTATTGATTAGTTCTTCGAGTTTGTGAATTCGAGATTGTTTATCTTATTTGAATAAACTTGCATTTCAAATGCTTGCTTATTTATACATAAGGAAAATTTGTTTTAATAAAAAAATCCTTGTATTTTCAAGTTATAATAAAACTTGAAAAACTCAAACTTGCCTAGGACAACGCCAACTGATTTCTATATAAACTTTCAAGCTTTTGTTTAGGTGGCAAAGTTTTAAATTTGAGTTTTCCAGTTTTTTGCACTTAATAAATACCAGAAATTTTAGCACTAAACTTGAATTGTGAAAAAAATCAAACTTAAATTCTGGCAAATCTCCCCCTTATTTGCGCTTTTTGAGGTGTTGGGTGCAAGGCAGTATTCCCCTCTGCGCAGGGTCAGTACTCAAGGACAAATGTTTTAGCAGCATTTCAAAATGGTGAATCAAAAGTGAATTTATTCGTGCAAATGGTGGCAATAAATCACTTTTGATTCACCATTTTAAAATGCTGCTAAAACATTTACTCAATCCAATCAGAGAGACATAAGCTTTAGTCAAGAATTTGTGTATATTGTATGCCACCTTAAAACATTTGTTTAGCTCAGATATGGAGGATTGCCCAAACCATTATGTTTCTGCTGCTGCTGACCTTTAGTTTTGAGCTTCACTCACTGCCAGGCAGCTGGGCGGCAGTTGGAATATCCCTAACATAAAGGCTCTTAATGCTATACTTCTGTTGAGTGTGTATGATTTTGAGTACATTGTAAAGGATTTATTTTTATGACTGTTAAAGATTGTGATGGTCTATTCTCTATTATTATCTATAGTTGCATGAAAGGCTTTTATCAATAATTCAGTGGAAAGATTGGCCCTTCTGGGTTTTTTTTTTATTATTATTATTGTATAATTAGGCATTCTCTGGGGTAAGAGAGAAGCCTGGTAACAAATATCAAATTCATTAAAAGGCCATATCGGAGAATTTATGTCTATTATTTTGATCCCCCTCCCCCCCGCCTTCCCCAAGAACACCTGTTTCCATTACTGTGTTGTGCTTAAATCTGCCATAAAGTATCAAATGCAAGTAGATTAGCATTCTTTTAAGTAGGTTATGTTTTCAGGCCCCAATAGATTGAGTTACCCATCCACAGGTGGATGTATCTTGCTGCTTTCATAACTCACCTATTTTTTTGTTGAGTACTGGATCAGGTTTTCCTTGCCTTCTATGTGCTGATTTGATGCTTGTCTCAGTAAAGCACATAATAAAATGAAACTCTGTTCTTGCCAGTGATAAGAATGAAAGACCATGCTTAACTATAAACATGGGACTTTAGTTTTCATATGTGCAATTGTATCAAAGTAAATAAATCAAAAAGCATGTTTATATAATATTTAAAACTCAAGCCTCATTGCATGATGTGTGTGTTTTAAAGCATTAATAATGGCTCATACTTTTGTAGGATGCAGATTATAATAGATTAGAGAAAACAGGTTTACCCAAATTTGTGACCTCTCTATAAATTCCCTACCACAGGGCAGGAACTAAGTGCAGAGCACCATTGCAGCCTACATCTGTCACCTCTATTGGTGAATGACGCATGGGATGGGTGGCCACGTATATGCCTTCTTCCCTATGTTCACCCCCTCATGAATTCAGCACTTCCAAAAGTTGTGCGAGTAGAAGGAACAGGATTTTAGGCCACCAGTACATTTTGGCCCAAAACTGCCATTTACATCCCTGTACCACTGGCCAAGCCCCAAGTTATATCATACTATTCAAGTTCAAT
This sequence comes from Xenopus tropicalis, assembly GCF_000004195.4. Lineage (NCBI taxonomy): Eukaryota > Metazoa > Chordata > Amphibia > Anura > Pipidae > Xenopus > Xenopus tropicalis. Next base: position 92,666,325 of record NC_030684.2, read on the forward strand.
ATTGAATGCAAATTGCCATGTTTTTTACCCATAAATCAGAGGTTTTATCCCCACAGTTGTGTCCAATGCACAAAAATGTTTTTTTTTATGTAAATTTTGCATCTAAAATTTTCAGTTCAAAATGTACACACGTTCAGGGAAGGGGCTTGGGTGTGCCCCAAGGGCCCTGCAGAGGCCAGGCTGACCCTGGCGGCAGCTTCCAGGTTTACCTCAGTGTCAATTTGTACAGTTGTGCACTATTCATCCAAAGAGGCAGGATGCACGGATTGGCAATATTCACTCCGAGTTGTGTCCATTTTACAGCACCTGCACTAGCGGCTGTATTCCTAAATGATCCCTTTATATTGCACTTTTAATATATCCATTAAGGAAACCCATAGGTTTTTTTATGGTTGCCTTTGGAGCTGCAGGTATGTTATAGTTTTGGAACTAAACCCAAGACTTCTTTGTTAACAGTTTTAAGGCACCCTTAGTTCTCCAGAGCGCACAAATAGACATCTCACATTTTTTAAAATTCTACTACAGTGCCAGATCACAAATTAAAAAAAAATGATCCAGGACTATTAATAAATGCAACCTAAGTGTTAACATTTTTCCTAGTAGTTGTTACCTCACAAAACTAGCCTTAAAGGAGATTCAGAAATGTGTCTGACTTTTTTCAACTCTATTCCACCTAGATTTCAGTCGGTGATTTGGGTTTTTTTTTTTAATTCTGTCTATTCTACCTTCATAGCCTGTTGACAGGCTAAATAATTTTGCCTTTTCCTGTAGAATATCTGTTATATCTGTTTGTCACCACAATTCACATTCATTCTAGCATCACCATACACCTTGGCTATTTTGGCTATTTTATATTCCCATCATTTGGCTATTCCTACTCCACTTTTTAGTTATCTTTATCGCTGCAGAGCTTCTCTGTTATTTATTTTTTTTACACACCCTAGCATTTTTATGTGGTCTCTTAAATTTCATGTGTGCAACCTTAGATTCTTCTTATTCTGAATGTTGAAAGAGTGTAGAGCCTTTTAGGGTTTGGTTTGTTATAGCTGTAATGGTTTAAACATGATAAAATAGTAAATAGATTATACATAGTTGCTGCTTTGCTTCTCCTGCTATTGTTTTTGCTGTTTACAAGGGTAAAAAAGTAGGCATTGGCAGGCCGGTATAATTTCTACAAAGGTGCAATGGATGTATAGATATTGTAGCTGCATCATGTCACTACTTAGTTGTTCAACCATAACAGGTGGGTCTGAATAATTTGCCTGTTTTTTTTTTCTTGCTTTTGTAGGTGCTGGAGACATTTGCTGGACGTCTTCTAAAAAACAATGTGCTGTCAAGGAGAGATATTCCAAATCTAACAAAATATCAGATCATTCTGTCTCGAGATCAGTTCAGGAAGAATCCTCCAGCAAACGTAATTGTAGGTGTTTCCATTTTCCTTTTCTCTGTGTTTTGGTTGAGCAGGTTCTGTGTGTTTATGCTTTGTGCAGACAATAGGTGAAAATACAAGGTCCTGGACACCCTTCTTCCAGTGGGAAGTTCTTGACTATGGGCTAGGCTTAGCTCTTCTCAATTGTTCTAATTGTCCTCTATACCTTTTTATGAAGAAGGTCAAACAAACACTGCATGGGATATGGCACATGCTAATTTGACTATTGAGGGAGATTGAGGTGAGGCCAGTGTTTACCTCATATGACTACATTTAGTTTTGCATAGTTGCTTGCGTATTCTCACCAATACAATGTGCCAGGGAGTATAAAGCCATTCTGTTATTAAAGGTGAACTTAACTGCAGCATAGAAGTAGGAAGGCAGAGGAAACAGAATCTGTACACCCAGGTTTAAACCTTGACACCACCTCCATTTCTACTATATATACTATGTCCATAATAAAATATTTTGCTGCAGTGGCAAAAGAATGCTGCAAACAACGTGCTTCTATCTGTTTTGAAATGTTTACTTCAATTGCCTTTTCTGAGGCATAGAGTAAAGTAATGTAGCATTATATGCTTATGAAGTCTAAAGAGAAATAATTTACTGGTGCAAGCAAGATGTAATCTTCCTTTTACATATATAAATGCAGATATGGAGTGCTCTCTCATTTAGCAAATCTCATTATTTGTCTATTTCAGAGAGGAAATAGGTCATATCATTACTTACAGTGGCCATGCACCAGCCAAAAGTTATCTGAACCATCGAAAAACTGAATGGATGATATGTAATTTGAAAGGCCAAGCACCATTGTTCCATTTGTTTGGTCTTGTGCAAGATCTATGCCAATTTCAGTAAATCTTGCTTTGGTAGTGGAGGTGTAACAAAAAAAAACCAGCAACATTTCAATGCTTTTGTAGCCTAAGGAGTATTCTAATTGCAGTTTAAGAAAGAGGAAAGAACAACTCATTGTTTTGCCACAAACTCTTTTCCCTTGTAGGGAGACAGGCAGCTGTGCTTGCTGGCAAATTGTCTCTGAATCATATCATATAGAAAACCCCTTTTGCAACAGTTTGGTAAATGTGGTATAAGCAGCTGGCTATATAATGCATCATAATATTGCATATGGCACATTGTAGTCATGGTTAAAGATAATCCAAAAAAATTGTAAGTTGTCAGTACCCATTAGGAGTATTCCTATGTTAAAATTTACTAATAAGTGATTTTAGCATCTACAGATATTTAGAACAGACAAAACCAAATGGTTAATTCGTAGCACAATTTTTAACGAACAACTTTCGCTATTCCCTGTTGTGCTGAATTACATTGATCAGAATCTACTAGATGATGGTGAATGCTATCCTCATAATTAATATTGTAGAATACAGAAAGTAGAAATACATGCATATTTGAAATGACTCTTTTCTTAATACGATACATGAATTATAAAGTATTTTTGCCCCCCCCACCCCCTTTCAAAAGGGAGAGAGAGAGATAACATTTAACTTTGTTTTTTATTTACAGCATAATTTCCTGTGTCTTTCTCATAAGAATGATTAAATGCCCGCTTGACATATAAAGTGATAAAACATTTTTATTTAATGTGTATATGTGTCTATTTTAGGGAGCTCAGCAAGGGGTGATAGAAGGAGATTTTGCTCTCTGTATAAGTTTATACCATGGTTACGAACTTCTCTTACAAATGGGAACTCGGTCTTTATACTCCTATCTTCATGGAATTATGGATGGCTCCAAAGGTATGTGCTTTACACAAATCCAAAATTGAGATCTGTAGTTGATATGGTTTAACTGTGGCACAAAAATTGTGTTTAATTTGTAGAATTTATTAAACATGTTAAAGACTTTCACTACAAATGCCCACTTTCTTTCTGATTATAAAATATTGTTCGGTAATGTGTGCTGGACACTGCCAGGTAGCTTAAAGGGGATCTAAAACCATAATCTGATTTGATGTAAACTTATTCAGAGTGGTCCCTTGAGCCATTTTCCATTAATTTTCTATTTAAAATGATTTGTGAGACAAAAAAAGAAATCCTGTTTTAGAGTTCAGCTTTTCTGTGAGTGCTTATGGCTGTATTTACACAGAATTTTCTGATAAAGCTTACTTAGTTTTTACTTTTCCTTCTCCTTTAAATATAGAAAATGAATATGAGTAGCAAAAATGCTTAGATATGCATCCACTTCATGTTTTGGGTTTAATCCCCTTTAAGAGGAATAGCAGTATGCAAAAGGAGGCACGTGGATTAGTTTTTTTTTTGTGTTCTACTCTTACAGATCTCAGGCTGTGTAAGCACATCCTATGAGGTGTGGTGTGGCGCAGTAATCTTTACAACTGACCAGTTGAATCTATTTTGAGAAGTGTTTGGTGCAATATATGTTTCATTATTAGCAATCACATTCTGTAGTGGTGTAGTTGATGTTCTTCAGTACCCAATCATACAATATGCAACTCCCCTCAGCTTAGTTGCTCCAGCTGTGTGTAAATATCACAGTTATATGTCTGCTTATTTTGCATAATTTTGTTCACCACTAAACCTATTTTGTCTCTCAAAGGTATGACCCGTGCACGGAATGAGCTCAGTCGCAATGGAGACTTCATGGAACTCTATCAGCAGCTGGAGAACATGTTTTCTGACCTTAATGTTACAGAAGGAAATGGAAGTCTTCTTTTTAACACAAGTCTAAGTTGGTTACTTTTACAGTATATATTTTAGTACCTAATAGCTTGGATTTCCTCTACTGTCCTGCATTTTACACCTTGGAAACTTTCTTAAAGGAAAAGTAACACCAAAAAATGAAAGAGTATAAAAGTTATTGTAATATAATGCACTGTTGCCCTCCACTGTACAACTGGTGAGTTTGCTAGAGAAACCCTACTTTAGTTTAGTTATATAAACAAAGCTGCTGTATAGCCACAGGGGCAGCCATTCAAGCTGTAAAAAAAGAGAAAAGGCACGGGTTACTTAGCAGATAACAGGTAAACCCCCATTTCATTCTACAGAGCTTATCTGTTAACTTCTATGTACCCTGTGCCTTTTTTCCCTTTATATGGCTGCCCCCAAGACTACACAGCAAGGTATTTATATAAACTATAGTAGCATTTCTGTAGAAAACACACCAGTTTTACCAGTGCAGAGCAACAGTATATTATATTTTAATTACTTTAATAACTTTCAATTTTTGGTGTTACTGTTCCGTTAATACCATCTTCTTTTAGTTAGGATTATTCCTTGGAATGATCAGAACTACAGCTTTCAGATGTAGTGGTATAAATCAAGGATGCTATTACATAGCTTTTCTTTTGTTGTTGTTGCTGGAAGACCACACAGTGGTCTCTCCTGATGTTTTGCAGCCAGTTTGGCTGCCCTCAGCTAGCTTCATGAAGTTGCTCATTGTATAGTTCTGTTGGTTTTGTTGAATGCCACACTATTTATTTAAGAGTACTGCAAAAGATTTTGTTATAGGTACTTAATTTTTTCATTGCCATCATCATCATCATCATCATCATCATCATCATCATCATCATCATCATCATCATCAAGTATGCAAAGTAAATACATTTTTGTTTATATGCAGAATTTTCCTTTTTAAATATATTGTAGGGGTAGAGAAAGCAATGTTAAGCAGCTCCTTAAAGTTGAAATTGTATGGATAAGTGCATTTGGTAACCTGTTCTGTTTGTAGATGTGTTGTTTCTGACAAATGCATCACCAGAGATGACTTGAGCCATTCCTAAAGCAGTTTTTCTTTACCTTAAGATGTCATTAAATTTTGGATTGGTTTCAGTCAGACAGATTGGTTGATGAACCCAGTACTTAACAATAACCATTTAGCTACTTGCTCATGTTTTTTGAATGTAAAAATAATTAAGAAAACAATGGCAAAACTTTATATGCTTTTGCGTGTGTTTTTTTAACTTGTTTGTCTGCGTTTAGTTATATTTGACATTCTGACTTGATACCCTTTCCTTGTTAATAATAATGTTAGCTGTCTAATCGGCTGTTGCTTGGTTTGGAAGTTCTTGGAATATTGAAGGCTAAGCTCTTCCTGTTCTCCTGAGGCCAGGATTTTACATTTCATAAGGGTTTTTATGTTGAGTTTTCTCTGATACACATGTAGCCCTCTCCAATGACACAGATCCATTGTGTGGTGTCAGGTTATTACTAATTAGAAAACATTTAAGGTTCATGAGAAAGCTGCCAGTTCATTTCAGTCTGAATGTGCAGGTTTTTTATACATATTGCTAAGTACCATAACCACAGAAAAAAAATAAATGAAGTATTCTAAGCAAAATTTTTCTATTGCATTTTTTTAGCATGATCAATATCTATGAATATAGTTATGGTTATATTCCACGACTGCCTGTTTGCCTCTGAGAAATAAAGTATATTTTGCTGCCAACAATACCACTGAATAATACTAAACCAGCAGTCCCCCAGAGTTTTGCGTTTGTGTGGATAAATTGATGTAAACACCAATGTAGGACGCTCATTTGAGTAAATGGACCCTTGGAGAGTGGTAGTGTTCCCAGTGAATGCCTGTCTGCACGTTTGTCTGTTTTAGCCCACATAAGTATACAGGGCCACAATGACAGCAAGACCACTGTTTACTCCCTGATTTTTAAAGAAGCAGGTCACAAATGGTGGTTAGACTTATGATGATGATGATTATTAATAACATGTACAGGTATAGGATGCGTTATCCAGAAACCCGTTATCCAGAAAGTTCCGAATTACAGAAAGGCCATCTCCCATAGACTCCATTGTAAACAAATGATTTTAATTTTTAGAAATTATTTCCTTTTTCACTATAATAATAATAAAACAATACCTTGTACTTAATCCCAACTACGATATAATAAATCCTTATGGGAGGCAAAACAATCCCATCGGGTTTATTTAATTTTTTTTAGTAAACTTAAAGCATGGAGATCCAAACTACGGAACTACGGTCGCAAGCATTCTGGATAACAGACCCCATACCTGTATTTATAAAGCAGCAACATATTCCATAATGCTATACGATAAATGGACGTACAGATTTACATGCAAAGGAGCTTATAAGCGATACAAGAGGGGAAGAGGGCTCTGCTCAAAAGAGCTCACAGTCTAAAAATTTAGAATACTCTTGAGAAATAAATACTGTTATATTATTTTAAGTTTAAACTTTATTATAATAAGTTCAAACTTAATGTGTGTATGTGATGTGGGTAGCAGATAAATATAATGATTTCTCCATGTAAACAGTTGTATCATAATCTATAACCTTCTAAACCCTGAACATTCCCATTCTTCTCTGCTACTGTTTATTAACCACAATTACTCTGAAAGGCTTTCTTTACTTTTATGCCTAGGTTATAAAACAATGTTAAATCTTAATCTAATATTTTTGTTCATGGTGTCTTTAGGAGCAGATGCCAAAAAGCCATTTGTGTATAGCCACCCAAAGTTAAAAAAACTAGAAGATGTTGTTATTCAGCATTTTAAATCTTGGAATAAAAACGGAGGTAAGTTATTCTTATTAGGCTATTTGCTATTGTTTTTTCTGTTTGTCTCTTTAAAAATTTACACTAACTAACTGCCCTTACATTGAACATCAAGTAAAACCATAAAGGAAAAATGTTTAATTTAAAGAAATATTTTTTTCAGGTATTGGACAAATAGCTAAACACATGTCTTTCTTGCAACAGTTTATATCCTGTTGGAGTGTAGGGACCCATAAATAGTATGTGATCAATATTTATCTGCACTTAGGTATTTTCTTGTTTTCTAAACAGTTTATGTGATAGCTTTTATACAGTGTAGACCCTACTATACAATTGGAAGTTGAATAGCTGACCGATAACCACAAAGTATGGATATTTATATAAATATGATAGTTTCTGATGCAACTTCACAACTTTGGAGATGATGTTGTCCACTCACTAATTACCTTCAGGATATCATAGGATATGATGTCCAGAAGTACCTGCAAATTCTTCCATACTAATAGGAGTGGGCAAGACATTCAAATCTAAAAACATGAGGAGGGTAACATATTGCTCTTCCCAAATAAGCTGCACAATGTATTTCTTTAAATATAATAAGTGTTATTGTTGACTTTAGTTACATCATGATTTTGTTATTAATTTAAAATATTATATTTAAGGATTCAATTAAGCAAGCAGCAGATTCTATACATTAACTCATCCTAGTTTGTCCTAGACGCCCATCCCTAACACTATCAATCAACATCATTATTTACAATTCTTTACATGATATGCAGGTGGTAATCATGAAGCTTTGAGCCATTCCTGGGTTTGACCATTGAATGCAAACTTTTGGTGTTTGCTTGTCATTATCAATTCATGTTGGTAACAAGCTGAGTGTACACAGTAGCAGTTCACAGTACTTCCTGGTATAAAGCAATCCCTAAGTAATAGGTATTAAGTAGGCAGTAGTTATTTATAAACTGATCATCGTGCATAAAAGTTTACAGACTGTTGCATAAAGCAAATAAATCAATACTACTGCCTTGTACCTTGAAGTGAAGTTTAGTTGTAGTAGAACTGTTTTTTTTATTTTCTTGCTTGAAGTGTATGAATTGTGAAATGTGTTGTACTGTAGTCAAACAATGAAGAAATATTCTGTAAAGTTTAAAATATAATTTGCACCCTCTCAGTTTTGAAACATTCTCTTTTTATTGTATTGAACTTGTACAATTATTTTACAAGAAAAACACTTTCACTCCTGGATGATGTCTGTGATGATTATTGAGCTATGACTTGTTATGTAGGCCAGCTCACAGCGTCTAATTTCATGTGGCTAAAATAACAAGAAAATCAATTCCTATGATTTGTTTATTTTGCCTTTAGGGACAATTATTGTACAGAATTGCACTCATTCTAGTCTCTAATCAATGGCTTATCACTGGGAGTCAGGATGAAGTAATTAGCATTTTGTTAATTGAGGTGTTTTCACTAAACTAGATAAATTAAATCTCATCATCAGTGTACCTTGAAGATGATAATTATTGATGCACCAGTTAAATGGTTAAAATGTGTCCTTAGTTTATCCTAAAATAATTTCCTCACTGTCAAATGCGGATGTCCACATCACCAGCTCTAATAACTTGTTAAATAACCACATTGCCAAAAGCAACATCAGGCAACATTGTAATCACATGAGGCCCTATCTTTTTATCAATATCATTACAAACTCTGCATCTGTTCACTACTAATATAAAGACCGCCCTCTTTGCCTCGAAACGTTGCATGTTTTTTCCGCAATAAAGAATTTTAAGGGCTAGTCCCGCTTGAAGCTCTTGAGTGCCACTGCTATTTGTTTGGAGTCTGTGGAGGGGGTGCCGATCCCCCTGGGCATTGTGCACCAGGCGGTAAGTGTTTTTTTGGAGAGCTAAGGGTGTGCGGGTTAAGGTTCAATTTGCCCTATCTAATGCAACCAGTGTAGGAGTATGGTAACTAGGATGGCAAGTGTGTTAGTAAGGCAGGATTTTCCCATAAATGCCACGAGGACATGTCTTGCATCACTCATCAAGTCCAATCTGCAGTTTTACCAGTCAACCATAGTACTTGATGACACTGCCTGCTCATGTTCTGGATTTATATTAGTAGTGAACAGATGCAGAGTTTGTAATGATATTGATAAAAATGATGGCATTAGTAATGAAATTGTCACATTTAATGGTATGCACCTTGACCAACAGTTTACTCTGATTGACAGTATCTCAGCCTTCCATTCCACCCAATAGCCACACTGTTCTTTATAACATCAGCAAAACTAAATCTAGCTTATCCAAATGTGCCCTATATTTAGTCCTTTCTCATTTTCCACTATGTGTGGGTTTACATAAAAAAGGTAATTGCTTAATTAATTCAGGCAACCAGGTCTTATGGATGCACCTGTTTTTGTGATGCTTTGCTTAAGTGCTTTTTTATAGCCCATGCAATAATTAGCTCTTAAAGGGAGTCATCTGTTAAACCCTTTAAACACTTAATTACAGGACTGCTTATGAAAGGAATTGCCGTTAGTGCAATAGAGATAATCAGTTTCATTATGTCATTATGAGACATCACTATATATATATATATATATATATATATATATATATATATACAGTATATGGACAGAGAGCCGCACACACAAGGACTTAGCAATAAAGTGAAAAAATGTATTAAAAAAAAATCCAACGTTTCGAGTACTGACTGTACTCTTCCTCAGGTTTGTCCCTGAGGAAGAGTACAGTCAGTACTCGAAACGTTGAATTTTTTTTTAATACATTTTTTCACTTTATTGCTAAGTCCTTGTGTGTGCGGCTCTCTGTCCTGAAAAAATACAATTGCTGATTGGTTGCTATGGGTTACTGCCCATGGGCAAATTTGCCCTAAATGAGCCCCAGTGTATAGATTAAATGTTGCCATACACAGGCAGATTTCAGCTGCCAATTTGAGTCCTTTAGACAGATTCAGCAGCTTATCCGCCAAAATTGGCCAGGTTTCAGTCAGGCAGGTTTGATTTTATTTTTAGTCAGATGGGGGATTGCTTCAGCTCATTTGAATTTTTGGATCTCCTACATTATAATGTGATCTTTGGACCTAGGAGATATCAGAAAAAATATTTGTTTGGTGACCTCGCCAAAAAAGTGGATCTTACCATGTATGGCTGCCGTAACAATTTAGTAGACAACTCCTGGTTTTCAGTGAGTTACTTGTCCTAGTATTATAAAATAATGCATATATTGGAGCATTTAATTACTTAATTATTCCATAAAAAAATGTATCTAAAAACAGGATTTTAATTGCAGTGTAATTTGTTCTGAATTTAAACATGCATACTTGTTTCCTGCCTTGCAGATCAAAATACTTCCAACCAGATTCCTGGAGACACTCGGATCATGATTTTCTCTTCATTTCGAGACAGTGTTCAGGAGATTGCGGAGATGCTTAACCAACACCACCCTACTGTAAGGGTAATGACCTTTGTAGGCCATTCGTCCGCTGGCAAAGGAGTCAAAGGTTTCACACAAAAAGAGCAGCTTGAGGTGATTGTTAGACAAAAGAGGCATTGTAAATATTTACTACTGTTTGAAATTTTTAAAAAGCAAATCAAGAAAAAAACATTCAGAGAACAAAATTTGTTCTAAACTGGATTAATAAGGGTTATGCTACTGTGTCTGATAAAACTATGGCTTATTAAAAAACCTATTGGTTGCAGAAGGCATAAAACAGTTAACTTTTTAATAGATATTAAGCAGTTTGTTTTTTGATGATTTACAACTGTTTCAAATCTTGAACTTATCCCAAAGTTTTTCAATAAATGTATAAGCATAGTAAACCTGGATACTGATGCTTTTTACTGTAGAAACCAGGAAAGCAGTAGTCATCATAGTTAGTTCTGCATGGCGAACAATGCTCTGGCAATTATTTTTAGAAAAACAGTAAAAATTAATGTTCATATTGATACACCATACGTTGCATATAATTCTTTCCATGGTGGAATCTTCCAAGCCAAAAAGCTCAAACAGGACCCGTTATCCAGAAAGTTCTGTATTACGGAAAGGCCATCTCCCATAGATTCCATTTTAAGGAAATAATTCACATTTTTAAAAAATATTTCCTTTTTCTTTGTAATAATTAAACGATACCTTGTACTTGATCCTAACTAAGATATAATTAATCCTTATTGGTGGCCAAACAATCCCAGTGGGTTTATTTAATGTTTAAATTGCTATGGATCCACCATACAGTTTTGTTTTGTTTTTTATTATTTTTTCATGTTATTATTTTTATTATTTATCAATATGGCTGGAAAGAAAAGTTTTTGAACCCTAGTTATGGCATATTGTGCAGGAGTGTTTCTTAAATATGTGCCTTTGTTTTCTTCTGCAGGTTGTAAAACGGTTTCGTGAGGGTGGTTTTAACACGCTGGTTTCAACATGTGTAGGGGAAGAAGGTCTTGATATAGGGGAAGTGGATCTTATCATATGTTTCGATGCCCAGAAGAGTCCAATTCGTCTTGTTCAAAGAATGGGCCGAACTGGCAGGAAACGTCAAGGCCGGATTGTTGTAATACTTTGTCAGGGACGGGAGGAAAGGGTATGCTGATTGAAAGAATATCGTGATCAAGTCATTACTTTGAAAAGTAAACCTATACATCTGCCTAAAAAGTTTCTTTTTCAGACAGCCAGAGACACAATGGCCAAACATTGACTAAAGCAAAATATGTAGAAGTTACTGCTACATGTAGTTTGCTTGTAGCAATTCTAGCCAACGTTCATAGCAAACAATGCAACCTATTTCTAGTTGGCTACAAGTATCTGTTATTAATCCTTCTGTGTAACATACAGTATACTTATGTGCTAAACCAGTTGTCTGGTGTCCAATATGTTATAGAAGAGAATGTCTAAATAGTGTTTTTTCTTTTTAATGTTCACACTTTAAACATTCTCTAAATAATTAAGCACACAAGTATACTGGATGTCTAATTATGATAACATTATGAAGATAAGTAGATGACAGCACATATCCATTATTTTCAACTGAAAGACATACTATCATCTGTATTTTATGGCTAAATCTATTTACTCCCTGCACCCCTCCAAACAGCTTCAGAAGGAGAGTACCTCATGCTGTATTTAACAATTGCTGAGACTCAGGCTGTGATCCTTGACCATCATTAGGAGTGCTGACATGATCTAAATGGAAATCCACAACCTTTTGTGCATGAAAGCCACTTTGAATGTAGAAAATGTGGATTATGAAAAAATGTAGAAATTGGATTATGAAAAAAATCAATCCTGTGGGTTGCTAAGTAAATGATTCATTATTTAACCTCATGGGCACTACCAACCTGTAGAAGCCTCAATTGGTTTTATTTGTGAATTGCATTTAGATATCCTGGAACTAGAGCACCTGTCAGGCTCCTCTGAACAATACCATAGGGGGTGGAGAGCAACATTTTTTTTACAAATGTGGTTAGAGAGCACTGATCTTGGAAATTAGTAGAGTGTACCATTAGTACTAAAGTGCACATTTAAATCTTTTAAAGATTAAGAAAACAACGATTCATGAAAGATATTAGACCATTTCTTATAAAATGAAGATGCATTATCCTATATATATATATATATATATATATATATATATATATATATATATAATATATATTATATGCTTACATTAGGCTAATGCCCAACGGAGAGATAAGTTGCCCGTGATAAATCCCTGCTACTGCGGGTTACTAACCTCTCCGAAATCTACAGATGTAGATAGGTTGCAAATATTGGGTTTTGGAATTGTCACTTTATAAATCTGTATCATTTGTTTTAACAGTTCTTTATATACTTACCAATTTATTTCCTAACATTTTTCCAGCGGCAACCAATGCAGTCATGCTGTTAGTCACTGACAAATACCACCTGCTTAAACTGGTTGATGCCAACAATAGTCAGCAATCCACAATGCATTACTGGCAGACAGCAGGAAAAAAATGTTACATTAAGAAAACATAATTATAATTTTAGGGGAAAAGCTATAATAAAATATTTGTTTCATGTGGAAAAAAAATAATTTAGGGCTCACTATTGTTTGGGTGCATGGTAATATTAATGGCAGGCTTTTATAAATACATCTGCAGAACTGAAAACAGTTGGTGCATAGTTATTGTATAAATCCCGTCTGTCCACAGGATAGAGTAGAAACCCAGACCCAAAAGGGAAGCGGTAGATCATGAATTTAGAGCTTTTATTGCAGCTTCACATTTCTTTAAATTGGTTTGTGTTCAAAGCAGAATTATTTCTGGCTACCACTTATTGTGCAGTGAGTTTTTCCCCACTGAGTCTCTATTCACCTTGTGCCTCTTTAACAGCTAGATACTTCAAATGGCAAAAAGAAAAATGCTGCCGTGCTGACTCTAATCAAGGAAGACAGTTCTGCTGAACAATAAAAAAAAAGCATAGAAAGCAAGCCATGTAACTGCTGCACTTAATAGGCTGACTAATACGAAAAATAAAAACTCCCAGACCATGAAACCCTACATATCCTTCATTAATCAATTTAGCTTTTGCATGCAAATCTTTGATTGCGAGTGCCACTTCAGCCACTTCTTAACAATACATTTTAGGTTTAGATCATTTTGGGAAATACATTCCCCTTTGATAAACTACATTTCTATGTACAGTACTCATAGAATGTGAGCAAATACATTGGTCAGAGAGTGAAGTTAAATGGAATTAACCTGTATTTTTATGTATTCCTCTTTGCTTTATGAATTTTATGTTGCTTAGCAGGTGCTATAGATATTGTTAACATTTACGTTTTTTTCGTAACAGACTTATAACCAGAGCCAGAGCAATAAACGGAGCATCTACAAAGCTATTTTAGGCAATAACAAAATGTTACATCTCAATCCTCAAAGCCCTCGCATGGTTCCAGAAGGTTTGAACCCAAAAGTGCACAAGATGTTCATCACACAGGGGAATTATGAAGCCAAAGAGAGCATTCGGCCAAAGCACAAAGACAGGCGCTCAAGTACAAAGCATTGTAATTCCTCTCTGTTCCTTAATGCATCTGGTATGTTTTGGTTATCATGGTACATTACTTACCTAATGGTTCATAAGAGAAGTGTACCCTCAAAAAGTATCCTGTTTTATCTTTTATTGTGAAAAATAACAATATGAGGTCAGAATGTAGTCTTGTAAGGGTCTGCTAAAGCCAGAGAAAAGCAAAATTCCAAGGCAGCAATATCTGTGCTGACGTACAGCAGCACTGCGAGAGTTCATACCTCCAAACTGGTCCTACAAGACTTTGGATGTGAGGTTTTCTACAGCCTTTCTGTGCATCAGAGTTACATACAGGGCAGTCACAGTTGCCTTGTAGTGCATGCAGTCAATAGGATCATGTAAGCAGCTACAAATGTTTCATAAGGGACGTGCATTTTAGATCTGCAATATTTTCATTGTGGGAAGGAATAGTCTAGCTGACAAATGATCTACCTTATATCAAGAAGGCATCAGAAACATGGCAAGTAGAGATGGTCTTGTCTCTGGCTTAGGCTGCTGTCACGTAGGGGGTGTTTTCTTGTCCTGCGTGAAAGTGCAGGCCAAGAACTGCCCCTCCACTCTGATCTGCTTTATGGTTTGTCTGCATCCAGTGGTACTGTGTTGGCCAGGGTGCAGACACAAGGAGAGGATTTTAGCAGCAAAATGCTTAGGTATGCGTTTTCGAGCCGAAATCCACTTTGTGTGTCTGTACCCTGGCCAATGCAGCATCTCTGGGTGCAGACACAAGCATATCGGAACAGAGGGGCAGTTTCTGGGCCTGGATTTAGAAAACGTGTTGTGTTGCAGTAGCCTTAGATGTGCTCAATAATGCAACCTACCTTGATACTTTTCTTTTCTTTACTTTTCTTTTATTCATTTATTTCAATAAATTACTCCAAAGTGCCCTCTTCTGCTTTAGACTTAGTGATGAGGTCTTATGAGGAAAAGAAGGAAAAAAGAAAAAAAGAGAGGGAAAAAAAAGATATAGTGTAATACTGTTATTACTTCACAATGTGCACTCTCATGTGCTTTTTAACACCAGTGATGACTTATATTACCCTTTTGTGCCCAGTTGTGATATCCCTTACCGATTGCCAATCTACTTACAGACCCCCTTGGGTTTATATGGCATCCAATTGGTTGCACAGAAGGGGAAGGGAAGCGGAAAGGTCGTGGAATTAACCTAAAGTTGCTAAAGTTGGAAATTTATGTGAAGTGGTTCCTAACACTGCCTGAAATTAAGAGGTGGGAAAGCAGAGAGTCGTGAGCTACAAGCGAACCAATTGGATGCCATATAAACGCAAGGGGGTCTGAAGGTAGATTGGCAATCGGAAAGGGATATCACAACTGGGCACAAAAGGGTTTTTTTTTCCTCTCTTTTTTCTTTTTTCTTTTCTTTTTTTCTTCTTTTCCTCATAAGACCTCATCGCTAAGTCTAAAGCAGGAGAGGGCACTTTGGAGTAATTTATTGAACTTTATTTGACCTGAGACACAAGGTATCTGAAGTGAGGAGCATACACTGAAAATTGCACTTATTTATATTTGTAAAATTAATTTATTTAGCAGATACTTTAAAAGAGGAGTGGGATCTGACACATGCTGAATTTGAGACCTGGAACAGACTGTACCGGCTGCAGGAGTCTGATGGAATAATGGATGTAAGACTGCCGAAATCTCAGTTTGAGTACTTTAGAGATGCAGAACCAAACAAGGTATGTCCTTTTTTCTATCTTTCTCCCTTTTTTTTATTGTAAACCTATAACTGAATTCACATTTACTAAGGACATGCCATGCATTTTTTGTATAGTATGCTTCTAATGTTGACAAGCTGTGATTATTACATTTTGATTGGAGGCCTGGTTGCACTAACATGGCTTAATGACATAGGTTTGCGCTGCTCAAATTATGCTTTATTAATTTATTTTAAAGTTCTCAGAGGTCTTAAAGTAACAGCCCCAGTGTAACTAGACTCTTTTATGTCAGTAATCCAGCTGCCAATATTAACCTAATTAACCTATTAAAGGGATATTGTGAGTTGTTGTGGGTAGTTCATCTTTAAAATAACTTTTAGTATGATGTAGACAGTAACATTCTGAGACAATTTAGGTTTTTGAAGTAAAGGTAGAGGATCCCTTATCTGGAAACACATTATCCAGAAAGCTCAGAATTATAGGCAGGGCATATCCCACAGAACTCATTTTAAAGGAGAAGGAAAGCTTCAGTCACTGGAAGGGTGCTGAACGTTAGTCACCCCCACCCCCCCAGTGATTGTAATCTCTTCCCTGATACCCCAAGCCAGTGCTCCTGTTGGCAAAAAACTGTACCGTCCCAGGGTACTCTTCTTCCACATTTTGCTTTTCACTGTATTGTGCATGGGCACCCACGCAAATAAAAAAAAGAGCAGGAAGAAGATCACTCGCACAGAATTACCCCGGGCCAGTGCAGTTTTATGCTAACAAGAGCACCAGCTTGGGGTATCAGGTAAGTGATTACAATCACTGGGGGTGCCTAACACAGCGATTAAAGCTTTCCTTCTCATTTAAGCAAATAATTGTAATTTTGAAAAATTATTATTTTCTTCTTCTTTAATATTAATATTAGAAGACCTTAGGTGAGATCCAAATTGCAAAACTTTTTTGTTCTGCAGCTACAATATGGGATTTCAGCAGCTAGGATCCAAAGTACCTTACAAACTAGGAAGTGGTTTTAAAAGTATTTGGAAAGTTAAATTAAAAAGGGTCTAAATAGAAAGATATTTAATACAAAGTAATAGTAGCAATAAAATTTGTAGCCTCACATACTGTCCAGACTTGAAATCTTTGTAAATCTATGTAACAGCCCATAGACAGTCACCAATTAATTTGGCTGGTTTGGGACTTTTGGGGCCCTCAGTATTTGAAATACCAGGGCCTTTTTGAATCCCACTCTGGACCTGTGGTCACATAGCAGGTTTCTAAACTACTGCTGTTAGTGACCATTTGAAAAAAGCAGCTTATGAAAGAAAGAAAAGACAAACTGAAAAGTAGGTAAGGATAGGATATTCAATATACTAAATTATAAACCAACCCCTTTAAAAATCAGCACAAAGACTAAAGGTTTGCGATCCCCTTTCTGTTGATTTCTTAAGCTTGGTGGTATATCTGCTTGTTCTCAGCCATATAACCCTCCAGCAACTGTGAAAGGGTTAAATACCCTTTGGGCACCAGTGTAATACCAATGTAAACGACACCTTATAAAATATTTACAGCATGTAAAATATAACTGTTAAAATTCTATCTGTTTGGGAATATACAAAATTAATACAATTACACTAAACAGATGGGTTGCCTTTAACCTGCTATTATTAACCTACTATTTTTATTCCCCAATTACAATAAATCAGGAACGGCCATCTGGAAATATACACAAGCTCTCCTTAACTGAATGGAGAGTCTGGCAAAACCGACCCTTCCCTACCGACTCAGTTGATCACTCAGACAGATGCAAGAATTTCATACATGTCATGGAGATGATTGAGCTGATGAGACTGGAGGAGGTAAGAGCTTCATATTTATTAATCACAGTGCTTTTGTAGGAGCATATGTTTATAGTTTTGAGTATAAAAACAACTCTTAGGGTGCCATCCTTATTGGATAGGGAGAGGTTTGTATATGAGTAGTCTCTGCACAGGTGTTAACTGCATACTATAAATTAATTTACTTAGTGGTTATGCTGGTAACTTGGAGCAAAATGCAATCCAAAAAGGCCAAATGGTGCACCCCACTAACATAGTCTTTACCTAGGTGCCTGAGCAGTAGGATCATAATAGTGCAACAAGTGCACTTGGGATTATTTTAAAGAAACATTTTTTTTTTTTAATTTAAAGCATGTCTCAGAGTTTCAGCGGCAGTACTTATTAGTGACTATATATACTAATAGATGGATAACTATTAATAATACAAATTCTATCATCTCTTTCACATCTATGTTGTTTGGTTGGATTAAATAGATTGTTGACTAATGGACATCCTACCTAAACACTAGGGAATGGGTGGTTATTAGGTTTCAGCTCAAACTGAGCTTGCGGCTAGCTGAACAAGGCTAATAACTAATTGGTTAGGTGCAAATTTGTCTTTACTAGTAAATGACTCCCAGGGAGGACTATAATAAAATCTAATGAACTCTCCTCACCAAGGCCAAATAAACCCATTTTTTTTTTTTTGTGAAAGAATTTCTTGGCACTGAGTTTTCTACCGCTCTGATCTAATTCTTGTATATATTTTATATGGGCTGTGGCTAATGATCTTTCATACTTTCAGCCTACTAAAATAGAGTGGTCCATTACTACAAATGCTTGTAGCCTGACAATATTGTTTTTGGCTTGCGGTTATGGTTTTGCCTGTAGTTGGATACAACTTAGTGATCTTTGCCGAAAAAAATTATCGTGAGATTCCAAATCTGGTATATGCAATATACTCACAGCTATGAGCCCAGATAGTAATCCTTTGCTCACTGCCCTGTTTTTTACTGTACAAAAACAAGATAATTCCCTTACAAATAGAGCTT
This sequence comes from Xenopus tropicalis, assembly GCF_000004195.4. Lineage (NCBI taxonomy): Eukaryota > Metazoa > Chordata > Amphibia > Anura > Pipidae > Xenopus > Xenopus tropicalis. The sequence continues at coordinate 92,684,857 of NC_030684.2, forward strand.
TTTGAAGCAGGCTTTTATATGGGCCATTGCAGAAAACCTTCTAAGCTTCATTTTACTTAAAACCAATTTGTCATTGTCTATAAATTACTATCTTATTAAATAAAAATAATGATTTCCTTTGCTCTCTGGATTTTCATAACTGACTGTGATAATGTGGCAGGTCAATAGCTTTTACTTATAATGCCAAATTAGTCTGTTTTTTTCTTCTGGATTTTGTCATAGCTAATAATAGATGAATACACCCTGCTTTATGCTGTATGACTGGTAATGGTTTTTTTTTTGAGAGCAGTCTTTTTAAGAGCTTCTTTATAATACAGAGCAGCCCTTGTGTGAGTGTATGTAGCCAGAGAAAGGCACTGTGAATGTAACTGTATTAATAGAACACAAGGATTGTGTTAACCCTTTGGTTCATGAAAGAGTTTGTACTTTTATCAGCTATCTATATAATGTGACTTATAGTTTTGCATTGATTACTGTTCCCAATATTTATTTATATTCAGTTGTGAAATTTAACTAGATATGCATGCTAAATCCAGGACTAAAATTGCTTCTGGTAGATTATTATTGGAAAGGAAGAGCTCGCAACAAAAATGATTTCATTTCTTATATGAGCAAATGAGTTGAAGAGCAGTTTATCCTTAAATTCCTAGAGGATTAATCTTATTGCAGAGTGACTGCAACGTGCACAAATATTTCACCCGAACAAATAACTTCAACATCAAAATAAGACAAAAGGTTTATGGCCCTTGGATTTTACTGATATTATCAATAAACGTAATGTGGCGGGTGCAAATATTACTGAATGAGTGCAAAACAGATCCTTAGGGGCAGACTTATCAAAATGTGAGATTAGGGCTCACCACAGAAAAAAATCATCCACTTTCTATTCATTCCTATGGGATTTTTAGAAGCTTATTTATCAAAAGTGTTACACAGGACTGGGTATGTGGCATGGTACTCCCAGCTGAGTCTACTAGAATAGGTTCAACACCTAGGCAACTAAGAAAATTGCTTAGGTTGAAGTTGGTCAAGAATATTTCAGTACGGCAAGCATTTGGAGAGTATAATGCAGCCTTATTTTTTGTATTGTATTAAATTGGTAAATACTAGAAAAGTTAGAGCTCTTCTCATTTTTTACTAATAACCTAAGCTGTAATGATTAGTAATAATTAATTACATACTAGCCTCCTTGGGCACACCTTCTGGGAGAATCTGCCTCTGTAAACCTGAAGAAGAGACCAAATGCAGCCTGAACTGTTGTCATACAAGTCTGCTCATAAATGTAATACCTTGATCAAACTAGCAAATGTAGGTAGATCAGCACCCAGAGCAGGCATATTGCAGAAAAGCCATGCACAAAAACAAATATAAATACCTGGCAATGCAACGACTAAAATGAAATTATATTTTATAAACCCTCCCACCACTGACCTCTATATTCACAACACTGCTGTGCAAGGAGAGGCTGCTAAGGGTGCCCGTGGCTAACTAGGAACTGGTCTCTATAGCAGTTACAGCATTGAAAAAAAACCTTATTCCCATTGTATGTATGCTACATTTTGGTAACTTACCTTCATTGTATTCAGAGCTACACATGGATAAAAAACATGACTGCACTTGACTAGCAGAGGAAAACTTCCCCAGTGGTCCAGATAGAAGCTGATCATGACTTACTCCCTTGTAGCACTCTCTAAAAATCTTGATGACTTGGATAGCTTGAAACAAATAGTAAATATATCCTATTTATAAGCAGGCTTTATCTCACTTGTATAGTGCTTTGAACGCACACTAAAGTACGATGCTCAACCTACAACTTTTTGTATGGGAAATAATAAAAGTTGTAGATCATAATATTCCATTAATCAAACTAGATACTTGGCATACCTGACACTGTGTATTCACTGCGTATATGAGCAGGATCTGCCATATTTGTTTGACTGGAAACATGCAAAACTTAGAGCAGTGCTGTCCAACTGGCGGCCCGCGACCCCCCTCTGTGTGGCCCCCCACCTGTCTGGCTGCTTTGATGGCTTACCTTTGAGTAAGCATTAAATGGTATCAGTACTGAGATTAACTGGCCCCCTGCATGGTTCTCACCTCAGATTCAGGCTGTAATCCACCTGTATTGTTTAAACATGTAATCCCCTGTGTTTTTCACACCTTTTAATACCTGCATTGTTCACCCCCTGCAGTGTTCACACCTCAGGCTCAGACTGTAATCACTCCCATTGTTCACTTCTTCACACCTCAGACATAAGTACTGTAGGCAGAGTATGGCACATATAGCCAGCATAGGGCAGGTAGAGTATGGCACACACAGGCAGCATAGGTCAGGGAGGGTATGGCACACACAGGAAGGGTAGGGCAGGCAGAGTATGGCACACACAGGCAGGGTAGGGCAGGCAGAGTATGGCACACACAGACAGCATAGGACAGGCAGAGTGCTGCCTGTGTGTGCCATACTCTGCTTGCCCTATGCTGCTTGTGGGAGGTGAACCTGGCAGGGGTTTGTTGTGGGAATTTGTTAGCAGTTGGAAATAGCCATTAAATGGTCCATAAGGTATGTAATTATGTACTGGGGGTTGCTCTGCTATCCACAGGGGAGGAGGAGGCATATGGAATTTAAGGGTATATCTTAATATGACATAATTCTTTCACATATGAATGATGGTTGATATCCCCACAGTAAGGACCAAGCATTTGGGATTTTGCTGTGCTACCACCATTGTGATAAAATAGGTGTGGTTTGAAGTGGGTGTGGTTTCAAAAAGGGGAGTGGTCAAAACTGCCTTCCATTAGCGGCCCTCCACCATGTATGCTAGAGAAATTCCGGCCCTCTGCACCGTAGAAGTTGGACAGCACTGACTTAGAGTATAGTGCTTAAAAGACAGTTGTATCCAGCAGATGCTTAACTAATGTGTATGTAACTTTCGGACGTAACTATGTTTGTGAATTTTAAGATAAACAGAATCTTTCTTACATTATAAGTCTGCTCAGAGAGCTGACCAGAAGGAAAACAAAATATTCAAATGGTTATGTGGATTTCTCGCAAGTAAAGGCTGCATTCATTAGCAGAGTTCAGCCTTGACCTCTTTCAGGCTTAGTGTATAAATCCCCTAAGCTGCTAGTCAAAGAGTGATCAGCTGAAATGTACCTAGGCTTGCATGAAATCCCTTGGTATGTTGAGCTAGAATAAGGCATTAGCTGGGCAAATAACATTCAGAATGACTGAGTGGATCCAGTGTCTCCAGATGTGGAGAGTGGGACCAGATTGTTTTTAGAGTGGGATTGACCTACTTTTCCAGTCAGCTGGCATTTCTGTTGGCAAGGAGTTGGTTTCTCAAGCATCACAGTTTATTGTAGTTTAAGAACACTGTTATGTGAATGCTATGTTTCCCTCATTTAGACTGTAATGATATTTGGAATAGATTTAATGTATTTTTTGGTTGCATATGTTTTGCTACTGATATATATTGTTATACAATTTTGCAAAATAGAATATCAGTTCAGGGTCAGTGTTCAAATGGAGCTAATTCTTTTGTGGCATAGCCATAACACCCATAGTTACAAAATAGATTAACTCACTGTAACTGTGGGTTTTGTGACTATCCCACAAAAGCATTAGCTCCATTTGAACATAGATCCTGAAATAATATACTAATTTGTATATTTGTGTTTTGAGATTCTTTTTACAGTCCTTTGTGCATTAACCTTTATTACACATAAAAATCATCTACAATGTGCCTAATTAAATTACAGTGTTCAGAGAAAGGCAGGGATAAAAAAAACCTTTGTCAAGGATACACCGACACAGCTAATAAATGCACTGGGGGTGTTATATGAGACTAATGAACAACTAACTGTATATAATCTGAAACAGCTTTCTTTTCTACATAGACATTGTGCTAAATTGTATGTAAATTATAAGTGTAGCCATTTACTTGTTTGGAATATTTTTACCTCCTGACCATGTTATGATAAAGGCACAGAGGGTAAAGTATTGACCTATTTTACCAAGTTTCATTGAAGCAAGCCCTATTCTAAAGCCCTTTGGCTCAGATCCTGCCCAGTTTTTGCCACAGTTTGCTCCCAGGAATAAGTGTAGTTTTGTAGTGTTCCATCACTTGTAACAGAGGATGTGCCCATTATAAATGTAATTGCATCTGCCCTGACATGAAAGGTACCATGCTTTTAGGCCATACTGCATGGGTTTCCAGTAATTCAAGTATGTCTCTTATTATGCATGTAAATATCCCCAAGAAATAATATGAAGAAATACTACTACTAATCTAATATGATGAGTACAAAGCATGTGCTATATTGGTTCTGTAGTTGAAATGTGGATTTATCATGGAGAATGAGTTTTCTGAATGTAAAGCTCACCAATCTGATGCTAGAACACTTAAGCGAGTGTTTTGGTGCAGAGGTCCTTTTTCTCACCACTCTTTACATTCAAGAGGACATAGGGCCTAGCAGTGAAATGCCCTATGGGCCATTGCCCATAAGCTAAGGTAAAGAATCACTTGAAAAATAAGCTAATAAATGCAAGTTGGTAAATGCGCTGATTGCAAACTGATTACATTTAAATTAAATGCAATGCAATTATTGCAGTTTTTGTAGCTTAATTTTTTTAGATGTGATATGATCTGCCAACATTTCATGAGATGATTTAATATAAAGCAGTAATTTATTACATTTGTTTAGCTTCAATACAAATAAGAGAATCCACAGTTCTTGTACAGATCTTACATCTGCAACTCTCTTTTCCTGCGATTCATTAGGGTGATTGCAACTATGATTTGGAAATGATGTCTTACTTGAACAAAGAAGATGTTGACCCAACAGCCACAAACACAAGAGCTATCAATGTTCTGGATAATAATTCAAAAGTTGCTGAAAAATCAACTCATCCTAAAAAAGGAAAAACCTATAAAAATACACCTTTATCTTTAGTTCTTGAGCCTGATGAGGATTTTATGTCCTCATGTAAGAAGATCACAAAATCACATTCCACAGACTTTGTAGCAGTAGATTCAAAGGTCCATGCTCAAGGAACAGAAGAAGGTGGCAGTACAGAGTTAGAACGTGTGGTTGGTTTAAATGAGGATGATCATGGTAAAGAAAGTGTTTTTAGTGCAAATGTCACTAAATACAAAGACTCTAGGTCTAATGCTGTAACCAGTAATCAATCTGATTCAGACCACATGTTGTTAATAAGTGATACTGAAGATGCAGTTGCTAAATCTCAGAGTAATGTAGATGCCAAAGCTGATTCTGGATACCATAGTTTTAATGAAGATCCTTCCTCCAATTTATCCAACTTGTTTTATACTCCTCAGTCATTTATTAATCATGGTGTGTTTACAGAATTTGTAGACAATAAAATCTGCGAGCTGAAGAAAATGTTATTACATATAAAAAGATTCTTGTCACATTCTCCTCCTCCAATAAATGAACTTGATTGTTTGGACGATTTTCAGAAATATGAAAACTTTTCCCATCACTCTTGCCTTTCTGACCCTGTAAAAGATAAGACTCAAGAAGATTTATTACTACAGCCACTAACACAGCAGCCTCTAACACCTGTACCTGTAACAATCAATTCAAAAGAAATGCAGGCTGAACTTAATCACAAGAAACAGACTGACCGTGTAGCCGGCACACTGTTACCAGCTACTGAAGTAAAAAAAGATGATGTACTTTTTGGGGAGGATCGTTTAAAACCCAGAGATGTTATACAGACAGTAGGTGGTAAAGCAGCATGTTCAGAAAAAAATGTTGGATTTTACAGTGAAGATTCTTCGAAACCAAGCAGCTCCAAAGATTTACATGATGTTAGGACAGAAAATGATGATCATTGGGATGAATTGTTTGATTATGAAAGCCAAGATAAAGAAAATGAAAACTTCACTTTTCAAGTTAACATGCCAGTGTTAGAAGGTGGTGACACTGAAGGTTCATCTGCAGAGAATGAGAACCACAATATTGATTCCGTGCCTACTTTCTTGGAGGACAGCTTTGATTTATTTGAAGAGGATGGATTTTCTGATAATGCCAACTATGGGCAGTTACATTCTAAACATGAAAGCACAGATAAGCCACATGAAAATGCTAAGACAACTGTAACGTTTAACATGTTTGATCCATCTTCTTTGCTTCAAGAGCAAGTACAAACTGAAGATGAACCAGAAACAAAGGATGATATTTGGTCTCAAGAGAATTTAGAAGAACTTGATTGCTCTGAGGAACTCTATTCTGTCAATTTTGATCTAGGGTTTTCTATTGAAGATGATGAACTTTCAGAAAGTGATGGTAAAAATGAGACCCCTTCCAAGGATTCCAAAGATGATGAACTTTCAGAAATTGATAGTAAAAATGAGACCCCTTCCAAGGATTCCAAAGATGATAATCTTTCAGATAGTAAAAATGTGACCCCTTCCAAGGATTTCAAAGTCCCAAACCCCCTCAAAAGGAATGACATGAATGCCATTGGAGGTAATGCAGTTTCAACGCCTGTGGTGTCTTCTAATATTTGCTCTACATTTTCAGAGGTAGCTGAAAAACAAATTCATTTATTTTCACCACTTGAACCAGTTAGAGGAAAAATCTCATTAACTCCTGAAAAGTCATTGTGCTCTTCATCATTTTTTACACCAATTGGTGAAAAGTTCAGAAGTCCCCAAACGCCTTTAGGTAATCTGTGTGACTCTGAGGCTGGTGAACTACAATCCTCCAAAGCAGGAGAAAAAAGCATACACTCTACAACTAATTTCAGTGTTCATGACGGCAGAGTTGTCCAAGCAGAAAGAAGACAGACAAATTCATGTTCAGAGCACTCATTGATAGGTATGTTTTTTATTTATTTATTAGCTATGTTTAAGGGTATACGATTTTAATGTATTCTGTAAATGGAATGCAGTTTGAGAAAAATTTCTGTAATGATCCTGTATTTTTTCCTGTTCCATTTTATCTATGTACCTCTAAATGTTTGTTTCAGTTGACAGACAAAAGTGCTTCTTTTGATGTGTATTCTTCCTGTACAGCATTACATTGGTGACAAGAGGCTCCTGAACAGTTCCAGGCCGGGCTGTATGAGTTTTCTCCATTGCATTTCAGTTTGCCTTCAGCAGAACAATTCACTTAACCCAAAAGCAGTGCCCAGACTGGCCATATGTAGATTCTGGCCAATGCCAGACAGTCATCTATAAATGGGCCTGTGGGTCTATTTTAAATTGAAATAATTTAATTAAAATGGAGTCTATGAGAGATAATCTTCCTGAAATTCAGAGATCTCTGGATAACGGGTTTCCAGATAACGGATCCCATAATTAATAAGTACATTTTGGTATAAATCTCCCTGTTCGCGGGCGACTAATCTCCCCGAAATGCCATCCCACCGGCGAAAATGTAAATCGCCGGTGGGATGCATACGCGGTGGCGCGATTTCAGTGAAATCGCGAAAGTTGCCTTGAGAGGGATTTGTCACGGGCGGCTAATCTCCCCGTGTGCCAGAGCCCTTAAATCTCTTTATCCTGCAAGATTGAATAAAGATTATGATTTATTTTTGATCCGTTACATTTTGGTTTATTTTGTTATACTCATTGTTGTATATAAATGTACATTATGGTTGTGAACATATAATTTTGCTATGCTAATATCACTTTGGTTACCATGAGCAACACTTATGATGTAACTTCTTGTATATGCCTTTAAATGCAACTTCTGTGTCATCATATTTTTAACTAATAAAATCCACAAAAAATTTTGTTAACATTAAAAGAAATGCAGTATTTAAGAGTGCATTGGTTTAATCTCCTATGTGTCTGTACAAGTAGCTGGAGTCTTTTTGGCAGAGTAAAGTTTACATTTGTCTGCTTGTTTTCAATGCTAGGAAACACTGTTACCTGCTGTGTGAAATTGCTTTTTATTTCTGTGTCTTGATTAGTTCCCACTGCTTTTGACAGAAGCTTATGCCTGCTCTTGTTATACAACCAATAAAGTGTAAAAGCTTAGAGGAGAGAATTTCCATTATGTTGGAGTGCTAGTACTCGTTCTGAATAACAACCATTATTGCAATCCTGTAAAATAATTGCTGCCCACAAGCCTTGTCCTGGCACATATTTGGTTTTTGTATTACTGGCTGTATGAGCCCATCATTTGCTTTGTACTTAATTGCAATGCCTTGCTGTCAGGGTTTTCTTGGCATATTATGTGTAATTGTTTTGCCTCTTTTGTTTGCCACTTTCAACAGAGAGCAGCCCAGAAAGTGAGGACGACGTTGTTATCTGTCGGAAAAGAAAATTGACAAAGGCCAATGTCCTTATGTCACCACAGGTAAGTTAGAGAAATGCAGCTGTAAAACAAAATTTCAGTTGTATAGGAAACAAAGAATTCACTTCTCATTTTCCGATTCTTTTGTTTTCAAGACTGCAAGCAGCGACTGTGATTTTGACTCACCAATTCCCACTGCTAAGAAGCGCAGACACGTGTTAAAAACAGTAAGTTGGATGGCTACGCTTTATATATAATATTAGTATTAGGGTTTGAGATATGAGGTTATATTATACATTCCACATTTTGTACTGGATCAAAGCAACTTAACCTCTCCATCCTATAGGAAGCCCAGCTTCTAAGTTGAAATTAGGAAGGGACTTTTGCTGTACGGTTGGCAGAGCTTTAAGTGTAATATGTAATATATAAACCTTTTGTGCAGAATAATTTGACAGTTAATCTTATAAATTACCCAATATTTTAATAGGATCCAGGAGGCACCCATATTAAGGTATCAGATAATATGCTCCATCATTCATTGATACCAGGGGGAAAGTGTTATTACCCAGCTGGATCAAGGGTTTTAGCACACAAAGCAATCCGGTTTGAAACCCATTAAACACTGCTTCTCATTCATATGAATGGGATGGCCCACACATCGCCAGATAGTTACTACACATGGGGGCATTTTGACTACCCTCACATTAATTGGCAATGAAAATACCACATATGCTATAGCTGTAAGAAAGATTGCTTAGGTTATTCAAGCAAGACAATGTATCTCCTGTTTAGTAACACTACCATTTTTAGTGTACAAGGCACAGTAGGAAAGTAGATATCACCCCTTGAAACACCGCAGCGTATCCAACACAATTGTCATGTTTAATCATGGGAAGGAAAAATATTCAGTATGTACTTCAGGAGACTTTTATGTATATTCAGTTCCCTCTACAATATAACACATTAATACCTTAACTAGCATGCACTGCTGCTGATTTTAGTATAGTATGGCACCATGACAAGACACATTGAATTTTGAGACTGCTGCTGGTGTTCATAATTGTAGAAGTATAGAATCCAGTTTCATTTTAACAACTATTTGTTCAAACAGAAAGTGGTAAACACTTAGCTGTAGAAGGAATGGAAACTAAACATGGCAGAAGAGTGGTTATTGTAACTGTGATATGCAAAAAGCTCACAAGCATTGCATTGGCTGGGTAAAGGTAAAGAGTTATTTGACAGATGACAGTAGCTGTAGTACTCAGAGGTGTCTCTGTTTATATTTATGCTTTTTTGCTTGGTAACTTTCCATCAGTATTGGAATACCCATTTTACTCTGACTTTGAAAAATAAGCCAGTGAATACATCAGAATATTACCCAGGCGACAGCCAAGCAAAAGAGAGTCTCAGATAAATGAAAACATGAGCCACACATAGTGGTTATTTAAACACATAATCAAATGATTTTGCATAATGATTTTAATGCATATGTATGCGCTAATATGTTATAATGCCATTTTTGGCTCTGTGTTGCTCCTTTAGAACATGTTGCAAATGATATTCATCATAAAATACAAACTCCTATTCCAGCCAGCATTTCTCAGTGCCCCTGAGCCTAAAGATATGAATCGTGTGTGAGTGATACAGTTTGCTTATTGGTAGTGAAGGGTCACTTAATTGCAATGTGTAAATATGGTGCCACAAACACTGCCTGATTGAAGGCAGAGCTGAAGAGGATTTTAAAAAAAGGCATAAAGTAAAGAACTTTTATGAACAAGTAGATGGCATGATGACGAAAGGCAGAATGTTACTAGGCAACCAGTTGGTACAATTCTGATTAAAAGGCAAGTCTTTTCTTCTCTCCTGTCTGTGTCCTTGCAACTGTCCCACTCAGATGACCTGCTCATTGTATTGTTGTCAAGTTGCTCTCACACAAAGCTTCTAACCAACCATATCCAGCTCAAGAGCTGCAGCTACAGCTCCCCATTCCTGTCTGCTCCTTTTTTGCACGCAGACATTTTTTTTTTTTAAGATTTTATTTTGCATTTTCAAAACAAGTATTACAAACAATTAAAGAGAAAAAGGGAGAGAGAGAAAGAAAAGATAAGGAGGAAAACTAAAGTGAGGCAAGTGCACTTTAAGCACTTAGGCAGAAGGATTTACATGCAGTCAAGTATTCTGTATGTTTAACCATGTTCCCCATATAGCGTCAAATTTTTCTGGACAGCTTCTTGCTAAATATGTAAGTTTCTGACGTGGGAGTGAGCCATCTACTTGTTTTCGCCAAAATTGTATCGAGGGGGGATCAAGAGATTTCCAGTGCATCAAAATAGCCTTTTTGACATAGTATAGCAACTGTAAGTAGCATATCCTAGAATAGGACCGGATCTGTAGTGCTCCAGTTATTCCCAATAAGCATAGTTCAGGGGAGCATATAGTTGGGAGAGCGAGTTTCTCATTGATAAATTGAAGAACCTCACTCCAGATCTTGGTCCAAAACCCCATCATCAAAATGGGTGATAAGGAGTTAGATATGCCCTGTTTAAAAGTTTTATTTGTACACATCTGTCCCTCATAGATATGGACAATTCTAGAACTAATTTAAGAGCATCAGACCACATTTCTTCATCTAGATCTGGTCTGATATCTCTTTGCCCTTTGTTCCTGGTCTTCTCTAGGGGTGATTGGCCTGATGAAAAGGGATATTATTATCCTTGTACACCCAGAAATTTGTATAGGGATACTTTATGTTCTGTTAAATGCCTCAAACAACTGCAACAAGGTTGAAAACATGCTGCAATAAGATACAGCAGTGATCCCCAACCAGTGGCTCGTGAACAGACAGAGAAAATGCATAGAGCCCCATGTCACAGCTGATATAAAAGCCCAGTGAGTACATTTACAGCTTCACATGCCTAGAAAAAATATGAATGACCTGGAAGGAGCAGGGCATCCCTTCTCTTTGCTATAGAAAAACTTACAGAAGTAAGTGATTTCTCCTGCAAAACATTTTCCTACCAGGCTAGGTGCCTCTTTGCTCAATAAGACATGACTAAAGGAGGGGCTGATAAAGAACACATCCTATTATATTTAATAGGAATTACATTGAGTATAGCACACAAGCAAACAACTCCTGAAATTTTGTAGGATGCATGCCATAGTTGCCACAGTTTTGTTATTCTGAAAATGCATGGCAAAATAGTATTAAATCTTACACCTGTAATATTTCTATCATGAGAGAAGGATGTGGCCTAGTTGAGTGTTTCAGGGGTGGTGTGACATTGGACGCTATGGGTGGCACAAACTGGTGGAGTTTAAAGAAACTAAATGCATGTGGTTTGCTATGGGATTGGGCTCCTTCTCTTAGCAAGTTCTCTGCCACCATTACTATTTTTTCTTTTTTAATCCACTTAGATATTGTCCTCTGCCTGTGTCCTGACTTAATATATTTCCAGTGATTTTCTCACTGTAATTACACAGAATGAAATCTTTAATTTATATTAGTAACTCATTTCTCTTTTTTTCAGCTGCATGTCTGGTAGTGAATGTCTGAGATATATGTGATAGAAGTGCAGACATTCTTCTGGCTCATGTGTAACTGTCTTTTACTTTATACATTAGCCTGACTCAGATGAGGAGGAAGAAGAAGACAATTTCAAGTCAACACATTCCACTGCTCGGGATAAATCTGCTGGCCATTCTAGAAAATCATATCAACACAGAGCAATAGCAGTATCAAAAAAGAGAAAGCGCTGTAAGGTCAGTGGGTCAGTTTTGGGCACCTTCTGCATGCATTGCAGCTCTGTACAAATTACTTTTTTCATAATTACAAGTAAATAAGCATTATGTATTCTACAGCACAAAATAGTTAATGTTAAACAAACCAAAAGAGTTCCACTTGCATATTGTTATCCTGAACATAGTTTTATAATATGTATGCTTTTACTTGCCTATTACTGCCTATTACTGAACCACCTTGTTCTCCCTCACACTCCTCTCCCCTCTCCCTGTATAAAAGTATATAGGAGAAACATAAGGAGAATAAGAGGAATGGAGATTTCAACTCAAGTAGCCAATCATGACACACAATAAAAAATTCAAGATGCTCAATTGCTCTTGCGCTTTTGGATTTTTTCTCTCCCTTTTATACACTTTTAAACAGCTGGTTCACTCCTTCCTATACAAATTATCCATATTCTCCATAAACATTGTGACTGGTTATATTACTAATACAAGCTTTACTTACTTCCTCCTGACATTATAGCAGTGTATATATTTGTGCTATGCAGAGCTGATGCCAAGCCTCATTTTTTCCTGTAGCTCTTTAAATGTAGCCGCTGAAGGCAGGTGGTGTTCAACCAATAGCCCTAATGCACTGGCACAGTAACAGTAGGGTGAGTGCAGCTATTGTTACAACATGCCATTTATAAACATCGGATTTTCAGTAAGGTGCCCTGAAAAATTACCATACTGTAGATCAGTGATCCCCAACCAGTGGCTTGTGAGCAACATGTTGCTCTCCAACCCCTTTAATGTTGCTCCCAGGGGCCTTAAAGCAGGTGCTTATTTTTAAATTCTTGGCTTGGAGGCAAGTTTTGTTTGCATACAACCAGATGTACTTCTAAACAGAGTCTCCTGTATGCTGCAGGTCCACATAGAGGCTACCACATAGCCAATAACAGACCTTATTTGGCACCCCCAAGAACATATTTTATGCTTATGTTGCTCCCCAAGTCTTTTTACATTTTAATGTGGCTCACGGGTAAAAAAGGTTGGGGATCCCTGCTGTAGATTATGCAGTGAATAATGTACCCCTCACTGTAAATATAAGAATATTATATAAAGTAACTGAAGAGGTCATGACCATAAAAAGTATGAGGGCAAACACCAAGTGCTCTTATACAGGTCACCTATTATAACTAATGAAATCACTATGCACTGTTTATAAGGATATCATTTACAAGATATTCATGGCTCTTGTGTATTATAAAACATATATTACTGATGCTGCTCTGTACCTCCACTTAAACTTGTTGAGGACAGTTGTCCATTTGAGGGGCAGACCAGGTAGTTCGTACTGTGCACAATAATGTCTCTTACCACAGATTGGCCACTAAAGGTGCACTTCAGGACAAGTCTTTCTATAAATATTATGGGGGGATGGGACCAAATTGCTTGCTTAATGTTACACTTTTTGAGGTCACAAACTGCTTCTAAAGAGTTACATTTGTGAACACTGCATTTTTTATATGTGTCTCTGACACACTATGAAATCTTATGTATAATAAGGAATTGTGCAACTCATGCTCCCTAATAAATAAGGAAATTAGAAGCTAATTTAGATTTTGTGATCTTTATATGGTTATTGTTTGATTATTGTCTATATTTAACAGCGGATAGGCATCATCATGCCCCTCTGAGCAGGGTGGGGTGATATTAGCGTGTTTTACCTTACTTTGTCACAGTGGTTTTTGTATAAACTGTAAAATGATGGAATGGCTGTCTACGCAGGATGCCTTATCTAAAGCAAGGACTATGCCAGCTCTATTTCCTACATAACAAAAATAGCTGTTCAGAACACACATTAAGATATTACCCATAACTTCTAGTTTAGATAAGTTGTTTTGATGATTATTAAAAGCATGTTAAATGTGTATAAACACTGTGTGGGTTATTTATCAAATTTGCACCTGGGCTGTAACCCATGACAACCAATCAGATGTTTGCTTTCATTGTACTACCTTTAGCTGGCTAAAATGTGCTAATCGCTGATTGGCTGCTAGAGGTTACTGACCAGGGGCAAATTTGCCCAGTTTTTATAAATGAGCCACACTGTGTTCCCTTTAAAGTTCACATCCTTTTGGTGCATATTGATGTGTATGTTGGCAGCTCATTGGTCCCTATCTTAAGATTGTGCCCTGTGAAAAAAATTGATTCTGTATTAACTGAGTCCGACAGCACGGTGATCTAATGAAACCCTTTTACCAGTGACAACACTGTCAAAATAAATACAGTACATGTATGGTATACTGAGAATGTAGCCTCTATGTTCATACCCTGTCACTCCCAATCAGTGAACTGTATCATAGTCATAGAATGGGAGAGGGACTTCAACTCCAACTGTATAATGAGTTCAACAAACGTCAATTCTAAGGTTTTTTTTCTAGTTGGTTTGCATAAGAGGTTATTACCAAAAAGTGGATGACTAATTATTCTAATATAAAATTAGTTATTGTATGTAGAGCTTTATACAGACTTTTCAGGCTTGACAAGTCAATGACCCATAGTGATTGCATTATTATTTATTTGTGTGGTGCAAGAGAAGTATTATTGTTGTATAAAGACTAGGGATGCACTGAATCCACTTTTTTGGATTGTACAGACACGGTTGGCTAATTTGCTTTTATTTGGAAGTATTAAAAAGTATATTATATGTATTATTCACAAAAGGTACTGGTTGCCCCTATTATGGTTACCATTCGTCCCCGTATGACTGGAATCGACCCCGTTTTAGAGTTGCTGTCCCTGTGGCAATTGTCCCCGTTTGCCATCCATGAGGGGCACGGCAAACGGACAGTACATCTTTTTTTGGTACACAAATGTACATACAAATAATAAATTAAAAAACAAAATAGAATATGACAAAGGCAACAGTTTTTTTTACATAGAATCATAAATATAAGCATGTATATAAAGACAAAGTGCAGAATACAGTGTATAAATAAGAGTATAAAACAGGACTATAGAATGGACTAAACAATGGGTAAGAAAGCATCCAGAAAGGAATACATGCAAGACACAAAAACACATCAAATTGGAATCCATGTCCAAAGGCATTTGAGTACTTAAATTGAAAGTCCAAAAAAACTTGATGCTTATGAATATTACTGAGTATGTCCCTGCTCCTATCCCCAAGATAAACCCTCTCTATCCCCTGGACACTGACATGGGATAAATTTGCTTGTGTGCACAACACAAATGCAGAGAGCAATTTGCTTTTTTCTGAATTTTTTGTCAGTTACATGCTTCCTTATCTGCTCCTTTAGACATTTGACCCCATATTGCATGTTACATAAGATGCATGTAATCAGATATATTACATTCTTGCTATTACAGTTAAAAGTTAATTCATCACCAAACAAAGTTAGGAACATGTTACACACCACTTCACCCTACATCTAACGGTGGCCATACACTGATATTATTGTATGAAATGAATTACTTTGCAGAAAGGGCATATTTCCAATTCAGAATGGGAATCAACACCACTTAAGTGATTTAAGTATAAGAGCAATCTAGGTCATTCACTGTTGCACACAAAGAATGGACTCTATTTGTTGCTTTTACATATTTCATTAATATACATGTGTTATTCTTTATTTATTTTTTTTTGAGTTTCTCAACTTTTTTCTTGGAAAAAAACAACCATGTAGTGAGTCACAGATCGGCCAAAGGCTAAAAAGTAGGGCTGAGTTGCAGGAACAAAGCTAGGTAGATTTTCTATACATCTGCAGTTTGTGAGCATGTTGATTACTATGACTGTGAAACTTAAACACCTACACACTTTGCTCATTTCATGTATATAAATGCTCTGGGCTAAACTTGCATTTCCCACACACAACACTGAGACATTTCTTTCTGAGTGCTTAATCAACTCTCTTCCTTTTGGATAAATCATCACTTAGTATTGGGTGTAGCTCTGTCCAAGTACTTTGCCCACAGTGCAGGGAACATAGTAACAGAGCAGATAAACAGAGACAATATAAAGGCTATAACTTCATTTGCTCAATGTGGTACAAGGTACAACAACTGCCTGCATTCCTACACCATAAATACGTTCTGTAATAGTTTAAATGCCTTCTAGAACCTATTGTCAGGGTCCTGAGCATTCACTAATAATATGCACGTATTTCATTAATGGAATACTGTCATGGGAAAACATGTTTTTTTCAAAACACATCAGTTAATAGAGCTTTTCCAGCAGAATCCTGCAATGAAATCCGTTTTTTAAAAGCACAAACAGATTTTTATTTAATTTTGACATTTCACATGGGGCTAGCAATATTCTTTATTTCCCAGGGTGCCACAACTCCCCCCCCCCCCAGCAGCCGATCAGCAGAACAATGGGAAGGTAGCAAGGTAGCAGCGCCCTGGCACCTGTATTGGCAGATATGATTAAAGCACTCAACAGTAAAATATCCAAGTTCGGCTTGGGACTCCAGTTACATGGGAGTAGGAGAGACAATAGGTTACCTGAAACAGTTCTAATGTGTAGTGCTGGCTCCTTTTGAAAGCTCAGACTCAGGCACAATGCACTGAGATGGCTGCCTACACACCAATATTACAAAAAAAAAAATACATTTGTTTGTAAGTAGCCTGTATTCCCTTGAGTGACCATATGGTTTTACCTAATGTCTTCCCTTTAGCAAAGAGCAAGGCAGTTTCTAGATGAAGAAGCAGAACTTTCCTCAGAAGGAGCAGAGTTTGTGTCTTCCGATGAGGATATGAATTCTGATAATGAGCAGGACACTTCGCTTGTGGAGTTTTTAAATGATGACCCTCAGCTTTCCCAGGCCCTGAATGGTGGGTAGAAAAATGCACATTTATTGTTGTGTTTCTTAAAAGATGAGTGTGAACCTTTTCTATCCGTTATACTGCAAATTGTTAATTTCAAAGAAAGCAACAGCCCAGAGTTTGGCCGACTGCACGTTTCTTATGCTGCAAAGTCTGTGTATAAGCAGCTAAACCGCTCTAAATGTTATATATTGTGGTACATTATACCTAGCAACTCATTACCCGGGGTATCCCAAATTGTAGTTACAGTAGAATGAAACTCCTTTATACCACTTTGGTTCTCTGCAGAGGCCTCCCTCCCACCTCAGAAACACACCACCAACATACCCACTAGGCCCTCACACCCCTATCTAAACCTAATGATTTAAGAACAGCGGGGTTGGCTATTGCTGTCTTTTTCACCTTAAATTCCCCCTCTTTGGCTCTTTGGTGGCCAGCAACAATTCATATGGATTCTAAGTTTTTCCTATAAAATAAACACATTTACTATATTATAAGCATTGAGGAAAACCTACAGGTATTTCTATTCCAGAATAACATTACCAAACACAAAGTAAATAATGCACAAAACTGCTTAAAAAAAAATCTCTTTCATGCAGCTAGTAAGCTTTTTCCAGTATATTCCCACCATGTTTTACATTTATGGTGAGCTGATCCTGTTGTCATTGATTCTTAGACTCAGAGATGCATGGCGTATACCTGAAGTCTGTGCGTAGCCCAGCTTTTGGTGGACGTTTTAAAATGGCGCCCCAGAGGAGGAGACATAACATGTCTGTTTTTTCACAGGTATGTAGTGAACTCTTTTTTATTTAGAGATGGTGGTAACCATCCCTAGTAACGCTAGTAATGGATAAGCTGTGTAGTTTCCCATTAAATTCTGCAGAGTGTATCTGTTATCTGCTATGTAACCTGTGCCTTTTTTCATATTTTCCAGCTTTCAGCCCAGTGGCTATACAGCAGCTTATTGTTAAACACTATAGTAGGATTTCTGACTCAAACAGTACATTTATATTTTAATTACTTTCAAAAATGTTCATTTTTTGGTGTTACAGTTTGTTTTCTTAGTATACTACTGGCTTTCCATACTCCTTTGCCTTTGTTTCTAGATAATGTTTACTCCACAGCTATTTTCATATTTTCTGAAGGCCATTGTAGTTAATACAACATTTCTCATCTTTCTACAAGTAACTATGAGTAACTTTTTATGGCTGCACCAATTATTATACAGAGATGATTGAGAAATTAATGATTACTATATCATAAGTTAATTGCTAGTGTAAATAAATAGAAAATTAGTCCCTCCTGGTAAATAGTATTTTGGATTAATACATTTGACAGGTTTTGTCGTAACCTAGACAAGCACAGATATGGCTGATACAGTGAGTGCAATTTAAAAAATGACCCTAAATTTCTCTGTTAAGGTGCTCATAGACTTTTGGCTTGTCCTAGATACCAGAGCAAGATGAGAGCTACATGGAAGACAGTTTTTGTGTTCAAGAAGAAGATGATGAAGAAGAGGCAGACAACTTGGGATCTAGTGAGGAAGAAGTGGAAATTAACTTTGACCTCCTAAAAGATGTCAGCATTGTTGGTGGTAAAAAACAGTATTGTACAAGGAGGCGGCTGAAGCTCAAGGAAGCTCAGTCAAGGCAACGTAACGATACACATCCTGTCAAAAAGAAAACAAGGCTTATTATTCAGGATGACTCTAGTGAGGAAGAAGAGACAGAGGCAAAATCCAGGCTGAAGGATACTTCTCCTCCTCAAAAGACATTGCCTTCCTCTAAACCATCTCTGGGTAACACGTCATGTCAGAACCAAAGTGCTCCCACGCTGATTAACAATGAACTTGATATACCACTCAGGGACCGATGCCAAGCAAGGATTAATATCAAGGCCTCAATTTCTGATGAGCTAGATTTTCAGCCAGAAAGTAAATGTAGTAGTGGCAGTAAATCAAGAACGTTGAGCGAAGTTGTCCACTCTAAAGGAAAGGTATCCTATGATCCTTAAATTATCTGATACTAGCTATCACTGTTAGTAACACCTGATACAATATAATAATACAAATAGTAGGCTATATGACACAGGAAATGTTTATTTTGTGCACAATACAATCATAAATTTATCATCATACAGCTAAGCCAATTTTCAAATCAGAATTTCTGCTCACCTAGTGGTACAGCCCCCTCTGATGCAAAAAACCTAAGCGTAGAGGGGTGGCATTCGCAAGGCTGCCCGCAGGGCGGCACTGGGGGCCAAAATGCCCCATTTCTAAGATGAAGCAAAACCATTGTTCTTTGTTGTGTTATTGCAGTTTAAGTGATAATGACATCTTTGTCATAAAACCTAGAATCCATAACCCACATGAAAAGTCCAAAATGGTGGCACCATAGATTTTTTGATTTTTACTGCATGATTTGTTTATATGGTGTTTAATCAGTACAGTGAGGTTAAAGGAACAGTAACATCAAAAAATTAAAGTGATTTAAAGTAATTCAAATATAATGTGCTGTTGCTCTGCAAAAAAATTGTGTTTTTGCTACAGAAAAGCTGCTATATAAATAAGGTGCTGTGTAGCCATGGGGGCAGCCATTCAAGCTGGAAAAAAGGAGAAAAGGCACAGGTTACATAGCAGATAACTAGTAGATAAGCCCCATATAATGAGGGTTTATCTGTTATCTGCTATGTAACCTGTGCCTTTTCTCCTTTTAATGGCTGCCCCCATGGCTACACAGCAGCTTATTTATATAAACTATAGTAGTCTTTCTGAGGCAAACACACCAGTTGTAGCAATGCAGGGCAACAGTACATTATATTGTAATTACTTTTATACACTTTCATTTTTTGGTGTTACTGTTCCTTTAAGACTCGGGATGCACCAAATCCAGGATTTGGTTTGGTATTCGGCCTTTTTCGGCAGGGTTCAGATTCGGCCGAATCCACAGTCCTGGCCGAACTAAATCCTCACAAATTAGCATATGTTAATTAGGATTTGGAAGGGTTAAATGTTAGAGATTTTTTTTTCTGCCTTCCGAATCCTAATTAGCATATGCTAATTCGGCCGAATCCCTTGGGATGGATTTAGGGGTTCAGCCGAATTAGCCTGTGATAATTAGGATTCGGAAGGCAGAAAACAACTGACTATTGGCAGCCACTGGATTGCCTAAAATTTGGAATGAATTGAATTTCATTGATATCACCCCTAGTTTAACCAAACTGAAAATTGTATGATCTCCTCTCTCTTCTGTGTTTCCTTAGTCTCTGGCTAATTAAGCAGCACTGTTTTTTGTCCTCTGTCTGTGGGAGGACTCGGCCGTTACACACTGGCAGTGTAGCTGTGTTTCTATAGCAATTCTTTGTCAGGTACAAGTAGTAAGCATAGACACCACCAACGTGAAAACCCTCCTCCACAATGAGAGACTATAGAGCTACATAAGAATCTGTTAGGTCTGTTAGCTTTGCACAAGCTGGGCGTACTCGCCATTAGCTTACAGTTTAGTACAGTAGATTCTGGGAAAACATAAAATCCAGGAAAGAGAAAATTGCAGTTTGCCTTTCTAAGGCTGTGCGAAAAACTGCGGCGTAAACTCCCAGGGCATAAAATCAGGGTTGTCCTGTGTTACTATTATGGGAATTCATGGGACTAGTGAGTTGTTGAAACCAAGTGGGTTCCTTTAACATTTTTGCAGCAGTATAAGTCTGAGAAGCAAGTTTCCTAGAATAATCATTCCGAGAGTCCAATGCCACAGCATGTGCTTTCCTCTGGTATCCATAGAAAAACTTGCACCTCCCTACCTCGTTGAGTGAACATATTTTTATGCATATAGTTTTAATTAAGAAATTAGGGTTTTTTCTTGCATGAAAGAGTGCAAAAAGGGAAATTGAAAGCACGTTAATCGTCCATCTTCCTAGTCTTTCTGAGTAGCGGGCAGCTTCCTGATCTCCTACTCCTGATCTCCTACTTACCTGTAAGCCTGAGACACTGCTGTATACAGTATTAGGGACAGAAGTGTTTTTTTATACCAAAATCATCATCTCTATTTAAACACTCCCCTGATTAATGGGGGAAGGTGGGTTAGTAAAACGAAAAGATAATTATGTAGTTGTGCTTAGTAATACAGAAACAAAGGGATAATCAAAGTGAAAGTCCTTAAGTTAAACTGTTCATTTTGCTTATGTTGAACCCAGGCGTATGTGTGTGTATTGTCCCATTAAGACATATACTGTAAGATCCAGCTAACAGAAAGTAATTGGCTACTGGAGCCTTGGTGTAGAACACTGCCTTTCAGGACTTAAATGTAACCATCTCTTTCTCTTTTCTGCCTCTCTTTTTAGGAAGAAGTCAGTATTGGAAGAGTCAACTTTGATTTGACCATGGATAGTTCAGCTGTAGCAAATCTCTCCTTCCCAGGGACTGTGGGGGTATCTGCTCTTGCAGGAATCAGAACTCTATGCATTCTTGCTGACAGCCGGGAAATCTCCTCTGGGCCTGAGGTCATCTCCTACCTAAAGATGTCTCTTGGGGTGAAAGTGGAGGTGTGCTCCCTTGGTGGATGTGATTACATTGTCAGTAGTCGCTTAGCAGTGGAGCGCAAGTCACAGTCCGAATTTGCAAACAGTGCAAACAGGAGCAAACTGGTGGATCGGATCCAGCACTTGCAACATTTATTTGATAGAGTTTGTCTCATTATAGAGAAGGACCGAATCAAACAAGGTGAGCCCTTAGTAACAAAGTCACAGCTACATTACAGTGAACTATTGGATGTTACTAATGTTTCTAAAATAAAATTGCTGCTTATTTACCAACACTATGCAAATTTTCTCCTAGGCACTAACCCAAAACAACCAAACAGTGGTTAGCATTTTTCAACATGTTGCAATAAAAGTAAAAATGTTATTTGTTGTCATGGGTTACTGCCCAGGAGCGACTTTGCCCATTGTTGAAAAATGACCCTTATGACTCTCTCCACATTTCTGAGTTGCTTGTACTGAGTGATGCTTTGTTGAAAGTTTTCTGTTTGCTACAATAGGAACTATGAAACTGTGGAATAGTTATTGGAAATATTTTGCCCCATGTGCTGTGATTGTGAGTGTTGCACGGATGTCATCGTTTTGGGGCTGAATGGATAAATGTCCTTAATGTGCCTTCCAGGTGAAACGTCAAGGACATTTCAGAGAACAAGATATTACGACAGCACATTGTCTGCGTTAATCAGTGCTGGTGTCCAGGTTCTGTTCAGCTCTAGCCAGGAGGAGACAGCGGGTTTGCTAAAGGAGCTGGGATTATTAGAGCAGAGAAAGAACACTGGCATTGATGTCCCAACAGAGGTGAAAGGGCACAAACAGGAAGTGATGCAGTTCTATCTGTCCATACCAAACATCAGCTACATCACTGCACTAAACTTGTGTCAGCGCTTTGACTCCATCAGACAAATGGCCAACAGGTATATCAGCATTGCCACTATCAATTTGTTTCCTCTCTTGTCTTATTACCAATAATGCAATCACCTTACATAATAAAGAAATGCCAACCTACTGTCTGACTGGTCCCACTCACCAAAATCTCATTCCTTTTTTTCATTTTCCTTTCTCTGCTGTGAATTCCTGTTTTAGCTCTGTGCAAGTGATCTCTGCCCGTGCCCATGTGAGTGCTCAGAAAGCAGAGGAACTCTATCGCTATGTACATTACATGTTTGAAGCAGAGATGGTGGCATCCGAAAACCCCGCTAAGCGAAGCAGAGTCTCCTAACACAAAGCTGGAACAGACTTTACTACTGAATATTCCAGGCCACTTTACAGAAAATGCACTTTATTTGTCATGTCTTTTGCTGTAAAATATGTAAATAAATGTTTATTCTAAAAAAGGGCTAATATCATAAGCCTTGTTATCGCTAAACATTTGCATTGAAATGAAGTTTGTAGTTTAACATCATTAAACATATTATATCCAGAACATGGTAACCAAGATCATGTCCAGTCTACATGGAATATGTATCTAAAGGTGGCCACACATATGGCGATGTCGCACGAAACATCGTCAGATCCGCCACACACCGTTCAGGGCTGAAACAGCAGATAAGGAGGTAGAAACAATAGGATTTCTACCTCCTTCTGCCGATTCAGCCCTGACGGCAGATTTTGGTCAGGCACCTTCTATGGCGCCCGATCAAAATTTTCTAACCTGGCCGATCGGCGAGTCGACTGATTTCAGCAGCTTCCTGCGATATCGGTCGACTTGCCGACATGCCATACACGCACCGAATATCGAACGAAACGAGGTTTTGTGCGATATTATCGGTGCGTGTATGGCCAGCTTAAGTCAGCTCCAACATAGCACACCACCCATCTGGGGGCCTGGCCTATTTACACTCTGCTTGCCTGGAGCCCCTAGGTGGTGGGCCTTACCACCTATGTACGTAGAATGGGGCCATGATCCACCTACTTGCCCCAAGACTTGCTCCTTGTAGCCCATGAATAAGACCACGGTAGTAGTAGAAAGTGGCCAGTGGTTTGAAAACACCCCCACCTTGATTCTGTAGAGAAATCGTTGTGCTTAATGGATGATAGAAGAGAATAAGCCAGAGATTGTCTTCTCAGGCTATAAAACAATAGCTAGAAATTTAGATAATTAATGACCACTTAACACACCGAATAATCTGCTCTACATGATAGGATGACAGTAGAATGCAATATATTATCACATTTTTTAAAACACAATTGCAAAACTTTTTGGATGAGCGTGTTCCTAAGAATGACCAATAATACTAGAAAATAACATTGTTGCATCAACAACATCATCTGCAATGCTCATTGAAGGGTTAGTGTTAGCGCTAAAGCCATGATTACTGGAAAGTGTTTCCTTATCCGGTTGTAGGGGGGGGGGGGGGGCTAGTGTGTAATTCAACTTGTTCTAAAATGTCATCAATATCATTATCCTTTAGCCAAATAGTCCTTATGTGTAGTGAATATTATAATAAAATCCCCTTTGTTTCCCAAATTGAATGGAGCTGAAATCACAGGAAGCTGGTTAGTACAGGTATAGGACCCATTATCCAGAATGCTCAGGACCAAGGGTATTCCGGATAAGGGGTCTTTCCGTAATTTGGATCTCCATACCTTAAGTCTGCTAAAAATCAGTAAAATATTAACCCCAACAGGATTGTTTTGCATCCAATAAGGATTATTTACATCTAAGTTGGGATCAAGTACAAGGTACTGTTTTATTATTACAGAGAAAAAGGAAATCAGTTTTAAAATTCTGAATTATTTGATTAAAATGGAGTCTATGGGAGATGGGCTTTCCGTAATTAGGAGCTTTCTGGATAATGGGTTTCTGGATAAGGGGTCCAATACCTGTAGCAGGAAGTAAGTTTTTATAAATGGCAATAAAGTGGTGCTAACACCTTTAAAGGAGCAGTGGGTTCCTGACACTGCGGTTCCTCTTGTTCTGTACTTGTAGGGGGACATAGCTCTGGCAGGAGGTATTGCTTTGTTTAGGTAGCACTTTTTCCTTTAAAGGGGAACTAACCCAAAATTGAAAATATAAGCTTCAGCTCACTTGAAATAAGCTTTCTAAATATAATGCTTTAAAATGCTGTACTATTGCTGTAATAATCTTCCCTAGATTCCATTCTGTATCTGTCTCTCTTCATGCAGAAGTCAGAGCCAGACTTTTCTCTAATACATCTGGTAGAAGAAATGATTCCCCCCCCCAAAAAGCTGCATTAGACCTAAATGTCAATTAAAATCTGACCCTGACTCCTGCATGAAGAAAAGCAGATTGCCGAGAGGGAGATAATGAATATATCAGGAATAGCAACATTTTTGATTATATTTCAAAAGTTTATTTTCATGAGATGAACCTTATATTAAGTTTACATAATATAGTTTACCTTTAGTTTCTGCACTTAATAAGGTGTTGTAACCTGTTGAAACTTATTCATTGTTTACAAACCATGGGTACGTGTAAATTAGCAATCCGCATGGATGGGCAAATACCATTGATCTATTGCTATTGAAGATATCACACAGCACTTGGCAGACTGTTCTCAGCAAGTTTTTAGGAATGCACCATGGCGCCTCCATACTGTCACAGCCTAAAAGTGGCAGTTGCCCCTGAATGCTGACACTTTTACTAAACTTTCAGCATTTATGACCTTTCCCACCGAGACCCACAAGCTGGACTAGGATAAGTATATATAGTGACGCCCTTGGGTGCTCAGTTGAGGTTCCCATGGTAGGTGACCCACCACAAAGCCTTTGTTTGACAACTGTGGAAATGTTAGTGTGTTTAGAACTCAGCAGATGCATCACTCGACTCAAAATTGGTGCATGTTTTTAACTCAATGCTATAATTCATTTAGAATCTACTTTAATAAGGCCATCATTCTGCACGTTACACAGTGTTGAATGAAATTTTACCCAGTGAAACTAGACATAACTGTTCAGGTAGTTTGCATTTGAATCTGACCTGCATGCTTGTTATTTTTCAATTCCTGACTTGGTGGCAAGTTTTGGTTGAATAAAAACAAGATTTACTACCAAATAAAGCCCCCTGTAAGCTGATAGTGTGCATAGAGGCTGCCTAATAGCCAATCTTAGCCCTTATTTGGCACCTCCATGAACTTTTATGATGCTTGTGTTGCTCTGCAAGTCTTTTTACATTTGACTGTGGCTCAAGAGTAAGAAAGGTTGGGGACCCCTGATATTATGGGATAACCTTAACCAACAGTATATATGAATAAATAAAATACACTTTTATTTAAAAAAGGGAAAAAAAAAAAACAGAAGCTTAAAGAAATTGCTGATATGTGCATAGATAAATATATTTAGACAAAAGGTGCAGGAAACTGGGGATTAAGGGTAAGTAAAACAATGAACAAATGACTATGCACACTTTAAAATGTATAATTTTTTTTTTATATACAGGGAACAGAAGTTCATTCCATAGCTGCCAATTTATTCAACAATTATTCCTAAAACATACACTGTTAGATAAATCCCAGCTGAACATTTTACATGTGTACAATGGTTGCTGCTTTTAAAAGGATAGAACATTTTTTTGTAGCTACTGAAATCAACAGTGTTCCAGTAGGCAGGATCAGCAATAAAATGCAGTTTGTTCCTGACAAGAAAAGTAGGGTTCAAATTGTCACTGTGCCTATGGAGAGTTAGAAAAATAAAAGTCGTCCTCTTCATCATCATCATCTGATACTGTTGGTTCATCTGTTCTAAAGAGTTTTCCAATGACTGATGTATCTTTGCAGCCTTTGTCTGATAGGGACAAAAATAAGCACATAATCATGAAGCATAAACACAGCCTTATTAACACACTGTGCACCCTAGGATGAATCTCTGCACCAATATAACAAATCTTTACGTACCTTTGCTCACTGTTGTTGCCCGTCGAGAAACTGGAGTGGCATATGAAGTACCAGCCTGAATATGGGGAAAAATGTAAAGTTTAGATCAGGGATCCCCAACCTTTTTTTACCTATGAGCCACATTCAAATGTAAAAAGAGTTGGAGAGCAACGCAAGCATGAAACATGTTCCTGGGGTTACAAATAGGGGTTCTGATTAGCCATTGGCAGCCTACATAAGGCTCTGTTTGGCAGTACAACTATGCAACCAAGACTTGCCCAAAAGCCAGGAATTCAAAAATAAGCACCTGTTTTGAGCAACATCCAAGGGACTGGTGAGCAACATGTTGCTCTCGAGCCACTGGTTTAGATTAAATAAAAAGTATTGCTAACCTCGCTCCTTGGTCTTGCACTCCTAAAAAATGCACGGCCTAAGGTAAGTTCTGCAGAGTTCAGAGACACTATTTTATCTATTATTCCCAGGGAAAGCCTGTGCCATGCTTGGCAGCACATGAGCAATACAAAGCCTTTTTAGCAACTTCTGTACCGCGCACACCTTCGTTCAACATGTGGAATCTCTAGAAAGAAGAACTGAAACAGGTGTCATTGTGTTCTAATAGGTCTAGAGACCAGGGGTATGCATGCACTTTTTATTATGCCAACAAGTGAGGATAATTTTCCCACACCAGACATGCCGGTTTGTGATATACTCCTAGTAATGATGTCTGTGCCACCTACATCCCCCAAACACATTTCATGCTAATGATAGGTCCAAAGGGGGCCAGCACCACAGGCTTACCGTACCTTAAGTGTGGGAGGCAGAACATTTATCATCTCACCCAGAAGAACACTAAAACTTAAGGGAACATGTAAACACTTACAGGTCTTTTATTTAATTTTCCCCATCCTGATAATGCACCTCCTTTGGTGTTTTTCTGCATTCTGTACACATATTTGTCATTGTTTGACCTGTATAAAGAACACAAAACATGAGAAAATGATTCAGTGGTTTGGGAGAGTGTGAATCTCATGTGAAGGTAGATGGAATCTAAAAGCTTACCTGTTTATGGACCCCAGCATTCCTGGGCTAATGTGCTCACACTGGGGGGTGTAAGCCAAGGGAAAAATACTTGAAGAAGGTGTTGTTGGGTCAGTGTTGGTCAGCTGGAAGACATCGTCTTCATGACTTGCTCTAAATGTTGGCAACTGTGTGTAAAAAGTACATAATGCAGAGTCAGCAATAGATGATTTATGGGAAGAACATTTCTTGTTGCTGAACTATATCTTTGGTAATCAAATGCTGCATAGGCTGCGGCATCACAAGTTATAGAGCGTGGGGACTTAAGGGGAAAAAAATGTGTTTTCTAGTACAGGTATGGGATCCCTTATGCGGAAACCAGTTATCCAGAAAGCTCTGAATTACGGAAAGCCCGTCTCCCATAGACTCCATTTTAATCAAATAATTCAGAATTTTAAAACTGATTTCCTTTTTCTATGTAATAATAAAACAGAACCTTGTAATTGATCCCAACTAAGATATAAATAATCCTTATTGGATGCAAAACAATCCTATTGGGTTTAATTAATGTTTTATTGATTTTTTAGTAGACTTAAGGTATGAAGATCCAAATTATGGAAAGACCCCATATCCGGAATACCCTTGGTCCCGAGCATTCTGGATAATGGGTCCTATACCTGTACTTACAAAAGTTTGCAAGAACCTGCAGCCCTGTCATTTTGATAGCAATGCTTCAAATGGTTGGAAGCAGATCACTGGCAGTAATAAAGTGTTTACAATAAGATTTTTTTCAAAATAAATAAATAAAAAGCCCAGCACCTAAAACCTGCTGAGCTTTTTATTTTATTTTTTTTAAAAATCTGCTCGGGGGAAGAAAAAAATGATCATCAGGCAGCTGAGATATTTGAATACATAAACTACACGTGTTCAGGAACTCGCATGTGGTTACAGTAATTGATTGCTTGAACATTAATAAATCTACCCTAAATAAGCACAACAATGCTGCTTTGTTATTGTAGTCCATCAATCTTTCTACAATCAGAGTCTGTACAATCAATAACTTACTAAGTGCCATTGTCCTTTGACCTGTTATAAGGAATAAGGCTAATTAGCAAAAGTGTGTTTCCCTTACCTTCACTCTCTTGGTCTGGAATGGTGTAGCAGTGAAAATGTCATCATGGTCATCCTTTGGAATTTGTTCCAGAAATTCTCTCATTTGCTGCTTCCTTTTGAGAGTTCCCACCTTGGCTGTTATTTTCACTAGCTTCTCCTCTGAGCCACTCCCTGCTACAGACAAAAGGCATCTTAAAGTGACTGAATGCTAAGTACCAGGCTGAGTGCCTACTGGGTAGGCAATGGGTATGGCTAAAATAGGCAATTCCACTAATTAGAAGGGGGGTCCAGATACTGACAAACCTTACAAAGCTTTCTCATGACTAGTAAACCAAACCAGATTATTGTTCTACTGGCCTATTCCTACTGCCTACTCAGACTGTAAGCTCTACGGGGCAGGGACCTCCTTCCTACTGTGTCTCATACCACATGGCACTTTATATATATATATATATATATATATATATATATATATATATATATATATATATATATATATATATATATTTATTGTATTTATTTATTATATCATTTGTCCTCCCCGTGTGTAATTTTGTATTCTGTAAGACTGTACAGCGATGCGTATCCTTGTGGCACTTTATAAATAGTTATACATACATACTGCCTTCAGATAGAAGAAACTGCACACTGCCCTCTACTGGACGTTGCACAGAAATTACTTGACAAAAAATTATTAGCACAAACTATATTTTATTAAACCATGGTGGGCTTTGTCTATGACTATTTTTTTTTTTATATTGTTTAATCATTTCTTTATATGCTATATTTTGCAAAGCAAGTGCATCGGTGCATGTTTATAAGTTCAATGAGAGCTCACCACAGTCCGTCATAGGGAAATTTACTGCTCTCTATTATGGAATATTTAAAGTAAAGTTGGCCATACACTGAAAGATTCACCTTGAGGTGGGCCATACTGGATTGATCTGATCGATCAGCCCTCAGGCCAAATGATTAGATCACAATGATGGGATGAAGGCCATCAGGGCGAGGACTGCATCAATGAGCAAATGTGCCCCTGCCCCAACAGGATTATTAAACCTGTCTGATGAACATCTGCCCAATCTTCAGCTGGATATCGGTCAGACAGGCCCATCTGACGGTCCCATACATGGGCTGATAAACTGCCAACTCTGTCTGTTGGCAGCTTTTATAAGTAAGATTAAGAGTTCACTATTTGATAAAAACACCTCAAAAATCCCTTTGAAATTAAGTGTGTGAAGAACTATGGCAAGACAGTTTTACTCTTTGATAAAATATACCCCAAATATGTCAAAGTCAGACCCAAAGAACAGAAAAGGATAAACAAAAACCTGCTTTCAACTTGACTACATTTACAAATCAGTTTACCATGAAAAATCTAAATTAATGCATATTTTTGGTTTTTGATTAGACAAAAATCATCTATTCTGCAGACGACTTCTTAAGTATTCTAGTATACCCAGACAGCTACCTTGAATTATGGGTGTGCAATACAATACAATACATGATATCTCTTTAATTATATGCAATATATACATATATATACTGCTCATAATACTGAAATATTATTTTATTACCCTTTGGTTCTTTTTTTCTGGACCCGGACTTCTTTTTAGATTGAGCTTTAGATCCCTTTGACTGTTGCTTCTCTAGGTACTTCTCCTGACACTCCTCTGCAGATCGGCTGCCTACAGACATAGCCACTTCCACCCAGAATCCATTTTTATGCTTTGGTAGAGAAGATATTGCCCTGGAAAAAGGTGATCAAAGGATTAAATATCAAATGCAGATTAATACAACCACTAATAGGAAGAGTTTATTTTTTGGAAGTGTAGGCATAGGTATACATTTTAAGAATGAAGATTAACAATGACACATATAATAAAGGTAATGCAATAATCTTTACCGTTACAATGGTTATCGATAGTAGGGTTTTCTATTTCCCCTTAAATTTATTGACAGGACCCAAAGGAGCAAATCTGCAGATGTATTCCACCACCCATCTGAATCTAATATATGGTGAAGATTTCAAAGCTTACACCAAGGCAAAACCTGCAGACTCCCCCTCTAGAGGGAGTGAAATATTGAAGGACAAGGAAAGACTAATTCACTTGGGGACAGGGTGCCAACATTTTAGCCACTCATACTTTTTTTCCCCGCTTAAAGGAGCACCAGCCCAGGGAAAAGAAGAGATTGCCATACCACCATCTATAACCATTAAAATAATAAACCAGTTCTTATTACTTACTTGTAAAGACGCTCAACTTCCTTTTCTGTCCAGTCCTCACCATGATTCATTTTTGGAAGCGGCACAGTAGAACCTTGTTTCCTGGGTAAACTCCTTGTCCTTTTACTTAAAGCAAATTGTAAAGTAGGAGTACTTATGGAGCCCAAAGAACTTCTAGCTGTGGGATTCTTTGGCCTCTGCTGACCATTATCTGAGCTGTATGTTTCTTCTGAGCCCTCAAGGTCAAACCTACAAGCACGCAGTGCTTGCTTTTGAGATCCCAGATTGTTCAGGACACAAGATTTTCTTGCGTTGGGTCGTTTTTCCTTATCAGAGTCGGCAGAGCTTGTAAGATCACTGCTTTTTAGTGCAGTTTTATATCCCCTACTACTTTTATGGTGTGGGCTTTTTTGTTTTAGGGGCTCTTTTTGAGAACTTTGCAAATTATTTAGAAATTCCAAAGAGCAATATTTATTTCCCTCAGCGTGCAAGTCTTGGTTACATTTCTTTATGTCCTTTTGTGACAAAGTCTTTGGCTTCCTTTTAACAGAAATATGGGTAGATTTACCCTCCTCACTGGAAGATTCAGTCTCAGACAATTTATTCCCCAGAACGACAGGGGCAATGCGTGGTTTCTGCAAAGGCGATTTAGAAATCCGGTCCCCATTGCAATTTTTCTCTACTAACGGCTGTGTTTCAATTTCACTTTCAAAAACACTTGTGTCTGTTTCACTCTTATTTGAGCTTTCGTAGTGCACATTGTGTTTAATGCACTTTTTCCGTAACTGACTTTTTGAATGAATTGGCGTAAGCACCACCACAGGGGATTTTGTGCTAGGATTTTGTGGAAGTTCCTCATTATCGCTCTCCTCTGTCTGTGACGGGGTTGGGTCTTCCGAGCAAGCCTTCCCTACTGAAATAGAATCCTCTTTCCAACTCTCTTTTCCAAGCTGTGATGCTGTAAACAACGGAGGAATAAGATCACAGCATTAAAATGTTTAAGTCAATAAACAGTGTGTCGCGTACGTACGCATTCATGCCGCACTTCTGCATTCCCAGGTTTTCCGGTCAATTGCGGCCGAAAAAAGTCTCGCCACCTGTGCCTCAGTCCGTAAGTCCCTTAGCACATATCAAAGTATTTTTCAGAGGCCACTGGGACACTAATTTATTACAGATCACTGCATCTGGCCAAGCAGGCCCCCAATTTTATTTTTGCTAATAAGTAGCTCAGCTGGTTACAACCCATTCAATTGCATGCAGTTGTTCATACTCATTGCTCAGTGGCTGTGATCTCTCCTTTTTTAATCTTAGGGTATTCATTGTACATTTTTAATCAAATCTTGGAAGTGCTGACACTTTTGTTAATAGTTTTACACTATTTTGGCTCTGGCACCCAGGTTTTACTTCTGGAAATGTTATGCACCATTGACTACTTTGTGTAAGAAAGCCTTACCTGATCTTTGTTGCCTCTCCATGTTGGAAGTGCCTTCGCTAAGCCTAAGGGAATGTTTGCCTAACTCCTTGGGAGTAGGTGGCTGCTTGCATTTAATTTCAGACTTTCTTTTAACCAGACTCTATAAAAAAAAAAACAGCAGAGTTCGAATAGTTATACAATTTCGGGAAATCGCGGCGTCGCGTATGCCAACCCACCGGCGATTTACATTTTTGCCGGTGGGATGGCATTTCGGGGAGATTTGTCACGGGCGACTAATCTCCCTGTGTGCCAGAGCCCTAAAGGAGAAGGAAAGGTAAAAATCAGAAAGGTCTATGTAAATACAGCCATAAGCACTCACAGAGTTCTTTGTCAAAAGAAACAGGATTTCTTATCTTTGTTTTCCTGTGCCAGAGACGCGCAGCTCTCTCCTGCTCCCCCCTCCCTCAAGAATGTTAAGAACTCCCTCCCCCCCCTTAGGAATGTGTGATCTGAGCCAATCAGCAGGAAGCTTCCTTACTAACTGAGCATGTACTCTGGTCTTGGTGCAGGAGCGTGGCATTATGGGAACATTCTTTACAGAGCTCAGCGTTTGTTTTTTTCTTATGAGGCTTCTGATCATCAGAACAGGAGAAATATGGGGAGACTTAAGGGCACTATTGAGAGTACTGAAGGTATGCCTGCATCTTGAGATTAACTCTTTACTAGCCTTTCCTTCTCATTTAAAGCTGCTGCATTTCTAAAAACCCTTGCCCGTCTAACAATACTAAATAATAATACAACCAGAAAATAATACCAACAAAATAATAATAAATAATAATGATAACAATAAATCTGCAATTGTTTCTATTACAAACACTCCCTTAAAGGAATACTGTCATGGGAAACCATGTTTTTTTTCAAAACGCATCAATTAATTCAGCTTCTCCAGAAAAATCCTGCATTAAAATACATTTTTCAAAAATGCAAACAGATTTTTTTTAATTTTGAAATTTCTCACAGGGCTAGTCATATTCTTCATTTCCCAGGCTGCCACAGCCATGTGACCTGTGCTGATAAACTTCAGTCACACTTTACTGCTGAGCTGCAAGTTGGATTGATATCACCCCCCTTCCCTTTCCCCCCAGCAGCCAATCAGCAGAACAATGGGAAGGTAGCAAGATAGCAGCTCCCAGTAGATATCAGAATAGCACTCAATAGTAAGAAATCCAAATCCGGCTTGAGACTCCTCTAGTTACATGGGAGTAGGAAGAACAATAGGTTATCTGAAAGCAGTTCTAATGCATAACATCATGACAGAATCCCTTTAAACATATCCAATAAAGAAAAGCTTGGAATGAATTGTCATTTCCCTCTGATGTTATAAATTACAATGAAAAAAACCGCCAGCCTGGATAATACTGCCTAAGAGACCTCTTTACATTTAGGTGTCTATTTTAAAAATTGGCTTTGATGCAGATAGGAAAAAAGGGCAATTAATTTTCTACTTTTAAATATACCAGTTATGTTTTAATTTACTTGCGTTTAATTAACTGGAGTCCCAGCACACAGGAAGCTATCTACAATAGCTGTCTTGTTTCCTGTGAATCTCTTGATAAACACTGAAGGTAGAGGCTGAATACTGCAGTCTCATTGTATTCTGAAGTGATAGTAAAAAGAGCACAACCTCTGAAGGAAACACTGTGTAATCCAAACAAGTATCTATTTCTTTAGTGTGAAAACACCTTACTCCAAAAACACATGAATTCAAGTTTCAGGCAAAGATGCTTACTGTCTCTAAATAATTTGTTGTTCCTTCATCAATTACAAAATTTAAGTTACTGTCAGTCACCACTCGTTCTCCACACCAGTATTTTAGAAGAGGTTTAATAACTCGTCCACTGCGGCTCACGGTGGCATCACGATTCAACTGCTGTGCAGGTGGGGTGTTTTTCTCATTCTCCACTAAAAAATTAGAAATGATACGGTTGAACAGAAAATATACCCATCATATCATCTTAAAGGCTTCAGGTAGTGCCCAAACTTTAGTAGACTTGCCCTGAAACAGATACAAAAGTCTTTAGAAATTGACCCTTAAAGGAGAATGCAAGTCAAAATTTAAAAAGCATACTGCCCAATAGTCCTCCTATTGTTTAGTAAAAACGCCACACTTTTGGCTCATCTAATCAAATATTTACTCAGTCACACTTACTTCACATTTTCTAGAACAGGCAGCCATCTCTAAAAAGGTATTCTCCCTTCCTTTCCCTCCTTGCTTCATACTGCACATGTGTTTCATTCCCTCCCCCCTCCCCTCTGCCAGATCCGCTTCTGATTGGCTGGTGGGCATGTGTAGCTCAGAACAGGAGACAGGATCAAGTTACACACATACTCAGAGAACAGGAAGGCTGCCGCTGGCAGCCTACAGGAAGGACAGAGAGATTTCAGTGATGTCACTGTAGGCTTCACACTGCTGTAGGCTGCCAGCACCATATCTCAGAGAAGAAAGCAGGGATCTGGGAATTTAGATATGCAGTAAGTACTTCAAAAGAATGCCTTTAGACTTACTTTTAATTTATATTAACCTTTCATTGTCCTTTAAGGTGGCCATACAAGCACAAAATGTCTGCCCAATGTGGGCATTTATGGTAGCCTTAACAGGCCAAAACCTGTGCTTAATTCAACATAGAATAGATACAAGCAACAGGATATTCAGTTTGATTTTTAAATAGATATAAAACAGAAAGTTACATAAAACAGATCTGGTTGTTACATAAACAAAGCACAAAAGACATACCGCTTTGCTTTCCACTTGCTGAATATCTAGTGGTGCCTCTAGTGGTGCGTGAATGGATGACAACATCACTCTCAGAGGGAGACAAATCATATGTTGAATTTTTTGCTTGAGCAGGAGTGTTTTTTGTGTTGTTGGAGAAAGGTTTAGGTAGGGTTGATGAGTGCAATTCCTCTGATTGCTTAGTCTGTCGGCCTGTAACTGAATTTTTGCTCTTACCCAGTGCTGGCCTTCCTTTTGGAACAGTGGGTGATACGTGGTCTTGCGATTCTTCAGATGACAAACCATATACAGAATTGCTACTACGGCCAGTATTGGTTCTGGCATCCCTTGTGGAAAGGCTATCAGGTAACTTGGATTTTTGTTTCTTTGATACTTTTTTCCTTCTTCTAGTTCTTTTACTGTCTGTATCAGAGTCACTGGAATCCCAGCTGTATGTCATTTCATGTTGAACAGTCTTTGATTCCTTGCCTTTTTTGCAAGCCCTGGTTTTTCTCTGGGCAATATCACGAAGGTAGAATCTGGTGCCCATGGAGGGAGAGCTAGGTAGGAGCTTTGCAAGTTCTCTTGTTAAATCATGCCGTCGTTTGACTGACTTATTTTCTGTGTCCGTGCTACTGGAATAGCAATGTTTTGTCCTTTCTTGTTGAATGCCCTTCAGTCTCTTTTGTTCAATATCCTCATTCTTCCTAGTGTTAACATTTTTTCCTTCTACTTTAATCCTGTCAAAAATAGACGGTTTTAACATAAATTTTGCATACTAAATTTGAAAATTGACTCAATAGATGTAAATCAAGGTGCAGATGTAATAAGACATGGAAAAGGAGCCATAATAAACATGAACCGTGCATTTTTCCCCAGTAAACCTGTTTTTACTCCCCAAGTACAATACACAGGGCAATAAAAGGTATTGTCTCCAGGCACATCAGAGCAAGTTGGCAGCTTATCTGCATGAGCATGGGACCCTCAGCAGAAGCCCATCGATCAATATCTGGTTAAAAACTGGACAGATATCGACTAGGCAATTTTGAAAATTATGTAGGGTGAAGATTGCATCAGCAAATTGATGGAGTTTTCTCAAGACAAGTCTCTAGGCCCCATTATGATCCAATTGTTGGGCCCGGTGCCAGACAATCAAGTCATCCTGACCATGTTGGTGGCTAAAATGGGTTAAAATGCACTCGGTTGAGACACTGCTAAGCAAGCAGATCTTACTATGCGAGATCCATGTAAGTTGATTACTTTCTAATAAACCCTATTTAAACCCCTAATAAGGTTTGCTAGGCATTTATATAGATGCTTATTCACAAACAAATCATAAGGGTTGAGGAGACTGCCTCATACAGATACAAATAAATAAAAGGAATTCTGGGAATGAATTCTAAAACAGCTCTAAGAAAATCCTCCGAGTTTATCCTATAGGCTAAAACTTACCCACTGGGTTTTTAAAGCAGAAGACCAAGCTACAGACCTGTTTCGCCCTTCTTGGGGCTCCATCAGTGTAGTGCAGGGTTTTCTGATCAGCTTAGATAGAGCCAAGAGTGTGGATTTACAAACAAATCATTAGGGTTGAGTAGACTGCCTCATATAGATGCTTAGAAATTCTGATAAAAAGCTTGCAGAAGTAAATAAATTTGTGGCACTGCTGCAGTTTATAAATCATTAACATTTATATAGTAAACGCTAAAACTGTATTAAAGTCTGCATACTTTTCCTATATAAAAACAGAGTGATTGATTAGTTTTGTAATGCCTAAAAAACAGTTACAGAATGTTATAAACAAGAGACATTATTAGCCTGTAAATAATCCTTAAAAACTGTGCTAAGTGATTTACTTAGTGTTTAAATCAGTGTTTAGTAATGTAATATGCATCACGACTCTGTCTTGTGTATTATAATAATGCCGCCTTTGTAAAATGAGGCTGTTAGACAATACCTTTGAGTTGCATGACCCATACTCAACCACTCTGCATCTCGTGCCTTTATATGGTTATGAAATGCCTTACTCTAACTTCTAATATCCTATTATTTTACAATAGGTGATTATTATTATTAATTAATTATTATTATTATTAATGACAGACCTGTGTCTTTCCTTCAGAACACGATCCACATGAGCCTTCCAATCTTCTGGAAAGCCTGATGCAAACTTTTGCACAAACCATGAGGGAAATCCTAAAATCATGCAAAAAAAAACAAACCTTAGATAATTTTGGTGGGTAGAAAATGAAGTTTGCTTTTTTACTGACTGACATCAGTTGTTCATTTCTAAGACATAGATTATTACTGGAGCAGCATCTTGGACTCTCTGAAATACAATACCGGTGCATAAACCCAACACTCCAAGTTGGATAATCGTTACCTTTTAGAAAAAACTAATGTTCTTTTCCTCTTTCTGTCTGGGACCCCAATAATTAATGAGCCTTCACATGTGATCATATTCAAGGTTCAATGGCAGCCCCATGACTACATACTATCATATTCATATAAACTATATTACCGCAGGGTTAGCAGTACTGTACATTATATTTCAAAGCATGTGAAACCCTCTCATTTTCTAGTGTTACTAGCCCTTTAAACTCCATGTATTTTTATAAGAAACAGTCACAGGGATTTTAATTTTGTTGGAAAAACAGTGTAAAGAAAAGAAAACAATTATATCACCACCTATTTTACCTTCCAACTGCATAGTGGCTGTATCAGCCTTCCCTTTCAATTTATAGACACGACCAGAAAAAGTCTTCACTTTATCACTTTGGATTCGTTCCACTATAACATTACTGTGCCAATACAGCCCCGAGGCATCCCTGGAGGAAAGAAGTATATTTACAAAGTTGTCAGTACTATAAGGAATTATAAAACCATTGATATCCTAAACAGTTTTTTAGTCAGTCTAACGCAAAGCATTTTCCACATTGGATTTTGATCACTAAAAGGGCACCTATCATGCAAAAATTAGCCTCAGCTAACTCATGTGCATGTGTTTGTACCAACATGGTCACTCCTACCAGGAGCTTCAACTAACTATGAACTATAAGCACTGGTTAAGATTCATGCAGGCAATCACTGATAAAAAATATAAGAACTGCACCGGGCAGATCTTAAGTGTTTCCCTCACCAATGAGCCTACAAAATGCTGTTGTGAAAAACAAGCTCCAAATAGCCTTGTACAACTGTTCCATTACCCTAAAGGACCTTATCAACAGATCCCTAAAAGAGGCAATGGTCAG
Source organism: Xenopus tropicalis (assembly GCF_000004195.4). Classification (NCBI taxonomy): domain Eukaryota; kingdom Metazoa; phylum Chordata; class Amphibia; order Anura; family Pipidae; genus Xenopus; species Xenopus tropicalis. Next base: position 92,722,859 of record NC_030684.2, read on the forward strand.
CCAATTCAGAAGCAACATAACCAAACTGACACTGTAGCTGCATGTTCCTTTGTCTAAGTCTTAGGCTAATGTCACAGAGTGTATTCCCTGCAAGCCAAGAAACGCCAGCCGAGATTACATACCACTATTGTAAAATCCTCCTACCTGTGCCGGTGCAGACACGTGCAGACAGCATTTTTGGCAGATATCAGCTACATATGCCTGCACCTGAGTGCATTCGATGCTTTTAGTTGCAGACACAGGTAGGAGGATTTTACAGTATCGGTGTGTATTCTTGGCTTGCCGAGAATACGCTTCATGTGACATTAGCCTTAGGGTAGTGACACACGGGGAGATTAGTAGCCGCACGACAAATCTTCGTTGTCACGGTCGACTAATCTCCCCGCAATGCAACCCCACCGCCTAGAATATATATGTCAAACACAAAGCCAGGGGGCCAAATCCGGCCCGCCTGGCTGTTTTATGTGGCCCTTGGTGAGTGTGTCTGACTATCCAGCCTGATCAATTTCCATTTTCCTCACATAGTAACTAAGACTAAGGGGTATATTTATCATGCTGTGTAAAAAGTGGAGTGAAGCAGTACCAGTAATGTTGCCCAAGCCAAGCAATCAGATTTCAACAGTAGCAAAGCATCTATTGGCTGCTATGAGCAACATCACCGGTAATGTTTTACTCCACTTTTTACACATTGTGATAAATATACCCCTTAGTATCTTACTAAGTATATTAATAAAAAATTTGGCCCGCAACTTGGCCTGTGTTTTAGATTTCGCCCCCCTTATGTGATTGAGTTTGACCCCTGGCCTAGAATGTAAATCACCGGTGGGATGGCATATGTGGCACCACGATTTGCCGAAGTCGCCCGAAGTTTCCTTTTAAGGCCCGCGACAACGAAGATTTGTCACGCACCGACTAAGCTCCCTGTGTGCCACTGCCCTTAGAGCTTTGTTTGTAAATTTATGAAGGAGCAAAAATTAGCGGAAATACACACAAATACTTACACCCGTTTCCCCTCTAAGCAAACACCAGCTTTACCAGAAAATGTTATAATCCATTCAGTCAAGAGAATGTTTTCCTGTGTCAAAATGAAAAAGTTCAGTCAGATTTCAGAAGACATTTAGGGAAATATCAGGCAAGATGGTTTCATCACTGTCAAGAAAGACCCACCTCTGCCCGTGCAGCCTTCCATTTACTATAAGAACCTACCAGAGCTAGACTCCTGAAATCAGGGCCACCATCTGAGGGAGACAGGGGGAAATCCAGTAAAGGCCCCTGTGGAGGGGAGCACCAAGAGGTGCAAAGTGGGTGCTAACTGGGTTACAAATGGGTTGAAGACTTGTGGGGGTTTGGTGGACCATGAGTGAGATTTTAGCAAAAAAGAAATCAGAGATAATAAGCGGACATTATACCTAGAAATAAATATTCAAACAGTGCAACATACTAAAATACTAATTAATATAATCACTGTATAACTGTCAATATAAAGAAAGAGTACACAAAGAACTAGCCTAATGTTTGTGCCATTTCTAACAAATCTTAAAAAAAAAAAAAAAGGTTTTGAGGGCTGGCTATCCTGCAAACTTAGAAAAGCATTGGCAGCTTGGTAGTTTAAGAAGTAGCAGTGAAGGGGTCAAACAAGTATAATACTTCTAGTTTTACTAGTTTACAGTTACCACTCAGGTTGAAAGAGTATGCCAAATCAAAAGAGCAAACAACTTCTTTGCAATTAGGAATGAATATGCAAATTTGAGAAAACAAATCTAGTGACCGACTCATAGGGGCACATTTACAAAGGCACGAATGCTCGGAGCGTTCATTTGAGCGCTCCGAGCCTATTTTCGGCGAATTTTTCACGATTTTGTCGTACGGCGCACAACTTTTCGTACGCTTGCACGAAAAAATCGGAAAGGTTTTACCGCTGTTTACAATTGTACAGTACAAAAATTTCGTGACTTTCGGATCACCAATATGATATTATCGTGACTAATATGATTTTTTCGTAAGCATTTTCATGATATTTGCTATCTTCAGAAATTTTCGTTTCCAAACCAAATTTTTCCCATTCGGGATTCGAACTCGTGATTTGATAAATCTGCCCCTTAATGTTACTACATTGAATTTGCCCATATAAATATACCCACAACATTTTGTTAGGTCTGCAGTTGCAAAAAATAAAAACTTTTTTAGTGCATTTTCCTACCTCTTCTTTTGGATTACTTCTGGTTGTATCAGGGCAATGAACTGTAGCTGGCACTTCTCTGGACTTTCTTGGAATATGAATTTTAGGGGATATTAGTAAAATATCACACATATCAGGGCATAAGGTGGAACCTTTAATGCCAAGGTTTTTGAATTCCTTAGTTCCTGACATAAGCTTTGACCCGGCCATAAAACCTCTATTATTATTATTCAAGTGTTCACTTGCTGTTTTCATGTTCTCCCTGCTTTTCCTTGGACTTATGAGTTTACAGATTTCGGGAGTCAACGTTTCATTCTGCAATAAACTTAGGTGGCTTCGTTGAGACATTTCATCATCGCCTTCGTTTCCTTTTTCACCCAGTGCTATGTCTGGGCTGGGATTTGTGCTGCTCACAATGCATTCTTCGCTGCCATTCAGGAAGGCCCCATGCTTTGCCGGTTTCTCAGGCTTATCAGGAGCAAAGACAAAGTTTGAGCCAGTGTTTGATGTATTAATATCTACTGTAAATGAAAAGGCAAAAACCTTTTAAGATTTAAGTTAACAAAAACTTGCTTGGTACAGACTATCACACAATATCAGAGATATTGCTCTCCAGTTTTCACTGATATTAAGGATGCACCAAATCTACTTTTTCGGATTTGGCCACACCCCTGAATCCTTTGTAAAGTATTCAGCTGCATAACAAATCAAGTTCAAATCCTAATTAGCGTATGCTAATTAGATTCTGGAAGGGTTAAATGTTGCCACACGCAGCAGAAAATTTTCAACTTCCATGTTTACATGACAAAAAGTCATTTTCCGATTTGGTTTGGCCAGGAGCGTGGATTTGTCTGAAACTGAATCCTGCTGAAAAAGGCTAAATCTTCGCCAAATCCCAAATCCTGTATATATATATTATATATATATATATGTATATATATATATATATATATATATATATATAATATATATATATATATATATATATATAATATATATATATATATATATATAATATATATATATATATATATATATATATATATATATAAATCAAGATTCTTTATTTAAATCATTTTAAAAATGTATCAGGCCAATGTTTCGGTCTCCTCTTAAGACCATTGTCAAGACGGAGGAGACCGAAACGTTGGCCTGATTGGATAACCCTGTTGATTATCTGGTCTGTTGGTGTGCTGAAAACCTATGGATTGGATATGGATTGGATATGTATACGTATATATATATCGTAAGCAGCACACCATAAGTCTGAGATAATGCCTGGGTGCTCGTGCGGTAATTGTAAATGTATTTCATACGAGTGACGGCACTCACAGGAACTTTGTACACATGTCCAAAATTAAAGAAAAAACTTTAGGTTTATAAGATCCATCCAAACCTAAAGTTTTTTTTTCTTTAATTTTGGACATGTGTACAAAGTTCCTGTGAGTGCCGTCACTCGTATGAAATATATATATATATATATATAATATAACCCATAACAACCAATCAGTTTAAATTTGCCCAGTGTTTATAAATGACTCCCAATATATTTAATACATTGATAAGACAAAACAGAGGCGCCAAAAGGATAAAATTAGCTAAAAACACTTAAAAACCCAATGGGTAATTCAGAGGAAGTAGTAGTAAGCTTACCTCCTCCAGGCAGACACCAACAAAAGTGGTCATTTTCAGTAATAGTTTATTCACAACAATATTGCAACGCGTTTCGCAGGCATTTCCTGCTTCATCAGGCAATGTAGAATAAGCACAAAAAAAAACAGTGTCTTTGTATATACACACCAGGAGCCTCTGCAGAGGCTCCTGGTGTGTATATACAAAGACACTGTTTTTTTTTTTTTTGTGCTTATTCTACATTGCCTGATGAAGCAGGAAATGCCTGCGAAAAGCGTTGCAATATTGTTGTGAATAAACTATTACTGAAAATTACCACTTTTGTTGGTGTCTGCCTGGAGGAGGTAAGCTTACTACTACTTCCTCTGAATTACCCATTGGGTTTTTAAGTGTTTTTAGCTAATTTTATCCTTTTGGCGCCTCTGTTTTGTCTTATCACTATACCGAGTCCACCCCGAGTGGAGGGGTGTCATCCCCATTTTTCTTCCTTCTACAGAGAGCGACTTCTTATTCCTGAGTGGGGTCAGGACAATCTCCCCACCTGCCTATACAGTGGTTGCCTATTGGTAACCCTGGCTTGTGAGTATTTATTTGTTTATTCTACCATTACTCCTTGTAAAAACATATTACACTATTGGGGCTCTTGGTGTTCCTTTTTGTCTTCATATTTAATACATTGACTGAAAATGATAGTTTCAGCTTATTTTTAAGTGTAAAAGAAATGCAACTACAGACTGTTCTCAGGCTACAAAAGCTGGAACATCACTTGTAAACGATTTTTCACATGACCCAATAGGAAACAATGGGATCAATTGTTGGAAATTTGGGGCATTTTATGAAGAAACATATTGGGTACCATGCAAGATAAGCAACCTACCTCCCTTGGGAATCTGACTGTGTGTGACATCTTTATGAATTAATTGTTGCCGCTCCAAAGCCTTCTGTTTCATTAGGAGGAATACTTTTGCTGGAGATGCAATTAGGATGTCTTTAGGTATTTCTGGGTCTAAATGGGTAGGAAAAGTAAGACATTAACTGGCATTTATAGATATAATTTAAAACCTTTTTAATTAAGAGTGCCCAACTATGCAAATGACAATACAACTGACTTATTTAGAAATGATCCAGTAAAACATCTCACATTAGTGGTGTAACTATTAAAGAGGACCTGTCACAGAGACATAAAAAGCTGTATACCGCATATACTCGAGTATAAGCAGAGTTATTCAGCACCAAAAATGTGCTGTAAAATGTAGAGCAGCCAAGTTCTATTCCCCCCCTGGTCTTCTGCACGCATATGAATGCCAGCAGCAAGGGTCTGCCCCCCAAGCAGGAGGGCTCATCCTAGCCAGCAGAAGACCAGGGGGGAATGGAACTTGGCTGCTCTACATTTTACAGGTACAAAGGACGGTGGGTGCGCGACCGTTTCCAAAACAAGCGAAGATTCCAGGCAGTGTCACTACCCCTCCCAGGGCGACTCTGTACATGGAGGGTAAATGATCAGGCATATTGCAGATGTTCTAACATACACCTTGTAATGACTTGGCTAACCCCCATAATTTCTCCTTGGTGTAAAATGAAATAAAATACAAGCCCGATAAGCTGGTAAATGAAAACACTAGTTGCGAAGTAGGCAAAAGCCCAAAAAAATGGAATGACAAAGCAAATAAACACTTTCATGTTTATGGACTGCAGACGCATGCACGTCCACGGGGGGTGGGGGGTGCGTGCATATGAATGCCAGGAAGACAAACTTTTTTATTCTTGCAGGGTAAATCAGCAGGCAAGCTAGGAAACTAGTCCCTGCAGGCTGAATAAGTCTCTATTCATAACTTATAAATTAAGGCTCAAAGGCACCTAATGTACGAGACTCTGGCACATACCAACACCTTCTCTCTCTCTTTTCTTTTTTTTATCAGCAGTGTTGTAACTCTTCAAGGCAGGAGGGTAAAAGGGTCCTCCATCCACCTTTCCCTAATCACCTTTCCCTAGTCTGCAGCTGCCAACATGTTATATTTATGAAGAGTTAACAGGGGGTCACGCTGAGTATCCTTTTATTATTTATTTGATTATTGAAACTTAGCAGTAGTGCCTACATTTCCCACCCTAGGCTTATACTCGAGTCAATACATTTTTCCAGTTTTTTTTTTTAGGTAAAATTAGGTACCTCGGCTTATATTCGGATCGGCTTATACTCGAGTATATACAGTAATAAAAGTCAAATTAAACATGAAACCCAAATTCATTTTTATATTAACACATCCAAACCCATTATAAAGGCTTTAAAAAATCCCACCTGTCAATCATATATTGTTTGCCCCGCCTCTATGCCTTAGGCATAGAAGGCATAGAGGTGGGGCAGACAATAACTTTAGCTTTCCATTCAGCACTACCTAGATGTCACTGCACATCTCACTTTTCCTCTCCCTCCTCCTTATCTAACTGCGTAGCCAGTGCATGTGCATGGGTATCTGGTCCCCCATTCTGGCACATAAAAAAGATTTTGGCATGATACAAAGCTTGCCTTCATAACAGTGTCAAAAAAATGGTGCCTGCCTGCTTGCTTTGATTGAGTAATTCCAAGACGGAAGGAAACAAGATTTATATTTATATAGAGTAAGTAAAGTTTATTTTGCTCAACAAACAATATAGAAAAAAATTTGGAGTTATTTCTTAGGGTGACAGATCCCCTTTAAAGCAAGCAGAACCCATGCCCTCAGGGGAAACCGGGGCAAGAGGAGCCACAACCAGTGAGACACAAGAAACCATAGGTGCCCCCCAATTTTGTATTTGGGGGGAGCATGGGCTCTTCAAGTTATCCCACTTTCTGACGTGACTGGCATGATTTAAAGGAGAAGGAAAATTCAAGTCACTTGGGGGTGCCAAAATGTTAGGCACCCCCAAGTGACTTAAATCGCCTACCTTTTACCCCGGACTGGTGCCCTTGTTCGGAGAGAAAAGCACCAGCGCGGGGTAGCTGCAGCGCTTCCTCCTTCCTGTTCGCTCGCACGCCTGCGCAGTAGAGTGAAAAAGCTGAACTTTAACAGAGAAGTCGGCTTTTCACTCGACTGCGCAAGCGCCTGTCATGGGGTCCCAGCAAAATGAAGCTGGAAGGAGGAATCGCTCGCTCGCAGGTAACCTGAGCTGGTGCTGTTTTCTCCTAACAGGGGCACCAGCCTGCGGTACAAGGTAAGCGATTAAAGTCACTTGGGGGTGCCTAACATTTTGGCACCCCCAAGTGACTTAGCCTTTCCTTGTCCTTTAAGTTAGCACTAACAATGCAAAGGAAAAGTAGTCGGCAGTATCCATGAGGCTACAGGATGTTTACATCAGGAGAAGTTATTTGGGGATTTCAATTAAAGCTACTTCAATTGCAGTTTACATTTTTTTGTTTAAATAGAGTTGGTACTCCAGCGGAATCCAAAAGCTATGCTTTTTGCCCTTTCAAAGCAGATTTAGGCCGCTGATTCAAGTCCTTCAGACCGATTCGGCAGTTCATCTGCCCATGTATGGGGCCCTCCAACAGGCCTCCTCCCTGACCGATATCTGTTTGTTTTTTTTTGTTTTTTAAGATGAACCATTTCTAAGCAGATTTTTAACTGGTCTTTATTATTTATTTTGTGAGGTTTCAAACATGATTAGCATTCCAATTTTGCTTATTTTTAGTAAACAAAATACATATTCAAATATGAGCGTTTAATACAATTATTATTACTTGTTTATATTCCTTGTTAGACCCTCTCCTATTGATTTTTCTGACTTCCAAGCTGATGCCTGGTTGCTAGAGTTATATTAAAACCAGTTAAAATTCCAGGTAACAGAGTACGAAACCACAAGATATAAAAAAAATAAAGGCTCACTGCAAATAGTCTTAGAATACAGATATGATACAAAAAGTTAATTTTAAGGTGAACTACACCTTTAAATTAGGCACATATGTATTAAAGCAAAATTCCTTACATTGAATAACTGGCCCTTTTGCATTAAATGTCCAGAATAAATACCAGTTAACCTACCAAAAATAAATAAATATTAACCCACCTGAATACATGTTGCTACAGATAGGCTTCTCATCAATATTCACGGTTTGCTTATGGAACAGTCGGCTTTCCCGCTCTCTGCTATAAACTGCTAGATTTGTAATAGGTGTCAATATCATGTCACGTTGGCAGTTTATAATATCAGAGAGTCTTTGATTTTTAATGGGTGTTTTAAGTTGTTTCTCTTGAGCTGCGAATGTCTTCATCCTTTCAAAAACTTTGGCTGGAGATTCCAAAACAAAATCAGGCTCAGAGAATGGGGAGTAACCCCTTATTTCAAGTGGTGCTGGATCCTTCCCATATAATTTATTTCCTTGTGCACCACTTGGCTTTATTACACTGAGATTAGGAAACTCAAGAGGGCAATTTCCATCTTGAATCAGCGTCGACTGAAGAGCTGTCGTGGAAACCAATTTCTTGGGCTTTTTGGCTGGAGTCCCTGATGAACATGGCTCTTCCATGCATAGTTTCTCAAGATCTTTGATTGGAGTCAAAGTATTTGCTGGGATTTTGTCCAGTGGAATGGACTTCAGATGCATTCCTCCATTGCTGAAAGCTGGTGGATCATTGTGCTGAGCATTTGAAGCTATGAACATTTTATCTCAGATGATTTACCTTTCCTGTAGTGGAATACCAGACAAAACAGTGCAGGCTTCTCATAGGCATTCATTGCATGCTCACTTCATGTCTTCATTACTGTCAGGGAAAAAACATTGGGGTGAAAGGGGGGATGTGTTAGCAAAGCCAAGAACATCACTAAAATGTTTAATCTTATGGAAAAGCAAGTAATCAACTACATATATTAGGCAATCAAGGAACAGAAAAATGCACAAACATAACACAGCTGATGGACAAGTAGCTGTAGCTAAGCCAACTGTTCTACATCCTGTGTGGATGAAATTACTTGGGACATTCTGAGAAAGCCATACAGTCATAAATAGAACTATAAGCACTGATTTAAACCACGTACTGGTATTGCAATCTGGATGTTTTCAGCACCAACAATGGCCATGCTATTTGTTTTGGGTGAGTTGGGTTGTATTAGCTTGACCATAGGACCCACCAACACAACCTGGTTTTCAAGACAGCTACACAAGTATCCATACTTGCGTGTGTGTATCCTGAAAACCTGCAGTTGCTCATGCAATTTTTTGATTAACTGTAATGACTGAAAAAAAGTACAGACTATATTCATTAAATGCCACATTTAAACAGCATTAACAGTGTGTGAGTGTAGAGTCTGGTGTAAAAAGTGTTTACTTTTCTCACCCTCCTTATGATTAGAAGGATGACCTGAATAAGGTTTTGTTACTGAAGCACAGCAGCCCTGTGTGGGTTTTAAGCACATTGCAGAGGCTGTTTTGCAGTTTGCATATTCATTAAGAACTGGAATTACATCTCAAATCAGATATAGTTACAAATGAGCAGTTAAGAAAGGTGTTGTTCACCTTTAAATTAACTTTTGGAATGATGCATAACTTGATATTTAGAGACAATTTGCAATTGGTCTTTATTCTTTATTAGTTGTGTTTTTTTTGTTTTTTGCTTTTTTTTTTTTTTAATTATTTCACTTTTTGTGACTGATACATTTATAGGGGAGGACCTATTTAGAAAAATAAGTAATAATAGCAATAATATTGTAGCCTGACAGAGCAGTGGTGTTTTGGCTGCTGGGGTCAGTGACCCCCATTTGAAAGTTGGAAAGAGTCAGAAGAAGGTGGTACATAAATCAAAAACTACAAATAAATAAATAAAGACCAGTTGAAAAGTTTCTTTTAATTGGCCATACTATAACATACTAACAGTTAACTTAAAGGTAAACCCCCTCTTTAAACTACACATGGCATGGAAAATGCAGCACTGACATTGATAGAGTCCTTTAGGTACGTCCCTCAGGGACCGGGATCCTTTGGCACTGGAAACTTGCCACACTACCAGCATTTATCCAGTTGGCAGAGGGTTCCATTAGGAGACAGCATGCCCTATTCTACACTCGCACTGCAGCTGGAAAGAATGGGAGACACAGCAGTAGCAGAGCAGTTCTATTTGTTTTAGTTTGCCCGGCATAACTTAGCCGCTCTTGGGAAGTGCAGCAAAGAAAACAGAATAGAGCTGGGCTCCTCTGTTAGAGAAGAAACAGTGTTACTGAGACAACGTTCCCAAGAATTCTCCCTTCCCACACCCCGCTATCCCCGCAGCTCTCACCACTCTTGCGCTGCCGCCACTTTTTTGGAACGTCGGTTAATACAATTTCAAGCTCTGATCTCTTACCCACTGATTGGCTGCCAGCGCCCTAACGTCATGTCCTGCGGAAATGCGAGAGGGGAATCGACAGATCTTCGTAAAATCCGGTCTGTAAGAACCGCGGCCATATTCGAAGATGGCAGGAAAGTGATGTAGTTTCTGCTGCTCGGGTAACGTTGTTTCCTGTACAATTGAAACCTATAGGTGTTTGCTGCGTATTAGAGGATGTTTAGCTTGAACAAGGTAGATCCTTAAGTTGTCTTTTGGGTTTCCGGGTGTGTGGGTATTTGTGCCCCAAACCAACATGGCCGACTCCTGTTCTTTTGGTTCTGTTTCTGCAAGTAATAAGCTGTATAGACCCGCTGTAAAAGCAGAATAATAGAAAAACAGCGAAAGGTGAATAAACTGATGGACGGTGTCGCAGTCCCGCATCAGCTCAATCACGGTAAATATCGAGGCGATCGGGTTATTTCCCTATTGTGTTTAGAACAATAATACCTTTGGATCTGCAGAGAACATTTAGCAAGCAGGCCGGCACATTTTCCGTACAGCGATTCAAATGTACCCCGCAGGCCAAGCATACTGTTGTATCTGTCCTGTATTTTGCATGACACAAACCTAAAAAATTCTGATGGTACCGATCTTTAATCGCACTTCCTTTCAGCCTCCTAGTTCTGTGCTGCTGCGGCCAGAAATGGCAGCATTCATGCTAAAACAACTGCATTTAAAGTTTTTGTTCAGCTCATGAAATCCAATGTTGAAGGGCATAAGTGGTTAATGCACATGTATGTTTTATTTTACATACATTAAACCATAAGAACAAAGTAAATAGTAATTGTGGCATGTGCAAGGTTTTAGACACCCTGGTACAGTGGTTCTCAACCTTCCTAATGCCGCGACCCTTTAATACAGTTCCTCATGTTGTGGTGACCCCCAACCATAAAATTATTCCTAAGACTGTCGGAAATATGTGTTTTGCTATGGTCTTAGGCGACCCCTGTAAAAGGGTTGTTCAACCCCCAAAGGGGTCCTGACCCACAGGTTGAGAACCGCTGCCCTAGTATCTGTCCTCTTTGGCGCACATCGCAGCTTGTAAAAAGCATTGTATTCTGACTTGGTGATGCCCTCAGTCCCTAACTGACGCTTGCACAAAACCGTAGATTGTTCTGCCGATTTAAATGGCTGAGGCATAAGGTACCTCTCAGCATAGCTGTTAGATTTGACCATTAAATATCCTGTGGTAGCCTGAGGAGAATTTTTCACACATAATTATAGGCACCCAGGGCCACCCTCTAAAGCAGTGATCCCCAACCAGTGGCTCATGAGCAACATGTTGCTCATCAACCCCTTGGGTGTTGCTCCCAGGGGCCTCAAAGCAGGTAGTTATTTTTGAATTTCTGGCTTGGAGGCAAGTGTTGATTGCATTAAACCCAGTGTAAAGCCAAACAGAGCCTTCTATAGGCTTCCAGTCCACATAGGGGCTAACAAATAGCCAATTATAGCTCTTATATGCACCCCCAGGAACTGTTTCCATGCTTGTGTTGCTCCCCAACACTTTTTTTCATTTGAATGTTGCTCACAGGTATAAAAGATTGGGGATCCCTGCTCTAAAGCTTCCACCCTAGGCGTGTTTGCCTAATAAAAGAAAACATGATTCTAAGCAACTTTCCAGTATGATTTTTTTTAGTGCTTTAAAAGTTTTTTGTATTGAAAGAAGCATTTGCTGAACATGTTACAAAGGACAGTCTCCTCCCTCAAGACAGGTCTGTCAGTCTGCTGGTTTGTGTTACTTTGTTTCAAAAGTCAAAGCCACCAGGGCAAAGAATAGAAAAGGACAGACAAAACTGTTTCTAATGGCAATTATATATACAAATAACTCCCAAACCAATATACATTTGTAATGCATGTATATTGCAAAGTTAAAAACTAAAGCAAAGGTCCAAGAACAAAACTTAATTTGAATTTGTGAAGACTAAATAGAGTAGTATTATTACAAACCCCCTAGCGATCAAAAGAGGGTAATGCATATAAATATTAAAGACTCCATTACTACTATTAAATTTATTTTATTCCATTAAAAGCATCAACAACCCCAAATGGAGAGCCCAACGCATTTCATGCCTACCCAGCACCCAATCAAATATCAATGTATAATTTTGTAAAGGGCGCCCAAACTTGCTGTCAACTGTATGCTTATAGGTGCCCAGTCATGCATACCCTGCTGATTATGGGTCTGTTATTACTCTGATGCTTCATTCTGTATGCTATAGCTTTTAGTGTTGTAACTTGAGTAGTTTGTCTTTTTAACCAAACAGAATATATTAAATAAATACATAAAAACATAGTGTCTGGCAGCCAAGACCCATTATACCCAGCTAACAGACTTATGTACCGTATATACTCGAGTATAAGCCGATCCGAATATAAGCCGAGGTACCTAATTTTTTAAAGAAAACTGGAAAAACTTATTGACTCGAGTATAAGCCTAGGGTGGGAAATGCAGCAGCTACTGCTAAGTTTTAATAATCAAAATAAATACCAATAAAATTACATTAATTGAGGCATCAGTGGGGTATATGTTTTTCAATATTTATTTCAAAGAAAAACAGTAAACTAGCTCTGTAAGCGAGAAGAGGGTCAACAAAAACAATATGAGTACTACCCCACGCTCATTGCACATTGGCAAACTGGCAGCAGACCCAGTCCCGGAGGGATGTAAGGGGAAATGAGTATTGCTAGTGGGAGCCTAGGCCAGGGCACTGGAGGGTCTGGTTGCAGGTGGCCTAATTTGCACACAAAGGAGAGAGGGTGCTAGTCTAGAGGGACCCATGGCACCCGACTCGAGGGTGATTTTTTTTCAGCACATTTTGGGTGCTGAAAAACTAGGCTTATACTCGAGTATATACAGTAATACATTTTAAGTAACTGCACCTAGTGCATAGGCTTTAAGCACAAAGAGGGTTACATATGGGTTTTTTTTTCCTTTGCTCTTAAGTTTTGACTATGTTTATGATATCAGATCATACTTTTAAGGGCTCTGGCACACAGGGAGATTAGTCGCCCGCGACAAAACTCCCTGTTCGCGGGTGACTAATCTCCCCGGATTGCCATCCCACCGGCGAAAATGTAAATCGCCGGTAGGATGGCATACGCGGCGGCGCGATATCAGTGAAATCGCGCCACCGCGTATGCCATCCCACCGGCGATTTACATTTTCGCCGGTGGGATGGCAATCAGGGGAGATTAGTCGCCCGAGACACGGGAGATTTGTCGCGGGTGACTAATCTCCCCGTGTGCCAGAGCCCTAAAGGGTGACTATTCCACCTTTCTAACATTAGTTTACAAAATACTTGTATTAATTTGGTTTTTTAATTTTTTTCCAATTTCTTCTACTAAACAAGGCAAAATCTTTTATTGAACTTAAAGGAATAATATCATGGGAAAAAGTTTTAGTTTCAGTTAATAGAGCCTCTCCAGCAGAATCCTGCATTGAAATTAGTTTTTCAAAAACACAGATTTTTTTCACATGGGGCAATGTTCTTTATTTCCAAGGGTGCCACAGCCACAGCCACATGACCTGTGCACTGATAAATTTCAGTTACACTTTACTGCTGAGCTGCAAGTTGGAGTGATATCATGACCCCCCCTTTCCCAGTAGCCGATCAGCAGAAGAATGGGAAGGTAGCAAGATAGCAGCTCCCAGTAGATATCAGAATAGTACTCAATAGTAAGAAACAAAGGAGATTTGTTGCAGTTACATTCCAGTTTGTAGGAGCAGAATATCAGATGTTGGCCTGTCTAGTACAGAAAATACTGTTTGCATATTGTTTTAACTGAATTAATGTTGGAAAAAGGGGCTATACTTAACTGTTGCATAACAGTGCTAGTCTTAGGTTTGTTTCAAGCTAGGACACTGTCTGGAAGGATTTTCTATTATCTGCCCATTCTTGCATAGGTTTCATGGGTTCCAAAAACAGCACGGTTAATTCGTTTCTGATGAAATTACCCTAGTGAATGAATATGTAGGGACCGTAGGTTTAAGTTCCATTGGGGCAGGTAATTATATTGATGGTCATGTATAATTTCTGTATTGCACTGCAAATGATGTCACCACAATATAAATAATAATATACTGGCCTTTAATGGTCCATATATTACTATAAACACCTTGCTAATATCGCCCATGTTCCAGCAACACTGAAATGCATGACATCTTTCTCATGCTATAATAACATCTGCAGAATAATGGAAAGACTTGCAAATGTAATGTGTATACAACATCCATCTTCTAATATTATTTTACACATCTGCAATGCTAAATTTTAATTTGCTTTTAATTGGTCACTATAGAGAAACTGGCCAAAAACCAAAAAGAGAGATTCTTGTTTCACATTTCCCTTTTAATAATCTAACGTTTCTTATTGATTTTGTGTTTTAGGTTTGTGACAAAGTTATGTACTTGAAATGTCGCACAATTCCTTAAAAATGCCAATTATTCAATGGCTTCAGCTTCCTCAGGAGATCCTTTTGCACATTTTTACGTACCTTTCACCATCAGAAAAGGCAAATGTTCGGGCCACATGCACTTATTTACGGACTCTGGTTGACCATCCATCTTTATGGAAAAACAGTACTATTCTTTTTAGGAGTATAGGAATTTTCAATGCTAAATTCTGGGACACACTTCAGAGCCGAAAGATCTGCTCAGTGGAGGTGACTAAAGTAACTCTGAAGCAGTTTAAGAAGATGACCCTTTCATTGCCTGATCTTTCCACTGTCAGAATGGACTCCTGTTTGAAAGGAGAGATCCTTCAAGGGCTAAGACCACTTGTGAATCTAAAACAGTTGCATTTAACAGACTGTTCCCATGTGTCAGACCATGATATATTTTCAGAAATTGTTAATTTTCAGCAACTTACACATTTATCTTTATGTAAAGTGTTTTTCTCAAATGCTCTCCCACTGACTAGCATTGTTTTACTTCAAAACCTCTATTCCCTGTCTCTTCATTCAAAAGATGGTACTGTGCCTGAAAGGGCTCTACAGTATATCCTTTTTAGACTTCCAAAACTTCAAGAGCTTTCCCTGGCAGTTGGCAATATGAATAAATGGAAGCTGTCTCTGTGCTTTAATAGGCCAGACCATTTTATATTAGCAGCTGATGGTAAGTTGTTATCTGGTAGTATATAAATGATATTTGAGAAAGTTGAATGTCTTGTTTGATGTTACAGTAAAGTCGGAAAGATGTTTTCTACATATATTTTGCATGTTTATTGCTAAAAGCATGCATATTAAGCAGCTCTTTGGTGAAAAGTACCCTTTATTTAAATATATGTCAGAATACAAATTGTTTATATTTGCCTAAAAGCAAAGTATAGTGTATACGTACCTGTATAGTTATATGATTATAGGTGAGGGATGTTTACTTCTGATGATGATGATGATGATGGACAGACACAATAATTGTCACTTTTTCAATGCAATAGGGAAAGTTTTTTCACCCCTTTTTCTGCTTGAGATAATGGTGGACTGTAATAACATAATAATTCTGACTTATTTTATTTTGTTTAAATGTAGAAATACCTTGTATCCCAAGACTGCAACTCCAGAAACTGGAACTGCTAAATTCAAGCTGTGCAAGTCTCTCAGCCAATGCATTTGATCAGCTGTCTACCCTAACCTCTGTTTGTCTGCGGCATTACAAATACTTGCAGCATGAAGATTTCATTGAAGCTATCTTTATGAAGCTCCCTAACCTGATTGAGCTAAAGATTGAATGTAAGACTTTGTCTCCTCATTTAAGATCCACAATAACCGACATAAGTCGCATAAAACCAACTTTTAAAAAAATTTAAGTGCAACATTTTTTCTCCTTTCCCTGTCACTTATCTGACCTTTCCGCCACTATGTCTTCTCATATCCTCCCTGTGCCTCCAGGGTTGGAACCTTCTATTACCTTGTCCATGGCGTGAGATCCAGATTTTCCCTGGAACCTCAATGGCTGTTAAAGCTTGGCAAGGGGAAAGTATTCCCAGTTGGCTTCACTCCCCCTCTTTCCTATCAGGTGCGGGACTTTTTTTTTTTTTTTGCTATTGCATGTTTGCATACCACAATTATATTAGGGGTGGGCTCACATGCTTTGGCTTTAGGCCCATGTTGGCTGCTGTAGATTACATTTAAAGATGTTTATTTCGATCCCAACTGAAAAATGCATTTAACACAGGGAAGTAAGCAGCTGTCTTCTTAACTAACATGTACTGTTTTAATTTTTTTACCAGGGGCTGCTCCCTTTGAACCATTTTTGGGACCCATCACTTCCAAGTTAGAAAAATTGAGTGTTGTGGGAACAAAGATCTGTAATGCAACTCTAAAGTGCATCTCCCAGAGTACCAGTGAATTAAAGTGCCTGAACTTGAGTTTTTCACATGGATATGATGAAGAGATCATTAAACGTTTCCCTTGTTTATTTCCAAAACTGCAAAGTCTCTACCTCAGGTATGTGGTAAAATGTATACATATGGTTTTAACAGAAATCAGTACAGGTATGGGACCCATTATCCAGAATGCTTGGGACCTGGGGTTTTCCAGATAAGGGGTCTTTCCGTAATTCAGATCTCCTACCTAAAGTCTGCTAAAAACATTATTTAAACAGTAATTAAACCGAGTAGGATTGTTCTGCCCCCAATAAGGGTTAATCATATCTTAGTTGGGATCAAGTACAAGGTACTATTTTATTACCACAGAGAAAAAGGAAATCATTTTTAAAAATGTGAATTATTTGATTAAAATGGAGTCTATGGGAGATGGCCTTTCCGTAATTTGGAACTTTCTGGATAATGGGTTTCCGGATAAGGGGTCCGATACCTGAAGTATGTTTTGCATTCCTGATGGATTAAGGTCCATTTTGTCACTTAGGTCAGCCCTGTTTACAGATAATTTAAAAAAATGGTCAGTCTAATTGTGGGTTACATTCCATTACCAATAGTGGAAGTGTTTTGAGTACCCCTCTGCAGGAGTCATGGAAAACATACAGTTGCAAATGTATTACTAAGGGATCTTCTCAGTGGTCAGTAGTATATGACCCATGGTAATTAAATACCTGTATGCCATTACGTTTAATGCTTAAGCTATACTGTATGTAGAGCCAGGCACCCCTTAATGCTTCTTACACAAAATCTGTTTTGCCTATTGAAAAGAAAATGTAATTTAAACAATTTACCATTATACATTAATTTAAAAATATTTTTAGTGGCTTTAAAGTTATTTGTAGAGAATGAAAAATCCTAAACAAATTCTGCTTTCAGTTTCAATTACACTGACAATTTTTAAATCCATTTTATAAATAAGCAAATGTGGAAAAGTTGTTTAGAATTACTTTTGCTGACATCAGTTTTTGGTTGGAGATTGAGGGGTGCTGGAGAAGAGGGGGACCCCACCCCCTAAAATGTTCTTCACCAAATGTACCTAGTATCACACACTACAGCTTTACTATCTGAATATCTGGCTGGTCCCACCCTTTCACCTGTGGAGGAGAGAGATAACCTTCGGCTCTCCTGCCTAATTTAGAAATAAATATCAAGCTGGGGGATTTTTATAGACTCTAGGGCTGCTCCCCTAGGCACATTTCCATGGGTGTCTTTATAGAAAATATGGTCATATATGTATACAATATATACAGTATATAGATAAATGAAGGTTTCTGTGCAAGACCACTTTTTTGTTTTGTGACATTTATGTATTTTATTATTATTAGCACCCAGAAATATTTACAAAGTTATTATTTAGCTTTTTGCTAAGAATATTAAAGTTATATAATGAAAGTGCAGAGTGTCAGATTTAACCTTAGGGGGTGCTTAAAAACAATTTGGGTTAATGGTTTAGGTATTTAAGAATTTTTATATGCAGTCTCCGCCTTTTCAAGGAACCAAAAGTAATTGGACAATTGACTGACAAAAGCTGTTCCTTGGCCAGGTCTGGGCAGCTTCATCATTATTTTATTATAATGATTTATAATAAAATAATTAAAATAATTTTATAAAAAAAATCTGAAGTTGATTCCAAGTGTGGAATTTGCACTAGGAAATTTGTGAAATTTCACATGGGGATAGCCATGGTTTTTATTTCCCAAGGTGCCACAGCCATGTGACCTGTGCTCTGATAAACTTCAGTCACACTTTACTGCTGAGCTGCAAGTTGGAGTGATATCACCCCTCCCAGCAGCTCCCAGAAAAGGGAGCAAGATAGCAGCTCCCAGTAGGTATCAGAATAGCACTCAATAGTAAGAAATCCAAGTCCGGCTTGAGACTCCTCTAGTTACAAGTGAGTAGGAGAAGCAATAGGTTACCTGAAAGCAGTTCTAACCTGTAGCACTGACTCTTTTTGAAATTCTTTCTCAGACTCGGGCACAATGCACTGAGATGGCTGCCTACACACCAGTATTACAACTAAAAATAAATATGTTTGTTGGTTCAAAAATAGAATGTTAAATGGTAAAGTGAATTATTTGCTATGTAAACAGTGTAATTTAGAAATAAAATGTATGCCACTAAAAATCATGACAGAATCCCTTTAAATAACAGATGAGCACTGTAAAACAGAGCTTATCTGCTGTATAAGCTGACCTTTTTAAACTGAATCGCTACTCCCATGGCTACACATCAGCTTGTTTCTAAACTATAGTAGGGTTTCCGAAGAAAACATACAACTTTTAACAGTGCAGGGCAACGGTATATTATATTTGAATTACTTTAAAGCTGTTTCATTTTGGTGTTACTGTTTCTTTAAAAGAGGTGCACTGATGAGCTCAAAACACAAAAAGGCCTGTATGGCCACAGTGCCCAACTGTCCATATCAGCAGGCAAGAGAAGACTTTATAAAAATAAATACAGAGTGTTTACCAGAAGATGCAATCCATAGATTAGCCTCGAGAACAGGAAGGCTAGCTTAGTCTTTGCCAGGAAACTTTTTTTTTTTTTTGAAACAGTATTCCTTGGACAGATGAAAGTAAGAACGTGTACCAGAATGATGGAAAGAAAATAGTATAGAGAAGGGAAGGATTTTTTCATGATCCAAAGCACACCACTTTTTCTGTAAAACATAGTGGAAGCAGTGTTGTGGTATAGGCATATATGGCTGCCACTTGAACTGGGCCACCAGTATTTGTTGATTTTTGGAAGCAGCAGGATGAATTCTTAATTTTAGGTCTATACTATGTACTTTGGTTCAGCCAATTGCTGCAAAAATGATAGAATGGCACTACAGAGGAAGAGAAAAAACTTTTTGAAGGAAAACTATATTGTTCAATGTCCGAGTCAGTCATCTGACCTTAATCCACTTTTTGCTTGCTGAAGACAAATATGAAGGCATAAAGAGCAACGAACAAACATCAACTGAAGATTGCCACAGTGAAGGCCTAGCAAGGGAGGTAACCCAGCCTATGGTAATGCCCATGGGTTCTAGACTTTAAGCTGGATTTTGAACTAATGCATTGCAAATGATCAAAATTGAGGGCCATACAGAGCCAAATTGGGGAAAATGGTGTCACTGCCCAAATATGGATGGACCTAACTATATATAGAGCACTACATGCACTGCACATTTGCATAATAAAGGTTTCCCATCCTTGTCTGTGGTGTGCACAAAAAATTTGGAGATCTAACAAAACTTGACTTACGTAATGCTATTGACAATTGAAAAGCTTTTTAGAGTATGACAATGTAAGTCAAAGGTAACGCAACAATGATGTTCAGACCCAGTCTGAAAGTCAGTTAGGTTGATGGATGGGGTATTTTTTTAATTTGCTGTCCTGAAAAAAGTAAGAAAAAAACAAAACCTGGCTAACCCTAACACACAGTTTGCTGTGATGTAAGTAATTAGGAAAATAAATTGCTTACCAACGTTGTTCCCATTTGTTGTGTTTTAGTTATTTTCAAATATTTGCTTTGTCGTTTCAGTAATGCCAGGCTGACGGAAGAAGCATTAGTGGTGCTGGCCAACCTGTACTCTTTGCGAGTTCTTGATATTTCAAACAATCAGCATTTGACTCCAGAAGCTATACTTGCTTTTAAAAAGATTACATGCAACAGAGTTTCTTTAATACTCAACAGGCCAAGTGAGAATGCACAATACTGCTGCTGGTGATGGAGAAATTTTCCTTACAGTTGGGATTCCTTGTCTATCAGCTTTACAAACCACTTCAGACTGCTAACAAACTATACCTATGAAAATTATTTATAAAGAATTCAAATCTGTTTTTATTTATTTTGTAATCTTATGCAATAGCCAAAATCAACAGGACAAAGACCTGGATTTATTATAATTTTAAAAAAAAATCTTTATTTTTTCATGATTTATAAAATTAGAATTTGAGTATAAAACAGGGTCACTGTATGCAATCTGCTAAGAGCAATAAAGTGCTACAACAAGTGGGTGGTGTCGCTGGTGTGTTTCTAAAGGCAGTTCTGGTGCAGTGGTTGTCAAAGGAAGTATTTGCTGCTTATTAACTATTTGTTGCTGAGCTCTCTCAGCTTATTAAATGAAGGGGTATACTTAATTCAGAGGTTTAATACAAGGGCCGTTCCATTTCAATATCAGTGTGTTTACCTGCAGCAAAAATGCCGTTGGTTCTGTTCTTTTGTTGTCTTATGAAAGAAGTTATCAGGTTTAAAATGGTACTGCAACAACTATTCTTGAAACCTCTTTTTAAATCACTTTGTGAAATGCAGACCTTGTTTTAGTTTGCTTAGACACCTCTACAACACACATAGTTTGACAAACAAATGATAATGTTTGACGTAAGGCTTTGTATCAGTCTCTAAGAGCTGTGTAATTCTGTTATTTACATATTGCTGGCATGTATACTCAATGCTTTCCAGACACTGTTTCCCATTCACCTTGGCCCCTGCCCAGTGGCGTTCCAATCGAAGGTCCCCATAACGCTCACACACAATAGGATGAGTTTTTTAACAGGAGCAAATTAACCTTTATGCTAATGCCACATGGATAAATCTGGCCAAGAATCTGCCAGGCACAAAATACTTGTGTGGTTCAGAGCTGTATTCTGCTCCATGTGCCTGCACCTTGGCCAACAAAATGGCTCAGGATGCAGACAGAGAAGAGTGCTGATTCAAACATAGGAGCGGACTCTCACCCTGGGAATCTGGCACATGTGGCCTTAGAGTGTGTGGGCAAACTGGTGGGTAAACCCACACAGACACTGAGAGAATATACACACCCCTTTCAGACATTGCACAGGCTGAAATTGAACTCAGAATCCCATTGATGCATGGCAGAGGCGCTAAATGTGTACACAACTAAAAACAAATTCTAAAGATAAAGCTTTTTATTTGTATTGGCTTTTAAAAACAGAGGTTATGTGCACTGCATATTCAGACTGGTGTTGTATAGACACTTCTATTTAATTCTAAATTTGTATTACTGGTGCAATCACAAAAGATTTTAATTGAGAACATAATTGATGTGGAAAATTTTTTATTGTATAAAGCAGCAGGGATGCACCAAATAAATCATTTTAGGATTCAGCCACATTTCAAGCTGCATCTGAATTTTAAGTTGCATATTCAAGTTAAAGCAAATTCACAATAAAAATTTTATTTTCTTAAAAAAGTGTTGTCTTTAGTTGTGGAGAGGCTTAAATTCACTTGACTTAAGGGCAAAGACACACAGGGAGATTAGTTTCCGCAGCGTAAATCAGCTCACAATTAGTCGTGGTGACTTGTACATTAGTCTGTGGCGGTTAAATTGCTCCATGTGTCTTCGCCCTAAAGGGTTCAGATTCAGCTTAACTAAGCACTAAGGAGAGACCAAATCCTGGCAAAAAATAAACTGTAACAGATGACACTCCAATCAAGCAGATGTGCTAATAACATTCTTGTTTATTGAGATCTCTGCACACAAATCCTGGCAAAATTGCTGGTATTTGCTCAAATCCTGAAGCAAATACTGTATTTCATGCATCCTTTAGCATAGAATTAAAGGAGACATATTGGATAAATGGGAAAAACCCTAATTTCAATTATGAATAATATATGGTGCTGGTTTCACTTTGTGCTAAAAATGAATCCTCTCTGTAAAAATGGCCCCTTTATTGGAACTCCCTATAAATCATATCACTTCATCCAGTGTGAAATGAAGAGTGGGTGTGTCCTAACGGTCCCTGCCAGAAGCACAGTAGGAGGGGGATAGCCAATCACAGCCCTGCAGTCACACAAGCAGAGACAGGCTTCAGTTTCCTATCAGGTCAGCCTAGCTGCTGATTGGTTCCTATCCTACAGTGCAGTGTACAGAGGGCCCCAGCTCAATCAGAGAATTCAGCCAGCAGGAAATGGCACAGATAGGTGGGACTAGTGGGGTTTTTGTGGAATTTCTCAATAAATCAGTCAGAAACAACTTTTTTTAAGCACAATCCTTCTATAGAGTAGTATAATTCTCTGGTACATACATAATTTTTATAGGATATGTCTCCTTTAATGCTAAAAAAAATATGTAAGCTACAGATCCTGCTTATTATGTTTTGGGATTTTTTTTACCAACCCAAGTCAGTCACAGCCCTTTAGGATTGAAGATCTGCAAAATCACTTTTAAAAGCAGAATTATTTGATTAAAATGGAGTCTATGGGTAAGGGCCTTTCTGTAATTTGTAACATTCTGGATAATGGATTTCTGGATAATGGATCCCATATTGTAGTAACAGCAGGACAATGAGGCTGTTAGAGCATTCTCTATATTGGTAGATGATACTTTTCTGCTTCTCCCTTTAGTTTTTTTTTAATTTTTCTTTTGTATTTCCTTTTCAATCGTGATATGGTTGGTTGGTGCATCACATTGTGCAATAAAAAAAGACATGGGGATGGTTCTGATTCACAGGTACAATGTAACTGGTTTATATAATAATCAGGTGTCTAATATCTATTTTATTCTGTAACAACTTCCTGACCACACAATAAACAGCACTAACATGCTTGATAAACCTACATTTGTGGGTATTTGAGTTTACAGTACAATACGTTTTAAAGCATTCCACAGTATATGAATTGAGCTTTTTCCATATTTGAGATAAATATTACTCTTAATGTATATATGTATATCTTTCCAGGACTCCCATATTACTGAGTTCATTCCACAGCAGCAGATGGAAGGGAATTGTATAAATAATGTAACCTCAGCCATGTTCTCTGGTCAAGCAAACTTTCTGTACCTTCACAGTACTATTATTTGTGGTTTTATAATTATTTTACTTTTTGTTCTCTGGTTTGGAATTTCAGCAGTTATCTGGTTGCTAGGGTCCTAATTACCTTAGCAACATAATTACCTTGAATAAGACACTGGAATATGAATAGGAGAGGACATGAGAGAAAGATATATAATAAAAGATAAAATAATAAGTAATGAAAAGTAGCAATACCAATACAATTGTAGCCTCACAGAGCAATAGTTTTGGAATGTAATTGCAGATGACACAGACTGGAAAAAAACCCTTTTGCAGCTACAAAAGGCCCAAATATTCACAGCTGTTAGTGACTTGTATTAATAATGAATGCTAATACAAACCTTTTCCACTATTAATATGCAGGTATCCAGCATTTCTTTCAGTTCTTTTCTGTTTGTGCTCGTATATATGAGTGATATATGTTGCAGCACTCGGTAATGGATTTAGGGTTAGGCCATCCTGTTTAGAGATGGAAGCCATATTATACACTATCTTATGAGTTTATATAAACATTATGCAGTGCAGCTGTCGGTGGTTAGACTTAGGCTATCTTTAATAAAAAGCTTCTTAAGCCGTGCTGCAATAAACAGGCGTAGCCAGAGAGCCAATCCCACTCAAGCATGCACATCCAGTTAGTACCAGTCACACAAGAAAGATTGATTTGGGTTTTGCTGAGCAGTGGAGCAAAGCCAAATAGAGTTTTTGCAATCAGCAGGCAGCCCCCACGGTAATAAATGCCCTGGCAGCAGGATCATAATTTAGGCAACAGTTGCAAACACATCAATCACTTCTCTCCAAGATGTTAGAATTGTAAGGGCAGTCCCCACTGCTTTTAAACATAGGATAGGCAAACTATTTCTGCTTTAGATGTGTGCCAAGTTAGCAAAATGCTTTGGATTTTAGATGTGTTCCTATCTAAAGTATTCTAATATAGCATATCTGTCACTCTGTGCCAATCAGAAAACTCCCAGGAGCCACACCATTCAAATCCTGTTCCAGTAAATTGGGCAAATATACAGCAATATTCTGCAAAAAATGGGAATTAATTATGCACAAAATGAACCAAGATTCAAAACCTGTTTTAACGGTACCTCTTCTTCTTTTTAAGTGAGCGACTAAAAAAAAACCCAAAATGCTAAAACAAAGAAGAAATTAAAGTATTTTGTGTGCCTGTACTCTAGTAGTAAAATATTTAATCTAATATCCAGCTGTGCAATAAGTGTCATAATAATGAAGAAAAAATCATATACTGTTAAAATGAAAAGATAGCTATATATATATATATATATATATATATATATATATATATATATATATATATATGTATATATATAGATTGAAAAAAAGACCAGCAACACCGGATTTATTGCAAAAAATTAATTGTGTATTAAAAAATGTATGAACAGTCAACGTTACGGTTACTTGGTTAGATATATATATATATACAGTATATCCCGCAAACCCTTTAACCCACTACTAGCGCAGTATTGATCAATGTTTAGACCTTTAGAATTCCACACACAATATATCTGTGGCTCTACACACTTGCACCATTGACCAAGTATTAGATTATTATCTTGCAACATCTCTGTCAAACTCAGGAAATAAAACTTGTTCACCAAGAAACAAAACGTGTTCTGCTTACAGCTGGTACTTGTGTGGGCAGCCACCCCAAAATAAATTTGGGGTGGGTCACTGACCTAAATCTGAAGATTACATCTGTGCACATCAATATGTAGTTTATGGAATCTGCATTTATATCTCTTAACAAAAAGCAGTGATTGCACATTAAAAATCCAACCATATTAATAGACTCTTCTTTTCCATGGCCAAATGGGCATAAGAGACTAGCATCTGTATCTGAAGTAGATTCAGGACAAATTCCATGTTTCATTTAACATTTAAACATCAAATCAACCCAATAGGATTGTTTTGCCACCATTATTGATTCATGTAGCTTGGTCACCCTGAAGTACAAGCTTCTGTTTTATTATTACAGAGATAAATCAAATCATTTATAATATTTTTTTTTTCTTGAAATGGACTCTGGGAGATGGCCATCCAGTAATGTTTCAGCTCTCTGGATAGTGGGTTTCCAGATAAGGGATCCTATACCTACCGGCGATTGCCACTTGCAGTATTTTGATCATTTTCAGTACAAGAGGGTCTGCCTGTTCCATGGCCACATGAAGGAAACTACTGAAAATTAGGGAAATTAATTCTACCTTGTTTCTAAACTACTTACAGTACTTACAAGCTAGGTGGATGAACTGAAATAATGCTCTGTATGCTGCTGTCAGTCTGCAGAAAGATCTCTAGCACTTTAAAACCAGAGATTTCTTTGCACTGTGGATTCCAGCAAGGAGAGTAAAGCAGTGTGCAAATGCATCCAGGTATATTTGTATTTAAATAGCACTAATTAGTTCAATTAATACAATTAATCTGTTTCAGGAAAGCAGAGACTGTGTGGCACAGTAAAAATGTATATCCTTTACTAATTACTCCCCACCCTACCACCCAACATGTAAGTGAGTTTCCCAGGATTACAGGTAATGCATATTTTCTGGTAAAAGGACATTCTTAATAAATTAAATATCTGTATGTTTCACAGGTTTGTAAAAATCCAGATTATAGAGGTGCCTTTAATGCAGCAGTTAGATGACAATAATTTCTCCTTCCTTTGTAGGTAGGATAGCAAATGTAACTGTTTGAAATAAGCCTAGCTTATACCAACTGCACAACATGGCAGTGGAGGTGATGCAAGTCTGTGTGCTACAGTACTAGCTATATGCATCAGATGCTGTGAAATGTGCTTTTTCTAGATTTCAGGAATGGCCCATACTTTTAGATGCACGTGGTATACACATTCAAGGCACCAAACAGAATATGGAAATGACATTTTAGACATGTTAGCTTTTATTAAAAGGTTACACATACAAAGCACCATTAGTATATATTAGTATATCTTGGGCAACTAAAGGAAATATTTCCAGTTTCACAAACAAATGCAGAAGCTTGCAATCCAACTTGCTGAAGGGAATGACATATTACTATGCTGCATATTATATTACATTAATTGAATTACTATAGTGGATTCACACAGCATTTTCTTCCAGGATATGACTAGCATATTACATGTCCTTTCCCTAGAGCACTGCTGATTCTGGAAATCACTCCATTCTACCATTATACCAGCCACAGTAATTTTACAAACCCAGTGGGGATCATTGTTCGTGCTGTTGGCAGTTTGAGAACTTTCCTCTCCAAGGCAAACAATGTTAGTGCAACCCTGCACCTTATATAAGTCTGCTTTGATATTAATTAATGCAACACATACAGTGGTGTGAAAAACTATTTGCCCCCTTCCTGATTTCTTATTCTTTTGCATGTTTGTCACACTTAAATGTTTCTGCTCATCAAAAACCGTTAACTATTAGTCAAAGATAACATAATTGAACACAAAATGCAGTTTTTAAATGAAGGTTTACGTTATTAAGGGAGAAAAAAAACTCCAAATCTACATGGCCCTGTGTGAAAAAGTGATTGCCCCCCTTGTTAAAAAATAACTTAACTGTGGTTTATCACATCTGAGTTCAATTTCTGTAGTCACCCCCAGGCCTGATTACTGCCACACCTGTTTCAATCAAGAAATCACTTAAATAGGAGCTACCTGACACAGAGAAGTAGACCAAAAGCACCTCAAAAGCTAGACATCATGCCAAGATCCAAAGAAATTCAGGAACAGATGAGAACAAAAGTAATTGAGATCTATCAGTCTGGTAAAGGTTATAAAGCCATTTCTAAAGCTTTGGGACTCCAGCGAACCACAGTGAGAGCCATTATCCACAAATGGCAAAAACATGGAACAGTGGTGAACCTTCCCAGGAGTGGCCGGCCGGCCGACCAAAATTACCCCAAGAGCGCAGAGACAACTCATCCGAGAGGCCACAAAAGACCCCAGGACAACATCTAAAGAACTGCAGGCCTCACTTGCCTCAATTAAGGTCAGTGTTCACGACTCCACCATAAGAAAGAGACTGGGCAAAAACGGCCTGCATGGCAGATTTCCAAGGCGCAAACCACTTTTAAGCAAAAAGAACATTAAGGCTCGTTTCAGTTTTGCTAAAAAGCATCTCAATGATTGCCAAGACTTTTGGGAAAATACCTTGTGGACCGACGAGACAAAAGTTGAACTTTTTGGAAGGTGCGTGTCCCGTTACATCTGGCGTAAAAGTAACACAGCATTTCAGAAAAAGAACATCATACCAACAGTAAAATATGGTGGTGGTAGTGTGATGGTCTGGGGTTGTTTTGCTGCTTCAGGACGTGGAAGGCTTGCTGTGATAGATGGAACCATGAATTCTACTGTCTACCAAAAAATCCTGAAGGAGAATGTCCGGCCATCTGTTCATCAACTCAAGCTGAAGCGATCTTGGGTGCTGCAGCAGGACAATGACCCAAAACACACCAGCAAATCCACCTCTGAATGGCTTAAGAAAAACAAAATGAAGACTTTGGAGTGGCCTAGTCAAAGTCCTGACCTGAATCCTATTGAGATGTTGTGGCATGACCTTAAAAAGGCGGTTCATGCTAGAAAACCCTCAAATAAAGCTGAATTACAACAATTCTGCAAAGATGAGTGGGCCAAAATTCCTCCAGAGCGCTGTAAAAGACTCGTTGCAAGTTATCGCAAACGCTTGATTGCAGTTATTGCTGCTAAGGGTGGCCCAACCAGTTATTAGGTTCAGGGGGCAATTACTTTTTCACACATGGCCATGTAGGTTTGGATTTTTTTTCTCCCTAAATAATAAAAACCCTCATTTAAAAACTGCATTTTGTGTTTACTTGTGTTATCTTTGACTAATAGTTAAATGTGTTTGATGATAAGAAACATTTTGTGTGACAAACATGCAAAAGAATAAGAAATCAGGAAGGGAGCAAATAGTTTTTCACACCACTGTATACTGTATTTACACAGCATGTTGGCACCTGATGGTTTTCTTTCTCTAGCACTTGTTCCCTGATCTACTTTCTAGTCCTGAAATGTCCTAAATAGCATATAAACAAACTCATATTTGAAAGTACCCTGACCCAGAGTAGGACTTCCTTAGTCCAAGTGTTTATGCTATATTATCAACGCAGGTATGTGCCACACCAGTATGTCCTTAGTGGTGTAGGCTGAAAAATATATATTTATTCATTTCTTTTAAGCAGATTATATTGAGCTTCACTGCACAGCACATATCTAGTCATGCAGTACATACCCTTTATACCCAGATATGCTAATCACTGCTGAAATATTTACACAGCTCTGTTCTGAAATACATTACATTATAGCTATGATGGGCTATTGTTTGCAATGCATTAGTGGGGAAGTGTGTGTTTTCTTTCTTACCCGGCTTATTTGTTGGAGAAAGAGAGGAGCGCTTAATGCTTGGTAAACATTTTAGTAGTACCATCTTACTGCATATATTAGCATTAAAGCTAAAATATATCCTAGTTATTTAGGTATGTATATTTTTTATATTTTTACATGCAGAAAGGGGCCTTTCATAGTGCATTCAGTTCAACACAGTGTAATATGGCACACCCTAATTTTTCTTGAGGTTTACGGTATCTATACCACCAAAAGTACCAGAAATGTGCCAGTGTTGTAGATTGCTACACCTCTTGGCTTCTTTTTGTTTTGTAGGGGACTGAATGTTTAGTTGCCCTTTATGTAGGCACTCCCCTAAGGTTTAGAAAACTAAGTGGAGGTCTTAATGTACAGTTGAGAGGGAAAGCTGTATCCTTTTCCTGGGTTAGAGTATTTTACTGGCAATTCAGTAACTGGCAAGTAGATTACATTGTTCTGTTCTATAAAAGGGGAAGCCAATGTGCGTGCTGGCTTTTTCTTTAGAATCCTCCTTCCTGGAAGGCTGGTACAGGTTAGGGCCTGGGTAGAAGAAGGCCCAGTAGATGAAGATAGTGTCATAATAGATAGTGTTTTATAATAGCTAGGCCCAGAAGTGAGAGATAGGATAAGGTAAGCTAGTGAGCAGCCTGAAGCTCCACTGAGGAGAAGTAGAAATATTAGAGTCCTGGGTGCAGGGTCAGATTGGGGGGTGCAGGGCCCACTGGGGCTGCCACCCCAGGGGCCCCCACACACCCCAAAGGGGCCTCCGCTGCCAGCCCATCCCCTTCCCCATATAATATAGTTACTTTCATGTGCGGCGGGGAGGGATAACAGCAGCCGTCGGGAGCTCCAGGAATCAGGTCTGGGCTGAATAACTGCACTGCATCTATCTGTGACTGTGCTCCAAGTGATTGTTCTACATTCTCTCAATAAGGAGTTATTATTTGTTTTAAACAACCACTGGCCCCCATCATCAACCCTGAGTTGTAGTCTACAACTCTCATGGTAGAACACCCTTCCTTCATTAAATCTGCAAGGGCCCTTTCCCAAAGAATCACGTTTATTGATTTTTATGGTGAGCAGAGGGTTTTCTGGAGCACACAGCTTTTAACTATCGCTTTACAGATCTATGCTGTATCACATGTTAACTGACAGCAAGTGGCAAGTTCCTTCATTTTACTAATCTGCCAGGCAGACAGGTCTCTATATAATTTCTCAGCATGTAGCAGCCCATGTATATTAAGGTGTTCTGTCTTGTATGCAATGTTTTGGTGCTTTCCTAAATGTTAATATACATTTATTTGTTAATATTTGTAATTGACAGCTTTAGCCTGCTGTATACATTAGCTTAGCTGGGGGTAGCTTGCAGCTGTTTTTTAATAGTATGATTATTACTAATCACTTGATGAGTTTTTAGTTTTTACACACACATGCTCCAGGAATTGCACTAGTTAAAAAAAACCATATATGTTACGGTTCATTTATAAAATCCTTTCACAGGGGTAAGTGCACCAATATGTGCTCTTTAAACCTGTGGTAAACAGCAAATTGCTAGATTGCACCTGCTTTGATGCATATGGCCTATAGTACATAGGCACAAGTTAGCCTGGGATAGCCCTGGCATTACTGCCTGCCTTGATCCTGTTCTAATATTATCATAAGACAATTAGTTCAGATAAATAAAAAGCATCATATTAGATTCAGGTAAAATAAAGAAGTCAGGATGAACAAGGGTAAATTTGTTACTTATTCTGTCTTTTTTAGTGCACACCTTTTCCCCCCCTTTATTACATTTAGCTATGATTTTTATTCAAGAAGACACACAGACGGTTTAAAAGCAGAAACACACCATCTACCACACCACACCATCTACCACACCACACCATCTACATAGGGACAAACCATGGGAGGAGCAGTTATTAATCTAAAGAGGGAGTGTTGGAGAGACAGCAGCTCTGGAGAGAGACACGGTTAGTTTGAATACAAAGTATGCACTCAGTCTTGGGATCTACAGGGAAATCCCCTTAAATGAAACAAAAGGAAATCTGTTCATAGGGGAAGGAGATGCGTGCAAAGCTTAAGGAAAATCTGTGGCAGTACAGGAGAATTGACGGAGGTGTGTGGACAGGCTGAGCTGTCAGTGTGTCGTGTGAAGAGATGCAAGCATGTCTGTGGGCAGAAGCTGAGATTTGCACTCTGAGGAGTGGCTACTCTTGCTGATGACAGTCAGAATATCTAAGGTTTGTAAAAAAAAAAATTCCATCTCTTATTTTTATAAAAGCTTCTGCACAGGGACTTTTTTGTGCCTGTAGCACAAGATGATGGGTGCTATCTTCCATACTGATTGCCTGTGTTCAAGAAGGCTCAGTAGACTACAAAATGTATTCTTGTTACACTGGTTATGGCAGCATGCTTAATTAGGTGTGTTATGTAAAAATAAAATCTACTAAACAGTGTATATTGTGCTTTAAAGCCATAGTTTTAGGGAAAAGAAAAGGTGGATACGTCGAGGATTGTATGTTTTTTCACATGCTGTCTTTCCCCCGACTTACTTAATGTGAGCAACAGTTCATGTAATGCAGCCCACAGCCAACTCAGCCTATGCAGTTACAGAAAGAAACACTGACAGGTATGTTGTGAATGCATGGGTCATCTTGTTATTCTTGTTATCTACATATTTGCTGATAAAACCATCCTGTTACACACAAGGTTTATGTTTTTATGGGCAACATTCACAATGATTCACAAAGAACAAAGTAGCTGCCAAATTCACTTTACAAAAAAAACCTGCCCTTCACAGAATTTATAGATTTTGAGCTGGCACCAAAATTTGTAACATGAAACATTTAGAACATTGCCAAACTTGGTAAATGTCATAAAATATCCCCCCAAACTTTTCTTAGTTATATTTTGCCTGGAGTGCTAACCCATAGTAGTCAATCCAAATTTTGGTTGCTGGTTGAAGTTGTAGTTCAACAAAAGCTGAATAAGGCATTTTCTACACATATTCCCCCACAGTCACAGCCAGACAGTTTTTGGGCATTTTGTAGAATAGTAGGGGCACTACATTTTAGTGCCACAGGATAGACAGTGAAATAAGCCATGTTAACTGACATGCTAATATTTCCATCATCTAGTATTTATATAAAAGCTAAACTTCCACTCTCATTTTTCCTATATGGGTAGAGCTGTTGATTGGATCCAGTAATGTTACCAACAAAAGCATTTACTAAGGTACACAAATAACAAATGCAGTGTGCAGTGCTATATTAGCTGCACCTCAAATTTGTGCCCTGCTTGTTGGTAACCCTCTTGTTGGTAATCTATGCATCTTCTCTAGCAGCCATTGTGTACATATACATGGTCACTCTTTACCTTGCCCTCACCATCTTCTTCTTGGGGCAGACATATAAATGCAGCAATATATCACTTTGCAGTTATTTTTGTGTTTTTTTTCAGTAATCTGCTTGTTTCGTATTAACCATGTTGTCTTTTAATTTGTTTTAATTTGCATTGTCCATAAAAGTGCTATTAAGTCTGGAACCTAACACCAGTACCTGCAGGGGCTGCAATCACACAGTGGAGCCTAATGGGGCACCCATGAACACACTAAATTTGTTGCTTTACTACAGATAATTTGAAGGGGTTAAAACATAAGGCACACATGCAATGGTTGAGCAATAGAGGGGGCGGAATTACAGAGATGTTAGTTTTTAAAGACATAGTTGTATGTGATAACAAGGAGGGATTCTGTACCAAATTTTGCAACACACAACAGATTATAGATTAAAATCATTCCTATTTATGGAAAGGGGGAAACAGGGCATTGTTCATTCATATTCATGGATATGAAGAGCCAGACATATGCCTGACTCTTCCTGTCCAGGCATATGTCTAATTATTTTAATTGCACTTACAAATTTGTTTTCATCTGTTGTAGCCAAATGCAATATGTGAGTATTTAATGCATGCATTCCAAACCCAGATTTCTAGGCAAGATTATATGTGGGCCATCTAATTCTAATCTTTCTTTTTGTAATCCTTATTTGTTCATTTATTGGAAGTACGCGGTTGTTATGCAGTACTTTGCAACAGTTTTATAACATCAGTTGATCTGACTACAATTCCAAAAGGCTAATGAGCTGATGGTATACCTTACAAACAAAATATTAATGTGTTGTCTGCCACATTCATTCATTAACATTTGCAGTGTAGAAGCATTTTCCTGTTGGAGCCATTTAATATTTTATGTCCAAAACACTGCCCTGTTTCCATTTCTCGTAAACTCTTCAAAGCAGAAACACTTATTACAAAGTCCAAGGCATCAGGGAGACATGGTTACAGTTATGTTCATCTTTTGCTAAATAGTTATATTCAACAAGGTTTTAAAGGTTATCTAATAGAACTGTTTCTGTAACGGAGCCGCACACACAAACATATGCAGTCGGGGAGCTTACCCCATTTATTATGACCACCTTGATCAACATTTCGTGGGGGATACACCCTCCCTTCGTCAGGATACAATTCCAAATGCACACCATACACTTATAGCAAAAGACAATCCCACCTCCCTTTTCCCAGTGTACAATTAGTCCAATAAAAAATCAGTCCAATAGAAAACCAAGGTCAAGCAGTGTACCTGAAAAAAAAGGATTTCAAAGTGCACATTTCTTAAACCCCTTTACACAGTACACTGTATATTTAATAACACTCCTCTGTTAAATCACAAAAAAGGGGAAAGGGGAGAGTGGAAGTGATTAGAAAACAAGTGTGTTTGTTATCTAATAGCACATGCTGCATAGGTGAGTTTGTGTGTTTCTGAATTATACAAAATGCAGTGTGTCAGTTCTATTAATTTATATTAGATATTGCACATGAATGACTCCTCCATCAACAGTCTGTCTCAGACAGAGCTGCCTGCGATACATCATCTTCAGGCCCTGCTGTATCTAGCTTATTGCTGTCGAATCCCTGGGCTGGCAAGGCTTTATGCTATCACTGTGTGCGAACTGTGAGTTGATTTAGGGGGACTGTTTTTGCTGCAGTGTTCAGCTGGCCATGTACCAATAATGCGGGGCCGTCAAGTGGTTAGGTCATTCTCATTCCTAGCCGGAAAGTCAAACACAGAGAACATTAATTGGGGTAAGTAACAATTGAATATAAGCTAAACAAAACAGTTTAAGGAAATAATTATATTTATAATGTTTCTATTAGACAATTACATAGGTAAAATATGAATAGAGGTACAGTGGCTTTATAAGGTTTGCCCATTATTATTTTAAGTATCATACTGGTAGGCAGCTAACTGCTCGGTGAAGCTTGTTGGTGGTCACTGTAGCAGTAAGCATGTATTTAAGTAAGCAGAAGGCCTGGTTTGGGCGCATAAGTTTAAGTTTAAATCATGGCTATTATACTGAGCCTCAGTTAGACTATATTTATGACTAATATTTATGACTAATGAAAGTTCCAGAATACTAGGTTTGGTTGAAATCCAGAGAAAGAAGAACAGACCCAACACTATTCAGATGTTTTACCCTGGTACACTCATGGAAAACACTTATCCCATACTGCTCCAGTAAAGGGATCCAAAAAGATGCTCCACTTGCAGATTGGTACACCACACCTAATGCCTTGTACTCAGGGCACAAATCGTAAATAGGTCTTAGAATATCTGCTGCACACAGCCATGGCATCAAAGAAATAGCTTGGCATGGCAGGACAAATAATGCTTTGTAGCACTGAAACATTGATGTCTGGTCAGATTTGATGCTATGCTAAGGGCCATGGCCCACGGGGAGATTATGTAACCTGCAGTAGCCAAGATTTAACTGTGGGTGACTATTCTCCCTTATAAACATTAACTCAAGAACAGTCAAAGTAAGCAAAGATCATTCATCATACATAATATTAATATTATGTATTCTTGATTGCAGCACTACTTATCTGGTTCCCTCTGCTGCACACTTTAATAAAAAACAAATCTCTGTAGAAGAGTGCAAAATGAATATTACAGTGCAGCCAATCCAGTTGGGCCCTGCATGAACTATTATTATTATTATAATATAATTATATATTATATTATTATATAGAAATTAAGCATGTAAGCCTTATGCAGCATAATATTTTCCATTGCAATGCATAGTTAAAGGACAAGGCAAGGGTTAATTGTTAGCCCAGAATATTACTGTAGAAGCACTACATCACTAAATTGGGGTGGGGAGAACAGAGCTATCAGGGGTGGGGCTAGATGCATGGCCTATGATTGGGCAAAATGCATTCCAATGAGGACAAAGCCTGAGTTTTAGAATTCTGAAATCTGGACAGGAAGTTTTGAACTGGATAGCCTAGGTCTGGTTTAAAACCAGGCAGGTCACAACCCTAAAACCTGGCCCAGGGGACACAGAGAGGTCCTTATGGTCCTCATGGTCCTCCTACAGCAGTACCCTAGGCCAGTGCGGTTTGTAGCAAACAGCAGCACTGGCCTGGGGATCAGGTAAACAATCAGAATCACCCTGTGTTTATGCCTTTCTTTCTGCTTTAATTATTGCATAAATCTGGCTAAATAGGCTAAATAAGGGGTCTTCCATTCCTAGGGGTGCTAAAATCATCATGCTTATGAAATGGAAGATGGATGGCACCACTGTCTTGGTAGGCCCTGGGCAAACAGCCCTTTTCCTTGTTTATTAAAGGGCAATGCATCTGTAACATTTGCTCTATGGGGGAGATTTATTAAGACACAAGCGCTCGGAGCGTTCATTCGAACGCTCCGAGCGTATTTTCACCAATTTTTTTGCGCTTGCGCGACTTCTTCATACTCCCACACAAAATTCTGAAAGGTTTTGCCACTGTTTACAATCGCTCAGTATGAAAATTTTGTGACTTTCGTATCGCCAATACGATATTATCGTGACTAATACGATTTTTTTGTAAGCAATTTTGTGTATAGAGAGGCCAGAGAATGCATACCATTTCTATTACTCACCTCTCACAGCAGGTTGTATT
Source organism: Xenopus tropicalis (assembly GCF_000004195.4). Lineage (NCBI taxonomy): Eukaryota > Metazoa > Chordata > Amphibia > Anura > Pipidae > Xenopus > Xenopus tropicalis. Next base: position 92,758,579 of record NC_030684.2, read on the forward strand.
TCAGTAGTTAACAATTAAAACAACAATTTTTAGATTCTTGTGCTACAGAGCTGCTGTCATCAAAAGTGCTTAGTTGCTGCCAATATTGACTGCAGATACTTTACAAATGTAGTGCAGTTATTCATTACAAATGTTTAATGGTGCACTAGAGAATTAGCTGACACACGCAAGGCTGTCCCCAATTCAAACTATGGCTAATTGAAAATAAATCTCTTGCTTGTTAAATGCTGGATCTATATCTTTTTGGCATAAATAGCTTCTGCTTAATATGGCACAAGGTTGTAGCAAATGTTCATAATAAATCTTTATGTTTAAGGGATAGTAATAAGAAACTGAATATGCTTCTTACAGTGGTAGCAGTTACCATTTTATTATCCTGCCATAAAATGGACATTGTCCCCTGCTGGATTCAGAACAAAAAGTACATAGGAGATAACAGTAAAGTCTAGCTCCCCACAAAATCATTTCCTCATATTTCCTCCCTGAATATGAAAATTTCTTGGGGGTGCTTGTTGCAAGAACAGTGAGCAACATCCATATAGATATTTTCATTATAACATCTAGCTATCAATTTATATTATCTATTTATTTTTATCTAAAATATACCTACTAGTTCATTTTGTCAGTGCATTGATATTTCAGTTCAGTGCAATAAGGAACCTATAAATGAGCTGGTATCTGTAACTAGAACTGTCACTACGTGTGCTATGGTGTAAACAAATAATGATGTGAAGACTGTTACCATGAAAATGATTGGAATGGTGCTAATTCCCATGGAAACTTTGGTGAAAGTTTGCACCAAAAACACTATGACTTTTTGTATGGACATAGTGACAGATAGTGATAGTTTACATATAAGTTGTTGCAATGGTGACAGCATCCATAGCGACCTTTGCCATAGTGATAAAAATGAAGGAAACAATGTTTACTGTCATTAAAGGAACAGTAACACCAAAAAATGAAAGTGTATAAAAGTAACTAAAATATAATGTGCTGCTGCCCTGCGCTGGTAAAAGTTGTGTGTTTACTTCAGAAAGTCTACTATAATTTATATAAATAAGCTGCTATGTAGCCATGGAGGCAGCCATTCAAAGGAGAAAAGGCACAGGCACATAGCAGATAACAGATAAAACACTATTGTATTCTACAGAACTTATCTGTTACCTGCTGTGTAACCTGTGCCTTTTCTCCTTTTTTCCAGCTTGAATGGCTGCCCCCATGGCTACACAGCAGCTTATTATATAAATTATAGTAGTGTCACTGTAGCAAACACACCAGTTTTACCAGTGCAGGGCAACATTGCATTATATTTTTATTACTTTAAAGCTCTTTCATTTTTTGGTGTTACTGTTCCTTTAAAGAGAACATTGTAACATGTGGATGAACTGGTGCTGTTTGCATGGACACCATTGGTGACACATGCTTCCGTAAGGCTGCCATAGAGACATTAATTATGAAGCCAATGGCGGTAGTTTCAATGAAAATTATAACAATGGACAAAGTAGGAAAATGGAGGTAAATAATAGACTGGCCTGCATTTGGAATGTACTGTAGTGAGGTCTACTTTGGCTTACAGTAACTTTACTGCAGGGAATCAATCAGATCTAATTGCTGTTTGACAGCTATGGGTTAATACACCAGTCCAAGACTGCACTTTGAATTTTGCTCACTTAATTAATGTTATATATAGCTGGAAATTTCACACTTGGCACATAGTAAGCTGACTGGATGGATAATTGATACAAATCCTAATTCTAGAGGGAGCTTCTCTGTATCCTAGATTTATTCTGTAACCCTTGTTTGTTAAATTATTGTAAGTCCCCTGTTTGTTAGAAATGAATGTGTAACTGGCTTGCAATATATAAATAAATTATGATAATGTATCCTTTATTTAGCTTTATTTAGCAGTTGTTTTATTTAGTTGTTGGAAATTGAAAAACAAATTAGGAATATTAAATTCTAAACAAAATTTACAAAATGGGCATAGCTTATTTCAGTTTAGTGGTAAGGATGTTGTCATTAATATTTGGAGTAAAAGCAGACATTAAAGAGATACTGACACCAGAAATTAAACTTTTTTTAGATCTATCATAACATTGACTTAGCATGAGTTTTATAATTTTGCCAAAAAAGTATTTCCTGATGCTTTTCCATTCCTTATCTGATCCCCCGTGTTCTTCTATGAGGGGGCCGCCATATTTGTGCAGTAGGAGTCCGTTAGCATTAGAAGCTATACCTGACAGGCTAAGAAGGGACAGTCAGGTTGGCAAAACAGTCAGGTTTAGGAACTTCAAGCAACAATTACATACAAAACCAGCCCTAACAGTGAAAAAAGATCAACGTGACGTATAGGCAACTTTTTATGTAGATTCATAATTTGAAAAGTCATTTTTTCGTGTCAGTATCACTTTAAGAAATGTATGTAGGAAATGGGTACTGTCTGGTAACGATTTTCATGAGAATCCAGCATTGCTGCAGGTTACAAATACACCCTCACAATACGCACTCTAAAAGATTTGTGTCAGTAAAGCAGACACGTAGACATTTTTCTAAAGAAAGTTTAAGAGATGTTTTTAAAAGATATTTTATTATGCTGTCGCTTGTAAAGTGTGGTCACTTGCTCAACAATTTTGCTATAATCATATGTAGGAGTAGTGGCTATAAGCTCCCAAGCATTGTCACATAATCCCTGTTGTGTACAATAACCTTTTAAAATGTAGGGCCCTGCTTATATGAAAAAACAGAAAACTGTGTTTCTAGGTCTAAAAAACATGACATGAAAAAAAAAACCATGAAACTTCAAGTGAAGACCATTATATTGAAGCAATGTAATGTATCTGGTGTGACTGTCAGGGGGACTGGCTAGGACATGTGAATATTAGAACACACTACACCTCAGTCAGGCTATCACTGTCAACAGAAGGAGTTGCTAACTTCAATGGCTGGATAATTTCTGTGTTACCCAACTCTTGTTGTTAGCACATTTACTAAAACTCTAACATTTCTCTTTTTTTATTTTAAAATTCAACTAAACTTGTTTCCACAAATGTCTTAAATTTACTGAAAAGTCTGAACTGGGCAAGTCTGTGCGAGAAAATTTGCAGAAAATTTTGAATTTTTCTTTATGTTGCACAAAAACTGTGACTTTTTCAAACTGTCTCACAAAAAAAAACCAGTCTCAACAATCCAAAACCTATCTACCATGACATCTATGATTTCCATGATCTCTACATGATCTCAGAAAATTTTATCTGGTAAATTTTAGATTCAGATTTTTAGCCATTTTGACACATAGTAAATCGAAAAGTTGCAAATTTTTTTTCTGCGACTTTTAACACTACAAATCTGAATCAGAAAAAGAAAAATAAATCCGACAATGGTAAATGGCCTCCTTAGTGTGAAGCAGAGTATACGTAGTAATCAGCTCTGGTTTTCTGATCCAGACACCCCGAGGCCACCCCCATTCTGCACCCCCCCTCCCCGTGCCTCCTCCCTGCGCATGCGCGTTTGCGATAAAACCCCCCTGCAAGTGCGCGCAGGCGCACCTTTAAACTCATACGGAGCAGTGGGGAGAAGTCCCCATTGCTCCTTATGGGAGCAAAATTTTGGTGCAGCTAAATTTTTGCCGCCCTAGGCCCAGACCTTTGTGCCCTCGCCACAAATCCGGCCTGGTAGTAATTACATACTGTAGATATCTCTATGTGTTACTACATTTCTTCCACTGTCTAGACCCTAACAACTCTGTTTAGTGAGAGAATATACGAGGGATGTACAATAGGAATTTCATTGTTTTTTTTCTAAATCTGTAGGGTGAATATGCATTTAGAAAAAAGTGACAAAAGATAAAAAGTTGTTTGTATTAGTTTTGCTTAATATTTACATTTTTCCATTGTCCAGCAACAATTATTTGTCAACAAGCATTCAAGGTATTGCTACACATTATATATACACATTAAATATATTATAATATTATAGGTAAGATACCCTATCATTTCAATAAACACTTTCTGATACTAGATTGTATAATTTATTTAGTGAATAAAATACTGCCTATTTAAAAATATAAGGAGTTTCCTGTCCATATAAAAGTATGAGGCCAAGGTGACTTCTAATATCCTTTAATTTTTTTTACAGGTGGCTCTATATTATATGGTCATGGAACGCCTCCCAGACTTATAATATCCTTATATCTTACAATAGGGTCTACATAATTCACAAAATAATTTTCAAATTATCAAAAGGAAATATCTTTATAAAGCATATTTGAAAATATCACAAACAGCACAATGTTGCACATATATTAGAGCACATTTAAATACATATAATACATACCACCAAATAAGCACAAGAAGAATAAACCAGCAAGGAAGCGAAAAACCCTGGCAAAAATAAGAATGCCCCAACATTTCGGCAAAAAGTCTTTTTCAAGGGGAATTCTTAATACTGATAGTATGACTTTAAATTACTGACTTGCAGACTAGTGATATGCGGGCCTGCCTGAAACCTGGGTGTCACAGTAGTGCATTGTGCCCCTATTAAATTGTTACTATTGTGCACAGTAAATGATGAACAAAAATATTTCTAACATTTAGGTTTTGTCAGAATGAGAGATTTGAGATGAATCAGAGGAAGAAACTTCATTTTTTTTTCATTGTTTCAAACAGAGGATGTAAGTCATTTTATTATAAGTTGGGTGCGGTGCCTTGCTATTCAGGGTAGGAAATTTCTTAAGTTTGAAATGGAAAAAAATGATCAGTTAGGAGAAACAGAATAACAGAAACAATTTCCAGACTTGTAGCAAAGTGCCATTGAAAGAAGTGATAAATCTGTTCACTGTCAAAATGTTCTGTTTTACAGAAAGTCTGTAAAGTTACTGATGAAATGTGAGGGCTTTCTGAGAAATCAAGACTCGTGGTTTTAAAATTGCTGCCTGGTATGTCTCTAACTTTAATCTTTGCACATAGTAGCCTTGAGTATACAGTATCTATAAAAGGCAATAATATTGTCTTGTAAATGACTATTTCCTTATTTAAACAATACATCCTTCCTTCATATATCAGCTTGTCGCCATCAACACATACTATGCTTAACTGTATACTATCCATATACTATTTCCACTGTTCCTATTAGTTGTTTTTTCTTTATTTTTTAATAAATATTACATAAAATATTAAAGTACGTATACATAAATATTAAAGTACATATATATTTTTTAGTGTGATGTGCTTATAATAAAGCCATTAAGTTTTAATAAGGGTGTGCCTGTCTGAAAATTTGTATTCAATTGATTTGACTGAGCACCCTGCCTCGTGCAATTTTTTGAGTGCAGACACCAGAAAAACTCCTATATATATAGGGAGAGAGATAGAAAGAGAGAATTATACAACATGTTCTGACATGTTCTTAAACTACTATTCTCAACAAGGTTGGATGAATGAAGACATCAAACTTTGGGAAATGAGAAAGAAGGGAAATGAGGAGAACGGAAAAAAGAACAGGTAAGAGAAGAGAAAGAAGGGAGTAATAAGAAAACAGAGGGAATAACAAAATTAAAAAGAAAAACAAGAGAAGAAACTGAAGGAAGTAGAAGAGAGGAATGTGCAAAAGATACAGAAGTGAAATAAAAAATAACAGAGAAAGGCAAATTCAGTGATGAGAGGAGTGAAAATAGGAGAAATAATCTGTTTTAGTTGATTCCTGGCCTTAAAATATTCCATTTAGCCCTCAACTAGTTAGTGTAAACAGCAGTGTTAAAAACAGACTTTTCTATTAAGAACAAAAGTTGTTTGTTCAAGATAGATAATTTGAAATTGCATCCACATAACAGCCTTCCTTATGGCACCAAACACTGCAATCATGAATAGACATTTGTACATGGGAATACCCATGTAGAAATACCCAAAAGCTAAAAGTTCCTACATTACAGCCAGGAATATGCACATTTCAGTGGTTCCAGAGGTATTCCTAATACAATATTAAATCAGCTACAGTTAGAATAAGTAAATTAACATAACCACCCCAAAGTACTTTTAACTTTACTTCTGTAACAAGATATAGGCTTCTAAATGTCATAAAGATAAAATCATATTTTCTTTAATAAAAACACATATACCAGAAACAAAATTATTTTATGCATAAAAATACAACTGATTTGGAAAGTCCCATGTATTCTGACCCTGCCAATAACAAATATGTATAGATTTCCCACTTGTATAGGTGAAAAACTCCAGTATACTATCAAATTTCCAAAGCATTGCTTTAGATTTCAAGGCCAAAAATTCCATAAACAATAGGGTTGCCTTAGCAAGCCATACATTTTTGGAAAGAAGAGATTCTGATAAATTCACAATAGGTAAATATTTCTCTCTACTACAAAGTACCAAGTTGCAATGTATTTCTAAATGTATCAGTTTTTATAAAAAAATTTAAACATTTTTGAAAAATAACCTCAAAGCTTTCAATTTACAGTAGCTTATCTCCTACAGGTCATTAGGTACAAAGATAAAACACAAAAATATAAATGTTCGGGATCTACTGAACAGTTTGATACTCAATGTGCCTTGGTTTTCCTAAGTAAGGCCCCAAGATGAACACAACCCGTGTGATCTATCAGCAAAGCTTTCCTAGAGTTAGCAGTTTTTATGATATTTCGGAAAATCACCTAAACTCGCCTAATTAATGTTGTAACTTGCTGCGTTTATCTCACACAGTTTCTTACATACAAAGATAAATAACTCTCTGAATTCGAGAGGTCTGCTGAACAGTTTGAAGCCTATATATTTTTGGAAAGTACAAAAAGTCGAACTAGTGAGTATATATTTCTTTCTACTTCAAAGTACAAAACTGCAAAGCTATACTAAAGAACCATAATGAACAATAATGCAAGACTAAAATTGAAAAAAAATAAAATAAATCAAAGAGAATTATGCAAATCCGTAACAAAATAACTGATTCAACAGTGTGATCAATGGCCAAAATACCTGATCCAATAGTTATGCTGTCAAATAAACAATAGGTAAAAAAAGGTAAAAAATAAAAAAGATAAAGTGGTAAAATATAAATAGAAAAAAACCTGTTTGTGAGTGTTTGTGTACACTTCTAAAAATTGTGTGACAGCGTGTGTGTGTATACAAGTGTAAGGGGCTGATTTACTTACCCACGAATCCGACCCGAATTGGAAAAGTTCCGACTTGAAAACGAATATTTTGCGACTTTTTCGTATGTTTTGCGATTTTTTCGGATTCTGTACGAATTTTTCGGATCCAATACGATTTTTGCGTAAAAACGCGAGTTTTTCGTATCCATTACGAAAGTTGCGTAAAAAGTTGCGCATTTTGCGTAGCGTTAAAACTTACGCGAAAAGTTGCGCATTTTTCGTAGCGTTAAAACTTAACGCTACGAAAAATGCGCAACTTTTCGCGTAAGTTTTAACGCTACGCAAAATGCGCAACTTTTTACGCAACTTTCGTAATGGATAGGAAAACTCGCGTTTTTACGCAAAAATCGTATTGGATCCGAAAAATTCGTAAAGAATCCGAAAAAATCGCAAAACATACGAAAAAATCGCAAAGTACCGATCATTACGAAAAAAACGCAATCGGACTCCATTCGACCCGTTCGTGGGTAAGTAAATCAGCCCCTAAGTGTGCAAAACTTTACAAAAGTGTGTTGGGTGTGTGTAAATGTGTTTAAATGTATAATTAATATTTGCTGTTTCTGGAGAAGGGGTCCATGAAGACCTTCATCAGCAGAGTCTTCACAGCAGGAATTGGAAGGGTCGGTTTTAAGGGTAGCTGCAGTAGAGGCCCATACGGCAAGACAGCTTGTGTGCTATTTGGGGGTTGGTCCAACAACGATTTGCAACGCATGAATGACATGACAGCCCCCTTGGCTCATTGCAAGTTAAGCAGAATTTAACATTCTATATGTATTTATCCAGTGGCACATACTTTTAGAAAAGTATACATTTATGAAGAGATTTTATTTATATAAAAGTGTTTTACATATGGGCTGTTTTATGGGATCAACTGTAAAAACCTGTAATGTTCATAAGTATAGTTCTCTCAGGTATATTTTAATGTCTTCTTTTATGCCTGTCCTGTAATGTCTGATACACTGATTGGCTTCTGTTTCTACTAATAATTCTCTGATAATACTACAATATAATATCAATGTTAAAGCATAGTAGTGAACCTGATAATATAGCTTCACTTTTGATATTGCTTTATATTAATCTAATACAAATATTAGGAGATGAAAATATGTCAATGAATGTATTACTGAGTGTAGATATTTTGAGGTTTGTTTAGGTTCTCACTGCTCATTGGTTCTCTGGCCACAATCTTCCTTATTTCCCCCTATAGATGTACAGTATTTCCCTAATACCCTTACAAGAAGTTAGTGGCACAAATACAGCATCCAAATGAATGTGGTCTAATTTTTGCCAGTTGAAAATACCCAGCAATGGGTTCATATAAGCACAGCTCAAGTCCCCTTACTTTACTGATTGCTCATAACCCTTACTAAGATGTACCATACAACGTTAGTACATGTACTGTACTGATTATAGTTCTGCAGGATGGTCTAAGTCAAAGCCAAATTACACAGGCTCTGTTATTCAGGATAACCAGATAATCTGTACATTAACAATTTTTATGTACGATAGCTAACTATTTAAGCAGCCACATGAGTTGGAACATCTGAGAGTTGTAATGCCAAACCAGCTGGAGAGCATGTGTAGGTTGTTTTGCAAGAATGGAGTTAATAACAAAATTTTCAGAGCTGACTCATTTTTAAAAAAAATGTTTTGTTAACAGGGCTTCTAATGGTTGCGAAGAACTGGGAGTAACCAGGCTAAGCTCAAAGAAACAAAATGGCAGCGGCAGGATATGGAAATTCTACACTTGTTATGAGCACCATGCCAAACAGTACAACTGAAGAAAATTGTACACTGGACCACACAATTCACCAAACCCTATTCCCCGTGGTCTATATTACTGTGTTAGTTGTTGGTCTTCCTGCAAACTGCTTGTCATTGTACTATGGCTATTTACAAATCAAGGCAAAAAATGAACTTGGAATATACCTGTGCAACCTAACAGTTGCTGACCTCCTCTATATCTTCTCACTGCCTTTCTGGATCCAGTATGTGTTGCAGCATGATAATTGGACCTACAATGAAATGATGTGCAAGATCTGTGGTATCCTGTTGTATGAAAACATCTACATTAGTATTGCATTTCTCTGCTGTATCTCAGTTGACCGCTACCTTGCCTTGGTGCACCCATTTAGGTTCTACAAGCTAAGGACAATGAAGACTGCTCTTTTGATCAGTGTAGTTATTTGGCTGAAGGAATTAATGACCAGTTACTTCTTTTTCTCACATGGAGAATTCACCAAAGATCCTGAAAGCCATATTATCTGCTTTGAACATTATCCTATGAAACCCTGGGAACACAGCATTAACTACTATCGCTTCTTTGTTGGTTTCCTTTTTCCAATCTTTTTGCTCGGGTTTTCCTATTGCTGTATATTTAAAGTAGTGCGTCAAAGTCAAGGAACACAGAGAAAGTTAAAGATTCAGATCAAACAACTTGTTTTAAGCACTGTTATAATTTTCCTTGTGTGCTTTGGACCATACCATGTCTTGGTGGTCATTCGTAGTGTGTTTGAGACAAACTGTGTGTTTGCTGCTAGAATATTTAATATCTATCACTTCTCTTTGTTGTTAACCAGCTTTAACTGTGTAGCAGACCCAGTTCTGTATTGTTTTGCCAGTGAAAACACCTACAGAGACTTCTTAAAGATGAAAGATACTTGCATGACATGCACAAGATATCTTGAGATTGGAAAAAAGGCAAATAAACAGCCAGTAAACAGTCTAGAAGGGACTGCTATCAACATAAAACAGATCACTTCAGAGAATGAGGCTGTTGTATTGTATGAACAGAGGGTTTCTAGCATTACTTGTGCTGAAAATGGAGTGGACGAGTCCCTTAACTGCAGTCTGTAGCACATTTAGAAATATGTGCCTGTTCTCTTAAATGAGGATGGGAACCTGGCATATTTGTATCCAGATTATTCTGTTGTGCTATGCTCAGGGGATTACATTGTCACAAATGAAAAGAGTATATTTAATATTGCCAAACCACTGGAAAATTCTTTTTGTATGTGTTTTTTTTGTTAAATCTATTTGAAAAAACATATATTTTTTTTACAATGTAGTTTGGCGTTTACATGATGCTAACGCAAGGAAACCCAGCTGCTGGTACTTTGGGGGCAATGGGGCATTTGGGGGGATTTTCTTAGGCAAACCTGCTTAGTATCCCCCATATGTAAGGAAAGGCACAAAGTTTGCCCAGGTGCAGTAACCCATGGCAACCAATTAGCTGTTTCCTTTTAAACAAGTGACCCGTAAATGCTTCCAGCTGTTTATATATCAGGGCCTGTTGGTCATGTCACTTCTGATCCCAGTCTTCCAATGTACAGGACATGTTCCTGCTCATGCTCTTACTTGTGGAGCCTGGGGCAGGCTAGTGACAAGGGCAAACATGGCAGCTACCAAAATATCAATCCATTTTTCTTTGATTCAGAAAAAACGGATATGATATATTATTACCAAACATTTCAGTGATAATCTCAAGGAAAACAATGTCAAGGTTCTCTAAGCAGGTAAGGAAAAATGCTGAAGAAGAAATATTCTGGAACATCTCCATTCAAAATGGGTTTTATAAATAGGATACAGTACAAAACATCTTACCATTTCAACCACCTTAACATTTTATAAAATTTCCTCTTGAAAAGGTGCATGAAATGAATGGACATGTTGGAGATCACAGAAACAAAATGTCTGCCACAATAAGAGATTGATTTTTAACCTTATTGAAATTGGACACTGCGTAATTATTAATAAATATATGTAAAGCTGAATGGAGGTTGCACCTTTAGCTTTTATCAAAACCAGAGAGTGATAGCAAAATCAGTTGTGCAATAAAGTTTGGAATTCAAATTTACTAACCCAGTTCCACATGAAAAAAGTTAGCATTTGAAAAGCTTATAGGCACATTTGATGACCTGTTATTCCCTGCTTTAATTCTTTGCTCTATGTTCTTAGATAATGTTAAGATATGTTCTTTGATAATCATATGATTGTAACATATGGATTAGGTTGCAATATGCACATATGCACCTTTGTTATTATTGCATTATTGAAAAACATTGCTGATCTATGTAGAGCCTTATAATATCCCAATTCCTTATTGCCCCTAAAAAGAGCACCATGCTCTATTGTGTTAGCAAACGTTTAGGACCAATGCTATGTAGCCAAAATTAAAAGCAGATAAGCAGAAACATGCCTGAGAGGACATGTTCATTACAGATATGGGTATTGTCTCACTGGAAAAACTGAAAAGCCTTTCCAGTACTAATTTCTGACAAGCGGCAAGGTTAGACTATGCAATTACACTACATGGGCGAAAGCATTCAGACACCTGCATGACCAATAGCACATCAACATCATAAATCAAGGTTATTAATATCAAATTGGTCTTCCCTTTGCTGCTTTACCAAATGTTACTCTTGTGCTAAGGCTTTTTACTAGATAACTGTCTCTTAAACTTGAGTCCACAGAGTCAGCTGCTGGACATGAATTCTTCAACATTCAACATGAGAGTAAAAGCATTCTGGGAGTTGTAGTGCAACAGCATCTGGGGACCCAAGGTTAAAAAGCAGGGAACAATTTTGCAACATTGTTGGCATTTTCTTCTATTGAGCCACAAAAGTGTTAGTCAGGCTAGGCACTAATGTTGGATGCCCAGGCCTGGCTCACAGACAAAATTCAGGGTCATTCCACAGGTGTACAGTTGGTCAGGGCTCTGTGTATGCCAGCTAAGTCATTCCATTACAAACTCAGCAAAGGGCCTTTTTCCAGACAGCTGCCACAAAGTAGGGATCATGGTAAGTAAGAAGTCAAGAGCTGGTAGAAATTTAGAGTGCACTCAGGAATTAAGAAACTAAAACCCACAACTGAGGTACAGAACCCGGGTCTGTTTTCAGTCACAATGCTGCAGGTAGCATCTTGTCACCATGTCACAGCTATTTACAAATCAGCGTGAACTTGGTTAATGTTATTTATAACACACTACAAACCTACAGTGTAAAAAGCTCTCTCATATAAATTAGGAGTTTATTCCCAAGTAATAGTATATTTATAGGTGGGCAATGAACAGATACAAACTTTTTTTTACATTACTTATCTTTTACATTTCTTCCTACAATATTTAGATAAATTGCATAGACAGTTAAAACCTTTTCTTGAGTCATGAAGCTGAGTACCAGACTTAGAGGGGGAATACAGGAGACTGAAGTAAAAAATTGGAGTGAGAAATAGTATTGAAATTAAACTGTACTTAAAAGAACACCACATTCACATAAGTCTTAATCCATTTAATCAATACAACTTTATTTTTTTTTAGAATTTGGAATTAAATTGACTTTCCAGAAAATGCCAGTTTAGTGATTTTGAAGTACTAACTTTATCTAGTATCTGGAGTATATAAATTAGACAATTTTAAATTTGTTGTAAAATGTTTGTAAATTAATATTATACTCCAATTTACAGGCACTTTTGTCAATTCCCTACTGATCTGGATCTCCAGATAAGAACGTAAATATTGTACTTTGTACATTAGATGTACAATTTATAGTGTTCTTCTTAAAGGGCACCTATCACCTCCATATTGTTTCCCCCCACCAAAAGTACGGGCTAATACAGCCCACACTCCAGTTGGGGGAAACAATAGTTTTAAAAAAATAACAAAAGACAAAAAAAAGCCCCTGCCTGCACTAGCCTGCCAGCACCAGGAGGGAGCTCCTACTGTAGGCAACCGTGTTGTGTCACACACATTATGCATATAATGAGTGAGTGCCACAACTTGTTCATTATGTACATGTGTGTGACAGAAGAGGGTGAGTAGCATCTACAGCTCCTATGTCATGCGTGTAATGAGCAACCTGGGTGAGCTGGCAGGGCTATTGTTTCCCCTAACCGGAATGTGGGCTCTATTAGCCCACACCTTTGGTGTCTACCAGAGTTCCAAATTACAAAAAGTCCCCTTATCCAGAAAACACCAGGTCTCGAGCATTCTGGATAACAGGTCCTATACTTGTATATATAGTACAGAAAGCAGTAGCCCTACTCCTAAATAGGACCACTAGATGTCAGTCTTGCTACATCTTTGAAAGCAGAGACAACGGTATTGCCTCTACCTCTGGAAGTAAAGAAATCTGGGTCTGTTCGAGAATAAGTTATAATGTGTATGGTTCTAGTATGTTCTGGATAGCTATAACTTATCAGGAAAAGTTATTATTATGGAGTATTTATCGCTTAATATACTGTATGATGAATAGTTTAAAAGTGATTTGGAGTTTCATTGTTAACTCATGAATGCTTCTAGATGCTGACAGCTAGACATTTATTAAAGACAGTTATTAAAGTGATTAAACCGTTAAATTAGATATATGTCACACAAGGGAGAAGTTGATGCTTTGATATGATTATTAAGATGCTAGCTATAGGAACATGCAGGGGAGAAGATGCTTTAACATCTAATTGTGTCTTTGATATGTAAATAAATAAAAAAATATAAAGCAAAAGGTAACAAAAAAGTGTATGGCTTAGTGTTATAGTTGTGCTGTGTATAGAGCTGTGTATATAGGACCCTGCAGTTGGTTGCGGGCTGTTATCTTCTTATTCTCTCTGAGCATATGGTTTCATGTTTAGATGCATTTATAGTGAGCATAAGCCCCCTTACCTCTTTTCAATTCACCACAAGGGTAAATAAGCATAAGGCAGCTATACACAAGGCCCTCAGTGGGGAAATTAACTTCCCACTTTGTACCCTGCTCTACTACAGCTCTGCGTGCATTCAGCAGCACTCTAGTCATGAGGGGTGAGTGTGTGGAGGCATGTATGCATTCCCCCTATATAGAGTTCAAGTGTGAAAATCCCCTAAAGAGCCAAATAGATTATTAGAATTTGTGACTACCCTTCAGAATCTACTAGGATGTTTGAAAAATTAGTGCCACAGATGCTGTGAGCATTGCCCTCATATTTTTCAAAATTGTGAATTAATTTATCTTCTTATGTAACCTGTGCCTTTTCTCCTTTTTTCAATTTAAATGGCTGCCCCAGTGGCTACACAACAGCTATTTCTATTAACTACAGTAGTCTTTCTGAAGCAAACACACAACTTTTACCAGTGCAGGGCAACAGTACATTATATTTTAATTATTTTAAAACATTTTAATTTTTTAGGGTTACTGTTCCTTTAAGGAAAATCTCAGATGGGCACTACTATGGGAGGACCCTTCCCCCTTTTAAAGAACATTTAACAAACAACAATTTCCAGGTTCTGGCATGTAGTTATATATATTTCCAACAGTTTTCTTAGTTTTTTCCAAAATGAAAGAATATGAAATTCTCAGGGGGTGCTATTACCTGTGTATATTACATTTTCTTCTTCAACGTGAAATGTTTGTACAAGGTGCCTATCAGGAGACAGATAAAGACAGAAAACGAAAGTTAATTTAGGACTCTGTGATAGGGTCTGGGAAAAGACAAATGCCAAATATATTGCCCCAGATAAGCAAAAGAATACAGGGAGTAAGCTAATTATTGATTAATTGATATTCCTCCCCCAAGATGCTAATGATATTCCTCCCCCAAGATGTCTACCTGACAACCCAGAAGAAGGGTGTAATTACCAACATACCTCTAAAACTGACATAATTCTTTGTTTGGAAGATTTGTGAAAAAACAAAGATATTACAATCAAACCAGCTGATAAAGGCAGTGCTATACTAATCCTTATCAAGAAGGATTACATGAAAGAAATATACACAATGGTAGGCCAAGCTTATGCAGAAGGGATCTTAAATAAAAAGACAAGGAATTTTATCAATATAAAATTGCCAAAGATCCCTGTTCTATACATTCTCCCAAAAATCCATAAAAACCTAGAAAATCCCCAAGCCAATTGATTATATCAGGGGTGGGCTCCATTGGAAGCAATATTGAAAATGATGTTGATATCATACATTTGCTAAAAACTGTGACATGGCAACTGCACTTTTATTTAGTGACAGTGGATGTATGCTCACTGTACACTATTATACAATATAACATAGGCTTAGAACTTTCTAAATTAGGAAACAGGAATACCAGAAGCCCAGAAACATGTTAAACAGGAAAGTATAAAATGTATAAATGAAGAAATGTAGCTTAAGTATAAAGCAGGGTTCACCTTTAGTAAGAACCGTGTAGCATGCAAAACAACTAGCTGCATAAGAACAGTTAAAAAGGAGTTTATGGCATCATCTAGTGGGAGAATTACACAGTAAAACATCCATTGAATAGTAACATGAGAAATATAGCTTACCCCCTACAATATTCTTGTGGAAAACAATATGTGGGGAGAACCAAAAAGGCAAGACTGGGGGAGCATATACGAAATATAAAAAAGGGGTATATGAAACATTACCTAAACAAACATTTTGCTAGGGTACACAATGAAGACTCCACTGGCCTTATACAGTATATTGAAAAGGAGGAGACTTAAAAAAGAGGCTTTTGCAGAGGACATTGGTACCTCAGGGGACAATCTGAGTAGGATCCTTAACCTATAATACCAGTAGAGGGTGGTAAAGGTGCAAAGCCTCTGATGAAGTGAATTGTATACAATGAACGAGTTAGGATAGTTCTCAGGATTTTACATGTAAGTTTGGATATGTAAGCTTGTGTCAAATTGATTACAATTCTCATCAGTATATTGTGGTTCTTGAGCTACTTGAGTGATTGTTTGGGAGTGCTGTGAGTGGAGGCAGGAGAGCATTAGGACCTGGCAGGCACCAGGAGGGAAAGTCGGAAGGGAAGTTGGGAGGAATGTAAGAAGTCTGATATACTATAAACCCTGTCTGATTTTGTTTTGGAGGGAGTACAAGTGGAGGAACAGAACTTACTTATACAGTACATAACTGCACTTGGACTTCGGATCATCCGGAAGTGAATGCTAACAGACTGTGTATATCACTCACTTAGAAACTTTACGTTTTTTGAGAACTGTAAACATCTACCAAATAAATATTTATATGTGGAGTTTTCAAGGATTTGTTAGGAGCGCTGTGTACTTCTCCTTTCCGTGTACCTCTCATGCGCTGCTGCTGCTGCTACCTACAGTAACATCGAGCTGGATGCAGGAGCAGAACCCAGTGCTCTGACTGGTTACTCACTCAAGGGG
Organism: Xenopus tropicalis; assembly: GCF_000004195.4. NCBI lineage: Eukaryota > Metazoa > Chordata > Amphibia > Anura > Pipidae > Xenopus > Xenopus tropicalis. The sequence continues at coordinate 92,774,874 of NC_030684.2, forward strand.
GCGGGGTCTATAGTTGCTATGGGCACTAAGAGCAGGCCCGGTGTCCAGAAGGGAGAGTGCAGTCAGTGTTGGGGCTGAAAGCGAACAGGTGGAAGGTATTTGGGAAACACAGGAGCCAGAGTGTTGTGACCCTCCGGCATCACAGCAAGATCCAGGTAACTGTACTGAGAGTGCACCCTTTCCTGCTGCCTCTGAATGCTGACTGGCAGGGCCGTGCTTTCATTCATATAGAGTGCTCCTAGTCCGACTGTGCCTAGCTCTAATGTGTTCCATGCTTTCTGTTGGGGATGGGGGGGTTATGTATTGCAGTCTCTTACATTTCAGTTTGTAAAAGTAACCGCATAGGAAAGCATTCTTTTTCTGTCCCTTTCTGCACTGCTGGTGGTACTGTATGCCATGAAGCAATGCAGCACAAGTCAGCTCTTCACCTCCTTCACAGGGCTATAAATCAGCTGGCTTCTGCTGCATTGTTTCTTATGCAGGGGGGAAGACTATGTCAGCCCAGCAGCAGCATCCCAGTAACAGCCTTATCTCACCAGTCTGCAAGGTTGTAAAACAACAATTAGAGAACTACATAAAATCGTAACATACCTATTACATAGAATAAATATATATTCATGCCAGTTGCTCTGTGCTGGTGTCACATGTGGCATTGTTTGCTCCAGCGTATTGATGCCTCCATGTGTGACACCAGTCGTACCAATAGCTAGGAGTCTGGGACTAAAAAATACTTAGAATGGAAATTTTTCTGTTGTTGTCATCACTATTCCAACTGGCATAATCTTACCCACAGTTATCAGGTGTAAATGTTTTACAGACAAGTGACCCTTTAACCATGTACGTATGCCAAGTACACCATAATGTTATAGTTCTATTATTGTTATTAGTGCAAATAGTGACAACTTTGTTGTGTGTACAGAATTCCCCCATACAGCTTTATTTTGTGGTGCTGATATTATCAGTCATCAGTTTCATGTCATTCCCAGGTGTTGCCATGGATAACTGAAGTGATATATTTTAGCCCCAATGTTAGTAAATACATTCCAGTATGCTTCTTGCTGATCTGTTGCTGTTTATTTAAGTGAGGTTGGGGATTTTTATTGATTTCATTATTTGTTTAATACTTGTTAAATATTCTTGTATTAAGTTTGTAAGGATGGACCTCTTCACATAAATCTTATCCTAGTTGTCAGTGGGGCTCAGTTGATGTCTGATTAGAAACTTTTGTTATTATATTTATAATATTTGTATGCAGGGGACGCGAGACAAGTAAACAGTGCCATATCATGTGGTTCTACATAAGCCCATTATGCTGAGTACAACACATTATTATTACAGAAGATACAATTAACTGACCAATAACATTTAAAGGGGTTGTTCACCTTTGAGTTAACTTTTAGCATGATGTAGAGAGTAATATACTAAGACAGTCTGCAGTTGGTCTTAATTTTTATTTGTAGTTTCATTGTTTTAATCTTTATTTAGCAGCTATCCAGTTTAGAGTTTCAGCAGCTATCTGGTATCTAGGGTCCAGGGAGTAGTTTGAATGAGAGACTGGAATATGAATAGGAGAGGACCTAAATAGAAACATAAGTAATAAAAAGTAACAATAACAATAAAACTGTAGCCCCACTGAACAATAGTTTTCTAGCTGCCAGGGTCAGTGATCCCCATTTGAAAGATGCATGGAATTAGATGAAAACAGCAAACAATTAAAAAATTATAACACATAAATAATGGAGACCAATTGAAAAGTTTCTTAGAATTTGCCATTCTATAACATACTAAAAGTTAACTTAAAGGTGAACCACTACTTTAATGAAATAGTATAATGGCTGTTCAGTGGTAGGCACGGAGTCCAGATCTATCCTAAAAGGGATTTACATTGGCCCTGATCCAATGGGACCTGGGGTTTTCCAGATAAGGGATCTGTCTGCAATTTGGCTCACCATAACTTATATCTGCTAAAAAATTATGCTGAATAAACTAAATAAGATTTTTTTTTGCTACCAGTATGGATTCATGCAGCTTGGTTAGGCTCAAGCACAAGATACCACATTATTATTACTACAGAAAAAAAGAATGCATTTTTAAAAAATAAAATTATTTGATTATAATAGACTCTATGGGTGATGACCATCCTATAATTCTGAGCTTTCTGGATAAGAATTTTTCAGATAACCCACCGTATGAAAAATCTTGGACAGCAGGTTCAGTATCTGATCAGACTGAAAACAGTCGGGGATATTTATTTGAGCAATGAGCATAAAGCTTCAGGTTGCTAATTCCTGTATCGTGCTCATGCCCTTTGTAAAGATCGTAGTACAGTGATAGATTCAGCTGACTAATCTTATTTAACAGATCTACGCACAGCAGCAATGTAAGATTTGTCAGATAAAGCACTGCAGTTTCTTCCCAATGCTAATCATTGCTTTCTCTGCCATCGCATTTGGGTGGTGTAACACTGGCTCCAAGAACGGACTTGTTGACAGGTGCTTTTGAGAGACTGTGAGCACTAGGTCACTTGAAATCACTTCTTGGCAGGTATTGTAGGTTATTCATTGGCTTCAAATCTTCCCCCTGAGTGAATCAAAAGTGTGTACTGATCAGAGGTTAAAGCCATTCTATTTATAAGAGTTACTATTTGTTAACAAAATATTAACCAGTTTAAAGACAGTAAAAGTGGCCATACACATTACAATTAGGATCTTTAGCATGACCACAACGGTCTTTCCCATAAGAACCTGAATATGCAGATAAAAACAAAGGAATTCTTTACCCCATCTGACAATTCAGCATTAACGTTATGATGTTCGGGCACCTTCAAAGGTGTCTGATCAAAAATTTCAGTCGAACAATACAACTGATATCCAAGGCTTTTACCGATATTGCCTACCTCATTTCCCACCATACATGCACCGATTATCATACAAAATGTTCGTACCATAACATTGGTGTGTGTATGGCCACCTTTAGTGGATAGTGAGAGAACTTTGTGCATTAGCAGTGCACAATTGCCCTACCTCTTGTTTTTATAATAGTTCAGAAGTATCCAGGATGCTGTTACTTTGCACTGAAGTAAACAGGATGCTAGAAGTATCACCTTGCCTAGAGCAGTGTTTCTTACACAAATCTCACACAAATCTTTGGAGCAATAATATAGGAAACTGAATGGGGGTCATTTATAAACCCTGGGCAATTTATCCATGGGCAGTAAGTATAGCACACAACCAGAGATTGGCTTTTTTCAACCATCTGCAGGTTGAACAATGAAATCACCCATTTGGTGCAAATGTGCCTTTACTGGGGCTACTAGTCGTGTACTAGTAGTGTTTTTAGAGGACACAGTGGTGTTCAAACTGAGGAACATTTTTAATATATCTTTCTAAAACTGGTCCAGGAATATTTTGATACGCTCTTGGCAGTCGCTGCATCTCTTAAAGGTGGCCATACACGCACCGATATTATCGTACGAAACCTCGTTTCGTACGATAATCGGTGCGTGTATGGCATGTCAGCGAGCCGACCGATATCGCAGGAAGCTGCTGATATCGGTCGACTCGCCGATCGGCCAGGTTAGAAAATTTTGATCGGGCGCCATAGAAGGCGCCTGACCAAAATTCTCCCTTCAGAGCTGAATCGGCAGAAGGAGGTAGAAATCCTATTGTTTCTACCTCCTTACCTGCCGATTCAGCCCTGAATGGTGTGTGGCGGATCTGACGATGTTTCGTGCGACCGACGGTCGTACGAAACATCGTGAGATCGCCACGTGTATGGCCAGCTTTAGTTCTTGCTATGAACTGTTTGCAAATATATGTACCTATGAGAAGAAAAGCACCCACCAGTGTATTATTATACACTGATAAACACAGGTCACCAGAGGTCCCTTGCTCTTTATTCACTGCTAAAGTATAGTTTGGGACATATATCAAAGGGTAAAAGTCATAGTCCACTCTTACATATTTCACTAAACATTCCATACAGAGTAAGAGTGACCAGTGGAATTTCCCTCTGACACCTGTGGCAAGCTTTGTTTCACCTTTCCAGAAATATGTCCCATGATAATAGTCTGAGCAGTAATGTAGATGTAGTGAATATGATTTTAAATTGTTTAGATTGTGGTACGGTGCCTGCTGTAAGTGACAAAAAAACAGAGACCATATTTATGTTTTTTGTGAGTTAGCAGGCACAGCCTCTTAAATTTTTCTCCCAGACTATTCTGGGACTGGCATATCCTTTCTCCCAGACTAGGCATGGCACAGGTGAGCAAAATGTAGCCGTAAAAGAAAAAAATATTGTATAAGAACCTGGCTTTTCAACCTAGCTTTATTTTCAAATGATTTGAGAGAATTATGTTAAAAATCCACCATCTTGGATTTCTCCAAATTCAAGTTTTTGAGATTTATGAATTAAAAAAAAAATCTTTAAATTTAGAAAAAACAAGCAGACAAAACCTGTTTAGCTTTCATAAAAGTCAATGGGAGGTGTATTTCTAACATCCAATTAATTTTACTTTGAAATTCTTTTCAAACAATTTTACACTGTCATTGAATATGGAAAAAAACAGTGCAATTTTTTCTTTTTACGACCAGGTATTTTTACCACATCTAAATGTGTTTTACTTTTTTTTACGATTAGAATGTTCTCATAAATATCGAAAACAAAATGATTTCAATCACAATTGATAATTTGGCCTTCCCCTGTCTAGCTGCCTGAGCTGCTCTTACCACTGTCAGGGGTAACTACAATGGTCAAGCAAATGTAGTACGAATAAAATCATAATTGTATGAAAAAGGTGGACTTCTTAATATATACTAATTTTTAGCCAGTTCGAGGAATACGGTTTACAGGAGGGTAGGGTCATTTTCCCTCTCTACATTGCACTGGAAAGGTACCATCTAGAAAATGCAGTGCAGTTTTGGTCTCAAATTTTTCAAAAGGATATCAATTAAGAGCAAGTCCAAAGAAAAGGTACTGTTGATAATTGGTATTCAGATGGGGTATTTTTGCTTTCCTCTGGATCAACTAGCACAGGAGTGGGCAAACAGATACCTATTATTAGAAGTAATTAGTATTTGATTGGTGTTCCTTTAAAGGAGTGGTTGGGTCTCCTTTATATTTAGCATGAAACACAATAATCTATATTTCTGTGATGCAGTTATTACCTATTCTTACAGTGAAGCTATAAAAGCACATGGAGTACACACGCGAGGAAACACAATTCAGCTTTACTGGGCAGAAAAATAAAGAAAACAAAACCAGAAAGTGAGAGAGGAAATTAGAACCCCATTGTACAAAGGCAGACAGTATCAACTCACCAATGTTGGAGCATCTTATGTCATTTCTGGAGCCTGATGGTCTACAATTTGCATCAGTCCCACAGCCTCTCTTTGTTCAGAAGCATTAAATTACACCTCAACTTCACACTCTGAAAATGAGCCAGGAACCCAGGGAAAAGCGTATTACTTTATGCTCTCCCAGAGTTACAGCAGTGAAAGCAGCCATGTAGTTCAGACTCAGTAATAAGCTCCATTGCTAACCTTTAAATAATCCTAATAATTGTTGTTACAGTGTCACAAACAAGTATAATTTTTAACAAAAGAGAGTTAATTATGATTTGCAAAATTAAACCAAGCTATTGGTTGGTTAGTTGGCTATATATAGACACCTTGTAACTAGAAACTCTCTACTCGGTGTAACGGTTCTGCACATGTACATCCACGTGTATGTTTTGTATAAGTGTGATGGTTTGTTCTGAGTGTATAATATGAACACATCCATTATTAATTTTAGAAATCACAGCTGGGCTATGTGTTAAAAATAGCAATTCATAATTAAAAGGGAAATACCCTGTTTATGTAAGCAAGATTTGGCTTTTGTTTATCTTGAAACATGCTACTATTAACAGTGATCCTTTGCGTTCCAGTTTGATTCTAGGGCCGCTTTTATTATTTTTCTCTTGTATAAAATACTCATGCCTTATAATTTCTTATCCCTTGGTGCCCTGCTGCCTGACAGATTTCTTTCAGGGCTGGCATTCTTCAGTGAGGCGGCAATGGTTACTGCTAGTCTGTGGAAATTTCCTTATACAGGTATAGGACCCATTATCCAGAATGCTCGGGACCAAGGGTAATCCGGATAAGGGGTCTTTCCGTAATTTAGATCTCCATCCCTTAAGTCTACTAAAAGATCAATAAAACATGAATTAAACCCAATAGGATTGTTTTGCATCCAATAAGGATTATTTATATCTTAGTTGGGATCAATTACAAGGTACTGTTGTAGTATTACAGAGAAAAATAAAATCAGTTTTAAAATTCTGAATTATTTGATTAAAATGGAGTCTATGGGAGACAGGCTTTCCGTAATTTGGAGCTTTCTGGATAATGGGTTTCCGGATAAGGGATCCCATACCTGTATATGGCTTTTTGCATGTGTAAATTTGCTGAAGTCCTAAAATGTGAACAGGGTGGGAATGTTAGTGCACAACTTCTGCTGCATATATACTGTATATATGCTTTAATATTGGTGAAGGTTGTTTTTAACTGTTTATGTTATAATGCATTGTGATTTACCTACCTCCACTGTATGCTACTTATTGTTCACTACCTTGTTCACTAACATTTAAATTACAAAAAGAGAAATGAGCATTGGCACAAATAATTAGTTGTATGTACTTCTCTTCACAGTTATTTAAAAAGTTCCATCTTATTCCCAACATATTTTATAAAACTTGATTATTAACACACGTGCTATTGAATTCAGTGGCACGTGTTTTCAGCACACAGTTTGTATTTTGTGCCCCCCAGTTACTTATCAATCTAGGCCACAACCAGTTACCAATCTAGGCCACAACCACCACCTAATAACCATATTTACCCATGTACGCCGGCCAATTTTTGAAAATATATACTGCTAGAAAATGAATGTCTCCAAAGGTTGTTTGAATTGTACTGCAAGCCAGAATGCAAGCCATATATATGGAAAGTTTCAGATATGGGTGCTTCCAGTCACTATACACCTTTAATTTGAAGCTTGAATAACTTTGTATATTAGTTTGCCTTTCTTACAAGCTTGCTGAATGTCAAGTCATTGTTGTGGCTGATATTGTCTGCATCAGTATGTGTATTTAAGCAGGTTTATAAGAGGCTGGAATATATTAGAGTTTTCGCTTTTAAAACAGGTTGGAATTTTACCTGTGAATGTTTACACACATAATGAAATCATTGTTTCTAAGACACAAATAATATAATTACACGCCTTAAGAATATGTGAGTTCTGCATGGCTGGACACAAGGCATGTAAGATCTAGAGTTTGATACTACTGCCTCATAAAGGAAATTACCTGGACTCACAACATTTGTAAAGGTTTACAAATGTACTCAAGGGGTTGTACTATGTACTCAAGGGGTTAACATATCTTGTAAATTAATGACGCCTTATATTTTCCATGCTGTGGACCAATTAAACACTATTCAACATGTTCTAATAATTATAAAAGTGATGTCAAATGAGGGGGCTCTTTGGAGACCTTGGGCGTGCTAGGGCCCATAAATATGTCTTGTAGGACCACTTCTGTCTCACAGGCCTGCAGTTGGATAACCTTGTTGTAAATAATTGCCTTTATTATAGCAGTAATTATGGTCCTTGATTTTCTGAATTCCCATGTTTCTTTCTAACATTCTGTTCAGTGCATCATATATTTTTCATCTGAAGCTTTACTTCCTCATGTTTGCCTCATATTTTCCTTTGCTGAAATTTATTTTTACAGTCTTTAATTTTCAAATTGCACTATTATTCTTTCATGTTTCTTTATTATAATAATACCCAGAGTCTTGATATTTGGTTTCATTGTTTCATTATATTGTAGAGAGTACCAGCCCCCCTCTGCTCCATACTTATACATTCCTATAAGGCCTCTCCACCCAGTAAGAAACATAAATTATCCCCTGATATCATGTTTCCATGTGCCTCTCTATTGGGTGTACTTCATCTACTTACTGAATCTTTTGTCTTTTGGTAGGTTCTTCCTATGGAACAAATTGTCTTCTTTGAAAAAAAAGCTGCTTTTACCAGTTCTACTTCTCATGCTCCAGCTAAGAAGATTTTTTTAAAGGCCTGTCACCAGTAAATTTTTTGAGGACAATTTAGAAGGGCTGGAAACTATGGAAAAGTATGAAAAGATAGGCAAAATAGGTGAAGGCTCATATGGTGTGGTCTTTAAATGCAGAAACAGGGACACTGGACAGATAGTGGCAATCAAGAAGTTCCTTGAGTCAGAAGATGATCCTGTGATCAAGAAGATTGCTTTGCGTGAAATTCGCATGCTAAAGGTACTTTTGTTTGTTGAATTAATAGAAAATTCTTGGTAGGCTAAAGGCATACGCGGCGCTGCGATTTGCCGACGTCGAGGAAGTTTCCTCTCAAGGCAACTTCTGCGATGTCGGCAAATCACGGCGCCGCATATGCCATCCCACCAGCGATTTACAGTCTAGCCGGTGGGATGGCATTTCGGGGAGATAAGTCGCCTGCGACAAGGTACCCTAAAAGGGTAACTCTATGGCAGCGGTATGTTTCATAATTGGGCTACTAGTAGCAGCTCCTTTTTCAGGGCTACTAAACTCCAGAAAATACCCTGCCATAGACAATACTAAGAATTGCCTCTGCTAAAACACATGTAGAGACAAATATCAGTAAATGATCAACATTGTCTTTCTGTAGCCATGACAAGTAGTTGCTACTAGTTGCTCCATGTGTCTTCACCCTAAGGGACACACCACTTGCTTTGTGCAGTAATCATTCTTCTGCTAACCCTAATCTATCAGAGTTTACATTCCACAACTTGCAGATATGATGAGAGGCAGGCAAAAGTTTGTGAAATATGCGTGAATGCTTAAAATGTTTCATGTCAGAGATAAGCCCTGCCTGGCACAACTCTTACAGAAATATATCTACTATACTTTATTATATATATATATTGTATTGTATTTGTATTTATTTTTTATTTATATACATATCCAGAAACTCTCATTGGTCCTCAATATATCTACTGTATTTGTTTGTCTGCATGTCAGTTGTTATAGACACAGCTGCTGAATATGTTGGCAATTTATAAATGTTATAAAAATATATACTGATACTAATGTAATCTAATCAACTTTTTTCTTTGAGTTGCAAGCAGGAACTACATAGTACAGCAAACTAAATACTGCTGCCAATCAGTTCTTGGAGAACTGCAGGTCTTTGGGCTTGTGATTAGATTCCCAAAGTTTCAGACTAACATTTGCTTAGGTGCAGTGGGTTAAGCTGGGGTCCATCGTTTCCCTTATTACCTTAATATTTAGGATTGAATTTTTTTTAACAAAATCCAACAGCTACATTCAGTGACATTGCATTTCATTTTCTCACCCAACTTATTCATTCTGAGATCTCAGGGCCATGTATAGGGCAGCACTCCATATCAAGGCACAGACTCTTGAGTAAATTAGGCATAACGTCGTAAGATAGGCACAAATTACAAAACCAGTATTTTGGCTCCAATATAAAAATATGTTTTGAGTTCAAGTTTCTTCTCATGAAAGTGTCATGGAAAGATGCTCTAAGGTGGTGGTGTGCTAATCAGGTGAGAAGTATTATTTTCCATGAGAGATGCTGATACATAGATTAATTGCTGTAAGCAAGCCTCTGTTCTCTGCAAACCTTCGTTACCTTGAGGGAAGCCATTCATGGTTCTGCACAAGCACAAAACCCCAGCATCATGCTTGGTGAAACCTAATCTGCAAGCCTAAAGGTTAAGAGTGAATATTTCATTAAACATGCTGACACCGCCAACCCAAAACATTACAAGCATGCATCCTGCAGCACACACTTAAATACTAAAAGATTGGTGGAAGTTATTGTACGAGGACATCTGAGGCTTTATTAATTTCATACTTATTTATTTTCATTAGTTTTGTATAGAACGATATTGTGTTGTATTTTAGTTAAAATCTGCTTTGATTTTATGTAAAAATGTATACTTATTGTGTCCATAATTTTTGAAAGCACAGTGCTGCCTATTGAACAGAGAGCTTTAAATCCTGCAGGAATCAGAGTATTGGCAGAGCGCTGCCATTTTTGCCATGAGGCAAGGTGAGAACAAAGAGGCAGCACTTTTCTAAACATTTTGACAAAACTGATGTTTTGTAGCAACTCTGTGCCCCTTACACCAGTGGTGGCAAAAAGCTGTCCCTGGTCACATTCTTGCCAGTGGGAAGGCATTTCGGGGAGATTAGTCACCCGCCGTAACAAAGATTTAAGATATATAGCAGATGTCTAATTTCCCTGTGTGCCACCAGTCTGAGGAGACAAATTCATTTTTTTCCTCAAATGTTAAGAGCCATTCTCCCTGGGGTGAATACCACCAGGTCCTGAACCTTTGTTTACTTTCAAATGCTCTAGTCTCTTCTGAACTTCGTCCTAAGGAGGAAGCATACTTAGCTAGTATTATTGGGGAAGAAGGGTTAGGTTGCTGGGCATAGCAATAGTGCAAGTCTTAAGCTGGCCATACACGTTTCGATCTCACGATGTTTCGTACGACCGTCGGTCGCACGAAACATCGTCAGATCCGCCACACACCATTCAGGGCTGAATCGGCAGGTAAGGAGGTAGAAACAATAGGATTTCTACCTCCTTCTGCCGATTCAGCTCTGAAGGGAGAATTTTGGTCAGGCGCCTTCTATGGCGCCCGATCAAAATTTTCTAACCTGGCCGATCGGCGAGTCGACCGATATCAGCAGCTTCCTGCGATATCGGTCGGCTCGCTGACATGCCATACACGCACCGATTATCGTACGAAACGAGGTTTCGTACGATAATATCGGTGCGTGTATGGCCACCTTTACCCCTATCTACCTAATATGGTAGTAACAGGGCTCCCTGCAGCAGTCTACACAAACAGCCAAAATGTGGGGTCATGTTGTGAATGTGTACCCTGTGCTCCTTTAAAAAAAATCAGCCCAATTTTGTAGGTCTTCATTTTTATATATATATATATATATATATATATATATATATATATATATATATATATATATATATATATATCAGTCCTGATGGTGTCTGCACTCCAAGGCTTTAGTATTCTGTGGGGTGCACAGCCAAAATCTGAGTATTTAGCATGAAATAATCCATGGCAGGCACACCCTTAAAATTTCCATTGTCTACTCCATTTTTTATAAAAAAATATTTGTTCTCTTCCTGTCTACTGAAGTTAAGTTTTGTTTAGTAGTGTTCAGTAAGGCAGAGTGTTGAATGCATATAAACAATTTTTGTAGTGTAGAAAGAGAAAGGGTGAGAAAGACAGAAACCTGATAAGGTCAAAAAAGAAAATGTGCAAAGGTTACAAACAATGGTGATCCTGTGACAAAAGGCATTAGGTCTGTCTCCACTGAAAGGGAAATAATCACAGTACAAAGAACACAGTGCACCCTAACATGTATATACATTCAATTATAAGTGTAACTGAGGGTGAACGTAGAAATTATAGTAAAATTGCCATTGGAGTTTAACATTATTGTCCCAGGAGGATGCTTCCCATAGGAAAAGAGGCATCTATGGGCTGCACAACATTGCAATAATCAGTTAAGTAATAATGCATTTGGTATATAATTTCCTGCATAGCTAGAATATGAAATCCATATAAGGCCTTTTATAGTTCAGGTGACTTTTAGTTTTAAAGAAGAAATATACCCCTGAACATTGGTCTCTATAAAATTATATAACTTAAAAGAGACCATTTTCAAAACCATGTCCAATAAAAATAAAGCCTTTGAAGAAAATATATTTTTTTTCTCATAGTATGTGCCATATGATAATCCTAAACTGGCTCGTAGTGACGCTGTTAGTGGTGTATCATATAGCCTAGGGTACAGGGGAGCCGCAAGGGTTGCAGGGTCTGTTGTATGGTTTCTTTTCCCTATCCACCGCGTGCCAGAGGATAAGAGCCGGGCCTTGTACACAAACCAATACCTGCTTTGATGCATTAGTAAATGATATCTGTGTTCATGCCAATTTGAGATTCAAGATTCTTTTAATAGGTCACACAATAGGATATAAAGTATCTGTTGGTTTAGTTTTTATTAAGAACATTTAGTTCTATTTTTAATAATTATGTAGCGCACTGGCCATTTCCTGTATAATGTTTCACACACAATGCATTTCATAGAGGACCATATGAATGTCCAGTGTGTGCAGAGTTTATATAACTTCATATTGTGCTGATATTCTACAGATTTAACCCATATGTTTGTGTGTTTTATGGAAGTAAAATCCCTATGAGAGAAGACATAGAGACCTTTAAAGGAACAGTAACACTAAAAAATGAAAGTGTATAAAAGTAACTAAAATATAATGTGCTGCTGCCCTGCACTGGTAAAAGTTTTGTGTTTACTTCAGAAAGTCTACTAAAATTTATATAAATAAGCTGCTATGTAGCCATGTAGGCAGCCATTCAAAGGAGAAAAGGCACAGGCACTTAGCAGATAACAGATAAAACACTATTGTATTCTACAGAACTTATCTGTTATCTGCTATGTAACCTGTGCCTTTTCTCCTTTTTTCTAGCTTGAATGGCTGCCCCCATGGCTACACAGCAGCTTATTATATAAATTATAGTAGTGTAACTGTAACAAACACACCAGTTTTACCAGTGCAGGGCAACAGTGCATTATATTTTTATTACTTTAAAGCTCTTTTATTTTTTGGTGTTACTGTTCCTTTAATACAGCTTGCAAACTTGACATTTTGTAATGATAATATCAAATCAATTAAAACTTTAATATTTGTTAATGTCCTGAGCTGTTACCACCCGTGCCATAGGTGTAATGTTTGCATATCCTTTAGTAGTGTGTTTCTTTACTAGCACAGCAACACCTATGTGTGTAATGTTGGTTGCACTTGAGAGTTAAATCATTAAAATGGTAGGTTTAGGTCTCTCTTTCTTCAGTATCATGTTTTCCTTTAAGCGTAAATGCTAAGCTAAAAATAGTGGTCACTTAGGAATGCTTTTATCTCTATTGATTTAACATGTGTAGACCTGCTTGAAGACTGTTTTTTTATTCTTTGCAAATAGTAACAAACTCTGTTTATTGATCATGCGAACACCAGTGACTATCTAGCGCAAGTGTTTGTGTTGTTAAGCTGGTGTTTTGCAAATATAAATCCTTTCCTTTACAGTTCTGCTTTAAAGCTAATATTTATTGAATGCTGGTTTGCAACGGACACAAAATAAGATTTTGCCAGGATGCAGTGAATCCTTTTTACTACTTACAGCAAATAGTTAGGGAAGCTAGACCTCTTAAAGCTTTTGTCTCGTATTTTTGATGGGCCAAGTATTAGTCTGTGCACAGTCTTTGTTTCTATGACAGAACACATAAAAACATCTACACACTTCATACTACAAAAAAGGTAATAGCTCCAACAATTTAAGTTGGAGGTGCTTTTTTTGGTGGGGTAGAATAAATAATATACGGGCAACTTTTTTTGCTATTGTTTAAAATTCTGTAGAAATCACTGGATGTAACTGTAGCAATATAACCACTTGCCTCCAGTCTAGTCTACAGAAGCTGCAGTGTTAACAAACTCTTTGGCAGCTTATTATTAGCAGTTTAGGCAGATGGCATCATTTAGAGCCAAGAACAATGTTAGCTGAGAAACCAATTCCAGTCTTTTGTTAATGTGGTGATTTTAGGCTCAGCAGGTGAGCAACAAAATGCTAGAAACTGTAGCTCTTTCATTTCATTGGTAATCACCTGGACCTACTGGTGCACTCTTGGGACGACTGTCACTTGAAAATGTCACAATTGAGCCAATGTGTGGCCAATCAGTGGCAAATTACTATTCTGCTATGTATTCAATTTATACATTACAGGACTGCAAAGTTTCTGAGCTATTTCTTAAAATATGTTAGTGACTAAAATGTTTTAGCAATTATTTGTATGAAAGCTATAGCCATTTTTAGCTTTCAGTGGCTCTTGCTGTGCAGTTTGAAAACTGCTCCAAAGGAAATGATAAAAACTGTGTATGTGACTTTTTAACTCGCATTGGCCTATTTTAACTGATTTTGGTCTATATATGTCTGTGTGTTACACAGTTTTAGGGCAGACGTGTTTACCGTACTATGAAAGGCACCCCTTTGTCAAAAAAAATCCACACCTTCAGAATGCTTTGAAAGCAACTGAGATTTGAGACAATTGCAGATAGATAAACAAAAATGTATTTATATAAAAAGCGTACATTCTGCAACAACTAGAGTAAAATTGTTGTGATGGCATGATTTACATTTACCGTATGTGTTTATTTTGCAGCAATTAAAGCATCCCAATCTTGTAAATCTTCTTGAAGTATTCAGAAGGAAGAGGAAGTTGCACCTAGTGTTTGAGTACTGCGACCACACAGTCCTCCATGAACTGGACAAGTACCCACGTGGGTAAGTCAGAGGGAACTAAACTTTCACAAGTCTTTTTATGAAGGAGAGTAAAAATTCAAATGGGTATTGTGACATTGTAGGCATTAAGATTTGAAATGAAAGGTCCTATTTGTAAATGATAAGGTAGTTATAATACAGTTGAGCCAACAAGGTTTTATTAATAGTGGCCCAGTATTGATTGTCACAGTATTGATGTCCCTTAATAAGACGCAGCCACATTAAAATGTTACTGAGACTTCCTATGTAATAAAAGTGCCCAAAGTTTTCCCAGGTGCAGCAGCCAATAGCAAACTTGCTTGTGTAGTTATTTTGTGTAATTTTTTAGTTATTTAACTATTTGTTTAGCAAATCTCCAGTTTGGAATTTCACAGCCATTTGGTTTATATGGTGAACCTAGACAACCAGGCAGTGGTCTGGAGGACTAGAGCATGAATAGTAGAGGGCCTGAACAGAGAGAGAAATAGATTAAAAAAAAAATGTGCTGAAAAAGTCACCCTCGGCTTATACTCGAGTCGGGTGCCATGGGTCCCTCTAGGCTAGCACCCTCTGTCTTTTGTGTGCAAATTAGGCCACCTGCAACCAGACCCTCCAGTGCCCTGGCCCACTCCCAGTCGCAATACTTATTCCCCCTTACGTGTCCTCTGGGACTGGGTCTGCTGCCAGTTTGCCAATGCGCAATGAGCGTGGGGTAGTACTCATATTGTTTTTGTTGACCCTCTTCTCCACTTACAGAGCTAGTTTACGGTTTTTCTTTTAAATAAATATTTAAAAACATATACCCCACTGATGTCTCAATTTATGTAATTTACTGGTTTTTATTTTTATTATTGAAACTTAGCAGTAGCTGCTGCATTTCCCACCCTAGGCTTATACTCGAGTTAATAAGTTTTTCCAGTTTTCTTAGGTTAAATTAGGTACCTCGGCTTATATTTGGATCGGCTTATACTCGATATATATGTGTACATGGGTTTAATCAAAGGCAATATTGTAGCAAATTATACTTTACAAATTATACTGAATTGCCGTTCATGGATATTTCTTACTTGGTAGACAAAATATTTTAACTTCATGTAGTAACAGTGGAGAAGTTTTTATGAATGTTATTTGATCTGTCCTTATTTATGTATTCAATTTTAGCATTTTCATTTCCAGATATTATTGTGAGAGATTTGATATGAAATATGACTAATGCAATGATACATATATCTTGCATGTTTCATTTCAAAGGGCCAGTATAACTTTTAATATAGGTTTGCCTAATGGAAATAATAAAAATGAAATATATTTTCCATTTTGCTTTATATCTTTTAAAATTCTGTGAATTGTAATACTGATTTAACTTGCTATTGTAGCCTTGCCTAAGCAGCCATTATCTCTGTGCAGACTGGCCACAAGCTACTCAAACTTTATACCTCCCATAATACCATTATAGAGAAAGCCAATTGGGAGCATGGTATGACAACACTGGACTATGGGCAGACAAATGGGCTGTAAATCAATTTTCATACAGGGACAACTCCTGGAGTTTTATATGCCTGTATAGAGATAAACCTGTACAAAGAGGGACCATAAACCTTTATTAGCTTAGATATACTGTACTAATCACAATCCTTTTAGAAAATGTAAGGGCTCTGGCACATGAGGGAGTTTAGTCGGGCAACTAATCTCCCCGATATGACATCCCACCACGATTTGCGGAAATCGGAGATCGCGCCGCCGCGTATGCCATCCCACCAGCGATTTACATTTTCGCAGGTGGGATGTCATATCGGGGAGATTAGTCGCACACAACAAGGGAGATTTGTCGCGGGCGACTAATGTCCCCGTGTACCAGAGCCCTAAAATGCATTGTTTTAAAGTGTTTTCAACAGGAGTCTAGTCTGTTCCCAGTACCCATGGTCAGATGGTGGGTCTCAACTATTATTATTATTATTTATTATTAACAAATTTATAAAACTCCAGCATATTCTGCTGTGCTGTGCAATAAATGGGTTTATATATTGTACATACAGATTTACGTACAAAGCAACTAATAACTGATATAAGAGGTGAAGAACTTGCAATCTATATGACATTTGCATTTACATTGTTCACTGATATTGTAGCTTCCGAAATTACAAGTTGCAGTACCTCCTGCTTTTAAAAAATAAATAAATAAAGTAGCTGTTATGGCTATAGGTACTGGAAGTTGCACATGAAACCTTGAAGACACAGCCATGGCATCCCAGGTCTAGAGCTACTTCTGTAAACAATGTACCTAACCTGTCAGCTGAGACCCAAAAATGGTGGGTCTCCACAACCTTTTTGACATGAGCTTATTAAGTGCAGAAACACTGTCCGAACTACAATAAATATAATAAAATAAGTGCAAAATGTGTTGATTTTTTATACACAAACATATCTGATTCGACAGACTGAAAGGAAGCTATGATAGTCTTTCTCTGTGCCTGCTGGGACCACACCCAGCTTACAGAAGTCACAGCTGCTAATGACACAAAAGATGCTAAATTGGCAAATAAAGTAAATAAATATAACGAGGATATGGAGCATGGGTTAGGAGTACATCTGCTATAATTCCACACATCCGTTCAGTTTCCATTAAGGCATTCAAAGGTGGGATGCTAGTGCTCTTTTGAATGTTTCTGCCATTTCTGTTTTTCTTACTGCACAGTGCAAACAGCACTTAGGACTGATTTATTGGCCACAGTGCTTCTGAGCAACTAGATGCCATGGAAATGTTTGATAGATGCTCTGGGCAGCTTGTGTATTAGGATGAATGATTTGTATGGTAGGAAATGATTGTGGCTACCAGTAAACATTAAGCTGTCTGTGTGTTGACATACAGTATCAGTGCAGTAACTGGACATGTTTGACAGGGTTTGAGGAGTGTCCCTTGCTCAGCACCTCCTGCTGGTGCCACATAAAAATAATTGTTTTTGCTCTTTACTAGATGGCCATTTGCTCTAATTGTGTTTGCAGGTTAATCCATTCTGCCTTTCTAATTATACAAATCACTGACCAAGGCTCCCTCTTTAGCGGTGAATTCCTCACACAATACCAAGGAAACCATATCATAAACAACCCTGTCCCCGATCTGCCCCTTTCTTTGTCCAAAAGTCTGTGGACTTTTTCCAAGGATATAAAAGCCCAACGTTTGGATTCTGGAGGCATGAGGCAAGGGTGGTATGTACAAGGAAGAACCTTTTCTTATAAAGTTCCAAACAAATCGTCCAATATGATGCAGAATTATCAGGTAGAACTACAAGGCCTATGAACAAGTATGTTTTATCTTTTGAAGTAAACCTTTGTTGGAGGTTATGTATAAAATCCTTGCAGTAAGGATATGCAAACCACTGTAATGTATCTTTCTCGTGAATAAAGGTGAGGGAATAAGCGGCACTTGCTCTCCTGTCAGACCTTATGGCTTAACTGCACAGATGCATGATCACTTTCTGGAGTACCTACAGTTCTTGTTATAGCTTTGGTGATATTTTCTAGCTGGATGGACCCAATGCATATTATACACTAGTATTTATTTTAAAAAGTAACTTAAATATCTGACAAATTGGTTCCTTTACTAGGGGCATGCTGCAGTGGCAGAGAGGAGTTGCCCAGTTACTATGAGATTGGGGAAAATGTATATATGCTCTCCTAGATACATCAGAAAACCCACCGTAGAAAAGAGATTTGGGGTAAAAATTGAACTGATCTTGGAGACCAGAGATTGGATTATACTGCAGGTCTATGGGGACCTGCCAGGCTAGCATCATGTGGCATCAACATGCCAGTCTTTTCCTTGCCCTGTGGAATTTTCAGACCTACCTGATTTATGCCCTTCCATACAAGGGCAAATAAGCTTTTGACTTGCCAGCTTTTATCAGTGCCTATATGCAGTGGCGTAGCGTGGGCTTTCGTCGCCTGGGGCCGACCGGAAATTTGCCGCCCCTCTATTGTAATAATAATCAGATCATCTGATTATTATTACACTATCATCAACCATCACTTGAGACATATACAATAGGGAAACACTACTCAATGAGAACACTCACCTGTTTTAGCCCGGATTCTCACTTTTAATACACTTTGAAAATTCACTTAGGTAGGTTTTATCGTCACTAGATACTGTCGTAGATTGACTCTACAATGCGCTGTAAAAACGTTCACCTGCCACCCTTTCCGCACCCGCGCGGTCTGCTTGGCTTGAATCAGCGCGGGCGCGATTTGCAGTTTCAAATATACCAATATGTTTTTTTAAATTTAAATATCATGGTGATTGCCGCCGCCCCTTTTGATACGCCGCCCGGGGCCATGGCCCCCTCGGCACCCCCCTCGCTACGCCACTGCCTATATGGCTACTTTTATTTTCTGTCTTAGATACTTGTTGAACCATGGCTAAATGGTGGTTACACCAGTGTTTTCCAATTTCCGTAACATTGTTATGGGTTAAGTGCATGAGCTGCTCTATTAAAGTCAATGGCAACATGCATTTAAGCTTATTCTTATTCTGACCAAAATTCCAAGTCACTGCTCTTAACTGGTGGTTGCCCACATGTTTTCTGACAGACCAAACGCCTGGCATGCCATGGGCCTTAGAATTTTGAATTACTTTATATCATAAATACTAGTTCATAGTTTGTATAAGGTCTGTCCATCTGCAATGCCTGGTGTGCCATGAGCCTAAAGAGCCTCCTGTGAGTCTGGGACTATTCACACCACAGCAAGTAAGCACGTAGCTCATGTATTGCAATGTTATTAGTGGTCATACTATGACTATCCTTGCTTCAGACATCCATATTTTTGCAGTTGACCTCTACTACTACATTGTATCTTGTTGATGAAGAGTTATTAAAGTAAATGTAGCTTTTTATTTTTTGCTGGGAACAGTTATTTGTTCATCATAAATCACAGGTTCCCAGAATGTGAAGAGATACAACAAGAAGGATATTCACACATATTTGCCCACAGCAGACGTCAAGCTCTTTACAAACAACAGTTTATCTCCAGGAAAGCAATTCTAATGAGATTATATGATTCAGACACATTAAAGTTTGTAATGCTACTTAAATCCGAGAAGACAATTTGCCATTTAATATGCATACATCCTTTTGATCTGTAGCCGGCTTAGTGCCAGGTAATTGCTTGTAGCAAGCGTCAGTAAACTTAAGAAGGAAATAAAAAATGGAACGGTAGCCAAAACAAACTCATGTATTCAAGGCTAGAGATAATTCACTGGAATATTCAGATCAACAACTCTGAAGTTTAAACAGATCTAACAATTGCGACATAGAATTAATGCTAAAATGCTTTTGCTTTTTTTAATATGTAATATTAATTCATTTTTTGTTTGTTTTGTTTAAATTGTTCAAATAGGTTTCATTTGAGTGGTTTTGTTCTAATAGAAATGTGTTTTTGTATTAAGATCCTTTATGTCCTGGGTGCACTTTATATAACTGCAGTTTCCCTATTGAATGCGTTTGTATCCGTATGCTGCATCCAGTGATAACATAGCGCCTTCAGGCAAAAACAAATGTGTTACAAATATTTGCTGCACATTTAGTCAATGTTATTGTACCCAGACAGTGAACATAGAAAAAATTAGCATAGTGAAAACATTCTTCCTTTCCTGCAGCCATCTGCCATTTACTTGAATGGATATGCCTTGCCTTTGGTAGATGCTGGTGCTGACAGACTGGCTGGGATCACTTAGGGTCATGAATGAAAGTATGCCCAAACGATTCTCTTCTGACAGGGTGCACAAATTCGTACAAAGATCCAACCCTGATGAGCCCAGTCACCTCGTCTACCAAGCAGTTCTTATTACATTTATATAGACACTAAATTAGATACAGATTTAAGTTAACTGAATGGATATATATTTTTAAAGCAACTTTTGTGCTGCTTAGTGATTCTCCAGTATTTTGTTATTGGTCAGATAAGTAGGTGGACCCAGCTGAAACCAAGCAAACAAATGAACAGCATAACCATGTTCAGCGCCTTTGAAAACCCGTATGTATATGTTTCCTCCTTTGCACTTAAAGGAAAAGTAACACTAAAAAATTTTAACTAAAAAATCTATTCTACCCTCCACCAATAATTGCCCTATCCTGAAAACCATTTGTTATTTTGAATGCTTTAGAAGAAAATACCTGTAAAAAAACAAAGGCGATACGGCGATGCCGGGGAAAGTATCAGGAGATGCATCAACTATGCGGTGATCGATTGATCGAGCCTAGCCTGACTCCTTCCTATACAGAAGTCAGGCTAGGCTCGATCAATCGATCGCCGCATAGTTGATACATTTCCTGATAGAAGAGCAAATTCGTTGGTCAGTTGGGTAGTCTGAAGAAGAGCAAATTCGTTGGTCAGTTGGGCAGGTGTATGATTCTTTAGGTAAATGGATGGCAGCTTGAAGCTCAGCTGTTGCATTTGATTCTGCCCTATGGAATGCTGAAAACTAATTGGCCAGATAGACTAGTGGACCATTGTAGGCGAGAAACTAAAGTCTGGTTGACCCAGTATAAGAAAGAGTCTCTGAAAAGTTTTGCTGCTTGTAGTAACATGAAAAAAGCATGCGGTTTGGGAATCTCCTACTCATTACACAAGGGGCCTGTTTTGTTTTCATAAGTTGACCCTTTCTTGGGTGATGTCTGAGAAGTTGTTGCATATAAATATATGTTCAAATGTACATATATTTAAATTACTCTTACACACATTGATCTGACCATGTATTCTGGTAACATTAGCATTCTAGATGCTTGGACAAATCGCTGATCTGAAATGTCTGTGTTTCTGCCATAACAGGATTAAAATGAGAAACAGAAAGCAAGAACAAGCTTATGTAGCTTATGTTTCTTTTTATTGGCATTTTTTGTTCTTTTAAGACAAAGTTACCAATGACCCCTTAAGTGCCATCTAAGACCAGCTGCTGTCTCCTCTTTACTGGCTCCTGCTCTTTACTGCCCATTCAAAATATCGCCATCTGCAGCTGCTTTACATATATTTTTTATACCAATAGCAAACAGGTATAAGAGCTCTTATTTGCAAATCTCCAAAATATGGCAAAACTTACCATAGTATTTGATTTTTTGCAATAATAATAGTAATTAGTAATCATAGTAGCTAAGCTAGCATAGATCTTTGTTGATGACAAACTACATTTTTAGTGACCTTAAGGAATGGTACTCAATTTTATGGAAATACCCCTTCTCCAGGAAAACCAATCCCAATCATTTTGCATATTTCTAATACCTGCACTGTCTATGTAAAACAGAGACATTATATTTTTCTTATGTGATATTTATTATAGTTTTCAGAAGAACAAAATGCCTTTGAGTATTACAATTAATATAAAATAATAACTATTTAGGTCTGTAAATGTAACGGAATATTTATGTAAAGACAATGCAAATTTAGGGTAACTGTTCATGTAAAAAGGGGACTTTATTGCTAAGGGCTGTGACATTTCATGGAGGGATTACTGCACAGTATGCTCTAGATTTTATGAGTCAGATTTCCATTCACTGGCATTTACTAGGCCTGTGTGCAGTTTTACGGTTTTATTACGGGAAAGGAATTCATCACATGGCTTGCTTTTGTCAGTTGCCATAGCAACTTAGTGCATTGAGGGACCCAAGGGTAAAAAGGGGCCGGAAGTATTCTTTGCAGTGTGATGTTTTTGGGCTGGTGCACACACAGTTTATTCAAAGAAATTATAAGAAATATAGGTTATCTAATTAGAACCATAAAGTTTTTTTTTCAGGAAATATTATTTATGAATTAGATAGGTCACAGGATTCAAATCAGGTGGTTACCGGTTAGGGTTTTCTAATATAACAAATACTGATTTTGCAGGATTTTTGCTAGTTAAATATATGATATCGCTTTGAAACAATCCTTTGAAACAATCCAATGGATCTCAAAATTGCCACAAGTTGTGGATTTCTGAGGTTAAGATTACTGTTTTTCCTTTATTTGATTGCACTTATTGCACCTGTAAAGTGGTTACATAAACTGCAAGTCTGTTTCCAACAGTCCAAACATGGGTTTTACGTGCTGTCACACTAAGTCAGATTGCTGAATGGTTTCTTACAAAAACAGTAAGAAATGGATGCAGATCCTTATTAGACAGACCCATGCAAGTGCATTGGTGGTTACAACCCTCCTTGAAACCGGATGAGCAGACTCTCCCAAAAATTTGTAGAGAAACTTTATCTCAAGCTGATCGTTATCTAAAAATTGCCCCCTATCTCCTATCATTGGTAACCCCAATTTTATTCCAGGTATGACAAAAGGGACATTCCTGGGAAAAAAATACCATGAGAACTTTACTTGTATTGAGGTAGTAAAAAAGAAAAAACTACTACCGGTACTTCTAACAGTGAAATGTCCTGATGAAACAGAATCTTTTTTGAATCAACTGAAATATTTACATTTAAAACATTGGATCTTAGATCCTCTTAATAAATCACTGCTTGAGACCCCGCCTACGGCATTTGAGGAATTATGCATACAAACAATACCCAGTAGACATTTGATTTCCAAACTATATAAAATATCAGACCCTAAAGAGAAATTCTTGTTACCTAAATACGCAGAAAAGTGGAAAAAATCTTTACAAACCAAATGCTCAGATAAGCAATGGCAAATTTGCTTTTACCTTACGCATACATTTTTCATGGTGTGTAAAGCACAGTAAAACCAACTATAAAATAATTTCTAGATGGTATCAATGCCCCGAAATTTTACATAAAATATATCCAAATGTCTTGAATATCTGCTGAAGATGTAGACAAGAAGTTTAACAAGAAATATTTAAGATAATCCATACACTCACGGGATTAAACCTTACACTCGACCCCAAGACAGGTTTACTCCCAATGCTCCCTGGCTCTGCCCCTAAGTATAAGAGATCGCTAAAAGGGGCAGCCAGAACAGTTATTCTCAGACACTGGAAAACATCTGTAATACCTAAAATAACTAAATGGGAAACAAGATTTATTTGTACAAACGTGGTCATCATGGTAATGTTTCTAGAGTCTCAACATGGTTTATGGCATGGCACGGACAAGGAGTGATATTTTATATGTAACATGGGTTTCCAATTTTTTCCTTACTCATTTTGACATAACAAGCATGGACAGGACTTCATAACGCAAAAAAGATAACCCTTATATTATGACCTCTTGCATGAAAAACTGTATCCAAGATTAGCTTTTCAAGTAATGATGAACAGTCAAAACGGAAGTGATACTATCCATTTGGGTCATACTGATAAAATTCAACTTATCAAAGCATAGATGGCCCTTGTTAATGTTACAAATGTTAGCCTGACCCACGTAAAATGTCATATGAGTTTTGTTTTTCGATACTTTTCTATTCTGTACAATTAAAAGGAAAAGAAATGTTTGTTCTAGAAAAAAAGAATATATAAAAAAAGGCCTGGGAATATAATAGAGACTCTCGTTGAACTCCTTGTGACCCCAGACAAGTCACTTAATCCCCTGATGTCCCAGCTTACTTAGTGCGCCTATAGTGGCTGCCTTGCTTGCTTTAAAAAATGCTTTGAGTCTTGTGGAAAAAAAGTGCTATAAAAAAAAAATCATTTTCTTCTCTCTGGATCAGAATCTGTATTTACATAACCCTCTTTCTGTTCCCTATTCAGGTAAAATCTACTTCACTGAGTATAAAGACATGTAGATGTCATGTAAATTTATGACATGTAGTGTGTCAATATTTCTCATAGAGCATTTTGAGGGCTGTAAATGACAATGTCATACAGTGAAGTCTCTGGTGGTTTTTAGCAGACTGGGGCCTATGAAAATCCTTTGGAGGGCCACATCTGGCCCACAGGCCTTCAGTTGGACAGCCCTGATGTAATCTATACACAAATCACTACTGAAATGTACAAACTTTTATTTGTTTAACTTAGTCAGTCTTTTATTCCTACAGGGTCCCTGAGCATTTAGTGAAGAGCATCACCTGGCAAACGTTACAAGCTGTTAATTTCTGCCATAAACATCATGTAAGTATATCAGGGATATCTCCCAATGTCTGTGCTTTTCCTGCAACCCTGTAAGTTTCGCTCCTCCTGGTATATCCTCTGTGGCTGTTTGGTAACTCTGCCTCTCTCTTACTACTTCATCTCTGTTCCTGTAGTGCACTTACATCTTGGGTACATTGTTTAGTTCAGCACTGACATTCCTCTAGGGCTCTCACTCTTAAAATATTAATGGTTACTTTAGGCAGTTTTCTTTCTATCTCATTGCACTGTTTGCCTCAAAAAGTCATATTTATATTACCCTAAATCACGGTAGGTCAATGATTGTGTATGAAGGTACTGATGGCATAAATATGTATATCTGTCATGTTCTAAATGAGTTAAGAAACTTGCTAGAATGGTATCACTTTTCTGCTAATGCGGTAAAAATGTATAGTAACAGTATAGGTTTTTGAGCTTCTCATGTAGAAATATTCATGTGTTTGCTGTCATAACCCATCTATATGTTCTCGACAAGGCTAATTCTTTAAAAACAGCGTTTTCATTTGTCTATTCTACACAGATTTTACTTTCATATGTACTGTGGAGGCTTTTAGGCTTTAGTTGTATTGGTGCTACAATTTGTTTGGCCTGCTGCTGGGAAAAAAAGGTTACAGCTTGCAATATGAAATATCAGAAAGATCAAAGTGTGAGTGGGGTCCTAATAAAAAGTATTTGACAACTATTTTATTAAGATATTTCACTATACAATAGAACCCCTTGTTTTGTGTTCTTTAGGGGACCAGAAAAATGGTTTAAAGTTAAGGAAACTGTAAATTCTGGGAGATTAATTATATGTTACATATTGGTTACAGCACAGAAAATGGTATAGAGTGAGGGGGAAAAATCAGGGGATGTAAAATTGAGGTTTCACTGTATTACAAGTCCCTTTTTGGGAAGTGGCAGCTTCAGAGGGTATTGCATGAGAGCCTATACAAAAAAAAAAATTATTTTGCACCCTAACCCATTCCCAGAAATTTGCAGAGGATCTGATGGTTCTGTCCCTCTTCTACTGGTTCAGAGCATTTGCAGTACATAGCATACACTGATACAGCAACAGAGTACAGTGCAATGCCCTAAAAGACCACTGTGTATAGTATTTGATGGATTTAAGGGTGCATAGTTACAAGATATATTCTGTTATGATGGGGTTGTCCAATAGGCTGTTGCTATATATTTTCCTTCTTTTCCACTCCTGCAAGTCCGTTGTCCTGGGAGCTCTGCTCGGCATTACCTTCTCAGCCATTAGGTGGCCAAATATAGCCGCAATTAGCATTTCTAGATAGATTACACTACACTCCTGCTTCTCATCTTCCACTAATCCCCCTCCCATGTTATCTTGTCTCACACTTTGATCATTTCAATTGCAGGCTTTCTGTTTTGCTAATTGGTTTTGTGTCCTTTAGTTTCTTCACCTAGCAGAAATAATAAAAAAAAAAACACAAATACAAGACTATTGTAGAAATTATACCTATATTGGCTACCAATAAAAATACATTGCAAGCTTGCGGAGCTTCATCAGGCAAAATACAAATGAGAACTGGAATGGCACAACATTTATACTGTTAGGGCTCTGGCACACGGGGAGATTAGTCGCCCGCGACAAATCTCGCTTGTCACGGGCGACTAATCTCCCCGAACTACCATCCCACTGGCGAAAATGTAAGTTGCCGGTGGGATGGCACACACTGCGCAGGCGATTTCGGCAAATTGGCGAAAATGCCTCGCGAGGCAACTTCGGCGATTTGCCGAAATCTACTGCGCAGCGTGTGCCATCCCACCGGCGATTTACATTTTCGCCGGTGGGATGGTAGTTCGGGGAGATTAGTCGCCCGTGACAAGGGAGATTTGTCGTGGGCGACTAATCTCCCCGTGTGCCAGAGCCCTTAGATCAGAGAGAAGTGTTTACAAGCAATACATTAGGAAGTTACACATAGAGATAACTTGTGAAGATAAGAAAGTAATTAATGTTTATTAGGGTGGGTTGTAAATAGTCCCGGGGTCTGGATTCAGTCAGGTCAGATAGTGTGACATGAAACCTGACCCTCTGTCTTAAGGCCCTGTCTTAATGTGTTGAATAACTACATACATTTCATAGATCTAACTTTCTCGTTCAGTTCCAAAGTTCCCAAGGGAACTGCATAGCACTCCTTTTTTGGTGTAGCAGACTTTTGTTGGTGCAAGTGACAAATATGGTCAAGGATCAGAAAGACAAATGAAAAGAGATATCTCTGTAGCAAATCCAGCTGTTAAAGGTTTTTTTTACTGTATGTTATTATTGTTAATGAATTGCCATTTATGGAATGTGTAGCATGTGGTATAAGGCTGTTGACATTTGCACGTGAATCATTTTCTGTGTCTGGAAATAGAAATGATATAATCATTGTATAATCTATTCTTTACCCAAATATCTGTTTTATGGTATCATGTCCCATCCTTAGCAAATTGTATCTGAAACCTATATACCTATACCTATAACCTATACATTTGTTGTTTCCATGTGGCACCATAGAACATTCACAGGGAACTTGCATTTTAGCTGTTATTTTAGATTTTGAAGTGTGCTGTAAATGTTAGACTTTTTAAAGTTTATTATCTCATTAGCATTAGTCTGCCACATTAGTACTACTCTGTTAGTAAGCTCACTCTATCATGTGGCTACTGGGTTTTTAAGTCATATATACTATATCTAGCACTAGCTCAGCTAAACAAAGCTGGATTTATTGCATTTTATTAATAATCCCAAACTCTTGCTACAAAATGTATGGCTGGACCACTTGACTAATCTAGATTGTTAATTTTACCAATTTATTGAGTTGATTGCTGTGTTTTTTCGCCAGTGTATTCACCGTGATGTCAAGCCAGAGAATATCCTCATCACCAGGCATTCTGTTATTAAGCTGTGTGACTTCGGATTTGCCAGGTTACTGAGTGAGTACTGAGATAAGAATGACAATGCAATCACAAGGCAGTAGCCAGTCAGCCTAGAATAGCATGAGCACACCCTTACCCTAGCAATCTGCCCATACGCTGATACACCAGATCAGTGCATTTGGCCAGCCAAGTTTGTATAGTAAGGGCTGTGACAGACAGGGAAATTAGGCACCGCATGACAAATCTCCCTTGTCGTGGGCGACTAATCTCCCCAAAATGCCATCCCACCAGCTAGAATGTAAATCGCCGGTGGGATGGAATACGCCACAATTTGCCAAAATCGCCGAAGTTGCCTTGAGAGGAAACTTCTGCAATTTCGGCGCCGTGTATGCCATCCCACCGGCAATTTACATTTTGGGGAGAGTAGTCGCCCGCGACAAGGGAGATTTGTCACGCGGCGACTAATCTCCCTGTCTGTCACAGCCCTAAATTATTTTGGGCAGGGCTCTTTTCACCTCTTGTATCAGTTATTGATTGCTTTATATGTTACTCTGTATGTCCAATGTATGAAACCCGCTTATTGTACAGCGCTGCGGAATATGTTGGCGCTTTATAAATAAATGTTTATAATAGTAATAAATGAAGCCAGGACACTCTCATCAGCAAATTATCAGGTATAGGTGCAACAGACCGAAACCTCAAGCAATTATTAGAAACCAAAGCTCAGTAGGCCAGATCATTGGATAAGCTTTTTACTGGCAATAAAAAAATAACTACATGGCAGGGGGATGCTTGGGGCTTCCTGTGACACATTGCACTTAATGCTATGTACTTATTCCATGTGGATTAACATTTGCTGATTGCAATGAATAAAACACCTTTTCAATAATCTGGAATGCTGGCCTTATGTTATAAACAACCATTTGTGAGGGACCAAAATCCACTGATGTCTAACCAATCAACACACTGCTTGAATAGTGTGATGTGTGTGGCCAACATTATTGCTGATTTATTCAGCCTTGCTAATGGATTCAGTTCAGCCCTGCTATTGTGTTTTGTAGAGCCTCAATGTATTTTATACCGTTTCTGTTTTATACAACTGTTACCATATTAAACACATCCTCGGTGCAGTTAATATCGCAGCCGCTCCTTATTTATTAAGCTTCCGTTCTGTGTTATGGCCACTGCAATATATACAGTCACAATGCGATATTTTGTCTAGCCTTTCTGCTGGGTTTTATAGTCTACCTCCTATGTTTATCTCCTGTATTTTAGCCTTCATCTCTTTTGTATTTTATTGAGCTTCTCAGATATATTTTATGGCTTCACTATACCCTCTTTTAAAGCATTGCTGCTTAATTTATAGAGCATCCCTCCTACAGTTATATTCTGTACAGTGTATATCTTCTTTCCTGTAATTTATATTGCAACTCCTGTAGTGTTTTTTTTTTTTTACTTTTATAGAGGCTAGCAGCATCTGCCTGGAATCAGGACCTTTTATTTAGCAGGGATAGCAGATTGTTAGCACATTTTATGACTGTCAGTAGTATTAAAGAGCTGGGCAGTTGTTGGCTGAGGATAAAGTCTAGCTTTTATTTTGTTGCTGGCTCATTTTAACAAAGGGAAGTTCTAGTCTTGGTGAGACTGTTGGAATGAAAGTAGTAATAAATTACTGTTGCATTTGTAGTGTTCTATTTATTTTTTTGTAGGCCGTTTCTGTTAAATTATTGTTTAGTGTAACTTGATGGATCATGACATTCCCAGAACACCCTGGACCAACTTTAAATTACATTTTTAAATTAAACCCTTTAGATAGTAAGCCCTTGTGCGCAGGGCCCTTATTATCTAATGATTCGATTTGTTTGTTGTTTATTATGTACCCTTATGTACAGCGCTGTAGTATATGTTGACACGTAATACATTTGCCAAATCCTAATGTTTTTAATTATTTTAGCCTATCACCAAAATGTTGATAATTTTACAATATGCATCATTATATTGTAGTTTTCTTTTTATTAACAGCAAAACCAGTTTAATCATGACCTTGATTTTACAGCTGGACCTAGTGACTATTATACAGACTATGTGGCCACCAGATGGTATCGTGCACCAGAACTGCTGGTTGGAGACACACAGTATGGTCCCCCTGTGGATGTGTGGGCTATTGGCTGCGTATTTGCGGAGCTTCTGTCAGGAATTCCACTGTGGCCTGGGAAGTCAGATGTTGATCAGCTGTATTTAATAAGAAAAAGTCAGGGTTAGTAATATTTAATCAGATTTTACATTATTATGTGCTCTGCTGCTGTTTGCATATTTTCTATTAAATATGCAAAAAAAGCCTCGCGAGTCTTTTTCGGCGATTTCAGGAAATCGCGCCGCCGCGTGTGCCATCCCGCCGGCAACTTACATGTTCGCCAGTGGGATGGCGGGTCATGGCAACTCGGGGAGATTAGTCGCCTGCGAACAGGGAGTTTTGTTGCGGGCGACTAATCTCCCCGTGTGCCAGAGCCCTAAAAGGGTTATACACCTTCAAATGAATTATGTAGACATAATTCTGCTAAGATGATATGAAATTGGCATTTATATTTTTTGCTGTTTTTTAAGCATTTATATAGTCATATATATAGGCAATTATCCTTAATTATCCTAGCAATGAGGAAGAAGTTTGAAAGTCAGATTGGAATATGAACACCCATAGCAGGGTGATGGCTATGTAATGTTTATGTTTTTATATCTGTAACATCTTAAGGGAGCCTAATAATTTGTTAAGACAACAAATGGGGGAATGTAAGTCTGGGAATTCCTGCTCTAACTCTTTCTTTTTTGCTACTTAGGTGATCTTATAGCCAGACACCAGCAAGTGTTCAGCACAAACCAGTTTTTCAGTGGGGTTAGCATCCCTGATCCAGAAAACATGGTAAGGATACAACGAGTGTTAAGGTGACCATACACAGGCAGATTTAAGCTGCAGATTTGGTAGCTTACCTGCCTGTGTAAACTGGCCAGATATCAATCATGCAGGTTTGAAAATCCCACGAGGAGCCAGTCTACACTTCTGAAAGAGCTGAGCAAGCTTTGCAATGATATGCTTCCCAAAGGAATGAGCATATTTTCTGTGATGACAAGTTTCCCAAAAAATCTGAGCATGTTTTCTGTAATTAATTCTTAAAGAGCTGAAAGAGTTTAAAGTTGAGCAGGCACTAATTACATGCTTCCTAAATTGTCTGGTGTTCTCCCTGTTAAAACCTGTCGCCTAGGGGTTGGGAACACTTCTGCAATTACCTGATTCACAAAAGTGCTGGTCATTCTTTATAAGCAACTAAGCATGCTCTCTGCAATTCTATGATTCCTAAGAGCTAAGCATCATCTCTGGATTGAATGCCTACAAAAAACTCCTAGACATGTATCTTGTATTGATTGTTATTCCAAAGAGCTGGGTGTGCTTTTTCCATTTACATGCTTCCTGAATTTTGGTTATGTTTTCCCAAGGTGTAAGGCATATTAAACACTTCTTGAAGAGTAGCACAATTCTTTAATGCAACATAATGCATTCCACCTACTGTACATTCGGAGCTTACATGCGCTTTTGTCAGTACAGCTGCATAGAAAAAAATGGGCTGGTTTTGTCCTGTGCTCCCCTGCAGTGCAGGGGAGCACTCCACTGCTGGGGAATGCAGAGCAAAACATCCATCTGTACAAGCCCTAAGTAAGATTTAGGCATGCTCTCAGGAACTTTATTCTCTCTATACAATAAAAGGCATCAACAGTTAGGCATTTTATGTGTTAATACATGATTTCCAAAGTGCTGGACATGCTGATTGAGTTACATGTTGCACCTAGTCCCCAATGTGGTATGCTTTCCGTATTACAGAATTTCCATACAGCTGCCCATGCTCTGTGTAACTAATCTTCCCACAGTTGTGCATTATTTCTAAATTGCTGCCCAAATAGTTTTTTATAGTTTATCAAATTCTTGTTAGTGTTCTAATAGGTTCCCAAAAGCCACGTAGACTGACCTTATTGGCACACAGCACTGAGAATGGATATAGGAGCTAACCTACCACTTCAGTTTAGTCTCTATAGTTTGGGGGGGGGGGGGGGGGTGGCGGTTACTGGATTATTAAAAACTTTACCTCAAACAAAATTGCACTGGATGTAATAAATATCTTGCAGAGTACCTTAAGTTACTGAACAGTGTTTTCCTATAGATTTTTATCTAGAAGGATTACTGTTCACAAAATTACATGTGAGTGCCAAGACATTTAAAAACTTGCTTACAGCTAGTATCTAACTCTAATATTGCCATTTTTCCCCTAAACAAAATTAGCTTTAATTACACCCAATCCTGACAATACTGCTCCTACCACTAGTATGTATGAATGGTAAAAAGTCCTTATATTCTTTAACTGCAAGACAGGTAAGCAATTTGCATTTACTTCTCATTTACTGTAATAAAACACAGTTAGGTAATAATAGGTTAAAAAAACAAAATATGTATATATGTATATTTAAATGGTTGATGAATATTCTGCTTTGTTTTTAATAAATTATGAAATATACTTTTTTTCTGCAGGAACCTCTGGAATTGCGGTTCCCAAACATCTCATCTCAAGCACTGGGACTCATGAAGGTAATATTTTAATCAAATATAATGTCCTAATACAAGGAGTGGGGGCAGGGGCTGCACCATTATCAAATAGACAAACACTAATACAATCAAATCTGAATCTTCTCACTTTTAGTCATAGTAATAAAGATATTAATAAGTGAAGCATATGCAGTCTTGGCTTGGTAAAGCTTGCACTGCTAGGGGCAGTCTAAATGGGACAGATTAGTATTAATAATCTATATATATATTTGACAAATATATAATACAATATATAATCAGTGATGGAACAAATAATTATACTTTAATGTTGCTAATCTGAACACCTTGAATGTAAAGTAAGTTAATTTCAATTAAAAAGCACCCTGGTCTTGGAATTTTAGTTACTGGATTCCACCTGTCTTTGCAATCACAGGGCTGTTTGCACATGGATCCTGCTAAAAGGCTGGCATGCCAACAGCTGCTCGACCATCCTTATTTTGATAGCATTCGGGATGAAGGTGATGGGGTGACAGATTCTGAAAGATTGAGTCGGAAACAGACAAGGCTGCACAGAAAGTATATTCCCGGGGTAGGTTTACTCATTGCTGAATGGAATGGTATTCTTCATCAAACATATACAATGATGGAAATTCTAGATAACATAGAGCAGAAAAATGCCGGGTCTGTTAAATATCTTGTTTTATGCTCGCGTGCACTACAATGGTGTTATAATCAATGGAAGTGCTGCTGTACTGTCTAGATGCTCACCTAAATATAAGGTCTCTTGTACAGCACCTATTTATTCATTGCTCTGGAGCAAAAATGTGTCACTGGGTGCTGCTTAGTTTAAATTAGACCGCCATCTAAGGAAATAAAATATTACACATATTTAAGTTAACAATGTGTGCATTGTTTTTACATAGGCATACAGTATAGTTTAACTTCTGGTATATTTCACCAAGTATATTACAGCCACAACAGAGGAAAGATGTTGCTTTTTTAATGCATACAAATTCAGTAAACAATATGTATTCTATATAATAAGTTCAGTCATTGTATGTAGACCCTTGTAAATTAACCTAGCAATGTTGCAAAAATGTATTTTCCCTTTTAATAAATAATAGAATAGATTTTTGTTCTAGTAGGCTTCTACATGCCAAACCTCTTCCATTTACAGAACCATCTCACTGAATCCCTGCTTTGTTTCCTTATCTCCAGCTCCAGCACCTTCCGCAGTTAACAAGCAGTAATATTTTACCCGCTTTGGAGAGCAAGAAGTGTTATGCTAACACCAGAAAATTCAACTACCGTTTCCCTAACATCTAAGAAGTGGGAGAAAGGGACTAGTTAAATATTTATTGTCCTCAGAGCAAAGCGGCAGCAACTTGTTAGCAGAAAATGAGATGAGGCACGTACTCTAGCTAAACAGTGTCCTTTGAATGTAGTTATATAATTCAACAGTTGAGTTGCTAGTTAATTCTGCAGTAGTATATTGTAAAATGAAGGTTGCTGCTGTGCTTTTATTTTCTTATTTGGAGCCTTTATATATACACACTCCTGGCTTAGACACCAGTCTTGGCATTGTCTAGTTGACATGATTTGCCATTAGTTGTACCAAGCATCCAGATGTTGGCCCAATCACATCTGCTTACCTCCAGCAACCACATGGTCAGCACTTCGTATTCTTCAGATTTCTCTCTGTGCTGGTGTAAAACTGGTTAACTGGCAAGAGGTTATGCAATTGGACTGCAGTAAGAGTCCTAAGGCCCTCAGTCTACAAGTCAATTCATAGCACCCACTGCATTTCAGTTATATTCAGTGATATATTTTTGTATGAATACATTTATATATGGTTAGCATTTATGGTATACTACAATTATAGTCAAAGTAAATCATACAAATACCTCAACTTGTACATATTATGCACATCCAGTCAGCATCTGTATAAATATTGTTTTGGTTCATAGTTGCATAGCCTAAATATCTACAAACATGGGTGTTACTATAGAAGAAGCTGGTCCTGTGATTGACCTAGGAGGTATAGGGGGCCTGGTGAAGCACAGATCCAAAAGCAGCTTCAATATATGTTTATAAAATATGTTATTCCCAAAGACTGGTGGGCCCTAAAATATTTTTTGTATGGGGTCCAATGACATCTATTTACCCCACTGCTTATGAAGGAATGTGTTATCCTGCATCTATTACTCTATGCAATATCATATGTGAGTTCATTTAAACAACCAAATGGCAGATATGTGTGGCTGCAACATCTCTTGAATATTCCACAATGCATTGATGATAATTTATTTAAACTTTTTTTTCAATCTGCTTCTATGTAAAAGTTTATATTTTCATCTTGTATCTTCAACTGTTGTTGGAAGCCAAAGGCCATAATTCAGTAGAAATCTCTGAGCAGCATTTGGGAGCACTTAACCTTATCAGAATGAAGTTACAGGCTGGGAGAGGGTGCAATACCCCATAAAAGGATCTTCTGCAAGTGCACAGCTGGGAAAGAGAGGTGTATCATTTATAGAAGTAGAGAAATATGCATGGATAGTGTATATGCACAGAAGAAAACAGGATCCTAGGTCCAGAATCCTAAATTATATGTGTTCTGGACACCTGACAGAATATTCTTTGTTCCCCAAGCTTGGCCCCTGTACACCATGTGGAGAGGGAGACTATCTTGATGCCAAAAAAGAGAGAGTGCAAAATTAGACTTATGTTAAGCCTTTCGATAACCAGATAAAGCATAGTATATTCAGTGTAACACATCCTTTGTGTATTTCCCTGGCTGTATGGGAGATTTGCCCATATTATAAAGCTTTGTGAAAAGTGCTGCACAGTTACAGTTTACATCACCCCTTTGTAAGCTTACGTGCAAAATTACACATAGTTAAAAAAAATGACATTCTGTTGTGACTGATGTGATTAAAAAAAGCCTATGTAAGAAAAGGAGCCACATTCCAAATACTTGCTTAAACTGTTTATTTTTAAATTTGTTTAGTACATCCCCAGAATGTAGTGTGTTTGTTCTTGTGCTTCCCTTTAGTGGAACGCAGGAGAGCGCAGGAACAAATGCTCATCAGTACGAACCCTAAGACTTTTATGAATCTGACATATTCATAACTCCAGTTTAAAGGAAAAGTAACAAATCTATTCTACCCTGCCCCAATAATTGCCCTATCCTGCACACCATTTATTATTTTAAATGCTTTATTAGAAAATACCTGCTAAAACTTGGCTTCCGGTCATTTGAAATAGGGCCATACGGCGATGCAGAGCAGAATCCAGTATGCAACGATTGATCGACTGATCCTAGCCTTCCTTCTGTATCTGATAATGAGAGGGAGCATTAATGTATTTGATTCATGTTGATGTAATTAACATTCCAGTGCAAATATGTACAAAGCAACCAACTAGACCTTCACTTTCATGATTCTAACAGTAGGACAATTAAAGCTAATTGCTGACTTTTGTGCTGATTAAAGGTGTGCTGGGCTAATTAGTACATTTTGGTAAAGGTGTTCTAACAACTAGACTGGACAGGACTGCCTAACTGCAGGCAGACAGGCCAAATAAGGTTATTCAGGCATTTTTGTCTAAGTAAAACCTTCCTACATGCTAATGCTTATGGCTTTTAGAGATTTTCCACTTTCTGGTTACATGGGACACATGATGCATGATTCTAGCCACCAGATAGCTTTTTAAATTCCAGTTTGTAGAGAGGCAGATAATTCAAAAATAATAAACCTCTGGAAAGTGGCTTAGTTTGGCTTGGAATGTGGCTTCATAGCACAAAAGGGGCACATAATTCATCTATCTGCTGATGTTGGGAGTACATGGCAGCTTTCAAAGTCTTGGAATTCAATTTTATAACAGCTGGAAGGCAGTGGTTTTCACATCCGTGAACTATTGCTATTTTCAAGGTGCCCGTAAAAGATTGTTCCAGTGATGGATGATTTACCCGTGTTTATAGTGCAACGATAAATATTTGGTTTGTATTTAGTAAGCCAGCATCAATTAATTTGTTAATAAGCTACTGCTTCACTTAAACATTTACCTCAAACAACAACCTGTTTCCCTCTTATTCCCGTGGGTGACTGAAATACTGCTACAAAAACACATGGTGCACTTTTGCAGTAACTTGTAAGAACCCATAAGCTCTAGTTTGGGTACAGTAAGTAAAGTAAATGCCCAATGGCTATAGGACAGTGCATTGCAGGAACCTTGTGTTCCTTTAAAACATCAGACAAATAACTAGGTCCCCTTTACTGTCCCCTCACTAAATGCATCAACATAACTTCCAAAAAGTGGCCTCTTCCCCTTTGTACCTGATGCACTAGCAGAGCTAAGAAGTGGGTTTGGTTTCTAATCCTAGGCCAGCAATTGCTGACCAGTAGCATGGCCATTGGAAATTCAACTGGTCCTGGTTTCCACATGTTCCTGGTCAGCAAATCACCACAGTGCAGCCTGGGACCATAAGTGATGTGGCCTAACATGGTGGCTACCAACCTTACTGTATGTATCAAAAATGGAGGACCTGGACACTTTTTGTAGTTGCATTGATGGGTTGGGAAGGGCGCAAAGACCCTGTGCATGAGCCATAGTGGTTAAGAACAAATGGTGGGGGGGGGGATGTTAGTCCTTTAAGCAAAATGAGCCAAGTTGTTTGCTTTTGTGCGCTGGATTTTTACGTGTTCAGCTGCATGGCAACACACGTGTTTGTTCATTTCACTATATCCATGGGAGTGTTAAAATTCAAAGGGATTTATTAATAACCTTCTACATGCTTTTGTCACCCTGTAGTAACTGTTCTGGGCTTAATTCTGCTTAATATTGAGCTTTAGGCTACATGCCAATAGGTAGTGCCTATGGTGCATCTTCAAATGCAGGAACTATAGACAAAAGTGCCACTGGATTATGGACACATCTTAAATCATTTTTTTGCATCTAATGTAATTCAAATACAATATGTTGTGTTTATAACATTTAAGCTGGCTTTGTATTCAGGCGTTGGCTACCTTCTGGTTTCTGTTCCCTCACCATTTAAATTGAAGACTTACATGTTAATTGCACTTTAAAGTTAAGGGGCAGCAACTAATAGGACCTGTTTTGCCTATTGTTTTAATCATAAAAAGATCTATGGTTTTGTTCATATGCTAAACAGGGAGACTGAAGCTACTCCATGTTTTGTCATGTAGATAATTAAATTCATTATTATCAACAATTGTTTGCAATTTAAACTATAGGTAAAAAGTATTTTCAGTGTGCCCCTTTAAAAAGATCACTCCCAGTCATTCTTGTAGGTGAGAACACTACATGGGAGGGTTAATTCAGTTTATGGGAAGATGCGTTATGTTGTAGCATGGTTTTTTTTTTAACAAAAGAGCCACCTTTTTGTCTAAAGTGCCAAAACGATGATATTGTTTGTAATTTAACCCTTAAAGGAAGATTAAGATTATTTTATTTGCTATATGGAAGAGCAAGACTCGGCAGCCGATAGTATAGCCATACTTTGTGGGTGTGTAATTGCATTGGTTGTTTTGTTTCTTTTTTGATGATGATGATGATGGAAGTTTCAAGCCTGTAAACTGCACAAGAAAATTACAGGAACAGATTTGGTTTAGCAATGAAATGTTTAGGGGACGTCTGATATTGTGTTAAAGGGGTTGTTCATCGTTAAGTTAACTTTTAGTATGTTGTTAAGAGTGCCATTCTGAAACAATTTGCAATTAGTCTTTATTTTGTATTATTTATGTTTTATTAATGATTTAGCTTTATATTCAGCAACTCTCCAGTTTACAATTTTAGCAGCTATATGGTTGCTAGGGTCCAAGTTACCATAGCAACCAGTGTTTCATATGAGAGACTGGAATATAAATGGGAAAGGGTCTGAATAGAAAGATAATTAATAACAAGTAACAATGACTATGAAATTGTACCCTCAAAGAGAAATCAAATTTTGGCTCCCAGGGTCAGTGACCCCCTTTTGAAAGCTGAAGAGTTAGAAGAGGAAATAATTAAAAAACAAAAAATGAAGACCAGATTACTAAGAAGTTACTAATTAGACATTCTAGAACATACTTTAACTTAAAGGTGAACCACCCCAATCAGGCCAGGCAAAGCTCTAATAATAAAAGTCAGGTAGGCACTAAATGCATTTACACATAATCTTAGCAGCCTGCAAATCTGAAAACCTCTGTCCAGACTCTTCAAAGAAAATTGCTTGTATAGTATAGAAAGCAATGGTGTGTCAATCAATTGTTATTGGCCCTTGAGTGCAGTAATGAAGAACAGCAACCAGTATCTCTCAGATATTGCTGAACTAAACTCCCAGCATTATTGTTACCCTGCATTTCTTATATATGAACAAGGTGAGAAAATATTTTATGTACGAAATGATGTATTATTGAAACCTTACAGTATGTGTGAGGATACCTGTTAACTGACTACAGATATGTCCTGCAGTGAACGTCAAGTGAAAAAAAACACATTGTATATGGTTACAATTTATTCTCTGCTCCATTTTACTGCTGCCATGTTTTGTTTGTTAAAGTCTTGCTGACGCGTGCATTGATTTTTAAGCTCTGCAAAAAGGGGGACTGTTAAAGTGAAAA
This sequence comes from Xenopus tropicalis, assembly GCF_000004195.4. Lineage (NCBI taxonomy): Eukaryota > Metazoa > Chordata > Amphibia > Anura > Pipidae > Xenopus > Xenopus tropicalis. The sequence continues at coordinate 92,813,459 of NC_030684.2, forward strand.
ATCTGCTGAACTGTAATTGCAAAGAAGTCACTCGAGTTTCAGTGTGGCTGTAATGGACTAAAGGTCCCCATACACTGGCCGATTCTAGCTGACGATATCGGTCCCTTAGAGCGATTCGGCAGCTAATCGGCCCGTGTATGGGCACTACCGACGGGCCTGCCCGACCGATATCTGGCCTGAAATCGGCCAGATATCGATTGGGCAGGTTAAAAAAATCTAGTTGGATCGGGGACCGCGTCGGCTCGTTGATGCGGTCCCCTAACCTACTTTGCCTATACCTGTCGTTATAATTCGCCAAGCGAGCGGATCTGAAGGTGTATGGGGACCTTAAGTCAAAATTAGATAAGGATGAAGCAGCCAGGTTGTGTGATTTAACAGCATGATTGCTTGCAGCAGGAAAAATGTTAGGGAATGTGAGCACCCACAATAATTCCAGTTGCTTACCTGCTAATCTTCTGCACCAGCCTGGGTTACTTTTTGAGGATCACTGCACAGCCATCTTGTTCTAATGTCCCTGACATACCAAGGTAGCAGGCAAACCACTGAAATCACTAGCAACTTGTACCCCCCCCCCAAATGTGACTTTTCCCTTCTGCTTTAATTCATCACAGTTTGGTAAATTTTTATAACTCTGGCATTTCCCCTTTAACCACACTGATGCAGGGCTGGTCAGTGTATTAGTAACCAGTACGGTAGTCATATTATAATTGAGATTTGTTCTTTGGTGCTGTCTGGAATATGATGCATTTCCACTTTATACTCTTGTTGGCATTATGTTTAAAGGTATTATTCAGTTTTGTGTTATTATCTGGATGTATCTGTTTGATATTTCTAATAAAGTTTGACAAATGAATACTTTCTACTGTAAACAGGGTTTCTTGCATAGTTATGCTTGTTTTGGATAAATTCATAAACCTGTTACACTCATTCTAGAAACAACTGCAGAACATATTACTATACTTACTCTAATATTGTAGATATCCTATGTGCTGCTGAGCAGTAGCCAATGCAGAAACAGCCCATGGCCTGAAATGCCCCTGCAAGATATTAATGCTATAGTACAAGTATGCCAGCAGTCCTCCATTCCATTAAACTGATTACACAAGGGTGAAGACACACAGAGCTACTAGTAGCAGCTACTTGTCTTGGCTACTAAAACAGACAATGCTGAGCATTTACTGATAATTGTCTCTACATGTGTTTTAGCAGAGGCAATTCTCAGTATTGTCTATGGCAAGGTATTTTTTTGAAGCTTAGTAGCTGCTCCTAGTAGCTCAGTGTGTCTTCAGCCTAAATAAAAATAAAACGTAGCCCTATTTAATAATACATAAACGAAGTTTACAGATTATGCACTTGCCTTGGAGGCTGGGATCAGCACTATGATTAACATGTTTATGTCAGTGCAGTAGCAGGCTTTCCAATTAATTGGTTTTGAACTGGGCAGTCTGGTTTTGGCAGGTTCTGTCAAGTTCTACAGTGCATGTCCAGGTTCCAAAACAATGCAGGTAATAGACTTTGTAGCTAAATAGACTTTCAGATTATTGCAAATGTTTGGCATCCTTTGCCAAATAACATTTTGTAGATGAAAATTAGGAAACAACTACTGCAGTGAGTTAAGGAATTTAACCTTTAAACCATAGGAGGGGTGTAATAGTGGTGGTAGTCAGGCAGGCAGAGTCAGTACCAAAGAACAGCAGAATAGTTAAACTTTAGGTCAAGAACAAACCAGGGTCAGAACTAAAAACTACTTAAGGGACAAGTAGGAACCAGCAACAGGAAATTAAGCCCGTGGAACAAGCAAGCTTGACTTACATTGTGCAGTGAATGAGCACAGAGCTGGAGATTGTAATGCCAGACTGATGGCCAACTCCAAGCACCTGTGACCAGGTTAGTAACAGCTAAATTCACTAGGTCGACCTAGAAACTAAGGTGAACACAGCATAAATCCAAAAGCTTAGCGGTCTGCTCAGGTAGAGCAATGATAATGCAGCAGATCACTGGTTTGAATCCAGGCAGGATATTACACCTACATATAGGTTGGGGGTTCTGTCCTGGATACTCAATAAAGTATAGCTCTATAAATGGAGGCGGGGCCTAACGAAAAGCTAGGCCTCTACGGGGTCCTTGAATTTCAAAACCCTGATAACCAGCCAAACTGATGGATGTTGGTTTGTTGTTGGCGCAACGTCTTTGGTAGATTGTAACCCTTTTCACTAAAATTTTCTTTCTTTTTTTCGTTATATCGATGATTGCATCGGTATTTGGGATGGAGATGAAGAGTCACTGTCTAGTTTTGTCAAGATTTGTAATGGTCAAGTTGGGGGTATTTCTTTTACATTTGAGACACATCTCATTCTTTTTTGGATGTTAGTTTTTCAGTTAGTGACGGGGATATATATTGTGATCTATATAGGAAACCCATTACCCATAATACACTATTACACTCAGATAGTGCTCATCCAGCCAGTTGTCTGTGGGGCATTTCTGATTGGGCAGTTCCTCCATTTGTGGCGAATCTGCTCTACTTGGGATGCTTTTCAGCGACAGTTGATGCAATCAAGGGACCGTTTTTGGAGAGAGGATACCCCCTTGCGATAATTAGAACTGCATATGAGAGGGCAGTAGCCAGTGACAGACAAGACCTCCTTTGTAGTAGTGGTCTACGTATCCCAAACTCCATAAGAATGCCAGGGCATGCCAATCTTAGTTATGTTTTTCCACGGTATATAGTAAAGATTCTCACCTTATTCGAAAAAGCATATGTAAATATTGGGGGGTTTTGTTGCAGGACCCAGTTCTAGCTAAAGTTCTGGATGACAAACCCTCTTTTGTATACAGAAAAGGCAGAGATATTGCCTAGTGGCTATCTCCGAATCTCTGTTTCCGAAAAGGCTACTCTGCCATAGTGAAAAAGCTGCTTACTCTGTGAAGAGCAATTAATCGACAGCTTTAATGCTTTAATGAACCAGGCACGTCTAGTATATTTCCTGGAGTTTTTGCATTTAAGAGTAATTTTCTGGCTGTTTATTTATTTAAAAAAAAAATATATATTTTTCTCAATGTACTTTAATGTTTGTTTAAACAGGTGAAAATCTACTGTTGTATTATGACTAAGGGAGGTTCCCAGGTCAACGTACTACTGTAGTTACAACTGTTGTGAAACCCAAATAAATTATAAAAGGTATATCACTCACATGACAATGAAAAACAATTGTGCTTGAGTTTAAATTGATTCTTGCTGTCACAAGATACTCTCTGCTGGGTCAAAGATGAAATGAATCCTAATACACTGCCGCAGAAAAAAAGGAATACAATATACCACATGCATAATCCTTGGTTTGAAATTGGAAAGTGTTCTTTATATAAGCTTTGTCCTAACATTCACTATACACAGCTGTGTAGAACTGACAGCACTAGAGAGAAATAAACAGAATGAATAAGAGAAATGAAAGAAAAGTGAATTCAAACATACAGTATGCACATATCTGCCCACACTTCTCACCACAGAATTGCACATTATTGCCTGGACCCAAAACATAAGGCGTATTCATTTACCTAGATGCAGTGTGACATGTGCAATTTTGAGCACAATTGCTATGTTTTCCCCCACAATGCACTGTTTTTTCCCAGAATTCCAGCATCAAGGTGGTCATAAACGGGCGATTTGATTTGCCAAAATGCAAAATGTACACAATGCTGCTTCGAGCTACTGTCTGGGCAGAAGTGACAGTAGTTCCAGGGTTCACCTGCATCAACAGAGGCAACTGCCCAATTCAGAAAGGAAGGCAGGAAGGACTGAGTGGCACAGAGCGCAACGATAATACAGAAGTGCAAAAAGCTTATCTTGAAAGTGGTTTTACGTGCAACTGCAGGGAAAAGAGCAAGTTGCCCTGGTGGACGTATATGAGCCCTATTATTTTTAAATGAGCATTTAGGGCTCCCTGTACTTTTTGATTCAACACAAACCTTTTTGAAGGAGCTCACAGGTATTATATTTAGCTAAATACCTCCTGTATGTCATGATACTCTTTTAACCGTAAAATGATGACTCTCTGGGTTAAAGAATGTCCTGTATTTATTTACAGACACAGAAGTACAGTCTGTACATTTTCCGTTAGTCAAGATCTAACTCCACATGTAATGAGGGATTTGCTGTTTGAAGCATTTCCACAGTTGTTTGCTTTTTCGTGATACCAGGAAGATCACTCAGAAATAAGTACTCCAGGTTTCTACATAAAAATAAATGAAAAAGTTACTACAATCTTTGAGTATACACTTTCCCCAATATTGCCAACTTTACTTAAATGACAAAACGCATAATAAGGGCTTTAATGTCTGTGGGAGACACACAGTAATTCTGATACACACACACTGTTTTAATTACATTGCTTTCTGTAATGGGCCTTAATATACCAGTGGTCTCACTCACCATCTCTTTTGTTTTCATTTCTCCACTTATATTTGTCTATATGCAGTTACAAATCCCCTATTCTTTGGCAATATATCATATTAACCTGTTCTTATCTCACATATAATACATGGAAGTAAAGCAGGCCATAACATGCTTACTTGCCAAACAAGAACATTTTTAGGCCCATCCAACATTTGGTTACAGGTCAAGGACCACATGAGAGCCTGTGTAGGCCCAGCTGCTAGACAGCATATACGGCTCAATGTGGTCCTTGGCCAATGAGATTTTCTAGTGTGCCCAATGAGTGTCCCAATCACACATGCACCAAGTAACCACCTGTTTTTCCTCTACTACCTATATTCCTCTACCCCAGCAAGTGGTTTAGCGCACTGACCCAAGCACACAGGGAGACTTATTTATCAAATATCAAATTTGTGAATTTTAGAGATTTTTTTCAGTTCAAATACATTTTTCTATGCCTGAGGCATAGTGGTGGGGCAAGCAATATATGATTGACAGCTGAGATTTTGAAATGCCTTTATAACAGGTATGGATATGTTTGTACAAAATAATTTAGGCTTCATGTTTAATTTGAAAATAACTTTTATTATTTAGCTTTTTAAAGGCCCCCTTTAATGAACATGAACAAAAAAAATCTCTATTCCATTTTTGTTCATACAATTCTCTTGCACAATAGCCACAGTTAGTGTAAAAAAGCTCAGGAGCAGAGAGACTCACCTGAGAGTATTGAGAGCTATAATCCCTCTGTCAGTAACATTCCCACATGAAATGATCTCTAGCCTCCTAAGGCTGTTCTGTAGATTTTCTATCTTACTCATTCTCTCCAGGCAAGTGTCCTCGATATAAATACATTTGCACAACTTTATTTCTTCCACATGCTCCAGCCCATCTGAAGCAGCAGGATGGAGGTTATCAAAAATAATGGAATAGAAAAGAGTTTTACAGGAGGATATGTTAGTCTATTAGAAAAACTGATCAATAGTGAACACCATCTATACAGAATTGGTTAGAGAATCTAGCTTGTGGTCATGGGCGGAGTAAATGTTATATACTCATATATAGTTTTAAGTTCACCATCTATTGGTAGCCATCCTTAACACTTAGGCTGACCTAATTACTTTAATGTTCTCTTATGTTTTTGCTGTAGATTTTGCTGTCAGATAGATTTAAGGGTGGTTATATTTACTTCCATGTTTGTAACATTTGTGATAGCGCCAAAGCAACCATATCCTTCATTTTATTAGCCTAATGGTAACCCCGTATGCCCAGACTGAGATTCAAACTAGGCCCTGGCATTTCAAGCACACAGAGACCCAAACTTCCCCCCACCAGCCCAATAAATAGAGACTTCCTATGGCATCTTACAGCAGCCCCTCTGGCATTTGCCAGAATCCACAAATTGCCATTCTGGGCCTGCCACAGAGAGGGATATATATCTGCTAGTCTAACAGCTGCATAAATACATCTGTGGTTAATTTATTTGCACAGGTAGAACACCATACTGGCCAATGCTATAAATCATCTCTTTTCTGGGGTTTTGCACATAAGGTGATGCACAGTACAGGAATGACCTGAGTGTACAATTAATGTTTAGCAGTGGTGTATAGTCATTAAAGGAGTTGTTCACTTTTGAGTTAACTTTTAGTATGATATAGAGAGCGATATTCTGAGACAATTTGTAATTGGTCTTCATTTTTTATTATTTGAAGTTATTCGTTTTTAGTTATTTTATTTTCAGCTCAGGAGCTCTCCATTTTGGAGTTTTAGCAGCTATTTGGTCGCTAGGGTCCAAGTTAGCAACCAGGGAGTACCTTGGATGAGAGACTAGTATATGAATAAGAGAGGGCCTGAATGGGAAAGAAAGTTACAAAAAGTAACAATAATAATAAAACTGTAGTTATTTCACTGCTGGGGTCAGTGACCCCCATTTAAAAACTCCAAAGAGTTTAAAGAGGAGGGCAAAGAATTAAAAAACTATTACAAATAAATAATGAAGACTAATTGAAAAGTTGCTTACAATTGGCCATTCTATAACATACTAAAAGTTAACTTAAAGGTGAACCACCCCTTTAAGTGTTGAAAAATTGACTTTGCGTTGACACAAGAGAATGCTGTATTAGGGAGGAATACATTAAGTTTGAGTATTGCACCTCAGCTTTATGAATAAGGTGTTTAATTTTTAAACCAACCTGTATGGGGCTTTAGTTTCCCTGTCTTAGGAAGAGCAGTGCACAAGACTTAAGAAAAGCAGTGCACAAACCTCAATTAAGGGAACTAATTTAACTGAAGAATTCTCTAAAGACCTTTTTGCAACTGTATGAATGCTTGAATGCTAAATTCTTTTTGGTATTATTACCCAAGTGGTCAAATCCTCTATACATGATGCAGGAGTCTGTGGCATTGATAGCTTGTATTTTGAATTTTCCAAGAGGTCCTGTGGGTAACCCATTGTAGTCCTGCTGCCACCTCTCAAATCCCTTATATCGAACATGTGCTCCACAGCGCAAAAGCCATTCTGAAGCTGCCCTGTCTGGGCCAAAGTCCTTAATGCGCTCGTAGTCAACCCTATGAATTTAATGTACAGTAACATTATTAACATGAGTTCTAAAGTCTTAATGTATTTGTACCCAAGAATTTAAATCCAATAAATTAAATGCCAATAAACCAAACTGACCCTTATTAGAGGTGATATTTGAGGAACACTGCATTGTAGGGGAATGGATTAGTGTGTGTATTTAATGAACAGCAGTGCTTCTGAGGAAGATGTGTAGCAGCCTACATTGTTGTTACAGATTTGCAGTATAGGTGGGTTCAACCGTTGCAACTGTAAATGGAGAGCATGCTTTATTCTTCACAGCCACTGGATCTTGTAAGGACACTTAGCATCCAACTAGTGTTGTGTGCCACACCATATGACCATAAGATTACAGCAGCACACTGGACAGTTTATGAAGTGGCAGTTTAGTGGCTCAAAAAGATATATAACAAAAAATGCAACATATCAAACCTTAAAAAGCTCTATATCCATTGTACTGTAGTAGTCTTGTATCAATTGAACAAGTAGTCAAAAAGGAGACCTTATTTGCACACCTTGGCACTCCAAGTTGAGAAGCTAGGTGGACAGTGCTGGAGGGATCGGCACCATCCCTAGTAATCACAAGTAGGAAGAAGCAATGGCACTCAGAGCAGTTACAAACAGGGCAAGCCCTTGCAAATTTTAGTGCGAAAGTGCAACTTTTCGGCATGCTTGACAAAGGGAGTTTTCTGCCCCAAAACATTGCACTTTTGCTATAAAATTTGCAAGGGCTTGCCCTGTTTGTAACTGCTCCGAGTGCCATTGCTTCTTACTATTTGTATCAATCTAAACCATTACTGAACTTTTGCAAGACTGGCTTATACACTGTGTGGCACCTGCAAAGGTTTAATATAGAAGGTAAAGCCCCCCAGTCTTGAGTGTAATTCCTGATGGAAATCTGACAGAGGCCCATTCAGAGGTGTCAATAGTCATGTCTATTGTCAACCTATAGACACATGATGTGGCTTAAAAATTCTTGGTAGACTGATTCATTAAGGACATGCTAACTTTAAAAATATTCTTTCACTTATTTTGTGCGTCTTACACAGGAATGTTACAATAGATTTAAATTTTTGGTTTGCATCTATTTCCTTTGGCTACTCTGTGCCATTACTGGATCTTGACATGCCAATAAAAATATTACACCCATTTTAAGTAGGATATACCATCAGTATATAATTTTGTGGGGTGGTGTGCATGTATGCCTTTTAATTATATATCACAGTCAAATCTAAAACTTCACATAAGTAAGATACATTATAACATTAACATTATACTATTAATATTTTTCAATGTTGAGATTGTATTAGTGCTGCTTGTCATTGACATCTGGAAAGTTGCACTGAGATACTGACCTTGTTCCAAAGATACTGCGTGACATATGCATGGATACTGGAAAGCAGTTTTAATCAGTTTTTATATCCCTAATTACTAGTTGTGCTCTCAGCTGTAACTGTGTTTATCTGTTGTTACTCTGTATCCCGGATTAAGTTTAGTGATTATAGACAGGGCATGAATAACACTCAGATTTTATTACCAACTCTTTACAGATAATAAGTATGGTGTCTTATTGCTCTTAAGAAACAGACGGCTGCTTCTAGAGCTGACTGATTCTAGATAAAAGATGACAAAGAGTTGATTATGCTCACAGTCTATGTATAGGGCTGCCAAAGCCAACCCAACCAGAAAGTGCTGGGGGTTCACCAGAAGGCTTTTTCTTGAAGAGTCACAAGTGAATGAGTTCTAAAACATTTTAAAACCACAGCTGACAATGTCTTGGACTTTAGCCTTTGCTTTGAAAAGGCTGTGTGCTTTGGGATTATCAATTTTACCAATATCATTTTTTCATTAGTAGCACAGAGGCTACTACACCTCATGGGGATTCACCCTTAATTCAGAGGTTCTATTTAATATACCTTCCCATAATTTTGCTGCATCACGTGCGCTAATCCTCTCTCTGACTTCTTGAGAAGTCATTAAATCCACTGGAAAACATGGACAATAATTAGTAATGATAAGTACAGTTCATATCCCAGAAGACTTAATTATAGCCTCCCTTTATTGCTTGGCAGTATTTGTTGTGTTCTGCCTCATTCCTATAAGAATTGGGATTCTGTATTTTGTTTACAACTTTAGAAGGTATACAGGGGATGTAATCCCTGTATTAAATCATAAAGCCCAAATTACAAAGCAAATTTTATGGAATATTGTGTCCAAGCATAAACTATCACACTAAGGCAAACCTTTTTGTGACTTTCATAGCTAGGGGGATTGTTCTTTAAAACAATAATTTTCTATACTACCAAGTAGGTAGCAGTAAATAGTTTGTGCTCTTTTTAGATGAAAGGTAGAAGTATTTTTGTCTTTTCACTGATGCCTCTTTCCTAAACTGGAGTAACTATATACTCACATAATATAGCCAGTGAGAAAATGGCCTTTGTCTTCTTTAAATTTCCAGTATAACAAAAACATTCCATTGTTCCTATGTCATTACGTTCAACATTCTTGTTTCCAGTGTTTAATATACACAAACACTGAAAATATCAGTTTTCCCTTTCCAAAGCCTGTTTATTATCATAAAGCACTGCTAACTGTACATTGTGAAATGGATAACCGGAAAAATCAGACATCTGCCAGTAGTTTGGATAATTTAAACATAGGCTCAGATGTGGCTTCCTGGTGTGACTTGCTTAAGGCATCAAGTAGATGCAATTAAATCGAGGACACTCTGTGCAACCACCCAGTGACTTCTCCATTGAGCACTGTTTGCTTTTATAAACTCTGGAAAAATAAAAAATATAGTATAGTGGCCTGTTTTTCAGTAAGCCTCCTGGATTTCCCTAAAATCCATATTTTGGCTATCACTAAATTATAAAATATAAATATTTTTATTTCAGGTAATTCATTTAAAAACAATTAATAAACAAAACAAAATTAGTGATGTATCACCTACTTGTTAAACACTGCATTTAACCAGCCCCAGAAATATCTACATGCACCTGGGCGAATCTGCTTTTTGGAGATGAAGGTTGGACGTAGAATATGTGCAGGAATCATACTGTCAGACCGGAAACAGAAAGAAAGCAGATATTTACCTTATGCATGTTAACACATTATTTTGCCCTTTTGATGTATTCTCAAAAAGCAAGTGCTAGGTGTTTTTTTTCAAAAGCAAAAGTTAGAATTGCATCTTAGTCACTTTGGGTTGGTACGCTTGCAATTTAACTAAGAAAAACTACTTGCCCATCAGGCTATCTAAAAAAAAAGCAGATCCATTCCCCATTCTACAGAGAATGAGTTGGCCAAATCATACAAACTACAGGCACAAATCACTAACAAAAAGATCCAGTATTAAAGAAGACGGAAAGGCTAATAAAGAGTTAATCTCAAGCTGCAGGCATCCCTTCAGTTCTCTCCCCATATTTCACCTGTTCAGAAATTTAGAAGCCAAACAGGAAGAAAAAACGCTGAGCTGTGTAAAGAAAGTTCCCATAATCTCTCGCTCCTGCACCAAGACCCAGACCGGTGTACATGCTCAGTTAGTTAGACTATGAGGAAGCTTCCTGCAGATTGGCTCAGATCCACATTCCTAAGGGGGGGAGTGAGTTCTTAGCATTCTTGAGGGAGGGGGGAGCAGGAGAGGGAAGAGAGGAGAGAGCTGTGTGTCTCTGGCAGAGGAAAAGAGACACAACAAATCTTTTGACAGAGAACTCAGCGTTTCTGTGAGTGATTATGGCTGAATTTACATAGACCTTTCTGATAAAACTTACTTAGTTTTTACCTTTCTTTCTCCTTTAACACTTGCTGGAAGGCAACTTTTGATATTGAGGGCATCTTCTGCCTATGTTTATTTGCAAGTACAAATGCAGAACAGCAACATCTAACTATATGAACTGGAAGAGGGGCTGCAAACACTGTAGGATACTTATGTTCAATAGGTTTTTAGCTAATTAGCCAGAGTTCTCGTGAGCACCAGCACTTTTATGTGTTACAATAAAATATGTGTAGGTTGTGAAAGTAAATATGCTTTGTTTGCATGCTAGATAGTAGTTAGCTGCAAATCCTGTATCTCGTGGATTGCCTGTCTCTGCATTTGCCAATATCTAGCTGGCTAGCTATTGGGTTCTCTTGTAAAATACAAGCTCACTGATCTAGTTCCCCTGTATATTGCAAGACGTTTGCGTTTTCCAACAGATAATGAAGTGTTGGTATTCATTTACACAGATAACAAGTGCAGGAGCCGGATGATTTCTATTAACAGTGGTTACATACATGGGTGCTGTGCTTGTACTAGTGCTCATGTTTATTTTATGTGGAGGTCAGCTACTATCACTTATTGTCTAGTCCAAGCCAAACCCAGAGTAACAGTGTGTCTGACTGCTTTTCTTTTGCTTAGCAGCCTGACAGACAAAAGAGATCATTGAACCAGGCTAGGGAGGAATGGTACTGATAAAATGTCTATTTCCTCTAGGTATTTATAAATGTATTTGCTATTGCAATCTGTCTGTCCCTTGTTCTTCTGTGAACCACTGGTTCTGAAGTGTCACAATGTGGCAGAAAGCAGATATTCTACAAACCTGTGAAAAAGCAAGCAAGGCATTATATTATAGGAAATGGGCTCCTATCCTAGCAATGTATTAGTTTGAATGGCATATAGGAAAATGAATAGGTGAGTGGATGGGTAGAAATGTTTGTGTTAAATATTAATTTTAAAAATCTAGCCTTAGAACTAATCTGCTTTTAGTAGCTGGGGTAATTGACCTCATCAACCAGATTGCAATTAAAGTTTAGGCTAAAGTGAGGCAAAACAAGGCCTAGGGCCCCAGCTGTGCCTTACCAGTATTCGGTATCAAAGTTATGGCAAGAAAGAAAAGTCAACAAGACAACATTGGTATTGGTAAGCAAGCATTTTGGCTTGCTGTTTAAGTACTGGGGATCCATCAGCACAACAGAAATGCATAATGTATCTCTGAGACAGGGTAGCAGTGAAACAGAGCCCTAAATTGCAACTTTTCTTAGGGCAATGTTTGACCTTAATCCATCTCTGAGCAGGAGTCCTTCAAGTGAGGTGTTTCTGCTGCAATATGCATGTTTGCAGTGGATCCAGTGGATCAGGGCTCAAGGTAGTCTTGATCCATGAGGGTCTCTTACAACACCTTGTAAATACACAGGACAAAAAAATTAAACAAAGCCCTTCTAGCCCTATCACTTCACTGACGGAACATAGGATGAAAGTGACAAGATAACACTTGTAATGGGACTTTAAATTATGTCACAGTATCAAAATATTTGTACTTAACAATAAATGTTAAAAATATGTATTTTGTATAAGGTCAAGTCGTAATTTAACATTAGTGTAACTAAGTTTAAACATATATACATTCATTGGGACATCGAAGCAGGGTCAACACAAAAAAAAAAAACAACAGTGCCCTCATGTGGCAACATAAGAAACTAGCCAATCTTCACCTAACTGGCCTATAACCTGGGCCCTCCATGCCACTACTATAGCCACAGTTTGGGAAGCACTGACATATATACCAATGTGATAGCAAGGTGAGTCTGTTAAAGGAACAGTAACACCAAAAAATGAAAGTGTATAAAAGTAACTAAAATATAATGTGCTGCTGCCCTGCACTGGTAAAAGTTGTGTGTTTACTTCAGAAAGTCTACAATAATTTATATAAATAAGCTGCTATGTAGCCATGGAGGCAGCCATTCAAAGGAGAAAAGGCACAGGCACATAGCAGATAACAGATAAAACACTATTGTATTCTACAGAGCTTATCTGTTATCTGCTATGTAACCTGTGCCTTTTCTCCTTTTTTCCAGCTTGAATGGCTGCCCCCGTGGCTACACAGCAGCTTATTATATAAATTATAGTAGTGTTACTGTAGCAAACACACCAGTTTTACCAGTGCAGGGCAACAGTGCATTATATTTTTATTACTTTAAAGCTCTTTCATTTTTTAGTGTTACTGTTCCTTTAAACACTAAGGGCAGTGGCACACGTGGAGATTAGTTGCCCATTATAAATCTTAGTTACCGCAGGGGACTAATCTCCTTGACTTGCCATCTCACCGGCATGAATGTATATCGTCGGTGGGTTTCCTGAAGTCGCCCAAAGTTGTCTCTCAAGGAAACTTCGGGAAACCGAAGCGACACGTATGCCATCCCTCTGGCGATTTACATTCTTGTCAGTGGGATGGCATTGCGGGAAGATTAGTCGCCTGTGGTAACTAAGGGCTCTGGCACACGGGGAGATTAGTCGCCCGCGACAAATCTCCCTGTTCGCAGGCGACTAATCTCCCCGAGTTGCCATCAGTTGCCATCCCACCAGCGAACATGTAAGTCACCGGTGGGATGGCACACGCGGCGGCGCGATTTTGGCAAATCGCCGAAAATGCCTCGCGAGGCAACTTTGGGGATTTGCCGAAATCGCCTGCGCAGCGTGTACCCTCCCACCGGCGACTTACATGTTCGCTGGTGGGATGGTAGTTCGGGGAGATTAGTCGCCCGTGACAAGGGAGATTTGTTGCGGGCGACTAATCTCCCCATGTGCCAGAGCCCTACGATTTATCGCGGGCAACTAATCTCCATGTGTGCCAGTGCCCTAAGACACACAGAGCTACTAGCAGCAGCTACTTGTCACAGCTACTAATATAGACAATACTGATCACTTACTGATAATAGTCTCTACGTATGTTTTAGCAGAGGCAATTCGAATTATTGTCTATGGCAAGGTAGTTTCTGGAGTTTAGTAGCCGTAAAAAAGTAGTTTCTACCCTAACAGAGTTATGTAATAAAATGCATTATGTTTGTCCAGGTGCAATAACCATCCCTTATAGCAGTGGCACACGGGGAGATTAGTCACCCGTGATAAATCTTCACTATTGGGGGCAACTGATGCCAGTGGGATGGCATATTGGGGAAAATAGTCCCTACAATAGTTAAGATTTATCGCGGGCGACTAATCTCCCCGTGTGCCACTGCCCTTAGCATCCAATCAACAGATAACATTAATGGTCACTTGTTTAAAAGCAAACATCTTAACTGGTTACTATGGGTTACTGCACCTGGGTAAATGTAGAACTGGGCGTGACATTTTAGAATTTAAGAATTACCACACTAAATTCCTTTCTCTCCTATGCCTATGGTTGGCAGTCTCTTTAAATTGCATTTTAAGTTTTCCAGGAGGACATCTCTTACTGGTCTGGGTGTAATGTGTGAAGACTATATGTATTGTCTAGGTGTTTCGATCTGAAACAGTGGTAATCACTGGAGAATAAAAGTGTTCTCCCCAAACACCGTTTAACCTGAAATGGAGCAAATAGCAGCGCCTCCAACTGCATTCTGTGTCAATGGGGGATCTCATTCTCCGAACCGTATGTGCATTAGGCTGAAATGCTGTAAGCTAAGAAACGAATTAGGAGACGGGACACAATAACACAACATTAATGTGTACATGAATGCTAGTACATGACGGACAATTATCCTTTTATATTTCACAAGGTCAATTCCGGAGTTCTAGAGACTCCTACTCAGCATGTACTACAAAGTAACGCGTACCTAGCTCTGAGCCCGGAGTGTGACACAACCCGGAAGTACCAGCGGCACCAAGCTCAGCACCTCAGGCTGCCAGACCAGAAAGGATCACAACAATCGCGTCATACTCCCTGCCCTTCGAACCCTTCGTTTCAGCTTGCTTATTTAAGGCCGTTTCCCGCCCCTACATTAAAAGCGACTCTGCTGATTGGTCAGACGTACCCGCTTCTTCAAGCCTATTGGTGATATGACTGTATTGTAAATATGCGATTTTGAGGTTACTCCGCGGTGACAGTGATTCCGGGGCTGTCTGTGAAGCCTGTGGGATGACTTTTCCTCGCTGTGTGTTGAGCTGGGGGCCAGTCGGGTCTGCACGTTTCCTATTGCTAGGTAGATTAGTTTCCCAGCTCCCCTGGCGTGGCAGCCGGTGGTTCAGGTAATATCCTCTGGCAGTGGGGCACATGGATTTGTGAGGGGCATAAGTCATGGTTTCTAAGTGGCTCTGGCTGGTACTCGGACATTATTGCTATGCCGGGGGCACACATTATGGATATTATGCACAGTAAGCTGCCCCTCTGCCGCCTTCAGCGAGAACTCATTGTAAATACAGCGAATTTATTCTAGCAGGGCAGGCAGGAATGGAGATGCTAGAGGGATCTGCTCAGAAACTGATTTCGCATAATGATAAAAATAAATTCCCTTCAGCTTGCCAATATAGGAAGATCTTTTCCGTGTTTCGGTTAGAAAGGGGCCAAATCCTATGAAGGTGCAGGGAGTTGCTTTTAGAAACTTTATTAAACATGGCAGCTTTACATTTTATATGTACTCCAAGCTACACTCATACTCAGTCTTGTGTTCCTGGTACATGTTACCACTTGTAGCTTGGCAAGTAGTCAGCAGGGCAATTTGCTTTAGGACAGTGCAGGTTTTCCACTGGCCACTTCTCATTGGTATATTCAGCTGCAAACAATCTGGAACAGCACTGCTCGTTTTCTTTCAATTTTATTTAACACTTTTTATTTAACACTTTTAACACATTTATTGCACACTCTTAGGGCATTACAGCAACATTTGTGTGGCCTTTTATTAAGCTTAATAAATTCTTCTAGCTACCAGTTCTCTGGGAACCAGACTGCACCACTTCTCTGTGCAACATGGTGTTATGCCTGCTGTTTCCCCAGTCTGGATTGTTGTTATTTGACATACCCCTTTTATAACCTCCGCAGCTACTGGCATATCCCTCACGCATTACAATTATACAGACACCTAGGAATAACTAATAACTAATAACATTTACACTTAAAACCTTTACATTATTCCATCATATAACATATAGAAATTAACTTACCAGATCTATACACCATACACTGGACTGTCCTTTGACATAAAACTTGTTTTTGGAGATTTGTTCACCTTCAAAGCATATTGGAAAGTTGCTGAAAATTACATTTTCATTTATTATGAAAAAAAAAAAAAGTTTTCTGTGGAGTTTTCACTTAAAGGACATGTCAACCCCAAAAATATTTTTTTGCCTAATAAAAGAAAACACCCAAGCTACTTTCCAATGCGAATTTACTGGAAAATTGTTAGTGCTTTAAAAGTTCTTTGTAAATGTAATTGCGATTGAAAGCAGCATTTGCTGAACTCCTCGTTGTTACTTTTTAAACAATGTTGCAAAAGTCAGTCTACTCTAGAAAGGCAGGTCTGTCACGCTGCTGGCTTGTGTTACATTGTTTCAAATTCCAGAGACACCGGGGCAGGGAATAGAAAAGGACTAGAAAACGCTACTTATAATAGCAGTTATATATACAAATAAGTAAAAAACCATTGCAAATTTGTAATGAATGTATATAGCAAAGTTGCTTAGAATTATGTTTTCTTTTATTAGACAAAATTATATTTTGGGTTGACTTGTCCTTTAATATTAAAGAACTGACTTCCCTGGTGGATAACTGACTTTGGTTACATTGTTGCCACAGCAGCAGCTGGCAAATGCCAGAAACTAAAATATCATAGTTTAACAGTTGCTCTGTAAACCTTTGGGTGATGTGCGCAGTAAGGGCTTTGGTAGAGGTTTGGATAACTTATTCAGTTTGGGCTGACACCACTGCTACAGCTGAGAAATGCTTGCCATTATCAAATTGTAAATAAATTGTATCAAATTGGTGGTGACAAGGCTGACTGAGCTGTTAATGGGAGACATGGTTTTCTGGGCTAGGATAGGACATGCATTTGTATCATGTAGGTTTTAGAAAAAGGAAAGCAAAGGAAAAACCTTATGTTAGCTATTTGAAAAAATACAATTTTAAGAATGTAGTTAACATAGGAATGAAATAAGTGGTTCAATATTTACTCTTGGTCTAGTTACCCACAGAAAATAATCTGCAGGTATAATTTACTAAGCTGCTTTGCAAATGCATACATCTAGTTAGTTACCAAAATTGGAACAGACTTTGTTCCCTGAAATGGTCAAAGGGCACAGCTTAAGATAAGTAGAATAAAAAATTTGCCAGTAAGCACAGTTGGCAGAAAACGGAATTGAATTGCACCATCTCACTTTGTCTTGAAAAGGTCTGTTTACAGCCTCTCCAAACAAACTAGGAAACTCACTTGTGAAGTCATTCCAGTGTCGGACTGGCCCACCAGGATACCAGGAAAACTCCCGGTGGGCCCCCCAGCTCACCCATTGCCTTTTGATATTGCGGCATGAAACCTTCATGCAAGTATTACTTTAGTGGTGGTGGGGCCCATTCATTCAAGGGATGAAACATTATGTCTATGACCAGAGATAAAAAAAAAAAAAACATTTTGAATAGGGAAGGGTCCATTTTTTAAACAAGCATATTGGAAATTTTCCTAGGGCTGCACAGTAGGGCAGTGATTAGCATTGCTGGGGTTCGAGATGCAGTTCCAGCCAGTGCTGGGAATGTGGTGGGTTTTCTTAAGGCTGTGCATTTTCCTTACACAAAAGGCCAGTTAACTGGCTCCTGATAAAATTGACCATAGTGTATGTAAATGTAATAGGAACTTAGACTGTAAGCTCCACTGAGGCAGAGAATAATGTACAAACTCTGTAAAGCACAGCGGAATATGTTGGTGTTATATAAATAAAGGAAAATAATTAACCATATTAACTGTGAAAACTTATGAATAAAGAAACTCCCACAAATCTCAGACCCTCCTTTTAATGAGCTGTAAGATTGCTATAATTTTTATCTTGCATAAAAGCTCTTTAACTTCTTTAATAGCATTGTAGAGTAGTTCATTTATAGGGGCACAAGTGCCATACTGCCTATTAACAATAAAAGAGGCGAAAAGGACTATTAATGGGATCTTTGCCCTGGACACTTAAGTAGCTTTTAAGTAGCTTTCCTTTTTAAATGCATATAAAATGTAAAATATGTGTCACATTCTAATTATTTCAGTCCATGTAGAGTACAGGATGACCAAAATAGCCTGTACAAAAGGTACAAAAAATATCCCACCCTCAAAATTTTAATTATTAAAAGAACTGCACTAATGTTTAGGAGAAACTATAAATGCAATAACGTTAGTCTGGCACTGTGTCTGGAAATGTGTTGTTAAGGTATTCATTTTATTTTCATTCAGTACTTACGATGTGGTCGTTGTTGGAGGTGGAATTGTGGGTCTTGCATCAGCTCGGCAACTCATCTTGCGCCATCCAGCCCTCCGCTTTGCTGTCTTAGAGAAGGAGAAAGAAATAGGTAGGAACTGCTATTAGTGTAGGACTTGCAATACATATCACTTATTTCTGCATTTATTTTTTTTCTGCATGTAAAGCCTACATTTTCCTTCAATGTATATCAGTTGGGCATGTCTTCCCCCAAGCAAATGACATAATTTGTACTGCACGTATCCTCTTTGTTTACAAGCACCATCACATTTTCTTAAAACAAACAGCAGCATTCACCCAGTGGCCATTTTTACTGTGACACTTAAATCAGTTACATATAAATCTGCATACGTGCCCAAAGACCCCTATTTGTCTTACATTTTATCAAGAATGCAGGCTCACACAGGCTGAACTGTCTTTGATAAAAGTTCTTTTTTATCTGAGCACTGTAATGGTTATGCTAATCTCAGGAGAGGAGGTTAGGAGAAAAAAAATTAGGAGCATTCAGCTAGAGCTAATTTTCTATGGGAACCAGCAGTGCCATTTCTTCATTGGCTGCTAGAATGGAGGGCGTGCTTAGTAATCTGAGCTCATAAAAACTGAGCATGCCCAGGAGCCAACAGCCAAAGCAAATTCCTGAGGGAGGGGGGCAGAGTGGGTTAGAGGTTGAGAAGGAAATCTAAGTGATTGATGGGATGCCGCAGCCTTACTATTAACCTCTGGACAACCAGTGTGACGGGTATTGAAAGATTTCAGAGAGGCTGTTCACTGATTAAATGTTTGTGTGTGGGGTTTACATGTCCTTTAAAGCAAACATAATAAGCAAAATTGATTTCTCCTGTTGATGTCTGGTTGTGTGTACTAGACTATCACGTGTTAGAACTATTCTTTCTCTGCCTCTGTCCTTTTGTTTCATTCTTGCTATCATTTCATTGAACCCCTCAGAATGAAATATTTGTAGACAGGTATTTCCTGCTGATAATTGCAACTTAGATTATAGATTTTTGATATTTTTCCAGCAATGTAGCCAGGTGTTACAGTGCCCCATTGTGGAATTATTTTAGGGCCCCCTAAACTTTGGGGGGAAAAAACAAACCTTTTCCATAAACCTATATTGAAACTGCTTGTCTTACGCCACAGAGAAGTTGCAGGGTCTGCCTCCTCAACAGTTATAACTTACAGTTATATTTATTACAGGGGAAATATACAGTAATCACATCTGAATTGTTTGATTTAACATTTTACACGTAGGAGCAGAGGGGTAAATCATTATGGAGGGCACTGTAGGGTCTGATGGCTAAAATCCAATGTCTTTTGTCTAAAATCCAAGCCTAAATCAACAAGATTTGGATTTGGCTGAATCAAAGTGCCTGGCCAAACTGAATCTGAGCCCTTAAATCAGCTGACTTTTGGTCATGAGAAAAACAAAAATTCTGTGCCCTAATTTGCATATGCAAATTAAGGTACTGATTGGGTTTAGGACTTGGCTGCCTCTCAAAACAGAGGATTAAGTGCATCCCTACTAAATATTAAAGGGGCATTTTATCTTTTTCTATGTCAGTATGTCAGGCCATTTCTGTTATAAGCGTTTATACAATTGGAGCAACTGCACTAGAGCTAAGGGCTTGAAAATCACAGCTTCTAGTGTTTCAAATAGCCCTGTAAACACAGCTACTGCACTGTGTTCCAAATAAGAAATCTGATGCAAAGCACAAAGTGCAGCACTGTAGGTGCAAGGGAGCCCTGCCATAAAAATAAGTGCCTTGTGTCTCACCATGTTTCCCAGCTTGTGTGTACTAAATGATATGGTTTCCAGGGGATGTCCATGTAGTGCCCACCTGCTGCTCATCCTGTATGCAGGATGTCACAGACATCGCATCACCTCAGGATACTGCACATAAATTGCATTTAGCATTTTAGTAAATTAGTAAATATGCTTGTCAGTGTCTCACTTGCAGTACAAATTACCATTTGGCACTGTTGTATTACAGCCCTCTGTTTTCTGAATTATGTATGGTGACATTTTTTTGATGTTAAGTTGGGCATTTTGTTGTTACAACCTGAAAAAAAAATGGATTTATTTGGGAATTTGAACATTTAATTCACACACACACACACACACACGCACGCACACACACACACCTCTTTGAAGGTGGAAAATAGTTTTTATTGTGACACTGTAGTTGATTAAACAAACATTTGTTAAATTAAACATTTGTTGGCTTCACCACTTTGACTTTAATACTTGGTAAAAGCCACCTTGGCTGCAATTATAGCAGCAAGTCTTTTGGGGTACAGTAAGACTCTACCATTATTATCTGGATCCTGCAGCTCTTGTCTATTGATAAAGGTCCTTTGCTAGGTTGAATGGGTACTGTGGGTGAACAGCAATTTTCAAGCCTGTTTTGTGGTGATCGCATTGTGCTTTATGGGCAGGGTCTGGAAAACTTTCCAAGATTGGCAGTAAGATGAATCAAACCAAATCCAGTACTTGACATTGTGGTCATGGCTCAATAGGACAGTAACCTTAAACAGGGGTTTTGTGTGTTAATGCTGTTTTGCTGTCTTCTTAGGTTCATTGTCCTGCTGAAAGGTAAACCCTCTGCTCAGGTCTCTTGTAGACTGAAACAGGGTTTTCTTTATGATTGCACTGTATGTAGTGCTGTCTTGGTACCAAACATAGGGTTTGCATTAAGTCCAAAAATTTTTGTTTAATCAGATCCACCACCTAATTTTTGGCAGACTCCAGAGGGCTTTGATAGAGGTTTGAGTAAAACCAATGAATTCTATTTTTGCCAGTCTTCATAAAGCTCAACTTTATAGAACTTCCATATTATAGTTGTTCCCATGGCTGTTTTCTCCCATTTCAGCTGTAGGTCTCTCTCTGGATTATTTTGTGTAGATCAATAACCTAAAATCAAAACAAAATCCATTTTAATTCCAGGCTCTAACGCAAATCCAAGGGGATGAATAAAAAGGCACTGTGTGCATGTATGTATCAGAATTTAGAATCTCCGGTTTCACGTTTTTCGTTTCCTTTAACACTGAGTATTTATTTTAATTTTCCCTCATTATGTCTCCAATTTATTATCCTACAGATATTTACGCCCCACCTATTTTACGTTTTAATTCATTATGATTGTTCTCTTTCTCACTAACCTTAGTTCTCTCCATCAGTTTTACTTTGCATGAACATAGTTGATCAGACCTGTTTTGTAGTTTATATTGTGTATAAATACAAAAGTATTTATAGTACTGTTTGTTATGTACAATACATGTATATAAAATCTATCATTTTAATGGGAATTTGATAGACACAGATGATTTATCACCAACAGCCTTACACCAGAGTGGACATAACAGTGGAGTAATTCACAGTGGAATTTACTACACTCCTGGGTCTCTGAAAGCCAGGCTGTGTGTGCGAGGAGCTGCCCTCATCTATGAGTACTGTGACCAGAAGGGAATACCTTACAAACAATGTGGAAAGGTACTGACCAGATCCTGTATTTATACATGACTCTGTATCAAGGCTGAGATCACTGTGTGAGATCACTAATGCCTAAAGGTCATAGTAACTTAATAAAATAAATTTCTTCTAACAAAATGTATTGCTTTGTAATCTGTCTGAAATGTATTTATATTCATTGAATCTTTTTAGTTTAACAGTATTTCTACTAGCAAACAGTTATTTAGTATGGACCTTAGGTTTAATGTTTTGTCTGTCCATAATTCGCTGGAAGAATGTAGCAAAATATTTCCGTGACTAGCTCCACTGCTTTTTTCTTTTTTGAAGTGAAAAGTCATGCCTTTTCTTTCCCTAGCTCTATGATAGATGCTCCCCTCCTCTTGCCCATTCACCACTAAGGATGCATTCCTTCTTCAGCTCAGTCTTTGTTGACAGATCCCTCTCTGTCTATAGATAAATGCTACATTGTTACCTTGACAGTTAAAGATGCATGGCTTTTACTTTTAAAGGAGAACTGAAGCTTAACTAAAGAAATAGGCTAGAAATGTTGGACATTGTTATGTACCAGTCCAAGGCAACCACAGCCCTTTGGAGGCACAAATCTTCTCTGATAAGGATGTCCCAGTAGCTCCCTATCCTCTATTGCAGATTCTTAGCACATGCTCTGTGCTGTTGTCAGTTACTGAGCTTAGGGACCAACTCACAATATACTGTATATATAGAATATAAATTTAACATTATAAGGCTGATTAGTAATTTATTTAGATTCATATCATATGACAGCTCTGTAGCCAGCATCAGAATTTAATAATCAGAAACGTAGCATCACTTTATATGACAGGCCAGCCTTTATTTCTGCTTGATAATTTGCAACAACCCCTAAGCTTAGCTTCTCAACAGCTGCTCAGAGCACAGTAAGCATGTGCAGTGTCCCAGACAGTTCTAACAGAATACAAGACAAAGAGCTCCTATAACAACTGTAAAGACATACATCATTACTACTCTAGAGATGCTAAAACCTTAAAGTGGACCTGTCACCCAGACATAAAAAGCTGTATAATAAAGGCCCTTTTCAAATTAAACATGAAAACCAAAATCATTTTTTTATTACCACATCCATACCCATTATAAAAGCATTTACAATTCCCAGCTGTCAGTCATATATTGCCTGCCCCGCCTCTATGCCTTAAGGTGGCCATACACGCACCGATAATATCGTACGAAACCTCGTTTCGTACGATATTCGGTGCGTGTATGGTATGTCGGCGAGTCGACCGATATCGCAGGAAGCTGCTGATATCGTCCGACTCGCCGATCGGACCAGTTTGAAAATTTTGATCGGGCGCCATAGAAGGCGCCTGACCAAAATCTCCCTTCAGTGCTGAATCGGCAGAAGGAGGTAGAAATCCTATTGTTTCTACCTCCTTACCTGCCGATTTAGCCCTGAATGGTGTGTGGCGGATCTGACGATGTTTCGTGCAACCGATGGTCGCACGAAACATCGTCAGATCGCCACGTGTATGGCCAGCTTTAGGCATAGAGGTGTGGCAGACAGATACTTTCACTTTCAATTCAGAACTTCTTAGATGTTGTTGCCCTCCTCACATTGCCCTACCCTCCTCACCATGTAATTTTGTAACCAGTGCATGGACATGGGTATCAGGTCCCCCCATACTGGCACAGAAACAAGATTTTGGCAGGATGCAATGCCTGCTTTGATAACAGTGTCCACAAAATGGCGCCTGTCTGCTTTCTGCAATTGTGAATTCCAAGGCCGAAGAAAATAAGATTAAAATAATTTATATAGTGTGAGTAAAGTTTACTTTGCTTGACAAACACAAAAGAAAACAATTTAGAATTATTTCTTAAGGTGACAGGTCCCCTTTAAGCTAGTGCAGTCAGTTTAGTATATAAAATATGGCATTTCTAGCCATATTCATCTTTAGGGTTTAATTCTCCTTTAATGACTGAAAACGCATACACGTAGCTACTCTATCCCAAATCCATTGAAGATAAATGAAGAGACATGCATGGTGAAAGGGATAAAAGATCTATGCATTTTCAGCTGGTGAGGTTATAGGGGAAGCATGCATGCTATTTTCTTCCTGTTTACCTGTCTGATGATTCAGCATTAATACTTTGCCAATGTTTTAGGTGCCTTTTCCAACCTGTCCGATCAGCAAGACAACCAATTTCCAAGGCTTTTGCTGATATCTGTCATCTCACCTTCCACCATACACATACCGAATATTATACGAAACCTCATTTTGTACAATAATATTGGTGCATGTATGGCCACCTTTAATGAACTGTTGTCTTTGCAGGTATTTGTACACGTATGAAGTAAATATTACAAAGACCGCAAATATAAAATTATCAAACTTTATTCACCATGAATAGGACTAACTTTTCTGTTACAAGTAATAGCTATTTATGCTACACTAAATACCACAACACCTTGGAACCTATGATGGATCCAGCTATAAATATGTAACCAATAATGCAACATATATGTATTAGGTAGCATTTATAAATTAAATAACTATCAATATAATAGTATACTGTATGCAGGCACTTATATAATATGATTTTGCCTTCATCTCTACATGTTCTACATAAAAAAAAAAATAAGAAAAGTAATTTGCAGGTATTTGTAATATTTACTTCATACATGTACAAAGTGCACTAAAGTCTTTTAATTTATTTAACCCTTTTGGAATTTTTTTTTGCATTAGCCTGTGGTTCCACAGAAAGAAGTTCAAACTGTATCAGCATGGAACATACATTCAGACACTTTATATTCTATGTATATCTTTGTTGTGCTGGGCATTAGTAATGCCACTTTGTTATTTAGCTTATAGTAGCTGTAAAACAACCGGAGATCCCAAGACTGCAAGCTCTCTATGAGAGAGGCCTTCAGAACAATGTGCCAGGGCTCCGACTTATTGGTGCAAAAGATATCAAGGAGAAAGAACCATACTGCAGGGTAAGACTAGCACATTTTTGGTGGGTGCATCGGGAAAAGATGCAATTCTGAGTAGTGCACACACAAAAAAAACCAAAAAAAAAAACCAAAGCCATTGTGGAACAACATGCAAAGTGCATTGAGCAAGGGGGCAGCCCTTGAAATGTTTGCATGCTGTCCCACTAAGGCTCCAAATAAGCCAACTGGCTTTTTAACAAGGATATTTAGAAGGAGACTGACCAAAAGCAATAAGAGTAAAAATAATATCCAATAAAAAAAAAATCAAATTAATAAACTGTTAACAGCAGGGTGAGACTGGGCTGCCGGGACACTGGGGAAAAAACCCGGTGGGCCCCCAACGGCCAAGACCCGACCCATGCTGGCACTCCCACTGCCAACGGTGTTCCTCCCCTGATGAGTTAAATTTACACACACTCAGGGGAGGACATTGAGCAGGGGCCCCTGCAGGGGAGGCTCATTAGAGGGTGCAGTGGGGGCCCCTAGGGGGTGTGGGGGATGTGACTGGTGGGGGCACCACCCAGTCAACCCTGGTTAACAGTAGAAAGATACATTTAAAATTCATAGCTTAAGTTTGTATTGTTCCTAACTTAAAATCTGTCTAAGCAGCTTATTAAATATACTGCCTCCTCTTGGACATAATTTAACTTTTTCAACCGATATAACTTTTTTCAGTCCCTATAACTAATAGGTATTTTACTGAACTGTTTTAACACACAGCAAAATGCTTGTAGACTGCAGTTTTACTTTTTCATTTCCTATGTTAGATATATGTTCCCTCACTCTTTATTTCAACATATAACTAGTTTAATTAGTCTATGATTAAGTACCTATTTTCAGGCGCTAAAATTCATAAGGCTACTCTTAAAATGTATTTAGAAATTACATTTTATCTGCATTTATCTACAAATTTGTTCCAGAATGCCTGCCTGCTTGTTTCTAAGTTTGTAGTTCAGCTTTTCAATAAAAATGTGAAAAAATGCTGGATGAGAGAAGTGGAGCAAACGCTCTGTGTGCCAATGGCCATAATGTGCCTATATCGTTAAATATATTAAAATCCTTGAAATTTATACTTTTGCTCAAATAAATCCTACCTCACATACTTCTGTAAGTATAATATTAAAGACATATTGCAGTATGTCAGTGTATTGTTTCCTTATCTTCCAAGCTTTGTTTTTTATTGTAGGGTGTGATGGCTCTTGAATCTCCATACACTGGCATTGTAAACTACAAACAGGTGGCACAGTCATACAAAGATGATTTCTGTGATGCAGGGGGCAGTGTTTTAACTGACTTTGAAGTAACTGATATAAAAATGGTAAATGAAAGTCCTGCTGGGTCTGTACAAGGTGAGTCTATAAAGTGACTAACTGTAATCATTGTTCATATGTGTTTTAACTTTTTTCATGTTGGGAGATCATCCAAAGCCAGTATTATTGAGAAATGTACACTGCTGAAATAGACGGTTCCTAATCAGTGGTTGGCTGCTGTGGCATGCATAGCTGCTGCAGCAGTTCTCTTTTACACCCATCTATATAAAAACATAAAAGTTCAGGTTTCTATTAGATAATTACAGCCACAAGCATTGGTGCCACAAACTGCAGCCATCATTACATGGTGAATAGGCATACCTAGGGGATAGGGGAATAGGGGATCTGGCTAAAACATGCATAGGAAGCCTTCCTGCAGAGTAGAAGGTGGCTATAAGACAAAGGACCACATTTAATAATTCCCTCACTACAAGTGCAGGAGCACTAGGGGGAGCTAAACGTCTCCCTTCAGTGCTTATTCGTACTTTAATTGTGGCAGTACTGAGCGCTGCAGAGTGCAACTCTGGATGCCACAATACATAGGATAAATGGTAAGTACAGGGCTCATTTGAACCACGTGCTCACTGCGCTTCATTCAGACAAACAAGTTAGGGGCCAGGGAAAGGAATGCCTTTGTGCCTCATAATTACCCTGCTGCAGAAGGAAGAAGAAGCTGGTTTGTGTATGCATCTTTTGCAACTTAAACACAAATGTATATGCCAGTGATAAGTTAGTGATGGTGAAGTACTGTGCATTTACACTGGTCACTGGATTTAATGCAGTGGTCACTGCATATAAGGTTTAAAATGACAGGGAGTTCCCTACCACTCACTCAGGGTCAGACTGGCGTGTTCGGGGCTATCACCTCAGGAACCCCCAAACCAGTCGTGGACCTTCCCCCTGCTTAGGCGCTAACCTCATATCTACATGCTGTGTTGCTCTTGCGGCCATGATAGGGGATGGGGGAGGAGCGCCAGCTCTAGAGCTAGCATCAATTGGGACTTGGTTGGTGGGGCCTACAGGGGTTGGGGCCCACCAGGTTATTTCCCCATGCCCTGCCAGCACAGTCCGACACTGCACTCGGTTAAATGAGAAGGAAAGTCATTTTGGTATTTTACTGCCAATAGATTTGCCACATTAGCGCCACCTAGAACACTATATTTATTCAGCAGAAAGCTTTACTATACCTGAGTAAAGAGCCCTAGAAGCTCCCTACGATAGCAGCTGCTATTTTAGCTTGGTGTTGGTAGCGTCCTGCTGCAGTTATAGCCATTGGAAGCTCAGATCACATATTCCTAAGGGTGGGGGAAGTGAGTTCTTATGCATTCTTATGGAAGGGTGGAGCAGGAGAAGGGAGGGAGAGAGGAGAGAACTGAGCAGACTCGTTCCCCAAACCTGAAGGAGCCCTAAAAGAGAGGAAGATACCAAAGAACATGTTTCCAAAAAAGGAAAGGAAACCATGTTTCTTTTGATAGAGGACTCAGTGCAGCTTTTCTGTAAGTGCTTATAGTTACATAGTTACATAGGGTTGAAAAAAGACCATTGTCCATCAAGTTCAACCCATCCGAGTAAACCCAGCACACAACCTATACTAACCAATCTATACACTCACATACATAAACTATATATATACAACCAGTAATACTAACTGTAGATATTAGTATCACAATAGCCTTGGATATTCTGCTTCTTCAAAAACTCATCCAGGCCCCTCTTAAAGGCATTAACAGAGTCTGCCATTACCACATCACTAGGAAGGGCATTCCACAACCTCACTGCCCTCACTGTGAAAAACCACCTACGCTGCTTCAAATGGAAGCTCTGTTCCTCTAATCTGTAGGGGTGACCTCTGGTGCGCTGATTGTTTTTATGGGAAAAAAGTACATCCCCCAACTGCCTATAATCCCCTCTAATGTACTTGTACAGAGTAATCATGTCCCCTCGCAAGCGCCTCTCTTCCAGAGAAAACAACCCCAACCTCGACAGTCTAACCTCATAGCTTAAATCTTCCATCCCCTTTACCAGTTTAGTTGCACGTCTCTGCACTCTCTCCAGCTCATTAATATCCTTCTTAAGGACTGGAGCCCAAAACTGCACTGCATACTCAAGGTGAGGCCTTACCAGGGACCTATAAAGAGGCAAAAATATGTTCTCATCCCTTGAGTCAATGCCCTTTTTTATACAAGACAGCACTTTATTTGCTGTAGTAGCCACAGAATGACACTGCCTGGAATTAGACAACTTGTGATCTACAAAAACCCCTAGATCCTTCTCCATTAAGGATGCCCCCAACACACTACCATTCAGTAGATAGTTCGCGTTTATATTATTTCTACCAAAGTGCATAACTTTGCACTTGTCAACATTGAACCTCATTTTCCAGTTTGCTGCCCAGTTTTCCAATTTTGTCAAATCACTCTGCAAAGCGGCAGCATCCTGCATGGAACTTATAGTTTTGCACAATTTAGTGTCATCAGCAAAAATAGAAACAGTACTCTCTATGCCCACCTCCAGGTCATTAATAAACAAGTTAAAAAGCAAAGGACCAAGGACTGACCCCTGCGGTACTCCACTAACCACACTGGCCCAATTCCATTTACCACCACTCTTTGTACTCTATCCTTCAGCCAGTTCTCTATCCAATTACAAATATTATGTTCTAGGCCAATATTCCTCAATTTGATCATTAACCTTCTGTGAGGTACAGTATCAAATGCTTTAGCAAAATCTAAGTAGATGACATCAACTGCCATTCCAGCATCAAGGTTCCTGCTCACCTCCTCATAAAAGGCAACTAAATTAGTCTGGCAAGATCTGTTACGCATAAAACCATGCTGGCACAAACTAATAGTATTGTGAACTGCAATGTATTCAACTATCCTATCCCTTATTACCCCTTCCAGAAGCTTTCCTACTACTGATGTCAGACTAACAGGCCTATAGTTTTCAGGCTGAGAACGAGATCCCTTTTTAAATAATGGCACCACATTAGCAATTCGCCAGTCTCTCGGCACCATGCCAAACCTCAACGAATCCTGAAAAATTATGTGAAGAGGCTTGGCAATCACAGCGCTCAGCTCATTTAATACCCTGGGATGAATCCCATCCGGCCCTGGACCTTTGTTTACCTTTACATGTTCAAGTCTCTTTTGAATTTCCTCCTGAGTGACCCACGCGTCAGTAGTTAAATTACTAGCACTGGGTTTATTAAAAGGGAAGCCTTCATTAGGTGGCTCCTCAGATGTATAGACAGATGAAAAATAAGAGTTCAAAATTTCTGCTTTTTCCCCGTTCTCATCAACCAATGTACCCCCCGTGATAATAAAGTTCCCACCCCTTCTTGCTTCATTTTTTTACTATTTACATAATTAAAAAATAATTTTGTATTCTTTTTACTCCTAGCTGCAATATCCCTTTCCATCTCTATTTTAGCTTGCCTGATAGCTTTTTTTGCATGCTTTATTTGCTTCCTTGTACCTGATGAAAGTTTCCGCTGTCCCAGCTAACTTGAATGCTTTAAAAGCACGTTTTTTATTACCAACCTCGACCCTAACTCTTTTATTCAGCCATAAAGGTTTTGCTTTGCGATGCCTCTCCTTGCTTACAAGGGGAATATACTGTTGTGTATACCTACAAAGCAATGTTTTAAAGATGTTCCATTTTCCTTCTGTGTCTAACCCCATGAAAAGCCTTTCCCAGTTGACACATTGCAGATATGCCCTTATACTGGCAAAGTCTGTACGTCTAAAATTGAGCGTTTTAGTTACTCCCTTATAGAGCTGTCTCTGCTGCATTATCTCAAAGGAGACCATGTTGTGATCACTGTTCCCCAAATGCTCACCCACACAAATGTTAGAGATAAGTTCAGTATTATTAGATATTACCAGGTCCAAAATAGAATCATTCCTAGTAGGTTCTTGAACCACCTGAAATAAAAAGTTGTCATTTAGCATGTTTACAAACCTACTAGCTTTTTCTGACTTAGCCACCCCATAACTCCAGTCAATGTCCGGATAATTAAAGTCCCCCATAATAACAACTTGACCCAATTTTGAAGCCTCCTCCATTTGCAAAAGTAACTGGGACTCATCCCCCTCATCTATACGGGGTGGTTTATAGCATACACCAATGATCATTTTCTTTGTGACCTTCAGCCCTACTGAAATTTCTACCCAAAGAGATTCAACGTTTTCATTGGTAATGTCTTTATTACATGGCTTTAAATCTGACTTTACATAAAGACAAACCCCTCCACCCTTTTTAATCACTCTGTCCCT
Source organism: Xenopus tropicalis (assembly GCF_000004195.4). Classification (NCBI taxonomy): domain Eukaryota; kingdom Metazoa; phylum Chordata; class Amphibia; order Anura; family Pipidae; genus Xenopus; species Xenopus tropicalis. Next base: position 92,843,684 of record NC_030684.2, read on the forward strand.
CCTAAAAAGTGTATACCCATTTAAATTCACAGCCCAGTCGCATTTTTCATCCCACCAGGTCTCAGTGATACCAATTAAATCATAATTTTCTTCCTCTGATGCTTACATTAGCTAAAGGACAGTAAAGCTGGCCATACACGTGGCGATCTCACGATGTTTCGTACGACCGTCGGTCGCACGAAACATCGTCAGATCCGCCACACACCATTCAGGGCTGAATCGGCAGGTAAGGAGGTAGAAACAATAGGATTTCTACCTCCTTCTGCCGATTCAGCTCTGAAGGGAGAATTTTGGTCAGGCGCCTTCTATGGCGCCCGATCAAAATTTTCTAACTTGGCCGATCGGCGAGCCGACCGATTTCAGCAGCTTCCTGCGATATCGGTCGGCTCGCTGACATGCCATACACGCACCGATTATCGTACGAAACGAGGTTTCGTACGATAATATCGGTGCGTGTATGGCCACCTTTAGAGCTAAGGTGAAAATTAGTCTGTTTCCCTTGTAACAATGGAAGCTCCTTATCTGATAAACTATATGCCCCCCTCACTCCTCCCCCACAACCCTTTACTGGTCCCACTGCCCCATCTACACTAGCTCTCCCATAAGAATCTAGCTTACCAACCCCCCCCTTGTCTAGTTTAAACACTCCTCCAGCCTCTTAACCATTCTCTCCCCTAGCACAGTAGACCCCCTTCCATTGAGGTGCAATCCGTCAGGGCTGTATAGATTGTACCCCAAAGAAAAGTCAGCCCAGTGCTCTAGGAACCCAAACCCTTCCTTCCTACACCAAGACTTTAGCCACGCATTTAGCTCCCTAAGCTCCCGCTGTCTCCCTAAACTAGCACGCGGCACCGGCAAAATTTCCGAAAAAATGACATTGGAGGACCTTTGCTTAATTTTAGAGCCTAGATCCCTGAACTCACTCTTTAAGGTCCCCCACCTACCGTTCATTTTGTCGTTAGTACTGATATGTACCAAGACAGCCGGGTCATGCCCAGCCCCTCCCAATAATGTGTCGACCCGATCAACCACATGCCGAACCCTGGCTGTATTTACATAGACCTTTCTGATAAAACTAGTTTTTACCTTTCCTTCTCCTTTTAGCCAAAGAAGCCGCTAAGATGAATGGTGAATTAGGCATACACCTAACTATAAATATACATGCAGAAATATAGCCATAGGTTATCATGAAGATTAAACCACCTTTATATGTGTATTTATGTTTATTGATTTGAGCAGGAACAACTATTGCTCAAAAGAGGTAACTTTGTTGTCTAATTTTTGCATGTATTTTTGGATATTTATACTACCATGGCTTACATTTTTGCCTATATGCAATGGAAATGCTTGGAAATAATAGGTTCCTGTTAATTGCATATGTATGTTTTATTACAGGAATAGAGTATCCAGTCGCAATCAAAAATAATAAGGTACAATAAACTTTTGAGCTTTGAGAACTGAAACTGGGTGTTTCTGTTATTTACACTAGGGGGTGTTTTTATCATGCTGTGTAAAAAGTGGACTGAAACATAACCGGTGATGTTGCTCACAGCTGCCAATCATTTTACTTTGCTTTGCTTTGGTTTTCTAACTGTTCAAATCTAATTGCTAATTGGTTGCCCTAGACAACATCACCGTTAATGCTTCAATTCACTTTTTGCACAGCATGATAAATATACCCCTAGCTCACTTTGAAACAGCATAAAATCAATATTACAAATGTTATAAAGGGCCCATCATGTCTTTGCTGACATCTGCTTTTCAATTCCTGTAACATTTTACAACATGTATTAGATCCAACTAACACAAGAAGGTTAGTGAGCAAATAAACTGTCAAATATCTTTTTTTAACAGTGTGAGATAAAATGCTTGGCTAACAGCCAGTTGTGGAAATCCATCCATATTGCTATTAGTGGCATTGTGGCTTTATATGCCAGCACTTTCAAAGACCTCAAAGAGCTCCCTCCTTGCTAAAATAAGTAGGTGCTGGAGACTGAAACAGGATGACCCAAGGGTATGATATTACGTTGTATTTGTATAAGAATTAATTAGCAGGGTAATAGAGATACAAAGTCAGAATTGGGAAAATAAAACCTATCTCAACAGAAACTATTAACTAAAAGTATATTTATCAAAAGTCCTATCCATTGAATTTATGTTGAGCAGTTGAGTATACTGCCCTTAAATAAGCAACAATAAATATAAGCGGACAGTGTCAAGAGGCAAATGTGTCAGGATTGGTTGTTCTACAAACTCTCCAAATTACGCATAACATGTTATGTCCCCTACTGTGGACAGGGTGAAGAAGTACACTGTAAATATGTGCTGACGTGTGCAGGACTCTTCTCAGATCGGGTCTCTCAGGTCAGCGGTTGTAGTGCAGAACCGCGTATCGTGCCCTTCCGTGGAGACTACTTGGTGCTGAAACCAGAAAAATGTTATCTTGTTAAAGGCAATATTTATCCAGTAGGTATTACTCTTACTTGTTCTATTAGAAAAAGAGCATTTCATGAGAATGCTGCTACTATAGAAACTAAACTGTTGCTCAGCCAATGTGCTGGTTGATTGGCAATTTTATAAAACACTGCTTTTGTTTAACTGCAAGTTTTATGCAATACTACACTGACAAGCTTCATAGTAATATATATATATATATATATCCTTTTTTTTTTTTTTTAGGTCCCCAACCCAAGATTTCCCTTTTTGGGGGTCCATTTTACTCCCCGAATGGATGGAAGTGTTTGGCTTGGCCCCAATGCTATTTTGGCCTTCAAACGTGAGGGTTATAGGCTATGTGACTTTAATGCCAGGGACTTTAAGGAGGCAGTTACATACAGGTAAAAATATCTGTAGTGTGAGTGCCTATGCACCAATACGTACATTAGACTGTGTGGCTTGGCAATTGACACAGTGAATGTTTTGTAATTATGACCCCTGATGAGCAGTGTTTACCACTTATTAAACATTATGTGGGGGCAGTGCTTTACCAATATAGATGCTATTGGCAATTTATCTTCATTAACAAACGCATAATTTTTTTTATACGTATTTACCTGGAAAGGTATCACTGATTAAATTATCCCATCACATTATCTCCCTGCTCTGCCCAAGCTGGGGGGGTGGATCCTGTTTATAGAGGAACCACATCACAAGAACAGCTGGTGAAGCACAGGTATGAATCTTTACTGCACATACTATCTTCATTTGCATATGCCTAATATGATTGGATGTCATGATCAGACCAATGCCTAGTAACCAATGCCTAGTGCCTCACTGTGGACTATGGCAGGCAGAGCGTGGGGATCTAAAGTCTGTGAAGTGCTACCTTTCTAGGTAAATAGGTTAAAATAGTTAATTTTTCCTAATTATAATAGATTGCCAGTATTAGTAAGCTGAACAGTGTAATCACTAGAAGTAGAGGAAAAATAAGTGCATCATTACGACACAAATTTTTTTTTTTTAATTCAGGTCACATAATTTCTTATCACATCACGTGTGTGGCCTTAGTTAACTAACTCATCTCTGATACCCAGCTATATACTGTGTGTGTTTGTGTGTGTGTGTGTGTGTATGTATATATATATATATATATATATATATATATATATATATATATATATATATATATATATAGTATAAAGTAGGCATACTAGGAAATAGATCCAGCAATGACATACACACCGTACACACATACTGTATATACTCGAGTATAAGCCTAGTTTTTCAGCATCCAAAATGTGCTGAAAAAGTCACCTTCGGCTTATACTCGAGTTGGGCTCCATGGGTCCCTCCAGACTAGCACACTCTGTCCTTTGTGTGCAAATTAGGCCACCCGCAACCAGACCCTGCAGTGCCCTGGCCCACTCCCAAATTCATTTTCATCTACCATCCTCACCTGTCCCATTCTGCACTAGACATTACACTTTATTCTATATAAACTATTTATAGTTTTGAAGGATATTAACTCTTTGTGTTTTAGCTTGGTTGCTGATTGAGTACTCTTAAGGTATCATTGTTTATAAAACATTTGTTTTTGTTGACCCTCCACTTACAGAGCTAGTTTACAGTTTTTATTTGAAATAAATATTTAAAAACATATACCCCACTAATTTTATTGGTATTTATTTTGATGAAACTTACCAGTAGCTGCTGCATTTCCCACCCTAGGCTTATACTCGAGTCAGTAAGTTTTTCCAGCTTTCTTAGGTAAAATTAGGTACCTCGGTTTATATTCAGATCGGCTTATACTCGAGTATATACGGTACTTTTTTTTAAAAAGATGAAGAAGTAATACTCAAATTATCAAAAATATGGACTCCTTTTGTTGTTTTATTGGATGCAATGCATCAAACTTGGAATCGCCGTGCAAGTGTTTGTTCCTGCAACATATTACTCTCTCTTTAGTGGCCTTCATAAGCTTGTGCTGAAGAATTTATCCTATGGCATGGGGGAAATGTATAGAGCATTTTTTCTCAATGCTCAGCTCAAGGAACTTCAGAAATTTATACCAGAATTGTCCTTCAATGATATTGCCAGGTGGGTAACATACTGCTGTAACCAGTGCTAGTCATTTGCTATATAAAAAAGTTATTTCTATTGACTTAGGAAAAAACATCTAAACGTTTCTATGACAAAAGCAATATTGTGCAATATGATTTCTTTATATCAAACCAAATTGCTCATATCGCTAAAATAAATTTCAACAGAAGTCAAAATCCTTGATAAAAAAAAAACGTACTAGCAATTTCCTACCTAGGGCCAAATCCCTTGTTAGAAGTATGTGGATTCGACAATAGTTTAGGTTGCAGAACAATTGCAGCCTGTAGTCCTACTTTGTCCAACAGATTTGGATTAGATAATTATTGTTTTGAATTACCCATATTTTCCATTACTAATATTCCCATTACTATTTATCTTCCAGCCTTTTATGTTAGTCAGTGATCATATCTGGAACAGTAGAACTACCAAACAGGAAAGGCAATTTAAAATCTATAACAAATTAATACCATTTTATTGGAAGTTTCCCATTAATGGTTAGAATTTTTTTTTTTTTTAAATGAAGACTGTTTATATTGCAAGAGTCAGACTGGCCTACCAAAGTACCAAAACATCTCTCAGTGGGCACAGGTCATAGTGGGCCCCAGCAAAAGACAAGTTCAATCAGCCCTTTCTAATTTCTACCCATCTTATTGTTGTGTGAGTTTGCTCGTCATGTCAGGTTCACTGGTGGGTCCTAGGAACACTGTATGTCATGTTAGGATGCCTCTACCTTAACTTTCAGGCCAGCTTCCTCTTTAAAATAATGTGCCAGCAAATTCAACATTTTTTTTCTTTAAATGTTTTTTTTTTTCCAAAGGCCACAGAAATCGGTGATTATTAACTAAAAAAAAATAGTTTTCCGTATATGTACTTCTCTGTACAATTGTTTTGCTACTACTGTAATTTCAGTGCTAAAATGTTACTACGTATTGTTTACATCCCAGTTTCAATTTTTTGCACATGTAATCAACAAATATTGAGGAAAAAAATTTCTATGCAATAACATGTTAACTTCCATTTTTTTAGGGGCCCATCGGGTGTTAGAGCACAGGCTCTTGACAGAGATGGAAATTTAGTTGATGACTTTGTTTTTGATGGTGGTTCCGGTGATCTAGCAAATTGCATTCTACATGTGAGAAATGCGCCTTCACCAGCCGCCACATCCTCTCTAGCTATATCAGAGATGATAGCATCCGAAGTGGAGGAACGTTTTGGACTGTGATAAACCTGCATAAAATTAGCAAGCTGAAGGCTACATGGAGACAATAAACCATTCAATGTGTCTCACTAGCAAAAGAAGTGAATTTGGTTTGCCCAACATACTGGATTATATTTAGTTATGCAGTCTACAAACATAAAACCATTGGATTAATAGATTAACAATATGAAGACATTTGGATGCAACAAAACAGTTTTTTCATACCAAATGTAACCCTGATTGGCCTTCAAAGAATATCTAAAAGAGCATATAAACACTGATACCTAATTTGTCTATTTGGCCTCCAGACCATTCTCTACACACTGATCAGGGCTTCCATTAGTGGGGGCAGCTACACAGTTTGGGAACTTCTAATTTAAGCTATTATATTTTACTTCTTCACTTTCAGGAATTATGATGAGTAGAATTCAGTATTTGCACTGATTTATCCTTTTGTTTTTTCTTTTGGAAGCTCAAAAATAAGGACGGTAAAGACAGATCCGTGCACAGTATATTGTAATGCAGGGCTGTCCAGCTCTAGGCCCTTAGGCCATATAAAGGCCTTTAAGCTATTTTATGGCCCCAGCCTTCCCAAGGACTCTGCTAATTTATGACTTTATATCACATCATTTTATTCTAATTCAGTTTACAGACTTATGGTACAGACTAGAGCAGGGATCCCCAACATTTTTTACTTGTGAGCCACATTCAAATGTAAAAAGAGTTGGGGAGCAATACAAGCATGCAAAATGTTCATGAGGGTGCCAAATAAGGGTTGTGATTGGCTATTTGGTAGCTCCTATGTGGACTGGCAGCCTACAGGAGGCTCTGTTTGGCAGTACACCTGGTTTATATGCAACCAAAACTTGCCTCCAAGCCAAGAATTCATAAATAAGCACCTGTTTAAGGCCACTGGGAGCAACATCCAAGGGGTTGGGGAGCAACATGTCGCTCACAAACCACTGGTTGGGGATCACTGGACTAGAGGATAATCTTCACACTACCTGGAAAAAGTTAGTTAAACACAGTAGATAATTCTCCAACACTGAATTTTAACAAAAGCGTTTTAGGAAAACTATGGGCTGTTAATGTTTTAAGGAAAAAAAAGCTATAATTTTATTTTTTATAGTGCAATATAACATAATTTGATTTCCATTTGCAGCACTTCCACAGAGCCAATAAAATGGCACATAATGAGCTCTTCATGCTCTAATGCTTATGTCAGAAATGGGATGTCTATCAGTTAGATGGAGAGTCTTATTAATAAATGAACAAGGCAGCAATACATGTATTGAGTAAAACCATATATTTTTTTGTACCTGGCTTTGTATATTTTATTAAATTTGGTAAAAAAAATGAATACACAGATGAGCACAGGTGTATATATTTTCATTTAAAGGGATACATTGCTATATATACTTTTATTGGGGTGTAGACAAAGAGCTATTAGTAGCAGCTACTTCTTGCGGCTACTAAACACCAGAAAATACCCTGCCATAGAGAATACTGAGAATAGCTTCTGCAAAATTACCTCACACAAAGAGACGTTTACCAGTAACCAATTAGCATTGTCTGTTTTAGTAGCCCTGACAAGTAGCTGCTACTAATAGCTCTATGTGTCTTCACCCTAAATTATTGTACAAGAAAAAAAGTGAAACCTAATGCTTTCTTACAGTCATATAAAAGCAGAGTTTTTGGTCTTTGAATGTGTGCTTAGTGATTTGTACTTTGTAGTCAAAGGCCATTGTCACAATACCCTATGCTCTGCCTGCATTATGGGAATCAGTGAATTACTGAGTGAACAGCCCACCCACATTATATAAATGGTACACATGTCTCTCTGCTCCAAAGTACCAAGCCACAAAGCTTTCCAAAATATGCCAATTTTGATGACATTTCTAAAAATCACCTTGAAACTTCCACTTTGCCAGAGGTTTACTGAACAGTTTGATACCCAATGTGTATAAGTTTACCTAAGGATGTGGTATTTAGGGGCCCCAAGGTAAACAGATCCCTTATGATCTAATCATTTCTGTCATTTCAGCTTCTGCAAACCAACACATTTATATCATTTTATGTGGGATAAAGCTACAAAAAAAGTGCACTCACCCCAGAAAGCCATATATTTTTGGAAAGTATGTATTCCCCTCAAATTTAAAATGGGTACAAGTCTTTCTGCTGTACCAAACTGCAACTCTTTCCTAAATTTGCAGATTTTGATGACATTGTCAAAAATCACATCAAAACTTCCACTTTTCAGCATCTTATTTTCTACAGGTCATTAGGTAACCATATAAAACACCCTAAATATAAACCCCAGAGGTCTACTGAACAGTTTGATGCCCACTGTACATAGGTTTATCAAAGAACATGGCACTTAGAGACCCCAAAATATACCTTGTGCATACAAATTTCATGGCTTACATTTACCTAATTCTTGGACACACAACCGTTTTATTTGGAGTAAAAGCTTCGAAAAAGTAGGGTGACCTCTGAAAACCATATATTTTTGGAAAGTACATATTCAGATATATCCAAGATGGCTAAATTTTTCTTTCTACCCAAAACTACCATATAGTAAAGCTTTACTAAAGTTAGTGGTTTTGACAGCATTTCTGAAAAATCACCTAAAGATTTTACAATTTGCCATATTTATCTTGCACAGTTTTTTACATACAAATACATATCACCCAAAATATGAACACCAGAAGTCTAATGAACAGTTTAATGCCCAATATGCATAGATATACCAAACTATGTGAGATTTACAGACCCAAATTAAAATGATGCATATGGATTTTTCTCACCAGCCAAATCTGCTAAAAGAGCCCCAAGACGGTGTACTGTACTATGGGGCTGATTCACTAAAGGTCGATAATTAAGTCCCAATTCATCAAAGTCATTTTGCATGCATTAAGACGTATATCGCATGTGCAAAAGAACGCACTGTGCATTTTTTACCTCGCATTGCGTTAATCAGTGAATAGAAACAATACTAACGCATGAATCACAAACACACATAAAGCGTTAAATGTGCTAAATATCGCATTAGTCTGTGCGAATATTAACACCTATTTGGGGCAGGCGGTACTTAAAGAAAATTGTGGTTCGTGAGCTTTTGGCAACACAACACTGACTTTGCAGTGGGATTTTTTTCAAGTATGTGTTGGCCCTAGAGTGATGCATCCTCCAGTTTTCAGGGAAATGGTAATTTTCAGAACAGTAGTTTTCCGAAAGTAATGGTTACGTGCGTAAAATTGTGCGTAAAATCGTGCGCTAATATAGCATGCGGCAAAGAATATTGTGCACAGCGGTAAATAACGCAAAAAAAAATGCTCTTCGCGAGTTAAATAACGCAAAGAACATTGCGTCTTAATTATGATGCCTGTCCTTTTAGTGAATTGACCGTTATGACGCAAAAAATAAGAAGCGATAAAATTTTTAACGCATGCTATAAATAGCGCTCGTTTTATCAACCTTTAGTGAATCGGCCCCTATGTATCATAAGACCCCCTAACTGTACAGAAACCCCAGAAAACCATATATTTTTGGAAACACATTCAGTTCACATTCTGACAAATCCAACATGGGTAAAGATGCCTTTCTATACTGAAGTACCAATCTGCAAAGCTTTCCTAAAAGTTAGTGCAAATGTTTTGCAATTTGCTTTGGAAAGAGTAGCCTTGGGAGGGAGAAAACACATACCAATGATCAATATATAAAATAAATAATAAAAACAATCTAAATATTCAGGTGCTGGGTGGTTCTTAGTGCTACAAATAAGGGTTTGCCCTCTATTTTTCCTTCATGGTATTTTTATATACTATTTTGGAACCACTATGACTTTACTTCAAGTATTTTGTTTTTATGTTTAATGTTGTTGTAGATATTTTATTCTATCCTCATTTGCCCGATATAATAAAAGGGAAGGGAAGAATGTGATCTGGTTTCTAAAAAGAACAGCTTCCCATGCACACTAAGTGATTGGCTGCCTGTCTAGGAGAGATGTATAGATTGTTGTGGTAGAAAAGATATATGGGTGGCAGGCAGGTCTATAAATGAATGAATGCTGTGTCATTATACAGTAGTGAGTAAGGCTAGCTTAGGATATTTATGTCGGGCAACCTCAAGATAAAATGAATCTAAATCCATAATTAATGCCAACAGCAAGCAAAGATAACAGGTATTTTAACCTGTTACTGCAAGCATGGGCAGTTAATTCTCAGCAAAAAGAAATTCATAAAAATATAAGGCTGTGAGCATTTACAATTTAGATTAAGACTGCACAATGGATTGCCTGCGGATCAGTCACATGACACATAGCAAACATGAAATCCTGTTTCAAATGTGACTAATTTTTTGTATATTTAGGTCTGTAACATTCAGTTGGGTTCCAACAAGAAAAATCTGGCTTAGACTGCAAATAGCAAATTAGGTTGATTAAGAAACATTTTTTTTTTAACCAAGCAGAAATTATACGTATTTCTTGCTGTCAAATTTACCAAGGTCTTTTCTATGTCGGATTCATTCCACTGTGGAAATGAGCTTGTCCAAATTGTTAATACTCATTAACTTGTGTTAGGTATTAATGCTTCAAAGGGATGTTATAGTCAGCTGCTAATTTACACACATGCTAATCTTTATGGATTATGGATGGATTTCAAGCACACTTACAATAAAAAGAATATGTGTACAGAATTATTTAACGTATCCATATACAGCTGAAGGTTTTTTTTGGTCCCCGGCGTCTTCTAGGCCATCAGCTATGAGCCCTTGTCTGAAACACACCCTTTTTATGTGGGACCGCTATGCCCCCGCATACAATTTAACCTCACCCAGTAGGCCAGCGGCCCCCATTATAGGTAACCCCTTATTTCCCCCAGGGCTCCAAGCAAAGGCCTTTACCTGGTGGACAACTAATAAATTTTTAAGGGTTAAAGATCTAATTTCAGTTAGAGGTCCATACCCTATGACATACCTAATCGAGAACTATAATCTCCCAAAGACAGAACACTATAGAGCACTACAGCTACTTCATTGGGCACAAAAGTGTTGGGGCTCGAGCCGCTCAGACCAGGCCCCACTGACATGTTTTGAGAGATGGTGCTTGAATAATGCCCCCCCACCAAAAACCATATCTCTCCTATATCTTACCTTGGTCTCACCTAAAAGCCTCACGGATATCCTCTACATTAAACAATGGGGCAATGACTTGGGAGTAAGCCTTACAGATACACAATGGCCTCAACTATGGGAAAATCTCAAACACAGCTCCTCAAATACAGTCATATCTGAAGCCGGATATAAGGTACTATTTAGGTGGTATCTAACCCCAGTTAGACTAGCGAGAATATATCATAACACAAATGATCATTGTTTCAGAGGTTGTTCAGCCCCAGGTACGATGGGTCATATATGGTGGCACTGCCCCAAAGTGGTCAGATATTGGGTGAGAGTTTATAACTTAATTTTTTCTGTCCTGCATCTAAACTTACGTAAAAACCCATATGAAGCGCTAATGGGATTACCCTCGGCCAAAGTTCCTAAAAATAAGCAAAAGCTTTTGAATCACATGTTTTTAGCTGCAAGACAGACAATTGCGAAATCTTGGAAGTCCCTATCCATAAATTTCACCTTATTTAAAAATAAGGTTGACTGGATTTTTATCAATGAGAAACTCTCAAGTATAGATATGGACAGACTCAAAACGTTCCAGACAGTCTGGGAACCCTGGATAAAATATAGACACTATGACACATTACCCACTTACCTCCTTACAATATGAGTAAGGCAATAGTGACCATGGTTGAAAGAATGATCAAATTTCTCTGCAATATTATATCCCCATACCCTACCTTAGTTATACAGTTATTGTTGTTATTTGTGCAGAATCAAACTGTAAATGATAAGGAATCTTAATACAGTTTTTAATGATTACCAAAAGTAATAATATCGTGGGAACTGTGGAAAATAAGATAAAGGGGCGATGCCCCATCAGAACCTATAAGTTTGTGTAAAAATGGGAAATACATGATAGATACAGCGATTTTTCATTATATAATTATTGATGCAACTATACTTGTAACAAACAATGCTTTTGTATGCACTGAAAATTTGAAAAAATAATGCTTTTGTATGCACTGAAAATTTGAAAAAATAAAAATATAAAAAAAAAAAAAAGAATATGTGTACACCAATGTAATCCAGGAATTCCTGTCACAGCCCTAAAGATAACACTTTGGAGAGGGTAGAGAACCTTCACTCTTCTAGTCTACCTAATTTGACTCATTAACAGAGAGATATGCTCAAGGAACACTGATAGGGAAATGGACCACACCACTGAATTGTTTGCTGATAGTATGGCTTCAGGCTCATGTAGTTTTTCAGGACCTCTAGTCCAAAAATTATACTCCCTAAATTAACAAGTATATGCACACTTTACTAATCAACCTTGACACAAACAATGCATTTAAAGGAGAAGAAAAGGCATTTTGGCATTTTATTGCCAATATATTAGTCACAATAGTGCAAGCTAGAATGCTATATTTATTATGCAGAATAAATGCTTTACCATACAAGTAAACAGTAATTGACACTCGCTCTGTTTGTTTAAATAGAAGCTGCCATATTAGCTTGGTCTCAGTAGCTTCCGTGCTGCAGCTCTGGTTGCTGGTAGCACAGATTACACAGAGCACGTGGGAGGGGAGATAGCTGAGATGGGAGGGGGATGAGGAAAAGGGAGGGGGAAAGAGGAGAGAAGAGCAAACTGAGCAGACTCATGCTGTGCCCTAAAGGATTTTTCTGAAAGCAGTAAGTCTGACACAGAAGATCATGTATACAGAATAAAAGGAAATTTGTGTTTATTTTCACTGAGGACTCAGAGCAGCAGTTCTATGAGTGCTTATGGCTGTATTTACATTGGCCTCTCTGTTAAAGTTTAATTTGTTTTTAACTTTCCTTCTCCTGTAATCAAGTATCACAACCCCATATAACTTACTTTTTTTTATTGTTCATCAGAGCAAACACAGCACTCTACTGGTGTATACAAGCAAAAACATTAATGGCTATTCCTTTTTTTTTTTTCTTTCATCCTTTCCAAGGTACTAGACAGGTATGCCCACTCTCTCTGATCTTTAATCTGGCTCTAGATGCTTTGCACATGTGAACATTAATTTATTTTAGCCAAGAATCTCCACATTTTGAATGAAAAATGCTTTTTTGTGTGTGAATGGGAATTTAGCATTTGGGTAAAATGACGTAAGAGAGGATAAAGATTGCAATGCCTGCAAAATGCAAACAAATTCTGAACAAATATACCTGTAGTTCACTTGGGAACTTAAGGATAAATATATAGAGGGTTTTTTTTGTAACAGTACCTTTCTTTCTCGATTAAGACCTGAATGTGCAACTAAATAACTGTTGCCAGATGCTCTTACATAGATACACAACCCCCTAATTTATGGCCATGCATTGAGCACAGTTAAAAGTCCAGGTAACTGCACAAGACATAGGTATCACAATCAATGCTGTTTTAGCTCCTCAAAAGGAAATCTAGCTAATCCCAGTACCAAAGGTGGCGATTGCTTCCCTAATCTCCTCTACAGTTAATGGTTCCTCTAAGAGAAGGCATTTGTTACATGGACAGCTGTGCCAAAATATTTCTTTACACTCTATTGAGTGTTGTGGGTAGATCTGTATAGAGTCTTATGAAACTGTAAGAAAAGGAGTCTAGAAGAACATGTGGGCATGTGCTACTTTCTGGTAAATTTGGGTTAAGGGGTTCTTAGAGAATTCACCTTTCATCAAACAAATATTCTGCATATTTCTAGTTCTACTAAACCTTTACCAGATCATCACAATTCTGTGGTAGACAGGATAGATGAGGTAGTGGGCATAGTAAGGGAAATTGGGGGAGGAGACTTGCTTCGGGATACTGATAATGGCAGGGAGGCCCATAAGTTGTTTACACGTCATTCTCACGCCGGAACCAGTATTAAATGTATGTTTACCAATGCAAGGAGTCTGACTGGTAAAATGGGAGAGCTGGAGGTACTGGCGTTGGAGCGGAAATATGATGTGATTGGAGTTGCTGAAACTTGGTTGAATGAGTCTCATGACTGGGCAGTTAATATTGGGGGGTATACATTGTTTCGGAGGGACAGGGGCAATAGAAAAGGAGGAGGAGTGTGTCTGTTCATTAAGCACGACTTAAAAGCAAATATTAAGGAGGAAGTTATGGGGGGAACAGAGGGAGCTGAATCCTTATGGGTTGAGCTTCTCACAGATAGTAAAGAATCTACCAAACTAATTGTAGGGGTATGCTATAGACCCCCTAATGTAAGCGAAGAGGAGGAGGCCCAGCTCCTGTTGCAAATAGAAAAAGGCTGCTAGTTTGGGGCAAGTGATAATAATGGGGGATTTTAATTACCCTGATATTGACTGGGGCAATAGTACTGCCAGGACAGTAAATGGGAACAAGTTTATAAACTTGCTGCACGACAACTTTATGTCACAGGTTGTTGAGGAGCCAACCAGGAACCATGCTATACTAGATCTAGTGATCTCTAATGACCCAGAACGTATAGCAAATGTGCAAGTGGTTGAACCCCTGGGTAATAGTGACCATAATGTTATTTCATTTGATGTTTGGTGCAGGAAACAAATTTACACGGGGGCAACAAAGACACTGAATTTTAGGAAGGCAAATTTTAGCTCCTTAAGGGCAGCGCTTCAGGGCATAGATTGGGGCATTATGTTTTCTGATAAAAATACAGAGCAGAAATGGTTGTCATTTAAAATGATATTAAATCATTACTGTTCTCAATTCATTCCATTAATAAGAAAAAGTAGAAGTGTTAAGAATCACCCTATGTGGCTTAACTCTGAGGTAAAGAAGTTAATAGGGAAAAAAAGGAAAGCTTTTAAGAAATATAAGTCAGAGGGGACAGTAGCTGCGTTTAATGAATATAAACACTATAACAAGTGTTGTAAAACAGCAATCCGGAAGGCAAAGATAGAAAATGAGGAGCGCATCGCGGCCGAGGCCAAGACTAACCCCAAAAAGTTTTTTAAGTATATTAATAGTAAAAAGATGCAGGTTGAGGGTGTGGCCCCATTGAGTTATAATAACAATATGGTTACAGCGGATACAGAAAAGGCAGATGTGCTTAACCAGTTCTTTTCTTCTGTGTATACAGTAGAGGAGCCAGTGGGCCAAGTCCCACCCAATAGCTTCACTGTTGCCTCAGCTCCAACTATACAGTGGTTGGCACAGGATATGGTGCTTAAAGGGTTACACACGATAAATGTAAACAAGGCACCGGGGCCAGATGGAATACACCCTCGGGTACTGAGAGAGCTAGGGGCAGAATTGCAGTGGCCCTTGTTTCTGATATTCTCAGACTCGCTCTCATCAGGTATGGTACCTAGTGATTGGAAGAAGGCGAATGTCACTCCCATATTTAAAAAGGGAGTAAGATCTCAGCCTGGCAATTATAGGCCTGTAAGTTTGACATCCGTGGTGGGCAAGTTATTTGAAGGCTTGTTAAGGGATCACATTCAAAATTATGTAGTGGAGAATGCCATTATGAGCAGTAATCAGCATGGCTTTATGAAGGACAGGTCATGTCAGACCAATTTAATTGCTTTTTATGATGAGGTAAGTAAGAAGCTGGACAGTGGGGATGCAGTAGATATAATCTATTTGGATTTTGCCAAAGCATTTGATACCGTTCCCCACAAACGACTGCTTTCTAAGCTAAGGTCTATTGGTCTTAGTGAAGTCGTTTGCACATGGATAGAAAACTGGCTACAGGATCGGGTACAGAGGGTGGTTGTTAATGGCACATTCTCTACTTGGAGTAAGGTTCTCAGTGGGGTCCCTCAGGGTTCTGTACTGGGTCCACTTTTGTTTAATTTGTTCATAAATGACTTAGGGGAGGGTATTATGAGTAATGTATCAGTGTTTGCAGATGACACAAAACTCTGCAGACCAGTCAATTCTATCCAGGATGTGACATCCCTGCAGCAGGATCTTGACCAACTGGCAATCTGGGCAGCTAAGTGGCAGATGAGATTTAATGTGGATAAATGTAAGGTCATGCACCTGGGATGTAAAAATATGCAAGCCCCGTATACCCTTAATGGGACTGCACTAGGCAAATCCATAATGGAGAAGGACCTTGGAGTCCTTGTAGATAATAAACTTGGCTGTAGCAAGCAATGCCAGGCAGCAGCTGCAAGGGCAAACAAGGTTTTGAGCTGTATTAAAAGGGGTATAGATTCACGGGAGGAGGGGGTTATTCTTCCCCTTTACAGAGCACTGGTAAGGCCTCATCTAGAATATGCTGTTCAGTTTTGGTCTCCAGTGCTCAAACGGGACATTATTGAGTTAGAGAGGGTCCAGAGAAGGGCAAGTAAGCTGGTAAAGGGTATGGAAAGTCTCAGTTATGAAGAAAGACTGGCCAAGTTGGGTCTGTTTACACTGGAGAAGAGGCGCTTAAGAGGTGACATGATAACTATGTATAAATATATAAGGGGATCATATAATAACCTCTCTAATGTTTTATTTACCAGTAGGTCCTTCCAACGGACACGAGGGCACCCACTCCGTTTAGAAGAAGGGAGGTTCCATTTAAATATTCGGAAAGGATTTTTTACAGTGAGAGCTGTGAAGTTGTGGAATTCCCTCCCCGAATCAATCGTACTGGCTGATACATTATATAGCTTTAAGAAGGGGCTGGATGGATTCTTAGCAAGTGAGGGAATACACGGTTATGGGAGATAGCTCTTAGTACAAGTTGATCCAGGGACTGGTCCGATTGCCATCTTGGAAGGAATTTTTTCCCCTCTGGGGCAGATTGGAGAGGTTTCAGATGGGGTTTTTTGCCTTCCTCTGGATCAACTTGTAGTTAGGCAGGTTAGGTATAGACATTATGGTTGAACTTGATGGACGTATGTCTTTTTTCAACCCAACTTACTATGTTACTATAACATGGCTCCATCAAATGTTATCCCTTTCATCAGTCAGCTAATGGGGTAGGAATAGAAGGTGATGGAGAGTGGCAATGAAGCTCAGTGGAAAGAACCAGGTTTAAATCCCCAGCAGCAGAACAGGGTCCCAGATGCTAATTTTTGCTTTTCACTGCCTCCTGGCTCAGGAGGCTGGAAGATTGGTTTTAGAATACTTGACAAACTGTATGTGTGCATAAGGGTTTTCCAAAATATATTTAAATGCTAAGGGATTGAAGGTTTTGGTATACATTCAGGTAATAGCCTCCTAGAATGCCTCTATCTGTAATTACATCTATATTTTACCCGCAGCTTAGCCAGGTGTTGAAGGTGCATGGATAGAGAGCCTACTTACTGTTTTCAAAAGATAGATGGATTGGTTCTTGCCAGGGCAAGCCCAGCTTTAGAAGACATACACGTGTATACACCTAAGAAATTAAAAAGTCATGAATGTGATATTTCATTAGCTAACTATACAGAATATTACAGTGGAAGCCTTCCAGCACTAGGTTGCCATTATTGGTGAGTTGGTTCAAAGTGATCAAACTTTTACTCATAAAACTGGAAAGACACTAATACAAAAACACAGCAGGTTTATGTGGTGAATTTTGTTTTCTTTAAAACGAGATTGTGAAAAAAATCAAGATCGCTACAAAAATCCTGTAGCCATGATTTGTACACTTGATTTAATGCAAAACTATACCCTCATACAATGTAGGTCTCTATAAAAATATATTGCATAAACAAACTCATATGTTAAACCCTGCTTCATCTAAATAAACTATTTTCATAAAAATATACTAGTTGTATGTGCTGTTGGGTACTCCTAAAAAAAAATGCCATTTTAAAAATAAAGGGCCGCCTCCTGGGATCATAGGATTCACAGGGCACACAAACAAGCCAAGGCACATACAGGCTAGGCCCCATCAGCTAATTAACGGGCAGAGTCCTTTGCTTCCACACTTCTTTCTGTTACAGTTAAAGCTGCATTATTTCTGGTCACGTGATCTCTGAAGGAACACACAGCCCATCACTAAATGGTGGATCAAGGGAAAGGATGTAAAAGGGCAATATTTACTGATATATGTATATTACAGTTTGCCAAGATTTTTTTTTTTGTAATTTAATTTTTATTGATTTTTAAGTTTTCCCAAAAGAAAAAACAAAAAGAATCATACAAACAATGCATATGAAATACAATTGAGTGGGGTTATTTTAAGATAGAGAGGTGCATAGTGAACGTACATAAGTACATGAATAGCAATGTTATCAATTCCCCTTTGTTCTGGGAAGAGTAGAAAACATGGAGAAAAATGTAGAGGAAAAGAAAAAGAGAAAGAAGGGGAGAAGGAAAATTAAATAATCAAACAGTGATAGTCATTATGTTTCTACTTGTAGTTTGGTAGATTTCATTCATGATGCTATTCTAGTAGGTTTAACAGATTAAGAGATGGTGTTGCCTATTGGGGATGGCAAGTTTGTATGGGGTACTGTCCAGTTCTCAGAGTATTTGAACTGGCCCCCTTTTTTTCCTTTTGTCATTGTGATACCCATTGCCAAGATTTTTTAATGGGTCACTTAACATAATCACTTAAGTATTCATTCTGGGGGTATAGTTTTCGTTTAAGTTAATAGTGCCAAAAACCAAATGTTAAAAGAAGGATGTGACCCTAAGGGGCAGATTTATCAAAACACCAGTTGGAATCCTGAATGGGAAAAATTCGGATTGGAAACGAAAATTTCCGAAGATCGCAAATATCACGGAAATGCATATGAAAAAATCGTATTAGTCACGATAATATCGTATTGGCGATCCGAAAGTCACGGAATTTTCATACCGAACCATTGCAAACAGCGGCAGAGCCTTTCCGAATTTTTCACGCGGGCGCTTGAAACGCTTGAACGCTCTGAGCATTCGGGTCTTTGTGAATCTCCCCCTAAGTATAGATCTATAAGGTTTTGCAAGAGCTAGAATAGAAATAGCTATAATTATCTAACAAAAAAGAAAAGTCACTGCCTCACTGAATTGTGAACAGTCTGACACACCTAGTATATAAGCATCATGCCTTTCAGAAAAGTCCAGTTACAGGCTGCAAGTTCATTATGAATTTTTGATGCTCCTGAGTTGCACAAGATTGCAGCTGTTAAAATACCACATGTGATTAACCTAATGCATGTTGGTTAGGGCATGAAACTGGACCCTCTTTCTGTAAAACATGGTGAGTCACCATGACCTTGATATAAGTTTAAAACTTAAAGGGGTAGTTGGACTCTAAATTAGCTATCAGTGGTAAGGATATCAGGTAAGTGATAACAATCGCTGCAGGGTGCCTAGCAATTGGCATCTCCCAATAATTGAAGATTTCATTCTTTTTTTCATTATTCAGCTTTATGTTCAGCTGCAACATGCTTAAAGTGTTGAAATACAAGTTCAGTCTGCTTGCAATGCAGACTAAATCTTATTCCATTGATTGTAAACTATATATATATATATATATATATATATATATACCATTGATTGTAAAAGATTAAGGCTGAAGTTAATTACAGGTGAATGTACAATACTGAATCATCATTTTATACATATATTAACGGTATCAGATATCTTTGCTTATTTGTCAGACCTTGCCCCCTGCCACTTATTGCCTCCATGGCCTGCAGCTATGCATATTTTAAAATGTTAACATTTATATTTTATAACTTTTAGTATGTCACTTTAAATGTTGTATCTTTTTCTTGATTATTTGTCTTTCTCTGCTGCTTTTCCAGTTTGCCATTGAAAAATGTTATACTTTTGTTGGGGGTCACTGACCCCAGCAACCATAATAAACTATTTTTTCATTGTTATGGCTTACCTGCTGTTTAGGCAAATTTGTCACTAACTGTCTGGTTAAAACGGACGCTAGCAACAAGGTAGTTGCTGAAATCCAACCTGAAGGGCTGCTGAAGAAAAGGCTATACAATTAAAACACTGAACACCAACTGCAAATTGTTCCAGAATATCACTGTCTACAGTATAGTAAAATAGTAGCAGTGACAGTTAGCAGTTGAACCTACATAATGCAATATGCATCCCCCAGGCAGAATGCTGCATAAATGCTTACACTTTTCAGGTTGATACCCCTATGCCTCTCTGTTCTGAACTAAAGGTATTCAGTGCCTCCCAAGAGCCAGGTAGAGAGGAAACTAGTGTTTTTGCTACAGTAACCCTACTATAGTTAAAATTAATAAGCTGCTGTGTAGCCATGGGGGCAGCCATTCAAAGGAGAAAATGTACAGGTTACAAAGTAGAAACGTCATGTAGAATAGAATGGGGGTTTATCTATCTGCTAAGTAAGCTGTGCCTTTTCTCCTTTGATTGGCTGCCCCCATGGCTATGCAGCAGCTTGGTTTATATAAACTATAGTAATATTTCAAATGCAAACACACCAGTGCAGGGCAACAGTACATTATATTGTAATTACTTTTATACACTTTCATTTTTGGTGTCACTGTTCCTTTAAGAATATGTAACTACATGTTTAATAATTTAAACAGAATGTTATTGCCAACCTGAAATGTTGGCCACCCCAAAGGCCAGACTCCCCCCAATATTCCAACGTAACTTTGTGCCCCCATTGCACTTTGTCCCGTTAGAGATCCAACTCTTTTTCTGTCTCAGACTTTCAAAAAATATCCAGTACCGCTTCCCAAAGATCCTACTCTGCCCTTTGCCCTCAGTGAAGAACGCCCCGCCTGGCTTCCACACCAACAGCACCCCGAATTCCCAAACCTCCCACTGTGGCTTTCCCCAGTGCCATTACTCCATGTATGCCCGGCCAGTCCCAAGCTTCTCACACTCCTTTTCCCTCTGCCCTTCACATCCCGCACACAAGCCGCGCAGCTCCTCCTTGCTCTTCCCTTTTCCAGGAGTCACCTCCCCTCCCGGGCCGGGCATGCTCTGTTGTAGCTGTGCAGGACAGGGGGAGGGCAGCACGGACTGAGATTTCAGGACAGACTCCCAGAGGAAGCTGGATCCCATCACAACAACTGGCAGGCGGCATCTCCCACTCTAACAGCAGTGCCGAGCATGAGTGCCCCGGGCACAGCTAGCTCTCCCCGCCCGGGGAATCTCAGCATCTTTCCCACCCTGTAAGCCGCAAGGGCCCTGCTAGCTGGGCGATGTATATGTGACCCAGGGGAATCTGCTGCACCTACGCCGAGGTGACATGCCGCCTAGACACGGCGTACCTCCGCAGGGATCCCGCTTTCAAGGTCCCCAGTGATTCCAGGACAGCAGACGGCGGCCTGTCACCTACGACAGACGCGGGCCGGGGCGACAAGCGAGCGGCCTTTGCTGAGCCGTAAGCTGCGGTTCCCATGAGGTTGGGATCATGCAGCCGTCCCCGCAGAATTACGACTTCTTCAGCGAAGAGAACGTAATGAAATGGAGGGCACTGTTCGTCCCGGCTCTGCGGAAGGTAAGTGGTCGGAAATGCAGCCAGCTGGTAGTTGAGGGTTGCTGGGAAAGCCAAGTTGTGGGAATGGGGGGAATCATGGCGCGGTGAAGGCTGTATTGGGGGGTGATGCCGTGGTACAGTGACAATAATAATAAAAATAAGCTAGCAGGGAACTGTGGTAGGAAGTGGAAACTGAAGTGGGATTCCTGTGAGGAACTCGGGGTAGGAATGATGGGAAGGAGAGGGGGCTACCTGCCTGGCTCATAGGAAGTGCGAGGGGCCCTAAACCAATCGATCCCAAACTTTGTTTACAAGCTCTTATTGGGTAACAACCAGCGTTCATTTGGTTTTATGTCAGGGCATGCTGGGAGAGAGCCAGTAAATAGCAACTAGGGACACAAAAGTGACAAAAGGCATACACAAGGGAGATAATGCAAGGTTATACCTTGTGATGGAATCCGTGTTAAAGGGGTTGGCCACCTTTCACATAATTTTCTTAGTACAGTTGGGTTCAGACAGTACACCAGCAATAACGTTTTTTTCAGGTGGTTTCACTTTTTTTTACCATTCTTATAAAATTAAAGTCTAAAACCTTCCTGTTTCTCTCTGTGGTGCTTCAACCTGGCAGCCCAGTAATCCAGGGTCGGCCTCTGAACTGTTACAATTTGCTACATTGGTTGATACATTTCTCAGCTGCATCTGTGCTATGTTACCCAGATATTGTATCCATTATTACAGCTGCTTTTAATGAAACTCAGGGATTGTGATTAGCAATGGCCCAAGCTAAGAAAAGTAGCAACTAATGCAGCAAATAAGAGAACAGTTTACAAAGTTGGAGACCCTCCCCATCAGAGCTGCTCCAGGGAGACATGAGAAAGTAAAAATGTAAACTACAGTAACTGAACTGAAAAGGTGAACTATCTAATGTGGTTACTGGAGAGAAATATATTTTCAGTTTCAATCAGCAGGGCCTTTCAACTTTTTTCCCCCAGTTATTACACCAGTACAGTTCCCAACAGGCTCTGATGGCTGAAAGTTGGCCAGTTGGTGCCTTTCTGACTCCTGATTTTTATGGGCTCCACACATAATCTCATTTGCCTGTACTTTTAGAAATTCTAATGAGCAGGACCTTCTTTGCCTTCTGTATTTGTATATATCGGCACCATATTTGTATTATGATATGTATACAGCCTTCTGCTATTGCATAAGGAATATGCTGGTGCATTATCCATATTGGTAATAATCAAAGGTGCTTGTAGTTGCCAATTGAATGCTGCTGCCCTCAGAGCTATTTATTTAGGAAAGTGTTGTATGACTGTTCCCTCCCATAGGTCTGCAAAGCACTGAAAGCATTAAACTTAAATGGCCTTCCACTCCCTGAGCACTGCTATAGGCCACATTTTCATCAGTATTTTTAGGTGGCTTTATTCCATTGAGTTTTTTTAATGACTGATTCATGTTGTAGAGGTTAATGTTTTGAAGTTGCAAATGAGTTTTTGATATCAAGTTGCTGCATCAGTTTGTTTTGCTGTCAGGTATAGGTGGCTGTAAAGGATTAGAGCACTGTTTATGTGGTTCCAAGCACCACCCCTTTTTTGTGGGGTAGTCAAGAAAATAAGGTTCAGTTCACAGTGTGACTGGAAATATCTGAGATGCCTGCAGGCTGCTCTGGCCTGTTAGTTGTGAATGCTCCTAGTGTGAATGTGTGTGTGGCATGCTCTCTGAAGTGCCACACAGGGATGGGTGTATTCTGCTATACAGTCAGTTCTGGCATATCTCCATGATGCACACTAAAGCCTTCCTGTTCAGTTCTTGGCTCTTAGATCTTTCTCACCTAACCTAGAGAAAAAAAAATGTCACTAGCACAAAAATCACATAGATCTAGCTTACGGAAAAGAGTTTTAGAAGGAATGTGACCAATGAAGTTGTTGCTTTGAGTTTTGAAGCATTCCGTGCTTGAACCACAGAGCAGAAGGATTTCCAAAGATTCTGACATTATGAATTAGGTGATGTTTAGCTGAATTTATTGCACGTTTGGCTGGAGACTGTGGCAGTGATTGAGGATGGGGATATTAAGCAGTCTGCGAATAAAAAGGGTGTAAACCAGACAGCACCTCAGTGTCCATTAATTGGAGTAAGATGCTGTTGGAATCCAGGGATATGATTTTATGGTTGCTTTATTTAAAAAGACAAAATATGGTAGAAAACAACATCTGTGGCATTGCTATTAAAAACAACCTGCCTACCAGAATTTTTAGTCAGAACCGCAAACCCAAAGGCATGCATGTCTTGCAGATAATTTATTTACGCCAGAAGTAGAAACCATCTCTACGTGTAGCAGGAGATATGTTTAAATGGCACTTATAAAGGGTAATGTCACACATGGGTACTTTTACATTGATTTGACATTGCGGTACCTTTTTGATCTCGGGCTGATGCCAGCTGTGCTTGCAATGATTCACTTTTCGCTAATGAATTACTTTGTGTGAGTTATTCCATCTCTTGGCTAATAGCACACTAGTCTAACGGAATTGGCTGGGTTTTACAAGTGATAGGTGAATGTACCTCTACAGATTGTGCCAGATAGTCTCAGTTTGCAGATACATTTTCTTCTCCTTTGATTAACAGAGGTCCTAAATCTCCGTTCGCCAGGAAACTGTTTTCTATTTAGATTGTTAACACATGCGTGGCATTGAGCCAAACATACATAGTTTTGGCCAAATACATCCCTTCTCTCTAAAAAAAAAAATTAAATAAAAATCATAAACATCCAAACCATCATTTGCATATTAAAACTTGAGAAAGAAATTGCTGTTTATGAACAACAAATTGTTGTGTTTTTTGGTCTGATTTCATTGGAGCCTTGTTGAAAGTGCTGGTTTCACATGCATAGGTCTGACTGGCATAATGCAAACTGATACAGACCTAGAACTCAAATGTATTCTGCCTTTACAATCATGTACACATTAATATTTCTGTCATACTGATAAACTAAAGGGATGCCTAATTGTTTCCTCTAATAAATCTAGTTTAATCACCTCAAAAAAAAAAAGTGCTGGTTTCATCCGAATCCCTTATTAAACCTTCATTTTAGAGCTTCACTAGTAAATATTAGCATGAGTTGGTCAAATTAACTGTTGTGGCTACTTGACTTCCCAAAATTTTACAAGCAAAATGCAAGTTCCTGGTAATATGTATGTATGTATACAAAGTACGCCTTTTTAAAGGAGAACTAAACTGCAGTTTAACTCCTTTCCTCCCAACATTATTGCCCCTCAGTAGCATATGTTTGTTACCTCTTTAGTATATGAAATTAATTCTTGTTTGATTAGAACTCACTTGTTCAGATTGTGAACTGTCTGTGAAAAAACAGGAAACTACATGGCCCATCTCATATATCCAATCAGTTAATTGGTTAAATGTACCCTAATTAATATGCTAGTTGTTATTTTAGCATATGACAAGAACCTTGAGCTTAGGTATATATATATATATATATATATATATATATATATATATATATATATATATATATATATATATATATATATATATTACAAATATATGAGGTTCCTTTTTAATTCACAGAAATGTTAGGAACGCTTGTAAATAAGGAGTGCTCTGAATTTTTTGCAGTTCTTCACTTCACAGCCAGTGTAATGTTTGCCTTGTAAAAAAACAGACTGGTACTGCTTTGTTTAGTCA
Organism: Xenopus tropicalis; assembly: GCF_000004195.4. Lineage (NCBI taxonomy): Eukaryota > Metazoa > Chordata > Amphibia > Anura > Pipidae > Xenopus > Xenopus tropicalis. Next base: position 92,868,575 of record NC_030684.2, read on the forward strand.
TGTAAACACTTACATTGACCAAGGAGCTATATAAAGCTGGCAGAGAAAGGTCATTAATGACGCTGACACTTGCGCAGGACATTCAAGTTTGGAGACAGAGCATGCTCAGGCTGCTAGCGATTGACAGCTGTGCACGCCATGGATACACAGGTAATAGGTAGAAACCACAACTAGTTGTGTTGTTAGTTCAAGGGAAGAAGAAAACAGTTTTGAATAAGAGTACACTGCTGCCTTTAGTTGCCCTTTAATTTGTAGTATGTTAGTGTGCACTATTAATATGCGTAAATCAGATCCCATGAAGTTAGAAACCTTGATTATGTCCAGTTACCAGGTAAGGTGGCTTAAACAATGCTGCTCTGACAAAGTACATTTTTTTTCATCAAATATCTGGAACTAAAAGAATGTTAGACTGTTTCTTGCTCTTACAATTATGCTGTCTCAATTTCAGAAAACACATGCAGAAAGTTCTGAAACTCAGCAATTATATGTCCCATTCTGTTGTAATTAAATGATCTATTTGTTGTTTTTGGCTGACTTGCTCTTTCACTGTAATAAGACAGTACCTTGTAGTTGTTTTTTTAATATTCAAATGTTTGACCTTACCTCTAAGTAGAAGTAATAGGGCATATTTTCCTAGAAAGGTCAATATTTCTATTTTCAATTTTTTTTCTTCATTTCATTTAGGCATGTTTTTTTTCTGGTTAAAGGGGTGGTTCGCCTTCACGTTAACTTTCAGTATGCTATAGAATTGCCTATTCTTAGCAACATTTCAGTCTGTCTTCATTTTTTATTTGTTTATTAATTATTTGCCTTTCCTTCAAGCTTTCAAGTGGGGATCGCTGACCCCTGCAAGCAAAAAACTATTTATCTGATAGGATACCTTTTATTAGTTATATTTTTATTTAGGCCCTCCTATATTTATGTTTCTCTTCTTAACCACTGCCTGGTTGCTTGGTTAAATTGAACGCTAGCAATCAGATAGCTGCTGAAATTCCTAACTGGAGAGCTGCTGAACAAAAAGCTAAATATATATATATATATATATATATATATATATATATATATATATACCGTGTTTCCCCGAAAATAAGACACTGTCTTATATTTTTTTAAGCTCCAAAATATGCACTAGGTCTTATTTTCAGGGGATGTCTTATTTTTCCATGAGGAAGAATACAGTACACATTTATTCCATCGTATAGGTGGGTGTCTTATTTTCGGGGGGTGCCTTATTTTCCGAGGGGGGTGAAAAATCGGGGGGGTCCCTTACTTTCGGAGGATGTCCTATTTTTGGGAAATAAGGGTGTATATATATATATATATATATATATATATATATATATATATATATATATATATATATATATATATATATATATATATATATATATATACAGAAACTATATCCAAGTAGTTTCTGATGCTGTCTGTCTTTAGAAGTTGTGCTTCAGTAGGAAGAGATGTGCCTGAGTCTGACTGTAGTATGCCTGATGCTAGTACAGAAGTTGATCCAGTCCAAACCCAAAGAAGTTATCGGTTCACAGTGTATGTATGTGTGTGTTTAATGATCACTCTTCCACGGGATGAGTGATCATTAAAGTAGTGGGCTCTAACTATGATTAGACTTACAGGAACAGTGTAAAAATGAAACTGGGTAAAATAGATAGACTGCACAAAATAAAAAATGTTTCCAATATAGTTAATTAGCCAAAAATGTAATGTACAAAGGCTGGATTGAGGAGATGTCTAACATAATGGCCATAACATTTCCTTCTTTATAGCTCTCTAAGCTGTTAGCAGTCAGTGACCAATCAATGACTTGAGGGGGGTAAATGGGACATAACTGTTCGGTAAGTTTGCATTTGAATCTGACCTGTGTGCTCACAAACTAACTGTACAGTTATGTCCCATGTGGCCCCCCCCCTAAAGTCACTGACTAAGAGGTCAAAGAGCTGAAAGAAGGAAGAAATATTCTGGCTATCACTCCATTTTATATATTTGTAAAATAGTTAGGCAAAAATGCCGATCTAATATGCATCATCAAACAAACAACAGAGGTGATTGCAGAAAGAAGGTGGTACTCCTCCCAATGCATGCACTAAAAGGGGCTATGACTTTATCAGAAGTAAGAAATTGTTTTCACACATCAGTATACTATTTTTATATTGTCATTAGTGCTTCATTATTTATTTAAGACTTGCAAGAACAAGAGGAAGTTAACTTTACCTGAACTTAATTCTGATAAACCCCAACTATCAATGGGTACAGCTTGTCTGGGAGAGCTTCAGTGCATTAAATGATTTTTGAAGCTCTGAATATTTAGTTATACTCTTGACTGAACTGCAGCGTGGCAAATCACTTCATAGAGTGGTCTAAATTGTCAGTGAGCCCCACCTCTGTAGCATCTAGTGGTATATTGCTAAGGGCCACAGTCCACCACGTTTACTGTAGCACTGTGCTTCATTCTAACATTTGTCTCTAGATGTATCCCTTAAAGGAACAGTAACACCAAAAAATGAAAGAGCTTTAAAGTAATAAAAATATAATGCACTGTTGCCCTGCACTGGTAAAACTGGTGTGTTTGCTTCAGTAACACTACTATAATTTATATAATAAGCTGCTGTGTAGCCACGGGGGCAGCCATTCAAGCTGGAGAAAAGGCACAGGTTACATAGCAGATAACAGATAAGTTCTGTAGAATACAATAGTGTTTTATCTGTTATCTGCTATGTGCCTGTGCCTTTTCTCCTTTGAATGGCTGCCTCCATGGCTACATAAATTATAGTAGACTTTCTGAAGTAAACACACAACTTTTACCATTGCAGGGCAGCAGCACATTATATTTTAGTTACTTTTATACACTTTCATTTTTTGGTGTTACTGTTCCTTTAAATTTAGAATGGTTAGTTCCCTCTTATTAGAGTGCAATTTAATACATCTACATACAACCAGTAAACAAGTTTGAAATTACCAGTGAAAAATAATCATACAGTGATTGATATTTCTCTTGGAAAGTAATAGGCTTTCAGGCATGACACAAAGGCTCCTCTTTACTCTGCTAATCAGAAATAAGGGAAGTTGCAGAAAGAACTGTTAGCCTGACAGATTGATGTCTGTTCTGTAGTACTAGTACAGTTGAGCACACCTATATATTTCTGAAAGTATCAATAGTTAATCATGTGCAGGCAGTTTGTCAGTCTGTTTTTAAACTGAAGCATAGGCTTTTTCTTAATTAAATGAGCACCACCCATTTATTTAATTAGATCTATATTTTCTGTTTAGAGACTCACTGCAGATGTTAAAGGGGAGGGGGTAGGTTAATATATATATAAAATATATATATGGGCTCCATGGAAAAATGAGCTTCTTGCTGACATCAGCAGTAAATTGCTAAGGCTACAACTAGACTCACACACACTCATATACTGTATTTTAGTATCTATACTGTTTGCTCTGCTGCTAGTGAATGGCAGGTAAAAGCCTTTTTGGTTTGTACTGACGCTGAAAATAGATGACATGTTAGGGCCTTAAGGTGTTTTGACAGTTTAAATTAATATTGCATTGAACAATGAGCAAGCAAATGAACTCCTGTAAACTCTGAAAAAGGTGGGACAGACCTAGAGTATTGTGGCTACAGGAGCTGAACACCTGTGCGCTTTTCTATTTGAACTATTTTGTCTTTGTGTGTGTATTTAAGTTGTGTATGTGTGTATATGTATGCATATAACACATATGAGATATATATGCACAGGTATGGGATCCCTTATCCAAAAATACATTATCCAGAATGTTCCGAATTACGGAAAGGCCATCCATTATAAGCAAATAATTATAATTGTTTAAAAATGATTTCCTTTTTCTCTGTAATAAAAAAACAGTACCTTTTACTTGATCCCAACTAAGATATAATTAATCCTTATTGGAGATAAAACAAGTCTATTGGGTTATGGAGATCAAATTACGGACAGATCCCTTATCTGGTCCCGAGCATTCTGGATAACAGGTGCCATACCTGTGTGTGTGTGTGTGTGTGTGTGTGTGGACGGACCAACACTCTCTTTACTTATTCTTTGCCGGTAAGTTTGTAGTATTGTCCATGGCCTTGGCTGGTATTTTACCGGTTAGGCTGATGGAATACTAGCCAGGAGGCAATTATAGTCTTACCATACTTAAATTAGACTTTAAAGATTAATATGTACACTAAAATGTACATATACATGGTGCTGGCAGTAAGGTCTTTAAGCTGTTTTTAAAGGAACAGTAACACCAAAAAATGTATATATATATATATTTTTTTTTTTAATAAACTTTTATTCAAGATTTCAAAAAACAGTGTATACAAAGATGCGATATATTGAAAAGATTATGTTGCAACATGTTTTCACAAAACATTCTTATGTTTAGTAACCGATCTTTATATCTGCGTCTTTTTGTCGATAAGATGTTCACTGGAAGGCTGGATTCTTTCCTTTCTTAGGTTCCAGACCTATCCTGTCCTTTGTTACTTTTTAACATGCAGTGTAGCAAATATTACGTTCGGTAATGTTCGTAACCGTTCATTTTACAGTTCTATATTTGTATCCATAGAAATCTTCCAAGTTTCTTAAAGATATAACAAAAATATATGGCAACTCATAACTTGTAAAAGTTTAGCACATTTACAACCTTAATGAATTTAACAAATTTAACAAGTGGTGCCTCCTTTTCCCTCTCCTCCTTTATTTCCCTGGTACAGTAACATAAACAGTTCCTATCATAACAGTTTGTTTTCAGATATAGTCTTGATTTTCCCTAGATTATTAATTGGTAAAGATGGTTGAGTTTACTCTCGAGTTTTGGAAGTTAGTTCTTCCTCTTTGGATATACTTTATCCTTATTTACCTTAGTCAGTTGAAGAGGAGGGCATGGTTCCCACTGGGTGGTGCTATATAGTTTAGCCATGGTTCCCATATTTTTTTAATTGTGTTTGCTTATCGTTGAGGATACTTGTAAGTTTCTCATTCACTAGTATCCAGTTTATTTTATGTTTAAATTGTTGTATTGGCAGAAGCGGGGATTTCCACGATTTAGCAATGGTCAGCTTAGCTGCTATAAAAATTTGAGTGATAAGAATTCTTGTATATCTGTTTATATTTGGGATTCTGGTTCCTATCAAGGCTTGTTCTGGTGATTTACGTAGATTTATCTCAGTTACTGAGAAGATTAACTCATAAACTCTGCTCCAGAAGCGTTGGACTCTGGGACATTTCCACCAGATATGATAAACCGTGCCCTCCCCTCCACAGCCTCTGAAGCATAGGGGACTATAAGAATTATTTATCTTGTGCAATCTTGTGGGGACCAGATACCATCTTAGCAGGACGTTATATCCTGCTTCCAGCAGGGATGTATTAATTGAACTGTCCAGGTCTCCTCGTCTAGTGGGTGACCCAGGTCACCCTCCCAAGCTTTTATATAGGGTAAGTTGTATTGGGAGTATGCCTCTAGTAATATTTGGTAGAGTCTTGAAAGAACTCCTCTGGAATAAGGATATGCTATACATATAGTTTCCAAATACGAAGATGGTGGGGTGTTAGGTTCTTTATGTTTTGATTTCAGATAGTGTAATACTTGGTGGTACCGGAACCTTTCCCCCGGGGGTGCCAAGTATAGTTGTTGAAATCTCTCCCACTTCAATGGGCCTAGAAGGCCGTACATATGTTTTAGACATTTTACACCTTTATTTTCCCACCATTGAAACGCTTTTCCCTCCAGGCCTGGGGGGAACTCTGGATTACCCAGCAATGGGGATGCTGGGAGATGGGATGATAGCAGTTTTGTCTTGTGTTTTATCTGATCCCAAATATTCAGAGCCTGTTCCAGCATTGGGGTAAGAACATTGGGTCTGGAGACATATGGTAACCATGGGATGGCTGCTAATTTAGTAGGTAAGATCTCAGCTTCCTCCATCATTATCCATTTTGGAGGTGGGTCTGCAAATAGTAGTGGAATGATGGACAGCTGGGCTGCTTGATAGTATTTCCCAAAGTCTGGGACTCCTAAACCTCCTTTTAGTCTAGATGTTAGCAGATGTTAGCAGATGTTAGTTGCTTTAGATACCCTGGGGGGTTTGGAGTTCCATATAAATTTCATCACCGCTTTTTGTAGCCTATCTATGTCTGACTTAGGGATATGTATTGGTAAGGTTCTGAAATAATACAAGACTTTAGGCAATATTGTCATTCGGACTGCATGGATACGGCCTATCCATGATATCTCGTATTTGGACCAATTCTCTAGTGTTTCTGTGACTACTTTCCAGAGAGAGGGGTAGTTATTTTTGTACAAGTCTTGTATAGTGGGGGTTATGTTAATTCCCAAATATTTAAGGTGATGTTTGCCATTGAAAGTCAAAATTTAGTTTAAGGAGTTTAACCATTGGTAGTGGGAGGTTAATGTTCAAAGCGTAGTTAATGTTAAGACCAGATAGTTCTGTGAATTTATTGGAGATGTTAATTAAATTAGGTAGTGTGGTGAGCGGCTTTGTAATTAACATAAGGATATCGTCCGCGAATAGACATAGTTTATGTTGTAAAAAATGTATATATTTTAAAGAAATTAAACTATAATGTACTGCTGCCCTGCACTGGTAAAAGTTTGCTTCAGAAACATTACTAGAGTTTATATAAACCCTGCTGTGTAGCCATGGGGGCAGCCATTCAAAAGAAGAAAAGGCACATGTTATATAGCAGCTAACAGATAAACCCTGTAGAATACAATAGTGTCTTCTCTGTTATCTGCTATGTAACCTGTGCCTTTTCTCCTTTTTTCCAGTTTCATTGGCTGCCCCCATGACTACACAGCAGCTTATTTATATAAACTAGTGTTCCTGAAGCAAACACCCCAGATTTACTGTTCCTTTAAGGTTATTGAGCACAGAGTGGTTTCACTGTATGTTGAACCATGGCAGAACTTATGCATCTTTATGTGCAAGCTGTTGCTTGAAAAAATAGTGACATCAGTCTCATTTGATAAAGTGCAAAAATCAGCACAGTTCCACAAATTATGTGATATCTGATCTCTGTCTGATACTTAAGTGCAAAAAAAAAAAAAGAGAACTCGAATGTAAAACTTTGCCATCTAAAAAAAAGCTTGCGAGTTTATATAGAAATTAATTTTTGAGTTAATGAGTTGTCATAGGCAAATAAAGCCATATTTTCCATTTGAGATATTAGAGTTTTTTCGAGTTTTGTTCAAGTATGTAAACTCAAAAATTTGAGGTATTCAAGTTTTTTTTTTATCAAACAAGTTTACCAACAATATCTGCAAAATTCTGCACAAGTTAGTAAATGTCAAGCAAATGTGCCCAAGTTGTACCTGTGACTTAGGTTACATGTTTGTGGGCACAGTCATGGGTGCAAGGTGCAGTATGCAATATGCAAAGGGAGCCCTAGACTTATATATGGTCAATGGCATGCTCTTCTTTGCCTCCTTTCCTGTTTATATTAATTGATGTAATCAGCGATCGAACGATGACTCCTCCCCCAAGACGTAGCGTACGTAAGCATTCACGCTGCACTTACGCATCCCCTGGCTTCCTCGAGGTCCACCAGAAATCCACGGGGGATCGACTGGTGGACCACGATTGATGTCTTGGCCACCCCTGATGTAATAGGTACCTTGGTTCAAGAAAACGTGACTGCCATTTTTTAAATGTAAAATGTTTTTGTATGCACATGTTTGAGCATAAGTTTGCCCCTAGCTCTTTTCTTAAAGTAAATAAGGCCCCTGTGTGTTTATACTGCCATAAAAAATGGATATATGGTTAATAAAAGTCTTTGTAAAAGGGTAAATGTAGGTCTGAATGGGTCACTTGAGTGGTAAATAGGTCTAGGGTCTTCATACCTAGAATTCCCCTGATGTTTGACACAGCAGCTAATTCCCTGGCCTAGAGTCAGTCCTTCATGGCATCTGCGGTTTGGGATTGACTTTGACCATATTTTAGGATTGTGCTTCTGGTAGTGATCTCATTGAATCCTTTTAGCTGTGTGTTTCTGAACATAGCTATTATTAGCTCTGTTTCATGCTAACACAGCACCTTTACCTCTAAAATGAAAATGCAACTTTAAACCCCTCATGCTGTGTTCTCTGCAAGCTCTTATGTCACTCTCACTGCTGCAAACACTAATCAATTGACCCTGTGGTCTTCTCTCAGCTACTGACTACATCTCTCACAAAGTGCCCTGAAAATGAGCTGCAGCCAGTAAGTGAGGCTCAGATTACAAGCTATTCTTGTCCTCTTGAAACTATAAGAAGCATAGTATTACAAGCCCATAAGGTATGCTCTGGCACAGTGAGATAGATTATGCCTTTCAGTTCTCATTTGGTATTTTCATTGTTAAAAGTACAGTTTCAGAACACCAGAGGAAGTAACCTTCAGTCAGTGGTTTTTATTTTTGGTTTACAACCGATGTCTGAAATTAGCTCATAATTGCTCCCCTTAGCTCACAGTAAGGTTCTCAGGATTGTCTGAGACCAAAATGGGTAGTCTCCCCAAAATTCTCAACCTGTGTGAGTAACAGTAAACAGTAAACAGTAAAGTCAATCAAATTGCCTGGGTGCAGTCCATACAAATTATCTAGACCAAAATGTAGATTCTGATAGATTGTTATTTTCCTTATATGAATTTATGCCTTCATAGCAATTGGCGGGGTTAGTTTCCTAGCCTAAGATACTTTGAATCTATTGACAATTTGTACTATGGGCATATGTATGCTCCTATGGCCCTACCGATGTTTGATCTTCTCAGTTCCCTTCACTACTATTATGTTTGAACCCTTATCTATATTTTGGCTGTAGGTGAAGTTCTTCAGATACATGTTATTCGATATGCAAGGCGTTAATTTTTTTTAATTTGATTTGTCTTTTGTCACAATCACGCTGTTTCCTCCTCTTACGTGGAGTGGTGACATTTACATTTTCACCGGCACTTTTCACATTTTTACTCTTTCACTGGTACTTGCTGTCTGTCTCTCATTGGTACTAGTAACCTGTCTCTTAGTTGATTTTTACCTTTTCTTTTTCGCGTTCCATCTGTGACTCCGACCAGTCTGTTTTTCGTTTATGAATTAAATTATATATATAATATAATATTTTCTAATTGCCCCTTCAAGTTCTGCCATACCTTCTACAGCTAATTGTACAGATGGTGACAAAATTGGAACACCGGGTTTGTTTATGTCCTGCCATAAGAATCAGGTACAATTTCCACCCAGGTGAACCAGTCTGCATACGAAACCCCGCTGTGCTTGGAACATGTGGTGACATAATCGGAACACAGTGTTGGCCAATGTCCTGCGGTCAGGTACAAGTGCCACTCATGTGAACCAGTCCCCATGTCCCTAATTCTACCACATCTTAAGTGTTTAATTTAACAAGGCAAAACCTTGGGAACATGCCTAAGCTCCGTTGTGACACTATGCCCAGTTAGGCTCTGAGCTTATGTCCTCATGTGAGTTTTTTAAAATATTTGCGGTGTACATCTACGGTGGGATGAAGCATCGATTCCCATGACCGCCCCGAGGGGTATACATGAATTTTCGTTAAATCAACAGGCTTGTCCCTTTCTCTGGGATGCCTATGTTCACCATCACAGGGGTCCGTGGTGCTTTCTCACTTTGGCATTTATTTAAATAAGCTGCACCCTGATGAACTTTTTCCCGTTCTATTTTTTAAATTCCTCTCATATATTAATTCTTTATGTTTAATTGGTCTCCTCGATCCAGTTTCCCGGTGCTGGTCTTGACGCGAAGTATGACGCTCTATTCTTATCTGTCTCTATACAGCACCAGTCACGTTATTACGCTCTTCCAGGGTACACCTCTTGATCCTGACAGGTTGACTTACCTCTTAGCCCTCTAATGTTTTACCTTTGATTTTCCTGTTCACTGTTCTTTTATCAAGGTTCTGAATATTCGATTTTACGGCTATGCTGTTCGTTTTTCATTATTTGGTTTTTATATATATATTTTTGTAACCTGGGGTATAGCTCAAATAGAATAAGGGAGGTGCATAATGGGCTTTTTTTTTCTCCCTTATTAATATAACTCGAATAGGTTTTGAAATAACAGTGGCATATCTTCCATTATACATATATTAGTGTGGCTTTACTACTTGCTGGTACTATGAACATTGCGCTACATGGTTCGATTTGTAACAAATCACGTTTGCTACATATGATGTAACATTGTGCATTGTGCGAAACATATGCTCGCTACATGTCGTATAACATTGGGGATTATGCAAAACAAATTACGCCTGCTACATTTGGTGTTACAATGTTTATTGTAAGATTATGACACCCGTGTTCTTCCATTTTAGTGCACCAGGTTCAATTTTTATATCATCGTTGAGGGTTACATTCTTTGGTTATCTATACCACCGATTTGTTTACTTCCTTGGGTTACGTCACTTACCTTCTTACCTCCACCTCTAGGGTGGATGTTAAGCTGATGCGATTTTCCCACCATACACCATATTTAAAGGACAAGGAAAGGTTAATATAAATTAAAAGTAAGTCTAAAGGCATTCTTGTTATGTACTTACTGCATATCTAAATTCCCAGATCCCTGCTTGCTTTTCTGAGATATGGTGCTGGCAGCCTACAGCAGTGTGAAGACTACAGTGACATCACTGAAATCTCTCTGTCCTTCCTGTAGCCTTCCTTTTCTCTGGGCATGTGCGTAACTTGATCCTGTCTCCTGTTCTGAGCTACACACTTCCACCAGCCAATCAGAAGTGGATCTGCCGTGGGGGTGGTAGGGAATGAAACACATGTGCAGTATGAAGCAAGGAGGGAAAGGAAGGGAGAATACCTTTTTAAAGATGGCTGCCTGTTCAAGAAAACAGATAGAAAATGTGAAGTAAGTGTGCCTGAGTAAATATTTGATTAGGTGAGCCAAAAGTGTGGCGTTTTTACTAAACAATAGGAGGACTATTGGGCAGTATGGTTTTAAATTTTGATTTGCATTCTCCTTTAAGGGCTATTAGCACTATGTTTGCACATAAGTCCTGAGAGTGCGGATTCCTCGGTGGATATATAATTTATATAATATTAATATATTATTTATATAGCGCCATCAATTTACGCAGCGCTTTACATAATAGAGGGATCGAAAAACGTAACAGTTAACATGTACATATAAACAATTCACAAAAATGGTTTGCAGTTACATTCGATGAGGATCGGAGACACTAGGGGCAGGGCCCTGCTCGCAAGAGCTAACATTCTAAAAGGGAGGGACATAAGGTCAGGGTAACTAGCATGGCGTTGGAGTTCGTGTAGGTGTGTAAAGTGACATTACAGGCTTGAGTGAAAAGGTGAGTTTTAAAAGAATAAGGTGACAAAGGCTGGTGTTGCAGCCGAAACGTCAGTTCTCTTGCCTCTACAATAAAACTTCAACACTGAACCTAAGACCTGTGTGAGCGGTACCTTTCTCCAAGCACCTGTAAACATTTCGTTGGGACTGCACCCAGGCACATTAACTAGCTTTACACGTGAGTGCCGGCTTCTGCTGCATATTATATATATATATATATATATATATATATATATATATATATATATATATATATATAATATATATATATATATATATATATATATATATATATATATATATATATATATATATATATATATATATATATATATATATATATATATATATATATATATATATATATATATAATATATATATATATATAAAATCTCTCTCCAGAGAAAACGATCCGCACTCCGAATTCAGCTTATATCTTCATTAACTTTGCCCGGGTGCAGCTTGGGAAAAACCACAATATCTCACAAAAACATAGCGTAGTCCAGGGACTTTTCTGTAAAAGTTCAATCTTTATTCCATCTATGCCATCAGATCAACGTTTTGGCTCCGGTTTAGAGCCTTTCTCAAGATAAAAGATAATCACATCTTGAGAAAGGCTCTAGACCGGCGCCGAAACGAGTGCGCTATGTTTTTGTGAGATATGTATATGTATATATACACACACGCTCACAACTGAAGTGTAGACGCTATCCTATCTCTTTAAAAAAAAAAATTTTTTTTTTTAAGCACTGGGCCTCCCGCACCAGGATTAATTTCCTCATATTTTAGGTGATTCCCTGCAAGTTCATACATTTTCAAAAATGGGTTTTAGTCAGAAGTACACAAGTATCTAGTTCTATATAATGCACTACTTGAGTACATATCACTGTACATTAAACCAATTAATAGACTGTATGGTGGGAATATACAGTAATAGAATAGAACTAAATAAAATTGTATTTAAGATTAACTGATGAAGCAGGAGGTACATGCCCCATAGAACTTACAATATAAGTGATTGTATAATTTACAGACAAAAAGTGCTGGATGGTAATTTAGCTGCATAAATCCGATCGTTTTTTTGCAATGTTTACATTTTTTCAGTAATAAACTTGAGGTCCCACGCATTCCATATAATAGATCTCATATCCGTATTGAATTCCACAAGTAAGGAAAAGCAAGACAGGTTTAAGGCAGAAAACAGATATGGACAGGAAAAGAATGAAATATGGAAACACAAAAGTAGAGATATAGTTAGGGGCACAGGAATTAAGGTTTAGGGCACACGGAGCATATGATCTGCTTTTCTCAGCCCTGCGTTTTTCCTTCAGGCTGAGTTAGGGTTGCCACTTCTGCTGGCTTTCTTAGCCGGGCGGGGCCATGACATCACGGGACGGGAAAGAGACGGAGCCATGACGTTGCGGTGGGATTAGCCGATTGTCCGGTTTTCCTAATTTGGGAAATTTTGGGAAACTGGGCAGGAGGTTTTGACCCTAACAGCCATTCTGAAAACCGGGCTGTCCGGGTCAGAACTGAAAAGGGGGCAACCCTAGGCTGAGTGGATCCGCATCCCTATGCTGCTCCATGTGTCTACACAGAAAACTACAGCAGGTACCGAGGTCAGCCTGAAAAACATTAAAGCAGGCATTTTCAGGCCAACCTACGCTCCTCTGTATATGGTTGGATAACTCTGCAAGCCTAAGGAAGGGGTTGGGAATTGTTCCAATGAGTCAGACACAGACTATCATGGTTTCCTTTCAATCTGGTGAATCATGTATGCTTGTATAAAAATTTTAAAATATTATATTTATTTTTGGCATATATTATAGTGTATGTGTTTGTATATAATATTGTATGTATTGCAGAGTGTGTTATTCAGTCAGCTAGTTTTTCTTACCATTTCTAAAGTTGGGGGGCGTGGCCAGCACCGGAAGGGAATGGTCGCATAGTCCAGAGCTCCGCACATCTCAAAGTCCACCGACCAACAAATAAGCAGATACCATGGGGAAATCGCAAACTAATCGATCTAACAAAGAAGGTAGCAAACGGGACAAAACAAAGACATCCCGTCCCTGTTTTATAAGAAAAATCGTGATCCACAACAGCCAAAAATGGCGGCGACTAGGCCCGAACCGCATGAAGCGGCGGAGTCCCAAGCGCCAGAATCTTCAGAGGTGGATAGCGATGCAGACAGCACGGTAGATGTGCAAACTTACCTGAGACGGCTACCCTCAAAAATGGAAATAAAAGAAATGTTCCACTCCTTAACAAACGAGATACGTAGCGAACTCCAAGGTATCAAACAAGAACTTGAGAGCATGGGGACACGAACAGACTCACTAGAAAGAAACCAAACAAAAATCGTGAGTAACCAAAGACAATACAACATAATAATAGATAACCAAACAAGAGAAATAGAAGAGATGCACAGACAGATTGAGGATTTACAGAATAGAAGTCGCAGAAACAACATAAGAGTAAGGGGGATTCCGGAAACCACAGTAAAAGACGACATACTACCGACATTACTGCAAATCTTTAATAACATATTGGAAAGAGACGCTAATACTCCAATTGCAATAGATAGAGCCCATAGAGTGTTTAAACCGTGGAACGCACCGCCGGAGGCTCCAAGGGACATTTTATGCTGTATAAACAGTTTTCCTCTCAAAAAAGATATACTGTCCAAAGCCAGAACGATGAAAAAGATCACCTTTGAGGAAAGTAATATCATTTTACTCCAGAATATTTCGCTGTCCACTTTGATTAAGAGGAAACAGCTCAAACCACTTACAGAACAACTAAGAGCTAAAGGAATTCAGTTCCGCTGGGGCTTCCCGTTCAGCTTAACAGCAAATTAAGATGGAACACAAACCACGCTGAGATACCCATCGGACATAAAAGACTTTATGCAAAAACTACAACTGGAGGATACACACATACCAGGATGGAACGACGAGGAAAACAACTACCGAGAACCAAGCCTAGAAGCGGACAACCTATGGCAGGAAGTACCATTGGTACAACGTACCCCCAAAACGCTGCGCAGCAGGATAACCAAAGATTCGTCAGCAAAAAAAAGAACCCCTAATAAGAACTGGTCGGATCTGTGAGTATAACAAAGTATGCACATAAACACGAGTTGCTAAAATACACTGATGTTCACCCACATACTCTCGAAAATGAATACTACACAAGGTCGGTGAGACGCGAAAAGAAAAACCTTTCCGCAAAGCTCACTCCCCCACAAGAGGTTAACCGCTAATAGCCAAAAGGCAAAAGCGGATTATACCCACTAATTACCCCCTGAAGATTCAGGACTGTTAATGTTTTACCCCAGTTTATTATACCCCGGTTATGCCGCAACCATTTCTAAAGTTGCTCATTGATACAAGGGGATAACACAGAAGGATTGAATTTACGTGACAGTTGTATGTTGCATTTTTATTTATGTATGTATCAGTCTTCAAAATCACCAGCACTAAATATTTTCGCCCACCAAAAAGTTTGTTTGACAATTTAGGATCATAGCTCATAAATGAAATACCCTTTGTTTGAAAATGTACCATAATAACTGGTGCATGTTTTTATATGTACTGGCCTACCCTTTAAACCTTGAGGGCAGTGACAGATGAGGTGTTTCCTCTGCAAAATATTTTATTCTGCAGGCAATAAGGCACTCAAGAATGCCTGTTTGTCTTATTCCATTGAAATCACTGCATGTAAAATACAGTGTTCCCAGGTAATCACACAAAAATCTGTTAAGGAAAGACGTTTCTTATGGGTGACAAAGCGCCTCATCTGTCCTTGACTTCATATTATCTCTTTGTGGATTTGATTTACATTATGACTCCCAGTTGTAGTAAACGTCACATTGGACCTGTGCATAATATTGGTGCATAAAGACAGGTGGCCCAAACTTGCATTGGTCTGCTGTAGTGATGTGTGGGTTAGAGATTTTCTGACCCACCAGCACCCACCCTAACCCACCTCTTTCCACACATTGCAAACTGTTGAAGTCACAGAGAAGATTTCTGGCTCAAAGACAGTTTAATTTGCCTTTTCGAAACACATTTTTTTGCCAGAATTGAACACCCTGTTCCACATATTCTGAAATTAATCTTGTAGCTTTATAACTATATGAGTTTCTACATGGCATTAAGTGTGGTGTATAACTACTGTGTATGCTCCTTAGAGTCGAATGCCTCACTGTAAATGTTAGGGTAGAAGCCGGGAACAAGTCATTCATTCTGAACTTTATTAACCACTGTGGGCTGGCACAATGGGTATTTTTTTTGTGAGCCACATTTTTTTTCTACTTGGTAGAAAATGTGTTGAAATGACACACCCTGTTCTTATTATTATGTATCCAGGCAATATGCTTCCTGTACAGGTTTTGCTTGTTTATCAGGTCTACCAGACATAACTCAGCTATCCTTTTTAATATTCTTTATCAAAGCCTGGAGCTGCACAACCACAGGCTTGGCCAGATTATGCACTCTGAAGGCTGGTGTTTGGCATATATTGCGTATGCCAGTGTTGTATAGGAAAATTCTACAGATTAGCTGTCGTATAGTGATACAGGAAGTAATAAAGTTAGAATTATGTCTATATTGGAGTTCCTCATGGCACTCTTCCAGCTACCATTTTCATTATTAACTGGCTGACAGTAGTAATATTTAAATAAATAAATACAGCATAAAATCATTTATAGGGGGCAATAAATCAAGTAAATATTAACGCTTTGTGTATGTTTATGTGTGTAAAGGTTTTATACAGGAGTAATATATCAAAGGTGTGAAAACATCTCCAGATAGTTTTCTGCTTATTTCTTGTCCTCTTTGTCAGCTTCCTCTTTGAAATGAATGGAAACTGCCAGTTACTGTTTGTGATTGGAGGCTCTCAATCCAAAAAGTGTTTGAGGGTTTTTGGGCAGAGAATTGTTTCAGTTCATGTTACAGACAGGAGAGAAGGGGAATACCAATATTTTCCTTCTAAGTGAACTATAAAGTTGGATAAATAGCACAGCATCATAGAGCTGCTTTTTGAAAATAATGATATCAGTAGTGTAAAACTGCTAAAAACATTCTGAAAAGAATAAAATCATGTAGATTGTAAATAAGTACTGCAAAGGGCACTGAGCAGTTTTAAAAAAAATTGGGGGAGGGGGGGCTTACATCCCCTTAAGCTATTCTTCTTTAAGCTCCCAGCTTACTGAAAAGTAAGTATTTGTCTGAATCCCCCTTTCCTCATTCTCCAAGGCTGTATTGCTTGGCATTTGTATTCTAGCCAGTCTGCATTTCCTTCTGGGCTATTTGTACAGTCTGTTGGAATCTGAAGCACAACAAACTTGTATTACTACTGGAGGGGACAGTTGGCTCATTAAAATGCCATTATCAGTACAGCAAGAAGATCCCACTCTGGTGATTTTAAGTGTGGCTATAAATGGTTATACGCTCAGTCTCTTGCTCACCTTACAAACAGGTTAGACTAACGCAGTGCCTTCCATTTACTAAATAATATAAATGAATGCAGATTTCCAACATATATGTATTATCAGTTTGCAGTAGATTGCAAGATAATTACCTCTAAAGATGCTGCTTCCATTAATAAAGATGCTGTTCCCATTAGTCCATGTCTAAGGTGCCCAAGTAGGGGGTCACTGATCACTTTCAACAACAATCTTTCCAACAGTTCCTGGTGGGTCAACGTTACATGGTAAGTAGGCTTCTAAGCTTCAAAGCAGTCTGCGCATGTGCAGTCAATCCGCCTCCTAAAAGGGAGTTAATGGCATATATGGTAATAATTAGAGATGTACTGACACATGTGGAGATGAAGAAATTGATTGAGAGAAAGAAGGAGACTACTTGGGGAAAGTTTCTTGCCATTGTATACATAGCTGTAGCCATTTGCATTAGCACTAAGGCATGGGAGCTGTGGACAGATGAGAAGAGAGCAACATCTGTGATGTTGTTGCACAACATGTGACCCAGTGGATTTAACTATGCTCCTCCCTTTCAATTTTTTTGGAGAAGGCAGACACTGAAGAAACCATTTAGGGCAGTGCTGTCCAACTGGCGGCCCAAGGGCCGCATCCGGCCCGTGGCCCCCCACCTGTCTGGCTGCTGTGACTGCTTACCTTTGTATAAGATTTAAATGGTATCAGTACTGAGATTAACTGTCCCCTGCATTGTTTACACCTCAGATTCAGGCTGTAATTCTCCTGTACTGTTTAATCCCTGCATTGTTCACCCCCTGCATTGTCACACCTCAGGCTTAGAATGTAAGTACCCACATTGTTCACCTGTTCACACCTCAGACAGACTGTAGGAGCAGTGCCAACATTGTGTCACTTTATGTTCTGCCTGTCCTATGCCGATATTGTGGTGACTAATTCACGCAGTGGAAAACTGCACATGATTAGATTGCCGCAACTTAATAGTTGCCTATGGCCAGAAAGTTATCGCAATTAGTCAAACAACTTTTCTTTGCCCTTACATGCACTGACAAACAGCAACCAATCACATGTTTGTTTTTAAACAAATGACCAATATATATTATCTGCTGATTGGTGGCTATGAATTACTAGACAAGCTATTACATTGGTCGAAGGAAAGATCATTCGTTTTCTCTACTAACGTTAGAAGCCAAATTGCCAGTTATGCAGGTTTAAAGTCCAATCGTTGAGATGACTAATATCCGAGGCTTTTACCGACATTGGTTGTCCCGTCTTTCACCACACGCACACCCCGGATATCGTACGGAATCTTGTTTCATATGATATCTGTTCATGTGGTCACTCTAAGATCAACTGGTATCCTAAGTGTTGCTAGCCCTTATGCTTCTTTTGAAGTTTCTTACTGCTAAGATAATTCTAATGTGTCTTGAAACTGTAGGACCGTGACTGAGTCGGTTTGTTATAAGTGTTACTTAATGAACAGCTAGAGATCTATCTGTTGTATTATCAGAAAAAGTAGAGAAGGACTCTAGGCATCATTGCAATAAGTGATATCCCTACACCACATACAGTGCCTTCATTTTACTGTGTATTAGAAATATTTTAGCTCACTGGAAATTTTTTTGGCAAATCCTTGTTAGCTGGACATTACAAGCAGAGAAAGGAGAGTCTGTTTTAGGCATATTTGAATTCTTACTTCAGCCCTGGACAGGAAGAGTTCAGGGGTGTGCCTGCATAGCAAAGACTTTCTCTTTTGATAACAAAATCTCACTAGCTCCCCCCACCCCCTTCGTTCTTCGTTTCCCATCCATCAGCTTTATACTGTTTAGTTTTCCCCGCTCAGAAACCAAGAAACAGCTGACATATTCATCATCTCATTTAGGAACATATGCCATGGTTAAATATATGTGACTCTACCACATTCACAAATGCAACTGACATGCTGTATTAACTGTGCTGTCACCTTTCAGTTGAGATCTGTATGGAGTCGGGGTACCTTCCCCTGGCACCTTTTTAATGCGCTATAAAAATACTCTTATATGGGCAACATACACAGACATAGACCTTTGTGCAAAAAAAAAAAAAAACAACAAACCACTGGTCACAGGAAAGATCGCTCGTACCCTAAACTAACGTTTAGAGCTGAATTGTCCGATATGGAGGTTGAAACAATAGAAATTCTACCCCTATCAGACGATTCAGCCCTATACACTTGCCTTTGATTTGGGCGCCTGATGAAAATAGGTGTGCCTATGATTACGTGTGCAAACACATGAAGCACATTAGGTTCTAGCTTGAATAAAGCTTTTGAAACCTTTTAAATCCGCTGTCCTGGTGCTTGATGAGTGTGTTCGGGTTTCCGAAGTCACATCTCCCTTTGCTGCGGGTCTGGGGCACAGCACCCGGGCCACTACAAGGAAGCAGTGAGTGAACATTTTGCTTTTTAAAAATACACGTGGTTCACAGTTAACAAAAATGGAGTGGGAAAGAAACAAGTGAGAGGTTCGGGCATGGGTACCCGAGCCTATTGTAGAATCTGGTGAGCCTGATATTTAACTTGTGAATAACAGATAGTTCTTTTAATATATATTTAACTGAAGTGGAAACAACTGAGAGCCTCCAAACCAATTGAGAGTAAATATATGGCCACATTCACTTCTCACAGCTATATGCTGTATCTCAGGTTAACAGATAAGGAGGATTTCATTTTATCAGAAGGGTTTACCTGAAGAGAGAAATTGACTAACTGCCTTTACCCCCTTCCCCTAATTGTGCCTTCTCCTTTCAATGGTGGTTTGGTATGTTTCATTAGCATGTCACTTGCCTTCACCACAAGCTTGTCATTAAAGTGATTATTTCCCCCAGTGACTTTTGTAACACCTCCAAACATCCTAGCTCTTCCTAAGGATCTCATCATGGCTCTATCTGGGAGTTACTTAATAAGAACTGTTCACACGATGTACTGTTTTTTTTCCCATGCAGTCTATAACAAATGTGTCTGTTTTGTTATTTGTTAAAGAACATAACTTTTCTATATAGCTCTTAATGTGTGGAATAGCTGTTCATATAATAGATGTTGTTATTTTTATGTCACTAAGTTACATTTAGTTTTCTGGTAGTACCTTGACTCTACCCATTGCACTGTATGCATTGTGATTTGTGAGGCAACAACATGTTACATTCATGTTTCCTATCCATATGGCGATTGCACCCAATGAGAAATGTTTAAGGGGCTGTTGTTAAGGGCAAGGTCTTATGTCATTTATATTGGGGTAATCTTTATTTTCTGTGTGCTAATTTGAAAGTAACAAAACAGACTAGCAGTTGATTTAAATTGCACATTAAATTACGAAACCGGATCTTTACCTACCTTTAACTACCATTGCATGCATGTGTTTCATCCATGTACCTTGTAATAATTTAACTGTTTAAGCTATATCCTTAAAGCAGATTTTACTATTTTTTTTTAAACTTCTCTCAGCCTTAATCATGCTGTTATCAAATGTTACAGGTCTTGCAGCAAGTGCACCCCACTCTGTCTGCTAAAGAAGATTCATTGTACTACGTAGAGGAGTTGATTCTCCAGCTCCTGAATAAACTATGCATTGCACAGCCAAGGACTGTTCAGGATGTAGAGGTAAGTGCTTAATATAACTGCTCATATGAAAACTAAAGCCCTTTCTTATGCCCTTTGCTAAACTAGACTTGTCATTGGGGTTTTTTATTTTCAGTCTCTTTAGAGTAGGCTTAGGATCATTTACCAACAGCATCTGGCACTAGACTCATGGTCACCCTAATCCAACTGTTGACGCACTGTACACTTATAGTTTACTTGCCCTTGGTTTTTTGCTTGATTTTTTGCATTGCCACAAATAATACATAGGCTTGAGAAAAAAAATACAAAAGTGTAAAAACAATTAACAGGTGTTAAGGGATTCTGTCATGATTTTCATGGTGTACTTTTTATTTCTAAATGACACTGTTTAACATACCAAATAATTCACTCTACCATTTAACATTTTATTCTTAACCATCAATTGTATTTTTTTTTAGTTGTAATATTGGTGTGTAGGCAGCCATCTCAGTGCATTCTGCTTTCAGAAGGAGCCAGCACTACACATTAGAACTGTTTTCAAATAAGCTATTGTTTCTCCTACTTGGTGTAAATGGAGAAGTCATGAGCCAGACTTAGATCACATTTAGCAATGCAGCTGTCGGGTAACTGCTATCTTGCTACCTGACCATTGTTCTGCTTATCTGCTGCTGGGGGGGAAAGGGAGGGGGTGATATCATTCCAACTTGCAGCACAGCTGTAAAGAGAGACTGAAATAAAGTGGCTAGCTGCATGTGAAATTTCAAAATTATGTAGCCCACTTATTAAACGGTTGTGGCACTACCTGCTGATATGTCACTATTCTTGGCGCTTTCAGGAGTCCTGAGCCCCGCTTACTTTGGGGAACAGCTATTTCTTTATACTTTGGCATGCCTCCACCCAGGATAGGGATAGAATGAACTATAACTCCCCTCCTGAGAACTTAATATATTGCTCCTTGGTGGGGACTCCCAGCACTCCTATTACCTTGCCCCCTCACTGGGGTATATCCTTACCAGGTAGTGTAGATCCTCCAGGAGTAATACACACACACTCTGAAGTATACTGAACCAAGTGTTGTGTTTATTTGAAGAGTGGCAGACAGCTTTTGCATACAGGAGACACAGGATATATCAGGATACCTTCTCTATCCCTCAGGAGTCCCTCTCTCCTGGGATACCGGTAACACTCCAGCCAAATGACCCTCCCTTTGGGGTTCCCTCCGGTACTCGCGCCGGAATACCCTCTCTAGGGCTATCCCCGGTACTCACGCCGAGCGGACACCCCCTGGAGACCTCACTGCGGAAATGTCACCCGGCTATCCCCCGGATTAGGCAACCTCCTATTCCTATCTCTTTTTGTTCCTGACTCCAGCTATTAGTGCTGGGAGATCTTAATCTCGGTATCTCCTGGTGGGGCCCAGCTGCCCAGCTAAATACCCTGTCTGCCACTCCTAGAGCGGCCTATGACATATATCCTTCTTACTAGACCCAGCCTGTAGCCAGAGGGGTCCCAGGCAGGAAGACCTGGCTGCACATGGCTGCACAGCCTTTTATACTAACTGTACCACCTTGTGGCCATAACCTTTAACTGCAGGGAAGCTAATTCCCTATTAACTATTTAGGTGCCAACCCACCCAAAAAGTGTTGCACTATTAAAGTATCACCCACCCTTGGGGTCTATCCTGGGGGTAACCAACCTAGGGGCCCAAATTTGGAGATCCCTACAATTAAATATAAAAAAATCTGCTAGAGAAGCTCTATTAACTGATGCGTTTTAGAAACAAACATGTTTTCCAATAACAGTAGTCATTAGGTTTCAGTGCTTACTCTTATTTTTGATTTGGTTGTGAAGTGATGGATCCTGAGTCTCCTGCTAGTCCTGGCTGTCATTTCTGTCTGCAATGTTTGTACAGAACAGGAGATTGCTCCTGCTCTGCACATGTATTGCTTTCATTTCTATCCTCAGTGCCTGTGCCAAGCAGTAGAGATCTCATTTTTGTCACCGGCTTTGCAGACAGATATCCCAGGCAGCCCAGGCAGGAGATGAGATCAGATTTTATCTCCTGCTTGCTTGTGCTCCCTAGGTGAATATTTGCCATGGATTTACTGTTTTTGCTGCATATTTGCCTGTGGCAAATCTTTTACTCATCCCTAATAAAAAGGAAAAAATATGCATAAAAAAGGGCATTAATTTGAAGGACATAAACACGACAGCTCTTTTTTTTTTTTGCTTTAGTATCTACTGAGTGGACACTCCCTAGAATTATACAGCTTATCTAACAAAATCACCAAATCCCTCTCTATTGAGAAGGTCCCCACACACTGCCATTTAATTTATAACTCGCCTTTATTTTATTTCTACCATAGTATAAAACCTTGCACTTATCAACATTGGACTTCATTTGCTAGTTTCTTGCCCGGTTCTCCAATTCAGTTAAAACTTTCTGCAAAGTAGCAGCATCCAGCATTGAACTTAGTCTTTCAAAGTTTAACATCAACAAATATAGAGGTCATTAACCCTTTAAGTGCCAGCCGAATTCGTCATTTCGGTTCCCCCCAGTGCCAGACGTTTTTTAAGCATTTTGTACTCATTCACTTCAACAATGTTTTTTGGTAGGAAAACCTCCACGAAACTAGGGAAATTATATATCGTTTTTTTCGTCACTAATTGGGCTTCGACATACATACCAAATTTTATAACTTTTCTGGAGATATGATGTGTATTTTGGGTGAAATATGTAAAAGAAAAATAAAATTATGAAAAATTTCTGTATATTTTGAGGTTTTTTTCCATAGAAAAGTTAATTTTACCCACTTTTTTTTATTGTTTGTAAAAGCCCTGATACTCCCAATTCCAACGATACCAAATATGTGGTGGTACCCCACAGTTCCTGTCCAGAAGTAACCCCCAAACTAAGGCAATACTTAGTACAATATCACACCAGAACAAAGCAGAAAAGCGCTTGTAACAGTTAATGCAGCATAACTTATATGTAAATCTAAAATATCCCCTCATGTTTGGTATCTTTAGAAACTACAGACCTTCAGGTTTCTAGGTGCAATGTAGTTTTCACTCAAAAGCCAAATACCTTTTGTCAGTGCATTGTGAAATTTGGAACTTTTTATGACTTTTTTTTTTTTTTTCTAAAACGTAAACTTGGACGCATGATCAAATGTGGATTTGACAAAAAAAAATCTCATAAAAATTTTCTAACAAAGGCATATTTGAAAGACAAACTTCTCCTGAATAAAATGATGCCCCATATGTATGGGTGCACATAAAGACATGGGCACCAAACACTCCAAAGCAGGGGCAATACACAAGGGCAATTACAGCTAAAAATGTGGGGGCTGCGCTCTATGTGCACTACCTGCAGTTTTTCAGTGTTAACCCCCCCTACCTGTGAGATAACCCCCACAATCTATATATTTACGAAAAGTGCACACCTTCAGCTATTCAGAGACACCACTCTTCTCTTTCTACATGGAAAATTGTGGCCGCAGTCCCTTGCAGAAGTTAGCGCTTTGGTCAGAAATCAAGGAAAAACTAGATACAAACCTAGATTTCTCCCCAAAATCTCCATGGCAACTACCAAAAACTTACTAACCATCAATCTGCAAGTTCCCCTGAATAAAACGATACCCCATATGTATGGGTGCACATAAAGACGTGGCCACCAAATGCCCCAAAACAGGGGCAATGCATAAGGGCAATTTCAGTTGAAATTTTGGGGGCTGCGCTCTATGTGCACTACCTGCAGTTTTTCAGTGATAACCCCCCCTACCTGTGAGATAACCCCCACAATCTATATATTTACGAAAAGTGCACACCTTCAGCTATTCAGAGACACCACTCTTCTCTTTCTACATGGAAAATTGTGGCCGCAGTCCCTTGCAGAAGTCAGCGCTTTGGTCAGAAATCAAGGAAAAACCAGATACAACCCTAGATTTTGGTCAGAAATCAAGGAAAAACCAGATAAAAACCTAGATTTCTCCCCAAAATCTCCATGGCAACTACCAAAAACTTACTAAACCTCAATTTGCAAGTTCCCCTGAATAAAACGATACCCCATATGTATGGGTGCACATAAAGACGTGGCCACCAAATGCCCCAAAACAGGGGCAATGCATAAGGGCAATTTCAGTTGAAATTTTGGGGGCTGCGCTCTATGTGCACTACCTGCAGTTTTTCAGTGTTAACCCCCCCTACCTGTGAGATAACCCCCACAATCTATATATTTACGAAAAGTGCACACCTTCAGCTATTCAGAGACACCACTCTTCTCTTTCTACATGGAAAATTGTGGCCGCAGTCCCTTGCAGAAGTTAGCGCTTTGGTCAGAAATCAAGGAAAAACTAGATACAAACCTAGATTTCTCTCCAAAATCTCCATGGCAACTACCAAAAACTTACTAACCATCAATCTGCAAGTTCCCCTGAATAAAACGATACCCCATATGTATGGGTGCACATAAAGACGTGGCCACCAAATGCCCCAAAACAGGGGCAATGCATAAGGGGAATTTCAGTTGAAATTTTGGGGGCTGCGCTCTATGTGCACTACCTGCAGTTTTTCAGTGATAACCCCCCCTACCTGTGAGATACCCCCACAATCTATATATTTACGAAAAGTGCACACCTTCAGCTATTCAGAGATACCACTCTTCTCTTTCTACATGGAAAATTGTGGCCGCAGTCCCTTGCAGAAGTCAGCGCTTTGGTCAGAAATCAAGGAAAAACCAGATACAACCCTAGATTTTGGTCAGAAATCAAGGAAAAACCAGATAAAAACCTAGATTTCTCCCCAAAATCTCCTTGGCAACTACCAAAAACTTACTAAACCTCAATTTGCAAGTTCCCCTGAATAAAACGATACCCCATATGTATGGGTGCACATAAAGACGTGGCCACCAAATGCCCCCAAACAGGGGCAATGCATAAGGGCAATTTCAGTTGAAATTTTGGGGGCTGCGCTCTATGTGCACTACCTGCAGTTTTTCAGTGTTAACCCCCCTACCTGTGAGATAACCCCCACAATCTATATATTTACGAAAAGTGCACACCTTCAGCTATTCAGAGACGCCACTCTTCTCTTTCTACATGGAAAATTGCGGCCGTAGTCCCTTGCAGAAGTCAGCGCTTTGGTCAGAAATCAAGGAAAAACCAGATACAAACCTAGATTTTGGTCAGAAATCAAGGAAAAACCAGATAAAAAACCTAGATTTCTCCCCAAAATCTCCATGGCAACTACCAAAAACTTACTAACCATCAATCTGCAAGTTCCCCTGAATAAAACGATACCTATGTCTGGTTGCACATAAGTACATGGCCGCCAAACCTGAAAATGCATAATATTGGGGCTGCACTCTATGCACCCCTTTTTTTTGCCTGCACCCGAATGAATGGGATACGCTCGGGTGCAGGCACATGTAGCCGATATACGCATGAAAACGCGTGAGAATGCAAAGTCTCGCGTTTTCATGCGTATATCGGCTACACGTGCCTGCACCCGAGCGTATCCCATTCATTCGGGTGCAGGAACAAGTAGCAGGCGTAGGGCTGAATTTTCGGCAAGCGTTTTTCCACTTGCTGAAAAAATCAGCCCTACGCCTCGTGTGGCATCAGCCTAACCCTTGGCAATAGAAACTACCAGAGCAATCTTAGCACCTCTGGACCTTTCTAGAACAACTGAAATCAAATGGAATAAAACCACTAAAAGCAATCAAAGAACAATAGTTGCAATGAAATCGGTAAGAGCCCTGGATCCACCAATGTCACTGCAAAAGCAACCTTTTTGGGGGCACTAAACACACAATAAAGAACAATGCAAAGATAAAACACCATAAAATCAGTAAAATCCAATAAAACCACCTAAACCAACAGAAGAACAATAATTGCAATGAAATCGGTGGTCAGAGCCCTGGATCCACCAACGTCACTGCAAATTCAGCACCAAATAGCAATAAAAAAAGTTACAGTGCAATAGAATAATTCAAAAACAGAAATCAATTATGAAAATGCCAAAAAAACACTAAAATGCAACCAAATAAATCAGATAATTATAGAGCAAGATCAGAAATAAAGTTTTAGTAAAAAAAAAGACTGCCAAAGAAAGCAAAGAAAGAAAGAAAAGAAAAGAAAGAAAGAAAAAAAAAAAAAAGTGTAAGTGTGTGTGTAAGTGTCTGTGTGTGCTTGGGAAAGTTGTAAATAAGTGTGTATGTGTACAAAAGTGTAATAATGACAAAGATAGAAGAAAAAATGCAAAAAAAACAGTTGATATAGAAATAAGCAAAATAAACAGTGGTAGAGAGTTGTAGTTCAGCTTACCCAAGGCAGGCAGACGATCAGGGGCGATCAGGGGCGATCAATCCAGCAGGAAGGCAGCAGGGGAGCTCCATCTTGTCTGAAGTGCGCAGCAGGAGTGAGGAGCCGACAGTAGGCGGCGCTATTTAAAGGGACAGCAGTGGACACGTCATCAACGCGTGTCCACTGCTGTCATTGGCTGGCGACGCGATCGGTGCGGCTGGGGGACCCGGATCGGTGAGTATGTTCTTCATTGCTCGTTGCCTAGGGGGATCTGAGGGGTTTACAAGCGCTGCGCTGCTTTAAAAGCGAGCGCAGCGCTTGTAAACCCGACAGTGCCATTGGACGTAGATTCTACGTCCCATGGCACTTTGGTCCTTTAGTGCCTTGGACGTAGAATCTACGTCCCATGGCACTTAAAGGGTTAAAAAACACATTAAAAGGCCAAAGACCAAGCACAGACCCCTGTGGTATTCCACTACCAAAACTGGTCTAATTAGAAAATGTTCTATTTACCAGCACTCTCTGCAATGTATTCTTTAGTCAGTTCTCTGTCCAAGTTTAAATGTTATGTTCCAGGCCAATATTTCTTAATTTGAGCATTAACCTTTTTTGTGGTACTGTATTAAATATTTGTAGCAAGTTGATCACATCCACTGACACAACAATATCTAGGTTTCTACTCACCGCCTCATGGAAGGCAATTGCACAATTACATTTGTTCTTCATATCTCCCTCGCCTCTAAATGGGGGTCCTAAACACAAAACACAAACACAAAGGGCTAGCTTGGTTCTGCTGGACTGCTGCCAAGGCTTGCATTACATTCTTGGCAGGACACATTGTCTCACTTTGGTTTAAGGCATTAAAATATAGGGAATAATTGAATAGTAATATTTATTCTAGGAATAGTTTGTGGTTGTGCTCTTTGCAGCCCACAGTCTTATTTTTGTTTTTCCACATGTCTAAAAAGGTTGGAGACTGGGATTATATAGCTTATTACACCACTGAATTGGAGATAGTAGCTATAATTAATCTTGCCACATTAGGAATGCCTCCCTGTTACTAAACAGTGCTTCATGACTGTCTGATACGTAGCCTCACTTGCAGCAGCCTGTCTGTGTATATTGATCCAGGAGAGCAATAGCACAAAAATGTGTAATTTGCCATTTCAACCACAAGAGAGAAAAATATTCTGTCTGATTAATCCTAGGTTTCATCAAAACTTTTATACATAAATATATACTACTAGATAATATCATATACTAAATAATGTGATCCCTAATTCACCTCTTAGCAAGGGGTGGCCCCCCCTTTTTTTTTTTTTTTTTACTTTACATTCTTTAATACTTATTTGTTTCAACTATACAAACTGTATACAAAGCATAAAATAGAAATGGCACAAGCTCACTGCTATAATGATCTGGGCACAATGTTGTAGTTAAACACACCATCATAAGGAGCGCAGTACAAATGCAGAACGTTTGCTTATTTTGGTGAGATCAAGATTTCAGTCTAACCACAGACTCTTATCACATGATGACACCAATTAAATGTAGATAGGAGCACCTTACACTTAATATGGAGAAAAAGTATACTACAGGGAGTGTGCAAGATCTAAAGAACCAAAAAATTGGTATATTGATATCAGATTTGTGACAGTCAATGAGTTAAATAAAACGTTACTTTTAAAACTACATCTAAAATAATGTATGTCTAATTGCTCTTACCCATGAACATAGTGTACCCACAGGGAATTAAGACACTGTAATTGGCAATGGGCTGCAATAGTGTGCTATTAATATTCGGCATTTTATAAAGCTCGGGAAACCGCGGAAAGCGCGTCAGGCTCTTTTTTAGCTTTGGGTAGATAGGCAGGCTGTCTGTGAACCCAGCTGATACTTGGATGTATATGGGAGGTGGGTCTTGAAAGGTGTTGATTGGGGACTAAGGGTTATAATCTGCACCAAATATTACTAGCACACTACTGTAATAGGTGTAGATGTAGTATTAAAAGTTTTATTTAACTCATTGACTGTCACAAATCTCATATATCAGTGTGAGTGACGCATTTATGGATCGCTTGGTGGTAACTTTCCACAAACCATTTTTTTTTTTACATTCATCGTATTATCACATCAAGATAATAATGTCATCATGTAAAAAAATACACATAAAACAACATAATATCAGAGTACTGAAGAAATTATGGTGTAATAAAAACTGACCATAAAACCAAGTGTCATGTGCCCAGTGTGGTATGTTTATACCAGTGTTATATGTATCTATCAGTGTGGGCAAAGGGATATATTTGGTGAGGTATGAGATGGGCTATATCTGGCTGATCTGATCATTACACCGGATCGATTTTTGGCAAGATTTCTATCAGACAGGCCCACTGGAGGGCCCTTACATGGCCCAATAAGCTGTCGACTAAGTCCAGAAGCTTAACAGCCCATGTATGGCCACCTTTTAACACAGCTGCATTTTATTAAATAGTGCAGTGCTGTCCAACTTCTGTGGTACCAAGGGGCGGAATTTTTCCAACCTACGTGGTGGAGGGCCGATAATGGAAGCCAGTTTTGACCACTCCCCCTTTTGAAACCACACCCACTTGAAACCACACCCGTGTTATCACATGACCATACCCACATTAATGGTTGTAGTACAGCAAAAACCTGCCATTCTCTGCCTGCCCTACCCTGCCTGTGTGCGCCATAATCTGCCTTCCCTACCATGCCTGTGTGTGCCATACTCTGCCTTCCCTACCCTGCCTGTGTGAACCATACTCTGCCTTCCCTACCCTGCCTGTGTGTGCCATACTCTGCCTTCCCTACCCTGCCTGTGTGAACCATACTCTGCCTTCCCTACCCTGCCTGTGTGTGCCATACTCTGCCTTCCCTACCCTGCCTGTGTGTGCCATACTCTGCCTTCCCTACCCTGCCTGTGTGTGCCATACTCTGCCTGCCCTACCCTGCCTGTGTGTGCCATACTCTGCCTTCCCTACCCTGCCTGAGTGCCTGTGTGTACCATACTCTGCCTACTGTCTGTACAATAACTATATATTAAAAAAACTTTTTAATTGCAGTACCACCACAGTATATGTTCTTTTTGTAGTGTGCAGGGATTATTTGTGGGTTTCTACTGCTCCTACAGTCTGTCTGAGGTGTGAACTGGGAAACAATGTGGGTGATTACAGCCTGAGCCTGAGGTGTGAACACTGCAGGGGGTGAACAATGCAGAAACTAAAAGGTGTAAACAACACAGGGGATTACATATTTAAACAATACAGAGGGATTACAGCCTGAATCTGAGGTGTGAGCAATGCAGGGGGGGGGCAGTTAATCTCAGTACTGATACCATTTAAAGCTTACACAAGAGTAAGCCATCAAAGCAGCCAGACAGGTGGGGGGCCACACAGAGGGGGGTCGCGGGCCGCATGCGGCCCGCGGGCCGCCAGTTGGACAGCACTGAAATAGTGCATGCCCTGCCTGAAGAGAGATGCTGTTACTTAGCCCACTGTTAACTAATCCGTGATATGAAAAATAAATATCAACACTCAATTTTTTCAACTTCTCCTGTGTTAATTTATACCATTTATCCCAAATTTTACACACTGAGCTGCCCCCCCCCCCCAGCCACCAGGGTGGATCCCACAGTTAAAAATTATGTAAAGCAGTTGTTTTTAATCACTTGCAAGGATTGTGAAAGATGCAGTGGTGGATCTAATACTGGTTGGGCTTGCTTTGCAGACTTGTTCTGCCTAAATGGTGGTGACATTTGCTTGATTTTAAGAAAAAGGAAACTGGTACCAGAGCAACTGAGAAATCATTGGAGCTGCCGCTCTAGACTGTATGCCACAAAATGGCGATTGAATTTCTCATTGACCCGTTTTAAGCAACAATTTGAAACTGAGATATACTATACTTTAATAAGCTTGGATATTGTATTTAATTACTGAACCCTGTATTAAATGGTTTCAGTCCTGGTGCTTCATGTATTTTAACCTAATCTAATGGTTTCTCCATTTTTTCATAACCAGGAGCGTGTCCAGAAGACCTTTCCGCATCCAATTGACAAATGGGCCATTGCAGATGCTCAGTCTGCCATAGAAAAGCGCAAACGAAGGAATCCATTGCTTTTGCCGGTTGATAAAATACATCCCTTACTGAAGGTGAACCAACACTCATTTTTAGATTTATATGCAACTGGTAAAATTACATAGATAAGTGACTGACACAGACATGATTTATTGCACTGTCCCAGATTCACTTGAATAGAAAGGGGCAGTTTCTGTGTTCCCTGCTGGCTGAAAAGCACAGTACCTGCTACTGTCGCGACTTTTTCGTAGCCATTACTACTTTCTCGTAAATTGTAGCGACTTTTTCGTAGCCGTCGTGCCGAGTACGAAAGTTTCGGATTCATTCAAGCTTCAGTAACGTGACTTTCTTTGGGCCAGGTTGGAGCTGCAGAGTGCCATTGAGTCCTATGGGAGGCTTCCAAAATCATGCAAAGTCGCAAAGGTTTGCCCGCCGTTTACGAGCGCACAATACGAAAAAGTCGCGACAATACTCCATTTCAGAATGTACTTTAAAGGAACAGTAACACCAAAAAATGAAAGAGCTTTAAAGTAATAAAAATATAATGCACTGTTGCCCTGCACTGGTAAAACTGTTGTGTTTGCTACAGTAACACTACTATAATTTATATAATAAGCTGCTGTGTAGCCACGGGGCAGCCATTCAAGCTGGGAAAAAGGAGAAAAGGCACAGGTTACACAGCAGATAACAGATAAGTTCTGTAGAATACAATTGCGTTTTATCTGTTATCTACTATGTGCCTGTGCCTTTTCTCCTTTGAATGGCTGCCTCCATGGCTACACAGCAGCTTATTTATATAAATTATAGTAGACTTTCTGAAGTAAACACACAGCTTTTACCAGTGCAGGGCAGCAGCACATTATATTTTAGTTACTTTTATACACTTTCATTTTTTGGTGTTACTGTTCCTTTAAACTCTTGCAATGAAGCAATTGTAGTTTCAAGAAGTATGTTATATGGTGGTCTGCATGTTGTCAGTGACCTTTAATACAACAAATTCACTTGTAACAGTTTTTTAATATTAACTCCCGGTTGTTGTTTTTTTTAATGGTACAGGTATGGGATCGCTTATATGGAAACCTGTTATCCAGAAAGTTCCAAATTACGGGAAGGCCATCTCCCATTGACTCCATTATAAGCAAATAATTTTTAAAAATAATTTCCTTTTTCTCTGTAACAATAAAACAGTACCTTGTACTTGATCCCAACTAAGATATAATGAATCCTTATTGGAGGCAAAACAATCATTCTGGGTTTATTCAATTCTTAAAGGATTTTTAAAAGATTTAAGTTATGGAGATCCAAATTATGGGAAGATTCCTTATCCGGAAAACCCCAGGTCCCGAGCATTCTGGATAAAAGGTCCCATACCTGTAGTAAGAAAACCCTAGATTATTCCTAAATATTCCAAAAATATGATTATAATAAATGATATTATACTTAAATGGATCAATGGTAAGTAAACTACTTACAGAACAGACTCTGGCCACACATAAAACAACATGGTTTGGCAATTTGAACAGTCTCTGCTAAATCCAATCATACCACATGTGGGGCCCCTATTTAATAAGTTTAGTTCCACTGATTGATCATAGTTACTCTGTAGGGTAATGGGAGATAGCTCATAGTACAAGTTGATCCTGGGACTGGTCCGATTGCTATCTTGGGTCAAGAAATATTTTTTTTCCTTTCTGTGGCAAATTAGAGAGGCTTCAGAAGGGTTTTTTTTTTTAGCCTTCCTCTGTATCAGCTAGCAGTAAGGCATGTTATATATAGGCATTTAAGGTTGAATTTGATGAACAGCCTAACTTACTATATGGAGTGAATGCAACATAATAATAATAATAATAATAATAATACATCTAGGTGTTTAACCAGCAAATATTCCTTATATTTGAGTAATATCTTTTTTTTTTTCTTCTAGGAAGTACTTGGTTACAAGATAGATTACCATGTGTCACTCTATATTGTTGCTGTGCTAGAGTACATTTCTGCAGACATTCTGAAGCTGGCTGGAAATTATGTCTTCAACATCCGACACTTTGAGATCACACAACAGGACATTAAAGTGTCCATGTGTGCGGACAAGGTAGGATGAACAAGATGGCGGTTTCTGCAAGAGCGGAAATATTGCTGCTAAAGAAGCATTCATTCTACTTGCCTCCAAATATGTGCTGAGATAGCTGTGCATTATGTGTTAAATTGCATTAACTAGATATCCAGGGAGTCTATTGCATATTGGTTTTCTTACCACGGGGAGGTTATTTAAAAAGCATTTCAGATTTGGTGGATTGATTCACTTGAAAAGAATGCAATTAAGGGGATTGTGTATTTATGCTGACACCTTGGAGTAGTTGTAGGAAACAAGACGGCTTCTACAAGTTGTTTCATTATTTGTGTACTTACGTATACTAAGCAATTCAATGTTTCTTCTACTGAGCAAAATGTTCTCCTGAGATAGTGCTTTATTTCCCTACTGTCCTTTGTCAATAGAGCTCACTTACGAAATAACTGCAAACCTACACATTTGTTAACTGCAGTGTTTAGAGATGGGACCAATAATTTCTGACAGCAATTAAAAGAAATTTATTGTGCAGAAAATTAAAAAGCTGCTACTTTTTTCCTCTAGTAATTTGCCTATTGATTTGTCTAGGACCACTTCTGCACAACCTGGTATCAGTTCCCACTGGGATTTTTAGTGCACAATACTCTTTTATATCACTAAGGATGTAAGGCTCAGTATCAGTCTTGTATCTCTTGCAAGCTGCGCCCTATTTACCTTAGGTAGGTTAAACATATATCTTATGCACTGGAGGTCAGTGGCCATGTCAGTGCCTGCCCAGTTTAATTTAAAGTGTTTTATAAATTGTTGTCCTTCTGATTTCGGACAATAAAAAAAATTCCTAGAAAGTCTTTTTGATCCTTTTTTTCTCCACCAGGTCTTAATGGATATGTTTGACCAGGATGATGATATAGGCCTTGTTGCCCTGTCTGATGAAGAGCCCTCTTCCACAGGGGAACTCCGTTACTATGAGCTGGTTCGAACAGAGATTGCTGGAGAGCGGCAGTACCTACGTGAGCTGAACCTGATCATTAAAGTCTTTCGTGAAGCTTTCCTTTCAAACCGAAAGCTGTTTACACCCACAGTAAGTTAGCGCTCTTGGATTATAGTTAGTGTTAATAATATTACCACATTGCCACAAAAATCTTCTCATTGTGCCTGTACCCGAATGCATTGAATCTGCCCCGGTGAAGGCACACTTAGCTGATAACTGCTAACTAATGAAAGACTTGGTGTTTGTTGGTGGGTACCGGCTGCGTGTGCCTGCACCTGGGCAGATTCAGTGCTTCCGTGTGCATATTATCTGCTTATCTGCAGGTTGACAATACACCCAATATGACCTTACCCTAATGGCACATGGAGCTGAGGATCTGCAGATGAAGAAAGTGGATCCTCAGCCCTGTGTGCCATTTGCCTTGGCTTTAAAGCATGTTGCTTTTTTTAACCTAATGCCCCTCTATTCGTGCATGAGCTCTTAAAGGTTAAATTTCTACTAAGAGCCCTGCTTACATCTTGCTTGTTTACTTTTCCTTTTATTCTCATTCTGTTATAAGGATATTTAAAGACAAAGCAACTAAGATAACATTAAACAGTGAACAGTTCAAAAGATTGACTTTCTGTGACACCAAATTTATTTAGATCCAGGTTTGGGGAAAAAATTATTCATGCTTCCTATAGACTATGCTTAAAATAACAATATTAATCATGCTTTATTCTCTTGACATCGTTACTCAGGACATTGAAACAATCTTTAGTAATATTATGGACATCCATGAGTTGACAGTGAAGCTTCTGGGTTTAATCGAAGACACTGTTGAAATGACAGATGAAAGCAGCCCACATCCGCTGGTTGGAAGTTGCTTTGAAGACTTAGCTGAGGTAGGGACTTTCACTTTTTTGTGCATTCCATTACAGTGTAGGGGTAATGGACCTATGTTCTGAATGCTCTGCTTGTCTGTCTGAATTAGTTACAAGCACCCTTTTTAGGACATGATCAGATATCCATTTCATATACCAGAGGTCCGCAACCTTTCTTACTCGTGAGCCACAATCAAATATAAAAAGACTTGGAGAGCAACACAAGCATCATAAAAGTTAATGGAGGTGCCAAATAAGGGCTGTGAGTGGCTATTAGGGAGCCTCTATGCACACTATCAGCTTACAGGGGGCTTTATTTGGTAGTAAATATTGTTTTTATTCAACCAAAACTTGCCACCAAGTCAGGAATTCAAAAATAACGACCTGGTTTCGGGGCACTGAGAGTAACATGTTGCTCACGAACCACTGGTTGGGGATCACTGTCCTATATGCTCAGAAATGACATCTTCTGAACTCAATTATGTTTTTTGGGAATGAAATTGCACTTATTTACTATTGTATCCTAAGCTGCAGCATATTGCCATGTTGCTGCAATATTGAATGTGCAATAGAAATCAAGGGAATGTGATTCCTTGGTGCATCTGAGAGTAGCTGGATTCAGTTTTTTATGGCATACACGAAATACTAAAAATTCGCACAAGGCCTTGGTCAGAGATTAGAATATTCATAACACTGTTGGTAAGTGCAACAGAAACATAAATAATATATTTATATAATAAAACTCTTATTGTGATAATTTTATTGTTGTTGATGTTGCAATATGTTCCCTATGCACCACTACCCTTGTAGTTTGAAACCACACTTAGCATCATGAGTCAGGAAGCGGCTTTACAACCTAGCCCTTCCTAAAAGAACTATATGAAAAGACTTCAGATGGCACATAATATGAATAGAGAAATTAAAGAAAACTAAGTAAGACCAAAACTTTATCAGAATGGGCTGTGTGACCCCTGTAATGATTTGTTTCTTTAATCAGCCTCCTGTAGTATATAGATTTTCACATACATATTTGGCTCCAAACCCCTTTTAGTATTCCAGCATTATGGCTCATATTATTATGAGCTATCCCCTTGCTGTAGTTCAAGAAGCAGCCAATGAATACAAACTAAATATTTTCAATCCCCATTTTCCATTTTGGGTTCCCTTGGGCATTGAGTACAACAAATTTGGAACAACGGCATTAGTGTCATTGTGCCAAGGCTGTTTGATCAGGATAGAAAATCGGAACAAAGGATGAGCCGGTTCAGGATGTGCAAGTGAGCCATCCATGTATGTGCCCATTTTGTGGGGTTAATATTAGGAGCTGCTAGACCTGCAGTTCTTTTTTTCAGTCATACATATTTTGCTTATTTGCCTCCATATAATGGTGTTTCCTATTTATTTTTTAGGAGCAAGCCTTTGATCCATATGAAACATTATCCCAGGACATACTTGCTTCTAATTACCAGGAGCATTTCAACACCCTTATGTCCAAGCCTTCTGTTGCCCTACATTTCCAGGTGAGCTGACAACTCGGTGGCTTTACAGCTTTGGAATCTTGTGGCGTCATATGCCCATCTATGCATAATCTATATCAGTGGTTCTCAACCTTCCTAATTTTGTGACCCTTTAATATAGTTCCTCATTTTATGGTGACCCCCAACCATAGAGGAGCGGTGTCTCGGTTCCTAAGACCATTTGGAAATATGTGTTTTCCGATGGTCTTAAGCGACCTCTGTGAAAGGGTCATTCGACCCCCAAAGGGGTCCCGACCCACAGTTGAGAACCGCTGATCTATATGAATGATTGGAGCTACTTTGAAAACAGCTACAGATTCCTTTAATAGAAAGGAAAACTGACCTTGTTTTGGTGAATTATTAATGCATAGAGCCATTTTATTTCATTATTGTATATGAAATAAGCAGATACAGTAAATGTTTTTATGCAACAACTTACAAGGGCACTGCTCTAGAACATGTGTTTGCTTCAGAGGATCCTGCAATCGGGGTGCACAGTATGAAACATATGGAACATTCACAAGCTGTCAGGATATCTCTGCTCTGGGAGCTCTGTGTGCCTTCTAGGTAGTTTGGCAGGGTTGTTCAGACAAATCAGAGAGCTGTTTTGTCAGCACAAATGCACTGATTAAATGTTCCCTGACAGAATGATAATCAAACAGGTGTTATTGCTGCTTAAGGGCAAGTCTTTCTTCTATTTAAAGAATTCTCAGATTCCATCACTCCTTTGGTTGAAATGTACAAAGCAGGTTGCTCTAAGCTAAGGTGACCAAATTTTGAAAGTGAAATCCGGGGACAATATGCACAGTTGCGGCGCGGCAAAAAAAATTGCCCACACCCATTTTTTAAAGCCACACCCCCATCTTTAGATATAGCTATATATCTGTATAGATTTCTATCTCTCTCTCTATATATATATATATATATATATTTATAATATATATATATAGCAGTGCCTTCAACTCCAGTTCAGCAGCTATATATACAAACGGGTTAATATGCTGTGTTTGTGTATATATATTCAATGAAAGGGTAGTGTCCGGACTCTTTGGTGTCACAATTATGGGCTAATTTTGAAAATAAGATTCCCTAATAAATCCACTGTAATTTGCTGCCACTAAAGTTGCTTAGCAGTAATACTGAATCTTATCTCATTGGATGTTTTATATCACACTAAGTTGTCTGTGTATTTGTACTGCATGCGCCCTGTCTACCCACATTTAGTTTCAAAGTCTCAAATCTATCTCTTTTTGGGTCCCATTTCAGTCTATAGCAGAAGGATTTAAAGAAGCAGTCAAATATGTCCTTCCACGACTCATGCTGGTTCCAGTTTACCATTGTTTGCACTACTTTGAAGTATTAGAGGTAAGGACTTTTGGGGTGTGAAATGTGCAAGTTTGTAAATCAAACATTACAGAAGTAGTGTAAAGCTGATGCCTTTATTGGCTGACTAAGCTGTCATTTGCATTTTCAATATGGATCACTGATTACTGACATTATCTTTGAGGTGTGATATTCCCAAGTTCCATGTGATTTTTTGGAAGCTCAAAACCGTTTGACTCTGCAGGACAATTAGGGTGAAATCTGGGTTGAATGGCTATTTATGGTCTGTTTTCTCGTGGCTCTCTAGCAGGGGCAGTGTTTTGTATGGTTCTCATCTTAGGGGGCAGCCTTGGCAGTCATTGGACCACAAAATCTGGATTTCTCCCAATAACTCTATAACCCTCCGTCATTAGGCTTAGTCATGCACACAAGCTTGTGTGGCCTGTAGTCATTAGGATTTAATTTAGCCATTTTGCATTACATTTTACAAATTATTTTAACCATTTTAACAAAATGTTTTAACCCAACTGCAACTAATTTTATTGGTCAAATTTAGAAAGTCTGTGAAATATCCGACTATAAAGGATATTACTTTCTTGAAAAAATGACATTGACATTATTACTATAAACATAGTGTTTTTGTTTTTTTAGCTTTTACAAGAACGCAGTGAAGATCAGGAAGACCGAGAATGCTTAAAACAAGCAATTACCGCCCTCTTGAATCTGAGATGTAGCATGGAACGGATTTTTAATAAACATTCGCCACGCAGGAGACCCGGGTAAGGCACCTGTGTCCAAAGCCACTCCGGCCAGAATAAATTCTCTCGGGTGGTAATGATGTGAGTGATTGGTCTGATAGTTGCCCATTATATCAAGAGACATGCAATAGGTCAACACAGCATTAAGGAATGTCAGGTAAATCTTCTCGAAAATGGAAGCATGTACAGAAACAGTATATTGAGACAATGTAAAACATATTGCAAACTGTAAGACATACAGTTGAAGAGAGTTAAAGATGTTTTTATGTGAGACACAGAAATACAAACTTATTAGAGTATATATATGGTCACAAAAATGGGTACCTGTTTGAAAAGAACGTACTTCAAAAGGTGAGGTAACATTTAATGAGAGAATGTTTTTTTCTTTATGAAACTGTCCCAATTTTATTTTTTGGACTGGATTTTGACATTTTAGTATTTTTACTGCATAAACTAATAAAATAGTTTTGGGTTTTTTTTTTTTTATTACAGTATCCTGGAACTTTGGTGTTACCAGGGTGATAAGTGTTTAAGGAGTAAATATTTTGCCTTGTTGTGTTGGGTTGAAAACCCCAACATACTGTTCTTCGACTTTGGCTTATTCTTCCGCTTCTTCCGTTTCTTCTTATTATTCTTAGCGCCCCCCATTTTCTAAACGCTACTCCTCCTACAGGTTTAGGGGTACAATACCCAAACTCCCCACACTTCTTCGCCCTATAGTGGGGCAGGTTTCTTGTGCTTTTCTAAGCGATTGCGCCCCCCCCCGTTGTTTTGTGGCGCTGCTCCGAACACCCCAATTTTCCCATTGACTTTGACAGGGAAGATTTTCAAACTGCTGCCACGCTTACAGCTGTGAAGCTACACTCCCCATACTATTTGTTTGTTCGGGGGCTCAGAGTCCTTCCCACTACAGATAAAAAAACTGATTTATATTTCAATTAGCGCTCACGCTCACCCAGTTAAATAGTACGTTTGGGAGCTTATGCCCCAAACCTTTCGCTTATCACTTTTTTCTCTCTTCGTTCTGGGGAATATATGCTCATATGTAAGTTCAAAATGCAGGATGTTCACTCACCGCTTCCTTTTGGTGGCCTGGGTGCCATGCCCCAGACCCGCAGCATGGGGAGATTCAACTGCAATAGCCAGCACAAAACAGCATGCACTCATCAGACTCCAGGACAGCGGATAAAAATTCAAAAAAGCTTTATTAAGGATAAAAACCCAACATGTTTCGTGTGACTGCACATGTATTCATAGGTACATGGAATAGCAATCTT
This sequence comes from Xenopus tropicalis, assembly GCF_000004195.4. Taxonomy (NCBI): domain Eukaryota; kingdom Metazoa; phylum Chordata; class Amphibia; order Anura; family Pipidae; genus Xenopus; species Xenopus tropicalis. Next base: position 92,908,180 of record NC_030684.2, read on the forward strand.
CTCTCTACCCTGTTCTTAGTTTGCCTTTTTTTTTTTTTTTTTCTTAAAGGGGATGGCATTCTGAGATTCATTTAATTATTTTTTTTTTCTTTTTCTTTTCTTTTTTTCTGATAGCCTGTCAATTCCCGACCCCCCCCTCCCCCATGACTTTTTTAAGGGATTTTATTTAAAGGGATGGGATTTATTTATTTATTTATTTTTTCTGACTGACAGCCTGTTAATTTCCCCCTCTGACTGACAGTCTGTCAATCTCACATATTAATCATGGCATATATGCATGCCAATATTAAACATATTAATCATTAAACTTGTAATTGATATCAGGATAAACTGTCTGCACTAATAGATGCTTACACTGTTTGTATTAATGGATGCTTATACTGGTTTCACTGCTTTATTATTGTTATATGCATATGGTTTCAAATTTCATAAGGAAGTGACATCATGAATGATGCTACTTGTGCATGCCTTTTAAACCCTGAATCGTTTGCTATTCCATGTACCTATGAATACATGTGCAGTCACATGAAACATGTTGGGTTTTTATCCTTAATAAATCTTTTTTGAATTTTTATCCGCTGTCCTGGAGTCCGATGAATGCATGCTGTTTTGTGCTGGCTATTGAAGCTACACTCCCCAAACTTGAATAACATAATCATGGGGTCACCCCGAATGAAACAGCGACTTTGTTGGATGACCCCCAAAGTGGGAGGGGCCAACAACAGCCAATAAAATTTTATCATTTGACTTTAATGGGAAATTGAAACTGCTGCCAATCTTACAGCTTTGTGGCTACACTCCCCAAACTTAAATCACACAGTCATGGGGTCAGCCTGAATGAAAATATGATGATTGTTGGATGCCCAAAAGTGTGCGGAGCTGTGAACAGCCAATCAGATTTTACCTATTGACTTGGTGGAAATTCAGCCTGCTGCCATTCTCACAGTAATAACACCAGGGTCCCCAAACTGCAGAGTTAGGCACCAGGTAACTGCAGTTCGAAAAAGTGGGTGGAGCCACCAACAGCCAATCAGATTTTAACTATTGATTTTCAATGGGGAAATTCAACTTACTGCCATTCTTACAGTATTAGCACCAGGGTCCTAGGGGACTGCATTTTTAGGTTTTAAAAAGTGGGTGGAGCCACCAACAGCCAATCAGACTTGACCTATTGATTTTTTTTTGTTTAAATTTAAAATTCTGCCATTCTCACACTATTTATGCCAAGGTGTCCACTGTTTGTCACTGGGTGACTTCGACTTCAGGTTAGAAGAAGTGGGCGGAGCCACAACCACAATTTACCTATTGACTTTTATTGTTTAAATTTAAACTGCTGCCATTCTTTAACTATTAATCCTAGGGTCCCTAAACTTTGCAGCCACCAACCGCAAATCAGATGTCACTTGTTGACTTTCAGTGGGGAAATTTAAATTGCTGCCATTCAGACACTATTAAAACCCCAAACTTTGCACAGTGGTTTTTACTATATAACTGTGGTCCAAGTTTAGAAAAAGTGGGTGGAGTCAACAAAAGATCAGATTTCAACCCAACATGAAGTTTGTTCTCAAACTTCCCTTTCTAGTTGTTATGATTGTTGTTGTGATTACTGTTATGTATTACAATTACTTATTATTTTTTTTTTTTTTGTATTTTTAGGGAGCCCATATGGAGACTTTACAATCGTCAGATGAGAAGCAAACACGTGGCTATCAAAAAAATGAATGAGATCCAGAAGAACATTGACAGTTGGGAAGGGAAAGACATTGGGCAGTGCTGTAATGAGTTTATTATGGAGGGCTCATTAACCAGGGTGGGAGCTAAACACGAGCGTCATATTTTTCTGTTTGATGGTTTAATGATCAGCTGTAAAATGAATCATGGACAGTCTCGAATCCCCGGGTATAACACTGCAGAGTATCGGCTGAAGGAGAAGCTCATCATGAGGAAAGTGCAAATCAATGACAAAGAAGATACAAGTGAATATAAAAATGCCTTTGAGCTACTATCCAAAGATGAGAACAGCATTGTTTTTGCAGCAAAGACAGCTGAAGAGAAAAACAATTGGATGGCAGCATTGATTTCTCTACAGTACCGCAGCATGCTGGACCGAATGCTGGACACTGTGCTGATTCAGGAAGAGAATGAGCAGCCTTTACGCTTGCCCAGTCCAGATGTTTATCGATTTGTAGAGGAAGACTCAGAGGAAAACATCGTTTTTGAGGACAGTGTGCAAAGTAGGAGTGGAATCCCTATTATTAAAGGGGGAACTGTAGTGAAACTGATTGAGAGGCTGACATACCACATGTATGCAGGTAGGAGATTTTTGTTAGGCATATCCACATTTGTTCTTTTTCCACATCTTTGTTATGAACAACAAAATGTATACTGTCTAATCTTCCTTACAGAAGCAAAGGAAGACTTTAAAGGGATTCTGTCATGATTTCATGAGCTTTCAGATAAGCTATTGTTTCTCTTGCTAAGTATACTTTCAGTAGGACCCAAGTCGCATAATAGCAAAACAGGGTTTCTCCTTTGGTACCATTTCCATGTATACCACTAGGTGGGGCATGTGAGCACATTTAGCTATGTATGTATGTATAACTTTATTTATAAAGCGCCACAAGGGTACGCAGCGCTTTACAGTCTTACAGAATACAAAATTACACACCGGGAGGACAAGTGATATAATAAATAAATACAATAAATACATATATGTGTGTGTATGTATATATATATATATATATATATATATATATATATATATATATATATATATATATATATAATATATATAAGTGCCATGTGGTATGAGACACAGTAGGAAGGAGGTCCCTGCCCCATAGAGCTTACAATCTGAGTAGCCTTTAGCAATGCAAACATTTTTTTATTTTTTTACATTTTATAATGCTGAAATCTTTTCCAGCCCTCAATAAACCTGCTTTTTGGTAGGAAAAAGGGGTCTGGGTGTCAGAAATCTCTGCCTCTCCTTGTTTTTAATGTATTGGGGCTAAGTTCCCACTTTGTCTCATGTTTTTTTAATGTATTTGTGGTGCCACTGTCCACTGTCTCTTACTATATTCAATGTATTTTGGATGCCACTACTTTTGCCTCTCACTGTATGATGTATTTAGGATCGGGAGTTATTGTTCATAGAATTCAATTTACCATTATTTACAAGTGCGTACTGTGTGTATATCTATATTTTCTTTACTGTACAAGTTGAGGCTTTTTCCATAATGTATTTTACGTGGCAGAGAAATTCCTGAAGCCTCCCTAAATTATTGTGGAGCAGTTTAAGCAAATTTGTCTTTTTACCCACTCACTAAAATTCAGGACAGTACAGGTATGGGACCTGTTATCCAGAATGCTCGGGACCTGGGGTTTTCCAGATAAGGGATCTTTCTGTAATTTGGATCTCTGTAACTAATGTCTGCTAAAAATCATTTAGATATTGAATAAACCCAAACTTGTTTTGCCTCCAATAAGGATTAATTATATCTTAGTTGGGATCAGTATAAGGTGCTGTTTTATTATTACAGGGAAAAAGGAAATCATTTTAAAAAATTAGAATTATTAGCTTATGATGGAGTCTGTAGGAGATGGCCTTTCCGTAATTCAGAACTTTCTGTATAACTGGTCTCCGAATAAGGGATCCTATACCTGTACCAGCAGTGCAATTAGCCCATGGAGGCACTATCCGTTGAGGGGTCAGGGAGCTGCTGTCTGGTTACCTGCCCATAGTTCTGCTGATCGGCTGCAGGGGGGGAGAAGGGAACGGGGTGATATCACTCCAACTTGCAGCTCAGCAGTAAAGTGGGACTGAAGTTTGGCACAGGTCACATGGCTGTGGCACCCTGGGAAATGCAGAATATGGCTAGCGCCGTGGGAAATTTAAAAATTAAATATAAAAAAAAAAAACCTGTTTGTGTTTTTGAAATACAGATTTTAATGCAGGATTCTGCTGGAAAAGCTCTATTAACTGATGTGTTTTGAAAAAAACCTGTTTTCCCATGACAGCATTCCTTTAGTAGTGTTGCTATACATCATGTGGACACCTTTGTCTACCCTGTCTTGGCCAATTCATCAGATGCATTTATACTGTCTTCAAGAGTTCTGTTTAATGAGAAACACTTTACTGAAACCAACCATACAATCCTATTTTGACACAGGTGCTAGATGTTTTCTAGATGACTAAAAAGTAGTAAATGTTAATGCACAATTGCATTTTATTTCAAAAACCTTAAAACCTAAGAACAAAGAAAAAAAGTAATTGTGTTGTGTGCAATTTTTAGTCTACAAACTAAGAGGTTACAACTGTAAATCACAGCTAAGAAACTTTCGCTTCTTGTTGTAGAGATATTTGCCGACTCATCCTTGCAGATCTCATTGGGTCGTCTTGCTTGTTCTTGCTCTTTCAGATCTTACCTTTTCTTCCACAGTTCCCCTTAAAGGAGAACTATAACCTAAAAAGGAATATGGCTAGAAATAAATAATAATAAACTTAGTGCACTGGCTTAAAGTTTGAGCAGGAGCTCCTCATCTTGGATTCTGTTAGAACTGCCTGGGACGCTGCACAGTGAGCTCTGAGCAGCTGTTGAGAAGTTAAGCTTAGGGGTCGTTGCAAATTATCAAGCAGAAAATGAGGTTGGCCTGTCATATAAAGTGATGCTACAAATTGTGATGTTGATTGCACTGGTTTCAGAGCTGCCATAAGATGTGAATCAGAATAAATTACTAATCAGCCTTATACTGTTGCACAATATACTGTATATATAGAATATAAATGTATTGGTCCCTAAGCTCAGTAACTGGCAGCAGCACAGAGCATATGCAGTGAATCAGCAGAGAAGAAGATGGGGAGCTACTGGGGGCATTTTTGGAGGCACAGATCCTCCCTGCTAAAGGGCTGTGGTTGCCTTGGGCTGGTACAGAAGCACAAAACACAATGCACAACATTTTAGCCTACTTCATTAGTTAAAGTAAAAGTAACACTAACATTTTTTAAGTAAAAAAGCTATTCTATCCTGCACCAATAACTGCCCTATCCTGCAAACCACTTAGTATTTTAAATGCTTTAATAGAAAATACCTGCTAAAACTTGGCTTCCTGTCAATTGAAGTACGGCAATACGGCGAAGGAAGGAGCAGCATCCACTATGCGATGATCGATTGATCGAGCCTAGCCTTCTTTCTGTATAGGAAGGAGTCAGGCTAGGCTCGATCAATCGATCGTCGCATAGTGGATGCATTTTGTTTCCAGATTTTCCTGCATTATACTCATTTTCCTGTTTTTCCCCAGTGAATGTGGAACTCGAAATGTTTTGGGAAACCTTTTTTGTTTTTCCCACATTTTAAGTCATTCTAATATAATTAAGACAAATTCTACAGCGAGCTCCCCATTTTATGTTTTCCCACATTTTATTTATTTTTTGGTTCTGTGGAAAATGTGGATTTGTCTGTGGTCCTATCTTTTTAGCATTTTGAAGGATATGGTCCTTTATATTTAATTTTTTAAATAATTTTAAGTAATTTTTTCTGTCTGCAATAGGGATACACAGTTCTCTTGTTCAAGGATAATCCTGATTTGTCTCTTTGGCAGATCCTAACTTTGTGCGGACCTTTCTGACCACCTATCGCTCTTTTTGTAAACCTCAAGAATTACTAAATCTGCTTATAGAAAGGTAATATTATTTATTATTTTATGAAATTCTCCTCCTGCTGCACCCCTAGAATTAGGCTGACAAGCCCATTAAGTTTGTCACTGTGAAAAACTACAATGTGTACTGTACCATATGTTTTTAAATCCCTCAAGACATTAAAGTCCAGTGTGCGCTGTGTGCCATTACAGTGTTAATGTGAATCATATTTGATTAATACGGTGCATTACATTTTTTAGCCTTTGTGTAAAGTACGAATGGATTTAGCTCTCCTCAGTACTTACATTACATTATGCTTAACCTCTGATTTCTCTTAGATTTGAAATTCCAGATCCAGAGCCCACAGAATCGGACAAAATGGCCATTGAGAAAGGGGAGCAGCCAATCAGCGCCAACCTTAAGAGGTTTCGGAAGGAATACGTTCAGCCGGTGCAACTCAGGTTGGTGCAGATTGTTCCATACACATTCTATAATAACTGGTATTTTAAAACTTTTGAATGTCCCTTTACCATGTTTAGGGTTGAATAAGTGGCAATAACAGTAAACTGTTTAAACCATTTTATAGGGTTTTAAATGTATTTCGTCACTGGGTTGAACATCACTTCTATGATTTTGAGAGAGACCTGGAACTCCTTGACAGATTGGAATCTTTTATTTCTAATGTTCGAGGTAAGCATATAGAGACCTTACCATACAGGCATTGGGAAGGATAGAATATATGAATCTTAATTAGAAGGGCATGGTTTTACATTTTTTTTAAAACCCCTCGGGTATGGCATCTCAGGACCGATTTAGAGAGAATAATCTTGTATCCTTTAACAAAGGATCTCAGTGGCACTTATGTAGATCTCTAGTATTATGTCAGCTGCAGTTTTTTGCTCTTCCCAAATGCACAGCATCAATCATCTGGAACCAGAACCAGATTTTGGCTAAAAACACCATATGTTTGAGCAGGTATAAAAAAAAAACAACTCCTCTGTAAGCTAAGGCTGCTAGTGCATAGGATTTTGTCCATCTTAGCCAACCATCCATTGAAAAACAGTGGCAGACAAAGTGTCCCTGTCCACCTTTCACTGCTCTATTGCTATTGAATGAAAAGCACCCCATGGTGACAGGCAGACCTAAGCACCACAATAATCAAACAAGGTATGCATCCAATCCCAAAATCTTCCAGTGTACCATTGATAAATGTCAGAACTGGAAATATGTCAAACAATTGTTCTTTATTACTTTCATATAAGCACTCCTTCAGCCATTCATTCACTCAGGGGAATCATTGTTTGTATGGCCAGTAAAGCTCCACTCATAGGAATATGACCTCTGTATCTGTATTTACAAAGGAAAGCACCACACCTAGTTACAGCAAGCAGTAAGTAGAACACTAGATTTGAAATCATAGATACAGATAAAGCCTGCACACAAATCACATTCTGTGTAGTCTGACACACATATGCACAAATAGTCTCAGTGAAGGGCTTATTTAATGTGTAAATAGAGGGTTATGTTACTAGAAAATATGATTGTCATTTGAAGTGTTTTTCTCTTTAAGGAAAATCCATGAAGAAATGGGTGGAATCTATAGCAAAAATAATCAGAAGGAAAAAGCAAGCTCAGGCAAATGGTGTGAGCCACAACATCACATTTGAAAGCCCCTTTCCTCCTATAGAATGGCACATAAGCCGGACAGGCCAGTGTGAAACATTTGACCTTATGACTCTGCATCCAATAGAAATTGCTCGCCAGCTCACTCTAATGGAGTCTGACCTTTATAGGTAAGTGTCACATATAAACAAGCCATTGTTGTGCTGGTTGACATTAATGATCTGAAACATTATTGAAACATTTTATTGCTTTCCTGCTACTTGTATACATATTTCTATAGCCTATCTGGAAAGCAACAGACTGATATTATTTTATGGAATCATTTTAGATATTATCATAGGATACAGAAACACAGCCCCAAGAGGCAATGTTGGATCTTTATATAAATGGCTAATAAATAGTTACTACTTTGTTGCATAGGATGCCTGTGGCTTAGCACTGTCTAAAGATATAAGGTGCATTTACCATTACACTGCATTAGCACCTGAATTCTAAACCCTAACATAAAAAATAACAGAATCCTTTTAAATCAGATGTCGTATCATATACGTCTCTGCACTCTCTCCAGCTCATTAATATCCTTCTTAAGGACTGGAGCCCAAAACTGCACTGCATACTCAAGGTGAGGCCTTACCAGAGACCTATAAAGAGGCAAAGTTATGTTTTCATCCCTTGAGTCAATGCCCTTTTTTTTTTTATAGAAGACAGCACTTTATTTGCTTTAGTATCCACAGAATGACTCTGCCTACAAAAATCCCCAGATCCTTCTCCAGTACCACAAAATCATGTATGTATTTTTTAAAAATGAATGAATGTGTAACTTGCTCTTTTCTGTTGCGTGCAGGGCAGTTCAACCTTCAGAACTTGTGGGCAGTGTTTGGACAAAAGAAGACAAAGAAATTAACTCTCCCAACTTGCTGAAGATGATTCGCCATACAACCAACTTAACATTGTGGTTTGAAAAGTATGTGCATTGCTTTGTGTTCAGGCAGGGGCATTCACTCCACATATATCCAATTATTAAACTACAACACAAACAACCCTCAGAATGGCAATTTATGGGCCATCTGAAGAAAAACAAAAGCTACCATTACTAATTATAATTACAAATATACAGAAAGTTCTTTTATATGAAAAAAAATTGAGATATCTACTTGTTTTCCACAAGTCAGTGACAAACCATTTAATTTTAAGAATGAATGATGTGTTTATGTCTAAATAAGGTTAAAAAACACTTAGACTGCCTTGCATTTACCATTGGCATCACTTTTTGGCAAGGTTAGTTTTTCTCAAGCATCTGATGGCTTTCATTTGCCTCCTGCCTTTCTAGGTGTCTTGTGGAAACGGAGAATTTTGAGGAGAGAGTGGCTGTTTTCAGTCGTATCATTGAAATCCTCCAGGTCTTTCAGGAGCTGAATAACTTTAATGGCGTGTTAGAAATTGTCAGCGCTGTGAATTCAGTACCAGTGTACAGGCTGGATCACACCTTTGAGGTTAGTCCCGAGTAGTTCACCATGCACCATGCACATTAGTACTAACAGATACAGAATTACCAAGCACTATTCACTGGAAAGTCCATAGCAATGCTCACAAATAGGCTTTAGAGGTGCACTTTACTGAAGGGAAGCTTGACTTGAAAATGAAAAGAGTAATAATGGCAAGTCAAAATCTGCAGTGCAGTTTATTATGGATATACTGAGTGTATATCTTGGCTGGAAATATACATCACATTCTGCCTTTGGGCAGTCCGATTGGCCCTCAGATTTGTATGTGATTAATAAAATGACTAAATATAGTGTCAGGCATGCGTTAAGAATAGATAGTTGTGGCAACCGACTTTTAGATTAATAAAAGGGAAAATATTCACTTGAGCCACCAGAACTGTAGTGAGATTCATCAAACAGAGAGGGTTAAGACATCATTTGTAAAATCTCTCAAATATATACTTGTCCATTAATGAGCAAAAACATGGAGAGTCTGGTAAGCAGTTTTATATCAATGGCCCAGCATGCACTAGTATTCTTTTATGTACATTTCATTTATATTTTGTTTTAGTAAAGGAACAGACAAAAAAGGAAAAAATAGGTGAATGGTTGGTTGATATCTGGGCATCCACTCAGACAGATTGTATAAATGGGCCTCTGTGTAAAGCAGCCAGTGCACATCTTCTATCTTTATACAATAAACCTACAAAAGGTTTTGGCATACAATAGATTGAAATGAAGGATAGAGTTCACATCAATGGGAACATGCAGGGAGCACCATTAATCATTTAATCAGCCTGTAGTTACTGTTTTAGGAGATGGACTCAATCTAACCTACAGATTTTATTATATTTTCGAATGCATCTGTTTGCAGCACATGAGTTGAGTTAGGGGCTTCAAGGTTATGAGCAGATTAAGCCATGTGGTTAGTGTTTAGGGGGTGATGAGTCCTACAGAGCCTAGGTATATGTTTCCCTGCATATAGCAAAAGCTTATAGACCAATATTCTTGACTCAATTTTGAGGATCAGGTTGGTAATAACTCCAGTAAGCATCCCATGGGAGAGTGTACATTGGTTGCGTTGTCCTGTACGTACAGTAAGACAAAATAACTCCCGGAATGAGTACAATACCAGATGGTGTCAAATCAGATGAATGTATTCTGCTTCAAAAGATCTACGTTTAGGGCAACAGGATCATCTTATAATATTGTATTGACTTATTTCAATTTGCATTGAATCTAGCCTGTGTGTCTGGCAATGACAGCTTCCCTGTGTGTTTGCTTTCGATTGAATTCATGTTGAACACTTGTGTATCCCATGCCATTTGTATGTGTACTCACTGTGCAATTATTACTTTATATTTGTTTTCCTTCAAGGCGTTACAGGAGCGAAAGAAGAAAATCCTGGATGAAGCCGTGGAACTCAGTCAAGATCATTTTAAAAAATATTTAGCAAAACTTAAATCAATCAACCCACCTTGCGTGCCTTTTTTTGGTAAGTTGGTTGTTTGGTAACCTTTCCTCTGCCTATCTCACACATCCATCAACCATAGTGTTAGGATAGCAACAAATGCTTATTATGAAGGCTATTGGGAATAACTAATGAGTGCCATTCACTGCCGCATTCAGCTGCTCACCCATCCAGTGTCACTGCACACCCCTTCTATTTCTCAGTAGCAGTGTACAACAAAGTCAGCACAGGAAACTGCATGCTGAGGTAGCCATACTTTAATTAAAGATTTAAAAAGGAGCAACAGTAAAATGTATATTCAGCTCTCTGTGTTCCCATAAGACAAGAGATGAAGTCAAAATAAAATTAAGTCATAGTGTCCTGTTAAGTCAGGAGCCATATAGAGCTTTGTAAGCAGACTTACAGTATGAGAGAGAATTAGGCAGGGCATTGCACTTGTTTCTTTTCACAGAGAAGTCAGTGCAGCGTTTCTGTGAGTGCTTATGGCTGTATTTACATAGACCTTTCTGATAAAGCTTACTTAGTTTTTACCTTTCCTTCTCCTTTAAGTAATGAACCCTGTGCTCTTTGTTTTTGTTTGTCTTTGTTTTTAGTATATCTTATTCAGTATTGTTTCATCAGCCTGGTGTTGGATTTAAAGGTATCATTGTAAAATCCTTATTTTCTTTTTATAAAGGAATATATTTGACCAATATTCTGAAGACTGAAGAAGGGAATCCAGACTTTCTGAAGAGGCAAGGAAAAGAACTGATAAACTTTAGCAAGAGGCGGAAAGTGGCTGAGATCACAGGAGAAATTCAACAGTACCAGAACCAGCCTTACTGCCTACGGACTGAAGCCGATATACAGGTACGACAGACAAAAGCCACGGATAGCTTGTATACAGTACATGAGGCACTTTTCTGTTTCATTCCATTAGTTGTCACCAGGGTCGGATTGGGGGGTGCAGGGCCACCGAGGCTGCTGCCCCAGGGGCCCCTCTGGGGCCCGCTCGACGTCCTCCCCTAACTGTGGGCAAGTGAAATGTGGGAAGTGGCAACAAGGATCACGTCTGGGCCGCTGGGGCCAACTGGGTTTTTTCCCTGGTGTCCCGTTGGCCCAGTCTCACCCTGGTTGTCGCATGTATCTGACTAAGGACACATTTGTGTAAATCTGTTTTTGTAGGTACAGATGTATCTGCTAATTAAACCTGAATCCAACTGAAATGCTGTCTGATAGTGAAGTATTAATATTAATTAATATGCCTTGTACCCCTCTTAATTTACCTGCTGTCTCTTGTTGTTTTCTTTCAGAGATTCTTTGAGAATCTGAATCCGATTGGAAATTTTGGAGAAAAGGAGTTCACAGACTATTTGTTTAATAAGTCTCAGGAGATTGAACCAAGAAACTGCAAACAACCACCTAGATTTGTATGTCATGTGACAGTAATATGTTCATTTGCCTAATTTAAATATTGATGGAGGAAGAGCAATATTGCCAGTTGCCATGCAAGAACGTCATTCTTTTCTACCCTGCATTGGGGTTGCATTGTACTGCATTGTACCCCATGATTTATAGCCATTCGTGGCATTACTTGCACTTTTACCCTCCATCTAAATATGTCTTTACATTGTGTTTCTCAATAATGCAAAGAGGATGATGACTGACTTGACCATGTTTATTTTTTTCTCTCTCTCCAGTCCAGGAAAACCACATATTCACTGAAGTCTCCAGGTATTAGGCCCAACAGTGGAAGGCATCTGTCCTCATCTGGCACTCTGAGAGGCCACCCGATGCCTTTAGAAAGGGAGCCTTATAAGATCAGCTTCAGCAGGATCACAGAATCGGATCATGAATCTACAATCTCCCCTCCAATCTCTCCTAACACTCCATCTACCCCTCCTGCCTCAGCCTCCTCAGAGCTCAGTGTTTTTGTAGACTTGGATCTCCACTCTTCCTTTGGTATGAGTTAGATATAAGTGATTTTATACCTAGGTTTTGGAGCGGCAAATTAATTTAATGTGTCTGTGACAAATCTACATCAGTAAAATTTTGCATGGAATGATGTAACCATTATATACAAAATGCTATGTATATAACTATGACCAAGTCTTAATATGGCCAAACCCAATGGTTTATTTTCTCCTGATTACACTGCTTGTATTAGGAACCTGCCCCCCTAGTAGTTTTGCTTTTCTCAGGGGGTTATTTTAGAGCCAGAGACATAGATTAAAACTTATTTTCCTCTTCATTTTGCACAGGTAGCAGCACTATGCTTTCCCATGGGTTTTTGCCAAACTCAAGTAAGTGTGTTTTGCTTGCATTTCTTTTTCTTCTTCATGTATATGTCAAATATATTGGGATGTTTCTATTTTAAGACTAACTTGATGTTGAATTGAGTTAAATTTTGTATCTCCCTTAGAGTCCTTTTTCAGTTCTTGTGGTAGTCTGCACCGGTTAAGTGAAGAGCCTCTGCTTCCACCTCCTTTGCCTCCCCGTCGGAAGGTAGATCCAGAGGGGTCAAATCTTGTAGTAAGTACACAGTACTGTTAATTGACCAGCATACAACCCCTTCCAATGTTGGGTAACTTTTGGAGTTTTGGCCATGTAGTTGGGGAACTAAATGTGGTGGGCAAAACACCTGAAATCTCCCTGTGTGCCATTGCCCTAATTCATCTTAAAATCCATATAAACACAGTGGCTAATGCTATTGATTAATGGTTCTTTTTTTCCCAAGACAGCAGTTTTACTAGCACTGGTATGTCTCTTGTGTTACGTGCATGGTCATTGCTACTGTAACCTGAAGTGCTGCTGCAGTGCTGTGCTTAGCTCAGAAGAATGTCAACGTTGGCACTACTCAATAGTTTTTTTCCACAAGAAAACTCAGGAATTGTCAAGTAGTAAAAATGTTAGCCCCAAATACATTAAATATAATGAGAGGCAATGATTTTTGACACCCCAGACTCCTTACTGCACAAAAAAGTGGGCTTCCTGGAGGCTGAAGGAAATTTCAGCAATGTAGAAATCAAATTAATTTAGAAATCCTTTGCATTGCTAAATGTACTCATATGCCCCACCTGGTGGTAGACATAAGAATAACACACAAGCAGGAGAAACCATGTTTTGCTATTGTACTACTTGGGTCCTATTGGAAGTACAAGAGTAGGGGAAACACTAGCTTGTGTGAAAGCAGTTTTGTTATAGTTTTGGCTCCTTCTGAAAGCTCAGACTCAGACACAATGCACTGAGATGGCGCCTACACACCAATATTACAGCTAAAAAATACATTTGTTGGTTCAAGAATAACATTTTAAATGGCAATGAAATGAATTATATTAATTATTAGAAATAAAAAATACACCATAAAAATGATGACAGAATCCCTTTAAGGGCAAATGCCCAAAACTTTGTGCACTTTTGCCCTATTATTTTTGTGTCTTTGTTATCCTTTTACTTAGTTTGTAAACTCTAAGGGGAAACTCTCTTACCACATGGCACTTAATATCTGAGTACTGATATTTATACTTTTCTACATTGTTAAATAGTAATGTGCTGCACATCCAGTAGCACTTTAAAGTCATGCATACGTAATGATTTATGCACCCATACTCTTCAAAATGTAATTTGTGTATCTAAAGCATAGGCATTTATTGCTTCACTCTTTTCTTTAGGGGCATTCGAAACTGGATGATGACCCTCCAGCTATTCCACCAAGATTGCCTCCTCCTCCAAAGATCCAGCCACGGGTACCTGCCTACACAGGACCTTTCGACGGACCTCTGCATAGCCCTCCACCTCCACCACCCAGGGACCCAATTCCTGATACCCCTCCCCCTGTCCCACAGAGGCCTCCTGAGCATTTCATAAACTGCCCTCTTAATCTGCAGCCTCCACCTCTTGGCCGTCTCCATCGGGAACAGGACTGGTTTCGGGAAGTCAACACTGCTCCAAATTCTCCAAATACACCACCCAGTACCCCATCTCCAAGAGCTTTGCGGCGTTGTTGTGGCCTCAGTACCAGTCACAGTAATCTTTCTCATGTCCTGGCCCCTCCAGTTCCCCCGCGGCAGAATTCCAACCCACAGCTGCCCAAACTGCCACCAAAGACTTACAAAAGGGAAATCTCTCACCCACCTTTGCACAGACTGTCTTTGTTGGAAAATGCTGAAACTCTGCAATGACCACAGCCATAATAGTCTTAGACACTGGATAGAGATTGGCAATGTTCTGTGGGGTTTTGGGGTCCTTTTTTATTTATTTGGATAATTAGGCACTGTCTTTTAAAGACTTTTGATTGAAGAGGAACAGCAATGTGTAGTCTGCCTGTGGCAAAAAGCATTACAATGAACAGTCGTTACTAAAGTGCTACTGATCAAACAACAAGCTGAGAACAAACTGACAGGGATTCGTTCCTACACACTACAGCCTTTCTAACAGCGCTTAACTGCCTCAGGTTAATCCGAGTCATTGCCTTGTCCCGGCGCAGAGCTTTCCGCCTGTGCAACACTGTTCCAGGATTGCTTGATTGCAGTGTAACCTCCAAAAGACTCTTTACTGGGCACCCATTATTTGCACTGAGCCAAAAACCTAACATTTGGAATGAAGAAAACAAAGTGCATATTTGGAGGGATGATTTTTTTCCCTTAGTTTTAGCACTGGAGGCCTTTAATTTCCATACCATTAAACAGACTTTTTTTTCTTTTTCAGGGATCTTTCCTTTTGTTTCATCATTCCAGTTTGTTATTGCCCCTTCCAGTTGTCTGGAGCAACTTCACATTTGCATGAGGTTAAACAGCCAGAACCAGTGATGTCTCTGCTTCTCAGATATACAGTATGGAGGGAGAGGGGGGACAACTCCTATGTTTGCTCACACAAACGCTACCTAATGTCCTTCTCATGGAATACAAGTGTTTAGCATGCAGCTTATTCAGATGTGCCTTTTTTCTGTTTGGTCTGGCGGATGCCAGCTTCTGTTCATAAGTTGCCTACCTGGGATCAAAGCGCAAAATCTTCAATGTACCATTTAGTGAGAACTCAGTATCTTGACTGATGTTAACCCCTGTAACTGCTACGAGTCTTGATAAATGCCAGGAGTAGATTTGCCTTCATTATCACAATAACAAATCCTGAGGGTAGGAGAGAGTTGGTAGAAGCTGCTGGTTTCCTATTTTTATAGGAATAGTCAGTGTGATTTATAACCCACCCCCAGGCCAACCATACCCAAGCTCTACCCAGTGCATTTTGTCTTCACACGTGGCTGTGGGTAAGGCTCCTGTAGACTGGAGACACTAGTTACAACGGAGCCTCACACTGAGCCCTGCACTAGGTTGAGGCTTTGGGACAAGGGAAATAATTAAAGGCAGCATTTTAAAGGACATTGATGTGTCCCATAAAATAGTTTTACTATATCCCTGAGGCAGAGCTGAACAGCCTTGCCATAAAGGTTTGCCTGTATTAGAGAGGAGTTTCAATTTTACATTCCATGAATTTACACCTTTAACCAATGTGTGACTTTTGCTAGTTTCAATAAAATGTAGTTTCCATAAAAAACAAAAACAAAATGATCCTCCCCTGTCTTTACACATTCAGAATTAGATGGAAAAGAGAGCACTACTGTAGCAAGCATCAGTTCTTATGGGAGAACTATCTCAAGGTATATGCTAGCACTGCACTTTTGTACTTTGTGTTCATCTCTGGTTCCAAGCAGTGGTGCCCACTGTGGCTATGAAGACTAATCATTATTTAGCCTTGCTTCACATTCAATTGTCTGTAAGAAAATCCCTCTTTGCTAGAATTGCTTCTGTATGGACAAAGTCATTTGCTCCTTGTTTCTCGGATAACTCCCTACTTCTACGAGTGCTAGTTTGTACTTTGACTGTGGGTCAGTGACATGCCACGTTTGCATTGCTTTGCTATGATACAGGCGTGCATCAATCTGGATGGGTGTCAAGCTGTTCTGCCCTGAGTAAGTAAGTTTGCAAACTGGTGACATTCCATTAATGACATGTATGCACCAGCATTTCTATTCCACTTGTGTAAGATGTCAGCCATAGGAGCAGTGCTGGACACCACTTATAGTACAATTGGCAATGTCTTTCACCAAGGCAGAGTGCTGAATTTGGAACTCCAAACCCGATGTGTGCCAGGTGCTCTACTCCTATTAGTTAGGTGGTTGGAATATCTCTATGCCATAAAGTGTGGTTTTTGACTTAACGGCAGGGTTTTAGATCCCTCATCTTTGTCCTCACTGTGCTGTAGAAACAATTTTTTCCAATTGGTCACTTCTCAATCTGCAAACTTACTCTTAACAGTGGTAGGTTCAGTTTATATTCCCACTGACAGACTGAGGCAACACCTGGCTTCAAGAATCTTCATGTTTGTATAAATGTCTACAAGCCACATTTTATTTCCTGGTTCATGGCCTTTTACAGTGCTTTGTATCAGTGTTCTTAACCAATGTAATAAATCAGTCTTAATATGGTATTTTGTGTATGATTCTTTATAAATATAAACGTGACCTAAACTTTTATCTGATTTTCAAACAAGCTCTAAAAGTAGATAATGAAAACCTAAGAAAGTGAATACTTATAATTTGAAGGTGGACGAATGAAGCCTAAATACAACTTTTTGGCATAAAAAAAAACGCGTTACATTTGGGGAAATAATACACACAGGCCGCACAAGAACCTTATCCCATCTGTTTAACATGGTGGTAGGAGTGTTCTGGTTTGGGCCTGTTTTGCTGCAGCTGGGCCTGGATAGCTTGCCATCATTGGTGGGCCAATGAATTCTAAAGAAAAATATCAACACTGTGAACTGAATCATGAAGCAAGACATTGATCCTAAACATACAAGTCATTCAGCTAAAGAATGGTTAAAGAAGAATAAAGTGAATGTTCTGGAATGGGCAGGTCAAAGTCCTGACGTTAATGGAAATGTGTAGAGACCTACACTACAGGTATAGGATCCAGAGATCTCTAAATTACGGGATGGCCAACTCCCATAGACTCCAGTATAAGTAAATAACTAATTTTAAAAATCTTCTCTGCAATAATAAAACAGTACTTTTTACATGAACCCATATTGGTGGCAAAACAATCCTGTTGTGTTTATTTAATGTTTTAATCATTTTTAGCACACTTAAAAGGACATAACCCCAAAAATGTTTTCATTTATTAGGCAAAAAAATAAATATTAATCAACTTTCCAATATGAATTTATTAAAATATATTTAGTGCGTTAAAACAATGTTGCAAAGGTCAGTCTCCTCCTGCAAGGCAGGTCTGTCAGTCTGCTGCCTTGTGTGTTACATTGTTTCAAACGCCAGAGCCACCAGGGCAGATAGGAGAAAGGACAGGCACATGCCGCTTCTAATAGCAGTTATATATACAAATAAATACCATTACAAATTTGTAATGAATGTATATTGCAAAGCTGCTTAGAATTATGTTTTTTTTTATTAGGCAAAAAATATTTTGGGTTGACTTGTCCTTTAAGGTATGGTGATTCAAATTACAGAAATATCCCTTATCTGGGAAACCAAGGTGCCAGGTCACCAAGCATTCTAAATAGATCCTATACATGTATTGATATTCACAACTTTGTTATTGCTTTGAGAGCTTTCTACATCTCTCTACTGTCAGTTAAGGTCACTCTTCTTTTGAAAATGGCTCCAGTTCTCACACATTACCTTCTCCTACCTGCAGTTTTCAGATCTGAGTTCGGTCATGTGTGACTTCTTCAGACCAGTCCAGTGTGGACTGTAGTAAAACAATCTAGTATAGCCCCAAACTGATGCCAAGGGCTTTCAATTCCAGTCTGTACCCACTGTGAAATGACATAAAATGCTATATTGTAATCAAAACAGCTCATTTATTATGCTGATGGTTAGAAGAGCCCTGCAACTTCCAGAAAGATATAGCAATCAAAGTATCACCTGAGGATACCACTGAATTAATTCCAAAAATCTCCCACAGTATTGTGTATTTTATATAAAGCTTACCACTAATCAGTCTTTTGCTTGCTGCCTGGCTGTATTGCAAAATAAAAAGGCTGTGCTCACCACTAGGTTGCCACCTTTCCTACAGTCCAGTGGCGAGGAAGTCAAGATGATTTATCAGGCCCAATTCATAGTAACATAGTAAGTTAGGTTTGTATTCTACACAAAAACCATGCTGTAAACATTTCAGAATATGACAGCGATTTTTATTTCAGGTTTACTTATTTAAGAAAATCAAGTTACACATGATAAAACCCGGTGTCAGAAGGTAAACGGAACACACTCTGTTGTTGAGCATTCAGAAAGACTTTGGATGCTAACTTTCATGTAACAGGTACATCCCACTGAGCAGCACAAAGTCATCCTGTACACGAGGGCTTTCTGGCTGCTGCTGAACTATAACCTTGAGCAGCCCTAGCCAACTAAAGCAGTTGTAATTAAAAAGGAAAGCAGGTTGAAATTCCTGCTGATTATTAAGGCAGTTTGACACACAAAGAGAACAGGCACTTTAGTTTGTACAGATACTAAACACAGAATCACAGCCAGCCACATTCCTCTAACGAAATAGACAAAGACAAAAAGCAAATCGGTCATATCTGCTAAAAAAAAAGGGAATCAACCACATAGGAGTCGAATTCATGGAAAGCCACAAGCTGAATGCTTGGAAATAAATGCAACTATATAGCCTTGTTATAAGGGAGAGCTGAAAATGAGACTGAGAATCATCTGTGTATTATAGGGAATGGCAGATGTGGCTTTGTTATAGCTAGAAAATTCCTTCCATGATCTGCTGCATAGTATAATTATCTCCTGATAATAATACATGTGGCTGGCTAAAGCTCTGATTCGGCAGGATTCTTTTACACAAAGGCAGCTCAGTCTTAGTCACGAAGCAGTACGAACATTTAAAAACACAACTAAAAGTCTGTCCATTGGGATGAACAGTGGGGCTACCAAATCTGAAATAATGTCCCTTTTGAGTCTGAGGACCCTGACCGATAAAGCAGAATTACAAAGGAAAGTACACCAACCATTGGCTGGGGTAAAAAAAAATGTATGATATCTTTCCTGTACACACAAATAACACATACAAATGCAATCTGCAAAAGCCTTTCCTATACACATATGTTACCCTCTCAAGCCAAAGATTAATAAATAAAGTTGTATTTTACAGAATAGTCTAACATGGCAAATTCAGGCTAGAAACATACAAACATGGAGGTGTAGTGTCACTTTCTTGGCATATGACAGAAAAGGGGCAGTAAATCTCCCTGGGTAAATTTGTGTGCAGCTATGGAATAGGGCTTGTACCAATATGCTGGCTATGATATGGCACATACACTGGAGTAAGAAGGAAAAACAATATCCCTCAAAGCTAATAAAATGTCTTTAAATAATGTATCAACATAAAGACGTAGGAGCATGTGCTGAAAAGGAACTGAAGGCCTGTGTTCCTTGTTTCTTGTAAGCAATGACTCCAAAAATGCATTATTGGCACTCTGAGATGCAACATCTACACTATACCAAGGAAGATGAACTCCAGCCGAAGTAAGTGGCAATGCAGCATTCAAGACAGGTATAAAATATCAAAGCAAAGTGCCATTCTGGTTTTAGCATTTCCTGGGACAACTGCAAGGCCACAGAGCATATCAAGGCACCCCTTATTAATTTTCAGCATGGCTGTGCCCTCAAACCTTTGGCACCAACCATTACAAAGGGTTTATCTCACAGCTTGTTATTAAGCAACCAATAAAACCAACACCACACAGTGGTGACAGGAAATGTAGCTGTTTCCAGCAGCACAAATTGTTAAAAACACAACCTTTTCCCAATAATACTAATAAATGAATAAAAATAACAGTCAAAGCAAAATCCACCTTGCCCAGATCCCAGCAAGGGAACATTTATGTTGGAATTTATATTCCTATGTCATTAATGGCAAGCTACAAAGAGAGGACTAGTAGCTGTTTTCGTGGCCAGCCAAGATGTATAGGTTACTGTGTGCCGTTGGGTTCATTGTTGGACGACTTTCCAGCACCACCACCCTGCAAGAGAAAAGAAATGGGTAAGTGCCAAGTGCCTAACCAAATGCACAGAAATACAGTGCCAATTTCATTGCATATACCTCATAAATGAAAACTATAGATAAAACTTTCTCTATGTAACCTTTCTGTTACATTGTAGTGCTGTTAATTTGTCAGAAAGAGTAATTTTCCCTTAGAATTTACTTGCCCATGGCCACTAGGAACTGACACAGAGCCCACCTGTTAGGCAGTGAGGTTTTCTGCAGATAAAGCAGCATACCAGCACCCAGAATATATCGGGGTAAATCCTAACAAATGTAACTATTTACATCCATCTGCGTACCTGTCTGATCCTAATAAGCGAAAAACTCTGGATTCATCAGAAATCTCTTGCGTAACCTAAAACAGAGAATTACAGTAAGTTAAAAATGTAGCTGCAAAATGTACCACTCTTATTACCACACCCCGTACCTGCAGCAACTGGTAAGAACACCACTGTCTATGCAGGGACTATTTTGCCATGGGGCTACACCTTGTCACAGGTGGCACTTACAAGAGGCGGCAAATAGACGCAAAACTAGCCACACCTTTTTAACTAAGAGCAGAACACTGGAAAGCCATCTTTTATTGTAGAAAACCCAATTGTGAAATCTTCTACAGGAACCTTTTACTTTTGTCTCATACTCCCAAGCTACAGGGTTGTTTAGCATTTGTAGTGATTTACAACTACAAATTCTGACAGCTTGATTGGAAGTGAGTAGAATATATTCCTTTGAGCAACTAGAATAAGTGAAAAAATATACATTTTCTTTAAACTAAATGAATGTAGGTGTCGTATTAATCAATATACTATTAAGCTAAACTAGTATCCTATTAAATCTACTGTATCTTTTAGATCAGGGCTGCCCTACTGGAGGTCCATGGGCCGGATGTGGTCCTACTAGGGTTTTTTCATGGCCACCTGTCTGCTTTAGGGCACCACAGACTTCTTTGTATGGCATCAACATAATCCAGCCCTGAAACATGCTGTATAAGAATTAATCGGCCCACCACATGGTAAGTTGGACAGTAAACGTACCTCATTGGATTTGAAATTCTTGCCCTGCATGCCATGTTTCCAGAAGGCTAGCACACTGTCCTGAAGGCACACTGAAAGTACAAAGAAAGCAAAGCCATTAGATCAGATCAGATAGCAAATATTTCTGGTTTCCTCAATGTCTGTTTTATTTACAGAATGAGACTTCTGGCACTTTTAAATGTTTACATCTGGTACAAGTGCAAACAGTAGACTAATGCAAAGTATCTTCACTGTGTAAGTCCCCGATGACCTGGCTGCACTTAGTACCTTTTATCTGGTGCATATGGACATGGCCAGTCATAAAGCAAGAGGCAGGGAGGGAAGACACAGATCACAAATATTCAAAGAATTTCTTGAATTTGGGTTTTTTTTCTTTCAACAACACATTCATTTTGGAGGGAACATGCTTTGGGGGAAAAAACTTGCAACTACTTGAATGGAATATAGGGCTGACAATTGAAGTTCTGCCAGTACCATCTGCACTGGTCTGGGAAACCAAGCAACCGATCAGCTGGTGCTAAAATAGTTCACAGAAGTTATCTGTGGTTCTCTGAGAATCATTGTCACATTAACCCATAACAGCAAATTATTGAAATTGCTTGTGCATTGTCAGGCAATTGCTGCTTGGTAACACTAGGTATTCTGGGCAATAAAAATCTAATTTTGCACAAGCACCACAATCCACTTAAGAGGTATGCTAATGCATTTGGCTAAAACTAGCCATACTTGTGAAGATATGGCTGAGAGTTTGGGCAGTCTTTGGTCTTACGCCTATAGCTGCATGTAGGGAGGCAATTTAACCAATTGATCTGGACAATAAAAGAAAAAAAAAATCTAAACGTGGATGCCCAAATTGGCCACCATTCAAAATCATGTGTATGGCTGCAATACACTAATGACCATAAACTTAACCAAAAACCATGCTTGTTGGGATGATTCATTTAAATACTCTTTGTGGGGAACCTCTTGGTAAATTGTGTACAGAATGGTCTCTTCCCCATTGGATTAAAATGACACTGCATGAGCTGACCGTGGTGTTTGGAAAAATTGACATATCTTGATATAACACACTTACCTACAGATCCAATGCGGAATTCAAAGCTTAGTTCAGATGCTAGTTTTCTGTTTGACTTTAGTTTCCCCTGAAGGTTTACAATTTTCACATAATCTTTAAAGAAATGAAAAAAGAAAAATAACATTTCTGAGAGTAGATTTGACTGTCTGCAGCCAGTTATATATGTGTTGTTTTGAAATAGATCGTAACAAAGTACACATTAAGTGGTAGGTCCCAGGGCAAGTTATCCAGTGTGATGGCCACAATAATAATGGAGGAGTCAGTAAGCAAGCAATTCTGCACCAAGCCTGGGGCCCGCTGTCCTTCACGAGAATCAACCCAAGGCAACTGCCCTTATTTGCCATCACCTAATGACGGCTCCGACTGTGAGGCAGAGTAAAACATTAACATTTCAACAAAATGTGTGGCGTGACTTTAAATTGCTTTGCTCTACCCAGATTTAGACTGTGCACCTTTTTTCTTCTGAACGGATATACAGATGGATCCTGGGATATACGTGTTTATTTTCTACATGTGTGGCATGTGGGCATTTCCTAGTACATCCAGTCTTGCACTGCTCTTCATTTCTAATCACTAGGAGAAACCAGGCTCAGTTCCTGCTGGTATTAAGTAAAGTTCTTCATTGCATCTGTATATGCTTGCACCTATTATGGGTACAGACACTATGAGCCCAATTTAGTGCAGCAGCACTTGCTCCTATACCAATGGCAAATGAGCCCTAAAATGTCTGAAAAACTCTGAAAAAAGGAAAGGATAGTGTACCAAAAAGTATATGAGAGCTGGTGCAGACATAACAGGGAATAAATATGTAAAGACTTTTAATGATACTCACGGTCCAGACAAACCAAAACAGTATCTTTCTCAAGCTGTGTAACATGGATGGCATCCAGCTGCTGACAAATCCCTAGGGTGGCAAAAACTAATATGAGTTGCAAAGTTTCAACACACAGACAACTGTATGCCTTTTGATTTCACAAATACATATGTGTGGTCTCATTTATGATGTTAGCAGCAACCACAGAATATTTTTGTAACTTTATAGAACTTATAGAAAATTAAATAGATTTACAGTTTATAGGTGGTTGAAAATATTTCTATGAATATTCTCAATGCTCCCAGGATTATATGCGGTTATTCTGAATATAAATGCTGATTTGTAGACGTAGTCAATATTGAGATACACAGTGAAACTACTTACTACTCTTGCTTTCCTTTATAAAGACTATAGCTACAAAATTAGTTCTAAAGCTGTTTTAGATATGTTGTTCCAAGGGTTGGCTCTGGATGACATGGCTCAAATTAATGCCAGATGTAGCACAGCTACTAAGCCTAGGGTGCATCATGGAAGGCATTCAGTGGATGTCCTTTCCTTTAAATCTTTATAGTACCAAATGGTAACAATACCGCACTCTTCTGTGACTAAGAGACCTGTAAAGAAGCATGCAACGAACTGTGGGAATTGGAGTCTTGGCATGAGTCTAGACCAGGGAACCCCAACCTTTTTTACCCGTGATCCACACTCAAAATGTAAAAAGAGTTGGGGAGCAACACAAGCATGAACAGTGTTCATGAGGGTGCCAAATAAGGGCTGTGATTGGCTATTTGGTAGCCCCTATTGGACTGGCAGCCTACAGGAGGCTCTGTTTGGCAGTACACCTGGTTTATATGCAACCAAAACTTGCCTCAAAGCCAGAAATTCAAAAATAACCACCTGCTTTGAGGCCACTGGGAGCGACACTCAAGGGGTTGGGGAGCAACATGTTGTTCAAAAACCCCTGGTTGGGGATCACTGGTCTAGACCATGAAGAGAATAGAAATAGACAAACTGTTTTTAATAGCGATAACATTTGCAAATCATTTTCAAATAATTTGAAATGTTTAATTAATGCATACCGTAAACTGGCTTACAATGACATTATTGTATCCATTTTTTTTTGTATAATTTAAAAAAAGTTCTCCTTTTACAATACTATACTAAAGTAGGCAAAAAAGCTGTCTCCTGCTGCACACGGGTGGGTCAATTAATTGCAATTCTGCATACTGCAGCAACTATGATGAATTATACATGGCAGAAGGGACCAACTGCATACATAGGAGATTACTTTTTGCATAGTCTCACACACGTCTATAACAATAAAATATTAAAAAGATAGCTGATAATGAATATATTACATATATTACCTGAGTCCAAGTCAGTAAACCAGGAAGAGGCTGAGCTCAGGTTGAGGGTCTCAAACCTGACAACCTGATTTGGTTCCACCCCTTTACTGACAGCTACACAGACCAAAGGATACTCCTGCTCAGGGATAACCAGCATTTCAAACACTCTCAGAGGGTTTGGAAGAGGGAAATCAAAGTGCTGAAAAGAATGGGTTACACCGATTAGAGGTTACAGTTCTGAGCCATATTTGTAATTCACTGTATTCTTATGCATTAAGCTGCAAGCAACCACTGAGCTGTTGTGATCTTACTCCATGGATCATTACAATTCACACTTTGGGATCAGAATATAATGTATTTTTCTCTTTTTGGGCTGAATAAGCAGCTACTGAGCAGTATTCTTATGGCTTATCCTGTACAGGGTTATGAGAGAGCGGATTGTAAATTTTTATAATAAAAATTACAATCAAATCAGACCTGTTGGTTTGTATAATGAAAAGATGCAAGGTTTTGCTACAGCTCAACTGCATTGGGCAGCACGTATAGTAACGAGTTGCAACATCAGCCTCTAGTAACTGACTGTAAGAGCATACACGAGTAGTAATGCTGATTTATTATTCAGGCTATACTAAATGCCTACATATGGATAAGACTTAATTCTCCTTACAATTTAATGCATCCTGACCTTACTAAGGATTTCAAACACTATGTCAGTAATCTACTATATAAATTGTTGTCTTCAGCACATCTGCCCCTTTCTACCTTCCAATCAGCAATAAGCATTTACTGGCCACCTGTTAGTAACTTTTCGTCTTTTATTACATATGGAGGTATGAACCGTCAGTAGGTTTAAAAGTATGGGCTGAGTTATATATATTAATTATAGTTTGCCCTGTAAATGATCCCAAATGGGACTAAAAACCGGGGCAATCCTTAACCTATATCATAATAACCATAAAGGCATACGGTCATGTACTTTTTATTTCTAAATGAATTTTTTTTAGCTGTAATTTTGGTGTGTAGGAGCCATCTCAGTGCACAGTGCCTGATTCTGAGAAGGAGCCAGCGCTACACATTAGAACTGCTTTCCATTTGTGTTTTTAAAAAACGGATTTCAGTGCAGGATTCTGCATGTTTTCCCATGACAGTATTCCTTTAATAAATACCACTGAGACATTAAGGTATCAGGTTTGTAGCCACTGTACTGCCAGTAAAGGACATGGATGCAGAAATGAAGAATTTCCTCTCCTTAAAAGGTCATTACTCATGATAAAGTCAGAACAGCAGAATTCTCTCACATACTGGAAGCTCAGAAATTATAGTTTGGGACAACCACCTCCAAAATAACAGCAACACTTTATTAAAGGGCCTTTTTTTAAAGGATCAGTAACAATGAAAATGTTTAAGTAAAAAAATCCATTCTAGCCCCCTCCAATAATATATCTGTCCTGCACAAAGTTAACTATTTTTAATACTACAAAATTACCATGGTAAAATTCTGCTTTTGGTATTCTTAAATAGGGCGATCTGCTCTCTGCAAGATTCAGTGTGTATACGCTTCACATCTCCTAGCTTGACTGTTAAAACCATAAGTTGCTCTGCAGATTTATTTCTGTAAGAGCTGGGTGCTGTCTTCACTGCTAGCAGCACCTACAGGAATAAATCCTAATAAGGAATAACAAAGCCGGCTGAAAAATCCTCTGTAGAGCCACAGCAACTTACTTCCGGTTTTATCACAAGTATGGCTAGGAGAGTTTGCAAACGTTGGATCATGCAGAGGGCATGTGGTCACATCGCCCCATTAGTGAAGACCAGAAGCAGGGAAAGGACATATGAAGCAAGGATTCTGCAGAAGGATGGTACCCTTGTACCTTTGATAAACTTCCAAAGCTTAACATAACTCGCAGGCAAACAACAAAGCCCCTATGAAGTGCCTTCACACTATGTAGCTAACGCACATCAGTATAGAGGGTAGACAAACCTTTATTAACATGAACTTCTGCATAGGCTCATACCACTGAAGCAGTACAATGCTGGACTCTAGAGCCCCACATAGGTACTTGTGACCAGTATATGGGTTTCTTACTGCAAAGGAAAGATGGAAAACACAAATAAGTAGGAAAACATTTGGAATACTGAAATCTATATTTTGTTATGGCGCTAATGTAATGCTGTACTTATATGAATATTCCATTTTGCAACCATGAACTATGACGTTTACAGTGTAGTTATCAAGGGATGCTTGGAGCTGAGGTTCAACAGCAGGAGGCTCATAGGCTTCAGTACAACAATCTGTACAGGCAATAACATGCATACATATATACATATAAATACATATATACATTATATATATATATATATATATATATATATATATATATATATATATATATATATATATATATATATATATATATATATATATATATATATATATATATATAGGCAATAACAGGCATACATACCAACACAACACTTATGGCAGCCTTTTGTGTCTGGAATCTTTGTAGAGAGGGCAAACTTTCTGAAAAAAAAAAAAAAAATCAACAATGTGAACCACTATATTTACTGCTGTAATGGAAAAAAATGGAGACTACATCAGGTGACATCAAATGGAAACAAGAAAAACTGAATTAGCAAAACAGAAAGGTCTCTTCAAGACATAAGGAAATGCATGCTGCAATTGTGTTTGTCCCCTATGTTTTATTCTGCCTTTCTTAATGACTGTTAAACTCTCTAGGCCAATATGTATGAAAAAAGCAATTAACCTTAACTTTCACTTTCAGTATGGAATGTGCAGTTGTATTCTAGGGTGTGCTGTTAGTACTCATTTTGTGTCTTTTTAATTATAAACAAACATCTGCTCTGCAACTCTTAAGGACTGGAACATAAACTGCTACAGTATATTGTTGCTATGTCTTAATCACCTCAGCAACCACGCTGCAGGTTGGAAATCGGAAAGATACATGGTAGCAGGAAAGGCTAAAGAATAAAAAACCATTGAAAAAAAGAAGAAAGCAAGAAAATGGTAAACAGAGGAAAAAAGAAAGGAAGAACATTGTTAAAGAAGAATAACAAATAATGTAGTGGCACAGAGAACATGGAATACAGCATAATAAAGGTGCCGAGTTAAGCTGCCAGCACCATATGTACATGTGTGCCAACTAAGGACACTTTCATAAACCCCCACAAAATTACCTTGGCAGTATTTTGTCAGGAAAACGATGAGTCTGTATATGGGCTGCTAGTCCTGGCTTCTTAGCTTGCTCAAACAGACCAACTAGGTTATGTGAATAAAGCTGAACAGTTTTACCTGTTGAAAATAAAAAGATGTTTCAGACAACAAAAAAAGACTGTATGGTCCCTTGTTGTGCTTGAGTTAAATGAATAAGATTACTACACTGCACAGTGGGCTATGCTGTACACTTCACTTTGCAATTGCTTAAAGAGGAACTATTAAAATGAACATGCAATATAAACTTATTAAATATAATTTAATATTTTATACCATTTATGAGAAAATGCTGGTTTGGCCCACTACCCCGCATGTAAAGGCAGTGACAAGAATGTAATCCACCTGTCACTGCAACCACTGGGTTGGAAAGTAAAAGAGCTTTCACCTTCAATATCTGTCCTATTTAGTGCAAGAAATAAAACCACTGATATTTCTAAATAAACATGTTTTTTGGCTATTATTTTAAGCACAAACCCAATTCACTGAGCTCCCACCAAAGGAGAGGGCAAATTGCTAATTTATATAGTAGCATCAAAATCAACTTAGTGCTTGAACTCATCCAGAAGCAGATGAACCAGATGTTTTACTCTGGAATAGTAACCAATTTCAAGCAATCACAATTTGCATTTTTTAGGCGTTTTGCTCATTAGATGATGATGTGTTCAGGTGCGCTCAGGCCTGCATCTCATACACACAGAAAATGCCAGTGTGTAAGAACCCTAAACTAGGTGGATGATTCTCTCTTATCTTATTTTTACTCTGAACTCTTTTTTTACTCTTAAAGGAACAATAACACCAAAAAATGAAAGTGTATAAAAGTAACTAAAATATAATGTGGTGCTGCCCTGCACTGGTAAAAGTTGTGTGTTTACTTCAGAAAGTCTACTATAATTTATATAAATAAGCTGCTATGTAGCCATGGAGGCAGCCATTCAAAGGAGAAAACTACAGAACTTATCTGTTATCTGCTATGTAACCTGTTCCTTTTCTGCTTTTTTCCAGCTTGAATGGCTTCCCCCGTGGCTACACAGCAGCTTATTATATAAATTATAGTAGGGTTACTGTAGCAAACACACCAGTTTTACCAGTGCAGGGCAACAGTGCATTATATTTTTATTACTTTAAAGCTCTTTCATTTTTTGGTGTTACTGTTCCTTTAAGCCTCTTCTGTTAATTTTTTGCAAGACCCCTGTTCATTAATGTAAATGTAGATTCATTTGTTATAAATTAATGTAAAGTGAGCTTACCTTCTGCATGTGGTAGTTGTATATGTTCAGGACCAAAGAAATAAAAAACAAAAAACAAAAACATTAGCCATTATTTGCAGTAATGTTAATTAGCATTAATGTGACTGAGATGTTATTCAAATTCTACACTGGTTAAGTAGCCAACCAATCTCAGCTCCAGGTTTTTGTGGTTGCACACAGACCAAATTTTAGGGATTTTAGCCACTTCTGCTGAAACAGGAAAAAGAGCTAAAATTATGCCTGTGTGTGGCCATCACCGAGAACTCAAACTTTTTTGCAGAAAGTTAGAAATAATCCTTTGCACATAAGAACTGGGTCCGATTCCCAAAGGACATATGTGTTCCATCAAATTACCATTATTGGTAATAAAGGTACAGATGCAAAATCCCAGTCCAACCAATGGGATCTATATAATTGTTATTGGTGGAATTAAAGTCTCAGACCATTTGCATTCAAGTCAAGGAGAACTTTTAAGGGCACTTTGGTGCAGCCTTTTTGGACTACTAAAAATGTGTATTTAAAGGGCAAAAACTGGCCCTCTCTGTCATTAATGTTTAACATGAAGTTAAACCAGGTTAAACGCCATATAGAACTACTGAATGAAAATGTCTCTCATGTAAAATAGGCCAAGAATTATTTTATTTGTAGATGCTGGCTGAGCCACTTATTTCAGTTCCAGTATCCATGCAGAATGACAACCTACCTGACAAGGACATCAACATATTATTCATAATATACAGCCACGTGCACTTCCGAGGAAACAGCTTCCAAAAGGGAAAATAGGAAATAAATTAGTAAATCATTGGGAGACCATTTTACTGAAATAACATTATTTTAATTAGACCTAGGGTCTGAGCTTAATATCTGCATAAATTCATTAAGGTCCTAGGCAAAGGAATACAGTCAGCCTCTTACCTCCACTCAAATTAAGTGATAAACTGCTTTGTATTATTCTGAGCCAGCCAAAAATGAACATCAGCATCACTGTGGAGCTGCCAAAACTTTAAAATCTAAATGAACAGAACATCCAAGCCCAGCAATTTTCTCCCTTAATTAAATGACCAAATGTGTTTCGGGGGCACATATGTAAGCCACACTGGCTTGCAAAGCAATAATGGTCACTAACTGCTTTAAAATGTAAAACTGTACACATTTATACACAATATTTAAACATTTGTGCAATGGTAGCTTGACGATCCAGACCAATTTCTATGAACTATGGATTGTACAGGTTTTACTGCCAATGTCATCATGGGCCAGTACATGGGGCACTGGCAGATGAGTAAAGACAACTTAACAATAATACAGAGAGGATACCTTGCAAATTAATTTATTGCCTTATCCCCATGCAAGGTCTCCAACCCCAGTTGCTGGGTGCTGGTAAGGCAGTAAGACATTTTGGTGCTAAATCAGAGGTAGAAATATTAAGGATAATTTGGACTTTTTCAAAAGGAAAATATTAAAAGTTGAGTCAGTTAGCAGAAAATATCATATATCTGAGTGTAAGAAATGTTATAATTACCTGCTCCATTGTGGCTTCATGTAGTTCATTAAGATTTAATGTGTAAATTCCATCTTCACTGCCAAAAATAATATACTGATCTGAAAGCAGAAAATTTCCAGTAACTAGGTTGTTGTACTGCACACAAAAGCCAAAGTCCATCACCAACACTACAAAACTAAAAGAGACTGTTTCAAGTCACATTATAAAATTTAAATCATCCGGTAAACCAGCTTAAATGTCAAGTTATAGATGCTTTAAATAAATTCTGTTTTATTATGTAGAGAGGTCTTGTGGAGTAGGAATCTGTAAACTTTATAATTCCATGTTTTGGGTAAGGAATACAATTTCTCAGCAATTTTTAGACAGAAATCATTATATTTACTAATTTAAGTCATGTTGAACCTGTTTTTAGCTTTCCCACTTATAAAAATAAGGACTTATTAGCAAGAAAGCAGATTTTAGATAATTCTATAATGTTGCTATTATAATAATAATACAATTATATAACTTTTGCAACAAGTAAACAGAATTCCTTTTTGATATGGTGTTATGTTTTGTCAACACCACAAGGGGGCATTGTTTATCAGGCTACAAATTGTGATTTGTCCAGAGTTGTGGAAAAGTGACTAAAGGGGATGAGCGCCCACTCTGCAGAGTTTGTCCAGCAAGGTGCTAACTACAAGCTTGTTTGTAGTACTCCTGTGTACTCCAGTATGGCAGTAAGAATGCTGAGACAGGTTAAAAAACAGATTCATATAAATACAGATGTGTTTAAAAAAGGAAATTGCAAAGCAACTAAAAAATCTCAGTAATACTAAAAGAAAAAAACAAACAAACATAAAAAGTAGCATGAAAATAACAAACATCTTAAAGGTGACATTAAAAAGAGATAGTTTTATGCTTATTATAAATCTGACTATAGTCTGAGTAATTAAAGATACATGATCAAAGGTACAGTTATAGTGCTTTGCCTTGCCCCATGTAGTAATTATGCTTGCAGATGCAGTAACTTGTTACAGCAAGTTCAAATGAATTTGCATCAACTGGATATTTTACATCAACTATGATTTTATATGTCAAATACTTAAAGGGGAATGGCTTTCACTATTTAAAAAAAAAAAAAAAAAAATCACTAAACTGTAGTGCATGATTGATAAACTGGACAGCTGATTTGTGAGGTCCCAAACTTAAATTTGTTTGTTTGTGTTACAAGCAACTCATGCTGCTAATGGCTGAATGATTTCAGTTAGCAATTTGCAATGCACTAATGACAAACAGCATGGCTAAGTATTTGCCACAGCCATAAACGCGAGGTTAAGGTAGCACATTAAAAAAAAATTTTTTTGACATTTCAAAAACTATAAGAAAAAAATATTTAAACATATTTGTAAAAAATAATTAAGTATGCACTAAAGTCTGGAAGCATGTTTATACCAAGAACAGATAGCCTTCCATTATATTAGCTGATGAACATAACATACAATAATGTTACAATAACATTTGGCATAGCCAAATATATTTAATTCTAATCTTCATCCATTTGTAGAATCTTGGCTGTTAGTACAGGTTAGTACTAGTTAACACCAGAAGGGCTTATAAGATGCAATAAGCAATCACTATTCATTGCGCCTGTGAGAGGATTGCATGGTCTTCTGTGTACTTGAAATGCCAGGACCTATTTTAAACCTCAGTACAGCCCTGGTGGAAATGTGTCCCTATCTCCTGGTTGGAAAGAGGTCCTTATTATCTCCTGGTTGGAAAGAGGTCCTTATTATCTCCTGGTGGAAACAGGTCCTTATTATCTCCTGGTGGAAACAGGTCCTTATTATATCCAATACCTGTTTAACAGGCTGGGGAGATATGAAAAGGCAAAGGTATATTATGTTACTGATTTCTGACTTTTTTTTCTGAGTTTTATTATCTCTTCCACTTTTATTATTTAAATAATAATTAGGCTGCAGGATTGTGAAATATCAGACAGGGCTGTCCTACTGGAAAACCACCAAGGTATCTTTACACCCTTCTGCATACCGATGGGGTGCATAGATAGTTGTGTATAACCTCATCATTTTCATATGGCACAGCTTATGAATATATCATATGTTGGCATTGTCCACTGCACTGTTGGACTGCAGATATAAAAGAACAGACTGCATTTTTAAAACTACACTGAATTAAAAAAAACAGCACTTTTAGGAAAGCAGAAATAAAAAAGCCAAAACGTAGCTAGAACTCTTGTAGCATTAACCCACTTATTGCATTCATTAAAACAGACATTTCCAGGAACAACATAATATTTGATGAAAATATCTCTTTTTCATATGTTGTAGGTGGAATTTTAAACCCACAGCCCTCCAACGTGAAATACAACTAACAGCACTGTCTGAGAAAATAACACTACAGCTGGAGGGCTACTGGTTTGATTTTACTGAATAATGATTTCCAGGCTTGTACTTAAAGTAGGTATGCACCGAATCCTGGATTCGGTTCGCGATTTGGCCGAATCCCTGCGGTTTTTAAGGATTTGGTTTCGGCCGGATCTGTGGTCCCAGTTGAACCGAATTCGAATGCTAATTAGCATTAATTAGCATATGCTAATTAGAATTCATAAATGGTTAAATGGGCAGTGAAAACAATTTTCCCCACGCGCTATGAATTTTAACTCCTTATGATCCTAATCAGCATACGCTAATTAGGATTCGGTTCAGGATTCAGACGAATCCTGCTGGGTGGGTTCGGAGGTTCGGCCGAACGCAAAAAAGTGGGTGCATCCCTAACTTAAAGAGAACCTATTGTTTCTAAAGCAGTTAACGGAAGCCAGCAGTGATTTTCATGAACTGAAAGACTCAAAACTGCTGTGTCAATAACTTACAACTGTGGGTGTCAGTGCCTACCTGCTGGTAGTTAGCCATTTATGTAATTCCATAGTGGCTGCTGTCAGGGGTTATCCTCTCCCCCAATGCCACCCTTAGACCACCTTCCCAAAGCTGTCCCCCTTCTCAACTCCCTTATAATTACATGGTGCTAATTAGGAATCTACATAAAATGATATCTCATGCTATCAATTCAATATGGGAACAGTTCAAGATATATAAAAGAAATGATTACCCCAGAAGGATCACAAGGATTAGGTACTATGTTCTATAAGATTAAATAAATAAAAGTTACCTATTATGAGTGCCCTTTTTGCAAATTCTGAAATTGATTGACATACAAGACACACCCAACAACAGGGCAGTGACTGACCTTGCTCCTGTTATGCCTACCTTTGGTATCTGGGTGGATCCAGGATGTTGCACAGTTTATTTTCAAGGGACAACCATCAAACACTTTGGAGAAACATGCTCCCATCTGTAAAATCATCAAGTTGATGAACAATAATTAAATATATACTGAGATAGTACCTGTACAATATTTCCATTTGATTATCATTTTTTCCTCCATCTTGTGCTTTCCTAAATTCACAAAGCATCAACATTATTTTAACATATAAAATCTACTAACACTGTATTAGTGGCGTAACTATAAACTACCAGGTATCCTGCAAAAATATCTTCAGAAAGGCCTGGCACACACCCTCAGCTGCACACATACACCCCAACCCCCTTCAATGCAGACAATCAATGGATCGTCTGCTTACCTGCCACAAATAATGCGATTGATTGGTTGGTGAGTGGCAAACTTCTGTGCACTAGTGTGGGGGACTACGAAACAGCAGGCTCTGCAGCTGCTGGGGAGGACCGGGCTTGCAGGGTCTGATGTATGGTAGTTATGCCACTGACTGTATTACAGGTAT
Organism: Xenopus tropicalis; assembly: GCF_000004195.4. NCBI lineage: Eukaryota > Metazoa > Chordata > Amphibia > Anura > Pipidae > Xenopus > Xenopus tropicalis. Next base: position 92,942,490 of record NC_030684.2, read on the forward strand.
CAGTCCCCTTATGTGGAAACCCATTATCCAGAATTCCGAATTTCGGAAAGGTCATCTCCCATAGACTCCATTTCCTTTTTCTTTGTAATAAAACAGAACCTTGTACTTGATACCAACTAAGGTATAATTAATCCTTATTGGAGCCAAAACAATCCTATTTTTTAATTACTGTGTAAATATTTTTTTTAGCACAGTTAAGGTAGGATATCCGAATTACAGAAAGACCCCTTATCCGTAAAACCCCAGGTCCCGAGCATTCTGGATAATGGGTCCCATACCTGTACTACTAAACATAAAAATCATGACCTGCATGACATATAATGTAATGTTGTAGATAACCTTTCTCAAACATTCACATATTAAACTTTCTGATCTGCCACAAACCTGGGTCAACATTTACAGTGTTTTATCCACTCTCTTGCTATATCCTGCTATTGAAACACTGCATGATCATTATATGAATGTATCAAATGTACTATGCTTCAATGTGTATATCATTACATTTTGTTTTAACCATGGAGAGCCAGCCAGTACAAAGAATATTTTAAGCACATGGAAACCTTTTTAACCCCCCCCCCCACCACCAAAAAAAAAATTATTAATCTGAAACCTCAACTGCTCGCCTACTGCCAGACCTCTCAAAGCTAGAACCCTATGCAGTGTCCAATGCTGTTGGTTGAACCTTTTTACATGTAGTGTCCCAACTATTTCCTGAGCCTAAATAGTTCCTTGCCATAAAAATTAGGCCAGGGGAGCAACACTGGGGTGATTTTAAAATCACAGCTAAATTTAACAATCCCTTTGTAAAATTACATGGTATATCCCTATAAAATACCTTGAAAGCTGACCACTTTAAGCCAAGATTAACGTTTATGGTAGAGTTCATCCCCTAATATATTATATTCTTAATATAAAAAGGAATGAACATTTCCTTTAAAAACTGCAGTACAGACAACAGGGGCACAGTTACCACATGGCACAAACCAACAGGAAACCCTTACTGACCTCTGTCTTATGGCAAGAGTATATAAGGCCATTTAAGGAATGTATCCATTTCCTATTTTTTCATTGTCCATATGCAAGGACAAAAATACCGACAATTACTATCCATTGCTTTAATTCACGCCCTCATAAGGCAATTCTCATGTGAAAACACGCTGGGCTACAAAAATCAGTTCTGATAGCATAAAATATTTTAACAAAAAATAAATTACCACTTAAATTACCACTTAGTCATAAATGAACAATTCTTTTCTTGGGGCAAGTAAGAAAATTAGGCAGAAAGCAACTTATTTACAAGCATAAAAACACACTAGCAAAGTATCCTGTAAAAGTAGGAGGAGTAGTAAGGAAAAATTACTTATAATGTAAGAAGATTATAAGACGACGTGTGTCAAAACAAACACCTGCCACTACTCTTTATGACACACATGGAAAACTAAATATTAAGACAGTAAATAAGGGAGTAGCTCAGACAGTGTTTTTTTAACCCCAGGAAGTGTGCTATATATTGTGGTTAATAATCTATTTTCTCACAAAATACCTTAAAGGAACAAACATGCCAAAAAATGAAAGTGTTTTTAAGCAATTAAAATACAATGTACTGTTTGACTGTACTGATAAATGTTGTGTTTGCTTCAGAAAAACTACAATAGTATATTTAAAGGAGAATGCAAGTCAAAATGTAAAAAGCATACTGCCCAATAGTCCCCCTATTGTTTAGTAAAAACGCCACACTTTTGGCTCACCTAATCAAATATTTACTCAGTCACACTTACTTCACATTTTCTAGAACAGGAAGACATCTCTAAAAAGGTATTCTCCCTTCCTTTTCCTCCTTGCTTTATACTGCATATGTGTTTCATTCCCTCCCCCCCTCCCCTCTGCCAGATCCGCTTCTGATTGGCTGGTGGGTATGTGTAGCTCAAAACAGGAGACAGGATCAAGTTACACACATGCTCAGAAAATAGGAAGGCTGCCGCTGGCAGCTACAGGAAGGGGAGAGAGATTTCAGTGATGTCACTCTAGTCTTCACACTGCTGTAGGCTGCCAGCACCATATCTCAGAGAAGCAAGCAGGGATCTGGGAATTTAGATATGCAGTAAGTACTTAAAAAGAATGCCTTTAGACTTACTTTTAATTTATATTAACCTTTCATTGTCCTTTAAAGAAACTGCCGTGTAGTCATTAATTCAAGGTTACACAGGTTACATAGTAGGTAAGCTCTGTAAAATACACTGGGTTTAGATTCCTGTGTAAGAACAAAACCAATTGATTTCTACAGAGCTTATATTCTATGTAACCCTATGTTAACTTGAATAGCTGCCCCATGGCTGCACAGCAGCTTTCTTTGTATAAATTATAGAAGTGTTTCTGTAGCAAACACACAACTTTTACCATTGCAGAGCAACAGAACATTATATTTAATTAAATTACTTTCAAACTATTTTTGTGTGTTTTTGTAACTTACAACTGTATTGTAATTTATAAAGAATTGTTACACTTCAGGCATTTGCATATGCTACTATAGAGACTTATCAGTGCTACTCACCAGTACTTTTGGAGTAGGTGGCAACCCATTTATTACTGATTTCTAGGAAAGAGAGAGAGAATATAGAATTTAAATGCACATATTTAAATTAATATGAAGCTTTCTATGCTGTTGCAGTCTATGGAAGCTATATGATCATTAGCCAGCTATGATAGCTACTACCCCAATGTGAACAAAATACACAGTGCATGAGCTTTCTGTATAGATAAATATACCATTCCTTTTAACAATTAACTGCCAATATCCATAATAAACAAACAGTACACCATAACTCTGAGAAAATGTTTTTCCATGACCCCATGTACCTGCTTTGCAATATAAACTTATTAAACATTCTCAACCATTTGCAATAATGAAGCATTGACATTTCAGCAGAAGATCATTCCATTTCACTAAACTTTAACATCAGCCAGCAGTTTAGTGGGGATGAATTCAGAGAGGATACCAGGGGATTCGTATAACAAATAAAATGAGTACTTTATTCTTGCAAATGGTAAACAACTTTTAATCGATTATATATTGCAAAATGGTACTGTATGACACAGTAAATGCAGTAAAGAATTGAACTTTTTTGCCTTTAGACCCCTTTAGTGCAGTGCCGCATAATGAAATACATACAGGAATATCTTTCTTTTCTTTCTTCTGGGGAAGCTGTGGTTTGCCTCCTTCTCCTATTGGGCTGCGTACTGGACTGTCCCCATTACCTGAAGCACATAAATGCAAAAATTGATATGACACTGGTAGTATTTAAAGCTTCATTAAGTGAGAAGGCAGCACAATGTTGATGCGCTTCAGATCTAGTAAAATGACAGAAGCCAAAAATTAGACAATATCACCAGCAGTGATGGAATATTTTGATTTAATAAACATTACTAAAGAAATAATATAGTAATATTCACAAAAATGTAAGTAAAATTATGTTAAACTACTATCCTTGTGGAATTGCTGCCCAACAATACTGTTTGACAAATGCCTGACTTTAAAAGTATTACCATAAAGCTGGCAATACATTGGTGGATGCTGTTTATTCAGCCAGCAGTTTACTTAGCAGCAGGGTCAAAAGAATAGCCTTCCTGAATGATCTTCCGATCTTCCTTTTAGTCAGATAAAAAGCAGACAGGGTGGGAAATCCGAAATGGTGAAAACTTTTCTTTGTCAACAGTTCTTCACAGGCTCCCCCATGTGAGAAGACCACTGATTCAGGGGCAAAAACATTAGTTCAGCCCAATATGGCCTACCACAGAGGCAGCCAAATTTAGGCAAAGATTTGCAGTGTTTTACAAATTATGCAGTGTTTCAATTTATCATATGCATGCAATGGTTTGATACACAAACAAAAAAACTCTGCTTAAAGTTTCTCAAGGTATAGAAAATGAAAAGTATGTTGTGAATATTACAACATTTTATTTTATGATGTTGAGAGAATCAGAGATCTGCAAAACTCCAAGTTACATGAAGTAAATGGTTAGGGCTCGACAAAGAGTTTTACTTTAAAGTGGCTGATATGTTTAAATACTTTCTGTGCTATCACAAAAAATGTTTAAAGGGGATGTATACTATTCTGATTTAAAAAAAACAAGACTTTAAATTGTGCCAAGTCAAATTAATTATTTTTATTTTTGGAGTTACTGCTGGCCCCTGCTGTTAATAATGTCTTGTTTTAAGTAAATATTGGCCAGTAGTGCTATTATAATATATTATTATTATTATTATTATATTATATATTAGTCACACAGCTACTATTTAGCCCTTTTCCTCTTGTGTCTGTAGAGTACAGACACCCTATGCATATCCTGGCAGTGGGAAAAAAGCAAAACAGCTTAAAGCCATAATACTAATCGAACAAGTTTATATTGACTAAAGCTATTTTTATACTTTGAAAAACTATATTATTAACACTATGTTTATAGATAGCTGTAAAAATAATCTGTTTCATTTCAAATATTAATTTCTAAGACAAACTTCTTTGCTAAAACATTAAGAAAAGCAGAAAAGGCTGAGATGTTTATAGGGCACAGTCTAGAAAGCCTTGCTGCATGAAATGACCTCTAAAATAAGCTAACACCACAGATCGGTAAGCAGGGAGAGGTACGGCAGAAATATTTGAAAGGAATAACCTGAATTTTCCACATCAAAAACATTAACTGCTGTTTAAGCTGTATGCAAATGACAAAAAATGGTGAGAATAGTACTCTTGTAAACTATAATTCTGCCCTGGCTAAGGGGGAAGATTCATTTAAAAGAAAAAAAAAAAAAAAAGGGGGGGGGTTTAAATCCAGGAAAAACAAAAGGTTCTATGGAAGTTAAAGGAAATTGTCTCTAACATCTTGACTCAGAAACCTTGAAAATATTGCTTGCAGTTTGTTGTACAGATATGGGATCCCTTATCGGGAAACCCGTTATCCAGAAAGTTCCAAATTACGGAAAGGCCATCTCCCATAGACTCCATTATAAGCAAATAATTCTAATTTTTAAAAATGATTTCCCTTTTTCCCTGTAATAATAAAACAGTACCTTGTACTTGATCCCAACTAAGATATAATTAATCCTTATTGGAGGCAGAACAGTCCTATTGGGTTTATTCAATATTTAAATGATTTTTAGCAGACTTAAGTTATGGAGATCCAAATTAGGGAAAGATCCCTTATCCGGAAAACCCCAGGTCCCTAACATTCTGGATAACAGGTCCCATACCTGTAGATTTTTTTTTTTTGTGCTTTAATTTTTTTACTTCTGGTACAATTTCATACAGAAAATTAGTACAGCCTACTACAGTACTGCACTGCTGAAAATGATTAATACTGTATATACTCGAGTATAAGCCTAGTTTTTCAGCACCCAAAATGTGCTGAAAAAGTCACCCTCGGCTTATACTCGAGCTGGGTGCCATTGGTCCCTCTAGGCTAGCACCCTCTTTCCTTTGTGTGAAAATTAGGCCACCTGTAATCAGACCCTCCAGTGCCCTGGCCTAGGCTCCCATTAGCAATAATTATTTCCTCTTACATCTGCTCCGGGACCGGGTCTGCTGCCAGTTTGCCAATGTGCAATGAGCGTGGGGTAGTACTCATATTGTTTTTGTTGACCCTCTTCTCCGCTTACAGAGCTTACTGTTTTTCTTTGAAATAAATATTGAAAAACATATACCCCACTGATGCCTCAATTAATGTCATTTTATTGGTATTTATTTTGATTATTAAAACTTAGCAGTAGCTGCTGCATTTCCCACCCTAGGCTTACACTCGAGTCAATAAGTTTTTCCAGGTAAAATTAGGTACCTCGGCTTATATTCGGATCGGCTTATACTCGGGTAATATACGGGTAATATAGATTTCTTCTGAATTTCCTTTTACCATATAAGACGACAAAAGTAATATAGGCGATTATATTGCACTTGGCATTTTTGCATTTGATATTACTCAAATAAAATTTCACATATATACATGTTTCCTGTTATTAACTTTTGTTTTTAAAGAACAGTAATATTTTCAGATGTTTTTTGGAAAATTCTTGTTATACCTATTATGCTCAAATACAAACTTGATGCAAGGTGACAAAAGCAAGCAGGGTAAGGCTGATAATGAAACTCCAGGTTATCACTGCACAAACTAACATTTCTTTTCATAACATAAATGCAGGCAGTTATAGAAAACTGAATGCTCGATTACAAGCTTTTTTTCATTTACACTTTTCAGCATTCCAAAATTGTCTGATTTTTTTTATGCCTGACATCACTCTTACAGACTTAACTGATACAATTGATTGCTTTAACTGTCTTCTTACTAACAAAAAAAGAGGTTATATATTATATATCAGCTTATTAAGCATAAATAAAAGTGGGTTGAGTGGCAGGAGGTAATAAATATCCAACAAATAATCTCTGGATCAGCAGTCCATATATAATGTTTTCTATTTTTAATATATTGTACTTAAGTCCAGTGTTTCAGTCCTTATTAGGACCTCTCACAGATCAGTAAAATGTGTTAAAAATAAAGAAACACATCATATATAGTGCTGGTCTAGATTATTTGCAATATATATATATATACTATAAATATTACAAACCTTTCCCCACCTAGACTACAGCTCTTCAACTGCAATTAAGGAAAGACAGCTTTCTTAAGCCCACTCAAATATATATCTTAATGATAGCCTATTATCTCCTACCCCAGAAGCTAGTATCTGACAAGGCATTCGGGTTATTTTGCTGGAGTTCATTTATCAGCTGCTGCCAATAGCAAAATGCTGCTTTACCACCTTGGGTAAGAGTGCTGCAGAAGCTCCAAAGCTCTCCCTGCTCCTGCAGTGCATTATTTACCCATATCACAGTTCCTACTGCTGTATAGTCCAGGGCTGCTGATGCTGCTAGTGAGGACATTATGGGAAAGGGCTCCCTGATGACCACAACCTGGGCTGCTCTGTCTCCTGTGAAATTGTGGAGCTCTGTTTTCCTGTTGATGTTTGATAGTGCTGGATCTTTCACTGTCATCCATATTCTCATCTGGGCAGCTATTCATTCTCACAGGCTGCAAGATATAAAAAAAATAAAGTGTGAAAAATATATTTGCCATTAGCTACCCTAGACATCCTATAATGCCAGTTGTCAGCAGTTGTTCCCAACTTTGCAGCCAAATGCACTGGTACCTGTAGTATATCAAAGCTAAAGAGCTATAGGTTCAATACTTACATTTAACCTACATTGTACTTAGAATTACTGTAAAAACACATTTTATTTTCAAATTGTTCTGCATTAATGTATTCACTGTATAATGTACAAATGAAAAACAAGAACCTATAATATAAGAGGTAACTAAGAATTCGATGTTTTTGTTGTAACCATTCTAGCTAATCGATAACTCTACTTTGACCATGTGTGACCAAGTTAATTAGCATAGATAGGCTCAAATGTTTTAAACTATTCTAAATGTTCCTGGCCATATACTTATGGAATTGATTCTGAATTTTTGTTAAAGCTTTGGAGGAGGGTTCCACATTTACCTGAAAGTTATAAAGCATATATTAGGTACATTCAGTACAATCTGAGTGTCAAAGGATTACACAACTGAACAGCTGATAATTTATGTATATAGACAATGACACTACTGGAAGAGGCATTTCTTTACATGCATGTAAGTGTTCTGTTGGCAACAGCAGGAGGTAATACCTTGGGGGGGAGTGGTGGCGGTACAGCTTTTTTCATTGTAGAGCTAATAAAAAAAAAAACAAGTGTTAAAATATGTGAATATGGCAAGTATTTATTCAAGGCTAATAAGTGCATGATACACTTATAGACAATAGACTTATAGATAATAATTTTTGTACAGATAATGCCAGCTAAATTGGCAACTGTGTCTAATGTAGAAACGAAACTTCAATTCATCTCATTATTGTGATGGCACTTGTATACAGGGGTGCCAGAAAGTTTGTGACATCATCTGATTTTGCTAAAGTGCTAAAAGTAGATGAAGAAAACTTAGTGAAATAAATGAAACAAAAATGTATATTTGGTCAAGTAGTTATTGAAAAAATGATCCAATAACATATCTGCATGTGGCAAATATAAGTGAATCCTGCTCTCAGTATTTGGTGTGATCCACTTGGAGGAATTTTAGCCCATTCCTCCTTACAGAACTGCTTCAGCTCTAGGATGTTGATGGGCTTCCTCACATGAGCCGTTAGCTTTAGGTTTTTCCACAACATTTTAATTGGATTAAGGTTAGGACTTTGACCTGCCCATTCTGAACATTCACTTTATTCTTCTTTAACCATTCTTTAGCAGAACGACTTGTAGGTTTAGGATCAATGTCTTGCTGTATGATAAACGCTCTCTTAAGATTCAGTTCACAGTGATGTGCATTGAAATTTTTCTTTAGAATTCTCTGGAGTATTTCAGAATTCATTGGCCCACCAATGATGGCAAGCTATCCAGGCCCAGATGAAGCAAAACAGGCCCAAACCAGAACACTCCTACCACCATATTAAACAGATGGGATAAGGTTCTTGTGGTACAATGCAGTGTTTTTCTTTCCCCAAATGTAACCTCATTTATGCCAAAAAGTTCTATTTTAGCTTCATCTGTCCACAAGACATTCTTCCAGTATGCTTCTGGTTTGTCCACATTATCTTTAGCAAACTGTAGACCTTCAGCAATATTTTTGGGGGAGAGCAGTGGCTTTCTCCTTACCACCCTGCCATATACACCATTGCTATTCAGTGTTCTTCTGATGGTTAAACATCAACATTCGCCAACGTGAGACAGGCCTTCAGTTGCTTAGAAGTTACCCTGGGCTCCTTTGTAACCTCTTGGACTATTAGATGCCTTGCAGTTGGAGCTATCTTTGATGGGTGAACACTTCTGGGTAGGGTAACAACAGTCTTGATTTTCCTCCTTTTGTACACAATCTGTCTGACTGTTGATTGGAGGAGTCCAAACTCTTTAGAGAAAGTCTTATAACCTTTCCCAGCTTCATGGGCATCAACAACTCTTTTTCTAAGGTCCTTAGACACCTCTGTTCGAGCCATGATACACATCCACAGAGGTGTAGTTTGTGTGTAGTTTGTCTGATTTCCCCTTCAAATTATAATATTTTATAAGTATTCACTTACTATTGCCACACACAGATATTATTGGATCATATTTTTTTCAATAAATACATGCCCAAATATATATATATTTTTTTTGTTTAACTAGGTTTTCTTCATCTACTTTTAGAACTTGTTTAAAAATCAGATGATGGTCACAAAATCAGATAGGTAACATTCATATAAAAATATAGAAAAATTAAGGTTTCACAAACTTTGGAGCACCACTAATGGACAAATGGACTGACTGGTTATACCCGTGATCGGATAGGACAAATGGACTGACTGGTTATACACGTTAACTGAAAACAATCGGATCGGGGCTAGCATCCGCCAAGCAGGCTATCTATGTATGTGTGTAACCAAACAGACCAATAATCTGCCTGTATTTATACAGTTCAGCAGTAAAGAAAACATAGGCTATGTACACAGAGATAACGTCACACCTGTTGAGCTCAAACAGGTTGTTTTCAAGTGATACAAAATATAAAGGAGTGCCCCAGACACAAGTAACCCTGCTGGAGCTTTATTTGTACATGTGGAAATTAAATATATATATATATATATATATATATATACACACACACACACACACACACACACTCAAGGCATATATAGTACCTACCTTAAAAGTTTTGCTAAATGAAACAAACAAAAATGGTGTTTGTTTTACTCACTCATTGTTGGCACCATTGGCAAAGGAGATCCACTGAGCTCCAAAATCATTCTCTCTGCTGCAACCCTAAAATAAAAACAAGTAGAATAGACTGCTGCATGATCCTGCGGGTATTTGTCTGCAAAAGTATTAAAAAAAAAAAAAAAGGCCAGAACTTCATTCCCTTTCACATTAAGCATCAATTGCATCTTTTATTTAGAACCCCTGTGGTTCAGAATTGACTGAGTTGCACAGATATGAAGAAACGTTATTTGTGTGTTTTTGCAGCATTCTGTGAGTTTACAAATAAAAAAGGGCATCGTCTGTATGTCTATGTCAGATGCTGAGCATGAGTTATATGAAAGCCTTTTTTTGTATGCAAACATGTCAATCCACTCATCTGAAAATATCTGACCCATAGCTCAATCAAAGGTAAACAATTACATGTGCCATACCTCAGTTCGTAAGATTATTTATAGAAAGCAGTCATGCAAAATGTCAGCCACATGATTAATTGTGGTTTTGTTATAAACTCAGACAACTTTTTATGTAATTTAGCCGGTCACTGTTCAGGGTATAAACTAACAGTCATACAGCTATTACATCTACAGCTACTATACCAGCTTTCATAAAAAGCAGATAGCAGTGACTTTAGCAACTACAAAAGCAGATCAATTATAAGTCTAAATTATTTGTTATAATTTTAGAAGTTACAGGAAAAGGCTGCAACATTGTTAGCATTAGTTTGTGTATAGTGCTGCACTCAAAATATTAATGCATGTAAAAGCAGAAACACACATTTGATTGCAACAGTCTTTAGGAAAACTTTGGACAAAAACAAATGGAACTACTGGCAGCTGCTTCATATCCTTTTTCATGGAAAGGTAGACAGGATGTCTGGCTTCCTTATAATGCTTTCTCCTAGGAATTATATGGCAAGTGATTTCCACAGAACAGGGTATAAAATCTGCATCACTAAATAATAAAGGATGTTTTTGGCATAGGTTCATTTACGGTGATGACAATGAATAGTGGTTTAAGTCACTGCCACCACAATAAATGAAACATATTATATATACGTATTAGGTTTGCCATACTTACCATTCCTTCATTGGCTTCAGTCTCTTTTCTTAAAGGTGGCTCAAACTGCAGTTTGTCAACTATGAAGAGAAAAGGAGTTACCAAAGACCAGATGTAGACTCACCAAGCAGTCATTTACTTACATGAGGTAAAGAGATACGGACATAGTAAAGGTCTGACTCCGCAATGCCATTAAAAAAGTGGACAGCAATCAAAAATCTATGCTTTTTTTTAAAAAAAAATAATTCTTAAGAAATCATATGCTAGGATGTAATACAAAATAATTCATTACTTTGTGTCTGTAAATCTTTAATCTGATATTTGCCTTAAAAATAGGTGGTAATCTACAATAGAGACAAGCATGCCTTAAGAAGATTATCCCAGGATGTTATGAATAATCTGCATTCTTATAGTTCCAATCCCCCTCCTTACTGCACAAGCGTTCTTTTTAAAACATGTTTTGCTTGTAATGATTTATGTAGCTGACATGAGTGGGCAGAATACATTATAGTTAAATACGATGAAAATTTAACCAGAATAAGGAAACTATTATACAAATGTTGTATTGTTCTTCAATGGTTTAGGAAGCACTTCTTCAAAAGTGGTTTAGAGCAACTGAACAGTCAAAGTTTGATAATACCATTGCAGTTCTGCAACAAGACTTACAATTTAGTTCCGAGGCTGTCCTCTCAGCTCTTGCAGCTTTGCTTGTAGAACGGATGGTATGTCGAACCATGGAAAGAGGCTGCAAGAAAAATTGAAATATTTCTTAGTGTAGTGAGAAATTCTATGCAGTTTTATTGTTTAATGCCTAGCACAGCCACACACACACACAGCCACACACACACACTCCAACTGAATTACAGCAGAAGGATTCTCACTTCTGCTACACATTTGAGATAATTTATGCAATTATTACTAATATTAAACATTAACTATTTTATAGAAAAGTGCCTGCACAACTTTAAAAGACTATTCTTTTTTCTTTACATATTACGTCTTGCCCTTCCTCTTTACTATATACAGGCATTGTAAGGGCACTATAGTAAAACCCCAATTTTACATACCCTGATTTTAAGTTTTCCCACATTTCATATCTTACCAGATGAATACGTTGTAGAGGTTCTGCCAGTAACTAGTCAGTTGCAATGAGTCTGCCCCTCATACAGTCATGCACAAATCACTTAATGCTTTTGGTTGTGCATCTGAGAGTGAGGTCTTGCACATGCCACTCCATTGTGTAACATTAATGCTGCACTGCTTACCCCTTATCATTAATACAGTGAATATTCTATTTCAAAGTAAAACTGACTCCTGTGCTTATATCCTTTGAGTACTTAAAAAATAATGCTTTAACATCACATCACATCTCTCTGATTTAAAATTTTTCCTGATTTTACAGTATTTTTTCCTGGTCCCACTGTGTTTTTGGTTAAATAAAATGGTTATGTACCCACATGGTGAAACACTGAATGTGACACCATTTCTGATGTTTAAACAATTAGAGACATTGAGGGACAACCAGAAATGTATTACAAGAAATTTACAGCATTCATAAATACAGGTAGTTCAGTTACTTTGGGTTTTTGCTATGGTTACTAAAGGTCCATTCAGATGGATACGTCACACTTTTGTATGCAGCCACCCTGATATACATCTGATAAAAGTAAGTAATCTATGTTCTCTTTAAGTTTTAAGAGCTTGTGTTGAATAATTAATATTACAGACTTCACATGTAAAAATCAAGTTTATGTTTAACTGCCCTCTAAAACACTTCAAACACCTGTGTACAGTATACCATAAAAAAACAATATTTCCACTGATAATTGCTATTAAAAGCAAATTAAACAACCCAAGAATGGAGCTGCTATTAGGTTCAATGGGGAAGCCAAGTCTATTCAGTCAGTTACGAGGGTGGTCCAACACAGACCTCTAGATGTTAAGATGGCCATACAGGTTAAGATTTTTAAAAGATCTTTTAGTTATCTAAGGACCAAGCTGATCCTGAAATGATTGTTTAAAAATATGATTTGTCCTTCAACGAAAACTACCATTTCAAGTGACATGGTCTAGTTGAAGCTAGGAAAACTAGGAAAACTACCTACTTGGTCCTGCAAACAATTGGACAATGGGCAAATTTCATTGCTAACAACGAAAATTTTGGAACCCGCTCAATCAATTTTCTGACCGATGTCAGATGAAAAATTGCTAGATGTGCGATCGTTCATTGCCCAGTAACCTATTATTTATGATAATTTGACAGATTCTTAGAATCGCACTAAAATTGGTTGTTAGGGAGAGAAAAATCTTAACATGTATGGCCGCCTTGAATCTGTAATATTTTAAATGACTATACCCAAATGCACTGCCTAAGAAGGAGCCAACAAGATTAATTTCCTTCCTTGGATTTTAGTAACCGCTACCTAGGACCAAGGCCAAGTACCGTATATACTCGAGTATAAGCCGAGTTTTTCAGCACTGAAAACGTGCTGAAAAAGGAACCCTCGGCTTATACTCGAGTAATCCGGCATTCGTCTCGCGCCACCCCATGCATGTACACGGACACACGTGCGCATGTACGGGAACTTACACATGCACGCGGGTGTGGTGGATGCCGGATTCGCTCTACCTGATGTGAGTGTGATGGATGCAATGCTGCTATTGACTTGGGGGCTCCGTCTACTCAGGTACTTACACATCGACTAGGGCACTTACACATGCACGGGGGGGGGGGGGGGGGGGAGGATGCCGGATGCGCTGCCGGATGTGCGGGTCCCGGATGCGCTGCTGCTATTGCCTGACTCAGGGGCTCCGTCTAACTAACTGACGTGGCCCCGTTGCTGGGTCATAAGTGAATGGGGTGAGTAGTTCATGGCCACCTTAACTTTCTTACATTTCTTTGTTTATCATTTAATGTGCATAAATAATCAAAGAAGATTCTTTGCTTCTGTCCTACAGACTTGCCTTGCTGCCATAAACATTAAACAAATCCCTCCATAATGGACAATGAAACAAAACCCATCCCATACCTCGTAAAAGGATTACATTGCAAGGAAATACAAACCTTCACACAGCCACAATCTCATGTTCATATTGTCACAAGAGAGTGCTGCGTATGGCTTATGTCACAAAACCGTATTTGTGAGGAAAATTTACATATTGTCTGGTCAAGGCAGGGCCACCCTTTCGCAGAGCATGTTGCACCCTGCGCCCTTATACACCAGCAAAAAACAGCAAACTGGTGTTTGTTGCTGGTGTATAAGGGTATATATATGGTATCCTTCAGTTTATTCTTTACATTTCTATTCTCTAGCTTATTGTTTTATCAGTTCTCAAGCAATATCGTGTTACCAGTGATTTTTGAGTATATGGTAACAACTGGGCCATCTCTATTTAAGTGTGGACTTTGTTAAAACTCGGGTATATAGGCAGCAGCAATAGGTTAATGTCAATATGCTTTCTGATGAGAATGGGGGGGGATCTACGTCAGTTCTATTATCAGTTCTCAAGCAATATCGTGTAACAAGATTATCCTGCTGTACTTCTTGTGCTTCATGTGCTGGCTCGCTCGACCAGCCCTACTGGTGACACCCTAGGCTTATACTCGAGTCAATAAGTTTTTCCAGTTTTCTTAGGTAAAATTAGGTACCTCGGCTTATATTCGGATCGGCTTATACTCGAGTATATACGGTATATTTGTGCCTCTGGCAGCACCTGTTCCAGTAATAATCTGGGAAGGTCTACAATTTAACAGAAAGTGTACAGATTCATTTTGACAAGGCTTTTACCGTATAAAGGCAACAGTATGAAGCTCACCTCGGGATCATCATCATCAGGCTCACCATAATGGTGATGACTGTCAGGATTGTTAAACTTGTCCAGAAGCTCTTGTGCAACAATCCTTGAGAGGCCAGGCTGTACTACAAATTGATGCTGAAAGAAAAATTACAAATGATGAAGTGCTGTATCATGAGGTTTTGTAGGAATCTACATTACAAGTCAGTCATTTACATGGAGCACTTCTTAAAATAAACCAAGAATGGTAGAAAGGGGAAATCATATTAGACTCCATACTTCCATATGCAAAAATCTTGAAATGAAAATAACAATTTGCCTAATGAAACAATAGTTTTAAACAGTTTTCCTATAAACATTCATAGATATTCTGTGGTATTTAAGTCATTTGTGTGTTTGTCTCTTGCTATTCAGCTATTTCTAACAACTAGAACAATGTAGTAGAAGCAACCCAATTATGTGAAAAAGATATGTTAAAAAGCATGTAAAGCATTGTGTGATCTGGAGATCGAACAGAGGAGAGCTGGCTTCTATTACGTTAGGGGAGCCCAAAAGGTAGATTGCGGTCTACCAGTAGATCACTTTATGGTTTCTGGTAGACTTCGAGGTAGAATGCAGTGGGATGACATCACGTCACTTCTTTTTTTCCCCCAGCAAGCTGGAGCTTTTGAGTGCAGCTGCTCAAGCCATCCGTCTTTGCAGTTTCATCCCAGTATAGAAAACTGTATGTATATATTTGTTCCCACTTTATATATGTTTCTGTGTGCAGACCACAAAGTGGGCCATGAAGAATGGAAGTAAAAACTACTATACATTAAACTTGAAGTTGGCACTTGAATAATGTTATGTGGGCATTAAATGTGAATTTGGCACTGCATCTGTATATTGCTATGTGTATTTGTTAAACATCGACTGATACTTTTGCTTGCTTATTGTGCCAAATGATAGACGTCACACTATTTTAACTGTGGTAGATCTCATGAAGGTGTAGATCACAGGGTGACAAAGTCTGGGCACACCTGTGTTATGTGGTTTCAGTAATCAGAAACAGCAGAAAGTACAGAGAATAAAAGGGGTCTAACAGATATCGATTTTGATAGCAATTACATTAACAAATAACTTTAAAACAACTGAAAATTTGTAATTAATACATAATGGATTTTTACTCACAATTAAATTTTTTGTCATTTGGCAAAATGTAATTTTTATCTGTCTCACAGACCATGTCGGAGAAATGTTGGCTTATGTAAGGAAATGTAAATTAGCCTTACTTACAGTGAGTAGTCTCTCTGCGGGTGGCCTTTTCTTTGGATTCTTAATCAAAGAGACTTTGACAAAGTTATGAAAGCTTTGAGACCTGGAGATACATTAAAAAAACAAAAAAACAAACAAACAAAAAAAAAATCTTCAGTGAAAACATTACTCCACAATGAACCAATGCATACCTAAAAATCTATCAGCTTGCACAATAATGATATTCTAGAAAATAAACCACCTATGTAACACATCCACAACTGTTAGCACGTCTGGGAAACACATGTCCCAATCAATGCATTTTTTGTGTTTTGGTAGTCCAGAAGCAAGTTTAGCTATATTTCTTTTACAAACTTGCAATGAATAAAGTACAAAACAATTGTATATCTCAAACAAAGGTTCCAATAACACACAGACTAAATCTAGAAGCAAAACAAGCCCTATATATAAAAGTTAATAATAATAACTTTACAACCCCAAATTCATTATAGAGAGATTTACCTAATTTTAACTGAATTGCATTTTAGAGAACATATTATTAAAGAAGAACATGGTGACTTTGTTTAAATACCATGCTGGAACATATTTCGGCTCTAAGTCTATAGCTTAAGAATCCCAGTCCTGCTTTTACAAGGGAGGACAATTCTCACGTGGTCCTGCAGGACAGGATCGTGCTCAGAACTAATTTGTGTTCTTTGCTTATCATTCTCCGCAAGCAGAAGTCAACTCACCATTTCATTTTTTCCTTTAATTTTGGAGGCTGGAAGTTACTCTTTGACATTAAAAATAACGCTCTGTAAAATGGTCGGTAAAACAGAAATTGATCAGTCAGGGCAGCATCACATGATTGTGATGATTTAAGTTCTAGTCAATGGAAAAGCAACCAAGCAAGGAAGCCAGAAACACATATAAGAACATAAAATATTAGTGCTAAAATATCCAGCAGTTAAAAGAACTGCCATAGTTGCATCTTAGCAAAACCAGCGATACATTTATGAATGGCATAGAACATTCACTAAATGGACAATATAGACAGGGTATGTCCTTTTTTTCCCATAAAAAGGATCAGTGCACCAGAGGCCACCCCTTTAGGTTAGAGGAACGGAACTTTCATTTGAAGCAGTGTAGGTGGTTTTTCACAGTGAAGGGAGTGAGGTTATGAAATGCCCTTCCCAGTGATGTGATGACAGATTCTGTTAATGACTTTAAGAGGGGCTTGGATGAGTTCTTGAATAAGCATAATATCCAAGGCTATTATGATACTAAAATCTACAGTTAGTATTGATGTTGGTATATTTGGTTTATGTATGTGAGTGTATAGATAGGTAAGTATATGTTTGTGAGTGTGCTGGGTTTACTTGGAAGGGTTGAACTTGATGGACTCTGGCCTTTTTTTAACCCTATGTAAATGCTTGCATTGTACATGGCTGTATATGCATACAGCACTATTTGGAAAAAAGCTAATTTCAGCTTTAATCACTGCTAATAGGAAGGGTCTGTACCAAAACTAAACAGCATACCTCATAGGATGCAGATCAAACATTGGAGGCTGCAGCTCTGCCAGTTCAATTGCAGTGATGCCAACAGCCCATATGTCACAAAGCTGGTTATAGCCTCCATTTTTCTCCACTGCAGCCACTTCCGGAGCCATCCTGAAATGCATTAAAAGTACATTAAAACAAGAGTACTGGCAGCAAACGGCCCTTCAATAACATGCCACATTAAAAGCCTTACCAGTAAGGTGTACCAATGAAAGACTTCCTCTTGGCAATGGTTGCAGTTATTTTGGCTGCCACACCAAAGTCAGCTATAATTCAGTAAGAGAAATGGAGAAAGGAAAAAACAAAACCACACTTTTGAAAACTATATGAAAGTTCATACTTTTAGATATAAACCTAGACACATATGTAGGTAAATATTTACTTTACCGCATGAGCAGAATTGCTGTGGGACAGATTAAGTATGGAAAAACTTTCCACAAGAGGTAACAATATATATAACTGCTTGGTAAAATATTACAGACTTTTGGATTTAACAATGTATTTTGCAACATGAAATGATCCACACATTCATTCTAAAATCTCATGTACTTGTATGGAATACTGACTGCGGAGTTCCACACTGTTTAAATGACAGGTCATGTTACTGTTGATACGTTTTGGCACTGTATAACTAACTTGAATAAGCTTGCTACCTTACTCATTCTATAGCCTATGTAAAGCTGGCCATAAACTCACTGATAATATCATATGAAACCTCATTTCGTACAATATTCGGTGCGTGTATGGCAAGTCAGCGAGGCGACAGATATCACAGGAGGCTGCTGATATTGGTCGACTCGCCGATCAGGCGGGTTAAAAGATTTTGATCGGGCGCCATAGAAGGTGCCTGAGCAAAATCTGCCTTCAGGGCTGAATCGGCAGAAGGAGGTAGAAATCCTATTGTTTCTACCTCCACATTTGCCGTTTCAGCCCTGAACGTTAGTGGCGGATTGGAACGATCTTTCATGCGACCGACGGTCACACGAAAGATCGAAAATCGCCACGTGTGTGGCCACCTTAAGGGTTTCTGTAAATAGTTAAAAAGCATATGTTACCCCTTCACTATGATGTATTTGGCAACGCTTGAAATACAGCAATTTTGCATTTCAAATATTACACATTTTGCTAAATCAATACATGCACTTGTGGTGCTATTTATATCTAAAAATGCAATTTATTGTCAATATTTGTGTTGTAGTCTATGTTGCAAAAATGTATTTTAATGATTACTTCTGCCTTTTAGATTTGTGAGAGTTTTTTTGTACCCTTTGGTTAACGGTTCATTGACAAAAAAAAGATTAGCAATGTGTTTAAATAAACTAAATATATACTGCTACTACAAGCAGCCACAAAATGCAACTACAAAATAAATATATCCTAATGAATAATTCCTTTCTAGAAAAGTCTGTTAGGCAAACACATGCTTTACTTGGCATACATTTTTGCTATGTTATAGGACACAAGTGAGCAATCCTGGAGTTAGGAAACTGAAATTCCTTTTCCTGTTGTCAGGGTAACAGAACATGTGGCAATTTAAGAATGTTTTGTCTTCCTGACTCTTCTCAGTAAAGGTCTTTGCAAAAAATGCTCATAACTGTGAATGGATTATCTCCTAGAAAAGTGCACATTCAATTATTACATTTCTGTTGCTACTTAACCCATTGCAGGGTTCTAAGCTTATCTTTTTGGTAAGTCCTAACCACTTGCTTGCTACATGCTGCATGTAATGATGCAACTATCTGTACATTTTCCAATGATTAAACTGAAAATGAAACTGAAATGATTTCCTTTAAAAAGCACAAAAAAAATTTGGTAGACTTTCATTAGATGACATTATCCATTCAGAGAGGAGGTGGTACAGGAAGGATGCAGCTTCCTGCTAAATGTACAAAACATATATAAAGTATGTTAGCATTAGCCACCCCATAACTATCACAGAAAAAAAAAAAGAAAATTATACCCCCCTTTTTGATGAGTTCATTCAGTTGAGCTTTTGTTAAAAAAAAAAAAAAAAAAAAAGTGCATAAACGCTATCTAAAATGAATAAAAATGTATTATACGTGTCACAGTCTGTCTCTGTGCTCGTGGGACCAGTTTTCCACACCCTGACCTGAGGCTCAGTGTAATGCAATCCCTCCCTCTTTTTGTTCCATTGTGATGCCATGGATCCTGGGATTCCCAGAACTGGAGTCCCTCTACCTTTT
This sequence comes from Xenopus tropicalis, assembly GCF_000004195.4. Lineage (NCBI taxonomy): Eukaryota > Metazoa > Chordata > Amphibia > Anura > Pipidae > Xenopus > Xenopus tropicalis. The sequence continues at coordinate 92,962,149 of NC_030684.2, forward strand.
CTAGTGACTGGTCCACACATTCTTTAAAAAGCAGAAGGACTTTAGGGGAAAATATAGCCCCTCTCTGCTCATTCAGTGTGACATAAGCAGAAAAGGGCATAAACACTGTCTGGATGTATAATATTAAAATATTTTTTTTAACATAGCCATACCTAATCCTATAGACCAGCGGTTCTCAACCTGTGGGTCGGGACCCCTTTGGGGGTCGAACAACCCTATCACAGGGGTCGCCCAAGACCATCGGAAAACACATATTTCCGATGGTCTTAGTAATAATTTTGTGGTTGGGGGTCACCACAACATGAGGAACTGTATTAAAGGGTCGCGGCATTAGGAAGGTTGAGAACCACTGCCATAGACTGTAAGTAAGCCATGTTACATTGTAACATTATAATATTTTAACACTGTAATAACCTTCTCCTTCACTTTGTTATATTGTGAAGTGATGGATTCTAGGACTTGGAAGTCCCTTTGATTTTAATAGTGGATGGTCTACAGGCTCCCTGGAGAGAGGTACTTCAAGATCCAAAGGGGAAGATTGGATCCCTTAAAGGAACAGTAACACCAAAAAATGAAAGTGTATAAAAGTAATTACAATATAATGTACTGTTGCCCTGCATTGCTACAACTGGTGTGTTTGCCTCAGAAAGACTACTATAGTTTATATAAGTAAGCTGCTGTGTAGTCATGGGGGCAGCCATTCAAAGGAGAAAAGGCACAGTACTTACTTAGCCGATAACAGACAAACCCCCATGATATGGGACTTATCTACTAGTTATCTGCTATGTAACCTGTGCCTTTGCTCCTTTTTTCCAACTTGAATGGCTGCCCCCATGGCTACACAGCAGCTTATTTATATAGTAGCTTTTCTGTAGCAAAAACACCATTTTTTTTGCAGAGCAACAGCACATTATATTTTAATTACTTTAAAACACTTTAATTTTTTGATGTTACTGTTCCTTTAAAGGAACAGTATCACCCAAAAAATAAAAATGCTATAAAGTAATGAAAATATAATATACTGTTGCCCTGCACTGGTAACACTAGTAAGTTTGCTTCAGAAAGACTACTATAGATAAAATAAATACCCTGCTGTGTAGCCACAGGGGCAGTCCTTAAACTTGAAAAAAGGCAGAAAAGAAACAGGTAGATAACAGAGGGAGAAAAGACAGGTACATAGCAGATAACAGATAAGCTCTGTAGAATATAATGGTATTTTATCTGTTATCTGCTTTGTAACCTGTGCCTTTTCTCCCTATTTCCAGCTTGAATGGATGCCCCCGTGGCAACACAGCAGGTTTTATATATAAACTATAGAAGGCTTTCGAAAGCAAATACACCAGTTTTACCAGTAAAGGGCAACAGTGCATTATACTTCAATTACTTTGATACATTTTTTTATTTTTTTAGCGTTACTGTTCCTTAAAGGGGTGGAGAATTGGCTTGGGCAGCACAGGCAGACTAATATGGTTTCCTTTTGATCTGTGGAATCAGGTACGTGGTACGTCTGTGCCAAAAAAATTTGTAGGTTCAGACAGTGATTATGTATCTTTTTTAACATATACCCAACTGAATGACCTCATGACAGAATGTGGGATGTATTCTTCCTTTAAAGAACAAAAATGGGCCAGGGGTAAAAATTGTCACTAACTTTGGACTGCATAAACAATATAGCATTATTTCTAACTTTATTATACACTGATCAAAGAACACAGACAAAAACAGCAGCATGGCACTCTATTTACAAGTACCCTAGGTCGTTGCCTTTATTTTTTATGACGAGCACCAGCCTGGGTTCCAAAGTCAGCAACTACATACAGTGGGTACTGCCTAGTGAGTTGGCCCTTTGTTGACCTTTATGTGAAATATAAATGAATTATAGCAAAACACTAGCAAACAGCACATTTTCCAGGCAGAACTGTGACTTCCCTTCCTTAGAAGCTCAGCTTACCTAGCTTAACATCCCCATTGTCTGTAAGAAGTATGTTGGCTCCCTGAAAGAGAAAAGTAGAAAATACACCAAAGTTTCTATAATAGATGTGAAATAATAAAACTATAACATAACCTCTGTGCAAGATGAGGTGATTAAAAGGCACTCCACTATTAAAACTGACTAGTGACAAGAAAAAAAAATAAAGACTTAAAAAATATCTTACCTTGATATCTCTGTGCATTTTCCCCCTACTGTGTAAATAGCCCAGACCCTAGGGAAAAGAACACCTGTTAACCACGGAACACATATTTAAGACCGCTATATTAAACTTTTTCTACACCTGCTACATACACAAAAAAAACAACAAAAAAAATAAGTAAATACCTACTCAGTGTTGATAAAGCATGCCACTATAGCCAATATTAAAAAATAAAGCTTTATGTAAAAAAAATATATATTTTTTTTTAATTGCTTCTTATTTTGTATTCTAATTACACTAGCATAATGTTATAGCATTGACTGGAAAGCGAGACTAAATAGGTAAGATAAACGCTAACCAAAAGAACACTGCAATTTGTTATTGTGGTTTTTGAAACAAACAAACATTGAAAGTGTTTTATTACCACATCTAATACTACTCTGGCAAATTCAAGGCTTTCAAAACTACCCAGGACAAAATTTAAATGGCACCTATCATGCAACAACGGTTTCCTCCAACAGAGGTGTGATCTAATAGATTCCGGGCTTCAAAAGTCAGAAACATAAGCATTTTTCTAAGAAAAGAGCTCCTGGCACAGATATCGATGTTGGGGCACACATTTGCATCATGTGTGAGTGGGCCAGCAGATGGTCTAGAGTAAAGCGGGAGTTTCTTTCACACAATACCATGACTTCCCCCAACCAGAGCGTGGACTTTATTAACCCACACCTCCAGTGGGAGAAACAATTTTTGCATAAATGCCCTATAATCCTCAAAACTATGGCCCTCAATTGACTTTTGCTGGATGCCGGCACAATATATGGTTAACCAGCATGCAAGACTAGCACTGAAAAAATTTCTAAATGAAACCGCCCTTCAAATAATAATCAAAAATGTATATTTTGCTCATTAGAAAAGAAAAAAATATATAATTATAAGCATCCTGTCAATATACATTCATTAACGATTTCCCTTAAAGGACATGTAAAGCCTACATTAGCCTACAATGTATATAAGTTGGGCATGTTTCCCCCACCCAAATGGCATCATTTGTACTGCATATATCCCCCGTCCGTTTGCCAGCACCATCACATTTTCCTAAATCAAGAATGCAGGCTCACACAGGCAGAACTGCCTCTGATAAAAGTTCTGCTTTGTTTGAGCACTGTAATGGTAAAGCTGAGCTCAGGAGAAAAAAATTGAAGCAGACAGCTAAAGCTGAGTTTCTATGGGAACCAGCTATGCCATCTCTTCACTGGCTGCTAGACTGGGGGCGTGTTTAGTAATCTCAGTTTAGAACAACTGAGCATGCCCACAAGCCAACAGCCAAAGCAAATTCCAGAGGGAGGAAGCCGAGTGGGTTACAGGAGGAGAAGCAAATCTAAGTGATTAAGGGGATGTTGCAGCCTTATTATTAACCTCTAGACAACCAATGTGGCAGGTATTGAAAAATTTCAAAGAGGCTGTTCATGGATTACATCTTTGTGTGTGGGGTTTACATGTCCTTTAAAAGCAGTGTTTGTTCATCCCTTCCTGTTCTCTGGGTCTGACTCATATATATATATATATATATGTAAAACACAGCCAGCAACAAGGGTCTTATAGTTCAAAACAATCTCAAGTGTATTGCATGTATAACCGATGTTTCGGTCCCTTTTGGGACCTTTTTCAAGGTATATATATATATATATATATATATATATATATATATATATATATATATATATATATATATAAAAACAAAATGAAATACTGGCACTCACGTATAATCCACAGCTTGGCCTGGGTGCAATCCTCAAAATTAGAATGAACACGAATTGGGAAAAGAAGCCGCACTCACAGGACTTAAATACACTGACTGGCGGGAAAAAACAGACAACACAGTGGTGTGACGTCACAGCGTGAAAACTGTGACGTCACACCACTGTGTTGTCTGTTTTTTCCCGCCAGTCAGTGTATTTAATGTTAGCTTTCACAGTGTGGTTTAACTTTGAGAAAGGCTGAGGTGTTCAGCCGAAACGTCAGTTCACTGATTTACCATTAAAAGTTTTTTATTTTTGTACTTAAGTCCTGTGAGTGCGGCTTCTTTTCCCAATTCGTATATATATATATATATATATATATATATATATATATATATATATTATACCTTGAAAAAGGTCCCAAAAGGGACCGAAACATCGGTTATACATATAAATAAATGGAGCACATATATATGCACAGAAATTCAAAGTGTAGCTCCACACAGGCCGAAACTATGTCTGTGAATGGAGCTACTCCCCTGCCCTAATACAATGTAATAAAAGTCAGATTTTCTATGTCTTTTAATCAGTAGAGTACAGGAGTGCATGAACATGTGCGTAACTAGCATTGCCTGGGCCCGCGTGAACACCCTGCCCCTGCATGTTTGCTCTCTTCCAAATGCAAGTGCAATGTAAAATCTCTTCTGTTTCACTTGAAATGTGGTCTCTGGTGGCCTCCAATGGGGCAAAGACCCGGAGACAACCCCTGCTTCCCTGGTAGAAACATCCCTGTGTATTTTAGGTAACAATTAAAACTGTAGCTATAACAATATTGTTATTATATCCCTATAAGAATTTTATAAGTTTATTTATACGCAGCAAAAGGCATGGTACCTGCAAGGTCTCTCTGCACATGTATGCTATTTGGCATTCTGTGAGTGGCCCCGTTACTAAAAAAAAAAAAAAGAAATGCAGAAATGTTACCTTCTCTCTATTATTGTTTACAAATATATCATGAAAGATTTGATGAACTCAAGAACACAAGACTCCACAGTTCATGAGATTTTTGCTAATGTTCCACAGAGCGAGTAAGTCGCCCTCGGTAGATCTCTGCTACTGCTCCGACTACCCACTCCGAAATGCCTTTCCACCAGCAACAATAGGAGTCGCTGGTGGAAAAGTCTATGCTTCCCTTCAGCTTTCCGAATTAGAAGGAAGTTGCCTGCAGGAGGAAACATTGCGTGACTTAGAAAAGCCGAAGCAATGTGTAGGCCTTTATAGTCACCTGTGGTAGCAGAGAGATACCATGGGCAACTAAATCACTCCGTGGGACATTAGCCTAAAGGTAACTCAAACATTAAGTGACATCCATACAGAAGGTGGAGGAGGATGCAGCCTCCTTGCTTAATACACAAAACTGATTAGCTCAGGGGATGGCTTAATAGCAACAATCCACTTTTTTTGGCTAATACAAACTTAACTGAAGTCAGATGGTAATGAGTTTGAAGAACATTAAGTAGAGTATACTAAATATCCTATCACACTGAGCTATAGAACAGAAGGGCTTAATCATACAATTATGATTACAATTGCAGCCATTGGTTGCAGTAAAGACGGTTTGTACCCTCCACTAACGTTCGGGGCTGAATTGTCAGATATGGAGATAGAAACAATAGGAATTCTACCCCATCTGACAATTCAGCCCTAAACACATGCCTTTGTGGATGCCTTCGACAGCACCCAATCAAAATCTTTTATCATAACATCGCTTTGTCAATCCATCATACACACACTGAATATCGTATGAAACGTAATATCGGTGTGTGTATGGCCAGCTTTAGTTAGTAGAAGCTACCTACATTGATAAAATAAGCTTTCTGGCCCCTGTCCAGAAACAACAACAGAGAATGCTCCTGTTACATATTCATGAAACCAGCTGTAAACAATTGGCTCTTTAAAAAAAAAAAAAAAAAATTCCAAACATACAAAATAAAAAAATGCAGACTGTAAATCTCCTTCACGAGTTAGAAACAGACAAGGAGCCACCAATTCTCAATAAAGAGAAAACTAGTCTCAGTTTAGGTGGTATGTGAAAGGTTGAGGTTTAATGAAACCTGCTGGTTTCCAGATCCTTAAATCTGAATGTGGGAATAAAAATAAAATATTTTGGATTTGGAATGAGATAGATCTGAGCATCTTTCAAGTCCCATCTTTAGAGAAAGAGAGACTTAAAAACAGAATAGCTTTAAACTATTACATAGTTATGTTTAAGAGTAAATAAAGCATTCAGATGGATTATACCAGCTATAAATTCTGGTAAAATAAAAATATAAAATTAATCTGCAGACATGACAACCCTTAGTAACCTCTACAACTACTGATCTCAGAACAGTGAGGGAATAATATGCTGTGATTACTATTATGCCAGAGTAAATTACTTTAGTCACTAGAATTTTGTTGTACAGTGACTGACAGAAAAAGTTGTCTGTGACCTCCCAAGAATGTTTTTCACATCATTTATCACTATGTAGAGCAACATGAACATGAACTATTGAGATACCATGATATATGTCTTGGAGTGAGCCGCCGCCACAGTACTCCATACAGATCCATAGTTTTTCACGTCTAGAACAGAAAAACAAAAGAAAATAGTTGAGTAATCAGTCACATTTACAGCATTAAAAGGAGAAGGAAAGTCAAAACCTATTAAGCACACTATTAAATAGTACTACTATTGCTGTGTAAAAACGCTATATTCCTGGCTTGCCTAATGAAAGATTTAGAGAGATACACATACTAGAACCTACATACTTGTTTCAGTGAACGGCGCCGCCATCTTGTCCAGTGTGTCTGTATGGGCTGAAAAGCACAAGCCAGCCCCCCCTCCGCTCCCCGCTCCTGCCACAAAGCCTCCGCCATTTCCCGCTCTTGCCACAAACCCCCCCAAGCTCCCCGCTCCTGCCACAAACCCTCCGCCACTCGCCGCACCTGCCCCCCACCTGCTTGTCACAGAGTTCTCAGACGCTGCGTCGCCATGGCAACCGGACACTCCTGCTGTGTGCGCATGCGCCGCCTGCAGTAACAAGTTGCCAAGTCTTAAAGGAGCGATGCATTATGGTAATCTTCTCTACACTGCTCAGCGTTTTTTTTTTCCGGTTTGGCTTCTGATCTTCTGAACGGGTGAAGTATGGGGAGACTTAAGGGCACTATTGAGACAACTGAAGGTATGCCTGCAGCTTGGGATTAACTCTTTACTAGCCTTTCCTTCTCCTTTAAGTACAGATAAATAAAATAAGCACATTCTTTGAGGAAGACCTTTGACGTTACCAGAACTTTCAATGCCAAACAGTTTTTGACCATTTTATGCTCTTTAGGGGCCTTTCCTTGAAATGATACATTGTTTTTTTCAGGACAACCTAAGTTTTCATATTTTCATACCAATATTATATATATATATATATACAGGTCCTTTTCAAAAAATTAGCATATTGTGATAAAGTTCATTATTTTCTGTAATGTACTGATAAACATTAGACTTTCATATATTTTAGATTCATTACACACAACTGAAGTAGTTCAAGCCTTTTCTTGTTTTAATATTGATGATTGTGGCATACAGCTCATGAAAACCCAAAATTCCTATCTCAAAAAATTAGCATATTTCATCCGACCAATAAAAGAAAAGTGTTTTTAATACAAAAAAAGCCAACCTTCAAATAATTATGTTCAGTTATGCACTCAATACTTGGTCGGGAATCCTTTTGCAGAAATGACTGCTTCAATGTGGCGTGGCATGGAGGCAATCAGCCTGTGGCACTGCTCAGGTGTTATGGAGGCCCAGGATGCTTCAATAGCGGCCTTAAGCTCATCCAGAGTGTTGGGTCTTGTGTCTCTCAACTTTCTCTTCACAATATCCCACAGATTCTCTATGGGGTTCAGGTCAGGAGAGTTGGCAGGCCAATTGAGCACAGTAATACCATGGTCAGTAAACCATTTACCAGTGGTTTTGGCACTGTGAGCAGGTGCCAGGTTGTGCTGAAAAATGAAATCTTCATCTCCATAAAGCTTTTCAGCAGATGGAAGCATGAAGTGCTCCAAAATCTCCTGATAGCTAGCTGCATTGACCCTGCCCTTGATAAAACACAGTGGACCAACACCAGCAGCTGACATGGCACCCCAGACCATCACTGACTGTGGGTACTTGACACTGGACTTCAGGCATTTTGGTATTTCCCTCTCCCCAGTCTTCCTCCAGACTCTGGCACCTTGATTTCCGAATGACATACTTTGGACCACTGAGCAACAGTCCAGTGCTGCTTCTCTGTAGCCCAGGTCAGGCGCTTCTGCCGCTGTTTCTGGTTCAAAAGTGGCTTGACCTGGGGAATGCAGCACCTGTAGCCCATTTCCTGCACGCGCCTGTACACGGTGGCTCTGGATGTTTCTACTCCAGACTCAGTCCACTGCTTCCGCAGGTCCCCCAAGGTCAGGAATCGGTCCTTCTCCACAATCTTCCTCAGGACCCAGTCACCTCTTCTCGTTGTGCAGCGTTTTCTGCCACACTTTTTCCTTCCCACAGACTTCCCACTGAGGTGCCTTGATACAGCACTCTGGGAACAGCCTATTTGTTCAGAAATTTCTTTCTGTGTCTTACCCTCTTGCTTGAGGGTGTCAATGATGGCCTTCTGGACAGCAGTCAGGTTGGCAGTCTTACCCATGATTGCGGTTTTGAGTAATGAACCAGGCTGGGAGTTTCTAAAAGCCTCAGGAATCTTTTTAAGGTTTTTAGAGTTAATTAGTTGATTCAGATGATTAGGTTAATAGCTTGTTTAGAGAACCTTTTCATGATATGCTAATTTTTTGAGATAGGAATTTTGGGTTTTCATGAGCTGTATGCCACAATCATCAATATTAAAACAAGAAAAGGCTTGGACTACTTCAGTTGTGTGTAATGAATCTAAAATATATGAAAGTCTAATGTTTATCAGTACATTACAGAAAATAATGAACTTTATCACAATATGCTAATTTTTTGAAAAGGACCTATATATATATATATATATATATATATATATATATATATATATATATATTATATATTATATATTATATTATAGTTTTAGAGAGATTTCTCACTTGTATAGGACAAAAACTCCCAGCAGTACATTACCAAATTTCCAAAGCACTGCTTCAGAAAGGCTGCATATGCTTTAGATTTCAAGGCCAAAAATTCCAGTAGGAATTACAGTAGGTTTGCTGGAAATAACAGATTGTGACATATCCAGAATAGATAAAACTGCCTGTCTACTCCAAACTACCAAGTTGCAATGCTTTTGTACAGTTATCGGATTTTGTAAAAATTTGTTACATTTTGAAAATCACTCCATCTAGAGCATCTTACATCTTTTTACACCAAATAGCAAAGCTTCCCTAAAGTTAGTGGTTTTAATGGCATTTCTGAAAATCGCCTAAAAATGCTGTAATTTGCCGCATTTATCTCACACAATTTTTAACATGCAAAGGCAAACAGAGGTCTGCTGAACATTTTTATGTTCAAAATACATAGATATACCAAAGTCAGATGAAATTATATGATGACTATAAAAATATATTACAATGGCAAACTTAGTTGTGAAACTTACGAAAGATAGCTGCCAAAATAAGCCACAATGTTGGCATGCTTACACTCCTTTACCATAAAAATTTCTTGCTGGATCAGGGAGAAATCATCACCTTAAAAATAAAAAAAACAAAAACAGCAGTCAATTGAAGAGGACTAAACCAACTGAGATTAAAACACAAATATGAAAGCAGTTGCTAGAAAAAAAAAAATGAAATGTAAATTAGTGGTACAAATCAGAAAAGAAAAAAGGTCATTACTACAACCACAATTTATCATGGTCAACCACAGGAATGGGCTTTTTAAAAGCCCTGAAAACTAACATTTTATCTTAAAATCCCAGAAACTTGTCAGTGCTATAAATACTTCAGATCTCACTGAAACTAGCCCTTTCAGATTTATTTTTTTTTTACAACTATTATTCTCTTTTAGATTAAAGGAGAACTATACCACCGGGCTCTAAAAAACCCCCTTAACTATCATTGCCTAGACCCCCCCCCCCTCACCTCTCCCTTGCCGCAAAGTTTTTAAGTTTACACTCCCTATCGCTAACCACTACCTAAAAGTGCAGAGAAGCGCAGCACGTAACCTGTATCTTCACCGCCAACACAGACCCTGTTTTAGCTAGTGGTTAGCGATATGGACAGAGTGTAAACTTAAAAACTATGCAATAAGGGAGAGGTGACAGGGGTCTAGGCAATGATAGTTAAGGGGGCTTTTTGCACCCAGGGGTATACTTCTCCTTTAAAATACAATACAGGTATGGGATCCCTTATCCGGAAACCTGTTATCCAGAAAGTTCTAAATTATAGAAAGCCCATCACCCATAGACTCTATTGTAAGCAAATAATTCTAATTTTTAAAAATTATTTCCTTTTTCTCTGTAATAATAAAACAGTACCTTGTATTTGATCACAACTAAGATATAATGAATCCTTATTGGAGGCAAAACAAGCCTATTGGGTTTATTTAAATGTTTAAATGATTTTTAGCAGACTTAAGGTATGGAGATCCAAATTACGGAAAGATCCCTTATCCGGAAAACCCCAGGTCCCGAGCATTCTGGATAACAGGTCCCATACATGTACTCTGAGCAGAATGCCTCCATAAACAACTTAGGGAGATAGCACAAACAGCATTTTCATCACTTTTCAATTACTCGTATCACTGATCAAAAGAGTGCAGCTTGCACCCAAGAAAAAAAAATACAGTTTTAGTGAAAAATAATGTAATAAATTAAAAAAAGCAGTCCTTTAAAAAAAAAAAACAAAAAAAAATGTGCAGATGTATGCACGTACTGCAGTCTATAAAGAAAAGTTTGGACTGGGATTTTATTCTGATGCCTGCCTGACCTTTGGAAAATATTCCCGTTTGCATCTTCCAAAAACTGTGTTTGACATGAAAACTAGGAACATCTCCCAGGCCCTGGAATGTCTGAAAAAAGCAATGCTGTGGTTAAGTCACATGTTTCCTATTATCTGCACTGACAGCTACTGCTTGGGATGCACGGCAGTCTTAGAAAGACAGCGTTTGATTGGCACTGTTTATTTTATTTATTTATTTATTTTTTAAAGATTTTATTATGCAAGTTTTATTATTCAAACAGGTAAACAATAGAAAAACAAAAGACAAGAAAAGAGGAGTGAGGCCAGGGTAACAATTAGGGTGAAGACACATGGGGTGATTAGACCGTGACTTTTAATTAAGCCAGTCACGGCGACTTTTCTCACAGAGTACAATGGCCGTCAATGGGAATAAACACTTGCGCATTTTCGTCACGTAGATTAGTCGCACCGAATAATCGCCCAGTGTGTCTTTGCCCTTATGGATGTACAGGATTCCATATTCAATGACTTTATAGGTCCAGCCACGTGCCATTTGGCATTGAATTTCTCTAGGCACCCTCTTCAGTCAGTTTCTGACTAGGAAGGGAATCATCCACCAATTTTCGGCAAAGTTGTAGTGGAGGAGGATCTAAAGCAATCCAATCCAATGCATTAGAATGGATTTCTTAGCATAGTAAAGCAACTGTAGATAGCACAGTCTAGAATAAGATCAGAGTTGCAGGTGTCCAGTCTGTCTATCAAAGTTCTGGAGAGCGCATATATGGGAAGGTATGCTTCTCATTAAGAATCTCTGTATCACCGGGCAGGAACAGAAAACATGTCCCCAGTGCAGAAGTGATGTTAGCACTCTGTTTCATTAGTCGGACACATTTTCATAGATTTTGCCCAGGTGGTAGGGGGTCAAGTACACCCCTTACCATATTTCTGAAACCAGTTTGAGGGCATCAGACCACATCTCGTTGTCCAGCGCGGACAGGAAATTGCAGGAAATTCGATATTGAAGGTATGTTGTAACTGCAAGAATCTGAAAAGCATGTCAGGAGGGGGGTGCACCTCTTGTCGCAGTAAGACATAGATTTTACATTCACCACCAGTAACAACGTCCCCTAGTGTTTTAATACCTAGCTGTGCCCATCTGGCAATGTCTGAGAAAGAATGAAAGTCTGCGAGTTGTTTGTTACCCCAGAGTGGGGCCCAGGGAGACCAAGCTTCAGAAGGGCCATGGACCAACTTCTGGATTTCTGGAAGACCCCTACTGTAACCATGGCAGGTGTAGTGGCATAGTAAGAGAAGATTCCTCGGTAGGGACGTTTAGACAGGGCCTCAAACCATCCTTCTGTAGCAGCCTCTAGGAACAACCCTGGATTATTAATCTTAGGGACCATCCACCAATGTGCAAATACTAACTGGGCAGCCAGAAAGTAAAGTTTGAGATTTGGTAAAGCTAGGCCTCCTCCAGAGCCACCATTCAGAAAGCTATTATTTTTTTTTTGTTGCACAGCTCTATTCTTGTCCTGTAGATATTGTTCATGTGCAATAATTGGTTTCATTCCACTCCAAACATAAACAATGTAATCATACAGACTTAAACACTGGCAATTTGTCTTTAGTCTTTTTTTTGGTTCCCTGTTTTACAGAGAATAAGAAAAACCACTTCCTTCCAGTCTGTTTCAAGGCTGTTATAGGAAGGCACTTTTCAGAGCCATCGGTCAGTGAAACCTGCTTTAACAAACACTTGCTTTGAAACAATACATTTAAACTAAAATATCAGCTTTTAGTGTGACCACATCACACCTGCATGCATGCCAACTGCAATAGGCACTAGCATTTTTAGATATTTAGAGTTACAGTTTTTGTACCACTGTCTTTATTAAATGTTTTATTATTGTAATTAGTTTTTTTTTCTTCTCTATGCTTTCAGATATCAAAAATTACAATTCTAATATATCAAAGCACTTTAGAAACAGCATTTTCATTACCAGCCAAAAATAACATAAGATCAAAACAACAGAAGTACTCTCTATCCTAAATGAAACACAGATCTGAATATATAGAGCTAAAGAGTAATATATAGAGCTAAAGAGTAATATTACAGTTCACTTGTGCCAGGAGAAAATGTTTCCATTTTGCAATTCCATCCTAGTTCAACATCTGATTGGGGCATGTTCAGATTGTTGTTGGCCTAGAGCAGCAGTGAGCTGTGACTGTGGAGCTCTAACCAATGCCTCCCATATGATCCATATGTTCCATTCTTTCACCAGAAGGACAGCCAAACTAATAAGTGCTAGTGGGTATTGTCAACTCAAACCCTCTTTATGTTCTTACAGTACTAGTTATAGTCGCAATAAAAAGCAGTATTTTTTATGTATTGGTAAGTAATACAAATTCAAATAAGAACGTAACAAATTAAAATGTGCCCAGATAAATATTGGTACTTTATATTAGATAAAATCTTGAGCACTATATATCACATGCCACAAATGTTAACCTTGTTGCTCTCATATCAACTCAGGTCATGGCTTGTTATAGCATGTTCTATTGTTGGTACTTGGTTTGTCTTTGCTTACTGTACTATTCGCCACTAATCAACTTCAAAATATAATGGCAACAATAAAGTTAAAGCATGCTAATTACATAGGAATAACTACCTCCCAGAATGACCTCCACAAATGTTGGTCCCATCTGTTTTAGGATCTTGTTCTGGTTAAGTTCATGACTTCCTATACGTGGCATAAGTTCACCAGATAATCAGTACTGACAAACTGCTATCCATTCACATCACACTAGGGGCTTGCTTAGTAAGCAATAGTTGAGCAATTGCATTCCCAATTCCTTTCCACACACCTACATAAGGCTAGATTAATAAGGCATTTGCCTTAAAAATAAATGTTAAGTTTCCCCAATGTGAAGTTACATCATTAGGGTCCTACAGATTAACCAGGATAAACAACTGTGTAGTTGGTCTTTGTTTTGGGGTTTTTTTAAACCTATTGCATCATGATCTTCCTCTAACCTGTAGGATAAGAATAGTAAGATTGGTTATGTCAGGTTAATTTAGTATCTCACAATTAACACTGTTGTACCGTATATTTTCTGGACTAATGAGTGAGCTGCAACTTTCTCCATCAAAACTATCCTCTCATCTTAGCTCTCATACAACTGTGGTAACTTGATGCTCTGCTATAATGGGAGCAAGAATATCAATTAACCACTGCTTCTTGTCTCACTAGAGGAAACAGCACAAAAAAACAAAGCCACAAAACACTTCCCTACATAGAACAAAGTATGACTTTGTCAGTGTGCAGTTAAAGGTCCCCATACACGGGCCGATAGAAGCTGCCGATATCGGTCCCTTGGACCGACTCGGCAGCTTATTGGCCCGTGTAGGGGCAGAAACGATCGGACTGGCCGACCGATATCTGGCCTGAAATTGGCCAGATATCGGTCGGCCAGGTTAGAAAATCCCGTCGGATCGGGGACCGCATCGGCTCGTTGATGCGGTCCCCAAACCGACTGCCCCATTGCCACTTGCAGAATTCGATCATTTGGCCCCAGGGCCAAACGATCAAATTCACCGACATGCCTCCCCGATATCGCCACCCGTAGGTGGGGATATCGGGTGAAGATCCGTTCGCTTGGCGACATCGCCAAGTGAGCGATCTGCCGTGTATAGCCACCTAAAGTCTCTTGTTTTCAGGACAAAAATAAGACAATAAGATTTACAATACCAGATTAAAAATTGAGTACTGCACAATATAATTGTTGATTAGAAGATTCTGGCTCAATTAAACATGAACTCAATTAACCTTATTTGCCATTTTACTATAGGACAAGGCCGGTTTAATTTTGATAAATGCAAGGTTATGCACATTGGTAGAAATAAAATGAATGCGAGTTATACACTAAAGGTCCCCATACACTGGCAGATCCACTCGCTTGGCCAAGCGAGCGGATCTTCTCCTGATATCCCCCACCTACGGGTGGGCGATATCTGTAGAATCCAGGGTAATTCGATCGTTTGGCCCTGGGGCAAATTATAATGACGGGCATAGGCAAAGTCGCTCTGGGGACCGCATCAACGAGCCGATGCGGTCCCTGATCCGACGATTTTCTAACCTGCCCGACCGAGATCTGGGCGATTTCAGGCCAGATATCGGTCGGGCAGGCCCGTCGGGAGTGCCCATACACGGGCGGAATAGCTGGCAAATCGGTCCAAGGGACCCATAAAAACTAATCCCGTAGGATCACAACTGTGTGCAAGCTTGAAGGGTCTAGAAACCCCATGATTGGTCTTACCAAGCTTAATATTATGTATATGTTCGTTGATCCTAGTCCCTACGGCTCTAATAGTCCTCCCAACATATAACGGTTTGCAAGGACATACTAACAAATAGAGCACGTAAATAGAGCGACAATTAATGAACCCCCTCGCAATAGGTAACCCATAAATACTGAAATATTTTGGTGCTACAAATGAACACGGGCTGCTTTTTTTTCCCCACACTTATATGTCCCCTTGTGATCCTACGGATTAGTTTTTATGGGACTTGAACAAATCTCCCCCAATATTAGTTCATCAGACTACGGCAATGGGGGACTTTCTGGATTTTTAAATTGAATACGCTTTTTCCTTGTGGACTTAATGTTGACATTGATCTAGCTGCCTTTTAAATCAATACTCCTTTTCAACTCATCCTTTTTAATGTTTCTGGATTTTTTTTTTAAAGATTTATTCCCTTTTATAGCTGTTCTGGGTACAGCATACAAGTAATATATGAAAGGTTTACTGTACAGATAGCAGAGGTGATTATATGTATGTAATAAATTGGCGTTACTAATAAATATATATATATTATATATAGAAAAGGGAAAACATTTTTAGGATATTTTTCTGCAAAATTATTGCAGGAAGTGCGGGCGTCACTAGTTTGTCTCTAACTATAAGTTGGAGTGCCTTCATACAGTCAGTTGCTCCTGAGGAAGTGTGTCGTTCACACCTGAACCGCGTTGAGCCATTTTATGCGATTGTTTTATCTCTACATACTTTAAGTAGCCTGTATTGTGCAGGGTCAAGTTATTTAATAAACGTTATTATGCTATTCTTTGCTTTTTTCCCGATTTTAACTTCTGAGGTATTGAAACGGATTGGGCAGATTCTCCAATCAATTTATATCATCAATTCTATTTTTGGCACAATATTAATGCTGTCTGGTGAGCATTTTTCTTTTATATATGCGCTTGTTGAGGCCAACTCAAAGGAAGCGTTTTTGAGGAAGCAGCAATCAAGATTCACACATTCTTCCACTTAGGACTTTAGCGCCGAGTTTTTGTGTTTTGTCTTTTTTTTTTTGCTATGTAGCAAACCAGTATTTTAAATTTTTCAATTCTATTGCACAGTTTTAATATTCTTTTTGCTGCTTTTTTTTTTTTTTTAAATATCATACTAAAACTGTAACTATGATCTTTACTCCAAAGTGCAATGTGCATTTTTCAATGAATATATCAGTGTACCAAATAAAACAATTGCCATACAAAAACCTGTATTTAAGTATTATTCTGAAGCTTAACTATTATATATATTTATGCTCTAAAAAAGTGCTATTGTGCAAAAGTGCAAAAAAGGGGACACTTAATTTACTCATTTACAATAATTTAAGAATCCTACAGCTTGAGAAATAAAACTATTACTTAATCAAGCTGACCAGGGACAGATACTTCGATACCGCCTGCCAGATGGCAGAAGGTTAAAAAAAAAAAAAGAAGATATGTGCCTCCAAAGATGCCCCCAGCAGCTCCCCGTATTCTATTCTGCAGATTTACTGCACATGCTCTGTGCTGCTTTCAGTTACGGAGCTTAGAGACCATCTCAAAATATACTGTATATATAGAATATAAATGTAAAAGGCTGGTTAGTAATTCATTCAGATTCACATTACATGACAGATCTGAAACTAGGACAACTGCATCAGAATTGTATAATTAGCCTTAGCTAATTGGCACGGCGATTGGGAATTGTCATATCACAGCCCCACCTCCTTCCCGACCCCATGACATCCATGTACAGCATGTTTAAAGGAGACATATCATATAAAAATTAAGAATATACCAGTGAATTACACTTCTCTAAATATAGAAGGATTGAGCTTAAAAAGTTGTATTTTGAACTGATTAAATTCTCCTACTAGTCCCGCCCATCTGTTCCACTTCCTGCTGGCTGAATTCTCTGGATGTGCAGGGGACCCGGTGGCTTTCAGTACACTATATTGTAGGATAGGAAGCAATCAACAGCTTGGCTGACCTGATAGGGAACTGAAGCCTATCTTTGCTTGTGTGACTGCAAGGCTGTGATTGGCTATCACCCTCCTCCTGTGCTTCTGGCAGGGACTATTAGGACACGCCCACTCTTCATTTGAAACAGGGACAGAGAACTGATAGGATCTATAGGGAGCTGCACTAAAGGGGCCATTTTTACAGATAGGATTAATTTTTAGCCATAAGTGAAACCAGCAACATATATTATTCATAAATGCCTACAAAATTGTTTTTTTTTTTTTCCATTTATCCAATGTCTCCTTTAACCTATTTCAGCCATAACTGCATATTTATGCAATATAGGTTTACCAGATCACCTAAAAATTCAGGAACACTCCTATATAATCCAGTCAGGAGGGTTTAACTCATGAAAAAAAAAAAAAAAAATAGGTACCAATTCTTTTCTATTTCGCTGGGGGAGTGCCATCTCCCCAACGTCTGTGCACCAGATGGGATCGCTATTAAAAGAGGCCTGTGTGCTTGTGTAAATCTTTACTTTAACTCATGCAAAGTAATTTAAATGAAATCACTGCAGCCCTGCAACATGCATTCATGTTCAGTGCGTTCTGTCCCCAGTGCTCCGCATGTGTGATCCCTAGGGGGTGGAGGGGGCGTGAATGAGGGCAGCTTTGAGACACTTTTGCAAGAAATCCGGCACTGACTGTACCAAAGGAGTGGTTGGGATATTGAATGTGCAATTCCTGAGATGAAAACTATAGATAGGATCAATTTAAAGAAATCATCCCAGCTCAATAAGATATAACACAAACTGCAACCTAAATTTGCAACAGAACATGTACGAACAAGTTTATTTTTTCCAAATACAAATCTAAATCACTATTAAGAAGTACAGTTATTGATGTACTTGGCCATTACACAAGTCCTTGTGCCTCACATCTTTCAGACACTAGAGGTAAATAAGCATACAGCTGGCGATGAGGGAAATTATTATTTATGCGTACGGCCCTACCTGTCAGTGCAGGACGACTGGGGTTAAGTTCTCCTCTCTGGAGACAGGACAAACTCTAATGAATGAATGAAGCTCCTCCTCTTCCTGTGTCTCCCTCTCTGATCAGTTTTTAGTTTGTCCTGCTCGGAGATAGGACGCAAATTCAACCTCCTCACAAAAAAACAGTAAGGATTCCAAAACAAGAAGCTAACCACATCCAGAATAGAAAACCATATCCTAGGTGAGCCCTCTTAGAAAGTGTGCTCCCTAATATGCTACTTCATACCGGAACATGGGTAACGATACCAGCATGGTACCTACCTAGACGCGAGCCCCCATGGCGGTGTGTGCTCCGTTGTAACCCAAACCAGGCTAAGTCCTGTTCAGTGTGAGCCCCTATCAGGTGAGTTGCTCCACTGCCAGCCACAGCGCCTCTGTCAGTAAGACAGCACTAGCAGCGTGAGCCCCCCCTCCTCCCACCCTCCTTCCTGCTGGGCGCGTTGCTCCGCTGCGCTGCATACTCTGCTCACTTGGCATACTCTGCCTACCTGGAAGTTCCCCTCGTGAGCCCCCCTTTGGCGCGCTCCGAGCCAGGCTACCGGCCGCTTCCCTGGTCCCCGGCCTTTTGAACAAGGCACTCACTTCTTCCTGGCGCGTCTCTACCTTCGGCGCAGGAAGGTGACGTCATCGGACCGCGCGACTCACTTCGCGCGCTCTACCTGTGGGGAACGCAGTAACTCTTCAGGCAGCAGGCAAGAGTTTTATTTTTCATACAAACAAGGGGAAAAGGCCCCCTGTCCATATAACAGACTGCAAACTCAACAAGTTAATCAACTAAGCAGCATAATGGCTTCCAAAGAGCTGCTAGAACTTATAGAGGATCTATCCTCTCAGAAAGGAGCAGATAATTTAGGGGAAAAGGCCCCTTCTAAGCATAAGCCGGCCAAAGCCCCTAAAAAGAGACTTAGGAAGAGAGATGCTTCCCCCCCTAATTTACCAAAAATGACAAGGCTGCAGCAATCTATTGAGTCTGACACAGACACAGCCATGGCTCACTCACTCACCACTACTGCATTAATTCATGCCACACAGGACTCTCCTAGTCCCCATCAAAATTCTCCAGGCCCATCTAGTCCTGCTACTAGCCCTCGGCCTGAGCCACATGCTATCCCACCTAATCAAGAAACTGCACCAGTAAAAGATTTTTCTCAATTTATAGATTGGCTGCAAAATCATATAAACACCTCAGTACAGCAGGCAGTGTCTGCTCAAACTCAATCCAAACAGCACAGGCCTAAGGTACAACCAAGTACTAGTGCCCAGACCGCATCAACCACTTTATCTTCCCAATCCGATTCATTATCTGACTCAGAGTCTAGCGGAACTGCCTCTTCGCAATACAGTGACTCCCAATCAGATGAGGAATCGACTACCAAACAACCAGACAATATCAAAGCCATTTTAAGACACCTGTACGACACACTCGAGATCAAACAAGTCAACCCACCTCTTTCAAAAATAGACAAAGTGTTGGGCAATGCCCCAAAAAAATCCAGATCTTTCCCCACTAGCAAATCCATTATACAATCAATTACAGAAGAATGGTCAGACCCAGATAAACGCAACTCCATTTCCAAAAAACTAATGTGCAAATTTCCAGTAGCAGACGAACTGGCTCAAGTCTGGGACAAATCACCTAAAGTAGATTCTGCCATTGTACGCCTCTCTAGGAATACCACACTTCCATCAGAGGACGCGGGTTCCTTCCGGGACCCCATGGATAGAAAAATAGAATCAGCACTAAAAAGAGACTTCCTACACTCAACAGCAATACTCCGACCAGCCTCGGCAGCTCTTAGCGTCGCCCGCACCGCCCAATTCTGGTGCCAGGAATTAAAACGATCTCAAGACTCCGCAGAGCTAGACAAATTAGGACTGGCTTTCTCTTTCCTAGGCGAAGCATCCCTAGAAATGGCAAAACTGGCAACCAAAGCATCAGCAGCGGCAATCGCAGCCAGGAGAGCCTTGTGGCTCCGTCAATGGTCAGGAGACACCGCCTCCAAGAACAGACTAGTATCCCTAAAATTTGAGGGCACCCAACTATTCGGGCCAGAACTGAAAAAGATTATTTCAGATGTGACCGGGGGAAAAGGCTCTTTTCTACCTCAAACCAAAAAGAATAGAAGGGAAACACATAAACGGAACTATCATCACCGTTCCTGGAACCAATCCTACAACAGACAAACCAATAGAGGTAAACAGAACTCCAACCAGTTCAACTCAAGACGACAGAAAACTTGGCAACCTTTCTCCAAAACTACCAGGAAAGGTGGACCACCTAAACCACAGGATTCCTGACTAACGACCCACCAACCGAGTCCAGCGGTAGGGGGCAGAATCAGTCAATTTACCACAGCCTGGCAGAAGTCCATAAAAGACCCCTGGGTTCTCAGAATCATATCAGAAGGACTAAAAATTTTCTTCAACAAATACCCTCCGATCACAAGAGTAGTCCCATCCAAGTTACCCACAGACGCCGCAAAGGCATCAGCAACACTACTCATTCTACAGGATCTCTTGTTAAAAAACGTCATCACTCCAGTACCCAAGGAGGAATACTTCCAAGGATTCTATTCGAATCTCTTTTTGGTACCAAAAAAGGACGGGGGATATCGCCCAGTACTCAACCTTCATCCACTCAACAAATTCGTCAAATACCAGAGATTCAAAATGGAAACCATTCGATCCATAACAGCGGCACTACCAGAGGCAGCCTACATGACGAAGGTAGATCTCAAAGATGCATACCTGCACATACCCATTCATTCGGACCACCAGAAATTCCTCAGATTCTACCTAAATCAGACACACTACCAATTCCAAGCCATGCCATTCGGTCTGACCTCAGCACCCAGAATCTTTACCAAAGTTCTGGGAGCCCTAGTGGCAGAAATCCGGTCTCAGGGGGTACACATCTACCCCTATCTAGACGACATTCTCATCTATGCGGACTCGGTAACCAAATCAGTGAGAGACACCGAACTATGCATCCAACAACTGACATCACACGGCTGGCTAATAAACCACCAAAAGAGCATTCTGATTCCACAACAGGTCATGCCCTTCCTAGGAATGATAGTGGACACGGTACAACAACAAATCTTCCTACCACAGGAAAAGATATTAAAAATTCAATCACTTTCCAATCAGATTCAACAGCGACCGGCCACGGCATTCCAGATACTACAACTACTAGGACTGATGGCCGCATCCTTAGATGCAGTACCCTTCGCGAGGTACCACATGAGACCATTACAGAGGGAATTTCTAAGGCTATGGAACAAAGACCACAAGGACCTGTCGCAACAAATTCCCCTTTCCAAGCAGGTTCGCATCAGCCTTCAATGGTGGTCCCTGCAATCCAACCTAGCACGGGGCAAACCGTGGCGCCTATCGGACCCGGAAGTGATCTCTACAGACGCGAGCCTGAAAGGCTGGGGAGCAGCCTGGAAACACCTAACGTGTCAGGGACTCTGGTCCTCACAGGAGCAGAAGCTACACATAAATGTACTGGAAATTCGGGCCATCCACAGAGCGATCACCCATTGGTCAGCAGCCCTACAGAGCTCTCATATCAGAATACAGACAGACAACAGCACAGCAGTGGCTTATCTCAACAAGCAAGGCGGTACACGAAGCACTGCAGCCATGAGGGAGATCTCCCACATCATCCAATGGGCAGAAACCAGAGCTATTCACATCTCAGCCATATACATACCAGGCCTATTGAACTGGCAGGCAGATTACCTGAGCCGCAATACCATAGACCCAGGAGAATGGCATCTCCAGACAGAGGTATTTCAGAACCTAACAAGCAGGTGGGGCACCCCATCAGTGGACGTCATGGCATCCAGACTGAATGCACAACTACCACGCTTCTTCTCCAGGATCAGGGACCCAAAGGCAGAAGCTGTCGACGCCTTGGCTACTCCCTGGTCATTTCCAATGGCATATGCATTTCCACCGATACCGATGATTCAGAGACTTCTCAACAAAGTCCGCCAGGAAAGAGTCCTCACAATCCTGATAGCACCAAGATGGCCAAATCGAACCTGGTTTGCAGACATAATGACAATGTCAGTGGATCACATCTCACTACCGATGTCACCAGACCTACTCACACAAGGTCCAGCTTGGTTCCCAGATCTCCACAAACTACATTTGACGGCATTTCTCTTGAATCCGACATTTGGAAACAGAAAGGGTTCCACCCGTCAGTGATCACAACTCTCCTAGCGGCCAGGAGACCTTCAACAAACAGAGCATACTATAGAGTATGGCGAACATTCCTATCATGGTGTTCCTCCAACAACCTTAATTGGAATACTTGCACATCTCCACACATTCTCCATTTCCTTCAAAACGGATTTGACATGAACCTCAGCATCACGTCTCTTAAGGTTCAAACTTCGGCTCTAGCAGCCCTCTGTCACAAACAGTGGGCATTGATGCCAGAAGTCAGGCTCTTCTTCCAGGCATTACAGCGGATCAAACCCCCAATTAGGGACCCGACTCCATCTTGGGATCTAAACTTGGTCCTAGCCTACTTACAACACAAGCCATTTGAACCATTAGAATCCGCGAACCTTAAAGACCTCACACTAAAGACAGTATTTCTGATGGCAATAGCTTCCGCTAGACGGGTTTCAGAACTCGCAGCTCTCTCTAGCAAATTCCCTTGGCTAAAATTCCATCAAGATAAAGCGGTACTCCGTACCAACCCATCATTTATTCCCAAAATGGCAACTACCTTCCACCTAAACCAGGAAATAGTTATTCCAGTACTTAAAAACAACGAGGATACTACAGCAAACAGTCTGGACCCAGTCCGAACCCTGAAAGAATATATCCTCAGAACCAAAAGTATAAGACAATCAGACTCTCTATTCCTGCTCTTCCGAGGACCAAAAGCCGGGCTTCCAGCCTCAAAACGTTCAATAGCCAGATGGCTAGTACTACTCATATCAGAGGCTTACAACAAGGCGGGGAGACCTACCCCTATGACAATAAGAGCACACGCAACCAGGAAAGTCAGTACCTCCTGGGCGCTTCATCACGAAGCATCCCTAGAGACTATCTGTCAGGCGGCCACATGGTCGTCTCCGCACACTTTTACAAAATTCTACAAATTTGATGTATTCAACGCTGCACCTGCGGAATTTGGTAGGAAGGTACTAAAATCTGCAGAGGCACCTACCTGACTTCCCACCCTTCATTAGGACGGCTTTGGGACATCCCCAGTCGTCCTGCACTGACAGGTAGGGCCGTACGCATAAAAGGAGATTTTCTTACCTGATAAATCCCTTTTGATCACCCAATCCCCAGAAAGATCTGAGGCAAATTCTTCATCTGGAAAGTGTCAGTGGGAAGTTACAGGCAGCCAGGATAAGACTCATCTGACTGTATGCACCAATTAATCACCATGGAAAAGTTACCAGTTTGACACTAGCTTTTTCCAGACAACATACCCCTGACAGGAAAGACTGCAAAAGACAAAGGCAAAGCGAAACAGTAAGACACATTCAATGGCACTATAAATTGTTTTGGAGGTTAGCTTATTCACCATTAAATAGCATTTTAAATGTTATCCCTCTTCATCCATCCTCCTCAGTTTCAGAGTTTTTTGTCCTGAAGAAGGAGAAGGGAAGGGTCATTTACTGGGAGGGTGCCCCAGTTTTAGGCAGTAATTGTAATCACTATACCCCAAGGCTCCTGTTAGCTGAAAACGGCACCGTATATCAGGTAATAGTGATGTGCAAGTCAAGATTTTCTCGACCTGCACCTGACCCTAACCCGCCTGCCCCAATCCTACCCCTACCCAACCCGACCCGGCTTCCTTCTTTTATCTATAGACCTGCACCTGCCATGCAATGATGTCACAAAAGGGATGGGGCTTCCGGGAACACGCCTATAAATAGAGCAGCCGGAAGAGAGTTGCCGGCAGTATAAGGTTGCGGGTGGGGAGGGCAAGCGGAAGAGCTCAGCCCGAACCCGCAGGTGATGTGTCGAGGTTGGCCCGAACCCGTCTGACCCGTGGGTATCGGGATGGTGTCAAACAACAGGCAACACAGAGAAATCAAATCATAAGACAGGAGAATACAGTAGGTACAGTACAGACAGATGTCAGGACAAGTATCAGAGACAACACCACATCTACAGGTGCAAATTTAAAACAAGATATTTTATTAAAACTGGTTTCAGGAACTGAAGTTAAGGGAAGGATGGGGAATACAACTAAGGCAAAAAAGCAAGAACCTAAACAGGTTCAAAAAGAAGCCAACAAACAAAGTCACAAACAGATAATAGTTCTCTAAGCTCGGGCCCTCTCAAGCACCAGAAAGATTTGAAGCTATATATATGTGACTTCTTCTTGCTTGTGTAAACATGGTGGCATGAGATCAATCAAGAGTTTGATCATACAAGGTGTGCTACACCCTTGTCAAACAAATACATTAGCTAGGTGTATCCTTCCAACTGAATTCCAAATCCATGCAAAGCTAATATTAATTGTTAAAATTACTACTCATTTTGATAGAGGTCCGAAGGTTTACTACACCTTGGAGGCATGTAAGCAACATCTCAAGAAAATGATTGGTAGGACATTCTTCAAAAAAAGTTTATGAATAATCAAAACCAATGACGTCCCTCCAGAACATAATTTCTCAGCCAGATAATCTTAGCATTCTGCACACACCAGGAAGGGAGAGGCAAGTGCATTAAACCAGGAAAAAAATAATTGCAAACTTTTGCAACAGGTTTTTATGTAAAGCCCTAGTCTGAAGGCCTTTGACGCAAAAGCACAAGAGAAAAAAAGGATGCTACTTTAGGTGACAAATAGTAGTATAGTCTCAAACATTATTTTTTTTTTTAATATGCGGTTCTTTAAATGCTTCCTGTCAAGAAAACCACATGCAAGCATGAGACAGAAGATATTAAGATATAACCAAGCAGATGAACCTTTAAAGGGAAAGTAATGCAGCCATGTGTAAGCGGCTTAGCCACACATTTTCCCAGAGAGTCATGGAACTATGCAGGCTACACTGGGAGGGAGGGACCCCACTCATAGTATTCAAGGCAAAACTAAACACATTGCACAGAGGTTTCATTTTGTGTGCACTTTTTCTTACTGCGGTATATACCTTCTCATCTCCTGTCTAAATTGGTAAAATGAAGTCTGCTCTGTAGCTTGGGCTATATATATATGCAATGCACATTGCGCAAAATCACATGTACCTACTAAGCTGGAATTAACTGTAGTGTATGTGTAGGTCACAAAAACCATTCAGTAAAGCTTTGCAAAAAGTTTGATGCTACTTTTCATACACCGTTTAAAGGAACAGAAACACCAAAAATTGAAAATGTTTTAAAGCAAATAAAATGTACTGTTACCCTGGACAGGTAAAAGTTTTTAGTTTGCTTTAGAAACACTACTATAGTTAATATAAATGAGCTCCAGTGTAGTCATGGGGACAACCATTCAAGCTTTAAAAAAGGAGAAAAGGCACAGGTTACATAGCAGATAACAGATAAAACACTATTGTATTCTACAGAGTTTAACTGTTATCTGCTATGTAACCTGTGCCTTTTCTCTTTTTTTATCGCTTCAATGGCTGCCCCCATGGCTACACAGCAGCTTATTTATCTAAACTAAACTATAGTAGTGTTTCTGAAGCAAAGATACCAGTTTTACCAATGCAGGGCAATAGTACATTATATTTTAATTACATTGATGTACTTTTATTTCTTGGTGTTACTGTTCCTTTAACTCCACTTTTTATTCTTCTTTTATACTGCCACCTGATTTCGTCCTTTTGCCTTATAGAAAAACTAAAGCTTAACTAAAGACTTAGGCTAGAAATATACATTATGTTTTGGGCTTCTGTACCAGCCCAAGGCACCCCCAGCCCTTTAACAGGGAAGATCTATGCCCCCAAAGATGCCCCCAGTAGCTCCTCAGCTTCTTTTTTGCCGATTCACTGCACATGCTCTGTGCTGCTGTCACTTACTGAGCTTAGGGACCAACTTACAATATACTGTGTAGATAGGATATAAATGTCACATTATAAAGCTGATCCTGTGCTATTAGCATCAGACTTTAATCATCAGCCTGTTAGGATGAGCTTATATGGCAGACAAACATCATTTTCTTTTCTTGATAATATCCAACGACCCCTAAGCTTAGCTTCTCAACAGCTGCTGAGAGAGCACTGAGCATGTGAGTGTCGCAGACATTTCTAACAGAAGTGTCTAGTATGTCCAGTATGGTCACACCCTATGACAACTTTAAAGGATTGGATCATTGCTAGTATAGACATATTGAACCTTTAGGCTGGTTCAATAAGTTAATTATATAAAATATGGCATGTCTAGCCATATTAATTTTTAGGGTTTAGTTCTCCTTAAAATGAGATACAACAGGTCTGAGGTGTTATAAAAAAAATGATGGAAAATTAGAGTGTGCCTGAAAAACAAACAAACAAAAAAAAAAGACACCACACAAAATACAGTGGTTAATATTTACAATATTTCTGGATAAAAATATATTTACACCTTTCTTAAATTGCCTTTGGGCAGCATTATCAGAAAACATGTGAAGTAAAAGAAACTCATAAACAAAAGGAAAATGCTGTCATGTTTATTGAAAATATATATTTTTGGCTCTAAGCTTACTGTACTGTGCCCAAAACCCAAAATAAAATTTTGCCCAATAAAAGAAAAAATCCTACTTTTCAATACAATTGCTATTCAAAGCAGTATCTGACTGTCCCTTGCTATTCCATTCACTGCTGATTTTCACCCTTGAATTAACGTGGCAGAACCCAGCAACCAATTAACAGGCCTGTACAAAAGTATGCAGAGCACTGTGTTAAATGAAATCTTGGCTGGAGAAGAACTGGCTTATTCTACGTAACGAGGGTTCAATGCTGCTTTAGAACATAAACATATAATAAATCCCATAGTATTTAAAAAAAAAAAAAAAAAAAAAGCCTAACTGTTTTTAAGGGCCTGTTAATATCGGACGTTGTATTCCCGATTAGATTTCTGCTCTGTAAAAATGCACTTCATGCAGGTAACCAGTGCAATGTATAACCCAGTCAAGCAAATATTTATTTTCTGGGACTCTTTAAAAAAATATGATGCCAACTTAAGAGTATAACTTACCAATAAAATAAGTAATGGTGCTATACTGCTAAAGGAAAAGTACAAATAAATTGAAAAGCACTGTCACAGTTAATATACAGTTGTCATGGTTAACAAACCTCATGTAATATTGAAATCAACAAGTCATTTTAACAGTGCGCAAGGGATACAGGTGAAGTAACTAACCTTGTTCCAGTTTAATAATCTTGACAGCAGCCAATTCTCCAGTTTGTAGATTCCTAGCCTAGAAAGAAGAAAATATAGCATTTTGTTACACTGAGATAACAGTTCCTGTTAGCACAGATTATAATACAGGTATGGGATCCCTTATCCGGAAACTCGTTATCCAGAAAGTTCCGAATTATGGAAAGGCCATCCCCCATAGACTCCATTATAAGCAAATAATTCTAATTTTTAAAAATGATTTCCTTTTTCTCTGTAATAATAAAACAGAACCTTGTACTTGATCCCAACTAAGATATAATTAATCCTTATTGGAGGCAGAACAGTCCTATTGGGTTTTTTCAAATGATTTTTAGCAGACTTAAATTGTGGAGATCCATATTATGGAAAGATCCCTTATCCGGAAAATCCCAGGTCCCGAGCATTCTGGATAACAGGTCCCAAACCTGTACTATACTAAATGGCTGACAAGTAAACCAAAGGTAGGGATTCAAGTCCCTCTGCTCTGTCTGTACAGTGCAGTTACATTCAATATCTGAGGTCACTGATGATAAAATGACATTTTCTTTATTACAAGGTAAAAGGTAGAGAAAATGTGCTTAAAAAATATTAGATGAAGAATACAAAATTCCACACAACCATTTGTAAGCCTTTGTAAGCATGCCAGCTTGGTATTGGGCTTCATATGGGGGCTACAAGTGTTTTCTCAAATAAATAGACAGTGTAACACTTTGTTTAGTAAATAAGGTTTGTGACCATACATACTGCCTATTGTTTTATGTAAGGTAGATATAATTTGTAATGTTTCATGAACTAAACAGGGACAACAAATAAACTGAAGCTAAATGTTCCAGCTTCCTGGTTTATACAAAGTAGATAATTACCAGTGACCACATTACCAGTGAACAGATCAGGTTTGTGTCATAACAAGCAAATATAATAGGCCAGGGGAAAAATGTTGATTGGGTGACATCTGCCCAGACACCAAATTTTACTGGTGAAAGGACGTGTCCCATAAACCCCATTATAAGTAAATGATTCATAATCTTAAAAATGATTTCCTTTATCACTGTAGTTGTTCTTGATCCTAACTAAGGTATAGTTAATCCTTATCGGAGGCAATAGATTATATATATACATATACACACACAAAAAGTAAATAAAAGATATGTGATGTGATTTAGTGCAGCAGCTAAATAAGTTTGTGAGAGAACATAATTAGTTCTAATGAGCAAACAGGAGAGAAAAAAGCACTGAAGGCAAATGGGAGTGTAAAATTAGAGAGAATTACTTGGAACAAATGAGTTGGGGCAGGCCTGTGTGGAATGCATTTATATGTCAACAGATTACTAACTTCTGGGACAGGCAGCACATACACGCACAGCACTCATTCTTACAAAACAACTATGCAGAGATTACAAGAAATACAGTACAGGTATAGGACCCATTATCCAGAATGCCCGGGACCAAGGGTATTCCGGATAAAGGGTCTTTCCGTAATTTGGATCTTCATACCTTAAGTCTATTAAAAAAATCAATAAAACATTAATTAAACTCAATAAGATTATTTTGCATCCAGTAAGGATTAATTATATCTTAGTTTGGATCAAATACAAAGCACTGTTTTATTATTACAGAGAAAAAGGAAATCAATTTTTAAAATCTGAATTATTTGCTTATAATGGAGTCTATGGGAGACAGGCTTTCCGTAATTCGGAGCTTTCTGGATATCGGGTTTCCGGATAAGGGATCCCATACCTGTATATGTGAAATGCAGCTCTCTGGATATATTTTTATTTTCTTTAAGTGCTGAAGCAGTTCCTCTAAGACTTTGGTGCTACTAACCTAGAATGCTGACTAGCTGGAAACCTAAGCAGGCTCTATAAGATCATTTAATGTGAACACCCCTCTGAAGAGGGGTGTTGAAAGGCTGCGGCGGGGGCCATTTGGGGGGTGCAGGGGCCCCCAAGGAAGAAGCCCCGGTGGGCCCTGCCCCCCCCCCCCATTCCAACCCTGACTCACTACATAACTCATGACATTACTGGAGCATAAACAATATACACTTTTGTTCAACATGTACTCAAATAGAGTCCTGCAAACAAAAATTGACACTGAATTGTGAGATTGTTTCCTGGTTTCTTTTTTATCTATATGCATTCAGCCATTGATCCTATTTTCACAATGACTAAATGTAGTTAAAAGTGGAACAAGTGAAATGATTGGGGGAGTATCTCTATACAAACCCTAGTTAAACATCGGTGTGTAGACACCAGTCTGTGACTATTATTAAGATTATTGGCATTTGGGATATCCTTTGAATAGAAATTAACCTGGATGTCAGAAAAGCAAAGATGATTATTAAAATTTGGGCTATACTATAATTTTTTTTTTTTTTTTTTTTTTTAAAGGTGAAATACAATGGCATTATTTTACTAAATTAACAACCAGTAGAGCAAATAAACGTGCTTTTCTGCATTTTTGACTCTGTATGCAGAGTACCAGACTGGATTCAGTTTCAGAGTGGGGTAGAGTAATAGAATTAACCATTAAACAGGGTCACAGTTACAGGTCTACCAGTGTAAATTTGCAACAAACGAATTGAAGCAATGTATCAACAAAACAACCAATAGTGCATAATTCAATGTACTAACTACTGGTATGTGTTGAATGAGGTCAAACCACTGATAAGACACTGGATAAGACGCTTTGTATATGGGGGTTTAGCAGTTTTAAATGGATTAAAATAAACAATTTTTTTAACTTAACCATCAAATATAAATTCTTGCACAAATAGTAATGTCCTCCTTTTTGGTCGCTAGAGGATATTCTTGCACATCTGTAAATTTATAATAAAAAAAAAAATAATATATGATCTCCCTTGGCTTTTTCCGCTTTTGGAAGAAAGAGCGCAAACTTCCAGCAGCTACAAAGGATACTAGAAACAGAAGAAATGCCAAATAGATTGGACACGTTTTTAAATTAAAGCACTAAAATAACTCATAAAATCGATCAGATTTTCCAAAATCTAGGCTGTGTATCTAGCTTTTGGAAGACTGTTGTACATGCCCAGAATGGCAGCCCTATAACATTGCCTAAAGATTCTGTACATCACCTTCTAAATTACATAATATCCCCTTACTCTGCTTACCCCTGACAATGCCACTTGAGTGCAAAGTGTGCTCAGATGTGTCTTCATGTCAGTGTATACGTAGATGTTTTTAAAGAAGATTAAAGGAACAGTAACACCAAAAAATGAAAGTGTATAAAAATAATTAATATATTATATACTATTGCTCTGCACTGGTAAAAGTTGTGTGTTTTCTTCATAAACACTACTGCAGTTATATAAATACCCTGCTGTGTAGCCATGGGGGCAGCCATTTAGCCAAATTGAAAAAAAGGAGAAAAGGCACAGGTTACTAAGCAGATAACAGATAAGTAGCATAGATTCCCATTGTATCCTATACAGTTTATCTGGTATCTTCTTATGTAACCTGTGCCTTTTCTCCTTCTTTCAATTTAAATGGCTGCCCCCGTGGCTACACAGCAGCTATTTCTATTAACTATAGTAGTCTTTCTGAAGCAAACACACAACTTTTACCAATGCAGGGCAACAGTACATTATATTTTAATTATTTTAAAACATTTTTATTTTTTAGTGTTACTGTTCCTTTAAGGATAGAGCAGCAGTGTCGTGTTACCAAAAATCTCCCCACACATTTAAAGTGAATGGGAGACATTGCCTTGTCCTTCTTCACAACAGATGCATATCCTTCAAAACCAATACTCTAGAGGTGGCCACACAAGAGGCGATTTGCAATCTTTCGTGCGACCGATGGTCGTACAATTAGCCACAAACCGTTCAGGGCTGAAACGGCAGATAAGGAGGTAGAAACAATAGGATTTCTACCTCCTTCTGCCAATTCAGCGCTGAAGGCAGATTTTGGTCAGGCGCCTTCTATGGCGCCCGATCAAAATCTTTCAACTGACCCGATCTGCGAGTCGACTGATATCAGCAGCTTCCTGCGATATCGGGCGACTCGCCGACTTGCCATACACGCACCGAATATCGTACGAAATGAGGTTTCGTACGATATTATCGGTGCGTGTATGGGCAGCTTAGGGCAGTGGTCACCAACCATTGGCTTGTGAACAACATTTTGCTCACCCTTCCCTAGGATGTTGCTCCCAGAGGCCCCAAAGCAGGTGCTTATTTTTGAATTTCTGACTTAGAGTCAAGATTTGGTTGCATAAAAAACAGGAACTACCAGCCCACGTAGGGGCTACCAAATAGCAGATTCCAGTCCTTTTAGAACAGGCACAAAAGTACTTTTTTTTTATTGCTTATGTTGCTCCCAATCTATTTTTACATTTGAATGTTGGGGACAGAAAATTAATATCTCCCTGTGTGTTAACAAATGGGGATGTAAGTAATTTCAGTGGATACTGTGGGGAGATTTTACCTTACATAAACTGGTAAAGCGGATGTCTCTTTATCCACAATTTTTTCTCGAAATCATCCTGGAGATAACAGGATCATAAGATGAATACTTTCCCTGTACTGTAATGCCTTCCAGCAGCAGGAAACAAATACAGGTATCGGTAGTGCTGGGCGGTATGACCAAAAATTTATATCACGGTATTTTTCAAAATTATATCGGTATCACGGTATTTGACGGTATTTTTTTTTCCCCATGCATGATTAGGTGACCACCCCAAACACCCCCCCCACCACCCCAAACACCCCCCCATCCCCTTCACATAAATATAAATTACTGGCCAGGCAGCCGCAGGCACCCCCATAAAATATGCAGGCCAGGCACATTGGTGTTCAGTGAGTGGAACTCAACTTACCTGGTTCCTCAAGCTCCAGCGATGTGTCCGACTTCGATGGCGCTTTTGTAGAGTGTGCGCGCTGACGTCACGTGCGCGCGCAACCCGGAAATACTAAGAAAAATTGCCAGGAGGCGCGCACACCAGTATGTTAAAAATTTATATCATTTTTTTTTAAAAAACGGTGTTCGGTTTATACCGGTATACTGCCCAGCACTAGGTATCGGACCCCTTATCTGGAAACCCGTTATCCAGAAAGCTCTGAAATACGGAATGCCCGTCTCCCATAGACTCCATTTTAATCAAATAATTCAGAATTTTAAAACTGATTTCCTTTTTCTCTGTAATAATAAAACAGTACCTTGTAATTGATTCCAACTAAGATATAATTAATACTTATTGGATGCAAAACAATCCTATTGGGTTTAATTAATGTTTTATTGATTTTTTAGTAGACTTAAGGTATTGAGATTCAAATTACGGAAAGACCCCTTATCCGGAATACCCTTGGTCCCGAGCATTCTGGATAATGGGTCCTATACCTGTACCAGCAACTGA
Source organism: Xenopus tropicalis (assembly GCF_000004195.4). NCBI lineage: Eukaryota > Metazoa > Chordata > Amphibia > Anura > Pipidae > Xenopus > Xenopus tropicalis. The sequence goes on from NC_030684.2 coordinate 92,995,022, forward strand.
AACAGATAACTAGGAGTACACTGTAACTATTACTATAGCAGAAGCCAGGATGTGTTCAGTGCTATTGTTCCTCTATACCAGACCTATTCTACAGAGAGCATACTTTGAACCAAACCTTTACTTTGCTTCTGTCAGACCTTGGCATCAACAAAGCTTGCAATTTGCCCCAGATAGAAGTTGCATAAAAGCCACTACATTTCTAAGAACTTAAAGGCAGGCTGCAAACACCAATCTGTTCTCCCATGCCATAAATCTGTTATTTCAAAGAAAAAAATGAACTAATCCCACTTATAAGCAACAGTGTATGTTTCCATATGTTAAATTGAAAAATGCCGAATGCTTTGATATATGTAATTAGCATATATTAGGAGAATATTGGCATGAAAAGTTTACTTTTAACATGTTGAACCTATTAAAGAACAAACAGTTTTTTGTTTTTTTTGTTTTTTTTTGTTTTTTTTACATAGAATATATATATTAGCCGGTGCAGATGCAACCTAGTCGCAGTTAAAATTTATCTGGGGTTTAGATTCTGATCATATTTTATTGGTGTCTGTTACAGTTTTGATCATTATTGTGTTTAAGAATTATGTGACATGACAGAAAACAATAACATTTATTAGTAATAGCACATACCAGTAGTGCAGTAAAGTCAGAATTTTAATATTTACCCGATAAACAATGACTTATTAGGGAGTTCATATCATCCCAATACAACCTTCTGCCTACCTGGCTACAAGAGAAGAGCAGTTTCCTTCCTGACATACACAAGGGCACGGCACATTCCTTAAAATTCAGAAAAATGCTTTTCTGAATCTCAGCATCTGAGCCAGGCTCACAGAGCGCATTTCAATTCATATGATGGGTGTTTATTTGGGTTGAGGTCAGAACTCTTCGAAGTACAGTCAAGGGCCTTTCCCAAACTGTGGCCACAATCTAGGAGGCAATACAATTCTCAGGAATGCCATTGTATGCTGTAGTTTTAAGGTTTGCTTTAACTGTAACCAGGGGCCCCAGCTCAAACCATGAAAAACAGCTCATTATTATTTTTCCACTAAACTACACAGTTTCCATTATGCATACAGTGTGCTCCTGGCATTAGCCAAATCCAGATTAATCCTTCAGGCTACCAGAAAGAAAAGAAAGCACTTTTGCTGTTGCCGATTTTAATGGTAGCACCCTTAATGTTAAACTTGTAGACTGTTGCTCTTTCATAAAACCAAAAACATACTACCAACAAACAGTTTGCTGATGTTGCTTCCAGAGACAGTTTGAAACTTGGCAGTAAGTGTTCTGAAAACAAGAGATTTTATAAGAATTGTCCGCATACTTTCAGCCATATGATGTATTACAAATATATGGTATTATCTTAAAATATGCACCCATAAATATGAAGGTCTTGTAACCAGAGCTGTGGAGCTGGAGTCTGAATCAATTTTGGGTACCTGGAATTGGAGTCAGCAAAAAAAATATGTTACAATGTCCTACTTCACAGATAATATAATAGTAACATAATAAAATAGTTGTTTCACTAGTGTGAAGTCCTTCTGAGCTATTAAAACTTTATTGTTTTAATTTGTCTTTAGTTTAAACTTTAGGTTTAAGGAATGTTTGTAGTTTTTTGAAAAATAAAATAAAAAGCTACAATGACACAATGGCTTAATTATAGAATTAGATCCAAACTTCAACAGAATCCTCATTCATGTTGGCAGTGACAGGCTTGGATGGCCAGAAGGGTAGCGCTCAGCCTCCTAGCCAGTAGTTCTTTGGTTTGTTTCCAAAACCAGGCACCATCTTTATATAGCTTTAAAATTGTTGAGCTGTGGCATTGATAAAATGCCTTGCATGTAGTGTTCTTTTAATTAACATTGAAAATATATTAGTATATTAAAGGAGAAGGAAAGGTAAAAACTAAGCAAGCTTTATCAGAAAAGTCGATGTAAATAGAGCCATAAGCACTCACAGAAAAGCTTAACCGAGTCCTCTATCAAAAGATAAACAGGATTTCTTGTCTCCTTTTTTGTAAACATGATGTTTGAGTGTCTGACTTCCTGTCTCAAAACTCCTTAATTCCTTGGGCCAGAATCTATTCAGTTCTCTCTTCTCTCCCCTCTCCTGCTCCACCCCCCCCCCCACAAGAATGCTAAGAACTCCCTCCCCTCTTCCTGTGAATGTGTGATCTAAGCTATAAGTCTAGAGCTGCAGCAGGAAGGTACTTAAAATGGCAACTGCTGTCTTAAGCAAACCAAGAAAGCTTCTAAGGCTGTTTACTAAGGTATGGTAATGGTTTCTGCATAATAAATATATTGTTCTAGGTGGCACTAATGTGGCAAATCTATTGGCAGTAAAATGCCAAAATGACTTTCCTTTTCCTTTAAGAGTTGGAGGTACCATAAACTGAGGAGTCAGTTTTTATGTATCGACTCCACATGTTTTTAACTGCCAAAGAAATGTTGCATAAATGTTGCATAAAATGCAGAATAAATAAGTAGAACAAAGATTGATGATGATGTTTTGGAGTTGCTGCTTGTTACATGGACAGCAGATCGTAAGTGAATACACACGATATACTAACACTAGTGAAAGCAGCTGTTTACTCCATGTTACAATTACATTTGCAACCAGGGGCACTCTTAGGGCTGTTGTTGCCTGAGGAATTCATTCACCATCATACATCTGCCCCAAAGAAAATGCGAGTGACATAAGCTTTTTAAGGTGGCCCTATGAATGTGTCTTGTATTGCTTTTAAAAGTATTCCACAACGTTGTCATCTCTCAGGGAACACGTACAGGTGTAAAAAGAATAATTAACTATGCACTAGTAACTATGACAAAGAGATCAGCTCCAGTCATCAGAAAAATTAGGGTTCTAAAGGCAATTAAAACAGCACTACCCTTTCATGGGTGGATTCCCATTATCTGGAATAAGGGGTAACTGGTTTTACTTGGGTGATCTTAATGTTATGCTATGAAAAGTTTCTTTTTCTGTAGAGAAGATTTAACCTTGGGTGACAAATTTCCTTTTGTGCCATCATCCTAAGGGCGCAGGCACACAGGCAGATTTGTTTCCCACAGGAAATCTGTGCTACCTGTGGGCAACACATTTCCTGAAAATTCCTTTGTATTGTAGGCAACGGGAATGGTTGCTAGTAAAACTCATTAGTTTAAAAGTGACAGCAGATGGGGTGTTTTTGTCACCTAGCCTTAAAGTTGGCTATACACTTAAAGATCCTCTTATTTGGCGACGTCGAGAAATTAGTGCTTATTTTGGGCAATATCTGACTGATCCGATTGTGCTCTGCAGGTAGTCAACGAGTCAATGCAGTCCTTACTTTGAAGGGATTTAAAAAAAAAAAAAAAAACGTCCAATCAATATCTGCCAGAAGGCCTGAATTGATACCTTTTATCAGCTGTTTTTGGCCACCTTAGATCTCCTCCAATGGAGGAGACAAAACATCCTTGTCTTCATACTCGCAATAAATGTAAAATTGCTGGGGGAAAACATATGCATCCCATATTCATTGTGTAGTAGCCCGAAGTTACATCGCAATGCATCTTCAGGCTACTACGTGATGCATATGTTTTATCACTGACAATTTACATTAATACCATTAGTAAGGTATGTTTGGAGGAGATTACACATGGGCGTCAAATCGTCCCATTTGCTAAGGTCCTTAACAGTGGTGTTTCACTGACTACAATAGAAAGATATGTTTAGGAGATTTGTGTTCCCCAGGCAGCGCAGCTTTCCCATGGGTGACAAATCTCCCTGTGTACTATTAAGATAAAAGTTATTATTAAGTATTATGTATGCAATGTTATTTTAAGAACATTTGCAATTGGGTTTAATTTATTTATTTTGTTGTTGTTTCTCTGTTATTATCTAAATTAACTTTATGTTCTGCAGTTTTCTAGTCTGGCTTTTTAAACAGTTATATGGTTGAAAAGATGCTACTTACTGTGGCAACTAATAATAACTAATAAGTAACAACAAGAATAAAATTGTAGCCTCACAAAGTACTAGTTTCACTTGCTTGGGTTGTTGTAGAGAAATGGCTAAAGAAAAACATACAAAATGGAGGTCTAACTGAAAAGGTGTAAATAAAAGGGCAATGGTTGTGGGCTTTGGGCTACCAAGCATAATATATTTGCCCCTTCAGCCCCTTCAATAATTATATTAGCAACTACCCAATTACAAATAAACCAGTAAAACATCATTAGCAAAGGATGGGACTCAGCCTTTAAGGGAATCTAAAGCTAAAAAATAAAAATAATGGAAAATAACCGCCCTCATTCCCTTGCTAAACACACGTTCAATGAATAGAGCTTGTACGGAAGATACTTTTTGCCTATTCTTTTAATTAAGAAATTGCTACACATTTCTTGCACCAAACAGGTGCATGTATGGTGGATTGATGAGGTGACCAATATCACAGAAGCCTTGGACATTGGTTGTCTCATTGATCAGGAGGGACAAAAGATTTTGAAGGCGCCCAAGCAAAAGCAAGTGTTTAGGGACGAATCGTCAGATAGGGGTAGAATTCCTATTAATTCTACCGCCACATCTGATGATTCTGCCCTGAACTTTAGTGGAGGGTATGAACGATCTCTCCTGCAACCAATGGTCACAGGAAAGATCTTAATTGTAACATGTATGGCCACATTAGCCTTAATGCACATGTAGCATATTCTCGGGAAGCCGAAAACCACTTGCTGAAAAAAATTCTGCACCGGGAAGCATAGAATAAGCTCGGATGCAGGCACATGTACCCAATATCTGCCGGAAATGCAAAGTCTCGCATATGGGCTGCGTGTGCCTGCACCTCAGTGGATTCAATGCATCCCGGTATACACACAAGTACAATATTGAAAACTGATTATACTGCCTCTTAAAGGCAGTGTTGCACAGGGTTGCTATGGAATAATGATACTTTATCTAAGGCTTCAAATGTCTTTGCAGCACCCTTCTTGTGGTTAAGATGTTCTTGCTATTGAGTAAGCTGTGGAATCTCAGCTGCTTACAGGGCCTGTGAGGATATTATTCTGTAATGCAATACCTATTCTAAAGACTTGGCACAGTAATATGCCACAGTCAAGCACGATTTATCAAGGACTTCAAACTGAAAAATAAACATAGGGTCCCCATCCACAGAAAAATATTCTTAACCTGTAGCAATCTATTATATAGGGATGTTTTTACTTAACTATAATATGTAAAATGTACAATACTAATTAAGAAATCTAAATACATATCAACTACTATTGAACTGTAATATTATCAGACTTTCCTATTGCGTCCAATATGTTGAGATATACAGCAGCAGGAAGTAAACATTTTTCTAAGCGTGACCTGATCACTTAGAATTTTGAAATATTGCCCATAAATTACAGTTATGATTACAACATCATAATAAGCCTAGCAGTCACTGGATGCAACATTTCACATTCCAGTGGTGCTAACACAGCCTAAGGATTTAGGTCTATACACAAGTCTATAAAATATACATTGTAGTTTATGATCTAAATATATCAAATTGTTGTTGTTTGGCTTATCGTATTTATAATATCTTAAATGCAAAGACATGATTTATTACTAAATAACAAAACTTACATAGGAGCCTCTTAGGTTTGTGTTGGCTGTATTTGCATAACAAATATAATAAATGTAATTTTGTGAAACAAGTTTAAAAGTAGACTGAAAACTAAAAAACATTTTGGATAAGGCCTGGGACACCTTCCTCCCAAAAGCTGTAATTCATTATATTAACTGTCCTAGGAAACAAGTTTGACTTGCAGGAGCTGTAATATATGTTAATGCTCAAATTTAAGGTTCATTCAGGAGGCAGCATGAGAGGGCATGAAAATTCAGCACAGATGCAGAGTAAGGTTTTAACACAGTTAAAGAAGCATTTGTGGCTAAAATCTTTGTGCAAAATATAAGGCAGTATTGTGCAAAAATGAATACAGTTTATAATATTTTAGGAATATTTCAACTAAAGTACAAACCGGATTCCAAAAAAGTTGGGACACTAAACAAATTGTGAATAAAAACTGAACGCAATGATGTGGCCAACTTCTAATATTTTATTCAGAATAGAACATAAATCACGGAACAAAAGTTTAAACTGAGAAAATGTACCATTTTAAGGGAAAAATATGTTGATTCAGAATTTCATGGTGTCAACAAATCCCAAAAAAGTTGGGACAAGTAGCAATAGGAGGCTGGAAAAAGTAAATTTGAGCATAATGAAGAGCTGGAAGACCAAATAACACTAATTAGGTCAATTGGCAACATGATTGTGTATAAAAAGAGCTTCTCAGAGTGGCAGTGTCTCTCAGAAGCCAAGATGGGTAGAGGATCACCAATTCCCACAATGTTGCGCAGAAAGATAGGGGAGCAATATCAGAAAGGTGATTTTGTATCTATCATCATCAACTGTGCATAACATCATCCGAAGATTCAGAGAATCTGGAACAATCTCTGTGCGTAAGGGTCAAGGCCGTAAAACCATACTGGATGCCCGTGATCTACGGGCCCTTAAACGACACTGCACCACAAACAGGAATGCTACTGTAAAGGAAATCACAGAATGGGCTCAGGAATACTTCCAGAAACCATTGTCAGTGAACACAATCCACCGTGCCATCCGCCGTTGCCAGCTGAAACTCTACAGTGCAAAGAAAAAGCCATTTCTAAGCAAGATCCACAAGCTCAGGCGTTTTCACTGGGCCAGGGACCATTTAAAATGGAGTGTGGCAAAATGGAAGACTGTTCTGTGGTCAGACGAGTCACGATTCGAAGTTCTTTTTGGAAATCTGGGACGCCATGTCATCCGGACCAAAGAGGACAAGGACAACCCAAGTTGTTATCAACGCTCAGTTCAGAAACCTGCATCTCTGATGGTATGGGGTTGCATGAGTGCGTGTGGCATGGGCAGCTTGCATGTCTGGAAAGGCAGCATCAATGCAGAAAAATATATTCAGGTTCTAGAACAACATATGCTCCCATCCAGACATCATCTCTTTCAGGGAAGACCCTGCATTTTTCAACAAGATAATGCCAGACCACATTCTGCATCAATCACAACATCATGGCTGCGTAGGAGAAGGATCCGGGTACTGAAATGGCCAGTCTGCAGTCCAGATCTTTCACCTATAGAGAACATTTGGCGCATCATAAAGAGGAAGGTGAGACAAAGAAGGCCCAAGATTGAACAGTTAGAGGCCTGTATTAGACAAGAATGGGAGAGCATTCCTATTCCTAAACTTGAGAAACTGGTCTCCTTGGTCCCCAGACGTCTGTTGAGTGTTGTAAGAAGAAGGGGAGATGCCACACAGTGGTGAAAATGGCCTTGTCCCAACTTTTTTGGGATTTGTTGACACCATGAAATACTGAATCAACATATTTTTCCCTTAAAATGGTACATTTTCTCAGTTTAAACTTTTGTTCCGTGATTTATGTTCTATTCTGAATAAAATATTAGAAGTTGGCACCTCCACATCATTGCATTCAGTTTTTATTCACAATTTGTTTAGTGTTCCAACTTTTTTGGAATCCGGGTTGTATATTAGCCTATGGTTATAGCTACAAGAATTGCTGGTGCAAGTTCAGGCAGCTTGAGTAGGTGCAATTTGTGTTTTTTGTAGCCTGTACATCCCAAACATACATCTATGCTAGAGATGTTCAAACTCCATTTATTACAACTTAACTAATCATGTTCCCATACCCTGTCAAATAGGGTACAGTATCTATTTACCTGAGGTCATTTCAAAGTAATAGTTTAGAGACAGATTTATATCAGCTTTAAGTTTTAACATATCTGATTTTCTGTTTGTCAAAGGTTTACACACAAAAGTTCACTCTCTTTAGGGCTCTGGCACACGGCAAGATTAGTCGCCTGTGACAAAACTCCCTGTTCGCGGGCGACTAATCTCCCCGAGTTGCCATCACCTGCCATCCCACTGGCCGGTGGCATGGCACATGCGGCGGCGCGATTTCGGCAAATTGCTGAAGTTGCCTCACGAGGCAACTTCGGCGATTTGCCGAAACCGCCTGCGCAGCGTGTACCATCCCACCAGTGAATAACCTTTAATTACTAATATTTTACCCCTACTGTCCCAGTTGGGAGTGGTGTAAACATGTAGTGTTACCATAGCAACCCGTTTCAGTCCTATTTAAGTTTCCATTTACTGACCCAGATTCAACTTTATTTTTCTTGCTTATGAGTCTATTTCAACTCATGGTGTTTATGTGAAGCAGAACTGTGTTGATACAAACTTGTTACTTTCTCAGCTCACCCCTGACAGCTAGCTACAGTAGCGTGTTAATTTTGATACTTTTGTTTTTGTTTAAGAACGTGATGCTGCTTAGACCTTTTGATAACTTGCTTGTACTTTCTATTATTTCTCTTGTGTTTTGTTTTTATTGCATGTTGTCAGTTTTTTTTATTGGTTTATTTCTGGTATCCTGTCTCTGGCGACGTATGATGACATCATCTTCACTTTTTCCCGCCACTTTGTGCTTTTTTTAGACACTGTGTTTGCTGTATTCACCACTTTGATAAAGGCTAGAGTGCTAACCGAAACGTTAGTCTCCTCTTTAATAAAAATATATATTTATATATATAAACAAATATAATATAAGTCCTGTGAGTGCTGACCCTCTCTCGAGCACATATATACATATATATATATATATATATACATACATATACACACACACACATGTGGTAAGGTCCTATAAAAGAGGGTCTAAACACAAAAAAATGAATAAATGTAAACTTAATCAGAGTGCATTACTAAGCACTTTTGCATCATCCATTTTCTATTTTTAGCTGTTTCTAAGATGTTTGCATTATTAGACTGCCAATACCAGGCTTTTGGCTCAACTGGGATCTAGCAACCCTAGGTTTAACTGGTTCTAGGAAGTACAAGACTGCATAGACAGTCACTGACACTCTGGGCCTTCAAAGAGAGCTGCTAAAACCAAGCCTGGCTAGCAGTATAAAATGATCTAAAAATGTAAATACCTCAAACCACCTGAAACAGAAAATGAATTTAAATTGTAAAAATGCTAATAGGACCACTTTGATTAACTTTGTTTTTAAGTATCTACCTTACAGCCACTTCCTGTTATTCCTTGACACAATGGTAAAATCCTAAACAACTCAGACAAAACCTCAGAAACAAAACTTTGGACCTCCACAAGTTCCTGCTTAAAGGAACAGTAACAATAAAAAATAAAAATGTTTTAAAATAATTAAAATATAATGTACTGTTGCCCTGCACTGGTAAAAGTTGCGTGTTTGCTTCAGAAAGACTACTATAGTTAATAGAAATAGCTGCTGTGTAGCCATGGGGGCAGCCATTTAAATTGAAAAAAGGAGAAAAGGCACAGGTTACATAAGAAGATACCAGATAAACTGTGTAGAATACAATGGGAATCTGCTACTTATCTGTTATCTGCTTAGGAACCTGTGCCTTTTCTCCTTTTTTCAATTTAAATGGCTGCCCCCATGGCTACACAGCAGGGTATTTATATAAACTGCAGTAGTGTTTATGAAGAAAACACACAACTTTTACCAGTGCAGAGCAATAGTATATAATATATTAATTATTTTTATACACTTTCATTTTTTTGGTGTTACTGTTCCTTTAAGAACTATTTTGCAAAGTCCCACGAGCATCTGTAGAAACAATGATTCAGAAAGGAATGCACAATATTTGCATTCAACAAAACCCCAGGACAAAAGAACTGGTAGGAGATGGAACCAAACTGTGATCATTTACCATTAAGAGGACCTTTAATCGCCATGGCCAGAAAGGCAGTCATGTGAGTAAGAAGCCCCTACTCACAGCCCGGTATGAAAAATCCAAACTGAAATTTGCAGACGACCACCAGGACAAAGCCTAGCCAATTGGTGGAGGGTTCTCTGGTTACATGAAACAAAAAAAGAAACGTTAGCTCATGATCATTGCTGTGTACAGAGAAAAAAGGGTGATGTTGTTTAGCTGAAGAACACCAAAACAACTCCGAAGCATAAGGGTGGCAGTATAATACTGAGGTGAAGTTTTGCTGTAAAAGCGACTAGATGGCATCACGAGAGTTATGTACAAATTCTGAAGCCCACCTCAAGACACAGCAGAAAACAATGCATTTGCAACCTTGTCTTCCAAAATGACAATGCTACCTTCAAAGTTACCTCCAACAAAATGGCTTAAAGGCATCAAAGTGAATGATACCGACATGACCATCAAAAAGTCCACTGAAAATTTGTGGAGTAAACTGAAGAAATGTCAGAGCAAAAAGGCCCAAAAAGCTGACTGACTTATACCAGTTCTGTCAAGAAGAATGATCAACATACTGTAAAAAGCTTGTGGATGGCTACCCTAAGCATTTGATTCAATTAGGCAATAAAAATGTTCAGCCGGTGAATACTAGCTAAGTGTATGTAAACACAGGAAATCACACATGATACATAAAAGCTTAAATAAATTGGTCTAATTGGTAAGCTATTCCCTTAAATAAATTCACAGAGAAATACAGTAGATGCCCTATTTGACTTAAATCATGCAATATATGGCAACAAGATAAGTGTGAAGTTGTAAAAAATTGAGTTTCTTTAGGCTAATGTCCCACAGAGCAAGTTAGTCTCCTGCAATAGATCTCTGCTACCGAAGGTGATAAACTGCTCAGAAATACCTTTCCACCAGCAACAACAGAAGTTCCTGGTGGAAAGGCCTGTGCATCGCTTCGGCTTTCTGAAGTCGCACGAAGTTGCGTGCAGGAGGAAACTTTGTGCTACTTCGGAAAGCCAAAATTTTAATATGACATCTATCACTTCATGTTATTCTTTATTAATAGAACAAAACTGTTGCTTTAAGTCTCTGTGCTTCTCTGTCCTCTAAAGCAGGGAACCTTTCTTCCTCGTGAGCCACAGTCAAATTTAAAAATACACAAGAATCATGTTCATGGAATTGCCAAATAAGGGCTAAGATTGGCTAGCAGGTAGCCTCTATGCACACTATCAGCTTACAGGAGGCTTTATTTGGTAGTAAATCTTGTTTTTATGCAACCAAAACTTGCCAACAAGTCAGGAATTCAGAAATAACTACCTGCTTTGGGGGCACTGAGAACAACATCCAAGGGGTTGGTAAGCAACATGTTGCTCACGAGCCACTGGTTGGAGATAACTGCTCTAAAGCCAAATGCTTATTTGCTACATTAAACTCCCTTACAGGGTTGGATTGGGGGGTGAAGGGCCCACCGGGGCTCCTGTCCCAGGGGCCCTGCAGGTGCCCCCAGCCAGGGGCGTCCCCTAACCCGCCCCCGTAGGAGCCCCCCTAACCCCTCTCGCAGGGCCCCCCACCTGACATCCTCCTCCGAGCGCATAAATTTGACGCTCGGGAGGAGGAGCGGTCGGGAGGGGAAGCACCGGCAAGGGTCGGGTCTGGCAGTCCGACCCTGCTCCCCTATGTTTAACCCAGCATATGTGACCATCCCTGAATGATGCTCCTCAAGAGCCTGCATATTTAATTCAAAGCACAGCGACTCAGTAGTCAGCCTTGCTGCTTTGCAACCCTTCACAACTTGTACCAATTTCATCTGTGCAACTTTGCCTGAATTCACACATAGGGGCACATTTATTAAGATCCGATTTTTTTCTGGGTTTAAAACATGATATGATATAAATTCGGAGTTCTAAAATGTCTTGAAAATGCTTTTAACGTTCATAAAAAAATATTGCAATTGCGTGCCGAAAATCACAATATTTTTGTGACAAAAAGTTTGTTATGCCACAAAAACCTTTCTGGCTTTTATGCCTTCCTTGTCTGGCTTTGGAAGCCTTCCATAGGACTCAATGGTACTCGACAGATCAAACCTGGTGAAAAGATAGTCCTGAGGAAAGTGTAACCAAAGTGTTAATGAATTCCAAAATGTTCGTATTCTTTGAGCAAAGTGCGATTTTTTTTGTGGGAATTTAATGAAAATCACGAAATACTCGTGGAATTTTAACAAACTTTTTGCAATACGAAATTATCTCAAAATTGTTTAGTAAATGGGCCCCTTAGTTTAGTAAAAACTAAAACAATTATCCACACTCTTATTACTCCCCATCTAGGTTTGATGTGTTTTGGGTTTTTTTTTAAATGTTGATGCTAGACTAAGCCACTTGGTCTGCAAAAAAAAGAAGTTGCGCTGCCTGCCACTGAAAAGAATAACTGTCCCCAGAAGGGACAGGCTGAATTTTGGCCAATAACATTTATTTGAGCATATACCTTATTTGAGGTAGCATAGGTGGTATTCCAAGGGTAGGTTTGGATGATTTCTTGAACAAGCATAATATCTAAGGCTATTGAGATAGGTCTGTATAAGTATATGTGCACTGGGGTTTATTTGGAGGGCTTGAACTTGATGGGTCTTTTTTCAACCCACCTTAACCATCTATATGGCAGCGCTAAATACAGAGGTAAAACTATTGGAGCATGACTGAGTTTGCAAACCATCATTTAACAGGGCCTGAACAGAATCAAGCATCAGAAAATCATGAAAAATGTCCACCCAAATATTTACTTGCTAAAATCTATATTCAAGTGATGAAGTCCATGTACTGGCTTGTGCATAAGTAGCAGTTTTGTTTGCATGAATGGGGGGCTGGGATTTAACTTTTCTCATTGTCAGTAACACAGAGAACATACTGTATTCTAGAAGACTCTTTTCAGCACAGTAGAATGCCCTGCCTGGCTCCATTATTCAGAGGGACTGGAGAAGTAATGGGATAAGACTATACCTAACTATATTCTTTGAGCTCATAAAACTTACAGTCCTGCCTAGTGTGTTTTCAAATGCAGCAATGCATGCAAGAATACTAAAGAAGGTGGTAGACTCCTGTAATAACTATTACCAGCATTCCTGTAAACTTAACGGTTTAGCCTTTTAATAACTGAAACATCCTTAAACATTTAACATTAAAAACTGTTTTTTGCATAATGAAATAAAAATTTAATAAAATTATGTAATTGAAAGCAGTTTCTGTCTGGCAAAACTACAAAAACAACATATAAGAAATCAGCTCTTCTTCATCATCAAAGACGCTAATTTAGCTTGAGGTCACTGGACTATAAGTGGGTTGTTGATGTGTGTGACATAAACCAGATAAGTTAAAGTATGCAAAAACTACCGGTATGGTTAATACTGTTAACTATTTGTAATTTAAAAAAAAAAAAAAAAAAAAGCTGAAAGAACAACTTGTTACAATAACTTGTTTTAATAATCAGGCATAGTGTAATGATTTATGACAGTGATCCCCAACCAGTGGCACGTGAGCAACATGTTGCTCACCAACCCCTTGGATGTTGCGCTCAGTGGCCTCAAAGTTGGTGCTTTTTTGTGAATTTTGATAAAGAGGCAAGCCATGTTTGCATAAAAACCATGTATAATGCCAAACAGAACCTTCTGTAGGCTGCCAGTCCACATAGGGGCTAAAAAACTTTTTCATGCTTGTGGTGCTCCACAACCCTTTTTTTTTCATTTAAATGTGGCTCATGGGTATGAAAGGTTGGGGATCCCTGATTTAGGATAACACTACAGTGATTGGCAAGCAAAAGCATGACTGCTAGAAATTGACTACTGCTCCTGGTCACCAAACACTGCCCTGGACATTGGGGACAAAAGTAAAATGATCACAGATGGAAGCCACTGCAAAACTTTGCACTTCCTAAACCAATACAGAGTTTGGCATTGTGAGAATGGTATCCTGGCATTAACAGTTAAAATGTACTGGGGCTGTTATTTTCCCCTTTAACACTTCCCTGCCACAAAGATCAGGATTGAAGACATCTCTAATATCAGAGTAGGAAAAAACAAAACAAAAAAAACCCCTGCTAAATAAAATATTCCTTCCATTAGTTGCATTGTACCATCAAAAAAATGAACATTCTCTCTCATTTCTCTAACATCAGAATGCTATGCTTTATTTGTATGATTTAGCCATTAAAGAAGTTTAAAAAGGATAGGAAAAAGTTTGATACTGCAATCTTTTAGTTGCTGCTAAAACTAAGCAAGTGACATCTGACATGTGACAGATAAAATCTGAATTGCATGTAATAATGAACCTCCAACTAAAAGTAAGCAAATAAATACAATTTCACACCTGCTGGTTGCCAGGTGTAAGTAAATGATTCCCTGGAAACCAACTGACATGCTCTGAGAGCCACGGCAATTTGTAACTCGTGCATAAGGCAGGGAGTCCAACTAAAACACTTCTAAGAATGTAAAACAGACATGACAAGACTTATAAAGTTGATACATGTTCTGATTAAGTTTCCAATCAGATCTGATAAATTTAGCCCCATGTGTGGCCAAGACAAGCTACTCTATATGTTAATGGCGAATTAATAAAATATAAATAGGTTAACATAAAATCCATACTTTATGGATGCAGCCAAATGACAAACCTGAACTGTAATTTTCCGTTTTTTAGGAAAATCTCTCCTTTGGATTCTGATGAAAATCTGCATCAACTGACAAAAAAAATGTGCTGCCTTCAGGTGTCAAGTGCTTTAGAATCAGATGGACTCAAATTAAACCGTTAAAAACATTAACAGCAGCCAAAAACACAGTGACCGAGAACAATATTTGACTGCTTGGCCCCCTGACTATTGTTCTATTGGGTAACAGTCTGAACAAGTGGAATAGTGTGACGTAAAGAGGGGCTGTGACTATATTTCCTATTCTGCTGATGCACCATAGACAGATATGTAGCATTGGCAGATTAAATTTTGCAAAAATGGCCAATGTTTATATTACATAAAAAACAAAAATGAACACATAAATATGTTGTTCATGTAATATAAAAATTGGTCAATTCATGATTTGGCCATTTTTGAAAATTTAATCTGCCGATGCAACATATCTTTTAGTCCTTATTTTTACTTTGTACACATATGGAGGTTTTACATAAAACAAAATATTATTTGATTTGTACCTGTACAAGGCAATGCGGGTCTTTCAGTCTCATTTCTTCCCTGGAAGCTATATTCTACAATAATGAATTAGAATGCATATAAAAGAAATTGGGAGGGGGGCAAAACATAGGTGGCAGCTAGGTTTTTTCTTTTTCCCCACAATTAGACAACTCCTACAATACGAGAGCACTGTGGCATCTCAGTACCAATATTAGTATATACTTTCTTATTTATTACTTTATATATTTATTAGATTAATTTTAGTAAATCTAACAAACAAAAGAAATAAGTTACATCCATCTTTTTCGAACTAATGTGGGGCCCTAGGCTATCGCACTTAATGATCAATTATATGAACTCAAGCCTATGCTAGCACTATTCTGTGCACTGGAAAACACTGGCTTGAGGATAAGGGACAATTTTAGTAGCCCTAGATCCTCATACGTGGGTCTAAATACAATGTGATGCAAATATTTTGTAAGCTATTAGCATAATGGCCAGCAAGATATAGTGTTATTGAACAGAGCCAATAACAATTTATCTGTGGTGATTAACTGGTGAGAGCAAGGCATTGGTTTTCTAGAGGCAAAATGGGGATAGGCACACTGAGGAAGCAGATCAGATGGTAAACGGCAAATATGTATTAATAACATGTTACCTTGGGATAGTTGTCAGGCCAGTAAAATAACAGCCAGGTGCCAACCATATGTGCACCTACTATGTGCCTTAGGCGACACAACTTACATAAATAGCCCATTAAATAAGCCTCATAGTTATATTCAGCTTTTTTTCACACAAAGTATCTGATGTAGCTAAATAGCAATATGCCCAACAATATTTAATATATATTTCTGTAAACATAAAATAATAGCAGACCCTAACCAAATTTTGGACCACATAAGGGAATCTGGACCCGAAAAAGCCAACAAACCACTGCACAGGAATTAAGAAGTAGATGTTTGCTATATGTTGAGTAGACATCTGCATAAAATCAGCAATGCAGTGCTATGCAAGAATAATCAATAGATTAACTTACTGGTATTTAAGTTCTAAGAAGCTTCTACATACACTTAGCAACATGGAATAAGCTCTATTCCTCTGCAGTCTATCTCTCAGCAATGAACTTGGTAATAAATGGTTCAACAAAATTTAAGTTAAAAAAAAAAATCAAAAATGTTTCCATGCAACTATCCCTTTTCTTATAATCAATATTACAATGTGATTCAACCACATCAGAAAAAAAATGATTGTTATGATGATGATGATGATGATGATTACTTGAGTGACACTGGCCTTGGGAAAACACCAAAAATGCAGGGGAAAAGAGCTGTAAATGCTTTTGCAGATCAATGGTAGAAACTTTTCACAGAGCAATATGGGTAAATGAGAGCAGCAGCTTTCAATACACATGTGAGGCAGCATTTATTGCAGCCTAGAGTGCTGCAAAATGCATAGGAGATACTAGATAGTAACAAAGCATTGCTGCAATGTCTGTAGAGGCCATATTGTAAAAATAATCATATTATAGCCACCTTAAGCAGTTTTGTTTCCAGATTTTTTTATTATGAGGGTGATCTTTAAAGTTCAAAGCTGGAATTTTAAAATAAGATCCCAAAACTGCAAGTAAATATACTTGTGTACTAAATATACAAACAAAAAATATATGCATGACATCTATAACAGTTGTATAAACAGTCTTCTGTATGAAGGGCAGCTGTATTTTAGGATGTGTACCAGAAAAGATTACCCAGTGCAACAGAAATTGCAGTAGGAACTGTAATGGTTTTTAAACAGCAGCAGTGTAGTTCTTCACTTGGTTTTGCCTACAGCTGGATCTAAGCACATTCCGATACTGTACTTACCAGACTGCAGCTTACTAAAATGGTTATAAGTGGGCACAAACCTTAAAGCATGAGAGGTATTTATATCTTTGGCAGACGGTAACAAACAAAATGACCCAAAATGCAGAAAAGTGGCTTTTCCAGGGAATGGGTTAATTTCCAGGGTGGCTGGGTATGGCTTCTTTTTCCCTTTATAATTATGAAACCAAACTTGTTTGACAACGCCAACAATAATAAGTGGAATGACGATGCCAAGTAATTCATGAGTTGCACAACACGTTTTCAAGTCAGTATCACATCTGTTACTCTCATTTGCTCATTATAAAACGTGCAAGGGGCACTGGAACATTAACTGGCTGGTGGGTCTTGCGCTGATGCAAACACAACAGACTTATAACATTAAAAGCAATTGTCTCCATGTCATATCTGATTTTATTATTATATCATTATTTAATAATGACATGTCCAGGGAAATAAAACATAACTGCTTTTCTATATAGCTCTTCTTCAGCTTGTGGTGGTTTACATGGTCACCGGCTCTGTCACACATATAGGGAGTACATACACTGCAGTACACTTTTGGATGCCATTATTCAAAACGAGCAGCAGCACCACCTTTTCAAGACATATATATTAAAGAAAAATATGTGTACAGAACGCGTTATCCAGAATGCTCTGGACCTGGGGTTTTCTGGATCAGGGGTCTTTCCATAATTTTGACCTCCATACCTTAAGTCTATTAAAAAATCATTTAAACCTAATTAAACCCAACAGGATTGTTTTGCCTCCAGTATGGACTAATTATATCTTAGTTGGCATCAAGTACAAGATACTGTTTTATTATTATAGAGAAAAATTAAATCATTTTTAAAAATCTGAATTATTTGATTAAAATGGAATCTATGGGAAACAGCCTTCCTGAAATTCTGAGCTGTCTGTATAATGTGTTTCCGGATAAGGGATCCCATACCAGCAAATCTTTATGCAATCAGTGAGCTACACAATAGTACAAAATGCAGAATGGCAATAGTTTAATATAACACAGAAAACGCAAATATTGTACCATGAATGAATTATGATACGTTTCATCTACACTGTGGTTCACTGCCATCAGCAGGCCCTATAATTAACAGAAGGGCAAACAATGGTATTACAAGCAATGTTCAAAGTTGTCAGCCACAGGAACCTGAATTGACTTGTAGGCTTAAGCTATCCTCAATGACATTTTATTAATTCTATTAAACAATTACATATAAGCAAGCATTTGGGTTTAGGATATCAGAGGCTGTACCCCAATACCTTACTAATATGTGGGAATTGTACAGTAAATCATAATAGTCATCACAAATCCCACTCTATATATACACACAGTAGGATTTGTCAACTGTAGTTAAATACGTGCTACCATGGGCAACTATTGTCTCAAAAATGCCTTACCATTGTATAACATTGTTATTATTAAAACATATTACTCATTGCAATATGGCTTAATTGCAGGAAAATACGGAGGAGTAATATGTTTTACTCGTGGCTAGCAAAATGTTAGCCAATTACATTTTTGGAGATTTGTTGCCTAAGGTAGCGCAGATTTAACTGCAGCCAACAAATCTTAAAGGATAACTAAAGGTGGCCATACAGACCGATTCGGCAGTTTATCTGCCCATGTACAGACAGTCCCAACGGGCCTACCCGGCCGATATCTGGCCTAAAATTGTCCAGCCCTCGATGGGGCAGGTTTGATTTTCCCGTTGGGTCGGGACTGCATTGGCTCGTTGATGCGGTCCTCGGTCAGATGGCCCATATACCCACCGTTTTAAGTTGATCGTTTGGCCCTAGGGCCGAATTAGCCCACCTAAGATGGGCATATCGGGGGGATGATCCACCAAACAAACGGATCGCACCACGTATGGCCACCTTTAGGCTTAACTAAAGAAGTAGGGCAGAAATGCTGTACAGGTATAGGATCCATTATCCAGAGCCAGAAAGCTCCAAATGGGAAGGCTATCTCCCATAGACTTCATATTAATAAATAATTTAAAATTTCAAAGATTTTCTTTTTTTTGTAATAAAACAGTTCCTTATACTTGATACCAACTAAGATATAATTAATTCTTACTGAAGGAAAAACAATACCATTGGGTTTATTTAATGTTTAAATAACATTTTAGTAGACTTAAGGTATGGAGATCCAAATTACAGAAAGACCCCCTTATCCAGAAAACCCCATGTCCCAGGCATTCTGTACATTCAGGGGCGTTTTTGGCCCACGAGCTGCCCTCAGCAGCTCCTCCAATGCCGCCTCCCTGGGAGGCTCCTCCATTGCCACCCCTGGTAACTTTGGGGGCTCTGCCCCATTAACACACAATATACTGTACATGCAGAAATATACGCAATTGTCATCAGAATTTAACAATCATATATATATATAATCAATATATTACAGATCAGTCAGATTTTCTTATTGATTATATGTGACAACCACTAAGCATATTGATTGTCGTAAACACTTTCCAAGATAGTAAGCTCCTGTGCCAAGTTTGTAGGCCTGGATCATTACTGCTATTGAAATGCTGCAGTAAGTAAAATATGGCATTTTTAGCCATGTTCATTGTTAGGGTTTCTTTCTCCTTTATGGTGTGGAAATCTTTCTAGAAAAGACTGCTTCTGGCACATTGGTTTCTGTAGCACCCTAAGGGTGAAGACATACGAAGCTACTTAGTAGCAGCCAGGGTTGGACTGGGATCTAATGGGCCCCGGCGGCCCAGACCCGACCCTTGTTGGCGCTCCCCCTGCCCAACCGCTCCTCCCCTGACGCGTTAAATTTAAGTGCGCTCGGGGTGGAACATCAGGTTAAGGGGCCGCTGGGGGGAAGTTAGGGGATGCGGCCAGCGTGGGCACCTGCAGGGCCCCTGGGGTGGGAGCTCCGGTGGGCCCTTCAACCCCCAGTCCGACCCTGGTAGCAGCTATTTGTCACGGCTACTAAATGCCAGCAAATACCCTGCCATAGACAGTACTAAGAATTGCCTCTGCTAAAAACACACGTAGAGACAGTTATCAGTTAATGATCAGCAGGGGCGGGCCAAGCCGACCGTGCGCCCTAGGCAACCCTCCGCCCACTTCCCCGCCCCCCCCCGAATGGCGCATGTGCCTGCGGCGGAGGCAATGACAAAGTAGCGCTAGGGTAGGCAGGAGAGGCTCCTGCCTGGCGCCCCTCAATCGTTGTGCCCTAGGCAGCTGCCTCTTCTGCCTACCCCTAGTTCCGGCCCTGATGATCAGCATTGTCTATTATTGTAGCCATGACAAGTAGCTGCTACTAGCATCTGAGTGTGTCTTCACCCTGAAGGTGGCCACACAGGTGGCGATTTTCAATGGTCGCATGAAAGACCGTTCAATCCGACACTAACATTCAGGGCTGAAACGGCAGATAAGGAGGTAGAAACAATAGGATTTCTAACTCCTTCTGCCCATTCAGCCCTGAAGGCAGATTTTGCTTAGGCGCCTTCTATGGCGCCCAATCAAAATCTTTTAACCTGCCCGATCGGCGAGTCGACTGATATCAGCAGCCTCCTGCGATATTCGACTCGCCGACTTGCCATACACGCACCAAATATCGTTCGAAACTAGGTTTCGTACGATATTATGGGTGCATGTATGGCCAGCTTTAGAGCGACTTTTACTACAATACTTTTGTAGTACAATTCATTATCCCATGTAAATGTGAAGTTTGCATTATTATTATTCCCTGCTACACATCACACAAAGTTGCCAGAAGAAAACAGTGTGAAAAACGGTTTCTAAGTCTCCACTCTACTTCATATTACTTTGACTTCCACAAAGATGAGCTCCAAATTAACTACTGTCAGTCAAACAAGTTATACCATTCTGTAACTGCAAAATTACCAACTGGATGAGCAGTAGGAGTTTAAGTATATGTCATGCAACCATGTAATCTGTGATAATTATTAAAGGAGAAGGAAAGGCTAAGTCACTTGGGGGTGCCAAAATGTTAGGCACCCCCCAGCGACTTTAATTGCTTAGCTTTTACCCCAGGCTGGTGCCCCTGTTAGGAGAAAACTGCACCAGCCCGGGATACCTGCAGCGAGCGCTTCCTTGTTCCTTCTGCCGGCAAAATCCCTGGGCCGGCACATGCACAGTGAGTGAAAAGCCGACTTTTTTGTTAAAGTTCGGCTTTTCACTCTACTGTGCATGCGCAAGCGTGAGAACAAGGAAGTGACTTAGCCTTTCCTTCTCCTTTAACATGTATTTATAAAGCACCATCATATTCCACAGCACTATCCAATATATTCAAACAGATGGGAAAGCACAAAGTATTTCATACAGTAGTTCATACATTTAGATTAATTTGTTCCTGATAAAACTGACCCTAGCATGTGAAAGAGTCTTTAGATGCCCCTACACGCCACCTATGGGTGGGTGATATCGAGCTAATAATCGAATTAGAACAATGAGCCAATGCGGCCCCGGATCCAATGAAAAAAATCAAACCTGCCCCATCGGGATCTGCCCAATTTTAGGCCAAATGCGGTCGGGCAGGCTTATCGTTCGTGCCCATACAAGGGCAGATAAGCTGCCAAATCAGTCTAAAGGACCAATATCGCCAGCTAGAATGATATAAACAATATACAGTCTCTGTAAACTTCAACTTGGTGACACTAAGGACAGTGGCACACGGGGAAATTAGTCACCCGTGATAAATCTTCACTACAGCAGGCGACTTATCTCCCCGGTATACTATCCCACCGGCAAGAATGTAAATCAGTGGTGGGATAGCATAGGTGTCGCTTCAGTTTCCCGAAGTCACCCGAAGTTTCCATGCGAGGCAACTTCGGGCGACTGAAGCGATGCACATGCCATCCCACCAGTGATTTACATTCTTGCTGGTGGGATGGCACATCGGGGAGATTAGTCGCCCACAATAGTGAAGATTTATCGTGGGCGACTAATCTACCCGTGTGCCACTGCTCTAAGGGTGAAAATTAGTTAAAGACAACACAATTTATTGGCACACCTATATTCACCCTAACGGTGAAGACACATGGAACTATTTAGTAGCAGCTACTTGCCATTGCTACTAAACGCCAGAAAATACCCTGCCATAGACAATAGTGATAACTGCCTCTGCTAAAACACATGTAGAGACAATTATCAATAAATGATCAGCATTGTCTTTTTCTGTAGCCATGACAAGTAGCTGCTACTAGTAGCTCAATGTGTCTTCACTCTAACACTAATGATGGTGTATGAGACATGAACAGTCAGGCCAAAAATTGTGCCTTGTATCCTAAAGCAAAGTATCAGTAGATTAGATTAAAGGGAAATTTCAGTCAGGCAGATCTCAACATGATCCAACCAAACTGGATCACAATGTCACTAAACAAGTATAGAAATAATGAATCATTTAGTTACCACACAAACAAAATATCTGCAAAGCACAAACTGAAATGATTTCACTGTAAACCGAGATCTTCTCAATAAGCCCTGTCACACAGATAACACTTATAAGCAAACATAAATGCTGTAAAAATACAAGTCTATGACACATTTAAAGTCCTTGAACAACTACAGTCAATGTAAGCATTATTAAACACTGCAGCCCTACCTGAAATTGTCTCTAACTAAGGAGCTCTTGTTTATAACCAAACCAGATAGATCTGTATATCATAACCTAAACCTAGATTCTAACCCTAACCCACCACATTAAAGCCAGTCATTGTAGAAGTGGTGGTACGTGTGTTAACTCTGCAAAGTGAAAGCAGTTTGGCCATTAAGCCTATGGTACTGCTGAAGTTGACTAGCCTGAACAGGCCAACCAAAAAGCTTTTAGAACATTATCAAGTGCATTAGCCAATTTAAAAATGCAGAGAGAGCATGACAACTGAATTGAATTTGGAAATTCACTTGTGTGGTCATATTGCACTGATATCCAGCGGGAGCCCAACTTGGGAAGCTGGATGGGCAAACACACAGGAATTTGTAAAGTTATAGTACTAGAGCCCATAAACAGCATTTACCAGAACAGGCAAAAAGTTTTAATAAGCTCAGTCTGCTTCATGCTCAAACCACCCAATCATACATGCATAATTATATTGGATAGCAGGAAAATAGGAACTACTGCCCACTGAAATAACTTATGCTTAGGTAGTGAACAGATAGGATGTTCCCACACTGCAGTAGTGACACTCAGGTGAAACAATGTAACTGTAGGACAGGCAAACTTCGGCCCTCCAAACGTTTCTGAACTGCAACCACCAAAATGTTTACCAATGCAGGGAGCAGCAGTGTACTTCAACATAAGTAGCAAATATAGCCTATTTATGCACACAATATGATTATGTTAACATTTTGTAAAGAAGTTGGATGGTGTGTATAAGCAAGATCCCGAAAGAGTCGGGAAACTTGATATTATATAGTACAGTTTGTGTCACTGTAACAGTTAGCTATGGGTTTATAACTTTCGTAGATGAAGCAGAAAGTGAAAATGCAATGTATACTGATGACAGGGCGATAAATATGCAGACAGCAGGCAGATACTCACCTTATATACATCCCCATAGGTGCCGCTGCCAACCCGTTGGACGAGCTCGAAGTCATGCTGCGGGTTCTTGCGGAGGATGTCCGCGCTCGGCCGTACCGCCGCAGATTCCATCATTCACTAGAGGCGGCCGCAGGCTAAGCTCGGCGCGGACAGGAGCTTCTTTCAAAGGTCCGTGGCACCGGCAGTGAGCTTAGCGCTAAGGCATGGCTCCCGTCCCATTTCCTGCAAAGGAACCGGGAATAAACCAAGAGTGTGGCACTGGCACGGGAGGAGGTGGGGGCAAGAACCGAACGCTTGCTTTGGTTTCGAGATGGGATAGTAACTTCTCAGCACCCGGACACTGGGAGGAGGAGGAGGAAGAAGAGAAAGGCACCGCCTTCCCCCTCGGGCCTGCACACCAAACTGGGCCTGGACTGCACGAGCACTGGGGGTGGGGAGGAATACCTGGCCAGGCGCAGGATGGGATGGGGGGGGGAAGACCAGCATATAGCAGGCAACACAGTGACAAGCGCTGCAGGTTTAACAGAAGTTACGATTAAAGTTCCTAGAACGCACAACTAAAGCCACCTGGGCTCAGAAGGAACTTTATGACTCAATAGCGGCCCTGCGTGACAGGCGCTTCCATTGCAGCTGCTCTCTCCCTCTGTACTGCCTTCTGGCAGCAACCTTTATGCCTAATTCCATACAGTACATTGTTTTTATGCTATGTCCCCTAGATATCTGGTCTCCGGGACGTCTGCTCTCCTTCAAAGTACTGAAACAAAGCCCGTTGGTTCAAGAAAGAAATGTTATTGGTCATAGAAAAGCTCAGGCATTATTTTCTGACTCTTGAAACAATGTAGCAGAAGTCTACAGTTATGTGAATCGTGTGCTACATTGTTTTAAGAGTCCTAACAATAGTGCAATCTTTAATAGCAGTTATATTGATAACAATATTTATAGTTACTAATTATTACATATTCTTTCATTAGACAAAATTTTTTTGAGTTAAAGCGCTTGTGATAAATTTCTGCTACTGCAGGTGCCTAATCTCCCTGAAAAGCCTTTTCATTGGCAATAAATTGCAAGTAGAAAGGCCCACGCATTGCTTAGTTTTATTCAAAATAGTGTGGTTTACTTCTGGAGGCAACTTTGCAAAGTGATGGGTAGACCTTTCCACCAGCAATTCTCTTTATAGCCGGTGGAAAGGCTTTTCAGGGAGGTTAGTCACCTGTGGTAGCAGAGATTTATCTCAAGTGACTAATCTCCCTTTGGGACATTAGCCTTAAGGCTAAGGCTGATGCCACACGTAGCGTTTTTACGCTGCGTTTTTTCTCAGCCTAAAAATGCCACACAAGCCACACATCCCCTGACTTTGGTGTTTTTCTGCCTAGTACTGGTGACGTAGCAAATCCCGTTTCCATGGTGCTAATAGTGCAAAATAGTAAAAAACGCTGCATATTTCAGCTAGGTCTGGCATCTGCCTTTGTGTATACATAGGAATAGCTTGCTTTGCAAATACTGGCGTATTTCAGCCAACGCTTGAAAAATCCGTGCTAAGGCGTTTTCTAGCGTATTTCCGCATTGTGTGGTTTGCTTAGAGTCTTTTCAAGTTATTTCTATGGATGATGATACCAGGCGTTTTTCAGCCACTGAGAGAATTAGAAAATACGCAGTGTAAAAACGCCACGTGTGGCATCAGCCTAATGCCAAAACGCTTGCCGAGAATATGCTCCATACACTCAAAAATGCCCCTACCTGTGCTTGCACCCGAATGAATGGAATACACTCTGGTGCAGGCACATGTAGCCCATATCCTTCAAAAATATGAAGTCTCTCATTTTTTGCCGGATATCGGCTACATGTGCCTGCAACCAAGCGTATTCCATTCATTAAATGCAAGCACAAGGTAGGCTGAATTTACAGTAGTGGGGCATATTCTCTGCAAGCTTTTTTCAGCTTGCCAAGAATACGCCCCTGTGGAATGCCCCTCCTTTGAAATTCATGATAATTGGCTGCACCCTGCCATTTGATAACTGCCTGATGCTGTGAGAGGACAAGTATGGTACAAGAATTTACTCTTAAAGTCAATAGAGAGAGGCAAAACAATAGGAATTTCCAAATGTGCCAATAGCCCTTAAAAAAACAATAATGACTATACAACTTATTACTTCATTTGTAAATCTAGCCCATGGCTGGCAAGGCCAACTGGAAGCATATTGTTGTAACAGCCAAAAGCAAATGTCAGAGTTCATGTTCACTTCAGCATTTAAGAGCAAATGCCTTATTTGAAAGCATATGCAGCTGCAACCACAGCACCCTGCTTACAACTTGTGAGTCATGGATAACTGCTGGGTTATTTTTTTGTGTGCAGATACCCAGACAGACTGTATTATTTCATGTCAAAGGTGACAAGTCACTGCAAAATTGTGGCCTCCCCATAAAAATTAATTTGTGAATCTCACCTCTGGGAGCTGCTTCTAATTACTACACCAAAATATTTACTTGAGTAATACTCACAAAGCAAATCACATAGAAAAGCAGTGCTTGGGTATCTCTATAACATATTTGCATACCTCATACACAATAATAAGCTGTAAGTGGAAGTAGTAAACCAAAGCATTTATCATTGCTAGTGCCACATCTCTTTAGAATAACACACTTATGGAAATAGGAGTGCCACATTAAACCTTCCAATTAAAGAACACTTTCATTCATTTAAAAAACGATGTAAAGCTTATTTTGCCCACAGTAAACTTGGCTGTTCGTGCTTCCTACTCTACCCACAGTAAACGGGCCGCACATACGTTCTGTTTTGCCCACAGTAAACATGGCTGCGCATTTTGCTAGGCGAAATCTCGAGATGTTACCTCATCGCCAGAAGACTGCGTAGCAACACAGACACGTGATCCCACGTCCGCATCCTTTCTATCCACGTCAATCTTCAGTCACGGGACCTACTGCCAGCAATAACAAAGTTCATTTTTTTTGTGTTAAATAGTTCATAAACAACAAGCACCGTATACTAGTCTACTTTTGTAAGTTTTACAGAAGCCTAGAATTTATGTACTTATATGCCTTAGTTGGAGAGTTGCGCAACTGAAATGCCAACCTTCCTTTGTCAGTGAAGGCAATTTTACGCCTCGTTATAGTGACGTCAACTCGGCGCTAATAATTTTATACATCCCATGTTTTCCCTAAGGACCCGACCGCGCTTTGGTTGACACGTAGGCGGAGATATTGCCGGGGTTACTAAATTGCGCCGTAGCGTGGCACTTTTATGATACAGCAGCTTTAATGGCGCTGAAATTGTTTTATTTTTAGGCGAGTTTCTTATTTGTTCCTTGAATTTGGTTTCTTATTCAGTTAGTGAATAAGTAACTGATATTTTAAGACCTTGGGCAACGTATGTAGATGTAGAGATTTATGCGCAGGGTTGCCCTACAGCCCAATTTATACTGACCTGAAATGGTTTTGGACAAGAATAGTTGCACCAACGTGGCAATAGTTTCTTATTTAACTTTGATGAATAAGTAACAAATGAATTTAAGGGTTAAATTACCTTGGGCCACTTACCTACGTAGGCATGTTTTGCAATACTGCCTTTTTGAACTAAGAGGGGAGCTGAAGGGTTTAAATGACTATATATTTGCAGGCAGGGCTGCCCTGCATTAGCTACAACTGGTTCCAGCCTGGCTCTAAATGGTTCTGGCCAGGAAAAGTTATCAAAGTGGGGATCTTTGCAGTTCAGCCTTTTAAAAAAAATAACAGGAATGTTGAAGGGGTTAAATGACTTTGGGCCACTGAGTAACACCTATAGATTTGCAGACAGGGATGTCCTTCATTGTATTCACCCAGTATCAGCCTGGCCTGATCTTACCAAAGCAGATCAACTATAAATAAGCCAGATTTAAACAGGACCAGTATTGGGATGCTGCTCTCTTGCACTTAGTACTCATATATGATATTCCCCTCCAGTAAAGTAGATCATCAAATGCAGAAAAGTAGTGCAAGATGGAGGTTTGCTTCTCTTAAAGGACCAGTAACGAATAAAGTGAAAAAAAAAAATATATATATATATATATTTTTTTTACAATTAAAGTTTGTATCTCTACAACCACCCTACATATAAAACATTTCTTGGCATCAGATGTCCTAATTTACACGAAAGGTTTTCATTCAAGTTTTGTGGACTTCCATGACTCACAGCTGACCAGTTTATCCTAAAACAGAAGAAAAAGTTCCACCAGCACACCCTTACCTCCTCCAATACTTAAAGGCAAAGTAACAGTAAAATTTTTTAAGTAAAAAAGCTATTTTACCCTGCACCAAAAGTTAGTATTTTAAATGCTTTAATAGAAAATACCTGCTAAAACTTGACTTCCTGTCAATTGAACTACAGCGATAAGGCGAAGGAAGGCGCTGCATCCACTATGCGACGATCGATTGATTGAGCCTAGCCTCCTTTCTGTATAGGAAGGAGTGAGGCTAGACTCGATCAATTGATCATCGCGTAGTTGGTAGCGGTCCATAATATGGGGACACTGGGGGAGGACCAGCAATGTTTTAGGGGGGCCCTGGAATACAAAGAAAAAATAGTGGAGCACCATGAGGGTAAAAATAAAAATCAGTCTTTATTCCGTCATCAGTAAAAAGCACATGTACATCCCAATGGACCTACGCTTTACGCGTTTCATGGCATCCCACCACTTCCTCAGAAGCATCAACAGTCCATGCTAAGGAGGAGTTTTATATACCCACAACAATTAGCCCTGATTACCACAGGATCCCATTAACCCTTACCTCCCACATATATAAAATGAAATGAAAGGACAACAACATATGAAAGTAAAATAAAAAATAAAGCCACAACAATGTGATAAAGAAAAACATTTCTAGTACCAAAACCTCTGGAAATAGCAAGAAAAATACTAAATGCATGAAGGGAGGAAGAAAGGAAAATATCAATAGAAACAGGACAATTCCCATTCCCTGTTCATACCCCCCTGAGTTTCTAGAGAGTTTAAATTTAATATCCAGAATGCCTTTTTAGGAGTCTCCTTTCCATATCTCCCTTCCTGACCTGAAAAATTGGCTTATCAATTATCTGTAAAGTAAAATGTGCTTTCCCATCATGCTTCTCTATAATGTGACACTGCAGATCTAAAGTCGCCTCTTTCCAAGGCCAAGGCATGTTCCAAAATCCGTATAGAAACATTACGTATGGTTTTCCCAACATATTAGGAACCACAGGAACATGTTATTAAATATATTACCTGCTTGGATAAACAAAAAAGTATTTTTAAAGTATTGTTTGATATTATACTCTTTACCTGGATGTGTGCTAGTAAAGACCTTGAAAACTTTAAGGTACTGACATGCCTTGCACCTATTTCTCCCACAACGATAATTCCACTTAAACCAAGGGGCAGTCCTCTTTTTTGATGCATACATGCTCGGAGAGAGCCAAGATGCCACATGTCTACCTTTTCTATACACAAAAGATGGTTTCTTATCCAGCACCTGGGCTAAAATGGGATCCTGTTAAAGAACTCCCCAATATTTACAAATACTTTTACGAATAAGATGGGAATCTTTAT
This sequence comes from Xenopus tropicalis, assembly GCF_000004195.4. Classification (NCBI taxonomy): domain Eukaryota; kingdom Metazoa; phylum Chordata; class Amphibia; order Anura; family Pipidae; genus Xenopus; species Xenopus tropicalis. Next base: position 93,023,964 of record NC_030684.2, read on the forward strand.
TATATACCATGGAGAAACGTGTCTTTGGTCTATCTTTATCATGTAAAACTTGGTTTTCCAGCCGTTTGGGTTTAAGGAGATCATTTCTATCACTAGCCACTGCCCTCTCATAGGCTGCCTTAATTACATCCAGAGCAAATCCTCTCTCCAGAAAGCGATCCCATAGTGTCATTGCTGTTGAAAAGCATCCCAAGTAGAGCAGATTTATGAGGATGTGAACCTTAAAGCAAAGGAGATATGGACCCCTTTTTATAATCCATATTTTCTCATAGCTGTTCCCTCCTGCTGTTCTTAGGTCCAAAATTGCCTTTCTTTGATCAACAGCTCAAAGAAACCAATGGCCTCAGCTTTCCTGCCCCAAATGATCTGACTTCAAATTGTCTGCTTAACCCAGATAAGTTTGTCGCCTTCCACAGTCCCTTTTTGCATATTAAATTAAGGGTCTCTGTGTGAGCGTGCGAACATAGGTTGGTAGTGTTTAACCCTTTACAATGCCAGGGCAATATTGCCTGGCCATGACAATTATGTATACAATTTACAACACAGATGTGGGACAAACAACAAAATACTGCTTTTCTTAAGGTACCTATATATCTTATATACAGTATAATGCATGTATGGAAAAATATGACAATAAAAATATACAGGAGTAGCGCAAGACAGTGCTTAGTGTATTGTTAATGTAAAAATGCAAATTTTTTAGTGCTCTTATGGGTGAGACAAACTGAGCTAGAATATTATAACTAAGGACCAAAGCTAGTACTGGACTAAAGGTGGCCATACACGGAAGGATTTGCACTTGGCCTCAGAGCCAAGCATTTAATTACAACGGTGGGTAGTGCTGTCAGACTAAGGACCACATTAATTGGTCCCCAATCCGATGGAAAATCAAACCTGCTCGATCTAGATCTGGCCAATTTTAGGCCAGATATTGGTCAGGTAGGCCCTTTGGGGGTGCCCATACACAGGCAGAGAAGCTGCCTAATCGGTCTTAAGGGTGTATTACTACGTTAAGGTACCCGTATGTTGGACTGTTATACCTGTGGACCACCGGACAGCGTACATCTACTTCTGTCACTCCCCTCACTGCTACTGTGATGAAAGGACTGGAGGCAGCTTATGGACATGCAGTAGTACATGCCAGGGGGTTAAGGCCCAGCATGACTAGGTCCTACCTGGATTTTTCTTGAGAGTCCAACCCTGGGTAAAGCACATGAGGTGTTTTGTCAACTTCCATCCTTCAGTAAACAACAGTTGACAAAACACCTGTGTGCTATAGCCCTTGTTAAAAGAAGGTTGGCCCATGTTTACCATGAAGTATATTACTGTACTAACAAAGCTAACAGTGTGTAAGAAATAAGAATGTTTAAAATGTGTGCATATATGAAACTGCAACTTTTATTGTGCCAAAAAAATCCTCTCATAAACATTGGTGGTTACTGTTAAAATCAGGGCCGGAACTAGGGGTAGGTAGAAGAGGCACCTGCCTAGGGCGCAACAATTGGGGGGTGCCAGGCAGGAACCTCTCCTGCCTACCCCTATCTCACACTTCCTTCTTTTGCCCCCCACCGGTTGTCATAACGCGGTGGGGGCAATGACTCACTTTCTCCTCCTCCTCCCCCCCCTGCTCCATGGAACTGCCCATGTGCACACACACGAGGGGGGGGGGTGGAAGGTGCAGGGGTGAGGTGGCCAACCGGGTTGCCTAGGGCGCCCAGACAGCTTGGCTGCCCCTGCTTAAAAAATTACCTTAATTGGTTGTGATCAGCTGTCCTTTTACCTCTCTTTTGGTTTAATTTCAAAGAATATAATGCAATTTAAATGCTTAACCCATAGTTTAATAACTACACAAATAAATGTTAGGTGCTCCCTTTAAAAAGTATATAAAGATGCTGTGATAGATGATTGTTGTGTTTCCTGCCTGAAAATGCAACTATGTGCATGGAAATTTGTCCCAAACCTCTGTACACTTTTTCCCTTTGATTTGTGTCTGTATGTTATTCACTGGCTTATATTATAAACTTTACAGAGCAGGGACCTCCTTCCTACTGTGTCTTTTAGCACATGGCACTTAATCTCTGTATATTTATACTTATTCATTACTATGCTTGTTACTATGCTGCAGCTGCTACCATGGCAACACCAAGTCTCCTCAGTCTGGACACGTGACTTTGCATCTCCTGCTCCATCTGCCCCTCCCAGAGCATCCCTCCTCCTGCAAAGCTGAAGCAATCTCCATCCCTAGCACACCGACACCTTTAGCTGCCTACAGCCTGCACCCCTCACGGAGCATGGCCCGGAACCGCAAGGAGAGGAACAGCTGGGGTGAGTATGGGCACCCCATATTTAGGGATCAGCAGAAGCTTAAGGCATGTATTATGTGCAGCTGCTGTGCCAAGATGAATATCAGGAGCAGCATCAGCACCAAGCCAGGGTGTGCTATCCTAGCTTTAAATTCATGGTGCTATCATGGCAACTCCTGTTATGGGAATCACGGGTAACCTACAAACTGGCTCTCACATGCAAGATTCTGACAGTGGCACAAAGGGCACAATTTCGGACACAGCTGCCACACAACCCCTTAGGCCTAGCAGTTGGCAGTTAACACAATGAAACAGAGCGGTCACCTACTCAGCTCAGTTTCCAATAGTTTTCTGCGTCATTCAAGAGTGTGCAGTGCACAGCGGCCAGGGGCCAGCCTACCGGGGATGCAACCGGGGAGTTGCGACTGCACCTTGGGCCCAAGCACCTGTTGGGGTTCCCATGGTCACAAAGGTCACCATCAGTTCACCTGCAGGCCTAAGGGGTAAGGATAATTAGCTACATGGTTCAAAAAAGGCTGTGGCCCTCTATTTACACTGCAAATATCTCAGCTGTTGACATGTTTGGTAATAGAACGCTGGATAGTTTGGTTATTTTTGAAAAGCCAAGTATGTGAACCCATTTTTATCTTGGAGGGAGGGGGGGTTGAGGATTTTTATTTAACGTATAATTTGTCTAGATTTAATGATAACCAATGTTGTTTCGAAAGGAATGTAGGATTTTGGAAGGAATATAAAATGTTATTTTGCAGTGTTATACCTTCAGTAAGGCAATTATAGCATGGCTTCATCAGCCTCCCACATTGATATAACATCTTCCCAGCATGTGGGCAGCACCACACACTCATGGGCCTAGACTATTTAGCGAGTGATGGAAGCAGCCTGATGGATTTAAATATTTAACTGCTTTTTGTATTTTCTTCTTTTTAATTCATATACAAATATAAGAGGATGCACTGCAGAGATTTATCTATCAGTATTGGAAAACTGCTGCTGCATAGAAGGAAGAGTTAATTACACAGCCTTTAGCCGTACAGACCACAATATTGTAAAATCCATATTTTATCAGGGGAGGAAGTGTTTCCATTCTCTCATCCTTATGTATGTGTAAAATCTAGCCATGAATAAGCATAGGGTGTGTATCACAGTGCTCCTCCAGCTGTGCATGATGTCATTTGTACAGTGCAATTGAATCTACAAAAGGTAAACCTATCAGATCTGTTACTTTCTGATCAAAAAAGTGCCCAGAAAAAAAGGAATTTTATCTCAGCCTGATGAAAACTTATAAATGAAATTATATTATGAACAGAAAGTGTCTCTTGCACACTTAAGCTTTATATTCATAAAGTTTGGGAAAATATACTTCTGGGGCATCAGTCGAACCCCCACACCAGAGGGACTCTATCATCTCTAAATCCAGCCTTGCATGAAATGAGATTTGCCTCAAACCATTCAGTTGTCTGTATGTATTTTAACGTTTTGAACAAAAATACTATGTAACATCATAAATTTTATGTTACATTTTTCTAGGTCAGATTTTTCTATAAGGTGGCTGAAATCTAAAACACAGGCTAAGTCGAGGGCCAAATTTTTTATTAATTAGTAATACTAAGGGGTATATTTATCACAATGTGTAAAAAGTGAAGTAAGACATTACCGGTGATGTTGCTCATAGCAGCCAATAGATGCTTTGCTACTGTTGAAATCTGATTACTGATTGGATGCCTTGGGCAACATTACTGGTAATGCTTCACTCCACTTTTTACACAGCATGATAAATATACCCCTTAGTCTTAGTTACTATGTGAGGAAAATGGAAATTGATCAGGCTGGATGGTCACACACACTCACCAAGGGCCACATAAAACAGCCAGGTGGGCCGGATTTGGCCCCCGGGCCTTGTGTTTGACATATATGATCTAAACAGACACAAATCAAAGGGAAAGTGTACAGAAGTTTGGGCATTGGGCCGACAGGATTGAACCTGACAAGATATGTTCTAGTGCTCCAAATTTAGCATCTGACTTGGAAGTCCAGTGGTGTAAAAAGATGGTAGATTTGAGAAGAGCGGAGGAGACCAACTGAAAGATATCACGAAAGGGGGCAGCCGTGACGGGAGTTTACCTATGGATAAACAGGTTCTTAGGAGAGAGTAGGAGGAGTCTAGCTGCAGAGTTTTAGGGTATACAGAGGAGAGAGGTGGGAATCTGGGAGATAGGTTAGTAGTAGATTGCAGAAGTCTAGACAGAATAGGATAAGGGCACAGATTAGTTTTTTAGCTGTTACTTATGAAAGAAAGGGTAATCTTGGTAATGTTACACAGGAAAAAATGTCATATTTTGTCAGTGGCATTAATATGGCATATTACATACAGCATTTGAACAAAGGAGTAAAAAACCCCAAGAAAGCACTAAGGGCAAGGTCACATGGCGTGGATTGTCAGCCTGTGGATAAGTGCAGGCTGACAATCCGCCCCATGCTTAAAAAATCTTATAGTTATACCTGCACCCTGAGCACTGAATCTGGCCAGGTGCAGGCAAACGCAGCCAATTTCCACCAACAAATGTCAAGTCTCATGTTTGTTGGTTGATCCCATTCCTACCAAACTTCTACGCAATGCCAACCCCTGTCTTATCAAAGCCTTAACTCATCTATTCAATCTCTCGCTCTCTACTGGAATCTTTCCCTCCCAACTGAAACATGCACTTGTAACCCCTATTCTGAAAAAACCCTCCCTTGATCCCTCCAATCCTACTAACCTCCGACCTATCTCTCTGCTCCTATTCATCTCCAAACTGCTTGAGCGCCTAGTTTACAACCGACTGACGCTATTCCTCTCTGACAATAACCTCCTGGATCCCCTACAATCTGGTTTTAGACAACAACACTCCACCGAAACTGCTCTAACCCGACTAACAAATGACCTCCTTTCGGCTAAAGCCAAAAAACACTACTCGCTACTAATACTTCTCGATCTCTCTGCTTTTGACACTGTGGATCACCCTCTTCTCCTCCAGACTCTCCGCTCTCTTGGCCTTCGTGACACTGCCTTATCCTGGTTTTCATCTTATCTCTCAGATCGATCCTTCAGTGTCTCTTACAATGGTGAATCATCTTCTCCCCTGCCTCTTTCTGTCAGGGTTCCTCAAGGCTCTGTCCTGGGCCCCTTACTATTTTCTCTCTATACCTCCTCACTTGGCAAATTAATCAATTCTTTTGGCTTTCAGTACCACCTCTATGCTGACGATACTCAGATCTATCTTTCCTCTCCTGATCTCAACCCAGAGCTTCTAACTCGCGTCTCTTCCTGCCTGTCCGCTATCTCCACTTGGATGTCCCAACGTTACCTTAAATTAAACGTCTCTAAGACTAAACTGGTTCTCTTTCCCCCATCCAACGCCCACATTGTTCCCGAGGTATCTGTAACGGTTAACAATTCTACCATCACCCCATCTTCCCAGGCCCGGTGCCTTGGGGTTATCCTTGATTCTGCCCTGTCCTTCACTCCTCATATCCAATCACTTATAAAATCATGTCACTTTCACCTAAGAAATATCTCCAAAATACGATCATTTATCACCCAAGATGCTGCCAAAATTCTTATTCACTCTCTTATAATATCTCGCCTGGACTACTGTAACTCCCTTTTAATTGGCCTTCCCCTCCAAAGACTGTCCCCTCTCCAGTCCATAATGAATACTGCTGCCCGGCTCATTCACCTCTCCAACCGCTCCTCCTCTGCCATGCCACTCTGCCAATCCCTGCACTGGCTTCCCCTACCATCCAGGATAAAATTCAAACTAATGACTCTCACATTTAAATCAGTTCATAACTCTACCCCACCCTACATCTCTGAACTTATCTCTAGGTACCATCCAACCCGCTTGTTACGCTCTTCTACTGACCTGCTCCTCAACTCCTCTCATTCCCTCCTCACACGCTCGCATTCAAGACTTTGCAAGGGCTGCCCCCCTTCTCTGGAATTCGCTCCCACAAACTATCAGACTTTCTCCCAATCTCTCTGCCTTCAAGAGATCTCTAAAAACACATTTATTCAGAGAAGCTTACCCTAATCTAGTTTAGCAATAACCTGTGCCACACCTCTCACAACTCCGGTCATGCCCATTCCCACACCTTGTTTCTCAACCCTTTCTCCTTGTAGATTGTAAGCTCTTTTGGGCCCTCTTCACCTCTTGTATCGGTTATTGATTGCTTTATATGTTACTCTGTATGTCCAATGTATGTAACCCACCTATTGTACAGCGCTGCGGAATATGTTGGCGCTTTATAAATAAATGTTAATGTAATGTAATGATATTGGCTACATGTCCCTTCACCTGGGCAGATTCAGTGCCTCTGGGTGTAGGCACAACTATAAGATTTTTTTAAAAAGAGGGTCAAATTGTCAGCCTGCACTTATCTGCAGGCTGACAGTCCACCCCAAATGGCCTTGCCCTAAGGCTGAGGGCACATGGAGCTTTTTTTTTTGCAGGCTGAGAGAAGCAGATTTGCTCCCTTATGTACCTCAGTAAAACTGCTTTGACAATTACAGCTTGTCGAAGCGAAGCCAAGTGGGGATTGTCCCAAAACGTAAAAGCAGGCATTTTTGAGCTGTCCCTGCTTGGCTCCGCTTCATGTAGCCGAGCAGAGGCAGAAGTTGTACTTGTCAATGCACTTTTACTGAGGTGCAAAAAGCACACAGGCTGAGAGCAGAACAAATGCTTTGTGTGCCCTCAGCCTGAGTCTTGTCAAAACATAGTATGTATCCAAACTTGGGTTCATGTTTGTTAGGCTTTAACATGTACCACTATTTTAGTGAGTTTGTATATTAAATTAGGCAATCGTGCCTAATTTCTGCTCTTCCAATTTACTGTACTCAGCTTTTCCCTCTTTGTTCAAGGTTCATAATTTGCCATTTAACTTTGGGCAAACTGAAATGAGTAGCACTGTTATCCTGCATTTATTTTAAGCTACTAGAATATTTAGCTTTTAACCCTGCAGTTCTTGCTCAACTAAACCCCCCATCATCCCCTAAATGATGTCAGTGTTTGGGTACTTTCTTATGCCTGCATAAAACGAGACGTGTTGTTGGCAAAGCTCTATACTTCTAAATGTAGAACTAATTAAAACCCAAGTATTAAGTACAGGATGTATATGCACACTTATTATGAGCTTATGAACTGCCCTTCTCCACCCCTGTTCTTTCCCAGTTCCCTGCAAAAACATTTTTTGATAAGAGCGGCACTTAAGTAATATTTCTTTCTGGAGTGTAGTTGTGGAAGAGTTGGTAGAGAATAATGAGAGTTTCAACTCTAACAGTTAATGGATGATGAGCCCTGTAGTCTAACCACAGATGGAACTCCTGAAAGCTGTATTTTAAGGAAACAGTAAAGTATTTTACATAATTAAAATATAATATACAGTACTGTTGGCCTGCACTGGTAAAAACTGTGTGTTTGCTTTAGAAACACTACTACAGGTTAAATAAACAATACTTTTGTGTAGCCATGGGGCCCACTAACACCTCATGTGTGAAGGTAGTGACAGGAATGGCAACTGCCTGACACTGTTTACATGGTGAGAATTCCCTGTTTCACTGTTCTTTCCCCTGTTCCATATGGTGTAAACCTGCACATTCTATGGATTTCAAACTGGATAAGTCACACATGTGTATACTGGCACCTATTGGTGAGAGAGAGAAATCACATTGACTTTTTTATGTATTAACACTATATACCATTGGATTGGTTGACTATATATGATATGCACTGTGATAGCGTTGGATAATCAGTCTATGCAACTAATGATGTCACTGGAGTTTCTTAATTTTTTGTATTACTTAAGTTTGTATTTTTCACTTGTACAATGTCCTTGATAAAGGTCCCAGGAGGGACCGAAACGTTGGAACGCACGGTGAATGAATAAATAGAAGAATTGCTGTGAAATGGTGTGCTGGTCCTGTTAATAGGTATTTACATATTTTGACTTCAGCACCCATCTGTTAAACTAGTTTAGAGTGCGGACACACAGCTTGACTATATATATATATATATATATATATAAATATATACTGTATATATATATAGTGTCTTTACTATATTTGTTTTAAGTCTAATGTTCACATCTTGTCTAGGAATACATAGTGCACGGTTCAATCTTAAATAAAAGCATTAACATGGTTTTGCTGTCTGAGCAGTTAAATGGTAGAATTGATGTCGACATGTGCTATTTACAAGGGTATTGTTTACAGTAAGATGTATTAAATGGAGGTACCTTCTATTGTCGATGTTGCCTAATCTCTGGGATATAGCACAGCCAGGAGTATTGTTCACATGGGGTCCTAAACATAATGACCTTTTGCTGTACGTTTAAAAACTGAATGCGTTGCATTTCTGGAATAGTTGGAATACTAGCAATGGATCCCTGTTCTTTACTTTATAAGATGGATATGTACTGCACATGCCTCTATGGCTCAACCTGCTAGGATCTAAATATAAACAGTAAATGTGTTACCTTTGTGCAGCTGGCCTGGGTATGATAAGTCAAAATTCCCCATTCTGAGTAAATGTATTGCACTGCAATATTTGCTTGTGCCTGCTCTATGCTGACTCAGCCACTGACCCATTTTATGTGCTGTTTATCAAAAACTGGATATTTGCATTTATTGGCTGTACATATAATATGTGTATGTCACAGCATGCTCAGTAAAATTAAATTATATTTCTTCTACTGCATCTTCTAATTATGTAGCCATTAGCTAGACTAATACTAATAGACTGTACTGTCTTCTTAATCCTTGTGTCAGGAACTGTCTAGAATTAAACCCTGGTCTACATTCTAAATTATGCCTGCACTAACTTTCTCAGCCACTGAGGGTTTTCAGAGTTTTTGTGGGTCAGTTATTATGGATATATGTCACCTCTCCCTGCTGCTTTCTTTCTCAACTTTAGTTCTCAACTCTGTCTAGCTTTATAAGCCTGTTACCAGGAACTCGTGGTTGCTTGATCATTAAAGCATTACAGCCTGATCCAGCGCACATTATTCATAGTCCTTGCCTGGTTCCTGCCTGGTTCTCTGTTCCGTACCTTTGTTCCTCTTCTTCAGTTCCCCTTGCCTGAATTCTGTTGAATCTCCTGGTATTTGTCTGTGACCTATTTACTGGACTACCCTCTGTCTTGAGCCTGCCCCTGACCTCAAGCCTGTTTACCTGACACTCCTTGCTCATTGCCAGTCCAGACCCTATGCCTGTTATATGCCCATGACCCCTGGCCTGGTATAAGGACTCATGCTTGCTAAGAATCTACAACACTTATTGCCCCCATGTACCTGTGCCATCAGCCCCCATATTGCCACAATGTACCTGTGCCAGCACCCCTTCTGAACCTGAGCCAATCACTTATATTGCCCCCAAAACTCTTACAAGTACCTGTGCCAGCAGCAGCCAATCTATGTTGTCCCCGAATCTGTACCTGTGCCAGCAGCAGCCAATCCATATTGCCCCCCAATCTGTACTTGTGCCAGCAGCAACCAATCCATCATATTGCCCCAAGACCCCAATCTGTACCTGTGCCAGCAGTAGCCAATCCATATTGCCCCCAAATCTGTACCTGTGCCAGCAGGCAGAAAATAAGCTGGTTTACTCCTTTGTCTTCAGCGCGAGCCACACCAGTGTTCCAGCTCTCTCTGTTACCCATCCATTTCGATAACATTAGATATACTGTATGTGCCACTGCCTACACAGCATGTGCCGTAGCGCATTAATAGTAGCATCAAACAGTTTTAGTAAAGGTACATACCGGCAATAAAGGCATGAGGAGTGGTCTGTAGTACACAACACCCACTGCAGGGGGTTGGGGCAGGTGGTTTACTAAACCTAAATGCTATTAAAGGCCAAGCAAACCAGGATTAAAAAAAATATATATATGTGTGTATGTATATATATATATATTTTTCTTTTACCCTTAGAAGTGAAGTGTGCCCTCAAATGATTGTGCCCTAGGCAGGTCCTACTCTCTGCAACAGTTTCTTTTGCATTTGTGGTGTTAAATACAACACAAAAAGAAATGTCTGAAATCATTGGTGTTTTGCTGCAGGCTTCTGTGTTTTTTTTATGGAGCACAGAGACCTGCAGCTAACCCCTTCAATAGAGTGCTGCCTGCCTTCGGCAGCATGCTATTCAAGAGGGGTGGGCAATGGATCCATATATGTGATATATGGAATAGGGTGGTAGCAGTCCTTTTGTATAATTTGTGTGCCAGGCAGGCCTGACCTATAATCTGATATTTTGGTAGATATGACCAGGGCTTCTATAAGATACTGTAGACTGGCACATGCGATTGGGCCTGTGCGAGGCAGTTTGGGCTCCTGTGTATATGCAATTCTGGAACTTAAATCTTTTAAATCTCACTCAGGGCATGGTATAAGGTGTTCCAGTTCAGTGTCTTTCGGACTATGGTGTTATATTGTAATAGCCACCTTGTGTTTGCATACTTGTTTGAATAATTGGTACAGATGCTGAAATAATATTAACAACTACCAAAATATGGAGTATCTAGAAAACTGTCTCTATACAGCACTGCATTACTTGTTGATGCTATGGTACTGTATGTCTATCCTTTTGGAGGCAGGCAGGGATATAGCCTTAATAGTCCTTCCTTTCTACATCATTCCATTAATAAGATATACAGGGTCTGGGAGAAAAATTAAATGGGAAGTGTTTATTAATATCAACATTATGTCATATACAGTTATACCCTGATGTTGCCTTAAATGTGTGCTTTAACCCATCTTTTGTTACTGTCTGATGGTATTGCTTATTTGCATCATGCAAAAAGTGCTGAAATGGCAAAAGAAGCTGTTAATAATGGAATGGGAAATAGAGGGGTGCACATTTTGAAACTGCCTGAAATTGGAAATCATAAGACTGTATACATGTAGTCTATGAAAATCAAAAATGACAGTCAGTGTTAATGGGTTCATTATATCCTTTGCAGACCTAATTCATTCTTACCGATTTCATTTTGTAATCATGAAGTTCTGTGTCTAATGGCAAACTGTCACCTCTTGGCTCTAGGTGGATTTACTGACAGAAATTATGACTGGAGCTCAGAGGAGGAGGAATATGAGAAGAAGGCTCACCCAGTTCAGGTCCTGGTGGTTAAAGATGACCATTCCTTTGAGTTGGATGAGGCCGCATTGAACCGCATTCTGCTGTCAGAAGCAGTCAGGGACAAGGAGGTGGTTGCTGTGTCAGTAGCTGGAGCATTTAGAAAAGGAAAATCATTCCTGATGGACTTTATGCTGAGATATATGTACAAAACGGTATATACTATGTGCTTTACGATCCTGTTACAAAATCCAAGAGAATATACATATTATCATCCTAATTAATTAATTAGTTGCAGATGTTTATTTATATATATATTTAAATAGAATTTTTTGAACATATATGATTTATATATGGACATATATGATTTATTATTTGGTTTTATGCTAATTTTATTAGCATTGTTGCAGATGTTTATATACTGTATATATTTAAATAGAATTTCCAGGTTTACCTGCTTACTGTTGCATGGAATTGGACATCCCATCATAGACATGGAGAAATTGGAATTGGTGAGCCGCACAGGCATAAAAAAAGTTCTTTTGGGATGCAAATTAAGGACTGTGGTTGGTATTTGGTAGCCGCTTGTGGACTGCTGCCCCACAGAAGGCTCTTCCTCCACTAGTTGGGGATTAGTGGCTTTCAGACCACTGGCAAAATATAAAAAATGATCCCTAAATGATCCCTTTCTTACTAGTGTGCCACAGTCAAATGTAAAAAGACTTGGGAGAGCAGGATCATAAAAGTTCATGGAGGTGCCAAATAAGGGCTAAGATTGGCTATTAGGTAGTCTCTATGCACAGCTTACAGGGGCTTTATTTGGCAGTAAATCTTGTTTTTATTCAACCAAAACTTGCCACCAAGTCTGGAATTCAAAAATAACTACGTGGTTTGGAGGCACAGAGCGACATCCAAGGGGTTGGTGAGCAACATGTTGCTTACGAGCCACTGGTTGTGGATCACTGATCTATAACATACAAAAAGTTGAAACTATTTAGACACTGTAATAAGAATTATAGGGGTTGATTCACTAAAGTGCGTTAAAACGAGCGCTATTTATAGCATGCGTTAAAATTTTTTATTGCGTCTTATTTTTCACGACTTAACGCAAGATTCACTAAAAGGATACTTGCGTTAATTTAGACGCTGTTTGCGTTATTTAAGTCGCGAAGACTATTTTCGTGCAGTATTTGATGCAACGCACGTTAATTAACACAGTGCGCACAAATTGTCGCCGCGTGCGGAAAAACGCACGCCATGTTAGCCATACACACCATTACTTACGGAAAACTACTGTTCTGAAAATGACTATTTCCCTGCAAACTGGAGGCTGCATCATCTAGGGCCAGCACATACTTGAATAAATCACACTGCAAAGTCCATATTCTGTTGCCAAAAGCTCATGAACTGTACTTTTCTATAATTACCGCCTGCCCCAAGTAGGTGTTAATTTTCGCATAGACTAACATGATATTTATCACGTTTAACACCTCATATGTATTTGTGAATCATACGTTAATACTATTTCTATTCATTAATTAATGCAATGCATTAAAATTAACGCATTCGGTTGTGCGCTATTTAACGCACGTGATATGCGACTTAATGCATGCAATAACACTTTAGCGAATCACGCATTTTTTCTGTGTCAATTTTAATGCAAAAAAGCATGCGATAACGCTTATCAGCACTATGGTCACTAAACTTTAGTTCTTTAACCCTTTACAATGCTTACTGAACTCTTTTCAATATTGTTTGTATTTCTGTCCAGGATACAGTTGATTGGCTTGGTGATTATAATGAGCCACTGTCTGGTTTCTCCTGGAGAGGAGGTTCTGAACGGGAAACCACAGGGATTCAAATATGGAGTGAAATCTTTCTGGTGGAAAATCCTGATGGTAACAAGGTATAATGCATTAGTGTCAACTATTGGCTGTTTTTGTAACTGCAGCACAACTCTATGAAATCTTCTATCCAGGAACTTTACTTAAAGCTGTCAGGAGGCTCAGTGAGTGATCATTCAAAAATAACTTGAGGACAGTAGTTTAAATAATGAGGTTCCTGGGTGAATGGCAGGGCTTCTCAGAAACTTTTTCAAAGAGAGCTACTGGCTCCAGTGGAGAGAAGTGAAATTATTGCTTTGGGCGGTTATCAATATACAGCTTTCTATTTAAGAGTTTATAAAGGTATGTTTATATATGTTGGTTGGTCTTTTTTTTTGGGGGGGGGGCACTAAATCTTCCATGTTCTCCACCTATGATTGATTTTAACAGTATAAGTGACACTGTGGGGGTAAGAGGCTGATCTTCATCAGTAGAAAATAGGCTTGTGAATAAAACCCCAACTAAATCTAAAATCTATAAGTATTTAGTCATAAAGGAATGCCCTTACTGATATGTTGTTACCTTTTTGTTTCATGCATGGCCTGAAGGTCGCAGTGTTACTAATGGATACCCAAGGAACCTTTGATAGCCAGTCTACACTCAGAGATTCTGCTACAGTATTTGCCCTCAGTACTATGATTAGCTCCATACAGGTATGGTCAGTATATTATATGTTTATCAAATATGCACCTATTATAAACCAATAGCAGTTGTGGTAAAATTATGCTCTTGAAATAAGGTGGATATAAGGTGTTTTATGCTGTGTGCATACAAATTCTTATGATTAGCCTTTATATAGCACCAATATATCCTTATTATGAATAACTTCTCCCACTTGCCTATAGGGTATAACTGAATGCTAATTTTTTATTCACAGATATGGCCAGCACAAGGTTTTTTGTGCAAAAAAGGACTAAAGGAATGATTATGATACAATTGTTAGCACACTGTTGGTACACTGTTGCATTATAAGAAATTTTGTAATTAGCCCCCTGACTGTGCTCTGTCCTGTGCAACTGGTATAATAATTCAATCCCACCCCAATATTTTACTGTTAAAACCCCCACACTGACATTATTACTACCATCAGTTTTCACAGTGTATGTTAAATAACCACAAGTGCTAGGTGAGAAGTGGAAATTGTATGCATTTTTCAATTATTGTTCCTGGAAGATTGTGGGTTGGATGTGTTCCAGCTGACAGCATGAGCAAACTCCTAGTCAAGTTGATGCAATGTTTATTTAGCGCTAAAAGCTGGCCATACACGTGGCGATCTCACGATGTTTCGTACGACCGTCGGTCGCACGAAACATCGTCAGATCCGCCACACACCATTCAGGGCTGAATCGGCAGGTAAGGAGGTAGAAACAATAGGATTTCTACCTCCTTCTGCCGATTCAGCTCTGAAGGGAGAATTTTGGTCAGGCGCCTTCTATGGCGCCCGATCAAAATTTTCTAACTTGGCCGATCGGCGAGCCGACCGATTTCAGCAGCTTCCTGCGATATCGGTCGGCTCGCTGACATGCCATACACGCACCGATTATCGTACGAAACGAGGTTTCGTACGATAATATCGGTGCGTGTATGGCCACCTAAAAGCTACTGTACAAACATATTGTCCTAACATATACTTTTACTAGTGTTGAGCTTAAATATTCCTTGAATAACAAAGTTCTCTAAACTAAAGTATGTATTGCATAGCTTTGTGGGCTGATCCCTTGAGCTGGTCCAATCTGCTGTGATATTATCTGTGATGTGCTGGACTTTGATCACATAGGAGAGGTTCAACCAGATCAGTTAAAAAGGGCTATATCAATCTTATTACAAAGGTGTGACACTTTTGTCACCATTTCTATCGGGAGTTTCTGTTACTGTTGAGGCTAATGCCACAAAGGGGCTGATTCACATGTGCCTGCCTGAGTCGATGCAATGGTTCTGGCTGCAGGCAAGAAATAAGGCTGATACCAGCATAGGGGCTGATACTTAGATTGGAAACGAACATTTTGCGACTTTTTCGTATTTTTTGCGATTTTTTCGGCGTCTTTACGATTTTTGCGTAAAAACGTGAGTTTTTCGGCGTCTTTACGCTTTTTGCGTAAAAACGCGAGTTTTCAGCGTCTTTACGTTTTTGCGTAAAAACGCGAGTTTTTCGTAGCCATTACGAAAGTTGCGCAAAGTCGCGATTTTTTCGTAGCGTTAACACTTGCGCGCAAAGTCGCGCCTTTTCCGTAGCGTTAAAACTTAAAAGGCGCGACGTTTCGCGCAAGTTTTAACGCGACTTTGCGCAACTTTTGTAATGGCTACGAAAAACTCACGTTTTTACGCAAAAATCGTAAAGACGCCGAAAAACTCGCATTTTTACGCAAAAATCGTAAAAATCGTAAAGACGCCGAAAAACTCGCGTTTTTACGCAAAAATCGTAAAGACGCCGAAAAACTCGCGTTTTTACGCAAAAATCGTAAAGACGCCGAAAAAAACGCAAAATTACCGATCATTACGAAAAAAACGCAATCGGA
This sequence comes from Xenopus tropicalis, assembly GCF_000004195.4. Lineage (NCBI taxonomy): Eukaryota > Metazoa > Chordata > Amphibia > Anura > Pipidae > Xenopus > Xenopus tropicalis. Next base: position 93,039,790 of record NC_030684.2, read on the forward strand.
CGCATTCGGCCCGTTCGTGGGTTAGTAAATGTTTTGCGTTTTTACGCAAAAATCGTAAAGACGCCGAAAAACTCGCGTTTTTACGCAAAAATCGTAAAGACGCCGAAAAACTCACGTTTTTAAGCAAAAATCGTAAAGACGCCGAAAAAAAATCGCAAAATTACCGATCATTACGAAAAAAACGCAATCGGACGCATTCGGCCCGTTTGTGGGTTAGTAAATGTGCCCCTTAGCCTGTTTTTTTTCTCAGGCTGAGAATAAACCCCATGTGGCATCAGTCTTAAGCTTTTAACAGATACTTTAATTACTAGGCAGAATTTAGCCAATCAAGGTGTTCATTTTTCTTTACTAACCCTGCTATTTTGGTTGTTAGGATGTAACCTAACTTCTCTGATTTAGGTGTACAACTTGTCTCAGAATGTTCAGGAAGATGATTTACAACACCTACAGGTAATTACGAAACACTTTTGCTCCAAAAGGAGCATGTACAATTGGAATAAAACTTTAGTGTCATGCTTATTGCCTACAATTGAACGACTTAATGTAACACCAATTCCATTATGTTTTAATACTGTTATTAAGATTAAAAATGGAATTCGTAAAGCCACACATTTCCCTTTGATAACTGTACATAAATCATTCAGAAATTTGCCATCCAAATATGTAACATATGATTAGTTGATATAAAGTATAAGTATATTAAGGACAAGCACACAATAAGTGTAGGGTCTGCTTCTCTCAGTCATTGTTTTGTAGGCAGGCTGAGAGTAGCGGATTCGCACCTATATGCTCCTGTGTGTAGCTGCACTAACAGGCACTACGTCAACCTGAGTGCAGCTACAAGGAGCAGAGATCAGCCTGAAAAACACAAAAAGCATGCATTTGTGAGCTGATCTCCAATTGGTATCGCTGCACTCAGCGAATCTGCTTTTCTCCACCTGCTGACAAAACACAGGTGGAGAGAATCGGCCTGAATTTATTTTTGCCTAGAAGCCACTGCACTAAATGACAAATCTTCCAGGCACCTGATCTATCACCTCTCTCTTGTATTTTCCAACACAGCTCTTTACAGAGTATGGAAGGCTGGCAATGGAGGAGACATTTCTGAAACCCTTCCAGGTGAGCAGCATGAAATTATTCCCAGATACCTTTAGCTATACAGCTCTCTGCCTAAACATAATGTTTAAGCACTCCTATCTAGGGAGAAGGTCTATTTAATAAACTTTATTGGTGATTATTAAAATTCCCCATGCCTCTGCCAAATGTAACACACAAATAGACAATCTGTTGTCACCGCTCAAATCTCTGCAGGACTGTTTGACCCAGGACTACTTTATAGAGTGATGATAACTATGGCAGTTTAAACGCCTTGGTGGCTGCTGGGCAATGATCAAAACAGTGCCCCCCCCCCCCCCCCCATGCAATCTCAATAAAAGTTTGCAGTTCTACACACACAGCATTTTAAAGGAAAACAGACCCAAAAGACGTTGCATTTATAAAAGACACTTTTACCTTTTCAGGGATACAGTTAAAATATAATTTTACAAATACACTGCCTTAATGCTGGATCAGGGGTTGATTCGGAGCAGCTGCATGCACTAAAAAGTTAGTGTGGACACAGAAAGTTAGAGAACGACAGGGAGGCAGGTCCACCCCACAAACGAAAGAAAATTAAATTATATATGGCACCCTCCATTAACTAGAGAAAACAACAGGGGGTGTGCAGGGTTAAAATTCAATAGTGATCTCAAAATCAAAAGAGAAAAAATATGACCCATGCCTATAAAGTTGCACCTCCCCCTCTATCATGCAGATACCTCACTGAACTTTGCCATTAAAACATAACTTTTATCATGAATAGTGTAGAAAAGAGAAGTGCATGCTAAGACAAAATTATGAAAATTTAAATTAAAAAATTCCAGGCAAGACAAAATTCTAATTAACAGTTAATACCCTCAAAGACTGGGGAAAAGTTACACATTTTATACATCCATGGTAGGCCCTGGGCAAATTTCCATTTTGCCCATTTAGCAAAGCAGGCTAGTCAGGTTAGGAGACTAGAAAGTAATTCACAAACACAAAGAATTGCCACTCAATAGGCTTATCTTCATGATGTGTTCAGCGAAATAACTCTTGCGCCTCATTCATATGCAATAAAAAAAATTAAAGAGCATTATTGGTAGCTATGTCTCACTTTCATTCCCATGTTGGTGATTAGGTGAGTTTGCACTAGTAGCCAAACTGTAGTCCTGACCCGACAGCAGCTGACAACACTGCTGTCTAGCTCTGAAGTTTGGAAGGCAAAAGGAGGGCACACTCCAGTTGGAGGAAATATGAGCAATTCAGTTGGGGAGGTGGCCTGTATACTTAAGCAAAACTTGAAAATATTAGTGCTTGTTCTAACCCACTTAATATATGGAACCAGCTGCTAGTGCAAACAAATGCCAATGGTCAGTCTAGCTTTCATTTAGAAGGTAGCTAGACATTATGCAAACAAGGAAAATATACAGTTACAAATATACAGTTACAACAAGAAAAGATATACATCCACCCTTTGCACACAAAAGGAAAGAATATAACTGAAATTGAGTTAGTACAACACTTGTTCGATGACTGTTCAGGTGCCTACTTAAATAATGCAGCCTTGTGCAAAAAATCTTCTGATATTGTAGAATATATGTATTGAAGGCTGCCATATTTAATAAGCAAGTATAATGCAAACACAAACAAATTGTATAATGTTTTTTTTTATTAAACTACATTTAATTAGATTTTGTACAAAAGAAAAATGACAAAAAAAGCACCATATAGTACACTCTCATAGTTATTGTTGCAATTTTCAAGTAGACCAGCAGGTGGTGCTGTAATGTAAAGAGTAAAACTTTAGAAAAAAATATGATCCAAGGTAAAATTGTAGTGCCAAAAACATATAGGGAAAGAGACAGAGGTGATGGATAGAGAGAGTGAGAGTGCACTATGAAATTCTTCAGCAATGAATCACTTCTGTAAACAAAATATACATGCAATTGTAGCATACATCCAAGGGGTACAGCTAAAACAACACACAAGAAGTACCCTGTATGAAATGCCTTGATTTATTCTGCAGTAGCTCACCCTGATAAAAGCAATGGGGCAGCTTCATCAGCTGGGCCAAAATAAGCTGGCTTGTGACTTTGGAAGGTAACCAAAGAAAGGAAAGAGTTTGTTGCGGATAGGTTTGGGAACAATGCATTAAAGGAGAAGGAAAGGCTAATAAAGAGTTAATCTCAAGATGCAGGCATACCTTCAGTTCTCTCAATAGTGCCCTTAAGTCTCCCCATATTTCTCCCGTTCAGATGATCAGATGCCTCATAGGAAAAAAAAAAACGCTGAGCTCTGTAAAGAATGTTCCCATAATGCCTCGCTCCTGCACCGAGACCAAGACCCTTGTACATTCTCAGTTTGTGAGGAAGCTTCCTGCTAATTCCAGACTATGAGGCAAGCTTCCTGCTGATTGGCTCAGATCCACATTCCTAAGGGGGGGAGGGAGTATTTAGCATTGTTGAGGGAGGGGGGAGCAAGAGAGGAAAGAGAGGAGGGAACTGCGTGTCTCTGGCACAGGAAACAGAGACAACAAATCTTTTGACAGCGTTTCTGTGAGTGCTTATGTTTTTTTTGTTTTTTTTTCAAAACATCAGTTAATAGAGCTTCTCCAGCAGAATCCTGCACTGAAACCTGTTTTTGGAAATGTAACATGGGGCTAGTCATATTCTTCATTTCCCAGGGTGCCACAGCCATGTGACCTGTGCTCTGATAAATTCAGTCACGCTTTACTGCTGAGCTACAAGTTGGAGTGATATCACCCCCCTCCCTTTCTCCCCATCAGCCAATCAGCAGAACAATGGGAAGTTAGCAAGATAGCAGCTCCCAGAAGATATCAGAATAGCACTTAATAGTAAGAAATCCGAGTCAGATAAACAATAGGTTTATCTGAAAGCAGTTTTAATGTGTAGCGCTGGCTCCTTCTGAAAGCTCAGATTCAGACACAATGCACTGAGATGGCCGCCTACACACCAATATTACAACTAAAAAAAATACATTTGTTGGTTCAAGAATAAAATTTTAAATGGTAGAGTGAATTATTTGCTATGTAAACAATGTAATTTAGAAATAAAAAGTACACCATAAAAATCATGACAGAATCCAATTTGCATTTGCTTTGAACTTTCTAAACAAGTGAAGTGAACTTTGGGGAATGTGGAGGATTCGTCAGCAATTTGTGATTTCAAGTGGTTAAAACCGTGCTTGACAGCAGATCAGGAACACTTGGCTCTTTTCTACTACTCAGGCTTTTCATTGTAAAAGCTCAGATGCCACAAGTGCCTGACTTTTCCAGCAGTCATATACAGTATATATCACTTTCCTGTGAGAGGTCCTTTCAGCACATTTACTCACAACTGGGGTTAAAGGGACAGTAACACCAAAAAATGAAAGTGTATAAAAGTAATTACTATATAATGTAATGCTGCCCTGTACTGGTACAACTGGTGTGTTTTCCTTAGAAAGACTACTATAGTTTATATAATGAGGCTTCTGTGTAGCCACGGGGGCAGCCATTTACAGGATAAAAAGCACAGGTTACTTAGCAGATAACAGATAAAACCCAATTATATTCTACAAAGCTTATCTGTTATCTGCTATGTGCCTGTGCCTTTTCTCCTTTTTCCCAGCTTCAATGGCTGCCCCCGTGTTGACATAGCAGCTCATTTATATAAACTATAGTAGCGTTTCTGTTGCAAACTTACCAGTTTTACCAGCGCAGGGCAACTGTACATTTTATTTGAATTACTTTAAAACACTTTCATTTTTTGGTGTTACTGTTCCTTTAAACTAAATGACCACACTATACCATGACCATGGTCCCATTTAAAAAAAGAGCAGGCCCCTAGCAATTCAGTTAAGTGGGGGCCCCATAGTATGGGGGATGGGTATTATATAAATCACAACCCAGCAGCTGTATTTTAACACAATTTAATTTAAAGTGTACTTAAAATATCTAGTAGTTGTTGCACAAGTGTGGATATTTAGTCACACACCAGTAGGACAGTTATGAAATGGATTAAGTTACTTTTATCAGAAGAGACACCTCATTACTGTAGATATAACTGCAGGGAGAGTTTCTGGCTGGAATATAGCCAGTGCCATCAAGTACCCTTAATACACGTGTGCACACATCTCCTAAAATACTGCTATGCACAAATAATATATGAAAAGTATGTATACACATCCAACAACTTTATAATCCCACTTGTTACATTCCTTCCATAGAGATTTGGCAATACAAAGAAGACATTTTTGCCATACTTTGCTGCAGCCACAATTGAAGTCATTATGTAGGCATCCTTTTGTCTTTGTTCTCTGATTAGTATAAAACAAAATAAAAATATAATATGTATTTTCTCACAAAAATAGGTCAATATACCGGCATGCTTCTACTGTGGCCATCGGGAGAATAGAACTTTATGGCATGCTCTAAAAGAGCATTCCACAAACAACAAAAACAATTTTTCATTGTAAATCCCATTAATTTTATGGGACACAGGTTTCCAGGTTAGGTTGGTTAGAAGAGATTGAGACTTGTGCAGGCTATGCACACATGCATATGAGTGGCCAGGATTCCAGTATAGTATAACTAGACAATGGTTGAGGGTTCACACATAAAAAATAAGGCAAAGGGTCCCAGTTATGATGATAAACACAGAAAGGTTTCTGCTACCTGTCTATATATTTGTGGGTGAGGAATATGGTTTGAGTTGGCTTAGCTACAGATGGGTGGATAATGGTGCATGCATACATATTATTAGTTTATCATTGACTGAGATATTGCTTACATAATAATTGGGGCACAGGACCACACATACAGATTAAAAGTATCCCAGGTTAGCATGGTTATGCAGGAGTATGCACATACAGATTTGAGCTAAAAGATCCCCGTTTAGGATGATGTCACTGTTTAGGATTGATGTGCACATATGCAGATTTTGGACTTAATATGATTACATGGGGATGGTATTGGGTAGAGGCATGTATATATATATATATATATATATATATATATATATATATATATATATATATATATATATGTATTAAAATATGAATATATAAGTATAGCCAGATATGCCTATTTAACAGCAATTTTTGTATTTAATTTTGTGTATGAGTGCCTGGAGTTTGTGGCTTCAGAGCATTCTATGCAGGAGATAAATAGTCTGGATCTGTTCCTGTGCTGACTCAACGCGCTGAGGCATTTGCAAATGTTGTTTTGTAGCCAGCTTTGTGTCACTGATAGAGAAGATAGATTCCAGCTGGATCTCATTCTAACTTGCCAAACAAAACAGCACAATAAAACTTCAGCCATCGACCACTTCCCCCTCACTTCCTTTGTATATTTAAGAGATTTGAGTGTTCAACATGGAAATCTCACTTGAGCTGATGGACCCATTTTCAGATCACTTTCTGACCATGTTCACATTCTTGTCTTAGGGCTGTGGCAGACGGGGAGACTAGTCGCCCGCAAAAATCTCCCTTGAAGATTTTGGGGAAATCGCAGCCGGTGGGATGGTATTTCGGGGAGACTAGTCGCCTGCGACAAGGGAGATCTGTCTCTAGCGACTAGTCTCCTTGTCTGCCACAGCCCTTAAGGTGGCCATACACGTTAAGATTTTTCTTTCCATAATGACCAATTTTAGTGCAATCTGTCAAATTATCGTAAGGTTAGTAGGCACCGAACAATTGTACATATAGCGATTTTTCATCCAGCATCAGTCAGAAAATTGATTGGGCAGGTTTGAAAATGTAAGTTGTTGACAATGAAAATGATTAATTGTCAGCTGGCAGCTGCCCACTGTTTTCACTTCATCTTCAGTTGGACAATATAATTTGAAATGATCGTTTTCATTGATGGACAAATCGTACTTTAAAAAATTTTTCAGGATAAGCTTTAACGTTGACTTTGAAGCTTTATAAATAGTTCTCAGGTTTCACAGGTTTCTACATCTTTTGTGAATCTGTAGTCTCATAAATTATTATTTTTATTATTATTATTATAACATGTATTTAGAAAGCACCAACATTTTCTTTAGCACTGTACAATAAATGAAGGGTATTACAAATATTTTGTTACTTACAGGTCATTACTATATTACTCAGTCCAGACTCCCCTGCATAGATAGTAGCTATTATTATTATCATTAAACACCAGCATATTTTGCAGTGCTGTCCAATAGAAGGTATTTATCAAACAAACAGACATGCATACGCACACAATTTGGTGCTAAAATTTGCTTTGTGTGCCTACAACTGGGCTGACACAGTGGCTTAAAGTGCAGACACACGATAGGACTGATGCTCGCATTGGGGCTGATTCTCTGCCTGATTTTATCGGCAGACTGAGAATAAGACTCTTTACATGTGCAACAACGCTACATGGGATGGTTTTCATGGAATGAATTCCCTGTATATACACAGAATATCAGTATTCCAGTCTTTACCAGAGGAGAATCCTGATTAAAAAGTATGCAGTAAATATGGTTAATATGTGGAGGAAAGGATTAGGATGTCTCTGAGATGGCCGTTGTCATAATGTGCTGCACATCTTTCCCATTACAGGCTTAGATGGAAATCTTCCCAGGATTTTTCTCTTCTTGGTATGTGAGGCTATGAACTTTCAGAAAAACAGTGCACTGCTTATACAGTTCAGAAAGCTTTGTGCTTGAACAATCTCAAATAAATTAAATGCTGAAAACAAAAAAGACTGAGGTGAATGGAAAATGGAAATAGAAAAAGGAATATGAGCATGATCTGAAGCCTTTTTAAGAGCTCAATATACCTCAGATAAACCATAATCATAAAGCTTTGCAAAACTGACCAAAATAGCACATAAGGTTCAGGGGCACTAACAGCTTAAAAAATATAACAATTGTCTAAGGGTAAGAGAGGTTTAAAAAAGTATTGCAGCATGCGTTATTGTGCCACAATAAATTAACAACAGTCAGGCCCACAGTGGCAATTTGTGGCAAATGCCAGACGGGCTGATGCAAGATGCCACAGGCAGTCACTATTTATTGGGCTGGTGGGGTTGTACTTTAGACTGTGTGATCCAAGTTTAACAAATTGAAAACTGAAATATTTATCGCTATAAGGTGTTTGTTCTACTAGCAGGAAATTCTAACCACTGCTGTCCTGGCTTCCATACCCTATTCCTTCCCTGGAGCCTTGCTCACATTAACTAAATATATATATATAATATAAAGTAAGCTTTATTAGAAAGGTCTATGTAAATACAACCATAAACACATAAAAGAAACACCACATTTCTTTCTTTTATTCTGTATACATGATCTTCTGTGTCAGACTGCCTGCTCTCAGAAAAATCCTTCAGGGCATGGCATGAGTCTGCTCAGTTTGCTCCTCTCTCCCCCTTCCTTTTGCTCTGTCCCCTCCCATCTTTGCTCTCTCTCCTTCCCCTTTCTGCTGTAATCTGAGCTACCAGCAGCCAAAGCTGCAGCACTTAAATTAATGAGACCAAGCTAAAATGGCAGCTGCTATCTTAAATAAACAAAGGAAGCTTCAATGATTGTTTACTCAGGTTTGGTAAAGAATTCTGTAGAATGAATATAACGTTCTAGCTTGCAATATTGTGACTAATTTGTTGGCAATAAAATGCAAAAAATGCCTTTCCTTATCCTTTAAGTTCTAATGATAATAAGCCTTTGAGCGGTTTTCATTCAGGAAATATGGAGATAGAATTTTTAGAAGATAAATCCAACAACATTATCTTCAAAGTAATGCCGATACTATGTTTTTATGTCTCAGAGCATGGAGACCCACTCAGAATGTAATATATTAAAGTTAACAACATGTATTAAAACTGCTTATCATTCAGGGACCCACTGTGCCCCCCTAGCAGGCGCAGGGTCTGCTTCCTTGGTAGTCACTCCCCTGGGGAAGAAGTATACAATATTTGTTGGATGTACTCACAAAGTGTATATGTTCTTTCTGTTTTTTAGGTTTTAGGGGATTTTCTAATGTTTATATATAATGATTGAATCTCCCACAAAACTGCCAAAGTAGTCTTATTGGCCTACATCAAAGATATCTATGCTTCTCCTTTGGTTTTGGCATCCTTTGGTTTCATCAGTTTCCCCAAATGTATCTAAGGCTGCACAGTGAACAGGTTATAAGGCTCAATTACTAAATCCTAGTGGAGCTCTAGCCCCAGCTACATTTGTGTTCTAGGTTAAGTATGGACCATTCTTCTTCATCCTATCATAGGACAGATTACATCCAACATTACAACAAGCAATCCTTTATTACACTGCTGCTAGGGATAGGTGGAGGAATAGGTTAAATACTGTATAATACAACTATCATACAGTTGTATCACCAATGGAGCAAACCTCTGTAAAGGATATTTTATCTAGTTCCCCCAGTGTTTTTTGCAAAACCATATGACAACCAATGCCAATGTATAATAGGAAATGTACAAGATTTATCTCACTATTTTTTCTCCCTCTCTCTAGTCCCTTATTTTTCTCGTACGTGACTGGAGTTTTCCATATGAATTCCCTTATGGTTCTGACGGAGGCAACAAGTTTTTGGAAAAGAGGCTAAAGGTTTGTGGATTCACTGACTTGTAGGTTCCAGATGTAGCATATAAGTATTACAAAAGTCTGGCTATATATTCATTGTTTAAATGCTGTTTATAGGGTATTGGTCATATACATTCCTTTCTGAATATATACAGTAGCAAATTGATAGAAACAAATTGGGTGCTGCTAGTAATACCTTTTAGTAGAACAATATCACAGCACTTTATGGGTTAAGAGGGTTTTAAAGCTACAGGGCTTTGCAGTCTATTTGGGGGTGATTTATCAATGTTCAAGTTTGATTTTGTTTCACGATTCAAGTCTTTTTGCACAATAAAAACTCAAATTCAAATTATGGTTCAAAAACTCGGATGCCTGGTATTTATTAAGTGCAAAAAAATGTGAAAATTCAGATGTAAAAATTTGCCATCTAAAAGCTTGCGAGTTTCTATAGAAGTCAGTGGGAGTTGTCCTAGGTAAGTCTAGCCATATTTTTCATTTTTTTGAGTTTGTAAACTTAAAAAAAGTTTTTTATTTTAACAAGTTTTCCTTATAAATAAATGAGCATGAGAAATGAGAAATTTGATATGCAAGTTTGTTCGATGTAGAAAAACAAACTTAACTTCACAAACTCGAAAACTGATAAATTAGCGCATTAGTGTCTGAAGTAACCAGTGGCTTTTGAGTACTTAGCGACCTTCTCTAAAATGTACAGCTAAGGACAAACTAATTGCATATCCGATGAAATAAGTGAGCTTCCGTGATAACACATATTTACTTACAGGTCTCTGAAAACCAGCATGAAGAGCTGCAGAATGTAAGAAAGCACATCCACTCCTGTTTCACAAACATATCTTGCTTTCTCATGCCCCATCCAGGCCTCACTGTAGCAACAAACCCAAACTTTGACGGAAAACTAAAAGGTATGCATTGTCAGTAAAAAAAGAACTTTTGATATTGTAACTGGAACATGCAACCTATTTAATAGTAGGTATTATCTTCCATTTACTATCTTTCAATATTGGAAAATAATTTACTGCATGTACATACTCTCTATCTTTAAATGTATACAGGACTTTGTGATCACCTACCGTCAGATCCTTAAATGAACAGTAACCAAAAAATGAAAGGGTTATAAAGTAATTTAAATATAACGTACTGCCCTTGCCCTTGACTGGTAAAAGTTGTGTTTGTTTCAGAAACCCTATATATAAACAAATCTGCTATGTATCCGCCCACTGGGGCAGGTATTCAAGCTGGAAAAAAGGAGAAGTTGCATAGCAGATAACAGATAAGCTATGTAGAATTCAATGATAATCGACACAGCTTATTTGTGCCTTTTCTCTTTTTTTTCAGTTTGAATGGCTACCCCAATGGCTACACAGCAGCTTTGTTGATATAAACTATATAAAGCTGGCCATACACGCACCGATAATATCGTATGAAACCTTGTTTCGTACGATATTCGGTGCGTGTATGGCAAGTCGGTGAGTCGACCGATATCGCAGGAGGCTGCTGATATCTGTCGACTCACCGATCGGGCCGGGTAAAAGATTTTGATTGGGTGCCATAGAAGGCGCCTGAGCAAAATCTGCCGTCAGGGCTGAATCGGCAGAAGGAGGTAGAAATCCTATTTTTTCTACCTCCTTATCTGCCGTTTCAGTCCTGAACGGTTAGTGGCAGATTGTACGATCTTTCGTGCGACCGATGGTCCACAAAAGATCTAAAATCGCCACGTGTGTGGCCACCTTAAGGGCAGTGGCACACGGGGAGATTAGTTGACCCGCAACAAATCTTCATTGTTGCGGAGCTACTAATTTCCCCCTCTGCCACTGCCCTAAGGGTTTCTGTAGTAATCACAATTTTTACCTATGCAGGGCAATAGTACATACTATATTAATTACTTTGATACACTTGTACACCATTCATGTAATCACTGCTTAACCCTATTATTACAGTGCAGGTATTTCCTAGTTTGTGCTTTCCATAGGGTTGTCAAAGAACAGCATCAAAGATTGGATTTTGCTTTAGCTAAGACACCTATGTGGTAATGTAACAAAAGTTTCCAAGGTTGCACCAGATCTGGTAACATATTGCAAGCAAACAGCACGCAGTATCTACTGTCCACATGTTTAAAAGCAAACATCTTATTAGCTGCTATGAGTTATTAGACCTGATGCAAATGTTGCTATTGTTGCACAAAGCCTCTGTCATGGCATACCTCTTATTTCAATCAGCTAGAAGAGATTTACATAATATCGATACTAAACCAATAAATACAGGGGGACTACTTGTAAGTCCCCATAATGTACTTGTAAGTCCCCATAATGTAATAAGAAAACACAAGAGATGTGGAGTGCCCTGTTCCTCTTGTTTTTTACTTGTGGCCATTTTAGGACTTTGAATATTGGACATGTGATTGTAAATGGGCAGAGTATGAATATCAGTATCTTTATATTTTCTCACTTGCTTAAAAAGCATCACACCCTTTTGTAAAATTATTTTATCTGCCAGTACAGACAATTGAGAGGATTTTACAGCTTCTCATCTCACCCTATAAAAAAACCCTATCAAGGGATTCTTCCATTATATCCTAAAGTCAGAAAAGCATTAGACTAATTTTTTTTTATTTAAGACCTTTTTGCTGCAGTGTCTGAGTTGCTAAAATTTTACAGGTGTAAAAAGTTCAGTGTATTTTAGCATTCCCAAACTGAAGCATATTTAAAATAGGTTTTAATGGCATGTGTGAACCTGTTTGTTTACTACAAGTTACTGTTTGGTTCCTACAAATTACAACTGAAAATTAAAGGGGGTTCTTCACCTTTAAATTAACTTGTAGTATAACATAGATATTGATTTTCTGAGAGAATTTGCAATCCGTTTTCTTTTTTTCTTTTTTTGTGGCTTTTCAGTTATCTTTTTGTTCAGCTACTCTTCATTTTGAAATTTTAGCAGCTATCTGGATGCTAGGGTCTTATTTATCTTAGCAACCAGGCAGTGGGTTGCATGAGAGGCTGGAAAATGCAAAATTGCTAAGAATAGGACATTTTATAACATACAAATAGTTCATTTAAAGGTAAACCACCCCTTCTACGTGACATAAGCTTTGTAAAGGCACCACTTGATCTGCATAAACTACAAATAGTAATATATATTTTGAATATATAAAATCATGTTTCCCTTTATAGAAATAGATGAAGAATTCATAAAGAATTTGAAGGTATTTATTCCATGGCTTTTGAGCCCTGAGAACTTGGATGTTAAAGAAATCAGTGGAAACAGAATCACTTGCCGAGGTCTGGTGGAATATTTTAAGGTAATGTACAAGAGTTCTCAAAGCATCCAGTCAGTAAAAATGTATTTAAGTGTAAACATTAAAGAAATACTGACACCAGAGATGAGACATTTTTTACATCTCACATAGTAACATAGTAACATACATAGTAAGTTGGGTTGAAAAAAGACATACGTCCATCAAGTTCAACCATAATGCCTATATATAACCTGCCTAACTACTAGTTGATCCAGAGGAAGGCAAAAAACCCCATCTGAAGACTCTCTAATTTGCCGCAGAGGGGGAAAAAGGGATATTCCCTCACTTGCTAAGAATCCATCCAGCCCCTTCTTAAAGTTATATAATGTATCAGCCAGCACGACTGATTCGGGAATTCCAGAACTTCACAGCTCTCAATGTAAAAAATCCTTTCCGAATATTTAAATGGAACCTCCCTTCTTCTAAACGGAGTGGGTGCCCTTGTGTCCGTTGGAAGGACCTACTGGTAAATAAAACATTAGAAAGGTTATTATATGATCCCTTTATATATTTAAACATAGTTATCATGTCACCTCTTAAGCGCCTCTTCTCCAGTGTAAACAGACCCAACTTGGCCAGTCTTTCTTCATAACTGAGACTTTCCATACCCTTTACCAGCTTAGTTGCCCTTCTCTGGACCCTCTCTAACTCAATAATGTCCCGTTTGAGCACTGGAGACCAAAAATGAACAGCATATTCTAGATGAGGCCTTACCAGCGCTCTGTAAAGGGGAAGAATAAACCCCTCCTCCCGTGAATCTATACCCCTTTTAATACAGCTCAAAACCTTGTTTGCCCTGACAGCTGCTGCCTGGCATTGCTTGCTACAGCCAAGTTTATCTACAAGGACTCCAAGGTCCTTCTCCATTATGGATTTGCCTAGTGCAGTCCCATTAAGGGTATACGGGCTTGCATATTTTTACATCCCAGGTGCATGACCTTACATTTATCCACATTAAATCTCATCTGCCACTTAGCTGCCCAGATTGCCAGTTGGTCCTGCTGCAGGGATGTCACATCCTGGATAGAATTGACTGGTCTGCAGAGTTTTGTGTCATCTGCAAACACTGATACATTACTCATAATACCCTCCCCTAAGTCATTTATGAACAAATTAAACAAAAGTGGACCTTGTACAGAACCCTGAGGGACCCCACTGAGAACCTTACTCCAAGTAGAGAATGTACCATTAACAACCACCCTCTGTACCCGATCCTGTAGCCAGTTTTCTATCCATGTGCAAACGACTTCACTAAGACCAATATACCTTAGCTTAGAAAGCAGTCGTTTGTGGGGAACGGTATCAAATGCTTTGGCAAAATCCAAATAGATTATATCTACTGCATCCCCACTGTCCAGCTTCTTACTTACCCCATCATAAAAAGCAATTAAATTGGTCTGACATGACCTGTCCTTCATAAAGCCATGCTGATTACTGCTCATAATGGCATTCTCCACTACATAATTTTGAATGTGATCCCTTAACAAGCCTTCAAATAACTTGCCCACCACGGATGTCAAACTTATAGGCCTATAATTGCCAGGCTGAGATCTTACTCCCTTTTTAAATATAGGAATGACATTCGCCTTCTTCCAATCCCTAGGTACCATACCTGATGAAAGAGAGTCTGAGAATATCAGAAACAAGGGCCACTGCAATTCTGCCCCTAGCTCTCTCAGTACCCGAGGGTGTATTCCATCTGGCCCAGGTGCCTTGTTTACATTTATTGTGTGTAACCCTTTAAGCACCATATCCTGTGCCAACCACTGTGAAGTTGGAGCTGAGGCAACAGTGCAGCTCTTAGGTGGGACTTGGCCTCTCTACTGTATACACAGAAGAAAAGAACTGGTTAAGCACATCTGCCTTTTCTGTATCCGCTGTAACCATATTGTTACTATAACTCAATGGGGCCACACACTCAACCTGCATCTTTTTACTATTAATATACTTAAAAAACTTTTTGGGGTTAGTCTTGGCCTCGGCCGCGATGCGCTCCTCATTTTCTTTCTTTGCCTTCCGGATTGCTGTTTTACAACACTTGTTATAGTGTTTATATTCATTAAACGCAGCTACTGTCCCCTCTGACTTATATTTCTTAAAAGCTTTCCTTTTTTTCCCTATTAACTTCTTTACCTCAGAGTTAAGCCACATAGGGTGATTCTTAACACTTCTACTTTTTCTTATTAATGGAATGAATTGAGAACAGTAATGATATTAATATCATTTTAAATGACAACCATTTCTGCTCTGTGTTTTTATCAGAAAACATAATGCCCCAAACTATGCCCTGAAGCGCTGCCCTTAAAGTGGACCTGTCACCTAGACATAAAAAGCTGTATAATAAAAGTCCTTTTCAAATTAAACATGAAACCCAAAATATTTTTTTTATTACCACATCCATACCCATTATAAAAGCATTTTAAAATCCCAGCTGTCAATCATATAATGCCTGCCCCGCCTCTATGCCTTAGGCATAGAGGTGTGGCACACAGTTACTTTCACTTTCAATTCAGAACTTTTTAGATGTCACTGCACTCCTCACATTCCCCCTCCCTCCTCACCATCTAATTGTGTAACCAGTGCATGTACATGGGTATCAGGTCCCCCCATACTGGCACAAAAACAAGATTTTGGCGTAATGCAATGCCTGCTTTGATAGCAGTGTCCACAAAATGGCCCCTGCCTGCTTGCTGCAATTGTGAATTCCAAGGCTGAAGAAAATAAGATTAAAATAATTTATATAGTGTAAGTAAAGTTTATTTTGCTTGCCAAACACAATAGAAAACAATTTGAAATTATTTCTTAAGGTGACAGGTCCGCTTTAAGGAGCTAAAATTTGCCTTCCTAAAATTCAGTGTCTTTGTTGCCCCCGTGTAAATTTGTTTCCTGCACCAAACATCAAATGAAATAACATTATGGTCACTATTACCCAGGGGTTCAACCACTTGCACATTTGCTATACGTTCTGGGTCATTAGAGATCACTAGATCCAGTATAGCATGGTTCCTGGTTGGCTCATCATAAAGTTGTCATGCAGCAAGTTTATAAACTTGTTCCCATTAAGGGCTCTGGCACACGGGGGAGATTAGTCGCCCGCGATAAAACTCCCTGTTTGCGGGCGACTAATCTCCCCGAGTTGCCTACCCCTGCCATCCCACCGGCGAACATGTAAGTCGCCGGCGGGATGGCAGACGCGGCGGGGCAATTTCAGGGAATTGCCGAAAAAGACTCGCGAGTCTTTTTCGGCGATTTGCGCGACATCGCGCCGCCGCGTCTGCCATCCCGCCGGCGGTACTGTCCTGGAAGTACTATTGCCCCAGTCAATATCAGGGTAATTAAAATCCCCCATTATTATCACTTGCCCCAGACTAGCAGCAAGTGATAATAATGGGGGATTAACATCTCACGTAACACATCTTTGCATGCTATTTATAATTTTGTCATAAAAGCATTTGCCTGATGTTATTACATTACCTGATCTGATCCCTCATGTTCCTCTATGAGGGAGCAGCCATATTTGTGCAGCAGGAGTCAGTTAGCATTAGAAGCTATAACTGAGCTATAGGCTGAGAAGGGACAGTAAGGTTGGCAAATACGTCAGGTTTAAGAACTTCAAGTAACAACTTACAGTTACATCAACATGACCTATAGATAACTTTTAATGTACATTCATATTTTGAAAAGTGTTTTTTTGGTGTCAGTATCACTTTAATGCATAAAATTCCTTTACTGTTGGTTGACTGTGTAACTTTGTATGAATTTGTATATCTGATCTGCTAAATATTTAATTAGGTTGATATTTGAGATGGAGTCACTGATATACTATTCAAAATGAAATGGTTGTTCACAAAAGTCACAGAAATCCTGAAGATGGAAGGAGCTCACTTTTAGAGGGATGGCTGCAAGGAAAAGGAAAATATCACTTGTTATCAAAAATGCCACTTTTAAATATCCAGTAATAATTGTACAGGTGAACGCCAAGGATTCAGCCTAATCTGAATTCTGCATGAATGGCAAAACCCTGAACTGAATCCTAGAATTATTGCATCCCTATTTAAAATATATTAGGCAAAGAGATGTATTAAACACATACACAGCCCCATACACAGACAAGTAAAAAACAGTGTTGGGATATTCACAGAAAAAGGAATATACTCCAGAGTAAAAATTTATAGCAACCAATCGGCACTTGGCTTTGATGGGCTAGCTGTAGTAGGTGAAAGGGGTATATTCATCAAAGGGCCAACAGAAAGTTCATCATAATTAATCAGAGAACAACTTTACAGGATATATAGGATTTCTGTAGTTCTCCACCAGTAACTGTCACATGATAACATCATTATGTTATAAAGCACAGTTTTGCAAGTGTTAATTTTTATGAGTCTACAAAGTAAATAATAAACAATACTTAAATCAAACTAAACTTTTTCCACTAAGCGGAATGCAGTTGCATTTCTATGATGTGAAATGCATTAAACTACACGGCAGTTCAATGGGTTACTAGGTCAAACTTAATTTTACACCCATTTTCTGAATTCACCTGTATTGCTTTTGTGCAGAGCAGTGCAGTTACAGTTCTTTTTTGAAAAAAAGGAAAAGCACACATTACTTTGCAGTAAAAACAACTTATTATTGCTAAGTATCCGAGTCTTTTGTAGGACAATGGGCCTTGCAGGCTCCTGAATGGAAAGCCCTACTGGAGTTTCCCCAAAGCATGTGTTGTTACTATGGACGTTCTGTAACCTGTTAGGATATAAACTTTCCATATTCACATTTAAGTGCCAAAAAGGCTACACCCTTCTGTAAAATATTCCACAAAGGGACCCACCCAGACTGTGTGACTATCATTGATTTTTAAAAGGATGTTCTATACGCTTGCTGTGTCAGCAGAGCCCTGGATTCTAGATGCACAAGGAAAGGTTCATTAAGTGGAGCTCATTTGTGAGTTTGTGTGTTAACAAACTCATAATGCAGGGAAAACTGCTTGATATGGAATATGTAAATAAGTGCATTCTATCATAGACAGCGACAGGGACCTGCAAAGAATAGCCTCAGCATTTCAGCAGTTTTCCTCAAATAAAACAGCCTGCCCAACAAATTACCCCACTTCATCTTCATGCATGTGTGACTGACCTTGTTGTTACTAAAGCACATAATGTGGTACCAGTTGCCTTTCTAAATCTTATAGGAGACACCACCATTTAAACAGTCCATAAATAATGCCCAGTTGGGCTGCTCAGATATTATTCTGGGATTAATGGTAAATTTCAGACAGTATCTTAGGCATTTATGCTCTAGCAGCAATATGGAGTGTCGCACATAGGAATAAAGTAGCATACTGTTATTAAATAAAGCTGCTTTATTATTAGGAGATAAATTACTTTTGATATTCTTTCCCTTTCATTTAGAGTGTTATTTGAGTTATTTTTAGGGAAGATGAATGTCTGCCAACAAAGTACATTTTAAGCACATTTGCAGTATTCCTGAGAGGCCCCCTCCCATACACAGCTGCCATATTCTGCTGTTCACATTATTGGTTTGATTATTCCCTGACAGAAATGATGATGAGAATAGTTTTGGATAGGTTTCTGTCATAGAGACAGCAAAGGATTATGGAGTGAATGTTGGCTTGTTTGCTGAGCTGTAACTGGAAATGTCAAGGGTGTGTCGGCTCTCTAACAGCAATGGCTTTTTATTGTAGGCTTATATAAAGATTTATCAAGGTGAAGAATTGCCACATCCCAAATCCATGTTGCAGGTAATTGTTTTTGTTTATAAATGTCTGACACCCACTGCACCTCCCAATTGTCTAATGGGATTATGTAATAAAAGGTGCAAAGTTTGCTACAGGTCTAATCACCTATAGCAAGCAATCTGCAGGTATGTTGGTCACTTTTTTAAAAGCAAACATTTGATTGGTTGCAATTGGTGCCTTTAATTTCAAATAGGGGTAAATTGGAATCTGTACATCATTGGTGTGTGTGTGTGTATATATATATATATATATATATATATATATATATATATATTATATATATACACACATACAGCCTGGGCCAAAAAACATGCCACAGCATACTATATTGCCCAGTAGTATTTGGTGCAAAATGTATAACCCTCCAACTTCTCAGTATCCATATTTATTTTCAATAATTCCATTCTGTGTTTCCCTTAAAGGCCACAGCTGAAGCCAACAATCTCGCTGCTGTGGCGACAGCAAAGGATTTGTACAATAAGAATATGGAAGAGGTGAGGTTTCAGCTTAATCATTTTTCTTCCACCAATGGCATGTTATGTACACACTCCAACAATAGCAACACTGCATTGATTTCACTTATATGTTTAAGCAAACGGTAACAGAAACTCTAGAGAAACAGCCTTCTATTTATACACCTGAGTATATCCGTACATATTTTTACGAATGCTTGGAATTCTGAATAGCAACATAAAACTGACCTCTTGCCATATACAGTATAACCTTCTGTCTCATATATCTGCATAAACATTGCTCTTTAAATGCTTGTAATTCCTGAAGAGATGATCTATGAAAATACAGATGTCCGTGTTTTAACCCTTTTTCTTACTAAAAGTTACCTTAATGGTGAACCCCCCTTTAAAATGTTTTAGAATGACCAATTTTAAGCAACTTTTTAATCGGTCTTCACTTTTTATACTTTATTGTTTTTGAATTTTTTGCCTTTTCATCTGACTTTTTCCAGCTTTGAAATGGGGGTCACTAACCCTGGCAGCCAAACAATATTGCTTTCTATTACTTATTTTTCTATTTAGGTCCTCTCCTATTCATATACCAGTCTCTTATGCAAACCACTCTCTGGTTGATAAGATGTTTTGAACCCTAGCAACCAGATGGTTAATGAAATGCCAAACTGCTGAACAAAAAGTGAAACCATAAAAAACCACAAATAATAAAAAATGAAGACCAAGTGCAGATTGTCTCAGAATGTCTCTCTCTACTTCATACTGAAGGTTAAGCAGAAGGTGACACTAATGACAGAGGGAAGCAACCCATGTCAATCCAGCCCCTGCGATACCTCTTAATGCCACCACCTTATGTAAAAGCTAACAATGTGATTGCTGTTACAGGTATGTGGTGGTGACAGACCATTCTTGGCACCTACTGATCTGCAACAGCGACACCAGCATCTGAAAGAAGAAGCAGTGAAGCTGTTTCGTGGGGTAAAAAAAATGGGAGGAGAGGAATTCAGCCGCCGTTACCTGCAGCAACTGGAAAATGAAATAGATGAGCTTTATGTGCAGTATATCAAGCATAATGACAGCAAGAATATATTTCATGCCGCGCGCACCCCTGCAACTCTCTTTGTGGTCATATTCATTACTTACGTGCTGGCTGCTGTTACTGGTTTTATTGGTTTGGACATTATAGCCAGCCTGTGCAACATGATCATGGGACTGACTCTTATCACACTGTGCACCTGGGCATATATCAGATATTCAGGGGAATACAGAGAGTTGGGAGCAGTAATAGATCAGGTGGCTGCAGCTCTGTGGGACCAGGTAAGTAGTATTGTGCTTCTACAGCTTTACATATCTGCAATATAAAGAGACATTTTAAAGGCGGCCATACATGCACCATTCTTCATCTTTGTACAGGGTCAAACTGGTAACCGCAACCTCCGCAGGGGCCTGCCTGACATCCTCCCCTGAACGTACGTAAGTGAAACACGTCAGGGGAGGGGAAACAGGGATCAGGTCTAGGTCGACGGGGGCCCACTGGGTTTTTTCCTGGTATACTGGCAGGCCAGTCTGACCCTGTCTTTGACTAATAATCTGTTCGTGTATGGCGGGAGACAAGGCGAACGATAACGGTAAAAGCCTTGTATATCAGTTGTCTCGTCGATCGGGCAGGTCTGAAAATTTTGATTGCGTGCCTGAACATCATAAAGTTAATGCTGAATCATCAGATAGGGATAAAGAGTTTATTTGTTTTTACCTGCATATCTGACGATTTAGTTCTTAATGTTAGTGGAGTGGACAAACTATCATTCCTACTGCCAATGGACCAATGGCATGTATGGCCACCTTTACCAGCCTTACAGCAAATCCCATCAAGAATTTGATCTCCTCAACTAAGAAGGTGCTATAGATCTCCTGCCTCTAGCCCCCTTCTTTGGCTTGATGGTAGAGATTTGATCACAGGAAATAGGACTGGCCTTTGCACATTTACAGCTAACCGCATGGAGGGTGGGGAGATGTTGGTAAGTGCAATTGTATAGTGGCGTGCTTGCTGAAGTGTGCCTGCATTTTCCAAAAGATATGTCTATACTAGAGATATTTATAGCGCTTTGAGTAGTTTTTTAAGTGGATAAATGAAAAGCTGATAACATTTTTCAGATTATTTCTGCCACCCATATATGTTGCTTACATAAAAACACTTTGCCTGCCCCCTGCATTTTTGTTTAATAACAAAGCTCCCAGATGGTATTCTTAGTAAATGACATTACAATATATATGTGTATTTATAAACAAAAAAAAAATTATATATATACAGTGGATATAAAAAGTCTACACACCCCTGGTAAAATGTCAGGTTCCTGGGCTGTACAAAAATGAGACAAAGATAAATCATTTCAGAACTTTTTCCACCTTTAATGTGACCTATAAACTGTACCACTCAATTGAAAAAAATACTGAAATCTTTTAGGCGGAGGGAAGAAAACCAAAAAAACTAAAATAATGTGGTTGCATAAGTGTGCACACCCTTAAACTAATACTTTGTTGAAGTACCTTTTGATTTTATTACAGCACTCAGCCTGTTTGGGTATGAGTCTATCAGCATGGCACATTTTGACTTTGCAAGATTTGCCCACTCTTCTTTGCAGAAACACTCCAAATCTGTCAGATTGCGAGGGCATCTCCTGGGCACAGCCCTCTTCAGATCACCCCACTGATTTTCAATCGGATTCAGGTCAGGGCTCTGGCTGGGCCATTCCAAAACTTTAATCTTCTTCCGGTGAAGCCATTCCTTTGTTGTTTTGGATGTATGCTTTGGGTCGTTGTCATGCTGAAAGATGAAGTTCCTCCTCATGTTCAGCTTTCTAGCAGAAGCCTGAAGGTTTTGTGCCAATATTGACTGGTATTTGGAACTGTTCATAATTCCCTCTATCTTAAATAAGGCCCCAGTTTCAGCTGAAGAAAAACAGCCCCAAAGCATGATGCTGCCACCACCATGCTTCACTGTGGGTATGGTGTTCTTTTGGTGATGTGCAGTATTGTTTTTGCACCAAACATATTTTTTGGAATTATGGCCGAAAAGTTCAACCTTGGTTTCATCAGACAATAACATCTTTTCCCACATGCTTTTGGGAGACTTCAGATGTGTTTTTGCAAAAGGTAGCCTGGCTTGGATGTTTTTCTTCGTAAGAAAAGGCTTTCATCTTGCCACTCTACCCCATAGCCCTGACATAAGAAGAATACGGGAGATTGTTGTCACATGTACCACACAGCCAGTACTTGCCAGATATTCCTGCAGCTCCTTTAATGTTGCTGTAGGCCTCTTGGTAGCCTCCCTGACCAGTTTTCTTCTCGTCTTTTCATCAATTTTGGAGGGACGTCCAGTTCTTGGTAATGTCACTGTTGTGCCATATATTCTCCACTTGATGATGACCGTCTTCACTGTGTTCCATTGTATATCTAATGCCTTGGAAATTCTTTTGTACCCTTCTCCTGACTGATATCTTTTAACAATGAGATCCCTCTGATGCTTTGGAAGCTCTCTGGGACCATGGCTTTTGCTGTGGGATGTGACTAAATAAATTTCAGGAAAGACCAACTAGAGCAGCTGAACTTTATTTGGGGTTAATCAGAGGCACTTTAAATGATGGAAGGTGTATGCTGACTCCTATTTAACATTATTTTGAATGTGATTGCTTAATTCTGAACACAGCTACATCCCCAGTTAGAAGAGGGTGTGCACACTTATGCAACCACATTATTTTAGTTTTTTGGTTTTCTTCCCTCCACCTAAAAGATTTCAGTTTGTTTTTCAATTGAGTGGTACAGTTTATAGGTCACATTAAAGGTGGAAAAAGTTCTAAAATGATTTATCTTAGTCTCATTTTTGTACAGCACAGGAACCTGACATTATAAATATATATATATATATATATATATATATATATATATATATACACACACAAAGTTTAATGACATCGGTGAATTGCAGCTAACTGTCCTGCTCCCTTGGGTAAAGAAACATCCTTTGCTGTGGTGAGAATAAGCAGAGGAAACAAATCCCTCAGGCAGAAGTATTTTCCCTTTTCCCATGTGAAGCTCTAGGAATAAAATGTGGAAAGTTTACATTGTGTCAGTTGTGAGGAGTGCAATTGTATATATTAGCTTGCCACTAAATATTTACAAATGGGTGAGAATGATAACTCATTTATCTTTCCCTCTCTTTTCTCTTTCATTTTTGCAAAAGGGAAGCACCAATGAGGTAAGTTAAAAAATCATTAGCCACCCTTGCACATAGGCATTCTAACTAGGCGGAGCGGTTACAGAGGCTAGCATTTTACTTTAGGATGTGTATAGCTACATAAACATACCACCTGAAGCATGTGGGGCTTGCTACAAACAGCATCACTGATCTCACCCTTTTGGGCCTAATTTATTATTTAAACACAGAAATATTAACATCTGCCTCAATGAAACAGAAAAAGGTCTGCTGCTGCAGTGTTAGGCTGATGCCACACCAGGCGTAGGGCTGATTTTTTCGGCAAGCGGAAAAACGCTTGCCGAAAATTCAGCCCTACGCCTGCTACTTGTGCCTGCACCCGAATGAATGGGATACGCTCGGGTGCAGGCACATGTAGCCGATATACGCACAAAAACGCGAGAGAATGCAAAGTCTCACGTTTTCTTGCGTATATCGGCTACATGTGCCTGCACCCGAGCGTATCGCATTCATTCGGGTGCAGGCACAAGTAGCAGGCGTAGGGCTGAATCGCTTGCCGAAAAAATCAGCCCTACGCCTGGTGTGGCATCAGCCTTAGGTAGAAGTGTCAGACATTGTGCAATGCTATAAATAACTATGCTTCCAAACACCTGCTGGGTAGGAATGTGTAAATTGTGTGTTATTAAAGGATATTCACTTGTACACAAACAGCAATATGATGCATTGGCTACCCCCTTCTCAACGACCTGCAAAACTGCACAGAACCTCCCTCACCCATATATACAGCAAAATCAAAAGGCACTGTATAGCTTAAGCTGGTCATGAATTAAAAGAACACAGCAAACCAGTGGGTCTTTCACCACTGGGTGATATCGAGCTAATCCAAATGTTTCGCCCTAGGGCCGAGTGATCAAATCACTATAGAGGGGATACATGCTGTCAGGGTGTGGGCCATATCAACAAGCCAATGTGGTCCTCATTCTGATTCTGATTTTTAAACCTGCCTGATTTTCATCTTGATACCGGTCTGGTATGCCAGTTCCCCATACACGGATAGATAAACTGCCAATTGGGATTCAAGGGGCCAAATCTTGTATGGCCACATACATGAATGATGTTACTGCAGAGCAAGTCTGTCTATGTGACTTGTAATTGTGTGTTTCTGTTTGCAGGCATTATACAAACTGTACAGCGCTGCTGCCACTCACAGACACTTGTACCACCATGCTTTCCCCGTGCCACAGGCAGATGCTGCCGAAGAGACCGAGAGAAAACACATATAGTCATGGCTTTAATTATTCCCTTTCTTTTATGTGGTAAGGGCCTGTGATATGTGGCTCACTGAGGTACCAGTACCTTTGGAATAAAAAGATGACACACTGCATGAACATTAGTGTACACCCAATATCATTTAAGCACCCTGTTCTGATGCACCCGTACAAAGGACTGAAGTATACAAATAGAGGGTGGCCAGACAGGGAGACAATAAAAATTGTTCAGTAATGCTCTATTTACAACTTGTGAGGTGTGTGCTTCTAAGGTGCAGCTTTGTTGATGGTCGGGTACCGCTAAGACATGGCTGTACAGAGGACTTGGAAGCTACTTACCATCACATTTAAAGGGGCAGCATTATGAAGATACAGATTGAACAAGATCTTGTAGATGTGAGTTATGACTTTTTATTGCAGAGGTGAGCAATTCTCAGGGCAAGTTTTAAGACTGGATTAAGAGGGCATCCTGAATCCAGATGTCCTTGGTAATAAAAAAAATAGTGTTACATAATCTTGAATAATGTTCAGTCAGTTTAATGAAAAGGTTAAGTATATACTTCAAGGATGTCAAACCTGCAACCCTCCAAAGGCTACTGAACTGCAGTTCCCATAATGCCATTAACAGACTGATGGGGCGTTTTGGTAGAATTAGGCATAATACTGGCCATCCTGGATAAATATATTTTTTCTGAAGATACAACCTTCAGCCTTACTGCAGCCCCATAGGGCCCCAGTTCTCTAACACCTGCACTTACAATTCTTAGTGCACTATTACCTGTTTAGAGGTGCAAATTTACAATTGCTCCTCTGTAACACAACGTGTAAAAAAAAAAATAAAACCACAAATTCCAAGTACATCACCAGGCATCACAGTGTAAAAAAAGGCATAGTGCTCAAGCTGTGTTTTGGTTTTTCAGGGATCACATACCTCTATGTTAAAATCTGTGTTAAAAAGAAACATCTGCTTCTGGTGTAATGTAACAGCATCAAATCTGTAAAAAATAAATGTGAAGTTTGGGTCTAGACAGCCGGATAAAAAGCCCTGGGAAATACAAAAATTTTCCTAGCATCCACTCCTGATCTTTGATTTTAGAATCCTGAAAGACCAAAAAAAAAAAAAAAAAAGCAAAATTTCTCAAGAACAACAATTATATGGGCTCTGGCTTACCAACCAAAGTTTGTTAAAAGGCCTCACACAAGACTTAAGCCCCTAATATACCTGTCACTATAATCTGTTCCTTCAAAAAGTGTGAATAAATTCAACTGCAAAACAGTTCTCTTTTGCATCATTTGAAATTCTGGCAGGAGAGGAGGGGCTAAAACATTGATGTTTTACATTGATGTAATAACTTGTCCACAGCTTACAGACAGCATGCAAGGAACTACATAACCCACAATGCATGGTACTGTAACATTCCTTTCTTTATTGACATCACATGTGCAGGGAATTGTGGGATTTGAAGGATGCAGGCTGAAGGCAGGTGGAGGACAGTTTACTACTGTTATTGATTGTTTTAAATCAGCAATGAAAGTGTGAGTTTAGTTTTGGCCGTCAGCACTGCTCAATAGACTACTTAATGCCAAGCAGTCATCTTCTGCAACAGCGCCAGTGGTAGAGCGACTAAAGGAAGGCACTGGAAAGCAGGCAACAATTCTTTACACGTCAAAACTGGAAAAGTTGCAGGTTGAACATCCCAGAAGAATAAGAACCACATTTGTGATCAGCTTTAATGCCCCTGTTAATTTGCCAAAAAGCATAGATTAAAATACTTTTTCACGCAGTGTAGGAGCTGTCACACTAATGGCTTGTGGATGTTTCAAACATTAGCCTTACAATTTGAGGCCAGGAAAATGGAGTCTCCTTTCTACAGATTTCAGTCAGGTAAAAGCACTCGTGGGGCCTCCCTGGCTCCAGCGGATATGAATTTTTTTTTTTGGCCCAACAGCAATTACATTCCTTGAATAGGAGAATATGACACTCGCATTCTCAGTGAGCTCTGAGTAGCTGTTGGGAAGCCAAGCTTAGGGGTGGGCCCAAATTATCAAGCAGAAAATGAATTTTGTCTGTCACAGAGGGTGATGCTACAGGGCTGATTAAGTTTTGGTGCTAATTGCACTGGTTTCTGAGTTGCCATGCACTAATAATCTGTATTATTTATTATTTACTAATCAGCATTCTATTGTGACATATATATTCTGTATATACAGTATATTGTGAGTGGGCCCCTAAGCTCAGTAAGTGGCAGCAGCACAGAGCATGGGCAGGGAATCGGCAGAAAAGAAGATGGGGAGCTACTGGGGGTATCTTTGGGGCCACAGATTTTCCCTGCTAAAGGGCTGTGGTTGCAAAACCAAACATAATGTACAACATTTCTAGCCTACTTCTTTAGTTAAGCTTTAGTTCTCTCTAAATATGGAAACATAAATTTAGAGATCCAAGACAACAAATAATGTGTTCACCCCAATTGTCACTCTCATTAGACCATCATGTGGAGTTTCAGCAGGATCTAGTACAGCACATAAGCATCCTCGCCAAATCTCACCTAAAGTGCTTTTAATACACTGGCACCACACCCCTGCCAACTGCATTGTTCCCTTCCTAACAGGGAACTTCTGCCTTCAATGGAGCAACTTATGCTTGTTTCTTTCCTAATGCCAACTGTGCTGTGTCAAGCTATTGAACAGAAAAATCAGACATGTAAATTAATACAAAGTATAGATGTGAATACAGGGTTAATGTACTAATCATTTATTTAGGTGGGGGGGTTAACATGAAATATTCTTTACTCCCCAAGGCCTGGATATTAGAGAGAAATACCATAAAATAAAAGTTGGGACCAAAAGATTTATAAAATTGTAATATTAAAAATATATAAATTCCTTTGGATACTTGAAATAGAATCATGAGAAGCCTTGCTTCAGCTGACATATATAAGGAAAGAGCTCATATCAGTATTAGCAGATAGCTAAAAACACATAATGATATACAATACCCAAAGACTGGTTAACCATTAAGATATCACACTTACTTTAATATGCAGCCTATAAAACACTGTTCTGTTATAGCATTTGCTTTAACTGCATTACAGTCAGTTGTTTACTGTTTATAATAAATATATGTTGTTTACAATGTGTCTGGAAAATCATCTAAATGGATGGCGAAACATGGAAAGTTCCCTTATTTTGTCCCAATTCACTAATACTAAAACTGTATAAATATCTCAATATTTTGCATTGGTAAATGCTTAAACTTTACAAAAATGGTCACAAATAAACTGTTCTTATCACCATTTTGGCGGATAGTCTCTGCTTATTTCCAGTTGCATATCATATGTGAAATCTGGTGTGTCCATTTAAGTCCAACTTCTTGAAAGACAGATAATAAAAAGATTGTCAGAAATTCTTGTTGTGCTGCGCATACCACTGCTGCCTTTGCTTCCGAGTCTCCACCTCAGTGATGAGAGCCTGCCTATATGCCTCATACAGTTTCACAATGCGTTCCAGTTCTTTCATGAAAAGCAGTTTCAGCATGCCCTGGTATGTGTCCAAATCTGCCAGTTGAAAGAGTTCCCACTTCAGGATGTGGTCGTATCTACCAAAACAATGAAACAACTGGATTATTATAATTATTGCACAATGCCGTAGAAGTAAAAAAAAAGAGTTTCACAACAAGACACCACAGACAAAAAAAAAATGCTGTGATTTGACATCATGAAGCCCACAATGGCACTACACTGTCTGGTAATAAATGGAATTAAATAGTAATGGAGTGTTTTGATTAGGTTTGCTTCATTAAACTGTAACCTAAGTGGATGTGTCTAGTAGCATCATTTAAAACAGAGAGTTGGACAGTGGCATGACACAGGGTCATTGGGGGTGAGGTCTATTGAATATCATTTTTTCTTTCAAGACACCATATCTGACAATTACTACAAACAGAATTATTTTCCCAAACACCACCCTGTACAGATCCATGAGTTAATGGCTAGTATACAACATAATTATGACCAGGCAGCTGCACACAAGCCATTGTGGTTAGTGCTACGATGCAGAACATGAGACAATTCCTGGCTCTTACAATTGGCTGGCTAGTATAGATCTCTGTGTAGTCTACTTGTATTCATCTGACTGGGAACTTGCACAGAACTTAAAGGAACAGTAACACCAAAAAATGAAAGAGCTTTAAAGTAATAAAAATATAATGCACTGTTGCCCTGCACTGGTAAAACTGGTGTGTTTGCTACAGTAACACTACTATAATTTATATAATAAGCTGCTGTGTAGCCACGGGGGCAGCCATTCAAGCTGGATAAAGGGAGAAAAGGCACAGGTTACATTGCAGATAACAGATAAGTTCTGTAGAATACAATAGTGTTTTATCTGTTATCTGCTATGTGCCTGTGCCTTTTCTCCTTTGAATGGCTGCCTCCATGGCTACATAGCAGCTTATTTATATAAATTATAGTAGACTTTCTGAAGTAAACACACAACTTTTACCAGTGCAGGGCAGCAGCACATTATATTTTAGTTACTTTTATACACTTTCATTTTTTGGTGTTACTGTTCCTTTAAATAGCATTCTCATGGGAGCAAAATGGCTGTAAACAGCTTTTCCAAAACCTGCCTACTGAGATGGATCAGCCATGTCTCTGCTAACAACACACTGTGTAACAAGCCTTAGGCAGATGTCACACAGGGCTGATTCTCAGCATGCGGAAAAACACGGGCCAAGTATCAGCTGCTCCGCTGGCATCAGCCACCTTGCCTGCACCTGGAACCATTGTGTATTACATTAATATACAGGAAAAACAGTGCTAGAAACATACTTTTCTCTAGGACAATACTTTTTTTTGTGCAGTAAACATTTCTCTGGCAAAAAAGTCCCTTAAACTGAACATCACAAAATACCACCTGTACCAAACACACTAAAACCACTTACGGAAGGTTTTGCACTTTCTGTTCTAAGCCTGGGCTACAGGCTATGTTATTACTATAAAAATATTACCCCGTAAGGGCAACAGCAATAATATTGTAATGAGCTTGAAATTTATTATGACTGACCACGGCACTATCTGCAAGGAGTTGCAATGTCCTCCCCTGTCTGCGTGCATTTCCTCCAGGTCCACCCACACTCCAAAAAACATAAAAGTAAATTGGCTCCTGGTGAAACTGACCCTAATGTGATAGAGACCTTAGGGAGGGTTATGTAATAATATGGCCCAGATCAGCACACAAATCAGATTTTGGTGCGGAACTGCAAACTTGATTTATTGCAGGCCGAGAATCTACCCATGTCGCAGGAGCCTTAGAGATAGTAATAATGTCAGCAGTATGGATAATTCTCACACCACAGGCCAACTCATTATCTGCTTCAAGGAACATTCAGTCCTTCAGCTCATATCTTATTTAAGAGTAAATGAAGCTAACTATATACCGGTTAGATAAATAACCAGTCACATAAAACAAATGGCTGTTCTCTCAGCAATCTTAAGGTCCCCATACACTATAAGATCCTCTTTACCCGATATCCCCACCTACGGGTGGGCGATATCGGGTAGCAAGTTGCTTTAAAAAAAAAAAATCCGATCGTTTGGCCCTGGGGCCAAACGATCGGATTACATTTGCAGCCATGGGCAGTCGGTTTGGGGACTGCATCAACGAGCCGATGCGGTCCCCGATCCAACTGGATTTTCTAACCTGGCCAATCGATATCTGCCCAATTTCAGGCCAGATATCGGTCAGCCAGGCCGCTCGTTTCTGTCCATACACGGGCCAATTAGCTGGTCCAAGGGTCCGATATCGGCAGCTTCTATCGGCCCGTGTATGGGGGCCTTAACAAAGGCCTGCTCTTTCTGAACTTCTGGAAAGTGCCCTCTAGCAGTTCCTGCTCAACCCCAGTGTCACAGAACTTCCTTACAGTAAATGCCAACGACGAGGATGAAAGGAAGTAAAGAACAATGAAACAAACACATTAAATAGGGATTCTTGCTGATAAGAGAACAACTCCATTATTGCAGAACAAAAGCAGACTTTTATAAGCAAACGTAAAAAAACAGGTACAGGACAACTGCTTATTTTAAGGGCTGTGGCACAAGGGGAGATTAGTCGCCCGCGACAAATCTCCCTTGTCACGGGCGACTAATCTCCCCGAAATGCCATCCCACTGGTGAAAATGTAAATCTCCGGTGGGATGGCATACACGGCGCTGCGATTTCCCCGAAATCACGGAAGATTCCTCTCAAGGCAACTTCCACGAGCGACTAATCTCCCCGTGTGCCACAGCCCTAAGGGCAATAACACACAAGACTAATCTCCCCACTATCTCCTCGCCGCTAGAAAAACATAGGCATTGCTTTGGCTTTCCGAAGTCGCCCAAAGTTGACTCGCAAGGAAACTTAGGAAAACATATGTGTCGCTTTGACTTTCCCAACCAGCAATTTACATCATTACCAGTAGGAAAGCATTCAGAGGAGATTCATCGCCACAACTAGAGGAGATTAATTGCAGGGTGACTAATCTGCCATATGTCATTGCCCTAAAGGGATGCTATTAAACAACAAAGTGTTAAAACAAAACATTGTTTCTTTTCTTTTTTTTTTTTGCCATTATAAAGTACTCATTTATAAAGAAGGGGGGGAGCGTAAGTTCAGTGAAAATAGCTCAAATTTTAAATTAGTGCTTTATAAAAGGGCCATTTGTCCACAGATTCCTATTTACCTTTGAACAAACAAAGCCATCTTAGCTCCTCTAAAGTTCTGCTGAATCAGGAAGTGCTAAAGTGAAACTGCCTTTATATTCTTGTTTAGTGCCAAAAATAAAAGAAACCATAGATATTTCCCAATTAAATAAATAGGCAAAACGTATGTTCAGCAAAAGCCCTATTCATTCTGCTCGTGTTGAACAGAGTTATGTACTGTCACTTTAACTTATCCATGAAAACAATACAAAATTGAATTCCCTTCTGTGTTTAGTTCTTACTAAAATGACCTTGTGCTCATGGCAGAAACTGTTGCTGTCATTTATAAATTCTGAACCAAGTTTTTCATATGATCCACACATGGGCGTCCACAGAAGGGGGCAAGAGGGGGCACTTGCCCCCCCCTGGAAAAGTAGCAAAAAACACAAAAACCTTACTCCGTTTCTGCACTTTCCCCTCAAGCCCGTTTTTGCTGTGCTCCGATTGGATCTTTCTTCTTGTGGATTCACCAATCAGAGCACAGCTTCCTTGACAGACAGTAAAATTGACCAATCAGAGCACAGATGCACACAGGGATCGGGAGATTTTGCAAACTGGAAACAGAAATAAAGACTGAAAAGATGAATCTGCAGCTGTAACTTTACCTAAGAACCAACTCTCAACTTTTGCTGCAGTTTTCATCCCACAGGTACTATACCCAGGCACTATACAGTTCTAAAGAATCACTAGCTGACATTAAATTGTTTAATTTATAATCTATCCCCTACCCTAACACATGGAGGGTAAGTTAACTCTTTCCCTCTGAAAAAGCTCATTGTGTGTTTATATATGTTTTGTTGTTTTTTGCACTTACTATTTTTTTTTTTTTTTTTGTCATTGTTTTGTTCATTTATAGTAAGTTACAGTGGGGCCAATGTTGTGTATCAGTGCCAGTGTTATAGTGCCAGGGCCTGAATATCTGCCATCAGTACCCACTGCTTCTCATGGCATATAATGTGCTGGTTTTGTAACTACGGACTGTGTCTCACTGTATATAATGGGGAGTCAGTACCCACTGCCTTTCTTGCTATAAAACTAACATAAACACATCTAAAGGGGTGGTTCACTTTTAAGTTAACCTTTAGTATGTTATAAAATGGCCTATTCCTAGCAACTTTGCAATTGGTCTTCCTAATTAATTTTTTTGAATAATTTGCCTTTCTCTTCTGCCTCTATACAGATTTCAAATGGGGGCCAAAAAATATTGCTCTGCGAGGCTACAATTTTATTATTATTATAATTTTGTATTACTTATTTTTCCAAGTAGGCCCCTTAACTATTCATATTCCCATCTCTTGTTTAAATCACTACCTGGTTGCTAGGGTAAATAAGACCCTAGCAACCAGATAGCTGCTGAAATACCAAATGGAGAGCTGCTGAACAAAAAGCTAAATAACTGAAAAACCATTAAAAATAAAAGTGAATTCGAATGCGAACTACCCCTTTAAGCTAACTGATCCCAAACACAAATGTTTGCAGATCCCCTAACAGAAGTGCGCGTATGAATACTTTTACTACTAATACTAAACATTTTAGGGTAAAAAAAAAAAAGCACCCCCCACCCGCACTTTTGTACAGTATCCCTGGGAGTCAGTGGGAACGGCAAGAGGTAGTTGGGAGGTTAACTTTTTACGTCAGCAGTGAATCCACTAAGTGTCACATTAGCTATAGGTCAGTCTGTGTATGGGCCATATTTAGCCTCCCCTAGTATCATCCTGCAAAAAAAAAAAATATATATATATATTTATCTGTTGCAGGATGATGCTAGCTTACTTGCCCCCCCTTGGAAAATTTTCTGCGGACGCCCATGGATCCACACCTGACAGTGCCAACATCTACCATAGGAATAGAGCACTTTCCTTTAATCTGAATGGGGAGCACATGGTGGGACGGGGAGGGCATCAAAACTGGATAGCACATTTTGATCTGGCAATCACAGATAGAGTGTAATATAGTGTAATATAGTTATAGTTGCAAAATGTATACAATCTGATCATCTATATGTGTGGTACAATATCACAAACTGGGGAAAGGGTAGAAACTGGGTCTGCAATGAAGAACAAGGAATGCAAAATAATAAATATAGGAAAAGTAATATGCAAAACAGATATATGATAAGCGAATAATGAAGAAGGGAAGCGAATGAGCATAAAATGTACAATGTGTATTACCCTGTGACTCAGAGCAAACAGCTGTACCATGATCACTCTTCTCAATGACAACCAGCAATAGACATTATTAGTACATCACGTTCCCGGAGCAGCTACTATGTTCCACAGTAAATGTCATAGCTGGCATACTTCTAGCTGCAGCATAGTTACAACCCTATGGAAACCATGAAGGGACTTCCTGCATTGTGTCTCACACTGAGGCTAGTAAATGAACATGCATGGAAAACATTCAAAGAACACTGAAATACTTGTTCCACGTACATTAATGTTCATACTACAATGGTCACTAAAGTTACCCATTTTTGACAGCTCATTCAGGTGGGCTTACATAAGAAAAGGTGCATAAACACTATCTGAAAAATAAATATAATTTTTGTCTTACACGCACCTGAGTAAAAGGAATCCATAATAATCTGTCTGTGTTTGCTGGGATCAGCTACACACACCCCTTAGGCTCACAGTGTAACACAACCCCTCCTTAACCTTGTTCCATTGTGAAGTAATGGATTCTGGGAGAATTTGTGCACTGCCTACTATGTAAAGCAGAACAGTAGTCAGTTCAATTCCAGGTCTGTTAATCCCTTATCAGGCTTGTAACACTGTTTTAGGAGCCAAAGCCAGGAGTGCAGACAATATAAATAATCAGATACACTCTGCTATATTGTTAAAACCAATAAAAAAAACAAAAACTTTAATAAATGTACATATTTTTGTGTAAAAAATCCCATACAAACGAACAGAGTGGAAAATGTCACTGTGACAAGACCTAATTTTACTTTTTCATAAATATGCCCCTTAAGATGGCCATACACGCATGAATATATTTGTACAAAACTCGGATTGTGTGTGGGCCCCCTACAATTCATTTCCAGGAAGTCACTTTCATACGATTGGTGTCTGCCAACTATTTCATGTTCAAAATATCCTCCGATTTGTTATTTTTAGGGCTTTATCCTACAATTTCAGATTGAATGTTAGTTTTAGATTGTTGCATTTAAACCTGATTGATTTTCAAAAATTAGACTAAAATCTGAGTGGCAAAACATATTTGCCTGTGAAGTGTATATTTTACAACACAAAATGGCCTATGCTGACCTTGACTACCACAGTAGCTGTGTACATGAACACATAAACATGGATGTTATAATCAAGACATGATTTTTAAAAGGAAAACAATTCTTGAAGATAAAAAAAAAAAAACAACAACTCACTTTACAGGAGCCCTTGCATAAACCTGAAGCCAGTCAGGAATCTCTGCTGTGTGGTAAGGATTAGCTGGGACAAGCAAGGCCTGAGTTTCCACTTGCTGAGGCTGATAAGTTACTGGAGGAGGGAGAGGGGGCGGCTGGTCATATCGGGGAACACTGCAAGAAAACACAGAGTTTGAGATGGTACACACAGATGTACACACGTTTGAGATGTTACACACAGATGTACACACGTTTGAGATGTTACACACAGATTTAAACTTACATGGGATACCAAATATAAAATTCAAGTAAATGTGTACAAATTGCAATTTGGTTTCATTTTTTGCTCTTTAAAAATATTAGTTATTTTATTCTATGTATGACTGAGAGCAAGCAGTATTAGTACCCACTGCATTCTGCTCTCTCTTCCCTAAAGATTTTACAGCTGAGCTCATAGCCAGAGAGAGAATATAATTCTAGTATAGCTTTCTACTGGCTGTAAATTGGCTCCTGTCTGAAATGCTGCATGAACTCTTAAGCTGGATTTTAGACATCGTACGACGAACACTTGGATATCGATTGTACATTTTAATGCAACTATCTAAACTAACAGTCAGATTTAAATTGCAGGATTAACTTTTGAAAAGTAACAAATCAGATGCTGTTCTGGCCATTGACAGACAACAATCGTAGCAATTGCAATAGTATTGACAACAGCACATCAGGAAAAGAAAAAAATAATATTGAAAGAAGAATATTGTCATATAGGCCAATATATGCAAAAATATCATTATCCGACAAAAATTTTCTAACCTGTCCTATTGACTAAATGACTAATTAACATGATACAAAAATCATGGGGATGATTATCTGGAGTCCACACACGGTCCGGAAATCGTTTGAAACTTCATATGATCATATCGGTGCTTGTATGGGCATTTTACTCACACACCTCAGGTAAAGCTTAAACTAGTAAAGCAATGCAAATAGGCTTGCATCTCACTGTTAAGGGCTCTGGCACACGAGGCAACTCATAATGAAAGAAAACTTTCAAATATACATTGAAAACCTTTATTAGTTATAAGTTGTAATGTAACTTCAAATGAAAATTGTATCCAATTCGGACTCCTGAAACAGTGTAGCAGAAGTTCTCTTCTGCCACATCGTTGCAAGACCCAGCAGTGCAGAGAAAAAAAAAAGAGAGGTGAATATTGATTTGATTAGAAATAATGCCGGCTTGGATTTGTAGGAAGGACACAAAGGACCAGTCCTACAGTGGCAAGAATTTAGAGAAGGCATGCCGACTAGGTACAGAAGAGATATTGACAGTTGTTGATATCTCCCAAGTGCCTAGGTGCTATGGCAAGAAGTTAAGAAGTAGGCTTGCTAAGGAGTGCCCTACTTTAGAAATCACACCCTGCAATTATATTTAATCTAAAAATTTCAAATAATAGAGAGGGTTGGTGCCCCTGTTCGGAGAGAACCGCAGCAGCCCGGGGTAGCTGCAGTGCTTCCTCCTTCCTGCTTCGCTTGCGTGCGCATGCGCAGTGGAGTGAAAAGCTGAACTTTAACAGAGAGGTCGGCTTTTCACTCTACTGCGTATGCACCTGTCATGTAGTCCTTGCAAAACGAAGCCGGAAGCGCTCCGCTACAGGTACCCCGGGCTGGTGCTGTTTTCTCCTAACAGGGGCACCAGCCCGGGGTACAAGGTAAGCAATTAAAGTCACTTGGGGGTGCCTAACATTTTGGCACCCCCAAGTGACTTAGCCTTTCCTTGTCATTTAAACAATGTAGCAAATGTACAAGCAGCATTTATAGGACAAGAAAAGACTAACTCAATTATTATTTTTTCCTAGGCTGGTGCTCCTTTTTGGGCCCTAGCCGTAGGAAAAACTAAAGCAGCAGCCACTGTGCATATGTGAGTCTATGTTTACACTATGGTTCCTGGAAAAATAATTTCTAAGCTAGCAAAACAATACAATGGAGTGCAAAACAATCAAATTTCTCTAAATGTTTAAATATACTTTATTAGCCTTAACAAAAGGGTGATTCAAATAAAAGAAAGACCTTTTATCTGTAAAACGCAGGCCCGTACATTCCAGATAGATCCCATACCTGTACTATGAATGTCATCTGCTTTTCTCTTTCAGAAGATACAATACTCTAACATTGTATAATATTATATTGTAACTTCTAGTTACAGTACTGCTAGGGAGCTGCCTTAGCTGGGGATATGTGCGTAGTTCCCAAGTGATGTTATTTTAAGTGTGAAATGAACCTCTGCACATATTATAGCTATCTCCTCACAGACATGGAAGCAATCTGCAGGATAGTGCAGTAATTGTTTCATTTCCCTCTTAAACAACCAAACTGCACTGTTTATGTTTTTAGGAATGAACTGTACAAATATTATTCCATCTGCTATTCAGTAATCTGTCACAGGGGTAATGCTTTGCCAAGTTCTTACAATGAGTTATTCTCCTACAGGAGCAGATCTAGTTTTTCTCAGTGGATGAGCCATTATTATTATTATCTGTTATTCATGTAGTGCTGACACATATTTCACAGCATTTTACAGAGATTATACATCAGTCCCTGCCCCAGCAGATCTTACAATCTAAGATCACAATCAGAATCTCACACAAGGGCCAATTTCATTAGGAGTTAGGGCTGTGGCACACGGGGAGATTAGTCGCGCCACGACAAATTTCCGTTGTCGCAGGCGACTAATCTCCCCGCAATGCCATCCCACCGGCTAAAATGTAAATCGCCGGTGGGATGGCATACGCGGCGCTACAATTTGCAAGCTACTTTTCTCTGTTATTAAAGGAGAAGGAAAGGTAAAAACTAAGTAAACTTTATCAGAAACAGCCTTAATTTTCTTGGGCCAGAGTGTGTGCAGTTCTCTCCCTTCTCCTGCTCCCCCCTCCCACCAGAATGCTAACAACTCCCACCCCACTCCCTTAGGAATGTGTGATCTCAGCTATAAAGGCTAGAGACTGCAGGAATGAAGCAACTTATAATGGCAGCTGCTATCTTAAGCTAACGGAGAAAGCTTCTAAAGCTGTTTACTCAGGTATGTTAAATACATTGTTCTAGGTGGCACTAATGTGGCAAATCGATTAGCAGTAAAATGCCAAAATGACTTTCCTTCTCCTTTAAGGCAGAGTGCTTTCGTAGGATTAAAGAGATACCAATATTCTGACATTTCTACTGTACCATGACTAAAATAATGGCGTTACAGCAAGGTTGTTTTCCCATTCTGGGCAATCATGCAAAAACTCATACAATTCAAAATAAATGAAATAAATCACTTATCTGTAACCAGCCAAGCATTCAGATTGTCTGAGGCTTTTTCCATTTAACTCAAATAGAGTTGGCGCTTTTTTTCTCTCGTTACTTTATCCCAAGTAAGTTCCCGGCCGGGACAAGGGAGGTCTGTATCTGTCTTCTAAGCCTGTATGGGGCTAATCCTCTGTTAGTTATGTTTGCTACTGTTTAATAATTATAGGCGATACATGGGGGCTAATAAGTAGCGTCCTTATAGTAGTTTGGTTTCTGACATTAAGTGAGAAGGTAAATAGAGGCCTTTTTGCTCTAATCATTATATCGAGTGCAGTTACTCGGTTTATTTATTGTAATTTTATCACTAGGGGCTTAATGTTTCTGATAATGGGATTTAACATTTAATTAGTTACTCTGTGGTATCTTTAGTTCCCAATCTTTTAGGTTTTCCAATAGGGGAGCAGTGAGTGATTCATAACTGTATATACCGATTCTCTCTGTTTTTAATATGAGTCTGCCGAATGAATTCTCTTTTTAATCTAACTATTCTGATCCATATTGATTAAATGAATTCTAGTAGATAGGCAATCTAGGGTATATTATCTGTAGGTAACTTCTGTCCTTTTTTGTAATCAATGAATTTCTACCTAATGTGTTTCTCTCCTGTATATAAAATTTAATTGATTACTCTGTATTTTTATATATTTTTTATTCACTAGATAGATTATTGTATTTAATTGATTGTATTTTGGTGTAACATATTTATTTATTTCAATAAATACAAATTTGGTTAATCACTTGATTTTTCACTTTAGTGAGTAGATCACTGGGGAAAAAAAGCGCCAACTCTATTTGAGTTAATAATTTTATTTGTGGGCACGAAAAGGATTAGTAAAGAGGAGGGCTGCTTTTGTTTCACATCACATATTTAATTAAGTTTGTTACACTTTTTGTCACACAGTCTTATAGTTGGACCTTAATTATTAGCGGTATCTTTGAAGCGCGGATAAGGTTTATACTAGCTTTTTCCATATAAGAAACTAAGGAGACAAATCTTTATGTATGTATTTATGGGTAACTGTAAACAAGTGTTTATGATCCCCAAGTTACTCTAAGGTAGAACTATGGCCCTCAGAACTTCCCATGCTGGTTACTGGAAATGAATATCATTCAGTAATGCTGAGTTTTGCCTCCCTAAACAGCAGCTGTTTCATGCAAATGCTGTTGAGACATAAGGTTGCCATTTCCCATTCAACAGAATGTATTACTTGCCACTCTTCTGCTTAGGAGGGCCACGGCAGACCACTGTATAACATAACCCGTAAGGTCTCTAACATTCTGTTTCACAATATTATTACTGCAAGTAGCTGCAACAAACAAAGTTAATTTTCTATACAACTTTACCTTGGAGCACATGGGTGTTTGTATTGGGCTGTTTTATTAATATGGTCCACATAATACACTCCAAATTCTGCTGATTCAACTCTCTCCCAACCAGGGGGCAATCCTTCCCTTTCAAGTGGATGGCTCCAATGGGTAGTGTTTGTATTGTGATCTATGTAGTATTTCCTTCCTCTTATAGTCCAGTCCACTGTCCAGCCAGGTGGCAGAGGCATATCTTCAGTACTATGATTTGTTAGATTTCCTAGTGACGTAGCAGCAACTCTACCAATACCTAAAATAGTAAAGCAAATATTAACTGTGCATTGTCATTGTGTCCTAAGATATCATTTGATAAATAACATTAATCCATACATGAAGGGGAATTCAGCGACACAAGGATCCCCAGTTCACCAAAATATTTTTTTTTATTTCCCTTTAATTGCTACTAAGAAAGCCACTCAGCTTCCCTCTACTTTACATCTGGCACATGCCTCCAAATGACTGAGTAGGACACTCAATTTATTATTGAATAAACCTCTCTGTCTCAAGTCTTGGCTCACATTGAAAAAGTCAAAATTACATAAATACGGGGGGGGGCACATATAAGAAAGAACAGCTGTAATGGCAAATACACGTGTATGCATTTATAATATATGTATTTAAGTTTTTCCTTGCATTGTGTCATAGAGACAAAGTAATGAAGCAACAACACATTTGGGTGCTATTGGCCTACGTATGTGACACAGGGATCCCAAATCACCAAAATATGTTTGCAATGTGGAATGGAAATGAAGCACAAATTTCTTTGTTATCCTGTTTCTGGCAAGATTCTGGTACGATTTTGAGGGGTCCCATAAACAACTATACAGGAAATTCAGAGATCTAAACTAAAAGGACCCATGACATGCCATGGGAGGGAGGACAGCTCTAACTGCCAGACATGATGAGTGATGGAAAGGGACCCATAAGAATGTAACAGTTCAAAAAAAAAAAACGAACAAAAAGAAAAGATCCTATAGGGATGTAGATATGGTTATAATGGGATAAAGTCGTAGTAAAAAGTCTGATATCTGCAAGCCATTACATCTTGTCTCTCGTACATGAAGGCCTTTCAAAGAAAAGCGTAGTAAATGTAAAGAATATTACATATAAAAGGTAACTGTTGTATGCCTTAAAAGACAAGTGGTCTAATCATGAATAAGAACAACCACTGTTTTACCTGAAATGAAGCAGAGCAATGCCAGTACAGGTATCAGACCCATTATCTGGAAATCCATTATCCATAAGTTGGGAGATCCAAATTACAGAAAGACCCCTTATCCAGAAAACCCCAAGTCCCAAGCATTCTGCATAATGG
The DNA here is from genome assembly GCF_000004195.4 of Xenopus tropicalis. Taxonomy (NCBI): domain Eukaryota; kingdom Metazoa; phylum Chordata; class Amphibia; order Anura; family Pipidae; genus Xenopus; species Xenopus tropicalis. Next base: position 93,080,557 of record NC_030684.2, read on the forward strand.
GTCACATACCTGTACCAGATATAGTTTCAGACATGAATTTTTTTTTCTTCAAAACTACATGAATTTATACTTTATTTCACATTGTATTTAGATATTGGAAAGCTTACTTTTCTGTGACAACAGTATCTCTTTTAGGAAAAAAGCTTAATCAGAATCTTGCAAAGCTTAACACACTCAAGGACAGTTGGTTATATGGCATCAAACAAGCAACTCTATAACATTTTTGAGAAAGGGAGAAAAACAAACAAGCCAAATCTTGTCAAATAACGAGCAGCTTGCCTTGGAACAGTTTCTCTGGGCAGATAAAATGTTTGCATTCTGTCACTAAATCTGTTCTCAGTAACGTTTTACTAAAGATATGATAAGCCATGACGGTCCAAACTTCAATAAATGGAAGTGCATTCAGTCATCATTCATTCAGTCAACTGTACAATGGGGGTGTGTTATTTTAAAGGAGACATACTGTGTGTCCTTTTCCAAGATGTGGAGAGGGCCGGTGGCACACCGTACTGTAGGATATGAACCACTTTGCAGCCAAACGCACCTGACAGTGAACTGACGCCTACCTTTGCTTGCGTGACTGCAGGGCTGTGATTGGCTATCCACCTCCTACTGTCCTTCTAGCGGGGGCCGTTAGGACAGGCTCATCCCTCATTTAAAACACGGACAGGGACTAGAGAGTGCAAACAGTACAGGGATCATATTAGGTCCACACAGAAACATTACAGATGGCTTCACCTACCAGCTGGGTGCCTGCCAGGTGCCTGTACAATCCTCTGGACATGGTCATTGCTGTTCTCATAATATCTGTAGTCTTCATGTACACGATCCCCAACTTGTCTTCTCCTCTGTCCATCATATTGAAAATCTGAGCAAAAATATCTGCTGTTCACATCTCCATTTTCCATAACTGCACTGGAATCTGTTAAAAATGACTGAGATGAGGAGGCATATTCCCTGGGAACATCACTTAGTCCCCTTACTAAGTAGGGAGGTGCAGAAAGTCTATTGCTTTCTCTGCGCAAAATTTCTTGTGGAGCTCTCTGAACTGGTGTTCGCAAAAAGCTTTGGTTCCTAGAAACAGCTCCATCTCCTGGGGGGGTGTAGGGCGTAGTATTTGTCTCTGGTGGGCAGATATCAGTCCGTCTCGGTATAGTTGGCCCATGGCGGATAAAAGAAGGCATCAGATCTGAAAGAAGAACAAACCGTGATTAAATAGTTTCTCAAAGATATATTCCAATTAATGAATATTTCATTATATAGAAAATTTCCAAGTATATTGTTTGTTCATTATAGTGCAAAGCAAATGCAATTATTGTGGGGGTGTACTTACGTTACACTTTATGGGCACTCTAATAAGGGAGGAGGGGGAGGGAAGCGAATGAAACATATATTTACAGGAATGGATGTTAGCATATTTGGCAAAAGCGGGCATACTGAGGCATTGGCTGAGGATCAGTGGTTCCCAAACTCTGGGACTGGCCTACTTTGGGGACTTAAGCCAAAGTTCATTTATTGAGAGCTATGTGGAGAATTACTATTTACTTAATACTCCTGAACCCCAAGTTTGAACACTAATTACAGAGAGATCTGGGATAAATCCTTATTTGATGTCCAATACATTATTAAAACTATGATTGAAAAAACTGTTTCTCAATCCTTGTTGTGAGTTAAGATGTGCCCTGACCAAATGCTTAACCTCAAAGGGGACCTTAATCCGAGCATTCTGAGAAATCAGTGCTGTAAAATATGGCAAGAGCACCATTTTTTTTTTTTTTTACTAGCAGAGCCAATATGCTAAGGAAGTGGGTAAATGAAACTGGGTAAAATGGACTGACTGCACAAAAAAAAAAATATTTGTAATTAGGCAAAAACGTAATTTATAAAGGCTGGAGTGGGCAGATATCTAACATAATGGCCAGAATTCTACTACTGCTTTCAGCTCTCTAACTGCTTCATTAGTCAGGACATTTAGGGGGGGCAATATCTGTTCAGTTAGTTTGTGAGCATGCAGGTCAGATTCAGATGCATACGAACTGAACAGTTATGTCCCATATGCCTCCCCCCTCAAGTCACTGATTAGCTACTGACTGCTATCAGCTTAGAGAGCTATAAAGAAGGAAGTAGTGTTCTGGCTGTTATGTTAGACATCTGCTCATTCCAGTCTTTATAGATTAAATTTTTGCCTAACTATATTGAAAACATTTTATATTTTGCGCAGTCTATTTTGACAATTATTTTTATTTTTACACTGAACTGCTCCTTTAAAAGGGGTTGTTTGCCTTTTTTCTATTAATGTGAACGTTTAGATTTGTGTATGTTGTACAATCTTTGCAAAATACACAGTAAACATATTATGTGCAGCTGAAGAGATATTGACCTCAGAATCATCCCTCAGCTCATCCTTTATTTTTGCACAGACCCTGTGCTGGGGGGGTGGGGGTCTGTAAACACTACAGTTGCTTTTTTACTTCCTTATGTCACGCATAGTATTGGCAGCAGACTTAACACTTACCGGCTGTGCCTCCTGTCAGTCTGACACAGCATCCTGCGACAGAATGCTGTAAATCTAACATAACAGTATGTTAGATTTGTGATATGCTGAGTCTGTTTGCCTTTGCCTTTGCAAGGGAGAAATGAACCAATGACCTTTCAAGTTATGCAACTGGTTAGGGTGCACAAGTAACCAATGAATTGATCCAATAGAAAAAATAAGGACAAAGCCTATAGGAAATTCTAAGTGTGTCAGGTTTTAAAATAGGCCCTTCAGAAAATTGACCAGATATAGGAGGACTGATTTAACAGCTATAAAAATATTATTTCACTGACAGACTGCCTCTGCTACTTGATTTGCACATTTCCTTTAAATACACTACTGTCATATTCATTTTGTGTTAATGAGACAATGTAAGTGTATTTATAGTGTTAAAAAACAGACTATGAAAAATTGGACAATCTTTACAGATACACAATGGTTAAAGGTGGCCACACATAAGGAAATATTTATTGAAGTTTAAAATTAGAGATCCACACCGAAAAAACTCATCCACTTTCTATTCATTTCTATGGAAGTGTATTTATCAATGGGTGAAAGTTAGAGTTCACCATTTGATAAATGTGCCTCTAAAAACCCAATAGAAATAAATAGAAAGTGGATGAGTTTTTCTGTAGTGATCTCTAATCTCACACTTGTGGCCAACCTATTTGCCTGAGGATTGGGCAGTTTGACATTGCATTATTTAGTCATATGGATTGCCAAATAGTCTGTTCTTCATCACATGATGAAAAGATGCACTGGCTGATTTAATTTTAAGTTGAGAGAGGGTACAATATGCTGTCGTTGCCGAAAGCTCAGTTAAAACAGTCCCCTACCCATTGCCATACATGCTAAGTGGCCCAGGTAATATGGTCTGAATTTTCCATCTGCCTCACCAAACCTATTTAGGTAGATATTTTTATTTACATCCACAGTGTGTATTCAGTGCTCAGCCACTGTATGACCTGTATAAACTCCTCAATCAGTTCACAGACCTCCACGATCCTCCCCTCATCCCTCCTCCATTGTCCTCTTCTCTTTTCTTTATCTTTCTCAGCCCTCTTCCATTCATACTTCTAGAATATCAATGCTCAGTCCTCCCTAAGGGCTGTGACACTTGGGGAGATTAGTCGCCGAGCGACTAATCTCCCCAAAATGCCATCCCGCCAGCTAAAATTTAAATTGCCAGTGGGATGGCATATGCGGCATCCCGTGTGTCACAGCCCTAAGGGTGAAGCCACATGGAGCTACTAGTAGCAGCTACTTGCCACAGCTACCAAAATAGACAATGCTGATCATTTACGGATAATTGTCTTTACGTGTTTTTAGCAGCAGAGGCAATTGTTTTTGGCAGGGTATTTTTTGGCGTTTAGTAGCCTGACAAATAGCTGCTACTAAGTAGCTATTGTGTGTCTTCCCAGACAGCAGAAGATAAAGGGGGGGTGTGAAGCATAAAGGCCAAAGAACTGAAGTGAATGAATACGGACAGGCTCCTACAGACATGTAAATAAAATAAGAATATCCTAATATATACTCTATAGACTTCACTTGGTCTCATCAAACTGCCTCTGTCTGAAACCAAAATTGCCAGCGTGCATAAAGCAAGGTGGCATAAATACTTTAAATAGGTCCCTCAAACATAGTATGAGCACAGTAAGCAGGGCATGTGGGGGGTGGTACTGTTATTGGGGTGCTGGAATTACATGAAATTATCTGCAGAGCAGTGCATACATTTTATTATTCATTCCTTCAAAATATCTAAATTAAAATTGTCAACATATAAATGTAATTATAAGTAGCGCATACAGGCACTGTATTACAGGCTGGTGTAGCTTTCTGGTGGATTGTATGGGAAGTTGTATTCGGCCCTTGATAAAGATGCCGCAAAGTTACTTTCCCAAACAAAAGGTGAGAGCTGGGCTACTGTCGCGCCCCTCCCAATGCCCATATAAAACTACCCCATCACTCACTCCGCAGCAGCGGGGAGGTCTCTTTCTTCACGTACTTCCCCTGCACCTCCGCAGGCTTGGAAACTTCTTTCTTGGTTTTCTTTCTGGATAACAACATTCCCGCCCCTCGGCTGTGGCGCCCCCACACTGGCTCACTCAGCCGCTCCGCGCAGCATTACTTCCCCGGGGCAGGGTCCCACACGCACACCCAGCGCCTTGTGTTCAGGGGCGAGCGGCGCTGCTTTTATTCAGCTGCGGGTCACGAACATCTCCTCCAACGCCCACCTGTGAGCTGCTAGTGATAGCTGGTACATCCCGCTGCCCTTTCGGAGTGCCCAACGCATGCATCCAGTGCCCGCACCCAAACCCACCGCCGCCCCAACTATACCCAAGCCGCCTAGCGCGACCCTTCCCAGTATCTCCCGAAAAACTTTTCTTCTCTCCTTGTCTGTTGAAAGACGCATGCGCAGCAATTGCAACAGGCTATGACGCAGGCGCCGCACCCCGTTTAGCATTGGCTGTTTGGTTTGCTGGTTGGAACTGTGTCAGAGTAGTTGCGATGGTGCTATGTTCTGTGTACATCCCTGCCATCATTTACAGCGCACAGCTGACATGTTTGTTGTGACAAAGAATATCCGCATGCTGCAGTACGCACTGCTGGAATGACTGCCCTGTAAACAATGCTCAATACATGCTATCAACTTATTGTAATACAAATATGCCCACCCACCCACACAGCGTGCGTTTTATTGTATGAGTTAGCATGCTTGACCAATGGTTATTGCCCTGTAGGGTAGGCCTGAGGTGGTAAAAAAGCAGTTCAGGGATATTTAAAAACAATATTGAGTACTGGTGAATTTCATTTCTTTGCAATGAAGTGGATTTAATTCTGCTTGGTTTGTTATGCTGCACTAGCACAACAAGGGAACAAGCTCTGTGAGTTTTTTTTCCACAGTGTAGCTGGCCATTCAAGCCAGTGGCAAACTTCAACCCAATACAACATTTGATTTATAAAAGGATTGTACAGTTACTTGAATAGTCACACATGGCACAAATAACAGGCTACACCCCTCCTATTCGCACCCAGTTCCCACGCGTTTCATGACTGGGGGGGGGGGGTTGCACTGAGGCTGCCTAGCTGTGCCCTGTACTCCTCAATCTCACACTGCGTCCAGTACCCATGCATGCTGTTCCTTGCACATAATTCATGATGTAAGCAGGGCTCCCTTGCTACAATGCTCATGCACTATGTGGCACAAAGTACAATGTGCAGTTTATCTGTATAAAGCCTTTTCTATGTGTATATGTGTGGAGCAGTAAATATCTATGTAACAATGCAATTCTTTGTGGAATATGTGGAAATATTTCCTGTAATAATGGAATGAGTAGCCTTCCAAATTTCCAACACCAGACTTTTGCAGATTAAATTATTGTGCCTGACACCCTGTTGCATGCACCTTAATGATTAATGCCCTTTCCTCTAGTACGGTAATGTCAAAACAATGAGCAAGCAGTTTACCCCAGGTGCAGAGAAAGTACCTATAAGCCCTAACCAGAATGTATGTACACTGTGGGGATTGGTTTGCTATAGAAGCTGTCCCTGGGAATTGGTTTTGCAGCTTTGTGAATAAATACTAACATTATAATTCCATATAGTGCAAGGAGTTAGTTGTCCTATAATGGTTGAGAAATGCTGGTTAAAAGGGACACTATGATAAAAAAAAGTCTCATAAAGTGATGGCCTTATTGTCCTAGATGTGTAACAAACACTTGCCTCCAATGCCCAGCTAGAATTCATAACTGAAAAGTTGCCTCTAGGACTGCCCTACCACATGAAGGAGAATTGCTCTGAATCATGTGATTTCAGAAATAAGGGCCCAGTGCAAACTGATATTCTTAAAGAAAGTGGCTATTCAAAAACACAGCAAAAAGTTGGGTATATGAAATACATCTGATAAAGAGATGCTTTTGAAAAAGAGATTTAATATTCTGGTGTTCCTATTGCAGCTGGTCCTCAGAGAATACTGGTATATATGTATAGCTGGTATCCCATTGCAATTACCCCTCTCTCCTACTGGTACTGCTAGCCCCCACCCATACTGGCACATTTACAATAGTTATAACCTACTGACATTGCAAAAACACACCCAGACCTGCCAGCACGCACAAACACACACAGAGTAGTGGCACATTCACTGATGCAGTGGCATCTACAGAGTCAAAGTAACAGATAGGCGAACCATGGGGTTGTATCTGGGAATCTAACAGAAAGGGCAGCAGCTCATAGCTATTTCAGAGGTTTCAATTGAAAAACAAATATTTCAGTTTAGTAAAAATGTGACATACCAGTGCATTTAAGAGATATTTTAAGATATTTAAAAAATATCAGGCTGGATGTTGTTTCCCTTCAACACTCAGTGTCCCCAAACAGCCAGCTACTACAGGATTTTAAAAAAGTACTTAAATATCTCTTTAGTATACATGTGCAGCATACTGGTTTATACAATTATCAGTCTAAAGCTAAGCTGTGTTTTTAACAGAAGCAGACTGGACAGTTTACTCTGGGCTACCAAACTGCTGCTAGTCAGATGCAGAACCTTGCTCTATAATGTGATGTAGGGATTTAATGAGACAACTGTAGATGGGTAAAATAAACTGATTTGATTAAAAACATCTTATACATGTGTATTTGGTTTGGATCAGACACATGTAGGAATCCTTTTCACTTATTCTATTCTTGGCTGTAGCATGAAGTTTCTCAAACGGCCAATAGGTGTCGCCACTGTTCCGAATGCAAAGCTTGTGACGTCAGTGGGAATGTAGCTTCTACACACGCAGAGCAGCAGTGAGCTCTCGCCGGGCGCTGTGGCGTGTGCCTGTAATCCAGCTACTTGGAGGCTTGGGCTGTCGGATCGCTTGAGTCCAGGAGTTCTGGGCTGCACTGAGCTATGTCGATCGGGTGTCCGCACTAAGTTCGGTATCAATATGGTGTTCCTGGGGGAGCCTCGGATCACCAGGTTGCTCTAAGGAGGGGTGAACCGGCCCAGGTCGGAAACGGAGCAGGTCAAAACCCCCGTGCCGATCAGTAGTGGGATCGCGCCTGTGAATAGCCGGTGTAGAACAGCCTGGACAACACAGCGAGACACAGTCCTTTTTTGCTTTAAACAATAAACCACTTAATCCTTCATCTGTTTAATGCTTATGTTTAGTTGGTCAATGTAAAAAAAATCCTTTTGTCTTGGGCACATTTCTACTGGAGCAATGTATGCCTTCATATCTGTAGGACTTGTACCATTTATTGTATATTTCTTCACTGGATTTTTCCATAACAATAGCTGCTTTAATAATGTTTTATCAATGTGTGATTCAGAATTCCTGTATGCCTTACGGTGCCTCCACTGCCTCCTACTGGGCGCAACGAATAAATGTTGCTGGGAACATGTGCTCTGCTAGCTGTTGTCTGTAGTAGTCGCTGTTTGCGGACATTAGCATTTCACGGATTTGATCCGCTAGGCTTGCCGTAGCTATGTGCGCATGCGGTAATGGGACTTCGGCTTTGAGTTTCTCAGCGCTTTCCTGTGCGAAGGTTGCGCTGTTGTCGAAGAAAAATGAAGAGCAGATTCAACACTATAGATATCCGGGCTGTCATCGCGGAGCTAAGTGACAGGTGATCTTTATTCTACTTAATAACGTCCCTGCCCATGTAAGATCTGCATCTTATACAAACTGCCACCTCATTTCTACCTGACCATATCTGTGTAACAGCACATTGCATTTGTGACAGGGGTCTGGTTGTTGCTGAACCACAGCCATAGGGGGTTAAGTAGAGCAACCTTTAGCCAGGCACAACAATCGGTGCCCCTGTAAGGAGCATGTTTTATTTGTCCTGCATTATAATTTAACTTGGGCAGTGTAAGAAAAAAGGCTGACAAAAGCTTTTGTTAATAGGTGTGATATGCATATACATGGTGGGTAACATGCAGTTATGTGGCAGGTAACATGCATATACATGGTGGGTAACATGCAGTTATGTGGCAGGTAACATGCAGATACATGGTGGGTAACATGCAGTTATGTGGCGGGTAACATGCAGTTGTGTGGCAGGTAACATGCAGATACATGGTGGGTAACATGCAGTTGTGTGGCAGGTAACATGCAGATACATGGTGGGTAACATGCAGTTATGTGGCAGGTAACATGCAGATACATGGTGGGTAACATGCAGTTATGTGGCAGGTAACATGCAGATACATGGTGGGTAACATGCAGTTATGTGGCAGGTAACATGCGGATACATGGTGGGTAACATGCGGATACATGGTGGGTATGATGCAGATATTACTTGGCCAGTGGTATGACTTTTTTTTTATGTTACAGCTTGCTGGGACTGCGTGTACACAATGTGTATGATGTGGACAATAAGACATATCTCATCCGGCTTCAGAAGTAAGATTCTGCTCGTTATTATGTGGAAATTAAGTTTGGGAATTTTGTTATATTAAACTGTGCTCATGCAAATGAAACAGCAAATGAAACAGAAGGATGGAGTCCCTTTCTAAGCATCTGTGATATGCTGCATAGTTTTATACTCTTTGCCTTAATAAATTTCAATAGGCTGCCATAGCTTCACTTGCACGTTCCCTATTCTATAACCCAGTAGCTGTTCATAGCTGTTCATTATAGAGAGATGCTGTGCAATGTAGCAGGCAGGCCACATATTGGAGATCCCCATTCCATGTACCTTTCAGTGTGACATCTCCAGTCTTATTTCATGAAAGGAATTCGATGTAATGGATATGCATTGCTTGAGAATAATTATGGATGTAATTGAAGGCAGTAAATTTGCCCAGTCACCCACAGAAAACAAACGTGACCAATAAATGCTACCTGCTGATTGGGTGCCTAGACCTGTAGCAAAGGTTTCAGCTTTTAATACAGTATTCTTTTTATCGCTAAATATTAGAATATTATCAACTCTTCATTAACAGGCCAGACTCAAAAGCCGTACTACTAGTTGAATCAGGGATTAGAATTCACACTACAGAATTTGAGTGGCCCAAGAATATGATGCCGTCCGGATTTGCAATGAAGGTTAGTGAAAGAAAGAACCATTTGAAATGTATAATTGATATTTTTTTCTTGCTGGCAACCCCTCCATGCTTTTTTTCTCCTAGAGCTAGTGGCCTTTTCTGTCTATGGATCTCCAACCTTGCCATTGTTTTTTTTTTATAGCTCTTTGCATGGTCCTGTTTATCAATAATATTTGTATCTGTGCCAGTCTAGGCACATTCATGTGATTAGTGGAAAACTCAAAACTGAAAAGGTGTATTAAAGGACAAAGAAAGGCTAAGTCACTTGGGGGTGCCAAAATGTTAGGCTCCCCCAAGTGACTTTAATCGCTTACCTTGTACCCCGGGCTGGTGCCCCTGTTAGGAGAAAACAGCACCAGCCCGGGGTACCTGTAGCGATGCGCTTCCTCCTTCCGGCTTCGTTTTGCAAGGACTACACGACAGGCGCATGCACAGTAGAGTGAAAAGCCGACTTCTCTGTTAAAGTTCAGCTTTTCACTCTTTTGCGCATGCGCGCACGAGCGAACAGGAAGGAGGAAGCGCTGCAGCTACCCCGAACAGGGGCACCAGCCCGGGGTACAAGGTAGGCGATTTAAGTGACTTGGGGGTGCCTAACATTTTGGCACCCCCAAGTGACTTTGCCTTTCCTTCTCCTTTAAAGACCCACTAACTCTCTAGTTTAACCTATACAGCTGCTTTTAAAAGCAGCATTAAACTAATAAAAATTTACGTAAGTGGAATATACATTCATTAAACATTTGCCATTGCCTTTCAGTGTATAAAGCTGCTGTGACAGCCTTCCATCCCTACACCTTCTAAAAACTTTTCTCAGTTCAGATGTTTTCAGACATTACACCAAAAATAAAGCCTTTTTTCGGTTACTTTTGGTTACTGTTTTTTAAATTTAAAGTTTAAAATTCCTCTTTCTTGTGCTTCAGTCTGGCAGCTCAGTTATCCAGGTGCTGCCTCTGAACTGTTACAATTTGCTACATTAGGGCCATGGCAGAGGGGAGATTAATTTGCCTTGACAGGAATGCCATCCTACTGGCGATTTACATTTCTTAGCTGCAGCTGTTCAATGTTATCAACCATTGTATCCAATATGCCTTTAATGAAACTCAGGGATTATACTCAGCAGGGCCATAAGAAATGATAAGAAATGTATCAACGCATGTACAGTTTAGAGAATCAGTGCAGCGACCCCCCTCATAGAGCTGGTCCCGGGAGACATGAGAAGGTGAAAAAATAAACACATGAAAGCAATTTAAAAAAGCTCACGTTTTAGGGCTCTGGCACACGGGGAGATTAGTCGCCTGTGACAAATCTCCCTGTTCGCGGGCAACTAATCGCCCGAGTTGCCATCCCACCGGCAAAAATGTAAGTCGCCGGTGGGATGGCACACACTGCGCAGATGATTTCGGCAAATCGCCGAAGTTGCCTCGCGAGGCATTTTCGGCGATTTGCCGAAATCGTGCTGCCGCGTCTGCCATCCCACCAGCTACTTACATTTTCGCCGGTGGGATGGCAACTGATGGCAATTCGGGGAGATTAGTCGCCCGCGAACAGGGAGCCTTAGGGCTCTGGCACATGGGGAGATTAGTCGCCCGTGACAAATCTCCCTGTTCACGGGCGACTAATCTCCCTGAAATGCCATCCCACCGGCGAAAATGTAAATTGCCGGTGGGATGGCATTTTGGGGAGATTAGCCGCCCGCGAACAGGGAGATTTGTCGCGGGCGACTAATCACCCCGTGTGCCAGAGCCCTTAAATGTACCAGGAAAGCACCAGACTTCTAGGCAGTAGGGGGTAAGTTGGTCTGTGTTTTCATTCAGAATTGTGCAGAAAATAAATACTTATTACTACATTCTGTTTTTGAAAACCATAGCATCAGATCTTTGCTTCTTATTGTCCACAGTGCCGTAAGCATTTAAAGTCTAGGAGGCTGGTAAGCATTAAACAGCTAGGTGTGGACAGGATTGTGGATTTCCAGTTTGGTTCAGATGAAGCTGCCTATCATCTCATTGTGGAGCTGTATGATCGGGTAAGCAAGTGTACATTTGGGCTTTGTCAGTAACCGTCAAATGTGCATAGCTGTGTGCATTGCTGTGTGGTCTCTGGCTGTATTATTGTGCTCAAAGTAAAAATGCCAAGAGACAGTGAAACCAATCTCTTGTATCAATGAAGCATTGGGTATAAGCCACACAGGTAGCTTTCTGTAAAAAAATAAATAAATCTGTGCATGGGGTTACTATGTGCTACTGTGTTTAATGATTTAGCATCACTATTTTTACTTTAAAGTATAGATTCACTAATGTTCTTTTCTATTTGGTTCTGTGTCATGGTGCTAAGTTCCCCTTAAAAAAGGTTTAAACTAAAACATCAGCATTATGCCCAATACCTTAAGATCCAAAACTATCTGCACCCAATTTCTTATCCTTTGCTTAATTTATTTAAGGGATCATTTTATATGTACACCTATGCAGACTTTTCCTTAATGTTTCCTTAATGTCTTTCCAGGGCAACATTGTCCTTACAGACCATGAATATCTAATTTTAAACATCCTAAGGTTTCGAACAGATGAGGCAGATGATGTAAAATTTGCAGTTCGAGAACATTATCCTATAGATCATGCCAAAGCTCCTGAACCGCTACTCAGTGTGGAAAAGTAAATTCTTTTGCTTAATTTTCTTGTTGTGTGGGTAACCATTTTTAGTGTGGTATGCATAAATATTCCTTTTTTAGTTTGTCAGAGTTAGCCTATTAAAGACTAATGTGGCTGAATTCGAATCCAGTACCTTACAGTATAATTTTTTTGTATAAAAATCTCTCACAAATACATTAATGGTTTTATTTGCAATAGAGGAGCCATTGATCAAGCTCAGCTGGTGGGAATACAAGAGGTGCTCAGAGTGTGCCCATATTGAGGGTTTTATGGAGTCTGGTCCTTACCAGTGACAATAGAGTCTCTTCTTCATGCATGACAAGAGGCAGTTAAGATGGGTAAATTCGTCAAATTGCATATATCTGGCAATACACCTCTGTGGAAAAACATTTGTTTAGTTTAGATTCTAAATTGGTCAACAAGGGGAATCCTGACTCTGCAGGACTTAATGCAATGGTGCCTGGAGAGTTTCTCTATACATCAGTATTCCTATTCACCATATTTTCTGTACAATTACGGGCACACTTGTTTTGTTTCTAGACTAAAGGAAATCCTAGAGAAAGCACAGAAGGGTGATCAGTTGAAAAGAGTTCTTAATCCACATCTCCGTAAGTTTTTTTTTTTTTTTGTTTTTTGTAACATAATTATTATTGACGATATGCAGTGTATGGAAAGTAACGTGTGTTCTTATCTCTGTGTAGCTTATGGTGCTACTCTGATTGAGCATTGCCTGTTAGATACAGGACTTTCCAGCAATGTCAAGGTTGACCAGATTTCTGGACCTGAAGGTCAGTGCAGCGGCTATTAACAATTTTACTTTTAAGTTTTAAATCTATAGTAGTAAAACTGAACTGCCTTTTCTCTAATTTTAAGATTTGGAGAAGGTGCATACTGCACTAAGAAAGGCAGAGGAATACATGGATGTAACACAGCACTTTAAAGGGAAGGTAGGATGTTGTTTAATTAGCCCTTTGTAGTGAATATCAGAGCCAGCACAAGATTTAAGGAAAGCTATACCCCCAGAATGAATACTTAACCAATGTATAGTTTATATCATATTAAGTGACCTATTAAAGAATCTTACCAAACTGGAATATATATATATAAAAGTAAATATTGCCCTTTTACATCTTTTCCCTTGAGCCACCATTTAGTGATGGGCTGTGTGCTCCCTCAGAGATAACATGACCAAAGATAATGTATCTCTTATTATAGAAGACGTGTGGGAGTAAAAGACTTTGTCCGTTAATTGGCCTAACATGTATGTGTGCTCTTAGTACTCAGGGTCGCTGCTGCTATGAGGCGAGTCATGAAAATCGCCTCAGATGACAGCATCTCATAAGTTACCAGGGGCGGCAAAAAGCCACTCCTGGTAACTTTAAGGGCCGTGGCAGATGGGGAGATTAGTCACCCGCAACAAATCTCCCTTGTCGTGGGCGACTAATCTCCCCGATATGCCATCCCACCGGCTTGAATGTAAATCGTCGGTGGGATGGCATACATCGAAATCGCGGAAGTTTCCTCTGAAGGCAACACATTAGACTGACACATCTGTCAGTGCAGCTGCATGGAGCTGTGGATGAACGTGGATCCTCTTCTCTCCTCCTGCCTACAAAATGCAGGGGCATATAAACAGTCCCTATGCACTGTGTTGCCCTTTATCTTGCATTCAGTATAACATGTTATTCCCTCGAAATCCACAGGGTTTTATAATTCAGAAAAGAGAGAAAAAGCCAAGCTTGGAGCCTGACAAACCCTCTGAAGATATATTCACGTGAGTAGCCTTTAAATATATCATAAAGAATTTGAGGATGTAAGACAGCCATTAGCAGGGACTTCCCAAGCCCTCACTTGAGTGGTTCATGCATACATTTTTAGCACATATTTTCACATCTTCTCTGTGTATAATTTGTTCCTTCATAGGGTTATGGGATGCAGCTGTATTGTCTTTTCTCTGTTTATTTAAAAATAATTTCTCATTTCATATTGGAGTTATATAATAGTTAAACAAAATTGTCCTAAACCACTGAAACAGTTTGGGTTAAAATGTCATCTTTTCTGAACATAAAGTTATTGAAGTTGTTTACAATGTGTAAAGTGCCCTTTTTTCAGCATGCTGTCTTGCTTGGGTTTAGTTAGGTGAGAAGTTCCTGGAACCAGTTGAGCACAGGTAGTGAATTACTACTAGGGTGTAATGTCCAGGATTATTTGGCAGAACACCTTGAGTGTATTACCCGCACCCTATTTTTTTTCTTTTTTACAGAACAAGGCCAGGTAAGTCAGGCATAGCTATGTGGCAAATCTATGATGTCTGCCATTACTGGGTGAGCATCAAGATGCACAGAATTGGATTGGGAGTCAGTTTTGAAAAGACATACTCTTACCTGCTAGTGCACTGCATGGGTCCAGACTTTCAAAGCATAAATATATGAGAGGCAGTGTTAAGTGTTTTGTCATGTAACTGCAGAGCTTGAAATCACTATTGCAACAAAACTATGATTTACTTTTTTTTATAATTATTTGCATTTTTTACTACAGTTTTTAACCTGGAACTTTTTGTCTGTGTTTAAGGAATGAAGAATTCCATCCTTTTCTATTTGCACAGCATTGCAACAACACTTATATTGAATTAGATTCCTTCAATAAGGTGGGTTCCGTGATCATGGATTATTATAGTTACACCCCATTTATATAAAACAAAAGCTATTTGGGGGTTTTATATGAATCTGTAGATTTTACAGCTTGATGGGGCAGATTCACATCCAAATAACTAGAGATGATTCTGTCTTTCATTTTTTTTTTTTTAAATAGATGGCATTAAATTATAAAATACATTACTTTCCCCCCTAAGGTACTTCGTGCTAGTTATGCTGTGCCCCCCAACTATGTAATCTTATTGTGTTTTTCCAATGTTTTAGGCTGTTGATGAGTTTTTTTCAAAGATGGAAGGCCAGAGGATTGATCTAAAGGCTCTGCAACAGGTGCTTCACAATATTTAGTAGCAAGTAGATGCTATTTTTGCTTAGTCATTTTTATCTTAAAGGGAAAATATACCCACATTTTTTGACATAAAGCTTTTTGAACTCAAGTGTTTTTTGTTTTTTACACAGTCATGCCTAATTCCAGAGTTTGAAAGGACAGTCTGTGCTGCCATAACCAGCTTCCTCCCCACACCTAGGCTAGCAGACTGATCCCAACCCTCCCTCACCCTATTCCAATGTAAAGTCATGTATTCTCTGTACATGACACATGTGTGCACCCCTCACTATGGGAACTAGAGAGATTAGTGCCAGAATCTATTACTTCACAATGATCCCAGTAAACACAGACTATCATGTTTTTTCAAAACAAAAAAGTTATCTTTATTTCTGGAAGCTCCGATAGTGTTTAAACACCTTTTCTACATAAGGCCAACTGAATGGATTCATATCAGAAAGTGGAGGTAGGGAGGTATATTTTCCCTTTAATTTACATTTATTTTATCAGAGATTCTTAATACTGAACTTTTCATTTAGGAAAAGCAAGCCTTAAAGAAATTAGAAAATGTCCGGAAAGATCATGAGGAACGCTTGGAATCACTCCAGCATGCACAGGTATTCTAACCTCTCACATACCCTGAATTATGGCTTGCAGTATATGTATGTTATTTTGCTTACGTAGCACTACAATCTTAAATTCTTCTGCTCGGATCCTCCTGCTCTCTCCTAAAAGGGAACCAGTTCAGCCCCAAGTAAAATCCTAATATCATGGCTGCCTGTTAAGCAAAGGATAGCATACAAAATACTTTTGCTAACTTTCAAAGCCTTCACTTCTCTGCTCCTCAGTACATTTCTTCAGATATTGGATATTTTCTTAAACGACGCTGGTGTGGCTGTGACTTACAGAAGCTATAGAGTGTCTACACTGCATGTATGACTTTCTCAAATGTGTTACACACTTTACATGTTTGGCCACCTTGCTGCTTGTTTTAAGAGGTCATCTATATGCCCACCTTGAGGTGGGCAATATCAGGCTAATCCGATCATTTGACCCTTGGGCCTGATGGCTGGCACTATACACAGGCCAGTAAAATGCCAGCTTGGTCAGATTTAATGATATGATCTGCCTTACTACAAATATTTATTCTTGTCTCCGTAAGGATGCTGATAAAGCCAAAGGAGAGCTGATTGAAATGAACTTGGATATTGTAGACCGAGCTATTCAGGTAGTACGCAGTGCTTTGGCCAATCAGATTGACTGGAAGGAGATTGGACTCATAGTAAAAGAGGCACAGATCCAAGGAGATTCAGTTGCTCTTGCAATCAAAGAACTGAAGCTGCAAACAAACCACATTACCATGCTGCTTAAGTGAGTGTAAGGGAAACATTTCAAAAATGCATGTATATGAATGTATATAAGCAATGTAACTCTGCATAACTTAGGACTTGTTAAGTGCTAAAAATATTTGAATACTTTTAATACAGCTTTGTGTTCACATTTGTAAGACAAAATATATATTATGCATTTGAAATTACACAATTTTTGATACAATAATTTTTACAAATTTGTTAACAATTTGTTGGCAAGTTCTTTATAAACTTTTCATTGTAGAAACCCATATACACTTTCTGAAGAGGGGTCAGAAGATGAAGAAGAGGAAAAAGAGGAAGAGCCAAAAGGAAAAAAGAAAAAATCGAAAAATAAGCAGCCAAAGAAAGTGCAAAAGAATAAACCTGTGTTAGTGGATGTAGACCTCAGCCTGTCTGCTTATGCCAATGCTAAAAAGTAAGTTTTGTGTGCAACAGGTGTGTAAACTGCAAATGATAATGTAAAGAATACATACCACTAGAAGCTGCATAGTACTTGGGCCCAAGGAAGTCCTGTACTTTGCATACTGCAGCTGTAGGTACTCAATTTTGTGCCAATTAATTGCAGGCAAATAAAGGGCTGCAAGCCCCTACCCACCTCTTTCTTTGAAGGCTCCTAAATACCCTCAGCCAGGGCTGCTATCAGGGGGCACAGAAGGGACAGTTCTGGGCCTGGTGGCTATTCAATAAAGTATAGTCCTAGTAAAGCCGCATGGGGATTGAATGGGCTCGAGGGGAAGTTCAAACCTTACCCATCCAATCCCTGTGCAGCTCTACTGGGATTAAAACTTTTTGGACAAAATGAGCAGAAAAGAAAGCTGGGTAGGGAAAAGACCCCTCCCTATACAAGTTTGCAGTTGACTAACAGCAGGGGGGGCAGCTAATCCAAGTAAATAAGATACTGCAGGGGCCCCCTTAAAGGGGTTGTTCTTCTCCAAGTTAACTTTTAGCATGTTAGAATGGGCTATTCTTAGCAAGTTTTCAATTGGTCTTTATTTTTTATTTGTTATAGTTTTTGAGTTATTTGCCTTCCTCTCCTGACTCTTTCCAGCTTTTAGATGGCATCCACTGACCCCAGCAGCCAAAGAAATGACTGCTCTGTGAGGCTACAATTGTACTGTTATTGTTACTTTTTATTACTTATCTCACTATTTAGGCCCTCCTCTGTTAATATTCCCGTCTCTCTTTCAAACCGGTGCTTGGACCCTAGCAACCAGTAACCAGCAACAAAAAGCGATATAATTCATAACCTGCAAATAATAAAAATGAAAACAAATTGAAAATTGTCTCAGAATAGCACTCTCTTCATCATACTGAAAGTTAATTAAAGTTAATAAAAGTTTAAGTAATTTAAAGGTGAATAACTTCTTTAAGTGATGAATTAGTGGGTAGAACCATATTATTTAAAGGGGAAATAAAGTAAAAAATTAAGGATATCAGATTCTCCTTTAAAAAGAAAAACAACTTCTAATATACATTTATTTAAAAATCCATACTGTGTTAATAAAATGTGGGGTTGCCCTGATAATTTGTTGTACAGAGCCCCATGATTTCTGATGGCATCTCCTGAAACTTGTACATGTATGGGACCTGTTATTCAGAATAATCGGGAGCAGGCTTTTCCGGATAAGGGGTCTTTTTGTAATTTGGATCACCATACTAATAAATAATTTAAACGTTAAATAAACCCAATAGGATTGTTTTGCCTCCAGTGAGGATTAAATATATTGTAGCTGGAATCAAGTACAATGTACTGTTTTATTATTACAGAGAAAAAGAATATATTTGTATCATTAGAATTATTTGATTGGACTGTATGAAATTACAGGATGGCCTTCCTGTAATATGAAGCTTTCTACATAATGGGTTTTCTAATAATGGATCCCATACCTGTACAGATTTTTCCCTCCAGTTTGCTGCTGATGCAGTTACACATAAATTCTGTGAGTAGAAATATTAGTCTGCAACATTTTTTTGCAAGTTGTTATAGTTCCAAACTCATTCTAGCTGCAGCATTGGCAGCACAAATGTATTTGTATTGTATTTGTCTCCTGTCTAAAATTGTCAAAGCCCTCAAAATAAGTAATGAACAAGTATAAGTGCGAAGACACATGGAGCTACTTAGTAGCAGCTATTTGTCACGGCTACTAACCCCACAAAAATAACCTGCCCCTCTGCTAAAACACATAGGGCCCGATTCACTAAAGTCCGAAATAAGGAGTGCTATTTATAGCATGCTTTAAAAACCTTATCACTTCTTATTTTTCACTCGATTCACTAAAAGGACACTTGTCATAATTAAGAAGCGATGTTCTTGGCGTTATTTATCTTACGATGACATATTTTAATGAAAAAAACTATGCGATAAGCGTTATAGGGGCCGATTCACTAAAGGTCAATAACGCTTATCGCATAGTTTTTTTCATTAAAAAGCATGCGATAATTAAGTACCGATTCATCAAAGTCATTTCGCATGTGTTAATCCGCATATCGCATGCACAAAAAAACGCATTGCGTTAATTAGCGAATAGAAATAGTACTAACGCATGATTCACAAACACATATGAAGCGTTAAACGTGCAAAATATTGTGTTAATCTGTGTGAATATTAACCCTACTTGGGGCAGGCGGTACTTAAAGAAAATTGCGGTTCGTGAGCTATTGGCAACACAACATGGAGTTTGCAGTCGTATTTTTTCAAGTATATGTTGGCCCTAGAGTGATGCATCCTCCAGTTTTCAGGGAAATGGTGGTTTTCAGAAAGTAATGGTTACGTGCGTAATATATTGCGCTCTGCGTAATATATTGCGCTCTGCGTAAAATATCGCGCGCTGCGTAATATCTTGTGCGCTGCGTAATATATTGCTTGAAAATATGTCATCGTAAGATAAATAACGCCAAGAACATCGCTTCTTAATTATGACAACTGTCCTTTTAGTGAATCGAGTGAAAAATAAGAAGTGATAAGATTTTTAAGGCATGCTATAAATAGCCCTCCTTATTTCGGACTTTAGTGAATCGGGCCCATAGAGACTAAAATCCAGCAACTGATCAGCATTGTCTATTTTAGAAGCCTTGACAAGTAGCTGATCCATGTGGCTTTACCCTTAGAGAACCAAAGTGCAATATGTCAGTAAATGTGCAGGGAAACTTACCATTTGTAATTGCAGATATTACGACCACAAAAGACATGCAGCCAAAAAATCACAGAAGACAATAGAAGCTGCAGAGAAGGTAAATTAATGAGTTTCTAGTGCATGTTTATTCATTCTACAGTTTTAAATGAAACACAAGTGCAAACACTGGGGAAGAAAACCCTAAGTTATGGATCCAGGTTTAAGTTAACTTTTATTATGTTATAGAATGTGCTTCTCTTAGCAGCTTTAATCATTTAATCTCTGATGTTTAATCATTTTTCTTATAGTTTCTAAATTATTTGTCTACCACTTCTGCCTTTTACTGCTTACTTTTTTAGATGCTGTCTCGTTAGGGCTCTGGCACACGGGGAGATTAGTCGCCCGCGGCAAAACTCCCTGTTCGCGGGCGACTAATCTCCCCGAGTTGCCTTCCCCTGCCATCCCACCGGCGAACATGTAAGTTGCCGGTGGGATGGCAGATGCGGCGGGGCGATTTCGGGAAATAGCTGAAAAAGACTCGCAAGTCTTTTTCGGCGATTTGCGCGAAATCGCGCCGCCGCGTCTGCCATCCCGCCGGCGACTTACATGTTCGCCGGTGGGATGGCAGGGGGAAGGCAACTCGGGGAGATTAGTCGCCCGCGAACAGGGAGTTTTGCCGCGGGCGACTAATCTCTCCGTGTGCCAGAGCCCTTATTGAAAGTCACTGACCCTGGCAGCCAAAAAACTATAGCCTCGTGAGGATAATGCCTTATTGCTAATGTTTTTTTTTATTAGTTATTCTGTTGTAACCCTGTCCTATTTATATGTTTTCCTATATATCTGTTAATGAAAATGCTGCCTGGTTGCTAGTGTAAATTAAACCCTAAATGCTGAAATTCCAAACTAGAGAGTTGCTAAAAAATTCTTTAAATTAACTTCTTTAATAGGCATTTAAATCAGCAGAGAAAAAAACCAAGCAGACCCTGAAGGAGGTGCAGACTGTTAGCACCATTCAGAAAGCCAGGAAGGTGTACTGGTAAGCCACACTATTTTCCCAAAGCACTCTTTTATTACAAAGGGTTTATCCCAACTACCAAGTATAGCATATTGCTAGCACAGCAAGCAGCAAAGCAACTTTACATTTTTATGCTGACATAAAAGTGCATTTTGGTCACTGTTATATAATTAAGCCTTAGCAATAAACAATGATGAATCACAAACAGCTGCCAATGCTCTGCAAATATACTGCAGTATGTGCCTCACTAAATCTGCCTCCTGCTGTGCAGTTAAAGCAGCACATAAGGAGCTGAACAAATACTAGAATAGTATGCAACATGCAGTGATATAGCACACATACTGTGTGCTGATCTAGAACAGTGCTGCATTCTTGAAACCTTTTGTGGGGTTTTTTTTTATTATTATAGTTAATCTACCAAATAATGCTGAATTCTGTGGATAACATATTACTCGAGTCCCACAGTGTATGCAAGTTTAAAAGGACACATGCAGGTTAGGTGCAAATTGAAAACAATTGCATACTGCTCTTAAGGACATCTAAACCATGTACAAGGTGGGCTGACTTTGGCATTGGGCAGTAAGATAAAAGATCTTAAGCTAGTGTAATGGGATTTTCCATGTCTCATGTTTAATGTATAACACATTTTGAACAATATATACAAATGAAAACATGCCAATGCCAGTTCCAGATGTGTAGATATGGCTTTCCTGACGAGCTCCTGGCAAGAAACAATGAATGGCGCTGCTAACATGTTACATTTCTGGCCAGGTTTGAGAAGTTTCTGTGGTTTATTAGCTCTGAGAATTATCTGGTCATTGCTGGAAGGGACCAGCAACAGAATGAACTGATTGTAAAGAGGTATTTAAACCCAGGTTAGTGGCAACAACAGGAATTCAATACTTGTGCTGAAATTATGTATCTGTGAGTCTATTCTTATCTGCTTCACCACATTAGACCAGTGCCACATGGGCAGATTATCAGCCGGTGTTAATCCTACATTTAAAAAAGATTTTGGTTGTGCCAGCACCTGGAGACATTGTGTCAGCCCAGGTGCAGGCACACATGGTGGGATTTGGCGCACAACTGCATATGCAAGCAGAATTCCACTTAGTGTGCCTGGGCCTGCACAGTTCCCAGCACCTTAAGGCTAATGCCAGAAGTGGCATTTGTCATATATTTTTGGCAAGCTGAAAATAGCGCCATACGTCTCCTACATGTGCCTGCACCCGAATGAATGGATTATGTTTGGGTGCAGGCACATGTAGCCAGTATCCGCGAAGATATGAAGTCTTGCATTTTTATGCGGATATTGGCTACATGTGCCTGCACCTGAACGTATTCCATTCATTCGGGTGCAGGCACAGGTAGGAGGCGTATGGCGATATTTTTGGCAAGCGATTTTTGGCGTGCCAAAAATATACGCCAAACGCCACGTCTGGCATTAACCTAATGTCACATAGTTGATGTTTTTTTCTGACTATAGACAGTTGATGAAAGTGCCCAGCATGTGGCACTGTTTACAGTTTACATATCCTTTAATGGAAATTGTTGTTTTTTGTTTGCTTATCGGTCCTATACACTACTTGCATTAGCAAATTAATTAAAATAATCAAACACTATCTGGAAACTGCAAAATTGATGTTGAGTGTTTGTTTGTTTTTTTAAATTGCGCAATATGTTTTTATAATTAATACACTTTATCATATGTAATACTGCAGGTGATGTGTATGTACATGCTGACCTCCATGGAGCTACTAGTTGTGTCATCAAAAACCCCACAGGTAACTTCACATAGAAAATCCCACTTAAGTTATTCAGTGTTATAGATTAGTGCAACAATGGGATGTTTCATTTGCTCTACTCTGCTTACCTGCATTATGATCAATAGTAGCGTCCATGTGTTTGTTGTAAGTGTGAACTGTGTAGTGGGGATAATTTAAAGACAAAGGGACACATTAATAAATATTTAGGTTTAATCAGGATTGATTCTGATTGATCCTGCAATAGTTATGAAATTTACCTTTGCTTATAATGAATTCCGACAAATTAAATGGATTTAGATCTTATTGTTCCACACTTTGCCCATAGTTTTATGGGATTTGATATCTCAGACCAGTGGTTCTTTTGAGAATCTGAAAGACCAAATCATGTGACAGTGGCAAATATTGATTCAGATTGTTTTGATCACCGTTTATTAATAAACAAGTTGAGCAGAATCATTACAAACTGCAGGATTCCTAATCTGACCTGTGCATGCCACATCCAAATAACCTAGGCAACATCCAGAGAGGCAAAAATATGCTGTCATAGAATGGCTTTTATATTTATTTATGCTCTACCCAGTCCAACTAATATCAGACTGATAAAATTTTGTGGACCAATGCAACTGCTGGTGCGCTCACATATATTTAACAAACAAACAAACTTGTTTTGGATGGCAGAATTTACTTGTGCATTATGAAAGGAATATATGAATATTTAAAGCTTAGGCCTTGTTTCCATGTTGGAGCAATCTTTAATAGTTTAATAGTTAAGATAATAAGATCAGCTTGCAATATTCCCCTCCTAATGTATTTCGAACAGCTGAAAATGTTAAGCATATTTGCTACTGTTACAGATCATCTTTGAAAATTTTACAGGCTCATTGTGCTTGTTTTTTTAAAGACGGTAAAGCTTTGATTTTGTTACTGCGTGTAAGGGTTAATCTCTTTAACACTGTCTGTGCTTCTCTGCACTGTATCTAAGCAGTCACGAACCGGTTCGCTTTAATCTGTGCGTCGGCGAAACATCTGATATCGTCTGCGCATGTGCGCTGATCAGGGAACTTGTACAAACGATACAACCAGTATGTGTATTGCAAACAAGTTCAACTTTATTTTGTTTTGATATTACTTATATAGTAGATAGAAAAACACATCCCATTATGCTTACGTATCATGGGTGGGTACATATGCTTTGCAATTATTAGTAGAAATACAGAAATTATTTAAGTAGCTACTGAAGCTTTATTATGATCTCTTAGCCTTGAATATTAGCTGAGATAATCAAGGCCAGAGCAACTTGGACAGAGACAAGATAGTGAGGATAATCATAACAACTGAAGTAATACTTTCTCAGACCTTTGTGATTTAAAACAAAATTTGTATAAATTCAGCATTAAGCAATTTAACCCCTATGACAGCATTTAGTAATTTAATCCCTATCACTGCCTATCACATGCTTTCTTTTATTGGTCTGATTTTTGTACAGGAGAGCCAGTGCCACCACGTACTCTGACTGAGGCGGGCACCATGGCTGTGTGTTATAGCGCTGCTTGGGATGCTCGTGTTATTACTAGTGCCTGGTGGGTCCATCACAATCAGGTAGGTTGGTGCCCAGTTTTACAGACCATAGTTCTCTAGGTGCTTGGTGCTGCCCTCAGGCACAATTAATACTTCCACTGCTCAGTATAAACAGCAATTAAGAATAATCTGTTTCTTGGTATATTCCTCATATTAATAACCTGAAGAACACTTCACAAGATATTACTATGACTTTGAAATGGCTGGGTAAACCTTACAGGACAGATTAATTGTAGCACCTTTTTATGTCTGATTATGGTGTTTAGTGTATTTTAATAATCAGTTTTAACTATTGAAACCAACTTGCATATATACATTTGACAGATATATGATGAAATAATTCAAATCTTATGTCAGAAATAATATCCAGGTCCTCTGTCAGCTGCAGGGATGCATCATCTGCACAGATGCCATGCCTGTGGTGAAGGGGCTGGGAGGGAAGAATCTTTTAGGGCTGTAAGGTGGCCATACACGTAAAGATTTTCCCTCCCAACAAGCAATTTCAGTGTGATCCAACAAATCTACTCACCCTATGTTCCTCATATAGACCAATTTCACTTTTAAACACTGAAATCAAAATCTTGGCAAGGAAATTAATTGAAGTCATCACCACATTGGTTCACGTAGACCTGTCTATTTTTATTCTCTCCAAATCGGCTACCATCAATTTTAAGACAGGGAATCGGCAGTGGTGGTGTCTCTTGACGCTGCTAAATCATGCGATTCCATAGAATAGTCTTATTTGTGGCAAGTTCTAACCAGATTGGGCCTCGGCCCAGGTTTTATTAAGTGGGTTTGCCTGATGTATAGGAGACCCACAGCAAGACTCAAATTGAATGATATGCTATCCCCTCCCCTTCCAGAAGAACCAGGCAGGGCTATGCCCTCTACTATTTGCCCTGGCAATAGAACCTCTGGCCCTTTTTATCAGACAATCCCCTCAGATGCAGGGTCTGCAAAGGACTAGAAGAAAAAAATCTCCCTATACACTGATGACACCCTCCTATACTTAGCGAACCCAACAGATTCTCTATCAACAACCTTAAATACTATCTCTTTAGAGTATTAAATATCTCTTTAGTATTTGGCTTGCAAATTAATTGGGATAAATCCCTGCTCAAGCATAGAACTTAATAAGCCCTACAATTAACCTCAAAACTACATAAAGATCCTACTAAATTTATATCACTAAATTTGCAACACATGAAGACTACTCTGACACAATTGTCTGACAAGTGCCAGAATCAACATACGTAAGATGATATTTGATGATGATGATGATATGATGATGATAAGTCCTATATATCCTTACTAATTCACCATGCTGTATCCCAAAGTCTACCTTGTTATCAATAGACTACATACAAACAGACTGGAAAACATTTGATACCGAAAACCCAGCCTCTTTGTTGGAGACCTAGATGCCACAAAAAGGACATGGGACATTCTGTATAAGACTACTAATAGGGATAACTTATTCTCACCAAACATGCCCTTGTGGCACAATGCTCTTCTTAGCAGCTTTGCTGAGTTTGGGGAGGGGGCTTTTGGTGTGAATGTGGATTTTATACATTTGACGTGGCATTGCCCGTATGTTCAGAGATTCTGGAGACAGGTAATGCAATTCTTATCAGGCAAACTCTCCTTAGCACAAGTGCTGAATTTATTTTGCTGGGCTTGGTAGACGCTTCGGTACCCAGAACTGCCTCCAGACCACTGAGTAAAACTAATTAACTCCCAACTGGAACTTTACAGGCTAACCTACTTAGCCATAGGATGCCCACGAAAGTTTGAAAAGATATTGAACCCCTGGCTTGACTCATCAGCAACCACGGTCTTGTAACGCTGTTTTATGCACACTCCAATTCCCCTTTTGGTATGTGTTACAAATAAATAATGATAAAAAAAGTTGATATAAAAAATTTTTTTTATTGTAAGGCACTGAGCAATTGCACATCTAGTGATTTTTCATATGACATCAGTCAGAAAATCGGTTCGACAGGTTTGAAATTTTTTGTCGTTAAGAATGAAATTTGCAGATTGTCCAGTTGTTTGCAGGACCAAGCAGGTAGTTTTTCTATCTTTTTTTTGTTGATGGACAAATTGTACTTTTCAACAATCATTTTAGGATAAGCTTGGTCCTACAATAACCAAAATCTTTTAAAAATCTTAACCTGTATGGCCAGCTTAACTGTTAAACAGGGGATTCAGAACTTCCTGGTTGTATTGAAAGAGCAAGGAAACAAGGATGTTCAACAACCTGTTGGATACCACTTTTTATTTATCGTATATATTTATATGTATAAACACCCCCTATTCAACTCTCAGGTGTCAAAGACTGCTCCTACTGGAGAATACCTGACTACAGGAAGCTTCATGATTAGAGGTAAGAGAACAACATGGAAGCCTATATACATGGAGGCATATAAATATATATATATATATATATATATATATATATATAAGTACAGCTTAATGAATTACCATTCTTGGTGTACAATATGGACCTTTCTGTTTTCCAGGCAAAAAGAATTTTCTCCCACCCTCTTATTTGATGATGGGCTTCGGCTTTCTGTTTAAGGTGTGTTTTGTCGTCACTAAATACTCTCAACATGAACCCCTTTAGCTAATAACTTGGTACAGATTTAGGAAAATACTGACGAATCAGTCATTCAGCCATATGTTCAAGAATATCTAGAACTCTAAATATGTTTTAGCCCAAAGCTCAATTTCATTGACCTGCAAGCTGGGTGTTCAGGTCTGTATAGTAGAGCAAATAGGCATTTTTTCCAAATTTCATACATTGGCCAATAAGCTGCCAACATGGTCTGGTGGTGCTGAGTCAGCAGCTTTTATCACCCTGTGTATGATCATCGTAAGCTATTTGCAGACCTTTAAATGCAACTTTGGTCTTTAATGACTGCCTTTGGATGCTCACCTCCTGCAGGTGGATGAACCATGTGTTTGGAGACATAAAGGAGAGCGTAGAGTAAAACAGCTGGATGAAGATATGGAAAGCGTTACTAGCAGTAACACAGAGTTAGCTGCAGAAGAAAACATACCTCTAGGTAAGACACCTAAAATATAGATAACCACGCTTTGTTTTTATATTGTGTTATAATATAGTGTTAGAGATATAGGAGTCTTATGGGGGTAAGCAGATAAGGTTTTTGAGAGGGGATTAGCATAGTGCACATTTATCCAGTTTCTGCTTCATATGATTTTTAGAATGTAGTGTTAATGTTTAAATGCCATGTAATCAGTATGTGTAATAATTACCGAAAGTGTGATCAATGAGATTACAATCAATGGCTCTGTGTCTCTATTGACACTCAGTGAAGTGTCTGATAACAGGTACAGAGATTCACATTGCTTTCTTGACGTCTTTCTCCTTAGGGCCATGGTAGACGGGGAGATTAGATTATTTCCCCGCGGGAAATCGCGGCGCCGCATATGCCATCCCACTGACAATTTACATTCAAGCCGGTGGGATGGCATATCGGGGAGATTAGTCGCCCGCAACAAGGGAGATTTGTTGCGGGTGACTAATTACCCTGTCTACCACAGCCCTAAGAGGGTAAATACTGCAAGAAATTAATTTGGTGGTCCATAGCACTCTCAATTACTCTCAAGCTTCTAGTGTGTTATTCAAGGATTAAAGCTACACACACATCCTGTCACATGATCAAAGCCTGTGGCTGGCATTCCCAACTAACAAAGTATATTCAGACACACTGGTGTCAAGGTGACAATACATGGGGAGAATCGCTTATTTGGCAAGGTCGCTAAAAAGCAATCTTTTCCCCAATATGCCCACCCTGAATCGTGGGCATTATGATCAATTGGTCCTAGGGCTAAATGATCTCATTACAATGAAGAGAATATGAGAAGTCGGAGGTAGGACTGTATCAGTAAGCCAATGTGGTCCTCAATCTGACAGAAAAATCAAGCCTGTTCGATTGACATCTGGCTAATTTTTGGCCAAATTTGTTTGGGGGGGCCTGTTGGAGGGCCCCATATACAGTAAGATAACCTTCCAAATCGATCTGAAGTACCCAAATCAGCATCTTAATTCTGCCTGTGTATGGCCACCTTAAAAGTCCCCATATAGGGGCCGATAGTAGCTGCCAATATCGGTCCCTTGGACCAATTGGGCAGCAAATCGGCCCGTGTATGGGCACTTCTGACAGGCCCCAGGGCCAAACGATTGAATTACCCTGGATTCTCCCAATATCTCACACCCATAGGTGGGGGATATCAGGAGAAGATCCACTCGCTTGGCGACATCGCCAACTGAGCGGATTTGCCAGTGTATGGGGACCTTAAGACCTAGTCCTAGGAGTATAATGTGGTCCTAACAGTGAACAACAGAAACAAAGAAATTTTGTGCACCAAGCAGTAGACAGAGAGTGCAGGTGCAGGAAAGTACTTCAGGGTAACATTCCAACCTTTAATGGATGAAGGGGGGTTAAACACCTACTCCAAAACATTGTATTTGCCTTCACCACGATAAATGGTGTCCATAAGTCCCTATCCTACTTCCTGAGGAGAAATTTCTTTTGCATTTCTTTTCACTGTTCTCAGATGCTGCAGAGGAAGACAGTAATAGCAGTGAAGAGGATGAGAAGTTGGACACTCAAGAAGAACAGAGAGGTCCTTGTACTGATTCCATGGGCCTTGAACAAAAGGAGTATATGGTGCCTGCAGACCAAAACAGTGATCAGGAAAGTAGCAATTCTGAAGAAAATAGCACAATAAAAGAAGAGGCTGAAAAAGAACTGAGCTACCCTGATACTGCCATTGACTTGTCTCACCTGCAGACAAAGAGGTACAAAAAGTCCCTCTATAAGTTCTAAAAGCATGTCAACAATGAGCATCTAGAAAAGCATTTTGGTTAATGAGGGGTGTCCTTAATTGTATACAAAGCAGAAAAAACTCTGGGAAGGAAGCCCAGGATCACTCCTAATATTTGTTTACATGAAATACCCTTGAGACTGAGCCTCACCCATTGGGTTTTCAAGCACATCCAGGGCCGTATGATGATTGTATTCCCTTATTGGGGCCCATCAATGCAATGCACGCTTTTCCTATCAGCATATGTTGAGCCAGGGAAGTGGGTCCACTAGAAATGAGCATCTGCATTCTGCTTTACATACGAATGTAACATCTTTCAGCAACCAAATGCTTAGTGGATCCACTTCCCTGGCTTTACATGTGCTGATTTAACTGGTGAGCCCCTTTAAAAGAGAAACTGGTTTGCATTTGGGAATCTGCAAAAATACCAGCACAACAGGACCTAATTTAAGTGGGATAAACCCTGCTGATTTTTAATAGTAGCGAACCATATATGTACACTCACCTTAGGGCTCTGGCACACTGGGAGATTAGTCGCCCGCGGCAAAACTCCCTGTTCGCGGGCGACTAATCTCCACAAGTTGCCTTCCCCCTGCCATCCCACCGGCGAACATGTAAGTCGCCGGCTGGATGGCAGACGCGGCGGCGCGATTTCGCGCAAATCTCTTTTTCGGCGATTTCCTGAAATCGCCCCGCCGCGTCTGCCATCCCGCCGGCGACTTACATGTTCGCCGGTGGGATGGCAGGGGGAAGGCAACTCGGGGAGATTAGTCGCCCGCGAACAGGGAGTTTTGCCGCGGGCGACTATTCTCCCCGTGTGCCAGAGCCCTAAAGGTTTTATTAGGAACACCTGTTCAATTTCTCATTAATGCAATTATCTAATCAACCAATCATATGGCAGTTGCTTCAATGCATTTAGGGGTGTGGTCCTGGTCAAGACAATCTCCTGAACTTCAAACTGAATGTCAGAATGGGAAAGAAAGGTGATTTAAGCAATTTTAAGCGTGGCATGGTTGTTGGTGCCAGACGGGCCGGTCTGAGTATTTCACAATCTGCTCAGTTACTGGGATTTTCACGCACAACCATTTCTAGGGTTTACAAAGAATGGTGTGAAAAGGGAAAAACATCCAGTATGCGGCAGTCCTGTGGGCGAAAATGCCTTGTTGATGCTAGAGGTCAGAGAAGGGTAGTAGTATGGTGTTCCTAATAATCCTTTAGGTGAGTGTATATGGTTTGCTACTATTAAAAATCAGCAGGGTTTATCCTGTGTGACTGATCCAGGACCCCCCAACATGTCATACTAGGTGCTGCATTGACTTTTTCAGTAATAAAATGGCAATGTGAAACCCCTTTGTTACTTATGGACACATTGTTCTCTTAATGTGTGGACTGAAGGAAGTATTTCTATTTGTTCATAATTACCTGTGTTTGTTGTATCTGGATGATAAACTGATACCATTCTTGACTAAATTGGCTTAAATTCTATATGTGCCCTGCCTTATTATTATGGTCTTCCACAGAACATTGAGCAAAGCAGCACCAGCAGAGCTAGTCGATACACCTTTAGAGGTAAGCCTGCTTTAAATCTTTTTTTATGCCTGTAATATTTTTGTTATTTCTCCAATCATCTTCTTTCTTCCTTAAACAGAATGAGAAGTCTTCTGGTCGAAAACATATGTCTGCTAAGGAAAAAAGGTGAGACCTTTATAATTGCTTAATTATGCCCTTACACGTTTCCCATGAAACCGTTTTACTAATGTGCGTATAGTAGCTATACTTTATTATAAGTTATGCTATTTGACTTGCCCGTGCGACTTCTTGCACTGTATTGTACTGATTAGTTATGGTAAAGCTTACCGGAATGCCTAACATGCAAAGAAACGTGCAAAAGAGAATTGCTTCCTCCTATAAAACATTAAAGGAGGAAACAATGCTACCAAATAATAAAAGGATTTTGTATGCATATAAATATAATTTGTTACCCTGCACTGGTAAAATATATGTTAGCTTCCAAATCTCTAATATAGCTTATATAAAGAAGTAATTAGGTAGCTATGGGGACAGCCATTCAGTTTCCAGTTGGGCTGTATTCATTATTTTTTATTTTAAATAAATGACATTTCAGAAAGTGCGAGTGGTGTGAAACTTTATTTTGCAGGGAGTTGAAAAAAAAGAAGAAGCCTAATGATAAAGATGAATTCCAACCATCAGAACAAAAAGAAACAGATGATAAAAAGGATGTGGCAGATTCCCAGAGTGCACCTCAAGCCAGCACAGGCAATCAGCCCATGAAGAGAGGCCAAAAGGTACCTTTATCTTCATGGCTGTGCATTGGTTCCAGCATGGATAGAACTTAGTGTATAGTTTTAATGCATTAAATGAGTTCTTAAACCTCAGTCAGGCTAAATTTGAAGAATGTGTTGTAATTAAAGAGTGATGTTAATCTGAATAATTGAACATTGCCATCAGCTTCAGATTGCCCTACTGTATGTGTCGCATTAGACCAAGGTACAGATTTATCAAAGAGAGACTTTAGAGCTCCTTACTTTCCTTACTCTCTATTCATTCCTATGGGATTTTAGAGGCATATTTATTGTTGACTATAACTTTCACCCATTAACAAATACTACTCTAAAAATCCAAGTGCATAATTAGGGTTTTACTCAAGGAATGTTTAAAGCAGACTTTATAATATGAATTAATTAATTAATATTAATTCAGTTATCACTAAGTTCAGATATTTTTACTCAGGAAAATTACTGCAATTTAAATTTTATTTATTGTCAGTGTGAAGCAGACGGGTAAATCACACAGGAACCATAATAACTATATTATCCACGAAAGATGAACACAGTTATGTCTATATGCATGTAAAAGTGCTAAGAGACCTGAATGCTACAAACCATGAATACAACAACATACATTTATTAGATGCATAGCTAACAGTATGTGCAAACATAACATATTAAATGACATAGGTGTACCCATGCTCTGTTGTACTTTAGCTCCTCCGTACTAACACAGTTGTGTTGCAACTACTGTATCAGGTACAGAAGATAGAATAATTCTCTTTGCTCCTGTCATGTGCCCACCCTACCGCCAAACATAAATACCCACCTCTTGATTTGCCTTTTTTTATACAAATTTACAGAGTAAACTGAAGAAGATTAAGGAGAAGTACAAGGATCAGGATGAGGAAGATCGGGACCTGATAATGCAGCTGTTGGGAGTAAGTCTGGGTTTGTGCTTTAAGGGTGAGCAGAGAGCTACTTGTCTTGGCTACTAAACACCAGAAGATACCCTGCCATAGACAATACTGAGAACTGCCTCTGCTAAAACACAACTATCAGTAAATGATCAGCATTGTCTGTTTTAGTAGCTGCTACTAGTAGCTCCATGTGTCTTCACCATAACTCTGCTTCATAACAAACAAATCTCTGTCTAGGGAGGTAATTTTTCCTGACATCCAAGATAAATTTAGGGCAGGGCTATGTAAATGGAGTCCACTGATAAAATGTTGCCCTCCAAGGGAATTATATGGTCTTCAGTCGTCCAGTCAGCTTTATTTGGTCCCTTCAATGGCTTGTGAACCTGCGGTGTGACAAATGGATAATCTGGCTACTATAAATTATGAACACACTTTGGATCAGGTTTTAATAAAGCAGTGTATGTGCACTCATCATGTTATTTCCATTCGTTGCCATACAAACAAAATCAGTCTTTAGTTTTCTGTTTAGTCAGCAGGATCAAATAAGGAAGACAAAGGAAAGAAAGGCAAAAAAGGCAAAATGAAGGAAGAACCAGTAAAAAAACCACCCCAGAAGGCAAAGGGAGGAGGCCCAAGGCCTGTTAAAAGGGAAGGCCCAGCGGATGTGTTTCTAACTGAGGACCTTCATGAAATGACATTAGAGGAACAGCAGGAAGACAAGGTGAGAGGGGCTCTTATTTAAGCTCTGGGGACTTCCAGAACAGCAAATGAACTAGCTTTAAATGTTAGCAGGATACTCGTGTATATATTTGTGGTATACACAAGCAAAAGAATCCAATTGAGAACAGCACTTCCGCCTGTCTCCTTGTTAGGGTGCACAGCTTACCACTGGCATAAGAAAAACATACAAAAATACAAATTTGCCACTCCTTTTCTGCTTACAAAATCAATTGATGGTATTATCATAAAAATGTGACGTTTCTCAAACCATCAAACATCACAAATAGCAAACATGTAAAAAAAACTACTCCCCCCTATTTCTCTCACCCAGTTTTCTTTAAGCGGGAGGGAACAGCACAATTATCCATTTTCATATACCGCTGTATGATGATAGTCTCTAATTATTCCCTGGAACAATTGTGGATCCAGAAAGCTGCTTCTTCAGTAGTAACTATCTGTCTCTCCTTAAAGGCAAAACTGATTATATAATAGCATACCTTAACTGTGAAGCCGTGTGTCCTGCCTTTTAAAAGTGATATGGCTCTGGCAGCTTGGTTACTTCATTCCTTATAGCTAAATAATGTTGTGATATACAGTCTCTTATTGATTGTATTGTTTCACCCATGTCCAGTAACCCACATTTTATTATAAACCACCTATACGGTGGCACATGTATGGTATCCCAAAAACGGTGTACTTTTTGCCCGAACATGGGTTGACTAAAGGTGGGACCCTTAATTACACTACTGCATTGTGTGCACCCTAGGCATAAATATGTGCCGCGACTTTATAGGTGCCAAAGTAGTTTGAGTGTCACTCCTTTTTTCAAAAACATAATATTTAATTTTGAAATTTCCAATGGGGCTAGCCATATTTTTCATTTCCCAGGGTGCCACAGCCATGTGACCTGTGTGCTGATAAACTTCAGTCACACTTTATTGCTGAGCTGCAAGTTGGAGTGATATCAGCAACCCCCCCCCCCAGCGTAGCCAATCAGCAGAACAAAGGGAAGGCCGCAAGATAGCAGCTCCCAGTAGATATCAGAATAGCATTCAATAGTAAAGCTGGCCACACACATGGCGATTAGCCTCCACTGACGTTCAGGGATGAATCGTCTGATATGGAGGTAGAAACAATAGGATTTCTACCTCCTTCTGCCGATTCAGCCCTGAAGGTAGATTTTGCTCTGGCGCCTTCAATGGCGCCCAATCAAAATCTTTTAAATCACCCAATTGGCGAGTCAACCGATATCCGCGGCCTTCTGTGATATCGGTCACCTCGCCAAGTTGCCATACATGCACCGAATATCGTACTAAATGAGGTTTCGTACGATATTATTGGTGCGTGTATGGCCAGCTTAAGAAATCCAAGTCCGACTTGGGACCCCTCCAGTTACATGAGAGTAGGAGAAACAATAGGTTAGCTGACAGCAGTTCTAATGTGTAGCGCTAGCTCCTTCTGAAAGCTCAGAATCAGGCACAGTGCACTGAGATGGCGCCTACACACCAATATTACAACTAAAAAAAATACATTTGTTGGTTCAAGAATAAAATTTTAAATGGTAGAGTGAATTATTTGCTATGTTACCAGTGTAATTTAGAAATAAAGAGTATACCTTTAACTAACACATCTTTTATATTCTTTGGTCTCCTATATGATAGTAAGGGTGGTTCATAAAACTTTCTTATGTGTGGATATGCTTTAGTTAATAGTGTCAATATTTATAAGGAATATGTACAATATGTTTTAAGTTAGGATGATCCATATGTATAAATGTGATTCACTTATTTTTCTTTGCTGTTTTTTCTCTTAATAATTCTTGTCTAACCATTTGTTTCACTCTATTAACTTCCTCCTGTACCAAATCATTTATTGTAACCTAAACTTCATCTGTTCCTGTTCTGCCACTATTGTTGTTTTTATTGTTGATTAACTGTTACTGAGGTAGAGATTTCTTTACATGTGAAGGATGACTGCTATGAAAATACATCAAGCTACTTCGCTTAGTCTCCTTTACATGGAGATTTGTAACCAAATGCTTTCTCTATATAGACAAAAAATTTCTCAGTTGTTCATGAAGATGTTGGTGTAGGACGGGGAGATGTTGCATTCCTTGCATCTGCAAATAATCCTGAAACATAATATAACTATTAGTCAAGAAACCAATCTGCATCTTTGTATGTTCCCTCACACTGGGAATACACAGGGTATACAGACTACTTATGTTTAGGGCCACCAACAGGACATCACCCAGTGTGGAAGAAATGGTTTATATTTGGTGCAGAGATATTTGTGTTTTAAACATAAATATGCTATGATGCTGATATTAAAGGACCATAGTCCTGGTAATGCAAACTCTTTCATGATGTGTACATGGCTGTGTATGGTGATCAAAGAGACAACCATCATACAAGGGCTAAAGATTAGATTAATTGGGTTATGTAATATAAGTAGAATGGTTTTCTGCGGTTTTCACCTATAGCAGACAATTAGCAGGAAGCATGACACAAAATGACCCCTAGGTCGTGCAGTTGGTTAAAAAGTTACCTGCTGTCTAACTGCAGAGCTGCACAGTGGGGTTTGTTATCACTTCCATTCCCAGTTTCCATGGCAGTAATGGGTCACCTGGAGCATGCACACTGGAATTGTGATTGTGTTCCTGCTCAGAGGACTTTCACTACTAGTAAAAGTCACATAACTAAACATTGTTATGTTTCCTTTTCATGATAAACCTTTGGCACAGCTGCATTCTTTATTATTGTGTGTCACTCATTTTTAGTCACTTTTCTACCTTATTAAATGCAATGGAAAAATATATTGCTGACCCCTATATATTTTATGTAGGAGGAAGCTGATCAAGATCCACAGGGGACTGAGGTAAACAAAAATCTTTATCTAATAATCTCTAACTACTGCTGTCATGGGAATCAGTGGCTTAGGGCTCTGGTACATGGGGAGATTAGTCGCCCGCGACAAAACTCTCTGTTCGCGGGCGACTAATCTTCCCGAGTTGCACACGCGGCGGCACGATTTTGGGAAGTCGCCGAAAAAGACCGGCGACTTACATTTTCGCCGGTGGGATGGCAGGTGAAGGCAACTCGGGGAGATTAGTCGCCCGCGAACAGGGAGTTTTGTCGCGGGCGACTAATCTCCCCGTGTGCCAGAGCCCTTACAGTGACTCCTGATAAGCCTTCTTTGTTAGGACAAATTTTGTCTTATTTGCAAATTTATCACACTAGGCAATGTGTCCTTGCACTCTTTTGTTTTGTGTCCTATATTTGGTGAATAATTAGTCCTTTAAGGTTTGGGAGTGCAGCAGTGGTACATAATCAACCTTCTACCACCAAGTGTATCATCCTACAGATTGCAAATGCCAGTGAGGCTGCTTCTGGCCCACCAAAATTAGCTTCAGTTTGTGATTTACTGTGTATGTGAGTTGTGTGTATAGGTGTAACAGTACTGGAACCTTGGAAGCAACCTCCTCAAAGCAAGTGTTAATTCCAGGATTCCGTAGCATCCATGGGCTCTGTATATTGCACATTCATCATACCAAGCTGAATGCCCTGAGCACACTTGTAATGTACAAGTACCTTTTTGTAAAGTGTTTTACACACATTTACGTGCTTTGTTCTTGCACCCTTTGAGATGAGCCTGAACAGTCACAAGGATATTTGCAGTAAAAAAATCTTACTCCTTGGTAATAAATAACCAAAACAGCAAGTGGAAAAACTAAATTGACTACTGTATCCTTATTTATCATTTAGGAAGCTGAAAACCTGCTGGATTCTCTGACCGGACAGCCACATGGAGAGGATGTGCTTCTCTTCTCCGTACCAGTCTGTGCTCCTTATACCTCTATGACCAATTATAAGTAGGTTGAGAACTTGTTCCTATTGTCACACCCCTGATAAACTGTGACATGTTTAATATATATACCATTATCAAGCAAACAGTGATTTAATAGGAGAGGTAGAAAAAAAATCTTCAG
The DNA here is from genome assembly GCF_000004195.4 of Xenopus tropicalis. Lineage (NCBI taxonomy): Eukaryota > Metazoa > Chordata > Amphibia > Anura > Pipidae > Xenopus > Xenopus tropicalis. Next base: position 93,117,365 of record NC_030684.2, read on the forward strand.
CCTAGCATTCCATTTTGTATTGTTCTTCTCCAATAGGTCTATGCCTGGGACTTTGGCTTTGGTTTTGGCTTCCTTAGTCAGCCCAGGGTCTCCTTCTTTAGTATATTTTGCTACAAGGAAAGAAACTACAATGTTATTGCTAATGCAAGAAATGTAACCAAGTCATATCTAGTTATTTTACCCTGTTTCAACTTCCATTCAAATGTCAGGCTAGTGAAGGTTCTACTGCATATATGTAAACATACTGGTCTTCACAAGCTAGTGGAGGTTCTACTGCATATATGTAAACATACTGGTCTTCAGGCTATTAGTTGAGGAACTGAACTTCTCCAAATGTGTGCCACTACCAAAGATTTAGCAGATTTTTTCCCCCCTCAGATACAAGGTAAAGTTAACTCCGGGAACCCATAAGAAGGGAAAAGGTAAGTTATAACTTTATGGTTAAGCTATAAAAATCAGAACTTCAAATTGAAATCCATTTCGAAATGCAGGTACTTCATAGCTTAATGATTAAAATTGCCCAATATAGAACATTTTACACTTGCTCACTGTTGCCATTTCTTAAGGTGATTTCCTGAATAACACAAAGCACCTGTCTGCCATCACCCTTAAGGGCCTATTTAGTAATTTTTGTTAAAATTTGTGAATTCAAGTTTGTTATTGAAAAAACTCTATTGAATGGTCGCTTATTTATTAAAGGAGAAGGAAAGTCATTTTGGCATTTTACTGCCAATAGATTCACCACATTAGTGCCACCTAGAATGCTATATTTATTCTGCAGAAACCATTGCCATACCTGAGTAAACAAGCTTTCTCCGTTTGCAGCAGCTGCCGATTTAAGTAGCTTCCTGCTTGCTCTAGCCCTTATAGCTCACTCTCACACCTGAGAGGGAGGGGGGGAGTTTTTAGCATTCTTGTGGGAAGGGGGTGCAGGAGAGGGGAGGGAGCTGCCAGACTCAGGCCCGGGGAACACCAGAACAACATGTTTGCAAAAAAGGAGACAAGAAATCCTGTGTTTCTTTTAAAAGAGGACTCGGTGCAGCTTTTCTGTGAGAGTTTATGGCTGTATTTACATAGACCTTTCTGATAAAGCTTACTTCGTTTTTACCTTTCCTTCTCCTTTAATAATGAAAACTTTTTCGAATAAAAAAAACCTCAAATTTTTTGAGATTTAGAATATGGCTTGACTTTGCATATGACTTATATAGAAACTCGTAAGCTTTACATGGCAAATTTTGACATTTGAGTTTTCACGTTTTTTGCAGTCTTTACTTTGTAACCTATGGCAGGATGACATGGTCGCTTTAATACATGTTTTTCTATGAGTAGGATAGGCAATATTATTATTGTAAATGCAGGCTTGAACCACAGCAAAGCAGCCATATATAATAAATATATTATTTTTGCCTGCAAGTGTCCAACCTAGCTTGTTTCTCTTTCCAAACTGCAGCTGCCAAAACAGCATTAAACAGTTTCATGCATTCCAAAGACTCAACAGTAAGAGAAAAAGATTTACTGCGCAGTGTCAAGGTAGGTGTTTTTTTTTTAAACTGACATAATCAGTCATACCAACTATGTCTGCTTTAACCACTAAACCTGGATTCTTTGTTGGCAAACAGGACACAGATTTATCACGGAACATGCCTGGAAAGGTTAAAGTGTCTGCACCAAATCTGCTAAACACAAAGAAAAAGTGACAATATGTAAATACAATACTTCCTGCCCAAGCTTGATCTGCTGATGGAATTACCATTGAATTGACTATCATAATATTTTTTTAAATTATATTTAGGTTTTAAAGTCATATATGGTGTTCTTCATTTTGTAATTGATTTGTAAAAAATAACATTAAAGCAAAGTGTTCTTGCTTTGCATGATTCCAAAATGCTTTTTTCCCCCCAAACAATATTACAGAACACAGGAGAATAGAGTAAATGAGTAATATAAAATAGAGTTAAGTTGTTGTTATAACAAATGTAACATCAGTTTGACAATTGACATACAGCATGTTGTAAACTGGCACTTTAATGAATTTGGAATACAAAGTTACTCCAAACTTATTGTTTAAAACAATTTGACAAGTTGGTATACGTTTTTGGCATTATTAAACTTACTTGCATTAAAAAAAAAAAAAAAAAAAAAAAAGCACAACATATGCATTTTGATGCATTCAGCAAGCATTTCAAATGCCGCCTGTGTTTAAAAGCCCCTAGACTACAGCTAATTTGGAAGAGTGGTAAAAAAAACAAAAAACAATCTTTTTTTTAATAGGTTGCTAAACTGAAACAACAGAACTGAGCTCTGCTAAATCTACCAATCAGATTCCATTTGGTAGTTTCCCATAGCAATAAAGAATTCGTGTTGATGTAGAGTGGAGTTTATTGTACATATATTTACACCAAGTGCTATCCGCCAACCACAAGCAAATCTACTAAATACACAAACATTTATCCTATATACATTATCACTTTTTAGCTGTGAAGCTTTTGGCTTTTAGGAACCACACGTATTGGTATTGCTTGCAAATCGCTGATGAAGGTTGCAAAGTAAATGTTTTGGAAGGCAATCCAGGGAGTTCGCCAGCATCTCTTTAAACAGAATCACTGTCTCCAGACAGAGCCTAATGAGGGAATGCAAGATAATTAGCAGTCAACAAAAACTTGTCCACCCATTATGGTTAGGTTGGTCATTTATACATGACATGTAGGTTAAGTATTTGTCAGGGAATGTAAATACATGTTTTCATTAAAAAATATACACATATCAATCATCCACTACTATTACCTAAATGTAGCTATGCAAAATAGAACCACTAGGTATATAACAAATCACTACTGCACACAGACTGTCAAATAATAGTAAATAATAACTACAGTACAACCCCCATTTTAAGGGGACCAGAAAAAAATTGGTGCAAATTCCAGGAAAGTGTGAAGTTTATTATGTGTTATATATTAGTGGGGCCACAAAACAATGGTGTTAAATGCAGAAAACTTAAAATCAGGGGATGTAAAATTGAGGTTTCGCTGTATGTATTTAGGACTAGGGACCTTTGAAACAATCTAGTGGAAATAAGGGATTCTCCAGACCCCAATGCCTTACACATATTAGGCGGAATAGCTGCCTTTCATTTCATCTGCTCAGTCATGCCTTCAGCTGAGGAGCTGTGGCTCATCTTCCTCATCTGCCAATACAACACTTCACTGACAGACTAACATTCTTATACAAGTCCTATTAACACCCTCATTGGTCAGGAACACCATACTGCACACACATACCAAAAATAGTATGGAATAAATTGGTACATGTACAGCAGCTTTAGAGACTGCCCATGATACTGAAGTGGTGGTAGTAATACTACATATAACTATGTTACACTTAAGGCCCTAATCAACTAACATAGCTGCAACTATGCATAAGAGCAAATCCAGGCAACAAATCGGTTAGCTTTAATTCTCTGAGTACAGTAAAAATACTGGCAGCATATGTCAGGTTGCTAGGTGGCACTGGTATCAGTTTGTACATGTGATATGTTTGGTTTCTGAAAAGAAGCGTCAGATATTAAAGATTACCTGACAAGAGACTTAGGTTGAACTGGAAACACTAAAACTTCGTTACTGTGAGCCTGTAGGATTAAAAAGAGACAATGGTCAAACAGACAGCCTTGATACTTTCATTGAGTGCTGAGGTTTGTAAACTGTGGTTAACTGTAGTGAAGTTATACACCCCAAACAGGAGCACAAAGGGGTGCAGATGACAATTTATATGTGTTGCCTTCTGTGCGCTCTGAACCCACTTTGGCTTGGAAGTTGCAGCACAGTGCTGCAATATGCTGACAATATTAATACGTCTCCCATTTCTGTGAGTTCAATAATCATAAATATGTTTGTTTGCAGTGGCCTTTGTTCTCTGGAGTTTTAAGGCTATGTTGAATGCAATCTGACCTGTTGTCTTAAAACGTAATGATTTGTCCATTCAAAACAAAAGAAGACCTAGGGATTCATCCCTGGGTCCCAAAGTTACAGACCCAGCAAATATACTGACTGATCAATGAGGCTATGGCATCAAGCATCATAGGGCTATTTCTTATAAGAACCAGCTACTGCCTTACTCAACTCTGGCCTGTCAGCACAAATGCAGTTACACGGTGGCCCAAGTACAGCTCTTTCAGTGAATCAGTGACAGAAGTACTTATAACCTGTATCATATGAACAAGCATCACACAAAATCCTGCTGAAATCAAGTCAAGCTTACCGCTCGGTGATGGGCAAGTAGGTTATTTGCACACCCTCCAAACACAAAGATCTCCCCTTCCTTACTGCCACAGGCTGTATGCCACAGTCTGCAAACCAAGAACATCAGATTTTAAAGTACATTTAAGGAATTCCATTTCATAAGCCAATAACCAATACAATGATACACAAGATCAATAACACTAGGATACTTTTTTTTAGCTTTACCCCTCTCCCTGGTTTAATGATGATACCTTGAAGTAGATAATACTTTAAGGTGTAAGAGGTGTGCTTACAAAGATTTACTTAATACAGAGATCATTTAAGCACACATATAAGGCAGTAACCAGGAAAATGAGAACTAATGTTGATACAAATATTTGTTTTTAGAATCATTCACATTTAACAGCTACTTGTGAACATTTTAGTACTCTGAATGGATACGGTTGGTTTCCACACCAACTGGCTTTTAAATTGGAACATGCATAAGAAAAGGGTGATTAACTTGTGCCTCAGCAAATCTATGATCAGGGATTTTCAACTATAATGTGTATGAGTATGACATATTTTCTTTACAGGTCACTCAGTGGCTGGTTCCATTTACTGGATAAGAATTGAGGAAAAGCATTCCTGCCCTGCTGTAAATTAGGGCCCAAAACAACATGAAAGCTTATTATACTAGATTTAAAAGATGGATCCGGAAGAGGAGAGAACACTATCATTCAGGGAACATTAGATCAGATACATGATCAAACAAGAATAGTCAGAATAAATTCATATACTAATCCTCTTACTACAGTAAATCATTTTAGCAGCAGAGCCTCTTGGAAAGCAAACAAATCAAGCATTGTTCTGCTATATAAAACAGATTCTGTCAAGTGAAAGGATTGCAGAATACTTACACACACCCACATATTGAGAACAAATGGTAATAAAGGGTTAGTTGTAATGTAGCATTATCCCATCTTCTCTGGCAGTAAAAGGGCCAATAAGCTAGTTTTTGTTTTTTTACCTTGGTTTCTCTGAGTGATGGTTCATGAACGGAATCCATTCGTTTGTAGACAGTCTGTAAATCCAAGCATCACCTGAATTTGGTAAAGGCAAGAGTTTTCTTGATTCCAGATGCTGCTTACAAGCCATAAGGTTACATACATTTGAAAAACTATGTAGGAGCATATATAGGGGTGTGGTTAAGGATGCAGTAAAAGATTAATGCTACTATAATGTGGTAAAGGGCACATTACTGACAGATATAACACAATAAAACTGGAATTGTGGGGCTCAAAAGAGATTTAACACAATTTACAGCAATGAAAAGCAGCCATTAAAGGCATGCTGGGACACCTAAGCTTAAGTGACCTCCATGGGCACAAGCATGCACTATGATTCAAATCCGGGAACTATGGCATGAGATCCTGGGTCAGAAGCAAATAGCAACCCCCACTGCAAATTGTCTTAATATTTATATGGTGTACAGTAATACTTGTTGCTGCCTATAACACTGTGCCATCTCACAACATCAGCAATGGCATCATGCACACTGGCACACAACTATGCTCTGATAAAACAGTCAACAGCTGCACTCAATGTGGATCTGGCTCCTCATTAGAGCTAACCGCATCCGATAGTATGACACCTTCAACTTGGATGCCCACAGAGCCCAAGGCTTAGTGGCGTACTTGCTATTATTAAGCTCCATGTGTCTTCAAGGAACCACAGAGTGGTTCAGTCACACACAACAGATCTCTGCTATTGCGGGTGACTAACCGCTCCGAAATGGCTTTCCGCCAGCAACAATAGGAGTTGCTGGTGGAAAGCCCTGGGGCCAAACGATCAAATTAGAACGACGGGTATAGGAGAAGTCAGATTGGGGGCCGCATCAACGAGCCGATGCGGTCCCTGATCAGATTAAATTTTTTAACCTGCTCGATCAATATCTGCCCGATTTCAGGCCAGGTATGAGTTGGGCAGGCCCGTCGTACGTACCCCTACACGGGCCGATTAGCTGCCGAATAGGTCTAAGGGACCAATATCGGCAGCTGGAATTGGCCCGTGTATGGGGACCTTAAGCCTTTCCTTCTTCTTTAAGGCTAGGTAAGTTTAAAAGGTATGTAAAACACAAATCACTCACTCAAAGGTTGTTTATCAGTGGTAAATCCTCCAAAGAGAAACAAACTGTCTGATGATGCTTGTGTTAAAGAATGCCAGGACCTGCCAACTGGATTTCCACCTTGTGTTATTCTGGATTAAGGAATAGGAGGGATTAGACTTTTTAAGAGACCATACACAAAAAAAAGTTCTCATTTTAATGCATTCCACAATTCTTTTGAAGGGTAACATTCATAAAAATGCAACACAAAAACTGCACACTTAAAAAACGGCATTTTTTGTTGGAATGAGAGAAAACATTTTTAATGTGGACAGCGGACAATTTGCCTGGTACTTTACAAGTGAATAAATATAACTCCCAGGTTTGTGTTTTTTTATGAATGTTTCCCAGGTCTCCCCTACACTGCCCAGGGCCAATTCTTCCACTAAACTATGATGCGCATGGTCACACCACAAGGGACGCCTGGAAGAATGAGCTACGATGGTGGGCCAGTGTGTTTTTTTTATTTCACCTAACAGGAGTGCCAGGCTGTGGATAAAAACATTGAGTGATTTTAATGTTAAACATTAAATGTTTCCAGGTTATTTTTTAATGTATTGGCAAAATATGTTTCCCCCTTTCTGCATTGCTAGTTCTGACTCTTGAAACACTGTAGCAGAAGATAACTTTCCTCCAGTTAAAAATCCAGTCAAAACCAGCAATGTAGAAACTGAAAGGGACAGAGAGATACTGCTTAAATTACATTTAAAATTAGATTTACAAATAATAATAAAAAATACTGAAAAGCTTTAATGAATGTATACTGGAAATTTAGAGGACAGATATTCAGCTACTACTTTGACTTTAGTGCCTGTAACTGCCCTAGAAGTTTAATAAATGTGGGGAGGTTGGTAAGATACAGAGCTCAAAATAGTCTTTGTCTCATCTTGTCTATTTGCATCATTAATTTACTACTTTAAAATGTGTACAGTAATGAATCTGTAAAGCACTTACACTTCATGCCATTCCCAAGTACTGAAATTTAGGTAATACATGTCATTCATTCTGGAATCCTAAAAACACAAGAAACAAACAGAAAGCAATGAGTGCAGGGCAGTCACACAATGTAAAATAGATAACATCAAATAAACAAATATTTTGATACATATAAATAAATTAAAAACTTACCCTGTAACGTCCTCCAAAGACATAACCTCGATTTCCAACAGTAGCACAGGAGTGAGCAGCTCGGGGGGAGGGACTTTTACCCTGTAATAAAAATGTTTTAATTAGCTCCAGGACTTTATGAACTTTACAAATCATTTGGGCTTAGTGTACATTGTGCCTTAGTGCTGTTCAACGGATAACATGTATTGGGCCAATTATTGCTAGTGCAGGGACAAATTATATGATGTCATACAATGAAGTCTATATAGCCCTTGTGTTGACTGGGGGTCATTAGAATTCCTTGGAGGGCCACATCTGGCCTGTGGGCCTACAATTGGGAAGCCCTGTTGTAGCTGCACAATGATAGACGTGCGTATGTAAACATTGGTTGAGTGTAATGAAGATTTTTATCTACTGGAACATTATAGAACATCTGCAAATTTCAAAGTGGAAGAAGAATCATAACCAGAAAATAAAAAAAAAAGTTACCGTTGTCACAGGCCGCTCCCACGTAAAGTTGTCAAGGTTTAGGACATGAACATGATTGTTCCACCCTCTTGGAAGGCCTACATTCTAATGTCAACAGAAATAAGATTCTGGTTATGTTAGGAACTAGGGAGAATAGAAAATACAATAAAAAAGCTTCCATAAAAAGAAGATTTTCTCCAGAGGAAAAGTAAACATCAGCAGGTTTGCTAGAAGTCCATGTATTCTCCAAGCAACAGGTCTGTAGTAAGTTGCTTCTCCCTGATAGTACACAAAGGCAATTTTGGGTTCTATGTACAGAAAGGAAAAAACCCTTGAAAGTGTTGATGTACATGAAGTACAAGCTGCAGCCAAGTACTAATCCTTATTACCTGTAAAGCATTGAATAAACATCCACATCTAGCTACAGAAAAACATTAATGATGTACTACTCACACCAAAGGATGTTTCATCAAATTCAAAGGTTCCAACTATGTCTTCTTGATAATAGCCATATCCACCAAAGTAGACAAGCCTGTTAATATATATTGCAAAGTTTAATTAAAGTGTTTAATTAATGGAAAAATGTTGTAAAGATCTCATAAGGATTCTACTAGAAAAGTGGAGTACACTAGTGCAAATTGCAGTCATCAGAAGTTCTAATGAGGATTCACAGCCATCATAAATTAAGGAAACAAATATACTAGAACATGGAATAATCATTAATCTAGATTAACCAAGAGGATCTACAGTCTCTAAAATAACTGAAATTGGGCCCCAGACCCACAATACAGAGGTCACAAATTCAGGCCCGGATTTGTGGAGAGGCCACAAAGGACCGGGCCTGGGGCGGCATGCCGCCCCGCCGCAAGAACATTTTTAAATTTTGCTCCCATACGGAGCAGTCGGGACCTCTCCCCACTGCTCCGTATGGGAGTTAAAAGGAGCGTTCGCGCATGCGCAATGGGGAGCTGGCGCGTAGCGCATGCGCACTGGGAGGGCCGCGTTTGCGCATGCGCACTGGGGGGGGGGGAGCGTTCGCGCATGCGCACGGGGGACTCCCACAGGGGCGGCCTCGGGGCGCACCGGATAGAAATCCGGCCCTGCACAAATTACTAGCCTTAGAACAATTTTGTAAAAGTTCCAACCATTTTCATGAGGTCTTAGATTGTTCAGGGTAATTGAACTTTTACTGGTGCTATCAAGTAGTTTTAATGTCATGTGTATTGAGGTGTTGCCTCCTACTTTTAGTAAAACAGCAGTTCATAATAAGATCATGTAGGTGACATACAGAATATATAGAATATATATATATAGAATACAGCACACCTTTAAGTTAACTTTTATTACGAATACCTATTCTTAGCAATTCTCAATTGGTCTTGGTTTATACATACATATATATATATATATATATATATATACATACATATATATACATACATATATATATATATATATATATATATATTTTTTTTTTTGTAATTATTTTATTATTTGTCTAGATTTCAGATACTGGTCATAAACCTTTGCTGCTACAACAGTATAGTTACTTTGTATTACTTATCTTTTGCTTTTTATTATCTGTCTATTCGGGCCCTCTCCTATTTATCTTACAGTCTCATATTTAAACCTCTGTTTGAAGGGTAGGATAAACTGGAAGCTAAAAGCTGTTGAAATTCCAAACTGGAGAGCTGCCGAACTACTAAAAGTTCATTTAAAGGTGAACTATCCCTTTAAATGATAATCCTTGCTCTAGTAGAGTGGATCTGGGGTGATTCACTTCATCTGTGACTTCATCATCAATCAGTTCATCTGAGCTGTTGGGAGGAGATTATGAAAATATGCCCATAGGGTGCATGAGGACATGTTTGTTATTCACAACCATTTGATGACTCACAACCATTTGCAATAGAACAGTTTGCTCTCCACAAAGAAAACTTTAATTATTTCCAAATTACAAAATATTTCATCATATACATTTTGTTGTTAGTTACAACTTGTGGACCAGCAAAGAGTAAGCATTTACTTGTTTTTATAGGTCCATACACCAAGCTTGTCCTTTGGGGAAGGAGGAATTCCTTTGCAATCTACCTTCTCCCAAAATAGATCTCCGTCTCTTGGATTCAAGTTCAGCATGTAGAACTGAAAATAACAAACCATAAATAAGTGTACATGCTGACACTAACATTAACCACTATATATACTCTTTAATAGGTAATAACTAAACAAGCGAATACATGGATTTTTCTAGAATATAAATATATGTATATGACATACATACAGAGTTGTCAGTAATCTCATAAAAGCTGGAATCAATGGTGAATTAAGAGTACTTTGGGCCCTGAGCAGTGCTCATAGCGGGGTCTCAGCTACCTGTACATATTTGAAGCTCTAGCCCAACCTGCCGTACTGTGCTTATGTATTACATTAAGTCAGGGATCCCCAACCTTTTTTTACCCGTGTGCAGCATTTCAATGAAAAAAGAGCTGGGGAGCAACACAAGCACAAAAAATTTCCTAGTAGGTGACCAATAAGGATTGTTTAATTATTAGCCCAGTGTGGACTTGCAGACTACTAGAAGCTATGTTTAGCAGGAAACATGGTCTTTATGCCTCCAAGATATGGCTCCAAGTCAGAAATTCAAAAAATGGGCACCAACTTTGAGGCCACTGGGAGCAACATCAAAGGGGTTGGGGAGCAACATGTTACTCACAAACCACTGGTTGGGGATCACTGCATTAAGTTATATCTATGTCTTTGGTTAGTCTATAAAGCAATGTAGTAAATAGGAAAAAATAACAATGTGTAGAAAAATAAATTGTGTATTCAATATTAAATTCTTTTGTGCTTTACCTTCAGTTCATATAAATAGTTAAAATGAATAATAAGTCAGTCAGTTTATTGGGGGGAAGTAGAATTTACCTTTAAGTTTAATTCGTTGGTGGTCAGTGGAGTTTGCCACTGTCTGCCCCATCTTTGCATTGTCTTTTGCCTGATATTCAACTTATGTCAGTTCCTTAAGTTTCTAGACAACTTTTGCGGAAGTTATGTAAATTGCATAAGTTTCAACGTAACCTTATACGCAACTTATAACAGTACCCCCCTCTCCCCCCTGATGGGGGCCCTGGTTGTGCTTATGTAATGTGTAAGCACAGTATGGCAGGTGGGGCTAGATCCTTAAACATGTACAAGTAGCTGAGACCCTGCTATGAGAACTATCAAAAAAAAAAATCACCTAAATCGCCATTGAATCCAGCTCTTGTCAGATTACTGACTCCGCCTATTAACACTTACCATGTTTGTGTTACCATGGGCATGATGTCCCCCAAACAGGTAAAGCACTTTATCCACACATGCAGCACAGCTTCCGGACATTGAGAGAGGGATTTCACCCTTTGTTTTTACTCTCTGCCTTAATATAAAACAATAAATAGATTTTATTTTATATTTATAAATATACAACTTACCATGAATTTGAACACAGGCATAAAGGGATGACATATGATAGATATATGCATTTACCAGCTTCCATTTTCCATATCATAGATCCAAATTTCATCTCTAGGCAAGTAGAAATCATAAAAGCCTCTAACTGGAGCATTCTGCAAATAATGAAAAGTTGCCATCAATTTAATGGATGTAAGAAGCTAGCAATAAGCAACCAGTGTTATGATGCTGGGCAAGGGGGATCATTTACTAACAGCTAGCATGAATATGCCATTACAGTGACCCATACAGACCAATGTTCAGTTCTCTTCTACAGGTAGAACAAAAAAAACTATGATGTGATTGCTTGATGTGGGTTACTGCACTAGGGCAAATTTACCAAGTTATAGCTGGCTAGAATTTGTTTGCTGTTTCCCATGGAAGCACTGTAGACTTACTATCCCCTTGTGACATACTGTACTTAATGTACTGTAGCTCTTGCTCAGGCCTAGACTGGCAATATGTGGATTCTGGCAAATGCCGAAAGGGCTGCTGTAAGGTGCCCTGGTGGGGGTCTGTTTGGCCTGTTGTTATGATGTCACATTGGTGGGGCCACAACACAAAGGGGACGAGTCGCATAATCAAATGTGGAATCCTTAAAGTATTAAATGAATATGTAAGCTAGATAGGGGAGGTCTGGGGTCAAATTGACAACTTGTTACAAATTTACTGCAAATACATAGCTGGTAAATTTGTAATATTGTCCCTGGCCTTGGCTGGTATTTTACCGGCTGGACTTGTGAAATACCAGCCAGGTGGTTTGACAAGATTTACGTGCTTGTGTGTGCATTTGTTAGCAGATAAATTCACCTTTAAATAAAGCAATATGAAAAAAATAAACAAGCAGCATTGCTCTGGATATGACTGTGTACCTAAAATCTTTGTATAAAAAGGTGCAAATTGTAACCTGCAGTTGTGTGGTCTGTTCATTTAGATCCACAAGCTGTTAGTAATGAGACAACAGGACATTCCCCATTGCTTCATCCCATACATATGGCAAACACACAAGCAGTCAGGCACACAGTGCCAAGCTAATCCCACTGGTACTGATGTAGGGAAAGAGGCAGAGCTGGAATAACCCTGTCACACAAATTAGCTTTAACATATTAAAAGCCCCTGTTATTACAGCGAGTCTTGCATTGTCCCCCAAAGAACTAAAACTGCTTATATATATATATATATACCTCGATCATGGGAATCCAGTACTCACGTAAAAGACAGTATATTTTGCCTGGGTACAGTTGCCGTAAGAGTTAATATACATATTATAACCAAGGTTCAGGAACCGCTCACACAGGTCTTAAGTTGACATTAAATTAATTTATTGAAGGTGAACAGACAACTAACGTTTCGGCTGATGTGTCAAAGGCTGATGTGTAAGCCGAAATGTTAGTTGTCTGTTCACCTTCAATAAATTAATTTAATGTCAACTTAAGACCTGTGTGAGCGGTTCCTGAACCTTGGTTATAATACGTATATATACCTGTATATATATATCTGTAAATATAACATAACCCCCCCAATCTCCTCGCAGCACCTTGTATCCGCCCCACACAAATATGCTCTGTCCGTCAGTGACAGCCACATGGCCGCTGCGCTCAGCCGGGATACTTTCATCAACCAGATCATCATCATCATCTTCCTCTTCCTCCTCCTCTCCATCGGCATCTGCCGGAGGCTGTTCGTTCTCATCCGCCATGCCTTAACAAATAGATACAAGTCCAAGAAGGACCTGAAAGCGCAATGAATTTACGTCATCGGTCTCACAATAATAAACGTCAAAAATAAACACTAGCGGACAGGGACTGTTAGGCCAAATACAGAGCAAATACTTAGGCCACAGGGTGGCAGTAGTGCGCCGTTCTACAAATGCCTTCTCATTGTAAATGTACTAATGGTTGTGGTTTGTCATATCTTTATAGGAGGGACACTTGTTTTTTTAATATTTGACTTTGTATTATTTAAACTTACTTTAAGTCATCTATATTTTCTATTCCAATTTATAACTTAATAGAATCCAACCCATGAATTTGATGTTACATTAGATCAAAAATAAAAACACTGCTTTGGATAACATTAGAGCTGCTGAGTGGTTATTCACTGGATTGTCAGAATGTTATTGCCCAGATAGGTAGGAGGACCTGTAGTCAGGATTGGCCCAGTAAATAAATCAGGTTTGCAGACACCATTAAAATCCTATGTCTGTAGTTTTAGACAGGGTCCAATTTCTGTCTGGGACATTTCTACACACCAGGTTTCACAAGTAGAAGTCCACATCACAGCACTTCACTATAGGTTTAAAACACAGAATAGCAAAGTTCCAAGATTATACAGCTCTTTATCAGTCATATTTGGTTTGATGTCTAGAGACTAATCAGATAGATCCCCATCCATCCCACTACCCACTGATTGTCAGGAAGCTTTAAGTGACATCATCTTAAAGTGACATTATTATAAACCTGAAAGTGATAACCTAGTGGCCCTGCATTTCAGTCTGTGGCACTTTATGAACATCAACAGTGATGGTAATGTCCTGGGAACTCTTTGCATTCCTGCTTTCTGTTCACATGCACCCAAATGCTGCCCAGTGTAGCATGCTATGTCCGAGGTGACTTTGGCATTTCTACTACTGCAATGTTAGGCTAGATATCTTATTTATCTTACTGACAGCTAAACTAACAGCTTTTTCTTGTCTTACCATATACCTTATGTTTCCAACTTAGGTTGTTAAGCTATACCTGTCTTTGTACAATCTACTGCATTTTTATGCATATTACCACTAAGCCAGAAAATATAATCATGTTTGCTATAGGCGGAGATCATACCTAGCTTAAAATCCTGATGCCCTGATAGTGTAAAAGTCGCCATACACAGGCTGATAAAAGCTGCCAATTTGGTGGACAGATTATTGGCCCATATATAAGGCCACCAGACAGGCTTGCCAGACCGATAACTGGTCAACTTTGATCAAACAGGTTTAAAAATCTTATTTTTTCCCATGACAGTATTCCTTTATGTGACTTGGTCAAAGCCACAAGGAGCTCACCCAGGAACCATAAACAGGAACCACAGCAAAACCTCTCTGTCGCAAAGCCCATTTGCTAAACCACTAAGCTGTTCTTTCTCATTGATCAATTTTTTTAATTGCAACAACAGTGGAAAATACACTGTTAGTGGATCTCAGGTTAAACATATACACAAGCAGGATGTTTTATAAAAATGATTTCTAACAGACTTGTTAGTTAACAGGATAATTGTTAACTAACATTTATATTTGGGAGAAATTATAAATAATAACACTTTTAAACAAGGATTTTGTTGGACATTTGGTGGTTTTAATTACTCACTATGCAGTGCAAACTGTAGCAATAAACATGTATGTCCATTACTGATTGTAAACACATAAACATAACAACAAATGTAACATCAAAATTACAAATACAATTAAATATAAAATATCCTCAGTTAAAAAAAGCAAGGCTCTGAAAGTCAAGTACAAATACAATACTTTTCCTTTGTCACAGTTTCATACCTAAATTAGATTTAACATCTTTTTTCCTTGTATGGAAAAGTCATTGTAGTACTAACAAAATAACTGCTTAGTATGTATTTCCCCAGTCATTACTACCCAGCACCGACTGGGCATTAGTTGTTTAGAAAAAGGCCATGTAATTTCCAAGAAGCCCAAGAGCTAGCAACTAAACTTCCTGTTGTGCTATAGAAAGTTGTTGAGTTGCTAATTACTGACACAAGGTACTTAAAAAATGAATGGGTCCCTGTTTATATGTTGTTTGTTGCGTACAGGAGACTACTATACATTTATTATTCTTATGGTGTTGATACAACATCCATTGAGTAAATGTTTAGATTATTGTTGGCTAATGTAACAATTCTACATGTAATTAATAAACCAAAACTTTCAAATCCATTTTTAACAGGAGATTCTTTAAAACTTCTTAAGTGCAAATGGAATAACACATTTCTCCTTCCCAGACAGGTTCTGTTGTTATTCACTTTGAATGATTCCTTTTTTGTTTTCTGTATTTGGTTGCAGCCCAGAAGGTTATTTTCTTTAATGCTTGCTGAAGGAGTTTTGTGGGTAAGCAGGACACTTGTCTTTCTAGCACAGAAGAATATTTCCCTACAGCATCTAGGCACAACCTAAAGGAAACAAATACAGTTAATTACACGAATAAGCCAAGTTATAAAAATGTCATATGTTTGCATCACTATGGTACCATACTCAAGTGAATAAGAACAGTTGTTTTTGTACAAGTCACATGTTTTTATTATGTGGATGAATCATATAAAATAAAATTAGTTTGCAGATGAGCAAAACTAGTTTTCTCTAAAATGCAGATAAAGCCTGAAAACTTATGCGCAAGGAAAATTTCACTGTTAATCACTATAAGCAATTATTCTCCAAATTTCCAGAGCAGATAAAGGTTTCACTAAATAACAAAAGGATTCCGAAGTTGTGCTCCACTACCAAGAAAAATACATTAATACAGGCAACAAATTAATATTTTCTTTAAATCATTATTATTATGAATTATGGCACCTTTTGTTTTTAGGCTGGGGAAAAGGATGTTTTAGGAATTTATGTGCGAGTTAAGATAAAGAATATAGTATTTTAAAACTCGCATTAATAAAAGTAATGCAAAAATTAAATATGCCACTGCAACTGCTTAAACAGTTACATGATACCCTGTATAGTTTTAGGATGAATACACACAGAGCTACTTGTCACAACTACTAAACACCAGACAATACTGAGAATTGTCTCTGCTAAAACACACGTAGAGACAATTATCAGTAAATGATCAACATTGTAGGCATGACAAGTAGCTGTTACTAGTAGCTCTGTGTGTCTTCACCCTTACACAAAAGAAAGACTCAATTTTCAGTTGTGTCTGTATTTACATATTATTTGTTGAGTTGGCAGAATGCCTAATCAGCTTACTTTCTTAGGTGGATTACTGGATTGCACAACATGTTGGTGAGCCCTAGAATTCTACATGTCAGGCAAATACTAGCAGAAAAAGTGTAAAGGAGACCACTGCAAAAGCAAGTTAAGTGCAAGTGCTGCAGATTTTACTTTTGCTGGTTCCTGCTTGTTTTGTGTGAACCCAGGCAATTTGTGGTAGTAAACAGAAAAAATGGGCTGACACTCTGCGCAGTTTGGGTTTATAAAGTAACTGTACAACATAAAACTTATTTTGCCTCCCTATGTTAAAGGAAATCTATACCCCCAAACAATGTAAGTCTCTCTCTCCCGCCTCCTGGGATCATGGGATTCAAAGTGCACACAAACAAGATAAGGCACACATACATGCTAGGCCACACCAGCTAATGGACATAGTTCTGTCTTTTGCTCCCACACTTCTTCCTGTTACAGTTAGGGCTGCATTATTTCTGGTCATGTGATCTCTGAAGGAGCACACAGCCCATCGCTAAATGGCGGATCAAAGGAAAGAATGTAAAAGTACAATATTTACTGGTATATATACCAGTTTGGCGAGATTCTTTAATAGGTCACTTAACATAATATAAACTATCTGTTGGTTAAGTATATATTCTGGGGGTATAGGTTTCCTTTAACCCAACATATGGATTTAATTATTGGTTAATCTCCTTTAAACATACCTTAGAAGTGAGTAAGGCTGAATCTGAAAGATTAGCAAATCATTACAATGACCCTAAAACATATAATAAATGTAAAGTTAATAAAATGACCTTTATGTGCATAAAAACAAAAAGTAAATGCTGAAGACATAAATAAATAATAGAACATGTAAATGAAAAATGAAGCAAAGTGAGAACAGAAAGAAGAGGAAGCAAGCCAAATAAAAAATCCCTTATTCTCTTATTTCTCTGCTTACTATAGGGCTCATGTACGTCTGCAAGTGCAGTTACAATCTCCGCACTTAGCAGCCTGTAACACCGCATTGTACATGCGGTCCTTCACTTCCGTATAATTGCTCTCAGCCCTGATCACTTCTTCCTGCATTCTGTTCTCAATCATGCACTGCGCCTATAAGGGCAAGGGAACCCTGAAGATACCGCCACCTCCTGGCCAGGCAGTATCTTCAGAGTTCCCTTCTCTACCAGTGTCAATAAGGGCAGAAAGCTTGTGCCTAAATAATTGGACAGAGACGTCAGTCACAGTTCGAACACTTTAAATGATGCCAGACTTCTGTGCAGTTGCATCAAATTTGCGACAAAATGCACATGCAGTAACAGTAATGTACTTTTCTCACTTCACTTGCAGACTTACATGTGCCCTTATGTCTAACAGAGCTCTGTATTCCAGATGTATCTGTGTTCTCACAGTATATATAAACCCTAAAAACAACTTAATGCAAAATTGTTTAGCATGCTCTTCTAAGCACTTTTGCAGTTTACATTTATTTTTCCTTTATTTCAAGGTATAGTCAATTTTACACTATTTTAAACTGCTAATATAATGAATATTGTAAAAACAGCTCCATCTGCTGGTTATTTTGACAGGGTGCCTACAGTAAAAAAATACATTAACGTAGTTGGTGCTGTTACCAAATTCATTATATTAGCAGTTTAAATTAGTGTAAAATTGTCTATATCTTGGAAAGGAAAAAAAAATAAACTTAATGAATTGCAAAATTGCTTAGAAGAGTGATATAAGCAATTTTACATGATGTTATTTTTAGGGATGCAACAAATCCAGGATTTGGCCAAGATTCTGCTTTTTTTCAGCAGGATTCTGGCAAATCCATCCTTCTGGCTGAACCGAATCCAAATCCTTAAAATCAAGTGACTTTTTGTCACATAAATACAGAAGTTGAAAATTTTTCACTGCACACTTCGCCCCTTACGTATTCTCATTTACAGATGTAAATTACAATTCAGATTTGGTTCGGTGTTCTTCCAAATCCAAAAATAGTGCATCCCTAGTTAATTTCAGGGTTTACATTACTTTAAACAGCAATATTTATGTACATAGCTGTTTCAAATGAATATTACTGAAGTTAGCTGCTACAATAAGCCTGAAAATCTAATATAATTCAATACTTTTTGACTGGCCAAAAAAATACTTACTGTGTCTAGAGAAAGTAAATCATCTTTACTGCCGCCAAATACCATCACTTCATTTTCTTTTCCAGGGCAGGCTGTGTGCCACAATCTAGAATAGAACACAATAAAATAAGTAATGGCAAAACAGCCAACATATCTTTTTACTGTTTACTAATCCAGAAAAACTTATAAAATACCTATATATTTACATAGTGTCAACATATTCTACCTCTCTATGTCATCTTCATCATCATATATGATGTTATTAAATTAGCTGTTTCGGTCAGCTAACATTCCATTTCACAGTGCTCATAACATAAACAAAATATGATGAGATGATTGTCGTAGGAAGTCTTAAACTGCAGTAATAAAGCTATGGATATGGAAAGCAATATATATATAACAGAGCCTTTGTATGGGTAACTGTGCAAATAATACAATGAAAAACAAATCATTTGAGTATATCTGCCAAAAGACAAGTTTAGTGATAAACTATAGATTGCATAGTAGAACATTGTAATGAACTAGAGTATTTAGCAGGGAACACCCCCACTTCCTCACCTTGGTGGTAGCTCTGGCTCTGTTCTATCTGCGGAAGGAAATGTCTTGCTGGGGCATGATCCTTGAAGGTCATTTGGGTGCCTGTCCTGCCTTGACCTGGTTGATATTCTATCTGATGTATTCCTACAGAATGGCCCTCACTGCTGCTCTAACTTAGCACTTTAACCTAAACAGTCTAATAAAGTGATATATTGGCAGAAATAGTATATACATTAGAAAAACAACCATCAATGTCCCTAGTTACTTTTGTTACTGTCAGTAGTAGTTAGATTGACTTTTAAAAGTACATTCCAACAAACTAGCATCCCAACATTCAAATTATTTAAACACCACTATGTTAAATACACTCAACATTGGTATTGGTATACATTTCATTCTAATAAAACATGGTTATTTATCATAATACCTTATATCTCTGCTCTGCTGTCCAGGGATGGAGATATCATTTGTCCAGTGGGTGTATGGGCATTGAGTACAAACCATTTGTATAGGCCTCATGATAAATGCAATTTATTTTCAATTCAGTTGCGTTACACACAAGTGGCCTCTACAAAATCTTGCTTCATTACTGAATATGACTGATAGATGACTATTTAAATCTCATGTCCTTATGAACATACGGTAATTTGTTTATAATATAGGTTTTTAAACAAAATATTAGCATACGAAAGATATCCGTACCATATCAACACCTGCGATCTAGCTGCTATATACATATAAAAATGTATATAATGAGAACACATTTATTATTTATAAAATAATTATATTGTATCAATTAACCATTAAACTTTGCAGTTTATATATGCTACAAGTTGAATAAAACACAGAAGACATTTCAAGGCATTATTAACTTTTAATAATATTTTTATGGGTTTTTTCAAGCAGGATAGCCATAAAAAGATCATTCTTGAAAAGTACTATAAAAACAATTTAGTACATTTTTTTTTACCTTGGCCTATTTTTTGGCAAATGTTGAAGCTGCTCCCATTCATTGGTTTTTATGCTGTAAATCCAGCCATCACCTAGAAAAAAAAATAGGAAAGTTCAAACTACCCTGTTTGCCTCTAATGTGCTCACCTCCTGATTTACCATAAAATACCAGCCATGCAGTACTCAATGCAGTAAGCAGTTATTGCAACAAGACTATGGATCAGATTCAACTCCATTAAACAAAATTATGCAACATTTTTCACTTCAAACCTAATCTGGCCCTATAAGTAAATAACCCCACACACTTGCATTACCCTACATTCAAAATAATACAGAATTTGTATAATGTATTGCCAGCAAGAGATTTGTGTACTCACTTAAAGGTTCACTTTCTTCACTAAGACCACCAAACAAAAACAGCTGGTCATCTCCAACTGGTGTTAAGGTATGCCATGATCTACCGCTTGGGATCTTTCCATTAATCCGAATGCTAAATAAAGAATAGGCAAATTGCAGATTACACTTGCTAACATAACAAAAAAGCAAGAAGAAACAATGAATAAATATGTGATTCAAAGTTTGCATCTGGGGGGTCTAGTCATCTACAGCAACCAATCAGCAGCTAGCATTTATTGGTCACCTGTTAAAAAGCAAACATTTTATTTGCTATGGGCTTTTGCACCTGGGCAAACATTGTATCTTTTATTACATATGGGGTTTTGTGTTTGCTTCCTGCATATTATCACCATAATTTACAGTTTAGGTAGTGCTATATTATAAAAAAAAACAGGGGGTCTTACTATATATTAACAAACACAGGTTGAAGAATAAAAAGTTAGTGTTAGAGGGCCCTGTGTATGACTACATTTGGCCCACGCAATAGACCACTGCCAGGATTCTTTGCAGGTTATACCTTTATCTCATTATCATCATTTACACTGTTTGCTTTATAAACTCAGGTATTTCTGTTATTCTATGTGTCATGAAACATCAATTAAAAATAAAGTGCAAAAAATGTGGCAATGAAAGCTGTGTCAGAATCTGAGCAGTTTCAATCCTGTCCTTTGATTAATGACACATTCTGTAGAAACATATGCTGCCGAGGGCTAAAGGTATGATTTGACAGCACGTTGACGTGTGGCTATACTAAATGACAATATAGAAAATACTGCAGTCTGCAACACACACAACTAATCTATAATTAATTAGTTATGCCATATATATATATATATATATATATGTATATATATATATAGTAGGTGGAACAGAGGCAGAAAAGCTAGAATGAAATGCTTTTTGCTCAGAGATAATTCACAAAGACCATATCAGCATTTAGTTACCCATCATGAGTCTAATATCTGCTCTTTTGCAAATATGCAGGGCTCTAGTTGCTGCTGCTACCTATACAATACCTTTGGCCATAAAGCAAAACTTTTTAGCTTTACCTACCCTCCAGACCATGTCCAT
The DNA here is from genome assembly GCF_000004195.4 of Xenopus tropicalis. NCBI lineage: Eukaryota > Metazoa > Chordata > Amphibia > Anura > Pipidae > Xenopus > Xenopus tropicalis. Next base: position 93,138,818 of record NC_030684.2, read on the forward strand.
GTGTCTAGATCCAGAAAATGCAAATCATTCATTCTTGTTTGCTAAAAGAAAATATAAACAACATATTGTAGATCCTATTTTCAAGAACATTTTTTTATTTCACTCAGGTCACTCAGACCTGCAGTAAGGGAACACAGGGTGCTAAGGAGCCCTATCAAGGGACATGGTAAGACTTATTTTGCATCAACAAAATAAAAATGTTTAAGACATGTAACATGTTTACTGTATAATCATGCAAAACCCTAGATTCTCATTTACCCACAAAAAAAATGAAGGGGCACAAAAGCCCTATGCTGTGAAACAATTATAAGGAGTTTCTCTATTTTTAAAATCTATTTATAACGCACTTTAAAGGAATACTGTCATGGGAAAATGTTTTTTTTACCAAACGCATCAGTTAACAGAGCTTCTCCAGCAGAATCCTACATTGAAATCCGTTTTTCAAAAGAGCAAGCAGATTTTTATAAATTTAATTAAATAAATTTAAATGGGGCTAGTCATATTCTTAGTTTTACAGATGTCATTAGTCATGTGAGTTGTGCTCTGATAAACTTGAGTCACACTTTACTGCAGCACTGCAAGTTGGAGTGATGTTGACTCTCCACCCCCAGCAGCCATTTAGCAGAACAATGGGCAGGTAGCAAGATAGCAGCTCCCAGTAGATATTAGAATAACACTCAATATTAAGAAATCCAAGTCTGGCTTGGGACTCCTCCAGTTACGTGGGAGTAGTAGAAACAATAGGTTACCTGAAAGCAGTTCTAATGTGTAGCGCTCAGACTCAGACACAATGTACTGAGATGGCTGCCTACACACCAATATTACAAAAAAATACATTTATTGGTTTACAAATTAAATTTTAAATGGTAGAATCAATTATTTTCAATGTGCACAGTATAAAATAGATATAAAACTATACCATAAAAAATCATGACAGAATCCCTTTAAGTTCCATTTCCTCATTCCTCATTGCCCTCTTACATATTAATGATATGATCAAATTAAGGAATATTGGCCTAGAACATAATATTTGTAATTGGATAGAGAACTGGCTGAAGGATAGAGTACAAAGAGTGGTTGTAAATGGAACATTTTCTAATTGGACCAGTGTGGTTAGTGGAGTAACGCAGGGGTTAGTCCTTGGGCCTTTGCTTTTTAACTTGTTTATTAATGACCTGGAGGTGGGCATAGACAGTACTGTTTCTATTTTTGCTGATGACACTAAATTGTGCAAAACTATAAGTTCCATGCAGGATGCTGCTGCTTTGCAGAGCGATTTGACAAAATTAGATAACTGGGCAGCAAACTGGAAAATGAGGTTCAATGTTGATAAGTGCAAAGTTATGCACTTTGGTAGAAATAATATAAACGCAAACTATCTACTGAATGGTAGTGTGTTGGGGGTTTCCTTAATGGAGAAGGATCTAGGGGTTTTTGTTGATAACAAGTTGTCTAATGCCAGGCAGTGTCATTCCGTGGCTACTAAAGCAAATAAAGTGCTGTCTTGTATAAAAAAGGGCATTGACTCAAGGGATGAGAACATAATTTTGCCCCTTTATAGGTCCCTGGTAAGGCCTCACCTTGAGTATGCAGTGCAGTTTTGGGCTCCAGTCCTTAAGAGGGATATTAATGAGCTGGAGAAAGTGCAAAGACGTGCAACTAAACTGGTTAAGGGGATGGAAGATTTAAGCTATGAGGTGAGACTGTCGAGGTTGGGGTTGTTTTCTCTGGAAAAGAGGCGCTTGCGAGGGGACATGATTACTCTGTACAAGTACATTAGAGGGGATTATAGGCAGTTGGGGGATGTTCTTTTTTCCCATAAAAACAATCAACGCACCAGAGGTCACCCCTTTAGATTAGAGGAAAGGAGCTTCCATTTGAAGCAGCGTAGGTGGTTTTTCACGGTGAGGGCAGTGAGGTTATGGAATGCCCTTCCTAGTGATGTGGTAATGGCAGATTCTGTTAATGCCTTTAAGAGGGGCCTGGATGAGTTCTTGATCAATCAGAATATCCAAGGCTATTGTGATACTAATATCTACAGTTAGTACTAGTGGTTGTATTTATAGTTTATGTATGTGAGTGTATAGATTGGTAGGTGTGGGTTGTGTGTGCTGGGGTTACTTGGATGGGTTGAACTTGATGGACACTGGTCTTTTTTCAACCCTATGTAACTAACTATGTAACTATTACATTAATTTCAATGAAAGTACTGACCAGCACACGACCCCCAAACACATATCCTTTGTTATCCAACAGAGCACAGGAATGAGCTGCTCGTGCCTGGGGTGGAGAATTCTTTGAACAGAAAGACAGGGATATTAACAAATAAAACAAAAAAATATGCTTTTAACTGAGTAACAAGAAGAAAAAAAATGTACTTGCTTTTACAAAGGGCTGAAACCAGGTCTGTGTCTTTGTGTCAAAAACATGGATATCATTGTTCCATCCCCAGAAAATCTGACCTTCCTGCAAATAAAATTGCTGCTTTATTGCTGGTTTCTTGCTGCACTTAATCACATTATTTTTTCTAAAAAAATATAAAATACTCAGCGCTATATAAAGACCTTTCAAGTGATATCTGCTCTGATGCATGGTGAAAATTGCTTGCAGACATATTTTGTATGGATACATTTTTTTTTTCTCTTTGTAGTTACCAGCATGATAGCACAGTATGAATGCTATCAATTTTTTTTTGGACAGAAAAGTGGTGCTTGCATTACATCATTTTGTCTGGTTCCATGGTTGACCAGCAGGCTACATGCAGCACATACAATTCTTGCAATGCACTAAAATTGTTCCAGGGTTAAGATCCACTTTAAAAGGAAACACAGCCCCAGACTACAACAAAATGCCACTTGTCCTTACTGGCAAATGATAAGCAGCATACTGGTGACAAGATTATGATGTTAAACAGACACTGCATAACCATCCAAAGAGAGACAGAGAGAAAACTCAGTTTGGTTTAAATACCCATGACGCATCATGTACATCAAAGCAGTCATTAAGTTCACTGTGTTTTCTGCATCCATATCCACCAAAGTAGATTAACCTACAAAAAAAAAATACATTTATTCTCATTCCTTAAAGGAGAAGGAAAGGTAAAAACTGAGTAAGCTTTATCAGAAAGGTCTATGTAAATACAGCCATAAACACTTACAGTAATGCTGCACGGAGTCCTTTATCAAAAGAAACACAGGATTTCTTGTCTCTTTTTTTGTAAACATGATGTTCCAGTGTCTGACTTCCTCTTTCAGAAACAGCCTTAATTCCCGGAGCCAGAGGCTGCCCAGTTCTCTCCTCTCTCCCCTCCACTCTCCTGCTCCTCTCTCCCACCAGAATGCTAAGAACTCCCTCCCCCTCCCTTAGGAATGTGTGATCTCAGCTATAACGGCTATAATGGCAGGAAGGAAGCAACTTAAAATGGCAGCTGCTATCTTGAGCTAACGGAGAAAGCTTCTAAATCTGTTTACTCAGGTATGTAAATTTTAATTTTTTAATGTAGCATAATATATTTTAATTTTTTTAATTTTTTAATGTACAATAATATATATTATTATACACATACCTATATACTTTCCATATTGTAATATATTTATGACCCTTATGACCTCTAAAGCAGGGTTGGCAAACAGAGCCTCGTTAAGTTATCAGTGGGCTCAGGTCAAAGATCTCATTTGGGCACCAATGCCCCCAATAGAACTATTAGGTTTTTTGCTTAGAGCAACTTCCACTGGAACTAACGTAAACAAGGTCTAATGTGGTGTAAAATAACAGCAACAAATCTGGCATTCAGATGACATAAAATAAAACACACCTTTATAAATTCACCATTTATTTTACACAGCACTTTACAACACTTTATTAGCAAATGACATTTTATACAGCATAATAAATAGGCCCCTAAATGTGACCAAACTGAAGGTTACACATGGATATAAGCCTTAGCCTCTGCAAATCATTATTCCCTTTGTAGAATTCAGAAGATCAATTTTGATTTTACTCAAGACTGACAAAAATCTAACCTTAGCACACTATGCTGAGCTAAAAAGGACCAAAGGGCCTCCATTAGCTGATAAGTTTACAGACATATTAAAGGAGAAGTAAAGTTACATCTGGGGGGTGCCAAATATTAGGTACCCACCAGTCATTGTAATCACTTACCTGATACCCCAGGCCAGTGCTTCTGTTAGCAGAAAAGTGCACTGGGCCAGGGTTCATGCAACCAAGTGATCTTCTTCCTTTCCTCTTATTACATACTTTGGCCACTGGTATGCAAAATAAGGCTAGGCTGATTATTAGCCCCTTTGCCAACAAACACAGTGGGGGCCTATACAGACTTGTCAGGACAGGGCTGTATTAACAACCTGATGTTGTTCTCACCTGATATAAATTTTAAGTTGCTAATTTTTGATCAGATATCAGTTGGGTAACCCATTATTTTGCCACCCTTGCATGAGCCAATAAGTTACTGAACCAATCTGAAGTGACAGACATGGCACCTAGAGTTGGCTGTGTATGGGCAATTTCTCTCCTTCTATGTTTCCTCCTGCCCTATTATTTCTCTTCTTCTGACCTGTTCTGATGAAAATCCATGGCCTTTGTATATGTTTTTTTAGCTTTTTATGGAGCCATCCTTTATGTCATATGACTCATCTGATTTAAAGGTTTAAAGCTGATTTTCAAGAAAACCTGGGCCACATATACCACAATGCACGCAAGTGGAAACTACACACAATAAGCTATTACTTTGCATGCAGCAGAAACAGAATGTAAAGCTGCTTTCTGCCAATAAGGGGGTCCCTTCTTCAATGGTGATCTGGAGTTCTGGCCTGTTTTGGCACAATTTGCCTTCCTTCAAAATTGTTTGCAATGCAAAATTTATTGCAGTAGCTACAGTACATACAGTATATATGGTGTATTGTAACATAACATTTTTCAACATCACAATTGATTTTTACCTGTCATCATAAACCCAGCAAGAAAGTTTATCTCTGGCCGTTGGGGATTGGCCTTTAAAGTTGTTAATGTGCTTCCATGTGTACTGTCCAGATTTTGAATGAAGATCCAAACAGAAGAGCTTTAAAAATAAATTTCAGGAATGACTTTAATTATTAACTCATTCTCTGGCATGACAATTAACTAGTGATTATAAAAAATACCTGGTTGCTGTATCCTTTGTCATCATATCCTCCAAAAACATAAAACTTGCCATTAAGACATGCTCCACAACTCCCTGACATTGATGGAGGCAGATCACCATCTGTTAAGTGCATTCTCCTGTATTTTAAAATAAACAAGACTCATATTTGAAGCACAATATAGCCAAAACAAACAAAAGATTAAAAATGAAGAATATAAAATTATTTTTTTGAATTGCATTGGAAGCAAATAGATATCGTACTTAATCTATCACCTGTAAATTTCTATAATTGCAAATGTTATATAAAAAATGGCTAGAGCTTTAGTCCTTATCACAAATAAAAAGTCAAAAAGTGCAGCAGTTTCATACCAATACAATTATTCATGCTTGGTGGATATTTCTGCATGAACAGGGGACACCTAAAGAAGCCAAGCAGTGCTTTGTCTGATAAAATTAAACTTTAATTAAAGGGCAGAAAAAGGATATATTTAACCAAGCAAAGCACTTAATGGTGATTATTGCTTAGCAATAAAAATAATGGTAACTTCTGATGTGCAAAATTTATTCTGCACTGCTTTGAATGGAAGAAGAACACAAAAAAGAAGTTTACTGAATTTAAACCTTATCCATTGACTTGCATTACAGTAAAATTAAAGCAATGCTTGACTTTTTCAGAAAGATCCATATGTTACTCTTTAATTCTTGAGTGATAGTGATGAACCAGAATGTGCTAAAGCAGGATATGCTTTTTAGGTGTAGCATTAAAGAGATACTGACACCAGAAATTAAACCATTTTTATGTCTATTATAACATTGTCTTTGCATGCTATTTATACTTTTACCTTTAAAGTATTTGCCCAAAGTTTTTACATTACCAATCTGATCCCCCATGTTCCTCTATGAGGGGGCGGCCATATTTGGCAGCAGGAGTCCGTTAGCATTAGAAGCTATAACTGACAGGCTCAGAAGGGACAGGTTTGGAACTTCAAGTAACAATTACTTACAAAAGCAGCCCTATCAGCGAAAAAATCAACGTGACCTATAGGGAACTTTTGGTGCATTAATATCTTGAAGCGTAGTTTTTTTAGTGTCGGTATCACTTTAACACTTTTCAGTCAGCAAAGTGTTACTAAATATTAAATGTGAACTGCTGGTAATCGATTAGGTTTTCCATTAATCTTTTCCTAAATGTTGTATTGGTGAATATTGTGATTGAGAAAAATTATTCTTTTGTGAAAACAGGAGTTGTAAATCATCTTAATGGGCTGTTTCCCAAGTTTTAATGAATTTAAAGGACATGTAAACCCTACATTTTTCTATCATGTATGTAAGTTGGGTACATCTCCCCAACTCACACCGCATCAATTGTATTGTATATATCCCCTCCATTCGCCAGCTTCATCACGTTTCCTAAAACAAAGAGCAGCTTTCACCCAGCAGCCATTTTCCTTCTCACACATCTTGGTGGCATTTACATCTGCAGACAGCGCATGTGTGCTGTAAAGTACATGCAATGAAGAATGCAGGCTTACACAGGCAGAACTTCATTTGATAAAAAACCCTGCTTGGATTGTGCCATGTAATGGTTAAGCTGAACTTAGTTTCTCCAGCAGAGTGCACAGCTAGAGTAGAGTTTCCATGAAAATCAGCAGTGCCATCTCTTCATTGGCTGGTAGACTGGAGGGTGTGTTTGGTAACCTGAGTTGAGAAAAACTGAGCATGCTCAGTAAGCTAAGAGCCAAAGTTAATTCCTAAGGGAGGGAACTAAACCGATTAGGGAAGAAGAAGGAATGCCAAGTGATTAAGGGGATGCTGCAGCCTTACTATTAACCTTTGAACAACAGGAGAGGCAGGTATTTAAATATTTCAAAGAGGGTGTTCACTGATTAAATTTTTGTGTGTGGGGTTTACATGTCCTTTATGTCTAACCCCGTAACTTACAGACTTAGTCATTTTTAGTTTGAATTTTTTTCTCCCTGAATGGGGGGACAGTAGGGTAATTTTTTGTACAGGTTCATAAATGCCCAATTATTGAAAGTCACAATAAATTATTTACAATTTTAGTTTACAGAAAAAAACCTTTGATATTAGCTTACCACAAACCACTATCGATATCATAGATCCATATTTCATCATTTGGTAAGTATACCTCATTTTCTTCAATTGTCTAAGGAAAAAGAGGTAATTGTTAACATAAAGTCTTAATATAAAACTAAACCATAAACTTAAACTAGACACAAAGCATAAATGGAAGGTGACAGATTAACCCTTTCACTGCCAGCCGTTTTGGTCAAAGCGGAACTTCTACTGCCAGACAGTTTTTGAACATTTTGCACTTTTCACTTTAGGGGCCTTTCCTTGAGAGGACTTTTAGTTTACCCAGGAAAACAATATATCGTTTTTCAGGACAAACTAAGCTTTCAAAATTTGGTATAATTTTGGTGTAATTCCAATTCTGTAGCAAGATATAGGCTTCTAAATGTCTACAAAATAAAAAAAAAAAACATATTTTTTATAATATAAACACACATACCAGAAACAAAAAATATTTTATGCACAAAATACAACTGATTTGGAAAGTCCCATGTCTCCTGAACGCGTCAATACCAAATGTATATATAGTTTTATGGAGATTTCTCACTTGTATGGGTCAAAAACTCCCAGCAGTACATTGCCCAAATTTCCAAAGCACTGCTCCAGAAAGCATACTTTAGATTTCAAGGCCAAAAATTCCACTAACAGAAGATTTATCCCAGAAAATTACACATTTCTGGAAAGAACAGATTCTGGGGAATCCAGAATAGGCACAACTGTCTGTCTACTCCAAACTATCAACTTGCAATGCTTTCCTAAAGTTATTGGTTTTTATCAAAATTTGTAAAAGGAATTCTGGGAGTGAATTCCAAACTCTTAAAAAAATCCCATTTACATGGGTTTATCCTATAGGCTACAGCTCACCCACTGGGTTTGAAGCTGAAGCCAGGACAATAGCTGATCAGATTCCCAACTACAGACCGGTTTCGCCCTTTCTGGGGCTCATCAGTGTAGTGTAGGGTTTTCTGATCAGCTTAGGTAGAGTCACCATGTGGTTCTACAAACAAATAAATTAGATTGAGGAGACTGAGGAGGCAGTCTCCTCAACCTAATTTATTTGTTTATCAAAATTTGTGAAATTTAAAAAAAAAATTGCTTCAAAGCTTCCAGTCTATAATATCTTATCTCCTATAGGTCATAAAGTAACCAAATAAAACACCCTAAATATGAACGCCAGGGGTCCATTGAACAGTTTGATGCCCAATATGTATAGGTTTACTTAAGTATGTGGCATGTAGGGGCCCCAATGTGAACATACCCCCATATGATCTATCATTTCTGTCATTTCAGCTCCTGCAAAATCAACACATTTACATCATTATATGTGGAATAAAGCTATAATATATAGTATAAAGTACACTCACCCCAGAAAGCCATATATTTTTGGAAAGTACACATTCTCCCGAATCTAAAATGGGTACCCATGTCTTTCTACTCCGAAGTACCAAGCCCCAAAGCTTTTCTAAATGTAGCAATTTTGATGACATTTCCAAAAATCCCCTCAAAGCTTCCACTTTGCAGCATCTTATCTCCCACATAGCATTAGGCACCACGATAAAACACCCTAAATTTGAATGCCAGGGGTTCACTGAACAGTTTGATACCCAATATCTATAGGTTTACCCAAATATGTGGCATGTAGGGGCCCCAATGGGAACATACCCCCATATGATCTGTCATTTCAGCAAATGCAATTGCGTCTGCAGCTTGGGGGTGTCGGCCCTGCTACGATCGCGTCGCAGGGCCGACATAACAGCTCCCCCGGCTCGTTGCCCAGGGGGCTATCATCGCTAAAAACTCTCTGCAGAAGCAACACATGCTGCTTTTGCAGAGAGTAACCTTATCTGCCAAACAACACACACCATATGTCGTTGGCAGTTAATAGTTAATAGCTGGGCTGGTTTTATTAAATCCTTATGGAACAACCCTCCACTGTGTGATCTGGTCCTTAAAAGAGAAGGAAAGGTAAAAACTAAGTAAGGTTTATCAGAAAGGTCTATGTAAATACAGCCATAAGCATTCACAGTAACGTGCACTGAGTCCTCTATCAAAAGAAACAGGATTTCTTTTCTCCTTTTTTGTAAACATGTTATTAGGGTATCTGACTTCCTCTCTCAGAAAAATCCTTCATTCCTGGGGCTAGACTCTGCTCAGTTCTCTCCTCTCTCCTGGCCCCCCTCCCTCAAGAATGGTTAGAACTCTCCCTACCTTAGGAATAAATAATCTCAGCTATAAGGGCTAGAGCTATACAGCAGGAAGCTATTAAAGGAGAAGGAAAGCCTAAGTCACTTGGGGGTGCCAAAATGTTAGGCACACCCAAGTGACTTAAATCACTTACCTTGTACCCTGGGCTGGTGCCCCTGTTAAGAGAGAACAGCACCAGCCCGGGTAGCAGTGAGCGCTACCTTCTTCCACTGCGCATGCACATTAGAGAGAAAAGCCAAACCGGACAAGATCCGGGTCTATTTTTGGACATTTTAATTTGACAGTCCTGCCCACTGTAAATTACCAAATGATATATGTGGGCTGGCATTGTTCTGATCTGTGTCAGATCTTTGTATTGAATTATAGCCACTGTTATGATGCATTGCTTGCTTTAATTCATGTATAAGAACAACAGGCTTTATAAAGTCTTACTTCGTCGATAATTAGTGTGCAAACAAGGAATCACCATAAACAACAGGGTGGGAAATGCATTTACACTTTTGTAACTCTTTTCTTCACCCCCAGACACAATTGCACCAATCAGTGCCCAGTACTGGGTGACGCCTCTATCTGTGAAGCTAAGAAAAGGGCAGCCAATGAGGAAGAGATAGTTTATAGGGGATATGTATATATTGTCTGTGCATTTAAGTGCCGCATAACATAGTCTGTGAGCGCGAAACTTTTCCAACCATCATAAAAAAAAGAACATTTACCACATAACCGCCCCACACATAAAGATAGTTATCGTGCATGGCAGCGCAGTGACCGCTTCTCTCCTCAGCCACGCAGTACCGTTGCTGTATCGTAGCCATATTATAGTGCTGCACTGTACTTTCTAGTGCAGGTAATGAGAGCGCTGTAACCGCAATTCCATCAACTGTCACAATCCGAAGACCCCAACGGGCGCCGACAAGGGACACGCTGCATAACGCGTTCAGACGCTGTACTCTGTTAGGGCAAAAATGTATTTCGACGTTATATGACAATGAATAAATATTATTCTTTTTAGGCCTGCGAGACAACTATACCAGAACAAAAATCAGTTATGTAGCACAGGTATATTTTGGTTACATTTTTCCTACTGAAAGCTCAAGGGCCTTAGGTACATATAGAGGCTCTGTGTAAAATATCATAACGCACCATTTGTTTTTTTTCTCTCATGCACCTTTTGGCAAAATTACCTTAGACAGACTTAACTTTTTTATCTGCCCATATACAAAATGAACTACCTGTTTGGCGAGGTTACCAATAAGATGTTTATGCAATTTCATTACCAAGGTGGTTGGATCACAATAGATTTAGACTTAAGCTGGCCATACACGTGGCGATCTGACGATGTTTCGTGCGACCATCGTCAGATCCGCCACACACCATTCAGGGCTGAATCGGCAGGTAAGGAGGTAGAAACAATAGGATTTCTACCTCCTTCTGCCGATTCAGCGCTGAAGGTAGATTTTGGTCAGGCGCCTTCTATGGCGCCTGATCAAAATTTTCAAACTGGTCTGATCGGCGAGTCGGCCGATATCAGCAGCTTCCTGCGATATCGGTCGACTCGCCAACATACCATACACGCACCGAATATCATACGAAACGAGGTTTTGTACGATATTATCGTGCGTGTATGGCCACCTTTAGATTGTAAGCTCAATGGGGCAGGGACCTCCTTCCTACTGTGTCTCATACCACATGGCACTTATTCCCTGTGCATTTATATATATATATTGTATTTATTTATTATATCACTTGGCCTCCCTGTGTGTAATTTTGTAAGATTGTACAGCGCTATGTACCCTTGTGGCGCTTTATAAATAAAGTTATACATACATACATACATACAATAGAGGCCAATGAATGATGACCAGTGAGGACTGCTTCATGGCTCAATGCACCCCTTGCTTGAAGGCTTTTGCAATCTGTTAAGATATCTGGTCAATTCCTGACATGAATGGATATCAGTCGGCCTTTATTTTGGCTTTAAGATAGTCCTATAAGCTATAATAAATACCATATGTAACAAAAGGCACTCACATCCAGCAAATGTGCGAACATTTTTTGGTTTTATTGAGACATTTTGGGGGATTCTTTGACCCAGTCAAAGGGGTTGTCGTGAGGAGGAGCTGCAAGACTACACTTTCACAGTTATTATTCACTGAACACTTTTGGATTAAGAGCGCTGAGGATTTGGTATTGTATATACCGCAACCTATACACATATTTTGGGGGATTCTGCCCCTTTCTTAAGTGTTCTCTTGAAAACGTAAAAAAGGGGGAGGATCCCCTGAAACATTGTGGGGACATCTCAATGAAACCAAAAAACATTAGCACATTTGCTGGATTTAAGTGTTATCTGTAACAAGGTATTTATTATGGTTTATCAATTATTTAGATTGAGCCCCACTTAACACATTTTAGAAACAGACAGAAGGTTGGGAATTATTTTTATAGCTGATAATGCCTATAAATTGCCTAGTGAGTCCAGAGAGATTCAGCTTAAGGCCAGTTTAGGGCATGTAAATTAGGAGCTGCTTTTGGCATGTCTTTGATTGCTGTGTTTATGAAATACCATTCTTACTCAGCTTTGACTCACAAATGAGGTACAACCCAGTCAGGATTAAAATCATAGCATTAACCTTTGATTTCACAAACAGTTATTCTAATTCTGTTATTTAATAAATTACCAGTACAGGAAATTAGCATTTATCATCTCAACATGTGTTTAATGCCCAGTCTGTGTAACAAAAGAAGGTCCAAGGACAAATGCAAAACATTGCAATGTGATATAAAAGCAAAGCTGAAAAGGAATTTATGCTCACAGTTAAGTTCCTAGTATAATGAACTCCTGCTTATTTATATAATTGGCATCAAGCATAATTTCTACTAGCCAGGCTGGTAAAATACCGGCCACGTGTCAACCCTACTTATAAGTAAGCTTGAGATACAGGCAGCACCTGGCAAAATGGATAAGTGACTTTATGCAGACTACTTTCTCTATTTAAATAAACTCTCCTAATTATGTAAGTTAGTGAAAGGTTTAAATAGTAAACTTAAAAACCAAATAATGATGTGTTAGTTCTTTATAATAAAAAGTAGTTTGTTTTTTACATTGGTTGCCAAACCAATTAAAAGAACAGGAAAAATACATTTTGATCACAAGCACTATTTTAATGTACAGTGTTGTAACCTTTAAAAAAAAAGTCTTCTTTCTAATATTTATACTTTCTTCCATCTTAGTACCATGGGCATCAAGCATGATTAATCTTGTAAAATCCCAGCATCTATGGGGCAACCTTAATGTCAAGCCCAGCCAAAGACAAACAAATGTTTGTGCGTGTATACTTGTTTTTGGTACTGGTGTTTGTAAGTACTTCACATGCTTTAGTATAATGTGCTTAGATTAGTGGTCACTGGACTGTGACAGAAAGTGAGTTTATATCTGTCAAAGAAGACGATGCTAGTGAGCTGATTATTAATCAACTGTTTGTTCATTTATTAATTGTCCTAAAAATCCCAGCAGGAAGCAAAAAAAGTCACAGGGTGAAGTTAATACATTGTCAAGAAATATTAAAAGTTTCAGCTGCTGTCAACGCTTCCACCAAAAGACCCTGCTTTTAACGTTCATTTATCACGCATGCGCACTAGCAGTCGAAAGGCAGAAGGATGAGAAGTCTTGCGGATGCGCAGTTGGTAAAGCTCGCACAAGGGTTCCAACCTTTGCAACGTCAATGTCAGCTGGTTCCGGGTTCTTGGCGCGAACATTCTAACATGGCTACTGACAAGCTGAAGAGTAAAGTAACCTCTGCATTTAAAATGCATGGCTTGCTGCTACGAGCGTGAGTACTTGGAGGTTTTTATGTGGCAACTTCTCTTGCCGAGCGTGTTATACGCTATTATACTCGTTTGCGTGTGTTCTTGAGACATTTGCTTTGTGAAATGAGAGTGTGGGCTGTTACAAGTGTTGGACATTTTACGGCACAGCTGTTCTTATTGCACCAAGAGTCCCAATAGTGCAGCATGATCGCTTCCTAAAGTAACCTAGCATCCCAATTGCCTGGCTTGGCGTTCATAATGATGGGCTCACAATCGTTTGTAAATCAATAGCAAAACATCCAGTGCTAAGTCTAAGCTGTATAAATTCATTACGAACTTTTAATGATTTTAAGCTTATTTGTACATGTAATTAGTATCGTCCCTTGCTGTTTGCACATGTTGAAATGGTGTAGCAGAGGCCAGCTGATTTAGTAGACCTGTGAGAAAACATACGAGGCATTATGGGAATTGGAATTTTGCCTGGAGTAGAGCTTGTATTTGATGCATTGCAACAAAAGGCAGAACCAGTGGTGTGGAAAGGGGAAAATAAATTCTGGTTTTAGTTGCAGTTTGTTTTACAAATAACTTTTCCTATTTTGTATAGTTTTAAAATTATTCTATTCTGCCCCATTCTAGCTTTCAAATGGGGTCACTGAGCCAAAAGACAATTTCAGTGTGTGGCTGAATTGGGTAAATAGGATCATAGCAAACAGTCACCTGCTGAAGAAATATTTTAATTAAAATAAATAGTCCAGCTTCAAATTGCCTTAAAATATAACTTTCAACAGTGAGTGTAGTGAGTCCTATTTGTAGAATTTCAGATTCGCTTCTAAAATAATTTTGGTTTGGCTATGCTCCAAGAATTTGTGTGAATGTTGCTAAAGGTACTGTTATTCAGTTGAATCCCAAATCTTTATATATAACTTTACTTTTTGCTGATATGTATTTCTGTAACTTTTTTTCTTTTCTCTTTTAGAGAAGCCAGTAAATATCTCAGTGAAGTTTTAAGCTCTGTAAATGAAGTGGAGCTTGAAGATGTGATTGATAGTATAATAGATGCTGTAGAGAAACAGCCCTGTAAGTAGATTTAGGGATCTAAACCACCCCTACCAAAAGAACATGATGTATAATTGCACATAGTGCTTTTCCCAGCCTTCTTGAAAATTGCACATTCATTTTCTTTTCTAATTTTTCCACACATGCTATGCTGGCTGATAAGCCCGCCAGTCACCAAAGGGTTAAATTATATGTTTATGTGCAATGGGAAAGAAGGCAGCTTTTTTTCATAGGAGAATTGTTTATTGAGCCTGTGCAGTACATTACTTGGACAACACAAGCAGATTTATATTTATTTTGAGACTATTTAGAAAACATGAAATGATAGTTCATTGGTGACTGCATTCAAGTAAACTATTGCTTTCTGTAAATGTAGTTTTGTGGTAAAAAAATGATTACATTGTATACGCCTTGTCTTTATTTTTTAGTGTCTTCTAATATGATTGAAAAGTCAACGGTGGAAACAGCTGTTCAGGAATGCAGTCGGTCCTGTGATGAAACCATGTAGGTTTAAGCCCTGTAATGTTTTTAGTAATAAAAATTCACCAATATTTGTTGTGGATGTTTGTAGTGAAGCGTGCATTTTTGTCTCCCTGAGACATGCATCTGAGACTTTGCTGCTTTCTTGTTAATTTTGTGTTTCAGGGGCCTTTCTGTATTGTGGATCACCATGGTGTAAATTTTAAATAAAGGACAACAAATTGTTTTACCATCAACATAGATGTAGGTTACATTATATTGATGATGCCCTTCTAATGATCTGTTCCTGAACATCTTACTCATTACCTATTCTCCACATTCAAGACAATGCTTAGACCTGCACTGCTTTACTAAAATTCCCTTCCATGTTCTATCAGATTTTCTCTGAATCTCTCTGCCTTTAAACAGCTTTTTAAAACACATTTCTTTAGTAAGTTTACCTTTTTTAGCCTAGCATTCCTTCATAGAACATGGTAAGCTGTTGCCATCTACTAAGTGCAATTCTGAAATGCCATCTCTCTCCCTTTGCTTATCGTGCCCCACCTTATATCCTTCATACATGTACTTGTATATAGATAGTCAATAACATTTATCCATTTTAGCTTACAGGCTAAAGAGTTTTGGGGGGCTTTAGGCAATGGGGGAGGCCTCTGTGCACCATGTTAGCAAATCCGGCCCTGGGAATAAATAGAAAGTGGGTGGATTTTTCTGTTGTGAGCCCTAACGTCTATTTTGATAAATCTGCCCTTAATCATCAGTCTTTCGGTGAATTGGACACCCAGTACTTTTTTGTTTTAGGTCTGAGTTTGGAACCTTAGATCTAAATGCCCAGTTGTTGTATCCCAGTATTCACACTTTTTAATATGCACATTGACATTTGTATACTTTTCAGTATGTGTGTTGATAAATTAGTAAATAGCCATTTAATACCTAAAGATAGACTTAATTATCTTTTTTTACTTTACTAGTGAACATATTTTCAATATTATCGGTGCTTTTGACATACCCCGATATGTCTACAACTCAGAAAGAAAGAAATTCCTTCCGTAAGTTGCATTCTAATGACCTTTTAATATATTTCAGCCATGGGATCATTTTTTTTTTTAATTTAATTAAAACTTTTTTTAATGTATTGTGTAATATTTTTATTCCCCATGTAGTAAATTTGTCTTATCTAAATACCGTATAAGAACTGTGAACTATACATATAACCACTACAATGATTAATGCAGGGGAGTCAAACTCAATAACATAAGGGGGCCGAAATCTAAAACACAGGCTAAGTTGCGGGCAAAGTTTTTTATTAAGATACTTAGGAAGATACTAAGACTTAGTATCTTACTATGTGAGGAAAATGGAAATTGATCATGCTGGACAGTCACACACTCACCAAGGGCCACATAAAACAGCCAGGTGGGCCCACGGGCCTTGTGTTTGACACGTTTGGATAAATGTAGTGGTTATGAAAAACTCTAGTTCTTTTTATATATTTTAATATTTGAACATTAACCAAAATTATAGAAATGCTTTTGTCGGCAGAATGTACATGTTTGTGAGGTTAGTGCTATAGATTTGGTGTAGGTCCTGTATAGGAGGGAACAATGTGTAATCTGTTGTGGTTGTAGACTTTTGCATTTATTTTCTCTACAGCCTGAAAATGACCACACTCCCATCACCCAATCTCTTTGGAAGTGCAAGAGACAAAGCTGAGCTTTTTCGTGAGCGTTACACAATCTTGCAGCAGGTAAAGCCTCCATTTCTTTTTTTTAAAGGTAAATTTTATTGGTTTTACAACATCACAAAAAAAAATACAAAACAATGTTTAATATACTGACATTGGAATGGATGGTGTCGAGTCAGGTTTAGGCTAATACAGACAAGGGTACTATTGAAAGCCTCCATTTCTAATTAGCTTTGCGCCCATAATTTTTCTTGTCAGTTTTTTGTTTTGTTTTGTTTTTTTAAGATTTTAGGGTAATATTGAGGAACTTGCCAAGAATAACAAGAACATTTGGATTTAGCATATTTAGGTGTTGTACACTTTGACAGTAAGGTTTCCATTGCTACACCACTGGTTGAAAGGGGATAGCCTCACTGGGTCATCTCTTTCCACTTCAGTGATGCAATTTAACTATGCAGTCTCGTCTAGTTTAAAAAGATCATTAGCTCCTGCTCATCAGCCGTTTGTAGAACTGCGGGTTTTTTTTTGGGGGGGGGGGTGTACCTATTTGAGACCATTATTTTTTCCTTGTCCTCTGCTATGTCCTAACCATTGGAATTCTTTGAAATTTCTTTTCACTTATTGTGCAATTAAGCCTCAGGAGCACATCCATTCTTTGGGTAGCCCTTATTAACAATGTTTTTGTCAGAAATAGCATTACTGAAATACCAATGACAATAAGTGTTTGGATTTGGGGAAAAACAACTCCTCCACAAAAGATTCAGCCAAATATAAACCCTAATCTACATATTCAAATTTGTGGGGGGAAAAAAAATGCATCAGTGAAAATTTTCTGTGTTAAGTTGTTCAGAGCCTTAAAGGAATGGTTCAGTGTAAAAAATTAAACTGCGTAAAATGTATAAACTTCGCAAAATAAAAAATATTGTAATCTGTAAACACTATTTTCTGCTTTCCTAGAAAGCTGCACACAAACTAAATCCTCGATATAGTGCATGCCTTGTTATTATATATTCATAATATTTGCATTGGACAAACGCACATAGCAAATTTATGACTTAATTCCTTGTTCACAACATGGCACTATAATGGTGACCTGCACCTGAAGTGAAGGCCCAATTTTCAGCAGTTACCCTCCCCACCTACAGCTTTCGGGCTGGCCTGGCACCGCTTAATGAGCCCTTTCTTTATATTTTAAATTACAGTTGTTCATGGTCACTTTCTGACAGTGTGACTTAAGGTCACCATACACGGGCCAATAGTAGCTGCCGATATCGGTCCCTTGGACTTATTCGGCAGCTTATTGGCCCATGTAGGGGCAGAAACGAGGGGCCTTCCCGACCGATATCTGGCCTAAAATTGGCCAGATATCGATTGGCCTCGATTGGCGATCTCGCCAAGCGATTTTATCTCAACATGTATGGGGGGACCTTTACTTGAGTAACTTTGGTTTCTCTATTATTGTTAGATTTAACCGATTAAATTAAGACTAAAACCTTGGTGCTTTTTGAATTTACAGAGAACTCACAGACATGAACTCTTTACGCCACCTGTCATTGGTGCACATCCTGATGAAAGCAGGAGCAAATTTCAGGTAAGTTAAAGGGTAAAAACCTCCTGCGATTTATATTTTTGCCAGTGGGATGGCTTGTCGGGGAGATTTGTCGCGGGTTACTAATCTCCCCATGTGCCACTGCCCTAAAGAGTGGTGTACAATAGTTTACACTATTTGTTTGGTTGCATCATGCTGTCAATGTGTAACAAATAAAGAAATACTGTCATCATATAATTATCTATTATTCCAGTTTCTGTTAATAAAGGTTAACAGTGCTTTGTTTTCTTATTCATTAGGGTGTCCATGGTAAATATGCTCTACCGCAGGCAACTAATCTCCTGAAAATGTTTCCCACTGGCATTAACCTAAATAGCTGGTGGAAAAACCTACGCACTGCATAGAAGGCTAAAGTTGCCTTGCAAGCCAACTTCAAACAACTATGCAAAACAAAGGCAACATGTATGTTTTCCCACTGGCAATTTACATTAATGCCAAGGGGAATGCATTTTCAGGAGATTAGTTGTTGCATTATTTAAGCTGAAATAGATATTTGGAATATATTTACAGTAGACATTTATTAAAAATTATTTTAGCTTTTAAAGTTATTCACCTTGCAAACTACCACAGTGCTTATGCTTGATGCATGTAGGCACCTCCTGACAAAGGGGTTTGTCAATACCAGTTGTCTTCCTTGGCTATAATTAAAATTCAGTAGGTTGTGACACAGACATAGCCATTTGACCGGCCCTGGGAAAGACAGCTCCTCCTAACTTAATTTCCAAAATTCAGTGTCTGTGAAAACACAGCAGTTGCAAACACTGAAACCTAAGTGGTTGTCACTATATTATTTAGTTAATATAAATGAAAATTATTCCAAATCCTTTTCTATCATATTAGTCAAGCAAAATATACTTTATATACACTATATAAATTGTTTAATTTTGTTTCTTTCAGTCTTTGAGTTTACAATCACAGCAAGCAGGCAGGCACTATTTTGTGGAAAGTTTTGTATAACTCCCAAAATCTTGTGTATGCAATATCTAGGAAGTGCTGAATGGAAAGTTAATAGTAATATGGAAAGTAATATATGATTGACAGATCAGATATTTAAAATACATATATTACAAGTATAGATGACTTAATAAAAAATAATTTTGGTTTCATGTTTAATTTGCAAAGGGTGTTTATTACACAGCTTTTTATGTGTGGATGACCGATCCCTCTTTAAATTGCACAGTTTAGATTTATAACATTGGTTAGTAAGGAGAGCATTCCTTTTTAATAAAAGGTTGAATTAATTATACAAGGGGGTGTTAACAGATGGAGTGTGTTTTCATATATAGTTGTGCTGAAGGATTACCCTAGCAACCAGGTAGCAGTAAGGATTTCAGAATTAAAGATCAATAGAAAAGGGCCAGAAAAATAAAACAATCAATTAAAAATACGAATAACAATAAAACTGAAGCCATACAATCTGTATTTTGTTAGGCAGTTGCAGGCTCGACACAAATTAGAGCTCTGATGAAAAAAATAATTGTTGGCTGTAACATACCAAAAGTTAATATAAAGGTGAACCTTGCTATGAAAATATGGCAAGCTGCATGAGAGTATATTGAAAGTGTAATCTACAACTGATTTAATAAAATGTTTTATTTTTAGCTTAAAACTGTGGAAACCCTTCTAGGCAACACTGCTAAAGTAGGCGAAGTGATTGTCCTGGGAATGATAACCCAGCTGAAAGAGGTATGAACTTTCTTCAATAATTCCTTGAATATTCCTTTTGCCAGCAAAGCTGGGCGCTATAGTTCTTCACCACCACAAGTCCTTAAGTGAGCAGGTAGGCAAAGTCATTAAATTGCTCCCTAGTATGCTTTCCCAGCATCAGCCTAGAAAGGTGTGCGGTGAATGCATCTCCTGCTCCCTACTCTACCACTGACTGGTATCTCTTGCAACTACTGCTGTATACATAGTACTTGTGCCTGCCCTTTAGAGATGGCTTTCCTACCCCTTCAGCAGTAAGCTGACTTATTTTGCTGTGTGTAGCTGGCTCCCAATTCTTTATTTTCTCTGCTTAAAGGAACAGTAACACCAAAAAATGAAAGAGCTTTAAAGTAATAAAAATATAATGCACTGTGGCCCTGCACTGGTAAAAGTGGTGTATTTGCTACAGTAACACTACTATAATTTATATAATAAGCTGCTGTGTAGCCACGGGGGCGGCCATTCAAGCTGGAAAAAAGGAGAAAAGGCACAGGTTACATAGCAGATAACAGATAAGTTCTGTAGAATACAATGGTGTTTTATCTGTTATCTGCTATGTGCCTGTGCCTTTTCTCCTTTGAATGGCTGCCTCCATGGCTACATAGCAGCTTATTTATATAAATTATAGTAGACTTTCTGAAGTAAACACACAACTTTTACCAGTGCAGGGCAGCAGCACATTATATTTTAGTTACTTTTATACACTTTCATTTTTTGGTGTTACTGTTCCTTTAACAGTGGGGCACACCCAGGGGTCAGGGGGTTCAACAGCAACATCTGCCCCCATTTATAAGTATGTGTGTGGGGGACCTGCTTGACCAAAGAGATGGAATGGGTACCCAAAGCACTGTGTAAAATGGAGTAACCTGAGAAACACTTATTAGTGAATGCAAAGATGTTTTCCATTGTAACTAAAGCATTTACTCATGTTGTCTTTTCATTAAAGGGAAAAATTTTTTTGGAAGATCCAACTGGAGCAGTACAGCTTGATCTCACAAATGCAATATCCTTTTTATTAATTTTTATGGTAGTGAAAAAATAGTTGCTTTAGTCCTTTTAATACTTTATTTTTAACAGCAGTAGTCCAACTAGTAACTCATTTTAAAACAGATCAAATTAATTTTTTTTATAGTAAACTCAGTTTCAAGTAAAGGAACAACTAGAAAACCTATTTCTCTGTTGTCTCGGGGGACACAGGGAATACATGGGATTGAGCTTCACCCTCTAGGAGGCAGGACACTTGAATGCCAAATTAAGGGGGTGTGCCAAATCCACTCTGACTTTACCCATGCACTGTACAGGTTCTATTAATCTTTTTAAGTGTCCTGTTTCTAGGAGGTTGGTCTCCCATGTTTGATGCTAGCACCCAGGGTGACACCGGGAATAGGGCTTCCTGAATCCCATTTGGTTAGCCCAATCTGGGACAGCTTGTCTGGGTCACATTCCTTGCCCCTCTGGGCTACACACTCCACCCAGACACTCCCTGCGTCCTGAGCAGAGGGCAGATGATCTGGCTAGTGAGACTGGGGTGAGTATGTGTGGCACTTCTGTCTGCCTTCGTCCCATGCTGTTGGTCTGAGTTGCTGGCTTAGTCCCTGGCATCCCTACAGGGACTTTCCTTGCTTGCTGATTCCCTGGGCAAAGCCATAGCTAGGCTCAAACAGGAACCCAGTTCCAAGCACAATTGGGTAGAGGTAGGGGTGACTAAGCCCTCACAACTTCTTTGATGCCTCATCAGTCACATTGGACCTGGCTGACTCAAAAGGTTAAACTCCACTTTCTGGCACTTCCTTTGGTGAGGAGGATAAGGCCAAAGACCAAGACACACACCATGATGTTGATGGCATCATTAAGGGGCTGCTTGGGGTACTTAACATTACCCCTGCCCTAGCCAACAATCTCAGGTCAAGGGTCTGTTCAAAAGACTCTGGCCAGATAATCTCTTTCCATCCCGTGACCAGCTTCTTAGATTATACAAGATGAGTGGAACTCTCCTGAAAGAAAATTTCACGTCATCTGAAGTCCTAACCCTAACTAGTGGAAAAATTGTTTAATCCTCCCTTTGTGAACGCAGGCCATCAAAATCTACTGCTCTACCTGTAACAGATGCAGTAGCATAAAAAGATCCCTCGGACAAATGCTTCCTAAGAGCCATCTACTCCTCCTCCGGCTCTCCTCTGTGCCCTGCCTTGGCCTCTGCTTGGGTATCCCATGTTGTCCAGACCTGGGCAGAATTATAGATCAACGACATTTAAGACGGCTCTCCTAGAACCAAGCTTCTCTTATATGCGAGGTAAATTCTTTATGGATCCGCCTATATGTGCAATGCCATCCTTGACATTTCTTAATCACTCGAAGCTCAACGCTATTAATGGCAACCCCTTGAACCGTTAGGCCGAAGAACTGGTCTGCAGACATCAGCTGAAAGAAGTCACTTACATCTCTCCCCTTTAAAGGAAGACGGCTTTTAAGGTGGGGAACTGGAAAAGATTATTTTGCAAGCCACAGGAGGGAAAAATAATTTCCTCCTGCAACTCAAGACTCGCTCAGCCACCTCCTTCAGATGCAGGAAATTTTTTTTGTGGCCAGGGTGGACAATTTTTCAGTTCAGATCTGAGTTCAGACCTGGATCCAACCGTTTGCTCTAGCTTCTACACTCCTTGTATATGAAGATTATATAACATAGTATGTGCAAAAAATTTGCAGATTGCTCTTCATATGCATGTGTCTTAAGAAAAATAAGAAACATGTTGAAACTGTTTATAGGTTTTAGAGGACTGACTTTTAATGAATTATGAATGGGATTATGTAATAACATGGACAAATGTTTGTCTTGGTACAGCAAAGCTATCATTTAAAGTAACATAAAGCAATAATAGAGGGTAGTATTGGAAAGGGTAGACTTGTGTCCTTGTTACTATATACAGTCAAACCTTGATTTTTTCATTTCCAAGTTTTCCACCATTTTCTTTGGTCCCACCAATTTAAAATACAAAAATGTTCACATACTATTTTGTGTCCTGATTAGGACTTTTATCAAGAAAGTGTCATAATGAAGACAACATTTTGGACACAAAAAAAAAACTGTTTTTTTCAAGATTTTATACCATTCTTTACTGGTTCCCAGACCAGAAAAATGTCATAGTAATCTGTAGTAACCCTGGGTACTTACTATTGTCTCAAAATTAGGATAGAATGTTTCCTCTTCCACGGATGTGAAGATAATGCAAGGTAATTTTACTACCTAACTACCAACTAGGAAGGGTTTGTGTTTTCCAAATAGGATAGCAATAAAAAAAACAAAAAAAACATTGTAGATAGCTAAATATCAGATGCCTACCTTTTCTTGACTCCAGAGCACCAGTTTCACAGTGGTCTGTACACAGAGTCCTGCTTTGTTTTAGCTGAAGGTAAGCCTTTTACATGAGTTTCACATTCATTATGAATGTGGTGGTTCTTTTTGTTGCACTTTTTCACCTTTCACTTTCAGGTTTCTTGTATTTGTTTTTAAGGTTGGTATGAAGACAAAATTTTCCACATCAATGCTTTTGGCTTTCCCCCTACTGAACCTTCCAGCACTACAAGGTGAGTATTGTCACTTTGTATTTTATTGCCTTGTCATATGAATTATTACAATGCCAACAAAAAATTCAATATATATATGGAATGTTATCTTTACAACCTAAGGGATATCTTAAGATATGAAAATGTAAATGTAGATTTATTATAGACTGTTAGATGATCGTAGAATAAACATACATGTTTAAATTTGTTAGAAGATGTTGCTTGCTTCTAACTACAGGTATGGTATCTGTTATCTGGAAAGTGCATCTTCCATAGACCCCATTTTTAATTAAATAATTCAAATTTTAAAAAGCTATTTCCCTTTTGTCTGTAATAATAAAACAGTGCCCTGTACTTGATCCCAAATAATATATAATTAATCCTTATTGGAGGCAAAACAGTCCTATTGGGTTCACCTAATGTGTCCTGGGTAACAGGACTCATACCTGTGCTAATATTAATGTTATTTTGGAGTAATGCGTAATAATCTAATCACTTAGTAGCTAAGTCCCACATTATTTAACACTACTGACTAATTCTGTCGTTTTATAGTTTATCAATCTGTCTTTGGTAAGAATGTTAAAAGGTAACTGTGTACCGTCTTCTTTTCCAGGGCATATTATGGTAACATGAATTTTTTTGGTGGACCTTCTTCTACTTCAGTAAAAACTTCAGTTAAATTACGGCAACTGGAGGAGGAAAACGAGGATGCCATGTTTGTATTCTTATCTGATTTATGGTTAGATCAAGTTGAAGTTACAGAGAAACTTCACACAATGTTTTCAGGTAAATTTCTGGTGTAACCTCACACCTATACTTAGAATAACCCCTTTACTATTTTTTCTCAATTCCTCCAAACTAGAGATTCATTGTTTTCTTGCAGCATCCTTGTCCCTTTTGCACTATTGACACATGCATCCTCTTACTATAATTAAAGCATAAGTAAAGCATCCTCTTACTATAATTCTGTCAATCCCTTGCTCCCTTTCTTCATCTTAAATGTACCAGTGAATTATAATCCTAGATATAGGAGGATTGTGCTTAAAAGAAAAAAAGTTGTGTTTCGGACTGATTTATTGAGAAATTCCTTCAAAACCCTTCTAGTCCCTCCCATCTGTTCCACTTCCTGCTGGCTGAATTCTTTGGATGTGCAGGGGAGCCGGCGGCTCTCAGTACTGGAACTGTAGGTTAGGAACCAATCAGCAGCTAGGCTGACCTGATAGGGAACTGAAGCCTGTCTTTGCTTGTGTGACTGCAGGGCTGTGATTGGCGATCCCTCTCCTACTGTGCTTCTGGCAGGGACTTTTAGGACACGCCCACCCTACATTTGAAACAGGGACAGAGAACTGATAGGATCTATAGGGAGCTACAATAAAGGGGCCATTTTTACAGATAGGATTAATTTTTAGCCCAAAGTAAAACCAGCAACATATATTATTCATAATTGCCTACAAAATTAGGGTTTTTTTCCTTTATCCAATATGTCTCCTTTAAGAAACTGTCTTTTTGTTTTACCTAGATTTGGCATTGCTACAGCTAAGAAATTTTGTCATTACAGGTTACTCAACAGCACCACCAACCTGCTTTATCTTCTGTGGAAACTTTTCTTCCGCACCTTATGGGAAGAATCACATCAGATCATTAAAAGGTATCTGAAATAATTATACAATTCAAATTCACTAATGGAAGGAAACAAGTCATCCTTGACATAGCATTATTCTGTACATATCCCAGCGCTAACTGAAACAAAGTTGCCTCATTTATTATAGCTAAAAAAGCACTGAAAAGTATACAATATTCAGACTAAAATGAGAGAACAAAACAATAATATATTTTCTAAATGTTAGAACTACAAGTGAGGGCACAATGTATAAGGTTTCATATTTATATGAACAGCACTTGTTTAAGATATCTAGGTATATTCATAAAATCTACCCTTTCATAAACAAATCTGGCACTGTTGTATTTTTAACTTTTTATTTCCAATATGTCAATTCCCATAAGCACTGGGATATTGACTTGTAATAAAGTTGCAGCCTTAAAAAAACCAAAAAACTTATATTGATGGGCAGCAATGACACATTACCCTAAACCTGTCAGCCTGATTTAAAGGCATTTTGGCATGTTATTGCCAATAGCTTAGCCACAGTAGTTCAAGCTAGAACTGCAGAAAGCTCTAGCTGCTGGTAGCTCAGATTAGAGCAGAGTTGGGGTAAGAGGAGAGATGGGAGGGAAAGGAGGAGAAGGGAGGGGGAGAGAGGAACAAACTGACTTGATTCGCACTGTGCCCTGAAAGATTTTTCTGAGAGAGGAAGTCTGATACCAAAGAACATGTTTACAAAAAAGGAGACAAGACATCTTGTGTTTCTTTTGATAGAGGACTCTCTATCAAGTGCTTATGGCTGTATTTACATAGACCTTTCTGATAAAGCTTACTTAGTTTATTTCCCTGGGCATTGTGCCTAAACCTGACACTAGACAGATTGTGAGGAGCTGAACATATGTAGTGGTTTTATTTCTCCATTGTATTAGCCAAGGAACTTATCTCTTACTACTCACTCTTGATGATTTTTTTTTTTAATGCAAAGGACCTTTTGCACATCTTAGATTTTTCTGACTTGATGGAATCTAAAGATATGCGTTTAATAGTTTTCAAGCATTGGCTAATGTTAAAGGGCTTGTTCAAACAGGGCTGAGTTAACTTTAAGTTTAGAGTGTAGAGAATTATATATATTCTGAGACAATTTACAGTTGGTCTTAATGTTTGTTATTTGTGGGTTCTGAATTATTTCGCTTTCTGTGCAGCAGCTCTCCAGTTTGAATTTTAAGCAGCTTTCTGGTTGCTAAGGTCCAAATTACCTGCTGGGGTCAGTGATGTTAATTTAAAAGCTGATGAAGGCAAATAATTGAACTATAAAAAATAAATACTAATTGAAAAGTTTCTTAGAATTGGCCATTCTATTGCATGTAATTCTACAATAGTTTAATAATGCATTTTATTGAACTGTTTAGGAACAAAGCCTTTGTCAATTTTGTCATGATGAGGATTATAAAGAGATAAAAATAAAATGTATATTTAGTAATCTATATTACTATTTAGTAATCTGTATCTAATTTTTTTTCCAGACTCATTCAAAATACTGGCAGATATAATATGTGAATATCCGCATATACATAAAAGGTATGTGCATGTTGCTAAACACTGAAGTTAAAAACAATAATCTAAGTTTCCAACTACCCCGAGCCTCCCACCGGATTTCTGTTTTAACATCTGGGTATCCGTTCGTTATGACCCCCACCTGAAAAAAAAAAATTGTAAGTCTATGGGGGAGATTTATTAAGACACGAACGCTCAGAGCGTTCATTTTCGCCGATTTTTTCATATTCCCGCGCAACTTTTTCGTACACTTACGCCAAAAATTTGGAAAGGTTCTGCCGCTGTTTACAATCGTTTGGTACGAAAATTTCATGACTTTCAGATGGCCAATACGATTTTTTCGTAAGCATTTTCGTGATATTTGTGATCTTCAGAAATTATCGTATCCAATCTGAATTTTTCCAATTCGGGATTCAAACTCGTGTTTTAATGAATCGGCCCCTATGTGTTTTATATGGGTCCTGGTTTCTGAGGTAGTTTTTCATCTCACCATTTATATTTTAGCCTTTGGGGTTTTGTTAGCAGCATTTCCTAGAATGGCAAACTCATATATTTTTTATCTGGTGCTACAAAATCTTGTACAGTCCCTATGCACCACCAGCAAGGTAACTTCTATATTACTTGCATTGAAGCAGTCCAGCAAGCATTTCTGTACACCTCTGCCAGAATTCCAGCTATTAAAAAAATAACCTAATCTAACAAAATTCTTATAGAGGGTAGTACTCACCAGCCAACTCCTTTCATCTCATATTAATACATATATGTTTCTGTGTTAACAGTAGTCGATTTGTTTTTGTGCCTGGCCCAGAAGACCCCGGTCCTGGTTTCATTTTACCAAGGTACAATAAAATGTGATCATTTGTTATGTTTATATGCTTTGTATTCATGTCTGTAATGGCGAGGGTTTTGCTTCTGAACAACTACTGGTAACAACTGGTTACCTAGAGTGGAGTTGAGCTATTGCACATGGGCGATCTTTCTTTCTTCCTCTATAGATCAATCTACATATCGCAGGAGAAACCGTACATGCGCAGAAGCACTTGATTCTTTACCTTCCTCCCTGCTACCAATCTCTTAACTGTGATTTTTTGTTTTTGCAAAGTACTGCCACTCTTTTAGGACTTTGACTAGAGCTCTTTAGTATTAGTAAATGCTTAGAGTTTGAGTGTATCTTTGTTCCAGTTCAATCACTAAGCTGTGAAGATTTAACTGTTTGGTATCATGATCTTGTCATGGATTTCCCTAGATTAAACAAGATAATGTTCATGTTTAAATATTTATTACAGACCCCCAATTGCTGATCATATCACAGAAGAATTCCGCCAACGAGTGCCATTCTCCATTTTTACTACAAATCCCTGCAGGTATGATATCTTCCACTCAGACCACTGAAGACCTGCATCAAAGTGTAACGTGTTTTTCCATTATATAGGATCCAGTACTGTACACAGGAAATTGTTGTTTTCCGTGAAGACTTGGTAAATAAAATGTGCAGAAATTGCGTTCGTTTTCCCAACAACACTTTGGATATTCCAAACCATGTAAGTGTACACCCCAATTGGGCTACTAAATGAAACTATTGTGTACTTCCTTTAAGCATTTTCTTAAGGTTTAGAAAACAAAAGAACATTATAGATTTATATTAGAAAAACTACCTTAGTGAGAAAATTGTATAAAATGGAATTACTGTACATTAAGAAATATCATATAATTTGATATTGTTTCACCTTTATTTCCAGTTTGTCAAAACCATCTTATCCCAAGGACTTTTGACTCCACTTCCTCCGTTTGTCAGCCCTGTATACTGGGCCTATGATTATGCTTTGAGATTGTATCCGCTACCAGACTTGGTTGTCATCGCTGATAAATATGATCCGTTCACCATTACCAACACAGAATGTCTCACCATTAACCCTGTAAGGCAAAACTCTGTACAAATGTCACAGAAAATGAGGAATATTGAGTTGATTTAAGTCACAGTGGGAGCACATGCAATCACATTCTCCCACCCTACTTAAGTAAATGGCAATGAAAATGATTCCTGGGTGCTCTTTCTCTGCAGTTTATTTTTTTTTTTTGTTATAGGGCAAAACTGGAATGGTTATAGGTAAATTCCGGAATAGTTAGAAGAGAACCGAGAACCAAGTCAGTTTTGAACTGGCACAGTGGTCTGCTGTATAAGGCACAATGTTCCATATACATTATTGAGCAGAAGACTTCACTGATACTTGTGATACTTGTAAAGCTGGCTTCTTAAAAATTTGACATTGGAAAACATAATATTAAGGGGGCTGTAACCCTACTAAAAATGAAAACCTTTTCTCTGGTCACTCTTATATTGGTGTATTCAGGCCTTTCACAGTTCTGCCATGGCTCTGGAGGAACACTGCAGCTTCTCTAAGCACAAGACAATACTTTTAGAACCTTTAAAAGTGTGTACACGCACCTATAAAATTTTGTATATGGATAGGTTAGGGAAAAGAAATTACTATATATACACAATACATAGTATAATATAAAAAAGCAGTTTAGAATAGGAACAAGAAATTTTATTACCTTCCATATTCATAGGTTTTGCAACCTTCTTTATGTAAAGAGTATAGTTGCAGTTATTCATTTCATCTCTAATTTTGTACAGGGATCATTTCCAAGAAGTGGGTTTTCTTTCAAGGTCTACTATCCCTCCAGCAAAACAGCTGAAGACAGGTAACCAGTCATGCTAAAATATTATCCACTATTTATTCCTGAATTATTAAGTTAATACAAGCCTAGCCCAGTTCAAACTGTGTAACATCTCAGAATTGCCACATAACTGATAAATATTCTTTAAATGGGATATGTCATCCTGCTTTTGTAATTACCATTGGTCAAGAACCAGCTATAACTTAATATTCTGCCTTTATATATAAATATTAACTTTTTTGTTTCTCTTGTTTTAGCAAACTTCAGAATCTTTGATTTTACTGTGAAAATGATGGAACACTGCTATTTCCATACTGGAGGATTTTACTAATTCAATTATGTTAAAAAAAAAAAAAAAAAAAAAAAAAAAAAAAAAAAAAAATTTTAAGAGAAGACTGAATTATTTTATATGTTTATTGTATCAAAACATTTTTGTAATAAAACTAATGGAAAAAAGGTTCCGATCCCCACATCTGTTACCATCTGTAATATAACCTTTTACACTTGCTGTTTAATACTTGTACTTGTGCATTATTACTGCAAGTACCGTATATACGCTAGTATGAGCCGAGGTACCTAATTTTACCTAAGAAAACTGGAAAAACTTATTAACTCGAGTATAAGCCTAGGGTGGGAAATACAGCAGCAACTGCTAAGTTTCAATAATCAAAATAAATACCAATAAAATGACAGCTCCCCTCAGCGTCCTCCCCAACATACTCCAGCTCCCCTCAGCGTCCTCCCCAACATACTCCATCTCCCCCCAGCATCTTCCCCAACATCATCCAGCTCCCCCCAGCATCCTCCCCAACATCATCCAGCTTCCCCCAACATTCTCCCCAACAACCCCCACCCCTCCCGCTCGCCTGCTTGCCTGCTGTGTCCGGCTGCTGCTTCCGCCTGCGTCCTGCTGCTGCTTCTGCCTGCATCCCCCGTCTCTTCCTAATTTTGCAGCTCAGATCTTTTATTAGGTTGCGCCCCGTGCGTGCTGACATCACGGGGCGCAACCAATAAAATTACCCGCTGACCACCAATGAGCCAAGGGAGTGTAACTCTTTAAAGGGGCCCCCTTTAAATCCACAATCTTTCGGGCCCGGGACAACTGTGCCCCCCTGGAATATTAATCGCTATTGCTGGCAAGTGAGATCTCTCTGAAAATCTGCTTTTATTTAATCCGACTTATAAGTATAAGCCGAGGGTGAATTTTTCAGCACATTTTTGGTGCTGAAAAACTCTGCTTATACTCGAGTATATACGGGAAGTATTTATAACTACCATACCTTTCTTGTGATTTTTATATATATTTAATTTTAAATTCTGCATGGGGCTAGCCATATTCTTGATTTCCCAGGGTGCCATGTGACCTGTGCTTTGATAAACTTCAGTCCCATTTTACTGCTGAGCTGCAAGTTGGAGTGATATCATCCCCTCCCAGCAGCTGATCAGCAGAACAATGGGAAGGGAGCAAGATAGCAGGTCCCCAGATATCAGAATAGCACTCAATAGTAAGAAATCCAAGTCTGGCTTGGGACTCCTTCAGTTACAAGTGAGTAGGAGAAACAATAGGTTAGCTGACAGCAGTTCTAATGTGTAGCGCTGGCTCTTTCTGAAAGCTCAGACTCAGGCACAATGCACTGAGATGGCTGCCTACACACCAATATTACAACTAAAAAAAAAACAAAACAACTAGTTGCTTTGAGAATAAAATGTATTTTTTTTTTCTCAGTATTTTTCCACACTACCAAAGCATCATTGTTTTGCAATTCCACATGCACTACAGGTGTTGGGTGCCACACAGTGGTATAATTCTTAAAATATGAGCATATTGCTGCCCAAGCAAAGGTTGTGTCTAATTAAGTTTTTGTGGGTTTCATTAAGGTAATGTTATTTATTTATATGAATGCTAAATCTGCCTGCAATAGATATTTGCAGCTGTCAAAAAAAGCCCTCTTTGGCTGATTTGCTAGAGGTATTGCCAAGCAACAGCATAGTCTTTCCATTAGTGTTTGACTCGGTCCCCACCCGCTCGCCTCCATTCACTTCTAGAATCAAAGGTGAGGAGCCATCTCTACGGCGTGACAGGAAGTTAAAAAAGTGACCCCCATTAATCTGGCTATACACGCCGATATTATCGTATTTAGCCCAATTAGTTGCATTTTTGAAAAAGCGTATAAACGCAATATATGCGTTTTACACTTAATCCGTTCCGCCCCCCCAATGTGGCATTGGTGAATTGTATAATTCTGTACAAGCCACATTCTTATAGTCAGAAGCCCGATTCCCTTGCAGAGCTGCGATGTCTCTTTCTGGAACATGAGATGACAGACTGAGCGCCCGAACTAGGCAGGTCTGTAAGCGTTACCATAGATACCGTATACGTTACAAAACCTAACGTTTCTCACTTGCGTAAACTTCCCGCATCATCACGTGATAGCCTACCGGCTAATAAATAGCTTCGACGTCATCACAAGGCGCAGAGTGGTAGCGTCCATCACCTAGGAGAAGTACGGTGAAGTTTCAAACGGCAGAATGGCGGCTAAACTTCAGGATCTGGAGCTCAGCTCTGAGGAAGTTGATCGCTTTAGTAAGGCGTTTAAGGATCCGACGTTCCGAGAGATGTTCATTCAGTATGCGGAGGAGATCAGTGACCCTGAGAACCGGAAAAAGTATGAGCAAGAGATCTACAAAATGGAAAACGAGAGAGGAATGGACATTAAGTTTATCCACCCAAAGCCCGGGTATGTGTTGCTGAGCAGTGTCAATGGGGTGCAGAAATGCTACCTTAATATCTGCAGCAAT
The DNA here is from genome assembly GCF_000004195.4 of Xenopus tropicalis. Taxonomy (NCBI): domain Eukaryota; kingdom Metazoa; phylum Chordata; class Amphibia; order Anura; family Pipidae; genus Xenopus; species Xenopus tropicalis. The sequence goes on from NC_030684.2 coordinate 93,170,796, forward strand.
GATCTGATTCAAAAGCCAGAGTGCAAGCCTGGAAAAGACGGCGAAGGCAAGGCTGGGCTGCATTGGTCTCTCCCATACAGTTTATCACCGGGCAGGGATGATCTGAGCAAAGATGGGAGCAAACACGTTATATATGATGTAGTGTTCCATCCAGACACTCTGCATATTGCCAGCAAGAATGGGAAATTCAAGGGGATAGTTGACAGCACAGCTTTGGAAGCTGTTGCCAGTCAGTTTAATGTCACCTTAGACAAAGCAAATGTCAGGACACTCAGCATGAAATATAAGGGTGTACCAAATCCGTCTGTGTTGCGAAAACCCCTTCCTGAAGCCTCACCAAAATCTAGGGACCTTGAAGACCCCTTATGTTTCCCTTATCCATATGATGTTCCTACTGCAGTAGGCACAGAGAAAAAGGACCAGAAGAGAGTGATACAAAAAGAGTGTAAACAACATTTAGTGACTCCAGAACAAGACCCCAACGTACAGGTTGCTGCTACCCCTAACTATACTGTGCGGCACAGATCATACGTGGATCTGCAGGATTTCCGGGATTCTAGAGACTCTACACCAAGTCCTGTACCCAAGGAATTGGTAATAACGGTTGATTTGCCTTTGCTAAATTCTGCCGCAGGAGTCAACCTTCATATAGCTGGCAAAAATTTAAGCCTAGAGTCTGAGAAACCTGCCTATAAACTAAATGTGAAACTACCTTATGCTGTGGAAGATAACCAAGGCAAAGCTCAGTTCAACAAAGTGAAAAAGCAGCTTATCATCACTGTGCCCGTGATTCAGCATAATATTTTGAGTCTAATGCAGGATCATTTTCAAGAGGCTAGAGGAGAGAAAGATAATCAAAATAAAGCTGAACATAGTGTTCTCAACAAAGAGCATACAGACAATAGTGGTATAACAAGTGCACGTGGGACAGAAAAACTATTAGAGTTAGAAGAGGAGAATCAATTTGAAGGACTAGCATCAATATCTAGTATGGATACAGGAGCTTCACATCTTCCAGAAATTTTACCAAATCTAAATACTTTTGGCAAAGAGCAAGTAGTAAATCAGATGAATGAGGATACCCCCAATGTCCCCACTGATAACCTTGTGTGTCCCACATTCACATGTTCACAAGACCCTACCTCCTTGACATTAATAGTACATGTGAGAGACATAGATGAGAACAGTATCTGTGCAGATGTGGGTTCCAACCATTATCACATCAGATGTTATAGGAAACAAAGTAGAGCTTTCTATGATTTATTAGTAACATTTCTTCCCCATGACATAATCATCTCAAATGAGGTCTCAGTGAATATTTCTGAAGACAATGTTGTTATTGGACTGACAAAATGTCCTGAAAGCTTTGGATTCTGGAAGAAGCTGTATTTTGGTGTCAGTGGCCAGTCATTGCAGGTAATTTCCAGCAGAATACTATGCTATTTACCAGCTGTTTGTTATAGAATGTCCAATTCTTAGAAACTTTTAAGTTGGCCCTCATTTTTGTAGTTTTTTAAATATATGCATTCATCTATCTCTTTCAAGCTTTCAAATAAGGTAACTGACCCCATAGCCAAAAATTATTGCTATGGGAAGCTACAAGCTTATTGTTGGTACTTTTATTTAGGCTGTCTTCATCTTCCATCGCCTGGTTCTGGGGTAAATGGGAGCCTAACCACCAGGTAGTTGCTAAAATCCAACCTGGCCAGCTGCTGAACAAAAGGCTAAATACATTTAAAGAAACACAAAAAAATGAAGACCAAGTGCAAATTGAATATTACTGCCTCCATCATACTTAAACTTAATGTTGTATAGATGCAAAGCGGTTTACCATTACTCTTCCTTTGTCCCTTCTCCTTACAAGCAAAGAATAATCTGGGCATTGGAGTTTAAAGGGAAGTTGTAACTGGTTATAATATGTGTCTCATGCACAGGAATCAGGGGAGGGGAGTGGTCTATTCATCATAGTGCCATTAAAAAGTAACATTAAAGTATATTTAACAACTACTTTAAGATATATGTTCCATTTAAGTTCACAGATATGTTTCTCTGGTCTGATTGTGCAGTGTCTAATGAACAGTTTTGTGTGTATTTACAGGAAAGAAGGTTTGTCATTGAAGAGAACATAAACAAGGTTCTGGCATGCAGCATTCCACTGTCACAAGTTTCCCCATCTATCCAAGAGCATCAGCCACTAATAGAGGTGCTTGAAATGACTGATGAAAAAACCCACATTCGTTTAAATGTAAGAGCTGTATGCATTTTCTAGATATTGGCCCAGGCTAATTAAATGCTGTATTGCAATTAAAATAATGAAGGTCAAGTTAACATTAACGACATGGTGACAATGCTAGTAGGCTTCATCCAGTGTATTTTATAAACATTATAGGCATATTCTGACTAAAGGTGCCCATACATGTTAAGATCCACTCGCTTGGCCCTGGGGTGAAACGATCGAATTATAATCACGGCATAGGCAAAATCGGTCTGGGGACCGCATCAACGAGCCAATGCAGTACCCGGCTGATTTTCTAACCTGCTCAATCGAGATCTGGCTGATTTCAGGCCATGGATTACCCAAAATCATCAAATAGCAGTCTTTAGTATCTTCCCCATGCAGAGCTGTATGTCCATCTAACAGGCATTTTTGTCACAAAGAAAAGGGCTTAGGGGCCTAAAGAACTGCTAGACTGTGTTTTAACAATGTGTTGACTTTTACCTACAGGAACCCAAAATAGAATATGTGGACAGCGCTGAACATAATGAGCAATGCACTGATCATTCAGAAAGTGAGAGGGATACCAGCTTGGAACTCCCTAATGTGGATGGGAAAGACAGTGCTGAACAGTGCTCGTCTCAAGTTTCCCCTTGTAAACATAACATTGAGCTGGGCAGAGAGCACACTTCTGAAAGGGATAAGGAGCCCAAGCCCACTTCCTGTACTGCAGAGTCTACAAGTGGCCAACAGCCAAATGATTCCCATCTAGTCTGCCCAGGAGACAACTGTGCTCAAGACTCCAATGCAGAAAACAAGATGGCCTGCTTGAAATCAAGTGTACAAACAACACAAGAAAGTGACTTGGATGAAGATGATATGCCTGATAACTCAGATCATCTGCAAAACAGTGCATCTTCAAACAATATATTAAAAGAAATCAGCAGCAAAGATGGTAGTGTCCAAGTTATCAGTGATCACACAACACATTGCCCCTTTCAGTTCCAAAATTCATTGCTGTTTGAACTGGACTGATTGTTTATTCTCTTTCCATACAGTAGCTTGTGATGGACATGTAAAAACAGCTTACTGCCTCGGTAAGCATTTGACTTGTGAAACAAGAATATTTACTTCCTTCGCACTACTGAGACAACAATCCAATATGGCTGCTTACTGCAAGCGTCTCTTGTACATATGCAAGTTTGATTAAACAGATTTATTTAGTTTTATGGATTTTTTCCTGATATGTTGTCTTTAAAAGGTCTTCTGAGTGTAAATTTTGCAGCAAACATTCACTGGACAGAACAGCCAAAAAATACTGGATGTTTTCAGTGAATGTTATTACTATGAATACCTTTTTAAAATAAAAAAAGAAAAGTGTCGCCCACAAAATTAAATCAACAATATTAAACCAACCCCCTCCGATAGGCAACTAGCGATTCATCAAGGCACAGGAAGGATTGTTTTTAAAAAATGTAAACGGAAGGATATTTGCTCCTATACAACTGCACTTTTTGTTTTCCTACACATAAACAGGTGTTGGTGTGTTGCTTCATTCTGCTGATGGGCTCTTCATTGAATAAAGGGAAAATATACTTTAATGACTGGTACGTGTTTTCTTTTATCTACGGCAAGTGGTTTTTTTTAGGTTTAAACCCAAGGTTATAATAAAGCTACCAATGTTGCACAAAGCATGCTATTAGGATAAAAATAAAGCGTTGCGCCCTTAGGCAGGCCAACCAAACAAATAATTTTCCATACAATACTGACAGCAGTGAAGCAGGTGGCATTTTACATAATGTCTTAATCACTTACAAAAAGCTTTGAACAACATTTCAGACTGAGTTAACCACTTCAGTTGTGCCTGCTTTTAGGGAATTAACAGCCTTTGAATATACATTTTGGGTTCTTTATTGATCTGTGCCATGCTGTGTGCTTACTGGCAACACATGATGTAGCAAGATCACAGAACTCAGTAGTAAGTACTGGTATATTAAACTTTATACTATATATAACATTTACATCTTATGCAGCACTTTACAGAAATCGATCATCCAAATTCCTACTAAATTTTTAGGATGTACTTAACCCACCAGTATGTTTTTGGGGTGTGGGGGAAACTCAGGATTGGCTCTACTTGGTCCCAGTATCTAAGAAATGAGGGTAAATTGTGTGATTTTCTTAGTGCAAGTCTGTTATAGCAATTGACTAAACCTGCTGTAAGAACCCTAGAACTACCATTATGTACAGGATAGTGGTAATTCCAGGGTTCACAGCATCAATAGGCACACTTGTGGACAATTTATTATAGCAGGTTGGTGTGGAGGACATATTGGTGCTACAGTGCAAGCACATGGAAGTGGTATAAGCACGTTTGGGCCAAGTACCTTTCATGGTGTCAATACACATTTGCATTAATTTGAATAAACCACACTTGTGGTTGCTTTGGAAATGAGCCTTAAAGAGATACTGACACCAGAAAATAAACCTTTTACATCTATCATAACTGTCTTTCTATACTATTTATAAATTTACCTTAAAAGTATTTGCCCATTTTTAATTTTACATTCCCTATCTGATCCCATGTCCCTCTATGAGGGGGCTGCCATATTTGTGTGGTAGGAGTCCGTTAGCACTAAAAGCTATAACTGACAGGCTGAAAAGGGACAGACAGGTTGGCAAAACAGTCAGGTTTAGGAATTTAAAGTAACACTTACAAAAGCAGCAAATCAGCAAAAAATGATCAACATGACCTATAGGCAAGAATGTATATGTATATTCATATTTTGAAGAGTAGATTTTTTAGTTTTCAGTATTACTTTAAAAAAGCCCCACAACAAAATTGTTGTATTAACATTCTGTTCCAGCCATGTTTTTAGTTCTCACAATGCTTTGCATATTTCCTCATTAACAGACCTGTAAGGGCTCTTAGCAAAGGGCTTTTTTACATGTGTAAATGCATTGTGTTTATAGGAATTAAAAAAAAAAAAAATGCAAGTTAATTTTTCTGAGCTTCAAACGCATGTGTGTATTCTATTGCTCTACAAATGCACATCAAGCACTCAGAAATGCTGCATGTTGCGTTTAAAAAACTGCAGTAAAACTTGACTTTACAGTAATAAAAGAGCTAATAGGCAGAATATGATGGAATCAATTAGCTGATCTGTTTAGGTGCACTCAAACCTGCATCTCAAACACACAAAAAAAACAACCATATGTAAAAGCCCTAAGGAAAGAGAATTGCCAGTGTGCAAGGTATAAATATTAAGCAACATGTACAAAAATGAGAGACAAACACAGCAGATACACAGACAGCGCTTGCGACACATACCCATATCAAAAAGCTAAGCCTGATTAGGTCTTTGAGGACTTTGTACAAAGGAATAAAGAGCATTGCCACACTCACGCTGACCCAATGTTCTGAGCTTTTAGCTGTTTGCATGCTGTTCATTTACTGTGATGAGTCTCAGAAATGGACACTCAAAAGTTACAGTAATAGTTCCAGCTCAAATGTATCCAGCTAGTAAGTAAGGATGGATTTAACATATCCAACCATTGATATTTTGACCAAGTTATTTACCACGTGAAAGATAATCTCTTGGAACCTAAGGCACATGGACAAACACCTGAATTGCTTTCTTGTAAACTTAGTGAAACTATCAAATGTTTTCTGAGTGAACATAATTTAATTTTATCAAAAGTGGAGTTAGTTGGTCACACTGAAGATTACTCCCCACTGGAGTGTGAGGGCATCTCTGGACAAAATAAGTCATGCCACTGTTCATGCAATTTGCATTTAATTTAGCCATATATGTGACCAACTACATGTACTGATTATTTTGCTGCAGGCTGTGTCTCTATATAGCAGTACTGTAACAGTAAGAACTCCTGTGATGAACATTATATGGAGAAAACTATTACAAAGTAGTTGTTTAAAATGCACAGCCACAAAGCTTCACAACATATTCAAAATTCATGACTCGCAGATGGAAGGGGGCTCTTGGGCAATATCATCAGACCACAGTGAGGATGGGAATTGTAAGTAGCCTGAGAGGAGTCAAACACTGTGTTCCAAAACCCAGAGTTAACCAGTTTAACTGATTAATATTTTGTATTTCTTCATATTTTACACTTCCTATTTTATTAGGGAGGCACGGGAACTCAGGTAGTCAAAGCTGGAGGGAAATGTGTACAGATCAAGGTGCTAAAAGCAACCAAAATGTGTAAGCATAAAAAAAGGCCCACACGCTCATTCTGGAGTAAGGATTATTTAACACATTATTGATGTAAGAGTGTACATGTTCTCCGTAGGAAGAGAGTAGCTCATGTGTTCCCATCTGTGTCTCTGCGCTGAGACACAGTGTTGGCATGTATGCAGATACATGGAGTGGAAAAAAAATAATTTTCGCATACACTTGCCGATATCTGCTCTAGGTCTAAACACAGAATAACGCTGTGCCAGTCAGTGCAGGGACATGGAGAGAGTATAGGTAAGCATTGGCTTCTCTTTTCCTGCAAAGAAAACGCAAGTGGAGAGAAGCTGAGGCACAGCCTAGTGTGCCGTTACCCTTAGAACTCTGTAGACTGTGGTTATAACAATATAACATACTTTTCTATTGTATTAGAAAGTCTTAATAAACCGTATCTACCAGAGAAAATGCATGTGTTTATCAAGATCTTTGGTAACAAAATACCACTTTTCTGATTGTAAGCAATTACTGTCTGAAAAAAGCTGAACTTACCATGATACTAGCTTAGACCACTACGATTCACAAAATGTTATAAAATGAAAAGATTCAGATAATTAAATCATTTATTTTCTAAATGAATTTGATAAACATAATGCACATTGCTTGATTTTTTCATTAGTAAGAAACAATGGACAAAAACAGCCTTTCTTAAGAGATTTCACACAAATGAAATGCATTGTCTATTATGACAATTTTGACATGTACAATTGCTCAACTTAATAAAATCCATAAATCCCCTTAGTTTTCTGGAACAGCAAAGACAGTATGCAATATTACAAACTTAAAAAGGTTCACCAGGTTCAGTTTCACTGTAACCTATGATAACTTTTACACAATTCATGGTCTCTTATATCACCCCATCCACCATTTTTAACATGGGGCGATAAAGCAGCCATTGTATACCTCCTGCTAATAGCTATATTCTCAGGAAATAACTCTTGTTGGCTGCTTGTAAACAAAGCCTCAAGTTTGGCACTTTCTGTAGTGGGTCTACAAGGCTTATTATGGTGCATACCACAGTCTCCTATATGGTAAATTCTGGGAACCTCAGGGACCATAACTTTCCAGAACTTAGGAAGACAATTAACAGTTAAATACTGAAGAGTCCAGTCCCAGTTATAGTCATCATAAGTGCAGAAGGTTTCAGAACAAGATATAAGTTTTTTGTAAGTTTCCCTGGTCATTGCCATTCCCATGTTATGCTCAGTGGATCTCCACGTTTTCACTTCCACTTTACCAGCTTTGTCAGCGAATGGTGTTTGAGCATATGTTCCAAGACATAGCATGTCACAGTCAGAGCACTCTTCATTTTTCTTTTGCCACATTTTGTTAAGGATGTAGTAAAAATCTGGAGCCAAGTAGTGATCTTCTTCAATGAACAAAACCAATCCATGATGCTCTTTTAATACCTTTAACTTATCCCACACAAACTGCAATTTCCACCACCAGTGATGTTTTGTTTGGGAGAATTTAGCCTCTCTGTAATGTCCGAAAGAGTCTGGATATTCTGCATTGATACAGCCCAGTTCAATTGCATCTTTTTTCTTTATGTCTCTTGGACAGTCTTTAGGATCATGTCCAGGAAATTCGTTGGGATAAAGCTGAATACTGAAGGGGAAAAAAATCTGTAAAACTTGACAAAAATCAACACTAGCAATGATCTGGTTAATTTCTGGGGACCAGTAATCATGGCTAAACACCAACAGCACATTCTCAATACCCTTTGCTTTTCCAAGTGAGTCCAAGAGACGTTTCAAAAATTCAGGCCTGTTGTGCACCTGGACTACTACAACCACATCATCCTGAGGCCTGTTTATTTTTTCTACATTTCTTATAGCTTGGTCAAAATTCCATTGGAACACTACTGATCTGTAGGCCAGTGTCATGTTATCAACCTTTGCCTTCTGCTCTTTGTTTGCGAGTGACTCATTGGACGCTTTTCTAGCTGCAGGGGATATGTGCCCCTTGCTTTGAAATCTGTCAGTTTCCACTTCTGGAACAAAACCATTTTTCTTTTGTCTTCCACTACTCCATAAAGCCAAGCCACAAGCAACCACCACCAATGTGAGAATGATCACTTTCCTTTTGTATATTCTACACCTCATGTTATAGGTGCTTTGCAGCTATGAAACGAAGGGAAGCTGGCACATAACACAGGGCCTGCCTGTGTGATGGAAAGCAAATTCCAGACTGGAGCATTAGAAAGAAAAAATAACTTTGAGCTAACTCATCCTGGTCTATAATGGAGATCTGCAGAGTACACCCCTGAAGATCATTAGCAAAACACTTGTCACTAGATGAGTGTAGGATCCGTGCAGCATTTGTTAAAAGGACATGGGGCAGGATGCCCTTCGTGCCAGCAGCACCTGCAAGAAAAAAAATGGTAACTTTTATATCCACTTAAACCATCAAAATAATAGTTATAGTTGTCATTTTGTAACTGAACACAGGCAAAAGTGACCTTTAAACCATTTACTGCCATGTGGCATAAGCATATGGAGGGAATGTACGACTCTCCAGCATTTACTGAAGCTCTTATTTCTCTTGTCTTGCAGATAGCAATGTACAATGTGCATGTCCCTTCTACCATTTCACAAGTCAGTAAAAACATATGGACTCACCTGCTTTCACACACAAAATAAGTCCAGAAAATGAACAGACCCACAACTATAAGAACATGAGACTACAAATGGGGTAGAGGAAAAGTACCCAAGGTAAGAGTTACATGCAAGGGACAAAGGCATCAGAAAGCAGCCTAAAGGAAGAGCATCATAAAAGGAAACACAATCTGAAAAAACATAAACAAAAGGGCAATGGCATGGTAACTGGGAAGAACATATGGCAACAGAAAAGCTAATACAACTATACACGAACAGGAAGACGGCTTCATTTAATTTATCCACACTATAAATTCCATCACATAACATTTAAGCTCAGGCAACACTCAGGGCCGCCATTGGGGGGCGGGGGAGGAGGGCCATTCATCCCGGGACGGTGGGTCTAAGGGAGGCCCGGCTGTTCTGCACTTACTTAGATTACCGGGCCCCCTGCTGTCAGTGAACTGCAGACTTCGGGAGGGATGGCGGCTGCTAGAATGCCAGCATCTTCTTTCAATTACATAACCTTCATACTGCCCAACAGTCCCGCTTTTCCCAACACTGCCCGCAGTCTCGTATCGCTACTTACAGATTCCGCTAAACTGTTAATGCTCCTTTCCTCCTGTCTTACTGAAAATCCCAACGCCGGAAGTCTCATCACGCGAGACTACCGTCAGAACTTGAACGTAAGCGCAGTGACGCGCCATGCAGCCGCCTTGTGGGAGTGGCGAGCTGGCGAAACTCAGCGTCACAGTCCGAAACCGGTAGTGTTGCTGTCAGTTCCTCCTCAAAACATGTTTTAATTATTGCTTTTATATTCTTAATGCTAGGGATAATTGCATAATTGCCACTAATGACTGGAGCTGTAGTTCTCTTATAGTAGAGTATTTGGGTAGTAGAAGAAGTAGGACTGTTAAGGGGCTTATTGTTACATGGTTCCCTATATGGTCTAACGTATCTGCTTCACTTGGTCCCTGAAGGGGGGTATTACGCACCATAGCATCCCCAGATTTTATAAGTTTCCCCATCTCTCTTTCACATCTCCAGCAGCTACTGTTGGATCTGCTTTCTGAACTTGCTCCTATGTTGTTTGCTCTGGATGGAATGAATTTTGTATCATTTTTAGTATTATTCCTGTTATGTTGTGCTATTTTATGGGGGATTGCCTGCATATTACATAGAGGGTCTTTAATTTTATGTAGATATATGATTGTTTGTTTGAGGGCCATAGCTCAAAGTTTTCCTGTTTTATTGCTACATTTGAAGTATTTTTAAGTTTGCTATAGTAGCAGAGTGTTGTACCGTTTTAGCCATAGAGCAAAACCAGAAAATATAGAACAAGTGATACCTTATTAGCTAACTAAGGTAAAGTTTTTTTGTAACATGTTAGCCAGTTGAAAAAGTTATGGAGTGCAACTCTTGAGTCACAGAAATTGTGTAAAGGTGATACCTGATTGGCTTACTAGGATGATAAACACAGCAAGCTTTCAGAACATTTCTGTTCCTTCTTCAAAGCTGATTAAAAAGAAGTTATCAAATAAACTGAATATGTGCTTATATGATGAATACCTGCTCCAAACAAATTGTACAGCGAAATTCTTTGTGGGATTGGAGCGCCCCATTCTTGTTAGACAGTCAGACTGGGACTTGCCAGGTATATTTGAGAAGGAATACACACAACAACACTAAAAGAAAGAGGGAAAATAGGGATCTATAGCGTAGTAAGTTAATGCATTATCTTCATGTTATACTATATAATCAATGATTAAAGTGATTCATGCATTTAATAGTGCACTAAAGTGCAAATGCCAGCAACTTGTGTTGTTTTCATAAACCAAGATAAAGTACTTCATGCTTGTATATAAAAAAATCAACTTTCTCTTATCGTGCCAATACGTGTTTAAAATTAAACCATACTCCAATGGTTCAGATTAAAAACACACTGCAAAGGTTACGATGAACTCTTTTTATCCTTTCACAACAATTGTGGAGTAGTCTTAAGCCTGTGTTGTATGAAGCTATAGGACAATATTTAGCTTATTCATTCTATAGAAAGCTGTAGGGAAGTATTTAGCCTATTAATTCTTCGAATAGCTATTGGGCAATTTTTAGCCTATTCTATAGGAAGCAATGGGTTAGTATTTAGCCTATGAATTAATTTGGAAGTTATTAGGTTTTTAGGTTTTTTCAATCTGACATCCTCTAATAAAGTATTGAGTCATTTCTTTACTGTAAGTTTCCCCATAGACAGAGACTGACATTCTGTGGCACTTTAAACTAAGATTTGCAAATTATCTTATTAAAAATGTATTAGAGGCAGGGACAAGGGCAGCAACTAACACTAACATGAACTGTTTCTGGTTATTATTATGGCTGTTTTAGTCAATGGCCCTATCTGCATTCGTTCTAGTGCCACAAAAAATCAGGGCTAGGTGCAGTCATTGCTATATAACACTAGTGTTTTTTTTTTGTTTTTTTTTTAAAGTTAGCAAGTATGTTAATTGTGAGATACGTAAATTTTGTCTTACCATTAGCTATTTCCAGCTAGGGAATTCCGGAAATAAAAAATACTGGCTCCATCGGGTTATTAACTAGGTGACAAGCATATAAACCAGTGTTCTTCGAAGCTGCATCACATAAGGGTGTGTGGTATTGTGTTGAACTCATTATTATTATTAACATGTATTTATAAAAAGGCAACATATTCTGCAGCACTGTACAATAGAGAGGTGTACACAGTAAACATACAATAAGCGGTAAAGAGTGCCCTTCTCAGTAGAGCTTACAATCTTATATAAGGGGATATGAGACAAAGTTTGGTGATGGACAAGATCAGGAGTCAGCAAAGTAGCACTGAGCACTGCATTTACTAGGCTAATGCTAGGCTAGATTAGTGTCAACTTCTCTATAGAAATGTGTTAAGTATGTGTAAATTAAGATTTCCAGATCTTGAGTTGGTATGTTCATAGATGGACAAAGAATAAAACATACAATTTATTTTAATTTCTGTCTACAATTATATGCTTATGCATTTACTTGGAATGTCAGGCACCCCCAAGTGATTATATCACTTACCCAATACCAGTCTAGGACTGGTGCCTCGTAGGCTTGGGGTGCTACTATGCAAGCACCAATTCATGCTGTTCTTCCTGTTTCCTCCTTCTTGGCTTTGTGTGCATGCAAAGTAATGTGAAAAGCCAAACTTTAAACAAAAATGTTTTTTACTCTACTGCACATGGGCTGGCCTGAGGCATCAGAAGAGGAATAAGGTGAATGTCCCGTGAATAGTTTAATCGGCCATGATAAATTTCTGCTACCATGGGCAACTAATCTCTCTGAAAGCCAAAGCGACATATAGGCCTTTCCTCCAGCGATTCCCTTTGTTGATGTTGGTAAGGCATTTTATAGAGATTAGGCGCCCGAGGTAGCAGAGATTTATTGTGGGTGACTAATCTCTCTGTGGGACATTATCATAAGAAGATTGCAACATGGTGTTCATACAGAAGGGCCCAGTGCAGTTCTGCAGAAGCACTGGCCTGGTGTATCAGGTAAGGTATTATAATTGCTGGAGAGTGCCAGACCTTTGGTACCTCCCAGTGATTTCAGATTTTAACTTTCTTTTCTGGCCTATTTCACGTGTTCTATGTGATTTCTGTTTCTTACCCTGAAATAGTATGTTGCTCACTTTAATATAATCTTTTAGTATGGTACTGATGCATCTATTCTAAGCAAAAGTTCAGACTCTATTAGTTATATTTTATTTGTTTATGATTTTGATTTATCAGGCTTCCTGTTGTAATTCTTTGTAGCCTGCAATTGAAAATGCTACCGGTACCTTGGTGTTAGAATCATTCTGTTTTTTCGTTGCCAGTCATTATTCTTACTTATTGCTGCTTAACCTCTACTGTTATCTTCCTTCTTGATGTCCAAACTGTTGCTTAGGGTAGTTAAGTCCTAGCAACCAAAGGGCAAGGACCACCACACAAGATGCAGATGACATGTGGGCTGATAAATCTGGCCCTTTGGGGAAAGGATGTACTAACAGTAGTATAGGGCACCCATAATTACAGATGGTGGCCCTGTGTCCATGCAACTGCTTAACTTTAAGTCACTAAGAACATGACAAATCCCCTTTTAGTAAAATGAAACGCAAGTCAGTATAAAACAATAACCCACAATGGTATATAACTTAAGATTTTGTTCACACACTACCTACAATCCCCTCTGTTCAACAAAGATGGTGCCAATCAGGCAAAACCTTTAGCAACAAGGTCACTTTTGTCCTCAGCTGTAGCTTTTGGGTGGTATCATTGGTTAGCAAATGTGGTAACATGGTAACTTTGGTCATGTATCTAAAAACAGCAATTGCCCAACAACAATTGGTACTTTCAGGCTATTGCTAGTTACCACAATGAAAGCTGGAAGGGGCAATTTGGGGCATTTATCAATCAGTGTCTGACAGATATACATGCTGTCCACCTCAACATGGTAAAAAACTTTACCTGCCTACCCTTGCAAATTCTCACCATGCCCCATTGTATCTATTTGCCTACCTTCAGTCCAAAGCTTCATGCACATAGCTTCAGAAGGAAATGTGAACTAGACCAGAAGATAAGTGGAAGGCGGAGAACAGAGGCCACTACTTTCAGATTGCCATACATGGAAAGCAATACCAGGCAGATTTTACCACATGTGATGGGTAGAGAAGGAACACAGACAAAGTTGGGGTAGATTATAATTTAATAGCGACAAACTAAACATAAAAAAGTACATTAAAGTGCTTAAAAGAGTAAACAGGTGACATACCCCTAATGTTTACACCTTTCCTAGAAGGAAATCACCAACCCCTAAATGCTTCATTGTGAGCTGATGCAATCACCCTTTGTTGCTGTATTAAAAAAAAAAAAACACGTGTCCAGACTACACGAAGCCCATATGGTATGTTCCTCTTCGGAGTGAATTGTTATTACATGACCTGGATATTTGGGGCCTTGGGTAATTTAAAAAATAACTGGCTCTGCATCTTGGATGTTAAACTCTAGTACTTTGCAAGTATTTATCAAGGAACTGGGAATAGCAGGTGAGAGAACAAAAGTAACATGCAATGGGGCCTTCTGTTCCTCCCATTGAATCCACAAGGACTACAGTCTGAGACACCTGATGGAGGTTCATGAGCACAACTGTTTGAATAAAAGAACTGAAGCAGGGAAGGCCGCAATCACATGTTTTAGCCATGGACAGATCTTGGCAGAGAGTAGCAGGGATGAGATGAGGTCCGTAAGGAATTCTTGAAGCATGGGTAGGGAAAAAAAAATCCATTAATAAAGTGCACACATTCACAAACAATAGTACATATTGAAAACGCAGTTTATTTAAAAGAAATCTCTGTTTATGGCTAGATTTAGAAAAATGTAAACAATGGGAGGTACAGCAGGAATATTCCAAAAGGAAGAGGGATCCCATAAACTGGCCCCTGTCATTTAGACTGATGGCAGACAAGGAGATTAGTTGCCCATGGTAAATCTTCCCTTTTGCAGGTGACTAATCTTCAAATGCTTCCCCACTGCCAGTAATTTAAATCGCTGGTGGAAAACCAGGCAGCACTTGTTTTTTTCCCCCAAAGTCACCCAAAGTTTCCTCGTGAGGCAAGGTTGGAAAAACGAAACGACACATACGATTCCCTACTGGCAATTTACATTATTGCTGGTGGGAAAGCATTTGGAGGAGATTTATTGTGGATGACTAAACTCCTTGTCTGCCATAGTCCATAAGATACATTACTTATTTTCACCGGCTGTAACTGAAAGCAGTATTTGTTTATCCATTTATCCCATGTAATAGCAATAACATTTACAAATAACTTCAAAGCCACGGAAGATGAATTAGAAAGTTGCTTATAATTTATATAACTATAATTTTCTTCCGTTCTGCAAAAATAAGTTTTTGGGTGGAGTAAAACTTAAACCCCTTTGAAGACGATTCAGATATTGGCTGATAAGGCTTTTGTTTTATGGACTGTAGTGTCAGTTTATGCTAGACTAATAATAATATCTTTTACCTGTAGTTTAAAGTTGCTCTTGTGGCAGTTTCCAGTAAAGGCAATGGTATTTTCAGCTGTATATCAGGAACCAGAGGTGTGGCTTGGATAAAAGGATTCCCAAACAAATCTAGTTTTTCAAGTGAGAGCTTTTTAAAAGTATTAGGAAGACACTGAAGTTTATTTTTAGTAGCTGACAGAAAACGAAGTTTGCTTAGCTGTCCAATTGGGAAAGGTAACTGCAAGAGTTCATTCTCATCTAGTTTCAGGCTCACAAGTTCTTTGAAATTGCAGATCTGGACAGGAAGGGCTTTAAGCTTGTTTGCACTCAAGTCTAGGGATTTTAGAGTGTCTCTCAGTGTAGTGCTGCACAGAACCACCTCAAATGATTCCAAAAGGTTGTTATTCAGTATCAGTTCCTGCAGGCAGACAAGATCACCAATGGTCTTTGGCAACTTTTTGATATGGTTATTGCTGAGGTCAAGCTTTTGAAGTTTTTTCAAGCAAAGCATGCGCATATCCACTCTTGCAAGTTTACAATAGGAAACCTGAAGATGCTCCAAAGAATAAGGAAAGCTTTTTGTGATGGGATAGTCCTTCTTAGTAGTTATAAACATTTTGGCTCGAGGTTTCTCTATTTCAGATGTCTTAGCTGGGGTCAGTCGTGGTAATAAAACAGTACCTATATCAGCTCCTTTGTTTGCCAGTCCCACCGCAGAAATAAAATTCTTTAGACTGCTTATTTCAGCCTTAAAGTACAAAAAGAAATTTAAAAAATTAGTTAACTGATTGTGAACTAATATTCCATAATGACAAGATAGATTTAACAATGTAAATATTTACACTGGCTATACACAACCAATAAAATTGTATGAAATATTTTGTATAACTTTAATAGGTGTATCCCAACTGATAACCATGTACTATGGATATTGGTTAGTTTGGGGATCAGGCGGGTTGGAAATGTCATCACCATGTTGGCCAGAGCATCAGAAGACGAGGAAGTGAAAATAAGCCTCACTCCTCTTCACTTCTTTTTGGACCAATCATTCCAGCTACCTATATTAAAGGTGACCATGCTTTGCCAGGGGTCAATCAGTATGATAGTATACAGTGGGCATCCCCAACCTTTTTTACTCATGAGCCACATCTAAGCATAAAAATTTGAAGAGAAACACAAGCACAAAAAAAGCTCCAAGGGGGTGCCAAATACAGCTGTGATTGGCTATTAGTAGCCCCTATGTAGACTGACAACCTATGCAAAGCTCAGTACACATGGGTTTTTATGCAACTAAAGCTTTACCTCAAGCTAGGAATTAAAAAAAAAAAAAAGCCACTGGTTAGGGATCACTAGTGTACATGATCTGTGTATGGCTGCCTTTAGGGACCAATCTAAAACCAGTGTTTTATATATCGTTGTCTCAGGTGTGCAGAGCATCTAGGGAATGTACTTTTTCCTAAATCTGAAAGCACATTGGGTGATGGGGTACTGTGAGAACAATAATATCACTGCTAAAGAAAATGGTATCTCTTGTCTACATATATATGCAGCAGAGAATTGCCACCAAATCCCTTTAATTTCTGGGGATTGGTGTTTGCCATGCTATATTGCCCAATGTAACCCTTTATTATAGTCACCAGAATTATTTTTTTCTCCTAATGCCCAGACCCCCAGGGCACAAAATGGCTGACACCAAGGAGGAACGTGTCATGAAACTTCATTAAAAGCATTTTTAAAAAAAAAAGAGCCAATTTTAAGCTAGTAAGATAAAAAAGTTAAAAAACAAAACACATTTAAAGAGACAATATACATTTATGCCTAGAATGAGACAACTTTATAGATTTGTACTGAAAATTTACAAAAAAAAAATCCCCTCTTATATAATACCAAGGAAGCACTGTTTTGTTTTACCCTATAGAATCAGGGTAGTTTGTGGTAACTCCCTAAATGCTACCCCTCTCTCAGGTTTAGAGACAGGGGAATTTTTAATTCCAGTAGATATACCTGGGTACAACTACCTCTGTCCTCATCCCTTAGGATTGCTTTGAAAAACCAAGCAGGTGGGTAAAAAAAAACTCATTACTAATTGAAGTTCTGGTTGACAATTTACTATGTCAACCAACAAAAAAATATTGTTTCTTAATCAAAATGATTTTTAGCACAGACCCTACTTATTAGGCACATATGGAACACAGATATAAACTACACCTTTTACTGCTTTAAAGAATAAAGGAGAAATAAAAATAATTCTTTAGTGCTGAAAACCAATGTAATGTATATAGAGATTCTGAATGACTTATCAGGCAGACTTCTGTGACATTACGCATTCCAAAGCAGAATGTGAAGTCCCTATAACCATTTATTGTAGCAATTCTCTGCTAGTTACTATTACTGAGATGCAGTGTTACTCCTCTGGAGAAATTAGACCCAGAATCCATTGTCACAGAAGACAATAATGGATGAAAAGGGTTTAAGTCTCTGTGCAAAGTAAAAGAAACCTGTAATATGAGCATACACCTTCTGTGCCACAAGAAACCTTACCTTACTGAGACATATGTCCACTGCTGGTTCCTTAAGCCGTAGTGTAGCTTTTCCCTCTCCCAGGAACCTAGTAAATAACTGTTCAATGTTGTTCTCCAGCTGTTTATTAAAACACAAATATTTATTATTTATCCTCAGGTATCATTGCAAAGTAATGCTTTAAAATTCATTTTGTGTCTGAACTAAAGCTTGTAAAAGCCAAGGTTAAGTTCTGAGACGTCCACTACCTTTCCCTGCCAAAATGCAGTCCACAGGCCAAACAACTGGGCCATGTCAGAAACAGCTTGAGTGGAGGAATAAGCAATGCCATTTTGTGCCACTGCCAATCACATGGGCCAACAAGGTGGCTGAGCAATTTTCCATCACATATGGGTAGGTTAAGCAAAGTTAGGTGTTGTGTTTATATTTAACAATATTAAAAAAAATCAAGACCACACCGTCAGACTGTGTGGACAGCAAAAATAACAACTAATTAGCCAACACACACTAGCACTTAAAAGGGGCTCAATGTTGTAGACTACGAGCACTGTCTAGGGCAGGGATCCACAACCTTTTATACCAGTGAGTCATTTAAATGGAAAAAGTTTTGGAGAGCAACACAAGCATGGTAACCCCTATGTTGACTGGAAGCCTACAGAAGGCTTGGTTTGGCAATTACACTGGGTTTTTATGCAGCCAAAACTTGCCTCCAAGCCAGGAATTCAAAAATAATCACCTGCTTTGAGACCACTGAGAGCACCATCCAAGGGGTTGGGGAGCAACATGTTGCTCATGAGCGACTGGTTGGGGATCACTGGTCTAGGGAAAAGGACCTTCTTCCTGTGGCTCTCAGGAGGGTTTTTTTGTGAGGAAAGTGCTCCAGATTGTAAAACCTTAGTTGGCAGTGCATTCGCTTTTCAGTTCTAAGGGCAAGGACAACAAACACGCACCCACAGCTCTGCCTTATAGATCACATTGTACAGATGGCAGACATCGAGCTGTCATTATACCCCCAAAACAAACTGGATCGTGATTACTGGAAGTGTATAAAGATAGCATGCGGCGTGTGTGTATGTGTCAGTGTGCTTATCCCCTATCGTAGCCACTTTACAGGTAGCCCTCAGCAGTCTCCGTGACTACAGGTATTCTCATTCCTTAATACCTTATATCTGGAGCCAGCCTTGTCCTTCAGGGTGCAGATCATGAGGTAGGCTGATCCCCGCTTTCCCTCCTGCCTGCCAACAGACAGCACTGCCCTGGTGCCTTTCCCCCGGTTCCTCATGCCGAAGCTGGGCAACATTCTATTGATCACCTCCACTTCGCACTGTAACTTCATGATTTCACAAATCCAACTCCCACAGTCCTCCAAGATCAAAAACAGCAGCAAGAGTGGCTCTCAGTCGCAGTCATTAGAACTTTCAATCACAACTCTGTATTCCCGCCTTACGCGCAGGGCGACTTTCTCAAGCGTCATCACTGTGTAGCCCACATCATGCCTGTGGCATTTTGACAATTCTATAGCTGTCTATTGAGCGCCTGCCATGTTTTGTTACAGAGATAAGTCAGCTAGCACCTTTTATTATACAAAAATATGGTTACGTGTAGTGCTGCAGTGACTATAATAAAATGTTTACCTTTTACAAAGAAACTGATGGTATGATTTGAATAGCTATAATGGGCATGAAAACCCTCTTGGAGGACGGCTGTAGATTACTGATGACAGCGTCTTGGATAAAGCGCTGTTTTAGTTTAAACTGGTTAATTGCTTCCCCCAAAGATGATGATTGCGGATTCTCATTTCCTTCAAAGTGTTTTTCATATTGAAAACAAATATATTTAAATGACAAATGGCCAGTGGTTTCTTTATACCTAAGTATTGTTTCTGCCTCTTTTATGTTTTTTTATTCCCCTTAATAAGATTGACATAGGAGCACATTCATTAAAGTACAATTGAATTTGAATACAAAAAAAAATCATATTTTTTCTAAGTTTTCGTGCTGTGCATATGTTTTGCAACTTTTTCGTTAATTTGCGTGACTTTTTGATACGAAAGTTTCGGATTCATTAAAGCTTCGTTATCGTGACTTTCCTTGGGATCTGAAGAGGACTTTCCTTGGGAACTGAACTGAAGAGTGCCATTGAGTCCTATGGGAGGCTTCAAAAAACGCATAGAAGGATCAAAGTCAGTTTTTCCCGCCGTTTACGATCATTCGGATACGAAAACTTCGTGACTTTCGGATCGCCAATACGATATTGTTTTACTATTATGATTTTTTCGGAAGCATTTTTGTGACATTTTTGATCATCAGAAATTATCGTATCTAATCTTAATTTTACCCATTTCGGGATTCAAACTCGTACTTTGATGAATCTGCCCCATAGAGTATCGTGTTCTATAGCTGAACTGGTAAAATACAACCTTATGTGCATATAGGTTCTCCACTAGTGATGTAAGGGTTGACCAGCAATATTCAAAATAAGCAAAAAGTTTGGCACAACATGACTTATTTACTTGGCTTGCAACTAATAAAATAGCAGGTTCATCCTGCTTAAATAAGTCCTGTTGTGCCAATATTTCTGCGTATTTTGGAATATAGTGGAGGGTGCCAAACCCTCTTTCAATATTGTGCACCAGGTGGAACATACATGGTAATGCAAGGGTGTGCTGGTGAATGTGGATAGGGTTGACCTGCAACCTAATTAAAAAACTACAAATAAAAAAAAAAACGAAGACCAATTGCAAATTATCTCAGAATATCAAACTCTAAATCATATTAAAAGTTAACTGGACAAGTGGACAACCCCTTTAAAGGGGCATGTACTAATGCTTGATTTATTTGGTTTTGGGTTTTCTTTCGCCAAAACCTTATTTTGTTTCTGAAAAAGAAAAGTGCAATTTATTATGCAACAAAACCGCAGTGTTCAGGGTTTTTTTACGCTGGCTTTTGTACGACAATACAAAAAAGTTACTGTTTTCACATTTTTTACAACTTTTTTTTTTAGTTTGAGCTTTTTCAATTCTGATCTTTTGATGAATGACTGACATTAGTCGAAATGAGTTTAGTCGTGGTTTAAAAAAACTATAATACCACAAAAATCCTAATTTTTATAAATCCCTCCAGGTTTCATAAGTCAGAAAACAGTTAATAAGAACATCTTAATTAAATAAGCATCTTAATTAAATAAGCTCTTCATTATTTAACTAATCATTTAAATGATCATGAATCAAATGTTCCCATGAGCGATTTTTAAAACTATTAATTAGGACAGATTAGTCCAAAGCAAACTGCATTTTTGCAATGTAACAGTTAATTTTGCCACAAAGCATAGCTGTTAAAAAAGTTTGCTCATCACATTTAGAACAATTGCATCTACAACACGTTCCAGGTTTTAACAGAAGCTTGTCACTATGCCTACATAAACCCTGGTGCTGCAATTCCTTTCTACTGCCCCCCTGCCTTCCCCAGCTCACCCCTAACTAACCTGTGTCTGTGAGCCTATGAAAACACTGTCCACACCCACAGCGCGACATGAAACAGAAAACTGCTCGAGGCAACTTGCACGATTTCACTGAAATTGCGCCGCCGCGTATGCCATCCCACCGGCGATTTACATTTTCGCCAGTGGGATGGCAATCCAGGGAGATTAGTCGCCCGCGAACAGGGAGTTTTGTCGCGGGCGACTAATCTCCCCGTGTCACAGAGCCCTAAGATAGCAAAAGAGGTTAGGAACTGATAAGCTGAGGCACATCTATTAGAGAACAAAAGCAGTGCTAGGGTTTATGTAGGCATAGTAACATGTTCTTTTTAAAATTCGAACATATTACTATCCCTTTAAGCTGTTGGCCAAATGAAAGGAATAATAGGAAGGTGGGCGGTTTATGGGCTGTGATACTGTATATGTCCATTCAACAGAGCCAGGCCAAGCTGACCAGCATCCTACGAATCAAAAAACAAATCAAGGAAATAATCACACAGGGTTGGGTGTGTAAATATCTCTTACCCACAGTCACGGTGGGTCCAGGTGCTCATGCCCCAGACCTCTCAGCGTAGGGAGCCATCATGGGAAAATCAAAAATAGAAAAGGCAGGCACTCCGGATTTTATCAAAAAATGTTGAAAAATGCAGCAACAAAAGTAGTTTACATTAAAAACGTATAAATTTTATTGGATCCATATGTAAAAACAAGAAGCCTTACGCGTTTCGTACCATGAGGTACTTAATCATAGGCCTATGATTAAGTACCTCATGGTACGAAACGCGTAAGGCTTCTTGTTTTTACATATGGATCCAATAAAATTTATACGTTTTTAATGTAAACTACTTTTGTTGCTGCATTTTTCAACATTTTTTGATAAAATCCGGAGTGCCTGCCTTTTCTATTTTTGATTTGACCAGCATCCTAAGCAACCCACTGGCCACCTTGCCCCCCACCTCGCGCATGTATGGTGATGTCTGGGGAGGGGGTACTGATGAGTAGGCAGAAGGGAGTGGGCTACACTCAGATTGGACTCAAGGAATCAGGCTAGGTATAGACAGACAGAAGAGATATCTCCCTAGCACAGCCCCCACTGTTGTGCCCTAGGTACTGTATGTGCCCTAGGTACTGTATGTGCCTCTTCTGCCTAGCACTAGATATGGCCCTGCCACTGAACCTAGAGTGGGATTATTAGTCAGATATTGTAGATTAGTTAGTGTATGGCTAATTTTAAATTAGTCATGCATAGGCCGATATAGGCCTCTGCCTCTTCAGACCAAAATTATTAACATATGAATCCAGCAGACATATATGCACGTCTTTATGTGGTGCAGTAGTCCTATAAAGTGATACTGGCACAAAAGATTTTCAAATTTTCAAAAAAAATTTTCATACAAAGTTACCTTAAGGTCATGTTGATCATTTTTCACCTATATCTGTGCTTATGTAAGTTATACTTTAAGTTACTAAACCAGACTTTTGCCAACCTGACTGTCCCTTTTACAACCTGTCGGTTAGAATCTCAAACACATGTTGATCATTTTTCACCGATATCTTTGCTTATGTAAGTTATACTTTAGGTTCCTAAACTGAACTTTTGCCAACTTGACTGTCCATTTTGCAACCTGGTGGTTAGAATCTCAAACACTAATGGACTATTTCAACATAAAAACTCTTTATAAAGTAACTAGGGAGAACTGATGGGTAATGTAAAAACATTAGAAAGTACTCATGGCAAATTTTTAAAGCTCACGCAAAGACAATGTTGTGATATATTTAAAAAACACAAAAAAAAAACAGATTAATTTCAGCTGTCTCCTTACATACTTGACAGGCAGGGCATTAACTAAAAGGACAATGAATCTTGTAGAACTAGTATGACTCACAGGGGCAGATTTTCATCCGTTTAAAAAGCACAATACAAAAAAATCGAATCAAATACAATTTTCTTGTATCGTGCTTTTTTAAAGTACGAAAAATTTGTATTTGAAAATACAAAAAAATCGTATCTGAACGTATAATGGCCGAAAAGTAAAATTTTTTCGCATCTGGACAATTGTAAAATGCAGGAAAACCATTCTGACTTTGAACCTTCAGTGCATGATTTTGGAAGCCTCCCATAGGACTCAATGGCACTCTGCAGCTCCAACCTGACACAAGGAAAGTCTGAAGCTTGAATGAATCTGAAACTTTTGTACTTAGCGCAACAATACGATTTTGTCACAAAGTACGAAGAAGTCGTGCAAATGCACGAAAAAGTTGCAGAAACTCAAAAGTTGTAACCTTTAAAAAAATACGATTTTTTTGTATTCAGACCAGTCGTACTTTGATGAATGTGCCCCACAGTCAGTGTGGCAAAGCAACATTTGGGGGGGAGGGGATTTATATATATATATATATATATATATATATACACTGCTCAAAAAATAAAGGGAACACAAAAATAAGACATCCTAGATCTGAATGAATGAAATATTCTTATTAAATACTTCGTTTACATAGCTGAATGTGCTGACAACAACATCACACAAAAAATGTAAATGGAAATCAAATTTATCAACCCATGGAGGTCTGGATTTGGAGTCACACTCAAAATTAAAGTGGAAAAAAACACTACAGGCCGATCCAACTTTGATGTAATGTCCTTAAAACAAGTCAAAATGAGGCTCAGTAGTGTGTGTGGCCTCCACGTGCCTGTATGACCTCCCTACAATGCCTGGGCATGCTCCTGATGAGGTGGTGGATGGTCTCCTGAGGGATCTCCTCCCAGACCTGGACTAAAGCATCCACCAACTCCTGGACAGTCTGTGGTGCAATGTGGCGTTGGTGGATGGAGCGAGACATGATGTCCCAGATATGCTCAATTGGATTCAGGTCTGGGGAACGGGCGGGCCAGTCCATAGCATCATAGCCTTCGTCTTGCAGGAACTGCTGACACACTCCAGCCACATGAGGTCTAGCATTGTCTTGCATTAGGAGGAACCCAGGGCCAACCGCACCAGCATATGGTCTCACAAGGGGTCTGAGGAGCACATGGAGGGCTGTGCAGCCCCCAAAGAAATGCCACCCCACACCATTACTGACCCATTGCCAAACCGGTCATGCTGGAGGATGTTGCAGGCAGCAGAAGGTTCTCCACGGCGTCTCCAGACTCGGTCAAGTCTGTCACATGTGCTCAGTGTGAACCTGCTTTCATCTGTGAAGAACACAGGGCGCCAGTGGCAAATGCCAAACGTCCTCCACGTTGTTGGGCTGTAAGCACAACCCCCACCTGTGCACGTCGGGCCCTCATTTCACCCTCATGGAGTCTGTTTCTGACTGTTTGAGCAGACACATGCACATTTGTGGCCCACTGGGGGTCATTTTGCAGGGCTTTGGCAGTGCTCCTCCTGTTCCTCCTTGCACAAAGGCGGAGATAGCGGTCCTATTGCTGGGTTGTTGCTCTCCTATGGCCTCCCCCACGTCTCCTGACGTCTCCTGATGTACTGGCCTGTCTCCTGGTAGCGCCTCCATGCTCTGGACACTACACTGACAGACACAGCAAACCTTCTTGCCACAGCTCACATTGATGTGCCATCCTGGATGAGCTGCACTACCTGAGCCATTTGTGTGGGAGCATGCCCAGGCATTGTAGGGAGGTCATACAGGCACATGGACACACACACTACTGAGCCTCATTTTGACTTGTTTTAAGGACATTATATCAAGTTGGATCAGCCTGTAGTGTTTTTTTCCACTTTCATCTTGAGTGTGACTCCAAATCCAGACCTCCATGGGTTTATAAATTTGATTTCCATTGATAATTTTTGTGTGATTTTGTTGTCAGCACATTCAACTATGTAAAGAACGAAGCATTTAATAAGACTATTTCATTCATTCAGATCTAGGATGTCTTATTTTTGTGTTCCCTTTATTTTTTTGAGCAGTGTATATATATATATATATATATATATATATATATATATATATATATATATAAATCCCCCCCCCCCCCCCCCCCAAATGTTGCTTTGCCACAGTGACTTACAGAGTCTGTGGGGCACATTCATCAAAGTACGACTGGTCCGAAAACAAAAAAATCATTACAACTTTTGATTTTCTGCAACTTTTTCGTACATTTGCATGACTTCTTTGTACTTTGTGACAAAATCATATTGTTGCGCTAAGTACGAAAGTTTTGGATTCATTCAAGCTTCGGTATTGTGACTTTCCTTGGGCCAGGTTGGAGCTGCAGAGTGCCATTGAGCCCTATGGGAGACTTTCCTTGGGCCAGGTTGGAGCTGCAGAGTGCCATTGAGCCCTATGGGAGATTTTCCTTGGGCCAGGTTGGAGCTGCAGAGTGCCATTGAGCCCTATGGGAGACTTTCCTTGGGCCAGGTTGGAGCTACAGAGTGCCATTGAGTCCTATGGGAGACTTTCCTTGGGCCAGGTTGGAGCTACAGAGTGCCATTGAGCCCTATGGGAGACTTTCCTTGGACCACAGAGACCTTATCCGCACACCATAACACTCCAAAAAATTATTTTGTCCGGTGCACACTGCTAGAGGGATCGGCACCCTCCAAATACACTGTAGCAACAAAAAAAGGCAAATGGCACTCAGGACTACAAACAAGGGTAAAACCCTTTTAAAAGTTTTATTGCAGAGGTGCAACGTTTTGGGGCAATGTGACCCCTTTATCAAGCATCAGACTTTCCTTGGGCCAGGTTGGAGCTGCAGAGTGCCATTGAGCCCTATGGGAGGCTTTCCTTGGGCCAGGTTGGAGCTGCAGAGTGCCATTGAGCCCTATGGGAGACTTTCCTTGGGCCAGGTTGGAGCTGCAGAGTGCCATTGAGCCCTATGGGAGACTTTCCTTGGGTCAGGTTGGAGCTGCAGAGTGCCATTGAGCCCTATGGGAGACTTTCCTTGGGCCAGGTTGGAGCTGCAGAGTGCCATTGAGCCCTATGGGAGACTTTCCTTGGGCCAGGTTGAAGCTGCAGAGTGCCATTGAGCCCTATGGGAGACTTTCCTTGGGCCAGGTTGGAGCTGCAGAGTGCCATTGAGCCCTATGGGAGACTTTCCTTGGGCTGGGTTGGAGCTGCAGAGTGCCATTGAGTCCTATGGGAGGCTTCCAAAATCCAAAATATATATATATATATTACTTAATATATATATTACGTAAGTCAGTGTGGCAAAGCAACATTGGGGGGGGGGGGGTACTAGTTGTACAAGATTCATTGTGCTAAGAGCCCTTTATATTTCACCGTAATAGGCTTCTGTTAATCTTAAGTGATGACAATAAAGCATAACATCACTAGTATACGAGACTTGAAGTTCTAGAATGGTCAGTCTGCGCAATCGCACACAAAGAGAAAACTCATTCGCGCAATGCACTCTGGGATCGGCTTCCTGGTGCTGAATAGCGCTTGCATGGCTCCTCCTCTTCCTTTTCGCTTGTAGAGAGTCGAACAAGATGGGTCACCAGCAATTGTACTGGAGCCATCCGAGAAAATTCGGACAGGGATCCCGCTCCTGGTGGGTGTCAGGGTTGTTCGGGAATGTCTCCTAAACTCCCTCCCGCGCTGTGTCGGGAAAAAACCCCGAAGGCAGGAGGCGTGCGCCCGGCATGTGGCTCGGGCCTCGTGAGGAGGATCATGGCGCTTGTGGGTGGGAATGGCGGCTGGGCGGCCTAGGTTATATGCGCTGAGCGCCGGGCCCGTAGCGTGTAGGGAAGTGTATAGGGGTGTGAGACTGTTGTACAAGATGTCTGGCACTTTAGCTAAAAACTACAGCTTCCAGTCTGGGCGTTATGAGGCCTGGTGCGGGAAAGCAAGCGCTGGGGGAGGGGGGCTCATTGACAGACCCGTTTGTACTTATTTTAATAAGGCGATTTATTTCGGAATTGTGCGCTTGTCAGGTTTGTGTGCAGTCGCTTTGTCATGCTGATCACAGCCATCTCATGCTTAGTGGGCTGAATCACAAGTACTGTGCTTAAAGGAACAGTAACTAAAAATGAAAAGGTTTTAAAGTGACAAATGTACTGTTGCCCTGCGTTGGTAGAAATTTCATATTTGCTTCAGAAAGTCTGATTTTATATATGTAAGCTGCTGTGTAGCCATGAGGGCGGCCATTCAAACTGGAGTAAAGAAAAGGCACAGGTTACATAGCAGAAAACATACTCCGTAGAATACAATGAGAATCTACACATCTAATTTATTTTCTGCTTTGTAACCTGTGCCTTTTCAACTCGATTTGAATGGCTGCCTCCATGGCTACACAGCAGCTTTGTTTATATGAGCTATAGTAGGGATTTGAAGCACAACCTTTACCAGTGCAAGGCAATAGAACATAATGTTTCCTTTATACTGTTACATTTTTTGGTGATACTGTTCTTTTTGAGTGGCCTGCAGAAGCAAACTGCTTTAGGCCTGGCCCCATACCCCATGATATGTAGCCTTTGTTTCTGATTGTGAGCCAAGACCCTGTTGGATGTTTATATGTAAAGTGTATAGGTTATGGAACTGGTGCTTTAGGAACAGTGGCCCTAAGGGTGTCTTTAATTGCATGTCACCCCTTCACAAATAGGAAATTCTCTTTGGCAGACATTTGCTGGTGTCTGCTTGCACTAAAGCAGATCAAATGGTATTTGTGCCAGAGACTTAAAGTAGCAAAATGGTGTCTGCCATTCAGAAATTCACAGTACTTGAATGTGTTAATGGGCAGTTTGTTACATTGAAGTACAACTGCAGTTTGAAGGTAGCAATGTATTTGCTTCTAACACAGTCTAATGTATTAGGCCCACACTTCACTGTTACGGTTGCCAGAATTGCATGGTCCTGCAATTGGTGGGTAATATCTTCTGTTTGTCTCTTGTTGTAACCAGGCCAGGTTTCTGACACAATTCCAGCTTGTGACAGGCTATAGAGTAATAAGAGGGGTAAAAAAATAATTTTTCTTTTCTCTTTTTAGCCGTGTATGTTCTAACAGACATGGACTGATCCGTAAATACGGACTTAATATGTGCCGTCAGTGCTTCAGACAGTATGCCAAGGATATTGGATTTATCAAGGTAAGTCTTTGTTTTTGGGTTCTTGTTTAAAACTGTTAAATGCACCCACTAGTCTACATTTTTCCACATTCTTCATGTTCAGTATAGAGTAATACCTTTTAATGGCAAATCATTTTTATCTCTGTACATATCGATAATATGGGTAGTTGTCCCTGCTGTTGCAAGGCATTGCTTTCTGCCACCTGTGCATTACCACGCAATTCTGGCTTTTTGTAACACATCTGATACAATAGAAAAATGTAATTGTTCTTACTATTTATCATTACGAAATTGAGATATATAGTGACTTGTATTGTGTAAAGCACAGTACAGTGTAGGTAGTCATTAGCAAACTTTAACTTTACACACAGAAATTTAAACTACTGATCCTTCCTTGTCAGGTGTGTAGTTCTTAGCTGCATTCCCACTGACAGAATGGGAGGTTGGCTGGCATCTTGCTTTGCAATGTATGGAGAGCTACTTATGAAACAGTCTGGGATGCAATCCAAAGGGAGTGAAATTGCTAGTGCTAGCAAGGTTTTTGGGAAATTATTAAAATCAGTTTTCAGAGGCACATAATGCAATGGTAAATACTTGTTTTTGACACAGCATGGTTACTAATGTGTTTTGTGTATTACATTTTGTATTTGCAGCTATTAATTTACAATATTATTTACAAAGATGTTTTTGGAAGAGCAGTATACAAATTATAGTTTCTGTACTGTGTAGCATTGTTTGTTTGTTTTCTATTTTTTGATATAGCCGATTCAACACTGATTAGTGCAGTGAAATGTTGTGAAGATAAATTATGCTCTTGCACATAGTCTCAGGAAGAACTTCACTTATTGCATTATACAGGTCTAAAAACAGAATTAAAGGTTGCCTTTTTATACTGCTTTTACTAATAACATTTCCCCCTAAACATTTCTAGCAACAGCAAAATGCTGAATGCTTTCCCAAGCTGTGCAGGAGAGGGCATTTTGAACTCTAGGGTGTCAGACAATTGCTATGTGGTAGGCAGGCAGCTATAGGGAGCTGACAGGGAATTGTGGTATCTTATTTTTGTTTTACAAACAAAAGGGGATGACTCGATTTTGTTTTCACCAGCAATTTCCTTAAAAGTAAATGCCCCGCCAGTTATGAGTATTTTTCCTCTGCCTTCCTCGACATCTCCTCCTAGCCTTCCTTCTGTACAGGCAAACAATTGACTTCCAGTATTGGAGTCGGGCTAGGAGGCAGATGTCGATCGTCGCATAGTGGATTGTGCTGAGGGAAGATTGCTGTATTTGAAATGACCGGATGCAAATTTTTACAATGTATTTTCTAATAAAGAAGGATAGGGCAATTATTAGAGGAGGGTAGAATAGATTTTTGTACCTTAAAATTTAGTGTTACTTTTCCTTTAAAGTTTTTCTGACCATATTTTATCCTGCTGTTGCTTACCTCTACTCTCAGAATTTAACAATGGGTATGCTTGCATTTATTTTGGGGCTGCTTTGCTCAGTTGGCCTTCTAACCAGAACCTATACTTGCAATATTGTCTTGTTCCTAGAGTTCCTTTTGATTAGAATATAATCAATTTAAATAATGTCTTTAGTTTGTAAACTATAGATATTGGTGAGTGGCAATGAACAGTGGGTTGCCAATATGTCCTTTTTATAAAACTGTTGATTGCAAATATTCACATTATACATTTGTGTTTTTCCAGCTTGACTAAACACCTGAGCAGATGTGATTGGCGGTGGTTGAGACACTTGGTGAATAAGGACCATGCCCATTAACTCAGCACCAAGCAGATGGATTCACAATATACTTCTGTTTTGTAAATAAAATTGGTGCAGTCTCCAAAAGTTGTTCTTTATATTTTTTTTTTCCTTCTGAGTATGAGCATGGTCACAGCAATAAAATGACCTTAAACACTGATAGCATATACAGGAGTACAACTCTGACCCCGGTACTGTTTATGGAAGTGGGCAGCATTCCTGTGTGACATACTGACACTTTCAGTGAGTCTTTGAGAAAAGTTTCTCTATTCTTATTTACATGTACAGGAAATATATCTATAAGATAAACTGATCAACCACTAGAAGAGTTGCCTTTACTTTATAAATTCATAGGGGTGGCTTACTCCAGCAGTTAAAGGGTAGTGTTCTCTCTAGTACACAAGTGCAATAAATAAGAGCTTGTGTTGAGCATTATTTATTACCTATGGTTTTAATAACCGAAAAATCAATAGGTTTTGTTAAGCTAATCTGTCTAGTCCAGCGTTTTTCAACCGCTGTTCCGCCGCGAGATGTTGACTGGTGTGCCGTAGGCAGGGCCGCAATTTTTACTTTCAAAGGGGGCCCGGCGATGCTACAGTTTTTCTTAGTAGCTCGGGCCCCCTTTAATAAAATCCGGGCCCTGTCATTGGTTGCGCCCCGTGTCTACGGGTGACGTCAGTACGCACGGGGCGCAACGTTATAAAAGGGCCTGTGTGCGGTCGCGTGTAGGCAGAAGTGCAGAGGTGGCGCGCCTGAGGGATACGAAGATGCTGCTGAAGCCGCCGAAGAGCAGAAGTAAAATGCTGCTGGGCACCAATGTATTAGGGGGGGGCCACGGGGCACACTGACTTATGGGGGCACTGCTGCTGGGCACCAATGTGCTAGGGGGGCTGGCTCTTGGCACCAATGTGCTAGGGGGGCTGGCTCTTGGCACCAATGTACTAGGGGGGCACTGCTGCTGATCACCAATGTACTAGGGGGGCACTGCTGCTGGACACCAATGTACTAGGGAGGCACTGCTCTTGGCACCAATGTACTAGGGGGGCACTGCTCTTGGCACCAATGTACTAGGGGGGCACTGCTACTGGGCACCAATGTACTAGGGGGGCACTGCTCTTGGCACCAATGTACTAGGGGGGCACTGCTGCTGGGCACAGAGTTAAATTTTTTAACATTTTCTAATGGTGTGCCTCGTGATTTTTTTCATGAAACAAGTGTGCCTTTGCCCAAAAAAGGTTGAAAAACACTGGTCTAGTCCTTGCAAAGTGGATAAATACCTGTAAGCCACCCCCTAGTTTTGTTTTATTCACACAAAAAAATAAAATCTAGAGTTATTTTAGTTACAAGCCCTATTCATTGAGCTAATGTTAAAGGAGGATACTAAAATTGCCTTTTCTTACATTTTTACTTGGTAAACACACCCCAAAGTTTTTAAAGGAGAAGGAAAGTCACTTGGAAGTGCCAAAATGTTAGGCACCCCCAAGTGACTTAAATTGCCTACCATTTACCCCGGGCTGGTGCCCCTGTTCTGAGAGAACAGCACCAGCCTGGGGTAGCTGCAGCGCTTCCTGCTTCACGTGCGCAGTAGAGTGAAAAAGCCGAACTTTAACAGAAGTCTGCTTTTCACTCTCCTGGGCATGTGCCAGTTTTGGTGTCCTGGCAAAACGAAGCAGGAAGAAGTAAGCGCTCTCTACAGGTACCCCGGGCTGGTGCTGTTTTCTCCATACACCAGCCCTGGGTAAAAGGTAAGCGATTAAAGTAACTTTTTTAGGCACCCCAAGCCTTTCCTTGTCCTTTTAAGATTGGAGACAGATATTCTTGGTGATGTTGCCTGTAGCAACCAATCATATCTTTTCTTCTGATTTCTAACTTGTAGGTGACTCTTCAAAACTAATTGCTGATTGATTGGTTTTTATGTACAATGTCACTCGTGATATTTATTCCCAATCTTAGTAAACAAGCCTGCTTGCGATAAATGAAGGTAAATAGTTGTTCGAAACAGCGCTACTATAGTGTGCCACAGTTTGTCCGCCATGGCCATTCAAACAAAGATCATAGGTTATGTTACAACTGGCTACAGGAGCATAATGAGATCAGTGGGGTGTTACAAAATTGTGACCACAGGCAGATTTTTGATAGAGATGGCAGCACCAGAGGCCACCCCGTTAGAGAAACTGAAACACCCCCTAAAACTGAAGTTTGAGGCGTTGTAGGAGGTTCTTCATTGTTGGAGCAGTGATGTTATTGCAGATGCTATTAATGCTTTTTGGAGTGGCTTGTCACGCTGCAACAAATCTTTGCCATGGGCGACTAATCTCCCTGCAATGCCATCCCACTGGCTAGAATGTAAATCGCTGGTGGGGTGGCATGTGCGGTGCCGAAGTCTCCTCTCAAGGTGACCGCGGCGCTGCATATGCCATCCCACTGGCGATTTACATTCTAGCTGGTGGGATGGCATTGTGGGAAGATTAGTTGCCCACGACAATGTAGATTTGTCATGGAGCGACTAATCTCCCTGTGTGTCACGGCCCTTAGCTGCCTGCAAGGCTGTGATACCCTGTATGAATTGTTGCAGGTACATTCCTGCTATGTGACTTGATACATGGAGAATGTGTTTTAAATCCTTGTTAAGGTCAACTATCAATTATTCTAGTATAGGACAGAAAAAAAAGCATTCTATCCAAATGTGACCTTTAGACTGCATTAACCCTAGCCAAGACACTGAGCCCCTCTAGGGGAGTCAGCTGCACAGTTTGGATTCAGTGCTATAAACATAGCTGCAATACTGTAGTATTCAGTGTGGGACTGGAGTGTCTAAGGCCCAACAGGACTGCCTCCTGACATGGGCACCCCACCCTGGTCGCTACCTGCTCTGTGTCAAAACAAAGAAGATGAAGCTACACCCTGCGCCATCTACCTTTCTTCATGTGGCTGTGTTGATGGGGGGTGGAGGGAGCACCAGCGGTTTAAGGCAGGGATCAATCCTGGGTTGGTGGGGCCCACTGGGTTTTTTTTTTCCGGTGCCCCACAAGCCCAGTCTGAGCCTGGCAGTATTTCTAAAAACTTAAAGTTGCATCAGTATGTATTGCCTGCCCAATGCAACAATTTTCAAGAATGGAAATTGGACGTTATGGTTGCTGCCCCCTTAAGATCACATTTGCCCTGGGAAGCTCCCAGGCTATGGTTGTGCTTGGCAGCATAAAAAGAGAAATTTTATTAATGACATTGCTGATGCTTGAGTTGACAGTAAGTTTGTGGAGAGCTCCTGTATCTCTTCTGTCATTGCTGCTTAGAGCTGTCAGAGTCTCACTGGGGAATTGGTGCTGAGAGGCACATGCAAATTGGAAGCAGGGCTGTCAGATTCAGCTGAAATCCTCAGTGAAAAAAAAAATCACTCTTATTGGCATGTATATTACATTGCAGATTCCTGTGGGATATGCAACACAATCATAAGTTTTTTACAAATATCTGGCCAGAGGGAAAATTATTCTAAAGAGATTGAGTCTGGAACTTATAAAAACAAATTAAAATATGTGCACGCCTCACTCACTTTCTTCATTCACCCTCCAAACGTTAGTTCTATAGAGCGGACACATTTCTGTCACCTTACCCTAATCCTTAACTACACTCTGAGGATAGGCTGTCTCTTTTGTGCTGACAGTGCTTGTGACTAATGGCAAGTCTCATTCATCCCTCTAATATTTCTCCATGGAAGTCCCTTTTCACCTTCATTGTGCTTCCTGATCAGGGAGCTGCTTTTTAGCAGGTTCATTTGGCAGCAAACATGGATTTATAACTGTGCCAACTTTCAGAGGACCACCAGATTTATTTAAAATGCCAACCTTAAATTAGGCCAGAGCTGCAGCAAAATGCCTTGTCTTAGAGACTGATAAATTGATTCTGTATCTTGCTGTGTGAGCACAATCAATCTCCAAATCCCTGCAACAATAGGACATTGTTTTAATGGTATCCCAAATGTATTTGGTGGTCATTCTATTGAAACATAGGAATAATAGAAGGCAGCACCCCCCTCATACATTGAGGATATATGACATGTTGTGCACAGGGCAGAACACTGTTATACCAGGGGAATTTGAGGAGAGTTACTAAAGATAAAGAGCAAGTTCTGAAGCCAGAATGCAGTGGCCTGAAAAATTAGGTTAAGTGATCATTAGAGAGAATGAAGGGGTCATTGGAACACATTCTGAAATGCAGATACTACTAGTAGTAGCCAACCTTTTTGCCACAGGTGCTCCTATTAACAGTTAAATTATTAGCTGCTGTCAATAATAAGTGTCAGTACAGTAAGTAACGGTAAGTAGCACATATGGCAGATACAAACCCACATGAAAGCACAATTCATGCAAATAAGATATTACAAACATTTCATCACATGAGGGCTCATTTATTAAGCATACAGGTCCTTCTCAAAAAATAAGCATATTGTGATAAAGTTCATTATTTTCTGTAATGTACTGATAAACATTAGACTTTCATATATTTTAGATTCATTACACACAACTGAAGTAGTTCAAGCCTTTTATTGTTTTAATATTGATGATTGTGGCATACAGCTCATGAAAACCCAAAATTCCTATCTCAAAAAATTAGCATATTTCATCCGACCAATAAAAGAAAAGTGTTTTTAATACAAAAAAAATCAACCTTCAAATAATTATGTTCAGTTATGCACTCAATACTTGGTCGGGAATCCTTTTGCAGAAATGACTGCTTCAATGCGGCGTGGCATGGAGGCAATCAGCCTGTGGCACTGCTCAGGTGTTATGGAGGCCCAGGATGCTTCAATAGCGGCCTTAAACTCATCCAGAGTGTTGGGTCTTGTGTCTCTCAACTTTCTCTTCACAATATCCCACAGATTCTCTATGGGGTTCAGGTCAGGAGAGTTGGCAGGCCAATTGAGCACAGTAATACCATGGTCAGTAAACCATTTACCAGTGGTTTTGGCACTGTGAGCAGGTGCCAGGTCGTGCTGAAAAATGAAATCTTCATCTCCATAAAGCTTTTCAGCAGATGGAAGCATGAAGTGCTCCAAAATCTCCTGATAGCTAGCTGCATTGACCCTGCCCTTGATAAAACACAGTGGACCAACACCAGCAGCTGACATGGCACCCCAGACCATCACTGACTGTGGGTACTTGACACTGGACTTCAGGCATTTTGGCATTTCCCTCTTCCCAGTCTTCCTCCAGACTCTGGCACCTTGATTTCCGAATGACATGCAAAATTTGCTTTCATCCGAAAAAAGTAATTTGGACCACTGAGCAACAGTCCAGTGCTGCTTCTCTGTAGCCCAGGTCAGACGCTTCTGCCGCTGTTTCTGGTTCAAAAGTGGCCTGACCTGGGGAATGCGGCACCTGTAGCCCATTTCCTGCACACGCCTGTACACGGTGGCTCTGGATGTTTCTACTCCAGACTCAGTCCACTGCTTCCGCAGGTCCCCCAAGGTCTGGAATCGGTCCTTCTCCACAATCTTCCTCAGGGCCTGGTCACCTCTTCTCGTTGTGCAGCATTTTCTGCCACACTTTTTCCTTCCCACAGACTTCCCACTGAGGTGCCTTGATACAGCACTCTGGGAACAGCCTATTTGTTCAGAAATTTCTTTCTGTGTCTTACCCTCTTGCTTGAGGGTGTCAATGATGGCCTTCTGGACAGCAGTCAGGTCGGCAGTCTTACCCATGATTGCGGTTTTGAGTAATGAACCAGGCTGGGAGTTTTTAAAAGCCTCAGGAATCTTTTGCAGGTGTTTAGAGTTAATTAGTTGATTCAGATGATTAGGTTAATAGCTCATTTAGAGAACCTTTTCATGATATGCTAATTTTTTGAGATAGGAATTTTGGGTTTTCATGAGCTGTATGCCACAATCATCAATATTAAAACAATAAAAGGCTTGAACTACTTCAGTTGTGTGTAATGAATCTAAAATATATGAAAGTCTAATGTTTATCAGTACATTACAGAAAATAATGAACTTTATCACAATATGCAAATTTTTTGAGAAGGACCTGTAGGCTAATGTCTTAAAAAAATCAACAAAAAACATATTACTAGTATTGCATCATACAAGGGCTCATTTATGAAGCATTGGACAATGTACCAAGTGCAAAAACCAGCACGGTTTTATGGGGGATGGCATATGTCCTCTTTCAGGTGATGGGTAGAGGGCTGCTTTGTGTTCTGCAATTTTATAATAAGAATATATTAATGACCTTTTTATATACCCAGACTATAACCAGTCCAGAACCAAGTAACCATGAAGATAATGATTCATTCAAGGCCGAGGTCCATGCCCAAAAGTGTATTCTATAAAAATATAAATATATAAAAGAGAAAAGTGTTTTGCCAAAATTGTACCCGGTTGCAGAAGCAGCTTTTTAGACTGGCTATATCTGTTCAAATAAAACATCTATGCACTGATAATATTTTAGCAGGTGTGGGATTCTCCAAAATGCCAGTGACCCCTTTTACAGTCATAGACATAGACAAGAGCTGCAGTGTCTTGCAAATCTTAACAACTTGTCCACAGAATAATAAAAGGTGTGGCACATTTTTAATGGTTGTTAATTAAAAAAACCATCCCCCACTAATGTCCATTAAATGTAAAAAGTCTTGAGTGCCTATTGCTGGGGGAATAGAGCAGCATGCTGGAAAGAGAACTGATTAGAGCAGTGGTGGGCAAACTGTGGCTCTTGAGCCGCAAGCGGCTCTTTAGCCCCTTGAATTTGGCTCTTCCAGGTGTGGGTTCGCACTTGCAGTGCAAGCGCATTTTCGTTGCCTGTAGCAAAAATCAGCAGGAGGGGGTGGTCTTTGGGCTATGGGAGACGCGGCGCAGGCGGGGGGCGGAATACGCAGTGCAGGGGAGGCTCGCTCGTTTCATGCACGAGTGAGCCAGTCCAGTCTGCAAAAAATTTGGCTCTCAAAAGAAATTTCAATCACTGTTTTGTTGATATTTGTCTCAGTTGACTAATAAGTTTGCCCACCACTGGACTAGAGGATAACCAGGTGGAGCAGCCTTGCAATGACCTCTGTCCAGATTCCTGGGCATTTCTCTCAATGTACTTGTCAAGTGACACATGCAACACACTATTCGTCCCATGAAAGGTTAACTTGACACTATTTCTATTAATAAAGTAAAGCAGAGCTCTGCTATAAACTTATGATAGAGGAATAGGACCTGTTAGCCAGAATGCTCCGGACCTGGGGTTTGTAATTTGGATCACCAATAAGGATTAATTATATCTTATATATATATTTTTGTATAAATGTAGTGTATAGGAGATGACCTTTCTATAATTTGAAGCTATGTGGATAACAAGTTCCAGATAACAGATTTCATACCTGTACAAATAAACTGAACAGTGCTAAGGTCTATAGACAGAGTAAACCCAATAAAGAAACTGCCAGAGATTGTGGTTTAGAGGAAACCTATTAAAGAGCTAATGGTAGTGGTAGTGCTACACTTATTGTAACTGTGCCCTTCATGAATATTTCATACATACTGCTACTCAATAATGTATTTGTATTTTCTTTTTAAAAAGAATAGTGACATATACATTATCTTTACAGTTATATTTAAGGGTCCATCCACAGGAATGTCTAATGCCATTAGGTGTAGGCACTGCAGTATAATAATACACACATCAAGGGGTTTCAAGTTTCCTGTGTACGAAAGAGTGGCATAAACATGTAAAAGCATGAGCAGAGCAAATTACTTGGGGATAGAGTGAAAGAAAAGGTTACATTAGGAAGGACAGTTATAGCAGTGCAGTATTGTGTTCTACCTTTTTTTTATCAAAGGGCACTGCAGTGGGAATTCCATTTTGGGCAAGACTCCAACAATTCAGCTTCAGTGGTGAACCAGATAAGAGATAAAATAGCAGCTATTCAAGATAAAGTTCACAAAGGAAATAAGACATCATCTAGAAAGATGGGAGAAAAATGCTATATGGTACTTTTTCCCGTAACTAGCTCATCCAGAGAATTTTACTAGCGGTTGCTGTAAACATAGATCCTAGCATAAACATTGTAATGTTTTGTGAAAGCCCTTCCCAGAAGAAAAGAGGCTGTTACATAGCAGCAAAGGGATTAAAAATTAGATGTTCTGTGGTGTATTTAAAGGAATACTGCCATGGGAAAACATGTTATTAGAGCTTCTCCAGCAGAATCCTGCACTGAAATCTGTTTTCGAAAACGCAAACTGATTTTTCTATATTTAATTTTGAAATTTCACATGGGGCTAGCCAGATTCTTTATTTCCCAGCGTGCCACAGCCATGTGACTTGATAAACTTCAGTCACACTTTACTGCTGAGCTGCAAATTGGAGTGATATCACCCCCTACCCTTTCCCCCCCCAGCAGCCGATCAGCAGCACAATGGAAAGGCAGCAAGATAGCAACTCCCAGTAGATATCAGAATAGCACTTGATAGTGCTATTCTTTGTTTTTATGTCATATTTTTTTAGGGCAGCAACATTTTGTCCCCGTTTCTAAGTGTAACCCTATTTTGGCTACAGTTGTACTTTCAACACGCAATCACCTGCATGTGGCGCTACAGAAGCCCTGAGCCGCCGCTTATTATGGGGGACAGGTATGATATAAATGAATGGCATGCCTCCACCCAGAGTAGGTATAGGTAGAACTATATTTCTCCTCCCTGGGAAACTCTGTGATGTCCTCCTTGGACCAGGACTCCCTGCAACTCCCGGTACCTTGCCCCTCCCTTGGGGTAGCTGCTTACCGGGCAGTTGAGGATCCTCAATATACAAACAGCCAAGACACCGGTTATGATGATGAACCAGATGAACTTGCTTTATTGATTGATGCAGGCAGAACTTTCAGGGGATGTCACGCAGATGGCTCAAGTCACACTCTCTCTCTTTGGGCTACCCCCGGTACTTCCGCCGTATGATCCCACCTAGGACTCACCCCGGTCCGTAGGGCCCCTTACTACACACTACAGGTCCTGAACTCCAGCCATGAGTGCTGGGGGGGTCTTAACCCCTCTCTCTCCTGTTGGGGCTATCTCTGCCCGTTCTCTCTAGCCTGCCTGTCACTCCTAGAATGACCCATTACAGTACCTCCTGTACTAGAACACAAGCCTGTTGTACACCTCTTTACAAGAGGCAGTCCCAGGACTAAGACCTGCTATACTTTTAGCACAGTGCCATCTAGTGGTTGCTGTTAACTTGCAGGGAAACCTTTTAGCACACAAACATCTAGGACCACCTTTAGGTGTCCAAATCACATAAGGCCACCCTCATGGTGCCTGTCTAAAGGGGAAGTCATCCTGAAGGGGCCCAATTCTTTGTGGTCCCTACATAAGTTATAAAATGAAACATGTTCAGGGGTGTTTCTGGGGCTGCTGTTGCTTAAGGCACGTCTAGGTTAGGCAGATGCTTGGAAAATGCAGATTTGTCAATCACCCCTAATACCAGATTTTGGAGGCTCTCCTCTGCTCTCCTGTCCCCTAGCAGCATTCTCCCAATTTTTCTGAAACCTCCCGAAGTCCTGCAGCAAATTTTGTGTGTGCAGTAAGCATTTGGTGATGAAATTTAATGCATTTGCGCATGCAAATGGCTTCAGCAATGGTTTTGCACATGATTCCCCCTGAATCACACAATGCCGAGGTTGACAGCTCTTATAATGCTACATGCCAACTATAAGGTTTCTCACCTTGCCTTATGGAAGGAGGTGCCCTGAACATGATGCAGAAACCAGTCACTTCCTTATCTAGCTTGAAGCTTTGCCTACAGAGCCTTACTTCTCCATTAAATAGTAGTTGATCATAGAGCTCTGCACTGTGCACGCTTGCTTGATTTCCATTGGAGCATGAGGCAGCAAGGTTGCGCAGTTTGCAAGACAGAAGTAGCACATTGGGGTTTAATCCACAGCATTCTGGGTCCTCCATGGTAAACAACTAAGAAATTCTCTATCACCCACAGCAACTCTTTGACCAACTTTAAAGGGCAGGGAAAGCTCAGTATACTAAAAGGGCAGAGTAACTGATGTACTGATTTCTGTAGCATGTTTCAGCTTCTATCTTAGAAAGGACATCAGACTCAATGTACGGAGAGAGTTATGTTATTTGGGGGGCTGTTAGAGTTGTTTCAGGGATTTTAAAATTAAAGATTTCATTATTCTTCAAGTATTGACATTTGAACAATATATGTTTTAAATATGCAGATACCAATGTTTTTCTCAGCTAGAATAAAATGTTTAAGGACTCACTAGTGTTTGGTGGAGGCTTCATATCAGGTTCTTTGTTGGGCCCTGGTTCAACATGGGTAGGACAGGCTGCAGCAATTAATTTTCAAGTAAAACAGTCATTTTCTATCTCTTCTAATATGTTGATTAAAGGCATATGAATAGACTAGTGCACATAACCAAAATGCCCTGGTTGTGTAGGTTACAGGATGGATATGGAAATAGCCAACTTCACATGAGAACTTTTAAGTGAGAAGAAAATGAGAATATTACAAAATATTTACTCTACACATCTCTAGGCTATAAATGCAAAAATGCATTTTATATGACAGTTTTCCTTTAAGGAATCCTTAAGCTTCCACAGAGTAAACATTATTCAATAACCGCAAGCTTCATGTTCTTTAAACCAGAAAGTATCTGCGGGGAATGTCTTAATTTAAGTTCACTAGATTCAGTTATGTTCTGTCAGAGAAATCAATTGATGCTGTTAATTTATTGTGCCTGTCAGTTCTTTATTTAACACTAACAGTATTTCATTTTGAGATCAATGATTTTCTGTTGTCTGCAGAAACATCCCAGTTGATGAGAAATCTTGATATGCCCACACCTAGCAGGAATATTTTGTAGCCTAATGAGAAAAGCATCCCAAAAAGCATCAAGGAATACAGTATATGTCAACATTTAAAAATGAAATAAATTATAACAGGTCTAGTAACACTGACAGTTTATTTTTCCCATACTAAATAATGTACATAGCAGATACATGTGCTATTTTGTAATGAATCTGGTGCTATGGGTGTCAAAGCTCTTCTGCTATAATTGTGCTAGCTGCTAAAATCTTTTAACAATATGTGGACATTATGAACAAACATGATACATAGGGAAGATAAAGGAAAACAACAAAAACACAATAAATATACAGAAATTCACAATAAACGTACATATACATGTACAATAAATTCACAACATGTACATAATTCAATTTACCATACACATAGAAAGGGGGTATGTCCTATTAACATTTAACTGTATTAGCCATACTACTGACACACGCATGTAAGATAAACACTAGGTTACACAGATCTCTTTCGTATAGTTGGGCTATCTCTGTACATCAGAAAATGGATCACACTAATTCATTTACACAATAATTTGGGTACTGGTAGTTCTTAAAGACTTTATCATTTGAACAGGCATGGTACAGATATTAAAATCAAAGGTTTGCAAGACAGAAGTAGCACATTAGGGTTTAATCCACAGCATTCTGGGTCCTCCATGGTAAACAACTAAGAAATTCTCTATCACCCACAGCAACCCAAAAAATGTTAGCTTTTAACTAACTTAGGGCAGATTTATCAAAGATTAAAATTAGAGATCACTACAGAAAAATTCACCCTCTTTCTATTTATTCTATTCTTTTCATCATTTGTTAAATATGCTTCTAAAAATTCAATAGGAATGAATAGAAAGGGGGTTGTGAGTGAGTTGTTCTGTGCTCAAATTTCACACTTTAATAAATCTGCCCATTAGTGTCTTTTATTATTTAACCCCCTAGAAGTATTAAACTTCCTTTACTACTTGTTTGTCCATTAAACTACATTATTAAGCCCTGCCATTTGTTCACTCACAGATTTAGTCTGCAGTGAGCTAGCCCTCCATAGGGTCGCTTGTCCCAAAATTTTAAAATCCAGTTTTGCAATATGACTTTCTCTTTGCTGGGGCCTTTTCTACCATGCTCTGTGCACTATTCATGAGGGAAGGTGACCTAATCCTAAAGGACATGCTTAATCAAACCTAGGGCTATTACGCTGAAAAGGGACTAAAACCTTAAACACCCGAGTATAAACAAATAAAGCTGCTAACCACATTTAACGTTTTATCTAAATGGGGTTACAACATATCTCACATAATTTCCTGCACACTTCCACAATTCTCTATATCTGTTCTGCATAAGCCCTTTATCAGATCTAGAGTCTTGTAATTAGTGTGCAGGGTGGAAAGGGGGGGGGAACAGAACCAGATTTAAGCTGCTGATTCAAGTCCTTTAGACAGATTCGGGAGCTTATCTTTCTGTGTATGGGGCCCCCCAATGGGTCTTCCCAATCGACATCTGGTTAAAAATTGGGCAGGTGTCGATTGGGCAGGTTTGATTTTCCCTTGGGCCAAACAATCAAATTAGCCCAATATTGTCTGCCTTAGGTGGGCATTTTGGGAGAAGATCAGCTTGTTTTGCAAACTCACCAAACGAGCAGATCTTAACGTGAATGGCCACCTTTACCCAGAGGCACTTTTTGCAGTCCTTATCCAGACAAGTAAAGGCCCATACCCATCAGAATGACACTAGTCACGATAGTGACTAGAGAGTAATCTCTTTGGGATTTTGCTGGAAGCTTGAAAATAAAGCTATTTAAATCATTAATTTTTAACCTGTGACCTCATAGCTGTTTTTAAACTATAACTAAAAGCAATGGTATGTTCCAAAATGTTGCTTTTTGCCTATGATTAATAATTTGTTTGCTTTTATGCTCTCTCTCTATATATAAATATATATTATTGCCCAAAAGAATCAGTTTTCTGCTGTCTAGAAGTCTGACTCTAGATGGCATAGTTGTCCTATGTTCAAATAAAACCTACAAATAACAGATTACAGATTTTATTGGGAATTTTATTGGACATTAGAAAGATATGATTTAAAAACACAGCATAGCAATTTTATGATTTTCTTGGTGCAATAGATTTTAGCTATGTTATATTCCATTCTGATAGCTGTGTGATGAAATTATGTTACTCTACAAATTAAGTATGTAACTTATTGGACATAAAAGACACGTATTTCTAGGCTTTCAATAAAAATGCCCATTGAATGCCAGCTCTGTCATTACAGTGTAATTAGAAAGTGAATGCAAAATTTTGCCAAACCTCCTGCATGGCATTCCTGCTCAAGGACCCATTTATTAATTCCTGCTAAGTACAAAATCAACTAAATGTCTTTCTGCTGGGCTTAGCAGTTAATTACAAATAAGAATTACTTTCCAGCTCTTATCCCAATGGATGTTTGCTAATTTTAGTTCTGCAATTCCAGCATGTTGAAATGATTTTAAATGCTACTTATTTTATTAGAATTATTAGCAGTCCTTGCGATTTTATTCTGTAAATATATAAAATATAGCTCTCTTGTATGTTCCGAGGGAAAGGTTCAGTGATCTCAATTTACCTATATATTTCAATATTTTTATTGAAATTCTTTGACACTTTCTATATTGCATAAATATATTACTAAGTTATAGCTCTGAATAACAAAAAGGACAAATCAGAGACAGATGCTTTGCACCTTCATGTGACTGGTTTATTTGGACAAAAGTTAAACCTGATGGACATGTGTCTTTTTACCCCTTATCTACTGTATAACTTAGATGTGTCATAGAGATATTGTACATTGCTAGGGCAGGGACAGTGTTAATAATATTAATAATCAATAAATGGGTTATGTAGTGCATATAACATATATGGCATAATACCTGTATAATCACAATCTCTCTGAAGCCCCAGTAG
Organism: Xenopus tropicalis; assembly: GCF_000004195.4. Taxonomy (NCBI): domain Eukaryota; kingdom Metazoa; phylum Chordata; class Amphibia; order Anura; family Pipidae; genus Xenopus; species Xenopus tropicalis. The sequence goes on from NC_030684.2 coordinate 93,214,454, forward strand.
CATATTCACCACTGGTAATGGGTGGGTGGATGACCATGGCCAACGCACCTTCCTCTTGCAAGGGACAAAAGAACCCAGGAATATGAGCTTTGCACTCATTTGGTCACTCTATTCCTGGTATCTAAAGGGAAGGCTTAACATGCAACAATAAAGTCACTGAACTAAAATTCCAGTCAGATTATTTGCTTTACAAGAAGCCTCTTTAGTGTGGATAGTAGTTCTACTGAAAATATGAATATGCTCTGCAGTTTTGAAAGCAAGTAAAAATTCTAAGCATTACAAAAATAAAAAACCCTTTTATATACATGATATTTTTGGAGTTCCATTACAGACAAAAAAATCATGCTTTTACAGCATACCCATTTTCTTGGAGGTAGAAAAATGGTTCTTGTGAAACGACATGAATGTGAAACAGTCAGTGCTGTTATATTTAGTTGCCATCTATTTGAAAGAGTTTACAGGCAGTATTATTTAGAAGCACACAGTCAGCAAACTGGTACATAGACTACACCGCTGACCTTCTGGGAATCAGTGTGCGGCTGATTCACTGCACCAGCGGCCTGTAGTTAGGGCTCATAAGGGAGATGGCATTCACAGGTAAAATATATAAAGTGAAATATTTTTCTTCAGCTTAGCAAACAGAATAAAAAACAGGAGGGTTTGAAAATTGGAAATGTTCCACATTTTTTGGAAAAGCATTATAAACAGAAGCTGCATTTCTATAAAGCACAAAATACTGCATCTTTTTGATTCTGTCAACCTTATTTTGCTATACTGAGTGTTGATCTTATCATAACAAGAAAAACAAAATGGAGCAAGGGAAATAACAAGCAGGCCAGTTTTGAGCATTTTGTGACTTTTTTTTAGTTTTTTGGACAGTGGACAAAAACTGAAAAATGGCCCAGTTTATTTGACCCATTTATTTGTATGCCAGGAAGCATTTTGGGCTCTTTAAGGCAATTACCATTTGAGGGAAAATGGAGGACCAATTTCTACTTGTATGCCTTGTACAGGTATGGGACCCATTATCCAGAATGCGCAGGACCAAGGGTATTCCGGATAAGGGTTTTTTCTGTAATTTGGATCTTCATACCTAAAGTTTACGAAAAAAAATCACTAAAACATTAATTAAACCCAATAGGATTGTTTTGGGATCAAGTACAATGTACTGTTTTATTATTACAGAGAAAATGGAAATCAATTTTAATAATCTAAATTATTTGATTAATATTGAGTCTATTGGAGACAGGATTTCTGTAATTTGGAGCTTTCTGGATAATGGGTTTCTGGATAACGGATCCCGTACACAAAATTGCCTTGTGTGCTATTGCCTTAGGAGGTAAAACAATAACTGGAAATCCTTTGCTTTATTGGATTTTTAAATAAACAATGCAGTTGATGAAACCGATGTTAGTGTTGTGAGAGTATATTAGGGACCTTATATTACTGTGTGCCATGGCTTCAAATTAATAATCATGGTACACCAAATGTTTTTGTCATCACCTCCTTCACATAAAAACCTGTAGCCATCAAAATTCCTAGCCAGCTTGTAGCAATGAGTGTGTACACTCATGCTCTCGCATACCGCAGCAATTTTAATGTAGTGCAAGCTGGTATGTGCGTTCTGCTTTTATGGAACTCACTGTTCTGGTGTGCCATAATGTAAATAAGGATATCCCTTATTTGCATAGTTTCCCAATGTTTGCTCTTAAAGATAAACTAAGTAGACTGATTATAAGCAGCCAGAAGATATGCTAGATATAGAGAAAGCTCAGAGAGAACTCCCCTTTTTACAATTTTTTACAATTTCCAGAAAATCCTTTTTCTCCTATTAAAACATTAATTACATTTGTGGATTTCTTGCCAGTGCTTTAGGATCTGGTTTTTGAATGTTATGGGCAATTGGCTCCTAAATACAGAATTCCCTGAAGCAGCCTACAGTATGTGCTGGAAAGATAGGTGAAGCAGGGCCTCTTGGCTCTTTGAAATGTAAAGCACTTCTCCAGCCTTGATGGGATTGCCTGAGGATACACGCCTCAGGATCTGATCTGATTCCATTTATTTTGCACCTTTGCCTTATTTAACATTTATGAATTGTATTAATTTTTTATTTATAAATGTATAGCGTTTTGGTAAATTGTGACACCTGTGTATATACCTGTACATATACTACCCAAAGGGATTCAGGGACCAGTTAACTCTTTTTACATACCCTAGATATATATTCTCTGTTTATATATGCTGGTTAATAAACACATATATTTGTATCTGTATAGGAATTTTTACTTTGTAGTGTGCAGGGGGTGGCGTTTGTTTTTGTTCTGGAATTTTCTGTTTAAGTGAAAATTCTTAATTAGTTTTGCATTTTACATTATCATGTTTATCTAGGAATTTCTTTGTGTTCCGTTATGGGTGGTTCTTCTCTCCAGAAACAGTTGGTTAAACATGTGTGACATCTGTATTTCATAAATAATAAAATGCTGATATTTTACAAATGACAGCCTAAGTAATTCAAGATCTTAGATTTCTATTACAGGTATCGGACCCCTTATCCGGAAACCCGTTATCCAGAAAGCTCCGAATTATGGAAAGGCCGGCTCTCATAGACTCTATTTTAATGAAATAATTCAGAAATTTAAAACTGATTTCCTTTTTCTCTGTAATAATAAAACAGTACCTTGTAATTGATCCCAACTAATATATAAATAATCCTTATTGGATGCAAAACAATCCTATTGGGTTTAATTAATGTTTTATTGATTTTTTAGTAGACTTAAGGTATGGAGATCCAAATTACAGAAAGACCCCTTATCCGGAATACCCTTGGTCCCGAGCATTCTGGATAACAGGTCCCATACCTGTACTAGATTCTGCCTATAAATGATAATATTTAGCAACAAATGTAAGTTACTTGTTAACTGTCAACTAAATAATATATTAATGGCCTTCTCAACTGATTATCATCAGTTATTTATACAGAGCCAGGGAATTATGCAGCACTTTACAATTATTCATAACAAACAGGGGTCTTACAATAATAAGGACTGCAAAGTGACAAATAGTATTAATGGAGAGCTGATATCACCATGACTGTTCTCTGTCTACCAGCTCATTAAAAAGAATACATTCAATGGACTTATTAAAGGAGAGTTGTTAATGTAATAACCAATAGCAACCAATCATTCAAACTTATTGTTTGCTAGGGTTTAATATACTTGGCGCAAACTTACATACTTTCTCCACTGGTCAAGTTCCAGTCATTTCTATGGAAAAAGCCAGAAGCAGACCACATCCCATTATTACCACTTAAAATCAGTGCCAGAACTAGGGGTAGGTAGATGAGGCACATGTCTAGGGTGCAATGGTAGAGGGGCAAAAGGCATGTACCAATTCTGTCTGCCAGGCTCTTGAGTCCTGAGCACGCCGCCTGCTGCAGTCTACTCCCCTCTGCCACTTGTCACTCTCTCCCTCCCTGACTGGCACCATGAATGCAGGGGAATTCTGGGGCAAGGTGGCGTAATAACGGCGTAATATCCAGCGTAATATCCGGCGTTCAGACAGCGATCTTTTCCATTTATTTTACACAGCTTTTTACTCCATTTTTTCGGGGAAGTAGTTTTACTTAATAGTTTGCATAATAAATACGCCCCTTACTCTTTTCTTGCAATCTCCAGACCCCGAAAACCATTTGCATATGAAAGATACAGTGGAACTGGAATTTATAGTGCAGTGCCTCCATCTAGTGGGCACTGAGGAGCACACCTCAGGGGAATCCCATTAAGAAATAATTGCACACACTTTATACAGCAGTTTAGAAAAATATGATAACTAAAAATAAGGCAAACAAAGCCACAAGCTAGGCACTTCCTGGATCCTCCTTTTCTCCCAGAAGTGCACCGGGGCTTCCAACCAATCAGATTTCTCCCCAGTCTGTAACTGGGCTAGATGATGCCACAGACAGAAAAACAGGTGAAAGAGTTCTCTGATCCCCTACACTTCTTAGTAGTGATAATCAGATCCAGTATAATAAAATCCCTTCATGAAAACTCAGTTACAATCTATGGAGAAATCAGGAAATCATTTATACCTCTTTTTGATCAAAATAAATATTGCCCAGTTTCTATATGACTAATTTTTTTTAGTATATATGTGCGTGCGAAGGAGAATTGATCATTACTGTAAAGAGACAGTTGTTGTAGATCAGAAACCATACTATAGCCTATATTTTTTCTCAGGCTGTTGTTTACTTTAAACAGACACATTTTTATCCTTTATGGGCATCGATCTATTTACTTCAAGAGTAAACAACTAAAGAAAATGTTTGAAAATAAAACCATTTGCCATTTCTTGATGGTTATTGCTGACTATAAAACATTTTATGGTACAAATAAAATAATGTGCACCCTCTATTATATTATTGACTTGCACATGCACAGTGTCAACAATCATTTGTATTGTACATAAATATGTGAAATAAAACATCTGAAATGCAGTGTATGTCTTTGTTATCATTACAATAAAAAAAATTTGCTTCTGATATTGTAGACATTGTTTGGTCTAATAATGAAGGGTACTAAAAATTCCACTGTAATACTGAAAGGTCTTGGAACATCCACAGGGAATAATGTGGATTGATTTAGAATTTACACTAGCATTGCCATGTAACACTGAGTCTATACATTTAATAGTCATAAGAAGTTATTAATCTTCATTATAGCATTTCTAAATGGACATTCAAACCACAGGTCTGATTTCTTGCTAATTGATTACACAAGTTTGGAATAGTTGTCCTTTGGGAAATGGGATATGGACAGATTTGATATGGTAGCTAAATATTTAATAAGAGAAGGGATTCAGAGTAATGAAATAAATGGCATAACGAGAAATCATACAGAATTTTATGGTAGACTGCTGCTGTGTACCATACTGCCCTTCACAAATGTGTTAAACATGATTGACATAGGTAAATAAATTGTTAAATATTATTTCCAGAATGACATTAAATACAGAGCCAAAGATCTAAATCAGCTAAACTGAGATGTAATCTGTTCAATTTACTCTGTGCTTATGGGGACTGAACCAACTGCTAAAATCAGAAAAACAGACCTTCATTTTTTTGTTTAATTATGTTTTTTAATTATGCCCACTGATGCAGATACTATAGGGGTCATTTATGAACGCATCCGGGTGCTTTAAAATGTATGCTATTCATTCATTTCCTTGCTTTCAAACATGCTACTGGAACTCAACATGTTCCCATGTGTCCATCCTGTCTCTTCTGATGAATGGTGGGCAACCGACCTTATTGTCACTGGGAAACAATGAGCTACTGCCATCCTGAAGCTGGTGGGTACCAGCAAGGTTCCTACAGCAGTCTGCATAAATTTACACCCTGTAAATTGGATGCAAATGTTGTTTTGAGTGCATGCCCCTGAAGTGCCGCAGTCTCCACTCTAGATCATTCTAGATGCAACTTGTACCTGAAGTCAAAATACAAGTACAGTTATGTCTGTTTTGATGAATAGGGTGCAATAGTGGCTGACACAATTTGGAACAGAGCCTTAGTTATGAAAATAATTACAAAATGAAATTATAGGAAAAAAATGCACTATGGGTAAAAACATGGCTATTTACACCTCAAATTGCACTGTTCTTGCATTCATCAATGACTTGCTATGGGTGCTAGTTATTGAAACTGGAGTTCTTTCTTTGAGCTGACAATCTTAGCAATGCCAATGGCAAACTTTTTGTCCTCATGCAGAAATGTACAGTCATAAAGCTGGACTTGCTTTTACAGCATTACTGAAACAAGATCAGCACCCCAGTTTCAGACTGAAGCCTGATTCTTCCGCCAACCTCAGCAGGCTCCCTTTCCTATCTCCACATTTAGGGTTGTTTACCTCTTAAAGGGGACCTGTCACGCAGACATAAAAAGCTGTATAATAAAAGTCCTTGTCGAATTAAACATGAAACCCAAATGCAAAAATACCTTAGGCATAGAGGCGGGCAGGTAACTAACTTTCTAAACACAAAAACGCAGCAAGCAAGTGCTTGAGGAGCTGGGGTGAGGGCTTGCTGACAGACACAGCCTGCAAGTGCTTGAGGAGCAGGGGGGGGGGAGCCTGGCCGGGGACGCATGACGCAGTGAATCTTTCTCTAGGCAAGTCAGAAATATAGCGTTTCTACATAGCGATAGTAGTACTATTGAATAGTGTGCTTAATTGATTTTGACTTTCCTTGTCCTTTAAAGACTAATAGCAGTATAAATTTATTAGATAATGATGCTAACATTCTCCAGCAGCCCATATTCCTTATATTTTCATTCAAGTATTGGTAGCTTTATATGTAGGAGTTTAAAGGAGAAAGAAAGGTAAAAACTAAGTAAGCTTTATGACAAAGGTCTATGTAAATACAGCCATAAGCACTCACAGAAATGCTGCACTGACTTCTCTGAAAAAAAGATTTCTTGTGTCTGTAATTCCTGTGCCACAGATATGCAGCTTTCTGCTCTCTGCTCTCTCCTGCTCCCCCCTCCCTCAAGAATGCTAAGAACTCACTCCCCCCCTTAGGAATGTGAATCTGAGCCAATCAGCAGGAAGCTGACTCATAGGGGCACATTCATGAAAACGCGAGTTCGAATCCCAAAAGGGATAAATCCGGATTGGATACGATAATTTCTTAAGATCGCAAATATCACGAATATGCTTACGAAAAAATCGTACTAGTCACGATAATATCGTATTGGCGATCCAAAAGTCACGTAAAATGCAGGAACACCTTTCCTACTTTAATCCTTCTGCGCATGATTTTGGAAGCCTCCCATAGGAATCAATGGCACTGTGCAGCTCCAACCTGGCCCAAGGAAAGTCACGATACCGAAGCTTGAATGAATCCAAAACTTTCGTACTCGGCACAAATTTTGTTGCAAAGTATGAAAAAGTCGCGAAAAATACGAAAAAGACGCTGAAAATACGCAGAAGGAACGCTCAGAGCGTTCGTGGATTAGTAAATCTCCCCCATAGTCTTACTAACTGAGCATATTCACTTGGTCTGGGTGTCTGTGCAGGAGTGAGGCATTATGGGAACTTTCTTTACACAGCTCAGCGTTTTTTCTTCCTGTTTGGCTTCTAATATTCTGAACAGGTGAAATATGGGGAGACTTAAGGGCACTATTGAGAGAACTGAAGGTATGCCTGCAGCTTGAGATTAACTCTTTACTAGCCTTTCCTTCTCCTTTAAAGAAGAAGAAAAAGCACTTTGGCATTTTACTGCCAATTGATTCAGCACATTTGTGCCACCTAGAACACTGAGTAACCAGCCCCCTCTGTTTGTTTAAGATAGCATCTGCCATTTTAGCTTGGTATCAGTAGCTTCCTGCTGCAGCTCTAGGGGCTTGTAGCTCAGATCACACATTCTGATGGAAGGGGGAGTGAGAGGCAGTCCGCTACGAAATAACATGTTTACACAAAAGAAGAAGAAGAATTCCTGTGTTTCTTTTGATAGAGGACTCAGTGCAGCGTTTCTGTGAGTGCTTATGGATATGTTTACATAGACCTTTCTGATAAATCTTACTTAGTTCTTACCTTTCCTTCTCTTTAACTATCTCATAAAGTGAAAAACCATACTATGGCTACCTTATATTATTTTCCACACATCACACTCCAAATGGCTCTTACTATGGTGTGGTATGACTTGAGTTCCTTTTATTTAGAGTTCTGGAGTAAATGAATGGATTGTTATTGTGTGTTAGCCAGGTGAGAAAATAACTGTTTTCCATGTATGCTTCAAGTCATTTCTTTGTCATTTCATTTGCTTGTCTATGGTTATAAATTTTAAAATTTAAGGCTGGTCAGCAAAAAGAAAAGCATTAACAATGCTATTTTATGGGATGGTGCTTATATTGTTTTTTACAGATGGATTTAGATGGATTTGTGCAATTATACAAAGGCCTTTAATGTATAGTACTCTAAGAAAGATAACAATAAACATGTTCAAATACAGAATACTATCTATATTCATTGCAATACTAACTTACCAGAGAAAACATGAATCACATGCCTCACACGCATTCCCTTGTTATACTGATAAATAATTATAAATAGTTTTTTTTTCTCTGGAGATTTAATTGGTATTATTGCACACCCTATTTTCCACGATGGAAAATATGGGGGTTTATATACAATTATTTTTTTTTAAATTCTGTCTTGTTGCTTCTATTCGAGGTTGATTGATGCTATGCAATATCTTTTTGTTGGTACCCCAATAAAAGATCCTATGCATGCTGTAGAGCTGCACCTATTTAATGGCAAGATTGCGAATGTCTCTTTATTAAGTATTGTTACAGAACGTATACCTTTTAATGCAGCAACGACATACGGGATCATTTATTATCAAGAAAGTAGAATGTAAATAACATTATACTGTGGCTATAAGAGCTTCATTACGTGGGTTGGATTGCACATAATATTAGAAAATTCACTTTATTGAAATCTGCAAACACGAAAGAAGTAAGGCTGTAGGACAGATGCAGATAATGGTCCAATTTATCTGAATTGTGGTACAGATTGCCTGCAATCGAATCCTCAGTTGGGAAGCAGCCTGTTCGCTGCTGGGCATTGTCTGCGATGGGGCCATGAAATGATAAGAAAGCAGTTAAATAGTCCTAAAGTGGGTGCTCATGTGATTTGTCTACCAATCTGTATATTTTTCTGATGGCTGTAGAGCTACAGGGGAGGTAAAACTTTTATACAGACACAGATCAACAACTTTTCCAGAGACTAGCAGCAAACTAATCTGCCAATGCACAATGCAGTTGTTGTGGCATGAAAACACGTAGCCTTAAATTATTTTTAATATCACATCTTGAACACATGCACGTTTAAAAGCATGGTGTACTCATTTTATCTAAAAGTCATTGTTCCTTACTCTTTACTGTTCTCTGCCTCCAAAGGAGTTAATGAATACTCAGAACACCCTTACTGTATATTCTGACTTTTACAGGATTTATTGCTTTATAAGAACTAAGGTAAAACAGTAGACATTGTTTGTCTCTCTTGGACATTCACTTACAGCAAGGTAGGCTTGTCTGCCGTTATGAATTTAAAGCTGGTCAGCAAAACGAGAAGCAATAATAATGCTATTTTGCCTGATAGTGCTTACATTGTATCTTACAGGTGGATTTTGATGGATTTGTGCAGTAATACAAAAGACTTCAGTCCTGCACCCTCTGCATCACCAGTGTCCCTTCCAACCCATTTATAGGGTTGATTCACTAAGGTGCGATAACGCTTATCGCATGCTTTTTTGCATTAAAATTGATGCAAAAAAAACCCTGTGTGATTTGCTAAAGTATTATCGCATGCGTTAAGTCGCATATCACGTGCGTTAAATAGCGTGCAACCGCATGCGTTAATTTTACCACATTGCGTTAATTCTTGCACAGAAATAATACTAACGCATGATTCACAAACACTTAGACGCACTAAATATCGCATTAGTCTATGCAAAAATTAACACCTACTTGGGGCAGGCGGTAATTATAGAAAAGTGCAGTTAATGAGCTTTTGGCAACACAATATGGACTTTGCAGTGTGATTTATTCAAGTATGTGTTGGCCCTAGAGTGATGTAGCCTCCAATTTGCAGGGAAATAGTCATTTTCAAAAAAAGTAGTTTTACGAATGTAATGGTGTGTATGGCTAATATGGCATGTGCGCGATAAGTAGAGCATGTGCGGTAATTAGCGCACGTGACAAGTAGCGCGCTGTGTTAATTAGCGCGCGTTGCATCAAATACCACACTAAAATATTCTTCGCGACTTAAATAACGCAAATATCCTTTTAGTGAATCGTGCGTTAAGACACGAAAAATAAGACACGATAAAATTTTTAACGCATGCTATAAATAGTTCTCGTTTTATCGCACTTTAGTGAATCAACCCTTAGATGTCCTAGGCTTATAACTGAAGGGTTAACATATGTATGCACAATTCTAAGAAGGTCTGTGTATGTGCTACTTCAGTCTTTATGATTACCTTGACCATCCTGTCTCTGTCCAAGTTATTATCTCAGCAAATGTTCAAGGCTAATAAACCAAAATAAGCTTCAGCAGCTACTCTAAATGAATTCCTGTTTTCTGCTAATAACTGCAAGGCATATGTGCCCACCCCATGTTACGTAAGCATAATAGAATATCTTTATCTACATGTATATAATCTGTGGCAAAACCATCAATAAACTGGATTTGTTAGGAGATTCACTACTTGTCTGTGTCTCTCTGTGCAAGTTCCCGGATCCGTATCATGTGACAGTGTACCAACAAGAGAACCCGGGGTCCTAATAATTGGTACAACCCTAACAATAACATATGAGTAAATGAGGCTATTGCCTGTCATACTTTTACTCTGACATGTATTCATGTTTTTATTGGTTTCTAATTTAAAAATGTTGTAACACCTGTTTGGCCAGTAAAGGGTCAATCCAGACTAGTATTAGGTAGAGCATGTGTTACATGCGATCCCCCTTTCCCAGGATGGGCCTCCGCTAAGTGGGAGATGACTTTTAGGAGCGTTTTTAGAGATGAGGATGGTGTTGAACTACCCCTCCCTGATGCTGTATGGTGTAGTGCTAGTAATTAGGACGCCAGAAGGTTCTTTGCTGATCAACTATTAACATTTATTGTTACACACAGAATGATGCAGGGTGATACTCACAAATACTGAGGTAGATGGTGAAGCAGATAATACAGTTGTAGTTATGCAATGCAGAGTAACACCACGTTGGAGGTAGATAAGGAGATATAGGCAATCCTAAGGATGATCACCTGGTACTGGGCCGGATCCCTACAGCAACGGTGGATCAGGGGAAGAAACTGCCTGATACCTGTGTCTGACTGCGGTCCCTTCAGTAAGGCAAACAGAGCCTGGGTATTGCTAAACCCTTTTTAGATCTCCTATGGTGGAGCGATTGCTGCTCATGCTAGATAGCCCTGACTGTCTCACACTATATAGAGTGTGCTATTACAGGATCTATCCCTCTGCTAACTTCACCTCATTCACGGGGCCCTGTCCCCGACTTTCACTAGAGCACCAAGGGGCTACTCTAGGGCAAATGGCTTTTACTGGGGCCAAGTCTGATCCCAGGCTCGATGGAGATGTCACCTGAGAGTCAGAAGTCAGCCAAAGAGGAAGCCCTCCTCCTTGCAAGACACTTTATCAGTCTGCAAGGGGAGTGGTCATCCTTAGTAAACCAATAAGGCACAATATAGTATAAACTAGATACATGGTGCTTTGCCCAGCAACAGCACTAGGAACAAGGAAGTAGGGATTTAAAGCCATAGGGACTCTAATACCTATGGGTCCCTACAATGTATAACATATAAACCATCTGATTTATCTCAGGTGAAGTCTGAGCCTTACTAAGTTCTCAGAATTCGAAAAGAAACTATAAAGACAGATATCCAAAATAGCTTAAATGTATACAATACTGTTATAGATCATCATTTCAATTAACAATTCCACATGTCAGAGCCTGTAACCACAATCCATTCTTATAAAAATCATGCAACTTTGAAATTATAGGCGATGGAGAACAACTGTGGTATTCTGCAGCTTAGTTGATTTAGAGATAGTTTTTTGACCTATGGATGGATAGACTTCCCCCCTGTATTGCAAGACAATTTGACATTTAATATTTAATATTAATTAATTAAATATTAATTTAATATTTCAATTTTAGATTAACCTATTGGTTGTCTTCCCTCCATTCTGTTCTTGGCTATTGCAGCCATCAAAATGCACACTGTTAGTATTACATGAAGCACTTTAAACACCATGGGGCTGATTTACTAAGACACGATTTTGAATCCGAATTGGAAAAATTCCAATTGGAAACGAACATTTTGCGACTTTTTCGTATTTTTTGCGACTTTTTCATATTTTTTTGCGATTTTTTCGGCGTCTTTAAGATTTTTGCGAAAAAACGCGAGTTTTTCGTAGCCATTACGAAAGTTGCGCAAAGTCGCGATTTTTTCGTAGCGTTAACACTTGCGCGCAAAGTTGCGCCTTTTTCGTAGCGTTAAAACTTAAAAGGCGCGACGTTTCGCGCAAGTTTTAGCGCTACGAAAAAATCACGACTTTGCGCAACTTTCGTAATGGCTACGAAAAACTCGCGTTTTTTCGCAAAAATCGTAAAGACGCCAAAAAAATCGCAAAACATACGAAAAAATCGCAAAAAACCGAAAAAAAATCGCAAAATTACCGATCATTACGAAAAAAACACAATCGGACGCATTCGGACCGTTTGTGGGTTAGTATATGTGCCCCCATGTATCATTTATTCCAAATGGTAACTGTGTATTTAATTGTATTAATCTTTTTGGCTCCCTTTGGATCAATAATTAAAACATCACTTCCATGTGCTGGTATTATTACCCTTAGCTAGTACCAACTGCTTCAATTACATTACATAAAAAAAATGTGTAGATACTGGGGATAAGTATCTGTTGCAGTAATTTGTTTAAAGTTTCTTATGTTACCCCTTGTGCTCTTTAATGCTTTCCTGACTCCAGAAGCTAGCCAGGGATTTCAAGGCTGAAAGTGAAGAAGGAAAGATTATGAATTAAAATGTTAGGTAATAAAATAATAATAAAAATATAAGACATTAAATCTACTGGCTGTATAAACAAGAAATCAGTAATAATTTAAGTTTGTAGATAGGGGGATCACTCAGTGCCTTAGTATATGAATGAAGCATAAATGCATCTGTGTAAAGATCTGTACTTTACACATGCCTGTGGTTGGGGTGAGCCTGACTCCTAAATGAGCTGCATCTGGTGAGTTTTGTCATTTTTTTACAACACAGTCAGACACAGTATTTACTTCTGTAATAATTTCATTTTCATTTAGCAATTGTTTTCGATTCTTGTTTTATGTTGCTATTAATTGTGAATTCTTACTTTGCACATTGTTTATAATTAACACCCATTTCTATGGTAGCCTAATAAAGTATAACATGAATCATTTAAAAGGAATACTATGAACAAGTGTTGCATATAATTAACTGTTATTGAACAGTTTTTATTAGGCTTAATGCTGGTATTGTAAACCACACTCGAATATAAAACCTTCAAACATCTACAAAAGCACAAAAAAGAAATGGATCTCATACACTATTACATGCCATTAACAGAAGTTACATTTCTTATTTGTGAAAAGTTTTTTGAACTACTTATGCAAGCTTCAGGAGTATATACCATAGTCATCCAAGTTTCTCTTTAAGATACTCAGTCTGAGATTCTATTCACAGTAAATCCTATTTGCGAACTCACAGTTAGTCAAAAACCATTTTGGGTAATTTATCAAATAGAAGGCAGGGAGCAAAGTGCAAAAACAGGTGCAATAGATTTGCACTTTGCTCACTGCCTTTTAGCCTACAGTAAATGGATTGACACAGGTCTCTATACTCCATTTTGGAGCAATCTGTCCACTATTGAGCATGCATGTTAAAAATAACAGGGGATCTGTCACTGTAACAGGCCTTTGTGACCCATAAGCCATAACAGGGTATATTATTCAGGCAAGAGAACATATAGGTTGGTGATATGATTTACTAGTCCTTTCTAGTCAGTTATTAGCACAAGATATTGGTACCATTTTAACAAATAAGTTCAAGTTAGAGCCACACGCCATCAGGATTTACCTAGAATGTCCCACAGACAGTCCATGTGTAGCCAATCCACACACAGGCTGGTATATTGCAATCCTTAATATAATTGGTCTTCCTGGTCACTCCTGGAGTCCAAAGGACCTTAGTGGGAGGGATGATGGCCTTTGAGCATCCCTTCTCTTGTGAAAGATAGCCCCGAACAATGTGTGTCTCTATAAAATATAGTGTGTAAAACAGCTTAAATGTGAAAGTCTGCTTCACACAAATAAACCATTTTCATAATACTATACTTTTCTAATAGTATGTGACATTCTGTAATTCTAAAAAAAAAAAAGTTACATTTTAAGAATTATGGGTTGCCCCCTGGGATAATACGACTCATGGTGTACTCAAACAGAGGGCACACGTGTTAGGTCACATCAGCCAATTAATAGACAATGTTCTGTTTTTCATGCTCGCACTTTTCAATGTAAAATCAGCGCAATTTTTTCAGCATTTTTTCTGCATTTTTCTGCCCCTGGAATTTATGTAAAAAAAACATTGTAAAATCTGGCGTTCGGACTGTGAACTTTTTCTTGCTATAATAAATACCTGTAGGCCCCTAAGAGTTGCATTATTTCTGGTCAGATGGTCTCTGAGGGAGCACACAGACTATCACAAAATAGTGGCGGCTCTAGGTAAAGGGCAGATTCTTTAATAGGCCATGTAATTTGATATACACTATGGGGCATATTTATTTAATATCCGGCGGTCAGACGGCGATCTTTTCCATTTATTTTACACAGCTTTTTACTCCGTTTTTTCAGCGAATTAGTTTTACACAGCATAATAAATACGCCCCTATATGTCGGTTAGGACCTCTTTCTGGAGGTATAGGTTTCCTTTAAAGGAGAATGCAAGTCAAAATTTAAAAAGCACACTGCCCAATAGTCCTCCTATTGTTTAGTAAAAACGCCACACTTTTGGCTCACCTAATCAAATATTTACTCTAGAACAGGCAGCCATCTCTAAAAAGGTATTCTCCCTTCCTTTCCCTCCTTGCTTCATACTGCACATGTGTTTCATTTCCTCCCCCCCTCCCCTCTGGCAGATCTGCTTCTGATTGGCTGGTGGGCATGTGTAGCTTAGAGACAGGATCAAGTTACACACATGCTCAGAGAATAGGAAGGCTGCCGCTGGCAGCTACAGGGAGGACAGAGAGATTTCAGTGATGTCACTGTAGTCTTCACACTGCTGTAGGCTGCCAGCACCATATCTCAGAGAAGCAAGCAGGGATCTGGGAATTTAGATATGCAGTAAGTACTTAAAAAGAATGCCTTTAGACTTACTTTTAATTTATATTAACCTTTCATTGTCCTTTAAGGGGGTTTGAAATCTCTATGAGCTTCACTACTTGATTTCTCTGCCTACCACACAGGCACATGCCACCCTCTTGGAACATACTCCCTTACTTATTCAATGTCTTTCTGCAGTCTTCCCCTTAGAAAGAGGATGCTATTTCATCCCTTTGTCCAATAATCTTTCTGGGCTATAGGTGTAAAACAACAGACAAAGTAAGACAGTAAGACATATTGGAAGTTTTACATTCAGCAATGCCTCTAAAGGCTGCAACAAGATTACTAGCCAATTTACCAGTGGCTAATTTAACCCTTTATATTCTGTAACACATGACACTGAATCACCTACACAAAATAAAATAAAATTATAAATACAAGATAATTAGGAATAGCATACAAGCCCATCACAGTAACCAGTCCATTTTATGACCCACCTGCGCCACTTTGTATCCAGAAAACAGAAGGACAGATTTGGGAAAACAGGGCACTAGATTACCAGAAGTGCTATGGACTGTATAACATGATACAAATAGACCTACTGAGTGCTATGCAAAAACTAGAATATATTGCTTAGCAAGTAATAACGCTCACATTTTTAGAATCTGCTTTCTAATGAGTTTTCTGGTATTAAAGACTCTCTTATGTGCACAGCGGCTTCCAATATGTATGAAGTTATTAAGCATCCGCTCTGAAATATTCAGTGCTGACCTCAGCTGTAACATCTGTTAGCCGAGAAGTCTTTTCTGCCTGTCTGGGAAGCTTGTATCGCAATATCAAGCAAATAACTGAAGCATCTTTTACCAGGATAACCTGACAACACTTCCTACGGGATGCATAGTACTGTTCTGTAGAACATGACTAATCTTTCACAGTGCATTTCCAAGGAAAGACATGACTCTTGTGTACCCCAAAACAGCGAGCTGTGCAAGAATAATGAACTGAGCTGCTCTGTGGTAGCTGGAGAAAAGCCAGGCATTCGCAGCAGCACAGTAAAATCATGATCATCCGTTAAAGCTGGGGAAAGTAACATTGTTTTTTGATTCATAAAGCATTAACATCTGCTGTGTAGGCAGAGTGCTATTTGTTTTCCACACAGAAAACTTCACCTGCAAGCACTAACAGAAGGTCAGTATCTGATTTAACTATGCTCAGATTAAAGGTACTTTGTTTGTTGGCAATGCACCATATGCAGCTGTTGTCTCAAAGTCATAAGTTTTACTTCAGGGGAGACACAGAATATGAAATTCCAGATGCTGCAAGCCAAATGAAATAGAAGGCACGATCCCCCATTAACTTAAGAACACAAAAACGCCAAAAGTTCTTGTTTTACTTCTTTGTTTTGACACATAAAGTGTCGATTTGTTTCTTCTTAGAAAATGACTTAATATAAAGATCAGTCATTTTAGTTTAAGGTGTTCTAGCTAGTGATGGGCGAAAAGTTTCGGCAGGCATGGATTCGCGCCGAATTTCCGTGTTTCGCCATTGGCGGATTGTTCCGCGAAACTGATGAAAAATTTTGCCGCGGAAAAATTCGCTGCACGTCCAAAATAGCCGCGTGCGACAAAACAATAGCCGCGTGCGACAAAACAATAGCCGCGTGCGACAAAACAATAGCCGTGCGACAAAACAATAGCTGCGGGCGACGAAACAATAGCCGCGTGCGACGAAACAATAGCCGTGCGACAAAACAATAGCCGCGGGCGACGAAACAATAGCTGCGCGACAAAATAATAGCCGCGTGCGACGAAACAATAGCCGCGCGCGACAATTTTTTTAGTCGCACAACTTTTTCGCCATTTCGCGGATCTTTTGAAAGATTCGCAAATTTTTTGGCGAAGCAAAACGGAACAGATTCGCTCATCACTAGTTCTAGCACCATTTTCAGTATCTCTTGCTTTAATGAAGAAACCTGCCTCCATAACTTAAAGGAAATGTAACACTAACATTTTTTAAGTAAAAAAGCTATTCTACCCTGCACCAATAACTGCCCTATCCTGCAAACCACTTAGTATTTTAAATGCTTTAATAGAAAATACCTGCTAAAACTTGGCTTCCTGTCAATTGAACTACAGCGATACGGCGAAGGAAGGAGCTGCATCCACTATGCGACGATCGATTGATCGAGCCTAGCCTGACTCCTTCCTATACAGAAAGAAGGCTAGACTCGATCAATCGATCGTCACATAGTGGTTGCTGCTCCTTCCTACGCCGTATTTACACAATATTACACAATAGAGAGCAGAATATAAGTACCCACATAGATAAAACACCCACATAAAGTGCATTTTATTTTCTCTTTTATCCTGTTATCCCACAACTTATAATTATGTGTCTCTGATGTTGGAGGGTAGTGCTAAACAACAAACATTTTTGCCAGGTTTTGCAATGAAAAAACTCCCATAGACTCCAATGGCAGCAAAAAAAGTCTTCAATGCGTTTTGCGAATTTTTGCTGTTTTTGTGAATTTTCTGGAAAAGCAAACTAGGACAGATGGGGGTGGTGCATGTGATGAAAAAAAGAGAAAACATAAACTTAAGGTCCCTAACTTTAGTCTCTCATTCTATATCCCACTTCTAGCTCTGATTAACTAAACAACCATTGGAAAAAAAAGTTAAAACCATTAGAACCAACTGCAAAAGCCACACCCTATAGCAGATTATCATAGTGAAATCAAAGTAAAATCACCAAGTAAATAGTTCCAGTCAAAATAAAAATCCGAAATTCTAGGGGTATTAGAGAAAATGTAATGCAAGTGCTATTTAGCTCTGTGAAGAAAAAGTCTAGTCTATTGAAGGCTACTGGCGTTTAAAGGTTAAAGTTAACTGCCTTATGTAGATCTATTTATATGTGATTTAGTGAATGTAGTTTCTGATATAAGACTTTGGATCCAGTTTTGTATGTGAGCAGTGGTTCTGATTGTACTCACATGCATACTGGATATCTGCACTTTGCAGTTGCCAGCAATTCCTACAATTTTTATAGATGTATTAAAGGACACATATTGTATACAAAAAAGAATGTTCTAGAACATTATACTCTCTTAAATTTAGAAGGAATATGCTTAAACATTTTTCCAAAAACCCTACTACTCCCACCCATCTGGTCCACTTCCTGCTGCTTCCTTTCCCAGGCTGTACAGCGGTACTTTAGGATTGGAACCAATCAGCAGCTAGGCTGACCTGATAGGGAACTAAAGTCAGTCTTTTCTTATGTGACTGCAGAATTGTGATTGGCTAACCCCTCCTACTGTCTTTTGCGAGGAGCTATTACAACATGCCCACCCCTCATTTAAAACACAGACAGGGACAGTAGCATATCTATAGGGAGCTCCAATAAAGGAGCCATTTTAGAGGCAATGATCATTTTAAGCCCAGAGTAAAACCAGCACCATATGTTATTCATTACTTACTGCAAGATTTGATGGTTTTAACTTGCTATATGTCTCCTTTAATACATAAGTTATTATTTAAAGTTAAGCAGCTCAGAAACCATTGCAGTTCAGAAACCAGTGCAATTAGCATGACAATTTAATAGTCAGCCCTGTAGCATCAGCTTATATGATAGGTCAACCTTATTTTCTGCTTGATAATTTGCGCCGACCCCTAAGCTTAGCTTCACAACGGCTGCTCAGAGTACAAGTTTGATCATGGCTGCTACTGAGTGCAGTAAATTCAGTATATAAAATAGGCATTTTTAGCCATATTCATCTTTAGATTTAGTTCTCCTTTAGAGGGATTCTATTTAGTGAAAACCTTAAATAAGGTTTGTGTTGTTAATATGTGTTAATGGTATCTCATTTAAAAAAATCTCTTGTTACCTATAGATTTTACATGTATCTTGTCTACCTATGTACTCTATTCTTCTGTCTTTTTAAAGGAGAAAGAAAGGTAAAAACTAAGTAAGCTTTATCAAAAAGGTCTATGTAAATACAGCCATAAGCACTCACAGAAACGCTGCACTGACTTCTCTGTCAAAAGATTTGCTGTGTCTGTAATACCTGTGCCAGAGAAACGCAGCTCTCTGCTCTCTCCCCTCTCTTGCTCCCCTCTCCCTCAAGAATGCTAAGAACTCACTTTCTTCCCCTTAGGAATGTGAATCTGAGTCTTAAAAACTGAGCATGTACACTTGGTCTCGGTGCAGGAGTGAGGCATTATTGGAACTTTCTTTACACAGCTCAGCGTTTTTTCTTCCTGTTTGGCTTCTGATAATCCGAACAAGTGAAATATTGGGAGACCTAAGGGCACTATTGAGACAACTGAAGGTATGCCTGCAGCTTGAGATTAACTCTTTACTAGCCTTTCCTTCTCCTTTAAAGCAACCTTTTACTGTCTGCTTATGTGTTTCTCCCCTTTATTTAATATTTTCCTTTTCTCTTACTTTTCTTCTCCTTCCACATTCTCCTTATATCTCAGGTCACTGGAACATCCAGTAAATGGGGGAGAAGTCCATTAAGTGTTCTAAATTCTGTCTTAATCCCAGCACCAGCAAGAAAGTCAAATGGCAATGTCTTTTATATAATTAATTCTTTAATAAAAGTGTTTTTCATATTGTATTATATTTTATGTGTAGTCAAATTTCCTTGGGTTCCTGAGGATTAATATAATTCTGTTTCAGTTTAGACAGAGGAGGAGGAAGCAAATACTGCCTCTTTATTAACTCTAGGTCCAGTACTTTTTATGGAAATGTAAGAACCTTGAAGCAATAACAACACATTTTCATGCAGAACCTGTGCTGGTCAATGTCATAGGTGGCAGTACATGTTCTAATTATAGACTGCTCTGCATAGCATGCAGGCAAAAGTCAGACACTTATGTCCTTAACTTGTGAACAGAATATTATTTTCTTCATTACCTAATGGTTATGTACCCTGCCTGCAATCAGATTGAAAGAAAAAAAGAATCAACATCCAGCACTCTTTCTAAAGATGCTTTATTTGCTCTTACATTTTAACTCTTCAGTAACAATAAAGGTTCAGAAAAATACCGAATGGTATAGTGCACAAATAAAACACTAGATTTAATTATAAAGAAATTGTTTGTTTATCTATAATGAGAATGCAATGCACAACATGAATACAAATACTTAATAATTGAGTTCAAGACAGGGGGAAATCATATATGTTACCATAAGTATAATTGTTAATATTGCTCTACTACAGAGATTATATATTTCAGTTTCTGCCCTAGCAGAACTTACAATCTTAGGTCCACATTAACATAGCAGTCAATTTCATTAGGATTGAATTAACCTGCCTGTATGTTTCTGGAATGTGAAATGACACCCACACAGACATGGGGAGAACCTACAGACTCCTTGCAGATAAGTATTGCAGTAGGGGCAAGATGATTAGGAATGGTTAAAAGAAGAGATATTATGAGGGTTGTGGAGAGGTACTCATACAGAGGCTCTATTTATATTCACAATTATCATCCTTCATAGAAGCCTAGGGCAGCAAAAAGTATAGTATACAAATACCCAGCAGAGCAGTGTAACTTTGTGTTGACACCAGAATCCTAGCCTGTTCATTGGAAGTTTCCAGTACCTCTTCAATTCTGTTGTGGATAACCAATTATAAAACCTCAAAGACCACAATTTCCAGTTTTATAATTGGAAATTAGGCACTTAAAGTTACCAGGAACAGCTATTTTGCTGCCCCTGGTACCTACCAAGGCGCTGCCACCTGAGGTGAGTTTCCCCTGTTGGCAGTGTAAATATATTAAAAGGCATTGCTTATTACACAATTTTAAAATAACTTTACATTTGCTTCTACTACCATTCTGTTATGTTCTTATACTTAAAGTTCACATTTTAAATTGTAATAAGATACAATAAAAAATCCTATACCTGTACTATGAAATGGTTTTCCACATAAAAATGTAAAAAGCATTAATATCTTTTCTAGTAATAAAGTCACCCCCCCAAAAAAACTACTCTATTGTACACAACATTTTTTTTAATTCTGATGACAGTATAGCTTTAAATACATGCCTCTTTGCCCTCATATTATTGTAATTTTGACCTCATAATATTGTTATTAAGGAGCTGTTTCTTAGAGATGTTTTTGGGTACAAAAGAAGCCCAAAAGCAATGTGACATTACCAGAGTGCAGAACAAGTGGATTAGCCCAGGTTCATTGGATGTGACAGCTCGGTGTTTTCGCTAAAAGAACACAGAGAGAAGAGAATGATAAAAGCTGGGAACAAAAGCAGTGATTACAGCTTGTATAGTCAGTTATTTGCACTCCAAACATCATTTGGCTGTTTTGGTATTATGCTGGATTATTAGATTCTCTATTACAGGGCTTTGAACAACACTGCACTTTGCTTACATTAAACATCTTCACAGTAATAACTTCATTCTGACAATGACTCTTGAGAGGCGTCATAATGCTTGGCTTAAAGTGTGTTGCGGTGTCAGGGAAAAAGACTGATGAGATACTGAGTAGTATGAAGATAAACTAAATGCCAGTAATTGTGCATCAAGCATGTAGCTTCTATCCTACACGTAGTTCAAGGCTCTCTGTGCACAGTCTGATTGAACTCTGTTGACACAAGATGGATGCAGAGAAAATACGCTCTTTGGCTTTCCCATGGCTCTTGTGTCTCCTTGGGGAACCACTTTTGAACACCTGTTCTCCAGTGACTCTGTCATTGAATCTATCGCTCTGTCGTTTAAAGCTGTTATTGTATGAATTGCTGCAATTTTCTGTCTTGTGAACATTTTTCTTGCTTGACAAAAATATTTGGCTGTGGCTTTTCTTTAACTGTGGTATGTTTGCTAAATACATGTGTGATCAGAAATCATAATTTATTCTAATTGAATAGCAACATGTACACAAAGTATAATACTAGTAGGAGATGCCAATAATACCTCACCTGACATAGAACTATTCAGCTCCAAGAGAGATAATTTCTGTTGCTTAAGATACTGCAAGTATCTGTGACTGAATTACCATCACGTTAATAAACATTCATGGTGCTCGGCCACTGAGATTTCAATATGGCCCCGCTTACTTAACATCCCTAATCATACAGTATCTGTCAAATTTTTAAAAGGGAAAGCTAAACATACTAGGTACTTGCAATACAGTGTTTTCTTTTCTAACTGGCTTGTTAAGGTAAGATGATAACAGGGAATCGGTTCATTGTACACTAAATTGTCCTGCTGCAGTTTAAATATTACCCCCCTTTTTGATTATGTAGGAAAGGTGCATGAACACCATCTGAATCTCCAAAGATAAATATAAATGTATTTTTACACTGATGTGCCTGATTCCCCAGACTGAAAGGAAGTCTTGCTATTTATAAGAACCATTTTCCACTCCCCACTAAGGATCACAGTGTAATACAACCTCTCCCTTACCGTATTCCATTTTAAGGTGATGGCTTCTGAAACTTTAAGTCCCTCTGCTTTCCATAGTGGGTGTTGCACATATAGGGGGGAGTTCACAAAAGTGGTGATATTGAGACAAAATAAAAGTAGAGATAGATTTGTCGGATTTTCCACCCAATTCACAAACCTCTATTTCCACTTTTGTGAATTTGTCTTTTCAACAGACAGTTTTCACATTTTGTAATTTTACCGACATTTTTTTATGAATTTGTCTTAGTAAATAGCTGTTAGTAAATCTGTCGGTGCCATCAAACCCAGTCCCACATCTACATGAGCCTTGGAATACGGATTTTACCAGCAGGATTTTGCATTTCATTTGCCATTTGTCATTTCATTTTGGGGGTATATTCTGAAGGGTAATTTTAGTTTTCCCAGGGAAACTATACATCATTTTTTTCTGGACAAGCTGGGCTTTCTAATGTTTTCTATATTTCTGTGTAATGCCACTTCTGTAACAATATTTAGGGGTCTAAATACCTTCTTCTCTAGCCCCTACTCATTACTGGTCAGCAGAAATCCGGCCCCCACACCAACATGCCAGATGAAAAGAGGTTCAACAGGACTAGGACCCAGCAGGTTTTTATCCAGTGCCCTGTTGGGGGCCAGTCCAAACTTATACCCCAATATCCCAGTTTGGGTGCCAGTGTGCATGTGCTGTTTGCTGATCCCCAAGATGGCTGCTGGGAACAGAAGGGGCACAGCTAAAGGTGGGGGGAGGGGGCAATGCTGTTAAGCAGCTCTGGACATGCTACAGGGGCAGAAATAAATTGGGGCAAATGTTAGTGCACTGCTGTTAAAAATTTGCCTGGGAAGCTTTACTTTTCCTTTAAATAAAAATGTATACAATATATTCACTCAAAATGTTATTATTGCCTCATTCTTTAAGCTAAAACTAGGATAACAATGCAAATGTGAGGTAAAATTTTTTTATATATAAGATATAAATTAAACTTTTTTTTAATCAGTGTTTTACTTGTTTATAAATGTTAATGAGGCTTTTTGCACCTATTGTTCTAGGGTTAGACAGAAACTTGTCCCCTAACAATAGTCTACTAATCGCCATTAATATGTTAATGATCCACCAATGGGGCTCCTACCAGAGGTGTGAAATGGAGACTGGGTGAAACCAAACAAAACAGAAGATCTTAGAATTGATCGACAAAGTTACACTGAGCTTTACTCCATTCTGAAAATGTTGGGAAAAAATGTTGTTAAAACGAAGTATAAATGTCGTTTAAACGACAAATTCACAAAAGTGTTGGGAAACTGTCTTTCTTTCACCAAAAACAGAAAAGTGGTGGTTGAGTCGGAATTTAGGCGGATTTCTGTTTGTTAATCTGGAGAAAGTGTTTTCCTCCAGTTTTTCCACCACTTTTATTCCACTTTTGTGAATTCTCCCCATAGTGTCTGAACCCTTTTTTTTTTACATATTCCCAACCGAATAAGGTCATGCCAAAAAGGTGTGATGTATACTCCCTTTAATGAAGCTGATGCCAATGGTGACATGGTTACCATGCCCCTCTCTGAAGGCAACAAGGAAGCACAGGAATTTTCCTATTTGGACTTCATTTACAACATTTTGTAACACTTCTTTCCTTATATGTCGATCACGATTGGGATGATCTTTAAGTTTCAGTGGGGGTATGTGAAGATTTATGTACAGTATATACAATTTTTTTTACCTGCAAACTGTGGTTGTGAGATCAGATCAGGCCATTCTTGAAGGTCCAGCAGTTAGGGCATTAGCTCACAAAGTTATAGGTTATTGGAAATATTGGTGTATCAGTCATTCAGCCATAGTCTCAAGAATATCTAGACCAGTGATCCCCAACCAGTGGCTCCTGAGCAACATGTTGCTCCCCAACCCCTTGGATGATGCTCTCAGTGTCCCCAAACCAGGTAATTATTTTTGAATTCCTGACTTGGTGGCAGGTTTAAGTTGAATAAAAACAAGATTTACTACCAAATAAAGCCTCCTGTAAGCTGATAGTGTGCATAAAGGCTGCTTAATAGCCAATCTGTTATGATGCTTGTGTTGCTCTCCAAGTCTTTTTACATTTGACTGTGGCTCATGAGTAAGAAAGGTTGGGGATCCCTGATCTAGAACAAAAAATATGTTTTCACCCTATTTTACATTCAAACTTTAATTAAGATAGTTTACAGTTTATAGTGTTGTTTAGTCTGAGCATTTGGACTTGCATCATTTTGATAAAAGAACCACATTTACAAATATTATGGTTGCTACAAACTATTATTTAGGAAGTGTGGTTTATCATTGTGACCAAAAGGCTGTCATTTATCCATCAAAACTAATAGGTTATGTCCTTTCTGACTGCTGTGGGCCCCCTTATGGGTTTGTTCATATTTTTCTTTTCATGATTATTTGAAATCTGCACGAATAGCTTAGGCAGCAGATTCTGTTTATTTAATTTGTGCTTCAAGAAAACAAATAGCAACAGGAATTTCTACATTACCAAGTCAATTATGCATGTACCTATTGCGTCTGGTATTCAACCACAGATGTACTGTAACGTTATGTTTCCAAAATTATGCAGTCAAACTGTTTAGGAGACTCAAAATTGACATTAGTGATGCTCTGCCATATTGCTTAATAATTAGTTAATTTCACTTGTGTATCAAGACGGAGTCAGACCCAACTGAGATAACCATCTGTACTGATTGCAAAGGAGGATTCACGTTTTTTGGCAAGGATGTTTGTTGAAGAATTCAAGATAGCTAAACAGTGTTTTGCAGGGATCTACTTCCTAAGCCTATCTTTGTAATACAAAATGATGTTTGTTACAATTACCTGTAAATAATTCACTAGCAAACTGCACATAAAATGCACAGAAAATATCAAAAACATTTAAGAATTATTTTGAAAGAAATTGATTTATATTCTATTTATCTTAAAAAAATGTTAAAAAAATAACTCCTTTAACTCAAAGAAACATAGTTTGTATTAACTGAATAGCTCTAGTCACAAGAGGTAATTTAAAAACACTGGGTAACTTTGCACCTCGGCAGTAGCCAATGGCAACCAATCAGATGTTTTTTATTGTTCAACTTGCAGCTGGCTGAAAAAAGCTAATCGCTAATTGGTTGCTATGGGCCACTGCCCAGGTACAGATTTGCCCAGTGTTTATATATGAGCCCCACAGCCCCTTCTGGATAATTGTTTCCCAGAGGTTCCTTAGAGGTTCTATGTAAACATACTTTTTTTACGTTTGAGTTTTAAAAAGTAAAGAACTCCAAAAATTTGTAGGTGTTACAATTAAGGGGGTTATTTACCATTGTTTGTATTTTTGTTTTTCCCGATTCAAGTTTTTTTGCATTAACAATCATGAATTTAAATAATGGTTTAAAAACACACATCTTTTATATTTATTAAGCAAAAAAAAAAAAAAAACACAAAAAAACTTGCAAGGTCATACAGATGTTAGTGGGAGCTGTCCTAAATTTAGTCAATTTGAGTTTTATTTAATCAGATTTTTTTGGATTTCTTAACAAATAAGGTAACATTCATGTTAAAAATATTAAAGTTATTCAAAGAAGAAAAATAGATGAAAATTCCACAAATATAAATGTTGAGAAATAATCCCCTAAATGTTTATACATACTGTACATGAAATATGTTTATTTGAATAACTAAAGAACCACCCATTTCTGCATTTCCATTTGGCTTCCTAATGCCACTGCTTTCATGTAATGCTAGAAGGTTTCATGCAAATTAAAATGATTTTTCAAGGGTTAACAATGCTCTCCAAAAACTGTAGGTGACCCCTTTAACTACAATCTGAGAAGGAGTTAGATGTTATAATTGATAATAAACTTAGCAACTTGGGCTGGATGTTGTCAGTTTGAGCTTAAGCTAATAAAGTAGAGAGATGAAAACATTTCCAAGCATCTTCTGACTTATGTCTGAAATGTGGAGAGAGAGTGGGAACCTTCTATAATTTTTTGGGAATGGGATCAGATCCAATTCTTTTGTAAGAAACGGTATCTATCTGTTTTGTCTGTCTGTTCATGTTTTGTTTTAAAATGCCAAGAAAATCTGAATATTAAAAATATTTCCCTTGCTCAGTATAACTGCCTATCCATTTTTCCATTGCTACACAATTTACTTACCCACGAATGGGCCGAATGCGTCCGATTGCGTTTTTTTCGTAATGATCGGTATTTTGCGATTTTTTGGAAAATTGTCGCAACTTTTTCGTAGCCATTCCGAAAGTTGCGCAAAATGTTGCGATTTTTTCGTAGCGTTAAAACTTGCGCGAAAAGTCGCGCCTTTTTCGTAGCCATTCCGAAAGTTGCGCAAAATGTTGCGATTTTTTCGTAGCGTTAAAACTTGCGTGAAAAGTCGCGCCTTTTTCGCAGCTTTCGCGCCGAGTACGAAACATTCGGATTCGTTCAAGCTTCTGTATGGTGACTTTTCTTGGGCCAGGTTGGAGCTGCAGGGTGCCATGGAGTCCTATGGGAAGCTTCCAAAATCATGCTAAGTCTGAAAGTTTCGCCCGCCGCTTACGAGCGCTCAATACGAAAAAGTCGCAACAAGATACGAGCGAATCGTAATGGCTACGAAAAACTCACGTTTTTTCGCGCAAGTTGTAATGGCTACGAAAAACTCGCGTTTTTTCATGCAAATCGTATTGGTAACGAAAAAGTCGCAACAATTTCCGAAAAGTCATAAAGGCGCCGAAAAAAATCGCAAAAAATACGAAAAAGTCGCAAAATGTTCGTTTTCCAATCGGAATTTTTCCAATTCGGATTCGAATTCGTGTCTTAGTAAATCAGCCCCATTATGTCTATACCTCCAAGTAAACTGCAGAAAATAATGCCACAAGTCAGATTTTCCCATTATGCAAAAGTCATATATTTGGGCCTATTTAAAAAGCACTAAAGCAGTAATGTTACTTTTAAACCCTTTGACAATTTAAAAGAATGTTAAAATATTAAGTTGAAGCTGAAGAATACTGATGAAGAAATAGAAATTTTATTGAAGCAGTAAAAAGTTACAGAAATGACAAAACTTCAGTTGCATTTCAATGAGGTCACCAAAATGATAGAGAATTAGTAAGTAAATTAATATAATATCAACGACTTTTTCACTCATCATCCCATAAAAATGATTTATCCTTCTAAAGGATATACAGTAAGGGGATTTTGAGAGTGTTTGTTTATTTTGCAAACAAATTTAAATTAAATTGTATTTGATCATTTGTAAGTTCAAATTATCACTCTTTATAAACAGGGCAAAGTGAAAGTCAACATTGTCAACAGAAGTGGTGTTAAAGAGCTTGTTCACCTTTGAGTTAAAGGGATTTTTATGGAGGCTAGAACTGCTTTCAGATAACCCATTTTTTCTTCCTGCGCTCAATATACTTTCAAAAGGACTCAAGTCACATAATAGAAAAACAGGGTTTCTCCTGCTTGGGTGCTATTCATGTCTACTAATAGGTGGGGCTAGTGAGAAATTAGCAATGCAAATGTTTTGTGAACTCATTCTGAACTCTACTGTGCTGAAAAGCTCTCCAGCCTTCAGGAAAGCTGCTTTTTGAAAGGGAAATGTATTTGGAGTTTGAAGTTCTCACTGCTTTTCACTGTATTTAATGTATTTGGGACTAAAATTGGTCTGACTGTATTTAATGTATTTTGGGTGCCACTGCCCTCTGTCTCTCACTGAATTAAATGTAGTGGATGCCACTACTTCTGCCCCCCGCATAATGTATTTAGGATCTTAGGAGTTATTTTTTTATAGAAGTCAATGTACCGTTATTTACCATTTAAGTGCATACTGTGTATATATCAATATATCCTTTACTGTACAAGCTAATTAAGGCTAATAGCACATGGGGCAGTTTTTTTTCACAGCGTATTTTAGCTGGCAGAGAAATGCCTAAAGCCATCCTAAATTATTGGGACAGAGTATAGGCAGTTTTGCCGGTTTTGCACTGCAGCAGTAAAAAATGACTTAAGTTTATCAAATAACATGGCTGAGGGCACCTGGAAAAGTAAGGTAATGGCTATCCCAATGTCAAATTTCCAAATGAAATATAAAAAAAATCTGTTTGCTCTTTTTAAAAAAAGGAATTTCAGTGCAGGATTCTGATGGAGTAGCACTAATAACTGATGCATTTTGAAGAAAAAAAAACCATTCCCGTAACTGTATTATTTTAACTTTTAGTATCATGTAGTTAGTAATATGCAGTTTTCCTTTCAAGGTGCTTTTTACCCCAAAGACCTAACTAAGAAGAAAAAAACCCCACATTGCTAACACTTGTCTGCAATGGTTCAATGTAAATTTTCTATTGCTGCTGTTACATTATTATGCTTTCTATAATAAAAATAGACCTTTTGGGCATCCCAAGGAAGTTATTTCTTAAATAAATGATTTTATGTGGTCTCTAATCCTCCATTTATTAAGCACTGAATATTTTCTTTTTTTCTGTATGTTTATATGCAAAGAATCCCATTGTAAGAGAGGATATTTCCCAGCTCTAAACTCTTAGCTGGTCTCCTGAGTCATCTCTACCAGATTCTGTATGATCCAAACCTGTGGTTTAGCTTTTTTTGTTGGCTCTGTTAAATGACTACATAAAATGACCTGTATAATTCGCCTGCTGAATTTAAATACCAGTCCTGCTGTTTTTGCTCTTTTTGAAGTTAAAGTTTTATCAGTAGCCAGAAGCGTTTGTGTTTGACTCCACTGCTGTTAATCAATGGCACCCAGCACAATTATGCGATTATATGCTCTGCACGAATTGTGCTTTGCATAATTTTACATCTTCTACATAATTTATGTTTTTTGCATAGTAATGCAGAAGTCTCTTTCTACCTATTGCACATTTCTGGGGAAGATAAAGAAGAAATAATTCACCTTATGATCATTAAAGACAAATCCTTGAAATATTTGGCAGTGGTATAGCATGCTAAAGGGAAAAGACAAACTCATAAATAAATGAAAGGCATAGAACAGCCATGGCTTACTTGTGTAGGCCCTCCAACCTTCTCTAACAACCAGTGCTCCCTTAGGACTTATAGGCGCTGTAATTCAGAAACCGAGTGCCACAAATTATTCATCAATAGAATAGCCTTTTAAGATCCGTAGAAGTACAGCCCCGCTGAAAGGAAAATAAAAGACAAACACAAATAAATCAAACAATAGACACCATAGCCATATGGAAAACTAGTGTCTTTTTCAAGTTGTATTTCCTTAATAGCTGAAATAATACATATTATCTGATATAAAACAGTGGGATATATTCCGAGTCCATCTACATTTGATGCAGTTTATTTTCAGAAAACTGTGTTAAAATAAATATCCACAAAGTAGTTTACTGCTGGTATTCAACTGGAGCTGGCCCTGTAATATCTGCCAAAGGAGCATAAGGGGGCCAGACAGGAAGTAATGTGGGCTGTGTGCCCTGCTGTGTGGCAGCTCCAAGAGGCAGCTGCAGTGCTTTTTTCCATTTGCAGCTGCATTTGGCTTCAGAAATGAGGCTTCATGTGTCTCAGCCGCACAAAAATGTAGCTTAGAGAAGAGAGTGACGTTCACCTATAAGGCATTGCATGTAAATGTACATTTTAGTACTGTTCAGTACTCATTCAGTCTTTGTGGAGAATTTTACAAATATTTAAAGTTAATAAATTATCACATAAGATTGAAGCGGAGACTCATTAGGGAGGTTGTGACAATGAGCAGTGAATTTAGTTAAGAGATATGTTAAAGATTAAAGCATGGGGGCATGGAAAAGGCACTATAATTTTTGTCGTCATTGCCTCATTTTTGTGCTAAAATAGTTTAATATAATTGCCACACAAATTGTGGCCACCTGGCATTTAGTTTCAATTTCAGCCTAAATCTCTTATTATGGCTCTTCTATGATCTATTTGATAGTGTCAAAACCATGAGCTAAAAGGAGGCTTCCCATGTAGAGGCTGTGTTTCTATGTAACCCAAAAACATGTTGCCAAAGTGCCCAAACAGCTCCCCTAATAGAAATGAACTGAGAAATGCTTTTGTCAGTTCTTCTCAATCAAATATTGCCTGAAAAAGTTACAATGTCATGTAACAGCCACTTGCATCTTTGGGGCAGTCGTTATGTAACAGCCAGTTTGCATCTTTGGTCAGTTTTGGGTACTTAAAAACCGTTTGTTGTGTTATGCTTACATGTAAAACTAGAGGTTTTTTTTTGTTCAAATAAAAATAGAATAGTGCTATGCTTACTGACCCATCATACAGGTACCAAGTTACCACCTGGTCCAGAGGTGGTGATCTTCCTCCCTCCACACTGCCCAATCTTCTCTGTGTTCCTTCTCCCCTTTGACTGAACAGGAACCTTTTTTTACTACGGTCCATTAAATCATATTCAAACTTCTCTGCAATGCCAGTCCCTTTCTAATTAAAGCTTTAAAGGAGAACTAAGGCCTAACTAAAGAATTAGGCTGGAAATGTTGTACATTAGATTTTGAGATTCTGTACCAGCCCAAGGCAACCACAGCCCTTTAGTAATGAAGATCTGTGCCTCTGAAGTCAAGTGCATAGTATCCCTGTGCATGTAAGGCTCTGCTGGGATTGAAGCTAGGAACCTCCACCCTTCTGTTACCCCCACTTCCTTGCCTGAGCATAGCCACACTGTGGCATGGCCCTAGTTCTTGCTCTGGCTTCTGTTCCTGCTCCTAGTCCTGTTTCAGTATTTGTCCTAGTCCTGTTCCAGTCCTGCTCCAGTCCTGTCCCTGTCTCTGCGCCCGCTCTGTTCTACCAAATCACTTGAAAATTCAGGGACATGTTTAATAAATTCATGTTGCAGGGCTGCTCTGATAGCATTAAAATTCTAGCTGGATTTTCTAAATGTGTCCCTGAATTTTAAAATGATCTGGTAACCCTATACTTCCTCCTGTCCCTGACTCTTTGCCCTGTCCTGCCTGTCCCTGACTCTTCACCCACGCTCACATTCCTGCTTGTGCATCCTGTTCCTGAACTTCAGGACTTGTCAGCATGATAACAAGGCCTTACCTGAAGGACTCTCCACCCATCGTATTCCCTTACAATGGATTAGCGATCACAGGTGTACAGTACAGTCTCAGAAAAAAGAAGGATTTTAATAACTGAATAGGGTGTACAGTGAAACGTAGCTGCTTTCTCCTTGTGAAAAATTACTGTGGATTATATTGTAACAAGGGCATCTATGGATTATTCATTTCCAGTTTATTAAAAATGTTTTTGGCTTTGGGGAGAATTTGGCACGATTTATGTTTATTCTGTCTTTAATTAACTCAGAATTTAATGTTATTACAGTTTTTAGAATCCTAAATGCTTTCTGAAAGTTCAAGGAAGTCTGGCATGGTTATGTCAGTCTTTTGCTGTGCCTTAAAGCTTTTTTTCAGATCATTAAATCTAATGCTAAATCTTGCACTAAATACTAATTTATTCTCTTAATACATGAACGTGGAGGGGAAAAATACCACATTTTAAAATATCCCCATAGCCTTCTAAAGATTTTGCATACTATATGCAGCCACAACAATTTTTGTCTTGTTGAAAGATACTTTGAGAAAATAAGAATATCAGGTGGTCAATTGTAGTTCTAAGTAGGAGTCAAGTTTTCCTCCTCCACGCTGTCACCAATTCAACCAACATACAGGTTCAGACCTTTGATATTAATTTATAATAGATCTTTTGTTATATGCATGATCTGCTAAAAGCCTTTTAAAAGAGAGACGTGTTCTGTTGCTTAAAACAGGTGCTTTATATTCTTCTATTCTTGTCAGCTTTTAATGCTGTTTGAAGTTAATAGGTGACACAACAAGGAGAATAAAAATGGATATGATTTAAAAGAAAAAAAAAAGGATTACAGAATGAAAAAAATCTTTGAAGCTGGAGAGCAGACTAATCCTGAGCTATTCTGAACAATATTGGAAAGGCTACTTTTGTGTGTAACCCAATTAGTGCCATAAAACAGACAAAGGATTAGTATTTGCAAGCTGTGCAGAAAATTATTAACCAGAAAACAAAGACTAACATAATGTTCCCTATTATTCAGATCCACAAGAATGACTGTCAGGTTGAGCTGTTATTGCATTGCTCTTTGCAATGCACTGAAATGATGCAGACACTTTCACCTTCATTTAAACGAATAGCATCCCACAGAGCACTTAGCTAAAATACTAGGTTATTGTATATTTAAAGGGCATCTGTCACTTCCAAATTGTTTCCTCCACTGGGGGAGCAGGCAACGTTATTATTTTTTCTTTAAAAAAGGTCTCCCAAAGTGCAAGGCACTAAGAAGAAGTGTAGGCAAATTGTGCCACAGCTTTCGCTTCTTATTATGCACATGTGCGAGAGAAGCACTTATAATGCTTGTGTGTTCCACACAACATGGCTGTCCACACTGGAAGCTCCCTCCTGGTATGGCCTGTCTAGTGCTTGCAGGGGCCATTTTAAAAAAAATGTATTATTTCCTTCAACTGGAGTGCTCTATCATGAATTGCGTCAAAATGTAATATGAGAGACCATTTTTCCTATGAAGAACAGTTGTAGAATAGTGGAAAGAAGCTTCTCTTAATTTGTAGGGTAATTTATATGCTATTGCAGAGTTAAAAACTCCTAAACTGCAATGTAAATTCACCTTCCCATTGACTCCAATGCATTTTGGTGATTTGGGTTTGATCAGTATTATAATGTTTTGGGCTTATAAAAAAATGCACCTTAGTTTACCTTAGCCTACTAACTCATAGCTTCATTCTACTAACTCAGATGCTTCCTTTTATTATGTTTACTATATTATTCGGTTATGATGATAGGTTGTTTGGGTTATAGGAGGAAATGAAGAATGAATGAAATCAACTGATTAGGCATCCAGAAACTACCATTAAAGGACAAGGAAAGTCAAAATCTATTAAGCACACTATTAAATAGTACTACTATTGCTGTGTAAAAACGCTATATTTCTGGGTTGCCTAATGAAAGATTTACAGAGATACACATGCTAGAAACTACATACTTGTTTCAGTGAACGGCGCCGCCATCTTGTCCAGCATGTCTGTATCGGCTATTGCTTCGATCCCCACTCCTGCCACAAACCCTCCGCCGCTTCCCACACCTGCCACAAACCCCCCCGGCTCCCCGCACCTGCCACAACCCCCCGGCTCCCCGCACCTGCCACAAACCTCCCCGGCTCCCCGCACCTGCCACAAACCTCCCGGGCTCCCCGCACCTGCCACAAACCTCCCCGGCTCCCCGCACCTGCCACAACCCCCCCCCCGGCTCCCCGCACCTGCCACAAACCCCCCCCAGCTCCCCGCACCTGCCACAAAACCCCCTGGCTCCCCGCACCTGCCACAACCCCCCCCCGGCTCCCTGCACCTGCCACAAACTCCCCCCCAGCTCCCCGCTCCTGCCACAAACCCCCCCGGCTCCCCGCTCCTGCCACAAACCCCCCCCCCAGGTCCCCGCTCCTGCCACAAACCCTCTGCCACTCCCCGCACCTGCCTGCTCCCCCCACCTGCCGGGTCTGCATGTCACAGAGTTCTCCGGTCGCTGCATCGCCATGGCAACCAGGTGCTCCTGCTGTGTGCCCATGCGCCGCCTACAGTCCCAAGTTGCCAAGTCTGGGTAGTAGCGTTGCATTATGGGAATCTTCTCTACCCTTCTGATCTTCTGAACAGGTGAAATATGGGGAGACTTAAGGGCACTATTGAGAC
The DNA here is from genome assembly GCF_000004195.4 of Xenopus tropicalis. Taxonomy (NCBI): domain Eukaryota; kingdom Metazoa; phylum Chordata; class Amphibia; order Anura; family Pipidae; genus Xenopus; species Xenopus tropicalis. Next base: position 93,248,548 of record NC_030684.2, read on the forward strand.
AACTGAAGGTATGCCTGCAGCTTGAGATTAACTCTTTATTAGCCTTTCCTTCTCCTTTAAAGACTAAGATCACCTTGTGAATAAATAACAATTGGGTCAAAATTGGTGAGTGCTAGTTTTGGATGGTTTTCTTTTAACTGGTATCCTTTTTGGATAAGTTAATTTGTCTAGGCACTTCCCTTAATATTCAAGGTCCTAGCAAATACCTCTTAAAGGACATGTAAACCCTACATTTTCCTGGCATGTATATACCTTATGATCCGGCTCCTGAGGAAGTGTGATGGAATCATGCGAAACGCGCAGAGCTTGTTCTTGCTGATTTGTACTATAATCCTGTGAGTAGCCTGTATATGGGCAGGTTTTATTTATAATAAATAGTATTACACTATGTTTGTTTTCTCTCATTTTATCATAATTTGAGGTGCCCGCTTTATCACTACCATCAAGAATCTGCAGATTTACTTTGCCTTGCTGTTTTTTTACATCTGGTGAGTGCATCAGCTCACCAGATGTGAGTATATCCCCACTGTTTAACAGAATCATCACATTTTTCTAAAAGAAATAGCAGCTTTCACCTGGCAGCCATTTTCTGACACATAAACTTATTTCTCCAGCAGGGTATCTATGGAAACCAGCAATGCCATCTCTATATTGGTTGCTAGACTGGAGGGCGTGTTTAGTAAGCTGAGATGAAAAGAACTGAACATGCTCAGTAGCCAACAGCCAAAGTAAATTCCTAAGGAAGGAGGCTGAGTGGGTTAGAGGAGGTGAAGGAATTAAGGGGATGATTTAGGGGATGCTGCAGACTTACTATTAACCTTGAACCCCCAGAGTGGTATTCAAATATTTCAGAAAGGCTGTTCACTGATTTTGTCACTGACAATTTTTTTGTTGATGGTTTACATGTCCTTTAAAGGACATATAAACCCCATACACAAAAATGTAATCAGTGAACAGCCTCTTTGAAATCTTTCAATACCTGCCACACTGGTTGTCCAGAGGTTAATAGTAAGGCTGCAGCATCCCCTTAATCACTTAGATTTCCTTCTTCTTCTGTAACCCACTCGCCCTCCCCCCCCCCCCCAGGAATTTGCTTTGATTTCTGGCTTGCCAGACATGCTCAGTTGTTCTTATTACTGAATTACTAATTACTGAAAACTCCCCTCAGTCTAGCAGCCAGTAAAGAGATGGCATTGCTGGTTCCCATAGAAACTCAGCTCTAGCTGTCTGCTTCAATTTTTTTCTCCTGAGCTCAGCTTTACCATTACAGTGCTCAAACAAAGCAGAACTTTTATCAGAGACAGTTCTGCCTGTGTGAGCCTGCATTCTTGATAAAATGTATGCTGAATAAGGGTCTGTATGTGTGTATGCTGTTTGCAGATGTATCTGATTATGTATCAGAGGAAAAATGGCCACTGGGTGAAAACTGCTATTTGCTTTAGGAAAATGTGATGGTGCTGGCAAGTGGAGGGGATATATGCAGTACAAATGATGCAATTTGGTTGGGGGAGACATGCCCAACTGATATATATTGTAGGCAAATGTAGGCTTCACATGTCCTTTAAAAGTAGAATGGTGCACCTGAAATATTTATTTAATCAACTGATTTAGACTAGCTGACTGTTCTATTGAAACCAGAACCTGTTTACATTCTGCCTGAAACAAAAGAAAAAAAAAAGAAATATGGCTATTAAAGAAATTGATGATAATGTGAAGAAACCGAGCTGCGATGGCAGTAGCATAACTAGAAATTACTGGGCCTCAGAGCAAGATCATTTAGGGGCTCATAGACTTTGAGAATAAGGCATTTTTCATGAACACACATTGAAACAGCTTATTAGTTAATGCCCCTGTAGGCCCCATATACCTCCTGGGTTTAGGGGGCCTACAGGGGCATTTTGAGTCACTATAAGAAGGATGGAATGTATGACGGAATCCACAGGTGCTGAGTGAGTAGTTGACAGACCATTATTTCCAATATTTATGAACTCCTGTTACTAGGGGTGGTGCATGAAAGCATATTTAAATGCAAGCTCATTCTAACCAACCTCTAGAAATGTCCAGTGAGTCAGAAATGTACTGTAGCATTCCTTAGAAAAGTGTCTAGGCTCACAATGCTCATCTAGCAGAAAATAAGATTTCCTCAATGCAGACAAAGCTAAATCTGCAGCATTAGAAAAAACTCTGTAAAAGCAATAAAAGATAATGCAATGAAAATATAAACTGCTATTAATAATCTTTAATTTATATTATGTTATATAAATTCACATTTAATCAGTAGAAGTGTGGGTTGCTTAATATATCGTTTTTTTTAGCCAGTGCGCTGTAGTTGTTTTATTTAGGAGACTGTATATATAATATTCTGGTGCCAGCCAAGACCAAGCTGTTTCTATAAAACAATAACATGAGCAATAAAACTAGAAGTAATAGGGAATTCCTGCAAAGAAATAATATCATATTCAGCAATTGGATTTGCACATCTGAAAGACATCAAGAACTGGTGTTTTTAAAGGAGACATATTGGATAAATGGGAAAAACCCTAATATTGTAGGCAGTTATGAATAATATACGGTGCTGGTTTCCCTTTGGGCTAAACATTAATCCTATCTGTAACAATGGCCCCTTTATTGGAGCTCCCTATAGATCCTATCTCTTCTCTGACCATGTTTGAAATGAAGAGTGGGCATGTCCTAACGGCCCCTGCCAGAAGCACAGTAGGAGGGGGAGAGCCAATCACAGCCCTGCACTCACACAAGCAAAGACAGGCTTCAGTTCCCTATCAGGTCAGCCTAGCTGCTGATTGGTTCCTATCCTCCAGTGCAATGTACTGAGAGCCGGCGGCTCCCCCAGCTCATACAGATAATTCAGCCAGCAGGAAGTTGAACAGATGGGCAGGGCTAGTGGTGGAATTTCTTAATAAATCATCCTGAAACACAACTTTTTTAAGCACAAACCTTCTATATTTAGAGGAGTATATTTCACTGGCACATTCTTAATTTTTATAGGATATGTCTCCTTTAAGTACAGAACAAAATACTGTAATGTTGAATGTATCATGCTCTATATGTCTTTCCTCTTCAACAAATTACATTCAGTGGTATTGCATTTTTAATCTAGAATTTAGACTCAGAGTTATCCATTATTACCCTATTGTCTTAAAGTTGCTGTGCTGTATTTCTAATATAATGTTTTTACTTTGTTAGAGGCTTGCAGATTCCTTCTAGCTGAATGACCATTGGCAGAGATTACTGCACAATATACCAAATATCTACAAGGTTCATTTCCCTGGACAGAATGTGATTAGGGATATATTCTTCAGCACAGTTTGATAATGCAATGATTCAAAGCTTCCGAAGAAACATAATTGTATCTCCAAAAACCAAATAGACTTTACTGACCATAAAAGGCCCCAAGAGAATCCTTGAAATTAAAGATTAAACGGAAAATATGTAAACTCATTATTAAAAAAGCAATAAAACACAATGCATTCACAATTAAGCAATTGTATTACCATTAGAATCAACACAAGTCTATAGTTAAGCATACTTGAGGGTTTGCTGTTATAATTCCGTTTAAACTATAACATTTTTATTTGAACCTCATTTCTCTTGTTTAAATTATATTGTTCAATTATTGGATGGAAATGTTTAGCTGAGAATAGAGAAGCAGGGAATGATTATTAATTTATAATAAGTTTTATTTAATGACTGGTCTGGGACATTTTCCCCTCAACTTATGTAAATGGTGTTTATTAACTGGGGTAGATTCCAGGAAATAGTATTTATGATGCTTGATAAAGGGGTCATTTTGCCCCGAAACGTTGCACTACCGCAATAAAGCTTGAGTTTAAGGGCTTGTCCCGTTTGTAGCCCTAAGTGCCATTGCATTACTTGACAATTTTGGACTTTGGGAGGGTGCCGATCCCTCTAGCAGTGAGCACCGGGCGTTCAATTCATTTTGGAGAGTTAAGGGTGTGTGAGGAAGGTCTTTGTTGTAGACCAATCCAGACAGTCCAGTTATTCTCACTAGGGTTTTTTTGCCAGATAAAAATGACCACAGAGCATGGGTAAGGAAACTAATCAATATGTTTTGGAATTGCCATTTATTGATTATTTTAGTGCTTTCTGATATGCCTACTAAAGGTTGCTATGTTCTGAATACTTTTAACCTTGTTACTAAACAACTTTGGGAGTCCGGTCTTGCTTGTCTACTGGACTGTAGCTCACCAGAGAACAATACATCAGAATAATGAGAGATAATAGCTAGGTTATAATGAGCTGACCTTAACTGAAAGCAATTCACAGGAGTTTTATCTTGACAAAATTAAGAAGACTTTCTTTGTTGATGCTAATTTTCAGTTCCCTTGCTTGTGTTTTGAAAGATTTGCTTTGTTTCCCTGAATTTCCTACTCTGTTATTTCAGCATCAGTATATCCTCTGGGTTCACTTACCGTGACGATTCTATTAACATCGTGCTGAGTTAAGTGGACTATTTTGTCCTTCATCCACAGTATCAAATGCAGGAACTACTGGCTTAGTGTCCTATGAGGAAAGACACATCACATTCACAGATGTTACTACACTCCATCAAGCAATAAATAATTCTTCTTCTAGCACAGGGCTATTTCTGTTATCTTATCACATCTGAAGCTATAAAACTGTAACACTATTTTGACTTAGATTAAGCAAATCCAGGCTAGTAGCGTAATGTTGAGCATGTGTTACATGCGACCCTTAATTCTTAGGCATGGGCCTCCGCTAAGTGGGAGAAGAACTATGGAGCTGAGGGTATAGTGGTAACTACAACTTGCTGAGGTTGTGTGGTGCAGATGGTATAAATGGACACCAGAGGATTCTTATGGTGAACTATAATACAGATTTATTGTCCAAGACACAGATGTTGAGGTCAGGGTAATCATATACTCACAAGCAGTAGATATAGAATATCAAAATGGTCAGTAGTAGTTGTGACACACAGAGGCAGTGCAGCACACAGTGGAGACAGGCAGAGTAGTAGCAAGGCGTCCCTCGATGCATACCTTTTACTGGACCGGATTCCTACAGCCAACAGTGGTTCAGGGGTTAATACTAGCCTGAATCCTATGTCTTAACTGTGGTCCCTTCAGCAAGGCAGACAGAGCCTGGGGTAGGCTAAACCCTTAGTATCTCCTATGTTGGAGCTACAGCTGCTCATGCTAGATAGATCTGACTATGCTCACTCTCCTAGAGAGTGCTATTAAATATTCTGCTGTGCTTACTTATCCTCGTTCACGGGGCCTTGTCCCCAACTTTCACTAGAGGTAGAATATCCTCTAGGGTACAAATGGCTTCTGGGGCCTACAGTCTGCTCCCAGGCTCAGATGGAGCTCTGCTTGGGAAACAGCATGCAGCCAAAAGAGGAAGCCACTCCTCCTTACAAGAAACTATATCAGTCTGCAAGGGGGGTGGTCAACCTGACTAAACCTATAGTGAATACAGTTACATAACTGGGCTCTGCCCAATAACAGTACAGATTGTGAAGAGGTAGGGGGTAAAGCCATAGGGAGCTTAACCCTATGGGTCCCTACAAAACCATAATGGACTAATCTTTAATATTCTGGCTTCCCACTGTTCATGTCATGAAACAGAACCCATCTTACATATCCCCAAGGTATGCTGCCACTAAATTGTGACATCCTGTGCATCCTTCAATGCCTGGACCCCCCTCACCTCTCCCTTATTTGCTTATTATGCCCCGTGTCTGTTTACTGGCGCTTTAATGGTTTATATAGCTTAATGGAGAACTATACCCCCGGGCGCTAAAAGCCCCCTTAACTATCACTGCCTTGACCCCCTCACCTCTCCCTTATCACATAGTTCCTAAGTTTACACACTGTACCTATTGCTAACCCCTAGCTAAAACAACAAAGTGGCGCATCAGTGTACCTGACCAACATCTTCTTAGCAACTAAAGACACTTTGGGTCTCTCTGCCGATATGAACGATACTCCAACTGCGCATGTGCAAGCAGTGCATGCGCAGTTGGGGGTAGCAGGAAATCTGCTTAAGCTGCTCATGTGCAAGCAGGGTCCATGTCGGTGGAGAGACTTCATGTCTTCAGTTGGTAAGAAAATGTCAGCCAGGTATGCTGCTGCGCTACTCTGCTGTTTTAGAGTTTAAACTTAGGAACTAAGCGATAAGGTAGAGGTGAGGGGGTCAAGGCAGTGATAGTTAAGGGGGCTTTTAGCGCCCAGGGGTATAGTTCTCATTTAAACTATATAAACCATTAAAGCTCTAGTAAACAGACACAGGGCATAATAAGCAAACTGAGCCTTTTAGACAAAATAACATGACATAAGTGGGTCCATAAAAAAATTTCTGTGGACCTGATGACATTTAATTTAAAGCTGATTACTTGATGACAAGAGAGTATTGGCTCTAATACAAACAGATCAAGCTGTAATCCATAGCACGGCTTATTGTGTAACACATAGCATATGACATGACTGGTTTCAGGGCATTAGAGGAGACACTTTGGACATAAAACATAGAGAAAAGAACAAACATTTTGCAAATTAAAAATTTTTAAAATTGAGCACATTTTTTTTCTGTAAAAAAAAATGACATTACATGACATTACATTCCCTTTCTCTTTCCTGTGATCCTGTTATATAAATATATATATATATATATATATATAACTTGATTGAATCAAGTAAATCTACATCAAGGCACTGTCGTGTTCAACATTTAGATAATATTTCTATGTTATGTGAGGCTCCTTTCTTTAAATGAACAGAATAAAAATCTTAATAGCTTTGAATAGAAAAAAAAATCCTAATGGTATATCTAGGCATTACTGAGTTTAAACTGAACACTAATGAGAAAGAAAGGATGATCTGAAAAGCTCGTAGAGTCAGCAAAGATTACTTTGACAAGGTAAAACATCAGAATAGCATGTTTGCTCACCAGTCTACTGAAAGAACATGGATCTTTTGAAGAGTATGTCAGATTTAAAGCTGAAACTACAAAGTCCAACTTGTTATACTGGAGAGGGGATGGGTGCATTCACAAAAGATGAGGTGCTGGTTAGCAGAAGCAATGCTAAAGTTAGACAGACTTCTTATTATACAAGTATACTAAACTGCAGTGTTGGCACATGTATGCAAATCCATTAGTCTGCAGGGTGCTGCTCTGGCACAGAAAAGGTGCAATTTTAATGCTTGTTCCTTAGCACTTTTCCACACATAGGGCACATTCATTAAAGTACGATTGAATCCAAAAAAAAATCGTATTTTTTTATGTTTTCGTACTGTGCGTATTTTTGCAAATTTTTCTTTAATTTGCGCAACTTTTCCGTACCTTGCGACAATTTGTGCAACAATTTGTGCGACAAAATCATATGAAGGTTTCAGATTCATTAAAGCTTCGTTATCGTGACTTTCCTTGGGCCAGGTTGGAGCTGCAGAGTGCCATTGATTCCTATGGGAGGCTTCCAAAAACATGCACAGGAGGATCAAAGTTTTCCCGCCGTTTACGATTGGATCGCCAATACGATGTTATCGTGACTATTACGTAAGTATGTTCTAATCTGAATTTTACCTTCAGCTTCTTCCTGTTTTGATCTACTGGCTAGTTCTCATTGTTTCTCACTTTGAGCCTCTGTAGAATGAAAAAGTATGCATGAGTAATAATAACTGAACCTTTTTTTACCATTTGAAACTTTATGTAGTTTACAGAATGGAAAACTGCTTCATACTTACTGTGACTTTCCTTTTCTGGCCATCCTCCATGCCAGCATATAAAACTGTGTTGACTCCTCCCCCCTTTAACTCTTGGCAGAAGAATCTCCCCTAGCTTAAACTTAAAAAGATACTGACTTGTGTTAGTCATATAATTACCATGGTATTCAAAATCAGTGTATCTTGTTATGTATTGAACAAGGAAGGACAAAAAAACAAGTTCAAGGTGTGCTGGAGTTTTCTTTTTTTTAGTTTCTACCACCAATTTACATTTTTTGTATTGCTTTATGACCATGACCATGGTCTTCTAGGGAGTAAGTGTCACCTTTTTTAAATTCATACAGGCCTTGCTGCTAAAATTACCATTTAGTTATAGGTGTTCTTAAGCATTACCATTTTCCTTAGTTCCTTAGTTCAAGTGATTTCTCAAGCAAACATATATTCACTGTGTTAAACAATGCAGCTTTCTGACAGCTCCAGACGAAGGGAATCTCCTTTACAGTTTTTACCCACAACCTATGTATTGCTACTGTCCTAGCAATGCCTTATAGCTAAGCTTTGTATTAGGGTTTATCCTGTTTGCATTTCTCTTTGCAAGAGCAAGAAACACATAATTATCTATATAATATTTTTGCACACCTTGTCCACCCTGCTGAGATGTAGTTGCAAAGTCTTTTAGAATGCTATGCTTCACTGCTCAGCCAACAATGTTTGTTTGTAAAGATTTTATTCCGCAAATAATATTTCACCTCCTGAAAAATGTTTTTTTTTATTGAGGCACAACTGATGTACGATTTACAGCATTTTCCCTCTCCTTTGTCTGTGCATGACTGTTACACCTCCCTTTATGCAGCTTTGGCTTTTTCTGGGCAGGTTGGGGAAGTCCTTGCAATGTAGTTTCTCTGTTTTATACACAATTTTTCTGGCAGTACTTATGTATTAATTCGAGTGTGTCGTGTATGTTCATTGATTCCATTTGATTCCATTGATGACCATTTTTAATGCAAAGTTTTTGGGCAGTATGCAGGTTTGTTACCAGGTCAGCAACATCCTCATGGCGTAATAATGTCTCTGCCCTTTCTTAAAGTCACTTATTTATTTATCTGTAGACAGGTTGGTGTTTTTTTTTATCCAAAGATTCATCTAAACAGCACAGTAGGAAGATACTGTAATACATGTGATCGGCGCACACTACAATATTTTTTGCATTGATTTGGGTGACTACATTAGTCTACCGCTGCTATGCCATATAATTTTGGAGTGTTGTATAATGGCTGAGGCGTGTGTGTAGTTGGGGGTGCTTACATTAGAGTCTAGGTTTTAGTGCAGTAAGGTAAAAATATTAAGGTCTCTCATTTTGTGACCTCAAAAAATTCTTTGAGAGTGCTGCTTAGTTTGAATTGGAAAGGTTGAGTACTACTTATACTTTCAAGCTGAGCACCCAGTTGTTTTGGTTTGAATGTGATTGTATTGATTGGATTTTATTTAGAACTGAGGTCCCTGATATCTATATTTGTTATACTGAGCAATCATGAAAACCTATGAATACTGCTGTGCCTGTATATATATGTATATTCATTTTGGGGTATTATTATTATTATTAACATTTATTTATAAAGCGCCAACATATTCCGCAGCGCTGTTCAATAAGTGGGTTTCATACATTGGACATACAGAGTAACATATAAAGCAATCAATAACCAATGCAAGAGGTGAAGAGAGCCCTGCCCAAAAGAGCTTACAATCTTCAAGTAGCTGTTTTGCTTATTATTCATGTGAACTGCTGCATCAGTATAAATGTGTAGGGCACTACTGTAGCTGTGGTTTCAAAATATTCAGTATCAGTATTCATACAAATTTCACCTGAGGATATGTTGTTTCCTAAATACACAAGAAGCACTTTATCATTAATCTTTATAATTCATGAGGACTGTTCAGTTGTAAGATTATATTATAATTGTATGATTATATTGTTATAACTGCATCTGGTGAACATGTTCATTATAACAGCATTAAAGTGACATATATAATAATAAAGTGAGTGCTTTTGTGCTCTTGTATTATTTTTAAAAAAAATCTTACTAATATAGCAGAAAGAGCTTTCTTTTAGACAAAACCCTTACTGGGGCTTTCTAAACCTATACTAGTGCTGGCGGCATGTAATTATCCTCCCCCATGGGTTTTTTCTCGATAGACTTGGCATTCTCCTTCAGTCAAGTTCTCAGACTGGCAGATGTTCTGGTGTATTGAAATAAATAGCCTAAACTGCAAATAAGATTAATTTTATGGTAATTGAATCAGTAAGGTGGCATGGAGCGAAAGATAAAGTAAAAAAAACAAAATCATTTTCTCTTTACGCTTAAAGATTTCCTCCTGACTTTTAAATGTGTTCACTTTTATTAATTCTCGTCAAGGCTTATATACATTGCTAGGTAGGTGGTATAAGAAACACACAGGTCATTTTGTTTATTTGGCACCTGAATCTAATTAAGACACTTACATTTATGCAGCATCTATTCTGCAACATTCCATCAGTGCAAATAAAACACCTATTTTGTGTGCATCTGCACTATCTACTTTTATTTGCAATCAAGGTTTATGGCAGGCATGTCAAATGGGAATGGCACAGAGGACCAAATTTAAAGGGTAAAATGCAGTGACGGTTGCATTATTTTTATGGGGGGGTGCCACACCTATATAACTCCCCCGCCCACACCCAATGAATGCAACAGGGGACAGCCATAAGTCTGTGAGCTCTGAAACAGATTGCAGAGACCTGCGGCAACTTATCTAGGGTGAAAGGCAGGACGCAAAATGAAAAGAAAATGGCACCCATTTTTACACTTTGCAACCTGCCTTCCATTTCTTATGTACCCCCCAGTAGCATAACTTAGTTGCGCTGGGCCCCCCTGCAAAAAAAATCTTCTAAGAGGGCCCAGCGTGTACAGTCTCTCCTTCCCCCCGCCCTGCTCATGCTGCACCTCCCAGCCTGCACTGCGTAGCTATTTTAAAGGCAGGAGAGGGATTAAGGTACAGCAGACCTTGTAATCTGGGCCTCGCTGTGACCATGGGGGATAGGGTTTTGGGATAGGGTTCTAGGCTTATTTTAAAGCCTTTTGGTAATACACATGTACCATAATTATTAGGTGAGTTGTTAACCTTACAGGCTGGAATTATATAAAATGACAGCATCTACATTTTTACAGCAATCTACCTCTGCTATTGGGGGGACTAATAAACATTGTATTCATTTCATTTGTCTTTAAAGCTCGGACAAGTTCTAATCCGTCATATTTCCTTTTCTAATAAAACTGGCTCAGCAAAAATCTTCTTCAGTGCAGGGTCTTGAGTTATATCCCTATATCTCTGCCTAGTATTCCTGATTCTCTTGATGCTTGTACTATAGATAGAAGCTAATGATGCTCTCCATTTCTCTTTGGATTTTAGATTGTAGTCATTGGAGACATGTGTCCTGTTTAACACCTTCTGGTTAACCTTCTTATAACCCCTAGCTTGAAATTTCGAAGACACTTTGTTTGCAGATTTTATTAATGACCACACATTTTCTGACCCGAAGCATCTGGCTAGAAATGATGCTTTCAATCATATGTCTAAGGTGACAACTCTCAGCAAGGAAAATCTTAACATAGTTATTTTTCCTGACAATTAAATCAGTAAGCAATGCCCTTGTTAAGTGTTACTTACAGACAAAATGCAAATCTGAAATGCAAACAGTTATGATTGAAGGGTTTCAAGCAGTTCATTTAATTTCTATGCCTTATCTTCTGTGATTATCATGTTATGTGATAAACCTCATCCACATTGGGACAATAGATTTTAGAGAGATAGGGGTGGAATTATCAAACATTGTTAACAGTTAACTGTTTTAATGCAGGAAAAATTATTTAAATAATCAGGGAACATAATAATGAATGTCTTGCATTTGTCATTTGCTTTGAGAATTTGTTTTGAAGTTGAAGAGATACAAACTGAATTTTACAGGTTCCCACAGATTTACATTTGACAGTTTTTCTGTGGCTTTACTAATTTATCAACAGAGTCTAGAGTAGAATTTATCAATAAAGTTTAAAGTAGTGTTTTGAACAGAATGGAAACGAAGTGCTTAAAACCTGTTGAACACTTTCAAAACAAGCCAGTCATGGAAGCTTTGCTAATTATTACTGATGGGAAAATGCAATCAAATATTAAATAGCTTTAATATTAAATATTAAATAGATCTGACCCTTAGGCTTCACAACACTGGAGGAACATTTTAGGAAACTGAAAATCTTGGAAATACAACAGAGCAAATATGTGATTATTATTTCGGAAGCAATACAACTGCAACGTCTTGTAAGTATCAATAGAAAATCCTTTACATTTATTAAAAAAGCCCTTTTGAATACAACAGATGCCTGTGTATAACATATCCATATATAACTGTATATAACCTTTGAGTCATGCTTTTTAAAAGCTCAGTTATTCTGGGAAACCTACCAGTTACCTGTATTAATGAATGTCCCATTCTGCGTTTTCCCCTTCTTAATACCTGAATGCCAGAAAATAACATTGCATAAATCAGTTGCATTACTGCAAGTTGTTCCATGTCAGGAAAGAGTTACAAAAGGTTTTGGAAAGGTATCAAGGAAGAAATGTACGAGGCAAGGGTTTTTTTCATTTCCAATAGATGGTTTATTTATGAATTGGAATATCCAACTAGTCTTTGGAGAGAAAACTAAACTCTTGTAATAATTTATGGTCTCGCTTGAAATTATTTATTGAAAGGCAGAGAATTTTGATTAATATACAAACTCCTGATAACTTTTACTTTTGTGTGTCTATGTTTTTTACTTATAACAATATGTAAAAAACTGATTATTGCATGGTGCTTTTAAATATTAACCTTAACCAGCATCTGACTGAAGGAAGCTTGTTATAATTTAGTAGACCATAATACTAGTACACGTTTTGAATCTAGACGTGATTTACAGATGTATATTGCACATTTTGCTGACCAAAACATGAGCTTTGCCCATGTCTGTGAAGTGCTGCATTTAAAAGTAGCCTCTCTATGAATTTTATTGCCCATGCTGATATATTTAATGAAAAGTTTGGCAACTGGAGGCTTCAATTACTCTGATAAAAGTTTGGCAGCACACAGTCACATGAATAAACATAATTAGTACTGATAAGCTTGTCCATGTGTGTGTCCATGTGTGTGAATGCATGTATATAGTAAGGTTATTAGCAGCGCTGCCTCAAGGTCCTAGCCTCCTGAGATGGCCAAGTGGATGCCGACACCCTCGCTCCCCCAGCATTTAGCTTTTTCATGGGGGGTGAGGAAGGCCCGCATCACTAGTGAAGTTAGCACAATATCGCTCTCTTCACTAGAAGAGCTGGAATTCAGATTTAAAAATTAAGTTATCAGAAGCAGATTTTTGCCTCCCCTGGTGCTGCCACCTAAGGCAAGTTTCTCAACTCGCCTCATGGCAGCAGCGCCCCTGGTTACTAGTTCTTCTCAAAAAAAGAACATATTTGAAAAATCCATCTGGCAGAGCTGCACTCTTTACTACTGAACTCTGTGTAACCCAGCAAATGAAATTTAACTGTGTATGGGGTTAAACCTTTATTTTAAGTAGTTTCCTAGGAGGGGTTTGGATAGCTTAGAGTTAGTCCAGATAAACAGTTGGGTGGAGGAGATGTCCATGTTAAAGTATTTTCCTGGCAGTTCAGTAAATGTCTAGGCGGGGTGTCATGTTTTTCTAGTCTTTAAAAGAGTAAGTCACCACATGTTCTCTGTCTTTTCTCTGTATTCTGTTCATTGGAGGAGCTGGTGTGCTGAGGATCCTGGGGTGGAGTAAAGTCTCAGTAGGGGAAGTCTGTTATAGGAGAACTTAAGCCAAACTAGAGATGTAGGGCAGAAATGTTGTACATAATTTTCTAGGCTTCTGTACCAGCCCAAGGCAACTTTGCAACAACCCCTAAGCTTAGCTTCTCAACAGCTGTTCAGAGCACAGTGAGCATGTGCAGTGTCCCAGACAGTTCTAACAGAATCCAAGATGAGGTGCTTCTGTGACAACTATAAATACCTATATCATTGCTACTATAGAAAGGCTGAAACTTTAAGCCAGTGCAGTCTGTTTTTTTATATAAAATATGGCATTTCTAGCCATATTCATTTTTAGGGTTTAGTTCTCCTTTAAGAAAGTTTTGGAATAGCACACTGTAGGAGTGAGAGGCGGGATCAGGATGGTTTGTACCCTGTGAAGTCAATGCCGACAGTATAGGATTAGGCACAGTAATAAGGGATTATTGTAGTAAAGAAGCACTTTGAGCTCCACCTAGTGTGTGGGATTGTTTTGCCAAGGTAGTGAGTATTACCTCTGGGACATTGTGAACATTACAGCTGAAAAGTAAGTATATCATCCGAGGGATGACAAGATAAGAAGTAAGTGTGAAATGATTGATGGTTGTACAGATCATCAGAGCAGCACCAGCAAAAAGACTGTGATCCCTTCGGTCATTAAAGTGTTTTTATTTGTTTTAAAAATAATAATAAAAAAACAACAAAACACAAATACAAGAGTATTGTAATGATACCTATATTGGCTAACAATAAAAATACATTGCAAGCTTTCGGAGCTCTGAGGCCCCTTCATCAGGCAAAATACCTGCCTGATGAAGGGGCCTTAGAGCTCCGAAAGCTTGCAATGTATTTTTATTGTTAGCCAATATAGGTATCATTTCTACAATACTCTTGTATTTGAGTTTTGTTGTTTTTTTATTATTATTTTTGACACTGGCTAACACGGTACTACAGTTTTGGTTTTATTTGTTGTAAGAACCACTGGCACCCAAGTTATTTGAGAAATCAAGTTCTGTGTGTGAATTCAGCATGGTTAACCCTTTCTCCACCAGTACAGCAAGTGCCTACCTGAGAGAAAGGGGAACCATGTAACCAGTGCTGTACCAGGAGCTACAATTGGCAGAGGCGAGTAAGAACAAGGTTCAAGGTACCAGTAAGCAACTCATTTTTAAAAATGGTGTTACATCTGTCTGTTTTTCAATGATCTGGAAACTTTAGAATATGTTTATATGTTTGGGTCTGTCCTTATTTGTTTATATGTAAGTCTGTCTGTGCATATGTGTATGCACATTCTTACTACGTGTATTTATGCATATGTATGTGTATATGAGTCTGTTTGTATGTGTATATGGTTGTATATACAGAGAATATTTATAGAAGTGTGCAATGAATGTTACCCCCAAAAATGATCTAAACGTTGGTGTAATAAGTGTAATACCCATTAATAAACCCCAGCATGTTGGCAGAGCTTTTCATTTAACAAAAATCTGACATCTCAAGGGTCTATGTGCTCTGTTTTTAAAAGTTTGTATGTCAGAGTAAAGGCAGAATTTAGCAAAATCATACACTTTAACAGATTTGTCGAAGTATGTGACGTGTATTTAAAGAAACTGCCACATTTAAGTTAACCACCCCCTTTGAAGGGTTAACATATGTATGCACAATTCTAAGAAGGTCTGTGTCTGTGCTACTTCAGTTGTTATGATTACCTTGACCATCCTGTCTCTGTCCAAGTTATTTTGTCCTTGTTGATCTCAGCAAATGTTCAAGGCTAACAAACCAAAATAAGTTTCAGCAGCTACTCTAAATGAATTCCTGTTTTCTGCTAATAACTGCAAGGCATATGTGCCCACCCCATGTTACGTAAGCATAATAGAATATCTTTATCTACATGTATATAATCTGTGGCAAAACCATCAATAGACTGGATTTGTTAGGAGATTCACTATTCTGTGTCTCTTTGTGCAAGTCCCCGGATCCGTATCACGTGACAGTGTACCAACAAGAGAGCCCGGGGTCCTTATAATTGGTAGAACCCTAACACCCTTGAATACAGAACTGCCTGCATTTGGCAGCTCTGTATTCATCAGGAGACTGACAGGGAAAGCACACAGATGTTGCACCTCCCAGCCCCTAGCCATTCCTTTATGTATCATTTAAAAAAGGTTTAAAAAGGTGGCAGACTGCAGGCTGTGTGAGATGCAAGTCCCCAGGCAGAATAATTTTCAATGCAAGAAGCAAGCTCACGTGCCCTTCAGTGCTTTCACTTCCGCCCAGGGAATACATAAGCACAACATTTTACACTACCAGAATGGGAGCCAAGTACTTAATGTCTGCTCAGGAGCACCAACTCCAACCAAGGGCAAATGTGCAATTGCTAAGTACAGCGACTCTAGGAGGTGTTACTATGTGAATTTTAGTAGTCCAGCACTTGTGCCCCTATCGATAGTAAATGAGCCCTACTGACTGTGTAAACAGCAGTATAGAAGAATATACTGTATGTGTGTGTGTGTGCATACTGTACATATGTGTAACTACATACTTTATCAACCAAGGACGAAGAGAAAATACAACAAAGATTTTTACATTTTATCAGTATTTTGCCACAGTAAAACACCATCTGATGAGTTATTGAGCTAGACAAGCACACACTTTTGACAGGCTCAGGTTTGATATAATACATCTTAGAAGAAAAGGAAAAAAAATAATCTCATCTGTATGTACAACAGCACCCTTGTTTTGGATATTTATGGCCAGTGATCTTAAGGAGTTTGCTGTATATATCTAACTCCTTGACTCCTGAAGTGATAGGAAAGCAAAATGCAGTGTTTATAATGTTTCTCTGCCTTTTCCTTGTTTCTTTGCTATATTTTTACATTGTTCTTCTTTCTTACACTAATTACACTTATTTATTATGCTGTGTAAAAAACGGCGAGAGAATTTGCCACACATCGACAGGCTTCGCTGTGTAAAAATGGCGTAAAAACGGCGTAAAATCTGCGTAATTTTTTACGCGTTTTTTCTTCCACCGGAACTTAATGAAAATAACGGTGTAATATCCGGCGTAATATCTGGCGTTCAGATGGCGATCTTTTCCATTTATTTTACACAGCTTTTTACTCCATTTTTTTGGTGAATTAGTTTTACACAGCATAATTAATATGCCCCTAAACAGTTCCATGTTCGCAAAAGCCATATTAAATTTGAGCAAAGGCAAATTTATTTGTGCAGAGGCATACATTTTTGTATTGTGAATATTTTTTCCGTTACTGCGTTTTATTACATTGCCATTCCAAAAACATTCTCACCAGTTATGTCAAACTAATTGTCCTATAGTTTTTAGACTGAGAATGAGATTTTTTGAATTAAGGTACAACATTAGCAATTCCCCAATCTCTCAGCACCATGTCAGACCTCAAGAAATCTTGGAAAATCCAATCACAGCAATAACAGAGCTAAGCTCTTATAATACCCTGTGATGAATATCATCCGGTCCTGGACCTTTGTTTACTTTCACATGTTCTATCTTGTTTTGAATTTCCTCCTCACTTATCTATCAATCTATTACATTACGCCTGGGTTTTTTTGAAAAGGAAGCATCCACTAACAGGTTCCTCAGGGTGTAAAAAGACAAAAAGATAACAGTTTGAAATTTAGAGGTGAATTTGGCATTTTTAGTTATAAATGGAGCCAAAAGAGCCTCTTCCCTGGTTTGCTCTCCCTTGTCATTGCTTCATTACAAAAGCTTAAGCCAATTTACAAAAATTGCCAAGCTTTTCTCAGCACAAAACCCTCTGTGATTAGTAAGACTAAGGGGTATATTTATGATGCTGTGTAAAAAAGTGGAGTGAAGCATTACCGGTGATGTTGCCCAGGGCAACCAATCAGCAATTAGATTTCAACAGTTAGAAAATCAAAGCAAAGTATCTGATTGGCTGCTATGAACAACATCACCAGTGATGTTTTACTCCACTTTTTACTCAGCATCATAAATATACCCCTAAGTCTCAGGTAATCATAAACGGGCCCCTAAGAGTTGGGATTTTGTGACCATTAGCACTCCTGCTCTTCTGCCTAGCCCTACATAAATGGGCTTTGCAGAGTTTATATTCTGCTGTTATGTTATATAATGAAAATACTTCTGTTGTGGTTTATATTTCTGTGTATGTGTTTCTTCTCCTACACAGACAATTTTTTTTGTCATTTTGCATACTATTTTTTTCTTCTTTTACCTATTTCTTTCTCTTATCATTGGAACCATACCTTTTTTATTTACCAAGAATTTCCAGCTTCATTTGTATCTCTGCACATTTTTGATATACAGTGTTTTTCACACATGATGACATTTACATATGTTCTATTTTAAGGAGAAAGAAAGGTCAAAACTAAATAAGCTTTATCAGAAAGGTCTATGTAAATTCAGCCATAAGCACTCACAGAAACGCTGCACTGACTTCTCTGTCAAAAGATTTGTTGTGTCTGTTTTTCTCTGCCAGAGACACACAGCTCTCTCCTCTCTCAAGAATGCTAAGAACTCACCCCCCCCCCAGGAATGTGGATCTGAGCCAATCAGCAGGAAGCTTCCTCATAGTCTAACTGAGCACGTACACTGGTCTGGGTCTTGGTGCAGGAGTGAGGCATTATGGGAACTTTCTTTTCACAGCCCAGCATTTTTTTCTTCCTTTTTGTCTTCTGATCATCTGAACAGGTGAAATATGGGGAGAATTAAGGGCACTAAGAGAGAACTGAAGGTATGCCTGCAGCTTGAGATTAACTCTTTATTAGCCTTTCCTTCTTCTTTAAAAGGAATGGAAAGGGAGAATATGGTAGGAAAGAGGAATTTGCACATTAGACAAATACCTCTTGTCCTGGCCCACTTGCCCACTAACCTCTGTTCTAACAGCGGCAATCTCCATCCATTATACGTTGTATATCCTTGTGTTTCCATTATTCTGGGCACCCTGGGCATCATCAGTAACAACTTCTGACTGGGCTAAGAAACCCAAGTTGAATGCAGCTTATGATTCAAGATTATAAACACTATAATAGACAATAACCCCATTTCAAGAAAGGATACATAATAGCACTTTCCTCATTTACAGATGCTAAATTAACCTTGAATAATAAGAAAACTGTGGGTTTCACATTATTCACAGTACAATAACCAAGCAAGCAAAGGATAGAGTTTGAAAGTAGTTCTAGGCAAGATGACAGTAATGGTGTTTGAATAGTACATGGACCCTGCAGGATTCATTCTTACTTCCAGCACCAAGTACAATATCTATGGACAGTTTTGTAGCTCTTTTTCTCTTTCTGATAGAAAGAAGGAAATAAAAACCAGTGCCAGATGAATAATTTAATAGTGATTCTGTGTGCTGTTTCCCTCTCTCTAAATGCTGCATGGCATACATATCTACCCTCAGGTTATTCTACTCTAGGCAAGAATGGATGAGAAAAACATTCATATTTTATTCTCCACATTCTCAGTTCAAAAGCATTCCTGTTTTACACAATATTCACATAAAGTAAGTTAGGCAAATAACTACCTTTTCAGGCCCTCATTTAATTTACACCTTATTAGTTATAAGGGCTCATTTACGTCTGCAAGTGCAGTGAGCAAAGGGCAATTTCAAGTGTAATCACCATGTTATTTCCCACAAATACATATAATCCCACAATAACATAATCCCATCATTGTAGACACAAACAGGCAATTCTCTTGCCACAGCACAACTGCATCAAGAAAATCACTAATCTGCCAAAATGGATGCAACTGCATGTGCACTTCTTTGCAAAATGGGCGCAATTGTGATAAATATTTTTTAAGCCTGCGGGTGTTTGGTGTGCAAGTCACTTAAGTGCCCTACTCTTTTGCATCAACTTTGATACAGCGATTGACACAGGGCAGGAATGGAACAATGAAAGCAATGGTGTTGAGGTTGGAGGTTTTAGCTTTCTAATCTGTTTTCCATAATTTAACTGTATTTGATATTTCTATTAATAAGACTTCTGTGGTTTTCTCCAAATAGTCTTAAACAACACTGTGTACTTATGATCAGGAATGCATACTTAAAGGGTTGCTTAGAATAAAACTGTTTTCTACACAATAGGACTGTTGCTGCCAAGAATATTTCAGTTGTCTGACGGAAATACTTTGCAATTGTACTTGGTTTAAAACTATGTACTTTCTGAATATAATTTTTAATATGGCACATTGTCTGCTCTTCTGGTGTGCTAGAGATTTATTAAAACAGGTTGTTAATAGCATTCACTCCTTGCATTGCTTTTGTACTGTGCTATGATAAGAACTGGTAAGATTCCTTGCTTCCAATACATCAGTCAATCAATAAACAAATCAATATTATATAGTTTCAGAGTTCCTTAATGACAAAAGAATCAAGCAGGGAAGTATTTCCTTTCTTTCATAAAATATACATTCTATGTGATTCTTCCCACACCTATTTAGTGCTTCATTAATTGCCTCATTTTATGTCAACAGAACACCTTTTGAGTGACAATTTTCTATTGGGGCATCCGGAACTCTTAACTAACAGTTATAAGTATTGGAAAATCTGTAAAAATGTAACTTTTTAAATTCAAATTAATCATGGATATTATAACCTGTACTGGAAAATGCAAAAACTGAAATTACCATTAAACTCCATGACCTTACATTTGTGCAGGTTAAGTGCCTTTAGCTTATCACATAATTTGAGATACCTTCTATTCTTCTGTTTCAGAGAGGGATATACTATTTTCTAATAATAGATTTTCAGAGTTTTGTACCTTTTGCTTTTTTGCATTTATTGTTTCTGTTCGAGTTCAGGAGCTGGATATAATATTAACCTGTTTAATGCAGTTTGTGCAGTTATATGCTTCGTATATAATAGTCTATTTTTGGTGGTTCTTCCTCTGAGTGAGTAGGGCTTTTGTGGTATTAGTGATATTTTCCACTTTGTTTTTATTGCATAATTGACTTAATGAAGCCTGGTTTCTAAGCATTAAATCTGCTTGTGTAGTTGATTGGACAGGAACATAAAGTATTTAACTGAGTAGTTATATTCATTGTACTGTGCAGACTTTTGTATGAGTGATAATAATATAGATGTCTGCATTTTCTATAGGAAGCATATTATTATTTTACAAATCAGACAAAAGGATGCTTTAGCTTACACAACCTTTTATTTCCTTTCTTTACTTTCACATATAAAATATGATATGTTCCATAATACCTAAGCCAGAACATCTGTAACTCTCTGGAAAAGACCTTTGCTAGGTTTTAGGTGATATGCTGATTGTGCCAGAACATCACATTGGGTCAATGTCTAAATCCACCAGTTATGCCTGTCATTGGCTATAACAGAAACTACTTGTCGCAGTTTGTAACAGGCTTTGGCAGATGGTTTCCATTATGGCAAAGACAAATCTGGCCAATTCTGAGAAAAATGCTGGTGAAGAAAATGCATATGTGCCATCAGTCTTCCTAAATATTCTGCTCATGAAACAAATACTGATGCAGTGACAGGCAGTGATGCTTTTTATTCATGCCTATGACCATTAGAAACCCATTATGTGCTCTTAATTAAAATATATATATATTATTATATTATATTATTGCCAATAAGGATAAGGACTAATACAATGTGTTTGTATATTGCCCTGTAGCTGTTCAGAGCAGGAATATGTATTCTAGCACAAGACAGGAAAACGTTTTCAACATATCAACGTAGTCCCATCCATATATGCCACTATTTTTAATACCCCTATCTACAATTTATTCAGACAGTGGAAATCAAAAAACAGTTAGGGTAGAGCAACCAAATGGAATTGAGGATAATACACTGAACTGTGTATGAAGACCAAACTGAACATATATAAATGCATAATAGTTACATAGTTACATAGTTACATAGGGTTGAAAAAAGACCAGTGTCCATCTGGACCAGTGTACTACCTACTTTTCCTACAAAATCTTACAAACATGAATAATTGTGTAAATAAAAGTGTATAAGTTGTGTAATATAGGCAGCCATAGTCAATCTGTGGAAGCATCACAAGGTAGAGTTGAAGGTCCCAGCCAACCCTCCCATAACACTGTGGATTCTATAGCTCTGCCTAGGAACAACAGGTAAACACTTCTGTGTTTCTAAACTTTTATTTGGCTAATTGCCATATATCTTCCTGAAATAATCAATCTAAGTGAAAAAGATGGAGAAAAGCTACTATTCCTATTTCTTCCTGCTTAACTGGTAGAAGTAGGAGGTAAATCTCCCTTGTGAGTTAATTGCCCTTTAAGAACTCTTGTTACTTTTTTTCCTGTGCAGTATGTCATGGATTTTAAGTGTGCTAATGTATTGCTATAGGCAAAACAGTAATTATATTACTCTAATTTATTATGACAAAATATTCTCTAAGTGCTTGGGATATCTTGACTTCATCTATAATAATTAGTATCTGCAATAAACATTTAGAAGTATGTGGATGACCAGTTAGTAATTACTTTAATGCGTGTGTCTGTTTTGCAAGTGTTTACAACACAAAAATCCCTCATATTAACTACCTATAAGACGCTGAAATACTACGCCATTTACTGGGATTATAAGTGGAAAATTATTATGTAGTGTATTAATATAATACTTAAAATGTTATCTATAACAACACAGAATACAATTAAGCTAATGGATTTGACTTTATTTAGTACTTGTAATGGTAGTAAATTGGTTTCTCACATTTCTCAGAAGGATATATTGGAATGTTTGAAAACGAAAAACAAAATATTGTATTGCTTACAAAAGCCATACTTGGTCAATATACTTTGAAAACAAACCTGTTATAAAATATTAAGACGTTAGACATGCCGAATGTGTAAAATATTCAATAATGCTTATCACTTCATAGAGAGAGAGAACTAGATGAGCACTGCTATGAGCTATAAAATGTGCTACTATACTATAGAAGTCTCTGGGGAATGGCTGCTCTAGCAAGAAATATGGCAACTACCATTTGTGTATAAATGCAAATATGCAGAGAAGGAATGATCAACACCCACAATAAGCCAAAGCCTCCTACAATAAAGTCTATTTAATAGAAAAACAATAAAAGGAGAACAGTATTTATAGGGTTCATTTCATTTATGTTAACACTCCCTTGAGAGACTTACATATACACTGAATTAATGCTGACCATTACAGATGCTCACCCATGCATAGACAAATGTGGCTGCTGCTAGGGACCCTTAAAGTTTAAAAAAGCAGGAAAAAGAAAAATGATTCCCCCACACACAGGGTACTTAATCACCACCCAGCACTATTTTTTGTATTATACTATCTTGAACTTATTATCCTGGCTACATCATATTTACTATCTGCTCTCTTTTACTTGTGACAGGACTTGTGAGGTGTGTGTAAAGTCCCAACTTCTTTGGCTGGTGAAAAAAATGCTAATGACCCAAGGCCCTGAAGTGAGCTCCCTCAGAAAAGTACTTAAGGTGAGACAATTTATCATTATTCTATAGGTAGATAAGCTAGCTGCAGACCAGATTCCATGTGGTCCAGCTTAAGGTGGCCACACACGTGGCGATCTGACGATGTTTCATGCGACCATCGGTCGCACGAAACATCGTCAGATCCGCCACACACCGTTCAGGGCTGAAACAGCAGATAAGGAGGTAGAAACAATAGGATTTCTACCTCCTTCTGCTAATTCAGCCCTGACGGCAGATTTTGGTCAGGCGCCTTCTATGGCCGATCGGCGAGTCGACCGATTTCAGCAGCTTCCTGCGATATCGGTCGACTCGCCGACATACCATACACGCACTGAATATCGTACGAAACGAGGTTTCGTACGATATTATCGGTGCGTGTATGGCCAGCTTTAGTAAGTAAGAGATAGGGGTAGGGCAGCTATTTGAGTAGCTTGAAGGGGTCAGCAAACTGGAGATAAGGTTCCAGTCATCTATGCAGTTACAAGGGCAGAAGTTGTTGGGTTAGTGGATTCTGCATAAGGCTTAATGTGTTCTTTATCCTGGGTCAGACTTCTGTGTGCCAAGAGGACCCCCTGTGTAAGTGAGGGTCTCAGGAAGGTGTGATAAGTTGACATTCAGTGTAAATGTGAATATCTGAAGAACTGTCATAAACTGTGTTGTGACTTAGATAAAGCTGTTACATTGGTGCGGGCTTGTCTCCCTGTAATGGTGATGTAAGATAAAAAATTAATCGGACTTTATACTGTGAAAGTTATGTAGTCCACTGCTCTCCTGCTTTCTAAAGCAAAATAGACACTTAGAGACCGTGTGCCAATGGTTTGATCTACTATGCATCTACTATGAGGACCCATACCAGGAGAGATGCAAATTTTTAGTCTTCTGGTTGGGGTTTACGGTCACTGGAGTTTAATTTCTTGAAATGTTCTGGGATGCCTTAACCTAAACTTATAGATTGTTGAAAATGAACGCACGGTGTGTTTCTTTTGCCACAGAATGTAGGACGGAGTACATATTATTATTAACAGTACTGAACTGGATGATTTAAGTTCGAAGGAGCCTATAGCCATATCTTCAAGGGGGCCTATTTCCTATATGCAGTTATAATAAACATGCATTTTGTTTAGTAATGAGAAATACAAAACTCTTTCTTGCATCAGCTGGTTTGTAAGCAAATGTTAATGGAGGAAGATACTTTTCTTTGCAGACTTAAGCTGTAATAAGTAGGTTTGTCCGATAGTATCCTGGCCTTAGCCCCAACAAGAAATGCTGTTGTCCATTATTATTATGTCAGTTTGTTCATTACACTTCTGATCCATCGTTCATTGAAGTTTAGTCCATACTTTAATCAAGAACAAATGGAGCAAACACCAATCCACACACTAATGTTTTCAAACATAAATCTTATTTTTTTTCTCCATTCAGTACCAGTGTTGTAGATGTAAAAGTTATTGTATCCAAGTCCTAATAGTTGTATACATCTATTTTAATTTTAGCAGGATTTAGACAGAAATCCAGACAGGACTCTCCTTGATGCAGAAACCAGTCAATTGCTAATCACCATGTCATAGTCCTGCCCCCTGATGTCATGTCCCCACCCCTGATATCACTCATTACGCCTTGTGCCCTCAATGCCCCACTCCAGTGATGTCAACACCTGCCCCCTGCCCAGAGTTCTAGTAGCCTGATGGTGGAAACCCTACACATGGAGAAGATTTCAGCGTGAAACTGCATGTTTAAGCAATTTTGTGTGTGGGAGGGACAAGCAGATGTTTTATTGAAAACTCTGTCCACACTGTAAACTCACACATTTATTTTTTATTCCGCACACCAGAGGATTAATGCACACAATCATACAAAACAACATATCTGAGAATCCATCCCATCTTGAAGTGCCAATTACCACACTGACAATAGGCTGCTAATATGATAATGACGTTTCTATACTGCGATTGAAAGAGGAGTTAAATGAAGTTTTTGAAGCAGTGCAAAACGTAAAGCACTGATACTGCTCTCTGGTAATAATAACTCATGTTTTATTATTTTGTGCGATAAAGCACATTTTAAAAAAAGATTATCCAGTATTAAAGCACAAAATAATGCTTATTATTTTTAGATGCACAAGAACATAATGTGATATCTAAAAAAAATACAGCTGAAGTGCATTCTGTACTTCAGCCCTTTTTAGTGAGTAGACCCCATAGTGGGGTATATAAGTGCTTTCATGAAACTGAATTAGATGATTAGCCTCTTTACTGGCAGAAAGACCTCACTGAATCATTATTCCACTAACACACAAAACAAATATGTTTGGAGAGGATTCTTTCTATATTTTTTAATGTTTCCCATGTTATTTGAGACTAGAGGCACTCTGTTTATCTCCTGTTTGTGCTCATTACAGATTTTCAGCATTGCAACATTGATCTATTTAAGCCATTTTCTTTGTCCTCATAGACCTTTATTGCATATCATGTTTTTTTACCACAGTGCACTTTCTTCCAATTTTTCAGGTCAGAACACTGCCAGAACACACCATATTTTTGTGCGTAGAAATAATAATAATTATGTATATATATATATATATATATATATATATATATATATATATTGCAACCAAAAATATTGGAATATGGTTACTTTTCCTGTGCTGTACAGTACCTAATACATAAAACATGATAATCAGTTATATTTGCTACATGAAAAGGTAAAAGAAATATCTATAATATTTTCCAGTGTACAGTATTGGCTAAATTGTTTTACATCTTTAATTTTGCAAAGAAAAAAAAAATGTTGTACGTATATTGTTTTGAGTAAGCTAGGGCACAGTACAACCTATAAGGTCTAAAAGTAACACTGGAGTTCAAGTGTGTTTATCCAGTAGGTGGGGCTCTTTAATAATAATCTTTTTTTTTAGATTGCAACAGTTACAGGTCCTTTTTAGCACGCTATACAAGTACATTCGTTTTTCAATTTAATCATACTTAACGAACAACATTTTGCAAGGCTAATGAATTTGACAGCCTGATAGGGTAATGGGCATATTAGTTAATATTTTTTTTAAAGCTGCCTGATATGGTTTCAGTTGTCAGTAATTATTAAGTTGGTAAATGCTTTGTGCCCTATTCTTTCTAAACAATTAATTTAACAAACAAAATGTAATAAAAATATAAATAAATAATATTAACATGTCCTGTAACAAAAAAACAAACTTATTTTATGCTGAATTTCTTCTTAAATAATTATATTTTACAAAAAAGTACAAAATATTGTTTTCACAAGTTTTTTTCTTTCTTGCATTTCTGCTCCGATTCTAAAGGAAAGAAATTAGTGAGTACAAAGACAGAGAAGGACTATACTGAACACCAGCTTAAGGGAAGGTGAAAGTGACATAGCTGCTATTTATTTATATATACAGTATGTAATAGAGGTTGCAAGGTTTGAGAGAGAGAGAGAGAGAGAGGCATTGTTAAGAGTACATAGTATGTATGAGTTGTATAGTTGTATTTGTCCTGCATTTCTTATTATTTTATGCTTTAGGCACTTGGTGTTTACAATGCACCAATCAATACCAATACTTTTACCACCCACTGACAGCTTATGGCTGCCCAAACATACAGAAAACTAGAAAACTCAACAAATGTGCATGTGTGCTTATTTATTAAAAAACTTGAATCTTGAACCTAAAAATGTGAGAAAAAAAAATATGCAGTGAGAATGCCAACTCATTTTGGCATTTTACTGCCAATAGATTTGCCACATTAGTGCCGCCTAGAAAACTATATTTATTCAGCAGAAGGCTTTACTATAATACTTTACTATAGTAGTAAAAGAGCCCTAGAAGCTCCCTACGATAGCAGCTGCCATTTTAGCTTGGTGTTGCTAGCTTCCTGCTGCAGTTATAGCCATTGGAAGCTCAGATCACACATTCCTAAGGGTGGGGGAAGTGAGTTCTTATGCATTCTTATGGGGGGGGGGCAGGAGAAGGGAGGAGAGAACTGAGCAGACTCAAGCATTAAACCTGAAGGAGCCCTAAACGTGAGGAAGTCAGATACCGAAGACAGAGGACTCAGTGCAGGACTCTGTGAGTGCTTATGGCTGTATTTACCTTTCTGATAAAGCTTACTTCATTTTTACCTTTCCTTCTCCTTTAAGTTTTTTGTGCTTAATAAACCTCAAACATGCAAATTTTAGAAAAAATATGAAATCAAGAAAAAAAACCAAAATCAATTGCAGTAAAAACAAGCGAGCAAAGCCGTAAATGCATTTAAGATTATTTTTTATACCTTATTTTACCTATTAGGAAAATGAAAATATCATATCTTGTGATAGAATGACCCAACAAATGAGAGAAAAGGTGAGTTTTCCCTTCAAGTTCTCCATAGTGGGAGATGTAACCTTTAGGGGAGAGGTTGTTAAACATAGAATGGTTTCTCTGTTTAAAGAATGTTGCTGTCTGGCCATGAAAGCTATAGGGTTCTGGAAGGAACAAGCGGATCAGGCGATCCATTTCAGTAGTCCAGCTCACCTATTGGAGCTTACTTTCCACAGGAAGGCTGTCCTGTGGAAAGGTATTTAATTGTATAGAAAGGTGTGAGACAGTCTCTGAGAGCAGGGCACAGAGCAGGAAGGACACCTCTCTGTGTTAGGACTCCCAGAGGGGCTGGGGGTGCTTCCTGCCACTGCACGGAGCAGAGGGAGCCCAGACTTGAGAAAGCTACCAAGAGACTGAAGATCTAAGGAGCTAAGAGGAAAGCCAGGAGGCTGAGCTAATCCCCCAGAAGTGTTGTGAGTACAGGGGTGATCCCAACATTTGTTTTTTCTTACTGGTTGTCCACAAGGGACCCAGGTTAGTGAGGGAACTAATTTAATGTGTGAAGGTAGCACCCAGAGGGCAGGATTTGCTTTTATGATTTGTTTTGTATGCTGACGTGGGCACCCCTGTGTAAATAAACGCCTTAAAGCCAAGGAAGTGTCTGTCCTGGATTCCGCTAGTTTACAATATATGTGTATATATATATATATTTATATATATATATATATATATATATATCAATCCAAATGGTGTCCGCACTCCAAGGCTCAATATTTTGCGGGGTGCATAGCCAAAATTATGTCTGTATAGAAAATAATTATCTGTGGCCAGCACACCCTTCAATGTTTCATCAAAAAAAAATTTTTATTGTAGATATATTGTTAAAACCAACGTTTCGGTCCTTATTAGGACCTTTCTCAAGGATAAAAAAAGTATAATATAAGTAAAATATATATATATATTAGATATAAAAACAGCAGCAAGTGCTTTACATAATTTAGAACAAACAGGGATCTTACATTAATTTAACAAACAATGGTTACAGAATAAAAATGGGGTCAGAGGGCCCTTCTTACGAGGAGCAATTAAGGAGAGGAATGAGCATTTAAGTGTAGGACATAGGAGGGCCTATGAGTGAAACTTGGTCACTTGGGAAGGGGTAATGTTCCCTAGTGAGCAGGGAGCCCCTGGAACAGGTTACGGTACTCTGTTGGTGCATCCAGATTGGACAGGGGTTCTGGAGGCTTCAGTGAGAAACGCTGGATGTGTGTGTGAGAAGAAGATTGGGAGAGAGAGAGAATCTGCATAAGTGTTGTGCATTATGTTATTGTCATCCTCTGTTGGCAACCAGAGCCCAGTCTTTAGGTCGCCTCCCTGCGAGAAGTGACTGTTAATAAAGTGTGAAGATGCCAACTTCTTTTACAAAGGGCTTCACCTTCTTGTGATAACAGTAAGTGGCTGCCAGCCATGTATAGCCACTTTACAGGTGAGCATGTTCTGATGTTCCTTCCCAGATGCACAGTAAGAGGGGAATAACCAATTACAGTCCTGAAGTAATAGAAACAAAGAAAGGCGTCAGGTCCCTTTCAAGTAAGCCTGCTGAGCTGATTGGTTTGTAGCCTACAGTGCAGTGTTCTGAGTGCCTGGGACAGCCTGGAAGCAGCAGGAAGTGGAAGCGATCGGTGATATTCCCCATGTTGTATTGTTTCTGTGATAAAGGGGTTGATCATCTTAAAATTCACTTTTAATATGATGTAGAGCTCTATATTCTGAGACAATTTGCAACTGGTCTTCACTTTTTATTTTCTGCGGTTTTAAAATTATTTGTTTTTTTGTTCAAAAGCTCTCCAGTCTGGAATTTCAGCAGCTATATTGTTGCTAGGATTCATTCCAGAAACTGGAATATGATTGGAGATGGGCTAAATAGAAAGATAAGTAATAAAGAGTAACAATAACAATACACAGAGCAGCTGTTTTTTTGGCTGCTGGGGTCAGGGACCCCCCTTATGAAAGCTGGAAAGAGTCAGATGAAAAAGGCAAATAATTCCAAAACTATCATAAATAAAAAATGAAGACTTAACATACTAAAAGTTACCTTATAGGTGAACCACCTGTTTAAACATGAATTCTATGATTGTCTGTTGATTTTAAAAATTCAAACAGAAGTTTACATAAGATACTGTATAATCATTTTAAATAGAACCATAGTTTATTAGGCCTATATCTCTGTATGTTTTTCCCTTTTAATAGAGGAACAGTTTAGCATTTCTAGAAAAGTGTGCGGGGTTAGGAAACAAAAATAAAATTCATAGAAAATGGTCATTTAATTAACCCTTGTGCCTTGACTGTGTATAAAACAAATAGCTGATAAAAATGCAGCAGCACATTGCATTTCTGTGTATCGGATTATCTTTAATGAGATAAAAACTTATCTTTACTTGTACCTGGCTTCAAAATAGAATGTAGATAATTGTTATGAAAACATAAATTAAGGCCTTCAAGGCAGTTACAGAATGGCTGCAGAATAATGAGTGTGATGATATACATTTCTGTGGTGCCACAATGTCTGTTCCTGTTTACCAGACTGGCAACGCTGATCTTATACTGAAAATGATAATAGGGTTCTTATCCTTAATTTCAAGGCCGTGTTTGTACGTTGCAGTTGGTGGATTGTGGTTGGCTCTGCAACCTCTTTCTTCTCTTTTCATATTGCACACTAAAGTTCACACAAAATATGGCATCATGGAACAGTATATAATATTATATAAGGCATAGTGATTTATAGTCTATGGGAAGCCTTATACTTTTTTTAAGAGATTAAAAATTGTATATTGTATATGTGTCATCCGAGTTTCAAAGTAAGATACATAGGTTTAAAGCTCAGCTTTTTGGTAAAAGGTAAAAAGAAATTGCACATGAATGCACTATTAACACTATTAAAACAATATGGGAAGTTTCATAATCATTTATATATGTATTAGCATACTGTGCTGTGATATGCTTTGACGCTAACACAAATGCAAAAATAACCTTTATTTGCACTTTTTCTCCACAGCTGGGAAACCTTGCATTAAGTAGTTTTCAATCTGCTTTCTTGGGTTCCATTTCCTATTAGCCAGGAAGTCCCTAATTTACTTACCAGTTAAGATAAATAGAAGAGGTTATAGGAAGATAAGAAATAAACTTAGTATAAAATTGAAGCCCAACAGAGTATCAGTTTTTTTGGTTGCTTGGCTCAGTGACCCCCCCCCCCCCCACCTTGACTAAACATTTTATTTTTTAATTATTTATTACACACAAGTCAAGGCTGTGCACACTAATAGAAGGAGATGAGTAAAAACATTAAAAAAAAACTATCTAAAGTAGCGTAGTGTTGCCTACAGTATTTTCTCTTACATACCTACTCTTTATTTTCCTCTTACATTTCAGTCTTCCTTGGGTAGCTTGAAGTTATTCTTCAGGTATGTCCTACACAGGCAGACTGTTCTGTGCCTACCAATACTTTTGAGGATACCCCAAAACTGGCAGGTAGACATCCCACTAGCTGGGCTTCCTTATAGGGTCACAAACATTTTAACATCTATTTGTCAGCACTGCTCCAAATGTTCTTCTCTGACATGGACCTGGAGTTCTGGGTCCCCCAAGGGTACGATTTGGGGTTTTTACTCTTTCACTCTTTTGCCCTGAAGACACTTCTCACAATCACTCACTCAATCCTGACTCATACCAGTATGCCACTGGATACCCTGCCCCTTTCCCTCTGGTTCCTTGACACTTGGTAGATAGCCCTTGGGAAAAACATGGCAGCACCCACAACAATTGGCAGGTCGTGTGGACACAAAGGATTATTAGCAGCAAACAAATAGTAGCTCAGATAAAATAAAATCAAAAGATCACAACATTATAAATCATTTATGTAGTCCCTCGATTAAATATTGTCATTAAAAGAAGTCTGCTTGAACACTGACAACGTTATATCATACATCAGCACAGTCGCTGTCACTGAGCTCACAGTTTGATAACTCCACAGAAATGATCACTTTAAAATGACCCCTTTCCATTTAATTTTAAAGCCAAATTCAGATGCATAAATTGTATTCCCCCTGCTGTTAGCCTTTGCTAGAAGGTTTATGATTTGCATAAACTGATCTTGGATTGTTCAACACTGGGAAATAAAGCAGCATCTAAGGGCAGCATTCCTGCCTCTACCTATATTGTATCTAATATCAAGCTGTGCTTCTGTGTGTTCAGCCATGTGATCCATGCAACGTCAAGAGGTCTTTGTTCCCTTTGAATATAGATTTTAAATAAATATGCTGTCAACAATTATTCATGACAAATCCACCATGATAAATAATTTTCACAATTTCATATCCTCTTTTCCTGTTTTCATTTATTGCTGCCTCCTTCACATTCTTATGCTTCTGCCCATCTTGCCAACTAGTGTTCATTGAACAGCTTTTATCACAGCTTGAGACAGTTAATAGCAAGGGAAGGGCAATGTGCATAGTGGTGAAATAGACCTATACCTGTGCCCTGCCTATATGCCATCATGGCTTGATGCTAGTAAGCACACATTATCCGTAGGTGTAACTTTGGCATTGATGTTCACCCCATCACTTGTGCAAATAGAGAAAGGAATTACAGGAATAAGCTTTTTCTCTGTTTCTATTTTGTCATATAACACAAAAGAGGTATCTTGATTTGCAAACTGATTATACAACGTTCTCCTATTTACTTAATCATTTTACTATATTATATTCATTACTTTCTTATACAGCTACAAACTGAATTCAATTTGCACACTTATTATCCAGTAATAATAAATAAATTGTCCCAGCCAATATAGCTTCAACATTTTTTATCTATAAAATGGAATATAGGCCTGTCTTACTCAGAATATAGGTTTTAAATGACGATTAAAAAATAAAATATATTAAAGTATAATCAAAGAATACCATATAATATTCAGTTAATCAGTGTTTTTAAAAATAATACATAATAGGGCACGTAACAGTGTAAATTGAAATTTTGAGCATTTTTTTTGTCATTGCACAAAAGGTTGATGCTCTTGATACAGTTGTGCTGCATCTACCACAAAATCAACACAACTGCTTGTGCACTTTTCTGCAAATTGGGCCCAGTTGTGCAGAATGTTTTTGAAGTTTGCCCGGTGTCATTTCCGTTGTTAAGTGGATGAGTGATAAGTGCACCCTATTCATTTAGAACAACTAAATTGTGACGATTAACGCAGGGCACTGATGGAACTCTGAAGCTTCTATCTGGACAGAAAATATTGGTAGTTCCCCTGCACCAATAGGCGCAGCAGCGCTCAATTTGAAACAAAAGGCAGGAAGGACTGAGTGGAGCAGCCATAAGGAAGTGCAAGGAGTGCATGTTGACACAAGTACCTTTAATGAAAGTGCTTTTATGTGCAACTGACTGAGGGGAAAGTGTTGAGACCCTAATTTCTAATAGGCATATCTCTATTTTAAGGTACTGTACATTTATTTCAGTTTAAAGAAATAGTTGCTCAATCTACACCTATTTGGAAGAAAAAAAGTCAAGGAAGCAAATGGTATGTTTTAACAAACGAGTTTCAAAATTCAATGCAGAGTATGCATACCACCAATTAACCTTGACACAACAAAGTATATATATAAAAAGCAGACACGTGTGGATTGAAAAAAACACACTGTTTGGAACTATTTTAGTATTTATATTCTGCTTGCCCCTATGTGGGCTGTAGGAAACAGATTCTCATTTGCACCCATTTCTTCTGAAGATATTACTTTTTATTTCTTTATGTGGTGTGCCCTCCAAAAATATACATTTTTTCATTTTCACTTTCAGGTACTGTATTTATTATCTAAAGCTCTAACTAAAGACTAGGTTGGTTATGTAACAACCACAATGCAATGACAACCATGCCTTTGAATTCAAAGAAAAGCACAGTTAAATTGACACACTGAAAAGAAATTATTTACATGTTTTAGTACTTAGAATTACTTGTAACTACTAAGGCTTTCTTTCTTCCCAATTAAGATTCTTACAGATCTATGCTATAAACTGCTGCCCATCCAGCAATGAAAAAACGAATCCTATGGACTTCTATATATTCAATGTCCTTCAAGGACAAGTAAAACCAGAATATAATTTTTTGCCTAATAAAAGAAAACAAAATTCCAAGCAACTTTGCAATATTCATTCATTACAAATAATGTGTAATAGTTTTTGAGTTATTTGCTATTAAAAGCAGTGTTTGTATGTCCTTTCTATTTACTGCCCTGGTGGTTCTGACCTTTGCAACAATGTGTATAAAGTAACAACCAGGAGTTCAGCAAATGCTGCTTTCAATAGCAATTACATTTATAAATAAAGCACTGATTTTTTTTAATAAATTCATATAGGAAAGTTGCTTAGCATTATGTTTTCTTTTATTAGGCAAAAAACTTATTTTGGGGGTTGACATGTCCTTTCAGGCTGTCAGCTAAGATTAAGTTTCTCTCCCATTCCTGAGATCATTTCATAACTATAGTGGATCATGTAATTTCCTAACCTAACAGCAAAACCCTGTTTTTCCTGAGCTCTCTAGCAAGTACCAATCCTTGCTCTTGTATTTTTTTTACCATTTAACTGCTAATGAATGAAAGTATTCACTGGCAATGCTGTCAGTCTAACGGACTACTGAATAGCAGCATTTACAACACTGGGTGAGAAAAGGTGGGGTCAGCTAAGGAATGCTTTATGTACAGAGAAAATAAAGCACATTTTCAAAATAAATATGCCTCAGATATGAATAGTAAATTGACATACAAAAATATTGCTGTTTTTAAGAGTGTTTGTACAAAAAACATGGAAACTGTTATCATGCGATCTATTGTATCTTATCTGGAAACAAAATCTATTTAAACAAACAATAATTTATTGACTTTTTATGCTCTAGTAATAGGATGCTTTATGGAAAAATCCTTTTGTATGGGAAACCCCAGATCCCAATCTTTTCACATACGAGATCTCATTTCTTTAATTACAATAAATGCATGTAAAAATCTGTTACTAATCCATAACTATAAGCACAGTTCAGGTTTACTGACTGCCCATATCTGAAATATATCTGCTTGTTGGAGTTCTAGACTGGTGTTGATTTTGTATGTATGTATTTATAGCTTTAATTACATATTACTTTTTACAATATATAGTACAGACAGGGGGAAAAACATTACTTGTATACATTTAAAAGTTAATCTCAAGCTGCAGGCATACCTTCAGTTCTCTCAATAGTGCCCTTAAGTCTCCCCATTTTTCTCCAGTTCAGATGATCAGAAGCCTCATAGGAAAAAAAAAGCTGAGCTCTGGAAAGAAAGTTCCCATAATGCCATGCTCCTGCACCAAGACCACATTCCTAAGGGGGGGGTGAGTTCTTAGCATTCTTGAGGGAGGGGGGAGCAGGATAGGGGAGAGAGGAAAGAGCTGCGTGTCGCTGGCACAGGAAAACAGAGACAACAAATCTTTTGACAGAGGACTATTTATAATGCCGTGTAAAAAAACACAGAGATCAAATACCATGTTTTTTGAAGAGCAGGCACTCAATGAACATATCACCAGGAGGAATTCACCATAGAAAAGTCAGTTTTATTGAAGTACCATAGTCATACCTTTCTGACTTTACCTTTTCTGGGGAACCCCACCAACCTTGCACATTTTATGGGTAGAGGCTATAATACAGTGTGACTGTTGGGAGGGATGCTGAAAGCTACACATGTTGTTGGGATGTTGAAAACAATACATGAATGACCACAGACAGGAACTTTTCCCCACACAGACTCTTAATGATGAAACAGGCAGATGCATTAATGTCTTCTTTTTGGATTTAGTATTGAATGAAACTAAAATGTTCCAAATTGCAAGAATGGAATAACCTTCTAATTTAAATGGTGGATGTTTTTCTGTCTTGTTGATAAATGCTAGCATATTTTATTTACAGCAATTACATAAGACTTATACCATGCTGTGTATGCTAAACTATCTAATACAGTCTCTAGGAAAACATTGACATGAATCTTGAGCTCTTTAAATGAAACTAATTTTTATCCAACAATTAATTATGTACCTTTACTAAGCCTAAACAATTATGTATGTTATCTTGGCCTTGGTGATGTCATTAATGATGTGTGTTAGTGATGTCATTGCTTACAAATTGACCTTCACAGATAGCTCATGAATCCCCCCAACAGAGTGTAGACAGAGGACATTTCTGAGCTGCAATAAGTTATTACTCTGTGTAATTTAGTACTCTAACTGGTAGTGGCCTTTGGTAAACAGTATATATGTGTAGCTCTCACTTGATGCTATGTAAAACATTTAAAACATCTAGAAGATTAAAAAAGAAACTTGACTACACAGAACCTCTATGTAGCATTTCGCTACTTCCATATATACTGTCATACTATTACAATATTAGGCAATGGATTATGAATATTTTCACCAAGAATCCTTTCCCTATTAATATTCTGTGCAGGGCTTTCATAGCTGGTAAAAACGAGGAGCAAGTAATGCTTCACTGCGGGAAAAGATCAGCCTTACAAGATTCTGCTTGAAAGGCAATCTAAATGCTTGTAATGCAAAATTAGCTATTAGGGCAAGGAATTTAAAAACACACGTTAAATGAAAAGCAGAAAAATAAACAGAAATATAATTGGTGTACTGCCAGTGTTCTGCAGCTTATTTTACGAACCTGAAGAAGCACCTAGATTTTATAGCTTATTCAATTGCAGTGTCTGGAAATCCTGATTATCAGGGCGATCCCTGGGCTCATATCTCTGTGTATTTTAATCCTAACCTTATATATAAAAATGTTATTTTTTCCCTTTTAAAGTATTACAGATGAAAAGAATAAGAGGAAAATATTTGCTTAACACATGATAAGTAGCCATTTATACCCTCAGATATTACTGCAGAGTAGCGCTTCATAGAGAAAAATATCAACACTTTCATACTTTTATGATTTTCTTATCTAGATTCTGTTTGCAGACAGCTATTCTGTAGGCATCTAAAAACTAGGCTAAAATTGTAGCCTTTTAATAAAAACTACAGAAAACTACAATAAGTGGACAAAAAGGGTAGCCATATATAGTCTGCTACCAATGTTCCCTGTTTTTACACACACTTTTAAAAAATTGAACGATATGGGTGCAACACAATTTTCTGTGCACTCAACATTTGTTTCAGGTGTTTAACATATGTTCTCAGATGTTAATGAACAAAACTCAGATGTTTGCTGTTAAACTAAAAAACTTTGACATCATAATATTCAATGGTTCTACAAACTTAAACCTAACAACTTACAAACTTTAAATGATTTGTTTGTGAATCCGCACTCTTGGCTCTAACTAAGCTGATCAGAAAACCCTGCACTACACTGATGAGCCCCAAGAAAGGCGAAACCGGTCTGTAGTTGGGAATCTGATCTGCTATTATTCTGGCTTCTGCTTTAAAACCCAGTGGGTAAGCTTTAGCCCATAGGATAAACCCATGTAAATGGGATTTTCCTGGAATTCTTTTGAATTTCTTTGGAATTCATTCCCAGAATTCCTTTTGTTTATTTTTTTCATAAAACTGTTTTATCATCTTATGTAAAGGTGATGCATGCAAGTTTCATGAATACACATCAAAAATGCATATAAATTGCTTACGTTTGTTAGTGAGTGTGGGATTAAATATAGACGCTGTTTCCTTTTACCTGCAAATTGAAATATACAAAGATGAACATCTTTCCATATCTAAAATGGATGCATTGCTAAATTAACTTTGCACTGTGGGGGAAATATGCAACTTATTTCTATCTTGCTTCCTCTTCTAAGTTTTACGAATGTATGATCTCTTTGGGTAGAAATTTCAGTAGGGCTGAAGGTCACAAAGAAAATGATCATTGGTGTATCCTATAAACCACCCCGTATAGATGAGGGGGATGAGGCCCAGCTATTGTTGCAAATGGAGGAGGCTTCAAAATTGGGTCAAGTTGTTATTATGGGGGACTTTAATTATCCGGACATTGACTGGAGTAATGGGGTGGCTAAGTCAGAAAAAGCTAGTAGGTTTGTAAATATGCTAAATGACAACTTTTTATTTCAGGCGGTTCAAGAACCCACTAGGAATGACTCTATTTTTGACCTGGTGATATCTAATAATAATTAACTCATCTCTAACATTTGTGTGGGTGAGCATTTGGGGAACAGTGATCACAACATGGTCTCCTTTGAGATAATGCTGCAGAGACAGCTCTATAAGGGAGTAACTAAAACCCTCAATTTTAGATGTGCAGACTTTGCCAGTATAAGGGCATCTCTGCAATGTGTCAACTGGGAAAGGCTTTTCATGGGGTTAGACACAGAAGGAAAATGGAACATCTTTAAAACATTGCTTTGCAAGTATACACAACAGTATATTCCCCTTGTAAGCAAGGAGAGGCATCGCAAAGCAAAACCTTTATGGCTGAATAAAAGTGTTATTGTCGAGGTTGGTAAGAAAAAACGTGCTTTTAGGGCATTCAAGTTAGCTGGGACAGCAGAAACTTTCATCAGGTACAAGGAAGCAAATAAAGCATGCAAAAAAGCTATCAAGCAAGCTAAAATAGAGATGGAAAGGGATATTGCAACTAGGAGTAAAAAGAATCCAAAATTATTTTTTAATTATGTGAATAGTAAAAAAATGAAGCAAGAAGGGGTGGGAACTTTATTATCACGGGGGGGGGGGGGTAAGTTGGTTGATGAGAACGGGGAAAAAGCTGAAATTTTGAACTCTTATTTTTCATCTGTCTATACATCTGAGGAGCCAGATAATGAAGGCTTCCCTTGTAATATGCCCAGTTCTAGTAATTTAGCTACTGACGCGTGGGTCACTCGGGAGGAAATTCAAAAGAGACTTGAACATGTAAAGGTAAACAAAGGTCCAGGGCCGGATGGGATTCATCCCAGGGTATTAAATGAGCTGAGCGCTGTGATTGCCAAGCCGAGAGACTGGCGGATTGCTAATGTGGTGCCTTTATTTAAAAAGGGATCCCGTTCTCAGCCTGAAAACTATAGGCCTGTTAGTCTGACATCAGTAGTAGGAAAACTTTTGGAAGGGGTAATAAGGGATAGGGTACTTGAATACATTGCAGTTCACAATACTATTAGTTTGTGCCAGCATGGTTTTATGCGTAACAGATCTTGCCAGACTAATTTAGTCGCCTTTTATGAGGAGGTGAGTAGGAACCTTGATGCTGGAATGGCAGTTGATGTCATCTACTTGGACTTTGCTAAAGCGTTTGATACAGTACCTCACAGAAGGTTAATGATCAAATTAAGGAATATTGGCCTAGAACATAATATTTGTAATTGGATAGAGAACTGGCTGAAGGATAGAGTACAAAGAGTGGTTGTAAATGGAACATTTTCTAATTGGACCAGTGTGGTTAGTGGAGTACCGCAGGGGTCAGTCCTTGGTCCTTTGCTTTTTAACTTGTTTATTAATGACCTGGAGGTGGGCATAGACAGTACTGTTTCTATTTTTGCTGATGACACTAAATTGTGCAAAACTATAAGTTCCATGCAGGATGCTGCCGCTTTGCAGAGCGATTTGACAAAATTAGAAAACTGGGCAGCAAACTGGAAAATGAGGTTCAATGTTGATAAGTGCAAAGTTATGCACTTTGGTAGAAATAATATAAACGCAAACTATCTACTGAATGGTAGTGTGTTGGGGGTATCCTTAATGGAGAAGGATCTAGGGTTTTTTGTTGATAACAAGTTGTCTAATTCCAGGCAGTGTCATTCTGTGGCTACTTAAAGCAAATAAAGTGCTGTCTTGTATAAAAAAGGGCATTGACTCAAGGGATGAGAACATAATTTTGCCCCTTTATAGGTCCCTGGTAAGGCCTCACCTTGAGTATGCAGTGCAGTTTTGGGCTCCAGTCCTTAAGAAGGATATTAATGAGCTGGAGAGAGTGCAGAGACGTGCAACTAAACTGGTTAAGGGGATGGAAGATTTAAACTATGAGGTTAGACTGTCGAGGTTGAGGTTGTTTTCTCTGGAAAAGAGGCGCTTGCGAGGGGACATGATTACTCTGTACAAGTACATTAGAGGGGATTATAGGCAGTTGGGGGATGTTCTTTTTTCCCATAAAAACAATCAACGCACCAGAGGTCACCCCTTTAGATTAGAGGAAAGGAGCTTCCATTTGAAGCAGCGTAGGTGGTTTTTCACGGTGAGGGCAGTGAGGTTGTGGAATGCCCTTCCTAGTGATGTGGTAATGGCAGATTCTGTTAATGCCTTTAAGAGGGGCCTGGATGAGTTCTTGATCAATCAGAATATCCAAGGCTATTGTGATACTAATATCTACAGTTAGTATTACTGGTTGTATTTATAGTTTATGTATGTGAGTGTATAGATTGGTAGGTGTGGGTTAGGTGTGCTGGGTTTACTTGGATGGGTTGAACTTGATGGACACTGGTCTTTTTTCAACCCTATGTAACTAACTATGTAACTATGATAAGTTAACTTGCCCTTTTCTGTGATATACAGTTATTTTCTATCTTGTTTCTCCACTACCGTATGACTATTTCTAAACTAACCAGTGTTGGATGAGGATTGGGGTTTGCTCTAAATCTGGGGCATGGCAGACTGAAAATAGCTGCTAATGGTAAACCCCAAGTATAGCATCATATAGTCTAGCACCCTAAATTTTCCCATTACTAGTATAGAGTACCATAGCAGATCAATGTCCCTTACTAGTAAAGATCCCTATAGCAGATTAATGTCCCTTACTAGTATAGAGCACCATAGCAGATCAATGTCCCTTACTAGTAAAGATCCCTATAGCAGATTAATGTCCCTTACTAGTATAGAGCACCATAGCAGATCAATGTCCCTTACTAGTATAGATCCCCATAGCAGATCAATGTCCCTTACTAGTATAGAGCACCATAGCAGATCAATGTCCCTTACTAGTAAAGATCCCTATAGCAGATTAATGTCCCTTACTAGTATAGAGCACCATAGCAGATCAATGTCCCTTACTAGTATAGATCCCCATAGCAGATCAATGTCCCTTACTAGTATAGATCCCCATAGCAGATCAATGTCCCTTACTAGTATAGAGCACCATAGCAGATCAATGTCCCTTACTAGTATAGAGCACCATAGCAGATCAATGTCCCTTACTAGTATAGATCCCCATAGCAGATCAATGTGCCTTACTAGTATAGAGTCCCATAGCAGATCAATGTCCCTTACTAGTATAGATCCCCACAGCAGATCAATGTCGCTTACTAGATAGATCCCCATAGTAGATCAATGTCCCATACTAGTATAGAGCACCATATCATATTAATGTCCCTATATATATCTGGTAGGTATTCAGCAAAGTGCATTAGGAACATGATAGAGTAAGTAAAATTTGTTGGGAAAATCCCATTGCACTCACTGTACCCTAATTTACTAGTCAAATTACTAGTACAGGTATGGGACCCATTATCCAGGAACCTGTTATCCAGAAAGTTAAGAATTACAGAAAGGCCATCTCCCATAGACTTCATTTTAATCAAATAGTCCAAGCAGCTAAAAATCCAAATCTGACAATTCACAAGCTAAAACTTCTAAATCATGCTTAGAAACTGTAGAGGTTTTGAATTTTTGACACTGTTTTTTGTGTGACAGTGCAAAAAAAGTTACCGTTTTCATGCGACAGATTGAAAAATTCAGATTTTTGGAGACTATTTGGCGACTTTTCCCACACAGACTTTTTCAGTTCAGACTTTTTAGTAAATGTAAGACGTTCGTGGAAATTAGTTTATTTTAGTTTTAAAATAAAAAAAGAGAAATGTTAGAGTTTTAGTAAATCTGCTTCTAAGTATGGGACAAAGTTAAAAAAACAAGTATTGATGGTCACAAACCTCTTTGCATCTGAATTAGCATTTTTAATGTAAGGTATTAAGCTTGGCTCAAATGTAAATGAAAAAAACCCTGAATGACCTTTGAGTCTCTCATGAAATATTTCTCTTAGAAGTTCTTGAGGGGATTTGTTATTGTCCAAGCTACATTGTAATGCTGGCTTATTTTCAAGCAAGCTATTAAGTGTGGCATTTTTATTACTTGATATAGAAGCAGTTTGATTAACTTTTAGATTGTAATGGTTTAGGATATCAAAACCAGGGCAAATACTAGAAGTTTGATTTAAACAACAGAAAATATAGAATGCACAGTGGGTTTTCTTATATGCTGGCATATGAAAACCTTCTCATATTCTTTATTTCCTTGATGTTATGGCACAATTATTCTTGACACAACGTTAAAGTAAAGGACAATTTAGAGTTTTTCAATCCTCGTGAAAATGTTATTACATGCCGTATTCATCTCCTTAAGCAAGGTCATATCTAAAATGAGGCTTGACAAGAGCTGTTCTTAACCACTTACTATTACTGAGTGATTAAAATATATGAAGTGGCCTAAAGTGCCTTTGGATAAAGTGCCAGCTATTTTAGGTCAAGCCAGTCAACACTGGAGTTTCTGTTTAAATACCTTTTTGGTATTGCCTATAAAATTCAGAAGATTAACTTTGTACTGGACAACATTTTAAGCCCTTTTTTTGAAGTGAAGTTAAGGTGAAGTGGGGTTACATGTGTTAAACTCAATGAACTGACGTTTAGGGGCTGATTTACTAAGACACGAATTCGAATCCGAATTTGAAAAATTCCGATTGGAAAACGAACATTTTGCGACTTTTTCGTATTTTTTGCGATTTTTTCAGCGCCTTTACGACTTTTCGGAAATTATCGCGACTTTTTCGTTACCAATACGATTTGCGCGAGTTTTTCGTAGCCATTCCGAAAGTTGCGCAAAATCTGGCGATTTTTTCGTAGCGTTAAAACTTGCGCAAAAAGTCGCGCCTTTTTCGTAGCATTAAAACTTAAAAGGCGCGACGTTTCTCGCAAGTTTTAACCCTACGAAAAAATCGCGACTTTTCGCGCAAGTTTTAATACTACGAAAAAATCGTCAGATTTTGCGCAAGTTTCGGAATGGCTACGAAAAACTCGCGTTTTTTCGCACAAATCGTATTGGTAACGAAAAAGTCGCGATAATTTCCGAAAAAAATCGCAAAATACCGATCATTACGAAAAAAACGCAATCGGACGCATTCGGCCCGTTCGTGGGTTAGTAAATGTGCCCCTTAGTGTTCAGGTACCACTGGCTGAGGTAGTAAAGAGGGCTCTCTGAGTTTACAAAGTACAAAGACCTTTTGAACTGTGTTAAATGTTGTAAATTGTGAGGATGTCTATAGCACATGATTACATATTATTGCCATTAACCTTCAGATTTACCTTTTGTTTTGAAGTTATTTTCTTTATCACACTAGTTCCTACACACTTTACCCACAACATTACTCAAGCTTGGTTTCAACTTAGGCAGTAACAGCGACTAGACCAACATGACTATATTTTTTTGGATTACAATTACATTCTTTTCCTAGCCTATTGTTTTTCTAAAATAATAGTCTCTGGAGGAATTTCTTCACATTTGAGTATGACAGTTTGCTGCTTCCAGAGGTTCCATGTGCCTATTAACATACTTAGCATTTTCTTTAACCCCATTGTGTCAAATAATAAAAATGGTTACACATTATGTAAAAAACAGGGTTTTTCCAAACATGATCTTCCCTAGAGATGAGATATTTAGGGGTACACGTATTTGTGCTAGAAGAACACTGCTAACTGGATATAATGTATTTTTATAAACATTTGGAAGTAAAGATTTTTATTAGACTGATTCCACCTCTCCAGTCTAAAAGTGTCTAAGGCCTTTAGGAATTTGGCAAAAGGTGTTTGCAATCCTTTTTATTCCTCTGTCTCCCCTTTACAGGTTCCTTCAGATGCTTTCCTTCAGATGGAGTGTCAGGGGGTCAGGACCAGTTACTAAAGACTTAGAAGGCAGTTAAATACTGGGGACTACATAGCAGGCAATGACCAATGGCATGGTACCTCAAGGGTCAAGGCTAATCACAATCTGAATATGAGGAAGCCAAGGGGATAAGTAAAAGTGATGCAAAGCACACTCAGCACTTGTAATACCTACAATTGGGCAAGTTCTATTGTCATGAACCAGCAAAGAACTACTTAAGGTGGGATTTGGGCAGTAAATTGGCAGTACTGGCTTTGGTTATCAAAGAAACAAACCTCAGCACCCAGATATTTAAGAATTAAAAGGGTTAATTTACAACCCACTAAATAGGGAGCAAAATGCAAAAAACATTCAGACTGTAAGTACAGGACTGGGTTGTGCCTGCAGAGCTGTGTCTTTTTATTTTGTGCTCCAAGATGCAGGATGTTAAGGACCTGTGCTTCCCCAATGAATAATGAGCTGCCTGCATTCAGCAGTGATGTATTCATAATGCTCAGGCTGAGAGGGGCATATTGGCATCCCCTATCCTACTTCCACTTTACTCCTAACTTGCATGTTATTGCACATTATATTAAGGAGCATCAGCAGGATACGCCTTGCATCTTGTGCTGGATTCACAGCAAGGTGAAAGGAAAAGGCTGCATTCATATCCCCTGGTACAAGGGCTCTATAAATTAATTTTGCACCCCTTAGTGCTCTAGCATTTATAACAGGGGATTTGGACAATCATCCCCAATGTAAGATCCTAGATACTGTGGTTTGTGTTAATGCAGCCAAAACTATAGGGCCAGTATCTAGCTTGTCATCTGATGTCACTGCCAAGTTAGCACACCATGTATATTTAAAGCATACAATAATCAATAGGTTTGCAAGTTTTACCTAGCCATATAGAATGGTACAAATCTGAATTATATTTTTGTTATAACAAGTAAAGCAGAGTAAAGCAAGTAAAGAACAAAGGGCCTGGACTTAAAAGTAAGCTGTCTTGGCTAATGCCAAATCACAACCTTGTTCAACTGAAATGAAAAGGGCTATGCCCACTGTACCATCTTACTACGACATACTTCTTTTTTATTATTATTATTATTATTATTTATATAGCTCCATCAGTTACATATACAGGCAAACATTTCCCTAAAAGTGATTTACAGTTACATTTGGATATTGTTAGGAGACAAATGAGGGATAAAATGTATTAAATTTCAGCTGCCCACGTCAACAAAAATAGTATCATAAGACACAAGGAAGCTTAATTTATTTATTTATTGTTATATATTCCCTTTAAAGTTTAGAATTTGTCACTGTTCTCATGTATAATCTATATAGATAAACTATTCAATGTCT
This sequence comes from Xenopus tropicalis, assembly GCF_000004195.4. NCBI lineage: Eukaryota > Metazoa > Chordata > Amphibia > Anura > Pipidae > Xenopus > Xenopus tropicalis. Next base: position 93,293,208 of record NC_030684.2, read on the forward strand.
TCCTTGCCCAGCATGATTTGAGGCTAAAATGTGTTAGTTTTTTCTTCAAGTCATTATTATTTCTGAAGTATCCATGGAAGCAGATTTCTTTCAAAGAATGGGAAAGAATTTTAATAAAAAAGGGCTCTGCAATATATCTTTCCTCAAAGTGGGCATGTAGAGGCTAGCATGTTAATGATGCTCCTCATCCGAAAGTATGGTCTGTTTACAAGATTACAAGCTATTTTTTGCAGAAGATGCAAGCAATAATTAGCTCTCTTCTACATGAAGAAATCCAACAGTTAAATAGTGTATCTTGCTGTTTCAATACTGACTGTGAGATGTGCTGTAGGCTATGAGGAAACATCTGCATAAAATGTTCTAGCTCCTTTTTATTGTCATTGATACCTTAATCCCTTTTGGACATTAATGAGAACTATTTTCTCATGTTTCTGTGATTTTCCTTTGCTGTGATAACAGCCTTTCTGTATCGCTTTTCCTTTCTGGCTCATGCTGATATCTTAATAAAATACCTACTAGATCCCTAATAAGTGGACCATTACACAAAACCACTGCAAATGAAAATTCCAGGTTTGTGAGGTGTAACAAAGACCAGAATGGCATCTGTAAGATTCTTATCCACAGGGCTGCACGACTGCTGGGGGACTCATGCAGTCATCACTGCCTTGCTACTACAAAAGCTGGTTTCGCTCTGAATATGAGCTACGGTGGGAAGCAGGATTAAAATTCATGAATCTGTAGACTTGCATTTATAGTTCCTCCTTGCCTTGTAAAATGTTCTTATATTTGACTGTTCCCTGTTATTCAATGGCAAAGAGATACACCTAAAATATGTAATGATGAAGATGATGAAGAGAATCATTTTTCTTTTAAACTGTAGCCGATGTGTCAATATTTGCACCAGTGCCATTGTGTTTTCATGCTAATCGGAAGCAATTGCTCTGAGATATTTTATTTTCACTGAAAATTTTGAAATTTGAATAGTTTAGTTGGCATCAACATGTGTCTTGGTGCAATTGTGGTACAGCTTTTAATGCAGGCCACTGTAGGAACCCTGGAGGTATCAACTGGTCGTGTTGAGCACAACTATACAGAAATGCAAGTTGAATGGAATTTTTGCACACAACTAACTGTGGTCAATTTAGCAGCCCCATATCTGCCCTTGTGGTCGTAAATGACTCCTTATAATGTTTTAGGACACCATAAGGATGTATGTATGTATGTATGTATAATTTTATTTATAAAGCGCTACTTATGTACGCAGCGCTGTACAGTAGAATACATTAATACAAACAGGGGGTTAATAAGATAATAGATAAATACAAAGTATAACAATAAATACAAATAAATACAAGATACAGTTACAGTTGCAATAAGTTAAGAGATAAGAGCTTATTTAATAAGGTTTCCATCCTTTTTAGAATTCTTAAAATGTTTTTCCCATCCAGCCCCACTTTCTGCAAAGACAATTTTTTATGCAGGCCTTGTTTTTTCATAACAGAAGTTGTGAAGCTCAAGACAGAAAATTAATCAACATAATATATGGCAATGGTGGAAACAAATTTTTTTGTTTTTAGAGCTCATAAAAAAAAAGGCTCAACATATTTGAGTTTTTAATTCAAACAAGTTTTCTTATTTATAAATAAGGGACCATTTGATATGCAACTTGAAAATGAATAAATAATCTCAGAAGCGGAAATTATCTTATCAGAACTGTATGCTTTTGATACCTCCTTTACTAAAACAGGTTTGGACTGTGTCAGGCCCTGCCTGTGCTCGAACTGTACTTGTTGAGCCACTGGAGACCTTGGGGATCCAGTCCTACACATATTGTTAATCACTCTTCACTTGTTCGTTGTTTATGCTCACCTCCTTCTCCCTCAGTAAGCCCAGGTGTTTGAAATCTGGCAATTAATGGGCTTTATAAGCCTGTTACAAGCAACTCCTGGCTGCTTGATCATTAAAGCATTATACCTTGATCCAGTGCCAATACCTGCCTGATTCCTGTCCGTGTTCCTGCCTGTGTTCTTGCCTGTGTTCTTGCCTAATTCCTGCTCATGTCCCTGCCTGATTTCTGCCCGTGTTCCTGCCTGGTTCCGTGTGCTATACCCTGTTCCTCTGCTCCTGTTCCTGGCCATGGTTGGATCTCCTGGTATTGACCTCGGCCTGTTTATTTGACTTCTTGCTGTCTTCAGCCTGCCCCTGACCACAGCCTGTTTATCGGACTCTCTTTTGCTTGTTGCCACTCCAGAACCTCTACCTGTTGTAAGGACTTGTGTTGTTTGCTGCCTGCCTCTTGCATTTAAAAAGATTGCAAAACACTTCAACATTAACCATTCCACTGTCTGGAAGATCATGTATAGTTGGGAAGGGCCTGGGCAACTCACCATCATGGAATCCTGTAACCATTCCAGTAACCATTCCAGTAAACCATTCCAGTAACCATTCCAGAAAATACACCAAGGAATGTCTAATACAGTTTCCTACTCGTGCATGGAGGAGTGGGAATAAATGTCCCCCAGTCCATGTCAGAGACTAGCATGCAGTTATAAGACCATATTGTTTAGTTATATCACATTTATCTTTGGATACTGTTTGAATGAAGATTAAATATTGTCACATTCACATCTGTTAAAAAAAAAAAAAAAAAAGCGTTTTGTGGGGTGTACTTACTAACATAAAGTATATATTGAAAAAACATGCTGTAATTGAGCTTGGCATTATTTAACTGTGAATGCTTTGCGGGTGAACATGGCCTACATTCATATACAGAGAACCATAGAAAACACAGCAAAACATTTGTAAGAAAGAATAGAAATAAAAATCAATATCTGTGTAACATCTCAGTGGAGAGGGTCAAGGTATACCAAAGCCATTGTGCAGCATGCAAGGCTTACATTAAATTAGGATAAATATGTTTAAGACCAAGCATAAAACAGTATTCTCTTTGTACCGAAATGCATCAATGTTCCTTGGTAAAAATGACATAAATCTCACAAATGAATCTATTCCTATTATTGCTTTTTGCACTTGGATGAGTTGCTACAAGCAAAAATGGATTTGAACAGTTTTAGCTTACTTTATTGGATGGATAAACTTTCTTTTGAAAAGTACATAATTATTATTGATTTTTTGTTGAACTTGACTTAAGCTTGCTGACTTTATTTATGAGAAAATGTGCTTGCAACTTTTGCTATTGTGCATTAAAAGGTACATTTACTCTTCACCCAGTCACCCTATAAATTACCATAAAATATAAACAGTGTTAAGTTGCACTGACATGATAATAACTAAGAACAGCAGATAAATGTTTAATACAACTATAATGGGGATTCTGTTATACTGAACTTTCTTTTACCTTTACGACCAGCATATAATAAAAACAATATCATATTTTATGTGTTTTTATTAATTATATTATCTTATATATATATATATATATATATATATTTACTATATATATAATATATATAGTGCCAACTAAGTCTACAGAACTTCATTCATCACCCTGTCCCTTTGGTGTTACAATTGAAGTCCCTATCGCATTCACACACAGCATGGTTAATTTGATCAAAGCCAATTAAATCCAGAGGAAACACAAAGAAAATGGAGGAAACCCTCAAAAGCATTTGAAAACATACAATTTACTTGCAGATAGTGCCAGTTTTTTATCACCTATTAACATTTCAATATGAAAAAATAGACAATTTAATTCATGTCCCTGATTCACCCACTCTGATGTAAGCCCAGTTGCCAAGATTTGGGACTTGATTAATGGCTGTATAAACATAATGTAACATGCCTCTTGCATTGCTGAGCCCCAGCTGCACAAGCAGGGTCTCTAAGGAACTGGGTGCTAAATATGCTTTCAGAGTCTTTATTTAAAAAAGTTGGTACCATGTTCAAAAGGTATCACAACTTTATTATCACATAGAAAATAACTGGTGAATATTGTGTTATGCGGATGCATTTTAACATTGGTATTCCTGCTTATTTTCATTATACATAACATCATCCAGTCAATAATCAAGTCTGGGCACCAAAAGGGCCTGGGCTTACCACAAAGTAGGTGAATCAGGAGCACAAATTAATTTGTCTAATTCTTTCATATTAAAATATTGAGAGGCAATAAAAACTGTAATAATGTATCACTTTAATTGGGAAGTTCACCTTTAAAATAATATTATTATTATTGTGGCATCCTATTTAAAAGATAAGATACTATTAATCCTCTGTTGCGTTTCATAAAGGAGAGCTAGACATCTTGTAATTGCAAGATGTACAAGAAAGTACATATACAGTATGAATCAGTATTTAATATACATTTTATCACTTTATTACTGTATTCACAAAGTTTTTGTATGTGAAAAATGAAAAAAACATGAGGCTTTTAGGATTTATGGCTTGGCCATCGCCTGGAATGTATATTGTTATAGGATCTGTTTAGGCCAAATACAATAGAAATGCAATTTTACAGCTCCAGATTTTACAATTTCCTGGAATGGATGCTGTTTTGTTGCAGTCCCATTCAGGCAAGCTGCATTTTTTTCTTTCCTAGATTTCGCCGACTGTTTTGATGTGGTTCCCTGGGTAGCATAAAATGGTGGTTCTACTGTAATATGTGACAATGTGAATAAGGACCTACTCATGTATTATCTACATCCACTAATAACAGGTGTACTCTTTAATAGCCACAAGGTTGACATAATTTTTATTGTGCCAACAAAAAGAAGCATGTGCAACAAGTCATTATACCATGCCAAGGAAACCATGCCTGTGTTATACAGTACACACATGGCTATGTGTCTTAATAAACTTGTTCCTGCTCCTCTGTATGTTTATCCTTTTCTGGAACACAATAACAACAGGTTTAAGTCATGCAGGAATTCAGAAAACAAGCTATATGAACAAACCTGTCACTTGTGTACCCACATGTTATAAACGGTCAAGTTACTGGCGGTAGGTAAAGGGCTGTCTGACAAAGTGTTCCCAGGTGTACTTGCCCTTAGCAACCAATTAAATGTTTGCTTTTAACTAGGTGACCAGTAAATGCTACCTGCTGATTGGTTGCTATAGATCAGTGCTGTCCAACTGGCGGCCCGCGACCCCCCTCAGTGTGGCCCCCCACCTGTCTGGCTGCTTTGATGGCTTACCTTTGAGTAAGCATTAAATGGTATCAGTACTGTGATTAACTGGCCCCCTGCATGGTTCTCACCTCAGATTCAGGCTGTAATCCCTCTGTTTTGTTTAAAAATGTAATCCCCTGTGTTTTTCACACCTTTTAATACCTGCATTGTTCACCCCCTGCAGTGTTCACACCTCAGGCTCAGACTGTAATCACTCCCATTGTTCACTTCTTCACACCTCAGACATAGGTAGTATGGCACATACAGCCAGCATAGGGCAGGTAGAGTATGGCACACACAGGCAGCATAGGTCAGGGAGGGAATGGCACACACAGGAAGGGTAGGGCAGGCAGAGTATGGCACACACTGTCAGGGTAGAGCAGGCAGAGTATGGCACACACACAGACAGGGTAGGGCAGATTATGGCACACAGAGGCAGCTTAGGGCAGGCAGAGTATGGCACACAGAGGCAGGGTAGGACAGGCAGAGTATGGCACACACAGACAGCATAGGACAGGCAGAGTGCTGCCTGTGTGTGCCATACTCTGCTTGCCCTATGCTGCTTGTGGGAGGTGAACCTGGCAGGGGTTTGTTAGCAGTTGGAAATAGCCATTAAATGGTCCCTAAGGTGTGTAATTATGTACTGGGGGTTGCTCTGCTATCCACAGGGGAGGAGGAGGCATATGGAATTTAAGGGTATATCTTAATATGACATAATTCTTTCACATATGAATGATGGTTGATATCCCCATAGTAAGGACCAAGCATTTGGGATTTTGCTGTGCTACCACCATTGTGATAAAATAGGTGTGGTTTGAAGTGGGTGTGGTTTCAAAAAGGGGAGTGGTCAAAACTGGCTTCCATTAGCGGCTCTCCACCATGTATGCTAGAGAAATTCCGGCCCTCGGCACCGTAGAAGTTGGACAGCACTGCTATAGATGATACCAGCTGTAGCAAACTTTTAGACCCAATTGACTTTACATTACAGCCTCCAGGCTAAAGGGGACCTGTCACCCTTATTTGTTGTCACCCAAATTGTTTTCCATCGTGTTTGTCAAGCAAAATACACTTCACTTATACTTAATATATAAATATTTAGATTTTGTTTACTTCAGCCTTGGAATTCACATTGTCAGCTAGTGGGCAGGTGCCATTTCGAGGACACTGTTATTAAGGCAAGGTTACATCCTGCTCAAATCTTGTTTATGTGCCAGAATGGGGGACCTAATGCCCATGCCCATGCACTGGCTGCACAGTTAGATGGTGAGGAGGGTGGGGAAATGTGATTAGAGCAGTGACATGTAAGAAATTATCAATGGAAAGCTAAAATAACTGTCTTTATGCCTCTACGGCTCAATGCCTAACGCGTAGAGGTGGAGAAGGCAATATACAATTGACAGCTGGTATTTTTAAATGCTTTTATAATGGATATGGATGTGATGATAAAAATATGAATTTAGGTGTCATGTTTAATTTGAAAAGAACAGCTTTTTATGTCTGCGTGGCAGGTCCTCTTTAATCATTGATGCTTTCTTGCAGTCAAAACTGGTACCACCTTAAAACAATAATTCCTAAACTCTTTGTTGCTATCGCCATGGTATTTAACAATGTCTGAAGATGTTCTTGCCATAATTAGTTAGCATTTTAGTTTCTTCCAAAACTTTTCTTGAATTATTCAAATGCCATAATTATATTTAAACCTTGATCCGAAGAGTCAATTCAAAATTTCAAAAGAGGTAGGCAGACATGATTCCTCATATTTAGACATGAAACACATAAGGCTCCTAATGTGAGATGTCATTTGTAAATGAATTCTGCACTCATTTATCTACATGTTTCAGAGTGACTGCCTACGTCTTTGAAAGTTTGGTCTATATCTGTTCTAACTATTGTAAAGTGTGGGGCTAAATGCACCTGCAGCTTTTTTTGATATGTTTTGCCTTCATTTCAGATTTTTGTGTCTAATGGATTTACAAGACCCATAGATTTGTAGGGGTGCAATGAATCCAACAACTTGGTTCAGGATTTGGCTGAATCTCAGCACTTTTTTTTGAAGGATTTTGATTCAGCTGAACCTTTAGGGTTTTGATTAGTTGAATATTTTACATGTGACTTCTAGACATGTACATTCCTGGACAGCTAAATCTGTTGTCATCCCTTTGTTGTTCACAATTAAAACAATTTATTGTTTTACCCTAAATTTGAATATACAAGTTATGGTTCATAATTTGGCCATATATTTTTTTTAAAGTATATGCCTAAATCCAAAAAATTATGGATTTAGTGCTTCCCTAAAAATGTGTTTACTTGAAATGTAATATTTCCTGTAGAATTGTGAGAACAAAGCATTTTTCGCTGTTAATTTGGCAAAAAAGAGCCATAGATGTAATGGGTAATTATTGTACCTCACCTTCACAAAAGGCTGACAAAAGCAGATTTTATAATAAGGTAGATTTTCCAAGATGCACAGTTCTGCTTAACAGCAGCACAGGTCAGAACTAACCAGGTTACCCTCATTATTTGCGTTTCTCCCCATACAAATGTTTAAAACTCACAAATACTATGCATTAAAAGTGCAGTTTGTTTTTATTTGCTTTTCCTTTGGTAATATAAAAGCCTTGGGGTTAAATGTAATAGAGTGAGCAAAGGAATAGTCACCTCTGTTTCTTCAGTGTGAATCTAACAATACTATGTTATTGATTTTTCTGATTAAGTGAAACAGCATCAGCGCTTAAACCTCTGCAATGCTAACAACATTTCTTAGTCTTCTTGATTTGTAATTGCAGCAAAAATATTGATGAATCCTTGCTGAGGAAAGAACTTGTGTTTTTTTTTATTGTCTCTTGACAAGTTACTCATTGATCATTTTGAGACAATTACATTTAAAGACTGAGCAGCTATACAGACAGATTATAACAGTCATCATTTTCCACTTACTGCCCTCCTATGGGCAAAAATGGTCTTCTGAAATTTTAGCAGGGCAACGTTTCATCTGTTTGGGGCAGATGATAAAACATCTTATCACCTAATTAGTAGGTATCATTTACTGGTTCCCTGTTTAAAAGCAAGCATCTTATTGGTTGTTATGGGTTACTGCTCCTGGGCAAACTTTACATATGGGAGTTTGATTTCTGATTGAGAAGAGATGAACAACACTGTTGTACAACAGTATTTCTATAGTACAAGTTTGGGACCAGAGTTCGGCTGGGTCCCCTGGGGCCCACTAAGTACCTGGCTCAATGGCCCACGGTTCCCCACTCTGCCCCCCCAGCCACTACAGCTTCTGTGCAGCTTATTTACTGTGAAAAAATAAAGATGACTGTGCAGTCCACTTTGAAATGCATGGCCATCTTTTTTTCACAACAATTAAGCAGCGGAGCAGGATCGACTGGCGACGGAGCAGGATGCGGGCATGTAGAAGGGCCCAACAGGGTTGAGGCCCACTAGGTTTTTTCCTGGTAGACTATGGGGCCAGTACAACCATGTATGGGACAACTTATCCAGAATGCTTGGGACCTGGGGTTTTCTGGATAAGGGATCTTGTAATTTGTATCTCCATACCTTTATTTTACTAAAAAGTAATTTAAACCCAATAGGGTTGTTTTGCCTCTAATAAGAATGAATTATGTCTTAGTTGGGATCAAGTACAAGGAACCGTTTTATTATTACAAAGAAAAGGGATTTGTAAATTTGAAACATTTGATTACAGTAGAGTGTTATTAAAGCAATCTTTAGAAAAAAATGCGTGCTATAGTTTACTATGTAAAATGTATAATGATCATATGTTTCAATAAACAGGACATCTCCTAATGCCCTGCTAAACAGCTTTGAAGAAATGGCATGGTGCTGTTACAAGTTCACAATTCCACAACTTTTGCAATTGGGAACTGTTCAGTTTGTTGTATGAGATACAGTATGTATTATTGATATTGATTTAATAACTGTCATTTACAATAGACCCTTCTGGCAGAAGAAGGATTACTCAACCATATATGGCTCCTTTATTTGATTTGACTAAATACTGACAGATGAAGTTGTACAGTTTGTCTTTTCCCTTCCATATAAAATATTGATATAAGCAGACACTTTTTACTTCAATAAAAACTAACCATTGATTTAAACATTTTTACAGATTGAAAGAAAGGTTAAGATGAACTGACCGAAATATATCTCTCCTGAAATAGTATTTAATGTTTAAATTGACACAGTAATAGGACATTTTAGGTATATTATACAATTTATTTACTATTTTTAAGAACATTTAGAAAGATTGTTAACTGTAAAATGTAAAAAAAGCTTATATGTAAGGGTAGGAAAAGGATGAGTAACAAATACATTTTTTTGTACTGTTTATGAACCTTATTATTATAGCAGCAACACAGTACTTAGTATTATTTAGACTTGTTTGTTGAACTTGGGTCCCCAGTACTTACTGGACTGCAACTACCGAAATTCAGTGACTTATGAACAAGGGTTAACTCATGCTAGTAATTATAGTCTAGCAGCATCTGGGTACCCATGGTCAATAGACAGGGCTTTAAAATAATTTGTAGTTCTGTATTAAAGCTATTATTGTACAGTACGTGCCTGTTGTAGTCTGTAGAAATAGCTGTTAGTTAGACATATCTATTCATGTATCTTCAAAAATGGGAGATTTACAATTAAGTATGTACCTTATGCCCAAAGACAGCTAGTGGTGGAAAGAATTCGTTCAGTCAGCACCTGGTCGTGTGAAGCTTTTATCCACATTTTTTATGTGCCATTAATTGGTTTCTGTTGGAAGCAACTGGCTGCAGCCTTTTATTGTGATTGTTCAGAGCCTGCATGTGTCATGAGTGCTTTATGTCTCAGCATGCATTGGATATTGCTTACATTGTGTGTTATTGGGACATCAAGTGCCTTTTACTTCTTACAGACTGTCATTGTAGGAAGACAGCATCCTACAAGCACAAACAGAATCAGATAAAGAGTGGGGTGTAGCTGTGTAAAAATACAGTTCCCTTCCCTTTTAAGTTGATGTACCATAGACCAATACTTGTTTAAAGGAGCAGTCTAACCCTTTTGTTCAGCATGAATGCAGTGAATAGTGCTTGTGTTGAACATACCCTTTGCTGTTTGTTAGACATGAAAAAAATCTATCTGTTTTGTTATTTTTGAGCTAAACTGGGCAAACAGGGAAACTGAAACCACTTCATGTCTGGTCCTTGCGAATGGCTTGTATAATAGTGGCTCAAGGTTAAATATGTAGAATTACAATTGTTATTGATATATACAGGTGCAATTTTAGTAAGATTCTTTTATAAGTCACTTATTATAATATAATTATCAGTATAAATAAGTATTTATTCTGAAAGTATATGTTTCCATTAATATAAGCCATGCTATACTTAATGAATAGCTGCATAATAGTTATAGTACAGTACAGGAATCTCCTTTCTCTTGTTTCTTTAACACTTAGCACTTAAAGGAATACTGTCATGGGAAACATGTTTTTTTTTTAAACGCATAAGTTAAAGGACAAGGAAACCCATCATCTTATGATTGCACTATATAAGAAGGACCCCCTTTCTGAATTAGATCACTAACTTCATTTTTTAAAATACGACTTTTATCATTCAGTGCTCTCCTGTTGAACTTCCTATGAGTCTGCTCGAACCCATCCGACATCTTTCCCTTTTCTATGTCATTACTATGGAGGACTTCTCTGCACTGCGCTCGTGTCATTATTTCCCTGCCCGCCGACCCTTGCTGTGACCCAGCAAGGGTCGGCGGGCAGGGAAATAATGACACGAGCGCAGTGCAGAGAAGTCCTCCATAGTAAGCGCTGAAGCAGAATACATTTTTTTTGATGGAGATCGGTGTCTGTGTTCTAGTATTTAGCATGCCTCACCATAGCAACCTCTTTAAATGGTTGCTATTGGTCAACGTTCTACACAGGGTGGTCACAGCAGGGCTGATGTATGCAAGAGTACTGCTCACTGTAGACAAAACGCACTCTCAAAAAGGATTTTGTGTGCAAGCACCTATTGGAATTCATATCTACTGTGCATGCTCACAGTTTTGGTCTTCTCTAGGCAGCATTGCATTGTGGGAATTTTTCTTTTAAAGTCATCGGTTTTATGATAATTTTTCCTATGGTACATACAAACAAATTGTAAGTGTAGCGAATTAAGAGCACCATTAGAGAGGATTAAGGTATGCATTTACCTGGACCAAAATTTACGTTAACCCTTTCCTTGTCCTTTAATAGAGCTTCTCTAGCAGAACCCTGTATTGAATCCATTTTTCAAAAACACAACCAGATTTTTTTATATTTAATTTTGAAGTTTCACATGGGGCTAGCCAGATTCTTCATTTGCAAGGGTGCCACAGTCATGTGACTTGTGCTCTGATAAACGTCAGTCACAATTTACTGCTGAGCTGCAAGTTGGAGTGATATCACCCCCCTCCCAGCAGCCGATCAGCAGAACAATAGAAGGGAGCAAGATAGCAGCTCCCAGTAGATATCAGAATAGCACTCGATAGTAAGAAATCCAAGTCCGGCTTGGGACTCCTCCAGTTACATGGGAGTAGGAGAAACAATAGGTTACCTGAAAGCAGTTCTAATGTGTAGCGCTGGCTCCTTCTGAAAGCTCAGAATCAGGCACAATGCACTGAGATGGCCGCCTACACACCAATATTACAACTAAAAAAATAAATTTGTTGATTCAAGAATAAAATTTTAAATGGTACCATGAATTATTTGCTATGTAAACAGTGTAATTTAGAAATAAAAAGTACACCATAAAAATTATGACAGTATCCCTTTAAGCTTGAATGCAACTGTAACTTGTTTTTAATTTTATTATTTTAACAACCCCTGTTGGTTCTGTTAATGTATAGTTCTGTCGTACTGTTCAGCACTGTGTGGACAAGTAATGTGTCTACATAAAGTACATTATATAAATATATATATATATATATATATATACTCTTTTACATGTAGTTATTTACAGTTATGCTCCCCTTTTTTCTTACTTAATACATTGATATGTTTTTCTTTACATTTATAAAAATATTTTCCTCTGTACATACATATTCTTCTGTTTTTAATGCCTGATTTGCATAATGAGCAAATGGCCATTTGTAATAAGCTGTTTCCTACTGAATTATAAACATACAAAGCTTTGGTTACTATGGTAACCTATATGCAGTCTTCTATCTCTTGTGCTAAATAATCACTGCTCTGCCTAAAAACCCTTAATTTAAGTTTGCTATCTGAGTCATTCACAAATTGTATTATGAATTTCTCCTTGGTGCCTAATGCTTAAAAGCATTTATACTAGTGCATGATTACTATTTGCAGAATGCCTTTCACAAAGATGAGAACAAAATTATTCAATGTACAGTCTGATAGCTGATCCCAAATGGCCCATTTAGTGTGCGCTTTGCCTTGCAGATTTAATTAAAGAAATAGTTAACCTTGTTAGCATAGGCATTTATAAATGTGATTATACCTATATCTGGTACAAATGATTTACCATTTTCTAATTAAGCAGTTTTGTTTGTCATGCAGATGAAGCTATCGTGCTTATTACTGCTTTGTGGCTGCACTGTTATAATATAATGCTCTTCTTGACTATGATTTTTCTTACATTACAGGCTAAAATCCCTTACGGCTATGACACTTTCATCAATGGTTTGTAGTGTTATTCAAAACTCCTGCTGAAGGCTTTCATGCCTGCCATTTTAAATGAAAGGAAACCACTGTAGGGCTCATTTACAATCCAAGCCGCAGGAAAAATCACTTAAAAATGGAGGCAATTGTTTTGCTTATTAAAGCCATTCATTAAAGGTAATTGCACCTACACATAATCCTTACACCTGGCTGCACCAAGCACCACTGAGATTGCCCAGTCTGTCATGCTCAAATGCACCCACTGACACAGGGGACCCTGGAGCGACCAAGGTTCCAAATGGGGCTGCAACAAAAGGTACAACAGACTTGTGCCTGAATTTGCAGACAGCATTCTAACGGTAAGATACAGAAAAGATCCACTCCTACAATGATATATATATATATATAGGGGGATTAGGGAATATAACGCCAGAAAATAGACAGGACTGGGAACTGCCTCTGCTAATACACACATAGAGACAATTATCAGTAGATTATCAGCATTGTCTATTTTTGTACCTGTGACAACTGCTACAAGTAGCTCTGTGTGTCTTCACCCTAACAAGTTAAGGATAAGCATACCTGGAGGGGAACTCCAACCAAACACAACTTTTTGAAAATTAAAATGAACATGATTTCTAACAACTTGCAATATACATCAGTTAAAAAATGTGCAGCCTTTTTATGATTTTTAATGTAAAACTATTGTTTGGAACAGTTACCTAATCTTGGCCCCCTGTTCTCCTGCTCATCTGGCTGGCTCCCCACTTGTCCTCAGGCTGCCTTTAGCCTGCATCCTCCAAATCCCACAATTGCCTGCACACATGATGTCAATCTGATTAATATAGGGGCATATTCATGACAGATCTCATTTTATGGAATATCTTTTTTACAGGTTATAAGCAAACGTTGGCTCTGTTTCCTGAAGACACTTTCAGCTGGTTATATTTTAAATAATAACAGACTATATCCACCAGCTTGCCTATATCCTAAAGTGACACATTTGCAGTTTCTTTTTCTTGATTATAGGGCCAGAAAACAAAACAATCATACAGACAAGAAGAGGTTTAAAATATCTATATAGAATCTAGGCTAGTCATTAGTCTTCTGTTTTAATTAGACATTTGTATTGCCTTTACTTAATGTTTACAGAATACTCAAAAGCAATATATATCTTACAATAGCGGGTGCATTGTTCACTATATAATTCTCCATTTTAAAACAGGAGAGACTTGGAAACTGGGATCTTGCTGCATAGTCCCTGCACCTAATGGGCACTAAGGGATATACCTCAGTGGGTCCCACTAGGAAATAAAATACACAGAGATTTGCACAAATAACTAGAAAGGGAAGTTTGAGAACAAACTTCATGTTGGGCTGAAAAACGTGGTTTTAATAGTGTCTGAATGGCAGCAATTTAAATTTCCCCACTGAAAGTCAACGAGTGACATTTGATTGGCGGTTGGTGGCGCCACCCCCTTTTTCTAACCTGGAACTGGAGTTACTCAGTGACTAACTCTGCAAAGTTTAGGGACCCTGGGATTAATAGTTAAAGATGGCAGCAGTTTAAATTTAAACCAATAAAAGTGTCACGATCTCCCTGAGGAGACGCCGTGGAGTACCAGGAAGGTGGGAGCCTGAAGACTGGGTAACCCGGAGTGTAACCATATATTACAGGACTGGTGTCAGAGACCATGATGATTAGTGAAGAACTTTAATAAACGTAGTGAAGTAACAGTGCACACAATGGATATACACACACTTGAATAGTGTCAGAGGCCATGATGATAATGAAGAACTTTAATAACTAGTGACGTAACAGTGCGCACAATGGAAATACACACTGCATATATAACACGACAGGCAGAGGCGGAATCCAAAACAGGCAAAAGGTCAGGGCAAGCGGCAGTCAAGCGAAGTCGAGGACAGGCCAAGGTCAAAACCGGGAAATCAAGGCAGAACTAGGAAGGGCACAGGAACAAGGCAGAAAGCAGGATCAGGACACGGAACTGGAGCTTGGACCAGCAAGAACAAGAGAGTCACAGGAACAGGGAACACAGAGGCAGGGTCACGAGAAACAATTAATGACCAAGCAAGGGGCAATGGTCAGGGAAAGGCTTATAAAGGGTGAAGATTAGAAGATGGGAAACACATGAGGTTAATGAGGTGGGCGGAGGAAAGGGAGCAGACAGAAAGTAGGAGACAGACAAGAGGAGAATCAGACAGCCCAAAATGCCTCCAGTGGCTACAGAGGCAAATGCATGCCGCCAGGAACACCCCAAGTGGTGTTCAAATCCTGGCTGATCCTGACAAAAAGTCAATAGGTAAATTGTGATTGGTGGGTGTGCCCACTTTTTCTAACCTTGAGTCAAAGTCACCCAGTGACAAACAGTGGGCACCCTGGCATAAATAGTGTGAGAATGACAGCATTTTAAATTTAAACCAATAAAATTCAATGGATGAAATCTGATTGGCCCAACCCACTTTTCCTATTTTTGAACTGCAGTCCCCCAGTGACCAACTTTTTTGGGGACTCAGGCATAAAAATTGTGAGACTGACAGCATTTTCCACTTCACCATTGAATAGGTGCAATGTGATTGGCTGTTGGTGGCTCCGCACACTTTTTTCTTACTTTGAACGGCAAATACCCAGTGACTAACTCTGGAACAGCCCTGGAATTAATACTTAAAAACAGTGACTGACTGTGTAAAGTTTGGGAACCCTGACATAAATAGTGTGAGAAAGGCAGCATTTTAAATTTAAACCAAAAATATTCAATAGGTGAAGTTTGATTGCTTGTTGATGGCCTCACCCACTTTTCTAAACTTGGAACATAGTCACCCAGTGACAAACTGTGCAAAGTTTGGGGACCGTGACATTAAACATGTGAGAATAGCAGCAGTTAAAATTTCCCCACTGAAAAGAATGAAAGAAATGTGATTGGCTTTGGGTGGCCCCGCCCACTTTTTGTAACCTTGAGTTCGAAGTCATCCAGGGACTGAAAGTTTGGGAACCCTGGCATCAAACCAATAGAATTCAATAGGTGAAATCTGATTGGCTGTTGGTGGCTCTGCCCACTTTTTCAAAACTAAAACTGCAGTCCCCAAGTGACCAACTGTGCAAAGTTTGGGGACCTGGGTTTTAATACTGTGAGAATGGCAGCAGGTTGAATTTCCACCAAGTCAATAGGTAAAATTTGATTGGCTGTTCACAGCTCTGCCCACTTTTGGGCATCCAACAATCATCATATTTTCATTCAGGCTGAGCCCATGACTATATGATTTAAGTTTAAGGAGAGTAGCCTCAAATCTGTAAGATTGGCAGCAGTTTAAATTTCCCCATAAAAGTCAATGGGTGAAACTGTTGTTGGCCCCTCCCACTTTGGGGGTCATCCAACAAATGTTGCTGTTTCATTCAGAGTGACCCCATTATTATGTTATTCAAGTTTGGGGGCTGTAGCTTCAAAGCTGTAAGTGTGGCAGCAGTTTGAAAATGTTCCCTGTCAAAGTCTATGGGAAAATTGGGGTGTTTGGAGCAGCGCCACAAAAAGATGGGGGGCCGGATCGCTTAGAAAAGCCCAAGCAACCTGCTCCGCTATAGGGCGAAGAAGTGTGGAGAGTTTGGGTGTTGTACCCCTAAAACTAGTAGGAGGAGTAGTGTTTAGAAAATGGGGGGTGCTAAGAATAATAATAAGAAAAAGCGGAAGAATAAGCTGAAGTCGAAGAACAGTATGTTGGGGTTTTCAACCCAACATAATAACATTTATATAGATTAAATAAATAAATGCAACTGGCATCCAAAAGATCAACACCCCTGTTATTGGGGACATATGGGGATCTATCTGACCCACTAGCAGAATTACACTTTGGCTGTCTAACTAGCGCAATTCAGATGGGATAAGTAAATGCAATATGTTCCTTCCTAAGAGCTTGTATTACTCAGGTAACACTACTTTTCCTCAAGTACCTCTCCTTCGAATTTGGTAGTCACTCCCATGTAGCAGGTACTGGAATAAGTCCAGTCCTTCCACTATGACCACACACTTGTACATTTGCCATTAACCTCTCTTTAGTGGTTCACTGGGGAGTTCACAGGGTGCAATCACACTTTTGACAAAGACACAAGTCACCTCCCGGACAACCAGCAGTTTGGCACAAAACAGGATGGGCTCTCTCTTTATGCAGAGTTGGAGCTTCAGGACTCACCTGTTGCCCATGGTCAGCACAGGCAAAGTGCAAAGTTAGTCTTTCTCTCTCTGACTGGGAGTTTCAGCAGGCAATATTTTATAGCCAATATTTTATACCCTGTAGCTTAAATGCCAAAACAAGGCTTCCCCTGGGTCCTCCTTCTTACTTAGTTATACACTGGAGCTTCCAGCAAACTTCAGGCACTTCTACTGCCTCCTAACAAATTGGATACCTCCCCTGTAACTAAGCTGGATAATGTCACAAGCAGAATACGTCAAGGCACAGGAGCTGGTTGGCCTGGTAGGAATGCACACAAAACTGAAGGAAGAATTCTTTGACCTACATTCTTCCCTTGGACACACTGACATCATCCTCTCTTTCCATATTTCTGACACTCATGATCAGTATAACACTCAGCTATTTGGGTATCACTACAGTTTTCCTGAGAACCCAAAACTAACCTTACCTGAAGTCCTGCACTCTCTTATATTTATTGGGGATGCCAGATCTCCTACATATACTAACTGATATTAATCTCTAAAATTGCATACTCATATCCATTTATTAATAAGAACTTATCGAATAATGCCTGTATTGAATATTCAAAGACACTTTTTGATCTGTGCTGCAACCTTTTTAGGTCACATCTTGAAGTACTCAATTTGTTCTAATCAGCTTCTCTTGTGAAGTGGTAAATCAATAATTAAAATAGATGCTCTGTTGTTGGTGAAACAGTGCATGCACATAGGCATAATCTTTACTGGCATGTTAGTAGAAGACAGAAGGCAAAAGTAGTCTGTGGTACCTAAGTCCAATCTGCTTTTCCATCTGCAAGGAGAAAGCATCCATAATCATGTGGCAGATGAAAGAGTTCCCGGGAGGACTCTTGTCTTTCTCTAAATATAACATTTTGACATGGGGACTCTGTGGGACACTGGCATAAGGAAAAAAATATATAAATAGGAGAAAAATGACACAAACAAATAAAACATCAAAAAAGAATGATTCTTTTTATCTGTGCTGAAGGTGTGTATTAGCCATATGTATGTCTATTCTGAAAATGTTCCAGACAAGAATACAAATCCACTCTCTTCCCACAGTGCACATGAAACAATGGTTCATGCAGGATTTCTTCAAGGTTAACAGCAAAGTACCTTCATACCTTTTTGCCCAATATGTTTGGATTTTTGTATAGCTGGTTTTATTAAGCACCACAGCACTAAATGTACTGGAAGAAATGTAGTGTTAACCTGTGTTATTTCTTTCACCTTGAAGTTGTAAATAATTTCTTTTATTGGATACTTGCTGCTTGGTGTATGTCTATTTGACCAAGCAGCAGAGGGCACAGAATAAATACATTAGCTTGATTACTATTCAGATGCAAATGTTAAATTTGTACTGCAGGAAAAAGAAATAAATTCACATTAATTTCCAGAAGTTCTTGCACTGTGCCACTGTTTTGGCATCATAGTTTGAATTTGTCTGTTGTATCCTGTTTGCCTGTGCTCAAATGTACACAGAATAAATATTCAAAACCTAGCAAGCTTCATTTCTTTATTATTTAGGTATTATTAGGTATGGGATCAGTTATCTTGTAACCCATTATCCAGAAAGCTCTGAACTCTATATCCCATAGATTCCATTATAAGCAAATAATTCACATTTTTAAAAATGGTTTTCTATTTTTAAAAAAAGTGTTCCTAGGCCACGACCAGAAAAGTAGTACTTTCAATAGCTGAATAGTAGTAGGGAGACAGTTATGCCACTCATACTAGGCTGGAAGCAGTACAGCACCTCAGTATGCTGGAGTACTATTTCTTTTTGTACTTTAGCCTATGGAAGGATCACACCCTACAGCTCATTGCCACCAAAGCAAGAAAACCCCATTTAGCAGCTTACTCTCTTCATCATGACTATAGGGACTATAGGTACTATAGGTACCGTTGGGAAAAGTTTGGTTTGGGGGCAGTTTTTTTTAACAGAATTAATATTGTGACCTAACATTCTTAGTAATACTGACATGTTTCTATTGATCTTCAAAGGAATGTGTTAGTATCACTTTAAGATAGCATAGTGGGATAAACGTTACTTTAGCCTGAACCCAAGGTACAATCATAAAAGTATCAGCCCCTGACAGCCACATTTATATTAATGCACATATGCATTTAGTCAAACACTGTTGGACACATATATATTTATTTTGCATATTCTAAGATGCCATACTCACAATTATCAGTCCACAATCTCTCTTCTTATTCACATACAATTTCACGCTCAATCAGCCCTCCTTTATATTCCAATATTACACAATAATTCCCTTCCCAACAGTGCCAGGCCTACAGATGATGATGCTCAAGCCATTCTCTCACCCCTTACCACACCCTTAGGTCTTTGCTCTCCTTGGACTCATGGTCACTCACCACCCCTCCAGTGATGACACCCACAACCACCTACACAACGAATCTTCCCACAGGGATACAGCAATGCAGGCGAATGGGGAAATTTGGTGGCGCAGGGTTTACCAAGGTGGTGGAGATAGGGGAATTCAGGCAGAATAGGTATGTGCCCAGTGCCCACCCCCATCATTGCACCATGGCACGTGCCTCTTCTGCCTACCCCAAGCTCTAGCCCTGCTTTCCAAACCCAGTGAGTGACAGAGTGATTTGTTAGTTGCTACAGTAGTTTAACAAATTAGAACTTTGTCCTTGAGAAAAACTATTTCTGAGTTGTCTCCTAATGTAAATATAATTACAGTTTAGGCATAATTCCTCTTGTAAAAATGGCATTTGGGATGTAGCTCTATAACAGAAATGCTTAACTTGAGACTCTTTAAACCAGCTCTTCTACCATCCCCAAGAGCAACAGCTGGTTAGTATTGTAATATTTATGCAGAAATATCTGCATCTTTTAATCTTTGTAGTAATTGGTGTGCTGAGGATCCTGGGAGCAGCAGTAGGATTATTTTCAAAGCAGTACATCAATTATACCAACATATCAGTATTCTAAGATAATATTAGAAACAGAAAACATAACTTTATTAATATTTATGCCTTTAACTAACCTTATCCCAGCTTTGGCAGTCAGCCTGAATTTCATGGGAGTAGATTTCAGCGTAAAGCCTTTTTTGCTAATGTGAACTTGTTTGAAGCCCATGGTCAAAGTTTATGAAAGAGAATAATGACTCGGTCAACAGTGTATTGTTCATAAGAACATTTATTCAGTGTACAATACAAGGAGTGAATAGAAAAATGGGTTCAATTTTCCCTTTAGAGCTTGGATCAAACATTACTGCCAACACATATGCATCTCTGTCAAGTATTCCTTTATTGTGCAGAAAGAAGAAAATTGCAATAAATAAATAAATAATAAAAAAGTGAAGCCGCTGCCAATGTTTCTCAGCAATTCTCTCTCTCCTAAATGCATTTGCGCTGAGTGCCAAAGAGAAAAGGAGGATGTGGAATGTAGTTTAATTGCTAGAGTCAGTTTAGAATGTCTAATTGCTCTCCATAATTAGGATTTATCTTTATTTGTGATTTGTAGTAGTTGAATCTTTCAAAATATTTTGGTCATTTATTCAGAGAATTAAAAAAAAAATCTCTGACTTTGCAAGTTGACAGTTTAGTGCAACAATAGTGTGTTGTATTTTTCTGCCAAAACATTATATAATTAATCTGGATTGAGGGTACATGGTAAATATCCTTATCTATTGTTTTGTCTAGGACACCGATTGAGTGTTCACCCCAGATTAACCCTTATGTGCCTTTCAGACCAGGCTTTTGGGAATATTTAGGTCTGAAGAAAAGCCATCTCAACACAACTGACCTTCATGGTAGGTCTAAAAGTAAATGTACCCAGTGTTTAACTATTCAGCTCTTCAGCTAGTTCTGAACCTTCATCCTCAATGTATTTTAACTGTAATCCAATCCAATCATTAGTTTGTAAAGAACACATACTCATCTTTGTAGAATGGTAAAAAAATATAGTTTTATATCATGAACCTGGAAAAAGCTATTTAGGGCAGATATAAGACCACTCATAATTTTATGACATGTTAAAAAATAATTGGTATTAAAACCAAAAACTTAATAGTATGCAATTAAGGTCCAAACAATTATTAAAAGAGCTTTAGCTTTCCCTATAATTTAAATAAACCCAATTCAATTGTTTTTCCACCACTATAGATTGATGCTGCTTGGTTACCATCAGATAGAAGGTACTGTTTCATTATTACAGAGAAAAAGGAAATCACTTTAAAAATCATTTGCTTAAGGGTGAAGACACACAGACCTACTAGTAGCAGCTACTTGTTGTTGCTACTAAAACAGACAATGCTGATCATTTACTGATAATTGTCTCTACATGTGTTTTAGCACAGGCAGTTCTCAGTATTGTCTATGGCAGGGTAGTTTCTGGAGTTCAGTAGCTCAGTTTGTCTTCACCCTAAAATGGGTTCTATGGGAAATGGCTTTTCTGTAATTTTAGCTTTCTGGGTAACAGGGTTTCTGGATGTGCAATCCTTTAAATGTACTATGGGTTGGAAATGACACCATTTATTTTAAAATTTTCCCATTAAATATCTTTTTTTTGCGATAAAATTTTTCAATAGCACTTGAAAATTTGAAAATGACTAGAGCATACCCTTGTTTTTTTTTATTAATTATATTATGTGTTTGGTATAGATTGGTAAGTATAGGTTGTGTATGCTGGGTTTACTTGGAAGGATTGAACTTGATGGACTTGATGGTCTTTTTTCAACCCTATGTAACTATATACAAGTTTTTATGAAAAAAAGTATACAAAAAAAATCTGTTAAGCTGTTCCATACTTATTATAATTATTTTGCCTTTACTTTATACCAGTTTGTTTTTTTCTATTCACTGCTTGCCTTATTTGGCAGAATAATTTGACTCTGAGATCTGCTTAGCAATTGGTTGTCAAGATGACTGAAATAGACAGTGTTTAAAAGCATGTGGGGAAAAAGCACGGTAATAGCTAGGAAACCTGACAACTCAAATTGCAGTTTCTTAGTATTTGTTCTCTAGGAAAATGCCATGCTAAAAAAGGGTCCTTATGTATACATAAGGACAATAGATTTTTTTTGGACCATAGGTAAAAATTCCCTACAGTGATAGAAGTGCCATGTAGCGGGAAGAAGTATGAAAGAAAAGGTGGGTTAACAAGCAGGAGCAGCTGAAATGGGATGGAGGTTATTTGGCAGTGTGCGAAACATCTTGCTGCTTATTTGGTTTAAGAAAAACAACATTTATTGACACAAGATTTGATTACATCCTTAGGGGAGCATTATCCAGACCTTGAGACTTTAGGTAGGTCAAATGATGCCAAACATGACACCTGTGGGTAAAATGTACAATTAACATATGGTCGGTCAAATAGTAACTGTGAGGAAATCGTCATTTTGGAATGACTGCAGAAGTCAAAAGAAGCCAGAAAGTGAAACTTAAATCCAACAATTGTGAAGCAGAAGTTTATTTAGAAAAGGGCATTTAATATCTTGTAACATAAAATAATCAATAATTAATAATGTTTTAACTCTTTTTTATGGTTAAAATAAGTTTTCTTTCCATCCTGAAATATAGGGCTATACTGTATTTAATTGGATGAGAAACACATTCCATGGTTTATCATGTGAAACCTCCACTAACGTCTATGGGAAATTTGGAATTGAATTAGGAGATATGATTTTTATTATAGTTTTTATATTGTGTTAACAATTCTACTGTCACAATGATGTCACATCTCCCTGAGGAGTACCAGGAAGTTGGGAGCCTGAAGACTGGGTAACCCGGAGTGTAACCATATATCACAGGACTGGTGTCAGAGACCATGATGATTAGTGAAGAACTTTAATAAACATAGTGAAGTAACAGTGCACACAATGGATATACACACACTTGAATAGTTGAAACGGCAGGCAGAGACATAATCCAATTCAGGCCAAAGGTCAGGGCTAGCAGCAAACAAGCGAAGTCGAGGATAGGCCAAGGTCAGAACCGGGGAATCAGAGCAGAACAAGGAAGGGCACCAGAGAACAGGAACAGGGCAAGGGCAGGAACAAGACTCAGAATCTGGAGCTTGGAACCAGAAGGGGATAACGAGAATAGACACAGGAACAAGGAACACAGCGGCAGGGTCACAGGAAACACTTCATGACCAAGCAAGGGGCAATGGTCAGGGATAGGCTTATAAAGGGTCAAGATTAGATAATGGGAAACACGAGGATAATGAGGTGAGCAGAGGAAAGGGAGCAGACAGAAAAGTAGAGGACAGACAAGAGAATCGGACAGAATCAGCCCAAAATGCCTCCAGTGGCTCAGGAGGCAAGTGCATGTTGCCAAGAACACGTCAAGCCGTGTTCAAATCCAAACTGATCCTGACATCTACATCATTCACTGTGCCAGTGGACTTCACAATCCAAGGTTCCCGTGACATTCATTAGAGCCAGTTTAATCAGGGGCCAGTTAACCTTCTTGTATGTTTGGTGAGGAGTGTGGAAGTAAACCACAAGCATGGGGAAACCATACAAAGTCCTTGCAGAGAATTCCCCTGACTGAAACCCAGGACCCCAGCACTGCAAGGTAGCTAATAACTGAGCCACCATGCAGTCTTAATCTAATTGAATGTGGCCCATAATGTGCTATCTGGATGCAGGATTAGTGACTACAGCAACTAGAGAACTGACCCTGAGACATGCTGTCACATCTTTATCTACTTTTTGCTTCCCCGAGTGCTGTCTGATAATATTTTATGTACCTGTCCCCAAATAATTCATCATCTTCTCATGTGTCACTCACTCATTAAGTAAAGAGGGAAAAGAAATTGAAAATTTCAAGCTGACATTAGAAGGAAGAGAGCATAAGATTGCCCTAGGCCAGTGAATTGTTTGAAGAAAATGAACATATATCAGACAAGTACTAGATTGTGTGGATGAATTAGAATGGAAAGTTTCAGGAAAACTAAGAAGGACAAAACAGCTCTGTCTGTATGGTTTACCGCTACATATCCATATGGCACACATAACTATTAAAGATTGTTTAATTTTGGGAATTTTACGAAAGCTTCATGCTCATTCCTTACACTGAGGACTAAATAAGGCCAAAAAAGCAGTCCTTGGTCAACAATTTTTCACAAGTGCCCCACATGATCCAATTAATTATTAGAGGGTCAAACAATCAGATCAGTCCTATTTTTCATAGAAATATGAATCCATAGATGCCACATTGTGGGCTACTATAACTTTAAAAAAGAAAGAATAGATAAAAGATGGTCAGATCAATAACCTCCCCCCACCCCGACAAAGGGCCAACTCACATGCAATAAAGCTAAACTGATCCTAAACACTAAATAAACAGTAAATAATAGTAGTGTCACAGATGCAGATGTTGCAGTTTTTTGTGTCCTGATTTCTTTCATGACCACTGCTTCACCAACATATCCACATAAAATTCCCAAATATGTACAGTTTTAGGCAAGGTTCCACAACATGTATGTACAGTATGCTCCTGGCATGTTATTAGGCAGCTTGGGAGAGAAGTGCCTGTATGATAAGCAGACCTAAGGTAGGAGAACGCGCCGGTCCGGCAGGGCGCCTCACAGTTTCTTTCTCTAGCAAAATGCTTTGAAATTGCATCTAGCCTCAGCATAAACACTTTTGAGTAAATAAACATATGTAACTTTGAGCATCTGACAATGTATTTTGACCTGCCTGAGAAATGTTATGTGTTTATGTGACATCTCCCCAGATCAACAGGAATACACTGTACATGAACACACTTCTATGCAGTTAAAATAGTAACACAAGCAATGTTTTTTTTGTGTCAGTGTAGATGTCTGAATTTGGTTTAAATTGATCAGTTGTCTGGTGTGTATCGTGCATCAGATACATAAAAACATAATGCAGACTTGGGTTTGGGTCAGTTCTGATTTCTATGTACATTATAAAAGACACAGAAACCCCTTTTATCATTAGTGGTTTTATTGACACTCACTTGCTTTTATTGACAGTTGTATAAAGAAAACATTCTACTACTTCATTTGACCTTTGTAAGTTTATAATGTATTTTCTAAAGTGGTAACACTAAACACAATATTTAAACCCTCAGTAAGAAAAGTGGAAATCTCATACATTAAAGTAAACACATTTAAGCTTTCTAAACCCATTACAATGGCAAATATGCTGACATATTTTACTGAGCCTGACCAAATAATACATTTTAAATTATCACTAGACATTTAGTTGCATATTGATTTAAATTGTCCCTTGCTAATGCAGTTATGATGTTTGGTAAGATGAATCTAACAAGCATCTAATGATTCATTAGCTTTAAATACAATAAATGTATTAAAAGTTACAGTGTTCTCATATCTCAGCCACTGATGTCTTTTGAATCCTGTTTAGCAAATGTTGAACAAATTATATGTAAAAGATATCATGCTGAAATAAATAACTGGATTGATTTCAGAAATTAAATAAATAAAAAAATAAAATAAAGAAAAATCAGTTTTTTGTGACCCTGATGTAATACATTGTGTATAAAACACATCAATATGTAAATAATAAAAGTATAGTCTGTATTGTCATATGCATACAGTATATAAATGCTTCTTTATAAAGTGCCTTTTTAACAGAATTGAATTTGTATTTAACCATTTAATGAAGTCTTCATTTTTAATAGACCCAGTTCTGATAATTTAAAGGTGGCATTTACTAATGCTTGATTATTTTTGGCTCAGGTTTTTTGTCTTGAAAAAAGCTTAATTTTGTCACTGTAAAAACCCTGCAAATTTGTCATGATTTATTATGTGACAAAACTGCAACAATTCTGAATGCAAAAATATGCCAGATAAAACTTGTTCAGATCATGTAGACGTCAATGGCAGATGTCCCTTTACAACTGGAAGATCTTTTTTTGCTTTGTGGTTTTAGTGGTTTTCTGGTTCTTTGGAAAAAGTCAAGGTTTTCGTGCTTTTTCCACAATTTTTTTTGTTGGTGCTTTTTCAACTTTTTTAGTAATTGACTACCATTAGTGAAAAGTCTAATCCTTACAGGTTTTTTGGAGGTCTTGTATGGTGCCAACAGGTTAGCAAATTACTAATGTGGTGCCATTATTCAAAAAGGGATTCTGCTCAGCCCAAAAGATATAGGTGTGTTTAACCTATTGTGCCAGCAATACATCTTGCCGACAACTGCAATACAACTTGCCAGGCAACGGTAATTGTCTTTATTGAAGAGGTGAGCAGAAACTTAGATATCGGGGTGGCAGTGGATGTGATCTATATTGATATTGCTAAAGCATTTCATGAAGTATTGCACAGGAGGTTACTGATCAAATTATGGAATGTTGCTGTAGAACATGATATTTGTGCTTCAACAGAGAATTGGCATTACAAAGAGTGACGGTAAATGGACCAGTGGAGTGGTCCAATTGAACCAGTGTTCTTAGTGGCATACTCCAGTGATCCTTGGTCCTTTGCTTTTTAACTTGTTTAAAAATTACCTAATAAGTACTGTGTCTATTTTTTCTAATGATTCTTAATTGCACAAAGCTATAAGTTCCATGCTGGATATTGCCACTTTGCAAAGAGATTTGACTAAACTGGAGAACTGGGCAGAACAGTGGCAAGAAGGGTTAAATGTTGATAAAAAATGGTTATGCATAAATGCTAATTGTGCACTAAATGGAAGGATTGGGGATTTTTGAGGAGACAGACTGTGCAGCTCTAGGCAGTGTAAGTCAGTGTCTTCTAAAGTGAATAAATATTTTCTTGCTTAAGAAAACTGCATTGATTTAATGGATGATATTTAGGCCCCAGTCCTTATGAAGGATATCAGTGGGCTGGAAAGAGTCCAGAGATGTGCAACTAAAGTGTTAAGAGGAATAAAAAAATTAAGCTATGAGGTAAGTCTATCAGTAATATCAGTATCAATTTCCTAGCCATGGTCTTCATTTCCCAACGTACCAGATCCACGTCCTCTGATAAATTGCAGTTATTCTTTATTGCTGCACTGCAAGTGGGAGTGATACTACTGCTTTCCCATCAGCAGCTTATCTGCCAAACCTCCTTCTATCCTTCATGCTTACATCAGCCACATATGTTTTCAAGCAGCTGTGTAGTAAATGTTAATGATCTTAAGGCTGGAATCTCTGCCATAAACAAGGCAGGGCTACCAATGCTTGCAAGATAGAATTAGTCACAAGTCCTTGAACAAGAATTCCTCCATGCAAGCATAAAAAGTGCCAATTACTTTTAGGGACCCATAGGGTTAAGCTCCCTATGGCTTAAAACCCTACCTCTTAACACCTCTATTGTTATTGGGCAAAGCCCTCTGTACTACAGTTAGAACCACTATCCCTATTGGTCTAGTTAGGTTGTTCACACACCCTGCAGACTGATATAGTGACAGGCAGGATAACCCCTGATCCCTACTCACCCGAAGGACCCATCCACTAGAGGTTATCAACCTGAAGGAGTAAATACCTACCTGGACTACCTGTAAAGGGGGTATTGGCTGAAAGGTGTGTCTCCCTGCCCAGACTCTACCAAGAGGTGGAATAAAACGGAGCATACCCTCTCTTCTGTCTCAGAGTGTATCCTCAATCTATCATCTATACTGCTTGTGTCTGTGAGTATGGTAACCCTGCGTAACATCTGTGTCTTGAACCAATAAATCTGTATTATAGTTCACCATAAGAACCTCTCTGGCATCCATTTATACCATCTGCACTACACAGCCTCAGCAAGTTGTAGTTCAACTACACCCTCAGCTCCTATCCAGTCTTCTTCCATTTAGCGAAGGCCCACCCTAAGAATTTAGGGTCGCATGTAACACATACTCTACTTCATTTCTTGCCTGGTATTACCCCTGCATAGCCAAAATAGTGTTACATACTTTTCCAACAAAACTTTGTTTTTCCACCCAAACAACACTACTTTAAACTATTTTACACAAAGTCTGCAGGCAAAAGTAAATAGAAATAATGAATTGTTCAGTTTTAGTTTAATGATATTTTGGATCTCCTTTTAATGGATTATCTAGCCTGCAGTTTATTACTGACAGAAAATAAACAGCATCTAAAATATAATGTCTTTAGCAACACTGTTCACTTGCTCATCTTACTTGGCTGTCAGATAAAGACCCAGAGTAAAATCAGTCACTGTCTATTCTGATGGAGGCTGGCTTTAATGATCATAGTGCTATAATTACCTTATTGTAAACTAACACCAAAAGACACTTATGATGAAGTTTTGTGACTAAATGGTAAAGTTACTACAGCTTTTGCACATCAACTGCCTGATAAAAAAATAGCTGAAATATTTTAGACAATATATCATGTCCAATTAAATGATCTGTCTGTCTGTCTCTCTCTCTTTCTATATATATGTAATTTTGATGTTAGTGTGGAAGAATAAGATGGAAAGCTACCGTAATAGTACAGGTATGGGATCTGTTATCTGAAATCATGTCATCCAGAAAGCTTAGGAAGGCCATCTCCCATAGACTCCATTTTAATCAAACTTTCATTTTTTAAAAAAATAATTTTCTTTTTCTCTGTAATAATAAAACAGCACCTTATACTTGATCCCAACTAAGATATCATTAATTCTTATTGGGGGCAATACAATCCCATTGGGTTTGTTTAATATTTGAATTATCTTTTAGTAGACTTAAGGTATGGTGATCCAAATTATGGAAAGACCCCTTATCTGGAACTCCCCAGGTCCCAAGCATTCTGGATAATAGGTCCCATACCTGTATTCATCCTCTATGGCTCCTACTAGTTTGTCAGTGCTGATATCTAGTGATGAGCGAATCTGTTCCGTTTCGCTTCGCCGAAAAATTAGCGAATCTTTCAAAAGATCCGCGAAACGGCGAAAATGTCGACAAAAAAAATTGTCGCCCGCGGCTATTATTTTGTCGCGCGGCTATTGTTTCGTCGCCCGCTGCTATTATTTTGTTGCGCGGCTATTGTTTCGTCGCCCGCGGCTAATATTTTGCCGCGCAGCTATTGTTTCATCACCCGTGCTATTATTTTGTCGCGCGGCTATTGTTTCGTTGCCAGCGACGATTATTTAGTCGCGCAACTATTATTTCGTCGCGCAGGTATTCTTTTGACGCTCGCGACAATTCTTTTTTTACGCCCGCGACAATTTTTGCCCGTGCGGCGAATTTTTCCGCGACAAATTTTTTCATCCGTTTCGCGAAACAATCCGCCAATGGCGAAACGCAGAAATTCGCCGCGAATCCGTGCCTAGCGAAACATTTTGCCCTTCACTACTGATATCCACTCTTTGTAACTTCCCTTTGGGGGACCACCATGTGTTTGATGAATGGTCAGTACCTAGACTCCTCTTCCTATACTTTCTTAGTTGCTCTATAGACATGCTGTGCGTATAAGTTTATTTCTCATTAATTTCTCATTTATTTCTCATTGATTGAGCTGAGAATCTCAGTGATGGTGCCACCCATTTTTTGTATGTTTGTCCAAAAAATGATGTGTCTATAAAGAAGACCAAGGGTTTTACTTGTTAGTATGCTTAAAATGTGAGAGGGTTTTTACATAACTTATTAAAATATAACTTTTATGAGAATATTTTAGTTATTTGTCATGTTAAAAATGTTTTGCTAATCGGAATGTGTCATGTAGGATATTGATTTAATTAAATGTCATCTATTTGTGTATTAATCCATCAATCTAATATCTATCCTATCTGCCTAAAAATACATTGCATGTACCTGTGATTTCCGAGGTTATCAAACCTAGAAATGAATGGGAATGTGAAAATCATTAGTGTGAAAAGACTTTTTTTTCAACAGACTTTGTTGTTCCTTTTATTTTTAGACCCCCAACTATACTGTACTATTCCCTTGGGACATGTAAGAAAACATATGACTCCAGTTTCTTTTTGGTTAAGCACATAAATAGGCTAAATAAATGCTGCTTGCAGCAATACCAAAATATAAATGGATTGTTAGCTATCCCTTTCAATACCCTATACCTTAATATCTTAACTTTTAGGTGGGATTCTGCCAAGTAATATCATTAAAAAGACATAATATGGAATCATTTTATTATATATTCCAAAATAGATGAGCATATGTTGAGCCTGTATTTATATCATACTTGGAATAAGTTCAGTGACTAATATTTTTTAATTTGATACAACAATATAATGCCAAAAAATATGATTCAAACAGTTCAGACTTCAGATATACCCATGCAAATATGTCCATCTGTTTTTCAGTGTTAATTGGTAGTCACACAAGTATATCTTTTCCATGTTGTAAATGACTAGAAGGTCATTTGGCAATTGGTGTTTCTTTATAGCCTATTCTGATACAAAAGAGAAGGCTGATTGGGATTCTATAACTCAGCACAGATTTTAGGTCAAGGTAAAATGAAAACTTGCACATTTTATCTTCTTTTAGAATGGATTTTCAAGTCATGTGCAGAGTAATCAAAGTTTTTAGGAGTAAATTAAGTATACCATAATTTCTTTAAATTTTCCACGGCTTACTGCTTTTTCAATAGAATATGATACCAAAAACTGCCCTATCATCATGTATAATTTGCTGACGCACAAGCACTCATTGCTCTATGTTGTAGGCCTCCATAAATTAGTTAATTCACCAAATGTATCCCAAACTTAACAAAAAATCAAAAAAGAAAATTCGAAAGAATTGCCTATGACTAATTACTGTAGGGGTACGAAACACACCTTTTCAACTGAACAACATGACGGTGCCATTCTTTTTCCATCATCACAATGTAGCTTGTATGACACCAGTAACTTCAGTAATTACTGCAGGGTGGTATGGACTATAATATAAGAAAACCCTTAGGTTTTAGGTGAAAGAGCCCTGGCAACCCTGGTTTGCGCCAGAATGCGTACCAATGTGCAGCACCCAGCAGGTAAGAGTGTGCGCTGGTCTCAAGGCACCTGTAACAGTACCCCCCTCAGGAGCACCCACTGGGGGCTCCTAAAGTTTTCCAGGAAACTTCTTGTGAAACAGTTTTATCAAATGAGGGGCATGGGTGTCTTTAGCTGAAACCCAACACCTCTCCTTTGGACCAAACCCCTTCCAATAAATAAGGTATTGCGAGAATTCACAATTTCCTGAACCTCAAATTCTTGATGCCCATCAATAGATACAGGAGGAGGAGGAGAATCAGAAGAGAAGATATTGTAGACCACGGGTTTTAAGGAGGGAAAAATGAAAAAAAATTGAAATGTTCATACTGGGAGAAAGTTCAAGTTTAACACAGACAGGACTGATAATCTCTTTAACCTTGAAAAGCCCAATGAAGCGAGGACCCAACTTTTGGGAAGGAAGACTATGTTCTTAGTAGACAACCAAACTGAATCTCCAACTTTAAGGGAAGGAGCCTGCCTGCAATGTTTATCGGCCACCTTCTTCTGACACTCAGAAGCTTTCACAAGAGCTTTATGAGCCCTGGACTAAATAGACTTAAATTAATGGACATTGACTTCAGCAGCAGGAACATCAGCTTTAAGTACAAAAGAAGGTAGGGCAAGAGGATTCTGGCCGTAGACACAGAAAAATGGAGAGACCAAAACTTCATGCCTGTGGTTATTATGGACAAATTCAGCCCATGGAAGTAGTTCTGATCAGTTGTCATGGTTCAGGGAAATAAAACAGTGAAGATACTGCTCCAGGGCCTTATTGGTCCTCTCAGTTTTGCCATTACTTTGTGGATGATAAACCGAAGAGAAGTTCAGACCAATCCCCAACAATTTGTAGAAGGCCTGCCAGAGACGGGAAACAAATTGGACCCCCGGTCAGAAACAATAGAGGAAGGAAAACCATGGAAACGAAAAATCTCTTTAATGAAAATACTTGCCAGGAGAGCAGCAGATGGAAGCCTCTTCAAAGGAATGAAATGGGCTATCTTAGAAAAGCGATCCACAACCACCAAAATAGTAGTAATCTCTGCTGACTTGTGTAAATCTACAATAAAGTCTATGGAAATTTTAGACCAGAGTTGATTTGGAACAGGCAAAGGATGGACAAGACCACAAGGAAGAAAATGTGGAACCTTCTGTTGGGCACTTATAGAACATGCAGCAACACATTGGGTAACATCCTGGACAAGAAGACACCCCAGAAAATATGTAGAGATTTCTTAACCCCCAGATGGCCATCTTAGAAGAATGACCCCATGAACATGAGGCACACACTCTGGAGGGACATTGGAGCCTCCGCTCGCTTGGGGGAATAATAGGGCAGGGAGGGACAGTGAAAGTCCCTTCAGATCTAGATAGGGCATCTGCTTTGATATTTTTTGACCCAGGTCTATAAAAAATGACAGATGAATCTGTAGAAGATTAATTCCCACCTAGCTTGTTGAGAATTCAGTCTTTTTGTGAAAGAAATATATTCTAAATATATTATATGTGAAATGATTGGCTCTACAGATCCCTCCAACAATTGACGCCATTCATCCAAGGCCAACTTTATGATTGGCAACATCATAGTTTCTTTCAGCAGCGAAAAGATTTCAGGAAAAAAGACATAGGGATGAAGAGGACCCTGAAAATCAGTTCACCGGGACAGGATGGCATATACCCCTGTATCAGAGGCATCGACTTCGAATGAATGAGAAGTATCAGAATGAATAAACACTGAAGCATAAGCAAAAGCACCCTTCAATGTTTCAAAAGCTTTCTGGGCTTCAGGAGACCAGGAAAGTTTAGAGTCTTTGTGATTGAGAGCTGTGATGGGAGCCACAATTTGAGCAAAACCCTTAATGAATCTTTGATTGGAACTGGCGAATCCTAGAAAATGTTGAATGGCCTTCAGTCCCAAAGGAGTGGGCCAATCTAAAAATGCAGAAACTTTTGTTGGATCCATTTCAAAAACAGAAGATGGCATGATATACCTCAAAAAAAGGAATCTTTGTCTTGTAAAAATCACACTTCTCTAAGTTTGCATACAGATTACTCATAAAAGGGGTCAGGCAGAGGCAAAGGGTCATGGGCAGGCAGTGAAGATTCAGGGTCATACAAACAGGCAAAGAGCCAAAAACCAGTGGATCCTCAGAACCAGCTTGGGCAATGAAAACAAGCAAAGACGCACTATTTAAGGGAGAAAGAAAGGTAAAAACTAAGTAAGCTTTATCAGAAAGGTCTATGTAAATACAGCCATAAGCACTCACAGAAACGCTGCACTGACTTCTCTGTCAAAAGATTTATTGTGTCTGTAATTCATGTGCGAAAGACACACAGCTGTCTGCTCTCTCCCCTCTTCTGCTCCCCCCTCCCTCAAGAATTCTAACAACTCCCTCCCCCCTTAGGAATGTGGATCTGAGCTAATCAGCAGGAAGCTAATAGTCTTACAAAATGAACATGTACACTTGGTCTCGGTGCAGGAGTGAGGCATTATGGGAGCTTTCTTTCTTCCTGTTTGGCTTCTGATCATCTGAACGGGAGAAATATGGGGAGACTTAAGGGCACTATTGAGACAACTGAAGGTATGCCTGCAGCTTGAGATTAACTCTTTTTTAGCCTTTACTTCTCCTTTAAGTATTCCGTTAAGAATTTTGCACCAAAGTGACATCAGCACATTCACCAAGCACTACTGCAAATGCGAACGTGCCCTGCACCAGAATGCGCCCCGACGCACAGTTCCTGGGTGGGCTGCATGTATAATGTCTAGGACAATTTTGAGTCCTCTTTGAGGAATGACTACTCTGCTTCCCCATAATAAACGCCATTTATGTGCAGATAGTTCATGCTTCTGTCTTAAATATGGTCTGAACTTTTCAGACAACTTTTTATTTGGTCATTCCCTCCACACCCAGTTGAGAACACAAGAAAGGATTGCAGTCATATAAGCAATCGCAGTAGCTTTCAGGGAGGGATTCCATCTGTAAAGGCAAGTGATTCAAAACATCAGCTTTTAAGATTGACTTTGTTTCATTTGCTGCTTCCTATCAGAGGAAATAATCCATCTTTAAAGCTCAATTTTGGGGCAAAGTTCAGCTAAACTTAACAAAGTCCATTTAGGTTTCATTTTAAATAACATAAAATAAAATATGGACAATAAGGCCAGACCATTATGAAGCTTTGACCAATGATGTAATGACACAGGTGGGCTTGTATGTACCATAGCTTACATATTTTGCACCTGGGCCCACCCAAAAGGCTGGTAGCACTGTATAGAAACTGAGGATAACTGGGGCAACATACTTCCAGGTAAATTGCTGTTCACCTGGCACTTTAACAATATGTACATTTACTTCTGTGACCTGTTATGCCTGACTGACTTGCACATAGCTGCTCATCCAGCAGAAACGGTTCCTCTATTACAGGGATGAATACCCTGTTTAGCAGCACATACCACTTAAAAAAATACATTCTTCCTGTCCAAGGACTGGACAAGTACTGAAAAGAAAGGTCTTTTAAATTTATGGTGCTGATGGCTCAAGAATTTAGCCAAGGAAATTATCTAGAAAACAGTGACAAAATATTACAACTGTAGGCAAATCTACAATTCAAGACATGTTATAGTCCTTCTAAGAACTGAAGCTGTTCTGAAGGCAAAGGATGGCCCTTCTCATTATTAGGCCCTTAATATCAACATAATTTTAGGTGTTTCTTTTTTAGCAAAATGGGAAATTAAAGCTTGCCACAGTAAAATTCTACCTCTCTCTGCTTATTTCTAAGGGGTTTCTACAGGGGTAATTATCAGTTGGTGGGAGTTTACCATTTGATCAATATGCCTCTGAGAATCCAATAGAAATGGATAGAGAGCAATGTAATTTTACTGTGGTGATCTCTAATTTTACATTTTAATAAATCTGACCCTTAGTATAATGACATTTTTTGGAACAATAATTAATAATTAATAATTAATATCCCTCAAATAAGCAGGGTTTTATCCACATTTAGTCTAAGCAAAGTAGTGTTACAAAGATTATCCTTTGTGTGCACATTGAGAAGGTGGAAAGAACAGGGGAATGGAAAAAAACATGGATTAAACAGAATAGTTTTGTGGCTAGGTAAAGGTTATGTATGTATATCTGTTTAGGTCCTTTGTAGATCAACATCTTCTTAGTCTTTGATACAGCTATCTGGTTATAAGGGTCAGCGCCCCTAGGATTCCAGCAGCAATGCCTGCACTACAAACAAAGGTCAAATAATTTAAAATCCTCTAAAAATACAACATAAATGTGTTTTAAAGTCAACTTTTTCAAGTGACATAAATGACATAAAGTGTTTTTTTTTTAAATAAAATCTGAGCCGTCACTAATCTTAAAAGCTTTGGACCACATGGGGTATTACAATTTACAATTATTTTTTTACCTACTTATTTTTACATTTTAGCACCATTTGTTCTGATGATACAGTATAGAAATTGCATTCAGTAAGATAATTCATTTTATTATTAATTGTGCAGTATGGAGGTAGCACCTCCAACTTGGATACTGTTTACACTGGGTTCGTATTCTAGGTAGGCTAATTGTGTGTGTGTGAATGTGATAGGGACCTTAGATTGTAAGGTCCACTGGGACATGGATTCATGAATGATGTATAATCTCTATAAAGTGCTGCATAAATGTGTTTGCACTAAATAAATAAGATAATACATTATTAACAAAAACAGCGCGTCAGCCAGGAGTCATGGCAATCTGGCCATTGGTAATAATGTGTTGTACCTCAAAACATAACATGAATTATCAATTAAAATAAAGATATTAGTATGCATACAACATACCTTCTCAATTGATTATTAAATGTATGACAAATGTATCATCATGGTACACGGTACATGAACTTCTTCACACTAAACTTTTACAAGTTCCTCTATCATTTAACATTTTGTTTAAGAAACCTGTAGTGCACAACCCACTTGGGATATTGTAAATGCAATGCAAAAACCAAATATCACCAATTCAGCATCTAGTTTGCATCACAATATATGTTCAACATTTCATTTCCTTTCTTAATGGCCATTAATGGGTTTTTAATAGTAGCAATCCAGTCAGCTGTATGAAGTGCAAAAACACTCCATATTGCAATATGAAGCACTCTGTCTAGTGTACCAGTGTATCCACATCCATCTACGCCAAACATTACTGAAGAATAGAACCTGCTGTTTTCTTCAATAGTCACACAGATTTCTTTCATGTAGTCTGTATTTCAATCACATTATCACTCCCTTGGGGGTCCTCTAAGTCTTACTCCACCATTTTTCCTCTCTTTCACAAATTACTATGTTTTCTGCCCTGAAGTTCAAAATATAAACGCAAATAAAGATCTAAACCATAAAGCGTACAGAGGAGTGCATAACCATAGTGTCTGTCAGTAACCATTTGGCACTGGTTTTATGTTACATTACTAAATGCACTATATATATTTTTCTCTTGGTAATTCAAGATTATAAAGAAAATTAACAGGAGGAGAAGTGATCTAATATATGCTGCCTAATTATATGGTTCCTTGTGAGTACCCAGGCACACTGCATGCATTTCAAATAACACAGTGGGGGCCATTTATAAATTTTATGCAGTGCATATTGTATTCGCACATGTTTGTTTTGCACATGTTTTTCCCTAAACGGTTACATTTTGCACTGCTGTGCCTGTATTTTTTTCTTTTTTTTGCGAATTGCCATGAAATGCACATTTATCATAAAAATTTGCAAATGGCTCACAAATGAGGTTGAGGTTTGTGTGAGCATGGCTACTGAGCATATTTGTTGTGCACGAATATAGCGCCAATTTTTGGGTGCAGAGTGGGCTCATAGATTTTTGAAATTTGTGATTATGCCATATTTAAAAAAATCTTAAGGACAATCACACTGCGAATAAAAAAAATGCACTTAAAATGCACCAATCTTCTCCAGCTTTATAACTATAAACATGGGCAGGGCGAATATGTTCACTGTGCGAATAGTTCTGTGATACGCAAACTTATAAATAAGCTCCAGTGTGTGTTAACCCTGATGGACACACTTTATTTTAATAGTGGATGCTTTTTAATTTGTTTATTATTAATTATTATTGACCTTGAGGTGGGCATTGTAAGTACTGTTTCTATTTTTGCTGATGATACTAAGTTGTATAATTCCCTTGCAGGATGTTGTCACTAAACTGGAGAACTTGGCAACACATTGTTGAGGTTGAGTTTTGATAAATGCAAGGTTATACACTTAAAATAACATAAATGCTTGTGATAAACTAAATGGGAATGCAGGGTCGGACTGGACCGCTGGGACACCGGGAAAAATCCCGGTGGGCCCCGGCGGCCCAGACCCAACCCTTGCAGGTGCTTCCCCTCCCAACCGCACCTCCTCCGATGCGTCAAATTTATGCGCTCGGAGGAGGACGTCGGGTGGGGGGCCCTGCGAGGGGGGTTAGGGGGACCCCTGCAGGGGCGGGTTAGGGGACGTGCCTGGCTGGGGGCACCTGCAGGGCACCCCCCAGTCCGACCCTGTGGGAATGTATTGAAGGGCTCCTCAATTAAGGATGAGTTGGAGTTTTTCTGGATAACAAACTGTGTAACTCTAGGCAGCGTGAGTCTAATGGTTACTAATGCAAATAAAGTACTATCTTACATAAAAACCTTGCATGGGAAGGTTATACCTTGTATACCTTGTGTGGAGTAGAGTTTTGGGCCTCCATCTTTGAGAAGAATATCAGTGAGCTAGTTGGGTGCAAAGAAATGCAACTAATCTGGTAAACGTAATGAAAGAATTCAAATATGAAGAAAGACTGTCAAGGTTGAGGTTGTTTTCTCTGGAGAAAAGGTGGATGGGAGGGGACGTAATAACTCTTTACAAATAAATTAGAGAACATTATAGACATATAATGAGGGATTATTTTTAACATATAAAACATAAAAAACAGAGGTCTAAACCAGAGAAACCAAACTTTCATTTGAACTGTGTGGTTCTTCACAGTGAGGGTAGTGAGGTTGTGGAATGCCCTGCTGGGTGATGTTATTGCTCCTCAGACAAGCATAAGTCTATAGTGAGCTTAAGAGCTACAGCTAGTTATTATAGGTATATGTATATATAGTTTTATATATGTAAGTTATATGTATATATGTATATTTTGGGTCATTTTGAGGGGTCGAATTTAATGGACTTTTTCAACTCAAATTAACTATGTAACTATGAAGGGTATATAATACCTGACAACAATAACACTGGTGTTTCAGTTT
This sequence comes from Xenopus tropicalis, assembly GCF_000004195.4. NCBI lineage: Eukaryota > Metazoa > Chordata > Amphibia > Anura > Pipidae > Xenopus > Xenopus tropicalis. Next base: position 93,331,386 of record NC_030684.2, read on the forward strand.
TTATCCGAGAAGTAAAATCTAGAAGAGGTAGGATTTTATTTTTTGTTGGCAACATGTCACTGGGCATTTCTTCTTCAGATTACAAACACACAGTGCTGTTTTGGTAAGACATTTCAATACTTACACAGATGACCAATTTCTGCAACAAAAATAGCAAGACAGTATCTATATGGCTATAGCAGAAAGGTCTAAATTGTTTCACTAAAATTTACAATGTTCTGTGATGAAGAGTGGCACCTTGCATATTGTGCAGTCATTACATAAAGAGCATTCCAGAGGCTAGCCTAGGGAAGTTTTCATTGGCATTTTGACCATTGCTTTAGACTGTAATTGTTTCTTGACACCATGTGGCGCAATGATTAAACTAACAACAAGGGTTCTTTTAATTATACTTATGGTATAGTGCTGCTGTGTGACACTTTATGGCCAATACATCCCCTTAAAAAAGAGCCCATAAGCAGCCCCAATAATCTCTGACATTCATGCAGTGTGGGCTCCTCCACCAAGACCAGGATCTATATTCCTGGCAGGCACAACTTACCTCTAACCTCTAAGGAGCTCTGTGTAGCTCATGTGTGCCCATGCCCCCTACATGTCCATGTTAAATGGATACATTGGTCTTACCTGTGTATTTTACTGTACCCCAGCATTCCATTTTAATTACAAACAATAGAGCTACTGTATGTTAAACACTTAACAGCAAAGATTATTGTATGATTCATTAATTTACATTATCTATAATATAAACCAATATAATAAAAGCAATAATTAATCTTTCAATAATGAAAATCTTTTTAACGACTTTAATTATATTGCTGCATTAAAAGACAACAAAAGCTCAAAAACATTTTTGTCTGGGTGCTTAATTTTTGTCATAACACTGTTTATTATATTTCTCCCTAGATGCATTTCATACTGTTATACCTGAGCAGGCTTATGGCATTTACAGTTCCAAAGGAAAATACAAGGGAATTGGTAAAAATGATGTAGACACATTTAGTCCCAAGTCATAAAAGGGAGCTATCTTCTGGAACAAATTCAGATTTGCTTTTCAAAAGGCTGGGATTTTGTTGATGGTGCACAACGCGGCATCCATGCTGCCCTTAAATGCCAGTGACTTTGGAAGCCATCCCAGCTGTTGGATTTAACTCCTAAGATATTAATGAGCTCAGGCTGAGCTGCAATTCAGCTAAACATGGCATGAGATGTGAACAGCCAGCAGTGCATGAGAAAAATAATCAGAGGAATTACCTAGGGTATTCTCAGTGTTGAGACAGCTTCAAGGGCTTATAATTAAATTATGTTCAGGATGGACCTGGCAAGCTTTAGGATATGCCAGTTTGTTTAAAATATAGGAAATAAAAATGCATAAGCAGGGTTAACTCCACAAGAAAGATTACTCTGCAATGTGTTTCTAAAACTATTCTCCTTATTTATTATGCTTATTGGATTGATTTGGTAGTTGGGGTTTTGATGCTGTTTGCACCATACCGCCTGCTAGGACAAACTATAAAAAGTTAAAAAAACTATAATAAATTACCAGATAAGACCATCAATCAACATTAAATAGAACTCATTGACATTCAAAACTCATTGTTCTCATAGTCTTCCAACAGCGCTATCAATTCACCTCCTACTGTACCTGGGCAGCAGCTCAACATTTGGATTAAATGAGGACTCTAATAGTACACTTATCCCCGCCTACAAGCATCTTACATGAAAACAGAGAGTGCATTTACAACAGGTCATTTATGTTTATTCAAAATAGATTTCTTATATGACAGAAATCTAAGCACGTGGGAGATATTATTATAAATTTTTGCATTTCCCTTGAGTTTGTTCAATCATTAGCACAGTATTCATTAAATAGGCATTATAAAGTGATATAAGTACCATTTAATTACAAATTACTATTTTCTTTTAAGTATCATCCTGTACTATAATTCTTATAAGGTCCTCTTAATGTACATTGTTGTAACAATCATTTAAAATTATTTCTTCATTATTACAGTATATCTTGATATTGCTTTCTTCCCAATACCCAATTCCCGATACATGTCATGTTATAGTTAGCTGGTTGTTATAGCACAGAGTCTCATTTTGTTTTGGTACTGGTAAGATAAGGCAAACTGAAGCCAGTATAATAACATTAGTGCTTATCTGCTAGTAGTGTCTTATTGACTAAAGCTGGCCATACACGCACCGATACTATCATATGAAACCTCGTTTCGTACGATATTCGGTGCGTGTATGGCATGTCGGCGAGTCGACCCATATCGCAGGAAGCTGCTGATATCTGACGACTCGCCAATCGGCCAGGTTAGAAAATTTTGATCGGGCGCCATAGAAGGCGCCTGACCAAAATCTGCCGTCAGGGCTGAATCAGCAGAAGGAGGTAGAAATCCTATTGTTTCTACCTCCTTATCTGCGGTTTCAGCCCTGACGGTGTGTGGCGGATCTGACGATGTTTCGTGCGACCGATGGTTGCGCGAAACATCGTCAGATCGCCACGTGTATGGCCAGCTTAAGAGCCCATTGAGTACAATTCACGCCCTCATTTGCCCTTCTATTTTTGTTACTTTGAGGCTATTCTGTATCTCTACATGTCCAACTTATATACAAAAGGGAGCACTAACTGATGTCTGATTTTAATAGGTCAGTCTGTTTATCACATCACTAACAGTACCACTCCTGCCACAAGGTAAGATGAAAAACTTTGCCTCAGGTGGCAGTTCAAGGCAAAAAGCCAAAAAATGTAATTTAAGACATAAATTCAGTTTTTTAACTAATTATGTGACCCTTCAAGTGCTACTGCATAAAAAGGAACTATGCGGTGGTGCTTCTTTTAGAAAAAACTGGCACCAGCCCAGGGAATAAAGGTAATTTAGCATTACCATTTTCTTACCTTTCCCAGGCTTTCTTAGCACAGATAACTACTTGCAAATGTGCAGTAGAGGAAAATCTGAATATCTGACCCTACTGCACATGCTGTGTATGCAGTGCTGCTGGAATTTTATGGCTCAGTAGGTTATAATAATAACACTAACATTCTGCTTGCTGGTACCAGAAGTACAGGGAAATTAGACAAGTTTCCAGGAACTTAATACTGATATTGAAACTAGGCCCCATGAATAAAAGAACTGAGGCATATAAATGGAGCTTTTATCCCCCAAATATTTAATTTATTCAGGGGTGTAACTACAGAGGAAGCAGACCCTGCGGTTGCAGGGGGGGGGGGTAATAAATGAATAATTTCAATATATCTTGGAAGAATAGTGTAGGTCAAGGTTTTACATATGGAATCCATGTGAAAAAAAGAGCCTACATAAATATTTACATTTTATTATGTGATTCATTTTCCACTGATTTAGCTGGTGTCGTGAAAGCCAGGCCAAGTCTTCAAAACTCATCTCAGGGGATAAATGAAAATATTTTTTAGCTATTTTTATGGTCTATGAATCAGTTAGGTATTTGAATCTCATGTCACTGCTTCTGCAAAATTAAGTGTAATACAAATTCTGAGAGAACAAGCTTCAGTTATTTGGTTGAAACAAATCCTCCAACAAACTTTGATGCAATCTGTAAGAATGTAATCATTCAATTAATCAGCCATTTTAGAGAAGGAAACTTCCGAATTTGGTGCTTCACTTATCATTTCTACATTGAGAAAAGCCATTCTGAATAAACAAAAGTTGAATTTCTTGGTGATAAGGAAAGAGGCACAATAAATCACACTCTAAGCAATTATCCATTGCTTGAATTTGTCTGAAACTCAGACTTTCTTTTGAACCTAAGAAATGATCAAGTCAAATTCAGAATAAAGAGCATCACATAGTTTAACATCATTAACATATCTAACACTTATTTTGCTGGACCATATAATACCTATGTTTAATATACTGTACATTCAGCAACTGTCATTTAAAAAGTGTTTCTTTTTAATCTGAAATTTTTTAGGAAACTAATATGACACACCAGGTTTATGTATTTACAAGAAATATTGTGCTTTTTACACAGGCATTTTTATTGCTTAATTAATACTAGATATATTTACAGCATTCCCTTTGCGGTGTATCCCCATAAAAATGACAAATTGTTGGATTATTAGTCTACTCAAGTGTAATTATGAAAGGAATAAAATAATTTTTATTTTAAAGGAGTGGGGGAGAGAATACTATAACATAAAAACACCAGTACAAAAATACTGGTTAATTTTTGTCAGGTGGACATTGTATTTTGCACATGCAACTGCAATTAACAATATAACCTTGAGACAGGTCTTATTCACTAAAACACTCAATATAATTATTATTATTAATTTATTGTTATATAACAATGCCTTACTGTAAGAACTAGGGCTACACTTTTGAACTTTTGGGAAAAACAGAAAGCCTTTCACTACCATCTGGGAAATAGGTGAATTATATAAGGACCTCCAACCTGTGTCTCTTTAGCTCCCTGTGGGATTCTGGTTGTTTCAGTGTAACATAGGTGAAGGCTGAAGGCTGGACAAAATAATATTGCAAAACAGAAAATATTCTATATTCTATATAAAATATTCATGCTGCATTGTCACATTTCATTAGATGATAGTCTAGAACAATGGCCTTTAAACATTTTTTTAGCTCAAGGCTGAAAAAACGGGTGTTAGTTTTAGCATGCGCTAAAAATATTATTACTTTTTATATTTCGAGAATTAACGATCGATTCACAAAAAGGACACTTGTCTGAATTAAGAGGCGATTTTATTGTTGTTATTTATCTTGCGATGACACCTTTTAAGCATTATTTTAAAGCATTCAATATATTTATGCCTTATTTCGTAGCATGCAATATAAGCGCACGCTATTATGCACGTAACCAAGGCAACGTGAAAATGTGGTCTGTGACACTCCACCATATATCCCTCCAACTTTCTGAAAACTTCCTGTGCAGAAAAATTAAGGGAACACAGAAGTTTCACTATGCCAGGAACAGCATGGCTTCTGTGTGTTAGTGGCTGCAGATAAGACTCCAGTACCTCATATTGGCCATAGATTGCTGCTCTACTTAACCTATAGCACCTCACTATTTCCTCCTCTGATAGCTTATAGCATAAAAAGAACTTAGACCTTAGACAGGCTGTAAGCCATAAAATTCCCCTGGACGGTAATATCTAGCCATCAACCACCGAACAGCCCTGCTCGAAAAGTTCATCAGATCCTATTGTGACACTTAAACCTACAGGGGAATCTGGTTCAGTGTCTTAGGGCCACTTTCCACAGTCTTTTAGGGTAAACAAAGCAGTCACAGCAGTTGCTCTCTTAAAGGCAAGTGCCAGCAGTTTAATTTGTTACAAAACTTCAGTAACAAACCCAAAATAAGAAACAAGAAAATAAACCCTTGCACCAGAGTGCTGGTAAACACAGTTGGCAGCCTAACTACAGTTGGGTAATAGCAGTATTGGGGAGCTCAACCCTCTGTCAACTCACCCAAGCGGGTATCAGGTGCAAATGGAAGAACCCCACCGTGCATGGGGGTCAATATCCAACAGCAAAAAAAAATCCAGTAGCACACTGAAGATGCAAGCCGTGAAAATTTTTTTTGTTTTATTTGCCCAAGTACATATAAACAAGCAAAGAGCAACGTTTCGGGCCCCTCCGGACCCTTTCTCAAGCACCTTTATTACACTATTTATTGGTTGAGTAGCTATTTTGTTTTAGAATACTCTGCTCTGCACCATGCATTGCATTGGCAGGTGCAGCATTGGTGGCAGCCTGCCACTCCTTCCTATATACATGTTACCTGCCCCTCATGAATACAGCACTGCAGAATGCAGGCAGCTCTGTATTCATGGGGGTGGCCACAAGTCTCTGCTGTTTAAAAACGAGTGAAAAAACATCAGTAATTCACTGATTGCCCCTGTGCATTTTGCACACTGCCTTCCCAATTATAAATAAAATATACTACTTAATTCCATTTAACAACTCCATCTATATAATAGGATAATGCACTAGAATATATGGTTATATAAATGGACGCTGTCTATGGAAATAAATTGCAGAATATTATATAAAGGAATAATGATACAAAGAATATGATATGAAAACATGATAAAAGACAAAAAAAATGAATATGTACTGTATTTTGTACTTGGTGTTTTAAATTTTTAGAGTATAACCATATTACCCAGTTGTTTTCATCACATACAACACTTTATTGATGCACATCTAATAAGGCTTCCAAGCTGCCAAACACTTGTTATGTTTAGATTCCAAGAATCTATTGTTATCATTCCTGACCTTTGAATTGTGTTTCCCAGTCAACAGCTAGTTACTTCAAACTCACCATTCTCTCCGATCCCATTGTTCCAGCCTATCCGCTGTCACCAAAAGAATAAAACTGATTGTTGATAATCAGAAGGTGTATTTGGTTCTAACATATCTGTCTTGAATGTGTGTTTTAAAAATGTGCATTATTTCAGGTTCTTAAGTATATATTGTGCTTATTTATTAATTTTCGAGTTTTTGAATTCGAGTTTTTTTTTTTAAATCTAATAAACTTCCATATCAAATGCTCGCATATTTATCAATAAAGAAAACTCACTCAAATAAAAAACTAGAATACCTCAAATTTTTCAAAAATAAAAAAATTGAAGTTTAAAAACTTGGCTGGCTTGACTTTGCCTAGGACAACTCCTTTTAGATGGCAATGTTTTGCACTCAAGTTTTCTGGGTTTTTGCACTTAATAAATAGTTAATTAAAGTTAATCTTTAAAATCAGTTTTAGTACATTCTAGATAAAGCTATTCTAAACAATAAAGCTATTCATTTATTGGGTTTTCCTTTTTAGTTACTAGCCTAATTATTTTGTTTCTTTTCTGTGAGTAACTGAAAATGTTGGAGTCACTGCCCTTGGCACCCACAAAAACGCGTTTCGCGGATTGTTCTCCGTTTCGCAAATTTTCCTGATTTTATGGCGAAATAAAACGGGACAGATTCACTCATCACTACATATATCTGCAGCCCAGGGTGGATTTTTAAGTATGAGAGGGTCAGGTATGCCAAATGCATTAATATGATAATAAATCTGTCCCATATAAAAATAGCTAAATCTGCCAGCTGTAAAGGAGCTGACCAAGACTTCTGAAAACATGGATACATGGCTATGTATCCAGCTTAAGGATGATATGATGATAAAAAGCAAAAACTGCAGATACATTTAAATACCATTTTATTACTTCAAACTTTATTTTCCAGAAAAAATTGCAGTCGAAAAATTTTCTTTGTAAAGCTAATATTTTATTATCGACAAGTAATATTCTTTATCTAATTGTTGAGCAGTGTCAGTACAGATACATTGAATCATACAAATCCCTGTCTGGCAAAGGACAAGTTGCTGAGTTCTGCAGTTGGTCCAGTTTCCTTACAGAAGCTGGCTAAACCTGTAATCATGCCAGATTTAAGCACAACCCCTTGAAATATGACAATTAACCATTATTTGAAGGGATATTTTTGATATATATTTTGATTGCTTTAATGGCAGAACAAAGCTACTTCCAAGAGATTTAACATAGCACAGTTTGAAGCTTCCATGTCCATTATACATATGACCATTTAATTAAACATAATCTGAAATCCTGAACTGTTGTATAATTGCTTGAATGAAAAAATCTTTTATGTGGGCTGCTAATTTGCTGTTTAGTGAGACCGAGTACTGAAACAGATGGCTTCGCAATGTTTTTGGCTGCAAATACTTCCCCATCTTTTATTGTTCTTTATGAACTTCTGTTGCTGGGCACAGGAACAGGCCTGAGAGCAAATCACAACATCAGAGACCAAATTCCCAGCACTGCTTTGATGGCATACAGTAGACGCAGTGCAAACAATGAATTAGTTTTACACAGTGCAAACATAAATCAGTTAACAGTGATAACTAATGTAAAAACATAAAATAAATATTAGCTCCTTTACTGAATTGAATCAGTATTGATAGTAAATACAATGAGCCTTAATTATTAATAGCTTACAAATGGCCTATTGTTCAACCACTGAGCACTCAAAAACAAGCTGCCAAGCATAGCAGGTTACTTAACGATTATTCCCTTGATTAATTCAGGACAGTGTATGTACAGAGGGAGTAAGTTGTGAGAAGGATATATAGAGACACCTAAGGGCTCATTTATGTCCAAAAGTGAAGTGGTTGTCACCACAATATCCTAACAGTCAATTCTGTGTAACACCACTTTTATTAAAGGCTCTTCGCACTTCTGTATAGTTGCACTCAATGCAGCTCAATCCTTCTTGCTTTCCATTCTGAATCAGGCACTGCTGACCCTATTGACTTGGGGGAACTCTGGAGCTACTGACAACCTTGGCCATGCGTTAGCTCCTGGGTTCCCTTCAAGTCCAACATCAATAGGCACAGCACACTTGTACTTAAAGAGTAAGACTTCTGCGCAATTGAGGGCTATTTGTGACAAAATGTTCAGTTGCAGTAATTTTGCCAAATCAGAAACAATTGCAGTAGGCACAGCAAAATGGCTCCTTGTTACCACAATTATAGGAAAACATGCCTATTTTTGCTTAAAATTGCAATTTGCTCACTGTACCCTCTGGAATTATCCTTAGGGCTCATTTGCATTGACAATAAAGTGAATTGCCAGTGGGAAGGCATTCGCTTTGCTTCATTTTTCCTCCTGCAGTAAACTTCCTACCAGCGATTCACTTTATTGGTGATGGAAGACATTTCGGGGAGATTAGTCACCAGTAGCTGAGTTTGACCGCTGGCGACTAATCTCACCATGGGCCATTCCCCTAAAGGTACTTGTGTCAAAATGTGCTTCTTGCTCTTCCATATAGTTGTGCTTGGCTCTGCTCAGTCCTTCCTGCCTTCTGAATAAAGCATTCCTGCACCTATTGACACAGGAAAACCCTGGAGTTACCACTACCTTCTGAACATGGCAATCATACTTGAAATTGCACTTTGCTCACTGCACTTGAGGAGATACATGTACCCTTTTGTTTGTGATCTCAAACAGCTCTTTGGCTACATAGAATCGCAGATCCTTAACAGTCAACACTGAGCTTGTTAAGCCATTCAGATTAGTGTCTGGCCCCCTGCCAGTTCTGGACCATTTAGGTCTTCTCAGGATAATTACCAGAACAGCTTTATCTGAGGCATAGCTTAATAAAGAGTATTAAAATAAAAGTATTAATTAATAGCTCATATAAACTCCTTATTATGTTAGGGGAACATTTTCTGAATAACCTTCTATTTACTGTTTTGATCTTGCTTAGGGCAGGCCTTTTGTAGTTCTGCAATCATTCACCTTATTCACCTTTCTTCTATCTGCCAGAGAAATAACTGTATTACACTTTTTTATATTTTTTTCAACCTTATTCGTGTATCTGTACTTATAATAGTACTAAAACATCATTAAATAATATCTGTGCTCCCTGAGGATAGCTATTTCACAAACAGATTGACTCACCAAGCTATTATCATTCTGTTTCTATTTCTTGTTTGTCTATACTAGTGCTATTGCTATTGTACGTGTAAGGTGGTACTCCAATAAATTTACTTTTAATCAAGAATTCTACCTGAAGATTTGCTGAGTGAGTGTCTGCTCTTCAAAAAACAATGATATCCACTCCCCTAGCTGAAGACTCAGGGCGGTGCACCTGAGCCTCTTTCTTTCTGTGGTGAGTTGTTGGACAAATATTATCTTGCAAACACTCATGGTCTAACAATAATGGTGGATAAACATGTTACATGGCAACATATGTTGCTTTGCTGACAGTAATGAACTCCCACAGCCCTATCTAAAAGTGAGGTCTTGCCACAGGAAAAAAAGGATGGAAACTCAAGGACAACAAAACAAAAATTCAGATAGATGTCTCTGCAGATTTGCAGCACAACACATGGCACCCTGTTGAAAGTCTAACAACAGATGTCAATTACTAAACTAGGAGTGCTGACTTTACTATACCAAGCTGACTTTCTTGAAGGGAACGTGACACTAAGAATATTGTAACTATGCCATATTGTTCAAATGTGTCTTACCCACTAATGAGGGGTCATTTAAATCTGCAAGTGCAGTGTATGTAACTGTTATTTTTTTCCCCCTGCAAACAGGAAAAGTGTGGGGGCCCAAATTGCACTTTGGGTCATAAATGACCCTTAATGTTAGCGGTAGAAACACAAGTAGTGGTAAATTATGAACACAAGTGCAATTGTGTTTCTGCACTTTTCCCTGCAATGAGTTGTGTGTTAAACCCTATTCAATAAAGTTCAAAATGTGCTGTTTGCACCTCTGTATAGTTGCACTCGGCAGGGGAACCCTGAAGGTAGTGCCACCTCCTGACCAGGCAGTAACTCCTGAGTTCTCTTCATGGCCAGCATCAGTGAACCTGTACCTAAATAATCGAATGCAGACTTCACATGGTTGACACCAGAAATTATGCCAGATTGACTTCCACGCAATTGCGTCTGATTTGCAATGAAATGCAGTTGGGTTAATTTTTACGGCAAGCTTATAAGTAAGTGCTATATTGTGTTTGTTTATAACCACAGACTTACCAAGAAATTGGTAAATTTTTTTTATTTTTTTTTCAGAAATATCTGCCCTCACTGAAACTTTTACCTTTCGTAAAAAAATTCAAAAAATCTAAACTTGATTCAAAGTGACTAAAGTCCTTTAGTGTAGAACTAATTTAAAAATATGCTTTGAAAACAATGTTTCATGTCCTCTGAAACCCGTGATTAAAGGGCTACACCATGGGGCACATTTACTAACCCACGAACGGGCCGAATGCGTCCGATTGCGTTTTTTTCGTAATGATCGGTAATTTTGCGATTTTTTCGGCGTCTTTACGATTTTTGCGTAAAAACGCGAGTTTTTCGGCGTCTTTACGATTTTTGCGCAAAGTCGCGATTTTTTCGTAGCGTCAAAACTTGCGCGAAACGTTGCGCCTTTTAAGTTTTAGCGCTATGAAAAAGGCGCGACTTTGCGCGCAAGTGTTAATGCTACGAAAAAATCGCGACTTTGCGCAGCTTTCGTAAAGACGCCGAAAAACTCGCGTTTTTACGCAAAAATCTTAAAGACGCCGAAAAACTCGCGTTTTTACGCAAAAATCGCAAAGACGCCGAAAAAAATCGCAAAAAATACAAAAAAGACGCAAAATGTTCGTTTCCAATCGGAATTTTTCCAATTCGGATTCGAAATCGTGTCTTAGTAAATCAGCCCCCATGTATCCTTTTTAGGCAAATGTTTGTCTCACCAAAAGGAAATCTCCCCTACACAGCCATGCCATACCTTCTCCAGGAAAATTATCATTTACCCCCTCTTCAAAGTTTTCTCAAATTGTGCTGGCCACTATTAAATAATATATGCAAGTGCACACCCTACCTCTCCCCTCATTAATCATATTGATCTCTATTACTTAATATTGTTTGCCTGAAATAAAGGTTAGAGAATGGCACATTTGTATTTCTGTTGCTTTAGATACTAAGGCATGTTGCCATTAATCATGGTTTGCTTCAAAAGGAGAACACAGTCTCTTTTAATGAATGATAAATTCAATGGACAAAGTTCATTATCTTTTCATTTTAGTTTAGCAATGAATAAATTGCTATTGAGATGTTATTGCATGAGAACAGACCATCGAGAAGCATAAACAAACCAAATAAAGAGTGGGGAGCAAGTTAAAGGCACACTCAAATACCTGTTTCACCAAAAACTGAAAATACAAGTCCCCTTGTATAAAACTGAATAACTGAAAAGAATAACCCTGGGTTAACTATTGCCATTCATATTTCTATTGAGGGTGCCATTTTTGCACTTTCCATTGGGATGTCATAATATTGCATTCCCCTTTTTGCCTCTGGCTAATGTTAAATGTTAGCTACAAAAGGATACCTGCCAGGGCAGGTATTGGCTATTTTTGTCAAAATTTGCTTCGTTTGTGAATGAACATCACGAATATCATAGGTTCTTGTAGTTTCCACATATAAGCAAAACCATATCTGTCTCAACTCTCACTGTGTACATTTTCGTTATTTTTACCCTTGAGCACTAGGGGACAAGATATTATCATAAAATTACATATTACTGCCCATTAACTCTCACAGGCATATCCAGCAAACATATGTTCCTATCCTTACTAGCTCTAGCTTTTTATAAATGATTCAGTCTCTTTTCCATGCTTCCCATAGTCATGGGAATGGACAATAAAAGGACATATAGGCAAAAATAAGACAACTAAAAAAAACCATAGAAGCAGTAAGTTATCATAACTGATACCACTTTCTAAGAATTGTTTTTCTTATGAGTTATTCAACAGCTAATAGACAAAATATTAAACTTGTAGATTGTAAGCTCTTTTGGGCAGGGCTCTCTTCACCTATTGTATCGGTTATTGATTGCTTTATATGTTACTCTGTATGTCCAATGTATGAAACCCACTTATTGTACAGTGCTATAGAATATGTTGGCGCTTTATAAATAAATGTTAATAATAATAATTTTCTGCCCTTGGATACAACCTACATTGTATGTAGATTACAGGATTGTACAAGGCACCCAGATATAATTTGTGATTCTCTATTGTGTATCACCCTTAGCTACCTATGATTTCCTATTTTACAGACAATAGATTAGAATACACTGATACACAGGCCTCCTTTCATCTCATCTACATATGTGAAATGTACTGCAGAGTAGTTTTTATTAAAACACAGTTCCACAATAAATTTATTTATCAAGGCATAGACAAAAAGCATTTCATTAGTTTTATGAGCCAGCAGAAGGCAAAGTTAAGCCAAAGATGCAGTTGAAGAATTGAATTCATCATCACTGATGTTTTAGGGCTGCGGTTGCCTTATTTGTGGCCCTTAATTCTCCTGCAGTTGCATCTAGCCTTTGTAAATGAGTCCTATGGTGTGGCCCTGGTTGAAAATAGTCTTTCTAGATTAATCTAGAAATGTCTGAATGCTGCATGCCAGTTGAGCTCTAGAAGTGTGCCAGGAGAACACAAATTTCAGCTAGCTGTCTGATTGTTAAAGAGGTTTGTGTAAGTGCAAAGCAGTTAATATTTGTATGGATCTTAGAGATTTCCATGTTTCTGAGTGTAGTAGAATGGCAAAGAGCAGATCTGCTGGCAGATACTTGTAGTACTGTTATAAAGCGAAAAGAACACAACCCTCAGTTCTCTGCTGCAAACAATTTTTATTTAACGCAATATGTTTTGGGCCACAAGGGACCCTTTCTCAATATATTACTGCACTCACAGGACTTCAAAAAAGTATGTTATATGTGAATTAACCCAAAGTTTCAGTCAACAACAGTTACCTCAGGACTCACAAACAAATTCTTTTGTCAAAAAATGGAGTAAACAACACACAGAAAGTGAGAACATAGGTAAACCATTCATTTTAATGGAAGTTCAAAGTTGCTGCTAAAATTGTGATTTCTGCTATGTATTTGTGGCTGGGGACACCGATGAGCATGCACCCAAATAATTGTTTACTTGAAGTTTGATAATTAGCTATCACTGGAGTGCAAAAATATAAAACTCAACAATAAGGCCAGTAGGCCAATAAAAAAACCAGAGTAATGATCCTCAAATGTACACATCAGGAGATATCAACAGGAGTGCAGATAGGGGCTATTCCAAAAGTTAAACTAAAAATAACTTGGTCAAAGTCATTGTGGGAAATGAACCAATCATCTTATTTAGAAAAATATAAACGAGGGCTGCTAAATATTGGTAGTAAATCTGCAAAGACCCATGTAACATATATACATATATATAAAAATTTAACATGATATAACATCAAGTAATAGCAGCAAATGGAAAAAAGGGCCCCTTTATAAACACTGGGCAAATTTGCACCTGAGCAGTAACCCATGGCAACCAATTAAATATGTGATTTCAACTCATCTTTCAACCTGCTGCTGACTGAAGAACGACAATGACTGGTTGGTTGCTATGGGTTATTGCCCATGGGCAAATAACCACCACCACTAGTCTTAATGCTTGAAACAAATACCATATTATATAATTTATAGAAGGAGGAATAGCATTAATATGTTACTTTATTAATATGTAACTGTGAAATGAACAGTGCCATTTTTGAGAGAAGTAAAAAGGATTTTGGATAAAGATCTTTGTGTAAAGTTTGTTTGTCCCTGAGAAAGGTGGCTAAAACATTTGACTGGCTCTTTGCACCTTGTTCTGGATTTTTTATCCAGCTCAAAGTGCACAGCACAGTCATACACCCAGGTAAAAGTGCTACTCAAGTGCCATAGAGTATCATGAGATATTATAATGAAGAGAGAGATCAAACTCATTAAATTTACACTCAGAGTGTATTTATTAACATTGGAGACAAACATCACAGCTGATGTTGATCATAATAACCAAATCAAAATTGTTGCTTTTGTTTTCTAACTTGTAGGTGACCATTCAAAGTAATTGCTGATTGGTTGATATGGCCAACCTTGCTGGTAATGTTTATTTCCAATGTGTGTACCTTGTTGCACTACTGTTGCAATAACCTGTGCTGTATCTGTACAGTTCCACTATAACATCATTAAAGATTTAATCTTGTTCATAAGTGGATACTAATATGTTATTATGTCTTAGTTTTATCACAAACACCTAAATGCAACACACTGGGATTGCATCTGTCCATCTGTGCTGTAAACACATTTTCTATATTTGCAACAAGGCCAATTACATTCTGAGACTAATCCTGAAACAACAATTTAAACACAAACTAAGAGAAAATATTTTGCTCCACACTATTATTATTTTTTTTTTGATAAAAGTGCTAGTGGATGTTACATTAAATATTATATATTTAAACAATCAACATCTTGGCACTGTATATACAGTACCTAGCAACATAATTCAGACATGTGGTTAATTCTGTCTTTTAGGTTTTATATGCATGTAGAAGGAATGAATATGACCTATTCCCAACATGTGTACATTAAAGGGAAACCATATCCTCTTTTTAACATAAATTCACTTGGTTGGCTTATGTAAAAAAAGCATAAACAATATCTCACTTTATTAAAATAAATATGATTTTTTACACAGACATAAATAATTACTCAAGTCGCAAAATGGAGTGCTTCTACAAGTGTAACACACCTCTTGGTGTCAGGTGCATCTAGGTGTAAATCCCCCAACTGCCAAGGCCAGTGTAAAGTATTTTATTAGCTCATAGAATAGTGGCACCGTTTCGGGCCTATATAAGCATTGACAAATTGCCCTGTATAGCCCCGAAATGTTGCCGCTATTCTATGAGCTATTAAAACACTTAAAACTGGCTTCACAGCATCAGTAGTGCCATTGGTTTTCTGATTTTTGATAAAGGATTACTCAGACTGAAGGAAACCACAATGCAAGTATGAACCATTTCCCAACTCCCCTTGGACTCACCGTGTATTGCAACCTCTCCCTCACCTTGTTCCATATTGAACTGCACTCTCTCTGCTTTCCAGAAAACTTGTGCACTACCTAGTAGGGATGAGTGAAACTGTCCTGTTTTGCTTCGCCAAAAAATTTGTGAGATCCACTGAATTCAATATTTTGTTATGCGGGCCAATCTTTTCTTACACGCAACAATTCGTAAAAAGTAGTGGTGCAATGCACTTAAAAATCCTGGTGTGTTTTAATTCTTACAGATGAGAAATTCTGACCTGGGTATAAAATTTGCACCTCTATTGCATTTGACTTTCCTGGAAAACATAAAGGTTTAACAAACTGCAGAGAAAGAGGTGGAGCCAGTTTTTACTTTAATTATTGCAGAACCAGTAAGACAAAAAATAGATGCTTTTTGGTTTATCCAGCTCAACTGGTGCTTCATTCATGGGACACTAAGGGGCACATTTACTAACCCACGAACGGGCCGAATGCGTCCGATTGCGTTTTTTTCGTAATGATCGGTATTTTGCGATTTTTTCGGAAAAATGACGCGACTTTTTCGTTACTAATACGATTTGTGCGAAAAAACGCAAGTTTTTCGTAGCCATTCCGAAAATTGCGCAAAATCTGGCGATTTTTCGTAGCGTTAAAACTTGCGCAAAAAGTTGCGCTTTTTTCGTAGCGTTAAAACTTGCACGAAACGTCGCACCTTTTAAGTTTTAACGCTACGAAAAAGGCGCAACTTTTCGCGCAAGTTTTAACGCTACGAAAAAATCGGCAGATTTTGCGCAACTTTTGGAATGGCTACGAAAAACTCGCGTTTTTTCGCACAAATCGTATTGGTAACGAAAAAGTCGTAAAGACGCCGAAAAAATCGCAAAAAATACGAAAAAGTCGCAAAATGTTCGTTTTCAAATCGGAATTTTTCCAATTCGGTTCAGATTCGTGTCTTAGTAAATGTGCCCCTAAGTTACAGGATGTATATCTCATAGCTGCTAAGCATACAATAGACTCACCTCCATAGCAGCAAATGCAAATGCTAGTATAGCTACAATTTTTTACAGATATAGTAGGGTCTGGAACATATACAACATCATGATTGTGATTTGCATGTTGGCTTTTAATGTTGCTGGGTTTCATGAGGCTGTAATACTATTCTTTTATATTAGCTTTTTACTACCTGTTTGCAAAGTGCCCTTGAAACAGATCAGCACTCAGCAGACCATTTACAGGACTGAATTTCTGATGAAGAAAACATGTCCTATAATTATCCTACTGGAAATATTTTAATTAAATTGAACAGCAGGACTTGATAAATGCCTTTAAGAGAACATGAGTTATATTAGAGTAGCTTCCATTTCCAAGATTTATTTTTTTAAATAAAAATAAGATAGCCGTGCTGACTTACTCCAGTTTTAGGAACCCTAATACACAAGCAAATCTTGTCCTTCAATACACCTGCTAGTCACCTGAAATGGTAAGTGACTTGTGCTTACAGGTCAGTAGGCAAATGTTAACATTCAAGCTTTGTAAGATTTAACATGTTGAAACGAATAAAAAGTAAAGTAATTGTAGAGGATCAGAGAACGCTTTCCCCTTTTTCCTTTTTGTGACATCATCCAGCCCGATTACAGACTGAAGAGAAATCCGATTGGCTGGGGGCCCCAGTGCACCTCTAGGAATAGAGGAGGACTCAGTGAGTGCATTGCTTTGGAACAAAATCCACAGGTTGGATCAGCAGGTTATAAAGGACCTCTTACTGCAGAGTCAGCCACAGCCAGATCCAGAGAAGTATGAAGAAGTGAAAGGACTGCACTTAGGGCTGCAGGGTGCTCATCTTGGGACAGCTGTGAGCTCCAGCCCTACAGGAAGAGATTGTTCTGAGTTTTGTTAAGTTGCAATGAATGCCTGTTGCCATACTTGTGTGAGGACAGGTGTTGATTGCTACCCTGCTACCTAGGAGCAACTGCCTTATCCAAAGGTAGAGGTACTTTGGGGCAGGTAGTGCTACCCGGGGTATAAGAGCTCTTGGGAAGGGATATTTTACATTGAACTGAACTGTGCATTATTTAGTCACCTCCAGAATAATGTGTAGGACTGTGAAATTAAAGGGACTGTGCTAGGTGGACAGTCAGTGTGTTATCTGCTAGAGAGACAGATAGGTCCCCATGTGTCCCCAGTGCAGGATTATTATCTGCATTAGATGCCTGTTGCATTTTTCTACTTTTTCATAAAGTTAATCTTTGTTGCTAAAAACTGTGTGTATATGAGGTGTACTCCTCAATGCCCACTAGGTGGGGGCACTGCACTGTAAATCCCTGTTCCCAGTATCTTTCATGCAAATAGGGCCAGGCTAATGAATTCCAAATACAGGTTAACAACCAAGAGAGTGTGATCTGATTCTACAGAAATGCAGTAAGAAAAAGTTACATAATAAAAGTAATAGAGTAAAGTAATAAAGTAATTTGTCACTTTATCACTATATGTCACTATACTACAGGTACATGAAATAATATACATCATATATATTAAACAATGTACCAAAATGGGCAGAAGGTACCAGATGGTGTCCTTTAAGTACCACCTGAATAAAATCAATAAGTAAAGTACTCTTTATCTGTAATCTAAAAAATGTAGGAATGTGAAATATATTTTTGTATCTGTTGCCTCAAGAGTGAAAAGAGATCAATGTGCTTACCTTTCATTCAAATCTTTCTCTGGTGCAGAGAGAGTAAGCCGAATCCGCATTACTGGCCGAATCTGAATCCTTAAATTCATGTGACTTTTTGTCACAGAAACACGGAAGTTGAAAATGTTTCACCGCGCACGCTCTTTAACCCTTCTGTTTTCCCAAATTGCATCTTTTACAAAGCATTTGTGGTTGGCCAAATCCAAAAATAGGGGATTCGGTGCATCCCTAGACCACACACATGCAGTCCAGTATAAATGTAACAGATCCACCAGGAAAAAGGAGTCTTCTCCCCTGCACAATGCTATTATTGTTAGTGACCTAAGTGTTTCTACATAAGACCTATGAGTGTGAACCTCTTTTTTATGGTAGATCTATCATCTATCTATTTATCTATCTATCTATCATCATCTATCTTTCTATATGAAAACATGGTGTTTATGTGAATACTGCAGTACAAGTGTCAAATTCCAGAATAGCAAGTATTCATTCCAACATCTCACTGTAAATAAAAGTTGGCCTTGGCCCCTATTAGTTGCTTGCTGTTGGCAGTTTCAGACAATGCAATGTTCCCATTCTAATTTGATGTGTGCGGTTGGTGCAGAAGATCCCAGTATATCTGCAAAAAAGACTGCTCCAACAGAGTATATTTGATTTGAGCTGAACTGGATATTTTTTGGGGGGCGGTTATTGTTGGGCTTGTAGTTTCTTTTGAAACCATTAAAATAACTTCCTAGTGGACAACTGCCAGCTCAGGAGGACAGAATTTACAGCAGGCAAAGCCTTTTCACCTTGAATTGCTAAGCAACAAAGTTGTCCTTGTATTTCAATGGAATTATTGAGGTGGAGAGATTTGCTACATTAATTCATTGTGCTTCTGAGATATGAGGTATATAGCTAAAAGAAAGGCTTAGAGGTTCTTTGTTAAATAAGAACTAAAGCTGGCTGAACTTGCAGTACAGTGTTAGATATGCAAACTGGTTCTTTTTAAAAAAATGTAAATTATAATCCTGACCTTATCATGTAAGCTTTTTTTCCATGCAGACCCCACTGCACAATTTTAATTGTAGTGTCCCCATATTATAACTACCAAATGCCTACTAGAAATGATAACCATTTTACATGTTGGGCCATTAGGACATTAAAACCTGAATTTACAGGATGGCATAGCAAAAGCAGAGAAGAAAATACCCTCTATAGTCTAAATAGGAATGACTAACACGAAAGTTATGAAAATAATGGGATAATACAGTGAAAGTATCTCACATAGAAAGTAATTTTCCCATGTTTATATATAGTAAACTAGTAAATGTATTTGATAGATATTTTTTCAGATGGTTAACGTTAGGTTTTTGATTTGCCCAATGTGATACGTTTATACAATAACTATAATGGTTTATTCTGTTTCCAGTAGACTAAAATGAAGTCTTTCAGCTGATCACTTACTCACAAAGGAAAAGAGATGAGGCTTAATTTTGTTACTGTTCTAATTACTGGATAATTATTTTCTTGCAAGGCTTTCTTGCTTTCCTTTCAGTCATTTTGCTACAATATAATTGATCATATATAGGGCAACGTTTCGGTCCTCAATAGGACCTTTCTCAAGGATGTTGAGGACCTAAATGTTGGATTAATTTTGTACAACTTGTGAAAATTTTACAGGGTGTGCCAGTAGTGAAATATTTACTGTGAATAATCAAATTTGGCTGTGCACCCCACGAGATATATATATATACACAGGCATGGGATCCCTTATCCGGAAACCCGTTATCCAGAAAGTTCAGAATTACGGAAAGGCCATCTCCCATAGACACCATTATAAACAAATAATTCTAATTTTAGATTTTTTTCTGTAATAATAAAACAGTACCTTGTACCTGATCCCAACTAAGATATAATTAATCTTTATTGGAGGCAGAACAATGCTATTGGGTTTATTCAATATTTAAATGATTTTTAGCAGATTTAAGTTATGGAGATACAAATTAGATCCCTTATCCGGAATACCCCAGGTCCCAAGCATTCTGAATAACAGGTCCCATACATGTAAATGTTTTTTGCAGACACTGCAAGGACTGTACTTACTAAATAAATATATATTTGTAGAAATCCAAAAAGTAGGAAAAAAGCTTCAGCAGGTTTGCTGCAAAACATTTATTGTGGGTAGTGGTTACCACTACCCACAATAAATGTTTTGCAGCAAACCTGCTAAAGCTTATTTCCTACTTTTTGGATTTCTACAATTGTATTTGGTTGCAGCACAGAGCAACAACAAGTATTTTATAGAAAGTTCACCAACAATTTTTTATTTTTGTAAATTAATATATATATATATATATATATATATATCCTGATGACGATCCCATCTCAGCCGTCACTCTGGCACACTGGGCTCTGTATACGTATTAACCGCTCGTTCCGTGACAGGGGAAGTCGGGCTTAATAATGACACCATGCACAGGTTTGCAAATAAACTCTCTTTTAATTTGTTACTTTCACCATTCCGTGCTTGTTTACTTTTCTGTTACCTAGCAATGCGCTGCTTGGCGCCAAGTAATGCATTTAAACTCTGCTCTGTATACACACTTGCTTCCCTGACGAAGGTTCCAGTAGGGAACTGAAACGTAGGACTAATAAATCTCACCTTTTACATCCAACTATGATTTGTTGTCCTTAAAAACAATCGTGGAAATCCTGAAGAGTGCCGACACTTTCTATTGCTATATATATACAGGTCCTTTTCAAAAAATTAGCATATTGTGATAAAGTTCATTATTTTCTGTAATGTACTGATAAACATTAGACTTTCATATATTTTAGATTCATTACACACAACTGAAGTAGTTCAAGCCTTTTCTTGTTTTAATATTGATGATTGTGGCATACAGCTCATGAAAACCCAAAATTCCTATCTCAAAAAATTAGCATATCATGAAAAGGTTCTCTAAATGAGCTATTAACCTAATCATCTGAATCAACAAATTAACTCTAAAAACCTGCAAAAGATTCCTGAGGCTTTTAAAAACTCCCAGCCTGGTTCATTACTCAAAACCGCAATCATGGGTAAGACTGCCGACCTGACTGCTGTCCAGAAGGCCATCATTGACACCCTCAAGCAAGAGGGTAAGACACAAAAAGAAATTTCTGAACAAATAGGCTGTTCCCAGAGTGCTGTATCAAGGCACCTCAGTGGGAAGTCTGTGGGAAGGAAAAAGTGTGGCAGAAAACGCTGCACAACGAGAAGAGGTGACTGGGCCCTGAGGAAGATTGTGGAGAAGGACCGATTCCTGACCTTGGGGGACCTGCGGAAGCAGTGGACTGAGTCTGGAGTAGAAACATCCAGAGCCACCGTGTACAGGCGCGTGCAGGAAATGGGCTACAGGTGCTGCATTCCCCAGGTCAAGCCACTTTTGAACCAGAAACAGCGGCAGAAGCGCCTGACCTGGGCTACAGAGAAGCAGCACTGGACTGTTGCTCAGTGGTCCAAAGTATGTCATTCGGAAATCAAGGTGCCAGAGTCTGGAGGAAGACTGGGGAGAGGGAAATGCCAAAATGCCTGAAGTCCAGTGTCAAGTACCCACAGTCAGTGATGGTCTGGGGTGCCATGTCAGCTGCTGGTGTTGGTCCACTGTGTTTTATCAAGGGCAGGGTCAATGCAGCTAGCTATCAGGAGATTTTGGAGCACTTCATGCTTCCATCTGCTGAAAAGCTTTATGGAGATGAAGATTTCATTTTTCAGCACGACCTGGCACCTGCTCACAGTGCCAAAACCACTGGTAAATGGTTTACTGACCATGGTATTACTGTGCTCAATTGGCCTGCCAACTCTCCTGACCTGAACCCCATAGAGAATCTGTGGGATATTGTGAAGAGAAAGTTGAGAGACACAAGACCCAACACTCTGGATGAGCTTAAGGCCGCTATTGAAGCATCCTGGGCCTCCATAACACCTGAGCAGTGCCACAGGCTGATTGCCTCCATGCCACGCCACATTGAAGCAGTCATTTCTGCAAAAGGATTCCCGACCAAGTATTGAGTGCATAACTGAACATAATTATTTGAAGGTTGACTTTTTTTGTATTAAAAACACTTTTTTTTTATTGGGCGGATGAAATATGCTAATTTTTTGAGATAGGAATTTTGGGTTTTCATGAGCTGTATGCCACAATCATCAATATTAAAACAAGAAAAGGCTTGAACTACTTCAGTTGTGTGTAATGAATCTAAAATATATGAAAGTCTAATGTTTATCAGTACATTACAGAAAATAATGAACTTTATCACAATATGCTAATTTTTTGAAAAGGACCTGTACATATATATATATATATACTGTATATAAAGCACATTGGTAGAGAGCACTCACGGCATCCAAGTATAGGAAAAAATCTGTTTATTAAATCACCGCATCTACGCGTTTCGATCCCCACAGGATCGTCATCAGGATGGGGGAGGAAGTGAGGTGCGTGCATAAATACAAAAATTAACCAATCAGTGCTCACAAGCAATTTACATATTTGTGAGCACACATTGTGAGCACTGATTGGTTAAATCCTGTGGGGATCGAAACGCGTAGATGCGATGATTTAATAAACAGATTTTTTCCTATACTTGGATGCCGTGAGTGCTCTCTATCAATGTGCATTCTATTTTTCTGGTTAGCACCCGGTGAGTGTTTTTGATGTGGTGAGGGCCAATTTTTGTGTATTATATATTATATATATATATATATATAGTAAGCACAAACAAATCACACTCACAGGACTTGGTATGAAGCAAAAAAATGGTGTTTAATTCAATGTTTTGGCTTAGACTCAAGCCGTCTTCAGGACACAAGTTGGCTTGAGTCTAAGCCAAAATGTTGAATTAAACACAATTATTTTGCTTCATACAAGTCCTGTGAGTGTGGTTTGTTTGTGCTAACTAATTATATTATGTTAACCATGCACCCAGGCAGTACCTGGAGTTTGCTGTGTGCACCATTCTTATATATATATATATAGATAAGAATTTTGGCTATACAACAATCACAGGACTTACAGGACTTTCTCAATCTTTCTCAACTTTGAGAAGGGCTGTGTCCAGGCAAAACATCAGTTCCACATCCAAATAAAAGTTTCTGTAAGTCCGTAAGTCCTGTGTGTGTGGTATTTTCAACATTCTTGTACGTGATTACACAACACTGCACCCAGGCCAAATAACTGATTCATATTTATATATACACACACACTAATGATTTGTCACAAGGAATCTCAAGGTTGCTGGCCTTTGCCTTTTTTGGGATATATTATATATTGTTTTCAGGCACAAATACATATATCATTTATGTAATTGCAAACATTTCATGGTTGCCATGGTTTACTGTACTAGTGCAAATGTACCTATTGCTAGAAAATGAGCCCCAGTGTCTTTTCAAATGCAAAATCAAGGGCAAAAAAACAACTCTTCAGAAACATCTACACTAATCAACAATAGTGCACAGAGAGTAATTATAAAAGCCAAAAGCCAAGGGTATTTCCATAGAGCCCTACAGTTTTATTTTTATAATATACTATTGACTGTTACCTAAGAATAAGCATAAAGATAAAGTTTTTTGATTTCATAGAGCAGGTTGTGCTAAATCCACTTAACCTTCATATAGTTTTCAGATATTACAGTTAAACATATCTCTTTAGTGCTATTTGCAGATAATACAGTTTATTGTGCCAAATGAAATCTGTTTTAATTAAACACTGGGTCTGATTAGATTATATTTATAAATTCAATTCAATGAAATCCATAACTGACTTGAAAGCTTTTAATTTATGCTTGCAAATCATTTGAACATGTCTAAATAGCAAGTAAAGCTTCTGTATAATGGTGTGGAATATTTGGCAGTGGTAGAGATTCAGTAATTGTGTAATGCAATATAAAATATGCTGTATTTTTTTTTAAAATAATATCATTTCTCCAGGAATTTAAGGTATAATCAGGTAAAATAAAAATCAGGAAAGATTACACTAATGGTTCAAAACCTGATTGTAATAAACCTACATTTTGGGGCACATTTACTTACCCATGAACGGGCCGAATGCGTCCGTCCGTTTTTTTCGTAATGATCGGTATTTTGCGATTTTTCGGAAAATTGTCGCGACTTTTTCGTTGCCATTCCGAATGTTGCGCAAAATCTGGCGATTTTTTCGTAGCGTTAAAACTTGCGCGAAAAGTCGCGACTTTTTCGTAGCCTTCGCGCCGAGTACGAAAGATTTGGATTCATTCAAGCTTCAGTATGGTGACTTTTCTTGGGCCAGGTTGGAGCTGCAGGGTGCCATTGAGTCCTATGGGAGACTTTCCTTGGGCCGGGTTGGAGCTGCAGAGTGCCATTGAGCCCTATGGGAGACTTTCCTTGGGCCAGGTTGGAGCTGCAGAGCGCCATTGAGTCCTATGGGAGGCTTCCAAAATCATGCTAAGTCTGAAAGTTTTGCCCGCCGCTTACGAGCGCTCAATACGAAAAAGTCGCGACAAGATACGAGCGCATCGTAATGGCTACGAAAAGCTCGCGTTTTTTCGCGCAAATCGTATTGGTAACGAAAAAGTCGCGACAATTTCCGAAAAGCCGTAAAGGCGCCGTAAAAATCGCAAAAAATACGAAAAAGTCGCAAAATGTTCGTTTTCCAATCGGAATTTTTCCAATTCGGTTCGGATTCGTGGGTTAGTAAATGTGCCCCATACTGTACTTTTAAAAAATATATTTTCAATATACCTTTACTGGAGGCAAAACAATCCTGTTGGGGTTTATTTTATGTTTAAATTATTTTTTGGTAGACTATGATAAGTATAATAATCCAAGCTACAGAAAGATACCATAACTGGAAATGGCCAGGTCCCAAGCATTCTGGGTAACAGGTCCTATACGACAAGGCATGGGTTTATACTATGAACAGGGATGCATACGGAAGTCTTCAGGTTTTCTTTTAAAAGAAAGGAAATTCGGAGTCCCCCATTATTGCAATCTTTGGCACCCCACACTTGTGAACCTAGTGGTATAGGTTGGGGGGAAACAAAGACATGTTGTAATAATTTCTTGCAGGTTCTTTACATGACCCGCCTCCAAACTAGGTCAGTGGTAATAATGTAAGCCTGGGGCAAAAAGAACTGCAGTAATTTTTTGTTATACTGACTGCACAGATGTGCTGTAGCTTTAAGACAAATATGGTTTAATCAGCAGAATGAACTGAAATCCCAGGGGTAGCATCTACTCAAACATAATGCATGTTAAACATCTTTAGATACACCCAACCTGAAAAGTAAGCAGATTTTCAAGATCTGTAGAACCATGAACAATTTGTTGTGCTTTTCATATTTGATAAATAGTGCATAAGATGATTACGGTAATTTCAGTCTGAACATGGTAAACACAGATTGCATTAAGAGGCAAATATAGTACAATTATACAATTTAAAACCTACAATTTAGTAATGTTTGTGTTCATTTGTAAGTACAGCATGTTCTAGAGAATTAACTTAATCTTTAAGATGATATTTAGCCATGTGACTTAACCACTTTGTCAGCAGAGATACCAGCTGCAAGGTACTAGCAATTCAAATATTCCTCTTTTACTGCTTACCCATTGCAACCACTGGCAGCACAGGCAAAAAACAATGGGACATATAACTACAGAATACAATTCAAGATAGACTTTATAAACAATTTATTAGATGATAAATTGAATTATGTATGTTTGTGTACTCTAATACAATAAGTGATATAATAAGTAGGATAAATGCAACTACAGCTAAGATCACAAAATAAACATTTTTCTAGTGGCTGTAGTTGATGGAAATAGTTCCTTTGTGCATTTATTTTCGGGTAAGATAATATCTACTTCAAAGCACATCTGGGTTAAGCATTAATACAAACCTAATTTAAGCCCCTAAGAATTCTGAGAACTTTGGGACCACATTGCGCCAAACTATACTGCTGGTTATAATTGGATGTACCAGTTGAATTGTAAAATCAGTGCTGTATTTAGGTCCAGCACTGCCCTAGGCGCTGGACCTAATATGCCCCAGAGATTACAGAAGTGAAGTCACACACAGCGTCTGGTAGCATGTGATGTCACTTCCATATAAGTGACATCACACACACTGTATTCAACAGCTCTGGCATCAGATTTCTACAGAATGTTTCCGGATGGGGCTGGGGGGATTTTAAATTAAAAAAAAAAGAATCTATTAAATAGGTACCCAAGGGCCGCCCCCCAAAGCTGCTGCCCTAGGCACAGGCCCTCTGGTGCCTATATATATATATATATATATACAGGTATATATATATATATATATACTCGGAGGAAGGTACCGCTCACGCAGGTCTTAGGTTCAATTTTGTAAATTTATTGAAAAGGCAAGGGAACTGACGTTTCGGCTGCAACACCAGCCTTTGTCAACTTTGACAAAGGCTGGTGTTGCAGCCAAAACATCAGTTCCCTTGCCTTTTCAATAAATTTACAAAATTGAACCTAAGACCTGCGTGAGCGGTACCTTCCTCCGAGTATTTGTGAACAAACTAGTGGAACTGCACCCAGGCATCTGTATTTGTTCTACACGAGAGTGCCGGCCTCTGCTGCATTATATATATATATATATATATATAGCAAGTTTGTAGAAAGCACTCACGGCATAAATATAGAGTAAAACATTTTCTTCGTGTTTATTTAATCATCGCATTTTTATTACTTGTGGTTTTACACTTATGGGATATACATATATAAATAATGTATTTAAACTAAAATGATTTATATACACATTGCGATTAATTATGCAAATTTGTTGGGAGTTCTGATTGGTTGAATTTTGTATTTATGGTTGCACCTCACTTCCCTTCCCCATCCTGATGACGATCCTGTGAGGATCGAAACGCGTTAGATGTGATGATTAAATAAACACAAAGAACATTTTTTACTCTATATTTATGCCGTGAGTGCTTTCTACAAACTTGCTGTTTACTTCTTGGTCGAAAATTGCGAATATTCGCGAATATTCGCGAACTTTGCGAACCCCATAGACTTCAATGGGAAGGCGAACTTTAAAACCTAGAAAACCCATTTCTGCCCAGAAAAGTGATTTTAAAGTTGTTTAAAGGGTGCCACGACCTGGACAGTGGCATGCAGGAGGGGGATCAAGCAAAAATTTCTCTGAAAAATTGACACACGCTGTTTTTCGAAATGATCGGTAATTTTGCGACTTTTTCGTATTTTCCGGCGCTTTCGTAAAGTTATCGTAAGTTTTGCGACTTTTTCGGAGCTTTCGTACCGTTATCGTAAGTTTTGCGACTTTTTCGGATCTTTCGTAACGTTATCGTAAGTTTTGCGACTTTTTCGGAGCATTCGTACCGTTATCGTAAGTTTTGCGACTTTTTCGGAGCATTCGTACCGTTATCGTAAGTTTTGCGACTTTTCGGAGCTTTCGTAACGTTATCGTAAGTTTTGCGACTTTTTCGGAGCTTTCGTAACGTTATCGTAAGTTTTGCGACTTTTTTGGAGCATTCGTACCGTTATCATAAGTTTTGCGACTTTTTCGGAGCATTCGTACCGTTATCGTAAGTTTTGCGATTTTTTCGGTGCCGGCGAACCCAAATTGCGAACATCACGGAAAGTTCGCGAATTTGCGGACTTGCGAACACCCGATGTTCGCGCGAATTAGTTCGCCGGCGAACAGTTCGCTACATCTCTAGTGCCGATTTAATTTGGACTATATATATATATATATATATATAGTACTCCTCGACGGCACTCACCACTTACAAGGTATACGCCGGGTGCTCACCAAAATAAATTCATATACTGCCAATTGAAAGCACTCCAAGAAAGGCTCCAAGTAGTTCAAAAAAATCAACGTATTTTATTGCTCCACTCTCATATTGCCGCGTTTCGGTCCACTAGAAAAACTTAGTGAATAGTTTTTTATTCCAGTTTGGTAATTTTTAGATACCAGCAATGATCCCTTTAAAATAAAATAGAATAAAATGAAAGCAAGAAGCCCTCTAATAGATGAGATAACTCATATGGTTTTTAGATTTTGCTTATGGAATTTTAATCACAATTAATTATCACTATTCATTCACTTTTTTAAAAAAAAATTCTATCATTATTTATTACATAGAAATTTGTATTTTGAAATGAGCTTTGTTACCCTTTAACTGGGATGGTATTTATTTGGACACATTATCATATTTAATTGGTTTTGTACAATGATTGGTTGTGCTTACTATTTGAACACTGTGAACACTTCTGTGAATCATCCTGACGACGGTCCCTAGAGGACCGAAACGCGTCGATATGAGTGTGGAGCAATAAAATACGTTGATTTTTTTTAACTACTTGGAGCCGTGAGTGCTTTCGATTGCCAGTTTATATATATATATATATATATATATATATATATATATATTTATTTATGGCCCTGAGTAAATTCCACCCCTCTATAGTATTGAGCTGGCAGATCCAGATGCCAGTTACACTATATCAATCCACTTCATTCAGATGGAAAACTAGAAAAGTGCCAGCATGAGCAGTACTAGGTATTAATATAAACACCCCTAAGTGTTATTGGTTCACCTTCACTAATGTAACATACAACAAATTGCTCAATTAACTTTATTTTGAAATGTTTTTAATAATGCCTGGTGCATACACGGGTAAGAGTTGCAATCACAGCAATAGGATACCTCAGCTATACTAAGTAAATAGAGACAGAGGGAATGTTTCATTCTCAGTGTGGGACTGATTTATTAGAAGATCCCTTTTCTCATTATAAAATCTTCAAATAGTGATTATTCTAAACAAGTGAGGAGCAATTAATCAAGAAGTATCTGGTTTGCAAGTCCTTCAATGAAAAAGCTTCATTGACATTAAAGAACCATCTGCATGTTCAGGTTGATATGATTAATTACAGTGATTTTGGTGTCTTAACAATGTGTGGCATGGAATCTGCAAATTGTTGAGCGGAGATCTGTCTGGAGGAGAGGATAATTTTGCAAATTTAGAATGAAACTCTGCTATGTCTTAGAGAAATTTAAGGACAGCGTTAGCAAATTGACTTTGATTTCAGTTATTTGTTTTAGGTAAAAGACACAGGAGGCTGTTAGATTAGAATATCAACATGTGTATGCACTAAACAAATATGATTCATCCAAGGCTAATGTCTTTAAAAGCAAGGTCTTTGCATAATACATAGTGAATAACAAAAAAAGACCACATAAAAAATGCAATTTCTGCCTATTTTAAGTATGGGCAATATGGGAACAGAATATCTTTATTATAATGTGACCTATAATATACAGAATGATGTACCCATTATTGGAATATAAGAATATTATAAATTCATGATCACATAAAGGCACAAGGCCGATGGCCAAGTGCTTTCACACAAGTCATGGATCTTCAAGGTGACAACAATATTTTACAACAAGGAGTACATTATTACCCAGTTTCAATGTCATTGAGTTGTTTAACACAAATTATATCCCTAAGCAATGATTATAACTTATGTCATTACTGAGCACTATTTATTAGAATATTCTGTATGTGTTAAGTGAGTAATAACTAGGGGTCGTATGGACTATAAATAAATACTTGGGAAGGATTTCCATGAGTTTGAATTTCCCATCATGCAGGAAAGTGTTGAACAAGTTGAAATGTGTCAGTTCATTGTGATTTGATCATCATTATCTTCTGTGGCAGTGATCCTCAACCAGTGGCTCGGGGGCAATATGTTGCTCACCAACCCCTTGGATGTTGCTCTCAGTACCTTCAAACCAGGTAGTTTTTTTTTTGAATTTTTTGAATTTGAAGCCCCCTGTAAGCTGATAGTGTGCATAGAGGCTGCCTAATAGCCAATCTTAGCCCTTATGTGGCACCCCCATGAACTTTTATGATGCTTGTGTTGCTCCCCAAGTCTTTGTTACATTGTCCGTGGCTCACGACTAAGAAAGGTTGGGGATCCCCTGTTCTATGGGCTGTTAAATCAGCAGCTGTGAGCTCTAACAACCCATTCTAATAATTTATTTTTAATGCAAATGGAAAGGAAGGATATTTTTTTCTGAACAAAGACTGTTAAAACTTGGTACTGAATGGTACATACTATTTCAGTTTGCTAAGAATGACAGAATGTTAAGAAATTAACTCTTAAACCTGCAGGCAGTATATTTTTTTTACCTGGTAATTTTGTAATGTGCAGCTATACTTTAACAAAATTACTGAGATAAAAAAATAATTCTCGTACAGAGAATTTCAAGCACAGTTTATTCTGCCAACTGCTTTCATAAAAAAATAGAGAACCAAACTTTGTACTTTTGGACATGATGAACCATTATACATTGGAAGTTATTTTCATTTAGTAAGCTTGTATAGGTATGGGATTGCTTATTCAGTAACCCATTATCCAGAAAGCTTTGAATTAGGGAAAGACCATCTCCCATAGACTCCACTTTAAGGAATAATTCTAATATTAATAAATGGTTTCCAGAAGCTTGTACTTGATGGTAACTAGGCTGCATCCATATTGGTGGCAAAACAATTCTATGGGGTTTATTTAGCAGACATGGGGGCTGATTTACTAATCCACGAATCTGAATCCCGAATGGGAAAAAATTGGATTGGAAACGAACATTTTGCGACTTTTTCATATTTTTTGCGATTTTTTCGTCACCGTTACGACTTGCGCGAATTGTCGCAACTTTTTCGTAGCCGTTACCACTTTTTCGTATTGAGCGCTAATAAACGACAGGCAAACCTTTCCGATTTTTTCACGACGGCTACGAAAAAGTTGCAATCCGTTCGTGGATAAGTAAATCGGCCCCTTAAGGTATGGTGATTCAAATTACAGAAAGATCCATTATTAAAAATACCCCAGGGCCCAAGCATTCTAGATAATATATCCCATACCTCTACTACCTCTGCACAAAGCATTTAAGCTAAATATGTTGCATTTTAAATTTTAAGCTATGTTAGTAATGCATTAAATATGCTTTTTTAATCCATTTTTACAGGTAAGTAGACCTATACAGTGGAATACGTAAGCTGTAAAGACATTATTGTGCCCAAGCAACCTAAAACTATGAATATTAAGCCACATTATGCAGGAATATACATTAGCACAAGTTTTTCATTAAATTCCAATTTAAAAATGCAAATGTATTTAAGATGTTCACTTGCTAAATGAAACAGCCACATCTTTGAAATGATATATCTCTCTGCATTTTGCTTTTCGCATGCATAATATGTTCGGTACTGGATTTCCAGTAATGGCCTTTTAAAGCAAAGAATTCTAAAAAAAATAAAAAAAAAATGAAAATACCTATTAAGAATTGTAGTAACTTCTTACAGTAAGTTCTTGTACCAAGTGTTGTGTTGTTAGAAATAAAATAAAAACTGTGACCAAGCTGTGATCTGGGCTATTCTTATGTGTTGTTTAAAAAACAAAACCTGTATTTACCATACTGAACTGTATTGTACTGTATGTACTGTATTGTATTTCATGACAATATACATTACAATCACAATTTCATTACAATATACATTACATGGTCATAAGATGATTTTCTGTGAAAACAAAATAACCGTGCAGTCATTATATAAATGTTACCACACAAAGAATTCCTGTAACACTAATATCCTTTTGCTGTCACAATTTTTTTTAAGAAGAGCTCTAGAGTACTAAGGGGTTGCTAAAATTGCACCCTTAAGTGTTTATTAAGTAAAGACCAGGGCCTTGATGTGCTTTGTACCTTGTGGAGGTTTAAAACCATATAAGCATAGTGTGATTTATGACCACAAAAATACTTACTATACAACTATATTCCGTGATCATAAAAATCTATTTTTTGTAACAAAATTCATTTCAATTCATTTTGTTGTGAAAATATTTTGTGACTTTGATTCATAAAATTTGTTTTTGGTCATCAAATTTAAATTTTGAGCACAAAATATAAGTCAACAACCTAATCCTGGAAGAACCCTTCTTGGGGAGAACTGTGTATTAAGAGCTAAAAAGAAAGTTATATAATGTATAGCAGTTCTAGCTTTTAATATTAAAACATTTTCTGTCATTTTTTAACAATTATATTCCATACCCATGTAAAATTATCCATTATAGAATTGCCAAAAAATATCTAGACAAAGAGAGTTTTTTCCTACAGGACTTTGGTGTGAGTTATACAGCTCAAACTACCTTCATACTACCATGGGAAGAATATTTAATGAATGATGCATTTCCCAGATCTACCAGACCAATTGACTTGCTAAGGAAATACAGAAGCAAAAGTTTTATCCAGATTCCATGTATTTCCCAAGGGAAACTAACTTTGATCTTACAATTAAAGAGAAAGGAAATTACAAGATGAGGACTACATTTAAAGGTACTTCAATTGCTAAATAAACTGTTTTCATTAAAGGAACAGTAACACCAAAAAATGAAAGTGTATAAAAATAATTAATATATTATGTACTATTGCCCTGCACTGGTAAAAGTTGTGTGTTTTCTTCATAAACACTACTGCAGTTATATAAATACCCTGCTGTGTAGCCATGGGGGCAGCCATTTAAATTGAAAAAAGGAGAAAAGGCCCAGGTTACTATGCAGATAACAGATAAGTAGCATAGATTCCCATTGTATCCTATACAGTTTATCTGTTATCTTCTTATGTAACCTGTGCCTTTTCTCCTTTTTTCAATTCTAATGGCTGCCCCCATGGCTACACAACACCTATTTCTATTAACTACAGTAGTCTTTCTGAAGCAAACACACAACTTTTACCAGTGCAGGGCAACAGTACATTATATTTTAATTATTTTAAAACATTTTTATTTTTTAGTGTTACTGTTCCTTTAACAAGTAATTTGCAAAATTTTGTTGAAAAAATGTGTATTTTTCCAGCCCCAAATGGCCGCTAAATACAATCAGACCCGGGCCTAGGGCGGCACAAACATAGGGGTGGCATGCCGCCCCGCCGCAGGCAAATCCATATGGGAGTTTAAACTTTAGAACATGCGCGAAGGGGGGGTGGTTGTTAGCGCATGCGCGTTCGCACGCCGAGGGGTGGTTGTTCGTGAATGCGCCAGATGGGGGCGGCCTCAGGAAGCCCCCAGAAGAAATTCAGTGCTGAATACAATGTACTAATGATTATTGAAACTGCCCACTGCAAACCCTTTAATTGAAAATATGCATTTCTTTTAAAAAAAAAATGTAAATGGGTTTAAATATTTCCCCATTGGAGCAGCTTCATAAACAGTACAGGAACATTACATACACTCTCTTTGTTTGCTGAGCGTACACTTGGAGAATCCTTGCAAACCTTTCTCTTAATTCTATATCAGCAAAATGTGCAAGCTTATACTGGAATTTAGTAAAACATAAGGTAGTTGTTAATAACATATTAAAATGCTAGGGGAGCAGATCTAATCCATTTTTCAGTGCTCTTCAAGACAGATTTTATGAGGCCAGTGTGTGTTGTCAGGGAAATGTCTTTTGATGGTTTTACTACATTTTTGTACAGTACTATATTTTGATCCTGCTAGCAAAAATATAGCTAGAAAGCAATATATTATTTTACCTTTATATGCTAAATTTGATGTATTACTATTGGCTGACCTGCCTTTGCTATATTCATACATCAAAAGATCACCAGCTATACAGCTTCTTAGTCACATGACGTATTTGTTTGGTTCAGTTAGCGAAGGTCATCTTTCTGATAACTTTATAATTCACCATGCGGATCAAGGCTTCTAAGATTCAAGGCTATGATTTTCTTGCTTTCAAAGCACTTACTGTGTTATTTTAATACAGTTTTCTATGTGCAGTATTTTACAGTACACATGGAGAGTCAGAAGTAAATTGGTTAATACATTAGACTTATAACTGGTACGCTAACAATTTTGCAAAATTCAGAAAAATGTGTATAGTATGGTACTTGAGAAGAAAAAAATCAGGACATACAATCTTAATAGTTACTTGGAATCTGGCCAGAGTTATTTTAATATCTCTTTACATCAAAATAAAGTGATATCTCCCTGAGAATAGATCACAGAGAAGAGGAGAGTAATAGAGGTTTAGAAGATAGGGCAGAAAAATAGGGAGGAACCAAGGAAAGTAAATATCAGGGAAAGGAATACAAGATGGGAGTGGGAGGGTGAATAAAATGTGTAATAGAAATAAAATATATATTTTCTTAATGCTAAGTTCAGAGGCTCTATTTACTTAAAATGCAAAGCACCCTCTTTTTTGCACTTGCTCAGTGGGTTTTACCCTAAGGTGCAGATCTTGACCCTCCTAGAATAGAGTGCAAAGAGCTGTTACTCTTTCGCAATGCATCAGGAAATTCAACTTTCAATACCTTCTTTTGGTTATTATTTACTATATCTAACTAACTTTATCTAACTGGGAATGTATTGGGTAGCAAACAAAATTTGATTGTGGATATATTGGGTAACAACTGACTGGCATGTCCAGAAGGGAAAACCCTTACATACAATGGTCCTTGTTAGCGGTGGGCCAAGCTGGCCAGGCGACGTAGGCAGTGCTAATAAGTACATGTCACAAGCTGCCTAGGGTGCCCGACTGGCCACCTTGACCCTCTCTAGCCCCTCCCGGCGTGAGCATCTGTGCTAACGAGTGTACACCACAAGTGGTGGCAGGGACAAGAAAGTTTGGACTAGGGGTAGGCAGAAAGAGTACCTGCCTAGCACCCCCCCTCCACACACACTGTTACGTTGTAGGTAGGTACCTCTTCTGCCTACCTTTTTCCCTAGTTCTGGCCCTGCTCCTTGTGGTGCAAATATAGCAGTTTTCTTCTTAACTCTTGGTATGATTTAGAATGGACAATTCTTAGAAACTTTTTAATTGGTCTTCATTTTCTATTCTCAAATAGAAGAGAATAGTACAAGATCTAAACTTCTGAGGCAACCTTCAAAAAAGGCAAACATAGTACATGGATATCAGTCAGGCTTTTTGGGGCACTATACACATAAAAGTTCGAATTACGAGTACGATTTACAAAAATTCACATTAAATACTAAAATTTCAGATGTGCATTAATTTTGGGAAAAGTGCTTGTACGATAATATTGCGGTACGAGCCGAAAGTTACGAAATGTTCGTATCGAACAATTGTAAACAGCGAGAGAACCTTTCCTGACTTTGAACCTTCAGTGCATGATTTTGGAAGCCTCCCATAGGACTCAATGGCACTCTGCAGCTCCAACCTGGCCCAAGGAAAGTCTCCCATAGGGCTCAATGGCACTCTGCAGCTCCAACCTGGCCCAAGGAGAAGTCTCCCATAGGGCTCAATGGCACTCTGCAGCTCCAACCTGGCCCAAGGAAAGTCTCCCATAGGGCTCAATGGCACTCTGCAGCTCTAACCTGGCCCAAGGAAAGTAATGATACCGAAGCTTGATTGAACCTGAAACTTTCTTACTCGCTGCGACAAATACGATTTTGTCGCATAAATTGTCAAAAAAAAGTACGAAAAAGTTGCACAAATTAAAGAAAATATCACAGAAAATACTCAAAAATTGTAAACTTTAGAAAGTTTGTGTGAAAGTTTGTTTTGTATAATGCAACTGGTACATGTATGACAAGCTTTATTGTGCATGTGTTATGACTGGAGCTATTGTTCTGAATCTATTCTGCATGAGTGACCTTGTGTGGTTCATTTTTGTACTTAGTTCCTTCACAGCAGGTTTGCATCAACAGGCATACCAGATGTACTTAGTGAATGGAATGCAAGAGCCATTTTGATCACATACTCTGGAATTAACCCAGAACTCCCCCACTAAAAATGCTAGATGCAACTTACATATGATTTGTTTCAAAACACACGCAACAAAAATGGCTGTAATTATGGGTAAAAGTGTGGCCTGAGGCCTGGTGTAGCAAAGGAAAATTATGCACTTCATGCAAGCAGAAGAGTACAGAGGCCTGTGTACAATGAAGTCTTGTATTCATAAGCACTCACATACGTGTGGATGCCCATGGGCCACCCATGAGATATGTGTCAACCCTTACGTGATGTTGTACCTGCTTGTGTGAAATTCACTTTCAAGTGTCCACCTTTGCCCGTGTCAGTGGTGGGCACAAATGCATTGGATCATAGTTCATTGTGGGCACCAAAACCTGGCACTTTATGCCTCTATTTAGTAAATGAACCATATATTGGCCAGTAAGAAAACAACACATTGACCACAGACTGAAATAAATCTGCAGTGTTTCTTTTCAGCAGTAATGTAGAAAACTGTATTTTGCTTCAGTTAAGAATTCAGATGTACAGGAGCAATTTGGCAGTTAATAGGGAGTAACAAGACATATATGAAATTGACTTTCCCCAGATAGTTTGGCTGTGGAGCTGCTATTGTTCGTCGATTATTGTGTTTCTGTCAGGAAACACTAGATGGCAAAATTGCAATAGCACTGCCGCTCAGCACTAAAGCTAAAAGTAATGCAAAAATCAAATAAAAAAAATGGCAGGCAGCAGCAAGGTGAACTTAAAAATGCCTAATTACTCTAATAATGTATATGTGACAAGAAATGTTTATTGAATTTCACTTCTCATGATTTCCAGTAAAAATGCAAAATACACCCCTCCTTGTTAAAGGTACTGTGATATGCTCAGATGCTATTTTTTTAAAAGCTTACAAACATAAAGCAGAAAAAATGATATACAGCTGATCAAAGCACATTAGGAGCTTGCTAGGATATCAAAGAGATGAGACAGGAGCCACAAAAAACATTAAAGCCCCTTTTTCCTGATTGCCTAAATGAGGTAAAACTGGCACTTTTCTCCAAGCAGAAAATGGAAGATAATCTCTCTCTGTAAAAGAGAAACGTACAGTTTATGTTCCAGGACACAATGTGCTGAGATAATATAGTAAACAACCGTATATTCTCCCACTAACCTACAAGGAAACATTTTTAACACCCTTGCTAAACAAAAATCATATACTGGCATTTACCCTGGATACAGAAACAAGTTCTGGGATGCTGAAGAGTATAATTAGAGCCCATTCACAATACGCTTGTTCCTGTAGCCATGGCAGGTGCAAATTATGGTGTAAGCCTTGTTCTACATTACAGTAAACATCTGCATGGGTATGAGCAGAAGAGCATGGGTACTTGGGTACGTTTAGCTGACATTTTTAAAATCCCCTAAAACTTGCATTTGTATTGCAAGACATTCACTGAACTGTTGCATGCCAGTGTTACTTGCATAAATGTTCACAATTCTTTGTATTCATACCTGTTAACAGTGTGCCACTAGTGCAACTTCCATGGTCAAGGTACAAGGCTACAGGCTTTGCACCCGTTTCTTGCACTTTGCCCCCCCCCCATAAGTGACCCCTAATATGGTAACACTTTCTGTGCAAATGAAACATAGCTGGCTAATCTGTATACCCAGAACATATTTATTGGCTAAACTGAAATAAATGATTACTTTAATATTTGCAGTGAAACATTTTAGGCTTTTTCAAACTACAATAGTGAGACAGGTTTAATGTGTTTAAAATAAATTATGCAAATGATCACTAAGCAAAGCCAAAAAAAGGAAACAGAAACAAGGAAGCAGCCCACTCCTGATTATAACTGTATCTGGAGCTTTATAACATAGGGCACAATAAGACTTGTTTAATTGACTTAATTCATATCTTAGTCAGCATTTGCTACTTAGTAAATAATTTACTGAAGAAACTTAAAATGATGTATTTTGTAACTATGATTAGATATGTCTTGCCAATAAAGTTCAGTTCTATGTTTTTGGTTTTCATACTACTATTACTACTGTTCAGCCCTAGGGACATTAACACTGGAGAGCAAGATGTTTTTTAGAGATAGGATGGCTAATTACTACTATGCAGAACATGATGTGCATATCAGCATAGGGCAAAGATTAATGTGTTTTATGCTTAAACATTAAAATGTAAGCCAGGCACTAATGGGTTACTGCTTTTGTATTATTTTTTTTTACAGATGAGCTCCCTAATGCTTTTTCATTTGGGGTCCTAAAAGCAAAATGTTAACACAGAATGCCCTTGAATATGTATGGAAGCAGGTTTAAAGATATTTATTCATTTATAAGGTGACTTAAGCTTCCAGATAAATAATGCATTCAGTGTAGGAATATAAAGGTGTTTATTAAGCATAGCCCATGGTGTTTCCTGTCTCAGTAACTGCAAGATCAGGTTCTGCATTCAGGATTTATTCACCCTTAAGTTTAATTATTTAACATTTCATATAGCCATTGTTGTTTATTTTTCCTCACCAAGAGCATGCTCATGTCTTTAAGAGCTTGAAAGCACCACATATAATGATGTATATCCCTTTCCAAATGCAGTATGGCCTAAATTACATTTGATTTGATTATGTTATATTAATTAGGAGTGTATTTGTTACACATTTCTGACTCAGACATGCGTCATGCAGTGCATCTACTGATAATCTTGTTAGAAGATGCAGGCAGGGTTTCATTGAATTATCATTTGATCATATGGTTGAAATATAATTAGCAAAGACTGTGGTTTAACAGGTTTAAGTATTTTAGTGCAGTATATCCTGACTGGAAGATTTTGTGAGCCTGACCCTTTGGCCACTTCTTTTGGTCAGTGTTTAGTTGTTTACCTAATTTTTTGAATATAGTTGCACAATCTTTACTAAATGTAAAAAACTAATCTGGCTGTATTACTTGTTTGGGTAGATTGAAGTAAAATATGAAAAACAAGTATTAAACATTTGGAAAAAGTATCTTCAACAGATTTGTATAACTTGGCTGTGTAAAACAGCATCTGGGAAATTCATAAACAGATCTAAAAAGACTGTTTTTCATGCAAAATATTACTTACAAAGCCAATGGTGACCTTAGTGTATCTGTCTGGGATTGAGTGAGTAACAACACATCACATGTAAGATTTTTAAGCTCCCTGTCAGGGCTCTGCCCTACCACAAAACGGATGTAATACTGACTCCCTGTGTATATTAAATAGTGATGTTCTTTTAGATCATTTTTATTATTTATTAGTACCCACTAAATTTTTGTAGCGGGCACTACAGGTGAGGTAAAGAGAGGATCACTGCTGAGACCTCATTGGGAGACCATACCCTCTCACCCAATCTGCTGATCCACAACCTGTACCCAGACCCGTAGCATACATTTTAACAATTTTTAACCTAAACAACTGTCTTACTGAATGGTGAACTAGAAGTGACATCATCTTAAAAATTCTAATACTGTATTTATGATCTAAGACAGGTGGCAAGGACAGGGCTGGGGTACAACTCCTGATACCTCTCTGTATTTTTGATGTAGCACTTCCTGCAAAAAGCAGCACACGCCTGGCTGCAAGCACTCTGTAAATGAGCACTAAGGGCCAAGCTCTTGTGCCCCTTAGTGCTCTTGCATGTGTGCCCAGTAGATTGGTAAATTACCCCTCTTGACTGCAATGTAATGTCACCTTCCTATTGACTTTAATGTATTTCTACAAAATGTACCAGTTTCATTACATTTTAAGCAAAGCAAGACACCTGATTTTCACACATCACTACCCACTACATGCCCAATATCTAACCTGCTGCAATATTCAGGGTCTAATGTAGACTACACAGTTGCAAACCCGTAAGGGCTTTGTTAGGCGTGGTCTTTTTTATTGTGGGTGGTGAAAAAATGTTACCCTGGAAGATTATTGCTCATTACACAACATTTTCCATTCAAGTTGGCAGCTGTATCTTAATTATTGTTGCATATGACAGTGACAATGTCATGTCTACCACAGCCAGAAAGGTGAACAAGTATATTTTTTCCAGGTTATGATGTAAACCTGTCTTTCCAGCATGATGTTAATAAAGTAAGATTACATTAATTAATGTGTATTAGCACCGTATTTTTTTTAATGTTTTATCTCGTATAAGCATCATGTAGGCTGTGTACTTGTACGTTTGCTATTATTGGACCAGGAGAGTTTAATATCAGTTAATGAGAACTTATATTTTAACTCAATTAAGAAAGATTTGGCAGGCTGATTTGACTAATATTAGACAAAGAGATTAAATAAAGGCATCTAATTGATGGAAAACAGATCCTAACCATTTGTTTATTAATTTTAGTTAATGTAATTATTGCAAAATGTCTGTACAACATTCCTCCACGTTGTGTGCAGAGCCCTTGAGAAAGATTTACATCAGGTGCCTCTCCAACTGCTCAGGTATCAGCTGGAAGCTATTTTCTTTTTTTGAAAATGTAACTCTTTAAAAAAATATTTGAATATTTGATTGGTTCACCCCTAAGCTCACAATGACCCAGCTCTATAACAAACTAGATCAAATGTGTCTGCATTGCTTAAGGCTAAATCAGATACAAATACAGTTACAAAGAAAGTTGGGTGGTGTTTTTAGTCAAATAATTAAACCACAAAATGCTACAGAATGTAAAATATTGCAACTTTTGTATTTTGATGTGTATCCTAATTCACCACCTTTGCCATGATATATGCATCCTAATACAGGTGAGGGGAAAGCTTTAATACTAATATAAAGCTGTCATCCTTTCCCAAATTTATGTATTTAGAGTCACAGTGAAGAAGTAAAGTCTTTAGTCTTTACACCTTAAGTACAGGTATAGGATCGCTTTTCCAGAAACCAATTATTCAGAAACTACTGTTACTTAAAATATAGGGGCACATTCATTAAAACACGAGTTCGAATCCCGAATGGGAAAAATTTGGATTGGATACGATAATTTCTGAAGATTGCAAATATCGAAATACGAAAATACTTATAAGAAAATTGTATTAGTCACGATAATATCGTATTGGGGATCCAAAAGTCACGAAATTTTCATACCAAATGATTGTAAACAGCGGCAGAACCTTTCAGAATTTTTCGCGCAAGCGTAAGAAAAAGTCGCACGGGCGTACGAAAAAGTCGCGCAAGCGCAAAAAATCCGGCAAAAATACGCTTGGAGCGTTCGTTCGTGTCTTAATAAATCTCCCCCATAGAATGCCAATCTTTTATAGTCCATTTACAGCAAATAATAAGAACTAGAGAGGGGCTAAAAGGAACCTCTGAGGGTATTTACATGCCTCACGCTAGCACTGCCTTAAAACCAAAAATGAAAGACAGATCTAAGTAGATCAAAATAGGCTGTCTGCAAGTTTGGTTATATGGCTCTGAACTATTACACTGTATTTGTGTTATTAAACCAGCAGTTCTGGATGCACAGTTGGCCACAGACATTTGCATGTCTCCACCTACAAGATCAAAGCCTTTAATTGAATTAATGGTTTAAGGCAGTGCTATGAGTGTAGCATGATACATGTGAATACCTTTTGTTTTAAGAAGGCTCTTGGTGCTTAGATAATTTTTCAGCAGACTTAAGATATGGTGATCCAAATTACAGATAGATCCCTTATTTGGAAACCAGAGGTCCCAAGCATTCTAGATAATAGATCCTATACTAAAAATAACACTGATATTTAAGGAATCTTACTCACTGGGGGTGGATTTTTCATGTGTCTGCAAGTTTGGATATATATAGCTCTGAACTATAAGGCTGTATCTGTGCTATTAAACCAGCAGCAGATCTGGTTTCACAGTTGGCTACAGGGACAATTGGAAGTCATTTGCATGTCTCCACCTATAAAGCCATAAGTGATGATCAAAGCCTTTCATTTTTGGTTATGCTATTTGTGTAGCATGAGACATGAGAATACTTTTTTAAGAAGGCTTAGAAAATTTACAGACTAGATCCCTTATTGGAAAACCACAGGTCCCAAGCATTCCAATAATAGATCCTATACCTACACTAAAATTAACACTGTTATTTAATGGCTCCTACCCCCTGTAATGGATATTTCATGTGTTCTACTGCAGGAGTAAATGCAGCCCTGTCTATTCAATTAGACTGTAAGCACCAAACACAAGTGGGTGTCTATAGCTTTTAACTTGCTCACCACTATTGACATATATATGCAGATTCTTTCATAAATGAAGAAATACACCTGCTTTTGGATCTCTCTGCTTTGTCTCTTTAGTTTGTAAGGGCAATAAAAACAATCTGTTTCCTTTCTTCCCTACCTTTGATTAAGGGGTAAGCTTTATGAAAAGCTTTATTGGAAAATAATGAATTTGAGTTGAAAAATTACCTATTTTGATAATTGTATTGGAATAAAGAATATTATTAGCATTATAGCATTAGGGTGTGCTTTCCATTCCAATATCACAAACGTCTTTCAATGCTCAGACTTTATAAATAGGTAATCACTTTTTTTTTTCCACATATTTCAATGAAATCTGGCAAAATATTCTATATATGTTTTATATTATTCTGTAGTCTTTTTTTGTTACTTATGTTAAGTCTACTTCTATTTGCTTCATGTGCTGGTTGGAATACATAGAGCAATACAAACACATAGGGGCTGATTCACTAAAGTGCGATAAAATTCACCATAGTATTATCGCGTGTTAAGTTGCCATATCGCATGCGTTATTTTTCGCGCGAACGCATGCGCTAGTTTTAACGCATGCGAATTTCCACGCTGAAAAGAATACGATTGCATGATTCACAATCACTTAGGCGTACTAAATATCGCATTAGGCTATGCGAAAATTAACACCTACTACAGGCAGGCGATAAATTATAGAAAAGTACAGTAAATGAGTTTTTGGCAATAAAATATGGACTTAGCAGTGTTATTTATTCAAGTATGTGTCTTTTTACTAAATTTTACTAAAGTCTTGGCATGTATGGAATTTCGCTACTAATATACAGTACTATAGCGGTAAATATTTAGTCGCCGAAATACATTACTAGGTATAATAATTATAGAAAAGTACAGTAAATGAGCTTTTGGCAATAAAATATGAACTTTGCAGTGTTATTTATTCAAGTATGTGTTTCCCCTAGAGTGACGCAGCCGCCAGTTTGCAGGAAAATGGTCATTTTTAATACAGTAATTTTCCGCAAGTATTGGTGTGTATGGCTAACATGGTGTGCGTTCATTCGCACGACTATTTATATGCGGCTACAAGTGATGAAATGTTTTGCTAGGCATGGATTCGCAGCAAATTTTTGGACATGCGGCGAATTATTCCGCTGCAAATTTTTTCATGCGTTTCGCAAAACAATCTGCCAATGGCAAAACACATGAAAAAATTCGCCAAGCAAAAATTCACCGCACGTCCAAAAATTTACACAAGTGTCAAAAAATAATAGTCGCGCAACATTTTTGCCATTTCGTGGATCTTTCTAAAGATTTGCTAATTTTTCACCAAAGATAACCAGAACACATTTGCTCATCACTAGTGGCTACTATTTATAAGCATCTACTATTTATATGCTACCATTTATATGCTACCATTTATATGCGGCGACAATTTATATACACTATTTCTAAGCTACTATTCATATGTGGTGACTATTCGCGTGCGTTATTTAGCGCATGTACCGTCAAATACCGCTTGAAAATAGTCATCGCGAGTTAAATAACGCATGCAGTATGCTTATAGTGAATCGTGCGAAAAGTCGCGAAAATTAAGACGCGATAAAATTTTTACCGCACGCTATAAATAGCGCACGTTTTATCGCACTTTAGTGAATCGGCCCCATAATATTTAATTTGTTCTTACTTGGTCCTTTCTACTGAGTGCAATCAGACTGCAAATACCTATTTTAAACCACAGTGAAGGATTTAGACTGCTGATCAAAATTCTGTTTGTGTCAGCCCTCACCAAGTTTGAAAAGGTTGGTTAAGCTTGAACGAATATGTAACTGTAGCAGTACAAAAATCATTATTGGGAGACTCTTTTTAATTCACTAGAAATTGTCATGATTCATTAGCAAAGTCAAATACATATTCTTTTATGCAAAATATAACACACAGGAATAGCACTGAACTATGTCCAAGGCAGGTTTGTTTTTAATCAAACTATTCATTATAATACAAATAAATATTTGTTATTTGTGTTATTTATCAAAGGGATAAAAAGGGAGCAAATAAAAGTTACACTTAAAGTAAAAATAGAATATAAACGGTGATTAGGTAAACAATCCGCTATAGACTCTTAAGGATAGATGTATTAAAGGACAAACTGCCAGTCTG
Organism: Xenopus tropicalis; assembly: GCF_000004195.4. Taxonomy (NCBI): domain Eukaryota; kingdom Metazoa; phylum Chordata; class Amphibia; order Anura; family Pipidae; genus Xenopus; species Xenopus tropicalis. The sequence goes on from NC_030684.2 coordinate 93,375,603, forward strand.
CCATTTAAAATGCCCTTTCACTGGACTTCCCTATTCATCAAGCTGTGAAGAAGCATTTTATTCTGATTACTTGATGGAAAAAGGAACAAAAAAATTGACATTCTTTTTCTATTGACTATAGATAAATAGTTTAATTTAGTTTAACCTTTTAAGAAACGTGTCCACAAACCAGAGGCAGCTGCAGACCTCTATGGGCCTCTGGCAGCTTTAATGTGTTTAGTAAGGACCAAGGAGGAGGCTAAGCTGCAAAACAGATAGGACAGGAGCTTGACAACCAGGAACATATTATTAAAGCACATGCAGGGAGATGGTCAGAGCTGGCAGAGTACAAGCACCTATCACTGGCAACTACCATTGAAAGAGTGATAAGCTGAGAGGTTGACCAAGAAACTGGCAAATAACATTGGCTTCACTGGTTCATACCACACAGTAGTATTCAAATCACATCCACAATTCACTAGTGTATAGTGGGCCTGTGCCGGTCTTCAGAGCACGCTGTTGACGTCAGCAAGCTGCTCAGTGGCACCGTTCCCTAAGGACATATCTGTGCGATCAGTACAAATAGGAGAAGTCTGTCTATTTAGATTTACAACCCCAAGAAATCTAATGTATTCGCTGTTACATCAAATAGAAAATGCAAGCCTCTTTAAATCTGTGAATTACATATATGGGCAGTAAAAGCAAGAAAAAAAAATAATTTAGTCCTCACATCTGATACATCACATGTAGTAAATAATACATAATAGACTTTCATCGCTTCATTCATTCATTGATTCATTTATCCATCCATTTAATCAAGAAATAACATGAAAGTGCTATGATTGCTAAAGTAAGTACAATCTAACTACTTACCTATCAGTTAAGAAGGCAATTAGAGCCAGAGAATCTCAATCCTTATACCATCATTTTACTTCCCCAGGAAATGTTTGAGAAATTGTATTTCTTTAATAGTCTGCAACTCCATGTAACATCTTCATTTGCTCTGAAGTTAATTACCATAGGAGTTTCACTGCACACACAGGCATGCCATTAAATCTCTTACTATCAGAAATTAGCATTTTTAGCAGATTTTCTTTGTTGTTTGCGTAAACATGTTTCTTTAAATCTGACGGCCCACACAGTAATTACAAATAAAAGCACAGTCATCCATTTCTACTCACCCTGGGGATAGAAAGCTGTAGAACTACCTGACTCTTGCTTTGAAGGAAAAGCACACACAGCAGACCACGTTAGCTGTTCCAGTGATTGATCAGATCCTTACAGATCGATGTCCCTCACCGATTACATTTCTTATTGGGTGCAATTAGAAAACTGTGATTATTAAGTAAAAGCAGCCAATTAAGCTCACACTTGGTCAAAAATTAACCGTCACTTTGCCTATCCGTTTTGTACCTTGACATAATGAAAATCAATAGCTCATTGAGCATTGTTTGAAGAAAAAAAAAAAAAGGTGTCTGCATCACAACATCAAAATGTAGTGCTGAATAAACACAAAAATGCATAAAATAGCAATCATAATTTTCACTACCCTGAAACATATAGGTTTCCCAGTCATTTAGTGGCATTGGGAAGCATGAAAACCTAACAAACAAGAAGCACAAAAAAGGGAATATTTATCTTTTGTCAAATTGCAATGCAGTTGAATTGAGTTAATTAGGGCCCTGGCCTGTCAGCCCTTGTCACCTGCACAAAACAAATCAGTTGAAGATATACATTGTAAAGAAAAACCTTTCCTAAGAAATAAAGGTAATTATTGCATATAGATGTTAAATGAGTTTAGTAATGTCTTTGACAATTAAATCTTGAACACAAAAATGGTCCAATTACATATATTTTATTTATAACTAGGTTGTCTATTTTTTTTTATCAGGTGACAGGACTATATGAGCACTGAGCACTATTGAACATCCCCTCAGGTGTCAAAGTACAGGTATGTGTATTACATTTAATTCAGTGCTAAAGTTGCTTGATAGTGGCCCTTAACACTAAAGAGCTAGCTTGCCTGATTTAAAAGTCCCTAGTGCCTTGACCCCTGGCACCTTTCAACCCTTCAGGCTAAATGCAAGGAGCTCAAAAGGTTGTGCCTTAGGAAACAAGGAACAAATTCAAATGGCACAAAATGCAATAAAAGCAATTTTTGCACTTTTCACCTTGCCCTGGTTTCATAAATATGAGGGGCATGTATTCGCCTTCTTGTATCCGATTATCCTGCAAGCAGTCTACCAACTGGTGCAAATCTCTGAGCCACCTGCTGCAAATGTTGTACTGCTGTGGCTGGCATATTCTTGAAAAGCATGTTAAATTGTCAGAAAAAAACAAAGCAAACTGATACATTTTTTTACACTCTTTTAGTCAACGACCCCTTAAGTCAGATAATCTATATAGTCTGACATCTTACAAGAACTATTTATTATGTTAAGTTTGGTGGTGCCCAGAAGCTGCATGATAAAGTCCCGTATGCACCCAGTGAGGAGTTAATCCTGGATGATCGCTATGTACATCGCTATGTACAGTTGTATAACGAAAAACAGTTTTATCTGTCTATATAAGCACAAATGGCATCACTTTGGCAGCTTATTCCATATCTGACCGTCCTTGCAGAAATCAAAGCTTTATAAGGCAAATCAACAATTAGAAACTTTTCAGCTATATACTGAAGTAATGGGGAAGGAATTGTGCTAGATCTTGTTTCTTGAAATTGATCTCAGTGCACACTTAAGAGGTTGTACCCCAATCATTTGACAAAATGAATTTCTGTGAACAATTTACATCCATTTTGGCAGGCACATACAAACGAGAACAGATCAAAATTTCAAATAATCAGTGTAAACCAGCAATACACGGTCATTAAAAACAAAATAAATAGCGATGGCTGAAATAATTTGGCAGGCATGGATTCGTGGGGATTTTCTGCCATTGGAAGATTTTTTGCGAAACAGGCGACAAAATTTGCTGTGGGAAAATTCGCCATGCGGCAAAAAATTGTTGCATGTCAAAAAAAAGTTGCATGCAAATATTTTCAGCGAAGCGAAATGGAACAGATTCACTCATCACTAAAAATATATATTTACAGGGGGCAAACCCAAATTATACCTTAAAATAATAATCTCAAGTACCTAATAAGGAGTAGTACCACTATTTGCCTTTCAACCTTGCAGCCATAGCCCTGAACTGCGTGGAAACATTTTAAACCATTCTTCCACAATGAAATCCTAAAGTTTTTTTAAAGGCATAAATAGGTGGAAATTTGTTTCAAACACTACCCTGCTTCAAATGGAAGCTCCGTTCCTCTAATCTAAAGGGGTGACCTCTGGTGCGTTGATCGTTTTTATGGTAAAAAAAGAACATCCCCTATCTGCCTATATTCCCCTCTAATGTAGTTGTACACAGTAATCATATTTTGTCAATATATTGATATAATAAACATTTTCCTGTCAATAGCATGGAATCTACATTGCTAGCAGGAAAATTACCCAGTGCTAGTGATGTAGATTCTGCATTTCAAAATTCTTTTCAAATCAACCAGCAATAAGTGGTTCCAGAGCTGCTCTGGCTTCTGGCAATGAAGGAACAGGTTGGTGTTCAGGTTGGGCATCTCTCTTTCACTTCCTCCCTGGTCCTAATGCTTGTACCCCCCCACTACTACTGCTTTTTCCAGCCTTAAACCTTTCTGCCTTGCTGCCCCTTACATTTGTAATGCCATTCCTAATTTCTTCTGGAGAGAACCCTCCTTTTGGAACCTCACATAGCACCTGATCTGGGAACTACCACTTACAGTATATAGCAGTGTCACCCACTGTAACCTGCAGCACTATTTATTGTCTTATTTGTGTCTGTAAGTTACTCTACCATCTAGATCAGCGCTGTCCAACTTCTACGGTGCCGAGGGCCGGAATGTCTCTAGAATACATGGTGGAGGGCCGCTAATGGAAGCCAGTTTTGACCACTCCCCTTTTTGAAACCACACCCACTTCAAACCACACCTATTTTATCACAATGGTGGTAGAACAGCAAAATCCCAAATGCTTGGTCCTTACTGTGGGGATATCAACCATCATTCATATGTGAAAGAATTATGTCATATTAAGATATACCCTTAAATTCCATATGCCTCCTCCTCCCTTGTGGATAGCACAGCAACCCCCAGTACATAATTACACACCTTAGGGACCATTTAATGGCTATTTCCAACTGCTAACAAATTCCCACAACAAACCCCTGCCAGGTTCACCTCCCACAAGCAGCATAGGGCAAGCAGAGTATGGCACACACAGGCAGCACTCTGCCTGTCCTATGCTGTCTGTGTGTGCCATACTCTGCCTGCCCTACCCTGACTGTGTGTGCCATACTCTGCCTGCCCTAGCCTCACTGTGTGTGCCATACTCTGCCTGCCCTAGCCTGACTGTGTGTGCCATACTCTGCCTGCCCTACCTGTGTGTGCCATACCCTCCCTGACCTATGCTGCCTGTGTGTGCCATACTCTACCTGCCCTAAGCTGGCTGTACGTGCCATACTCTGCCTACAGTACCTAATGTCTGAGGTGTGAAGAAGTGAACAATGGGAGTGATTACAGTCTGAGCCTGAGGTGTGAACACTGCAGGGGGTGAACAATGCAGGTATTAAAATGTGTCAAAAACACAGGGGATTACATATTTAAACAATACAGAGGGATTACAGCCTGAATCTGAGGTGAGAACCATGCAGGGGGGCAGTTAATCTCAGTACTGATACCATTTAATGCTTACTCAAAGGTAAGCCATCAAAGCAGCCAGACAGGTGGGGGGCCACACAGAGGGGGGTCTGCGGCCCGCGGGCCGCCAGTTGGACAGCACTGATCTAGATTGTAATGTTGCACATTCTATGATGCAGGGACCTCTATTGTCTTGTCTTTTTTATTCTTAACATAGTGCAACTGTACCTTGTATTTATTTGTATTTCTTATAATACTTTGTATTTATCTGTATTGTATCTATAAATCTGTTTGTTGTATTAATTTATTGTTCTACTGTACAAAGCTGTGTTCATAAGTAGTGCTTTATAAATCAAGATATACATACATACATATATATGGACAGTACTCTGTCTCTGATAAAGGAAAGTAGCCTTTATGTTGGGAACATATTATAGGCAAGATATTACATAAAGAAAGTTGGGAAATAAATCAGAAAAGAATACTGACAACTGACTGACTAATACAGAAGCTAATCTGGTCTCCTGTTCTGGTTTCACTAAGAATATTTATTAGTGGAGGGCCCTCACAGCTGATCAGCAGCCTAGTAATGAAGCTAAAAATGCAAATACAGGTGTCACTTATCAGTCCTCTAGTATGGGAATGCAAAAACATCATAGAAAAAAGCAAGAGATCTCTGCGAATTGTAAATACAGACACTGAGGTGACACAATGTTATCAAAACAGAATTTAACTGGATCATGAAAACATTACAGGGCAATCAAATTTAAATGTATATTACAGTGACAAGGTCATTACAATAACCTTTATCTTTATCAAAAGGAATTGATAGTTTCTGAAGGGCAATGACACATGAGTAGATTAGTCCCCCCACAATTAATCTCTAGCAGTAGTGAGTATTCTCTTCTGAATGCTTGCCAACTGGTGATAATGTAAATTGCTGCTGGGAAAACAAATGCATTTCTTTGGCTTTCCAAAGTCGCCTGAAGTTTCCTTGCAAAGCATCTAAGAACATTTTTGGAAAGCTGAAGCAATGCAACAAAATCAGCTATATCTTCACTTTTATCACTATCCCTACTGCAAATTAAGTAAATTTCCAGCATTCTTGTGCAAATAACCACTTTTAAGTTCAGTCTGAAGCTCAAAACCTTCTACCACCATCCTAATACAAGGGCATTTAACACCTCAATTAGTCACACCTAAGCACTCTGGATCTTTTCTAGACACCCTTTCTGTGCTCTCTAGATTCCACAATAGCAAACTGCAAATGGAGCATCAACCACTTTTATGGTAAAGACACACAGAGCTACTAGTAGCAGCTACTTGTTGTGGCTACTAAAATAGACAAAGCTGACCTTTTACTGATAATTGTCTCCACGTGTGTTTTAGCAGAGGCATTTCTCAGTATTGTCTGTGGCAGGGTGTTTTCTGGTGTTTAGTAGCCCTGACAAATAGCTGCTACTAAGTGGCTCTGTGTGTCTTCACCCTTAGGGGCAGATTTATCAAAATGAGAGCTTAATACATAAAAACTCATCCATGTTCTACTCATTCCTATGGCATATTTAGAAGCATATTTATCAATGGGTAAAAGTTAGAGTTCACCAATTGATAAATATTCTTCTTAAAATCCCATAGGAATGAATAGAACATGGGTGAGTTTTTATGCATTAAGACAGGGAACCCCAGCCTTTTAAACCCATGAGCCACATTTAAATGGAAAAAGTGTTCCTGGGTGTGCCAATAGGAGCTATAATTGGCTACTTAATATCCCCTTTGTGGACTGGCAGCCTACAGAAAGCTCTGTTTGGCATTATACTTGGTTTTTATGCAACCAAAACTTGCCTCCTTGCCAGAAATTCAAAATTGGGCATCTGCTTTGAGGCCACTGGGAGCAACATCCAAGGGGTTGGGGAGCAACATGTTGTTCCTGAGCCAATGGTTGGGGATCACTGTATTAAGATCTAAACTCACATTATGATAAATCAGCCCCTTAGAATGTGCAATAATGTGTTATGCACAAGTCATAGCCTCACTGCTTCTTACTGTGCAATTCTCTTGTTTATTAGCCCAATAAAGAACATTTCAGGGGGTCCGTACTTCAGAGGGATTCCAAACACATTCACACATCATACAAGTCATCCCCCCCCATGACAATGTATCTGAACATGTGACAGGTTCTTCAAATTGTTCAGCATTGCAGAGCCCCAACTGATATCCATACAATACTAAATATGAGATCCCGAGAATATAAAAAAATATAACAAGTATAGGTTAACCTTTAAAGTGATACTGACACTTAAAATCTACACTTCAGAATATCAATTCACATTAAAAGTTACCTTTAGATCATGTTGATCATTTTTCGCTGATAGGGCTGCTTTTGTAAGTAATTGTTACTTAAAGTCCCTAAACCTGTTTTGCCAACCTGACTGTCCCTTCTCAGCCTGTCAGTTATAACTTCTAATGCTACTAATGTGGACTACTGCTGCACAAATATGGCAGCCCCCTCATAGAGGAACATGGGGGATCAGATAGGTAATGTCAAAGCATTGGGCAAATACTTTTATGGCAAAATGATAAAGCTCATGCAAAGAAAATGTTATGATAGATGAAAAACAAGGTTTAATTTCTGGTGTCAGTATCTCTTTAAGGAAAGCTCTTGGGTATGTTTTCTTTGGCCCAGGTACTTTGCACATTTTAATTTCTAAATTTGTTCAGACTATAGCTAGTGTTATCCAAAGAACTCTTGTTTGTCTTAATTGCTCTTTACCACTACAATGCAAAGTACGATAAATCCCCCTATTCACTTGATTTATAATTAAACGCATAGGTAATTTCTTTAATGTTCTACTTTATATTGCTTTACAAAGATTTTGTTAGGTATGGTTTTGGTTGCTAGGAGATTGTAGTTGGTGATATATTTTAATGCACCAGCTCAATATTTATGGTACATTTGCTGTGTACTTTTATAAAATATTCGTTTTTAAACTTGAAGAAGAATGAACCTATAAAGTTACATAGACGTTACGTTCCATCTTAAAATCAATTTTATATTGGCCTTTTAGAAAGTATTACCAGCTACAACCAACTAATTATTCCAAATCAATTTTATAAGACAAGTTGAATTTACGCTCTATAAAGTCAAAAGATACATTGTACAGAAGATAGAGGTTTTAATTGCTTATGTTAGTTGTACATTGTTAAACTTTTAATATGCCTCCTTATTACTATTTCATCTGTTCACTGTTTGGTCAGTGATGATTTGAATCATTTGTATTTTTATAGATATTTCTTTTGGTGGTTCACCAAAAAACATTACTACATAACCTTATAAAACAGAGACTGGCCTTTTAATATTTTACTGATTATAATAAATAGTAATAACTTTGCAGTGTTGAATGATCTCTGTGCAATTCACACTGTGAAAGCGCTTGAGACATGAAATCAATTCTGCATTACAATTTATCCTGCAGAATGTAAGCGCATTCAGTTCTTTCTGAATACCTGAATAACTCTGCAATTTTGCTACAAGCAATACTGGCAGGGATCAAATAAATTATGTGTTTTGAAGCTATGTTTAAAAATAATTAATGGATAAGGAAGACTACATAGAAGTGAAAATGTTTACCTAGAACATATTAACTTGAATCAATGCTTTAATTTGGAAGGTTCTTTATTTTACAAAAATATATTAATCCCTTTGGACTGAATTTATTTCAAGCTATTATTTTTTATTAAAGAGACTAACATTAACAACTACATGCCTATACACATTTTAAAGAAATGTACACTTTACAAGATGCATTTTCTCTTGTTTTGTGAAATATATATGCTCAATTCTCATTTCTATTTAACATCATAACGTTTAAGGTAGTTGATAGCAGCAGGAAAAAAAAGAGATTTTGTACTGTTATTTGTCATCTGTTTACAGATGAATGAAGATGTTTTTTTTTATAATAGAACCATATCTAATAATTTAACCATTGACAGCTAGTTGTCGAAGAAGGAAATTTAAAATAGACACAAAACTGTGTAAAAAAAAAAAGGTTCAAGACAAGATGGTACTCATCCTTGGTTACTAAAATAGCTCAGTTTACTTAATTTACTTAATTTCAAGGATTTTTTTAGGTCTGGCATAGTGTTAAGAGATTGGCAACTTGCTGATATGATGCTATTATTCATAAGGTGATCCTGCTCCCAGTTTGAAAACTATAGACCTTTTAGTTTGACATTAGTGGTAGGAAAGCTTTTGGAGAGGGTAGTGAGGGATACAATACTTGAATACATTGTGGCATGGCTTTATGCACAATATATCTTGTCTTCTAAGAGGAGGTGAGCAGAAACCTAGACACATAGGTGTGGCAGTGGATGTGATCTATGTAGATTTTGTTAAAGCATTTGATACAGTACTGCACAGAAGGTTACTAATTAAATAAAGTAATATTGGACTGGAACAAATTTATTGGTTCTTGGATAGAGAGCTGTCCATGGTCCCATGCTTTTTTACTTGTTTATTAAGGGACTTTGGTATTGTGAGTACTGTGTATATTTTTTCTGATGATACTAAAGGATGTTTCCACTTTGCAGAAATACTTGACTAAATTGGAGAACTGGATAGCAAACTGGTTCAATCCTAATAAATACAAGGTTATGTACTTTGGCAAAAATACCATAAATTATTTGTGTGTATCTTGAGACCCAACAAATGCATTTTTCATGAAAAAGGGTCTGAAAGCAGTATCTTTTGTTGTTTCTATATTGCATAAGAACTACTTCAGATCTGAAAATGGATTGCCATACTGCTTGCTGTTCTGGTGCATCCTCTTTCTTTTCCCATCATACCTTGCTCAAGTTGATTTCTGGTTACTCAGATACTGCCAAAGTCTATTATTGTGTGTATGTAGTTTTCGATTCCTGCCTGTTTATTGAACTTGATCCTAGCTTCCTGTCCTGACCTCTAACCTGTCCCTGACTTTGATTTCGCATCATCTGTGCCCATGTCTTGTTTACTGTGGTCTGATCTCTGTAATGTGCAGGTTTCCAGTCAGTCCCACTGTAGAAAGTTCTGTGCCCCCAAAGGGCATTGTTAACTTAGGTGCTAGCAGGGGTTCCGTAGTTTCACAAAAGAGTAAGGCCACTTCACCTGTCAACCAGGGTTCCAAGTTAATAGACTTGAATCTGGCTCATTATCTGCAGCAGGTTGAGGCTACAATTTAATATTGTACTTAAATTGTCAAAATTTTCTAAGGCACTTGGTTGGTACAGATGAGATTTTGATGATATGTATTTATTACAGGCTGTATAGAAGGTGATCTTGCAGACTTTGTTAATGAATAAAAAGCCTTTAAAGTTTACTTGCCACTATAGTTATGATTCAGTGTCTTAGTAAAAGCTTCACCAAATGTTTTATCACTATAGTATATAATAAATCTACAGATAAAAACAAGGATTTATACAATACTAGCCACCCACACCATTTAATTAAATTGCTTCCATGGGTGCAGGTGTTTCATGTAGTAAGAATTGTGAAGCATGAAAATGTTCTGGAGGAGTCTTGTACAGAGGAGTTATACTAAAACTGAAACCGAAAAAGCTATAAAGGAAGACTAAGAATAAGTGAATAGGGAAATCTAATATAAGATGTAAATGGAAAATAAACAAGAACAAAAATTCCCCATGTAATATTCATCTCATTAGATGGTTATTACTTTTGTGAGTTCTAATTGTGCATAGTGCATTTTTTACAAGCTGCTTGAAGGTAGTATACTTTTGGGATATACAAATGACATTTTCAGTAAGATGTTGTATAACATACACTGCACACTCATGCAAGCTATAAAATGTGCCATCCACTAGCAGATGGGTCACTAAAGACGTTTGCTGGTTAGCAAAAACATAAATAGAATTGCAAAATAAACATTGTTTGCATTGTGCACATTTTTTTTTATTGCTGGGATCAGCAATTTGGCAAATTGAAACCTATTACCATGGAACCAGTTACAACGTTGTAATAATAGTTGTAAATATTAGAATTCATTATATGGTACACAAATATAAATATGATTAATAAAATATGTGCGAGCATTTAGTAAAAGAGCCCTTGTGACTAAAAAATTATGTCATACCAGTGTTACTACACATGAAACATTGTTAGGTTGGGGGCAGGCCGTGCCTCATGGATCAAACTTTCTTTAAAACAGGGTACTGATAAATTATACCATTGCTGCTCATTGCAGGTAATTTTTAAGACACTTTAGCCTATATATGTAATGTTCTCGTTTGCAGATTTTAACTCTGTTTTAATTGCTTTGCATTCCTCGATCCGTTAAGTTGACGGAACTTTCTCACTTGCATTACAACTTCTTTAGAATAGATCATTTAAGCACACTGGGAAACAACCTGATATGCCTATGAATGACTCAATGAAGATCTCAGTTGCATAACAGTCAGATTACCAGGTGGTCTAATGGCAAATTGAATTCTGTTAATGAATACATAAAAAAGTGTGTAAGGTCTGTCCAGGTTGAAAACTGTCCATTGTGAAAACATAGATCAGAAAAGTCATAGTCAGAAAATCATACTCATAGAAATGTGTAAGATATAAATATGAAATGTGTGAAGAAAATATATGTAGAAATATATGTATAAATATTAAATTGCTATAAATAGAAATGTTATATAAATATAAAATATGAAATCTGTTATATAAATAACATACGGATAAAACCAATCTCAGAGAAACATATTCAGAGAAATGTGTGTGATATTAATATGAAAATGAAATGTGCATGTATAAATATATATATATTGTCAGAGGTTAGGTAGCTGGCACCAGCTTTCTGGGGGTAACGCAGCCCATGGCACAATCCCAGCTCATGAGAGAGTAATATCTTTTAGGCAGTTTATTTTCACTTGGCAAAATATAACAAAATAAACAGTTCAAAATAAAATCCTTGCCACTTAATGGGCTCTAACTAACATAGATCAGTTATCCTATCCTAACTAACTCTGTGCCTCCCACACAGAGAAAAGAAAACAAACTTTAAACCTTGTAGTGGTTTCAAACCTCTCAGTAAGCTCACACAGGCAGCTTCCCTGTGTCTTTCCCCCAGACCGGAGCTTTCTACTTTGGCCCAGGCTGCCTTTTAATTTGCCAGCTGAGATGCTTCAGGTAGACACAAAACACCTGGGCTGGACTAGCATTCCCGGAACCATTCTTTTAGAAACCTGTGACATATATAAGCTCTGTTCTGGACTTTCCCAGGTATCCTGATATTGACCATACCACAATATACATACCATTATTCAAATATATTTTTAGCTAAAAAAAACTTTAGCTAAAAAAAGGTGGCCATACATGGGCTGATTGTAGCTGCCAATATCGATCCTTTAGACTGATTCAGCATCTTATTGGCCTGTGTATGGGCACGAATGACAGGCCTGCCCAACCAACATCTGGCCTCAAATCAGATCTCGGACAGGTTTGATTTTTCAATTGGATCGGGGACTGCATTGGCTCATTGATGTGGTCTCCGAACCGCCTGCACCTACACCCGCCGTTCTAATTTGATCATTTGGCCCCAGAGTCAAACAACCGAATTAGCCAGATATCACCCACCCATAGGTGGGCATATTGGGAGAAGATCAGCTCATTTGGCGACCTTGCCAAGCACACGGATCTTACCGTGTACGGCCACCTTTAGTTGCAGTAAGTAAGTTTAAGTCTAATCTATGTGAGATAACTGAACTGTGTAAAGGCCCCCATACACGTGCCGATAGAAGCTGCCGATATCGGTCCCTTGGACTGACTCGGCAGCTTATCTGCCCGTGTAGGGGCAGAAACGAGCGGGCTGGCCGACCGATATCTGGCCTGAAATTGGCCATAATATCGATCGGCCAGGTTAAAAAATTCAGTCGGATCGGGGGCCGCATCGGCTCGTTGATGCGGTCCCCGAACCGACTGCCCCATTGCTGCCTATTTTTTTTTTTAACTTCAAGCTCCCCGATATCGCCCACCCGTGTATGGGGACCTTAACTGGATATATCAAAAGATGGAGGATTGGCTATCCTAAATGTTAGGATAGGCCAGCTAGGCCAGCCCTAAAGATCCCATGCTGGGATCGTTAGGGTTAACTTGATTAGATAGCTTTCACTCTTGGTGGACTTAAACCCCTGGGGGTTAGCCTCTAGAAAAGTTAACATTTAAGGATACTGAATGTTTTTGTACACCAACACTCTGTATATCATATTGTTTCAAAAGGGTAGAACACGCTGGATCTTGTTTGGTTTATTTGTGGTTTACCCTCATAGGAAACAATAAAACCTATTTTGGGAAGCCACCACTTGTAAAGATTGAACTACCATCTTTGTATAACCCTTCAAGCTTTAGTATCTCGTCTTTATCTCTATGGGGCAGATTTACTAAAACGCCATAATTTCTCATTTTTTTATTTTCAAATTTGACTAAATTCGTTTTCCTGAATGTCTAATATTTACTAAAAAAGTCACAAGGAAAACTGCACTTTTTTGGATTGTCGCTGCAAAAATCCTGAGCTTATTGAATTGTCAGTGACACAGAGATAAAGTGGTGATTTTCAGACATAATCCAGCAAAATCTCTAAAGTCACATGTACCAGAATAGGAACCTACAACCACCTGTTTCCTTTACTTTATGGATATGAAACATGGCCCTATTAGACTGTTGTTTCTTGTAGTGCTGTTTTTTTTATTTACACTACATTTATATATATAGTACACAAACACAAAATGACAATACAGGCAAACCAGAAAAAACGTATTTCACAGACATGAGCTGACAAACATTTACTATAAACAATGAAATAAAAATACTATGCATGATGCATTTAGGGGTCCTGGGATGGCTTATAGCTCTCTGGGAAGAAATATTTAGGAAAGCTGCAGTATTGTTAGTAATCCAAAGACTTTAAATATGCCCAATTCATTACATACAGAATAGATATACTTTTGAGAATTTATTTTATTGGTAATGGGATTTGCTAGCATGATTTACAAATCAGAGATCAGAGATAAGAAAAATGCAGTGGGCAGGTTATGTGTTTATAGTTAGGGGCAGATTTACTAAAACTGTAACATTTATCTTTTCTCTTCTGTTTTAGAATTTGAATAAACTTGTTTTCCATTTGGATAAACTTGTTTCCATTTGGACACATAGTAAATTGTGGAAAAGTCGCAACTTTTTTTTTTCTTCAACTTTTAGAGCAAAAATCGGAATCAGAAAATACATCGACGGTTAGTAAATAAAGTATACTTATGCAGATACTCAAATGCAAAGCTGTAGAGCTAATCCATAAGTATTAATTACCAAATGGATTACAGACAGTATGATTCATGCTCGTATAAAGCAACATTGTTGCATTCTTTAAATAGTATAATTCCTGCTTTACAATAAACTTTGTCAAAATGCACATTTAAACATTTCACTTTGCTTCATGTTCTCCAAACATGATGCTTTTCGGCATGGGGCTTAAAATATCCAGTGACAAACATTCTCATTTTATTGCCTTTGTTTATAATTTTATATGGGGCTTAGTAAATCTATTCCAAGATATGTTCCAATGTGTCTGTTTCTGTGAGTGAAGGCATTGCACACGTTGGTACATAGGTTCTTAACAAAATGACACACTTTTACGAGGGTTCTTATCGCATAGTTTCACAAAGTAATATTTTGTTCCTTTTCTATTGAAGAGAAATGTAAGCTAAATGGATTTTTTTTGATGAGAGGGTCACTGTACAATCAACAGAATCACGAACAACAGTCTATTTGATAGGAAAAATGTGATTATTATTTTCAGTTTTTAACTTCAGTACCTGTACTGGGTCAAGCAATCAAAAACCTGAGATGAAAAATTTCTTTGATTTAGATTAAAAATCAACGGTGCACAAAGTAATCTACTCATATACAGTGTCACTTTAGCCGCTAGGTATCCTTTAGCAATACTTTAGCAGTGGAGTGTCTTGTTCACATGCCCGTCTCTGAATTATACTGTTATAGTCACTGTAATGGGATTCAAAAATTAAATCTTGACTAAAAGCAAAAAAAAAAAAAAATATGTGACATACTAACTACTCAAAACAGTCAAATATCTAAATATCCATTTCTCTATTATGACTTTTTATCGTATTTGAGAATTTTTTTGCATATACCTTTCTCTACCCAAGCTCTTATGTCTAACCAAAGTAATATTTGACATGCAAAATAAATAGCCTAGTGCCCCATTATTTCTATAATTAATTTTCCCCCTCGTGTTCATAAGAAGAGATTTATTGAAACACCATTTTCTGATGATACTTTCAAGTAAAAAGGGGCAGAGTTTAAATAATAATCAACATATGCAAGATTTACTTTTCTTAAAGGGGATCTGTCAGGATATCTAAGTAATAATTTTAAAATTTTGAATATGCACGTATTTATGTTTATTTCATGTGGGTGCCTCCATGACATGTATTTTACAATATGGCATTGCTCTGCTCAGTGATTCTCACTGCCTGGAGGCAAATAAACACTTCAGAAGGCAGTCAAGCTGTATGAGTCAGTTTAGACTCCTTGTAGTTTGCCTTCTGCAACACAACCAATTAACCCTGTAAGTGTCAGTAAAAACTGCAGAAAAACATAAATAAGCTATTTCAATTGCAATAGTTTGTTATTTACAAAAACTACCGTTTCTAAGCCCACTTTATAGGGAGCTGCAAAATCTAATTTCAGTATACAGTAACTTAGTTGTAACTTTGTTGTAAATGAGTGTGCCTTTAAGAGAATGGACTGCTAGGAAATCCAGACATTTGATGCTTCAGAGAGCTGTTCATTAGAGTGTGTGATCTCAGAACAACTAGAGAGCTGCCTCTTAAAAAAAAAGCAGCAGCGTTTTTTCTGGTTTGCTTTACTGTGCAAATAGTTCTCAATATGAACATTTTTCAAGCATTGCTTGCCTTCTTCTGGGCTGTTTTCGTTATTCTAAATAAATGCAAAATGAACTCTCATTTTAACATGGGTTTGCAGTAAAGCAAGATTGCATTTTGCGTTTTACTAAGTTCAGTTACTTGGGATTTGTTAAGGACTAGTTACTGTTGAGACACTCACTTATGACGGGTAAGTTCTGTATAAAGGGACACATAAAATCCCCCAGTTTCCCCGATAAAGACAACCCAAGGCAAGTGAGGTAGGAGATAAAGGTATATAAATATAATATATATGCAAGGTATAAAGTAGAATATAAAAGTCAAATATACCATCTTATAAAATCACAAAGGTCAGACATGATAGTGCTGACTAGCTAAGACCCTCCGTGCACTTTTCTATTTGCACAGCTGTAACCACAGAGCACACAGACAGTTGTAAAAGGGGTATCATATACTTTTAGATAAGGTATGTCATTCTCTATAAAAGGCTAAGACTTTAAGGGTCTCATTGGAAGCTGTTAGTGACACATTTCAGTTGCTGTTCTGTGTTGCTGAAAGCTTCCACAAGACTCTGTGTTTGCTTGATTAATAAAGAAATAAATTGATATTACTGAGAACCTTGTCTCAGGGTCTTGTTGTATAATAAGGTTCTGGTCGGTTAAAATTACCAACATTACCTAGATGATCTTAACTGCCAGGGAATGAGAATCGGAAACTTTTGTGAAAAAGTGAAAGAGTGTTCAGTCCTCAGCCTTGCTAACCTAGTGAGCCAGATACATACGTGTCATGGCAATGTCTGATAGAGAGCAAACTCACTCCCAAATATGTTGTGCAACACACTTGGAGAAAAGTGGAGAAATGTTATATTAAGCAAAATAGATAAAAAGAAGAAGTGCAACACAATGATGAGTTTTGGTAAGAGGAACCTGAAAGAAAAAGTTCATGGTAAGGCATGTATTGAAACATGATATATTTTATTATACCTTGTGCTCCAAGCTTAAAGGGGTCCTCCACCCAAAAAACATTTTTTATGCATAATGAATGAAAATATAATGCTAAGCAATTTTCCAATATACATTAATTATACATTTCTAATTTAAGTAGTGTTTATGCATTTTTGTTCTTTGGATGTGACTCTTAAAATAATGTAACAGGAGTCCTTTCAGAACTTTTAATCACATAGCTTGCAACATGCCAGGCATGTAAATAGTCAGATATATACTGTTTTTAAACAGCTTTAAAATTATTGAACATTACTATTTAATATCGGAAGTTTCTTAGAAAAAAAAAATTCACTGAGCAAAAACCATTTTTTTGCACAAAGGATCCATTTAAAACCACTGATAGATATGAATAATATACAGGCATATTTCACAGTATTTGAAAGTACAAGTAAGTGGTCAGAGAATCAATGGATTATTCATCTAGCACCACTCTTCAACTGTATGACTCAACAAATAGCCAGAAGAGGACTGAAGATGCTAAAGACAAGCAATTGGATTGTTACAGATAATAAAACTGTCCAGCAAGGTTTGAAAATTATTAGCCCTGACAAATTCATAGAACTCCTTCCTGAATGATTGAAAGTCTGAATAATGGATCAGATGATGAACAAACAGTGACAGTGGCAGAGAACTATTCACTTGAAGGACTACCATGAAAGCAAAACATGGCTAAACTTACCTTAATTGCCCAGTGACACAGAGACATGATACTTTTAAATACGGGACATATTTTATGGGGTATTATACAATACCTGTATATCATTGTTTGAGGAAGATATGAATACAGCTGATGTCTCCCATTTATTATGTGCTTGCCCTTTGTAAAATAATGTTGAAATTTCATTTTTATATCAATAACCCTAGAATATCAAATTCTTCAATATCAGTTATGATAAAAAAAAAAAGGAACACATTCCAAGACAAATATTTTGTTGGTCTTTAACCCCCATTTTAATGATTTTCTATAGAAACTGTTATTCTTGTAAAAATGCATATTGAACAAATTGTTTTAATATTCATGATCTAGGCTAGAAAAATGTAAACCTGTAAGCTAATTTTTCCAAAAGTCTGCTTCAAGAAAGAACTATTCATGTGCTCAGTGTCTCAGTCAAGATATACCAGAGTGCAAATTGTAGAGATGCATAATACTGGGAAGAGTTACAAAAGCATTTCTAAAGGCTTGGATATTCATCAGTCATCAGTCAACAGTAAGACAATTGTCCACTATTGGTATAAAGGAAGTAATATTGCTACTCTCCCTGCTACTCTCTGCAAAGATCATAGGAAGAGCGCAGCATACAATGCTGAACCAGGCCAAAAAGTTACCTTTGGTTAACAGAAGTAATGTCATTTAAAGGAAAAGATGGCAAGTGAGGCAGAGACCAGTGATCCGACCCATATCCATACCTGGATACCACCACTTTCCTGTCTGCAATCCACCAAATACCTGCATTTATCCTACAGGCACTTTACCTTTTGTATGACTTTTTCCAGTGCCAGACAAGGCTTCGGCCTGGGGACTGCAACATTGAGGATGCAAGGGTCTCTCCACCTAAAATTAGATAGAAAGTGGTGAAAAATAGCAGGGCACAGTGAGCAAATGGGGTGGTTGGACTGGAGACTAGCTAATGAAGGCAGAAGAGGGGGTTATAGACAGATATGGGATGTTAATTTTTTCCTCTCTAAAAAGGATCAACGCACCAGAGGTCACCCCTTTAGATTAGAGGAACGGAGCTTCCATTTGAAGCAGCGTAGGTGGTTTTTCACGGTGAGGACAGTGAGGTTGTGGAATGCCCTTCCTAGTGATGTGGTAATGGCAGATTCTGTTAATGCCTTTAAGAGGGGCCTGGATGAGTTCTTGAACAAGCATAGTATCCAATGCTATTGTGATACTTAAATCTACAGTTAGTATTAATGTTGGTATATATGGAATATGGAAATAATGGAAGGACTAGAGATAGATTTTATAACCATTTTGGTTGAGTGTGTAATTGTAGAGGAAATAATGGAATGATTAGAGATTTTAAAACCATTTTTAATCCATATAAATGGTTGAGTATGTAGGGAGTCAAAGTTTAAAGGGTAACAACACCCGGGTCTTGCACTGCCTCTAATTTCAGCGCTTGTCCCTTTCTTCAGTGGAAATATAAGCTGGAAATTTAAGATTTCTTTAAGAACAATGTCTAATGTCAAATCTTTGTGTCACTAAACATATGACATAATTAAAGCTCACTTTTAAAGGAGCAACGCTTTCCTAAGAATATTGCAATTTAAAGACATTTTATTATAACGTTTAATCATCACCAAATCTTAGAGAAATGCGCAATAGATAAACATGCTGATGTACAAAAATATGAGTTTGCAGATTTGAAGACTCATTTGAATAAGGACATTTTTAGCAGCATGGAAGTAATATATAACATATCCAAATTAAAACTGATTTGGTTCCTCCTCTCAGCATCTGTTTCTGGTACAGAGTTAATGTCTGTAAGGATGCCTGGAGCGAATTGGACTCAAATTGCAGAGCTGTCACAGAAAAATAAAACAGTCACACAATTTCTTTTTGGCTGTCACATTTTTTATAAAGATGATTATTCTGTGGGCTCTGATACTCAGCAGTAATGTCTTTAATGATGATTCTATAGAAATTAAATAGATCTCCAGGTTATGCTTAAGTTGTGTAAAGAATAATTTTAGGTAAGAAATTTGACATTTACACAAGAGCATTTAATTGTAATGGTCATAGGAAGTACTATCTGCCCTACATCCAACACATTGGTCTTCTGATTTAAAGGAGAACTAACCCATAAAACAAATATGGGTAGAAATGCAATATCTTAAATAAGAAACTTACTCACAAGCCTAAAGTTTTAGTATCTCTATAACAGTAATGATTAAGGCCTTCAAAGTTGTGCGCAGGAGCCCCCCATCTTGGATTTTGTTAGAAGTGTCAGTGACACTGCATATGCTCAGTGTGCTCTGGGCAGCTGTTGAGATGCTAAGCTTAGGGTTTTTTGCTTATCATCATGAAGAAAATGAGGTTCATCTGCCATAGAGCTACAAGATACAAAGTGCACTGGTTTCTGAGGTGCCATGTAATGATAATTTAAACTATTAGTCTAGTTTTGCTTCATTATATATACAGTATATTGTGAGTTGTTCCTAAAGCTCAGGTACCTGTAAGCAGCACAAGAGCAAAAAGATGATGGGGAGCTATTGGGGTTATCTTCTGATTCATAGATTTATTAATTATTATTATTTCCTGTTACTTACATAGCACTGACACATTTCTGCACATTTTTACAAAGATTATTCATCTTTCACATCAGTCCCTGTCCCAGAGGAGCTTGCAATTTAAGGTCCCTATAATATTCACACACACTATGGTAAAGTTAGTCAGAAGCCAATTAACCTGTATGTTTTTGGAGATCTTTACTGCAAAAGGACCATGGTTGCCTTGGACTGGCACAGAATGTCATAACATAATGTGTAGCATTTTATTGCTGCTGCTTTGTTAAACTTTAGTTCTCCTTTGGGAGTTCTCCTTTTGGGATATTTACTTGCATGTTAGTAGACAATTATATCAGTAAGTAAAATGATTAATTGGATGTTGTGGTTAATGCAAGGTGATATTTTCCCAAGAGATCTTCTTAATTTCAGCAACAAAAACCAGCCTTTATAAAAAGTACTTGAATAGAAAATGGTGTTTTTGTATTAACACAATCTGTGTTCTTTTTTTTTCAACGTTTTCTTGCATTTTATTGTCAGCAAATATTAATATTATGGATGGGTGCCTTCAAGCTAAACAACAGTTTGAACAGCATTGCTTTTACAGCAGAAGGTAGGCATTGGTCTAGATTTTATGTTAAATCTATTATGCTTTTTACTTCAAAACCGCATGGATTTACTTTTGTTCTTTCATTTAGAATGCTCAAGCCCTGCGCTATCTCACAAAGGACCATCTAAGCGGTCTCTTTGCAATCCCATTCAGTCACAAGCACATTGTTAAACTACTTAGCCACTTTGACACAGGGGGATGAGATAGACGTGTTTATTATTTACTTTCCATCACTCAGGCTGTTTTGTAAGCAAAGTACCTTTATTAGTTTGTAAATCCAGTTTTGCTCCAGGGAACATTGTGCAAATGGCCCTGGCATTTATTATAATAAAGCCAAGAGAGGCATTGCAAAGCAATTCTTCTTAAGATCATAGTAGTAGGCCACCAAAATATAAGTACAAATAAAAAAATAATACATACAGTCTTTATTACTAGTACAGCCTGAATAAATGTCTTATAATATTGTTACACAAGGACAGTCAGAAATGATTTCTCATTTTTTTAAACATCCAGCCTTATGTTTGCTTTTCTGAAAAATATAGTAATTACTTCATTTTCTTAACTAAGGAACTGATATAACCTTCATTGGTCGGCCTCTGAGCAGAGAGGGGCTCATATGTCAACACTGGACACCTGGGCTTTAAAGGACAAGTCAACCCAAAATGTAATTTTTCCCTTATAAAAGAAAACAAAATTCTATGCAACTTTGCAATATACATTCATTACTAAGTTGTGATGGTTTTTTGAGTTATTTGTATATATAATAGCTATTAGAAGCAGTGTTTGTCAGTCCTTTCTATTCTCTGCCCTGGTGGCTTTGGCTTTTAAAACAATGTAACACAAGCCAGCAGACTGACAGACCTGCCTTGCTGGAGGAGACTGGCCTTTGCAACATTATTTAAAAAGTAACAACCAGGAGTTCAGCAAATGCTGCTTTCAATAGCAACTATATTTTCATATAACTTTTAAAGCACTAAAAATTCACATTGGAAAGTTACTTGTATGTATTTTCCTTTATTAGGTAAAAAAAAATAATTTTGGGGGTTGATATGTCCTTTAAGCCATAGCAACCAATCAGTGACTATTTTGTTCAGCCTACTGTAGGTAAAGCAAAGAAAGGAAGTTTTTGCTATGGAAATTGCTATGAGTTACTATCCAGGTGCAAAATTCCCAGGGGCTGATGCTGAGTAAGGCATATACTTTGCTACAAGGCTTATGATTTTATTCCCTGGCATATTTTTTAACAACTTGAAAATTAAGCGGGTATACTAGACCACTACTCCATATGCAGCATTCCAACTTGTGAGTGCACTCTTTTCGGTGCAGTATCGACTAGAATTAAGTCTAAAGAAACTGACTTTCTGAGTTTTCTTGAAAATGTTTCACCGCTCATCCGAGTAGCTTCTTTAATTCAACTGAGTGGTAGGGAATTCCCCAGTATTTAAACTCTTGAGGGAAATACAGTCACAGACATCCAGTCACAATGTTCCATTGAACTTATTCAGTTAGTGTTGGCTGAAAACTAACAGAGGGTATGATACTTTCACAATGTTACCATGATTCTCATTGAGACAAGTGTTAATCTTTTAATGTACAAGACTGAAAGTGTGAAATTGCCTGGGTAAGGATGTAAAAGCAGCATAGTATGTTGCTGTACTACCCTTAAGGGTTTAAATGCTGAAGAATTCCTTACCACTCATTGAACTGAAGAAGCTGCTCGTATAAGTGGTGAAAAGTTTTCAAGAAAACTCAGAAAGTCCAGTTGCTTTAGACTTAATTCATCTAGTGATGTGTGGGCTGGCCCGATACCCATGGGACTCACAGGTTTACCCGTGGGTGGGGCAGGTTTGGGCTGACCTTGGCACGTGTCCAAATTCAACCTTAACCCGCACACCCTTAGCTCTCCAAAGTAATTACCGCTCGGTGCACAATGCCTAGGGGGATCGGCACCCCCTCCACAGATTCCAAGCAAACAAATAGCAGTGGCACTCAAGAGCTTCAAATGGGACTTAGCCCTTAAAATATTTATTGTGGAAAAAACATGCAACGTTTCGAGGCAGAACTGCCCCTTTGTCAAGCATGGGCGGACCTTGGCACATCACTTGCAGCTCGTGGATGGGTTTGTGTTGAGCTCTTCTGCTCGCGCACCCCACCCATGACCTAACACTGCTGACTTCCTCTTCTGGCTTGTGAATTTATAGACACACCCCGCCCCTTTTGTGATGTCATTGCAGGGAGGCATGGGATTATAAATAGAGGTAGGGTTAGGGTTGGGTGCAGGTCGAGTTTTTCTCGAGTTTTTATCCAATATGCTCTTTATTGGGAATATGATTGCACCTACAAAACTAATAAAAGGCACAAATGTCTTATAAAATCAAATAGACTAAAATTGATTCTCAGCTCCTCTACACGTTTCTCACGTGTGAGCACCAGTTATGTGCTATTCCTCTACTCTTTCTTAGCCACACTATAAAACATTTCCATCAAAGCAGTTGCAAGAAGGCAATCTCGCATAGTGCCCATTTTAAGCAAATAATTCTAATTTTTAAAAATAATTTCCTTTTTCTCTGTAGTAATAAAACAGTACCTTGTACTTGATGGCAACTAAGCTGCATGAATTCATATTGGTGGTGAAACACTCCCATTGGAGTTTATTTAATGTTTAAAAGATTTTCAGCATACTTGAGGAATAGAGATCCAAATTATGTAAAGATCCCTTATCCAGAAAACCTCAGGTCCCAAGCATTCTGGATAATAGATCCTATACCTGTATTCTTGTATAAAGGAAATATAACATAGTAGCATCTTTTTTCCTTGCTTAAAAAATGTAAAACTTATGAGTTTCATGTTTCTTTTTATTCTTATCTGCTTAGATAGATAGCAATGTTTTCATGGTTACATTCTTGACGAGATACCTTACCTTTATGAACTGAATTTACTATCACTGGTTTCGATTTTCTTTTTTTTTTTTTAATGAAATTATTAGCAGTCTAAAAGGTCATTGAGGAAGAGAGGATGTAATTACTGCTTGCGCCTACTTGGTTGACTGCCAGTAAAACATTTGTCAATGTAGGAACCTTTCCCCAAAGTATAGTTTCTCTGTTGTTTATTTACTTTGTGGATATCCTTTCAAGCGTCTTCTTGTATGAAACCCATACATCACTGAGTTGAACTGAGAGTTGTTCAATTGAATGTTCTCTATTTAATGCCCTCAGAGAATAACTTGTGATTTCGCTGAGCGGGTAAAAAAAGATTTAATTAAATGGGATCAATCATGCCCATACATAGCAATTTACCAAGGCACGCACTCTAAACCTGTATGTGCCCCTTAACAACTTTAATTGTTTAAACACTGCATGTTTCATGCTAACCTGCGAGCACAGACAGGTTGCAGCAATACTTTAGCCACAGTTTGTATGCTAGAACGCAACACTAGTTACCCAAATTGTAAGAATTTCACTGGCTTTGCAGATTTTCTTGTATTCATTTTGATGTATTTTATATTCATTAAAACAATAAAACATAAATATTTAAACAAACTAATTGTCTCTAAAACTGGATTTGGGCTAAATATATGACATAAGGTGAAACTAGGCCAGCAAACCTTATAAGAGGAAAGAAAAGAAATTTAGTTGAAAATGAATTTCACATCATTTACATAATTGCAACTCCTCAAATGGCACAGTAATGGTTAGTTTACTACAGTTCTGCAGTTCTGTTCTTCTTCACTTTTAAATTACTATATGACATATAAGGGTGTAGGCACTTGTAGAGGATTTAATGAGCTTTGCAACTTATATAATATGGTAGCTGGGACTTTCTACTAGAATCCAAAACCTATTTCCTGGGTGTTGCATATAGAGTGCTCTATGTTGAAGCAATGCACATGCTGTATACTGCTGCTACCTCCCAGCATGTCATTTATCCCATCAAACTTTTCAAGAATAATAGTGCTTTACATCAGCAATAAGCATGTAGATTAAAATAAAAATTATTAAATGCCGTTAAAACTGAGAAACAAAAGATCCGACTGGAAAAGTGAAGCACTGTAAACAGAGTACAAAGTGGCACGTGCCATCCTCTTGCCAACCGAACAAAGGCAGATACTGAATACAGAATCCATATTCTTTATCCAGTTAAATATTAACAGATGCAGGACATGATGTCAATGAATGATGTCAATGAAACAGAGGAGGCACAGAGAGAGAAACCCTATTATGTTAAAAGATCAAAGGAATGCCAATGTATTACCCCCCCAAATAAAGAAGGGCATATATCGCTAGCTGCATATATTGGGCCTCCAGTAGATCTGAGCAGGGTCTGCTCTACCTGTTGTTACAACCCAGAAAATCAGAAGAAGCCTGTATGATGAATGACACAGAAAACCAGGATGCTATACACATTTCAGAGGAGAGAATATATATTCTTGCCATAATTCAGAGATTGAGTACTTAGAGAGAAACATAATATTGAATTAAATTCCAAATTTGATTTTATTTGATACATTAAAAACAGATTAATGAATTGTAATTTATATTACTGCACTGTTTATGTATCTCAGACATTAGAAAACTCCATGGGACCTTTAATTCCATCAGCCCCATGAGCACAGTGAGCACTTGCTGCAAAAAACGCATCTTATGGTTGTGAATTTGTGTCCATGGTATTGTTATGATCCTAAAGCTTTTATTAAGTATGGAGCTGTATTTTTAACATGCAGATCCTCACACATCATGTAAACATTACATATCACTCACACTATAATAGGGCAGAAGCTGAACATTACGAAAATAAAAAAATCATGTTCGGCTAATTTAGTTTAAAAACCAAAAATCTGTCTCTGTTGCTGATCTGCTACAGAAAAAGCCAATAGCTGAGATTTAAGAACAGCTGCTGCACCTACCCCATGTTTTATATAAAATAGGTATTAAGCATTATCAAGGAACTGACCAATCTCACAGCCATAAGGGAATACTGAATCCATGGGTAATTAAGAGCTGTCACAAGGAAAGCTAACACATTGCACTTATTAATAATGTTGATGTGTCTTGGCAAATTTCAGTCCACAGTTGCACTGAATGTTGCTATTAAACTATGGCTCTCTCTATATTCCTTTTGTTTGATAATTTCTTTTGGGAAACTAGGATGTACTATATTCTCTGTTTGGCTTTTGAACTAACACGCTAGAACACTTATTTCTGTGCAAGTGAAAAGCATGCCACTTACTGCTGAAAAATACCAGGTGGTTTAAACCACTGTGTCATTTTCCGCTCACTGACTTTTAGAGAAAAAGAAATCTGTCATGCTAGGCGTTACAACAAGACGTGTCAGAAAGATGAAATTCAACTTTCTTCATGCTGGATTGCTCTCTAGAACCATGGAAGGCATTGCTTGATTATTGTTTGTAGGAAGTGGATATAGGACATAATGCTAGGGCTTCTGCACTTCTCAAGAAAGTGTGTCTTATTGTCAGAAGCTAGGGACAACCTCTAATTACACAGTATGTCACAAAGCTAGCCTTGGTCAACTACTCTGTTTATAGAAATAAGAAAGAAGTGACAAACAGACTCTCCAGCTATACAAATACTATTAAAAAGAATTGTAGCCATGGAGAAAGATTTTCATCACAGTTACAGCGTAGAAGATAATAGTAAGCTTATTCCTCTAACAACCTTATGTTCTTATCTGCTTTACAAATCACTATACATGGGAAGAAACATCTGTATTTCTATTATTAGGCTCATTTACAAATAGAAGCACAAGTGCAAAGCAAGAATAAGTGCTCTTTGACAATATTCAGCAAGGTATTTGCATTCATTGCAATCTGCGCTGTGACAATGTGTGCCATCAGCCTGCTACGATGAATTACACAAATTGAACAAGGGTACCATGAAATTATTGTCAACCTGGACCTGATGGTAATTCCAGGCTTCCCTTAGCTACAATTGTGAGCTCCATTATATGCCTTTTGAACACAAATACAGGAAAAAAACATGCTAGAACCTGCATTTGTTTACCGAAATTGATATACATTTTAACTAATTTTGGTGCATGATTTGCACATTTCAAAGATGCAGCCTTGCATGCAATCCAAATGTAATACATCTTTTTGAGTTTTTGTTCATTTTATGTTACATTTAAAAAAAAAAAAAAACCCATTGCAAAGCACATCATTATGTGGCATTTTATTAATGTTGGTATATTTTCTTATTAGCAATAATAATAGACGTCAAATCAGTTATTCCATGAAAAGCCTGGTCATTGTGTTTTTTGCGTGTAAACAAGAGGAAATATTCTAATAATGCAGTAGAAAAACGGGGTGAAGCCAAATACATAATGCAAAGCAAGCAAGACTATAGCACACTTAAACCTAAGCACCGCTAAAAAAGGAATTTCTAATATTAAAAAAATCATAATGTGTAATGAAGTGGCACACAAAAACAGTGTGGAGGCTTAACCCATTTATTAGGTGCCACAGAGTCAGATCAAATGGATAACACTTAAGAGGGCTAAATCTCTTTTTGTCTGATGAAGGTGCCTAATAAATGGGTTACATACCTAAACTGCAAACAGGAGTTTTTACTATACATTGTAATGCTCTTACAGGTATCTTATACCAGTTTTGGCTGTCTAATCAGATATTGTCCAACTTGCTTACAAAGGGAGTCATAGTATGTATGTATATTTTTATTTATAAAGCGCTACTTATGTACGCAGCACTGTACAGTAGTCATAGTGTACCTGGTAAACTGTTGACCTCAAACACCCCAGCTTGGATAGGCAGCTTTTCTGCCTATTTTTGCTTACAAATATACACTGGCATTATTAGTGTCAGATTTATAGTGCCCACAAACCTACTGATGACGATAAAACAAATAGGTCGGAAACATTATATTTATATTGTAAAATTGGCTCTTTTATAACCACCTTATTCATTTACAAACAAAACAAACGAATTATTCTGGGCAGTTATCCTTATCTAGTGCCTGGACAGGGCAGATTGATCACAAATGGAATGGAAAAATGTGTAATAACTTAATAGATCTGATCTAACTTGATATATAACCTTGACTGTGCCTTTCAGGTCTCTTAGATCCCCAGAGCAGTGGGTTTACTTTAATATTAACTGAATCTGTTTTCCTGGAAATGATTCCTTATTAAAAATTGATCAATCAATAACAAATCAATCCAACTGATTGTTGTGGTAATAAGTACCACTGATCATTATCAATACATTGCAGTTAATCTCTCAGTAACAATCAATTATCCACCCAAAAGGGATTAAGGAGAGCAGAAACATGAAAAGATCTAATATGCTTGAATACAGATACATGAACAGAATTTAATTTGCACGTTTTCTAGAAGTAAATTAGTATTACAGGAGCCATGCAAAAGGTAAATTCTACGTAGAATAAACTCTTAGGGCTGTGTGACTAGATGCCTGCGACAAATCTCCCTTGTCGCGGGCGACTAATCTCCCCAAAATACCAGCCCACCGGCGAGTATGTAAATCTCCAGTGGGATGGCATATGCGGCACCGGAAGTTGCCTTGAGAGGAAACTTTCACGATTTCTGGGAAATTGCTTCACCGGGTATGCCACCCCACCGGCAATTTACATACTTGCGAGTGGATGGTATTTCGGGGATATTAGTTGCCCGGAACTAGTCTCCCCACGTGCCTCTTAGAAAGGCAAGCATGAATTACCAGGTGAGTTCTGAAGGAATCAGTAAACAAACTGGAGTAAAGAAGAATTAGGTCAGAATGCAGGCCAAGTCAGTACCAGATAATTAGTCCATAAGCTGGGTCAGTAATAAGGCAGGCATTCCTTGCAAAATTAGCTGAGAAATAGCAGAGAATGTCAGCATACTCCAGACTTAGGGATCAGAGAATGGTTTGGTGTGTAATTTGAACTGAAGTGAGAGGTTACTAAAAAACTGTGGTGGAGAATGCGGTATGGCAGAAAGTCAGGAGATTGAGAGAGGAGCCATGGAAAGATTGTCGATAGGAAGCAGTGAAAGGGAATTAGAGACTAGAAGCTGATTCTAAGGTTCTGGGAAACAATAACTGCACGGGTGGGAAGGAAATTGATATACTCAGAGTTCTGTTAAGACCCAAGCAGGAGCAGCACCCTGAAAAGTATTTAGTGTGGCAAAGTCAAACTTCACATATATTTTTTTCATAGATATAATGACATAGTGACGTAATGTTGTCACTATTCCCCACTGAGCAAGCAAACAAACTGATCTCTGAAAATATCCCTCTCATAATGATCTTATCAAATGCTAGAAACATTGTTTGTACTATACAAAATAAATATGAGCTAGTTTATTTATAGCAATAATTAAATTAAGAGTAAATGTAGAAAATCAGAAGCAATTTGTTTGCTGAGCAAATTACAACGTTTTCAATTGTCATTCCAATTAAGATCTTGGGTCTTTTTAATTAATAAATGACAAAGAAAATCTGATTTTGGTTCCATCATAAATAGAAGGACTGAAATAAAAATAGCAGGGTTTGCTAATTCATTTAGTAGGAACATGTGTTCAACCATATAAAGTGTTCATAGAATTCTTTCACCATCTGCCTTTTTTTTTTTAAATTGAAAAATAATCATCAATGCCTGAATAGATTTGTTTATTTCTTAATTACCTTCAGGGAATCTTAGTTTGCATCCCAAACATTTGACTAAAAATACATTTATGTTTTTAGCAAAAGTGTTGTGCGCAAAGCATACAGCTGTTGAAAAGTTTGTTAATACAGGTAATAAATAGATTATCAATTATAAAAAACACATTTTAAATCACTAATATGCAAAACTGCAAAAATCCACAAAATGCATTGAATTCAACATACAACTTTTTCCAAGGCGACTTGCTTTGACTTTTCTGGTGCAAAATACATTGGTGTCACGATCGGTATCCCAAAACTCAGAACAGACTCCAAGGGTCCGGTCTCGGCTCTCGCTTCTGCCTTTAACAGCCGCCTTTCACGTCGGGAGGAGCTCTTTGCTACTCGGATGCCGCCAGGTCTTATTGTGAGAGACCCAAGGAGAGAGTTCTGAGCAAGCGAGGGAACCAATCGTATGACAGGAAGGCGGGGGTCAGCAACGATCGGGCAATGCAGCACAGAGTCAGGATCCAATAGAATATTCGGTCAGACAATGGTTGGTCCAGGCAGCAGGCAAGAATAGTCAGGAACAGGCAAGGTCAATACAGGCAGCAAACAAGAGAAAGTCAGGTACAGGCTAAGGTCAAACACGGCAGGAACAAGAAGAGAATCACACCCAGGAATTTACAGGAAGCAGAACCTACGTTGGGCAGGGATTACAAGCAAGAAGCGCCTTAAATATTTGAATTTGGTGCCATAGTGACGTCATATGCGCGCGCGGACCGAGACGCACTCGCGCATGCACACGCATAAGGGAAGGCACCAGTGTGTTAAAGGACAGCGCGCCGTGTGCACGCACGCCTAAGAAGAGCCGGCGGGCGTCCCCGCAACGGAGGAGGCGGCGGGCGTCCCTGCCGCCGCACTAGACCACCAGGTACCTTTACAATTGGAGTCTATAGGTGTTTTTTTGTTGTGACTTTTTCTGCAGTGACTTTTTTCTGCTGCGTCTTCATCTGTAGAGAATGCATTGGAGTCTGAGGCTATTTTTTGTGGCAACTTTTTTTTGCACAAAATACATTTTGTTGCATCAAAATTTTGCATGGTTTGCTAATCATTAATTATTATGCAAAGGAAAATGTAAAGGTGTAGCAACAAACGTTGTTCAAATAATAAATTTTGGTTAAAGGGATACTGCCATGATTTTTATTTGTATACTTTTTATTTCTAAATTACACTGTTTACATAGCAAATAATTCACTCTACTATTTAAAATTTTATTCTTGAACCAACAAATGTATTTTTTTTTAGTTGTAATATTGGTGTGTAGGCAGCCATCTCAGTGCATTGTGTCTGAGTCTGAGCTTTCAGAAGGAGCCAGCACTACACATTAGAACTGCTTTCAGATAACCTATTGTCTCTCCTACTCCCATGTAACTGGAGGGGTCCCAAGCCGGACTTGGATTTCTTACTGTTGGGTGCTATCTGGCTCTCTTCTCATTGTTCTGCTGATTGCCTGCGGGGGGGGGGGGGGGGAGGGAGGAGGTGATATCACTCCAACTTGCAGCTCAGCAGTAATGTGTGACTGAATTTTATCAGAGCACAGGTCACATGGCTGTGGCACCATGGGAAATGAAGAATATGGCTAGCCCCATGTGAAATTTAAAAATTAAACATAAAAAATCTGTGTTTTTGAAAAACAAATTTTAATGCTGGAGAAGCTCTATTAACTCATGCGTTTTGAAAAAAAACATGTTTTCCCACGACAGTATTCCTTTAAAGGAGAAGGAAAGGCAAAGTCACTGGTGCTCCTGTTAGGAGAAAACCGCACCAGCCAAGGTACCTGCGAGTGAGTGTCTCCTCTTCTTTCTAATGATAGCAAGAGCTTACAATCTACAGGGGTTAGAGGTACATTGAAATAAAAGGAATGTGGATACTGATTGATGATTTATGATACATATATAAATGTCTGATTAGTTTAGATAAAATAATTATGCTTCCCTAAACAGATGCTCCTATAAACAGATGATTTAAAGGAGAAGGAAAGTCTAATAAAGAGTTAATCTCAAGCTACAGGCATACCTTCAGTTCTCTCAATAGTGCCCTTAAGTATCCCCATATTTCTCCCATTCAGATGATCAAAAGCCAAACAGGAAGAAAAAACGCTGAGCTGTGTAAAGAAAGTTCCCATAATGCCTCGCTCCTGCACCAAGACCAAGACCGGTGTACATGCTCAGTTTGTAAGTCTATGAGGGGGGAGGGAGTTCTTAGCATTCTTGAGGGAGGGGGGAGAGGGGAGAGGAGAGAGAGCTGTGTGTCTCTGGCACAGGAAAATAGAGACAACAAAACTTTTGACAAAGTGCAGCGTTTCTGTGAGTGCATATGGCTGTATTTACATAGACCTTTCTGATAAAGCTTACTTAGTTTTTTCTTTCTTTCTCCTTTAATAGATGTAAGCCTGTGTAGGCACAACATGCCTAAGGGCCCCCGGAGGTAACAACAAGACAGAAGTTACTTCTAGAGATCCCATGAGTTTTTGTATACTTGCATGCCATTTGTGCATATTTAATCACAGCAGATTGAACCGAATTGATAATGGACATTAGCTGCAAGAAGCTTGTATAGGTTAATAGTGTTTAAGCTTGTGCATATTTGTTTGCAATGTTGTGCTTTCTGCCCTAATTGCTGTATGAGGGAACGCCTGAGATATCACTTTTATTATTAACCCTGCTGTTCTATTATAGCTTATTCATCATCACCTTTTCTTTATGCCAAAAACTGCATTTCTATTTATTCTCCTAGTCCTTCCCTCTCCTGCATTTGCAAATGTTCCTTCTGCTTTTAAACATTCAGTAACTTTCTTGCCACTGGAAATTCTTTGTCCTTCTTCTATATCTTGACAGTTTTCTTTACTTTTCTTCCCCTCCTTCCTTTTATCATATCTCTACCTCCTGTCTTGTCATTTATTATTTCTCTATTGCATGGATTTCAGTACAACACATATTTCCCATATGTGCCTAAAGAAAAGGGGTAAATTGGCAATTCTCTTTGTTCTTTGTATTTCTTATTCGGGCTAAAGGAGACAATACATCAATACTGCAACTTCAAGAACATTAATGATTATAGTAAAAATCAGTGGATCAAGAATTGAGGCCCTAGGTATTTTAATAAAAGAGAGATTCCAAACAGAATATATTTACTAATAGAAAAACACTTTATTTTATAGCAGCCTGTTTTATATCAATGTGTAAACAAATAACCCATTGTTTTCTGACTATTCTTTGATTTCCCAATAATTTTCTACTGTCTTAAATACAAAAATCATCATTTAAGGGCATGGGCACATGGGCTGATTCAGATAGTGTTATCCACTTATTTAGAGCTGGACCAAGTTGTATTGGTCCCCAAGTCAACTCGACTTGGCCCAGTGCCCCGAGAGACTCCAACCCCGTGACCCTACCCCCCCCCACACACATTCTCTCAAACATTGCTGCTCGGTCACTCACTCATTAAGCTCATTGTATCACTTACATTGGAATAGTACTTCCCTCTATTGCACATGCCTCTGCTGAATTACTAGCTATTGCTCAGGGTGCAGTATTCAGTTCTGTTGGTACCAAAACTCCCAAAATTGTCCCTCCATTTATTTGAATGACAATTGCTTGGAGCACTGTAGTCAGACTGTTTTCGCATGGAAACCATGACTGCTCCATTTCACTGTGTGCATGGGTGAGCATTTAGGGCATTGTGATCATAACATTGTCTCCTTTTAGATAATGATGCAGAGGCAGCTCTATAAAGGAATAAAATACTAAACTTTAGTCGTGCAGACTTTGGCAGTATAAGGGCATCTCTGCAATGCATCAACTAGGAAATGCTTTTCAAAGGGTTAAACATGGAAGGGAAATTAAATATCTTTAAAATATTGTTAAGCAAGTATACTGTACAGGTCAGTATATTCCCCTTGTAAGCAAGGAAAGGCATTGCAAAGTAAAACCTTTATGGTTGAATAACACTGTTAGTGTCGAGGTTGGTGAGAAAAAAACGTGCTTTAAAAGCATTCAAGTTAGCTGGGACAGCTTTTATCAGGTACAAGAAAGCAAAAAAAGCATGCAAAAAAAGCTATCAGGCAAGCTAAAATAGAGATGGAAAGGGGTAAAGCAGCCAGGAGTAAATGGAATCCAAAATTATTTTTTGAATATGTAAATAGTACAAAAATGAAGCAAGAAGGGGTGGGAACTTTATTATCACAGGGGGGTAAGTTGGTTGATGAGAACAGGGAAAAAGCAGCAATACTGAACTCTTATTTTTTTATCTGTCTATACAACTGAGGAGCCAGCTAATGAAGGCTTCCCTTTTAATAGACCCAATTATAGTAATGTATTCTTTATTAATGACCTGGTGGTGGGCATAGAAAGAATAAAAAATGGTTTTATATTTTTGCAAAAAAAAGTTCCATGCAGGATGCTGCCGCTTTGCAGAGCAATGTGACAAAATTGGAAAACTGGGCAGCAAACTGGAAAATGAGGTTCAGTGTTGAAAGTTCAAAGTTATGCACTTTGGTAGAAATAATATAAGCCTGAGTTATACACTAAATGGTAGTGTGTTGGGGGTTTCCTTAATGAAGAAGGATCTGGGGGTTTTTGTAGATGACAAGTTGTCTAATTCGAGGCAGTGTCATTCAGTGGCTACTAAAGCAAATAAAGTTCTGTCTTGCAATAAAAGGGCATTGACTCAAGGGATGAAAACTTGTTTTGCCTCTTTATAGGTCCCTGGTAAGGCCTCACCTTAAGTATGCAGTGCAGTTTTGGGCTCCAGTCCTTAAGAAGGATATTACTGAGCTGGAGAGAGTGCAGAGACGTGCAACTAAACTGGTAAAGGGGATGGAAGATTTAAACTATGACGTTAGACTGTCGAGGTTGGGGTTGTTTTCTCTGAAAAAGAGGCGCTTGCGAGGGGACGTGATTACTCTGTACAAGTACATTAGAGGGGATTATAGGCAGATAGGGGGATGTTCTTTTTTCCCATAAAAGCGATCAACGCACCAGAGGCCACCCCTTTAGATTAGAGGAATGGAACTTTCATTTAAAGCAGCGTAGGTAGGTTTTGAGGGCAGTGAGGTTGTGGAATGCCCTTCCTAGTGATGTTGTGATGGCAGATTCTGTTAATGCCTTTAAGATTTCTTGAACAAGCACAGTATCCAAGCCTTTTGTGATACTAAAATCTACAGTTAGTATTGATGTTAGTATATATGGTTTACGTATGTGAGTGTATAGATGGGTCATCATGGGTTTTTGTGTTTTGGGTTCACTTGAAAGGTTTGAACTTGATGGTCTTTTTTCAACCCTACGTAACTATGTAATGCTAAACCTCCAAAAGGATGGAGAGGATAGTGGGCTATATGAAGCTGGCATTACAGTTATCCTGCCATGTTCTTTGGTTATTACCCATAAAAATAGCACTGTATTTATTCCCCCATGGATTCTAGGGGGACTATAAATGGATCTTGCCTTGCATCTTTTCTGCCATGTTTTCTGGTGTGTAGGAAATCAACACTGTATTTATCTTGTTATGCGTTCTTGGATATAATATATAAAATTGTGACTGGTTGTCCTGCAAAGTTTTTTGTGGGTTATTTTGCATGAAATTGCCACTGCAGTTATCCTGAGATGTTCTCTGGGGTATTATACATAAAGCTGGCCCTGGGATACCATTAAGGAATCTGTATAAAGAACACCCTTCACCTATAAACATGTAGGTCCAGGTAATTACTATTCAAGTGAATGAAGGAAATATTCAAAGCATTTTGCACCGTGTCTGTCAATCTGGAGGACTAATGGTAAAATACTTGTTGCATTTTGAACAGCTGAGCAGCTAAAATCCTATATCAGGCAAGAATGGAACAACATTTCTCTTCAAAACTGGTTGCCTCAGTTCCCAAACAGTTAGAGTGTTGTTAAAGGAAGAGGTGATGCAACACAACGGGGAACATGCCCCCTGTCCCAACTTTATTTACAGGGTTGTTATTTTTCCCATTGGCAGTAAGTTCCCTGTCTCAGGGGGCCAAATCATATTGCTGAGTAATATGATTTAAACAGGAAAAAATGGTTTTAACAAATCAATCAAAACCCGTAATTATGCCATATTTTTATACCACCTTAGACCTGATGTAAAACTTAAGATCAATGAGAAAAATTAAGCTGGCAAGAAAATTCCACCAAAAGAAACTGTCTAAAAATGACGTAAAAAGCGATTTTTTTTATATTGCAATTTTCAAGCTGTCATTGTTTTATATACTGGAATTTTACTGTGAACACATCTTTAGAAATACACATTTTACACAGTGAATTGTGGTGACGGGGGTATATTTTGACATGCCTTGATAAATAGTGCATTACTGGGAGCTGACAATTCTAACAAATAATTGTTATATCTCACACCAACTCATTCCTGTACATAATTTCGACCAATTAATCACATATTAGCTGAACTTGCTTAAGCATTTACTGACACAGAGTTGTTGCTTTGTGTGGTTTTAGCTAAAATTATGATTTATGTATAGAAAATTATTCAAGTCATGTATTCTTGAGCATTATCTCATAATACCCCATTAAGCTTTCTCACCAGAGATGCCAAACAGTCATATCTATAACCTGATTAATAGTCCATCTGCCATTCACAAGCCCTTTGGCAGCATGCCAACTATCAGAAAAGCACATCATGATTAGCTACAGTGTGAGTACTTGGCCAAACTCCATTAATAAAAACACAAATAGTTATACAATATGAAACACTTGTGCTTTATTCTTCTTCGCCTTTTCCTAATTCTTTCACAGTCAGCTGGACACAGGGGCAGAGATACAGGGAAGTTGAATTTTCTATTCTTTTCAAGTGTGTGTTTCTAAAAAAGATCTTCTTTTATTCTCCCCAGTAATGATGAGTGTGTTTCCCATTGGCGCAAAAATTCACTGTGGAAAACAATTAGAACGGGCCAAACTTATACTATAGCCATTTCACAAAGTGTTTCTAATTTTTCAGCGAAGCGAAACAGGACAGATTCGCTTATCACTAGTCTCCAGATTACGTGAACTAAATTAACAGGTGTACCTAAGCTAGGTCTTACAGTCCAATACTTCTCTACAATTTATTTATCAATCTTTCTGTTATGAAGTCTGTTTCTTATATTCAAGATGATAAAAAAACTAAGTACCCTGCCAGCAAACCTTTTGGAATAATTACAAAAAGTTAAAGACGGGAACATCAGGTTCTAAAGAAGATGCACGATTGTTCTTAAATAAAATAATTTTCTGATAACCACTAAAATGTGATAGAATTATGTGTAGATTAATTAAACATCAACCTGGGAAGTACCATGATCTTTGACACATTTATCAAACCTGAATTGCGCTGAGTGCCAATACCCAGTTGACTAGGTACACCCAGGCCAAAATGACATGCACAGGTTATCGATTTAGACAAATAGAAATAGTTAAATCTAATATTGTGGTAATTTATTTTATGAATGCATTAGCACTGCAAATGTAAAGATAATGATAGGCCCTAACAAAGAAAGGCCCTAACAGTGTTCTTTATGCAAACAATGAACATGAAATTGTGCTAAAAGACAAGAGCTGGTTTAATAGTACGGAAGTAATGAAAATATGTACAACAGCTCCCCTGAAGCATAAAAATATTCCACTAATATGCTATGTAGTAAAAACTTTGGTTTTGTTGGGAAGTTTATGCTTTCCATTCCTTTCTGTGCATTGCAAACCAGAAACCAGAAGTTTCTTTGGAGACAGAGGTCAGATATTTAGAACTGTGGCACAAAACATATAGTCATAGTTATCTGACTGTGAAGGGACACATGAAAAGCAGACCATAGCTGTTGCCTATACATGTACCGCTGTGTTTTGTTGATGGGAAGTAACTTACGTTGTTGAGAGTTTTCTTCCCCAATATTTTTGCCTTAAAAAAACAAGGTTCTGCAGGATCAGCAGTGCAGTGTGGCATAAGATGATTTAAACTTTGTGGCTTTTTAATCTGAACTAGCTTCATAATAATTTCAGTCATATTTTCTGGGAAAAAAAAACAAAAAAACCCCCAAACTATCAGCATTAAATTAAGGAATAGCCACATGATGCAGTTTATACCTGTGATAACTTTTAAGTGAGCAAAATAGTTTTTTTTAAGCAATATGGCACTAGGATACTAAGATATGTCCTAAAGGCAGCAGGCCTGTATCTCAAAATGTACCTTGCATTCTGGGGCAGTCCTGAACTAGAAAAGCTTTAGGGCTGCTATCTATTCTTAGAAATATAATATCATAAATATAATTATTATTTCAATTATTTATATGTACAACTATAAAACTGTAGGACAATATTTTTTATGTGATGTTTTACATAGACATTTCCTACATATCATACATTCCAACATTTCCTAGTCCCTGTTCATTTGGTCATACATGAATGACCTCATTTAAGAAACTTGTTATCTACAAATCTATTTATATTTTATTTTTCAGAAGCTGAAACACACTTTTTATTGGCTTTAATGAATTTGTCCTCATTGCTTCGACAATCTAAGTTTAATATTTAATATAACATATTATTGCTTTTCTCTGCTATAATTTCTAGCTTATATATTTTATTACAATTATGCAAATGGAAAAGGATTTGCCATTAACTCAGACATGAAAATTCCTTCTAGCTTAATGATGACAACCTCTACCGTAGTATGTCAAGGAATATTTTACTTACATTAACACTGACAAGGGAATATTAAATAACTAGTCTTTTTACATTACTTTAGAATTTATAGAGCTCTATATGGGGCTATGCAGCTCCCTATATGCAAAGAATATAAAAGAAATACATGGAAACATATTTACAAGTTTTGGAGTGGATTTAGCAGGCATACAATGAAGACTTCTAAACTGGTAGCAAATAAGGAAATACTATGTAAATATAATTTAAGTCTTGTTATCTTGCAAAAGCATTTTAGGCTTAATTTGCAAGAATGTTGTTTAAAAGCACTTTCAGTGATTCTCAGTAAACCATGCCATAAATGCTTTGGAGTTTATGAATGTGAATAATAAAATTCACACACCAAGAATAATACATGCTTTTTATCTATCAGTAAACTGCTGCAAGTGTTATTTCAATCCTTGGGACATGCCTATGACTTTTGTCGCCACAACCATATAAATGAGGAGCACTGGGTATTGGTTTTGTAATCTGTCTGGGACAGCAGAAGTTTTACTGACGCATTGAGGCCTGAAGCGTTTCATATGCACAGGTATGTAGTCATAGGCAATTGTAAAAAATCATATAGTCTGCAAATATAAAATCCCCAAAGAGGAACTCATATCATGAAAAATTCCACTCCCATTTTTCAGAGAGAGATGTTTTAATAAAAATTTAACAATATTAATATCTAAATAGGTTATAATGTTATTCTCAATGCATTTAAATTGTAAACTACAATGTAAGTACAATACAAAGTCACTACCAATGTGTATTATTCTCTTAATATACAAATTAACAAGTGAATGCCACTAATAAGTAAATGAAACTAGCGCAGTTTCTGTGTTTGGAATCCAGCATCCTGAACCTCTTTGCTATGAAAGATAATGGGGACTGGAATTAACAGCACAGTGCCTCCACCTAGGCGGCACTGAAGAGTACACCTCAGGGAAATTTACTAGGGAAATAAATCACACAATGCAAACACAATATAAACCCTACACTGGAGAACCTGTTGGTCTGTTCAACTCCCGGAACATTTTCTCCCAGGACACATTCCCACACTCTACTTTAGGTGTACAATACCCTTACTTAGTTTAGTTCCTGGCAATATACCCCTTCCCCAAGAGCTCTTTAGTATCCCAGGTAGTGCTACTTGCCCCAAAGTACCTCTCCTTTGAACAAGGCAGTTGCTCTCACATAGCAGGCTCTCGGTCAACACCTGTCTTCACACAGGGGACACACACTGGAGCCTTCCAATATATTTCCTCTGATGGTCACTCACTGGGGATTTACACAGTGTTAAAGGGATCCAACAGCAGGTAAGCTGAACTGCCTGTTTTAATATGGTTGGAGCTCAATGTTTCTGCTAAGCAGAGCACACCACAGCCCTTTCACAGAAGTCAAATTACCAGGCAGCTCTTTTACTCTCCCTGCTACCTCTTTCTCTCCTCTCTAGATCTGGCTCTTTGCTGGCAGCTGCAGCAGGGCCTCCTTTATAACCTCTGGTCCATCATGTGGATTTGACTCAAAAGGCATTCACTCTCTTTTATTCCTAGAGGTGCACTAAGGCCCCCAGCCATTCGTATTACTCTCCAGTCTGTAACCGGGCTGGATGATGTAAAACATATCAATGGTGTCTTGGCCATCATTATACAATTTGATCTATATGGGCTGTGACACTGTTAATACTCCCTCCCAGTCAGGTAATTAGGTGGCAGCTGAGAAAGAAGCTTCCTGTATGGGTAAAAGGTGTACCCTAGTGATGAGCAAATTTTTTCGCCAGGCATGGATTTTCAGTGAACTTCGGCTTTTCGCCATTGGTGAATTGTTTCACGAAACAAAACCAAACCAACAAAAAAAATCCCCATTTTGTGAATTTTTTTGCCGTTTCTTGAATTTTATGGCAAAGCAAAATGGGACAGATTCGCTCATCCCTAGTGTACACCAATACCTGGGGTCTCTCTTGTAGTCTGGAGGAGAGGCACAGTTCTGGTGTTTGAGACTGTGGGTCTCTGGCTGTTTCTAGTAAGTGAGAGGAAGCCTGAGAGAGAACCCAGAGTCTAGTGCAACAGACAGAGACAGAAAGAGTGTCTGAGACTGAAAGATGGAGAACTAAGGGTCTAAGACTAAGAGATAAAGAACCTAGCTTGAGAGTGAGTGCCAAGGTGACTGAGACTGTGCATAGAGAGAGGCATTCTTTTGGAGAAGGTGCAGCAATGAAGCTGACTTGGAAGTAGGCTGTGTGGCCTGACTGAAAGAGAGATGCTATCTCTGAACTGTAAGTAGCAGAAGACCCAGAGTCTGGACTACAATCTCATCTGTGTGAGAGACTGTTATTTATTTTTATTGCCATATGAAGGCAAGCACCTTGTTAATGCATTTTAAGGGAATGATTAAAAGCAAAGTATTTTTTTCTTGCGTTTTTGTGTCCCTTCTTTGCACAAGAAACCCTCTGCCTACCATTTAAAAAATGAATTTTCCCACATGGCACAGGGCGCATCCTCTCCTGCAACACTTACCACGTACCCCCTCTTGATTACATCACCCACACTAAGAAACACAAGGGTGCAGAGAATTGCAACAATTCATACAATGTTAATTCTAAGTTCGTACATGTATCCAGAACAGGCAAGGCACTTTCTTCACACACAATCAGCAGATGTTAACTCCCATCAAGTAGGTCAACCCACCTCCATACACAGTTAGTCCTAAGTAATCACATACACTGCCCTTCCCTCTGTTCATTCACACCTTTCACCTTCAGCCTCCAGTAACTTTCCTCAGGGGGACTGCACACCCCCTATCACAGGGCTTA
The DNA here is from genome assembly GCF_000004195.4 of Xenopus tropicalis. NCBI lineage: Eukaryota > Metazoa > Chordata > Amphibia > Anura > Pipidae > Xenopus > Xenopus tropicalis. Next base: position 93,416,243 of record NC_030684.2, read on the forward strand.
GCCCAATGGTACCAGACATGGTCCCTTTGAATAACCTCTCAGGCATTAGCTTGAAGCACACCAGGGTCCTCACTATACCCTGAACACACTTGGGGGTTGCTTCACTAAAGGTCAAAAACGCTTAATCGCTTATTGCATGCTTTTTTTGCGTTAAAAAGCATGCGATAATTAAGTCCCGATTCATCAAAGTCATTTTGCATGCGTTAAGAAGCATATCACATGTGCAAAAAACGCACAATCACAATGCGTTATTTACCTCGCGTTGCGTTAATTCTCGCATAGAAATAATACTAACGCATGATTCACAAACACATATGAAGCGTTAAACGCACTAAATATTGCATTAGTCTGTGCAAATATTAACACCTATTTGGGGCAGGCGGTACTTAAAGAAAATTGTGGTTCGTGAGCTTTTGGCAACACAACACGGACTTTGCAGTGGGTTTTTTTCAAGAATGTTGGCAGGGAAATCGGAAAAGTTTTCCGTAAGTAATGGTAATGTGCGTAAAATCGTGCGCTAATATAGCAAGCAGCGAAATATAATGCGTGCAGTGGGAAATAACGGACGCAGCGGGAATTAATGCAAGAAAAACGCTCATTGCGAGTTAAATAACGCAAAGAACATCGCATCTTAATTATGACGCCTGTCCTTTTAGTGAATTGAACGTTAAGTTGCAAAAAATAAGAAGCGATAACATTTTTAACGCATGCTATAAATAGCGCTCGTTTTATCGCCGTTTAGTGAATCAACCCCTTGGGGCCTAACTTGCGGGGTACCCGCTGAGGTACTAACCTCTTCTTTCTCCTTGGTGGGGCGCATGCTGCCCATACTAACTGACCCTGCCTGTCTCACATCCCCTAGGACAGGGGTGTCAAACTCAATCACATAAGGGGGGCGAAATCTAAAACATGGACCAAGTCACCAGCCAAATTTTTTATTAAGATACTGTACGATCAGTCACAGTCACAGTGCAGACAGGCGAGTGGTGTACACGTATTGTATAACTAACAACTAGTCATGAGTGAATCTGTAACTTTTCACTTTGCCATAAAAATCACGAAACGATAAGAAAATTTGTGAAACAATGAAAAATTTGCGAAACGCATTTGTTGCACAATTTTTTTGTCGCCCCCGTCTTTTTTATCACGCGCATGTTTTTTGGTCACCCACATTTTTTGTTGATGACAGCTGACTTTTTTTGATGCGACTGCGCCCATTTTTTATGCGCCGTGCCCACTTTTGATGCGACCGAGTCCAATTTGACGCTCAGCAAATTTTTTTGCACCGAATTTTCACAGAGGTTTCACGAAACAATGGTGAAATGCATAAATTCGCTGCAAATCGCTCATCACTACTAACAACAGATAAACATATTTAACACAAATAGGAGAAGGAAACCTTAAAGATTTCCATGTTAGAGGTTGGTATTCGAGTTTTGTATTGAACCGCATATATAGAAAGTACAGGTCCTGGGATTTATATCACAAGCGTGTTTTTCCTAGAAAGCCTGGAGGTGGTTTCAGATGTGATGTCATTTGCTTGATAAGCTATAAGCTGAATATAAAAAAGCAAAATTAGCAAAAAGTGTTATATTTCATGGTAGAGTTACTTTTTTCAACCTTGACAGCAATGCTGCTGTGTTACCATGTCTCTATGACATGGTTCATGAATGGGAAAATCAGTAATCTGAAGTTTTATTCCATAATCATGAAATCTATTTACACTGTAGTTTATGCATGTAAATCACATTTTCTCCAGAGAAAAGGATTTTTGATCAGGCTCAATGTTTAAAAAAGTGTGTGTTAGAGGGTTTTTACATCGATATATAGAACTGTTTCATCTTATCAGAAAGATGAGGGTTAAATGAGGTTTCCTAACAATATCCATTTGTAACTATAAATCTTTTTTGAAAAATGTTTGTCTTGTATTGTTGGTCTTGTATTTGTATACTTTTACTCTGTAAAGTGCTGTGTGAAATAATGTTGCTATAAAAAGAATAATAATAATAATAACAATAATTAAAGAAAGAGATATTGAATGCAACTAGATTAAAACTGAATTTCCTAATAGAAAGAAATCATTGGTTGTCTGTTTATCAAAATAGTAGAGTCTAGAATTGAACACATTTTGAACATTCTTTGTATATTGACCCACAGATTAACAATATTATAAGATTGAGTTAGAGATCTAGATAAGCAAATAGTAACATTACATTATCATTGTAACAGTTACAATGATGATTAGTTTATTGACAATGTTGAGAGGAGTCTCTTGCTCACTGAAAAAGACCCAGCTGGGTCGGATAGTACTGGGGGAGAAGAACAGAAGAAAAATGATAAGTCAGTTGGGTAACAATAAAAAAAAGCCTATTGGCACAGGGGAAGAATAAAAGGAAGCTGAACCATGTTTTTTACAGATTTGCCAGATGTGTGAGAAAGATGGGAGTGTGAACTCAGGAGTGGCAGTTGTAGGAGAGGTTGATCTTTCAGCCACGAGACCAGCTCTAGTAGTGATGGGGAGGACAGGACCTGGCCTAGAGAGATTGTGGTTATAGGGGACATGCAATAGAGTGTTGTGTGATCCTGATCATTAAAACCAAACAGTTTGCTATTTACGAGGGTTTGAAGTGTGGTTTATTTGGTAAACTAATAAACTAATAATACAGTTGTTGTGGTGCATATTGGTACTGCAAGGGCCTGCTCGGCTCTTAATGTGTTTGTAGTAGGGGCAGAGGAGGAAGCTTGAGTACAGGCAGTTCATCAGTCTAAAAACGCAGTAGCAGAGGGGGTTAAATTGTAGAATTACAGGCAAAGGTCAGTTCAGGTGGCAAAAGGATGGTCAGAAACAGGCAGGAAGGTCAAATACCAGAAGATCTGTAGAAGAAATTAATTATAGAGCTTGCTAAAGAAGTCCTATACTCTGGTATCGAACCCGGGTCTCTGATGCGTATTTATTTTAAATTTCCATGCCAGACGCAATGACGCAATGTGTTGTGTCGGGATTGCGGTCATGGGTGCCACCATCTTTGATTTTTCGATGAAGCAGAGAGCTCCTAATCGGATCGCTCCTGACAGGTACAAATGATAAAGGTACTGGTAGATGGCAGACCTTTGAAAGTGAGCACTAAGCTTAAGGAAAGATCTTCCAGTGTCATTTTTTTCAGAAATGTTGCCTCTGCCACCTACAAGTTTATGAAAACAACAGGAGTTAGGTGAGCTATAAAATTTAAAGTTCATACTTCCCTGTAAGTGCTTTGTGCTACATCAAAACAAATCAGCAAGTTCCAATATATTATATATAGGAAGAAAGGAGAGCTCCAGCAACGTACTGCAAGTGAATATATTCAGGGTAGTGGTTACACAACAGGGTAGTGTACCCTGATTAAATTTATATTCAGTAAGTCTGCTGGAGCTCTCCTTTCTTAATACACTGAAATTTGGAAAATCTTGGTGTAGGAAAGAAGGGTCTGAGTTTCTAGAACACAGAGCTGATTTTCTCTTGGGTACCTTCTACATAGCCATAATAGATTTGACTTCAGTGGTAGGGGGGCCGCTGTGCTAGGGGAAAGGGCAGCTAGGAGGCTGGAAAAGTGTAGATAGGGTTGTGGGTTTAGAATGGGGTCACAGGGGAACAAAGATAGGGCGCAAACTATACATGTTAAGGAGATCCCACTGTTACTAACAGTAACTTTAGATCAACTCACAATAAATAAAGCATATTGCATACTAAAAGAGCTCAGTTCTGTAATTGTCAAACCACTTTACTTAAAGGAACAGTAACACCAAAAAATGAAAGAGCTTTAAAGTAATAAAAATATAATGCACTTTTTCCCTGCACTGATAAAACTGGTGTGTTTGCTACAGTAACACTACTATAATTTATATAATAGGCTGCTGTGTAGCCATGGGGGCAGCCATTCAAGCTGGAAAAAAGGAGAAAAGGCACAGGTTACATAGCAGATAACAGATAAGTTCTGTAGAATACAATAGTGTTTTATCTGTTATCTGCTATGTGCCTGTGCCTTTTCTCCTTTGAATGGCTGCCTCCATGGCTACATAGCAGCTTATTTATATAAATTATAGTAGACTTTCTGAAGTAAACACACAACTTTTACCAGTGCAGGGCAGCAGCACATTATATTTTAGTTACTTTTACACTTTCATTTTTTAGTGTTACTGTTCCTTTAATTTTCCAGGATCCTTTGCATGCCAAGTGATTTATTAAAACAACTCGAATGAAAAAAGACACAGTATTGAGATTTTTTTTTACAGTCAATGTACAATCTTTATGCTAACTGCTTGAGTTGTAGCTAAACTCTATTCATTCATATTAACTTACTTTAGAAAAACATTTCCCTTAAGCAAGATGCAAAAATGATTACTTTTCAAATTTAGTACCTTGGCAAATGAATAGTCATTATACTGATGCAATCCCACTAAACCTTTAAGACAACCTGAAATGGATTGCGCACAGAAATAAGAGGGACCTACAAAATTGTTCACTTTAAGCAAAGTATCAAAGTATGCCCTTAAGCTATAATTTGTTTCCAATACAGCTGCTTGCTAGAACAAAATAAATTGATTTGTAAGCTGGCTTCCCCAAGTTATGGATGCTGAAAATTGAGTTAAAAAAAAACTAAACTTGGAAGAAATATGGAAAGATGCATTTTATGACTGGAGTTTTACAGCAGATTAACATAAGCAAGATTCTCTTCAGTTAACAGTGTGCTGCTTTAGTTAACACATGAAGTTAATTACTTGGATATTTTTTAACATATTTACTGAACTCTTTCATCAGTAGTACATTTCTGTAGCTTAGAAATCTGAAGAAAAACAAAGGGTGATTTTATGCTCTTACTGCTGTTTGACTTTTTTTAAGGTATACCATTTTGTATTCATTTGTCCTGGCTTTATTTGTTTATCCCTTTTATCATTTTTAAAACATAGCTATAATCAGTTTTGTTCTAGGTCGGCAATACCGCACATATTTAGCTGTATATCTCTTTCAGTGTTATATATAGAGGGTTAAATAAGGCCCAATGTTGATAAATGCAAGGTTTTTAACCCCATGCCATTTGGTTAATACCTCATTATAGGAGTAGCTGTAAAGTGATAAGTGGACAAAAGCCCTCACAAGTCATTACAATTGATAAGTCTGACATAAGAAGAGTGTTATGATGTTCTATCTACTCCTGTAAATGTGTATTTTAATATGCATAGCAGCTTAGCACTGGGTGGAATAATGAGAAAGTCTGTGCACACAGGAAGGGGAAGTGAAGGAGAAAAGCACGGTGTGTGGAGACAACAGCCAAGAATAAAGCTAAGATCTACCCAACAGTCTGGCATCTCTGTGTGGATTTTTTTAGTTCCCAAAAAGCAACAACAGGGCTGTGGTCAGAACAGTAGTGATGTCAATAATCAGGCCAAAGGGCAGGTCAGATAGCAAACGAGCAGAGTCAGGGTCCGGGAAGTGAGTAAACTAACAGAGATGATAATCAGGCTAAAGACAGGGCAGGCAGCAAATTAACAAACCATATCAGCTAAAATGAGCAAAAGCTCAATTCCAATGTGACGGTTCAATTAAAGCATATATGTCAAACACAAGGCCCAGGGGCCAAATCCGGCCCACCTGGCTGTTTTATGTGGCCCTTGGTGAGTGTGTCTGACTATTCATCCTGATCAATTTTCATTTTCCTCACATAGTAACTAAGACTAAGGGGTATATTTATCATGCTGCATGGAGTGAAGCATTACCAGTAATGTTGCCCAAGGCATCCAATCAGTAATCAGATTTTAACAGTAGCAAAGCATCTATTGGCTGCTATGAGCAACATCACCGGTAATGTCTTACTCCACTTTTTCACTTTTTACACATTGTGATAAATGTACCCCTTAGTATCTTACTAAGTATATTAATAAAAATTTTGGCCTGCGACTTAGGGGCTGATTTACTTACCCAAGAACGGGTCGAAATGAGTCCGATTGCGTTTTTTTCGTAATGATCGGTATTTTGCGATTTTTTCGTATGTTTTGCGATTTTTTCGGATTCTTTACGAATTTTTCGTTACCAATACGATTTTTGCGTAAAAACGCGAGTTTTTCGTATCCATTACGAAAGTTGCGTAAAAAGTTGCGCATTTTTCGTAGCGTTAAAACTTACGCGAAAAGTTGCGCATTTTTCGTAGCGTTAAAACTTACGCGAAACTTTGCACCTTTTAAGTTTTAACGCTACGAAAAATGCGCAACTTTTCGCGTAAGTTTTAACGCTACGAAAAATGCGCAACTTTTTACGCAACTTTCGTAATGGATACGAAAAACTCGCGTTTTTACGCAAAAATCGTATTGGTAACGAAAAATTCGTAAAGAATCCGAAAAAATCGCAAAACATACGAAAAAGTCGCAAAATGTTCGTTTTCAAGTCGGAACTTTTCCAATTCGTGTCGGATTCGTGGGTTAGTAAATCAGCCCCTAAGCCTGTGTTTTAGATTTCGACCCCTTATGTGATTGAGTTTAACACCCCTGAATTAAAGTAAAAAGTGTGAATTTATTTTTATAGCCTGTGACAGCCTGTGCTATGTAGCATGAATAGCTTAAGGCTTTTATAGACATGTAAACTCAATAAATTTATACTTTTTACTTTCATTGAAATGCCACATTGGAATTTTTGAGTGCCTACTCATTTTTGCTGATATGGTTTAATCCATTCCCTCTGGCTGTAGGTTTGGGGCTTAGCACCCAAACCCCATATTTTATACCAATATCTAAAATGAATAGATTTAGTGCTGTGCTTTAGGACCTATTCCATTGCTTCTGTCCAGTGAAGCCTTGTTAGTTTGTAAAAACTAACGATAAAATACTCTAACTTTTGCAGTAATAAATGCGTTAATAAATGGCCGTTTTTTACACACTAACTTTGGCCAATATTATATACATCTAAGAGGCTATTGTTCTTCTTTTATATTCATGCAAATCAACAAAGTCAGAAAACAAGCCAAAGGTCAAAACACAGAGTAGTAAGCTAGGTTAGGAGCAGAAGTCTCCAGTAGTTTATCAATACACAATACTCCTTGAGGAGAATCAAGGCAGCCAGGCAAACTCCGTAAAAGGAAATAAGTGTTCATCATGCTTAAAAATTCAATACACATACTCCAAAATGTCTGGCTCCAAGGCATGCGTGTTCCAGCATCAATTTGTGAGGCTGCATAATAGTGAACAGTGTGTGGTTCATGCAGGCACACAAGAATAACATGGACCTTAGAGAAACGGAGAAAAACCCAATTATGATGCACCGCAGAAATGTCTCAGAGCAAACCAGGGGCCCGATTCACTAAAGTCCGAAATAAGGAGTGCTATTTATAGCATGCGATAAAAATCTTATCACTTTTTATTTTTCGCTCGATTCACTAAAAGGACACTTGTCATAATTAAGAAGCGATGTTCTTGGCGTTATTTATCTTACGATGACATATTTTAATGAAAAAAACTATGCGATAAGCGTTATAGGGGCCGATTCACTAAAGGTCAATAACGCTTATCGCATAGTTTTTTTCATTAAAAAGCATGCGATAATTAAGTACCGATTCATCAAAGTCACTTCGCATGTGTTAATCTGCATATCGCATGCACAAAAAAAACGCATTGCGTTAATTAGCGAATAGAAATAGTACTAACGCATGATTCACAAACACATATGAAGCGTTAAACGTGCAAAATATCATGTTAATCTGTGTGAATATTAACCCTACTTGGGGCAGGCGGTACTTAAAGAAAATTGTGGTTCGTGAGCTATTGGCAACACAACATGGAGTTTGCAGCCGTATTTTTTCAAGTATATGTTGGCCCTAGAGTAATGCAGCCTCCAGTTTTCAGGGAAATGGTGGTTTTCAGAAAGTAATGGTTACGTGCGTAATATATCGCGCTCTGCGTAATATATTGCGCTCTGCATAAAATATCGCGCGCTGCGTAATATCTTGTGCGCTGCGTAATATATTGCTTGAAAATATGTCATCGTAAGATAAATAACGCCAAGAACATCGCTTCTTAATTAGGACAAGTGTCCTTTTAGTGAATCGAGTGAAAATTAAGAAGTGATAAGATTTTTAAGGCATGCTATAAATAGCACTCCTTATTTCGGACTTAAGTGAATCGGGCCCCAGGTATGGTATCCCAACACACTGACAAATGTGGTCCTGTCCATTTTGACCAATATCATAGGTGCTAATTATAGTCAACACCCAAGTCCAACCTCTTTCAAAAATATGACATGGACAGCATGAAGACAGACAACTTTATTTTATATAACTACCAATTGTATTTAATTCTATTGCTCTCTGCCTCTTAAGAGAAGCAAGCCCAGTTGACTAACATCTGTAAAAACATTTACATTAAAAAAATCAGATGATAGATTCAAAGTCAAGGCGCAGCTGTTATACCACTAAAAGGTTATAGTCTACTTATATTTTTACATATGAGAGATTGCACTGAAATTGCACTGAAATGGCTACAGGTGTCCATATTATTTTAATTCTTAACGATTTGACCCAACTAGCCTATTCAGTTCAATCAATGTGATAGGCTTGCTCAATCAAATCAATCCGACTTGATATTTACCTTGATCTATCAAATATTATAGAAAGCTATGGGGCAGTGTTAATGTAAGGAAAAAAATAGGCTTCATTCAATCAATATTGATATCGATCCAGCTGCACCCTGGGTGCACTTTCCTAAGGAATCAATATGAATTTAGATTGATTTTTACTGAATTGAATCTGAATTGATCTAGTTTAATCAAATGTGTTATTTAAAATCCCAAATCATTAAGGATTAACGTAAATCACTTTATCCAGAGCTATATCATACCAAACCTTGTTCATACTTATTTTAACATTTGTTTTAGGAATTTACAGTAACCTTATTTCTTCTGATACAATACATAGTACCAATGTTATCCAATTGTATATGAATTAAAAAGCACACCCACAGTGGGAGTGAATTGAATTAAAAAAAAAATAATAAAGACTTTTTTTTTAAAGTCAATTGTCTACTAACAAGCACTGATTAACAACCAGTATATTTAAAAACAATCAACGGAAGAGAGAATAATTCTGATTACCAAGGAAGGTGCTGTATGCCACTGAATCTTTTTTTAAAATAGACACAGACACTTTGCTTTGCCAGTAATTAGACAATGGTCTTGAATAAATGCAATGTTCTTTATGCTATGCCATGGGTGCTTGCCTTTTCTTTTCCTTGGTCTATAACAGTCAAAGACATTACATTACTAATAGTCATCAATTTTATTGAAGGGGAAATATAATTTGTTACTAACATATATATATATATATATATATATATATATATATATATATATATATATATATACAGTAAAGCCTGGTTCAGAAATAACTATGAGATTTACAGTAATCTGTAATCCAAAAGTCATCCTATATTAAAAAAGTTTCAAATTATGTTATTTTTTACAGCCTGCATTTATACCCTTGCAATGCATGTGCCCCTGACAAAGGCCCCTGAAATTTTGTTTTTCTTGTGCTTAAGATGAAATAAAGTTTTTCTATATTTTCTGTATACCAGTGTGCCCTGTTCTATTTATTTTTGTGATTTTGATTTTATAGGGACATACAGGTAGCCCCCTTACAAAGTGCGCCCAGCCTTACCAAATAAACTCATTTTTGGTGTGCCAACCCCATGCATTATTATTACTGAAATTATGGTGTTGTCATTTTCCATACAGCCATGTTTAAAACAAGTAATGCTTTATTTTTTACAGATTTACAGATTAGTCAGTAATTAAGTAATTAGTCAGTTCCTTGTATCTAATGAAAACTAAAGGAGCATAAATCTATACTCTTTGCAAAAAAGTTTTGATTTTAGTATTTAAACAATAGGGTTTTTTACCATGAGTATAGATTTAAAGTGATTGATAATCCATAAGATACCCTGCTATGAATCATGAATTATTCCAAATAATATATCCCATACCCTTGCAATGGTTCATCTGTTGCTGGCAAATCCCTTTTAAGACAGCAACAGAAATATCACCTATAAATAAATGCTGTCTTTAAAATACAGTACTTTTAAACAGAGCAGATCTTTGTTTTATTGAGAAGGTAGTGCTGCACTACAATGTCAGAACTTGTGTCACATGGAAGAAAACAGGGCATCAGATGCCCATTTGGAGCAGAAAGATATGTTGTGAAGCAGACCAATGTGTCCATACTTTGGCCATGCAAACAGGCCTACCCCATACAAGTGCACAATAAAAAGTGCCTTGTCTTAAATTCATGGAATTAAGGTAAAGGATCATAAAACACTTATGCAATACACATTATTTTACACACCAATCACCATCTTTGCACAAGTATAACAGTTGGAATAAGTTGGATGCTTCTGAATACATATCATTTGTCAATCAGTCCCTTTAAAAGACAATAAATTGAACATTTTATTGGCACAAGAATAATTTTAAACTTAAACATAATTTGGCCGCAAAACAATTGCGGTCTTTTAAAAAAAGGCACGATCACAGCAAAAAAGGCGCAGTCACATAAAAAAAGCAGCGGACTAAGCAAAAAGGGTGCTGATGTGGCAAAAAGGGTGCAGTCGCATCCAAAAAGTCGCGCAGTACCTGCATTTTGCAAATTTTTCTCCGTGAAGGGAAATGGAACAGATTAAAGGGGATTGGCAGTAGCTGTGTGTATGGCATTACTCATTATTATGACCATTAAATATGTCCATCTACTTTTTAAGGTAAAAAAGACAACTTCTGCGATCTCGGCGCCGCATATGCCATCCCACCAGCTATTTACATTCAAGCCAGTGGGATGGCATATCAGGGAGATTAGTTGCCCGCGAAAAGGGAGATTTGTTTTGGGCGACTAATCTCCAGTCTACCACAGCCCTAATGTTTCCATAGAGGCACTCACTTGACCTCTAAGGCCTTGGTGTAAAGAAACACAGAAGCAATTTAGACGCAGCTGCAGTGGGTAGTTTATTAATTCATTTGTTGATAAACTGTCTTTTGTGATAACAGTTTTAGGGGGTTATGTAATAAAAGGCACTAAGTTTGCCCAGGTGTAGTAACCCATAGATACCTATCAGTAGGTGGAATTTACTAGTAATCTGTTTAAAAGCGAGCATCTTACTGGTTGCTGTTGGTTACTGCTACTGGGCAAATTAATGCCTTTAATTACATATGTAGGTTAGAGCGATTGTGCCTGTATTATGTTACTATGTTATAATTCTCCCTTATGCTTTCAAATCTTTTCAAAAAAAAGTTTTTTATTTTGTTGCCAGTGAACAGTCAGGCAAGTAAAACCTGTGATGTCTTGTGGCTTGAATGACTTCATAGCAAAATTTCCATCTGGGACCGCCTGCAAAAAATGTGAGAGACATTTTCAAAACCGAGAGAGAATTAATGAAATGCAAATGATTCTATATAGCGAATCCTAGAAAGATAAAAAAAAAAATCCACTTTTGTTGTGCCGTTGGTTTATCTCTAGAAATAACCACATTTATCTTGAATGTTTGCAAGTTATTTGATATTGCTTTTGAAGATATGAAATTAGAGCTTTCTTTGAAAAGGGCACAGCATCAAAATGCTTTATTTGCATAATGCAATGCACTTCATAGATTCCACTGCATCTGAGAGCCAATTTAATTAAAAATCATATTTGGAAGACAAGCAGTTTTAATATCATTTTAGCAGTATAATACATGACATTCAACAATCTTAGTTTTAATGAAACTGTGTTACATAAAGGACAGAAGATTTGCTTGCCTCTGGTTTATGTGCTTTCTTTCAGTTAGTACATAATCAATAGTATTTATGAAGTAGGGTTCTGTTTTTCTGGCTGTGCTCACTGAGAACATTACTGTTTACCAATGCAATATAGTGTTTGATGTTTCTTCTGTCCTTAGTGGTTGATTTAAATACAATAAGATTACATTTTGTGACATTTAAAATAAGTCTCATTGAAGTAAACTATTGCTTATTTTTTGTAGTAAGCTAAACCGGCATTACCTGCGAACCAGTACCTGTCACCTGTTCTTCAAGTAGACTTGTAACTCATAGCCGCCACTTAAAATGTTTTATATACCATCCAGTCTACTTATTTTAAATGTGCACCAATCCCCGTTGCAGCCCCAGTATACTTGCTTCCCAGCCCCCTACCTAGCCAGATCAACCAGACTTGCCACAAGTTAACCAATTCCAGCAACTTCCAAAATACAAACTAGTTCATTGGTAGAACATTTATATGGAGATAGTGAGGATGATGTGTTTGGGGAAGTGGCCAAAAGGCTTGTGTACCGGGGTTAATTGTGGTTGTTGGGGGGCTATTTTCACTTTAATAAGATATGCAGTTCCTGCTGATTAAAACCCCCAGATCCAGGGCATAATACTTCCACCACTTTACTACATGTAGAGGCAGATATGTCAAAATTTGAGTTTCTACCATGACTAAACTGACAAATTGGAAAAGAACTAATGTTTTCTTATTTATTACAAACTGTGGCGTAAAAAGTCAATGCCAAAATGTGTAAAAAAATGCAAAAACCTGGAATCGTGAATTATACATCATGTACAGTATGTATACAGCATGAATTGCTCCCCCCCAAAGAAATTGAATCCCTAGAAGTAAGAGGACTGGAAAAATATTGCCCTATACGGCTTCCATTGACGTCTACTTGACCTTGACAGCTTTTAGATAGTGTATCTTTACATTCACATTTTTCACAGTTTTGAAGCATAATAAGTGGCAAGAAAAATTTTTGCACAAAAAAAAAAGTCTTTTAGCGCAAACAACAAATTGCAGGAAACAAATATGAACATTAGTAAATGGACCCCTTAAAGTATCGGTCAGGTCTCTGAATACTTTTGCAAGGCACTGTGTAAAAAAGCTTTTTATAATTTTTTAAAATATCCCTAAAATGTATTTGCCACTTGTAAAACCTATATTTACTAAGAGAGAAAATGTATTACTTTGTTCTTTTAATATAAGAAGGAAATCAATTTAAGCCATTATTTCAATTTCTGTAATTCAAATGAAAGATGTTTTCTGTTGCATGTTTTCGCTTCCATTTTATGATGAATAATGCAGAAAGCATTTCACAGCATGATGATATCCCCCTTTAATAGTATTGCAATAGGAGCAAAAATTCACCACTGGATAATTCGTAATTGGGCGAGGTCGCGTCAAAATGGGCAAGGTTGTGGCAAAGCGAAACGGGAATCACTATTAAGTGCTGCTGTGGCTATTGATGCAGGGTAAACCTGAAGCTATTGCCACCTCTGGACTTGTTAATTGCCACAGTTCAGTTGCACTGAAAGAATTGGGTGCACATTGCTTGCACGCTGAACACTAGTAATGATGCTAGACAATTTGCAGTCAAATTCCTGCAAAAAAAACATCATCAAAAATCCAAAACCTTTAATGTTTCAAAGCAAAAGAAAGAACTTTCAGAAAAGGGAAGGGACATCTGCCATTGACTTCTACACAATCTTGGCAAGTTTTAGTTGGGGAATTGTCGGATTCTGATTTTTAGCCGTTTGGATGCATAGCAACTCTCGGAAAAGTTGCGCTAAAAATCTGAATCGTAGAAGAAAAAAATCTGAGAATTTGTAATTGACCCCCTATGCTTTATCTCTCAAAAATCAATCCAATTAGTAGTTGATAAGATTAAAATGTTGCAGTACTGGATTGCTTTGTACAGTCAATGCATTTTCCTAATTCCAATATGCATCTGTCCAGTATCACATTATGTCATATTTCCCAGATAACACTGTACATAAAAGCATTGTTGTGGTCTTCACAGCAGACCAAAGTGCTATTCTGTGCATTTACTAGAAAAGAATGTATGTACATCAAACTTGTGTTTGTCATGTATCAAAGTCATACACTGTAATGTTTAATTAGTAAAACTAGGCGCTCATAAACCTATCTGCATTTTAAGCACTGAGGTGACTGTTATTTTGCACTTACCATGGGAACTCTTCAGAAAGACAATAATATTGAGAAGATTAGCAGTTCTTTAGTACAATAATCTTTCCCTGGAGAATTAATCAGATCAGTTTCATATCTTCCCGGTAAACCATTTGAATAACGTTCTTATCCGGTTATATTGGTGCCAGCAATGTATTGATTTTATATGTGTTTAGACAGATACCAACATTTCTCTGTAGACAGTAGTGAAATGCTCAAACCTTAAATGCATATTTTCCATTTTTAAATAAAGTACAACTTTGTATTTGCAAAATGCTAGGCATGAAAGGCAAAGCTTTCAATTACACAGTGCCCTAAACACTCAGGTGGCATCTGCAGAAAGTATCCTTTAACACAGGGATCCCCAACCTTTTATACCAGTGAGCCACATTCAAATGGAAAGAGTTTTGGAGAGCAACACAAGCATGAAAAAAGTTCCTGGAGGTGCCAATGAGAGCTATAATTGGCTATTTGATAGCTATTTTGACTGGCAGCCTACAGAAGCTTCTGTTTGGCAATTACACTGGGTTTTTATGCAACCAAAACCTGCCTCATTCAAATTCAAAAATAAGAAACTACTTTAAGACCACTGAGAACAATATCCAAGGGGTTGGGGAGCAACATGTTGCTCATGAGCCACTGGTTGGGGATCATTGCTTTAACATGTGTCAACTTTTTGTTGTAGTGCAGTCCTTTATTACCTGATTGCTAGACAAGTTGGTAATAATTGACTCAAGGAATTTACTGCATTGAAGATATGTTGCCGATATTACAATACTGAAATACAATACCCTGCATAAATTGCAGGTTTTACAACATAGGGCATTGATGGTTATTTAATGACTGTATTTTTCAATCTCCCCTAGGCAAGACCTTCATACAGCACAGATATACAAATCTCCAGCGAATTAACCCCATGTTGTAAATATTTTTTTATTGCTGTAACTTTGGGCCTTTACAGATATCTTGTATTGAATGAATGTCTGCTCATTCTCTGTGAATGAGAACTACTGTATAGAAAAGTGTATTCCTTTATAAAGAAATTAACTAGACAAGAACTCATATAATACTGCTTCATTTCAGCATTGTCCTTAAAAAAAGAGCTCTGGGATTTTCAGACTACATGTCAAGTTTTTAGACTTTCAAAATCCTTTGTCTCTTTGATGTACCTCAGGGCATTTTGAAAGCGCTACTTTTCCCATCACATACAGATCAATACCCCCTAGTACACTTGGGCTTTTAGTCAAAATAGGATGTATTCAATACCTTTTTATGGTGTGTAGATGTGAATGATCTAACTAATCCTTTAGTTCACAACATAGGCAGAGGATACAGTGTTAAGTGGAGTTTCTTAGAGTTTAAACCTTCAAAAGAAATGATTGTTGCTTAAAGGACTTGTATGTGATTGATCCTTTGTATGTATTAAAACAAAGGGGGATGTATAAAGAAACATTAATTTAACAATAATACTGCTTTTATATCTATACATGCCTTTGCTGTGAATGATGTGAATATCAATATGGTAATTGGATTTTAATCAAACTAGTCTCCCAGTAATTATAATATTAAGCTGCAATAAGTCTGCAGGTGTAGGAATCTAGCAGCTCAGCAGCTGTGGCTGTCTAATGTAGGATTTGTAGCTTAGCTACATATTGCCCACTACTAGCTCAGTAAGTGACATTTTAGAAATGTAATGGCTACCAAAGGGGCCAAACTCTGACACCAAACAGCTGTGGTCAGGTCTTTTACTAAATAAAACAACTTTATTAAATTATTAATATTATAACCATAACACATTATGCCAGCTGCTAAACAAGTAAGCAGGCACAAAGTAGAAAACACAAAAAAAGCCTCCTGCCACAAATGGGGGTAAGCAGTAGGCTTGAGTAAGCAGCAGCTCAACTCAAATTTAAATCAATGAATACAATTGACAAAGTAAAAGGCCCTCAAAACCGCAACAACATAGGAAAAGGGCATGAAACATTCAAAACACACGCATGGGAAAAATGGAGCATATACTATTCAGTAAGGAAAACATCAACATATCTCCTTGGGGGAGGGAGGGAACTGTCTTTGGTGAGCTCATCCGTGGCCAAGTGATGAGGAAGATATTGGGAAATTGCTATTCTCCCTGCCAGTGGATCGCTAACGGGATTAAAAGATAAGCTAAAGGTTGGCCCCAGCAGCCATGGCCCCCCCTTTTCTAATAGGGAAGGGATATTGGGCAAGCTTTCTCATACATACATCTTTTTGTTATAAATACACCTTTATTGGTTCTTAGACATAGATGTGGTTTTCCCAGGGCGAATATATTCTGAAAAACTTGGAACGAAGTAGGTTGCTCAAAACTTCTCCCATTATGCTTTATTCAAGCAATACTTAGGTCATTTAAATGCACACGTATGTGCTGCAATTTAGGGTGTACGCCAATTTTGTTCTTCCACATCTTTGTAAAGATATGGGAACCACATTTTGGTCTTACACTTACACACATGTTGACATACTAATTAAGGAGGATGACAAGTTTGAACTCTCGGTGGCACAAATAATCACAACCTTCAGAGCAAAGACCATAATTCCTAAATGGCAAACATTCATTTTCTAGGGATGATTACTGATATTTTGTTAAAGTGCTTTGAAAGAGTATGGTGACCTGAAACTTTACAACAGATTTGGGACTATGACCTTGTTTCCAGTAAAGGCATTTTAAACTAAAGAGAAAGTGCTGCCTGTTCTTTAATGTCAGTGGTCCGATTGAGTGAGAGGCTTTTGAGGGATGTGCATCCATTTTCACTGACATTTTCCAGCAGGGGTGCTGATTATTGTCTTTTATCATTATTGAACAAATGCTTTATTTTTAGTTAGTTATCTCAGCAAAATGGAGCAAGAGGGATAGAACAGTCTATGCATTTTCCACATATTGCAATACCTGCTAGAAGTAAGGTTTTGCAGGGGATGTATCTTGGAGAGTATAACATTATAAACACACAATATGCATTAATTCTGAGTTTAAAAGGCACTATAAACATATACACTAAAGATAGCTAAAGTCCAAAGTTAAGCTACAAGAAAGCACTGAGGTGAGGCATAAGTGGACCACTTGATGGGAGGGTGCATTTGTATAGTTTTACACATGTAATTTATACTTTACACCTTATTTTATACAAATGAAAAATCTCATTTTAGTAAAAGGGATCATTTAGAGAAAAGCAATAGGAAATGTAATAACTTGAAAGCACAAGTGCTATAAAATGTGTATTTAACACAGAATGATATAGCAGTAATGGGATTTTCATGCAGGAACCTCTTCACTGCAGCTTTTGTAAAGGATTTTTCATGTATTCACTTTGCATTTTGGAATAGGAAAATGTGTTAAATGTAAAAGGCCAAGTTTCATAAAAGATACATATTACATGGATACACAAAAAATATTGGGTTATTTTGAAAATTAAATTGGTTGTTGCCCTGAATACTATATTATCAATGCAGCGGCCTGTATGATTTTCCTCTTTGCTTAAGGACCTTATAACTGTGTAGTGTCCAGAGATGCCTTCTCTAATTAGCTCCTTCTTATCTGAGGTAGTCCCTGGAGCCTTGAGAACCCAGAGAGGAACAGTGGTCCTTGACCACTGAGATGAAAATATAACCCATAATATAATCCTAGGGTTCTAAGGAAGCCATTACTGCCTCTGTGTACATTGTATTTTGGGCGTACATTACCCAGAATATGCAAGCAGAAGAATTAAGCTTCTTTTTAGGGTGGTAAGGGGCATACTTTTTAAAGTCAGCTTAGACAAGTGCATATAGGCTCCTTTATCTCTCACCCTTCACTTGCTTAGAATATAAAAAAAAAACAAAAAAAACTAAAGGCAATGCTTGGCATTCTGGGTAACTGATTTACCTTTTCAACAGGAGGCCCATTGTGTCAAATAAAGATGCATTTGAATAATCTTCTTCCTGCCTATGATCATATTTCAGTCGGTGAAATTCAAATTTAAAACTCATTTTAAGTCAATAAAGGGGTGCATATCCATTTGCAAATGGCATTTAATGGCATTGAAATACATTATCATGTCTATCGCAGGGTAAGTTTATTTATTTCCTGTTATTTACATAGCGCTGACACATTTGCATAGTGATTTACAGAGATTATTCGTCATTGACATTAGACCCTGCCCCAGAGGAGGACATTCATGCTGAGTCTATGAAATTAGATAATAAGAATATTCAACATCAACACATGAAACTGAAGTAATAGCTGATCACTGATCAGCTGATTTCAATACATAGAATGCACTGTCCAGAAAGTGAAGGAATTTTAAAAACTATTTTAATTCCTAACCAACATCTTTTATATTCACAATATGAAAAATAGCAGTCTACCATTAATTTAACCCATGTATGCCTTTTCTATTGATGTGATGCGGTACTGTGGTTCATGTTGAAAGTAGAGAAATTCCAAGACAATTTCCTAATAGTCTTCATTTTTATTTATATTTCAAAAATGTTCGTCCTAAATCCTAGCCTAACATGTTGGCCATACATGTGTAAATATAATTTTAGGAAACAAAATAAAACATTTAATAAATAATCTTCAGGGTCTACGCAAACCTCAAGCTAACAGCCTTAGTTATAGCAAAACACAATGCAAACTGATTAACTGTATTACTGCTACAGGAGGTACTAAAACTATCCAGGCAGCATGTGATTCCTAAAACAGTCATTTGTGTAACAAGATTTTTCTAAATGCCAAAGAGAAAGCAAAAATTTGCTAATGTGTTTCCCTCATCTCTACCTATATCCATTGTAATGAATGAAGGCAGGAATTGAATGGTAAATTTAAGATTTATATGTTGGGGGACATTATTTGCAGTTAGCTTACCTGTATTAACTAGGCTGCAAAAGATGCTGTTATATAGTTACATAAATAGTTGGTTTAAAAAAGACCAAGTCCATCCAGTTCTTTCCTTTCAGGGGTTAGGAAGATGTAGTCAGGTAATCTAAAGCTATCCAAATACAAATTACCGCACAAAGTAAAAACAACCCCCAAAAGCCTTTCAGTAGTATAGATGTAACACCTATTTCAGCTCAATAGCTGCCTTCCCGGACTAGTACCAGTAGAACATGGGTTACACTGTACTCTCTTACCCAGAATGGGCCTTCGCTAAGTGGAAGAGGAAGGTGAGGGTGTTGTGCAACTACACCTCTCTTGCTGCTATGCAGAAAAATGAAAACAGAGGGCGCCAGAGGTTCTTGCAAATAACAAAGTAATAAGTATTTATTGAACATCCACAGGGTTTACTCACAATACAGCTTCAGAGGCCATTGGTACATGCAACACATACCGAGTGTATATTCAGACTCACACTCTCCTGCGGGCAGACTGGCAGGAATCTCCCTTCACCTCTGCGACACACCCTGTAGTGGATCCCTCAGGGAATTCTCTATCCTGATTCCCTATTCACTTGGATCCCTACACTACAGGCAATGTGGCCTGGGAGAGCTATCTCCAGAAAAACTGCAAATCCTATGCAGGAGCTCATGCTGCTCATTCTAGCTCAACCCTAACTGCCTTACACCCCTAGAGTGTACTATAAAGGGAGCTACACCTGCCACTATCTAATGCCTCATTCACGGGGCCCTGTTCCCCGACTTCACTGGGCCTGGGCCCATGCCCTGGGCTCTCAGCACACATCCACCTTGTCCCTAAGGTGGAAGCAAAACAACAGGAAGGTGCCACTCCTCTCCCAACACTATACCAAAGTCAGGCAGGATGTGGTCACTATACCTTCTAACCAATAGCACACATGTTAATGAACTCACTTAGATACATTCCCTTCTGCCCAGCAACTAAGGGAACTGAACCTGTAGGGATTTAAAGCCATAGGGACCATTTAACCCTATGGGTCCCTACATTCACCCCTGGGAAAAACCCATTTCGTCCCGACAATGGGGTACAATATCAAACACATCACATTACCCACAGAATACCATAGCACCATATGACATCCTCTTCTGGTAGTCTCTCCAGAGCACTACCGGGTAACAATGGTCACTGAAAAACAAGCAAGGCATTTTAAACATTGCAACATATCAACAGTGCAATCAATAACATTGGAGCAGAATGGGGTACCAGGCCTCCCCCCTATTCCAGTTCCTTTATCACCACTGACAGTCCTTCCAGAGCAGAAATCAGGGCAGACCTCAGTTCAGAGTCTTTGCTTTTCCCAACGGCTTGGAAGGGTCCCACCCAGCAGGGCATTTGGCAACGAGGGCATTTAGCAGCAAAATCACGCAGCTCCCTGGTGACCTCCGCATTGCACTTCCCACAGCAAGGAACCATGACCCTCCTGCCTTCACTGTCAGACTTCTGTATAAATGTGCCTCGCCAGACATACCGCTTGCCACTATCAGGCTTTGTTCCAAACGTGCCACGCCAGATGTATCTCTGGCCATTTTCAGTCACTGGCACTTCCCCTGTGGCACCACCAGAAACTCCAGCCGGAGTGTACTTTTCGTCCCAGCCATCCCAGTGGGCATCCGCCATCCTGCGTGGGTATGGGCTTACGGCCTTCCGATGCACACAGAGTCACTGGAAAGATACTCTCACAGTCCCACAGCAATATGCGGGTACAGAAACAGAATGCAGCAGTCTCTCCTCAGCATGGATTAGAGATAATGCGCACACCCAGGTACAGAGCAATACCAGACATCCGTCTTCCTCTATTGCTTTCCTCAAAATGACGGCGATGACCTCACATCAGGGATCCTCCCTGGTCAACTCGCGCCAAAACTATTCACTCGCGCCAAAACATATGCACGCGAGACTTAAATGACAGGCAGTAACTGCAGCCAATGGGAGTAATGGAAAAGAACCTCAGAACCCGAACCCACGGCCAATTACTTTGCGCCTTTCACGAAGTGACCAAGCAGCTTTCTCTCCTGCATCCAGCAGTGCCTGCGCTTGTCACAAAAAATTAAAGAAACATGCACTAGCAGCTTAACCTTCGAGCCCCACGCCTTTTGGGCGCCAAATGTAACACCTATTTCAGCTCAATAGCTGCCTTCCCGGACTAGTACCAGTAGAACATGGGTTACACTGTACTCTCTTACCCAGAATGGGCCTTCGCTAAGTGGAAGAGGAAGGTGAGGGTGTTGTGCAACTACACCTCTCTTGCTGCTATGCAGAAAAATGAAAACAGAGGGCGCCAGAGGTTCTTGCAAATAACAAAGTAATAAGTATTTATTGAACATCCACAGGGTTTACTCACAATACAGCTTCAGAGGCCATTGGTACATGCAACACATACCGAGTGTATATTCAGACTCACACTCTCCTGCGGGCAGACTGGCAGGAATCTCCCTTCACCTCTGCGACACACCCTGTAGTGGATCCCTCAGGGAATTCTCTATCCTGATTCCCTATTCACTTGGATCCCTACACTACAGGCAATGTGGCCTGGGAGAGCTATCTCCAGAAAAACTGCAAATCCTATGCAGGAGCTCATGCTGCTCATTCTAGCTCAACCCTAACTGCCTTACACCCCTAGAGTGTACTATAAAGGGAGCTACACCTGCCACTATCTAATGCCTCATTCACGGGGCCCTGTTCCCCGACTTCACTGGGCCTGGGCCCATGCCCTGGGCTCTCAGCACACATCCACCTTGTCCCTAAGGTGGAAGCAAAACAACAGGAAGGTGCCACTCCTCTCCCAACACTATACCAAAGTCAGGCAGGATGTGGTCACTATACCTTCTAACCAATAGCACACATGTTAATGAACTCACTTAGATACATTCCCTTCTGCCCAGCAACTAAGGGAACTGAACCTGTAGGGATTTAAAGCCATAGGGACCATTTAACCCTATGGGTCCCTACATAGATATGAGGGCTAGTAATGTGGTCATTGTAACATGTGGATATGTTTGTCTATGACGATTTTCATTCATCCAGGGTATGATATACAATGCCTAGTAGAATTAAGTCTTTTTCTTGAGAACATTTCACCACTCATCTGAGCTACTTCTTCTGTTTAAACACTGTAGGGTAGTACAGTCACAGACTTTCAATTGCAATGGTTCCATTGAACTATTCATGTCGGTGTTAGTTGAGACTCACAGAGGTACAATGGTGGTACAATGATTTTAACTGAGGCAGACATTCATTTTTTCCATGTAACTATTGTAACAATTGTTGTGAATTGCCTGGATAAGGATGTCAAAGTGGCATAAGAGTGGCCTAAACTAGGAGATATAACTCCTTAGGATAAGACTCAGCTGTCTATCTACATATCAAGGAAAATGGGCACTCCTCTGAGGACAGCAACGTGAATATTTTGGACCAAAGATATGGATAGTTTGAAAGAAGTTTGAAGAAGGCCATTTATGTCAAAAAGCCATCACTAACTTGTCAGCATTGTACGTTGATTTGATATCCTTACCCATAGTGGTTTCACAACTATTCAGATACATATGTGGATATGTTTGTTATGATGTATTCTGCAAAGCAAATATATTAAACATATTCCTTCCCTAAGTACCATCCACATCACTCGCTGAGAAATGTAAATGACAAATAATCTCTGTGAAGCACTGCATAACTTGTCACCTCTATATAAACAAAGGATAACAAATAATAATAGTACAGAAAGCTAAGTACAAAGTTCCTGAGGCCTCTTTAAACTGGCATGGTACCAAGGCTTGTAAGGAAGCCAATTTAATCGCATTATTCTAAAAATGAATTTTGTATCAGCAAAAAATATAAGCACAAGTTGTACATATGTACATAGAAAGAGTACAAAGATATATATAGGATATTTTGGTACATATGGCCAGTACATAAGTCAGTTTGAAATTATTAGGGGCTTGAGGTTGAGTACCACATAAACTAGCTTATGGTTCTAGCGCTTAGATTCAATAAACCTTGCTTCAGGGAAAACTCTTGCCAAAACTCTTGACATAACTGCAGAAGCTCCAGGCATCACAAAAAGAGATCCTTCATGTTGATATCACATATTTTGTATACAAGAAAAGGTGGCACCCAAATTTTTTTCCAAAAAGTGCAAAAAGGTATATTCAGTTCATAATAATAAAAACATCTTACATGTAGCCTGCATTTCTGTAGTAATTCCCTGTGCCCTTTATCAAGCTCAAACAAACAAACAGTAGTGCAAGTGCAATTCTCCAATTAAGTCAAACACAGGAAGTGACACGATAGGTGACACCTTGGCAACGGTTATAAACAATCCATTATACCCACCCACATTCCCTGCATGTGTAACCTGCATATGTTGATATCACAATGATTTAATTATATTATCCTTATAGACTTATTGAAAAGATACTGACACCTGAATGTAATTTTTTTTTAAACATATCACAACATTGTCTTTGCATGTGTTTTATAATTTTGTCATAAATGTATATGCCTGATGCATACCAACTGATCCCCATTTTCCTCTATGAGGGGGCGGCCATATTTGTGCAGCAGGAGTCCGTTAGCATTAGAAGCTATAACTATCAGGTTGAAAAGGGACAGTCAGGTTGGCAAAACAGTTAGGTTTAGAAACAATTCCTTAGAAAAGTAGACCTACTTACAAAGTAGACCTATTGTACCAGCAAAACATGATCAGTATGACCTATAGGTAGCTTTTAATGTACATTAATATTTTAAAGAGTTGTTTTTTACTGTCAGTATCACTTTAAGGCTTATGATTTTTTTTACCATAACTGCCTGTTACCAAAAGCTTTTGGCAGAGCATTTACAACTTTTTCTTTAACAAGAAGGATTGTTAGGTGATGCATGTTTTCTTTGAAACAACATGGTTTCCATAGTCTTAGGGTTAGAATTGGCTCTAAAGGAATGTATAACAGTGGTAAGTAGATGGGGGACCTACATAACAAACTGAAGTTACTGTGAAATTATGAATAGATTCTATACCTATATATATTTATATTACTTATTGTTACTATATTTTGCATTGACAAAAAGTCGATCCGCACCCAGTCCTAACCGGCCTGCTCAAAGCTCCATATGGTACACACTTAATTGGACACCAGGGCAGCGGTGAAGGTTAAACATATAGATGCATCCTGATGCGTTTTGTGTGTCTACACACATAGTCATAGGTATACAAAAAGTTGATCTGCACCCAGTCCTAAATGGCCTGCTCCCAACTCGACCTGGCAAGGTTCCTCAATTTATAGACCCACACCCAATCCACTCAATCTTTGCCATTATGAAGGTGGCTGGGCTGATGCCTATAAATAAAGGCTTCCAGAGGTGGAAGCCATGCAGAGTAAAGTTGCAGGGGGTTAGAGCGGAAGGTAGAACTCAGTGCCCTAGTGCTCTAGGTTTGATTTCATTAGGAGCCAATTCACCTGTCTACTTGTTTTTTTTTTTTGAGTTTGGGGGAGGACATGCAAGCTGCTTGCAGAGAGTGCCCTGGTTGAAATACTGTAGCACTGTGTCATTAGTCCAGCACTGCAAGTCAGCAGTGCTAACCATTGAGCCACTAGTCCTCATCAGTACAAAAAAAAACTTAGAGATTCCCTTTAGTCCCTGCTTGGCAGAAGAGTGATAAATTGCAGTCTCCCATCTTTCTCTATATAAACCTAAAGTTGAGGAAGACTTTGCACAGTGGCAACAAAATGTTCATATTTATGGAATCTTGAAAGTTGCTTGTTTGTATCATTCATCTCTTCTAGTATTTTATTTATCAGTTTCTTTAGCGGCAGTTTTTTACCTCTCTGAGAAGTAACACGAGGCCATAGGGAACTCTTCCATTTTGTTGATGACTGTCAGTGTTTTGTTGGCAAATGAAGTTTCCTACAGGGCAAGTTCCATATGGCCCCCTGTGTCTTTTCATTTAAGATACCCCTGTCTGACTTCGGCAGCACTCAATAAATCTTTGTTATTAGAATTTGTGACAAGCAGTTTGCTATGCACATAACGGAGATTGTTATTTGACAGGTTAAATGTATTTGTCATAGCTTAACATTCCTAATTAGATGCAATTTCTTCCACTGAGAGACTTTCAATCTGTCAGTTACTAACAACCCATTCGGACAGGTTGACAGGCTTCTGCAACATTAAAAATAGCTTATAAAAGAAACTAAAAAAGAACATAACCGTGTCCTATTTTGCCTGCGCCTTGTTAAATCACAATAGCTTAACCCTATTCACACCCTTGAGTTTAATGCTTTTGTAGCAGATCATGCTCCAAAACTGTACAAAGTGTTGTAGACAACCTAATCACTCAATGGTCAAACAGCTTAGTGACCATCAGCTGCTACATCTTCTATCTGTAACAGGAATTAATATGTGGACTGTAGTGTAAAATTATTTGTCTATATGTTTTGGCCTGTTTTTCTCTAGTGTTTACTCATTTACCATTGGGACATATTTCTTTAAGAGTTGGAGAGCCAAAGTTTGTACATTTCTGGTTTAAATAATGATTTCTGAACTGTACTAGCTTTGGGGAGAACAGGAAAGTAAAATGTACTTGCCAGGAAAGAAGAAAGGTAGAACCATTGTCTGGTAACAACAACAGCAATAGCAGCACATTTACAAATGTGTGGAGGTAAAGACTGGTGGCAGGATAATGCTTAGCCGTTTATGCTAGAAATGAAGGGATTCTGGCTTTCCTAAAAAAGACTTTATATTTAAATATAATGGGTCAATGAAATACCAAGGTGCAATAACCTCAAAATCTATGAATTGATCTACTATACAATTAAGAATCAGGAGATTCCACCTGAATTCCCTTGCATGCAGTTTTGTACAAAACTATCTATATTTTTTCCAAAAATCTGCACTAGGTGTAGTATTTGTTTTCCCTCCCTCTGTAGCCTTTGGTGCTGATCATTGTTCTCAGAAAGTGTTTGTTGGTATATGCTGCCCCCCCCCCACTGAATGGACTGGTTACATAATGGGTGCACAATAAAGTGGATAGCACTGAAATAACCTTTTCCACAACTTCTGTAGTGGAAAGGATTTACCAAAAGATTGAAGCTACAATAAACAGTCACAGTTGCAATTTAAATTTTGCAGAGCAAAATAAAACACTTGGAGAAACACAAAGGCTCATTTACAAAGCAAGTGCAACATTTTTATACACAATATAATGTTTTTTTCCCAGAATTCCAGTGTAATAGTCTGTAACCCCCTCCAATATTTATGCAAATTAGCATCTATTTTGGCAGGTCACATACAAGTCATGTATCAGATGTTTTTGCATTTGTCTGGGAATTGCATCAAATCTGTCATTATTGTCTGATTACCATCTGATTAACTTGGCACAGGTCTGTTTAGAACTCTGGAATATAGACACAATTACTTTTTGTTAATAACTTAATGCATGTTTAGTTTTGTGCTTTGCATTTGTGCTTGCATTTATAAATGAGCTCTACAGCCTCTATAAATGTTCTGGAAGATGTAGATTCATCCAAAAATAATTTGGTGTACAGGGATTTCCTTCCCAGTTTGACATGTTTTCAATGATTTGATTCTACCAGAGGAAAAAACTCCTTCAATAACAAAATATTCTGTTTCACTATTTTCCCATAAAGGATGTTACAATTTATTCAGTGATTTTGTAGTAGTAGTAATTGTAGTAAAAATAGTTGTACTATATATCTTTCTGTTTAGACTCTTATATTTATCTTTATACAGTCAAGAAAATATAATTGACAAACAAACTAAATCATCTAAGAATAAAAAAAACATTGTTTTTTGTCTTTCAAATAGAAAATATTCAAGTGTCATTTTCTAGGAAAACAGCATTTCTTTTTTTTTTTTTTTTTCTATTTTCTATTAATTAGGGCTCAATGCAAAAAACACATTAGTTAAGGACCTCTTAAAACCCCACTATTAGTCATGGCAATATAGTAGTTATTAGGCTTTTTCAGTTTTCACTCTATTAATGCTTCTCACTGTCAGTATGGTTTTAGACTATTATCATTTCAATAGCTATGGCTCTAAGGGCATTTTAATTGGCAATAGTTGTATGTGTGATCAATATGCCTGCTACCCACTGTGGTTTGCACATTGACATGAAGAGGCAGTGATGCAGGTCACCTCAGACCATAATTATCACCCGTGTGTTTTCAGGCTTTAATTTGCTGTGCAGAACACCTCACAGTGCTGCCCATTCATGTCTGTGCAATGCTGTTCATGGGGTAATGCCTCTTTTAAATGATGTTCAAAGCACCCCATCCTGCATAAATTGAATGAAAAGAATCATTAATCCATGCTGCAACTCTTGTGGGGAAATGTAATAAAAGTCATAAATAGAAAAAAATCAGCAAAAATAAAAACATACATTTGTATTTCTCATTAGACAGTTATTACATTTCAGAATTAAATGGGGTAATTAGCTAATGAACTAGAAGCCAACTTTGTTTTAGAATATTGTATTATTAGTGACTTTTCAACTGACCTGCATTTAATCTAATTAATTATTTGCCTTCCTTTTCCTCCTGTTTCCTACTTTCAAATGGGGGTCACTGACATCAGAAGCCAAAATCTATTGTTTTGTGAGGCTACAATTTTAATGATACTTCTTATTATTTATGTTTTTGTTTTGACCCTCTCCTATTGATTTTTCAGTCTCTTATACTTCTACTGCATTGTTGCTAGGGTAAATTGAACCCTAGCAATTAAACACCTGCTGAAATGCCCCCCCCCCCCCTCATCTGAGCAGAGGTGGACAGCATTGGGATGGTCTGACCACAAAAAAACCAAAAAGAACTATAAAGGACAACTAAAGGAACATTACTGCTTGTGGAAAATGTAACATATATACAATCTACAACCAATGGAGGAACCAAAGTGCTTGTTTGTGGGCTCATAAAAATGTTTATTTCAAGTGTGTTTTTTTTATTGTATGTTTATAAACTTGCTTGATTGCTGGCTGCCCAATATACAGTATTCTCAAACTGTTTATGTCCTTTCCATACCTACTGGAAATCTATTCTATATTTCTATCATCTACTCCTTAATTGGTAGTTTATTTAGGAGGGCAAATAACTGACCAGCTGCAAGTTCAAATAGGAAAGGAAGCTAAGCAGGAAAATGGGTTTACAACCCAGAAATGTCTTCTACTTTACAGCTTTACATAAAATAATAAAAGAGTCGAACAAAATGCTTCTTTGAGTAAGATAAAGAAAACCTTGGAAGCAAGTCAAGTAACTTCTGGAATAGAACTATATTGCAGATGTTACTGGAAAATAAGTGGAAGTGCAGATAAGAACAGGAAGTTAAGAAGTGGTGGTTTCATAGGATGAACACTGAGGTTAAAATTGTGGGTGTAGGGTGAGCTAGCATGGTGCTGAACTAGGCTGATATATAAACAACTGGAAATAAACCTTTGACAAAGGATCAAGCATAGAAAAGGTACCCAATAGCCCAGGTAAGCAATAAAAGATGATAAAATATATAATTTTCGTTCATTAAAAGATTTGTCCCAGCATCCAGAAATATTGGGGTTCAACAAAACAGTATTCACTGTATTCCTGTTATCTATCTAAATATGTTAGAGTGTTTGGTTGTCTATTGCAGAGCTACATAACCTTTCATCACTTGTTGTTGCTATTTCCTGACTAAAGCATAAAGTTCATTATGAAACCCTGACTTCCGACATTTGCAAGAGACATATTTATATAGTGCGTAAGCCAACATCACTGGTGATATTGCCCATAGCAAACAATCAGCAATAAGATTTGAACAGTCACCTACAAGTTATAAAACAAAAGCAAAGATCTTATTGGTTGCAATGGGCCACACCACTAGTGATGTTGGCTTGCACGCTTTAATAAATATACCCTAGTTGTATACTGTCTACCCTTTCTTGAATACAGTCATAACAGGACAAGCATGACCACCATCAAGGCTTGTAGCTAATCAAGAGGTGCTAATGAAATGACAGAATGCACCATAGACTGGATGGGGAGCGAGGACATCTTTCTGAGGAATAAATGCATTAGTATATAGAGAATGTCATTTTTAGGTGAATGCTGCATTGCAAAAATACACCAGCTTGCTCATCTCCCACTATTCATGACATTTGTCTTATCATAATTTTTTTGTATGAAAATACATTTTAAAAATTCCTAACCTGTCTGATTCTCTGATTTCATATTGCAAAATAAAGATGGCAACACAGTTTCTAAAACTGCCTCTCATGATAGCAGCTCTAGTTTCCTCTTTGTTAAAAGTTTCAAGTGTGAAATGTTTTTTTTCTTAATATTTATTATATTTTTATACTGATCCAATATGAAAAAAAATAAATAAATATATATATATAGCAAGACAATGAGCCGCACACACAGGGACTTTGTTAGAAAACAAAAAAATATTTAATGAAAAAGATCTTTTTCATTAAATATTTTTTTGTTTTCTAACAAAGTCCCTGTGTGTGCGGCTCATTGTCTTGCTATACACATGGGGGCTGATTTACTTACCCACGAACGGGTCGAATGGAGTCCGATTGCGTTTTTTTCGTAATGATCGGTACTTTGCGATTTTTTCGTATGTTTTGCGATTTTTTCGGATTCTTTACGAATTTTTCGGATCCAATACGATTTTTGCGTAAAAACGCGAGTTTTCCTATCCTTTACGAAAGTTGCGTAAAAAGTTGCGCATTTTGCGTAGCGTTAAAACTTACGCGAAAAGTTGCGCATTTTTCGTAGCGTTAAGTTTTAACGCTATGAAAAATGCGCAACTTTTCGCGTAAGTTTAAACGCTACGCAAAATGCGCAACTTTTTACGCAACTTTCGTAATGGATACGAAAAACTCGCGTTTTTACGCAAAAATCGTATTGGTAACGAAAAATTCGTACAGAATCCGAAAAAATCGCAAAACATACGAAAAAGTCACAAAATGTTCGTTTTCAAGTCGGAACTTTTCCAATTCGGGTCGGATTCGTGGGTTAGTAAATCAGCCCCATGGTTTTTGCAAGCACCTGGGGCATTTGATTATTATTAGGGTGTGCTCTGTTCTTTTCTGTATATATATATATATATATATGTTGAAATGTTCATTTAAAAGCCTTCATAAAAATGTTAGCTGATTTACTAAATGCTCAGGACCTGGGGTTTTCCGGATAAGGGGTCTTTCCGTAATTCAGATCTCCTACCTTAAGTCTGCTAAAAAAATTATTTAAACTGCAATTAAACCTAGTAGGGTTGTTTTGCCCCCAATAAGGAGTAATTATATCTTAGTTGGGATCAAGTACAAGGTACTGTTTCAAGTTTCAAGTTTTATTGTCATATACAAATAACAATGAAGCATCATTACCGTAATGAAATTTTTTGACCTGTGTTCCTCCCAACTTTACATAGACAAAAAAAAATATTAAATATAATAAGTGTGCAATAAAGGTACAAGTATTTACAATAAAAAAAATGCAATGACGTATTTGAAATTGTGCAGTTCAGAAGCCTGATGGCTTGTGGGTAGAAACTGTCTCTGTATCTGCTGGTGCGGGTCTGGATGCTCCTGTACCGCCTGCCTGATGGTAGGAGCGTGAAAAGACTGTGGCTGAGGTGGCTGGGGTCAGAGAGGATCCGCTGCATCTTTCTCCTACAGCGCTGTCTG
This sequence comes from Xenopus tropicalis, assembly GCF_000004195.4. Lineage (NCBI taxonomy): Eukaryota > Metazoa > Chordata > Amphibia > Anura > Pipidae > Xenopus > Xenopus tropicalis. Next base: position 93,446,841 of record NC_030684.2, read on the forward strand.
TACAGGTCCTGCATGGCCGCCAGTTCAGTCCTGGAGATGCGCTGTGCTGATCTCACCACCCTCTGCGGAGCTTTGCGGCCCAAAGCATTACAATTGCAATACCAGGTGGTGATACAGCCAGACAGAATACTCTCAATGGTGTATTGATAGAATGCACCATCGAGAGTATTACTTATTGTTATATTAGTACTGTTTTATTACTACAGAGAAAAAGGGAATCATTTTTAAAAATTGGAATTATTTGCTTATAAGGGAGTCTATGGGAGATGGCCTTTCCATAATTCGGAACTTTCTGGATAATGGGTTTCCAGATAAGGGGTCCCATATCTGTTTAACATTATTTTAAGTATATTGTTTCTTTCAAAAATTCTAAATTGCTGTTTTATTGCAATTTATTTTAATCTTCTATCAAAAAAAAAAAGATAATCAGACTGCTATTTTGAAATACCTTTAAGAACTTCTGACTTTTTTTCACAGTAAAAAGTAATACCTGAAACTGCAGCCTGAAAAAGTAATTACAACTCACTCACAAAAAGGACAGGAAGGTTTAATCCTCTTTTTGGGATTTCTATTGTCGCTTTGCTACATGTACTGCATGCAGAAGAGCTACGGCATGTCTCAGGGGTGAGCCAATTGAAGTAATTTCTGCTGTATTCCTCTTCATCAGCACTTTGCTCTCTATGTGATCTAGTGAGATAATTATAACACTCACAACAGCAATAGTGTGCACCTCTCAAGTGCATTGCTATATAACAAGCTTTTTAAATAAAACACTCAGACTAAATTGTGGGGTTTTGTATAAGGGAAATTAAATCTATTTACTTATTCAAATCTAAATCAAGATGTTCAGGAATACATATTGTAGGGCAGTAGCTTAGAATATGAGGATGATTCAGAAAGAATGCAGTTTCCATCAGTACCAATTTTGTATTCAGTATTCTGTGTCTATATACATACAGCTGGCATAGAGGGATTCTGTTTAAACAGGAGAGTCTCAAGCTTTACTGTAGCCATATTCAATAATTTGAATGTATCCTTGCAACATATAAGGCCTCAGTTATGTTATGCAGTTATGCAAAAAGGGACATAGTTGTGTGCATTGACTTCATTCATTAGAGCTACTTGTGCCTACACACGACTTGCAATTGCTCTTATTTCCATCCAGTTATATAATGAGTAACACACAAGTGTGCACATTAATGCAGGGGAACCCTGGAGCTACCCCTGGCCTGGTGATTCCAGGTCACCCAACAGCAGGTGCTGTACATGCAGGAGACTTACGCCGCCCTAAAGGAACATGCAGAAGTCATTTTAACACAATGGGGCCGATGTGTAAAATTAAATTAATAAATGGAGAAGTTTGCGGTCTGAATGCCAGATTTTACCTAAGTTGTGGTGGAAGAAAAAACACGTAAAAAATGTACGCAGATTTTACGTTGTTTTTTACATGGCAAAGCCTGGTGAATACACAGCATAATAAATCTGCCCCTAAGTATAAGAAATACTGCTTTCTCCACAACTTCACACAAATTCAATTGAATGTGCTTAAGTACACTGGATACAATCATACCTATTGCAAATCTGTATGCAGCCATAGACCAGACCTCAATGAATCTTGAAGAATTAAGTAAAGAGGTTTGGCAATCACAGAGCTATGCTGGGATTAATACCCTGGGATGAATACCATCCGGTCCTGGACCTTTGTTTACCTTTACTTGTTCAAGTCTGGTTTTAAAAGGAATTAGTTTTAAAAGGAATTCCAAATACATGGCTAATTATCAAGTAGTTTAGGTTCATGTTGCAGACTTACCTGAATTTTATGTAACCTAACAGAATGGATTTAACAGCCATTTAGCATAGCTTCTTAAAATCAGAACTGTCTGCAGCATGCATTTATGCATTACTGATTATCCCTGTGACAGTATGTATGTATTAATGCTTGGCAAGAAGCATAAAATGAACACATATGCTATGCTAAGTCAATATTAGAATATCTGGGAAAGTCCAGAACGGTGCTTACATAGGTTCCTAACAGAATTGTCCTGGGACTGCTAGTCCAGCTTGAGTGTTTTAGGTCTACACAACTCACCTGACAAGGTGCATACAAAAACACAGCTCAAGTCACAATGGAGAGCTACACTCTGGGAAAAGATGCAGGAGAGCTGTCTGCGCAACTCACAAGGTTGAATTTTTGTTTTGATATCCTCTGTTTGTGAGATAGACATTAGACTTTCTTCTTGTTAGTCTGGAAGACAGAATTGCGTTAGTTAGAAGCCCATTAAAGGAGAAGGAAAGTCATTTTGGCATTTTACTGCCAATAGATTTGCCACATTAGTGCCACCTAGAACACTATATTTATTCTGCAGAAAGCATTACCATACCTGAGTAAACAGCTTTAGAAGCTTTCTCTGTTTGCTTAAGATAGCAGCTGCCATTTTATGTAGCTTCCTTCCTGCAGTCTAGCCGTTATAGCTCAGATCACACATTCCTAAGGGAGGGGGTAGGGAGTTCTTAGTATTCTAGTGGGAGGGGGAGCAAGAGAGGGGAGAGGGAAGAGAACTGCACAGACTCTGGCCATGGGAATTAAGGATGTTTCTGAGAGAGGAAGTCATGTTTACACATTTGATAGAGGACTCAGTGCAGCATTACAGTGCTTATGGCTGTATTTACATAGATCTTTCTGATAAAGCTTATTTGTTTTTACCTTCCCTTCTCCTTTAAGATGCACATATTTTATTTTGTGCTGTTTTCAATGAACTCTAAAAAACTGCCTGAAAGTTATATCATTTTTGTGAGTTATTACTATGCCTTGGGCTGTTTTCCCCCAGAAAGCTGCTCCAAGCTACCTAAACCCGACAATACTAAGGACATTTAAATTAAAGAAATAACATATTTAGAGATAGGATTGCATTTTTTTAAGATGACACTGTCACTATTTTATTTATTAACTTCGCACAAAGTAGATTGCAATCTGAACACTTTAGCTAGATGTCAGCTGAACTGCCTGCTAGTAAACCTAGAGAACTGGACTTGTGATCTCCTTTACACCAATCACCATAAATTGTGCTGCTCTTGTTTATCGATGATTGTAGGTTCCTGACCACAATATTTTTAGCTGAGATCTGAGGCAGACAATAATAATACAGCTGTGAACTGCATGCTTCTTTTCTTTGCTTGCAATATGAACCCTGCTGTTGGGAAGCTGAAACACAGTGTTCATTAGGCTACACATTGCTTGCTCAGCTGGGTGTTACTGTACATTAATGAAGGAGCACTTGCTTCAACTCATTACCAGTAAGAACTGCTACTACTGCTCCAATGACAGATGTGAGATTGATGTAGAGATGGATAGGGACCTTGGTTTCCAACTAACATTCATTAGGATTCGGCCTTTGTATAGCTTCATATAGGTATAAATTAAGTCAGAGATCTGTTGGCTTTTCCAAAACCAGCTGCAAAACAAGTTGTAAGGTAAAGTGAGATCATTGGTAAAGCGGCAGTAACATGCAAGTTACCGGGGGTAAGCCACTCCTGTTTACTTTAAGAGCCAAATTTCCAGTTATTAAACTGCAGAGGGTACAGTTGTGCACTGTCCGGATGTCATTGTTGTCTCCAACAAGGGTAGTGTATGGAAAGATTGGGTGGAAGTAATTGTGGGTGGATTAATTAAGAGGTCTGACAGATCCAAGATCCATGTCATCCATATTGTTTCTCATAGTGGGAATGTCAAGACATTGTGTGAAGACTAATAATTTCTGCAATATTTAAGGACAAGGCAACGCAAAATATATTTTTTTGCCTAATAAAAGAAAACAAAATTCTAAGCAGCTTTATACATTTATTACAAGTTTGTAATGGTTTTTGAGTTATTTTTATATTTTATTTTTATATATAATTTCTATTAGAAGCAGTGTTTGCCTGTCCTTTTCTATTCTCTGGTGACTGTTGAAACATTGTAACCCAATCCAGCAGACTCACAGACCTGCCTTACTGGAGAAGATTGAGTTTTCTCCTCTCTATCCTCTCCAGCCCCCCCCCCCATAAGAATTCATAATACTCACTTCCCCCACACTTAGGAATGTGCAATTCGAGCTATAATGACTAGACTCCAAGCAGGAAGCTATGAACACCAAGCTAAAATGGCAGCTGCAATCTTAAACAAACAGAGAAAGCTTCTAGGGCTCTTTACTCAGGTATGGTAAAGCTTTCTGCAGAATAATTATAGCGTTCCAGGTGGCACTAATGGGGTGAATCTATTAGCCCTTCACCTCTGGGGGAACTATGATCTAGTTTAAAGAGCTGTGTCTGACTGCGTAGGCTTATGCAGTGCCCCTTAATTGAATATCATTTATAATGTGGAAACAATGAGAAAAGAGGACCGGGTAATACAATGAAATCACAAGTTCTGTACTTAACTGCTGCTTATGTCAAGTTTTTAAATGCCCATATGAAAAAACTTAAAAAACTCAGACTTCGGAAAATGATTTTTTAAAAACTTATTCTGCGCAAAGACTACAAACATTTCAGAATTCTTTAAAGCTTTGGTTAAACTTTTCTCGGGACTATCTTTTTACCAGTTTTGATCTGTCGAGTCCCATTGAGGCCTATGGAAGGCTTCCAAAGTCAGACATGGAAGGCATGAAAGCCAGAAAGGTTTTCATGGCTTAACGAACTTTTTGGCATGAAAATTTTGTGACTTTCGGAACACAATTCGTACAAACGATACGTGATTTTTGTGACATTTTAGAACTTCAGAAATTATTGTGGTTACTACGAATTTTTACTATATCGTGATTTAAGCCCAGAAAAACATTTGTTTAAAAACAGATTTTAGTAAATGTGCCCCCTAGTGTGACCTTTAACAGAACTTGCCTGACCTGTCTGGGCCTACCTTGCACCCAGGTTCCACTCTCCCTCCACACCTGCCTGCTCAGGTGTAGAACTGCAAAGATCATGCTATGGCCCAGGAAAAAGGGACTTATTTCCCATTATGCTGAGGACCCCCTATAGCCGTCCAAATACCTAGGGGACTGCCAGAGAGAAAGGGGCATCATTTACCAGTCCCCTTAAAAAGGATTGATGGATACACATAAATATGAATTAAAAATAGAGACAGACCAATTTCCCCCCCTCCTATCCCACCCTCTTTCTTTCTGTACCCCCTCCCTAAATTTGAAATGCAAAAATAAAGAATATATAAAAAAATAGAGACAGACAAAGCATTTGCAATGGATATACAGCCTAAAACCTTTTTAGTTTCTTTAGGGCAAATCTTTTAATCATAAAAGTTTATTTGGAGTAAAAGATTACATTGCCTATATTCATTTTTGTTTCATTTAAAACTGGCTCCTGAAATTGTTCTCTAATTGTTTATTCTGTACTCATTTAGAGCAATAAATTATAATTGCAATTTAATGCATTTTTCTGTGGGGTCCCTAATGATTTCTTACTTTATTTATGCTTTACATAATTGCAGGGTGCTTGTCTGAATTCACAAGGAAAGAACTTTTTTTTTTTAATCTAAATTTGTGTTTCTGAGTTTGTGGAGCCCTGGGTTAAAAAATGCAATCAGAGCGTCTATTTGAGGAAAAACCAAGTGCAGCTGTGATGATTAGATGAAAAAGTGTTAACAGCGTGGATTTGTAAAATGATTTTCCATTTTGATACTTTTCTGTGTTCTTAAAGGAGCAAAACTCTTACTCATGAACATTACCAATGACTTTTCCAGGTAATTTAAACAAGGGGGCCTAAGATGTGTTTCATTATAAAATTGCAGTAGCAAGAAAGTATTGATAACTTCTTTTTGCTACTTTATGTCAAGTTTAGAACCTTTCCTTCACAGTTTTGGCTATAAGGTGTGTGACATTAATGCGAGTAGGAATCACAATTAAAATATCTTGACAGTTTTGCTCCAGTTATGATATTTGCATGGATCCAATTTGTCAGTAAAACTGGCCAAGCAATGGCCAATATTTTTATATTCAAATTGTGATTCTGACTGCAGGTCTCACTAGGTGAAAAAAAGATTGATTTTAGTGGTTTTATTGAATTTTAATGATTTTATTGCATGCCACATTTTTCTTTGTTACTTGTTTTTGCCATAAAAAGTTTTGTCTGCTAAATATTGTTTTTGGCTCTGCATGCCACATAATTTTGTAAATCTATTCATATTGGTCATCAAACTGTTCAGTAAATTCCTGATGTTCATATCTAGAATGATTTATGCTGATCCATTATGAAATGTGTAGTATATAATGGGGTAAAATTAAAGGTTTGTGACGATTTTTAGAATTTTCATAAAAACCGTTATGTATAGGATAGCTTTGTAGTTTGGTAGTTTGCTGTGGAATTATGTATTTACCCAGTTTTGTTTCGCAAAATATATGTTTTTTTTAGGGTCTCTGTACTTTTAGGGGGTCTTATGGCACAAAATAGACATGCTGGGTGCTTTTATTGCAGCAGTCAGAGCATCAGACATGAAAATTTCTATGCACTATTTTCATTTGGGTGCTTCTGTACACCACATAGTTTGGTAAATCTATACATATTGGGCAAGTCTATGCATATTGGGGTAAAACTGAAGCAGAGACAATCTTCAGAAATTACATAAAAATCGCTACATTTAGCTTTGCTGTTAGGAGTAGAAAGACATGGTTACCCATTTTGGATTTTGCAGAGAGTGTACTTTTAAAAAATATATGGTTTCCTGGGGGTAAAACTGATTTTCCAGGATTTTTCGCTTTGGAATCTAAAGTATATATTCTGCTGTAAATGCTTTAAAAATTTGAGTCAGAAATCTCAATAAAACTATACATAGAGAGATATAAGGCTTTCCGAATCAGTTGAATTTTTGTCTCTAAAATAAAATATTTTTCTGATATAAATCTCTATATCTTGAAAAATAGCAAATTTTCTTGATTTGTTTCTTTAGTAAATGCCCCTAAAATGAGGGAACACAAAATTTTCAATGCACTGAGCAGAACGGAAATGTGAAATTCTGCTGGCACTTAATGGGTTAAGCCATTTTGTACATTAAGGTACTAAGAAATGCCCTCTCCTTTAAACAAAACAGGGATTGTATATCCATAAATTGCAATATACTTCACGCTGGCCAACTATGTCTAAGTCATCCCCGTCTGGCCAGTCCTACACTCAATTCCACCCAATTTATTAAAACTTCTACATTTGTACATTTTACACAAGGGCTAGGTTTTACCTGCAACTTGCTTGCTGTCAAGGTTAGAACCAAATGGTAAATGGTCGCCCTTTTAGTGGCCACCATTGGCATCATATGACTGTAGCTGGGAAGAATGGGAGCTACAACATGAGGCTGGCCACTGCGCCTGTATAAACTATAGCAACAAGGGGAAAGTTGTGGCCACCACTCAATTTTAAACAATTGCAATGAGGCTGTGACCACAAAATTTCGTAAAGAGGTCCTCTGCATTATTGTAGTAAAAAGCCTCATTGCACCCCCGCCTAATAGTTTAAAATTCAGTAGTGAGCACAACTTTCTAGCTCAACTTAAGACAATGAACAGTTTAATACAGTTTAATCCAACAGTACTTTGTAATTATTATTGTAATGACCTTTGTTCTATTAATGTATTGCTCTGCTGTACAGTGCTGTATACATAAGTAACCTTCTTCCAATAAAAACATACTGTACATACATTCACGCATGTGCAATAGGATAAGTATCAATGGGATGTGGTTTGGGAAAAAGGAATATTAACATAATCCTATCAATTATAAGAACATTTCAATATCATCTTAACTTCTGTGCTTATCCTGATTTAACACAACAAGCTTCACTTTTAGACACGCAAGGTTTTCCTGTACACGTAACCTTCTATTATCCTGCATCTGTTGTTTTGTTTTTTGTTTTTTTAAATCCTCACCCTCTCGGATCACAGTCAATTTGCACCCACACAAAAGTTTCCTACTCAAGCAACATCTGCAAGCACAAACAAAAACCAGCTCCCTTTCTTCGCCTCAGTAATAACACTGTATTTGCATTCATACTAACTGGATTTTTCATTTCAAAATTCCACTGCTAGGTCTCTGTTTAAATATTTCATCTGTTTCAACCACCTCTCAAGATCCCTTCACTAGTAAACGTTTAAAAGCATTCACTCAGTTATAACTCATACAATTTCTTTAATTTTCTCCACATATGCCTCAGATTCTTTTTATTTTTAAAGACCGCCACCCAGTTTTGGATAAAAATCCTACGATTTTCTGCACCAGTACAATATCTGATTCAGTCTAGGCACTTTAAAGGCAGTGTCTGTAGCATTACAACTGGCTGTACATAGTCACTCATTTGTGTTAAAAATATTCAATTCATCTCTGATTTAAGTGTGTATATGTATATATATATATATATATATATATATATATATATATATATATGTATATATATATATATATATATATATATTTATTTACTATAATATATTATATTCCAATATATTGTATTATATATATATATATATATATATATATATATATATTATATTATTATATTATTATATTATTTAATATATATATTTACTCACCTTGCACTGTTTTATGCATTTTCCCATATCATAAAAGTTAATTCCGAAATATGTACTGCAGGGAACCTAACTGAAAAAAGTAATTCAGCTGGTATTATACAGTACAAAGAGAGAACAGATTTAGCTCCTGGAGTTTTGTATCCAGGGTGGTTTAGATCTCTGCTTCCACAATTTTGTTGCCATTGTTAAAATGGCATTGTTTAGTTAAATGTTTTTTTGCTTCCTTACGGCCAATCATTATATTTACAGGGCATATTGATCTCTGCAGTTGCCAGAACATGCAGTACTTGCCGTGAGTTGATTCCTGTTGACATCAATAGGAAGCACCTTGGGCTACTCTGAACTTTCAGTTATGGTCCACAAATGTTCTGGTGGTCAAAAAGCAGATTTCTAACATTCCAACATTAAACCTTTCTCTCTTGCTGCTCCTTACATTTGGAATGCCATTCCCAAATTACTCCAGATAAAGTCTTCCATCAGTCTCAAAGATAAACTCAGTAATTAACTCTTAGAGCACTGGCATAACATCTGACTTAGGAAACAGTGACAGCCATTATAAACTGAAGCATGTATTAGCCTCCTATAGTTGTCTGTAAGTTACCCACTCACTTCCTTTTGTATCTTTAACACCTTACGCAACATTTTATTTTATATTTCACTTCCACATAGTGAAGGCCCATCCTGAAGGATTGAGTCGTGTGTACCTCATGCTCTAAACCTACACTAGCCGTGCTGTTGGCTTGGTTAGAGCCAAAAGGGGTTACACATGCATACATAAATCAGTAGGACTATATCCTGAAAATGAAATGAAAAATGTTTACAATTGTGTTTGAGAGCAATGGGTAATATTGGATATAACATTTTTCCCAACATTGGCCCAACATTAGCAGTTTGCACCTTGCACCAGGTTTGTGAACCCTTTCAACTGGAACCCTGATGCAAAAAAACGTTGTTTCATAATCCAAACAGTAGAATACAGAATACTGAGATTTTAAAAGGAATGGTTAGACAATAGATTGAATTGAAAGAGGTGGGTAGAGAAAATCTATATTAAGATTGATGGTCTCTAAAATGTCAAGTTTTCTGATACACCCACCCCTTCCCAATAATTTATCTAATATAATCCAGTAGTATAGACAGATTTGCATCACATCCCTAGGATTACTGAATATTCTACATTTATAGATACAGTTATATAATAACAATAAACAACTGTATTGTCCAGAGAAACAAACTTAGCCTATCCTTAAAATTCACAGTTGATACATTTCAAAGAAGGCAGATAATGTATGTGTTTCTGGCTGGTTTTAAATGTTACAGAACATATCACTAGAAAATATGACTGATTTTTTTTTCAAGAAATTTAATGTGAAAATGCCTTCTAGCTGAATTCATTTGCAGCCTTAGAACCAGGAGGGTGCATTTATAAATGCAGCTATTTTTTGTTTATCTCATATATATGGTGCAGTAGTAGGATGGCTGTTTTGTCAGTTTGTCCTGTAATTAGTGACTTATTGATAGGGGTGTAAAATAAAGTCAACCAAAGTTAATGGATCTCCCCCTCTCTCCGGCTTAGAAAACTTGTTTTTCTTCAAATAAAAGTTTACACAACATGTGAGCCAGCACTGTAAATGCTCAGGGAAAAAACAAGCAGAACAAATTGGTAATATAGTGTAATATATTATATAACAGAATTCTTTTTTAGGTATCCATGAAGTTTACTTTGACAAGAGACCTTAAAAGTAAAACAGTGCCATAGGGCCATACTCTGCCGCCCTATGCTGCCTGTGTGTGCCATATTCTGCCTGTCCTATGCTGCCTGCATGTGACATACTCTGCCTGCCCTATGCTTCCCGTGTGTGCCAAACTCTGCCTGCCCTATGCTGCCTGTCTGTGCCATACTCTGCCTGCCCTATACTGTCTGTGGGAGGTGAACTTGGAAGGGGTTTGTTCTGGGAGTTTGTTAGCATTTGCAAATAGTCATTATATGATCCCTAAGGTGTGTAATTATGTGCTGGGGGTTGCTGTGCTATCCACAGGGGAGGAGGAGGCAAGTGGATTTAAGGGTGTGTCTTTATATGACATAATATAATTCTTTCACATATGGATGAAAGGTGATATCCTTACAATGAGCACCAACCATTTGGGTTTTTGCTGCGCTACCACCACTAATGGGGTGATGGGTTTGAAGTGGGTGCAGTTTAAAAAAGGGGAGTGGTCAAAAATGGCTACCATTATTGACCCTCCACCATGTAGGCCAGAAAAATTCCGGGCCTCAGTAGCACAGAAGTTGGACAGCACAGCCCTATGGTGTTATGAGGAGTTGAACACACTAAGGGGCAGATTTATCAAAACACGAGTTCGAATCCCAAATAGGAAAAATTCGGATTTGAAACGAAAATTTCTGAAGATCGCAAATATCACAAAAATGCTTACGAAAAAATCGTATTAGTCACGATAATATCATATTGGTGATCCGAAAATCACGAAATTTTCGTACCGAACGATTGTAAATAGCGGCAGAGCCTTTCGGAATTTTTCGCGCAAGAGTCCGAAAAAGACGCGAGGGCGCAAAAAAATCAACGTAAACACGCTCGAAGCATTCGGATGAACACTCCGAGTGTTCGTGTCTTCATAAATCTCCCCCCTAACAATGTTATACTTTTTAAACGTCGCAGATACCTATAAGATGAGTCTGTGATATAATATGCTTGCTTTCTCCCTGAGCTTTTAGCACTGGCTTTAATGTTTTAAAGTTGTGTGGACTTATAGAGTGGTTCCAACCCCCAACCCCCTCTAGCAGTGATGTGGGTGTTAGGGGGTCTTATGTTATGACATTGCTTTTAATATTATTTTCTAAAGCAATCTTCAACTTTTTTTTTCCTGTTAAACATAACTGTGTGGTGCAACCATTTACATGAAAAACTTTTAAACTAGAAATAACAATTTTTTGTTCATATTAAAATAGATTTACTTCATTAAATTGGCTTCACTGCTTCAAAGGTGGAACTGAGCCATTTAAGAGGTAAATTGACATTAATTGTTTGCAGTTACATTTCTGGTCAAAATTTCAAGTCTTGCTTAAGATGATGAACTCATTAATCAGCCAATAGACAGCTCATGCTATGTAATGCTATTGACATTCTCACATTGTTGCTAATCAAAACCTATTCATATGGGATTTATAATCACATAGCAATTGTGTGCATATTCTTGAGAGCATGTACTTAATAGTGTTATAAGCAAAAGCTTCAGAAGCTCTTAAAGGTGACTGCAATTTTTTTTACAATCTTTTGATATTTATATTTATGTAGTGTCTTTATTTTCACTTGATCTTAATTGTATATATGTATATTTTTAATATATTTTTTACATTAAATATGAAAGGCTGGATTGCTTTTCCGCACTCTTTTGTGGAGAAAATTACTAATTTCTAAAGTCACAAGTTAGTTGCCTATCTTTTAATTTTGTCAGCACTGATTCTATTTGCTTCATTCACCATTCTAATATATAGGACATGAAAGCAATCCTGGGAAGTACGTAAGTGTGATACGTAAGTGTGATAATAGCCCACAAGGAGACTAGTTGCCTGTGGTTAAATCTCTGCTACCACAGATGACTAATCTACCCAAAATGCCTTTCAACCCACAATAAAGTGAATCGCCGATGGAAAGGCATACATGTTTTTTTTTCGTGCAAAGTTTCCTGCAGTAGGAAGCTTTACACGGAAAACAAAGCAATGTATATGCCTTTCCCTTGGCAATTTGCTTTATTGCCAGTGGAAAGGTATTTCAGGGAGTCATGGGTAGTGATGAGTGAATTTTTTCAGCAGGTATGGATTCGCAATGAAATTCTGCATTTTGCCATTGGCGAATTTTTTTGTAAAGCTATAGCAAAAATTCACTATAACAAAATTCACTGAGAAAAAATGACCATTGGCTTTAATGCATTTAGAGTGAGAAACAAAGTAATGTGCATAAGAAAAAATTGTCACGTGTAAGAAAAAAGTTGCCCGTAAGAAGAAATAGTCACGCATAAAAAATGTTGCATTTCGCAAATTTTTCACCATTTTGTGAATTTTTCAGCAGTTCCACAAATTGTTCGTGTAAGCGAAATGGGACAGATTAGCTCATCACTTGTCAGGGGCAGTAGCTGACATTAACTGTGGGCGACTAATCTGCCCATTGGCCATCAGCCTAAAATCATTTAACAATATCTTGAAAGGCAGAGAAAAAATAATCTGGCGTTTAAGGCTCACAAAGTGTAAAAGACAGGTGCATATGCCTTACTTTCGCACAATACACCCTGAGCTATATGTATATAGTAATGGGACCTGTTACTTAGAACTTGGAGTTTTCTGGCTAAGGGGTCTTTCCATAATTTGTATTTCCATATGATAAACACCCCCCCCCCCCCATAAGGATTAAATATATCTTAGTTCAGATCAAGAACAAGGTACTGTTTTATTATTACAGAGAAAAAGAAAATCATTCTTATAAATTAAAATTATTTTATGAAAATAGACTGTATGGGGGATGACCTTCCTGTAATTCAGAGCTTTCTGGATAATATGTTTCTGGATGAGGGGGTCATATATGTATATAGCCCACTCACCATATATACACCAAGATATTATACAAGTAAGTCTCTCTTTTGTACCAGTTGGCACGGAAGCTCATATCACCATCACTTATACAAAGACAAATGTAATAACCTTGAGGTTGTCAAGTACTGTCTCAATTTTTGCTGATGATGCTAAACTGTACAAAATGGTAAGGTCTATGTAGGATGCTGACTATACTGAGAGAACTTGGCAAATTGGCAAATGAGGTGTAATGTTGATAAATGCAAGGTTATGCACTTTGGTAGAAATAAAATAAATGCAAGTTATACACTAACTAGCAGTGCATTGGGGGTATCCTTAATTGAGAAGGATTTGGGGATTTTTGTGAATAAAAATCTGTGTATATCCTATGCATAAAAAGGGCATCAACTAAAAACATAATTTTGCCTCTTTATAGGTCTTTGGTAAGGCCTTACATTCAGTAACCATGGATATTTATGTTCTGGTTCTTCACTGTGAAGGCAGTGAGACGCGGGATGCCCTGCCTGGTGAGGTTATGACAGCAGATTCTTAAAGAATGGCTTGGATGACTTCTTGGGTAAGCATATCTAAGGCTATAGTGATCTTAAATCTACAGATAGTTTAGCATAAGTATCAGTAAAATATATACATATACAAACCGGATTCCAAAAAAGTTGGGACACTAAAAAAATTGTGAATAAAAACTGAATGCAATGATGTGGAGGTGCCAACTTCTAATATTTTATTCAGAATAGAACATAAATCACGGAACAAAAGTTTAAACTGAGAAAATGTACCATTTTAAGGAAAAAATATGTTGATTCAGAATTTCATGGTGTCAACAAATCCCAAAAAAGTTGGGACAAGGCCATTTTCACCACTGTGTGGCATCTCCCCTTCTTCTTACAACACTCAACAGACATCTGGGGACCGAGGAGACCAGTTTCTCAAGTTTAGGAATAGAAATGCTCTCCCATTCTTGTCTAATACAGGCCTCTAACTGTTCAATCGTCTTGGGCCTTCTTTGTCGCACCTTCCTCTTTATGATGCGCCAAATGTTCTCTATAGGTGAAAGATCTGGACTGCAGACTGGCCATTTCAGTACCCGGATCCTTCTCCTACACAGCCATGATGTTGTGATTGATGCAGAATGTGGTCTGGCATTATCTTGTTGAAAAATGCAGGGTCTTCCCTGAAAGAGATGACATCTGGATGGGAGCATATGTTGTTCTAGAACCTGAATATATTTTTCTGCATTGATGCTGCCTTTCCAGACATGCAAGCTGCCCATGCCACACGCACTCATGCAACCCCATACCATCAGAGATGCAGGCTTCTGAACTGAGCGTTGATAACAACTTGGGTTGTCCTTGTCCTCTTTGGTCCGGATGACATGGCGTCCCAGATTTCCAAAAAGAACTTCGAATCGTGACTCGTCTGACCACAGAACAGTCTTCCATTTTGCCACACTACATTTTAAATGATCCCTGGCCCAGTGAAAACGCCTGAGGATCTTGCTTAGAAATGGCTTCTTCTTTGCACTGTAGAGTTTTAGCTGGCAACGGCGGATGGCACGGTGGATTGTGTTCACTGACAATGGTTTCTGGAAGTATTCCTGAGCCCATTCTGTGATTTCCTTTACAGTAGCATTCCTGTTTGTGGTGCAGTGTCGTTTAAGGGCCCGGAGATCACGGGCATCCAGTATGGTTTTACGGCCTTGACCCTTACGTACAGAGATTGTTCCAGATTCTCTGAATTTTCGGAGGATGTTATGCACAGTTGATGATGATATATGCAAAATCTTTGCAATTTTTCGCTGGGTAACACCTTTCTGATATTGCTCCACTATCTTTCTGCGCAACATTGTGGGAATTGGTGATCCTCTACCCATCTTGGCTTCTGAGAGACACTGCAACTCTGAGAAGCTCTTTTTATACCCAATCATGTTGCCAATTGACCTAATTAGTGTTATTTGGTCTTCCAGCTCTTTGTTATGCTCAAATTTACTTTTTCCAGCCTCTTATTGCTACTTGTCCCAACTTTTTTGGGATTTGTTGACACCATGAAATTCTGAATCAACAAATTTTTCCCTTAAAATGGTACATTTTCTCAGTTTAAACTTTTGTTCCGTGATTTATGTTCTATTCTGAATAAAATATTAGAAGTTGGCACCTCCACATCATTGTGTTCAGTTTTTATTGACAATTTGTTTAGTGTCCCAACTTTTTTGGAATCCGGTTTGTATATTTATTACATATAAGTGAGTGTTTAGATAGGTATGTGTACAGTTTATATGTTGTTAATATTTTAGTTTGACCATGTGGTCTGATATATGTGGGAAAGACCCAGACCACATTACGTGAATGATTGGGCAACCAAATATCTTTCACAATGAGAGCTTTCAAAACTATTTTTTTAAGATTTACCATTAAACATTTTTTTCTATGGGATACAGATTACCAACTTTTAGATGTTTGGGGATAGATCTGGAGCCCAAACCAAGGAGACATGGTGAATGGGATCGTATACTAGTGCAAAAGAAGATATTCTGGATTAGATCTTTAGATAAGGTAGCCCTACGTACATTGAATGAATACTGTTCTTTGTGGCATTCTTAGTGCCTACCTAATGGGGATTTAACTATTTATTGTTTTGTATGATGTATTTATCACCTGGTATATAACATTGTATTTTGCACTAAGAAATGTTTTTTCTACCGTTTCTCTTTAAGTTTTTTAATTTTTTTCACACTTCAATTTTCCCGTCTCCATTTACCAGAATGCTCATGGAGCTCAGTGTAGTTTTACTAAGGGGTGAGTCTATAAATGTTTTTTCATGATTTTATGTTGTATCTTTGTAAACATCCCAGGAGAGGGACGAAATGCAAAGACAAGCCTGCAGCATCAGTGGGAGCAGTTCAGCCCTCCTGCTTCTCACAAATACAGCACTGCCAAACACAGGCAGCATTACTTTGGGGTAGCCACAGGTCTCTGTGCTTGGCAGAGATTTACAACAATTCTGCAACAAGAAAAGGCAGTACAAAAAAACAGCACAATACCTTAAAGGACATAAATTATATGTTGAGTCATGGTCTATTTATTTAGAAAAATATGTAGAAAAATATTACAACCTTTGGTGCAAACTATGTAATTCTATGCAAAGGATACAACTCAGGTAAACATTTAAAGAAGTGGTAAACTTGGGTATTTCTAGGTTATATACTTTAATTTCATGTGAATCAGATTTGGCAGTTATAAAATAATTCTTGTACCAAACAGAATATACTGATTGCCCAAAAATGTGTATCTCTTCGAGATCACAAAATTAAAAATAGATTTTATTTGTGGATACATTACGTCCAGCAATGTCCAAATGGATACCAGCAACATCTGCAAATGTAGAAATTACTCAATAAAGAAGCCAATGTGTACAAACATCTGTAACTTCTATTGCTCAGTACATTTACATTTATCTATTGCTCCTTTAGGATGGGGCACCAATTTTTAAAAGTCATGAAGAACTTGGGAGCTAATCTTACCAGAACAGGTTTTTTTTTTTGGGATTTGAAAATCACATTGACAGGTGGCACATTGGAAACAGATTTGTATAAAAAAACATATTATTTTTACATTTTAATAGTTTCCATCTCTATCATTTAAAGTGTTTTCTTCCATCTACATGGTTTACAAGAATAAAAAGGATAGCATATTATGTGGATAAGAGTGCAGCTAGACTTACAGAGGCAACTGAAAAATTCAGAGAGAGAGGTTACCCAAAGGATTTCTTGGATAAGAGCTTTTCACAAGCTCAGGATAACAAAAACAATGAGCTTATATCACAAAAGAACTAGGATAGCGATAGTGATACCAGAATGGTATAATAGCTGATTTTCTACTGCTAGCTCAGTGTCTCCATTTTGTGAATATGCCAGACATTCATATGGAACCCAGATATTTCTGGGCTGGTTTAGAAAAACCTTTGAATGGCTGGCCAAGTAGAAAGCACACTGTCCATATTTATGTCTTTGCATGGATTTGCTCAAAAAGGTTTTGTATTTTTTTAATTCCTGACTTGGGGGCAAGTTTTGGTTGAATAAAAACAAGATTTACTACCAAATAAAGCCTCCTGTAAGCTGATAGTGTGCATAGAGGCTGCCTAATAGCCAATCTTAGCCCTTATTTGGCACCTCCATGAACTTTTATGATGCTTGTGTTGCTCTCAAAGTCATTTTACATTTGACTGTGGCTGATGAGTAAGAAAGTTTGGGGACCCCTTGATCTTGTATGTTAAAAATCTTGTATCTTAAAGATCTTGTATGTTAAAAATGAATTTGGCACTCCACTGCTTAAAGCAGGGATCCCCAACCTTTCTTACTCATGAGCCACAATCAAAAGTAAAAAGACTTGGAGAGCAACACAAGCACAAGCATCCCACTTTAGCAGAAGACTTCTGGGTTTTGAAGATGCTTGTTGACTTGTTAAGCAGCTGGCACAAAATGCACTGCTGGCTAAGTTACATTATTTAATAGTACGGTGGCCTTTATTTCTTTGAGTGCAGACTTCTGTTTCTTTAATTGTAGTTGCAGAATCACATTGCAACAGCTTGTTAGTTCTAGATCTCATTGGAAGCCATGATGCAAACTCTAAGTGGAAACGCACTGAGCCTGGGGAATACATCTTATGTAGCACATATTTCAATATGATTCATTTATGCCTACACTACTCTGTTGAAGATCACTCAATCATACAAGTTTTTATATTCTGAGTGAAGTATAAAATGTAGTTGCAGCAGAGGTTAGTAAGAATTTCTGTGGTGCAGTGTGTGTGTCCCTGAGTGCCTGGAAAGGCATCAATCATAGACCTGAAAGAAAAAAAAAATTGGAGTTGCACATACATTGTATGTAAGGTGTTTAAACACATTTTGCATGAATACAGATGTTTAAGTCCTGCTTGTAGGAGGACTATTTTCCTTTAGAGTGAAGTTAAAGGTATTTGAAAAAGCAATATGACAAGCTCTCCCTCTCATGCACGCACATATGCAGGAGGAGAATATAAATTATCTTCTATACTCTAATACTTTACCATCTATATATAAAATAACATTATTGGAGAATAACCCCTTTTAAAAATGTGGGTATTTTTATTACAATTAATGAGTTATACTAGCAATAACATAGCATTCAACATCAACTGCTGTCTTCTATTCTAGCTTACCCCAATGATAACGTTTCCCCTAGAGTTTTAAAACAAACAGCTGCATGTTTGGCTGAAACAGCTCAGGCATAATGACTTGCTGACAAAGAATACAAGTAACATTACAACTGCCAAGATTTGGAGTTGTTGAAACCTATTAGCACTGAAAAGTGCTCCATTTGCATAATAGTGTCCAGGATGCAGTAATGTTTTCTTTCCACACAAAGTAATAATCATGTTTAATGCTGTATTTATGGGATTAAAGAGGTATGGCTTTGAAGGAGTTTTCTGTCCAGCAGGGGTGGATATAATAGTTAAAATGAATTTGCTTCAGCCAGACATCACAAATATTTCTTATTACTAGTACAATACACATAAGACAGTACACATTTTGTGTTGTGTTCTTTAAATATATAAATGCATACAGAAAAGAAAACAGCAACAACACTTGTATCTGTGTGTTAAATGTTTGTTGAAGGAACATTGGTTTCTACTGTGGCAGAGATTTTATAAAACTACATAGGATGTCTACCTAGGAACCACAGATAACCTAGATTGTACACTGTTATGGGAAAACATGTTTTTTTCAAAACACATCAGTTAATAGAGCCTCTCCAGTAGAATCCTGCATTGAAATTTGTTTTTCAAAAACACAAACAGATTTTTTTATATTTAATTTTGAAATTTCACATGGGGCTAGCAATATTCTTCATTTCCTAGTGTACCACAACCATGTGACCTGTGCTGTGATAAACTTCAGTCCCACTTTACTGCTGAGCTACAAGTTGGAGTGATATCACCCTCTCCCAGCAACCAATCAACAGAACAATGGGTCGGGAGAAAGATAGCAGCTCTCAGTAGATATCAGAATAGTACTTAGTAGTAAGAAATCAAGTCCAGCTTGGGACTCCTCCAGTTACATGGGAGTAGGAAAAACAATAGGTTACCTGAACGCAATTCTAATGTGTAGCGCTAAGTAAATTATTTGCTATGTAAACAGTGTAATTTAGAAATAAAAAGTATACCATAACAATCCTGACAGTATCCCTTTAAGGGCATATGAGCCCATGTGCTTATTGTGCTCATGAGCACAATTTAACTGCGCAAAGTGCAATTGTAAAAGCTAAACTACATGAGAGATTTTGTAGCATGGTGTTGGATCAAAAGAGTATTCTACAAGCCGGAGGAATTTGCACAGGTTAAAAAAGAATGGGTCTAAAAATCTGATGTGTAAACCACATGGAACTTTGCCATCTGACACAACACTCCTGTCAAAAGGGAACACTGCATGCTGCATCTTCATCCAACAGGATACAATCTGATGGTGTCTGACAGACTTTGATCTCTCATTAAAATACATTGACTGTGAGATGTATGTGCATAAACAATATGTATCATCAGATTTATCTGATTTGACTTGCCTTATAGCAGGTGGGGATCAGATTTGGTAGGATCCAACAAAATCTCATGTTGTTGCAAGATTTTGAGGGTTAGATAAATTAAATTAGAGATTTAATGAGGCTGTGACCTCATTAATACAGACAAACAAGACATCCTCTGCACTCCCTTATTATCAATTTGTATAGGACATTGCTTGCTTTCAAGGTTTAACTCCTAAATGTAACAAATAAGTCCTTATTAACCTCATCAACAGGTTACAGAACCAGTGCTGGCTTTAAACAATTACATATGCAAAGACCAATGACCCGGAGAGAACACTGTACCTTAATGCTTCATATCAGTGTTGTCTATTTGTAGAGACATTATTGCACTACATGTTTTGGCCTTCAGGTTTGCACTTCAGGTCATTAGTCTTTGCATTTAACTAAATGTTTGTAACCTAAATGTTTGCCCTTTTATTGGTCACCTGACTGTAGCTTGCAATTTTAACCTTGAAAACCAGCAAGTTGCAGGTGAGAATTAGTCCCTGGAGAAAAAATATACAATGAAGCAGTAGAATTCTCAGTGAATTGGCTGAAAGTGAGTTTAGGACTGGCCAGACCGAGAATGACATAGTTGGCCATTTTGAATATATTGCAATATATGGGCAAACAATCCCTGTTTCTTTAAAAGGGAATTTGTTAGAGCTTAATGCACAGAATGTCTTAATGTCCTATATATATTTATAATGGGTGAATGTAGGGCCTCCTTGTCTGTCAGATGCAATAAAATCTAACCCACATAATCTGATTAAAATTTCCCATTTAGTTTAGCCCTGTGTCACCATGTATTTTACCCACAAGTCAACATTTCCCCATAATTCCTGCATATTTGTGGGGTGAGGTGTGACATTGAGGTGCATTCGCAATTGCACGTGAGCTTCATAATGAACATGAGGCAGTTGTGCTGAAAATCTTTGGTGTCGCTACATTGTAATTTCCACTACTCTGTATAAAATGATGTCTGAGTGTGATTCTTTAGGGCAAGTGTGTTGCATCTATTGATGCAGGCTGCTGTGGGACATTGGAGCTACTGCCCCCATCAAGAAAGCAGATGTAGGTAGCGGTGCTGAACACAACCATGCAAAAGTGCAAGGATCATCTTTTGACACAGGATTACAGTACCTTTAGGGTGAAGACACATAAAGCTTCTAGTAGCAGCCATGTCACGGCTACTAAAATAGGCAATGCTGATCATTTACTGCTAATTGTCTCTATGTGTGTTTTAGCAGAGGCAATTCTCAGTATTGTCTATAGCAAGGTATTTTTTGGTGTTTAGTAGCAGTGATAATTAACTGCTACTAAGTAGCTCTGTGTGTCTTCACCCTTAATGAATGGCACAGATTTTTGCAATAACTGTGTTTTTTCCTGCAGCCTTAACTGCAATTGTGTAATAAAGCCCTTTAGTTTGAATTTTGGTAACTAATTCTGGTAAGGATTCAAAATGATAGATTATGCATAGAGTTAAGCAAAGTTAAAAAAAAAAAACAGTGGGGAGACCTGTACCATCACCAGGTCTGCTGTTTGGTTCCCCCCAACTCCTATATACTGTAAGTGAGTTGGCAATGGGGTGTCAAAAAGGAAAAGTGGAGGAAGGAGAGAGTGGCACACCTTAGGTAGCAAGTTGGGCCCCTTGAAGGTATTTTTTCATATTGGTAACTGTCTCTGTTTAGTAAAACCACTGTCAGAAAAAGTTCATTTTTGACATGCGTCCAGTATATTTTCTATGGTGTTATCATGCAGTTAGCTGATTCAGAAAACTCCTCAATCACCCCTCTCTTTAAATCACTGATGTCCCTTAATATGATAGCCCTTATAGGAAGCAGTTAAGGGATTTCCTCTGCTTCATACACAGCCTCTTCCAGTTACTAAGGGGCACATTTACTAACCCACGAATCCGAATTGGAAAAATTCCGATTGGAAAACGAACATTTTGCGACTTTTTCGTATTTTTTGCGATTTTTTTCGGCACCTTTACGACTTTTCAGAAATTGTCGCGACTTTTTCGTTACCAATACGATTTGCGCGAAAAAACGCGAGTTTTTCTTTGCCATTACGATGCGCTCGTATCTTGTCGTGAATTTTTCGGAATGAAGCCTCCCATAGGACTCAATGGCACCCTGCAGCTCCAACCTGGCCCAAGAAAAGTCACCATACTGAAGCTTGAATGAATCCGAATCTCTCGTACTCGGCGCGAAGGCTACGAAAAAGTCGCGACGAAAAAGTAGTAACGCTACGAAAAAATCGCCAGATTTTGCGCAACGAAACTAATGGCAATGAAAAAGTCGCGACAATTTTCCGAAAAATCGCCAAATACCGATCATTACAAAAAAACGCAATCGGACGCATTCGGCCCGTTCGTGGGTTAGTAAATGTGCCCCTAAGTGTCTCATTTACACATGCAGTTACCTGTACTTAAAGAGTATTAAAAGCTCTCTCTGATCTTTTGAAAAATACAAAGCTCTCATAGCATGACATTGCCTGTAACAATTCATTTGATTAATGTAATTTCTGTGAACAAGGAGCACCTTAATTGCAAATGACGTGGGCATAGAAAGTTGATTATGGGTAGTTTTCAAAAGTGTTATGGCGTGTGGCAACTTACTTTAAAAAACAATTATTCTCAGATATTTATGATTCAAAAGTATGTTTCACATTTGAAAAGCTCTGTCACAGATTATTCAGAATGGAAGATAAATTCCCATTCTCTGTCTAATTGGATAGTCTTGCAACTAATGCACTTAAAGCAGAAATTTTCAAACACGTCCATCCCCTATTACTTATTGAATATATTGGGTGTTATGGAAAATGCTAACCAAATTGTAATGATTAAAATACTTTATTTTAAGACTACAGCTTTCTGGGCTAACAATGGGCAGAAAACAATTGCCCAACTTCTGATGCATTATAAATATTCTGACACAGCCAGAGCTCAGTCTCTGAATACTCTCACATTTTCTTATTTTTTTTCCTTCCTTTGTTGACACATAATGGATTGTTTTTCAGTTATGGCTTTTGGCAAACATTTTTCAAACATTTAAAATTTGTACTATGCCTTGACCAGTGACCTATTGTAATGATTTCTTTCCTAAAGAAACTAATTAAAGAAATCAATTCTTATTTCAGGTGGCAAGGTCCTAATCCTTACCTAATAAGCAGTGTATTATTGATCTTTCAGAGAAGAGGCAGTACCAAAAAAAGAATTATGACTGTCCCTATTGTATGGTTTGGAGGAATAAAAATACCACAAACCCAAAGTTTCTGTTGAATGAGGACTGTAAGACATTCACTGTTATTACAATTTACTAGTTGTTCCCAAACTGTGAGGCTGGCTTCCTGTGGATGCTTGGAACTGTGGCTGGGGGGGTGGGGGGTAACCTAAAGATTATTAGGGTGACCTTGGGTCCTTGCCATGTCATTTTCATTCTCTTTTTGTTTAAATTTCCCTTCTACTCTCTGCCCTTGCCCAAACTGTTTTGCCTGATCCTGTGCAACCCCCTGACTGTATCCTCTTCTTGGTGTAAAATACTTGCTGCCTGCCCTGTTATTTGACAATGCTCTTTGTCTGAAGCTTTTCTGTACTTCACTGTTTGCTGGTCTGATCTCCACTCGTTGTGGGTCATTTGCTGGCACTACGGCACAAATTTCTGAGGCCCCGAAGTACATTGGTAAAGACTGGTGCTGACAGAGGGTTCTTCTGCCTTACAAAGTGTAAGATTATAGCTAGCCTGTTTTCAAGGGTGCCTTCCCGTACAGTATAGTTACAAAGACAGACAGTCACTGCATCTTAATCACAACTCCCTGAAAGTGTTGGTCCTACATTAGATGAGCATCAAAATGTTTTCTATCATTAGGCTTAATTGAGATGGGAGCAAAGAGTAAGTGATCTTCATCCTTCTGTAACTGTCATGTGTTTTAATGATTCAAACCTGTTCTTTTTTATCTTGAAATTTGGAATTCTTCCAGCCCTTAGAATTTAAACGTTTGGGATACAGAAACATTGAAGGACAACATTTACTATAATTAAAAGTGAAATATAACCAGTGTTACTCTTCCATGAAAATGAATATGCCTCATTAAACCAAACTGAGGCTTTCACTATTATCTTGCAACAACTCAGTTGCAATTGAATGAAGCTGAATAAATGCAATACAGGTATGGGATCCCTTATCCGGAAACCCGTTATCCAGAAAGCTCTGAATTATGGAACGCCATCTTCCTTAGCCTCCATTTTAAACAAATAATTGAGCATTTTTAAAATGTATTTTCATTTTCACTGTTGTAATAAAACAGAACCTTTTACTTGATCCCAACTATGATATAATTAATCCTTTTTGGTGGCTAACCAATCCTATTAGGTTTATTTAATGTTTAAATTATTTTTGGCGGACTTAGGGGCCCGTTTATCAAAGTCGGACATTAAAAAGCACGATAGGAAAAATTTGGATTAAATCTGATAATTTCAGATTGTGGTTGTACGAAAATATTGTGGTATGATCCAAAATTCCAAAATTTTCGAATCTGAACAATCCTAAACGGCGCAAAAAACTTTCTGACTTTGAACCTTTAGTGCA
The DNA here is from genome assembly GCF_000004195.4 of Xenopus tropicalis. Lineage (NCBI taxonomy): Eukaryota > Metazoa > Chordata > Amphibia > Anura > Pipidae > Xenopus > Xenopus tropicalis. The sequence goes on from NC_030684.2 coordinate 93,471,191, forward strand.
TGTTGCATGTTATGGCATTTTGCAGCTCCAACCTGGCCCAAGGAAAGTCATAATACCGAAGCTTGAATGAATAACAAAACTTTCGTACTCATTGCGACAAATACGATTTTGACGCACAAATTGTTGCAAAGTACGAAAAAGTTGCGGAAATTAACGAAAATATCGTAGAAAATACGCACAGTTCTAAAACTTGGGAAAAAATATAAATTTTTAGTATTCAGACTCAATCGTACATTAATGAATAGGCCCCTTAAAGTAAGACTCGCATTTTGGAAAGCATCCTTAATCAGGAAACCCTGGTCCTGAGCATTCTGGATAATCCCATACCTGTACATAATATTGAAGGGTTATTATAGTTATATTAATTAATTATTTTTGTTGTTATAGAAAAAAACAATACAGGTCCCGTCATCCAGAATGCTCGGGACCAAGGGTATTCTGGATAGGGGGTCTTTCTGTAATTTGGATCTTCATACCTTAAGTCTACTAAGAAATCAATAAAACATTAATTACACCCAATAGGATTATTTTACATCCAGTAAGGATTCATTATATCTTAGTTGGGATCAAATACAAAGCACTGTTTTATTTTTACAGAGAAAAAGGAAATCAATTTTAAAAATCTGAATTATTTGATTAAATGGAGTCTATGGGAGACAGGCTTTCTGTAATTCGGAGCTTTCTTGATATCAGGTTTCTGGATAAGGGATCCCATACCTGTATAATGAAATAAAGAAAAAAGAAAAAAAAAGTCCTGGAAAAAGAAAGCTGTTACTATTGTTATTGGAATGTTTGTAAATGTAGTGCACTGCAATGGCCCATCATGGCACAGTATGTATGGGAATCGAGTAACTGTACTTAGCACTGAACTGTCTGATCACAGAAAACAGAATATCTAATGTGATCTAGATTTGATCGCTCTTGGCTTACATAGTATGTGTCATGCTGAATATGTCAAATTAATTTTCCATCGAAGAAGCAATGTAAATATTTAATCTAAAGTGTATATAAACAATGGTGGTACTTGTTATTCCCTAAGCATACCTTTGTTGGATTATATTACATTTACTTATTCTTTCTCCCTACTGTACTTCAAAGTTCTTCTAAAAAATAAGCATTCTTAGGCACTATAAAAAAAATTACTTTTACATGTCCCTGACTCCATCTTCTCTGCAACAGAATTTCTTTATACCTCATTCTCTAGCATTTCCTATCATGGTAAACATCTTTATTGTATTTAAAATATTTGTTTCCCTTGTTTTTTAACCTTCTTTTAAAATACTTTAATTACAACAATCCACATAAAAATGTCCTTTGATTCAGCCTGCTTTGGCAATTATTGACTACTTTTCCATTCTGCTTTTTCCTTATCATTGGCAAGCAAATAATAAAAAGTTTGTGGGTTATTTAAATCAGGGGTCAAGTGCCTAGCAAGAAGGGGGCATGAATTAACAACCAAACTCACAGTGCTTGGGTGTGATGGGAAATATATAGGCATAATGAAAAATAGGAAAATAGGACTTGCATTCTGCATTGTATGTAAAGAGATTCTGTCATGTTATAGTTTGTATTACTATATTAAACTGTTCACATTGCAAAAAAATCATTCTACCATTTAAAATGTAGTTCTTGAACCAATAAATGTATTTTTTAAAGCTGTAATATTGGTATGTAGGTGCCATTCCCACTGAAATAAATTAAAGAAATGTGATTGGCTGTTGGTGGCTCTGCCCACTTTTCTAACCTTGAATAAGTAGTCAACCAGTGACTGACTGTGCACAGTTTTGGCAACCCTGGCATGAACAATGTGAAAAAGGCAGCACTTTGAATTTCCCTATTGAAAGTCAATAAGTAAAATCTGATTGGCTGTTGGTGGCTCTGCCCAGTTTTTCTAACCTTGAACCACAGTTACCTCGTGCCAACTCTACAAAGTTTGGGGATGCTGGCTTTATTACTGTGTAGCACACATTGGATCATCCAACAAATGTTGCTGCTTCATTCAAGTTGACCCCATGATTATTGTTAATCAACTTTGGGGGATGTAGCTTCAAAGCTGCAAGAGTGGCAGCAATTTGAAAATCTTCCCTGTCAAAGTCAATGGGAAAACGGGGTTGTTCAGAGCAGCTCCACAAAAAAGATGGGAGGCGGGATTGCTTCGAAAAGCACAAGCAACCTATTCCGCTATAGGGCGAAGAAGTGTGGACAGTTTGGGCATTGTACCCCTAAAACTGTAGGAGGAGTAGCGTTTAGAAAATGGGGGGCACTAAGAATAATAATAAAAAGAAGAATCTGAAGAATAAGTTGAGAACAGTATGTTGGGCTTTTTAAACCCAACATAATAGAAATATTCCCTATAAGTCATCTAACAATCACAAGAACCCAGCAGCCAGTGTACAGTATATACAGTTATCAACCTAATGCCACATGAATTGTATAACTTGGAGGATCAGTAAAGTCATGGACTAAAGTATCCCAGTTATATGTGGCTTGGATACACATGGTCTGTCTGTGGGGTATGTTAGGTAAATCCCTCAACTGTATTTTCTGTAATTTGGATATTTATACCTTGTCTACTAAAAAATAATTTAAACATTACATAAACCAAATATAATTGTTTTGCCTCCAATGAGGATGAATTATACCTTCCTGGAGTGGGTTCTCTGTTTGAGTTTGTCATTTTCAGAAAAATTCAGCTTCTGAGAGGTGCTCTTGTAGGCATTGGGACCATATTTTGGTAAATTTCTCATTGCAGCCTCTTTGTAGGTATGTTAGTCTATATAATGGGGTGCTGGAGTTCACTGCGTTTATCTATTGTATAGTAGTTGGGGGTGAGTTTGATTTCCAGGCCATTGCTATTAGGCATTTAGCTGCGATGAACAGAAATACAAAGAGTGCTTGTTTTGCTTTCATAGGGGCTGTTTCTGAGACCTGGTTTAACAAAAGAACTAGAGGGTCCATTGGAATTATTAGTGCTAGGGTTTGGCTGATGACCCTTACTATCTTGGACCAAAATCTATATATCTGGGGCATTGCCATACTAAATGAGTATAGTTGGCAGAGGTATGTTAGCATTTAGGGCATTCATCCTTTATTGCTGGGTATGTTAATTGTAATCTATGAGGAGTCACTGTACTATCTTCTTCTTAAAATCGCACCAACATCTTATGCTGATAAATAATCTTCCCTTGCTTGACAAATCTAAGATGCTATGGCCTGCGCCTCAAGTTTTATTTGCACACATCTATGCCACATGGCCTAAATCATGTTTTTTATGTTACTTGTTATACTAAATGAGTTTTACTGGCATTTAATACAGAAGTGTTATTGGCCTTGTCGCTGTTGTATGTTTAACAAAGGGAGCTGTGTCTTCTTACCACTTAGATTGTAAGCTCTACGGGGCAGGGACCTCCTTCCTACTGTGTCTCATACCACGTGGCACTTATTCCCTGTGCATTTATATATATTTATTGTATTTATTTATTATATCACTTGTCCTCCCTGTGTGTAATTTTGTATTTTGTAAGATTGTACAGCGCTTCGTACCCTTGTGGCGCTTTATAAATAAAGTTATACATACATACCAAAAATTGTTCACATTGGATATATTCATTGGTGGGTGGGATTAGTGCTTTTAAATATTGGTGTGTATTTGAAATTCATTACTGCTTATGATTAAGTACCAAAGGGGCAAAAAGAAGCATGGGGTTGGTATGTTTTACATACAGATTTGTTTTAATCTTATTGAATTTTTGGAGTGTCATACATATTTGCTATTGATAATGGGGCTTTGTTTGCACTTCTCTGCTTACTTTTTGATGCAGGATTATGCCTCAGCAATCACTTTTTTTGTATCATGAACTGTGGGTCAAGTAAGCCTGTTACAAAGCAGAATATTGTATCCTAGCTGCAGCATAACAGAAATTTGAGAATACTTTCAGTATCCTTTTATGGATGATTATTTTATCTTAAATACTTGTAGACGCAGCATTGTGCATTAAAAAGTGCACTATATGATATTAGAACATAAAGGGGCCTATTTACGACAGGTACGAATTACGAAGAATTCGTATTTGATTGTACTGAGTGTATTTTTTGTGACTTTTTCGTATAGTCGCGCAACTTTTTCGTACCTTGCAACAAAATTTGTGCAACAAAATCGTATTGTCGTGCCGAGTGCGAAAGTTTTGGATTAATTCAAGCTTCGGTATCGTGACTTTCCTTGGGCCAGGTTGGAGCTGCAGAGTGTCATTGATTCCTATGGGAGGTTCCAAAATCATGCACAGAAGGATCAAAGTTGGAAAGGTTTTCCTGTTGTTTACAATCATTCTGATATGAAAATTTTGTGACTTTCAGATTTCCAATACAATATTATCGTGACTAATAGGATTTTTTCGTAAGCATTTTCGTAATATTTGCGATCATCAGAATTTATCGCTCTGTGATGGTTTTGTGATCAATAAATACAATATATAATATTAGGGCATTACTCTCCAGCTACTATTTTCTGATTTAGACAGTACTTTATCACTTTATAACTCATTCTGGATTTAACACAATTACTTCTTTGCTTCTCTGCAATTTTCTTCAGAAAAATGCAGAGTTTAAGCAAGTTGACTCGCAAGCAAGAGCCTTTCCTTTCTTGAATTGGAACCAGTGCCATCCCCATTAATTTTTCCATGTGGAGTGGTCTGAGCAGATATAGATGTGCCTGCGATGCACACACTTGCTTTTGCAAAGTGACCTCAGATGCATGATACGGAGCATGACGCAACTTGGGACGCGTTACCAGTACCAGCCACTAGAGATGTAGCGAACTGTTCGCCGGCGAACTAATTCGCGCGAACATCGGGTGTTCGCAAGTCCGCAAATTCGCGAACTTTTCGTGATGTCCGCAATTTGGGTTAGCCGGCACCGAAAAAATCGCAAAACTTACGATAACGTTACGAATGCTCCGAAAAAGTCGCAAAACTTACGATAACGTTACGACTGCTCCGAAAAAGTCGCAAAACTTATGATAACGTTACGAATGCTCCCAAACAGTCGCAAAACTTACGATAACGTTACGAATGCTCCGAAAAAGTCGCAAAACTTACGATAACGTTACGAATGCTCCAAAAAAGTCGCAAAACTTACGATAACATTACGAATGCTCCGAAAAAGTCGCAAACTTACGATAACTTTACGAAAGCGCCGGAAATTACGAAAAAGTCGCAAAATTACCGATCATTTCGAAAAACGGCGTGTGTCAATTTTTCAGAGAAGTTTTTGCCCTTGATCCCCCTCCTGCATGCCACTGTCCAGGTCGTGGCACCCTTTAAACAACTTTAAAATCAGTTTTCTGGCCAGAAATGGCTTTTCTAGGTTTTAAAGTTCGCCTTCCCATTGAAGTCTATGGGGTTCGCAAAGTTCGCGAATATTCGCAATTTTCGGCGGAAGTTCGCAAACAGGTTCGCGAACTTTTTTTTTGAGGTTCGCTACATCCCTACCAGCCACCCCGCCAGGCTCTCAGCGGTCACAGTCAGCACCACCCATCTACAGTCTAAGTCGAACTGCCTCACTACCCAGTAGTGATGAGCAGATCGCAAAACGCGAAATGCGTTTGTCATGCAAATTTTTTGCACTGCGCATTTTTTTTTGCCATGACCATGCCTATTTTGATGCAACCACGTCCATTTTGAAGTTTTGCAAAACAATTCGCCAATGGCGTAATGCGGAAATTTGCTGTGAATCCATGCCTGCCGAAAAAAATAGCTCATCACTACTACCCAGCACTTTTGGAAATTCGGTGCTCTGCTCCTCTGTCCAGTCGCACCTGCTGCACCTCTCTCCACATTTTTCAAGTAGTAAGTCAGGGAACTTCTCTTGAATCCATCATCAATAAAAAAACTTTCTTCCACATGTTCTTGGTTTAACTGAGTAAACTGTTTGTCTTTTATTGAATTTATTGTATGAGAAATGAAATAAGAAACACAATCAATGATGTTATCACATCTGAACATATATTGCATACACAGTACTTTTTTCTGGATGTCATAAGCTTTTTATTTTTCAGGCTGAAATATCTGTTTTAGTAATATTTAATAAAAGAATCTAAATGTGCTTTAATGTGAAGCATGTACTGCCTTCTCTGACTCAAGGAAGGCAATTTTTACAAACTAAAGGGAGTATCACTGGCTGAAATTGTAATGGATTTTTTATTGCATCAGCGCCATATTTTTATGACCTCCTGCACATTGCTTTTGGAAAATATATATATGATTCTTGAGAATCAAATTAATCCCTTGTTTCTCATGTAAGAAACTGAGTTCAAACATAGTTCCATAACAAGTTTGTATATCAATGCCAGTGGCAAGATGCAATGTCTAGGAAGATTTCATTCTTTTCTTATCTTTTGCCTTTTTCTCTTTTTTTCTGTGTAATGGTCCGAATAGATAATAAATAGTCCCTGGAATGCCCCTCAAGTGTACCCATACTTGGTAGACCTCTGCTACAGGGAAGATAATGGTATATGCCTTTGCTGTAAGAAACAGACATCTTACCCAGTAAATTATTGAGCAGCCTCTCACATGGATACAGACTGTGTGTAGATTGATGCCAGGGCTTTAGACCCATTGGTCAGAGATAGCAATATGGAGACCATATATACTGTCATAGAACACTCTCTTTTTTTCTCTCTTGTCAGACCCACCCTGACAGTCACAGAGCCCATTCTCCCCCCTTAAGGTAAATCATCTCTTGCCAATTCCAAAAGAGTAAATATACATTTCTCAAAATGCCGCCTCTTTCCTAGCAAGAGAATATTAAGTGACCCAATGCTGGGATGGTTCGTGTTTGTAACAAGGGGGTCTATTAAATGTTAATGTCCCATAGCAGCAGAACGTTATTTTATTACATTTATTTAAATCTAGCAACTGTGGAATTTGGATTGTGACTAACCTACTCTTGAACGCCCCAATTCCTAACTAGCACACAATTGCCTGGGGTTCTACACCAAAAACTAACTCCCCATAGGGGTCATAGGCTGCAGTTACTGACTCGAACCTGTGAGGTTAAAAATGGTACTGACCTCCTAACTAGCCTAGTCCAATCAGGATGCAGCATAACAACTGGCCTGGCATTTACAGTCTATCTTGCCTATGATGTTCAGACCAAAGAGGAAGCTTCTGGTTCCCTTTTATAGGCTCCTGTAGGGGAATCCCACTACAGGCCAACCTTAAGAACTAGTGTCGCCTGTTGGCTGAGCTGAAATATGGGCTAACTATTTCTTAAAAATATATTTCACCTCTTTAAATGCTTGTTATTCACAATGTACAAGAATGCTTAAATGGTATACATAATAGATTGCCTACAACAGAGACCTTCCTCGCACACCCTTAACTCTCCAAAGTGAATTCAGCGCCCGGTGCTCACTGCCAGAGGGATCGGCACCCTCCAAAAGTCCAGAAATTGTTGAGTAATACAATGGCACTCAGGGCTACAAACGGGACAAGCTCTTAATTCAAATTTAAGCAACTTGATAAAGGGGTTGTTTTGCCCCGAAACGTTGCACTACCGCAATAAATTTGAATTAAGGGCTTGTCCCGTTTGTAGCCCTGAGTGCCATTGTATTACTCGACAATACATAATAGATTGCACATCGTAGTACCAGAAAGACTAGGTGGTAGTGCTTTGTGCAAGGGATTCTAAGGACAACAATATTTCAGCATGTATTATTCCTGCACCTGCTCCTAGTCCTTTATAATGACTCTGTTGTCAATATTTTTCATATATTTTTCAAAAACACAAACAACAATGTTGTATACATACTTCAGCACTCCAGCTTCTAAGGAATAAATCTTCCTTGAATATACTACACAAAAGCAATGGGGGATTAGGTAAACATAAAAAATAATTGTAGGGAAAATAACGTTATTCAGAAAATACTGAGTTGTTTTACCTTTTCTGGATTCAGTACGAAAAACAAGAGAGAGAGAGAGAACTCTAACCTCTGATTGAAGCTGCAACTTTGTAATATCTTTCAGTCATTGCGTCTCAGAACAGAGTGGTAAAACACTAATTCAAAGCTCGGCATGATTGAGCTTTGAGTTTGTAAAATAATAAATCCCATCGTGAGGATCACTCGAGTATGAAGGGACACAAAGCAGAGTACATTTGGAGTCAGAACAGCATCAGGAGCAAAAATAAATAAAAAGAAACCAGTGAATGTGAAAGATTTTAAAGCTTGTGACTATTTTTTTATTGGAGACATTAAAGGAAGAATGGATACAATTTCTTAGCGTTGTTGCAGTTCAGTATAGTATCCCATATACAGGCAGTAAAGTAAACAGACATAGTATAAATATACACAGTGATAAGGTACATTTCTTACATACACAAAAATAAAATCGAATCAAGCTACTGGGCTTGTGAGCAACAACCAATCCCTTGGATGTTGCTCCCAGTGGCCTCAAAGTAAGTACTTATATTTGATTTCCTGGCTTAGAGGTATTTTTTGGCTGCACAAAAACCAGGTGTATTGACAAACAGAGCCTCCTGTAGGCTGCCAGTCTATACAGATGCTTCAAAATAGCCAATAACAACCTTTTTTGGCACCCCAGAAACTTTTTTATGCTTGTGGTGCTCCCAAATAGTGATGAGCGAATCTGTCCTGTTTCACTTCGCCATAAAATGGTGAAAAATTTGTGCCCGCGTCTTTTTTGTCGCCTGACAATTTGACACGCAACAAAAAAAATTCCTGCGTGACGAATTTTCCTGCGGTAAATTTTCACTGAAGTTTGGCGAAGTGATGGCGAAGTGATGGCGAAATGCGGAAATTCGCTGCGAATCCATGCCTGGCGAAAAAATTCGCTCATCACTACTTCCAAACTCTTTTTACATTTGAATGTCGCTCACAGGTAAGAAAGTTTAGGGACCCCTACACTACACCAACCTTTTAGGGCTGCCAAAGGTTCAGTAGGAATTTCAGAACCTTACTCTAGGGCTACAAAGTTGCAGACATCTTAGAAAGCTGTTGAAAAGATAATTCTAACTCTATTATAGGTCACCATAGTAATTTCTAAACATAAACCTTTGCAGACAATTCTAAACAAGCGCAAGGAACAAATCAATGCAATTTTTTTGTGCAAGCCATGCAACACAATCAGGAGCAAAGCAAGTTACCAGGACTGAAAACATTTACATTGGCTTTTGAGTTCCATGCAAATGGATGCAACTTGCACAGCTATGACAAGGCAGTGTAATTACCACCACCCAAACATTACGCACCTATAGGCACAACATGAATTAACAAAGCTGAACTGAACAGAATTTCCTTGTATATGGATTTATATAGCATTCAAAATGTCAGGGTTAGAGCAAAAGACAGGTGAAGGTTTCTAAAGGCTACTTTGTCTATCTGCTTTCACTTGTCCTGCAGAATGGTAGCACTATATGGGTACCTATTATACTCTCAAAATTAAAAATTACCAAGTGCTATCTAATTCATGTGAAACAGACTTTTTGGTTGTTTTAGCTGCAAAATAATATTAAGAGGAAGATGTGGAAAGAATCTATTGCTAAACAGAAGGTAGAACAATTTTTCAGTTCCTGGACTAGAAGCTGTGATAAAACTAATCATGAACATCTTTACAAGCACCACAAATCCCATATATGAAACGTGTTCCCTGTTAACACACACACTCACACACTCACTCTCAAGACTCTAAAAGTCCTGCACTGCCATTTTCCTAGTTTTACACCATCTGCAACTTTCTATAGATTGAACTATGTTTACTGTAACTGTGGGTTAGTATTGCTCTTAGTATTGCTGATTTAGTTGCAGATTTTGTGTAGGCATACTTACCTGTTCTAAAGAAAAACTTTTGTTTAAAGAAACAAGCAGGGCTTCTTTGGAACACCTTAGTCCCAGAGTGTTACATGACAGCAAATACATTCTAGTTAGAACTGTAACCATTGATAAATTAGTTCTTGTTTAAAATTGGCATTCTGTCAGTAAATTGAAGGAAAGTACTGCACGTTCTGCAATTAGCGTTCCCCATGGAGCTGAAGCAGTGACAGAAGGTTCTCTAGCTAGTCTCTAGAGAATATAGTCAGTGTATGTGCATTTCTGTTCGGAATCTGCTGCTTGACAATGTTTGCTCCACTCAACAATCCCTCTAAATCTAACTTTTTAGCTTTTATATTTATATTAAAGGCTCTATTCAGCGTTATTATTATTTGTTTATTATCATTTACTGCTTTTTGGAAAATGCAATCCTTGAGGCATGGTGTAATGTTGTTGTTGTATACCAAATAATGATTATTACCATGGGAAATTTATGAAATGCATTCAGTAGGAAGAGTGACTGCTATCCTGCCAAACTCTGTTCACAAACGCTGCCTAACACTCTATATAAATGTGTAAGAATGGGGTTTTCTACAAAAAGCCTTTACGATTTATTCCAAAAAAGATTTATGTACAGCGTTTGAAAAAAAAAAAAAAAAGACCAACAGATAAGACTTTAAATTAATTTAGGGATGTATAAACTGTAGATCCCAGGTCCTTCATACAGTATAGGTCAGACTTATTCTACCTATGCCTGTACAGTATAAAATTGCAACACATTGCAATGACAGAACATTATGGAGCATGCACTGAACGCTCAGGTTTCTGCATTCTGCCTTCCAATCATTATCTTCCTGAAATGCTTGCTCTAAAGACCATCATGCTCATGCTCAGCAGAAAATAATAGTATTTGTTTGGGCTTGGCTTTTTATGACATTAGGAATTACCAACTGTTTTTTACAAGTTGGGTTGAAATAAGACCAAAGTCCATCAAGTTCAACCCTTCCAAGTGAACCTGGCACACACATAAACCTATACTGACATATCTATACACTCACATACTCTACAAAAACCATATATATTCCAATATTAATACAAGGGGGCTGATTTACTAACCCACGAATCCGACCCAGATTGGAAAAGTTCCGACTTGAAAACGAACATTTTGCGACTTTTTCGTATGTTTTGCGATTTTTTCGGCGTCTTTACGAATTTTTCGTTACCAATACGATTTTTGCGTAAAAACGCGAGTTTTTCGTAGCCTTTACGAAAGTTGCGTAAAATCTTGCGATTTTTCCGTAGCGTTAAAACTTACGCGAAAAGTTGCGCCTTTTTCGTAGCGTTAAAACTTAAAAGGTGCGAAGTTTCGCGTAAGTTTTAACTCTACGAAAAAAGCGCAACTATTTGCGCAAGTTTTAACGCTACGAAAAATCGCAAGATTTTACGCAACTTTCGTAATGGCTACGAAAAACTCGCGTTTTTACGCAAAAATCGTATTGGTAACGAAATATTCGTAAAGACGCCGAAAAAAATCGCAAAAAATACGAAAAAATCGCAAAATACCGATCTTTACGAAAAAATGCAATCGGACTCATTTCGACCCGTTCGTGGGTTAGTAAATCAGCCCCTAACTGTAGATATTAGTATTACAATAGCCTTGGATACTATGCTTGTTCAAGAACTCATCCAGGCCCCTCTTAAAGGCATTAACAGAATCTGCAATTACAACATCACTAAGAAGGGCATTCCACAACCTCACTGCCCTCAGCATAAAAAAACACCTACGCTGCTTCAAATGAAAGTTCCATTCCTCTAATCTAGAGGGGTGACCTCTGGTGCACTGATCGTTTTTATGGGAAAAAAGAACTTCACATAATTGTCTATAACCCCATCTTATGTACTTAAAAAGAGTAAAGAGTAATCATGTCCCCTTGCAAGCACCTTTTTTTTCCAGAGAAAACAACCCCAACCATGATAGTCTGACCTCATAGTTTAAATCTTCCATCCCCTTAACCAGTTTAGTTGCACGTCTCTGCAGCTCATTAATATCGTTCTTAAGGACTGGAGCCCAAAACTGCACTGCATACTCAAGGTGAGGCCTTACCAGGGACCTATAAAGAGGCAAAATTATGTTTTCATCCCTTGGGTCAATGCCTTTTTATGCAAGACAGCACTTTATTTGTGTTAGGGTTTCTTCCAGCACTGATAGAGGTTAACTCTTGTAATCCAACCTGCCAATCACAGGAAGGCAGAAGCCTTTTATTGACCCTGCCCCCCTAAGTCTGGTTGCCTGAGCAAACAGGTTTTCTTGGTGTTCTTGTGAGAATTCTGTGTAGTAGTTAATGTTAAAATTATCAAGTTTTCTGCGTATGACCTTGGCCTGCCTCTTTAACTTAGAATCTGATAATCCCCTTGTTGCTTCTGTGAATTCCTGGGTACAACTGCTTTTCCCTGACCATGCTTTCAATCTGTTTCACTGGTTATGACCCGGCCTGGCTCTGACTCTGATTCAGTCTAACCCCCTGACATTGCAACAACTGGCATCTGCTTTACTAAACAATTAAGCAATTACTTATTGCTTTTTTTTAAATTGAACATTGGTTATACTTGTTCTGTAGCCCAGTTCCCCTTGTAGTATGCTGCGCTCTGTGTAACTGATGCCTTCCCTGCAGACATTAACACAAGGGAATTCCTTATTGTTTAAAGTACAAGTTACTCATTGTTACCAGCAACTGGGATGCTGAACTGTAATCCTAACAATTTGCTTTAGTAGCCAATGAATGACATTGCCTGAAACTAGACATCTTGTTACCTACAAAAATTCCCAGATCTTTCTCAAGTTGGGATCCCCCCAACACACTATTTAGTGTTTAACTCACATTTATATTATCAAAGTACACTATACTATCAAAGTACATAACTTTGCACTTTTCAACACTGAACTTCATTTTCCAGTTTGCTGCCCAAGTTTCCAATTTATTCAAATCGCTCTGCAAAGTGGCAGCATCCTGCATGGAACTTATAGTTTTGCACAATTTAGTATAATCAGCAAAAATAGAAACAGTACTCTCTATGCCCACCTCCAAGTCATTAATAAACAAGTTAAAAAGCAAAGGACCAAGGACTGACCCCTGCGGTACTCCAAACAACACTGGGACAATTAGAAAATGTTCCATTTACCACCACTCATTATAAACTATCCTTCAGCCAGTTTTCTAATCAAGTACAAATATTACAAGAATTTAAAAGATCAGTGTTTATAAAGTTATTAATAAATGTGACTAGTATGGAAGGCGGTAGTTGTCGGTCTATGGTTTTTGCTACTTCTTGGGCGAAATAGGGCAAATTGGGTATTTAAAGTGACTTTATGTTTGATCCTTGCAAGGTAGATAATTTGATTACCAGCTCACAGATAATCCCTCTGCATAATGGATTTCTGCTTATCTGTCCTCTAGCAATCCTCACATGGATCAAACAAGTAGCTTCAGTTTTCTTGTTTGCCCTGTTTAGCTCAAGAAATAACAAGAATCATAGATTTTTATGTTTAAAACAATAGGCAAACATTAAAAACTTATGTTAAAAAAGGGGTATACTGTCCCTTTAAACAGCCAAAAATGTTTACACATGTAAATGCATTTTCATTCATTAGGTAAAGTTTATTAATAGATTAACTTGTATAATTAATATGTGACAGGTAGATTACCAAGTGAGCATTGGTTTTCTCACATATAAATATATATTTATATACTATTAATATTATTTAAAAGAAATTCTAGTTAAAAATGTAAAACATCATGGGTAACTATGTCTAAATACAGACCTTTAAGAATAAATGTATACTTTTCTTGAAACTATTTACACTTGTTTAAGGGTTCTGTTAATATAACCACACCCTTTCCTTTTTGCTCAACCTGTTCCATTTCCAATAGTTTCAATGTTCTTATTGTGGAATATTTCATTTTTAGAGACACTGGACTTGATTTATCTAATCAGTGGCTGCAAAATTTGGACGTGCAGCATGTGATTTGCTCCATGTGCTCATAATGGTGCAAGGTACAAAGCACAGTGCTGTGGGTGCAATACAGCCCTCTGCTTAATGCCAGACACCCAGGCATTATGTACAGGGGCTGTGTATCACTCAGACATTCAAGCTATGGTTGTAAAGAAATTGCCCACATACCACCACCTACACGCAACTCCTGAATACAGCAGATATTTCTTAATTTGAGTGCAGCTCTTTGTTATTCATTATGAGGAGCTAAATTCGGGATTAGGATTAAAGAGTAAAAAACATGGCGGGTTGTGCTTCTTTTTTGCATCCTGTCCTGAACAGTGAGGCCTACTTTGGCTTTTTAATCCTATTTCCACATGGACAAGTGGAAACTTCAAGTACAGTAGTTAGCTTAAGGAGGTGGGTGGGTGATGAAGTGGAGCCTTTGATGTTTGGTTTCTAGTGAGCAATTCAGGCATCATTGCTGGCACTGAGGTAACAATAAAATTTCCCTTTCAGTTGCTGCTCATAGTTAGGTCTAAAGATGGACATACATGTACAGATTTAAGATGCCGATTTGAGCCCTTTAGACCAATTCAGCAGTTTATCTACCCATCTATTAGGCTTCATGCAGTATATCATATTTTACATTTAGGACCACTGGCAGAAATGCTCTGTGTGCTATTAGCCTTAACTGAAGCAGCAAACCAAGACCCACCCAAGACACAAGGGGCATAGGTATATTGGCTTTATAAGTGTTAATATACTTTTATATGGAATGACATACTTTATTTTTAGAGCATGGAAAACGTGACTGGTTGACAATGGATTTCTAAAAAGCTATAGAATTGCAAAAAGAAAATAAAAATCAAAATAGTTTGCTTAATGCACCAGCTAGAAAATGACTTCTCGGTGAACACACACAATTTCTCAGATCATAATGCTATTGCAGAGCAATTTAGGTTTAGGGACTTGTGTGAAACGGAAGATTGCAATTGATTATAACTTGAGAACATGTTAGCAAAGAGAAGGTGCTTGTTGAAGCTTAGTGATATGGAACGTCAATTAGAAACTATCTACACTTACCAGCCCATATCAGCAGCAGATCTACAAGAATAAGTGCTTCAATCTTTCTGCTGCTGAGACAAGTGGCAAAGATTACTCTTCATTAAAAATGGTTGTCTAAGAGATTTTACTAACAATATTTGGGGTGACTAAATTGTCATTACTAATAGAATAAATGCCTCATATACTATTAGTATAAAGTGGAAGGAACAAATAAAAAAACTTCTAAACCATTATGTTTTGTACCAACAATGAAGTATAGTGCTATATTCATTTCTACATTACTAGAGTAATACCATGCACTGCTTATAGATACATTAATAAAGGTGCAGCTGGCACAAAGATGCAAGATGCAGTGCACAGCTGATTTGTGCCAGTTGGTGCTACTATGTATACTGCATGCAGATGGGCAATGTTGTGCTTATTATCCTGCGTAGAACATGTTCCTAATTTTTGGTGAATGAACCTTCAGGTCTCAGTATCTCTTTTCTGCATCATGAATGGTTGACATTATTAGTGATTTTAAAAAGTGTCAGAACACTTACCTGTATATTATATGTTTAATATTAAAATGGCTAAAATGTTTAATACAACAGCTTTGTATTTTGGCACAATTTCTTGGTGCCTTGGAATTTACTATTCTGTCCCATACAGCAATGGTATGTAGAAGATAGAACTTCAGAATTTGTTCAAAAGGCTGTTAAATGCACTATTTTGTGCCAGTGATCATATTTCCCCTATGAGAGGGGTGGGCTCAAGAAGAAATAATTATTTACAAGTGATAGCTAAAGTGGTGGGGATGATGATTTTCTGTGTTTGTCTTTCTTTCTTTTTTTTCTCTTTGCTAATGGCAGTGTTTCCTTCTTCTAAAGCTGAATATCTACTTTTATATATAAAATTGCTTGCTACTGAAGTTTTTCAACATTATCAAAT
Organism: Xenopus tropicalis; assembly: GCF_000004195.4. Lineage (NCBI taxonomy): Eukaryota > Metazoa > Chordata > Amphibia > Anura > Pipidae > Xenopus > Xenopus tropicalis. The sequence goes on from NC_030684.2 coordinate 93,487,003, forward strand.
ATATTTGTGTAAATGTATATTTGCTAAATGATTAAAAATACTGTATTCTCAAAATATGTCCTCTACTACTATGTCCTCTAATACTATATTCTCAACATATGTCTTTAGACCATGGATTATGTTTTAAAATGTCCCTTTTGATATAGGAATTTGCAGAATTTATAAAACAACCTTTGATATAACATATTAACTGCATCAGAAATTCTCCTTAGTTGAGCAATGTCTGGGGAAGTGAGATATTACAGAATTTCAAAATAAATTCCCATTCCCATTCCTTTCTCATGCAGGATTAAATATCTTATTTATATGTAGCATATAAGAAGGGCATATTTTGCACATTTATTAACATCATAGTTGATCCTGTTCCATTCCTCTGAGCTCCTCAGCTTTCATTTTTGTGTTTATAGTGGCTGTCCCTCTGGAGTTCCTATTATGGTTCTGTTATGTACAGTACATACATAATGATTTTGTATTCCTCAGCCTAATCTCTTACCAACTATATATTCTTGTTCCCTTTTCTGCAGCTGCAGACCTGACCTGAAGAAGACAAAGATGAGTGTAAGGAGGTGAAATGTAATGTGTTTGTATTAATAAACTGTATTCAGTTTGCACAGTGCTGTCCAACTTCCGTGGTACCAAGGGCTGGAATTTTTCTGGCCTACATGGTGGAGGGGCGATAATGGAAGCCAGTTTTGACCACTCGCCTTTTTAAAACCACACCCACTTCAAACCACACCCATGTTATCACAAGTGGTTTTAAGACCATACTCACACTAATGGTGGTAGTGCAGCAAAATCCCAAATGGTTGGTGCTCACTGTAGGGATATCACCCTTCATTTATATGTGAAAGAATTATATTATGTCATATTGAGACATGCCCTTAAATCCATATGTCTTCTCCTCCAATGTGGATAGCACAGCAACTCCCAGCATATAATTACACACCTTAGGGGCTACAGTATATAATGGCTATTTCCAACTGCTAACAAACTCCCAGAACCCTACCATGTTCACCTCCCACAGGCAGCATTGGCCAAGCAGAGTACTGCCTGTGTGTGCCTCACTCTGCCTGCCCTACCCTGCCTGTGTGTGCCATACTTTGCCTGCCCTACACTGCCTGTATGTGCCATACTCTGCCTGCCCTACCATGCCTGTGTGTGCCATACTATGCCTGCCCTATGCTGCCTGTGTGCACCATACTTTGCCTGTGTGTGCCATACTCTACCTATCCTATGCTGCCTGTGTGTGCCATATTTTGTCTGCCCTATGCTACCCCCGTGTGTGCCATACTCTGCTTGTCCCATGCTGCCTGTGTGTGCCATACTCTCCTTGCCCTATGCTGCCAGTGTGTGCCATACTCTGCCTGTCCTATGCTGCCTGTGTATGCCATACATAGAGGCAGCATAGGGCAGGCAGTAAATACAGTGACATAATGCTGGCACTGCTCCTGAGGTGTGAACAGGTGAACAATATAGAGGTCTGAGCCTGAGGTTGATTAAAAAAACAGGAGGATAAAGGAAATAGGGACTGGAAAGGTGTCCATTTTAGAAGTGTCTGCTCGCAATTTATTGTTAGCAAGAAAAAAAAAATAAAATCTGAAACCTGGTTCAGTAAATAGTTTTTGTTATCTCTCATTTGAACGTTGCATGAGTGCTTGCATGTCTAATCCAGATCCCTTACATTTACCTGGGGTTTGGGTTACCTTACATGCCATTTTCCAATTGTTGTTATTCCTGGCTGTATAAATCCAATGCAGGGGACTCATTATAACTGTACAATAACAGATTCACACACTACCTCCAAGGTTTCCCAGAGCACAGGGACAATTATGTATTTGTCATGAGGAAAAATGACAAAAATGACTATTCTAGTATCTAATACAGTTAGGGCAGTAGATTTGAAAAGTTTGGAGCGTGGATCTCCTTTGGTGTCCATATTTGGTTAAAGCCCCATTACATTAAAAACCAGTTCCTCTGATTTGTGTGAAGGTGAAGTATGGGTTTATGCACCACCCTGTAATAGACTAGAAATGTACTTTCCTCCCAGAGTGCCTATACTTACCAGAAATATTGCAGCATCTAATAAAAACAAAGTATGGTAAGATTCCCAGATGATGCAGAAAACAAGAAATACAGGTAGGAAATGTTAAGTTAAGGTATAGTATTCCACACAGCATGCTTAAGAAAGAAATTGCAAAGTTTTATTTTTTTATGTAATGGTGTAAATAAATGACAACTGTAGTAATTTCAAAAGCATTATTAGTATAAATTTTTTGCTAGATATAGCAGAATTTTAGAGAATATGATAGCACAATCCTTTTATGTTTTGTTGTTTATCCATTCTTTAGAAAGCATTATAAAGTCAATAGCTTTTGTATAATGTATAATACTCTACAGCAGCACAGGCATCTTCTTTAGCATTTATATTTTAGATAAATTGCTTCATAGCACTGTATTATGCAGCAAATTGTATTAAAAACCTCTCAATGTGTCCATGTAATTACAAAAATAAGTTGCTTAGACTATGATACAAGGTAAAGGTCTGGAATTAATTTGAAGGGCTGACCATGAGGGGCTGGTCAGAATAATCAATTTGATGGAAAATGCAGTTAAACCATACTACACACGCTTGAACTGATAATTGATTCCAACCATCTGGTATAGGGAATTGAAATGCCATTTTGTACCAGACGTTTTTATGGAAGGTCTATTTTGTTGAATTGGACCACATGGACCTCATTTTTCTCCTTTATGCCCTAATGCATAAATGTTTTCCATTGCAAGTGATGGTTTCGAATGTGTACATTGCAAATGTGTAACAACTTTCTTCTCAGTGTTTTCTGCTTGATTAGAAACAGTATGAAATATAAAAGTATTTGCATGCTTAAATAAGGACCAAGTAAAAAATAGCTATATCCTATTATTTGAATGTTTCTTATTCCAATATTCTGTAATCATTATCTCTGCAAAATAATATAACAAGACATGAGAGACTCCATGTACACAAGTTGCTTGGCTATGCCTAGTAACAGGGCCCTCCCAAATTTTAAATCACACAAATAATAGTTCAGAAAAATTATCTGTCAACATTTATGCCCTTAAAAAATAATTTGCGGAATATGAACTTGTCTGATTCCACCTGATTTGGTATCTGTGCAATACTGTTATTACATTTTTACCTCTGGTCTATTATAACCCACATTTTAAAGCTAGTATACTGGGTTCTAATGCCAATGCACAAGATACACTATTATCGATGGTGAGAAGGGAATGTGAAAAGTGCAGTGACATCTAGGATGTGCTAAATGGAAAGTGAAAGTAACTGCCTGTCCTGCCACTATGTCTGAGTTACACAGGTGGGGCAGGCAATATATGGCTGACAGCTTAGGTTTTTTAACACATCTCTAACAGGTATGGATATTTTAATAAAACAAAAAAGAATTTGGGTTTCATGTTTCTTTTGCAAAGGAGTTTTAATATATAGCTTTTTATGAGTGGGTGACAAGTCCATTTAAGTAACCCAATATGCCAATACCCATGTGACAGAACATTGGCATCCAGTAGGGTTTGGAAGAATAAAAAAAGAAAATTAAATAGCAAATAAAAAAATTAAAGGTAGGAATGGGTTATTTCTTATTGCTTCGTAGAAAATGAATAATTTCCTATACTCTAACCTTTACTTAAGCATGGGGAACTACACCTAAAATATTGTATTAATATGTTCCTGGATGAAGAGGCAAAAACTTAGTAAACTTTATCAGAAAGGTCTATGTAAACACAGCCATAAGCACTCAGAGAAAAGCTGAACTGACTTCTCTAACAAAAGAAACACATGATTTCTTGTCTTCGTTTGTGTAAACATGTTCTTCCTCTCCTTCATGGCTTCTTTATTCCTGGGGCACAAGAATGCACAGCTCTCTCATCTCTCTCTCTCCCCCTCCCTTTTTTGCGCCCCCTGCTATAAGAATTCATGAGAATTTGCTCTGACCTCCCATAAGAAAGTGTAATCTGAGCTAACAGCAGCTAGAGCTACAGCACAGAAGCTACTGAGACCAAGCTAAAATGGCAGCTGCTATCTTAAGCAAACAAATGGAGCTTCTAGGGCTGTTTATTCAGGTATGGTAAAGCTCTCTGCAGAATGAATATAGTGTTGTAACTTGCACTAATGTGGTAAATCTATTGGCAGTAAAATGCCAATTCTTTACTGAAAAGTAACAAGACACAGGATAGGTCTGGAGTCCAAAAAAAGGATAAAACCCAGCCTACGCTTAAATACCTCATTAATAAAGAGATGCAAGACACAACATTTATTACCAAATACCAGTTTATATTACAAAACAATGCTGTTTTTTCAACAAACCTGTATCTCTGTATATATTGTGAAATCTTCAATAAAAGTTTTGAAATGCAAAAAAAAAAAATCCGCTATGAGACTTAGGGGGAGATTTACTAATCTACGAATGGTCCGAAGGCGTCCAAATGCGTTTTTTCATAATGATCTGTATTTTTGTGATTTTTTTCGTCACCGTCGCGACTTTTTTGTATGTCCTGCGATTTTTTCTGCCACTTTTTTGTGGCCGTCACGAAAATAATAATGCATAATAATGCATGTTTATGTAAAAGGTAGTATTGCATTTACAAACAGGTAAAAACATGGGGTTAAGAGATTCTACCTTCTGCTGGGTGCAAGAACTTTCTTCCCACCAAGAGTTCCTTAGTCAGCCAATGTTCCCACATTAGGGGTAGCAAAATGCCTTATACCTGTTTTTTGTTACATTAAATCTCTAGGCTACAGTTGTATGAAACGTGCATTTTGCACACTGGCAAATACAGCATTATAGAATTAATGGAGTATGCATCCTCGTATTTCTGCAAATCTTGTACCATACATAATTCATCCTAGCTAAATGTTTTACCTATATTTATTTTTGACAAGAAACATTTAACATAGATAAGCAGACAGTTCAGCTGAAGCAGAAAATGTATGAAAATGTACTCCTAAATCTATTTTACAAATCAAAAGCATGAAGTTTAAAATGAATTCACATGGCCTTTTTCCAAGCTAAATGTTTCTAGCCATATACAGACTGTGGATAAAATTGTGTACATTAACATAAACCTATAGGTAAGCAAAGGTTCTGTATGTATGGATGTATACTGATGTTACAGAATCGCCCAAAGAAGGTTTTTACTGGAAAAAAAAGTTATCTGCTAAAGGCTAACTGCAGGCAATTGAATACAATTTCCTAAAGCTATCATATGATTCTTTTACAATGGTTTTTATAGGTTAAATTGGAAACCTTACAATTAGCAGAAAAAAACAGCAAAAACTTTGACCTTGACAACTTATATGTGAAATTAATTTCAGGCTACGCTGCATTATACAATTAAATACTGGAGTGCAGAATTCAACAAACAAAAACAAAAAGCATATTTCTGGGTGTTTGTGAAATGTAATCCTATAGGCAAAAAATTACCACATCCTCCTAAAAAAGTATATAGAAATATATATATAGGTATAGAATTGGTTATCTAGAATGCTTGGGACCTAAGGTTTTCAGAATAAGGTATTGAATCTCCATCCCTTGAGTCTGCTAAAAAGTCTTTAAAGATTAAATAAATGCAATAGGATTGCTTTGCCACCAATATGGATTGGATAGATGATAAAAGGAGTAGTTATTATTTACATGTACAGTATGAACATATGAAAACACTCTTTCAGATGTACTCACAGCAGACATGCCGTTGATGAATTTATGTTAATAGCCTATTTACAACTTTTTCCAAAACCCTAAACCCTTTGGAAAACCTTTCTGGCAACAGAAAGTGACTGCCACGAAAGCAGCCAATCCAGGTCTCACATGCATCAACATGTAAAAGGTTTCACCGTTATTAATGACTACTGAATATATGAACTTGTTGTAATCACTGATATGTAGTGACGAGTGAACTTTCTCGCCAGGCATGGATTTGCAGCAAATTTCCGAATTTGCTAATTGTTTCCCGAAACTTCTATGAAAATTTGGTGGAAAAAAAATTGTTGCGTGTAAAAAAAAGTTGACGTTGCGGCAAAAATAGGCGCACTCGACAAGAAAATCATGCAACAAACGTGGTTTAATGGATTTTTCACCATTTCGTAATTTTTTGAGGAACCGAAACAGGACAGGTTCGTTCATCACTACTGATATGTGCCATTGGGATCTAAAAGAGTACCATGCAATCTCTGTAGTCATGTAAATAGAAATATAGTCTTACAGATAATCTGATCTGATTCACAGTTAAGTAATGACATGGGAACTACTTTGTACAATAAGGACTTCAGGGCAATGTTATAACATTTGCAAAGATTGTTAAAGGTTTAGTTACCCATAGCAGACAAACAGCAAGCAACATTTACTGGTCATCTGTTTTAAATCAAATATCCGATTGATTGCTATTAGGCTTGGGGGAATCTTTGTTATTTTTATTACATTACCCTATTTAAGCTACATAATGTAAAGAATCAGTAGCAGGCTTGACCCAAGCCATTAAACTATATATGAAGGAAATTGGAGAAGAGTGACATACACCTGCCAGTTGTGTTTTCATAGCTCATCAATAACTGAATTGTTTTCTCTGAAGTCCAGGAGAATACATTGCTAACATTTTCTTGCACTTCCTAGGGTCATCTTTTATCCCAGAACAGATTTTCAATGCTTTGTCTAACTTTATTTTATTCTTTCTGCCTCCCAACCTGGCTCATAACCCTTGTGCTGACCTACTGCTCATTAATTTGTTTCAGAAGCATTGCTGCCTAGACTGATATTTTATCTGTATCCTCATTGCTGATCATTGGTTGACATTCTCTTTTGTACTTTTCTATGTGTTGTCTGTACTTGTACTTCATATTATTATTATTAGTAGTATTGTTATTAATAAAAAAGGTACCCAACTGCTTGGAGTGGTCCTGGATGTGACATACCCAGTGTGCAAAGCTAAATAATTATTCAAGTACAATTCGAATTGCATTGACATTTTACCACAAAACCAATATATTGCACTCAGATGTGGTATCTTCCTATCCTGTTGAATTAACACTTTTTTATGTGAGTTTGCACGTCATTCATTTGTGAAAAAAGGTGACCAAAATGTTTTGCCAAATGTAAAAATCCTCAGAATTAAACCATTTTGAAGCTTATCAGTTTGAAGCTTATCAGTTGATTTCTGAGAATCTGGAGCCATAAAGATTTAGTACAGGTATGGGACCTGTTATCCAAAACACTCAGTATTCCAGATAAGAGATATTTCTGTAATTTGGATCTCCATACTTTAATTATTCTAAAAAATGTTGAATAAACCCAATAGGCTTGTTTTGCCTTGAATAAGGATTAATTATATCTTAGTTGGGATCAAGTACAAGGTACTGTTTTATTATTAGTAAGAAAAAGGAAATCATTTTTAAAAATTAGAATTATTTGCTTATAATGGAGTCTATGGGAGATGGCCTTTCTGTAATTTGGATCTTTCTGTATAACGGGTTTCCAGATAAGGGATCCCATACCTGTACTGTACTTTAGGACAAAGGGAGTGAAATGTGTATAGCTGAGGATCAATTCAGGCCAATCAGATTTAACAGCTGCAGTCTTGTCAGATATCTATTATGCTAAGTTAAACTGACCATTTTGTGTATATATCTACAGTGTCCTTGATTTATAGTTAAATCATTTGAGTTAAATGACTGCACGCTAATTTGCTATGCGCAAACTTGCTGGTGCTCTGTCAGTTTAAATAGATTTTTGTTTTCCCCAAGTACACTTAGTGCTATTATTTGGCTTCTAGCTGTTTTGTGTGCTAGTAACAACAGAATTAAATGGGCAAATAATGTATTAATGTATCTACCTTACAAGCTCCAAGGTGTTTTGTTCTCTCTCGTCATTAAAACTGTCCTGCATGAAAGGCGAAACATTCCTTTCATATCCTTTATCTGTATTTTAATAATTTGACATTAATGACAGAAATTGTCAGTGTACTGTGTGGAAGCAATAATAGCCTCACGAGAACACCATCCAGCCAAGAGCAAGCACAACTGTCTGAATAAACAAGATTTAAATTAACATAAACAGATTTAAAATGCGTCTTATTATCTATTCCACCTTCGTTGTCAGAGAATAGCATACATATGGGGACATGGTCTCTCTTTCTCAGTGTTTAAGTGGTGTCTGGGTAGATCATTTTCTGTTACCATTCTAAGATTCTGCATATGATCAGCAGTGTCAAATATACATGTATGGTGATGATGAGTTGTCAGCAAAAAGTTACTACTAGAAATTATTTTACTAATGCTATTACATAGGATTACTTAGGTCAGAATTTGATAGTTATTTATACATCAAATTACAGGGAAAATAACTTTCCTCCTGCAAATTTTTGTTTTTTGCCCTTTGGGAGGAAATGTTTGTATTTATCAACTTTTCCACTAATACATTTCTTAAAGTTTCATTACTACCCTAAGGGGGTTATGTAAAAAAAGGCACCATGTTTTGCCCAGGAGCAGTAACCCATAACAACCTTCAGATGGCAGCATTTACTGGTCACCTGTTTAGCAAAGTTAGTGCCTTATTACATATGGGGGCATGTCTTTAAAAGAGTTTTGCATTTTAATAGTGCATCATATTAATGGGACCTGTCACTCAAACATAAAAAGATGCATAATAAAAGTCCTTCATGAAATCAAATTCTTTTTTTATTAACACATCCATAACAAATTTTAAAGGCATTTGAACATCCCAGCTGTCATTCATAAATTGCCTGCCCTGCCTCTGTGCCTTAGAGGCAGCGCATGCAATATAGGCAGCATTCACTTTCCATTCAGTACTTCCTAAATAGCACTGGCAAATCAACAAGATTTTGACATGATGCAAAGCTTGCCTTAATAACAGTGTTCACAAAAAGGCACCTACCTGCTTCCTGTGATTGTGTAATTCCAAGACTAAAGGGAACAAAATTTAAATAATTTATATAGTGCAACTGAAGTTTATTTTGCTTGACTAACGTACTAATGTACAAAAATGTGGACACCCTAGTACGTCAGTATTTAGTAACACCTCCTTTGGCACAGATCACAGCTTGAAAACACCTTTTGTATCCAACTAATAGTTTTTCAATTCTTGTTTTAGGGATTTTGCCTACTCTTCCTAAAGCTGCCCAAATACGTGTATATTTTTAAAGAAGATATATTGGATAAATGGGAAAAAAAATTGTACACAATTATGAATAATATATGGTGCCAGATTCACATTGGTCTAAAATTGAATACTGTCTGCAAAAATGTCTTTATTGTCTTAAGTCTTTATTGGAGCTCCCTATAGATCCTCTCAGGTCTCTGTCAGTGTTTCAAATGAAGGGTGGGTGTGTCCTAACGGTCTCTGCCAGAAGCACAGCAGGAGGAGTATAGCCAATCACAGCCCTGCAGTCACACAAGTAAAGACAGGCTTCAGTTCCCTATCAGGTCAGCCTAGCTGCTGATTGGTTCCTGTCCTACAGTGCAGTGTACTGTGCAGTGTACTGAGAGCCGCCAGCTCCCCTGCACATCCAGAGAATTCAGTCAGCAGGAAGTAGCAGGCTTTTTGATTGGCTTTTTGGGGGAATTTCTTAATAAATCAGTTTGAAACACAACGTTTTTTCAATTCACTGGTAGAATCTTAATTTTCATATGATATGTCTCCTATATATATATATATATATATACCTTGAAAAAGGTCCCAAAAGGGACCGAAACGTCGGTTGTACATGCAATTATAATACACTAATATTTGTTTGAACCACAAGACCCTTGGTGCTGGTTGTGTTTGATTTGGTATCTATTTGGTATTCCGTGCACAGGGGCAGCTACATTGCAGCAACTTTCGGAGTGTGGTGCTGTCGTGTGGACTTTTATATATATATATATATATATATATATATATATATAGCGAACCCAGGGTGGCACTCTGCTTCAGCTCTTAGCTCGGGTGCAAGGTAAATGATTTAAATATCCAAAAAAGACCAGCAACACTGAGTTATATTCCAAAAACAATCAATTGTGTATTAAAAACGCATGAACAGCCAACGTTACGTTTCAGTCCCCATCGGGACCTTTTTTCGGTGTTGCTGGTCTTTTTTGGATATATATATATATGTGTGTGTATTTGAATGCAGAGTCTCCTTTGGAATTATTGTATTCATTGTAATTACTCGATTCCTGATTTGTAGCGCAAAAACATTTAGTGGAAAGCACTGATTTACATTTTGCTGTTATTGTAGATAGGGGTAGTGGCTAGTGATGTTATTTCCCCCCCTTCTGCTGAGTGAATCTTGTATAAATGCAAAGGAAAATATTGGTATTCTGAATTAATTACAGTCTGACCATGGACGGTGACAAAATATTACTGTAAATATTATAAAAAAGGCAAAGGGTTGAGTCACATTGGTGCTAAATTACACATACAGTTGCTAATAGTAAACAGTCAGCAATTAGATTTTAACAAAGTTAAAAGTGGGACCGAAAAACTGCTCCTGGCAACTATACTTGTGCAGTTTAGCACTTATGTCCATAACATGTCTAAATATCCCACAATATATTTATAAGGCTTAGAGCAAAGGATTCTTTTCTTGTTTGTCTGAACAATGGTTGTGTAAGAAATCGTGTATTTGGGTGCCATTATTTGTGATATATATAAATATATATATATGTGTGTTTGTGGCTCTATTGTGTTATACACTGAGTATGGGGGGAGCTCTACTGATTACTAAACTGATTACTATAAACCAGTTGTTCAAGTAAATCTCCATATCAAAGGGTTTTTCTGTGGATGGTGGGACAGTACGTCTCCGAGAAGCCATAAAACTCAACAGTTACTGAACAAGGGGCAAGGTGTGGTTTCTATCAACCCCCATCTGATCAGTTGGTATGTGGGGGGCAGTGGCTGAAAGGTGCAGAAATGTGGGCTGGATGGTGGTCAAGAGAGAACCGGGGGAGAGCAACCTGGGAAGAGCAACCTGGGAGAGGAACCTGGGAGGAGCACCTGGGGACTGGATCAGAAGTGACTGGGCAGGATGTGAGACAGACCGGGGAGAGAAGGCCATGGCTAGGAATCAGACCACCATGTTCTTTGTTCATCGGTAGCTATAATGTAGATTTTGTCATTAATCTTTAAATGTAAATAATGTATAAATATTTTTTGTGTTAATTAATCATTTAAGTGTAACAATCCATTGATTTGCTACTCAATATATTCATTTTAATATACACTTATTGGTGTGGGTTATTTGTCTGCTTCTCAAAAGAACTAGAACCCTAGTAAGAGGGGTGATTAGTAATATTATAATATTATATTATTATTATATATAGTCAAAATCTTACAGTTGTAAACCACAGAAAGGTAAGATATCAAAAGGGTAGCATTTCCATTTTATTGTGTTGAAATTCTGACTGCTATTATAAAAAGCTTCTTTTGATATAGTATTTCACATTGCAGTGGGACATTTGACAACTTTTCAATGATTATATTACTTTAAAGTAATTTCTGTATTTTAAATTCATTTTCTAGCTCCTTTGTCCATTGTAAATGAGTACCATGCTGCTGCACATGGAAGTGAGCCTTCTAAGAAGACCTCATACCAGCAGATAGCTGCAGAATGGACCTCGCCGTTTGCATGCCTTATTCTTCCACCCACATGCTGAAACTCCATTTCTTTGTGTAATTATAGAAGTTTATGCTTGTAACTGGAGTGTGAGGATTACTTTAGTACACTTTGAAATGCAAAGTGTCAAACCGTTTTCTGCGAATAAATCTTACTTTGCCAGACCTATTCTTGTACAGCCTCCTGACTAGGATACAGATTATTATTGTTTGTAACTAATTGCTGGTCATAAAACTTGGGAGATGACAATAGAATAAACCTATATAAACATATATACATATATAATAGGGATGCACCTATCATAAAAGGTTCGACAAAATACCGAACCGAATTTGCATACACAAATTAGGACTTGGAAGGGTTAAAGAGGACTGCACACACACGCGCACACAGCGAAAAATGTTCAACTTCCTTGTTTAAGTTACAAAAAGAATTCGGATTCAGTTCGACCAGGAGCGTGGATTTGGCCGAATCTGAATCCCGCTGAAAAAGACAAAGTTCCAAACCAAATCCTGGATTCAGTGCATCCATAATATATAAGTACCAAGCAGCCACCTATGGAAGACCAGAAAGTAAAAATATTGTTATATTGAAAGATGATAGGCCTTATTTAGGGCACAAAATGAAGGCACCATCCAAACAGGAGAGGGTTAAGGTGCAAAGCAAAAAAATAAATGAATAAATACATTGTTAATTTGCTTCTATGTTTTGTCTTTTGCACCTTGGCCTGAAATTGTAAGTAAAATTAAATACTGTATATACTCGAGTATAAGCCTAGTTTTTCAGCACCCGAAATGTGCTGAAAAAGTCACCCTCGGCTTATACTCGAGTCGGGCGCCATGGGTCCCTCCAGACTAGCACCCTCTGTCATTTGTGTGCAAATTAGGCCAACCGCAACCAGACCCTCCAGTGCCCTGGCCCGCTCCCAAATTCATCTTCATCTACCATCCTCACCTGTCCCATTCTGCACTAGACATTTCACTTTATATTCTATATAAACTATAAACAGTTTTGAAGGATTGAGCTAAGGGGTGTAGTACTTATCATTGTCGATACCATATTGTTTTTGTTGACCCTCTTCTCCACTTACAGAGCTAACTTACTGTTTTTCTTTGAAATAAATATTTAAAAACATATACCCCACTGATGCCTCAATTAATGTAATTTTATTGGTATTTATTTTGATTATTGAAACTTAGCAGTAGCTGCTGCATTTCCCACCCTAGGCTTATACTCAAGTCAATATGTTTTTCCAGTTTTCTTAGGTAAAATTAGGTACCTCGGCTTATATTCGGAACGGCTTATACTCGAGTATATACGGTATTTGTTTTCTGCATCACAACAGAATTTCTAAGCAGCTGTAGTCCTATATTACATAAAAAAGAAGCTTCCATCCTATATGGCAGGACATCTAGCATATGTTTATCTACTAGTTATCTACTGTTCTATATAGCTTAGCCTATGTGCTATCTGCCATGCAAAATGGGAACCATAAGTCCAACTGAGCAGCCTTGAGGGCTGTTCCATTTTCTACAGAGTTTATACATACAATCTATACTAGGTGTTTTGCCCAAACACCAAACAGCAAATGTGGTTTTTGCAATCATTCCTGGAATTGTCTTTCATTGTCCTCTAAGAGAAATGCATACAGCCAGAACTTGCATTTCATCTGTAAATGTGGTTGTGCAAGTATTTTTAGATGATATTTTATAGGGGGATATTTCAATTGTTTTGCCCTTTGTGACTTGGCTACTAAATAATTGGGGTATGGAAAGGTAACTGTACATGTTATGGAAATGTGTTCATGCCCATTTGATGGTGTTATTGGTTCTGGTGTACTGGTTTTGCTGTAGCTGTTGATGTATACTCAACCTTTTGTTATGCTAAAACATCAAGTACATGTTCCTACACCTTTGTTCTTTTACAATGAATTGTCTGAACTTTGCCAGATGCATCAACAAAGCCTCACCTCTGTGCAGCAGAATCTACTTACCAATAGAAAAGGTTGAAACCTGACTAAAAATTCAAATTAGCATGCTAAGAACCAAACACAAAATAACTGCATATCTAGTTTTGAAGTACAGATAATAACAATGATAATTCCAGCGCTGTTAAATGCTGACATAATTCTGACATAACTGTTCTGTAAACAAGAGGCTTTTAACTAAATTAAAACAACAATAAAGCACCAGTTGTTATTGTGGTGATAATTCTAGTTCCGGTAATGCTTTTTGTTTAAGTATTAGAATTAGTAAATATGTTGTACATCTATCATCTTTCTAAAGGATTATGAAGGTTTGAAGAGAGTCCTAATGTCTTGAATCTCCACTTTGTGATGGCTATATGATCACTTGGAAAGATATGATGCAGAAAAATCCATTAGGTAAGCCTTAACTGAAAAGAAAATTCATATTTCTTTTCAAACACCTTCCAGGCACAAAATGGAGTGGGCGGACATGTTGAGATTATAATGCAGATACATATTCACAGTGAGTAATGTAGTGTGTAGTATAATGTTCCGCATTGCTGTGCAATATCTTAGAATATCAGGATATGGCTGGAGATACTAAAAAGTAAAAATCCCTATTAAAAAAAATAAAACAGAAACTTAGCATAGATAATAATTAACTTAATACTGACACTGCATGCACTTCATAGGGTATATTTTAAAAAGCAACAGTTTACCATATACAGTATATATATTAGGAAAAAAGACACAGCACTCAGTACGTTCACTGCAATAGAATGTATTTTCAAAATACTCCATACCACAGCTCACAATGTAACGTTTCACAATGCTTGATCACTTTTTCAAGCCATGAGCACATTAGTATCCACTAAAGTAGCAGGAAGAAGCATACAGGACATGACATCCTCACCAACAGTTCTCACATTCATTTAACCCAATTAAATCCCGCATTATGTACATGTATCAGATCATGAAATAAAGGAACCAATAACAATCAATTACAAAAATACATGCAAACCATAATCCCTGTTTAACCCATTAGGTGCCAATGTTTTTAACTGATCAGTCCACCATACCTCCCTTTTCCCTAACAAAATATATAAATAAATGCCCTTCCTTTTAAACAAAACTACATCAAAGTCATCCCTGGTCTGGCCAGTCCTACACTCACTTTATTGGATTAATTTAATTGTTCTGTCCATGCAGGAGTGACACCATTAACTCGAGTAGTGCCTTTCAGTCATATTGAACTGGTGAACACTTCACCATTCATGCTGGGTAGTTATTATCCTTCTACTTACCTGCTTTGCTTTCCTTTTACCTCATTCTATCAACCTACCTCATTCTGCACGATCTGTTCACAAGTAGTTGTGTGGCGGTCCTTTTTACTTACCTCCGTTCTCACTTCCTCTGCTCTGGTACGCCTTTTTTGTATTGTTATTTTTTACTTTTTATGTTGTTCTTTATTTCATTTTCACCAGTACATATTCTTATCTATATTTCTACACTTGGTGCGCACTCTCTTCTGTTGTTCTCTCGCTAACATGAGTATTTCACGATTGTTTGTCAACCCCCCCCACCCACCAGTACCCATCCAAGTTCCTTTCAGGAGACTGTAGTATATTTATTTATATTTATTTTTATTATATTTTTATTTCATTTCTGTTGTACATATATTTTGTAGTTTACTCCAGGCAGTAATTTCATCTTTTAGTACACATTGCTACATATCGATTGGCCTGACAGCACAGGGGGGGGGTTGTACTTTTGTATTTTGCACGTCACTGTCTCACATCATTGTTTGAATTTCCCGCCATACATGGTATTTATGGTTTCTCCTCACTTGTGCAGACCACAAAATTTTAAAACATTAGGTGGGGGTGCAATGAAGTTGTGGCCACAAAATACAGTATATCATATAGGACATTAAGAAAAGTTACTAGGAAATGCCCTTCCTTTTAAACAAAACTACATCAAAGTCATCCCTGGTCTGGCCAGTCCTACACTCACTTTATTAAATTAATCAAGAATTCTACTACTGGTTTTAAATTTAGTGAGGAAAAATAGAAAAATATACCCTATGTGACATGAGCTCATACAGATAGGCTTTATGTAAAAATTATACATAAACACAATCTGAACATCCAACAATAAATAAAAATAAATGCTCTTTTAACATAGGCATACCTGTTTCCACGTATTTAAAGGAAACCATAATATCCTTTGTAATCATTGGGACCAGTTTGCCATACCTCTTAGGCTCCCAGTGTAATGCAATCACCCTATTCTTGATCTATTGTGAAGTGAAAAATTCTGGGACTTGAAGTCACTCTGCTTTTTTCAAGTCCCAGAACAGGGTGAGGGGGGGGGGGGTGCATTACACTGCAAGTCTTAGAGGGTGGGAAACTGGTGAGAAACAGCACAAAAGCCAGACTACCATGGTTTTCTTTTTTACCTGTGTAATCGCATTTTGTCTGCATAAAAAGACATATATATTTATTTCTGGAAGTTCAGACAGTCTTTATACACCTTTTCTGCATAAGCCCAACTGAATATTACTGTCAATTCAATGACCAGGAGTTAAACATAGACCATTAGACGTTTTTAATTCTGATACAAGATAAAGATGAGTGAAATCAAGTTTTGAAATTCTAGTAACTGAAGTCGTTTTCTGGGGTAAATATGTGGAAAAATGTTCAGTAGGATTGCATCATATATTCTTAGATTTAAATAGATACTTCTGCCCATCTGTGCTTTTTTCTACATTTTATGACAGTGAGTGACAGGGTGCTATCTTGGTTATATTAGTTCCTTAGTCAAGAACATGGAAAAAGGAGGGGTTGGCATAGGGAACAGAGGCAAAGGGAACAATTTGGAAGGATTACTGCTTGCTCTGCTTTAACTTCACCTACAGAAAGATTGATTGGTTGCAATGAACAGTTGCCAGACAACTAGGTCTTCACATTACTAGACATGCTTTCAGTTAAATTCCCATGTTTATTTTCTCGGCTTACATATATAGAACTTCTCAGTCTCAATAAGTATGCCTCTATGTAGGTAAATATATGTATATATACTGTATACATGGTATGCATTTGGAGTTCCTGGAATCTGCTCAACATGGGCTTGTCTCCTAAGAGACATAATTTAGAATATAAGGTGGCTGAAAGCTTATGAACTGATTGTGTCTTTTATTACCATGTTTTTTTGATGTGCTGTACAGCTATGGCTGAATGCTTTTATCAGTAATATCCCATATATCTCATTCATATGTCAGTGCATATGTTACAATTACAGGATTAATTCTGCAATAAATTAATAAGGCTTTTTGATGGCAAAAGGAAAAGCAGGATAGTGCCAAATATCTTTTAAAGTTATGAACAACAAAGCAAGATAACAGACACAGTATGTTTTAGTGCTGGATGATTTCTTCTTATTTATGTTCAAACAAAGTTTGGCCTTTATAGCTGCCCCTAAGAAACCCCATAGAACAGGTATTTTGTTGCACAAAGATACTGCTACTTTGCTTATTACATACACCTTATGGCTTTCTCCAGCAAGACGTGGATCACATCCAGACCCCTTATATTCAAAGCTGAGCCCTGAAGATAATTAAGGTTAATTGTGCACTAGCAGTATAATGTATTTTACTTAGACTGGGTGCCACTAGTCTTACTCTGTGATTTAATGTATTGAAATAGTCAGACGCAGTGTTATAGTGAAATTAAACAGATGCTGAGAGTGCTGTAGCCAGAATGGCTCATTTTTAAACACTTTGAATTTGGGTCTACAGCCCCCTTAAACTTCTGGACCGATGGGCTGTAACTCTATATTGGCTAGTTGGGATCAGCTCTAAGGGTTAATCTCCAGGAGTATGTTTTATTTTAAGGGTGATATGTGACATCACTAAAGGGGCTATCCTAGCTCTCTAATAGTCTCCATGCAGTATCAATATAGTGTGTATAAACTATACTTGATACACTTATGCACTTAATACATAATATACAGGTTTTAGATATATTATAGTCAAAGAATAAAAGGTCAGAATTAAAGAAGGTTGAAATCCCCTAGCATTACTAAGATTGCTTTGATGTTTAATGCACTATGATATTGATGGCCTGACATTGATTTCTGCCCGAAGTGCTATGATATTTTAAGTTCTCTCCCCCGTTTATTTCAGGCTATGGTACACAAAGGGGCACACTTACTAAGACATGAATCTGAACCGAATTGGAAAAATTCCGATTTGAAAACGAACATTTTCTTTTTGGGGCACATTTACTAAGCCACGAACGGGCCGAATGCGTCCGATTGCGTTTTTTTTCGTAATGATCGGTATTTTGCGATTTTTTCAGAAAAATGTCGCAACTTTTTCGTTACCAATACGATTTGCGCGAAAAAACGCGATTTTTTCGTAGCCATTCCGAAAGTTGCGCCTTTTTCGTAGCGTTAAAACTTAAAAGGTGCGACGTTTCGCGCAAGTTTTAACGCTACGAAAAAAGAGCAACTTTTTGTGCAAGTTTTAACTCTACGAAAAATCGCCAGATTTTGCGCAGCTTTTGGAACTCACGTTTTTTCGCACAAATCGTATTAGTAACGAAAAAGTCGCGACATTTTTCTGAAAAAATCACAAAATACCGATCATTACGAAAAAAACGCAATCGGACGCATTCGGCCCGTTCGTGGCTTAGTAAATGTGCCCCAAAGTGTTTTTATCAGTGATACTTGTGGTAGTAATCATATTCATCATGGATCATTTCCAAATGACAGCAACTTGAAGTATGATGATTGTCCTTTAGCCATATTGCCTCCGGCCTACGTCATCTCTGTAAGCTTGATTTTCTTGTATGCTGTTATCTTTTAATATTTTGTCTTATTATTTATATTGCTATTCCTAGCATTTTACTTGACTTTCCCTTTGCTATCCTGTATCTGGCTTTCTGTGCATTTCTAGGAACATCATCCACTATCCCCAGAGATTTCTTCAGACAATGGGACCTTTTCTGTGCATTGGGTGACTGCAGTTTCAGGACCATGGTCAGTGTGCCATGCTGTTGTAACTGGCACAGGTTTTTTTTCTCTGCCTTGGAGAGTTCAAAGCTGACAAAAGATTATTGTCAGAAACCCTGCTTCCTGTTTGCCTTCTTCAGGATGATGTAATAGAATGTTTTTTCTAGATGTTGACCTTAATGGACCTCATTTATCAGCCTACAGTAAATTGATACATTACTATGTTTCCCAGGTGAAATCCTATAAATGATGTTTGCATCATATTCCTTTACAATGCTCACTGGACAAATTTAAAAACAACAAACCAAGTTTAAGTAAAACCTTTAATACAAGAAAACAAGGCATTTCCTACAAGAGGATATATATTTTTGATTCATAGCAGCTATCTAGTGCCACAAATGATCTGAAAAAGAAAGTCAGCATGAAGACAAAACCTGTACCGGGTGATAGCTTCTTAATAGAGAACTTGCCATTTTGCCCAAACTTCAATTAACTAAGCCATTACATTTTAAAAAGTGTATTTAAATGCTCCTATATTACTAGATATGCTCTTATACAGAATTTCTAGAACAAAATTTGCCATTACAAAACATTTATTTACAAATCCCACATTTTGCTGATCTGAATTGTGTATTTTAAAATCTAGGGGGGTAATATAATATCAGATACAACATTAAACCTGGAACAACCTTGTTTTTTTAATAGAATCTCCAAGTGCTTAAAACAAATAGTTCAAATGAATATTAATAAAACAATTAAATTATATTATAGTTGATATGCTGGCCTAAAAAAGGTTTTCTTCTCTGTATATTCCATGTTATATTTATAAGTTGATGCTAAACTATTGCTTGGCTTAGCCAACTCTGAATACTGCAGTTTTTATATAGTTTGTAAATGTTTTTAAAATAAAAAAAAGAAACTTCCAGATATTCTTTCATCTTCTGTATTGTTTTAGTTTCTACAGGCCATACTTTACAAACTGAGTGCAGTGCTGTGAACATCTGGTTCTAGTTCTTGCCTTATATTTATTCCAAAATTTACTCTCAGATGATTTAAGAATAATACTATTATTGCAAATTAGGTTATCTGGATCCTGTGTTCTAGGATAAGATTTGGGTGTAATTAAACTTCCCTTGCTTTCTTTTGAATGAATTCATATATCATCTTGTCTTCAGAAATAAGTATTTCATCTAAGAAGCTGACCTGCATTTTCCATTCTTAATCTAATTTCCTCTTTCACACTAGCGTGACATTCGCATGACAACTGTGAGTTAATTATAAATTTGGTATAAAATTCAGTAATATTGAGTACTAGAAACTTTGTACTGCACCGTAGTGCAAACAGTAGCTTGATGAAATTGAAACGCCATGCATGGTAATAAAAAGAACACCAACAGGGTAAAGCTGCTTGATATCTCAAACCATACCGAGATGCCGCAGGTGAACGGCAACAGTAGTCATCAAGATGCGTTTGAAAGTAAATAGGCTTCTCTTGGCCCCATAATTATCACTAGTGGGGAGAAAAACATCAATCTTCAAATCATTTCAATATACTTAACTAGAAATAGGCTAGCCTGTTTTAATTTGCAAATGATAAAACTGTTAGTTTCTAATGACTCATAAATCACTGAAGTAATTGCAGGAATGTTGCTTATCAGCTCACAGGGTTTTTTTTAATATCTCACATAATTAGAAGGAAAATGAGAGCTACAACAAATGGCTGGCGAAAACAATAAATGACAATAAAATTCTGAATAATATGTAATGCATTAGTGGTGCCATCTGGTACGTTCCAGCAGGACACAGAATTTGCTTGCATTTGGCTCATTTCATTTTATAATCTTCCTACAGATGAATGACTTATTTATAGACAAGTTTCTTGAGTCCAATGTCCAATACCTGGAAGCACAGCATCATTTTTGCTGCTTGTTTTTCAAGACATGAACACCAAGGTAAATTGCTAATTTACTCATTTTAGGTTAGGAACTGTAAAAAAATGTTAACACTTTCGTGATTTCAAAGTTGAGCTAAACATTGCATTATTGTTAGAGGAGCAGTTGACAGCTTCTTGTTCTTCTGCCAAATGATCCCTGTAGTGGTCAGTCAAAAGGGCAATGGTTTTAAAGTTTTAAACTTGGAAAAGCAAGTAAGCGGGTAAAACCTGTTCCCTAAAAAAAATTTATAGTAGAATTTTGAATGACTGAAATGAGATGAAAATGAGTGTATATGAATATATTGCTATAAATGGCTAGTCTGGAAAGGGACATTTTCTTAGTACAAATATGAGACTTTTTATGGGACCTGGGGTTTTCCAGATAAGGGGTCTTTCTGTAATTTAGACCCCCATACCTTAAGTCTGCTAAAAAAATAATTGAAGCATTAATTAAACCCAATTGGATAACTTTTAAATTTATCTTAATTGAGCTCAAATACAAGGTACTGTTTTATTATTACAGAGAACAGGGAAATCATTTAAAAAAAAAAGTTGAATTATTTGATTAAAATCAATTCACAAGGAAATTCTGCATTTTGCCACAGAAAAATCACCACGAAAAAAAGCCCATAGATTCCAATGTATTTTGCATGTTAAAAAAGTAGTCATAGAAAAAGTTGCTGCAAGAAACTGCCCTCTAACTTCAATGCGCTTTGCAAATTTTTGGGACAGATTTGCTCATCAATAATTGACATGTATGAGTGCAAAGGATTTTTGAGAATCTCCTTTTCCGAATGTATGTGCCTGCCCTGTGAAAAGATTTTCTGTGTACCCAGTAGAAAAGGCAATAAACTTGAACTTGATTCACCCACATTGTACTCCTGCTATTTAATTTAAAAATGTGAACATATAACATTCCATTTTGCTATTAGTTGGCTTGAGGGGTGACTGAATTGCGCAGTGAATCTTTTTAAGTTTATATTATTTTCCCAACTTTCATGCATGTGCCAAAAATGAAATAAAGATAATCTTCATTTATAGTATATTGAATCCCATTTTCATTTTCCCTGCCCAGGATGCCAAGATGTGATTTGTTTTTTGAGAACTGAGCACATTTTTACTATCCTGATTCATCTGACACACTGCAATTTTGTATCATCTGCAAATATGATTATACACTGTTCCTTCCAAATATTCTATATTTATAGGAAAGTATTTAGTTGGACAACTGAAAAAAATTACCAGAAATAATATGCTATTTGTAAACATCTGACCATATTTAAGGATAATAAGCCAAGAAAGTAACCTGGGACTTTTTTATGATGCTAAGTAGAGATGTAGCGAACTGTTCGCCGGCGAACTAATTTGCGCGAACATCGGGTGTTCGCAAGTCCGCAAATTCGCGAACTTTTCGTGATGTTCGCAATTTGGGTTCGCCGGCACCGAAAAAATCGCAAAACTTACGATAACGTTACGAATGCTCCGAAAAAGTCGCAAAACTTACGATAACGTTACGACTGCTCCGAAAAAGTCGCAAAACTTACGATAACGTTACGAATGCTCCGAAAAAGTCGCAAAACTTACGATAACGTTACGAATGCTCCGAAAAAGTCGCAAAACTTACGATAACGGTACGACTGCTCCGAAAAAGTCGCAAAACTTACGATAACGTTACGAATGCCCTGAAAAAGTCGTAAAACTTACGATAACGTTACGAATGCTCCGAAAAAGTTGCAAAACTTACGATAACGTTACGAATGCTCCGAAAAAGTTGCAAAACTTACGATAACGTTACGAATGCTCCGAAAAAGTCGCAAAACTTACGATAACTTTACGAAAGCGCCGGAAATTACGAAAAAGTCGCAAAATTACCGATCATTTCGAAAAACAGCGTGTGTCAATTTTTCAGAGAAATTTTTGGCCTTGATCCCCCTCCGGCATGTCACTGTAAAGGTCGTGGCACCCTTTAAACAACTTTAAAATCAGTTTTCTGGCCAGAAATGGCTTTTCTAGGTTTTAAAGTTCGTCTTCCCATTGAAGTCTATGGGGTTCGCAAGGTTCGCGAACTTTTTTTTTGAGGTTCGCTACATCCCTAATGCTAAGAAGAATTTGTGGTTTAGAAGATGAAACAAGTTTAAAGGACATGTAAAGCCTACATTTGGCTACAATGTATATCAGTTGGGCATGTCTCTCCCACCCAAATGGCATCATTTGTACTGCATATATCCCCTCCGTTTGCCAGCACCATCACATTTTCCTAAAGCAAATAGCAGCTTTCACCCGGTGGCCATTTTTCCTCTGATACATAATCAGTTACATTTATATCTGCAAACAGCACACACACACAAACCCTTATTCAGCATACATTTCATCAAGAATACAGGCTTACACAGGCACAGACCTGTCTTTGATAAAAGTTCTGCTTTGTTTGAGCTGAGCTGATCTCAGAAGAGGAGGTCAGGAAAAAAAAAGAAAGAAAGAAAAAAAGAAGCAGACAGCTAAAGCTGAGTTTCTATGGGAACCAGCAATGCCATCTCTTCACTGGCTGCTAGACTGGGGGGCGTGTTTACTAATCTGAGCTTAGAACAACTGAGCATGCCCACAAGCCAACAGCCAAAGCAAATTCCAGAGGGAGGAAGCCAAGTGGGTTACAGGAGGAGAAGGAAATCTAAGTGATTAAGGGGATGTTGCAGCCTTACTATTAACCTCTGGACAAACAGAGTGGCAGCTATTGAAAGATTTCAAAAAGACTGTTCACTGATTACAATTTTGTGTGTGGGGTTTACATGTCCTTTAAGGTTATTTACAGTATGAATACTGAGACATTCAATTTAGAGACAATTATGTGTTACCTGACACAGTTTAACAAAGATTATTACTGCCTGGTAACCACAAAATGTTACAATATCACCACCCTTGATGGGCTGCCTATTCCCCCGACCTCCACTTCAAGTTCCTTTTATAACATTCAGGTCCTCTGGGTTTCTGTTATAAAGTACAGGGCTCCCTTGTGCATCTTCACACATCACCTTGCTTTTCACTCACATTATGAAATCATTTGAGCTACAAATGCATTATGAATGGTTAGCACATATTTGCGGGCCTAGAACTTGGACCTGGGTTAGTTGATGATACCCCCCACTTTCTTGAAATGGCCACACCCATGTAAAGTCATAAGTTGTGTGTGTATATAGTTCAAAAACAACTTAAAGGAGCTAAAGCTTAAATAAAGAAGTAAGGCAGAAATAGTACATTATGTTCTAAGCTCCACCAGCCGTAGCGTTTTCTGGTCCAGTGCTAGTCCAGCCCAGTGAGCACTCATGTGTAATGATGTCACCAGAAGTGATGGCACAAGCATGCACGTGATGTCATTTCTGCTCATACTTCACCAAGGAACTCCCACTTCTGCTGCTGGATTTGACAGTAATGTATCCGGCAACAGGAAAGGGTTTTTTTTGGAAGCCGTCCCCCTAAAGCTGCAAAGCCGCCTCCCTAGGCACAGGCCCTTGAGTGCCTATAGGGTAAATATGCCCCTGTACACAAGCCAAAGGCAACCACAGCCCTTTAGCAGGGGATATCTGTGCCTCCAAATATGCCCCAGTAGCTCCCCACCATCTTCTGCTAATTCCCTGCACATGCTCTGTGCTGCTGTCGGTTACTGATCTTAGTGAGGGTTGGATTTCAGTCCAACCAACACACAATATACTTTATATACAGAATATAAATGTCACACAATATGGCTGGTTAGTCAATAATATAGATTATTAGTACTCTGAGTACTCAGTCATCACAATTTAATAATCAGCTCTGTAACATCAGCTTATTCTCACTTGTTCTCAGTCCATGTGGTAAAATGGAGTGAAAATCCCAGTCTGAACATAAAAATATACAAAACTTATTATATAGTATTAGTATAGTATTATTGTTTTAAAGCATGTTCCTGATTATCGTATGTCCACATACTGATGTACTAAAGGATTAACCCTCTCCTTTCTGCATGTTGCCAGTAAACACTGCATAGATCAAGAAGGACCTGGAGCAGGTCTATATGACAGTCAAAGCTGTAAATTTGAATTTGATATTTGATAATAAAGTGTGTAGATATTCTGTATGATAGTTATTCTCTTTTCCTTTGAATGTAATGTTAGTGAGACTTGTCTTTCACTGATGTCACTCAGAGCCAACACGAGTCCCTTGAGGTCCAGGCCAGACTGGTAATGCTCATGCTTTTGACAAATGAGGTCATCTCACATGAAAAAGCATTTGCCATCAGTTTGCAAATTAGCCTCAGTAATTTTTCTATAGTTGATATAAAGACAAATGGAAAACTGACAGCTTCCTTTACCATAGTTTGAAATGCATCATTGCTTAATGTCGGTCATTTTAATAGCAGAGGATATTTTGTAGAAAAAACATTTACTATAGGGCTTACTTTCATCAGAAGTTAAATCTGCTAATAGACAGAGTGTTATACGTTAAGCACACAGTACATTTATCCTATTTACCTGTGCATTTTATTCTAAACATGACTATTTTTAGGCATAGACTCAGTGTGAAGAGATAATGCTGCCTCTATATCGTTTGGAGCTCTACAGTGTATTGCAGAATAAATCCATTTGAATAAGTATAATGAGCTCCAAGCTATGATAAATCTTCATAATTTACTTGAGGGTGTTTATATATTAAAATTTTAACAGTGGCAAACTGTTAAAATTGATTTCTAGGATTTCAATCAGGATTTGTTAAACAATGTAGTCTACATTCAGCTCCCAAATGTCTCTGTACCCACACAAACACACAATTCAGTATAAGAAATAAAAGGCACACAAATGTATTTCAATTCTCTCTGCTTACTTGCTGTTACTAGTATTAAAATGCATATCTTCAATTTCTTTTTTTTCTCCCTTGTTTATAGTTAGTTGTCCCATATAGATTGGAATTTCTTTGGCATACGACTGCACTCTCTTGCTTCTTATTGTGACCTTCTCTCTCGATTCTCCCCTTCCCTATCCAGATGTTGCAGAGAAGAAAAGGCATTCTTGCATACAGTCTTAAGTCAGGATCCTTTAATTGGGTGCAAAGATTTCTGTCAAGTCTCACCACATTTGGAAGTCTCACATTTGAAGCAGACCTCAGAGTTTAAAATACCCTCTATTTACTTATAGAACTTAATGATATGAAACTAGGGCAAATATTCAGTAACATGCAGCAGAATGGAGTTGGAGTAAATGTATTGCAAAAGCATTTCTCCTTACTGTATACAGGTAAGGAAAGGCCATCTCCCTTAGGCTCCATTTTAAGCAAATAATTCACACTTTTCAAAAAGTATTTCCTCTTTCTTTGCAACAATAAAACAGTATCTTATACTTGATCTCAACTAAGATATAATTAACCTGTATTGGAAGTAAAACAATCCTATTTAGTGTGATTACTTTTTAAATTATTTTTAGTAGTTTAGGTATAGGAATTTTAATTATGGAAAGACCCCTTATCCAGAAAACCCCTGATCCCAAGCATTCTAGATAACAGGTCCCATACAGGTATAGAAAAAAAAACTTAAAGGCACATGTCCATGAAGTTCAACCTTTTTTTGCCTTTATACCTGCCTAACTGCTAGTTGATCCGGAGGAAGGCAAAAAATATTCTGAAGCTTCTCCAATTTGGCACAAAGGTGGAAAAATTCTTTCCTCACTCCAAGATGGCAATAAGACCAGTCCCTGGATCAACTTGTACTAAGAGCTATCGCCCATAACCCTGTATTCCCTCACTTGTACTGAGAGCTATCTCCCCTACCCCTGTATTCCCTCACTTGTACTGAGAGCTATGTCCCATAACCCTGTATTCCCTCACTTGTACTAAGAGCTATCTCCCATAACCCTGTATTCCCTCACTTGTACTGAGAGCTATCTCCCATAACCCTGTATTCCCTCACTTGTACTGAGAGCTATCCCCCATAACCCTGTATTCCCTCACTTGTACTGAGAGCTATCCCCCATAACCCTGTATTCCCTCACTTGTACTGAGAGCTATCTCCCATACCCCTGTATTCCCTCACTTGTACTGAGAGCTATCTCCCATACCCCTGTATTCCCTGACTTGTACTGAGAGCTATCTCCCATAACCCTGTATTCCCTCACTTGTACTGAGAGCTATCTCCCCTACCCCTGTATTCCCTCACTTGTACTGAGAGCTATCTCCCCTACCCCTGTATTCCCTCACTTGTACTGAGAGCTATCTCCCATACCCCTGTATTCCCTCACTTGTACTGAGAGCTATCTCCCATAACCCTGTATTCCTTGACTTATACTGAGAGCTATCTCCCATAACCCTGTATTCCCTCACTTGCTAAAAAAGTCATCCAACCCCTTATTGAAGCTATCTAATTTATCTGCCAGTAGGACTGATTCAGGAAGACAATTCCACAACTTAACAACTCTTACAGTAAAAAACCCTTTCCAAATATTTAGATGGGAACTTACCAGCGCTCTGTAAGGTTGAAGATTAACACCCTCCTCCCGTGAATCTATGCCCCTTTTAATACAGCTCAAAACCTTGTTTGCCCTTCTTTACTTCCGAATTAAGCCACATAAGGTGGTTCTTAACAGTTCTACATTTACTTTGTAAGGGATTAAATGGAGAACATGAATGATTTAATACCAATGTAAATGACAACCATTTCTACCATTTTCTACTGTTGTTAGCAGAAAACACAATGCCCCAATCTATGCTTAAAGGACAGCCCTTAAGGAGTTAAATTTGCTTTTCTACAATTCAGGGTCTTTGTTGCCCCAGTGTATAATTGGTTTTTGCATTAAACACCAAATGAAATAATATTATGGTCACTATTACCCAGGTGTTTAATTTGCTGTACGTTCTGGGTCGTTAGAGAACACTAGATCCAGTATAGCATGGTTCCTGGTTGGCTCCTCAACAACCTGTGACATAAAGTTGTCATGCAACAAGTTTATAAACATGTTCCTATTTACTGTCCTGCCAGTACTATTGATCTAGTCCTTATCAGGGTAATTATAATCTCCCATTATTATTGCTTGCCCCAAACTAACAGCCTTTATCTCGTCATTTACATTAGGGGGTGTAGAGCATATGCCTGCCATTAATTTGCTGGACACTTTACTATCTGTGAAAGGGTCAACCCATAAGGCTTCAGCTCCCTCATTTACCATCATCACTTCCTCCTTTACATAGGCTTTTTTAAAATTTACCCCTCCTCCTTTTCTATTTCCTCTGCCCCTCTGAAACAATGTGTAGCCTCCTATATTAACTGCCCAATCATGTGATTCATTCAACCACTTTTCAGCAACTCCAGTCACATCATATTTCCTCTTCAGTACTAGCATCTCCAGCTCTCCTATTTTACCAATCAGAATCCTTGATTTTGTAAACATACATTTAATACCGGTACCAGTGTCAACATTTTGCATATACAACTTATGGTCCTCCCTGTCATTATCAGTACCTCCAAGCAAGCCTCCTCCCCCATTTTGCTTTCTATCCCCACTACCTCATCAAACCTGTCTTCTGCAGAATTACTCACTGCACCCTCCCGTCCATGCCTTGTTTAAAATCTCCTCCAACCCTCTAGCCATTCTCTCCCCTAAAGTAGCTGCACCATCATCATTGAGGTGCAGCCCATCCCTGGCAAAGAGCCTGTAGCTAACTGATAAATCAGCCCAGTTGTTCAGAAACCCAAAGTCCTCCTCCTTACACCAACCTCTCAGCCATACATTAATCTCCCTGAGTTCCCGCTGCCTCCTTAAAGTTTGTGGCACAGGTAATATCTCTAAGAAAAGTACCTTGGACGTCCTTGCCCTTAACTTTTTGCTTAGTTTTTTAAAATTGTTCTTGAGGACCCCCCCTCTAACTTTGTCTTTGGTACCTATGTTCTCCAGCCCCTCCCAATAATATTCTTCCTTGAGACAGATTACTCTATCTACCTTTCTAATAATCGAATCTCCTAAAACTGTAACCTGTCTTTCCTTCCTAGTGCTGCCCCCCAGAGTGCTTTGAGATCAGCCTGCTCCATACATGCCAATTCAGAGGTGTCCTTCCCAGCATCTTCACCCAAAGTAGCAAATATGTTAGTTTGCTCAAGCTGTGGGCCAGCCCCCCTAATCTTTCATCCCCTACTTCCTCTCCTGACTGTCACAAACTTGTCTCCCTCATTAGCCTCCACTGTTCCTTCTCCACCCTCCACTACACTGGCCCCTGTCAGTGGTGACAGTGGTGACATTACACAGGGTACTTACAGCCTCCCGATTTTTTCGGCGCCTTTACGACTTTTCGGAAATTATCGCGACTTTTTCGTTACCAATACGATTTGCACGAAAAAACGCGAGTTTTTCGTAGCCATTCCGAAAGTTGCGATTTTTTCGTAGCGTTAAAACTTGCGCGAAAAGTTGCGCTTTTTTCGTAGCGTTAAAACTTAAAAGGCGCGACGTTTTGCGCAAGTTTTAACACTACGAAAAAATCGCAACTTTTTGCGCAAGTTTTAACGCTACGAAAAAATCGCAACTTTCGGAATGGCTACGAAAAACTTGCGTTTTTCCGCAAAAATCGTATTGGTAACGAAAAAGTCGCGATAATTTTCCGAAAAAATCGCAAAATACCGATCATTACGAAAAAGACGCAATCGGACGCATTCGGCCCGTTCGTGAGTAAGTATATGGGCCCCTTAGTGTGAAGACACACTGAGCTACTGGTAGCAGCTACTTTTTCATGGCTGCTAAACTCCAAAAAAACACCTTGCCATAGACAATACTGAGAATTGCCGTTGCTAAAACACACGCTGAGACAATTATCAGTAAATGATCAGCATTGTCTATTCAATGCCCCATCAAGTAGCTGCTTCTAGTAGCTCTGTGTGTCCCTTAGATCACATGCAACACTCGCTTAGCAGCTCCCACACTCGCTGTGTGTTTTTTCAGTGAAGAGGAGCAATGGGAAAGGGCCTGAAATTAGCCATTATAATAACTTGATTCTCCCCAGTGATTAACCATTTTCTCGTCCTTTAAAACAAGAGCATTTTCCCAACAGTCAGGAAAAGTATTAATAACTGTGATAAAATTTAAACTGCTGGGAATCTATCAAGTGCAATAATTTACTTCTATTGCTATGTTGTCTCCACCACTTTTTTCATCTAGCCTGCAGTGTTGCATATTATGTTGGCCTCATCCTGTGGAAGACATCTGTCCCTGGTACCTGGAGATTTTTCATGTCACAGTCTCAGCAGCATAAATGTACAGGCAAGATCTAGTTA
Organism: Xenopus tropicalis; assembly: GCF_000004195.4. Lineage (NCBI taxonomy): Eukaryota > Metazoa > Chordata > Amphibia > Anura > Pipidae > Xenopus > Xenopus tropicalis. Next base: position 93,516,853 of record NC_030684.2, read on the forward strand.
GATCTCAGCATGCCAATTTCGTGTAGGAGGAATTTTATATCTTCTATATATTCTATGCATTTACACCTCTGTTAAAGTGTTTTAAATATACTTTATGAATATCAGCAATGTATAGATGATACACTGAAATATGGTGTTCTGCACAATGATAATCACGGGGAGGCTCATTTATCAACATTCTGATTTTAGTGGTTGTAGAATTTTGTGAAACCACAAATAAATGAATTTCCACTAACACCAGTCATGTCTAGTCATTTATAAAAAGATCCAAATAAAAAGAGCACAAAGAAATTTAAATGTGTAACGATTACAAAAAGAACATGAAAACCTAAAATTTTGCTGCAGAAAATTCACGGAAAGTTCAGTCACAGTTTTATATTTTAGCAAAAAAGAATCAATGCAAATGAATACAAATTGAAACATATTTATGGTCTTCATTGTCAAAAACAGCAATAAAATAGTCATATTGGCAGCAGAAATTTTTTTAAAAAAAGTATGGCCTCACAATTACTTATGCTATGCTCTGCACCCAGGCTGAATTTAAAATTTAATGTGAGATGCAGAGCACAGCTTTGGTGGGGTTTAAGGCAAACCCGTCCTTATCACTTGCCCTATGGCAAGGACTAGCCTTATTTGCACACTGAATCCAAGAGCTTATTCAAATGCACAGGTTAGGGGCTGCAAGCTCAGGAGCTGCAGAACAAAAAGTAAAATACATCAGCACAAAGAATAAAAGCAGTCTTACAATAGCTGGGAATCCCTGCCCTACACCATAGAAAGAGTACATGCAATGATAAAAAATGTGGGTTATACTGTGGCTACTTTTCTAATGCTGACGGACTCCCAGTATTATGTGCTGACACTGAGGAGAAGCAATCAGATAGAGTCTATATACTGGGTAACCTGGGGTATACCTGTAACTAAGCCATGAAGCCAGTCTAATGTGAATCCAAGGTGAAAATATGAACAAATATATAGGCCAGTGACGAGCAATCGGTAGGCAGAAACGGAGTCCAGTAATCGGGCCAGTAGTTGGAACAGGCAGCTGGCAAGCAGGCCACGGTCAAAACCAGGAGATCCATAAGAACAGAGCTAGGACAAGGCAGGGAACAAAGAACCAGGCAAGAACTCAGAAACTAAGAACCAGATGGGGCTCTCAGGAACAGGAAAACGCAAATCGCAGGAGGGCAAACCTAGGCTAGAAAGCTTAAAGGAGAAGGAAAGGTAAAACATAAGTAAGGTTTATCAGAAAGGTCTATGTAAATACAGCCATAAGCACTTACAGAAATGCTGGTGGGTGGAGGAAAGAGAGCAGACTGCAGAAATACAAGAGGTATATAGTTGAGACTGATCAGTACCAGCCCTAAGAGACTCCAGTGACTCAGCTGTCTACTGTATATAGCATTAACATTACATTTGTGACTTATTTGTTATCTTTTTACAAATGATCTATTATAAACAAAGAAGCTGATTTATTATAGATTGAATTTCTAGAAGAATATCCAACTGTCCCATCTATTTCATGATTTAACAAAACCTTCCAGACTGTCAGAAAAGTTCTAATATATTAACACATTTATCAAAGCCAATTGATGTGCCAGTTCATCCGAAGGTGTTTGATCACTTTGTGCAGTCCAACACATTCATTTCTTATGGGTGTCGGTACACAGGGCTGCTTGCCAGTACTGAAAACTCTCCTATCCAAATGGTTAAACCCCAACACGAAACGGACGCACACCATTAAATTTGATAGAAAAAAAACATTTGTTTTTGTTGTGGACCAATAAAACATAACCATGTAAAATACAAATATAGGTCATGGAATTAATATGGTAGGGTGAGCATTTGCCTTTACAATTTTCATAGCAGCAGGATGTTATGATATTATTCAGCGAGCAGCAGCATGAAACACTAAAAGAATTCAGTTTTACCAAGTCATTGTATTTCACACAATGAACCTATTTTTCTCAGAGACTCGGTCTTGACTTCTGTTTCACCAAATAAATATATCTGTATTGTAAGAGGTCACATTTTAAAAAGCATTTTACGGTTATACTTGAAAGCAAACATAAAAGAAACAGAAATATCATGAGAAAAATGAACGTGTTTATCTGTCCATCAGAAAAATAGGTAAACAAAAAGATGCACAGCTTTGTAGTGGGACTTTTTTTTAACAATATACTGGTATTTGATGTGCATTTTTACATATGGTAAAAGGGGCTAAGGGTAATGGAGATGGTTTTAGGATGAAGGAGTAAGTCCCACTTTTTTGTCCATAAAAATCAGAATCAGAGAAGAAATTGGCAAAAATCAATGGTTCAAGTTAAATGGAGCTTAGTGCAGACACAAGCGTGTGGTCATATTAAATTTGATTGTGGGTCAAAGAGGTCGGCAGATTCTAGGAGAGGCTAAAGTCAGAGCAGGTGGCAGACAAAGAGCATAGATACTTATTGCAAAAGAAGTCAAAACAAGTAATGGGCAAAAATCAATGTCAGGAGGCAGGCAGGGTCAATATTGCAGCAGCAGCAGCCAACAACAAAGGATTTAACATCATTTCCACTATCACTGTCTAAAGATTAAGTGCAAATCTTCACCTCAAAGCACTGCATTTTTCATTTTGCAACTGCATATCATTGGACGCCCACAAGCAATGATGGCAGACTCACATTGGCAGCCCATCACAGGAGAATGCTGAAGAAGGAAGAAAACCGTGGTTTAGACCAACTGTGTAACATTGGAAACTGGAGAACCAAGAAGCTTGCAATGAAAATGTATTTTTTACATTATTTCCATTTTCAGCAAAGGTCAGACTATCAAAAGCATCTTGAAAGTCAATGTAAGAAACCCTTTACAATTCAAATGTAATTTGAACAGCTTTTATGAAAAGCAAAGGTTATAAATTACTTGTTATCCCCCATGTGGCCAAAATATTAAAAATCAAAGTAACAGTTTGATGACCATACTGTATATATGTTGTCTAATGCTGGAACTTTCCTTAGCCTTTGCATATTTAGACTTAACAAACAAAAAAAACAGACTATTGTACCCCTGTGTGTCACTGAATGTTCTTTAATAATTTCTTTACATATAATCTATTAAAAATGTTTAAAATATTTGCAAGATGTTAAGGATTAAGTCTTACATTGTCTTTGCTGTGCCATTACTAAATGGTACAGACTGTCAGCTATGGTTCCATTACAGAATGTTACCATATTCATTACGGATGGGAATCTCAAAGGGTCATCAGATGCTCATGCAGGCAGTATCCATGGTACAAAATGATGATTTACAGAATAAGTAGTCTTCTTCTCTTTTGTACTCCTGAACTGCACTCATCAGGGCAGCTTTAACTAGAAGTTAATTAAAGCTGGCCATACCCGCACCCAACTTTGTTTAGAAAGATTTTCAGACCGTGCGTGGTCTTTGAATAATCATCATGACAATTTTCGTACCATGGCGATTGGTCGTTTAGTCGACTGGACAGATGGAAAATTTCTGTTGGACAATGATATCTTTGCATGTATTGTCTAGCTGACAATATCTATGGATGACCTATGATGTATAAACAAAATGGACACACTCACAGAAGAACTTTATGAACGTTTGTCAAAGTTTTCCTATTTAAAAGCTAATGTTTTCTCCAACAAGAATGCTTTCTCTTCTTTTTCTTTTCCTGATGTGCTGTTGCCAATACTCTTGCAAATGCTGCTCTGCATTTTAAAGGAGAAGGAAAGGCTAAGTCACTTGGGGGTGCCAAAATGTTAGGCACCCCCAAGTGACTTAGAAAGCCTACCTTGTACCCCGGGCTGGTGCCCCTGTACGGAGGGAACAGCACCAGCCCGGGGCAGCTGCCGGCGCTTCCTCCTTCCTCCTCGCTTGCGCGCGCATGCGCAGTAGAGTGAAAAGCCGAACTTAAACATTAAAGTCGGCTTTTCACTCTACTGCGCATGCGCCGGCCGGCGGATTTCGCCGGCAGCGCGCAAAGGAAGGAGGAAGCGGTGTCTACAGGTGCCCCGGGCTGGTGCTGTTCCCTCCGTACAGGGGCACCAGCCCGGGGTACAAGGTAGGCGCTCTAAGTCACTTGGGGGTGCCTAACATTTTGGCACCCCCAAGTGACTTAGCCTTTCCTTCTCCTTTAATGCCAATAGATTCACCACATTAGTTCCACCTAGAACAATACAGTATATTTATTCTGCAGAAAGCATTGCCATACCTGAGTAAAGAGCCCTAGAAGCTTTCTCCATTTGTTTATGACAGCAGCTGCCATTTGCAGTAGCTTCCTGCTGTATAGCTCTAGCCCTTATAGCTCAAATCACACATTCCTAAAGGAGGGGGGAGCAGGAGAGGGGAGAGAGCTGGGCAGACTCTGGCCCTGGGAATGAAAGATTTTTCTGAGAGAGGAAGTCAGATACCCTAAAAACATGTGTATAAAAAAGGAGACAAGAAATCCTGTGTTTCTTTTGATAGAGGATAGAGTGCAGCGTTTCTGTGAGTGCTTATGGATATATTTACATAGACCTTTCTGATAAAGCTTACTTAGTTACATATTCATGATATTTGAGATCTTAAGATTTTTTTTTTTTTAATAAATACTAGACATTTGGGAAAATTAGTTTAGTCCAATTTGAAAATAAAAAAAAGAGAAATTATGGGGTTTAAATTAATCTGCACACTAAGGGGAGATTTAATAATCCACAAGCACTCGGAGCATTCACTCAGCATATTTTCGGTGACTTTTTCAAGCTTCGGTATCGTGACATTCCTTGGGCCAGGTTGAAGCTGCAGAGTGCCATTGAGTCCTATGGGAGACTTTCCTTGGGCCAGGTTGGAGCTGCAGAGTGCCATTGAGTCCTATGGGAGACTTTCCTTGGGCCAGTTTGGAGCTGCAGAGTGCCATTGAGTCCTATGGGAGACTTTCCTTGGGCCAGGTTGGAGCTGCAGAGTGCCATTGAGCCCTATGGGAGACTTTCCTTGGGCCGGGTTGGAGCTGCAGAGTGCCATTAAGTCCTATGGGAGGCTTCCAAAATCATGCACTGAAGGTTCAAAGTCAGAAAGGTTTTCCTGCATTTTATGATCGTTCGGATACAAAAATTTTGTGACTTTTTTCATATTTGTGATATTTGCGATCTTAAGAAATTATCGTATCCAATCCGAATTTATCCCATTCGGGATTCTAACTCGCGTTTTCATGAATGTGCCCCTAAGTGTCAATAACTTCTGTATATTATAATATAAAACTGTGTTTCCCACACATACTTTTTAGGCACTATGCATGCCCTTTGATTGATAGGGCCCAGAATATGGTGTTTGCAGGATACACAGTTTTACTGTATATTGTACTGTAGATGAGTTATTGACCACTGATCTGCTTAATTGATTACTTTATAGACCTGTACTTGTCAGGGCTTATATAAATAAAGAATACTGGGCCAAATTCAATTCAGTAAGAAAAAGGTTTATCACCTGAAAATTTGTCAATTAGATTCAATGTGAGATGCAATTCAATTTAGAAAAACCTACCTCACAGTTTCACCATCATGTAAAACCTCTATTGAAGTCTACGGGAAAAAACTGAAGCTGAATTTGGAGAAAACTTTTTTCTCCTCAAATTGAACCTCATCCATTAGTTTTTATGTAATATACTTTACACTAAGGTGTAAACTTACATCTTGATAAATCTGCCCCTATGTGACTGAAACATTGGATTTGCAATAAAAAATACTTTTTTTTTATACAAAATTAAAAAAAACGTTTGCAGGGAATGGGCAGTTGTGCATAGAACAGTAAATAGGATTTAGAAAATATGTTCGGTATCATGGTGTTATGTTTTCTCTAGGAAACATTCAGTACATATCTGCTAAAGCAAACTGCTGCTACGGTACAAATACCTGCCAAAAATCTCTTTAAATAGAGACAAGTGAAAAGTTAAAGTGAAAAAGAGAGCCCCTGCTGTTTAGAAGATGGAGAATGTTTGAATAGATGGTCTAGTGGGAAAGCAAATATACCTTTTTCAAAACTGCTAATGTCAGGAAATGTTCTATCTGAAATGAATAAAATGGACCAACAAAGCAAAGGAAGAACAGTAACTTGTCTGAATGCAAAAGCCAGCCAGTCATACTGGGTAACCAAAAATCAATGGACAAAAGTATAAAGCCAAATTGAAACCTATACCTATTCAGATCTTGTTTTCATTTGCTTTTCTTCCACAGGGAAACTAAGGACTTACCAATGGAAAATGGACATGTTTTTTACTATCTGAGAAATAGCTAAAATTGTAGCATGCAGATTAGTATATGGAATTTCCCCAGTTTCTGGAACACGGCCTTTTGCTTTGTTATCTTAAAAGTTGCTTATATTATTTAATTTGCTTGTGGATTGTGCAGCAGATTAATATTGTATGAGCCCCTTTCAGCTTCTGTATTTGATGCTGAATCTGGGCAGCAACTTCTGGGAGGTGTTTGATCTTTGGAATGAGCCATGATGTTGAGATCTACCCTTATTGCACATAGGCTTCTTTAAATCAGAGGAACTTCAAATCTATAGCATGCTTATATAAATATGTGTGAAGATACATCTTTTACTGTTCAGCTGTGTCCAGAGTAACCATAGTGTTAAAGGTTTGACTAATTATGGGACTGTGTTTCCCTTCACTGTGACTGTGCTGGCCTGAAGCTGATGAACAATAATAGCAAATGCTAAGGCAATTTACTGTATTTTAATTATGGTTACATCTGTATTTAAGATTAAAGCACTTATGACACTTTGAGGGAACCTTTAATATTAATGGGTAAACACAGTAATAGCAATAAAGCCTGGTTTGGTTGTTTTCTATACAGGTATGGGACCCATTATCCAGAATTATTGGGACCTGGGGTTAAATAAATAATCTTTAGAAATTATAAGAGGTGAGGTGAGGTACAAATGATTCCACATGAGAAACTTCTGAAGGAATCAGAAACACAGAACAAAATTAAGATCCCTTTTGTGTCTGAATATGGTCTGTTAAGGAAAAACATAGAAACAATTGTAAAAATATTATGTAGGGGAGATTTTTAAACCTAAATCCTTATCAAGGACATTGCTAATCTTATTAGAGCTAAAGTTTGAATATATGACTGAACTGTAGTAACTGTAATTCCATCAAGAAATGTGATTGCATTACACACCCACATAAGGGACACAGATTTCCCACTAAACAATATCACACGTGTAATTTTGACTTTGTGATATATTCATTGAAATTCTCCTGAGGTAAACTGTGTATAGGGTAATCATCACGTCTGGAAAATATGAGGATCGTGAAACATAAAAGATCTATTAATACATATAATCCAGACAATAGGAAAACACATAGGCCTGTGGGAAGACAAAACATAACACTGTCAGCTTGTACTGGATGGTAGAGATGTAGCGAACTGTTCGCGGCAAACTAATTCGCGCGGACATCGGGTGTTCGCGAACGCGCAAGTTCGCAAACTTTCCGCGTATGTTCGCAATTTGGGTTCACCGCGTTTTTTTTCGCTGCGTTTTTTCTCAGCCTAAAAAACGCCACACAACCACACATGGCATTTTTCAGCCTAGTACTGGTGTAATCAAATCCCGTTTCCATGGTGCCAATAGCGTGAAATAGCAAAAAACGCTGCGTATTTCCGCTAGGTCTGCCCGTTTTTACACAACGCTTTTTCAACAAAGTATTTTTTAGAGAAATTTTTGCTTGATCCCCCTCCTGCATGCCACTGTCCAGGTCGTGGCACCCTTTAAACAAATTTAAAATCAGTTTTCTGGGCAGAAATGGCTTTTCTAGGTTTTAAAGTTCGCCTTCCCATTGAAGTCTATGGGGTTCGCAAAGTTCGTGAATATTCGCGCTTTTTGGCGTAAGTTCGCAAACTTTTTTTTTTAGGTTCGCTACATCCCTACTGGATGGTTCTACAACAGGTTTCAGTACCTATTAAGGGTGGAAATAGAAAACAGTTTTTACTCAGAAATGAAGTGACTGGTATGAATGAAGTCAGGAGCTTGAAATGTTTTTTAACATTTTAACATAACTGTTAAGTAACTGTTTTACGTCGGTTTCTTTTGCATTGGAGGGGTAACTAACAGACACAAATGGGCAAATGTAAGTGCTGTAGGTCACAGTGGGTGACACTACAATATAAGTGTTAGTTTCCAGATCAGGTGCTGGGTGAGTGCTCCAAAAGGTAGTCTTTAAGTTTAGTTTAAAAAGACTGGGGGAGGATTCTCTCCGGAGGAAATCAGGGAGGGCATTCCAACTGTAAGGGGCAGCCAGGCAGAAAGGTTTAAGGGGGAAACAGCAGTAGTAGTGGGGGGCGCAGCCAAGCGATTGCTCTGCGAGGAACAAAGGAGTCGGCCAGAAACGTACAGAGACACAAGGGAAGAGATGTAGTGAGCAGAGGAATTGAGGGCTTTGAAGGTTAAGAGAAGGAGTTTGTAAAATATTCTTTGTTTGATAGGAAGCCACGATAAGGACTTTAGCAGGGGAAGGGCCTGAACTCTCCTGGATGAGAGGAGGAGAATTCTGACAGCAGTATTTAATATAGACTGTAGGGGGGAAAGATGGGAGTACAATTGTGCCTCCATGCAAGAGATTTAAAAATGGGCATCTACTTTAAAGCCACTGGGAGCAACATCAAAGGGGATGGTGAGCAACATGTTACTCATGCACCACTGGTTAGTAGTGATGAGCAAATCTGTCCCAAAAAATCTTTCAAAAGATTTGCGAAATGGCGAAAGTGTCGCACACAACTTTTTCTTTTTACGTGCGTGACAATTTTTTTGCCATGGGCGACCATGCAAAATCCATGTCTGCTGAATTATTTCGCCCATCACTACTGGTTAGGGATAAATGATCTAAATAAACAGAAACTGCTACTACAGCATTGGGCACCACACATGAACTATATTAAAAAATAACAATAGAAATAAGGATGCTGCTATTAAAGGGGTCAAATAGCAGCATCCTTATTTCTATTGTTATTTTAAAGTGTATGTATCCAGCTTGATTTACTTCTGGTGATGTTATTTTGTTGATTCAAATATTTGAATATTTTATAATTGTTATGTCTCATTTAGGAGATGAACGCTCTATATAAACAACAAGTCTAAAAAAATACCTGTGCATTTTTATTATACTTGATCTACCATAAAATCAGCATAGGTAACTGTAATGTGAAATGACTGCAAATATAATGTATATGAGAGTGTGCCTACTGCAAGATTAATCAAATTCACATTAAATCTGATGAATCTTACAGAGAAAGCTAGTAGCTGTGAAGATCAGCAATCAGAAACAGCACATTTGATTTTAAGAAATACATTTCCAATTATCCTCTGGAAGACCCAAAGATTGAAATGTAATTTTTCACACTTTGCATTCATATTTTTCCTTCCATTCTTCATTCAGAGAGGGACAATGCACTTTGTTAGTAAATAATTCACAAACATGCAGAGCTGGAAAGAAAATGTTACTTACCTGTGACACTTTGTTCAATTAACTAGCTCAAATGGAAACGCTGTTACTAGTTAATTGTTCTTGACTGGTAATTCACATCAGGAGTACGGGACGGCCTTACATCAATATGTAATAGTTGACGGAGCTGAAAGAATCAAGGTGAATCAATTCTATGATTCAGTGGAAATAATTGCAAAGAGCCGGTTTAAATGCAAACACTGGCGATATAATAAGCACGAAAATCATACTTCCCTGTTTATTAATTATGTTTGTATACAATATTGAAAACTATTGTTTAAACATATTTGCATTCAAGTGTTCCTTTTTACTGCAGCATGCCAGCAATTTAATTAAAATGGATATAATGGAATGTGAGCCTCCTGCTCCCTGTCTGTAAAATTCTGCATGTGGTTTAGTGCCTGAAAGTAACTTTCAATTCCCAATTCCCAGACAATAATCCAGAGTGATTAACTATTGTAAAGTTTAATTTCCTGTGTTTACTTGATGAAATCATTCATAATATATGGGGCCTTGTCTATGCTCATAAAGGGTAAGTGATAATCATTATTGTGAATAAAAACCCAAAGCTGGGTTCTGAGAGGGTTCCAGTTTGGACACTCCTGTAGTGTATGTACTGTTTTCTCTCAAGATTAGAACCTTAAAGGAGAATATATTTGTTATAAGAAAATATTGCAATGTGAAAAAATGATTTCTAATGTAAAACCCTTGCTAGTTCTGCAGGAAGTTTCCATGCTATACTAGCGGTAGCATGCATGTGCAATCATCAATGCATCCTGGTCAAGCGCAAGCACCATTTGCTTTTAAGGCACATCAGATTTGACACTTACACTTGCGTGATGTGGCAAGTGTATCACGTCCTGTTCTGACCAATCTCTATCATTTATGGAACTCTGCTGCCTTCGCTACTTCGCTACCCCCCACTTTCTGTTCCTAACTTTGGGCAAGCCTCCAGCTAGTTGGAGGTGCAAGTGGGTCTTGGCTAATCTGACCAGCTTCAAAACCAGGTGTAAAAACAGCACCAGCATGCACTCATTGGACTTCAGGAAAGTGGTGTAAAGTTTCCAGAAAGCTTTATTCAATGGTAAAAACCTGGCGCATTTCATGTGTTGCCACACAACAATGCTTTTCTTGAAAATGTTTCCTTTGTGCAAATTTAATACAGCTTTTGCAAACCCCAAAACTCTTTAGAGACCACATTTGCCCCCGGAAGAAAGATTAAGAAGTTTCTAGTTTTCACCTCTGCGTAGTAAATGTAATGAAAGTTCTTGCTGAAAAAGCCATTATTTTTGTGCAAAATATTGTATTCCACCTTTAGCAAGCAAAAGTTCACTATGTGCGGTTAAAAAAATTGAAATTTGCAATGTAATGCCTGCTTAATTTTGTTCTTATTTATGCAATTTTTTCCTGTTCACAACTATTACATTCCCCCTAAGACTTACTTAATTAAATAGGATAGGTTATACACTCCAAACAATGGAATCTAGAAGGATGGAAAGGAAGATAGAAATAGGGAAGGACTTTGGTAGAAGGATTGGTAGAATAACCAGGGTAATTACAGTAAGCAGAAAAGAGATGCAGGTTGGTGCAGCATAACAGAGACATTTATAGGAGAGGATTTAAGGAACATATTGCAAATTCAGTCTCTCTGGTGTCTCCATGATAAGAAAGGATGTGGGTTTTTAAGTGTAGATGACATCATACTAAAAGGGATTAAATAAAAAGCGTGAAGGAAAAAGAAAAATGAAATATCCACCCAAAGCAGGGATTTTGTGATCAGGGGTGACTGAGGATATGTCTACACAGGGGAGATTGTTGATACTAACAGTTAATGTAGAGACATAAGAAATTCAGTTTCAGAAAACTTGAGTTCAGGTAGAAAGGTTAAACATGGTTAAGCCACCAGTAGAGAACAATAAAGGAAAAACATATGGGGACCTAGCATTAAACCCTGGAGCATTCCAAAGGCTTGATTTATAAGATGAAAACTATACTAAGGCAATGTTCCTACAGCACAGAATGTCAGTAGATTTGGAACAAACAAGAAAAGGCATTAGAAAAGTCAGTTTAAAAGAAAAAAGTGTATTTTTTTTAAAAGAAAACTGGTAAAAAGTTACAGTGGACAAATAATTTAGTATATAGGTTACTGTATTTATCTTTAGTCCAGAAGACATTTTATTGCACAGACACTGTGGTACAAAATGTAGTTTTCCTATTAAAACAGATCTCCTTTGCAACCCAAGTTTGTGATGTTGAAGACAAAGACAGACAATAGAATGTAATCATAGCCTATCCTGTGCTAGAATGGAATTGCCGCAGAATCTCCTAAACCATCTGGGATGCCTTCTCCTCTAACCCTTTCAGCCCCCTCCATTAGGAATTTACTTTGGCTGTTGGCTACTGAGCATGCTCAGTTCTCCTCAACTCAGGTTACCAAACACATCCTTCAGTCTAGCAGCCAATAAAGAAATGGCATTGCAGGTTTCCATAGTTTAACCATTACAGTGCTTAATCCAAGAAGGACGTTTTATTAAAGTAAGTTCAGTCGGTGGGAGGCTGCATTCTTGATTGCATGAACTTTACAGCGCACATGTACTGTTTGCGGATGTAAATGGCTGCCAGGTGAAAACTGCTATTTGTTTTAAGTAAAAATATGATGGTGCTGGTAAATGGAGGGATATGTACAATACAAATGGTATGTTTTGAGTGAGGGAGATGAGCTCAACTTATATATATGGTAGGAGCATGTTGGGCTTATTTAGCCTTTAATATTAATAATATTTTTAGTGGCTCAGTGAACATGCTGTATTATTTGAAGGTGGTACAAATTTGACTGTGCACCTTTTGAATGTTATGTGCACAGTGATCCTTCTCAGTAGTTTTATAGATGATGTTGTGCTCACCATGTGGGAACCAGCCTAACAAAAGGGTGGAAGGCAGACACAGACAGGCTTGCTAATGCTCCTGGGAAAATGCAGCATATTCACAGCTAATCTTAGAGGTGCCTACTGTTTCAGGGAATCACTTTCAGCATAGAGAAGCTCTTTAATACTTTGTGCCAAGCCATTACAAAGAGAAATGCTAAGTTCTCTCTATATTAATTTAGTGCATTGTACTGTATTATACATGGCAAAGTTAGAATCAATAATATCTGATTCCATAAAAAAACTGAATTGCAGTCTTAATTGGCAGAAGGATATTGATATGTTTAATAACAACCATAAAGAGAAAAAAAATCATTGAGCTATATGCATATATTGCAATGACAGAAAGACAAACTAAGGGCAGTGTATTAGTAAGAATATAAGAGAGAGCCAGGATGATAAGAAACATAGATTGGTAGATTGGACAGAGATTGTTTGGGACAAAAGCTAACAAATGTCTAATATTAATTTGGTGGCACAATGACCACTAGAGGCCACTCTTGTTACACTAAGCTTTTTTTTAATTATGCTGCCTATCAATGAAAAGAATGATCCTTGCACACCATTGCAGTAAAATATTATTATGAAGTCGACTTTGGCTCAGCTCACTTCTGCTATGGAAATAATGGCCTTCCACATAACAAACTATGCTATAAAAGCCCAACATAAAAATAAAAAAGAATAGAAAAAATGTCTTATTCCTGCCATAGTTATAACCCTAGTCATTTTCTCTATCATTGTTAAAAAGAGGTTACGGTTAAATAAAGAAACTGTGCTGAAGTTTAAAGAAGAGTAGTTATGTTTCTACTTAGCATCCATCCTACGTAACATAGAATTTTGTGTTTATCTGTTTATAACGCGTGCCTAGTGTTGCCGTTCTCCATAATTATGCCTGGAATGCCACTAGTCGAACTTCACATTCTCTCTATAAGGAAGTAATCAGACGCTTTGGCATAAATGTTATAGTCACTGTAGGAGGAATATTGCCCCCACAATATCAGCAATGTCAGGTTCGTTTTGATAACAGACTTTTCTGGGATTTTATCACAGTATATTGTATAGTGGTACCAAGTGTAGCTTGGCATCCCAGTGTAGGTAGATAGTCTTTGTATAACTGGCAAATATGTTTCATACCTACTGACCATCAGACATGACTTACAGGGTATCTATGATGGCAGGGTAGCATTCTCCGCAATAACATCGTAACTCAGATATTGTCCAGTCAGCCGGGAACCTAGGTCACAGGCTTAATAGGAGCCCTGAGAGGATTTGACTTTGACTGACAAAGCTGTGAGCTAAGCTTATTTTACCACAAAAGAAACACAAAAAATATTGCAGATTTAGTTATGTAGGGAATGTGCTAGCAAGACTAGGTTTTACAAATCACTTTTAACTGAAGCTGAATAAAAGCATAGGATGTGCAAAGAAGACATGTGTCCCCCCACTGAATGCAGCATTGCTGTTTTCCCACAGCATTGTATTGGCGGATTGTTTCGCGAAACGGATGAAAAAAAATTCCGATTTTCAGCAATGCGAAACAGAACAGATTCGCTCATCACTAGACAGGACATCTCTGGAGGTAGAATTGGAGTTTATTGACACGGCACATGGATTCTGGACAGAAGATAGTCAGAATAGAGCACAAAAGGATTGGGAGGGTTTTTATACCTTATGAAGTAGGAACCATGCATAACTTTTAAATATATAGTTGAAAGTGCCTAAAGTAACCCTACAAAATTCAACCTTGCTTGCCCCTATTTACACAGAGAAAATCTACAAAACAGAGCCTTCTCACTATAACATATAACCATTATACAAATTATTTGGAATCAAACAATACAAGGTTTACAGTCCAACATAAATGGTCAGGACTGGCCTTTTCCAGTCCTTATGGTAGAACAATTGAAGCATAATTAGCTGCGTCAAGATGCAACCAAATATTTTTTTTTTTATCTCCTATTCAGTGAGGGAGATATACTGTAGATTCATATATTACCTTTGGATCTAAATGATCTCTAATGCTAGAGGCATGTAGGTAGCATTAACAGAAAGAGTTTGCTATCTTTTATTGAGAACATACATTAAACATTAAATACAGTATGTAGCTTTAGCTCAGTAACCTTTGTGTTAATTCATCTAAAATTATTGGTAGCATTACATTGATTCAATAGTTTTGCTAACACTGTGAAACCTTGCCTTAGATCTTTTGCCCTGCTTCTCTATTGAATTATAGGTTTTGCCAGTATTGATTTTAGGCTGTCACATATTGTACAGTGCAAAGTGTTACCATTAACCTTGTCTATTCCCCCAAACATCAAAGTGACATAAACACACAAATTGCCCAGCAATGATAACTTAATTTCACATTGCTATTTGATCTCTTATCTACTGTATATCTGTTTGTGACATAAGTCATAGAAAGGAAGTAGAAACATAAGGAAAAAGCACCTTTTACATACTTGCTTTTTATTAGTGGCTTAATCTATAACTGTAGCATTTCCCAACATTCAGCCTGAGGTAGGTCAATGGCTATTGTGCCAAAACACAAACGTTTTATAGCACAGCTTGCTATGCACATTAATAGGATAAAAGGAGTTTGAGCTACCCAGACAAATTAGTTAAGGGTGGGTGGCATTGACCAGGCTAGGAAAACAGTAAGGGGGGATTACATTAGGCAGAAAGAAAGGGGCGTACCTTAACCAAGGGGTTAATAGCAAGGGTCCACTGGAAGTTAATTATGTTTTAGCTGAGCAATGTGGGAGCAGCATCCTACCCCTTCACCCTGTTTTGGTTACCAGGGGGTTGATTTGTTATGGTGGGAGTGTGTTACTGTATAGCAATACTTGCTGAAGCAGTGGGTAGCAGGGGGAATGCTTGTGTTGGAGAGTTCTCCTGCCTATTGGAGTTTATTTACAGTCTCCTTGGGTATTGGTCTTGGGAGATAGCGGTTTAGAGAGAGGTTTGCCTTGCCTTCACTTGTCCACCTGTGTCTAGTGGTGCCAAGTGGCCTGTATGTACAGTTCACCCCTGTGGAGTTCTTGTAAGCATTCCCATGGTGTAATATTGATCAATGTGTTAATAAAACAGTGACCTTTATAATGAATCTTACTGTCAGTGTACTTCTTTAAAGGGAAAATTCTAGGTAAGTAGGTACAGTGGTTTTGTTTAGTTAGTTTAGTATGACCATCAGCCTTGATCCTGGTCTTTCACAAAATCATGTAATTGTGTTAAAATTTGGTATATATAGTTTATGCACAATATGTGAGTGTATATAAAGGTTAGTATAGTTTGTGTGCTGGGGTTCACTTGGAAGGGCTGTACTTGATGGACTTTTTTCAACCCAACTTCACTATGTAACTATGTACAGTAAAAATACATGCGTGGGGTGCAAATAGGCTAGCTGAGAAAAATCCTTCTGGGATACAATGGGGAATTATTTAATGAATGAAAACACAAATAATAAAAAAATCTTGCCTTATTCCAACTCCAAGTTAAATGCAAGACTTTCAGCTGTTAATTATTGAGGATAGAAAGTACAGTTTGAGGCATGTGGAGGCCAAAGTTAAAGGATAACTAAACCATAAAAATCAATATGGCTAGAAATGCTGTATTTTATATACAGAGCTTATTGCACCAGCCCAAAGGTTCAGCATCTCTATAGTAGTAATGATCTAGACTTGCAAAGATTTCACAAGAGCCCTCCATTTTGAAATGTATTATTTTGTATATACTTTATGTCATTGTGTCAGTGACACTCACATGCTCGGTGTTCTCCGAGCAGCTGCTAAGTAGCTAAGCTTAGGGGATCATCGCAACTCATCAAGCTGAAAATAATGTTCCTCTGTCGTATAAGCTGATAGTACAGGGCAGATTATTAAAGAACAAGTAAACTTTTTTTTTAAAAAAAAAATGTAAAACATTTATGGATATTATTAAACATGGAATACTGGTATGAGGTTTTCAACAGATATGAATTGGAATTTGTTCACATAAGCTTTCTGCAAGAGCACCGAAAAAAAGCTGCTTGTGCCACTCTAGCACCTGCTTCTCTGTGCACTGTCAGGAATGTGCAGAAGGCTCTCCTCTTTGACTATCCTGTAGTCGAAGAGATAAGGAGAGCTCAGCAGGAGGGGGCTTCGTGCTGTACCAGCAAGTAGAGGAAAGGAACTGGACATTTTAACTCATAATTTAGAAACCAGATCAGACAGAATGCAAAGAATAAGGTATGTTAAAGATGAATAGATGTTGATAAAAAAAGGTTTACTTATTATTTATATTCTAATTGCACTGGTTTCAGAGCTTCCATGTACTAATTTTAATTATTTTCTAATCAGCCTTAAATTGCAACATTTATATTCTATATATACAGTATAATGTGTGTTGCCCCCTAAGCTCAGGTAACTGACAGCAGTACACAGCTTGTGCAGAAAAGAAGATCTTCAGAGGCATAGAGGCAATCTGTGATCTTGGCTGCTAAAGGGCTGTCTTGGGTTGCCTTGGGCTGGTACAGAACCCCAAAACATAATGTACAACATTTTTGCCCTACTTCATGAGTTAAGCTCTAGTTCTGCTTTACAAAAATCATCAGAAGAGTTTAAGATTTTGACAAAACATGTATTTAAGCGCCAGTGGATTTACCAGAACAATGTCCTCTATTCAGAATTAACAATACATCAGTATTTTCTTTATGTTTCTAGGGGAGGAGAACCCGTAACCCTGCACACAAATGTATGGGAATTTTATACACCCTCAGGTTTACTGTTAGAAAATCCTTCTCTTATGCAAGATTTAGCATTTCACATTAAAGAGCTCATGTAGAGGTAGCTTCTGTATCTCACTTATTTCAGTATCATTATCACCTGGAGTTTCCATTCTGTCCTTCAGATGTTACACTTCAAGAAAATAATCTATGAGTTTAGTTTTAGAATCACTTCTCAGCAACAAAAACACCTACTTATTAAATACTTCCTTGTAAAGCAGTGGTTCTCAACCTTCCTAATGCCGTGACCCTTTACTACAGTTCCTCATGTTGTAGTGACCCCCAACCATAAAATTATTCATAAGACGATCGGAAATAGATGACCCCAGTGAAAGGGTTGTTCAACCCCCAAAGGGGTCCCGACCCACAGGTTGAGAACCGTTGTTGTAAAGCATTTGTATAAATTCAAGCCCTCTCCTCCCCACCAATCTGTATTCATAGCTCCATACAGAAACAGATGAAGAAATCTCTACAACAGGACGCATGCCTTTTGGAGGTGTGACTTCTAAGGTTACTTTTGTATGTTGTACTTCAATATGCAACTGACATGTACATAATGACCGCATAGTGACACTATTTCTGGTGCAAGTGACATAGTTGTGCTGGAAATTATGCCATTTATAAATTAAAAAATCCATATGGTTTAGTATATATTAAAAGAGTGCATGCATTTTTAACTCAAAACACTCAGTAATTCATGTATATTAAATATTAAGTGCTACTAATCAATCTTTCTTCCTTTGTCACTACCACCTTGTTCTTTAGTTGGTACTGTATAATGTAGTAAATTTATATTTTTCCTCTATGTATTAGCATATGTGGACTGGCAGGCTACAGAAGGTTCTGTTTGTCAGTACACCTGTTTTGTATGTTACTAAAAAATGTTACTATATGTATGTTACTAAAAAATGTTACTATAATTAATAAGCACCTGCTTTAAGGCCACTGGGAGCAACATCCAAGGGGTTGGTGAGCACCATTTACTGGTTGGGGATCACTGAGTTAGATAAATCACACTTTCTCCAAAAAAAATCATTATCTTCTGCAAAAAAAAAAACAACATTTTCCTCCATCTGTTGAGCTGAATACACTACATTGATCTTACAGATAGGCTGAGCCATTTTGTGGCACCCTTCACTTCTGTTATTCATGTGTTTTTTGTTTTTTTGTAATACTTTTTTAGAAGGATTTTAGCACACTATTTGTGAAACAGTCATGACATTGCCTGACACGCCTGGACTAGTAATCTGTGGATTTTGGCAAATGCTGCTGTAAAATGCCATAGACAGTTATTATTTAGTGGGCTGGTGGGGGGCTGTTTGTGCTTGAAATATCAGGGCCTATTTTGAATCCCAGTCCAGGTCTGTTGCTTGGAAAGCTCTATCATGCAGTCAATATGTGAAAGTGTCTTGTGGTGATTGTGAAAAAAGCACATGACAAAAAACAAAAGAAACAACATAAAAACACCACAGTTGCCTTTTGGTCTCATTCATTTATGTCATACTGAGAGAGAGAGAGATCCCTTTAAAGTGATTTGAATTAAGAGAGCAGCACATCATGGCACTGAAAAATGTCCATTGCAGAATTTATGAGAGAAAAAGGTACATTTTGCTTCCTTTTGATCAAATTTACCCAAGGAAGTCATTTAAGAAGGGATTAGGATAATCTGATTATGATTATAAATCATTGTGTCAACTATAATTTCTGACCCTTGGCTGGTATGTGAGAGGGCCATTATTTCCAATCCAAAGTGGAAATATCAAACGGCTATTAAACAAATAGGGTATTGTTTCTGCAGGTATTTCAGAATAGGAAATGTCAAATGGAAGTTTTTCCAGTTTTTGTCTAGAAGTCTTTCTTACATATTTTATGCAGCGTACATCAAATACATTGTTCATTTATTCACCTCTGTATTCTTGTCTTCCCAAAACTTTCATTGTTTATTATTCTTGGATTTTAATGCCACAGGAAGCTTTTTTTTCCTGAATTTTAATTTGAAATGTTTTTTTTCTTTGACTACAACATTATATTCCCACATAAAGACTTGTGTGCTTTTCTATGTAGATGTTTTATCTCAGTACATAGCAGAATGTGTGTATTGTTTAAATCTGGCGTGCTGTAAACTACATGTAAACAATGTAGTTCAGCACACAACATCGCAGGAAACTCATTATGCTATGTAGCCTGACAACTTGTGCTGTTATCACACGCATGCACTGGGATGGTGTGAGCAGCCAATTAAGAGGCAACATGTAATGATTTGTTACCAGTCATTTGTTAGAAGAAAGCATCCGGTACCTATAACAAAGAATGCTTGACAACTGTGACTGCCACATTACAATATGCTGCAACAAAAAGGTAGATCTGGGCTTTGTGCCTACAAAATACAGAAATACTCAGGTTTGTTTTTCTATGGAAATATACATTGTAAAACCTAAAATGTTTGGATGTTAATACAAATGGTAATGTTTTGGTTTAAGAATGTGCTTAATAACCTTATTTAAAAAAGACCTACCTATTCTGTCATCAGAGCACACTTGCTTGTTTATTAAATCTATACAAGTGCTCTGCTGTGGCTTAAGGATCTCCAGCCTGTGCAATACAACCCCCCAGTTTGACACACGCAAACGCTAATGCAACATGCACATGGTTTTGAAAAATGACAAATTCAGAAATGCTCATTTTTAGGTCTGAGCTTATGGTAAGGCACTTGCAATTATGCTAAAAATCAAAGAAACAATGCTTCTAGGTGCTATAAAGTGTGCAAATGTTCAACTTTAATTTGCTTTGTAAATGAGCTCTAAGGTCCTTGGGACGTGTTTTTTAGGGTGTTTTTTCTACAATCATGTTGATATTAAAATAACATAATCAGTAAAAAGCTGTATACTTCTAAAAATGAATATTAATAATCTTAAATTAAAAATAAATTAAAAAGATGCATTTATTTTTGGAAATCAAGAAACAACAAATATTGGATAGTGTATATTGCAGAGAAGATGCATTGAGCCTTCTGATGGTGAGGACAGAAATAAGAGGAAATACAGTATATGTCAGAATTCATTATAATTTCTAGGGCTTGTTTTCAAGTAGGCAAGAGAGTGCATTTGCTCTAAACCCCAGCCCTTTGGTGAAAATGTAAGTAAAACTACAAATCCCATATTATATAAACTACATTAATTATAATTTCAGTACAGGTGTCTGGTGTCTGGAAAACTCCGAATTACGGGAAGGCCATTTCCTCTAGACTCCTTTTAAGCCAAATAATTAAAAAAATTTTTAAAATCATTTCCTTTTTTCAGTAATAATTAAACAGTACCTTGTACTTAATTCTAACTAAGATATAATAAATCCATATTAGTAGCAAAACAATCCTGCTGGATTTATTTAATAATTAAGTGGTTTTAAGTAGACTTAAGTTATGGTGATTCCAATTACAAAAAGAAAACCCCAGAATATCAGGATAATCTGGATAACAAGTCCCATATCTTTACATACCTTAGAGATGTCTAGAATGCAGGCTTCACTCACTGAGACACGGACAAAGAATGGACATTCCTAATTTATGTAATATTTCCTCACTTATATTGGGATCCCAGTCTTCCTGCATTGCCACCCACCCACAAACTCTACAATTAAGCCATAAGCTATAATGCCTTAAGCATTTCTGGAATCGTGAGAACATTTTTACATGAATGTTTATTACTGAGCTTATGCATCTTCCTTTCATTTGCTTTTTTACCATCTAAATTCTTTTTTTCTCTAGTTCCAGAGTTCACTCAAGGGCAAAAACTGCAACAGAAGTAATTAAAAGATTTGAAGCTCAGTTTAGAAGTAATCATAGTTGTTCCTAGTAATGTATCGTGATGCTGATAGTGAAGAGAAGCCTTGATTGTGATTGAAATATAGTTGGCACTGAAACAGAACCCTGCATTCAACTCTACTGTGAGAGGCCTATTTTAATGAACATGCAGATTGGCGATGTCTAACAGAAGATGAAAGATGGAAATGCCTTGCACCAAGGCTGATGGGACAATGATTAGTTGACAAAAATGTTGCAAGTATACTGTTTCTGTATACACAAGAATTCCTAGGCATTTTAGGGGACAAAATATGCAGCAAATATTGCTTTTCTTTGCCAACTTAAATTACTGTAGTGTATTCCATTGCAGAACAATAACACCAAAAAAATGAAAGTGTTTTAATGAAATTAGAATATAATATATTGCTGCCCTGCACTGGAAAAATTCTGTGTTTGCTATTACTATTACTATTGCTATTGCTATTACTATAATTTATATAAATAAGCTGCTGTGTAGCCACGGGGGGCAGTTATTTAAGCTTGAAAAAAAGGATCAAAGGCACAGGTTGCAAAGCAGATAACAAAAAGCTCTGTAGAATACAATGGTGTTGTACAGAGCTAATCCATTATCTGCTATGTAACTTGTGCTATTTATAAATGCAAAAATTATAATTGGAAACTTAATTTCATACGATAATATCGGTGCGTGTATGGCCACCTTTAGTGAATAAATGGAATAACATTATGTAAGTGGCTGTGTAGTTTATGGAAACTGAATGAGTTTCGAAGCCCATAGAAATTTCAAACCCCCTTAAAGGAGAGAAACTGAAGGCATGCCTAGAGACCAACATACCTCCCACTAAGGTCCTATATGCTTGTATGGAATTATCTACTGGATGTGTGCAACCTGGAGAAACAATAACATCAAGGACTGCGGTATATCAGCCTATCTGTGGTTTGGCTACACATGGCACTAACTTAATCCTTAAAATGGCACCAAAGTCTAGTACTACTTACTGATTAAAATTACTAGAATATCCTATCTCTGACCACTAACCTATACCATGTTATGGTTTATGGGTGATGAAGGCTTGTTACTACTCGTTATGGCAGAAAGTAGGTACATTATGTCATTCAAGTAGCAAAATAGCAAGAAAATGTAGCAGACTTCTGTATTTCAGATTCTCTAAGAGAATGAGTGCAGGGCAGCCACATGGAATGAACAATAGTGATTCTAATAAAAGCAAGGTGGAAAATATCTCAATGTATTGAAAAAAATATGTGAGAGATGATTGCTTTATGTCATTATTTATTCCTGGAAAGGCATTTAAAAAATTGCAATAAAGCCACTATAGAATACCACAATGCCTTTTTGTAAGTATGTTTCCCAAATCCACCCTCACGCCTTTGTGAAAGAATATACACTTTGCTTATTTTGAAGGAACAAAACAAATCAATACAAACTAGCGGCTTGCATGTATCGTCAATCATTGAAAAATGCTTTCTGATTAAATTACTAATATCTACAATTATGCTGATAAAGAACAAAGACGTCATTTTACCAGAAAATTTGAAATGGGTTTCTTTTGTCCAATTCTAAAACTCTTTACATGATTTCTAGAACCAACTGTGCTTATTATGATTGCACTTTGTGTACCAAGAATAACATGGCTGAGATTTTCCACTTTCCACAGTGTAAAACCACTGGCATAATCAAAGCCTTTATATGACTATTGCAGTATTATATATTTTACATCCAATTTGCTGAATCTAAAATTAAAAATTGTAGATCTCTGCTTGAAAAGCAAGGCTATTCATTGTTCTGGTTTCCAATAAATATTTAAAGTACTAGTACACAAAAAAATTCATTTTTCTGCCATGACAAGCTTGTTGTACCCCTCACAGTTGCTGAAAAATGTTAGGGATCATTTACATCTGCAAATGCAGGGAGCAAAGTGCAAGTTTGAGTGCAATCACCATGTATTTTTGTTCCAGTATCATTGTGTTCACAAAGGGCATTGCATCTAACTCAATTGCATTGCATGATTAGCAAAAATTAGCACAACAGTGTGTTCTTTTCATTGCAAATCAGAAGAAATTGCACAAAAGTCCACCTTGCCTCATTTCCAGTGTTCACAGTTCAACTGATATCTGCGCACGATTCATTAGGCACTAGAGTGCTGCACCTATTGATGCTGTATGTGAAGGGAACCCTGGAGCTACAGCCTGGTCATGGGGAAGTGGAAGCATTCAATTTGGAATGGAAAGTAGGAAGGACTGTGTTATGGGTCATTCTGTTATGAGTTGGATAAGGGAAGGGGAGTCCTTCAGGCAGGGGCTGTTACAGGATGGAGGAGGCGTGGACAGGACGGAGTGGGCATAGACCAGGCAGGACTAGACAGGACAGGACGGAGCAGGCATAGACCAGGCAGGACTAGACAGGACAGGACGGAGCGGGCATAGACCAGGCAGGACAGGACAGGACGGAGCGGGCATAGACCAGGCGGGACTAGACAGGACAGGAAGGAGCAGGCATAGACCAGGCAGGACTAGACAGGACAGGACGGAACGGGCATAGACCAGGCAGGACAGGACAGGACGGAGCGGGCATAGACCAGGCGGGACTAGACAGGACAGGACGGAGCGGGCGTAGACCAGGCGGGACTAGACAGGACAGAGCGGGCGTAGACCAGGCGGGACTAGACAGGACAGGGCGGAGCGGGCGTAGACCAGGCAGACTAAACAGGACAGGACGGAGCGGGCATAGACCAGGCGGGACTAGACAGGACAGGACGGAGCGGGCGTAGACCAGGGGGGACTAGACAGGACAGGACAGAGCAGGCAAGGCAAGATCAAGAGTGAGGACTGAGGAGAGAGGAGTGAGGAACAAGGAACAAAAACAGGGACAAGACAAAGGGGCAAGGAAGCAAAGCTAAGGAGCAGAGAAGAGATGAAACAAGACAAGAAGCCAGAACGGGAAACACAAGCTAGGGGCAGGCCACAGTACTTATTGTAAACCAATGTTCAAGCACTGAATGTGAGGAGGGCTGGGCTTAAATAGGGCAGAGTCAGCCCTGATTGGCTGACCCCACCTATCCAATAAGGCTGCTGGGGTGATATTACGAAGCCCAGGACACTGGTGAAAGGGAATACAAGGTAATCACCTCTTACCGGCTGCTCTCCTGGCTCAATGGTTAGGGAGAGCAGCCAACAACCAGGAGGTCCTGGGATCAAACCTCAGCAGACCCTTACAGACTGATTGGTGCCATTTGCAACTAAATGGAAGTGCAAAGAGCTCATTTTAACCCAAGTGCCTTAGGGTTTAACATGCAACTCACTTGCAGGAAAGGTGCAGGAGTGCAGCTGTGGTTGTGGTTGAAAATGGCCCATATGATCTTTTTTTAAAGCCCTCTTTTTGCAAAGAGGTTAAATGTGTTAAATGTGATAAAAGGTGAAAAAGGAGCTGCACTTACTCTGTTTATAGCATTTTCCCTGTCCTACTGGCCTAGGATATGGGTGCAAATAGGGAGGCACTTAAATCTTTTGCAGACAAATAACCCCAGAATCATTGTATTACATGTAGGTTCTCAATTTTTAAGATGTGTAGAGACAGGCTGTTCCATAAATCCCACCAATGCACAATAATGCAACACCCTGACTGGCAGTACCTTAGGGCCAAAGAGCTAAGACCTTAATCTTGGAACTTCTTTATTAATTTTGGAAAAAAAAACCAGATGAAAAATGTATTAAAATGTTTGATTTTTCAATTTTTGAGCTGTAAGGACTGTAAGGGAAAATTGTAACCACTAGAAGGAGAGCAATCACCAATTACTGAGGCTTTCTGAGATATAAGACCATTTGCACTTACCTGTAGGGATTTTATTTAACCTTTTTTCTGTTTTTTGAATAAGAATGCAAAAAAAACCTAATTTTTCCCATACATTTGCAGCAGAAGGAATTTGGGCAGTGATCGATGTTAATTAAAGTGATTTCTTTAAATGTTTTTGCCCAGGAATCAGATCATTCAAATTTAGATGAAAGTCAATATTCCATACACAATATATACATGATTTCTGTCTATGCCTTACTAAATCAATCAGTGATTCTCAATGAAGCAGCATTGGTAAAAAAATTCATCTTGGAGATTTAGGCATTTGAAGACTTGACTAAATCACTTTTTAAAAATCATGACAGTAGACGCTATTCAAAACTAGAATACAACTCACTTAATCATGCTTCTTGGTAATGCATAACTCTCACATTTGTAATAGCAACACACCTGCAGAATAAATCTAAACATGCTTGCCTCTGACCTAAACACAATTTACTGTAGCCATCTGCTGCTGTCACACAATAGACCAGCTCCATCTATTTTTAAAAGTTGCTGTTGTGTATTTTTATCTTCTTGGATCAGCATAATAAATAGGACATCTCAAGAGCGAGAGATGACCCTGATGGACCTCTGTCTTTTTTATGACACATTGACAGTATTAACTATGTTCAAAAAATAACCACTAACAACCCCATCCATAAACATGAATAATTGAATAATAACCTTTTCTTTTTGAATACAATTAGTGTCTCTGTTTAGTCGACAGTGCATCATTGCTTCACTGTAAATTGTCTGTTCTTAGAAGATAAGTTCACCTACACTATGCCTATTGATTGACAGGTATATCTGCATATCTTGCCTGCACAATGAAAGGAAATTGATACAATAATCTCTAGTTTCTCTCTGATAAGACTTGTTATTAAGCAAACTTTTCTTTAAAAAAAAAAAAAGAGTTTGACTCATCAATCAAACTTGTGTGACATTGGTTGTCTGTCCCTTTGGAGTAAAACAAAGCTAGTCTATGGACAAAAGATTTTTTTCAAGGTTTGTTCATACGAACCATTTAGCTAGGTTAAACATATACAACTATAATATTTATAGTAAGTATTTTATGTCTACATTTTAATAAGATTATATAAATGTAAAGAAAACAGTGTGCCTACCCATAAACACATGTGTATACATATAACCACAAACATATAAAATACATACATACATACATACATACATACATAGCAACACATGCAAACATACAAACACATCTATCTACTTCAATCTGTCTATAGATCTATAAGAACCCCCCCCCACACACACACACTGTACCCCTGGTTATTTTGCGTATCCAAGAAGACACCCAAGTCCCTCTTAAAGGCATAAAGAGATCACACCATCACACAGCAGAACATTCTACACCTTCATGGTGAAAAACTATTTACATTGCTTCAGGTAATTCTGTTCCCCATTTATAAAGGTATGGTCACTATTATTTTCTGTCTGAAAGATGATTCCCCAATTTCTATAATGATTGTCTATATCTGTCTAAAGATATTTAAGAACTGACTGGTTATATGTCTCAACATGTAGCTTTACTTTTGTTTTAATGTTTGACGTTGTTTACAGTGCTATTCAACACATGCTTTTTTCTTGCCTGGGGAGCTTCAAAGCTCTCTTGGAGGGAGCGAAATGCACAAACAATAAGTAATTCTTTTGACCCACAGCTGAATAATTCCATTTTGATACAAGCTATGTTTCATGCTGGGACTTATGAACCTATTATCAAGTCCAGATCTATTCATTCCCCAGATGCTTCCTTAAAGGTACGGTTTATACACCTAAATGATATTACTTGATTACAAGTTGGGGTGGTGCTTCTGACCTACTTTCTGGAGCTAAGGTGATTTACCTCATTAAATTGTATCTTTTTGTGTTAGGGACCTTAGCACAACAATTGTGACACATTTATAACAAGCATCACATAATCCTATTGTTTTATCTATATGAATGGGTGGGAGGCATGTCTCTCTACCTTCTTCTCTCGTCTCTTGAGATTTTGTTTTTCTACAAAGTATGCACAAACATAAAGGCCCTGTCATATCCTATTTCTTATAAAGCTATATAGGTAGGGGTTCAAATAAGATTTTACTTGCCCACCTGATGACAAGGGGTCTCTTCACTCTCGAGTTTCTCTGCAAGCATTTGAAGGGTGCTATTGTCAGTAATAGTATTTATTTTTTGTATTCATTTTTGCAAGTTATGTGTTAAAAACGCTGTGGACGTCATATCCTCCCTGGTTGCCTGTGTGCTCTTTTTCATAATTTTCTTATATATATTTTTTACATGTACATGATTATTGGTTTTAGTGCACTCTAATTAAGACAGGAATTTGCTCAACCTTGCTAATACATTAGAGTACAGCAGCATAATGCCAGGAGGAGTAAGGGCAAAGCTGGCTTCAAGCACTATTTGATGCATGTCCCATATCATCCTTTCTCATTTGCTCAGCACTAATTGCAGTCAGTATTATTTATGTTTTGCAGTTGAGGGAGGAAGGGAACTGGCATGTGAAGTAGCACCAATGTCACGACTCTGACTCACTCTGCATTCTTTACTGATATTATTTAGGCAAATACTACAGTGAGGAAAGATATTGAAATTTACAGGTGAAAATCTTTACAAACAGGAATTTTCTAAGTTACTATTTACTTAATAAGGTGCCATAGAAAAGATTTCAACAGCAGAGGAGCCGGTCTTCTCTTAGGTAAGAGTAGGTGAGTCTATCAGCAGAGTATTAAAGAAGCTAAAGGGAATGGGATATTGATCGGAGGTCTAAAAGGCCACTTAGTAAAAAGTTGCAGTAGTGTAGTAATAATAGGATAAGGACATGGATGAGTGTATGGATTAACAATTGCTTGTGAGAGAAATGGATGGCTCTCTGTAATACAATGCAGAAGCCAGCATTTCAATGTTGTTTTTATATCACCAAAGAAAGAAAGAAAATAATCAAAGATTATCCCCATGCTGAGGTTTAGCTTGGCTTATAT
The DNA here is from genome assembly GCF_000004195.4 of Xenopus tropicalis. Lineage (NCBI taxonomy): Eukaryota > Metazoa > Chordata > Amphibia > Anura > Pipidae > Xenopus > Xenopus tropicalis. The sequence continues at coordinate 93,544,695 of NC_030684.2, forward strand.
TGGTTGCATTTTTATTTTTAGCATTTGAACCCATTTATTGTGCAGCACTGCAAAATATGTTAAAGGTTTATACCTACATAATAAAAATAATATTTATTGGTATCAGTAAAGCTAGTTAACAGAATCCAGCTACTAAGTAGGGATATGAATAACTTTCAGGTAGTAGAGATGTGGTGGATAAATAAATGTGGATATCATATTAATATGATAATTAAAGTCAAGACAAACAAAACACAGAGGCCCAAGTACAGAGCAACACAAAATTCAGGGGAGCTAGTGATCAGGTTAACGAAACACATAATGATCCATGAATAAGGTAAGGAGTAAAGCAACCTCATTGGTTGATGAGTCAGTAGACAAAAGGACAGGATTAGTTTAATTTGGCTTTGTTTTAAAAATAGGCTTGATACAGGGTTGGTTAAATGAAGAGGGACAACAATTCCAGCTAGTTGAGAATTTAATACATGGTCATATTTTAAAGACACTGGTAAGTAAAATACAATTTAATAAAAAGCTACAAAGGTTTCATGGTTAATTTGCCGCTCATGTTATCATTTCTTAAAGTAAAAAAAGCCCTTTAGTGGAGAAGGTCTGTGCCTCAAGAAATGCCCCAAGTACTTAATATATTTTCATTTCTGCTCAATCACAGAACATTCTTTGGGCAGTTGTCTGTTATCTGTGCATAGGGACTGAAGCTATATTAATACAGTATACATTTTATCATTGCAAGGCTAATTAGTAATTAATTAATATTTATGTCAGGTGACAGCATGGAAATCAGTGCATTCTGAATTAGAATTGATTAGCTATTAGTCCTATAGCATCAGATCCTATGATAGCTGTAACCTAATTTTAACTTCTTAGCTGCACTTTAAAGCACAATAAGAAAGTAAAGCCACAGAACTCTGTGTAGAGGCACATGACATAGGGCTAAGTGGGCAGCGAGGAGTTAAATCTTTTGCTAGGCAGTGTAAGTGCAATGGGTGTGAGAGCAGTTGGAGAGTGTTGAGGCAACACCTTCGAGCCAACCCAGGGCGCCCAGGTCGAGCCCCATCTAGACTCAGCCCAGAACTGTGTGAGGCCTGCAGGAGGAGAAGGAGTGCCAACCTGAGGCAACGACTTCACAAGGCAGCGACTGGGAGAGACAGAGCAGCGATGGGCAGAATGAAGGAAGAGGCGCATCTGCAAGGCACAAACAAAACTTTAATGATAAACTCTGCCTGGATTGTATCAGTGTTTTAGGAAAATCAGAGAGCTTTTCAAGAAATGCAGTACAGGTATCGGACCCCTTATCCAGAAACCCGTTATCCAGAAAGCTCCGAATTACGGAATGCCCGTCTCCCATAGACTCCATTTTAATCAAATAATTCAGAATTTTGAAATTGATTTCCTTTTTCTATGTTGAAATAAAACAGAACCTTGTAATTGATTCCAACTAAGATATAATTAATCCTTATTGGATACTAAACAATCCTATTGGGTTTAATTAATGTTTTATTGATTTTTTAGTAGACTTAAGGTATGGAGATCCAAATCACGGAAAGACCCCTTATCCGGAATACCCTTGGTCCCGAGCATTCTGGATAATGGGTCCTATACCTGTATTACATTACATTCAGAATCTGTGTTAATAAAGGAACTGACTGTCAATCAAGAGTTACAGCAGGAGGGGACTTTTTCTCTTGGGAAGTACCTTTGTCTTGTTAAAGGAACTACAGGGTAGTTACGAGGCTATATACACAAGATCTTTTATTGCCATTAAGACTAAATTATAAAATGGACATTATCTATGCATCTGAAAGGAAACATTCAATAAAGAATCCCTGGGTTATAAGGAGGTCAGTGAAATGGATTTACTCTGTAATAAATTATTATTATAATTGCTTTTTTTTAAAGATATTTCATTTACTCCGCATCCTAGAACAGATGCTGCAGCAAAAACAATACATGGCACATTTCCTATTTTTGAAGAGCATTTATTCACTTTATTTCTATAGTCCAACGTATAAATATCTTTTGAGTGGCATGGGCAGGGAGTTTTTTTTATGAAATGGAATATCTGTAGTCATAAAGTAGAAGCATGTCTGTGCAAGATCAAGATTCTAAACTGACTTAATGCTGCTTCCAATTACTTTCAGTGGTATGTAGTTTTGATTTCATATTGCCCACTGTTTTATTGGCCATATTTTTTTCTGATAAACCTAGACTGGCTCAGTATTGGAATATTATTTTTCCCTCTGAGCTCAGTAGGGGGTATTAGAAAGCTTTTATCCCTCTTTGTAAAAACTAAATAGCAAAGCAACCTAAGAATCTGAATAATACAAAAATGGTATCCAGCGCAATGATTAGTATTAAAATGGTCTCAATGATTAAACAAAAAAGGAAACCCTGCTCTGAGCTCAAATAAAATCCAACAGTACAGATGGGGATCCACTAATCCACTCACACTGGTCAAGTCTCAACAGATGTGGATAGAGATGAGCAAATCTGTTCCGTTTGGCTTCGCTGAAAAATTAGCGAAACAGCAAAAAATTCACGAAACGTGGGTGCCTTGCAACCATTTTGTCATACGCAACTTTTTTGACACAGACGCACCCATTTTGCCACGACCGCAATTTTTTTTGACTTTTTTTTTTAGCAAAACAACTTGCTTATGGTGAAATGTGGAAATTCACTGGGAATCCAAGCCTGGCGAAAAAATTCACTCATCACTAGATGTGAATCCACTTGTCTACTTAAACTCTTTAAGGTCCCAATTATGATGTGCTTATGGCTTATCCTTTTTAGATCTACAAGAAGGTAAGAGTACACCCAATAGTGTATTACTGTTGGATGAAGTGATTGTCACACACTTAATTAAACTACTATATGCAATCTTAAATCTCAGCACATCATATGGAGACTTATTTACATTCTCCAATCTGCAATGTAGTCATTCATTTCCCTTTGAGTAAAAAGCTTCCAGTAGTGAAGTCCCACTAGGTCTCACTGCGTCCCTTGTGTGCAAGTATTATACTTGCAGTATCATGTGTAATGATAGCTCATGAATGATTCTCGCAGAAAAGCTGTGCAGACTAAAGGGGTTATGAGGGATTTACTTGCAAGGAAACCAATTAAGGTAACTTGTATTTTTGTTAATAAATCATTTTTTATTCTGATTAAAACTGCCCAACGCTTTTCTTATTTCACATACTTCATATGGGGATTTGCCCACAATGCGTTTCATCAACATGTATGACCTCATCAATAAATTATGCAAATAAATTAGAAACACATGCAAATCCATATTGCAAACATCTAAAGTGTAAAAAAACAAAATCATGGTGAATGAGTTGCAAAACTAATCATTTTTTATATTTATTCTACTAAGAAACACTGCAAGTCTATTTCTATATTCAAACCCCTAGGTGTTAATGTTTTTAATCTGTGGATCCAATATGTTTCCTCTAAAGATATTATTTGCGTCATATTTTCACCTCTCAACTGGGCTCTTTTTTTACAGACTTCAGTATAGGTTAATACAGAATTATAAGCCATAAAGTGCATCATAACTGAGACTTTGAACAGTGTAAGTGGACAAGTGGATCCACATCTGTTGGTGCTGTTGGATTTGAGTTGAGCTGAGCGCAGGGTTATTTTTTTGTTTAATCATTTTGGGGTATTGTATACCTACCACTTATCACTGCTGCAACTCAGAAAAAGGATAACTTTATCAACAGGTACATTGGAGGAACAGGTACATTGACATAAATATGGTTTTTCAACATAGGAATGATAAATGTATGTATGGTGAATTTTTGATTAATGAGTTGCATAAACTGTTGAGTAAAGAAATAGTGGGATAAGATTGCCCTTGAAAAGTACATAGAACAAGATTTGATTCCCAAAGGTTATTATTACATAAAATACCTACCTTTAATATTGAAGACCCCACCTACTTGGATAGGTGTAACCTCATTCTCAAGCAAGCCTCATTTGACCTTGTGAGTCTCATTATCATGGACCATAAGGCTCAGCTGGACAAAACTAAGACCAAAATTACCTAGGTATTTTATGATGCATTACATGCCTTTCTATATGGTTTACAATTAGACGTTTTATTTAATGTCAACTAACTCATATTTGTTACCTATTGAAAATTTCAGTATGGTTTATAAGATTTCTGTCTCTCTGCCATGATTCCCGGCTTCAAATAAACCCTTCAGATCTCAGTGCTGACTCAGGGTAGTCTTATCTACATACAAACAATATAACTTTAAATTCTACTTGACAGAATAAACATTTTCACTCATTGAATTCTAGATTTTACACTTAAAACTTAATTTTAAGTTTTTCTGATTAACTCCACCTACTTCCCAAAACTGTAAGCCGTCAAGTATATTGTTTACTAACATTCGTGTTGGTTAAACTGTTTCTTAAGGGACCATATATAAAGCTGTGTAAAATGATTTACATAGAAAAGTGTAAAAAGCATTTTCTTTTACTCTATGTATTCAGATTTTTTCAGGCTATTATTTGCTTAAGCCATTAAAGTCAACAGGAAAATTCAGGCAGCAAGTAAATTCCAGTGGATGTTGATGTTCAAAAAAAGCTTAAAAACAGTCACGGATGAATAAAACTTTTTTGCAGTTTCAAGTGGCTGCAGGTACACAATCGCCTAAAGTCAATGTACAATTTTAGAAGTAATATGGATTTAAACTGCAATGCATGGTGTTAAGATAACATTGAGTGTAAATGTGTGGTGTCTTGTAAATTGAATAACTTTGCTAACTATGGGAATTTCTAGGCTTGCAAAATTTAAATTTATACTTAGGTTCAATGTGCAAAATGCAATTTTGGATGCAAGTTGGTGAGGCGAGGGCAGTAAGGTTGTGGGATGCCCTGCCAGATTCTATTGACCCTAAGAGTGGCTTGGATGATTTTGTGAACATATATCCAAGGCTATTGTGATTTTAAGATCTACAGATTTACTAACCATCATATTTTATTTTTCTTTATTCTGATGTTTAGCACATCCAAATCCAACAATTCACCAGCTAAAGTTTGCAAAGATCACAATTGTGTCCTATGCATCAAAATGGGTGAAAAATGATGCTTTGGTGTGAACTGAGCACAATGGAACACTTGGCATTAAAATAACTAATGCTCTCCAATCCTTTAAGCGCAAGTAGGCTTGTCTATTTAAAGAAAGCCACTGAATCCCTGGTGTTCTACCACCTTTGAAGATTCCCTATTATCAATAGGCACACTTCAGCACAAATCAGGCTGTTGACACAGTGCCACCAAGTGCAACTATTTGAAAGTGGCTTTGGAAGCAAATACCTTTAATTGATGGGGCTGATTTATACAAGTGTAGCCCTCTTTTGCTACTGCATGAGATCTAGCATGCATTCACTTGCGTGTGGCGCTACAGGAGTCCTGGGCCTCCGCTATCTGGAAGAGCAGGTACACTGATAAATGGCGTGCCTCCACCCAGGGTCAGGAAAGGTTGGACTGCGGTACCCCTCCCTGGGAAACTTCTCTGATCCACACACACACAGGAATGGTTGGATTTATTGGCAGGACACTATACCTTTAAATTTGCAGAGATAGATACAGCCTGCCAGCCAGGGGCAACTTCACTTACATAACACAGCCGGTACTTTCTGAACTGCTGAGGGGAATCCCCCACTTATGTGGCAAGTACTTCAGAGTCTTGAGAAGAACTCCCTTTGGCTTTCCATGCCCTGAGAAGAGCACGCCCAGACTAGGACCCCCTTTCCTTCCGCACAATAAAAGAGCGTGCTTTCTGCCACTGGGGGGTCCCCAATTACTTTCTTATACAGAACACTGTGTGAGCTACCAGCACCTTGCTTGTCTCTCTGCTTCTTTGTTCCAGCAGCAACTCCTTCTCACTTGTGTACACAGCTCCCCTACACAAGAATGGAGGTAATTTTTGTATGACTTGCAACTTGCAATTTTAGTATAATTTTTGCAACTGTGGTTACAATCATAACAAAGGTCTGTAGTTCACCAGTGTTAGCAAGTTTTAACTCTCACTTCCTCCATTTGATAACTGTGCCCCTAAAAATCTCAAACAAGTGAATAAAAAATCAAAAAAGTTTTATTTTCACTATTTCAAAAATATACCCTTAGCTTTCCCACAATGTTTGAGAAATGATTGCAGTCATAGGGGCATATTTATCAAAATGTGAGATTAGAACAAAATTCACCCCTTTTCTATTCATTCCTATGGGATTTTAAGAATCATATTTATCAATGGGTGAAAGTTAGGGGCAGATTTATCAATACACGAGTTCGAATCCCGAATGGGAAAAACTCGGAAACCTCTAAAGAAACCTCTAAAGATCGCAAACATCACGAAAATGCCCACGAAAAAATCGTACCAGTCACGACAATATCGCATTGGGGATCCGAAAGTGCCGAAACTTTCGCGCCGAACAACTGCAAACAGCGGCAGAGCCTCTCCGAATCCTTCGTGAAAGCATCGTGAGGGCGTCCGAAAATGTCGTGCGGGTCGTTCGGAAAAGTTGCGCGGGCCCGAAAAAATCGGTGAAGATGCGCTCGGAGCGTTCGGATGAACGCTCCCAGCGTTCGTGTATTGATAAATCTGCCCCTTAGAGTTCATCATCTGATAAATATGCTTCTAAAAATGCTATAGGAATGAATAGAAACTGGGTGAATATTTCTGTGGTGAGCTCTAATTTCACATTTTGATAAAGCTGCCCCTAAATGTCCCTGTAAAATTTACAAAATGTTGATTGTTTTAAAGTGTATTGTTCAGCAGGTTCTTTAAAAGGTCAATGCAGTATCAGGCTGTGGGATTTTCTAAATTTTGCAATAAGAGCAATCTATGTCCTCCAGAACTGATGACTTAGCCAGGAACAGGGAATAAAAACTGCAAAGCAAAGGGGATTTTTAATGTAAAATGTGATCTCTTTCAGACTGAAACACTATGGAGAACGATATGTGATTTTAAAGCAGAGCTGAAAGACTTGGGAACCAAGTATTGTATACAAAGTCAAGGATCAATAAACCAACTGTTGGAAGCACTATAGATATTGATTGGACAGGCTTAATATTTTCTTAATGTCACACCCAGTAATCATTGTATCTTAAGTTAAGGCATCAAAACCATTGTTTTAGCCTCTGCTGCTTTCATGTTTTATACAGTACAGTATTACAATAAAAAAGCATATTTATAGCAGACTTTGTAGACTTTAGTATCAAAGTAAAACTAATATCATTACTAATACTTGCCACAAAATGATTAAACCATGTTTTTCCAATAAATAAATACACATATATATATAAATATAAATACAATACATATATCTGGAAACATAATTTTTGTTAATAATTTAATAAATAACATCTGTAATATTATGTAAATAAATGTTTGTTTCACTCATAGGAAAAGGAATTCTTATGGCATTAATATACAATATATTGTAAGTATTGTTGAGAAATGCTAAGTAGTACATGGGAGATGTGATTTCTGAATTCTGGAATTATTGCACCACCTTAGTGGCGGCATATCATTAATGTTAACAAGAAATGAAGTATAAACAGGTTTGTAAAGAATTCCAGCAAGTGAGAGTAGTAAGCTCTAGGAACAAATATTAAATGAAGGATAATGGAATAACTAACTAGAAGTCAGAAGCCAAAGGTAAAATAAGAACTACAATTACAATTACTGAGTTAGTCCCTCTTTTGTTTCTTATTGATACTTTGCTTCCTTGCTGGCTATTTTCTCCTACCCTGTTTCCCAACAGTTTCCTACAGCCATGGTGCCAAGGCTCTACTTCTCAAACAAGGTGAAAACCTCTCTGCAAGTTTCAAAATATATAGATTTTCCTACCTATAAAACAATTCAGAAATAAGAGGATTACAGAGGATCTAAATTCAAAAACATGAAATAATGTAAACATTCTCAAGGTGCTTCAGTGAATACAATTATTTTTTGTATGTTTAGCAGTTTTTAAAATATGGATGTATTAAATGGGCCTTGGGGACTTATTTATCAACATTTTCATTTTCATGGTTTTAGAGATTTTTGAAAACAACTAAAAAATTTGGAACATCGGTCTTATAATGGTCACATGCAATTATATACACAGATCATGTGCTAGGAACCTTTCCATAGTGGAAAGGTTCTTCTTTGCTACAGAAGCAGAGGGAGTTGAGTAGCACATAGTCTTCCCTGGAATGTTCCAAGATTGCATGTAATTTGAGACATGCAAGCTGAGGAGAAATAGTAAGAAGCAAGGAGCTAAGGAGACCTATGATTACTGCCTGCTTATGGTGCAGTACTCCTTTGGACATGACTGTGTGACTAGACTTTTAAACCAGAGCCTGACTGTGACTAGATTTTTAAACCAGAGCAGGGTGCAGAGCTCAGTATTAGTGTTGACATTGTTAAAGAAAACCCTTGGAGAGGTTCATTTTTTTTGTAATCTTAAGCACTCTTGCATTTGCCCCAGCCCTTTTGTGCCTTTTTATTGTGCTTACAACATTATTTTTCAGTATGTTCTGGTATCACTGGGTGTTTTTCTGTTGACTGTGGGTTTAATTAATTTAGCTTTTATTGGAGAACAATCAACATTGATTTATTAATCATGAGAGATTTCACTCTGGGAGAAAACTTTCATGAAATGTGCAGATTCCAATTGCAGGCTTTAAAGAGAATGTAAGACTATCAGCTTTGTAATAGCTTCACAGAAAATGCATATTGGTCTCATCTCAAAATAAGTAGAAATAAACATGCTCCTGGTGATGGCAGAGAAGCATCTGCAGTTTTGTTCTGTAAGCAAATAGTACTATTTTGAATTCAAATTAAAATATCCCTTTGTGACATGCAAACATACAGTACAAATGTTTAACATATCCATATACTACTTTATGGAGGATTCCTTAATACATTTCTTTTACATCAAGCATGCCATACACATATACCAATTTAATGAAGGTTAGCCTCTCATTCAGTGACGAAACATATCCTGTACAAAGACCTTGCAGACACATAGCAGCATCACTTCATTTTCTAAATCTAACTAGTGATGAGCACATTTTTTGCCAGGTATAGATTTGCAGCGAATTTCTGCATTTCGCCATTGGGCTGTGACTTGCCTAGTTGCAGAGCTGTCAACCCCCCCCCCCATTTGCTTGGGATTTACCAGATTTTGGTGGCTCTCCCCCAGTCTCCCATCCCCCAGCAGCATTTTCCTGGCAAATTTTAGTTACCGGTGACATAATCTGATGCATTTGTATTGACAAATGAACTTTTCTGCTTCAGCTGCATTTCTGCACATGAGTGTGACTTCCGGAAGTATCTGGAAAACTAAAAGGTTGACAGCTCTGTACTAAATTATGTTTCCTGTTCATTTTGTTTTTTTGTTAAATGGCCATGACTTTGTTATAGTATATGCCGCTACTCCACTTTCAGTTTCCTTAGGCTTAAATAATCTAGAAGAAATCTATATTTTGGTGTACTGTTAAGGATCCCTTATGCAGAAATCTGTAACTCAGAAAGCTCTGAATATTGGAAAGGACATCTCACATCCATTATAAGCAGATAATTCTAATTTTTAAAGATGATTTCCCTTTTCTCTGTAATAATATAACAGTACCTTGTACTTGATTATAACTAAGCCACATGAACCCATGGTTATTTAATGTTTCAATATTTTTTACTAGATTTAAAATATAAAATTGTACAGGTATGAATATAGGATTCCTTATCTAGAATTCTATTATCCAGAGAAACTACTAATAAATAATTATTTTATTAGTGTATAGTTAAAGCTATGTGCATGGCCAGCTGTGGCGGCAAGTCCACCCGCAGAGCCAATATAAGGCAGTTCATTAGCTGTGCACTTCCCCTTTTGGCCTAATAAGATCTCCAGACAGACAGAGACAACTGAGTGAAACCAGGAAGGCCACCCAAACCTTGCAAGGGTAGACAAAGAGCAGAAGGTGATAATTAGCTTGTTCTAGGAATGAGAGCTAGACAGGTTAGATAGTAAGGATAGCTTGGGTCCCCACGAGGAGGCAGCATTTTGAGTAGAGCCCCAGGGGAGACTGTACACCAGATAGGGATTGTAAACATGTAAGTTTAGGTTACAGGCATTAAAAATGAGCTGTAGAGAGAGAGATGTGGGAAGCTTGGGGTCCTGGGGGCTTTAGGGGAGATACACTGTGTGAAGTGTGAGTGTGAAAAATTGCACAAAAATAATGCCACAACAGGACTTATTTAAGTGGGATAAAGCCTTCTGATTTTTAATAGTAGCAAACCATATAACATTTTGGGGACACGCCCCTTCATCAGACATACCAACCAGTGTAGCAGTGCAATATTTAAATTTTATAACAATGATATCACACATTTAATTAACTCATTTGTTCTCAATAAAATACCTAGAAACTGAGGGGCTAATGTGTCCATAGTCCAAAGTCCACTACCCCTTGTATTATATGTGAAAAGTACCACCTGAGTGAACAGACAATGCAGTATTTGAAATGTAGCAGCAATGATATCACACATTTAATTGGTTCATTTGTTCCTGATACAAAACATGGAAACTAAGGGGTTAATTAATCCATAGTCCAAAGGCCATTACCACTTGTATTTTGTGTGAAAATTACCACCTAAATGGACAACCACTGAAACCAAACAATGTAGCAACAAAGCAACTTTGAAAGTTGTGAAACATAACATTTACATGTAGCCAAGGACCTTAATAAAAAAGAAAGTTACTACTTTATCCTACATGACAGAAGGTGTAGAATCTGTCCCTTGTATATTCAAAATTGATCTCTGTGAATAAATGGAATAACATTAATAATAAAAAAACACAATATTTTACAAAAAACAAGTCAAATTAAACTCTTCATTAAGGCCCGGAGGGTCTCAAGTTTGAAGATCCCAAATTCAATAAGATTCTCGTTGCAAACAAACCCCTTTCTTATCCTGCCCTTAAATAAGTCCTGCTGTGCCAGTGTTGTTGTGCAATTTGGAACGTGGTGGAGTGCCAAAGTCTCTCCAAATACTGTGCACCAGGCAGAACAGAGTGGAAAGGTGGTGTGCTGGTGAGCATGGATTGGCAAGTGTGAGTATGACTCATAGTCGTGAAAATTAAAGAGACGATTCCTGGTTGGTTTTCTCCAGTCTGTCTTGCTTTGCATTCTGAGAACTGAGAAGTCTGCAATAAAGTCAGTTCTGGTTCATCACACTGCATGTGGTGATGACTACTGTTCTCAGCAAAGGCCTACATTGGTTACAGATGTAAAAGGTAACAACCCCAGGAACCAACTTTATATGCAATTGCATTTGTTTAGAAGCATTTTTAAATGTAATTATTTGTATCAACTAGCATTAGTTCAATCAATGTCTGTGCCTTTTGTTAGACAAACAAAACAACTGTTGTAAATATGCCCAACTGTGTATTTGAGGAAAGCATCAGCTTGATGCAGAAACTAGGAGAAACATGTCAATAGACTATTAGGTAATCATGAACACTTACAATTCAACAGACTTAAGGTGGCTATACATAGGCAGATTTCAGCTGATGGTTTGAGTCCTTTAGATCCATTTGCCAGCTTATCTGCCCTTGTATGGACATCCCCAATGGGCCTGCCTGACATCTGACCTAAAATTGGGAAGGTGTTGATCAGACAGGTTTGATTTCTCATTGGATCGGGGACTGCTTTGGCTTGTTATGTGGTCCTTGTTCCAATAGAGCCTATGACCGCCATTTAGTTGATAATTTCACCTAAGGTGAACATATCGAAAAAAGATGAGCTCACTTGGCGACCTCGCCAAAGGAGCTAATTGCAACATGTGTGGCTACCTTTCTAATAAGAAACAAGGAACAGTGGCTTGCATCACTTTTTTCTTCTTCACTGCAGCATATTCTTAGCAGGCTTCAGTGCAGCAGAAGCTAGATTTATACAGAGACATAATCTTGGTGGACCTATACTGATAGCAAAGTATGAGTCCCTAAGGCGCAAAGTTGTTAAATTTAGTGAATATACATAAACTCACAGGGTCCAAATGGACATTATTTATTTTAAAACTACTTTCATTTAACAGAATAATGTTCATTTATGGTTCCATCTGGTTTAGCATCATATACAGTACACCCATAATCAGGATATATTACTAACATTCCCCTGTGCAGTAATCAACAGCAACTAGATATTTACATCAGTGGTCCAACCTGCAGTAGATCAAGACTATCTGCTGATTGGTTGCTATAGGTTTTTTGCAATTGTATATTGCAAACAACATGTTTCACACAGTTTAATAATAAAAGCATATGGGATGTTGATTACATTTTTTAAATATTCTGTGATATGATCTCTTAATGTTTATCTGTTAATATAACAACATACTGAAGCCTGCCACACCATGCTCCCATTCCATATACAGTACCCACTTCCATTTTTCCATTTATCAGTGTGTTAGTACAGTATACTGGAATTAATATGTTACTGCTTACAGAGTTACTTTTCATCTAATACAGCAACCTTCCTCTGCATTAAAAAAATATAATATAACCTTTCTTATTTTAAATTGAAATTGCAGCACAAATTGTCTTTGCTTTGTGCATGACAATTTTAATATTTAGCCTTCTCTGTTCCTTTGTCTCTGGATAGAATAAAAAACGACATTATGAATCATTCTGCAAGGTCTCACATTTGCTCCTTTCTTTTCATTGTATTTTAATTACATTGATCTCTCTAACAAACGCACTTCTTGCAACAAGTTACGCAATTAACATTCAAAGATGGTTAACAGCAAATATTTCAAAAGCCTACCTTATATCCACATTTATAAATTATCATCTTTAATGTTATTTTACTCTTATCAGCCACTACCTTTTCCTTTTTTTGTGGCTGACTGTGTTCCCCGTCTTAATAATTCTTATGCATCATGCTTTATTAAATGTGAGCTGGTGTAGAGCCTGCAGTGCGGCAGGCAAAGGTTTATGTGAATCCATTAATACTCTACTCTGCTAGCCATAGCACAGAGAAGTACATTATCTATATGAAGAAATGTCCTAAGGATTATTCAAGACATATCACTGACATTCAAATTCACAACTATAGGATATATGAGGAGGCATTCGGAGAAAAATAGTGTCCTGTCCCTTCTATGGAGAAATCCATTTATGGCCCTATTTAGTTGAGCATACTCTCAATAAATTAAGGTTCGAGCACAAAGCCTAGGTACAGTATATATTTATGTCTGCCTTGCTCTGTGGTAAAGGGGATCTTAACCAATTTTTGTCCCATAGATAGATAAGGGAGGTTTTGGCCAGGCAGTTTTTATAGTTTGTTTTCCTAGTGGGTTAAGTTAATATTAATACTGATATTAATTTCATATGTTGATGTTAATTATTAATCAATATTCCAGGAAGTGTAAACAGGCTTTACATAAAGTAATTGCCTATCTTTAAAATTAAATATTTCCATAATATACTAATCGTATTTGTTAATAAGGTTAAAAAAAAATAAAAAAAGAATCTTTACAATAGAAACATATTTAAGTGACCAAGATTTCGCCATATGTAAGAATTTCTAGAAAAACTGTTTGGGATAAAAAAAGAAATAAACAATTATAATCATAAAAACATTGATTTGACACTCTTCTTGCGTGCAACCATTATTTCTATCATGATTCTTATAAATGAGCTTCAGCCCAATGGGGGTATTTATTAACATTCAGATTGTCGTGAGTTTTATAGTATTTTAAACCACAACTAAACTCATTTCCACGAACGACAGTGATTTATCGAAAGATTAGAATTGAAAAAGTATGAACGAAAAACAGATGTGGGAAAAAACACAAAATCCCTGACTTTTTCATATTGTCGTACAAAAACTGCAACAAAAGACAGTGTCAAAAAACCCAAAAACCTCTAAAACCACAAAGCAAAGAAAGATCTTCCATTTATAAAAGGGACATCTGCCATTAACTTCTACATGATCTTGACAGGTTTTAGATGGCGTATTTTTGCATTTGGATTTGTTGTGGTTTTGTTGCATAATAAATAGCAAAAAAATTGCGTGACAACATCATGTTTTGGCATTAAAAAATCTAAACCAGAAAAATCAAGCATTAGTAAATGCCCCCCCCAAATGTTGAGATAGAAAGTCATAAAACTGTGTGTAGGGAAAGAACACATTGGGCACAGAGGTCATATCATACCTTATACTGACAAAAACCCACAGAAAGTGCTTAAATATCCAGGAAATCTCATCTCTCAAAAGATTGTATATAAATATATTACGTATACATGTGATTAGGATGTTCTTTTCATTTTTACTGCATTATTTGACATTTTTAGTACTACATCCTTTAATTGAAAAGGATATGCAAGGGTACAATTTCATCCTTGAATTGCAGTTCTACTTATTATTGATCTATGTTAGGTGGTAATTTGTGATCCAAATGCAATGTCCTTATAACATTTTCGCTATCAGTAACTCCCTGTTTTTGGCAAGCGTGAGGCATTAGTACTGGCATGTAAGTGTTGTACAGAGAGCAGCCAAATGAACACGGCATCTGACAGGCTGTCTGTACCATATCCCATTCCTTCGTATCATTTCCCAATCTGACACACATTTAATCTTAATACATTAACAGTAATGGGGATGCCTGTTAATGCATTCATATTGTACACATCAATTTTCAATACAATTATGTGGTTAAATGGACCGATATCCATACAAAATATGTTCATTATAATACTCTAAATGCAACATGGTATATTAGGCTGATGAGTGCTGTGTTCAAATGATATTAAGTCTCAATATCAAACAATAATCATCTCATGTTGATAATTAAACTGATCCAGAGAAAGCAATCAAGATATTAAATATGCTACATTACAGTTTTCGAGTGACTTATTGTAAAGTAGAAAAAAACCTTTTCCTACAGGGATCTTGTTTTTTTCCCTGTTATGATTGTCACTGTATCTTCTGTTGCTTATTAGTTCTTATTCTTCAGCACTTGTTCCATTTCTATGTCTATTATATTAAAAGTTGTTTGCCTTTATCATTTTCCACCCACAGCATTGAACGACAGTGGTAGCCTGAAGTGGAAAAGTATGATCCTTGACTTGTATGGTGTATTTTTACACAAGACACTGCATTGTGATAGCTGTTCTACAGGCCATAATTGCATTTTGCATTTAGAAGAAATGTGTTCATGGTACCTCTAGCAACACTGCCATGTTTTGATAAATTGTTATTGCAGCAACAGCTCTCTCATTTTGTAACAGTAATTTAACATTTGCCTTTAAACTATGACTATAAGTACTTTTCAACAAACTCTAATTTATTTTGCCTCATTTCCTTAGGGTTATACAGTATGTAACTACATAAAATTAACATGCTGTGTAAGCACAGTATAGGCAAATGCCTGGCAAACTGATGAGCTTTGAATAAGATTGCCTCTAAACAAATTATTTTATAAAAATGAAAGAGCGCTGTCATTTGAATTTCCCATCTCATACAAATCCAACCAAAACATGTCCTTGGATATAGAGAATGTATGAATGCACAAGCTGGAATCAATCATCACTTCATAGATTTTAACTGGTGATTAGTGATGAGCAAATCTGTTCTGTTTGCCGGAAAAATTTGTTGCTGGGGGGTTAAGGGGTAGCAACATTAGGTCTGCTGCTTCAGGTGGCAACAGGCTCAGATGCAACACAGATGTACTCTGAAAAGCAGCCTAACTGTAAGGAAATGGGTATTATGCAATGGGCAGGGAGTCCAGCCAAAACTCACATATTACAGATACTGTGAGCTTTTGTGGCCCATAGTGACCTGGACCAACTGCTAGTAAAGCAGTAATCTTATAATCCTTTTCTTACCGCACCTTTCTTACCTTTTCTACCCTGTAGAATGGGATCACACTCTCTTTTCTTGGCTGTTACTTGTATTTGGAATCCAGTAGCCTGGCCCTCTTTGCATGAAAGATACTGGGAACAGCCTCCACCTAGTACACCTCATGGCAATTCTACTGGGAAAATAAATCACATACCGATGGTAGTAACCAAGATAACTTTATATAAAAGAAGTGAAATGCAGCTAATATTAAATGCAATCACAAATAATATAAACCCTGCACTGGGAATATCTTGTGATATATTTAACTGCCAGTACATTCTCTCTCAGGACACAGTCCCATACTCCACTCCGGGTGGGCAATACTGTTGCTCAGTTTAGTACCTGGCAAAATATCCCTTCCCCAATAGCTTTTTAGTACCCCAGGTAACACTACCTGCTCCAAATTACCTCTCCTTTGGACAAGGCAATTGCCCCCATGTAGCAGGCACATGATCAACACCTGTCCTCACACAGGGGGGGACAAACTGGATCCTTCCAATACCTTTCCTCAGATGGATCACTAACTGGGGATTCACGCGGTGGTAAATGCATCCGACAGCAGCTAAGCATAACTCTCTCTTTAAATGGCTGGAGCTCAATGCTTCTCCCAAACAGAGCATGCAACAGCCCCTTCACAGAAGTCAGATTACCAGGCAACTCCTTTATTTTCCTTGCTGCCTCTCTCTGCTCTCTGGCTGGCTGTTGCAGCATGGGGTCATTTATAACCTCTGGTCCAACCCAGTGATCCAAAGCAAGATCCTGTGCTCCAAAGCAAGGCATTCACTGGGTTGTCCTCTTTTCCCTGACCTGCACTGTGGTCCACAGCCAATCAGATTTTTTTCTAGTCTATAAATGGTATGGGTGATGTCCAAGACAAAAAACAGATGAAAGGGTTTTCTGATTTCTATTTATTAGAAAGGCACTAGCAAGGGGTCATGATGAATCTTTAGAAATACATTAGAAGGGATTATAGACACATAGCGGGGTATCTTTATTGCCAAAGGAAAAGATCAGTAGTGAAAAATATTTTAATACTTTATTTACCCCAAAACTGCTATAATAATTGGCAAACTTACTTCCCCTTAGATTTTTTTTACCAGTGTCTGCAGTTTAAATGTATATTTCTATTCCTTCAAACAGCTTTGAGGGTAATGTGAGTATATGCTAAACTGTAGGTCCTCTGGTGCATATCTAACTTTCCGTTCATCACACCAAGCTGCCTGTCGCCCTATGTTGTTATGTTGTTGTTGCTTCTCTTTATTCTAGTATTGTTTATTTTTTTATTAGATCTGCTGCCTCTAAATAGTATAACAATATGAAATTACTTAATGACAAAAATAGCAGGTAACATCATATCTAATCTCTAACTAAATGCTGTTAAAATAAATCCTACGTTTCTGTGTAACTGGTAGTTTAAAATGATTTCAGAAGGCATTTATAAGGGCTCTGGCACACGGGGGAGATTAGTCGCCCGCGATTAACTCCCTGTTCACGGGCGACTAATCTCCCCGAGTTGCGGCGCGATTTCGCGCAAATTGCCGAAAAAGACTTGCAAGGCTTTTTCGGCGATTTCCGCAAATCGCCCCGCCGCGTCTGCCATCCCGCCGGCGACTTACATGTTCGCCGGTGGGATGGCAGGGGTAGGTAACTCGGGGAGATTAGTCGCCCGCGAACAGAGAGTTAATCGCGGGCGACTAATCTCCCCCGTGTGCCAGAGCCCTAAAAGGTCTACTTAAAAGAAGTTTTATTACATTACTGTACTGAATTTAGGTTTTTGAAAAAAATGGTGCACCACATGCAGAAAAGTAGTAAAATAATGTGTGTGTGTTTATCATGCTTTATAGAAGTAACAGTTCCAAATTATATATAAAGCAAACAACACAGCATGTTATGCATTCTGCAAATATTGTCTATATTTGCTGAGGCTATAAATGACAAATTTGTATGGGATTCCTCCATTTTTTAACACAATTTTATTCATGAAATATTGGTCTCTAATAGTTACATAAAAGTTAACATCAAATATGTATAACCCCATCAAATAACCAGGGTCGGACTGGGCTTCCGGGACACCAGGAAAAAACTCGGTTATAAGGTACCTAGGCGCTTGCTCTGTGGCATGCCTGCCAAAATGACACAGGCTCCCGCAGCACTCTTACGCTCGGCGCATGCACACACGTCCGTCTTGATGCAGGCTCGCCCGTATTGACGCCAGCATGTCCGCCTTGACGCACTGAACATGCGCAAAGGACACCAAAGGACTAAAATCACTGCAGAGTGATCAATTCCCTGTGAAGACAGGGGCAGATTTATTAAAATGTGAGTTTAGAGCTTTATACATAAAAACTCACCCACATTCTATTCATTCCTACAGGATTTTTAGAGATGTATTTATCAAATGGCGAATTCTAACTTTCACCCATTGATAAATACACTTCTAAAAATGCTATAGGAATGAATAGAACATGGGTGAGTTTTTATGTGTTAAGCTCTATACACATTTTGATAAATCTGCCCCTTAGCTTTGTTTCTGTTCCTGCAATTCTGATCTTTTGACCCTCTGCCTGTGTGACCATTCTTCTGCCGCACAACTTTGCTATGATGCCCGGCTTGGCACTCCTGCCACTCCTCCACTTGCTCCAGTCCTGTCTCACTCTCAGTGACTGCCCACCTCAGTGGGAGGTGTAGGAGAGGTCATTCCTCTATGAATTCTTCCAGCAGCTCATCGTTTAACCCCCCTGATACCAGTGGGCCCTGGTGGCCCAGACCCGATCCCTGTTGCCCTTCCACTGGCCGCCTATGTCCTCTCCTGACTCGTTTCACTTGTGCGTGCTTAGGGGAGGACATTGGGCCCCTGCAGGGGGTTAGGAGGGCACGGCAGGGGGTGCGGGTGACATGGCCGGCGGGGCACCTTGGGGGTGTTCCGAATTATGGAATGGCCATCTCCCATAGACTCCATTATACGCAAATAATTCTAATTTTTGAAAATGATTTCCATTTTCTCTGTAATTATAAAACAGTGCCCTGTACCTAATCCCAACTAAGATATAATTAATCCTTATTGGAGGCAAAATAAGCCTATTGGGTTTATTCAATATTTACATGATTTTTAGCAGACTTAAGTTATGGAGATCCAAATTACGGAAAGATCCCTTATCCGGAAAACCCCAGGTCCTGAGCATTCTGGATAACAAGTCCCATGCATGTACTGAATCTTTATATCTGAATTATATACTAATGATCTCAAAATTACAAAATTAAAAGATTTATCTGACACAAGCATTATTAACTCTATGTTAGGCATAATGCAGTCATGAACACCTTAATCTCTTAATGTATCTTTATATAGCTTTTTTCCCCACAAGTTGATTGTAATAAATCATTACAGTAGTCTGCCGACTAATGATTAAAAGACTCACGATGAGCGATCATCATTTAGGGGATAAATGTACTGTATTTCCCCTTTGTGGTATGTAAGGCTTTCTGTACAGGCAGCAGGACTATACAGGACTATTTTGAGCTCGAATTCTTACCATTCATGTACCACTTACCAATATTTGAGGCTTAACTACCATTACAGTACATTCAAGTGGTCTTGGTACCTTCCCCATGAAGGTGGCTGTTTTGCCCCCACATAATGATTGGCATTGATGTTTGGATTTGGAGCTGTCTACTATCTTAATTTTGGCAGAGCATTCTGTTGGGACTCCCATAAAATATTTGAGCCAACATAAAACAACAAAACAATATGTAGCAAGCACTTTTGTAGCAGTACTTCTTGTTGTATCTGGACTTGTAGCTTCTACAGTCCACACTAGCTCAAGACTGGCAGTAGAGTGGCAAGTTTCTTAAAATTATATTTCCTTAATAATCTTCAATTAGTTAAATCAATATATTTTTTAAATTGTGCCAATAATAATAAACACTTCCGATAAGAACCTGCAGTAAATGATTTACTGATTTTTCTCATACTGTTTGTAATATAGATACAGAGTTAAATAGCAGTAAAAGAATGTGCTAAAATATCAGTCTAAAACAAGGGCCAAGCAGAAATAATAAACCTGATGTAAACTCTAATACTTTTTGTTCTATATTATTATAATAAAAATGTATTATTTTTACTAATTGTACCAGTGGATTATTATTTAACCATTGTGTGCCTATACAATATACAGTACCTTGCTAAAAAAAAAAATCTACTGTCACAAACAATACAGTATTTCCCTTGGCCAGAACCACCTTAGATTTAATCTGTATGTACTTGATTTGTTGGGGAGGCTTAAAAATTTCCTTGTACACTTTTCAAGCAGGAATTCAATCTAACATTGATTGGAACTTCCTGGTGTATAAAATGTTCCTCTATTAAACCAATCACTTTAATAGATTGTGGAAGACGGATATTGATTTTGTCAATCACTGACATACCTTAAAAATCTTCAGGTTAGATTTTCAGATATTGTAGCTTAGTATTGGTGGACAAAGACCCAAGTTTGTTTCTAGGTAGAACAAAATTGAGCTAACTTTACAAAGTCAAATCTCAATGTATCATTTTTAACTGGAAATAAATTCTATTCATACATAGACTAAAAGTTACTTGATACAGGTATGATATCTGTTATGTGGAATGCTTGGCACCAGATACAGGTTATTTCCATAGTGTGAAGCACCAATCCCAAACACTAATGAAACATTACAAATTTAAAAACCCTGGATAAAATGCCACTAATAAGAAATGTAAATGTTTAAAAGCCCTTGGATAGTTTTGCCATCAATATGGTTTTACACCATTATCAAATACATGGCATTGTCTAATTATTACAGAGAAAAAGCAATTTGCTTAGTAGTACAATGCCATATTTCTGAGTTTTGTAAAGTGGGCCCCAGAAAATAGATCCCAGTGTATTTTATTGTATATTGAGTGCTTTTGTAAAATAAATAAACACAGTAGACTTCAGTAGACTTGGTAGGTTCCATAAGCCCAGTAAACATAACACCCCTTAGAAAAATGCAATGTTTTTTATTAGCAGTGTAAACACACTACATGTTTAGGGCAGATCCCTTTCTCAAGTGTTGTTTAATGGGCTTACTGATAATTAGTATAAAAGTGTTCAGGTAGCCTCCTACATTGAGTACTCTCTCTTATTTAGACACATTTTTATTGTGTGCAATCCTGAAACCTGTTTTTGATGACTTGGTGGGTTTCAACTTCTTTTTAATTCAGACATTAAAGGGTTGTTTTCATCACCAAATTCCTCTTGAAAAAAAAAATAATTTTCTATGTGTAAAGCAGTGATCACTTAAAGGAACAGTAACACTAAAAAATGAAAGAGCTATAAAGTAATAAAAATATAATGCACTGTTGCCCTGCACTGGTAAAACTGGTGTGTTTGCTACAGTAACCCTACTATAATTTATATAATAAGCTGCTGTGTAGCCATGGGGGCAGCCATTCAAGCTGGAAAAAAGGAGAAAAGGCACAGGGTACATAGCAGATAACAGATAAGTTCTGTAGAATACAATAGTGTTTTATCTGTTATCTGCTATGTGCCTGTGCCTTTTCTCCTTTGAATGGCTGCCTCCATGGCTACATAGCAGCTTATTTATATAAATTATAGTAGACTTTCTGAAGTAAACACACAACTTTTACCAGTGCAGGGCAGCAGCACATTATATTTTAGTTACTTTTATACACTTTCATTTTTTGGTGTTACTGTTCCTTTAAAACACAGGTGTTAACTGAGCTGTTGGGTCCAAATTTCATAGAATTAAATATTCTCAGTCTGATATGATGTTGGTTTCTTTCCCTTGTCTCTATCACTCTTCTAATTCATTTTGTTAAAGGTTCCCATTTACTGGTGTTAACACTGGTTTTGAGATACTGGATCTGAATCATCATCTTAATACCTAGAATCATAGCTACTAAGATTGGCAGAACAGTTGCTTTGAGAGAAAGAGTAAAGTAGTTCCAATTCCATATCCAAGCACAAATGAGACGGATCATTTACTTAGTGCTAGAGTACTAAAGGTACAAGATCATGCCCCTTAGTGCTAACATAATAAGCATTTGCACTCTGCATAATGTTGCACTTTACACTGTGTGGCGTCAGGCCACCCTCTGCCTTTCCTCAACTTGTGTCCCTGAATCACACAGGGGCTGTTAGAGGTTTTGTGGGGGGGAGCCATTTTCTCATCAGGCATGGATTCACTGCAAAACCACATTTCAGCATTGTCAAATGTTGTCACGAAACTGCTGCAAATATTTGCTGAGAAAATTCCCTTTGACTTTGGAGGGAGAAAAAAGTTAGTTGCGTAAAAAAGTCACATGGTAGCTGCATTTTGCAAATTTTTCAGCAGTTTAGCAATTTTTTTGTCAACATGAAATGGGACAGATTCACTCAATACTAGTCATGTGTAGTATTGCCTCCTGTAAGGTATTTTACTGGCCTGGCCGGTAAAAATAATACTTGATGTCAATGTTATAAATAGGGAAAATAATATAAAGATATACAGTAGCAAGCCTGGTATTTATTTTCTAGAAAATGTGGCAACCCTAGTCATGTGGAAAATGCACAAAAAAATTCTTTTTAGGTGGGTGAGCCATGGGGGCATACATAGTTACGCTTCAATTGCACTGATTTTGCAGGGTGAAAAATGCCTCTTGTCCATATTACCTGGTCAACAGCATCTGATAAAGTACAGGATGCTATTTGCCAGAAACTTTGTATGGCACAAGGCTGGGTGCACAAAGTTAATGCATTTTTTAATCCAGCCCTTGTGTCTATATTAATAAACTCTGTAATAATGATTTCTAAATCAATCTTAATATAATATTAAACTTTCACAGTTTTTTTTAATTGCTTCAACTGGAGTTATAACGGAAAAATCTATAATGCATTTTTTAGACTTTAAACACTATGAACTTGTAGGAAGAACTTACATTATATTCCTTTACATGATGCAGATTCACAATTACAGGTTATTCAATGTTGTTTAAAACTGAAAGGGTTACATATAAATTTAAGTGCACCTCTGAGGGGTGCAGCCTGCAGCCCAACTAGAAGGTCAGTTAGCATGGAAATAAACACTTATTTGCCCCTAGATATTATTGGATTTATTAACAATTGGCTGATACTGCAATGTTTGTCTAACACTGTTATTAGTTAAGGTGGGCCCTAAAGAAACACTGAAATTCTAATGAGGGAATTATGTTGCCAATCCCTGCACTAGGGGATCTGGAACTTTAGCAGTTTCTTAGGAGTAGAAGTATCTAAATGAATGAATAAAGAAATACACACATAGCCAATTTTCAATAAGACTGAAACACAACATTTTTAGGAAACACTGTGTTTAGTTACTTCCAAAAAATAATTGCTAACATTGCTTTTTTTCCATTTGACCTTTAACTATAAATTGCTCATTGCAGAATCTGGCTGCCATTATGTTTGAAATTAATTGTAACATAATTAATCCACTGATTAAAACAGATGGGATAGCCACTTCTACTTGTTCCCATAATTGATTTGTTTAACTAGCATAAATTGAATGATTAAACACCAGTTAATGCCATGCTGGTTAATGCATTCTGCTACACCATCGTCTATTTCATGCTGTGGTATGCAAAATACAGTATTTACTTACGGTAGTGCTGAAGTCAACAGTTCATACTGGTTTTTAAGAATGTAGTTACTATTAAGATACCATTACATACAATTAAGAATACATTTTACATTGTATGTATTGTTTGTTATTTTGGTCTTAGCATAGTTAAAAAAATATGACAGTATAGCATAGAGGACTATTCAGAAACAAATCTAGGTCTTACTAATATATTGAATAAAATATGTCTATAAAGATTTTTATTCAACTAGGTCATGATATACAGCAGTGATCCCCAACCAATGGGTTAGGAGAAACATGTTGCTCACCAACCCCTTGGATGTTGCTCCCAGTGGCCTCAAAGCAGGTGCTTATTTTTGAATTCCTGGCTTGAAGGCAACTTTTGGTTTCATAAACACCAGGTGTACTGCTAAACAGAGCCTCCTGTAGGCTGCCAGTCAACATAGGGGCTACAAAATAGCCAACTTGTCAGCAGGGTACAATGCTGCTTTGACATCCTTAAGGCCAAACTGGAGCAACCATCCCTAAACAGAAGGCGGGGGGGGGCTGCAAGCACCACTTAAGCACACACTGGAACAACCATCCTTAGAGACAGGGGCCTGTGGCACCACATGTCAGCAACATACAATGCAATATATAAATTATTGTATAACTGTTGCCATTATGTACATCTCGCAAAAATAGTACAGAACATGTAGAGTAGGAAAGAAGTTGAACATTCAACAAAATGAATATATAGCAGAACTTCTTTTAAATGTAGTTTTTTAATAGACATTAAATAATTAGACATAATATGACTGAGCAATCCGACATATACAGTTTTGTGGTTGTTATACTGATGATCTCATTCTTAATCTTCATTCTTGGTCAGGAGATTTGCACTTTTAATAGTTCTTTCATTATTTTAATATAAACCAACTTAATTTGAGATTTACTAAACATAAACACCCTACATGTACGTCTCTATCAGTAGTTGGCGAAACAATTAGTACTTCCTCACACCCTTATTATCTTAATCGGAATATTCCCATGAGTCAAAGCAAATTCTCAACCTCAGCTATTTCTGTTATGATTTTAATTATTTTTTAATGAAATCTTGTGAACTACAGGACAGATTACTGAGATGGGGGTTACCCTATGGCTGATTTAATTAGCACCTTTTAAAGGGCTAGTCAGACCCCACGTACCACTTTGTTTAATAAGTACACAAAGAAAGAAGCATGTGTGTCTTCTACCATCTTTTCCTCTTCTTCTTTGTCCTCTTCTCAAACTGTTTCATCCATTGTCTTAAAAAAACTTGTCCAATCTTTATTTCCTTGACATTTTATCTTTAAATGAGTTTTCTGAGAATGTATTGAATTCTCCTTCTTCTGTGTGTCCTACCTAAAAAGCCAGAGATAATCCTGTGACTTGTGTATTTGCTTTCAGTCAAGAATACAATGAGAAAATATCAAGAATAATATGGGCATTCTACAAATGGATCCCATAACTGATATTGTTTTACAAACAGGTTGCTTTTTTTCCCCAGAGAATCCTATACCCTTGGGTATATTTTGTCCCAAGTGACATTCATACTCCCTCTATTGAAAAAAAATGTGGCTTAAATTCAAGGGTTCTTTTCAATGTGGTGCTCATAGATGCGCATATACTGTAGGAAGATATTTCCTCCTCTAATTCTATGGGGAAAAAATGTAAGAACAAACACTACATTCACTGTAACACACATATTGTGATCTATTTCATTTCTTGTAAAAAATGTGGAAACAGTATACGTAACAGACAGGGAGAGAAAAATTTTATGCGTGACAAATTTTACTCAGCAGTTTCAAAAACTTGCTAAAGCTGAAATGAGGAATTTGCTGCAAATCCATGCCTGACGAAAAAACATAAGGTATAATTCTGAAATTAATGTAGAAAAACTTATCTAAAATGTTCTTCTAATTTAAATTTTTTATGTTTCTGGGCAGGGTTACTTTGGGTAGGAGAGGAGGTGACTTAACCAACAATTACTATTCCATGAAACCAAATGGATCTTTACGCTTGCTATGAGATATCTACTTGGTATTAATAGTGAATGTGATGTTTAGTGATACTCTACAACCATTTCTTATGATTTCTGATAGTAATTAGTCATCTTTCAACTGAAATTTTCTGCAGATAATTTAACTTGTACATCATTTTTCACTTTCATTAAATTGTCTTGAAAAATTCTTCTGAATTCCTAAAAAAAGTGTAATTTTTAATGCCAATATTTTAATAACAGTATATTTGAAAGTTGGGATTTTTAAAGTTTTGTAATGATTTTGAATGGGCTTCAACTATGAGGGCACCATTATGGTAGATTGGGTGTGAACATTTTAAATGTTTTGTAAAGTTTCCTGTGTTTTGAATGGGCTTCAATTATGAGGGCACCAATATGGTACAAAGGGTGTGCCTTAATTTGAGCCTTTTTTATGATTGTTAAGACAATGAATTTGCACCTTATGATTGGTGGGCACATTTACTAAAACTCTAACATTTCTCATTTTTTTATTTTTAAAAATGTATAAATAAACTCATTTGCATTAATGTCTGACATTAACTTAAATGTCTGAACTGAAAAAGTCCATGTGCAAAAAAGTTGCAGCAAAGTAATAAAATTGTTTTTTTTCAAATAGATGCACAAAAAAACAGCGTCAAAAAGCTGAAACCTCAAAAATTTGGAAGTAAAGGAAGTATCCTCCAGAATAGGAAAGGGATATCTGCCATTGACTTTTAGTTG
The DNA here is from genome assembly GCF_000004195.4 of Xenopus tropicalis. Classification (NCBI taxonomy): domain Eukaryota; kingdom Metazoa; phylum Chordata; class Amphibia; order Anura; family Pipidae; genus Xenopus; species Xenopus tropicalis. The sequence continues at coordinate 93,570,973 of NC_030684.2, forward strand.
ATCTGTACAAGTTTAATCCTGTTAACCAACAAGACTGCTTATGTAAAACCTCCACTAGTATCTGTATAGATATTAATTATTAAAAGCTGGAATTGTGTGTGGATCTGTGTGTGTGAGAGTTTGTATAAATGTATAGATATCTTGTGTATGGGATAAATCAAGGTAGGAACACATAGTAATTACAGTCACCACAGCTGGGGAAAATGCAGTCTAAGTTAGCCATAAATCCAAATAAGATAACAAAAGAGTGACTTCTTATAACAAAAGGGTTACAAGAAAACCTCTTCAACCATATATTTAAAGCCAGGATTAAAGCACCACCCATGTTTATATATATAAATATTCAAACCTAGTTATCACACATTCTAATGTGCGACTGGCTCCAATTGTTTCTGTATAAACATACAAACCTAGTAAGCATGCATTCTAATGTGGGAGTGGCTTCAATCGTTTATGTATAAACATTCAAACCAAGTTATCACGCATTCTAATGTGTTACTGGATCCAATTGTTTATGTATAAACATTGAAACTTGTATCCGACTCCGACAGTTCCCTCCAGACACATGAATACTAATGAACTATTTGAACCAACCAATCAGATATGGGAGTAAAGAGTATATCAGGCCAGGTAGGGCTCAGTTAGAGAGAGACAAAGAAGTGAGCTACTCTGGGATCCCACCGCTATATTAGAGCTTCATCTGGGAATTATTCTACGTACAGTAACCTTCAACTCCATGGATATCTGCAGGAGGTACGGGGAAAATGTAAAGGCAGCGAGCCCTGAATCCCCTTTCTCTAGCTTTGTGGACAACAGCCCTATTCAAAGGAAGGAAAGGTGGGTGACGGTCTCAGTGCGGAATCCCCATATCCCAGGGAAGGACATTGCAACATTCCTGAGTCGGTTCTGCACGGTGAGGAAAGACCCAGCACACATCCTAGATGGGAATGGATTCTGGACTGGCAAGTGGTCAGTCCTGGTAAAACTTCACAGAGACAAAAGCTCATCAGACGGCGTCCGACACCTTCCGCAAAGCTTCTCCTTGGGCAGCTCACCGGGCATCATCGACTACCCAGATCAACCACAGACCTGCAGGAAATGTGATGAACTTGGACACTGGATGAAAAACTGCAAGTCAACTGCCTGCAGGAACGGCCAAGTCACAGGTCATGACACCAAGGTAAAGGCGGCGAGCCCTGAATCCCCTTTATCTAGCTTTATGGGCAACAGCCCTATTCAACTGAAGAAAAGGTGGGTGACGGTCTCAGTGCGGAACCCCCACACCCCAGTGAAAGACATTACAACATTCCTGAGTCGGTTCTGCACGGTGCTGACAGACCCAGCACACATCCTTGATGGGAATGGATTCTGGACTGGCAAGTGGTCAGTCCTGGTAAAACTTCACAGAGACAAGAGCTCATCAGACGGCGTCCGACACCTTCCGGAAAGCTTCTCCTTGGGCAGCTCACCGGGCACCATCGACTACCAAGATCAACCACAGACCTGCAGGAAATGTGATGAACTTGGACACTGCATGAAAAACTGTAAGTCAACTGCCTGCAGGAACGGCCAAGTCACAGGTCATGACACCAAGGTAAAGGTGGTGAGCCCTGAATCCCCTTTCTCTAGCTTTATGGGCAACAGCCCTATTCAAATGAAGGAGAGGTGGGTGACTGTCTCAGTGCGGAACCCCCACACCCCAGTGAAAGACATTACAACATTCCTGAGTCGGTTCTGCACGGTGCTGACAGACCCAGCACACATCCTTGATGGGAATGGATTCTGGACTGGCAAGTGGTCAGTCCTGGTAAAACTTCACAGAGACAAGAGCTCATCAGATGGCGTCCGACACCTTCCGGAAAGCTTCTCCTTGGGCAGCTCACCGGGCACCATCGACTACCTAGATCAACCACAGACCTGCAGGAAATGTGGTGAGCTGCGACACTTGATGAAAAACAGCGAGTCATCTGCCTGCAGGAACTGCCAAGTCACGGGGCATGACACCAAGGATTACCCCAAGAAGAAAGCATGTAACCTCTGTGGCCTGGATGAACATGTCTACAAAGACTGCCCCCAGAGAGTAAAGACCTACGCAGCTGCTCTTAAATGTGCACAGGTCAAACAAGTTCCTCCAATTTTCAATGCCGGTATTTAAATAACAGTATATTTGAAAGCTGGTATTTTTAAAGTTTTGTAATGATAAAGTTTTTGATGTTTTGAATGGGATTCAACTCTGAGGGCACCAGTGTGGTAGATTGGGTGTGACCATTTTTAATGTTTTGTAAAGTTTCCTGTGTTTTGAATAAGCTTCAATTATGAGGGCACCAATATGGTGCAATGGGTGTGCCTTAATTTGAGTCTTTTTTATGATTGTTGAGACACTTAACTTGCACCTTGGTGGGCACATTTACTAAAACTCTAACATTTGTATTTTTGTATTTTTAAAAAAAAGTCATTTCCACGTATGTCTGACATTTACTTTACTGTCTGAACTGAAAATGTTTCTATTTTTTAAAAATTGAATAAACTCATTTCCACGTATGTCTGACATTTACGAAATAGTCTGAACTGAATTTTTTTTCAAATTGTCACACAAAAAACAGTATCAAAAAGCTGAAACCTCAAAAGTTTCAAAGTTAAAGAAGTATCCTTCAGAAAAGGAAAAGGACATCTGCCTTTGACTACATGATCTCTACAGGTTTTAACATGTTAACCAACAAGACTGCTTATGTAAAACCTCCACTAGTATCTGTATAGATATTAATTATTAAAAGATAGAATTGTGTGTGGATCTGTGTGTGTGTGAGAGTTTGTATAAATGAATAGATATCTTGTGCATGGGATAAATCAAGGTAGGAACACATAGTAATTACAGTCACCACAGCTGGGGAAAATGCATTCTAAGTTAGCCATAAATCCAAATAAAATAACAAAAGAGTGACTTCTTATATCTAAGGGGTTACAAGAAACCCTCTTCAACCATATATTTAAAGCCAGGATTAAAGCACCACCCATGTTTATATACATAAATATTCAAACCTAGTTATGACACATTCTAATGTGGGACTGGCTCCAATTGTTTCTGTATAAACATACAAACCTAGTTAGCATGCATTCTAATGTGGGAGTGGCTCCAATCGTTTATGTATAAACATTCAAACCAAGTTATCACGCATTCTAATGTGTTACTGGATCCAATTGTTTATGTATAAACATTGAAACTTGTATCTGACTCCGACAGTTCCCTCCAGACACATGAATACTAATGAACTATTTGAACCAACCAATCAGATATGGGAGTAAAGAGTATATCAGGCCAGGTAGGGCTCAGTTAGAGAGAGACAAAGAAGTGAGCTACTCTGGGATCCCACCGCGCTATATTAGAGCTTCATCTGGGAATTATTCTACGTACAGTAACCTTCACCTCCATGGATATCTGCAGGAGGTATGGGGAAAATGTAAAGGCAGCGAGCCCTGAATCCCCTTTCTCTAGCTTTGTGGACAACAGCCCTATTCAAAGGAAGGAAAGGTGGGTGACGGTCTCAGTGCGGAATCCCCATATCCCAGGGAAGGACATTGCAACATTCCTGAGTCGGTTCTGCACGATGAGGAAAGACCCAGCACACATCCTAGATGGGAATGGATTCTGGACTGGCAAGTGGTCAGTCCTGGTAAAACTTCACAGAGACAAAAGCTCATCAGACGGCGTCCGACACCTTCCGCAAAGCTTCTCCTTGGGCAGCTCACCGGGCATCATCGACTACCCAGATCAACCACAGACCTGCAGGAAATGTGATGAACTTGGACACTGGATGAAAAACTGCAAGTCAACTGCCTGCAGGAACGGCCAAGTCACAGGTCATGACACCAAGGTAAAGGTGGCGAGCCCTGAATCCCCTTTATCTAGCTTTATGGGCAACAGCCCTATTCAACTGAAGAAAAGGTGGGTGACGGTCTCAGTGCGGAACCCCCACACCCCAGTGAAAGACATTACAACATTCCTGAGTCGGTTCTGCACGGTGCTGACAGACCCAGCACACATCCTTGATGGGAATGGATTCTGGACTGGCAAGTGGTCAGTCCTGGTAAAACTTCACAGAGACAAGAGCTCATCAGACGGCGTCCGACACCTTCCGGAAAGCTTCTCCTTGGGCAGCTCACCGGGCACCATCGACTACCAAGATCAACCACAGACCTGCAGGAAATGTGATGAACTTGGACACTGCATGAAAAACTGTAAGTCAACTGCCTGCAGGAACGGCCAAGTCACAGGTCATGACACCAAGGTTAAGGCGGCGAGCCCTGAATCCCCTTTATCTAGCTTTATGGGCAACAGCCCTATTCAACTGAAGAAAAGGTGGGTGACGGTCTCAGTGCGGAACCCCCACACCCCAGTGAAAGACATTACAACATTCCTGAGTCGGTTCTGCACGGTGCTGACAGACCCAGCACACATCCTTGATGGGAATGGATTCTGGACTGGCAAGTGGTCAGTCCTGGTAAAACTTCACAGAGACAAAAGCTCATCTGACGGCGTCCGACACCTTCCGCAAAGCTTCTCCTTGGGCAGCTCACCGGGCACCATCGACTACCAAGATCAACCACAGACCTGCAGGAAATGTGATGAACTTGGACACTGCATGAAAAACTGTAAGTCAACTGCCTGCAGGAACGACCAAGTCACAGGTCATGACACCAAGGTAAAGGTGGTGAGCCCTGAATCCCCTTTCTCTAGCTTTATGGGCAACAGCCCTATTCAAATGAAGGAAAGGTGGGTGACTGTCTCAGTGCGGAACCCCCACACCCCAGTGAAAGACATTACAACATTCCTGAGTCGGTTCTGCACGGTGCTGACAGACCCAGCACACATCCTTGATGGGAATGGATTCTGGACTGGCAAGTGGTCAGTCCTGGTAAAACTTCACAGAGACAAGAGCTCATCAGACGGCGTCCGACACCTTCCGGAAAGCTTCTCCTTGGGCAGCTCACTGGGCACCATCGACTACCTAGATCAACCACAGACCTGCAGGAAATGTGGTGAGCTGCGACACTTGATAAAAAACAGCGAGTCATCTGCCTGCAGGAACTGCCAAGGCACGGGGCATGACACCAAGGATTACCCCAAGAAGAAAGCATGTAACCTCTGTGGCCTGGAAGAACATGTCTACAAAGACTGCCCCCAGAGAGTAAAGACCTACGCAGCTGCTCTTAAATATGCACAGGTCAAACAAGTTCCTCCAATTTTCAATGCCGGTATTTAAATAACAGTATATTTGAAAGCTGGTATTTTTAAAGTTTTGTAATGATAAAGTTTTTCATATTTTGAATGGGATTCAACTCTGAGGGCACCAGTATGGTAGATTGGGTGTGACCATTTTTACTGTTTTGTAAAGTTTCCTGTGTTTTGAATGGGCTTCAATTATGAGGGGCACCAATATGGTGGAATGGGTGTGCCCTAATTTGAGTCTTTTTTATGATTGTTAAGACAAATAATTTGCACCTTATGATTGGTGGGCACATTTACTAAAACTCTAACATTTCTCATTTTTTTATTTTAAAAAAAAGTCATTTCCACGTATGTCTGACATTTACTTTACAGTCTGAATTGAAAATGTTTCTATTTTTTGAAAAATTGAATAAACTCATTTCCACGTATAAACATATACATAGATATCACAGGCTGACAGAATCGTCGTATTAAAGGTAGAATCTTACCCCCTACTTAGGTGGGTCCAGATGCTTATGCCCCAGACCATCAGCTTGGGGAGTCATGCAGAGATATACTGGAACAAACAAAAGGCAGGCACATCTGGAATCCCTTACCCGTCAAAAAGGTTTTCAAGAAGCAGCTTGTGGTGTTGGTAAAAAGTATCAAAATTTATTTATTCCATAAAAAACAACTGCAAAAGCCTTACGCGTTTCGTACCAGACAGGGTACTTAATCATAGGCTGCTTTTTCAAACATGAAGACACACATTATTTAAAGTCACAAGGGCCAATCAGAGGAATCCTATGATGGGCCAATCACATTACATTTTTAATTAACCAATCAATTGTGAGAAAGTCACAAATGGGCCAATCATATTCTAGACAGTTTTTTAAGGTAACTCACAGTAAGCTAATTCTATTGTATATTGTGGTACCTCTAACCTGTATAGAATAAACACAGTTGTTTAAACATTAAAGAAAAGTAAATTTCTGAATTAAAGTAACAGTTCTACCATTAAGGTTTTTATGGTTATATAATTATATATAAAACTGTAATACTCAATACTTTTTTAGTTAAAGCCTGGGTAATATCTCCTCCACGAATATTTGGAGTGACTTTATCAATGTCTACAACTGACATGACAAAGATCTGTTAGAACATTCTGCAAGGTGCTTAGCTACAGTGGTTTTAGAATGTTCATTCGTTATGTTTAAGATATGTTCCCGTATCCTATCTTTTAGTTTTCTGCTAGTTTGACCTATATAGTTTGACCTATATACTTTTTACATTTTGTGCAAGTAAGTAGATAAATTACATTTTTTGTGTTGCAATTTATATAATGATTGATTTTGTAAGTTTTTGTAGTCATAGTAGAAGTAAAAGACTGTGTTTTTTACACAAAATTATCATTTCCACGTATGTCTGACATTTACGAAATAGTCTGAACTGGATTTTTTTTCAAATTGTCACACAAAAAACAGTATCAAAAAGCTGAAACCTCAAAAGTTTCAAAGTAAAAGAAGTATCCTCCAGAAAAGGAAAAGGACATCTGCCTTTGACTACATGATCTCTACAGGTTTTAACATGTTAACCAACAAGACTGCTTATGTAAAACCTCCACTAGTATCTGTATAGATATTAATTATTAAAAGATAGAATTGTGTGTGGATCTGTGTGTGTGTGAGAGTTTGTATAAATGTATAGATATCTTGTGTATGGGATAAATCAAGGTAGGAACACATACAGTAGTAATTACAGTCACCGCAGCTGGGGAAAATGCAGTCTATATTTAAATAACAGGATATTTTGAATGGGATTCAACTGTGAGGGGACCAATATGGTAGATTGGGTGTGAACATTTTTAATGTTTTGTAAAGTTTCCTGTGTTTTGAATGGGCTTCAATTATTAGGGCACCAGTATGTTGGAATCATTGTCCTTTAATTTGAGTCTTTTTTATAATTGTTGAGACGCTTAATTTGAACCTTGGTGGGCACATTTAGCAGAACTTCTTTTAAATGTATGTAGGGACCCATAGGGTTAAGTTCCCTATGGTGTTATCCCCTACCTTTATGTTATCTGTGTTGTAATAGGGCAGAGCCCTCTACACTCAGATTACAGTATTAGGCTACCCCCTATAGGTTTAGCCCAGGTTGACCACTCCCCTTGTGCAGACTATATAGTGTCTGGCACAAGGAAGTGTCTTCCTCTTTGGCTGATGTTGTCCTGAGGCTTCATGTCACTGAGCCTGAGGCAATTAGGCCCCAGTAAAGAGAACTGCTGATTTGTAAGTCGGGGACAGGGCCCCGTGAATGAGATAAAGCCAGCACAGTCAGTCATATGTAATAGCACCCTCTAGGAGTGGTGAGCATAGATAGCTTATTTAGTAAGGGCAGCACTAGCCCCATCAAAGGAGACTGTAAGGGTTTAGTCCAACCCAGGCTTTGTATGCCTTGCTGTAGGGACCACAGTTAAGACGCAGGATTCAGGCAGTTCCTTACCCTGAACCATAGTTGGCTGGAGGGGATCCGTTCCAGTAGAGGGCATCCATCCCTGGCATACAGCTAATACTCTGCATAACCTCCAAGTGGGCTATACTGTTACCTTGAGTGTCACATCTGCTGTATTCTCTGTGACCAAGTTCTATACTGCTGTGACTGTGAGTATATACCCTGCTGCACTATTCTATATGTGCCTTGTTCAATAAACCATTATTCAGTTAACTGCAAGAGCTCCTGGCGTCCAATCACTTACTATAGTGCACAACACCAGTGTGAGTTGTAGTTCAACTACCTCATCTAGCCTGACATAGCTCCCATATAGCGGAGGCCCATTCCTGGGAAAGGGGGTTGAATGTAACCCATGCTCTAATTATCCAACTAGCCTGGTATAATACCCCTATTAAGCCAAACAAGTGTTACATGTAGTTTTTTAATAGACATTAAATAATTAGACATAATATGAGCAATCAGACAATCAGATTTCTGGTTGTTATACTGATGATCTCATTCTTAAATGATCAGGAGATTTGCATTTTTAAGAGTTGGTAGGGACCCATAGGGTTAATCTGCCCCTTTGGCTTTAAAGCCTACCACTTCCTGATTTCTGCTGTTACTGGGCAAAGACCCATGTATTAGTTTATAGTTATGTACTTATACTTATTGGTTATTTGGGTTGTCCACACCCCTTGCAGTCTCATATAGTGTCTAGCAAGGAGGCGTGACTTCCTCTTTGGCTGTCTCTGCATTTCAGGTGAAGGTCCACTGAGCCTGGGAGCAGAACATAGGCCCCAGTAAAGCCATTTGCCCCAGAGTGTTACCATCCACTCTGGTGAAGTCGGGGACAGGGACCCCGTGAATGAGGAACAGTAAGATAGTTACTCTTGTAAGAGCACTCTCTAGGAAAGGGAGGTAGAGAGGGAAGAAAGCAAGGGCAGTTTAAAGCCCCACCAAGGAATGTAGCTGGAAGTACCCTTCCATCCAGCAATGTTGCCTCAGTGTAGGGCCACGGAGTAGACATAGGAGGCAGGGTAGAACAAACCTGATCCCTAGTCACCTAGAGGACTCTCAAGCTCCAATCTGAGGACTGAGGTATCTATTCTGACTGCTTCCAAAGGGGTACCAAGCTGACAGGTGCATTTACCCTGCCCAGACTCTAAAAGGAGGTGGGATAAACCAGTGTGCATCCTCTCTTGTTGTCCTCAGAGTACTATCATATACCATCTGTATTGTAAGTATAACCCTGCATTTCAATTGTCTTGGACAATTAACTTGTACTATAGTTCAACTGCAAGAACCTTCTGGCGCCCATCTTTAATAATCTACACTACACAGCTACAGGGAGTTGTAGTTATATTACAACCTTACTCAGTCTGGTCTCTTCCACCTACCAAAGGCTCATCCTGTTTAAGACAGTCACAATGTAACCCATGCTCTAAACCTAACACTAGCCTGGGTTTTGCCTAAATATAGCCAAACAAGTGTTACAAGTTCTTTAATTATTTTAATATAAACCAACTTAATTTGAGATTTACTAGACATAAACACCCTACATTTATGTCTCTATCCGTAGTTGGTGAAACGATTAGTACTTCCTCACACCTTTATTATTTTAATCGGAATATTCCCATCAGCCAAGCCGAATTCTTGACCTCAGCCATTTATGTTATGGTTTTAATTATTTTTTAATGAAATCTTGTGAACTACAGGACAAATTACTGAGATGGGGTTACCCTATGACTGATCTAATTAGCACTTTTTCTAGGGCTAGTCAGACCCCACGTACCACTTTGTTTAATAGGTACACAAAGAAAGACGCATGTGTGTCTTCTACCATCTTTTCCTCTTCTTGTCCTCTTCTTCATCTCAAACTGTTTCATCCATTAAGTCTTAAAAAACTTGTCCAATCTTTATTTCCTTGAGATTTTATCTTTAAATAAGTCTTCTGAGAATCTATTGAATTCTCCTAATCTATTGAATTAATATAGAGCCAAAGGACTAAACTTATTAAATTTTATATTTAATATTACCAGGGTAAACAGTGCATTAAACAGATGTTACAAAAGAGACATATACAAAACAGTCAATAAAAATAAAAGGGGATAAAAACACAGAGAAATACGTTACCGAATATCTTGTGCCCTCTGAGGCAAGAGGTTGAAATCCTGAGCCCATCCCCCAACATAAATTGCATAAGTTGAGGCCTCCAGAATGAGCTGAAGAATACCTGGGTGTGTACCCTTTTTATCCTTCCTGCTGGGCCCCTCCCTCATTACCGTATGCATGAGGGGTAAGTGCCCAGGAACTTGTCACATGACCCCCCCCGTAGAGCTGTACTGTTGACATTCTTATATTCCAGCTATCCTTAAATACATATGGGTATGCACCAGAATTATAGAACCATGTGCATTATGTGGGAAATGGAATTCTCTTTTCATAGACACCCAACACACCAGGCTTAATGCATATTATTCTGGTTTTATCAGAATATTGGATGATCCTGCGAGGGATCATCATAACACGGGAGTGTTTGGAGTCTGTGGGGAGCTCTAACTACAAGCTAATGACTGGGCGCCATGATTTTTTTCTAGTAAAAGATATTTATTCTATGGGCCCAGAGAAATATTAGCTAAGAATCTGCTAAGAAGAGACAGACCCCCACTGCAGCACAGGTATGATAATTTGGTTACCTTTCTTGATTAATTCTGGCTCTTCACACCTCGCCAGCCAGCCCGACTTTGGTGTCATTTAGGAGGTATTTGTGAATTACCCCCTACGTGAGGGGTTTTCTTCAGTTGTGAATTCCAAGCAGACTTCTAAATTAAAAACGTAACCTTTTACTGCTGGGCCTAACATGACATACCCTTGGGTATATTTTGTCCCAAGTGACCTTTATACACTCTCTATTGAAAATAAAATGTGGCTTAAGTTCAAGGGTTCTTTTCAATGTGGTGCTCATAGATGTATAAAGGAAGATATTTCCCCCTCTAATTCTATAGGGAAAAAAATGTAAGAACAAACACTACATTCACTGTAACACACACATTGTGATCTATTTCATTTCTTGTAAAAAATGTGGAAACAGTATATGTAACAGAAAGGGAGAGCCCTGAAAGTGAGAGTACGTGAGGATATTAATAACATAAGTAGTGATGAGTGAATCTTCCCCACTCACAAATCTGCCAAAAAATTTGAGAAATGGCTGAAAATGTTATGGGTGCCAAACTTTACTCAGCAGTTTCACAAAAGAACTTGCTAAAGCTGAAATGTGGAATTTGCTGCAAATCCATGGTATGGTATAATTCTGAAACTAATGTAGAACAACATTTCTAAAATATTCTTCTTCTAATTTATTTTTTTTATGTTTCTGGGCAGGGTTACTTTGGGTAGGAGAGGAGGTGACTTAACAAAGAAATTATTATTCCATGAAACCAAATGGATCTTTACGCTTGCTATCAGATATCTACTTGGTATGAATAGTGAATGTTATGTTTAGTGATACTCTTGACAACCATTTGTTATGATTTCTGATAGTAATTAGTCATCTTTCAACTGATATTTTCTGCAGATAATTTAACTTGTACATTATTTTTCCCTTTCATTGAATTGTCTTAAATTCCTCTGAATTCCTAAAACAAATGTGTAATTTTTAATGCCAATATTTAAATAACAGTATATTTGAAAGTTTGGATTTTTTTAAAGTTTTGTAATGATAAAGTTTTTCAAATTTTGAATGGGCTTCAACTATGAAGGCACCAGTATGGTAGATTGGGTGTGACCATTTTTAAAGTTTTGTAAAGTTTTCTGTGTTTTGAATGGGCTTTAATTATGAGGGCACCAATATGGTAAAATGGGTGTGCCTTAATGTGAGCCTTTTTTGTGATTGTTGAGACAATTAATTTGCACTTTGTGGGCATTTACTAACATTTCTACTTTTTTATTTTTTAAAAAAAATTGAATAAACTAATTTCCACATATGTCTGACATTTACTTAACAGTCTGAACTGAAATTTTTTTTCAAATTGTGGCACGAAAAAACTGCATAAAAAAGCTGAAACCTCAAAAGTTTCAAAGTAAAAGAAGTATCCTGCAGAAAAGGACATCTGTCATTGACTTCTACATGATCTCTACAGGTTTAAGCCTGTTAACCAACAAGACTGCTTATGTAAAACCTCCATTAGTATCTGTATAGATATAAATTATTAAAAGATAGAATTATGTGTGTATCTGTGTGTGTGTGAGAGTTTGTATAAATGAATCATAAATCATGATAGGAACACATAGTAATTACAGTCATTGCAGCTGGGGAAAATGCAGTCTAGGTTATCCATAAATCCAAATAAGATAACAAAAGAGTGACTTCTTATAACAAAAGGGTTACAAGAAAAGCTATTCAACCTTTTATTTAAAGCCAGGATTAAAGCACCACCCATGTTTATATACATAAATATTCAAACCTAGTTATCACACATTCTAACGTGGGATTGGCTCCAATTGTCTTTGTATAAACATTCAAACCAAGTTATTACACATTCTAATGTTGGACTGTCTCCAATTGTTTATTTATAAACATTGAAACTTGTATCCGACTCCGACAGTTCCCTCCAGACACATGAATACTAATGAACTATTTGAACCAACCAATCAGATATGGGAGTAAAGAGTATATCAGGCCAGGTAGGGCTCAGTTAGAGAGAGACAAAGAAGTGAGCTACTCTGGGATCCCACCGCTATATTTGAGCTTCATCTGGGAATTATTCTACGTAACCTTCACCTCCATGGATATCTGCAGGAGGTACAGGGAAAATGTAAAGGCGGCGAGCCATGAATCACATTTCTCTAGCTTTATGGGCAACAGCCCTATTCTAAGGAAGGAAAGGTGGGTGACGGTCGCAGTGCGGAACCCCCACACCCCAGGGGAGGATGTTGCAACATTCCTGAGTCGGTTCTGCACGTTGCTGACAGACCCAGCACACATCATAGATGTGAATGGATTCTGGAATGGCAAGTGGTCAGTCCTGGTAAAACTTCACAGAGACGACAGCTCATCAGACGGTGTCCGACACCTTCCTCAAAACTTCTTCTTGGGCAGCTCACCGGGCATCATCTACTACCCAGATCAACCACAGACCTGCAGGAAATGTGGTGAGCTGGGACACTGGATGAAAAACTGCAAGTCAACTGCCTGCAGGAACTGCCGAGTCACGGGGCATGACACCAAGGATTGCCCCAAGAAGAAAGCATGTAACCTTTGTGGCCTGGAAGAACATGTCTACAAAGACTGCCCCCAGAGAGTAAAGACCTACACAGCTGCTCTCAAAGGTGCACAGGTCAAACAAGGTTCTCCAATTTTCAATACCGGTATTTAAATAACAGTATATTTGTAAGCTGGTATTTTTAAAGTTTTGTAATGATAAAGTTTTTCATATTTTGAATGGGATTCAACTATGAGGACGCCAGTATGGTAGATTGGGTGTGACCATTTTTACTGTTTTGTAAAGTTTCCTGTGTTTTGAATGGGCTTTAATTATGAAGGCACCAATATGGTGGAAGAGGTGTGCCTTAATTTGAGTTGTTTTTATGATTCTTGAGACACTTAATTTGCACCTTGGTGGGCACATTTACTAAAACTCTAAGGCAATAAACTGAAGCCCAAAGCTGGGTAAGTCACAATATTAATACAAAATCTAAAGAATAGATGGGACAAACACGTACCAAGTATAGAGAGAGACCCGGGTGTAAAAACCCCGAGTCAATCACTGATGTAATTCAACCACAGTTATTCATAGGTAATTTGGTCAATCAAGCAGTAATTAACTGAAAACAAAAGAAGCTCACCCGAGTCTAAAATTGGTCCGGGTGCTCAAGGCCCCGAACCCATAGCCGGAGGGAGAAAATGTACTGATATGAGAAGAGCTTTAAGCCCGACCGGATAAAAGGCGATCTTTATTCTTCCATCTAAAAAGGCGATCTTTATAAAAGGCGATCTTTATTCTTCCATCTAAAATCACAGTGCCTAGGCACTGTGATTTTAGATGGAAGAATAAAGATCGCCTTTTAAACAGACTCCTGTGTCCGGTCGTGCTGGAAGCTCTTCTCATATTACTAAAACTCTAACATTTGTATTTTTTTATTTAAAAAAAAGTCATTTCCACGTATGTCTGACATTTACTTCACAGTCTGAACTGATTTTTTTTTCTATTTTTTCAATTTAAAAAAAATTGGATAAACTCATTTCCACGTATGCCTGACATTTAGTCATAGGCGGAGGGTGACTTTTTTGTTTGGGGAGGCTAAATGGCCCATACATAGACTGACCTACAGCTAATGTGAGACTTAGTGGATTCGCTGCTGGTGTAAAAAATTAACCTCCCAACTACCTCTTGCCGTTCCCACTGACTTTCAGGGATACTGTACAAAAGTGCGGGGGGTGCTTTTTTTTTTACCCTAAAATGTTTAGGATGTAAAAGTATTCATATGTGCACTTCTGTGAGGGAATCTGCAAACATTTGTGTTTGTGATCAGTTAGCTTAAAGGGCTAGTTCGCATTCGAATTCACTTTTATCTTTAATGGTTTTTCAGTTATTTAGCTTTTTGTTCAGCAGCTCTCCATTTGGTATTTCAGCAGCTATCTGGTTGCTAGGGTCTTATTTACCCTAGCAACCAGGTAGTGGTTTAAACAAGAGATGGGAATATGAATAGTTAAGGGGCCTACTTGGAAAAATAAGTAATACAAAATTATAATAATAATAAAATTGTAGCCTCACAGAGCAATATTTTTGGCCCCCATTTGAAATCTGGAAAGAGGCAGAACAGAGGCAAATTATTAAAAAAAATTAATTAGGAAGACCAATTGCAAAGTTGCTAGGAATAGGCCATTTCATAACATACTAAAGGTTAACTTAAAAGTAAACCACCCCTTTAGATGTGTTTATGTTAGTTTTATAGCAAGAAAGGCAGTGGGTACTGACTCCCCATTATATACAGTGAGATGCAGTCCGTATTTACAAACCCAGCACATTATATACAGTGAGAAGCAGTGGGTACTGATGGCAGATATTCAGGCCCTGGCACTATAACACTGGCACTGATACACAACATTGGCTCCACTGTAACTTACTAGAAATGAACAAAACAATGACAAAAAAAAAAAAAGTGCAAAAAACAACAACAAATATACAAACACACAATGAGCTTTTTCAGAGGGAAAGAGTTAACTTACCCTCCATCTGTTAGGGTAGGGGATAGATTATAAATTATTATAGATGTCAGGTCAGGCAAAAAACAATTTAATGTCAGCTAGTGATTCTTTAGAACTGTATAGTACCTGTGTATAGTACCTGTGTATAGTACCTGTGTATAGTACCTGTGTATAGTACCTGTGTATAGTACCTGTGTATAGTACCTGTGTATAGTACCTGTGGGATGAAATCTGCAGCAAAAGTTGAGAGTTGGGTCTTAGGTAAAGTTACAGCTGCAGATTCTTCTGCAGATTCTTTTTGCAAAATCTCCCGATCCCTGTGTGCATCTGTGCTCTGATTGGTCAATTTTACTGTCTGTCAAGAAAGCTGTGCTCTGATTGGAGAATCCACAAGAAGAAAGATCCAATCGGAGCACAGAAACGGGCTTGCAAGAACAGCTTTCCAGGACAGTAGCAGAAACGGAGTAAGGTTTGTTTTTTTTTTTTTTTTTTTTTTTTAATGTGCCAAGCAGGTTTGGGGAGGCTTAGCCTACCCTAGCCTTATGGAAAATCCGCCTATGCATTTAGTTATCAGTCTGAACTGATTTTTTTTTTTCAAATTGTCGCACAAAAAACAGCATCAAAAAGCTGAAACCTCAAAAATTTCAAAAGTAAAAGAAGCATTCTCTAGAAAAGGAAAAGGACATCTGTCATTGACTTCTACATGATCTGTATAGGTTTAAGCCTGTTAACCAACAAGACTGTTAATGTAAAACCTCCATTAGTATCTGTATACTGTAGATATTAATTATTAAAAGATAGAATTGTGTGTGGATCTGTGTGTTTGTCTGAGTTTGTATAAATGTATAGATATCTTGTGTATGGGATAAATCATGATAGGAATACATAGTAATTACAGTCATCACAGCTGGGGAAAATGCAGTCTAAGTTAGCCATAAATCCAAATAAGATAACAAAAGAGTGACTTCTTATAACAAAAGGGTTACAAGAAAACCTCTTCAACCTTTTATTTAAAGCCAGGATTAAAGCACCACCCATGTTTATATACATAGATATTCAAACCTAGTTATCAAATTCTAATGTGGGACTGGCTCCAATTGTTTATGTATAAACATTGAAACTTGGGTCTGGCTCTGAAGTTCCCCCAGACACATGAATACTAATGAACTATTTGAACCAACAAATCAGATAGCGGAAATCATTTTTTTTGAGGGATTATGAATCCAACAACCAATGACAGTTAGCCTTGTATCAGCATACACCCCAAAGCACTAATACATTTAGGTTTCATTTTATTAAGAATTACTACAATATAAGAGTTTTCTTTTCTGCTGTTTCATCCTGTAGCTTTTTGTGCTGACATTTCTTATGGCTTCATTGCTTTGAAGGATTATTTGATAGTCCTACAACTAGGGCTGGATTTGAAAATAGGGCGCCTTGAGGCTGCCCCTTTCACATACAAAGCAGTGGGTAGAGGTCGTGCTAAAATTTTTGCACGTCTGGTCCCCATTGCTCCGTATGTTTCAGTGCAGCTGGGCAGCATGCCTCCGATAAATTTGTGCCGCCCTAGGCCCTGGCCTTTGTGGCTTTGCCACCAATCTGGGCCTGCCTTCAACTTTGGCAGGTATTGGTCTGGACTTTTATACATTTATTGTTCTTTTGGTATACAAAAAAGCAAAAAATCAGGAAATGCTAAAACACCATATATGTAATAAATCAAAGGCCACTGAACTGCAGAAAGTCAAATTCTAAAATTTTCTTTACTATTTGTGCGAAACTAGTAAAAAAAATTACTGTGATAAAATTTTTCAGAAAAAAGTCGTGTCGTCAAAAAGGTCACTGTTGCATCAAAATAGTTATACTGGCACTTATACTGTCATGTCACCCACTGTGACCTATAGCACTTACATTTGCCCATTTGTGTCTGTTAGTTACCCCTCCCATATAGATTGTAAGCTCTACGGGGCAGGGACCTCCTTCATCTTGTGTTTCTGACTCTTATTGCAACTGCACCTTGTATTTATTTGTATTTATTGTTGTACTTTGTATTTATCCATTATCTTTAACCCCCTGTCTGTATTAATAAATTCTACTGTACAGCGCTGCGTACATAAGTAGCGCTTTATAAATAAAGATATACATACATAGTTGTGGTCATGTAAAATAAGTTGCGGTCGCAGTAAAAAAGTTGCGACCATGTCAAAAAAGTTTCAGTTGTGTCAAAAAATGAAGTGCGTCAAAAAAACCTTTTTTCACCATTTCTTATGATTTCTGATAGTAATTAGTCATCTTTCAACTGAAATTTTCTGCAGATAATTTAACTTGTACATCATTTTTCCCTTTCATTAAATTGTCTTGAAAAATTCTTCTGAATTTCTAAAAAAAGTGTAATTTTTAATGCCAATATTTTAATAACAGTATATTTGAAAGTTGGGATTTTTAAAGTTTTGTAATGATTTTGAATGGGCTTCAACTATGAGGGCACCAATATGGTACAAAGGGTGTGCCTTAATGTGAGCCTTTTTTATGATTGTTAAGACAATTAATTTGCACCTTATGATTGGTGGGCACATTTACTAAAACTCTAACATTTCTTATATCTAAGGGGTTACAAGAAAACCTCTTCAACCATATATTTAAAGCCAGGATTAAAGCACCACCCATGTTTATATACATAAATATTCAAACCTAGTTATCACACATTCTAATGTGGGACTGGCTCCAATTGTTTCTGTATAAACATACAAACCTAGTTAACATGCATTCTAATGTGGGAGTGGCTCCAATTGTTTATGTATAAACATTCAAACCAAGTTATCACGCATTCTAATGTGTTACTGGATCCAATTGTTTATGTATAAACATTGAAACTTGTATCCAACTCCGACAGTTCCCTCCAGACACATGAATACTAATGAACTATTTGAACCAACCAATCAGATATGGGAGTAAAGAGTATATCAGGCCAGGTAGGGCTCAGTTAGAGAGAGACAAAGAAGTGAGCTACTCTGGGATCCCACCGCTATATTAGAGCTTCATCTGGGAATTATTCTACGTAACCTTCACCTCCATGGATATCTGCAGGGGGTACGGGGAAAATGTAAAGGCGGCAAGCCCTGAATCACATTTCTCTAGCTTTATGGCCAAAAGCCCTATTCTAAGGAAGGAAAGATGGGTGACGGTCGCAGTGCGGAACCCCCACACCCCAGGGAAGGACGTTGCAACATTCCTGAGTCGGTTCTGCACGTTGCTGACAGACCCAGCACACATCATAGATGTGAATGGATTCTGGACTGGCAAGTGGTCAGTCCTGGTAGAACTTCACAGAGACAAGAGCTCATCAGACGGTGTCCGACACCTTCCTCAAAACTTCTTCTTGGGCAGCTCACCGGGCATCATCGACTACCTAGACCTACCACAGACCTGCAGGAAATGTGGTGAGCTGGGACACTGGATGAAAAACTGCAAGTCAACTGCCTGCAGGAACTGCAGAGTCACGGGGCATGACACCAAGGATTGCCCCAAGAAGAAAGCATGTAACCTTTGTGGCCTGGAAGAACATGTCTACAAAGACTGCCCCCAGAGAGTAAAGACCTACACAGCTGCTCTCAAAGGTGCACAGGTCAAACAAGTTCCTCCAATTTTCAATTCCGATATTTAAATAACAGTATATTTTAAAGTTGGTATTTTTAAAGTTTTGTAATGATAAAGTTTTTCATATTTTGAATGGGATTCAACTATGAGGGCACCAATATGGTAGATTGGGTGTGACCATTTTTAATGTTTTGTAAAGTTTCCTGTGTTTTGAATGGGCTTTAACTATGAGGGCACCAATATGGTGGAATGGGTGTGCCTTAATTTGAGTTGTTTTTATGATTGTTGAGACACTTAATTTGCATCTTGGTGGGCACATTTACTAAAACTCTAACATTTCTATTTTTTTTTCATTTTTAAAAAAGTCATTTTCACGTATGTCTGATATTACTTAACAGTCTGAACTGATTTTTGTTCTATTTTTTTCATTTTTTAAAAAATTGAATAAACTCATTTCCACGTATGCCTGACATTTAGTTATCAGTCTGAACTGATTTTTTTTTAATTAAAATTAAAATTAATTAATTAAAACCTCCATTAGTATCCGTATACTGTAGATATTAATTATTAAAAGATAGAATTGTGTGTGGATCTGTGTGTGTGAGAGTTTGTATAAATGTATAGATATCTTGTGTATGGGATAAATCATGATAGGAATACATAGTAATTACAGTCATCACAGCTGGGGAAAATGCAGTCTAAGTTAGCCATAAATCCAAATAAGATAACAAAAGAGTGACTTCTTATAAAAAAAGGGTTACAAGAAAACCTCTTCAACCTTTTATTTAAAGCCAGGATTAAAGCACCACCCATGTTTATATACATAGATATTCAAACCTAGTTATCACACATTCTAATGTGGGACTGGCTCCAATTGTTTATGTATAAACATTGAAACTTGGGTCTGGCTCTGAAGTTCCCCCAGACACATGAATACTAATGAACTATTTGAACCAACAAATCAGATAGCGGAAATCATTTTTTTTGAGGGATTATGAATCCAACAACCAATGACAGTTAGCCTTGTATCAGCATACACCCCATAGAGAGTTTGTGAGTACCCAGTTTTTTTGGGGGGGGGTTTGGATACACAGAACACTGGTTAAAGAGTGAATTTTAAAGCACTAATACATTTAGGTTTCATTTTATTAAGAATTACTACAATATAAGAGTTTTTTTTTCTGCTGTTTCATCCTGTAGCTTTTTGTGCTGACATTTCTTATGGCTTCATTGCTTTGAAGGATTATTTGGTAGTCCTACAACTAGGGCTGGATTTGAAAATAGGGCACCTTGAGGCTGCCCCTTTCACATACAAAGCAGTGGGTAGAGGACGTGCTAAAATTTTTGCACGTCTGGTCCCCATTGCTCCGTATGTTTCAGTGCAGCTGGGCAGCATGCCTCCTCTAAATTTGTGCCGCCCTAGGCCCTGGCCTTTATGGCTTTGCCACCAATCTGGGCCTGCCTTCAACTTTGGCAGGTATTGGTCTGGACTTTTATACATTTATTGTTCTTTTGGTATACAAAAAAGCAGAAAATCAGGAAATGCTAAAACACCATATATGTAATAAATCAAAGGCCACTGAACTGCAGAAAGTCAAATTCTAAAATTTTCTTTACTATTTGCGCGAAACTAGTAAAAAAAATTACTGTGATAAAATTTTTCAGAAAAAAGTTGTGTCGTCAAAAAGGTCATTGTTGCATCAAAATAGTTATACTGGCACTTATACTGTAATGTCACCCACTGTGACCTATAGCACTTACATTTGCCCATTTGTGTCTGTTAGTTACCTCTCCCCTATAAATTGTAAGCTCTACGGGGCAGGGACCTCCTTCCTACTGTGTTTCTGACTCTTATTGCAACTGAACCTTGTATTTATTTGTATTTATTGTTGTACTTTGTATTTATCCATTATCTTTAACCCCCTGTCTGTATTAATGAATTCTACTGTACAGCGATGCGTACATAAGTAGCGCTTTATAAATAAAGATATACATTAGGGATGAACGAAAAAATTCGCCAGCGTCGGTTTCGCGGCGAACTTTTGCGTTTCGCGAAACGGCGGCAAAAATTCGCCGTGCGGCTCGTTTCGCCGCGCGGAAATTTTTTTACGCACGTCCAAATTTTTTTGTCGCGCGTTTATTTTTGCGCGCGCGGCCAAATTTGATCGCGCGCGAGCAATTTTTGACGCGAGCAGCCAATTTTAGTCGCGCGCGGGCAATTTTTGCCGTGTCCGCCGATTTTTCCGCCGTGCGACAAAAAAAAAACGCGCAACAAACGGAAACGTCATTTTAGCCTTGCCCATTTCTTCCACATCAGCCAATTAGATTGGAGCCCTCCCACTGTCCATATAAGGAGGTGCAGAGGCGGCCATTACTCAGTGCGTTTTTGGTAGTGGATAGAGTAGGAGCTGAGGTGTGTGAGTTGTCTGTTTAGCTAGAGGTAGGATTTGTTTGAGCTTTCTGTGAGTCAGTGCAAGTGGAAGTTGTGGATTTCAGTTTACTGCTTTCCCTCTTCTGCTTGCCTGCTCCCCTGTGAGACCCAAGAGCCCTTGTTAGGGCTACGTTTGTCTGTCTTTGTTTGTGTGTGTGTATCCCTTGTGGGTGCACACTTCTGGGGTTTAGTCTTTTATTTATTTATCTCTACCTTCCCCCAAATATCCAAACCCCCCCTATTTTTTTTTCTTTTTTAGTTGGTCCAGGATGACGGGCCGTGGGAGAGGGAGGAAGGGTGGGATGGGAGGCAAGGGTGGTGGGGGTGGGAGGAAGGGTGGTGTGGGTGGTGAGGGTGGGAGGAAGGGAGGTGTGGGTGGTGAGGGTGGGAGGCAAGGGTGGTTTAGGTGGGAGAAGCCGTGGTGCTGGCTGTGGGCAAGAGCCCAGCACACGTGTTATGCCCAGTCTGGGCAATATAGGGCAGCAGCCACAGCAGCAGTCACAGCAGCAGCTGCAACAGCAGCAGGTGGCAGGTCGCAGTGGGGCAACTGGCAGTCGCAAGACTTTGCCAGATTTGTTTGCCACCACTTCGCGACCTATTCAGTCGCAGCAGGCAGAGGCAGTTATGGACTGGCTCACCCAGGCTACCTCGTCTGCTGCAGACTCTAGTGAGCAGCAGGAGGTGGCATCACCTGCTAGCTCAGTGATAAGGGGCATGCTATCCCCCTTATTATTTGATCCTGAGGTGGACTTCAGCCCAGACACCCAGGATCTTTTTGATGATCAGACAGGTATGGGGGGGGCATTCCAGTCTGATGAGGAGGAGGTGTATGTGGCACAGCACACCACATCAGCTGTAGGGGATGTTGGGCAGGGTCCCCTAATGGCAGGGCAGCAGGCTGATGAGCCAGATGTGGATGCAGGGTCTGATCTGGGGGAGGATGATGGGGACAGATCCTGGGTGCCGGCTCAGGAGGATAACAGCAGCAGTTCAGAGGGGGAGCTGTGTGTTGTTGTTAGTGATGCTGATGAAGAGCCGGCCCCAAAGAAGCAGAAGACCCCACCAACCACTGCTAGGGGGGGTAGGCAACAGGGCAGCACTGCACCTGGGTCCACAGGTTCTGGGCGTATGGGCAGGGACCTTCAGCCTTCAGGTCCCCAGCCCTCCACAGCAGGCAAGGTGGTGGCCCGCACTTCAGCAGTGTGGGCATTTTTTTACGTGCCAGAGTCAGGACCCATCAGTAGCAGTCTGTCATCTTTGCCGACAGAAAGTACGTAGGGGGCAGACAGGGTCACATATGGGAACATCAGCATTAAGTTCCCATATGAAACGTCATCACAGGATGAAGTGGCAGGGCACCGGGCGGCAGCGGTGCTTCCTGTCCACCTCCTCCCATTCCCCAGGGAACAGGTGCTAGCTCCCCAATCCCTGTAGCAAGGGAAGAGGATTCTGAGGCTCACAGTAGGAGGCGGCCACTGTGCAGCTCTGCCTCTTCTGCAGCCCCCTCTGTCTCCTCCTCCTCCTTATTGCCATCTGCACAGCCCCTGACCCGGCAGGTCTCCCTCCCCCAGTTCCTTGCCCGCAAGGCACCTCTTTCCTCCAGCCACCGCCAAGTGCAGAGGCTCAATGCCTGCCTGGCAAAGCTTCTGGCAGTGCAGCTGCTGCCCTATCAGCTGGTTGACGCAGCCCCCTTCCGAGAGCTGATGGCTTGCGCTGCCCCTAACTGGCGGATCCCCAGCCGCCATTATTTTGCCAGGAAGGCCGTCCCTGCCCTCCACCAGCAGGTGGTGGATAATGTGTCCCTGTCCCTCGACTATGCTGTTGGGGGCAGGGTGCACTGCACCACAGACACCTGGACCAGCAGGCATGGGCAGGGGCGATACATTTCCTACACTGCCCACTGGGTCACCCTCATGAGTGCTGGGGAGGGTGCAGGCAGCAGGACTCCCCTCAGGCTAGAGGTGCCTCCCCGTGGGGTAAAGGGCAAACCCCACACGGCCACTTCCTCCTCCTCCACTATGGATGAGCCACCCCTGAAGCGTCCCCGCAGTTACGCTTCAGTGCAGTACAAGCGCTGCCAGGCTGTGCTGCAACTCCTCTGCCTTGGAGAGAGGAGTCATACTGCACCTGAGCTCCATGCCGCCTTCCAGACTCAGGTGCAGCGGTGGTTCGCTCCCCGCCAGCTCCAAGCAGGGAATGTTGTGTGCGACAATGGTCGCAACCTGCTGGCCGCCCTCCACCTAGGCCGTCTGACCCACGCACATGGTGGAGCGCCTTGTAGAGCAGCGTTGGGCAGTCAGCAACTACCTGCTGGAGCACAGTGCCAGGGGTACTCAGGGGGCAAATTTGGGGTATTTCAGTACAGAGCAGTGGCAGCAGATGAGGCAGCTCTGCCGAGTACTTGCCCCCTTTGAGCAAGCCACACGCTTTGTTAGCAGGGACAATGCGTGTGTGAGCGACATCATACCCCTGGTTTTCCTCCTCAAGCGCACGTTGGATGGCCTGCTAGAGGAGGGTGACGTGCCTGAGGAGGAGGAGTGCAGGCCCCGTAGGCAGGTGGAAGGGGCTGCGAGGCATGATGAGGAGAACATGCCTGATGAGGAGGATGAAGGAGAGGAGGACTGGGTGCCTGCTGAGCAGGGGGAGCAGGGCCCACGCCACCCTACCACCCCAGCTGTTGTCCGCGGCTGGGAAGACACAGAGCAGGGGGAGGAGGCAGGAGATGACCTGCTGCATCTCCAGGGCAGTCAAGAAGAGGTTGGTCGGGGACACCTCTTCTACATGGCTGCCCATATGCAGACATGCCTCCGGAGTGATTCCCGGATCTGCGCCATTAAAGACCGGGAGGATTACTGGGTGGCTACAATGATTGACCCACGGTACAAGGAAAAGATGGCGCAGTTCCTTGTACCCAGCCAGAGAGAGAGGAGGGTGGGTCAATTGAAAAGGGCTCTGTGCGCCAAGCTGATGGAGGCCTTCCCCCAGCCTGACACTCAGGCCTCCACTACTCCACACATCCAGCAGAGACAGGAGTCTAGCAGCAGCAGCAGCAGCAGCAGCGCAGCTAGAGGTGGTGGGAATCTAATGGATGTGTGGAGAAGCTTCTTCGAGCCTCGCCAGGCAGCAGCAGGCCTGGTTAGCACCCAAAGTCACCACCAAAAACGGCTGGAGAATATGGTGGCTGACTACATGGGGTCTGTGAGTGTGCAGGACGCCATGCACACTGATGATGACCCCATGAATTTTTGGGTGTCGAGGCTCGACCAGTGGCCAGAACTGGCACAATACGCTCTGGAGGTGCTGGCTTGCCCCCCTGCCAGTGTCCTGTCAGAGCGTGTCTTCAGTGCCGCAGGTGGGGTGGTCACGGAGAAGCGGACACGCCTATCCACTGGCAGCGTGGATAGGCTATCATTTATTAAAATGAATGAGGCATGGATAAGCGGGGATATCCATGTGCCCATTGCTGACATCAGGGACTAGCCTCCTCTCCTTCCTCCTCTCCTCCCAGATGTACCCTCCTCTCTCAATTGTTGCCTTATACTCCCCTAATAATCTAGCTGCTGCTGCTGCTGCTGCTGCTGCCACTATATCATCTCATATCATATTCTAATTTGTGGCCTATCAAGGGTCCTTACAATGTTGCTACTATTTCTTAAATTCTAATTTCTTCTAATTTGGGGTCTGAAACGGCTCCTAATTATATTGTGGCTACTCTTGCAAAATATCATCTACTTTGGGGCTGGAAATGGCTCCTAATTATATTGTGGCTACTCCTACAAAATATCATCTACTTTGGGGCTGGAAATGGCTCCTAATTATATTGTTGCTACTTCTGCTAAAATATGGACCAATGTCTTCTAATTTGTAGTCTGTTGTTTTCTAATAACCTGCTGCTGCCACAGTATCATCAAATTTCTTCTAATTATGGCCTATACTGGCTACTTGCAATGTTGCTACTTCGGCAAAATATCATCTACTATGGGGCTGGAAATGGCTCCTAATTATACCGTTGCGACTTCTGCTAAAATATGGACCAATGTCTTCTAATTTGTGGTCTGTTGTTTTCTAATAACCTGCTGCTGCCACAGTATCATCTAATTTCTTCTAATTATGGCCTATACTGGCTACTTGCAATGTTGCTACTTCGGCAAAATATAATCTACTATGGGGCTGGAAATGGCTCCTAATTATACCATTGCGACTTCTGCTAAAATATGGACCAATGTCTTCTAATTTGTGGTCTGTTGTTTTCTAAGAACCTGATGCTGCTGCTGCCGCTGCTGCCACAGTATCGTCTAATTTCTTCTAATTATGGCCTATCAAGGCTACTTGCAATGTTGCTACTTTGGCAAAATATCATCTACTATGGGGCCGGAAATGGCTCCTAATTATACCGTTGCGACTTCTGCTAAAATATGGACCAATGTCTTCTAATTTGTGGTCTGTTGTTTTCTAAGAACCTGCTGCTGCTGCTGCCGCTGCTGCCACAGTATCGTCTAATTTCTTCTAATTATGGCCTATCAAGGCTACTTGCAATGTTGCTACTTTGGCAAAATATCATCTACTATGGGGCCGGAAATGGCTCCTAATTATACCGTTGCGACTTCTGCTAAAATATGGACCAATGTCTTCTAATTTGTGGTCTGTTGTTATCTAAGAACCTGCTGCTGCTGCTGCCGCTGCTGCCACAGTATCGTCTAATTTCTTCTAATTATGGCCTATCAAGGCTACTTGCAATGTTGCTATGCCTGCAAGTATCATCTACTATGGGGCTGGAAATGGCTCCTAATTATACCGTTGCGACTTCTGCTAAAATATGGACCAATGTCTTCTAATTTGTGGTCTGTTGTTTTCTAATAACCTGCTGCTGCCGCTGCTGCCACAGTATCGTCTAATTTCTTCTAATTATGGCCTATACTGGCTACTTGCAATGTTGCTACTTTGGCAAAATATCATCTACTATGGGGCCGGAAATGGCTCCTAATTATACCGTTGCGACTTCTGCTAAAATATGGACCAATGTCTTCTAATTTGTGTTCTGTTGTTTTCTAAGAACCTGCTGCTGCTGCTGCCGCTGCTGCCACAGTATCGTCTAATTTCTTCTAATTATGGCCTATCAAGGCTACTTGCAATGTTGCTATGCCTGCAAGTATCATCTACTATGGGGCCTGAAATGGCTCCTAATTATACCGTTGCGACTTCTGCTAAAATATGGACCAATGTCTTCTAATTTGTGGTCTGTTGTTTTCTAAGAACCTGCTGCTGCTGCTTGGTTGGTTTGAACCAAGATCAGCTGCTGGCGATAATTGCCATTTGATTTCTAAACTTGTGCTGAGGTAAACATCGTTGGTCTGTAGGCACAAGAATTTTCCGTGCTGCAATTTGCGCCGTCTGATCCCAAAAGCCTGTGCTGAGGTAAAACAGTGATGGTATGTAGGCACAAGGTTTGAACCAAGATCAGCTGCTGGCGATAATTGCCATTTGAATTCTAAACTTGTGCTGAGGTAAACATCGTTGTACTTGTAATGTACTTGTATTGAAGGCTTGCATTTCATTATAATTAATTGAATTATTTAATGGAGGTGCAAGCCAAAAAAGCATAATGGTTCTGAGGCTCATTCAATACAATAGCAGAATAGTCAAATTTGTCACTTAAGTGTCAAACTAGAGGCCTGTGCGTAAAAATTCACATATGCACGTCAAAATATAACCTTGCGCGACCAAATGTACATTTTCGCGAACAAATATGCGCTTGCGCGACCAAATGTACAATTTCGCGACCAAATATACGCTTACGCGACCAAATGTACACCTACACGACTAAAAATACGCTTGCGCGAACAAATGTACGTTTCGCGACGAAATATTCGTGCGCGCGACCAAAAGTACACCTACACGACTAAATATACGCTTGCGCGAACAAATGTACGTTTCGCGACGAAATATTCGTGCGCGCGACAAGCCCGGAGCGCGATGAATTCGTCGCTCGCACGCTAATTTGCGCGCATGCGCGTTACGCGGCGCGCGCGTCAATAGGGTGTGTCCCTAGTATAAATACCTGGTGCCCTGCCCTGTGACCAGTAGGAGTGGAAAACATTGCAAGACGTGGACATGGCTGGACCTGGTAACATGACTGAGGCGCAGCTGCGGTATTTTATATGCTTCCTGCACCGGGAGGGATATGATAATATCCCAGCAGGGACTCCCGGGATCCAATCCCTCCGCAGGGGCATTATTAGGAGACTGCGGCGGCGCCTCAGGAGGGATCACCAGGTCAATCTGAGTGTCCGCGTCTTGCAGCGTCTGTGGAGCGACATTAAGCGGCGCCACACTGAGCTTGTGGAAGAGCTGAGGGGAGAAGTGGAAGGTAGATTTTCTTAAAAATTAATATAAAGATTTTTCTTCTAAATTACCACTCACTTGTTTCCTATTTAATTTGCTATTTTTGAGCAAAAATGTGTTTGTGAAAATACTTTAACATTAGGATTGGAACAATAGCCATAATTGCAGATTATTTAAATAGAGATTATCTCTTAATGGTGTTTCCCATCCCATAACTGCCATACTTATAGAGGCCCTGCCCCATACCTGCCATGCTTATAGATACCCTGCCCCATACCTGCCATACTTATAGAGGCCCTGCCCCATACCTGCCATGCTTATAGATACCCTGCCCCATACCTGCCATGCTTATAGATACCCTGCCCCATACCTTCTGTAAGGTTTGGACCCACACATACACAGAGGCTTTTGCTATAGGCTTTATTTTACAAACTGTTAGGCTGCCAGCTCTGCTCACATGGATATGACACCATAATGGGTCACATGACTGTCATCCCATAGTGACTATGATACTATCTGGTTTGCTGGAAAGGGCGCGCTCTAATGTCAGCAGTGTTGCATAGCACTAAACATTAACAAAACATAACAAACATCTTATAACAGGGTTGCTGTTGAACACTACACCTGCCATGCTTATAGATGTCCTGCCCCATACCTGCCATGCTTATAGATGTCCTGCCCCATACCTGCCATGCTTATAGATACCCTGCCCCATACCTTCTGTAAGGTTTGGACCCACACATACACAGAGGCTTTTGCTATAGGCTTTATTTTACAAACTCTTAGGCTGCCAGCTCTGCTCACATGGCTATGACACCATAATGGGTCACATGACTGTCATCCCATAGTGACTATGATACTATCTGGTTTGCTGGAAAGGGCGCCCTCTAATGTCAGCAGTGTTGCATAGCACTAAACATTAACAAAACATAACAAACATCTTATAACAGGGTTGCTGTTGAACACTACACCTGCCATGCTTATAGATGTCCTGCCCCATACCTGCCATGCTTATAGATGCCCTGCCCCATACCTGCCATGCTTATAGATGCCCTGCCCCATACCTTCCATGCTTATAGATAATGGTTTTCCTGTAGTTACATGACACATCTCAGCCTGTATCATTTGTTCGGTACAAAAGCAAGTGCTGTATTTCTCAAACTGTAATTCTTTCATTGACAGACGAATGGCTACAGGTGGAGCAGGCTGATAATGGGGCAGAGGCAGAGGCAGAGGCACCACCGGCTCCTGCACAGGATCCCCAGCTTGGTGATGATGAGGCAGAGCCAGCACCTCCAGCAGCACCACCAGCAGCAGCGCCAGAAGCACCCCCAGGAGCACGGGATGCTGCCTCCCAAACAGGGGGGGCAAATATTTTTTTGGACCTCCTACAAGAGGTCCGCCAAGAGGTGGCCCTTATGAGGGAGGACTATGGCCTTCTGAGGCAGGATATGGCCCTTATGGGGCAGGATGTGGCCCTTATGCGGCAGAACTTGAGGGAGATTCAGGAGGCCATCCTGTCCTGTTCTCCTCCTCTTCCTCCTTCTCCTTCTCCTCCTCCTTCTCCTCCTCCTCCTCCTCCTGCTTTTATGTAGTTTTTTTAAGTGCAGTGCACCGTTGTGCAATTTTGTTATATAAAAATTTTCTTTATTTTCAAACTTCAACATTTGGATTTTATTTCATTTAACTACTGATCAGATGATACTTGAAGTTGTGTAACATTACATAGTATTTTAGTAGATTCATTACATTTACACAAAAATATACAGTATATTCATGTTAATGTGGGATACAAAGCACCCAGATGGTATCTGTTCATATTTATTATTAGTTGTGGCTGTGTTTGTAAGCTAGTAGTAACATATAAAATATAGATTGTACTTTTAGGTACTTTTTTAGTGCAGTAGTAGATACCATTAACTGTCAACCAGAAGTAATGTAAAAAATCACAGACATGTTTTTAAGAAACTGGCAAAATGGGAGCCTTTTTTCACTTGGGAGAAAACACTTGTAGCATAGCGGAAAGGAGGTTCTCTAACAATGTAGGGCATGTGTGTAGCAGGCAGTATACTCAGCCAAACTGCATGGGAATTGGTCTTCCCATTGACTGCAATGCAATTCAGCGAATTTTGCAACCTGTTTGGGAATTTTGCCACAAAGCAAAACATGGCAGATTAACTTAAAGGGTGGTTCACATTTAAGTTAATTATTAGCATGTAGTAGAATGGCCAATTATAAGCATAGTAACATAGTAAGATAGGTTGAAAAAAGACATACGTCCATCACGTTCAACCTTAATACCTATATATAGCCTGCCTAACTGGTTAATTGAGAGTAAGGCAAAAAACCCGATCTGAAGCCTCTCTAATTTGCCGCAGAGGGGAAACAATTCCTTCCTGACTCCAAGATGGCAATCGGACCAGTCCCTGTATCAACTTGTACTGAGAGCTATCTCCCATACCCCTGTATTCCCTCACTTGTACTGAGAGCTATCTCCCCTACCCCTGTATTCCCTCACTTGTACTGAGAGCTATCTCCCCTACCCCTGTATTCCCTCACTTGTACTGAGAGCTATCTCCCCTACCCCTGTATTCCCTCACTTGTACTGAGAGCTATCTCCCATACCCCTGTATTCCCTCACTTGTACTGAGAGCTATCTCCCATAACCCTGTATTCCTTCACTTGTACTGAGAGCTATCTCCCATAACCCTGTATTCCCTCACTTGTACTGAGAGCTATCTCCCCTACCCCTGTATTCCCTCACTTGTACTGAGAGCTATCTCCCCTACCCCTGTATTCCCTCACTTGTACTGAGAGCTATCTCCCCTACCCCTGTATTCCCTCACTTGTACTGAGAGCTATCTCCCCTACCCCTGTATTCCCTCACTTGTACTGAGAGCTATCTCCCATACCCCTGTATTCCCTCACTTGTACTGAGAGCTATCTCCCCTACCCCTGTATTCCCTCACTTGTACTGAGAGCTATCTCCCATACCCCTGTATTCCCTCACTTGTACTGAGTGCTATCCCCCTACCCCTGTATTCCCTCACTTGTACTGAGAGCTATCTCCCATAACCCTGTATTCCCTCACTTGTACTGAGAGCTATCTCCCATACCCCTGTATTCCCTCACTTGTACTGAGAGCTATCTCCCCTACCCCTGTATTCCCTCACTTGTACTGAGAGCTATCTCCCATAACCCTGTATTCCCTCACTTGTACTGAGAGCTATCTCCCCTACCCCTGTATTCCCTCACTTGTACTGAGAGCTATCTCCCATACCCCTGTATTCCCTCACTTGTACTGAGAGCTATCTCCCCTACCCCTGTATTCCCTCACTTGTACTGAGAGCTATCTCCCATACCCCTGTATTCCCTCACTTGTACTGAGTGCTATCCCCCTACCCCTGTATTCCCTCACTTGTACTGAGAGCTATCTCCCATAACCCTGTATTCCCTCACTTGTACTGAGAGCTATCTCCCATACCCCTGTATTCCCTCACTTGTACTGAGAGCTATCTCCCCTACCCCTGTATTCCCTCACTTGTACTGAGAGCTATCTCCCCTACCCCTGTATTCCCTCACTTGTACTGAGAGCTATCTCCCCTACCCCTGTATTCCCTCACTTGTACTGAGAGCTATCTCCCATAACCCTGTAGTGATACTAAGCAACTTTACAATTGGTCTTCATTATTTATTTGTTCACAGTTTTTGAATTGTTTGCCATCTTCTTTTAACTCTTTGCAGTTTTCAAAAAGGGGTCACTGACCATGGCAGCCAAAATCCCCAGCATTCCAACTCTATGTTAGCAAGCCCATGGTTGCTAAGGTAATTTGGAAACTAGCAACCAGATAACAGGAACCGCATGCGTTAATTTGCACATAGAAATAATACTAACGCATGATTCACACTTAGACGCGCTAAATATCGCATTAGGCTATGCGAAAATGAACCCCTACTTGGGGCAGGCGGTAATTATAGAAAAGTGCAGTAAATGAGCTTTTGGCAACAAAATATGTACTTTGCAGTGGGATTTATTCAAGTCTGTGTTGGCCCTAGAGTGATGCAGCCGCCAGTTTGCAGGGAAATGGGCATTTTCAGAACAGTAGTTTTCCGAAAGTAATGCCGTGTTTGGCTAATATGGCGTGCGTTTTTTTGCATATGGCGACTATTTGTGCGCGATGCGTTGATGTGATGCGTCCAATATAGCATGAAAATAGTCTTCACGACTTAAATAACACACACAGCATCTCGATAAAATTTTTAACGCATGCTAGAAATAGCGCTCGTTTCAACGCACTTAAGTGAATCGGCCCTCATAAATAAAAAAAATGAAGACCAATTGCAAATTGTCTCAGAATATCTCTCTCTACATTAGCTCGGGGGCAACATGCTGCTCACCAACCCCTTGGATGTTGTTCTCAGTGAAAAAGGTGCAACCCACAAACAAAACCACCTGTAGAATTTGTGCGCTCGTCGCGCCGCGAAATTTTCACCACGCGCTTACAGTTATTTTCGCGCAACGGAAAATTCCGCCGCGAAATGAAAACGGTGGCGCCAAATTTATTACGCCGCGTGCGCAGAAATTACGCCGCGCGAAAAATTACACCTCGCGATGAAAAATTGCGCCGCGCAACGAAAACGGTGGCGCCAAATTTATTACGCCGCGCGAAAAATTATGCCGCGCGACAAATTACGCCGCGCGACAAATTAGTTTCGCTCATCACTAATATACATACATAGTTGTAGTCATGTAAAATAAGTTGCGGTTGCAGTAAAAAAGTTGCGACCATGTCAAAAAAGTTTCAGCTGTGTCAAAAAATGAAGTGCGTCAAAAAAACCTTTTTTCACCATTTGTTATGATTTCTGATAGGAATTAGTCATCTTTCAACTGAAATTTTCTGCATATAATTTAACTTGTACATCATTTTTCCCTTTCATTAAATTGTCTTGAAAAATTCTTCTGAATTTCTAAAAAAAGTGTAATTTTTAATGCCAATATTTTAATAACAGTATATTTGAAAGTTGGGATTTTTAAAGTTTTGTAATGATTTTGAATGGGCTTCAACTATGAGGGCACCATTATGGTACAAAGGGTGTGCCTTAATGTGAGCCTTTTTTATGATTGTTAAGACAATTAATTTGCACCTTATGATTGGTGGGCACATTTACTAAAAAGCTAACATTTCTTATATCTAAGGGGTTACAAGAAAACCTTTTCAACCATATATTTAAAGCCAGGATTAAAGCACCACCCATGTTTATATACATAAATATTCAAACCTAGTTATCACACATTCTAATGTGGGAGTGGCTCCAATCGTTTATGTATAAACATTCAAACCAAGTTATTACGCATTCTAATGTGTTACTGGATCCAATTGTTTATGTATAAACATTGAAACTTGTGTCCGACTCCGACAGTTCCCTCCAGACACATGAATACTAATGAACTATTTGAACCAACCAATCAGATATGGGAGTAAAGAGTATATCAGGCCAGGTAGGGCTCAGTTAGAGAGAGACAAAGAAGTGAGCTACTCTGGGATCCCACCGCTATATTAGAGCTTCATCTGGGATTTATTCTACGTAACCTTCACCTCCATGGATATCTGCAGGAGGTACGGGGAAAATGTAAAGGCGGCAAGCCCTGAATCACATTTCTCTAGCTTTATGGCCAAAAGCCCTATTCTAAGGAAGGAAAGGTGGGTGACGGTTGCAGTGCGGAACCCCCACACCCCAGGGAAGGATGTTGCAACATTCCTGAGTCGGTTCTGCACGTTGCTGACAGACCCAGCACACATCATAGATGTGAATGGATTCTGGACTGGCAAGTGGTCAGTCCTGGTAAAACTTCACAGAGACAAAAGCTCATCAGACGGCGTCCGACACCTTCCACAAAACTTCTTCTTGGGCAGCTCACTGGGCATCATCGACTACCTAGACCTACCACAGACCTGCAGGAAATGTGGTGAGCTGGGACACTGGATGAAAAACTGCAAGTCAACTGCCTGCAGGAACTGCAGAGTCACGGGGCATGACACCAAGGATTGCCCCAAGAAGAAAGCATGTAACCTTTGTGGTCTGGAAAAACATGTCTACAAAGACTGCCCCCAGAGAGTAAAGACCTACACAGCTGTTCTCAAAGGTGCACAGGTCAAACAAGGTTCTCCAATTTTCAATTCCGATATTTAAATAACAGTATATTTTAAAGTTGGTATTTTTAAAGTTTTGTAATGATAAAGTTTTTCATATTTTGAATGGGATTCAACTATGAGGGCACCAATATGGTAGATTGGGTGTGACCATTTTTAATGTTTTGTAAAGTTTCCTGTGTTTTGAATGGGCTTTAACTATGAGGGCACCAATATGATGGAATGGGTGTGCCTTAATTTGAGTTGTTTTTATGATTGTTGAGACACTTAATTTGCACCTTGGTGGGCACATTTACTAAAACTTCAACATATTTTTTTTTCATTTTCACGTATGTCTGATATTACTTAACAGTCTGAACTGATTTTTGTTCTATTTTTTCATTTTCTTAAAAATTGAATAAACTCATTTCCACGTATGCCTGACATTTAGTTATCAGTCTGAACTGATTTTTTTTTTTAAATTGTCAGAGTCAAAGAGTCAAAAAGCTGAAACCTCAAAAATTTCAAAAGTAAAAGAAGCATTCTCCAGAAAAGGAGAAGGACATCTGTCATTGACTTCTACATGATCTGTACAGGTTTAAGCCTGTTAACCAACAAGACTGTTAATGTAAAACCTCCATTAGTATCTGTATAGATATTAATTATTAAAAGATAGGATTGTGTGTGGATCTGTGTGTGTGAGAGTTTGTATAAATGTATAGATATCTTGTGTATGGGATAAATCATAATAGGAATACATAGTAATTACAGTCATCACAGCTGGGGAAAATGCAGTCTAAGTTAGCCATAAATCCAAATAAGATAACAAAAGAGTGACTTCTTATAACAAAAGGGTTACAAGAAAACCTCTTCAACCTTTTGTTGAAAGCCAGGATTAAAGCACCACACATATTTATATACATAGATATTCAAACCTAGTTATCACACATTCTAATGTGGGACTGGCTCCAATTGTTTATGTATAAACATTGAAACTTGGGTCTGGCTCTGAAGTTCCCCCAGACACTTGAATACTAATTAACTATTTGAACCAACAAATCAGATAGCGGAAATCATTTTTTTTTAGGGATTATGAATCCAACAACCAATGACAGTTAGCCTTGTATCAGCATACACCCCATAGAGGGTTTGTGAGTACCCAGTTTTTTGGGGGATTTTGGATACACAGAACACTGGTTAAAGAGTGAATTTTAAAGCACTAATACATTTAGGCTTTTTGAGCTGACATTTCTTATGGCTTCATTGCTTTGAAGGATTATTTGGTAGTCCTACAACTAGGGCCGGATTTTAAAATAGGGCACCTTGAGGCTGCCCCTTTCACATACAAAGCAGTGGGTAGAGGATGCGCTAAAATTTTTGCACGTCTGGCCCCCATTGCTCCGTATGTTTCAGTGCAGCTGGGCAGCATGCCTCCTCTAAATTTGATTGTGGCTTCGCCACCAATCTGGGTCTGCCTTCAACTTTGGCAGGTATTGGTCTGGACTTTTATACATTTATTGTTCTTTTGGTATACAAAAAAAGCAGAAAATCAGCTAAAACACCATATATGTAATAAATCAAAGGCCACTGAACTGCAGAAAGTCAAATTCTAAAAAATTTTTACTAGTTGCATTAAACTAGTAAAAAAAAATCACCGAGGAAAAAAGTCATGTAAAAAAGGTCACTGTTGCATCAAAATAGTTGTGGTCATGTAAAATAAGTAGCGGTCGCAGTAAAAAAGTTGCGATCATGTCAAAAAGGTTTAATTTGTGTCAAAAAATGAAGTGCGTCAAAAAAGCCTATATTCATAATATTTTTTAGTAGTTTTGCGAATTTTTTATGAACATTACAGAAAAATGGGAAAGCTTTCTTTCACTTTCATGTTCTGCAGTTGCTGAGTAAAATATATGGACAGGAGGTTACCTGCACAGGTCATAGGTTAAACCTTTTCTTGAAAACCTGTACAATTCTTCTCATTTGGTGCAGAAATTAACTGCTGTTGGAACAAATATTCATTTTGCAGTATTGGCCAGTTATATTACATTGAAATATCATTGGCCAATACTTTAAAATGAACAATGCTGAAGAAATCTCACACATCCCTAGGCAAGCAAGCACACAAGGTAGCTAATATTTTAGATCTCTGAACATGAAGTTAATTAGAAAATGGAACATATGAGAGATGTTAAAGAACAGGTTAAGCTGGAATGGAGAAAGGTCTGCCTTTCTATTTTTTAATAAGGTTCTTAATTATGTATGGATGTTGGCTTGTAAAAAATTTTTTTTTTCTCCAGTGGGACTGTAGCTTGTAGCACTAGTGCCCTTTGATTAGTTCTGACCTGGGCATTGGGCACTGCACACAATCCAAAACAAACAGGCATGATCACATTGACCTTAGTGTGTATTCATGCTAAATTAATGTAATAAAAGGTCTAAGTTTACCCACAACTAGCAACCAATCGGGTAGACATTCTAAAATACATTGCCAGTAAATGTTCCCCTCCATTGGTTGTCATGGTTATAAAATTAGGCTGGCTTAATTTCCAATGTTGCTAGTTCATAGCAGCACTCTTTGTATGTTTCAATATGTTCATTTTACTTCAATAAACATTTTTCTTACTGCAGTTGTTATGGTATAGTTTAATATTCTTGATATCAATACAAAGTTTTCATAGAGTAGCAGAGAGAATAATTAGATTTAATTAAAGATACCATATATCATGTAATATAGGAAAAATGCCAAAATCAATCCATAATTAATATAGTCATAATATTGTTAAGAGACAATTAGTTAATTGGAAAATAAATTAAAATGGACTTAGACCTATTACGTTACTCTAAAGACTTACTATACTTCCAATAATGAAAGACTTACTATACTTCCAATTATTCAAAAAAAAAAGTGAGGGTGCTGAAAGAAAATTACTTGATTGATATTATGTTTATTTATAACTGAACTTAAATACATTTTCAACCTCTTTAGAGACCCCTAAAAGCAGTGGTGTCATCAGATTCCTCTAGCTTAGGTAGAGCACAGCCCCTTTTAGAAAAGCACACTTAAGAGTGCTCAATTGTAATTAATATTGGTTCATTAATAAAGGTATATGTAACATATGTTCCAATGCAATTTCCCATATATGGTGCCCATCTTTGCATGCCTACACCAAATAATGACTTCCATTATGTCTCTTATTGCCTATGGCTCATTACTATGGCTTGCATGTCTAGTTCTATGAGTCCATTTGACTACAGTGGGACTTTGCAAGCACCATATTGTAAGGTTATAGTGTTGTCTGGTCAATATAAAGGCAAATAATTATACTCCAGTCCAACTCTGTTAACCTAATTCTGAAAACAATGCTCTTGAGCTTTTTGAACTCCTTGCCACCACCTTACAAACTCTACCCTTCCTTCCAAACTTTCAGTCACCCCCTTAAGACCCATCTGTTTAAAGAAGCATCCTCAGTACCTTGAGATTAATGAGAAAACAACTTATTATAATGAATCACCAATTGTTTTCAATGTTCTTATGTTTCAAATGTTTCCTAACACTTTTGATCAGTTCTTATGAGATAGACCCTCACATTTTTATTCTGTTACCCTTGTTAAATTATTATAAGACCCCTGTTTACTATAAATCAATGTACAGTGCAATGTAACTTGTTGGCACTATATAAATAAATGATGATGATGATGATGATGATGATGGTGTAGAAAGGCACCTTTGCTGCATGGGCAATACAAAGGAAACCATTTCCTCACTGTTTGCCTTACTATATTAAACTTCAAATGCTTGAGGGCTATTCTATCACATGTTTCTTGGGGCAGTGGTGGCCCACCAATGAAATTTTGCCCAGAGCCCGTTGGTGTCTTAAAGCTGCCATGAAGTAATACAATTAACTGTATGGGTAAGTATGCAGGTTAACATTTATTGCTTCACAAATATAGTACCAGGGTATGTTGTGTGTTTGGTTATCATGTAGACAACAATTGATTAGACTTAAGTATAATCTTGTCCTCAAACTGTCCCCAAAAGCAATGCATGTCATGTTGGGGCATTAAGGTCCAGCAAAGGAAGGGTTAAGTTTTTAATTTAGAAGTCTATTTAGAATCCACATTTGAGGGAAACCCTTCACAGTAGGGGGTAATTCACAAATACCCCATAAAAGACACTGAAGACAGACTGTCTGGCTAGGGGGCTGGGAGGTGTGACGAGCCAGACAGGGCCAAATGAATCAACTAGGTAATTAAACTATTATACCTCTGCTACAGTGGGGTGGTCTATCTCAGGGAAGATTCTTAGCTAATATTTCTCTAGGCCTATAAAATAAATATCTTTTACTAAAGATAAAAATCATGGCGCCCAGTCATTAGCTTGTAGCTAGAGCTCCCCACAGACTCCAAACACTCCCATGTTATGATGATCCATCTCGGGATTATACAATATTCTGATAAAACCAGAATAATATGCGTTAGGCCTGGTGTGTTTGGTGTCTATGAAAAGAGAATTCCATTTCCCACATAATGCTCATGGTTCCATAATTTTGTTGTAGACCCATAAGTATTTGAGGCTAACTGGAAAATAAAAATGTCACCAGAACAGCCAGTTACCAAATGGTGACCAGCCCTCACCTTTCTCATTGGATTGGGGGCATGACCTACCTTGTAGCCTTTGGGGAATGAGCTACTCGGGAGGTATATGTCGATATTTCTCCCCCCCCCCGGAAACAGGAATTACATAGGACCATTCTATTGGTAATGTATGTAAGTTTCTGCATTTTTTATCCTTTTTTATTTTATATATGTTTTGTAACTTGTATGTCATTTTGTAACATTCACTGTTTTTTATATAATATATGCACTGTCCACTTTGGATTATTAAATATAAAATTTAATAAGTTTGTCTTTGTGCTCTAAATGAACCTTAAGCATGTTAAAAGTGTTTTAACCCCTTGCTAGTTATAAGGAAAGTGTGTCTGCTTAACCCTTTGTTTGCTTGCGGGAAAGTTGTGTATTGTCTGTAGACTAACTTGCATTGTCTGTTGGAGTGTCTGCTAGAGTGCTTAGCTAGAAAGTCTAGGGTGATTTGCCTTTGTGAAGTGTCAGTGTGCAATAGAACATCTAGACTTGGGTGCTTGCGGCCTCTTAAACACGGTGGTGGCAGTTATTAAGTTTAGGTGGGTTGGGGCTGTTTGGGGTTGATTGCATGAGTTAGCAAGAATCTGTGTAGTTGATGTGTTAACAGACGCCTGCCTGGTCACATACGCACATACGTTTGTGGTGGCGTCTCGTGACAATGCACATCTATCCACTATCAATATGATACATATACTGTCAGAAACTATAGCGCAAATGGAATGGCTGGCCACAGGGGGAATCATAAATATTGATATTTTTGTCATCTCTTGTAAATCTCCATATATGTACTCATAAAAACTGCTGTGATTATTATTGTTAAAATCATCTTCCTTTGCCACTTTAGTCATCTAGTTTTTATATCTTTATTATTATACAATGCAAAGGAAATGTGTATGGGGCTTAAATAGTTAACTGCTATTGAAATCATGAATCATGAATTCAGCCTAATATATGTATTGAATATTTCCCTTTTCTTTGCAGCATCTTCTTGTCATTGAATTTCTAGAAGTATTTTCAACTTATTTATTTAGCATTTTTTCATTTACATTGATGCAACGTTTATTCCGTGCTACTGAAAAGGATTGTGAAAGCATTAAGTATTGTAAAAATACGTTTTTAGTATATAGGCTTCCATTTTCATTTTGCAAAAACATTTTAAATGAGACACAAGTTATTGGTGACCCACCAGTCATGGGCGACAGCAAAATTTTACGGAGGGGGAGCAAAATCATCAAGCAAAAACAACCTGTTTTTCTAGACTAAGCCTGTATACAACAACTAGGTGCCAAGCTTGTAGGAAATCAATTTACTGGCGAAGCCCATTGAGTCGCAAACAACTTACATAATTGTATAACTAGTGGGAATGTTTAAGTATAAGTATAAATCATGAAAATCTGCCACTCCCAGTCCCAGCGCTGCTACATTTTTTTTTAGCTATTAGTAACTTTGTGAACACACCTCTAAATACCACATCCATTTAACCAAAACATACCCCAGATGTGCCAGTATAATTACTACAGAAATAGACTGTAGGAAATGGGCAATCTGCATCTAACCCCAGAAGTATAATCACTAAATAAAATAGAGGGGCATTTTAACCACAGATGTGCCAGTATTACTAGTACAGGTATCGGACCCCTTATCCGGAAACCCGTTATCCAGAAATCTCTGAATTACGGAAAGCCCGTCTCCCATAGACTCCATTATAAGCAAATAATTCAGAATTTTAAAACTGATTTCCTTTTTTTATGTAGAAATAAAACAGAACCTTGTAATTGATCCCAACTAAGATATAAATAATCCTTATTTGATGCAAAATAATCCTATTGGGTTTAATTAATGTTTTATTAATTTTTTAGTAAACGTAAGGTATGGAGATCCAAATTATGGAAAGACCCCTTATCCGGAATACCCTTGGTCGCAAGCATTCTGGATAATGGGTCCTATACCTGTACTGAAAATGGACAATCTGCATATTAAACCCTTAAGTGCCAATATAATTGTTACAGAAAATTACTAATCACTATATTTATCCGAGATATGCCAGTATAAATATTACGGAAGTGAAATTGTTTACCAGGGCTGTAAAATAATAAGGTCTAGTAAAAAAAAAAAATTTGCTGAGAAGTGAAATGGGACAGATCTGCCCATCATTAACTACAGATAATGGATAATATGCACATTATCCCCTAGACAAGCCAGTATAACCACTAAATAAAAAAGATAATGGGCATTTTAACCCTGGACATCCCACTATAATTACTATAGAATATAGATAATCTGCATATTAACCCAAGATATGCCAATATAATTACTACAGTAAAACCAGCATATTAAACACAGACATGCCACTATAATCATTGTATAAAGATCTCTAAAAAAATTCCACTGAACATTCCATTAACTCTAGACTGATATTTACAGTGACAAGGCAAAAGTTTCAAACTGGTACCTGCTTGAAGGAGTTAACATTTCCCAGTGCCTTTGGGTCTTAAGGGGGTCCTGGCCACGCTGAGCTTGTTTGCTGCCTGCTCTGACCCTGTGTCTGTTTTTGGACTTGCTTTGCTTGTCACCTGCCCAGACCATTGCCTTGGTTACAGATTTGCTTGCTGCCAATCTTGAACCATACATGAGTTGTTTTTCTCTAGTTTTCAAGTCACTGATAAGTTAGCTAGATGTTACTCAGCACTCAGGCTGAGAGGTTTAACAAGGACTTTGCAGCAGCCTTATGCAAGAACAGTCTAATAAGGACAAGCAAAATGCAAATTTTGCTTCTTAACTATCCAAAAGT
The DNA here is from genome assembly GCF_000004195.4 of Xenopus tropicalis. Taxonomy (NCBI): domain Eukaryota; kingdom Metazoa; phylum Chordata; class Amphibia; order Anura; family Pipidae; genus Xenopus; species Xenopus tropicalis. The sequence continues at coordinate 93,611,806 of NC_030684.2, forward strand.
TTTTTCTCTCTGCAACTTTTATTACATTCTTATCCTCCATAGGGGTACTCACAGGCAACATTTTGACTTTACAACCAGGCAATGAAGGGTGAAGCTAAACAACAAATTACAGGAAAACAGACATGTGGGTAAACAGTTAATTGGAGGCTCCTTATTTTACCCTGGACTTCAAAGACCCCAGAGATCTTTGTTCTGTGTCCATTTTTTAGTATAACTTCCAAATTTTATATTCTTCGGATTTCAAAATATTCGATTCTAGATGTTTTTACTCCATGTAATTAGTATGGTTTTAAGATTACACAGACAGTTCATTGTTGGTGAATGGGCTTATACACGTGTAGTATTCTTTTCAATATATTCTATTTATATCTCCCCTTAATGTAGGTAACTGCTGTAAATGGAAATCTTGTAGAGGTTTATCTCATCAGAAACAATAATAACCAGTCAGCTCCTTAAGGAATAATGGAGTTATACTATGAATTAAGGAATGGATTTAATTGAAATTAGGAGTGAATTTTCTTACATTAAAAGGCTAGTAATACTAGAAACAGTAATTCAAATGAATGCCTAATAAAGAGAAATGTGGTACACAGGAATCATGTGTTCCAGAGGAAACCAAAGGAGGTGCAGGTGTTGAACACAAGCTCATATTTCTGTAATTTGTTACAGAAGGAAGGAAGATATACTGTATATACTCCTATACAGTATGTGCAAATATAAGACACAGTTATTGCAATGCTACAAAATGGTTACAACGTGAATGAAATGGAGAACCAGAGGTGGCATATTGATGCTTGTTGGCAGTCTAAGATGAAATATAGTAAACGATCAGACAATGTATTCTCCCCATTTCCCCAAAGGGTATGTTGTCTGGAAATTGCATTTGCAAAATCTTTCTTGCATGGCAGGAAACTTCAAAGAAGAATAAAAAAAGCATCCAGCTTTGAGAAGCAGTTAGCAGCCTGTGAAAAGAGGGTGGGAGACAATAGATTTACATCTTGAGATAGAAGTTGAGAAATTACAATTTTTCTTTCTTTTTTGGATATTGATGTACATCAGTCACCAGCAAGACTGACTTGATATATAGTTGAACCCTTCCAAATTCGCTCTAATAAAAACCAGGTATAGCCATTGGGAGAGGTTTTGACATATAAAAGCTATTGAAGAACATTACTGTACTTCATTTTCTACTGCTGCCAAATGTGTTGCACAACATATCAGCATCTAAGTAGTACCTTTACAAACCACATGGTGCAGAGCATGAACCAGTTACTGTAGCTCTGGAAACCATTGCCATTATAGATTTAAAGGATATTTATTAGACAAACAAATCTCACCTTTGCTACTTCCAATGAAATGTTGACTTTCCACAGAAAATAATTTTGCGCAGTTAATTTTTTCTTTCATTCTCCCTGCACTTACTGTTGGGTTTCCACTGTCCAGTACAGTGGCCCTGGGTGCAGGGTACCAGATGTGTGCAATGTAAATGACCCCTATATCATTCATGCCACCTGAAGCGTACACTACTGCATTACCAAATGCCAACACTGTAACATACATTGTGCATAAACTCAATTTAAAAGCCTATTTTAGACTTCCAAATTGTCCTTTCCTATTGTGGAGTCTATGGTTATAAAAAATCCTCCTGCTGTTAAAGGGCAACTAGTAGCACACAAAATACATTCTAATAAAGTAATTGTAACTAAATGAGAATTTTAGAAAACACTGCATTTACAGGGGTCCAGCATTGCTAGGACCATTTTTGCCTGATGTTGTTCCTTCCCTGATAGTATAAAATACTGATTGTAAGCCCTGCACTCAAATAAATGTTTAAGCACTGTTCACAAAATCATGTGATTTCCCTGATGTATTAAACTTCAATCCAATCTTACTACAAAGTGAATACTGGAGCATTTGTCTATTATATTTTTATGCTTAAAGCTATGAACTGTGTTTTAAACTCCTGCCGCTAAGCTGCCTGGGGTCAGTTTTTTTGCTTGCTTTAGACTTGCAAACACACAAGCATCTGTCAAACATTTTATGGGTTTAATAGATAATGGACAGTGTATGGTTGAGAGCAAAATGTAGGATGGATGGAACAATTAATTGAGGTGAGAAAAAAATATAGTATATATGGGAGGGAAGAAGCAGGCTAAATTGTAACGGCTGTCCTTTACTTTCCAAATCCCAATAGCATTCCTGTTTAGATTACATCCATTCTATGCACTACTTGTCTGCACTACTTTCAGATTTCAATGAACAACAAAAGAAATTTAGAAACCCTGGGTGACATTCCGAGCATCCAAACCATAACCTTTATTCTGATTGTACCACATTAAGTGTATCCTAGCCCAACTTGTATTGCTTTGTTTTGTTTAATCTTTATGTTTGGCTTTTTTATTTTTCTGTTTAATGTTATAGCCTCTGATGCACCATGTTTATCTGACCTGTAACATACATCTTCACTTGATTTTGATTATGAATCTGAAAAAAAAACCCTTAAAAGATGTTAAAAATGTAGTGTCTGGAAAAAATATATTACAATGGAGAAGGTAGAGTGCCTTCAATCTGTTTGGAACGGGAAGGCAGGAAAGAAGGGGGAAAAGTCAGAAGAAGTTAGGTAGAGATGAGGTTAGTGGTAGTGGAGATGTGTAGCTATTACAGGGAGGGCAAGTAAGTGTTACAATTTGGGAGGCAAGTAAAATGAGGACTGCTGTGGAAAGGAAAGAAAGACTAAACTATAAATATAGGAGGGCCAAAGTAGAAGGATAAGTAATAAAAAGTAACAATAATAATAAAATTGTAGTCTCACGGAGGAATTATTTTGGCTGCTGGGATCAGTGCCCCCCCCCATATAAAAGTTGGAAAGAGTCACAAGATGAAGGCAAATATTTAAAAGACTGTAAAAAGTAAAAAGACATTTTAAACAGATGCTAAGAATTGGCCATTCCATAACATACTAAAAGTTGACCTGAAGGTAAACCACCTCTTTATAATTATAGCATGGGTCTCTCACTGGCAATCATTTCTCCGCTAAGCTGCAACAAATAACCTTGAACCACCCCCAAAATCCATCACTTACTTATTCAGTGCAGTTAGGCACGATTCTGTTTGATCTCTGCTTAACAGGTGAAATACCCCCTTTCAAACCACTATCTGGTTGCTAAGGTAAACAATACCCTATCAACCAGATAGCTTCTGAACTTCTAAACTGAAAAGCTGCAGAACAATAAGTTAAATAACTGAAAAAACATCAACATCATACAAAAAGTTAATTTGAAGGTGAACAACCCTTTTAAGCATGAGGGTACCAGTTTGGGGGGGGGGGGGTCCTTGGAAAAGGGTATATATACTGTATTTTGGTTGCCTGCTCTCAGCTGCCCAGTGGCTAGCATTGTGAGTAGCACCTGGTGGTCTTTAAGTTAGCAAACCTATCACATTCTCCTAGGGTATATGTTTTGGTTGCTCGCTCTCACTTTAACTTTTTATGCATGTTTATTAATAAGGTTGTGGCCTTTTTCAACTAAGGTGAAATAAAGGGTACCACTAAAGATTTTAGAGTGTTGTGTAATAAAAGTGATAAACATTTGCTTTAGGTGCTACCTATAGCAACCAATTACCCAGAAGCATTTAATTGCCACCTGTTTAAAAGCAACCATCAATTCATATTTTATACATAAAAGAATAGCACAATGAACATCTTAATAGTAAATTCATATTAGTGGCTGTTCAAGATTTGGTAGTAATTAGATTGATTTGCACTTAGGAATTACAGTGTAAGCTGCTTTATGTTATCCATTTTCTTTTGCTTTTGTTTGCATACAAAATCAGTCTCTTGGGATCTCCTTTAAAGTAATGGATGATTATGGTATCTTTATGCCTTTTACCTGTTTAATACTTAAGAAGGCAATTTGGTAACAATAAATAACAGATATAACAGTTATAAATAACATAACAGAACTGACCTTCAGGAAACAAATGTTTGCACTTGAAAATGTCAAAGTATTTTTGCTGTACCCCTTTCTTGTATTGTGTGTCTGACATTCCAGCTATTAGCTTTTAAAGGTGTGCTAAATTGCCCAGACATGAACAACAAAAGACTTTCATTTTCTGAAATGGTTTATAGTGCAGCCCGTACATGACTGTAACAGCCCTTTATAAATTATAGGGACCATTCTTTTCTCCATTTGCTTAATAATAAAATTTAAGGGGCTGATTTATCAAGTACTGAACTGTCGAATGTCACAAATGTTTGGAATGAATTGACGTTACCTGGTAGTAAATGTATTTTCACTGTGATGACTTCACTGTGCAAGAGAGTAACCAGCAGCCATCTTCGGGAAGGTAAATCATAAGTTATATCCCTATGGTTGCTAAAGGTGTCAGTCAAATTTCAGTTCAGTGGGAAGGTAGCATAACATAGTTATGCTTACATGGTTATGATAAGTATAGTAAATATGTCTTTAAGTTGGCATCCACTCTAGCTATGGGCACTCCCAAGTGTTCCAGGATGGGTGTGCAATCTTTCCTGGTATACTTGTTCCATAGGGGGAGCACACAAGGTGCACAATAACTTCAGAAGATCTTTGCTTCCTTTGTATCTTTAAATTCCCCACTTCTAATTGTTTTCCCAAGCTGATTTCTGCTTAGTCTGCTTAAGCCCTGCTATTACTGAATTAGTTTTTGATGCTTGCTTGCTCTCAACTTCTATCCCTGCTGCCTGCCTTGACCTCTGGCCTGCCTTAGCTTCATGTTAGCTTATTCCTTGTCTGTACTACATTGTTTTCCTTGTTTGATCTATGAAATGGAGTGGGTTCTCTGCTCAGAAATTTTTGGGGAACCAAAAATTCCATTAATGAAAAGCAGTGTTAAAGGAGGTGTCCTGCTTCACAGATAGGGTTAACACTAGGATGGAATCGGAGATGAGGTGAGTGATGTAGGGGAGTGGGGAAATGGCATGGTGAGGTTATGATGTCACTGTAACATGTTGATCAGCGATTGGCTGATCGCTGTGTCATTCAGTGCAGAGCCCTGTCTGTTTGGAACAGCCCTTAAGAAAACTGGGCAATCTGTGTTAAAACAGATGTGTATAAACAGAAAGGTAAGACTGCAGCCAGATGCCCATCAGAATTTCTTTTCTATAGAACCATTACAAAAATGAAAGCAAAGATCAAAATGGTTGCTGCTGAAAAACTGAAAATGTATTTCTGTCTTGGTTATTAACACATCTGATCATGCACTTTTTGTAGGTAGAAGCAAGGAATCTTGAAGGCTATGGGATTAGGTATTTTTTCTCTGTTGGTGATGTCATTGTACTCAGTGGTTATAACTTGTACTGTTGCCTGTGGAGGTAGAGTCAGTCCTGTCACTCTTCAACAAGAATTATAAAGGGTACCACTAATCATATTGATTTTTCCTTTACAATATGTATATTCTTTCAAGGTTGTATAGATTATATTGACATTTTAAATAAACATTGTAACATTTTTTTTATCTCACACTGTTTCACATTTTTTTCTGTCATACAATGTTTGAACACAATTACATTATACAAAGGGTCAAGTGTCATTGCCCCAAGGTAATCAATCAACTGATGATACCCTTGTTATTTTGGTTTCTTATAACCAAAAGTTATAAGAATTGCTATTACAATTATTTTAATGCCTTTGCTGTTGTGCATTTTTTTTGTCTATAACATTCATACAAATTACTTGTAAAAACAATTTTATACTTCCAAAACAGCTGAACTATATAAAATTACATGTATATAAAACATACATATCACAGAACAAAAGTTACCATGTGCCATATTTAGCATTTACGTTAATGCATTATTATTAGTGCTATTATTATTAATGCTGATTAGTTAAAAAAAATTTAAAAAGTTGAATTAAATAGGACATTGTAGGATAATAGAGCCCATGCCTATAATAAAAATTGAAAAGGGGGATATAATGTGATTTTGACACTTCTGCATCTCACTCCCCCCTTACTTTCAAAGTTAAGTTTGCTGTTTTATGCAGTGATTATGCTATGGTGCTTGAGGAGTGATCTTAGCATTGTGGCTGTGTGAATGGTTCACAGGGAAATAGAGCCAATTGTATGTATGTATGTATGTGTTTTTCTTCTGCTTAAGAAAGCACACTTTTCAAGTTAATATATCATTTCTATTTTATTTGGAGTCCAAGTAACCTGCTGAAAATTGGTTCAAGGTCTTGTTTAGAAAAAACACGTATAACTGCTTCTATATTCTTAGCTTTACTCTTCCCTGGTTTAAGTTTGTTCTCAAGAAAGCAAAACAATATGAAGGGGAATTGATATGTATAAATACAGAAAAAATGAATGTATTCAATGAAATTAATGAAATATCTATTTGTGAAGCTCAGACGTGCCTCAAGGCATAAGAGAAAGACATAAATGATAACAAAGTTCTAAAGTAGCCTTAAAGAATATAAAACTTTCTGCCCCCACAATGCCATTGTTACATTATACATTGGATTTATCTCTGTTTGCACCTGAGAGATCTGTGAGCATCTAGCTCTAAGAACATTTTCAGCTTCCATAATGCCATTAATAGTAAACAAGCAAAAAAGGGTTAGCCATAGATTTGTCTGTGTAGAAAAAAAACTGAATTTTAAAAAGATCTATTCTGAGGTTCTTAAACTCATGGAGTCTGAAAATTCTTTCCAAAAGCTTGTGCCATAAAATTGGGAATTCTTTTTCCTTTTGTAGAGTCTTACTTATTATGTATTCAGTGCATTTTGCTTACATTTTTTTTCTAAAAGGTCCACAATGCTATTATAATTAAGTCCAAAAAGATAACTCAGGAGGCATCAATGATAGCTGTCAGTTTCACCGCCACATGCAAATGTATCATTCTCACTTTCAGGTTATGACATTTACAAAAAGGCCGGTGTGTTGGGTAGAACTAACATTGTCTGTAATCAGATTACATTCAGCTACTTGCAGTAGATGTTAATGAGAATGACAATATCAATTATGTGAACAGGATACCAAAGAATACTTCAATAAGACTTCAGATATGGTTAATGAATGTTCATTTTCAGTTCACATGAAACACAAGCTATATCATGACGCCATTCAGAATAGAAAAATGGTTTAAAATTCACAGTTAAAAAAAAAAGCTTGTGCATTTATTGCTGTTTTCACAATATCTGGATTTTTTTTGTCATATTCCTTTTTATTATTCCCTTTTGTACATCGACTTGAAGCTCAGCATAATGATTATCTATTTTTTCACCACAGTGGCAATATTTCATTATAAATATTTGATGACTTTTGATATTGAAAGTCACATTTAATCAACTGTTTAATTCCACTGAAGAGACTCTCTAGCACCCTAATTTGGGATATTGGAACCTTAATATAAAATGATTAAAAAGCTCTATGTACACTACCTAAAACAATATGACTAAATTAGTAATCCTAGATATATGGAAATCCTGAGTACAACAGACTATTTTTACAGAAATGCTAACCTTAATTATATTGGATTTTCTTGTATCATTATATTTTTGATAAAAGACAGATGCTATGGGATGCAAAAACAAAAAAAAAAAAACCTTCAAACCATTAACAGTATGTTAGAATAAAGCTGCCAGCATTTGCTGGAATTGTCAGCAAAATACAGTTACCAAAATCTTTAATTGCCAGTCCCCCATAAGTTGTGCCATGTTTCCTGGGGTTCCTTATTTTATGATCAATTCACACATACCTATAAAATACCACAGAGTTTGGGTATCAGGGATAACTATATAATTTAATGCATTTGCATTCTGAAGAAACTGGGTCATTCAGAGCTCATTTCCGCTATAATTATATATGTTCTGACTTTTAGCTTATGGCAAATGCAATGTATACATGGCACCAGTGCAATTTGCATTTATTCCTAGAACATTACAATATGCACAGATGTTCTCTCCCAATTCAGGACAAGTACTTTCTATATTGGAGTGTTTTAGTTTCATAACAAAACTTTGCAGGTGAAAGCTGATATGTGAAACATGCTCAAAAATGTGTTGTTTAGCATAAAAGTCCTTACAGTATGCTAATAAATAAGTTGTCCAAATACAGAAAGTCTGAACAATTAGCATAGTATGGAGAATATATCTTTCACCACATGGTTTTTAGATTTAAAGAGATATTCCTTACCCTTGCTGCCTGCCATGATATGTTAATCAGTGACACTAGGCTGCCTCTATCATCAAGATTTATTGGCATAGGTTCCTGTTTCTTGATCTTGGGTCCCCAGATGTTGCTGGACTACAAATTCTAGTATGTTTTCCAACAGTGGCACTAACTTATCCTAGTATTTTTCAATACAGAAAAAAGGCAAAGGTTAGAAAAATAAGAAAGGATAATAGAAAATTATTCAGCATGATAACAAGAGTATTCTTTTGGTCTTTTACACTCAGTTTGTCATAGTAGTTAGTTGCAACAATATAAATTAGGAAAGGAAATCACATTTTATATTTCACTGATAGGCCCTGAACCAATATACAAATAACAGCAAAAAATTCAGTGAAAATAAAACCACATTTTAATGGCTCAGAGATTTTTTCAAAACATGATACAAAACAAATTCAAATGTATACTATACCACACAGTGACAGGGTACATCCTAGTGCCTCTCCTAACGCGTTTCGCACAAAGTGCTTCATCAAATGTGGTTTTATTTTCACTGAATTTTTTGCTGTTATTTGTCATAGTAGTTAGCCATCTTATTTTTTTCCCTTACACAGATCATCCCATTATGTTTAAAACAAATCATGGCAATTCTAACCTGTTGCACATACAGCGGGTTTGGGACAGGTTTGGTTAATGTGGTATTTTATTTACCCAAATATTTTTATGGAGCAACAGTACTGCCAGAAAATCTTATGAAAGCAAGTTTGAAATATGAAACTTTCAAATCACAGATTGTTGAAGATCCAACCACAATGCTGGATCTAGTCATCTCTAACAAGCCAAAACATATTGCAAATTATACCAAGTAATAAAATATCAAGATGACAGTGGCCATAGTATTAAATAATGTAATATTTGTTCTAAACAAAGATACGCTTTTCAGGTAATTTCCTTAGAACAACGCTGTCTAACTTCTGTGGTACCGAGGGCCAGAATTTTTCTGGCCAACACGGTAGAGGGCCGATAATGGAAGCCAGTTTCACTGCTCCTACAGGTGGTGAGGTGTGAACAGGGGGACAATGTGGGTGATTACAGCCTGAGCCTGAGGTGTGAACAATGCAGGGGATGAACAATGCAAAGATTAAGAGATGTGAACAGTACAGGGGATTACATATTTAAACAATACAGGGGGATTACAGCCTGAATATGAGGTGTGAACCATGCAGGGGGCCAGTTAATCTCAGTACTGATACCATTTAAAGCTTCCACAAAGGTTAAGCCATCAAAGCAGCCAGACAGGTGGGGGAGGGCACACAGAGGGGGGTTGTGGGCCGCCAGTTGGACAGCCCTGCCTTAGAAAATAAATATAAAGCATTAAGAAGCACCTTATATGGCTTTAATGTTATGGAGGTAATAAGACTGAAAGGCAAATTATTTAAAAACGAAATAGTCAGAGGGGCAGGGCTGTATTTAGGTTTGATGCCACCCTAAGCACGCACCTAATAACAGCAGTGACATCAAGCGGCAGGACTTACTCCATAGTTGTACGGATGGCTTAAACAAGTTGTCTGTGGCAGACTCAGGATATGGTTCTTAAATATATGAACAAGGCCACAGGACTCACTCTGTAGTGGTATTGATTGCTCATCTCAAACAAGATGTCAGTGGCAACCCAAGAATACGGTGCTTAAAATTGATATGATGTTAACTGCTTTGTTCTAGTTGGGCCACTTTTTCACATTTTCTCAGACTCTTTTTCATCTTGTATGGCACCATTGGATTAGATTCAAAATAATTAGGGATCTATTTAAATATCTAAACCTGGAAATTGTAATTCTGTAAAGTTGATATCTGATGCGAGAACCTTATTTAAAAGTTTGTTAAGGGATTACATTCATGATTATGTTTTTCATTAAAAGTAATAATCAGCATGGCCTAACGAAGTACAGATCATATCCAGCTCACTTGAAAAGTTGGTATGCAGTGGATTGATTTTCTTAATACAGTGACTCATATGCTTGCTCTCCAAACTTAGGTTGGTTTTCTTAGTAATGCTTTTTGTACATGGATAGAAAACTGGCTAAAAGACCATGTACAGAGAGTGGTAGTCAGTGGTGCATTCTCTACCTGTAATAGGGTTATCAGATGGGAGCTACAGGGTCCTGCATTCAGTCCACCTTAATTAATGATTTGGTGTGGGCATTTTAAGGAATGTATCTGTTTGCTGTTGGCACAAAACTATGAAGCCAATGAAATCCATACACGATACTTCATCAGTATCCTTGCAGCAATCTGGTTAATTGCAAGATAACATTTAATATTAAAAAATTTAACATTATGCATTTAGAATATGCAAGCAAGCCCTGTATACCCTTAATGGGAAACTCTTAGGCAAATCTGTAACCATCTTATGTTTAAAATTATGTTTGTTTTACATTAATAGCTGTGGAATTTTCTCCATGAGGCTGTTGTATTGGTAGATGCAGATGTTTCAAGAAATAGTTGGATGCCTTTTTGGATACCTTTTAGCAACTGAAAAATATAGGGTTACTAAAATTAACTCAGTACAAAGCTTCTTAAGGTGCCTGGCACAAATGCCATCATGAAGTCAGGAAGGAACTTTCTCCCCTCTTTGGCAAGTTGTTTTTGTCTTCAGATAGGAATTTGTGGTCTTTTTTGGTATCAGCATTAGTTAGGCAAGTTTCACATAAGGAAAAAGGCTAAACTTTATCTATACGCTTCTTTTTCCATTTCATTAACACATATTATTGTGTAATAGAAGGCCCATACAGAGCCTTTGAATACCGCAACAGAAATACTTAAGGGAGATCATGATACTTCATTGTATGAGACACTGATTTATAAAAAGGTTTTACCAGTGCTTTTGTTATCTATGTTGCTTTATAGCTGGGAACCTACAGTTGGATCCATTATCAGGTTCCTAGCCTCAAAAGACAGTAGACAGTGCCATGAACCATTGGGATTTCTTACAGTCTGAAAGTGCAGAAACAGATAGTGTGGAGTCTACAGAATCTGTTCTGTCTATAATGTTATACATTAAAACAAATACAAATGTTCTATTTATTATTTCCTTTTAACTGGTTCATCAAATATTTTCCCTCAGTATTCCTGGGCAAATCCATGTGATTTATCAATGATCGAGTTTGATTTCTTTTGTCGATTCTAGTATTTTTGCACCTACAAAACTCGAATTTGAGTTATTTATTAAGTGTAAAAAACCTGAAAACTTGAATGTAAAAATTCACCATCTAAAAGCTTGCGAGTTTCTATAGAAATCAATGGGAGTTGTCATAGGCAAGCCATATTCTTAAACTCAAATTTTTCAAGTTTTTCAAGCTTGTAAATACAAAAAAAGTTTGAGTTTTTTATTAGAACAAGTTTTTCTTATTATTATTAAATAAGCGACCATTCAATATGCAAGTTTAGTCGATTTAGAAAAACAAACTGAAATTCACAAACTTGAAAATTGATAAATAAGCCCATAAGACATCCCCATTCAACATACATGTTGAACATCTTTTCTCAAATGGGCTACTTTCCACTCTCTCACTTCTGTGTGCTAGACTGCACGCATTACAGTCACGTAGAAAGACATTTCTGGGGATATTGCTTTTGCTGAACTTACTTAGGTGGGTGTGTTAAAGACAAACAATAAGAAATTATATTAGCTGCACATTTGTCTTAAAATTAATAGATGAATACAAATAGATAATTATATGTATTTATAAAGTCAGCTGATATCCCTTGTATTTAGGATTAGATTCTCCCAAAAGTTATGCTAAGCTCTCTAAACATAGTCATAAAGGTTTATACATAAATATATTGGTCATACAGGTATCTGCCTTGGCATTTGTATGAATAAGGCTAAAAAAAACTGTTTAAAAGTTTAAACAGGAAAAAAGTTAAATTTTATTAAGAAAAAAATTATAGTTAATTGTTTTTAAATCATAATTTTATTACTTTTTGCCTTCATATAGTAATATTTTGTGGCCTGAAATCAATATATCCATACACTGCTGCACTTCATTCAAATGATTTACCATTATATTTGAAATGTAACTTGAACTCATATTCAATTATACATAGCTGTAGTGTGAATATTATTTAGTGTTATTAAAAGAATTTGCTTACGTCCTACTAAATTGATTATTTTTCTCTTTTTTTGGTTCACTAACCATTTTGTAATTAGCAAATTTGATGACATGGACAGTTATACGGTTATTTCATTATGTCATTGTAAAATAACCTACACATTTTAAAATAATCGCCTACACATTTCCTGGTAAAACCCAGTGGTGTCATGTTTGCTTTAGTTCTTATCTATAACAAGTAATCCTCAAGTAACATTTACTTGTCACCTGTTTAAAAGCAAAAATTTTATTGTTTGCTATGGGTTAATGCACCTAGGCAAACTTTGTGCCTTTTATTACATATGGGGGTAATTCTATCACATTTACTAAAATTAGTTTTTTTCTGGCCTCGAAACGCAATACAGTATAATTTTGAAGTAGCCATGATAATTTCTGAAGTTCTAAAATGTCTCAACAATGCTTTTATCGTTCGTATGAAAATATCGCAACTGTGTTCTAAAAAGTCACATAAATTTTCATGTCTAAAAGTTTGTTAATGCCAAGAAAACCTTTTTGGCTTTGATGCCTTCCATGTCTGGCTTTGGAAGCCTTTCATAGGACTTAATGACAATCGACAGATGAAACCTGGCGAAAAGATAGACCCAATGAAAGTATAACTAAAGAGTTAACGAATTCCGAAATGTTTGTATTCTTTGCACAAAGTACAATTTTTTTGTGGAAATTTACCAAAAACCACAAAAAAACTTGTGGAATTTTAATGAAATTTTCACATACACTCTGAAATGTTCTATAATTTAAAAAAAATATGAATTTATCTCAAAATTGTTTAGTAAATGGGCCCTTTTGACAATTAGCACAGAAGATTTACTTAAATCTTAATAATGTTATTTTTATTGGTTTAAATGGTGTCCAGTGTGAAATGATCTTCAGTGCATTAGATCTTGGATTTTTGAAGGATACATATTACTTGGGAATGAAAATACACATAATATACTCTGATGAGGTTGTGAAAGACAGTGAGCTACATTAAACACATTTTTTCAACAAGGGCAACTGTGCAGGGAATACACTGATGATGTGCACCACTGGACTTTTTAGAAATATAATCTTAAAAAGCTCATAGTGAATATAAAAAAATATTTTTCATTTGCCACCTCTTCTTACATATGGCCCAGGTTATCATGCTATCAACTCTCATTAATGCAAGACAGTAAAAATACTTAAATAAACAGCAAAAACAAAAACATGGCAGAAAAAAACATGTTGTTTCTACAATCTAAAATAGTGTAGGTGAGAATATCTAATTACCAGATCAAAATAGAAAGGAAAGCAAAATGATAATAAAACCAGCAGGTCCCTCAAGCATGATCCAAAGGCTTTGTGCAGAAAATGTTATCCCCCTTAGTGAAATCATGATACAAAGCATATGCAGGAGAAGAAATAACATACAGAGTACATTTTTATTAAAAAGTAATTTGGCTCCCCAGCCTCAAAGGCTTTTTACAAAATATGTATCAATCGAAGTTATTTCTTGACCCATGACTGATGCTAAAAGAGCTCTGCATGTTGTGTATATGGCATCTGCTACAATTCCTCAATATATACTGTTTGTCATGGGGACCACACTGAAACAGAGCAGTGCCGACTTGACATTTTTAGTATAACTGTTACTGCTGGGAATGCTGGTAAAACAACTGCACATCAGAGCTGTTCATTGAATCAAAGCTTATTTGTTCCTTTTATCTGCAAGTGCAAAAACCCGAGAATATTCGTGAACTTTGCGAACCCCATAGACTTCAATGGGAAGGCGAACTTTAAAAACTAGAAAAGCCATTTCTGGCCAGAAAACTGATTTTAAAGTTGTTTAAAGGGTGCCACGACCTGGACAGTGGCATGCAGGAGGGGGATCAAGGGCAAAAACTTCTCTGAAAAATACTTTGTTGGCACAGAGTTGCGCAAAAAACGCAAGCTATTCTAGCGAAAATACGCGGCTTTTTTGCTATGCCGTGCTAAACACCATGAAAACGGGATTTGCGGAAAAACGCCATGTGTGACTTGTGCGGTGTATTGTACAATACTTTTGCGACAATAAAAAACGCCGTGCGAACCCAAACTGCGAACATACGCTGAAAGTTCGCGAACATACGCGTTCGCGAACACCCGATGTTCGCGCGAATTTGTTCGCCGGCGAACAGTTCGCTACATCTCTATTCACCGCAAAATTTACAAAACTTCTGAAAATTTGCAAAATCTGGAAAAATTAATGAAACATTACTTTTTTGACGTGCGCAACTGATTTTTTTTGGCGAGAGCGCAACATATTTACATGACCGTTACTTTTTTTATGCATTCCCCAGCAGCACAAAAATTCACCAATGGTGAAATGGAGAATTTCGCTGCAAATCCGTGCCTGGCGAAAAAATTTACTTAACACTATATATTATACATTAATTTATGAAATGTGTTTTTATAATTGGCCAAATACAGTATACAGTAATATACACAGTGTTGAACAGATAGGACAGTCTTCCAGAACCTTAAACCTGTACAAATGGTCTGACTCCCAGAAAGCTTCTTCTCTGTCTTCTCTGCCTAGATTCGCAAACATTTTTGCCAATGTTGAAAATGCAAATTTTGCAGCAAAACTGTATCAGGCGAAAAACGTGCTCATCTCTAATTATCTATGTATTATCTATGTATTTAAAACATTTGTTACGTTGAGTTATCAATATATTTATTTGGATTCTAAGTTTATAGACATTTTTTCTTATTAAAGTAAAGATGTATAACTAAAATTCCATTATGTAAATTGGCAGACAAGTTTTAGATATTTTGACTTTTCTGTTAACAGTTTTTCTTCAATGCTTGCTCCCAATTAACCTTTCATAGTTCATTTAATCACTAAACTGAATTTTCTAATGTCTGCATTTTTATCTTGTTAATTGCATTTTTTTCCAAATGCATCTTTTGATTTCAGATCTAATTACATAGCTATCATCAGCACATAGATGTTTTAATATCATTTTGCCATTGATAATTTCTCTTCATTATGAACTAAAATACATTTTATTGTCTATTTTCTTAAATAGGTTTAGAAATCAGCTTGGCAAAATATTTTTTATTTATTGATGTTTTACTCTTACTTGCATTAGTGAATACAATACACAATTCCTTAATTCTTACCATTTTTTAAAATTAATACAATTATGGCATTTTGGCCAAGCAATATAAATTGTACAATAAATTTGCCTTAAGCTGGCCATACACGTGGCGATCTGACGATGTTTCGTGCGACCATCGGTAGCACGAAACATCGGCAGATCCGCCACACACCATTAAGGGCTGAATCGGCAGGTAAGGAGGTAGAAACAATAGGATTTCTACCTCCTTCTGCCGATTCAGCGTTGAAGGGAGATTTTGGTCAGGCGCCTTCTATGGCGCCCGATCAAAATTTTCAAACTGGTCCGATCGGCGAGTCGTCCGATATCAGCAGCTTCCTGCGATATCGGTCGACTCGCCGACATACCATACACGCACCGAATATCGTACGAAACTAGGTTTTGTACGATATTATCGGTGCGTGTATGGCCACCTTTAGGCAAATATAAGAGCCAAAGTAGGCAAGACACCATTCAAACCCATAACCCTACATCCTCATTGTTCTGGAATAATTATCTAGTCATCACATGATTGTAGGTTGAAGATTATTCAAATGTTGTTTAAAAGCCTATGACTTGGTTAAAGCAATTTTATGTACAAAAAATGGACTGATCAATGCATATTCCATTTTACGTGCCTTACTTCGCAGAGGGCAACAACTTGTGATACTTCTTGTGATTTAATCACTGTAGGAAGCTTGCCAGGGGGTGACATTAACCTAAAGCATTTAAAGCTTCTGGTAATGGAAATTATATTGCATTATCATACTCATTAGAAACTGGCAGTAATAGTTGGTTTGTACAGAATGTTTTCAGCTCATGTAGACTCAAATAATTTCAGTACTGTGAGATGGAATGTAACGATAATGCCAATATTGGCACTTATTATCGGGTTAATTAGCTGACCTCACTGTATACAAACTACTCTTGCAGCCATTCTGCAAATGAAGCCATACAAGTCTTAGGTATAGATAATACTAATGGTAGTGATGTACAGTAATATTTAATGTCAGTTGCCATTAAAGAAAAAGCAAGTACTTTATGGTTTCCTTTTTTATCTTCATACATTTTCCATTGAGGTTGTAATAGTCTCAAACCTGAACGTGTTTTAGCTACATATCGTCGTAAACTCCAGCAAACTGGCACCAAGTGACTTACTGAGTAGTGATGAGCGGGTTGACCTAAACTGTAGGAAACACAGGTTTAGTCACAAATTGGGCAGGTTTGGGCCAAGAAAGTTAGGCTGTGGGTTAGTCTGGGTGCAGGTTGGGAAGTAGTGGGTGAGAGTTGAGTTCAGGTTGAAAGATTTCTAACTCACTCATCACTATTACTGAGTTACTGAAGTTAATTACTGATGCCAATACTTCTGGTAACCTGGGGTTCCAAAGTGCAATACTAACATAAAAGTAATTGAATTGTTTTTTTTAAAGCCATTACATAATTGAAGTTTGGTGTATTCCAGATAGTATTTCAGATACTGCTGTCATTTAATTGTTTTTCATTTATTTTAGAAATGTAATGGACTTTTTTTTAATTTGTGATGCTGTGAATATCGTAACATTATTAGCAATGCAGGTTGGAGTTCTGACTTTGTCACTTTTTTTGTAACTTATGTTTTACTGAAATTTGTAGGTATTTGACAAATCATGCAAGAATGGTTAGCATCATATGACAATGTTTCATAACTTGTGGAAAAACTTGCATTAATCTGCTTTCCATTCTTTACTGTGTAGACACTGGCTAGCTAAAATAATCTATAACATAATTTATAAACAAAAGAGGCTTTATGTCACTTTTAATATGTTGTATACAGATAAAACCAGCTTTAATGCTGTACATCTAGTACATACAACTGTTTTTTTTATTTACATTTAAAATGAATGTTATGATGTTTGTAATATGCAACAAAGCAGTAAATGCCTCTTTTAGCCTTCAGCCTCAAGTGGGCCTAATACAACAAAATTGCACTTGCATCTTGACTTAAATTGTGTGCAAGTTTTTTTTTTGCCATTTCAGAATGGGGGCTGCATCACTTCTACAGCATGCGTTAAAGATGGTCTTTTACATCCAATTCACAGGGTACAAGTCTGGTGCACCTATGCATTCAACCTACTCTGTATTCAGTTTAGAGCACCTGCCATTGCATCTAAATCTATAACCTATGGCCTTGGACCCAAAAATGGTAAACAATATTAAACCTGAATACAGCAAAAGTTCCGCAATATGAAACAGTATTTAAACCTAATTGATGAATTCAAAGCCAATTTTTTGTTTTGTTTTTTAAATGGACTCTTGATTTGGGTCCCCTGACAAAAAGAGCAAGAAACACTAAACTAGATGTAAGGGTGTTCTCTAAACTTAAAATACATCAACAACCCAACAAAGCTTAGAAAGAAGTACAAAATGAGGTACAGGTATCGGATCCCTTATCCGGAAACCCATTATCCAGAAAGCTCCGAATTACGGAAAGCCCATCTCCCATAGACTCCATTTTAATCAAATAATATAGAATTTTAAAACTGATTTCCTTTTTCTCTGTAGTAATAAAACAGTAACTTGTAATTGATCCCAACTAAGTTATAATTAATCCTTATTGGATGCAAAACAATCCTATGGGGTTTAATTAATGTTTTGTTGATTTTTTAGTAGGCTTAAGGTATGGAGATCCAAATTACGGAAAGATCCCTTATCCGGAATACCCTTGGTCCCGAGCATTCTGGATAATCGGTCCTATACCTGTACTATGACATTAAAAATACTAGAACCTCCTCCTATTAAAAGTGTGGTCAAAGGGTCTTTTTGTAAAGTATCCAAAACACAATTCTAACTTATGTGTAAGGCAGAGCTTGCTTTTAGCTTTCAGGTGTTTAATCCATTATGGCACTATAGTCATCATCATTTACTTACATAGCACCAGCAAGTAACACAGCACTTTACATTAATTTATAACAAACAGGGGTCTTACCATAATTTAATAAACAAGGATCACCAAATAAAAATGGGATTAAAGGACCCTGCTCACAAGATCTTACAATCTAACCATAATGAAAAAGGCATATTTTTGTAGTTTGGCAATACAAGGGTATTTGAAGAGCAAAACATCAAAATTTTGTATTTAAGAGATCAGCAAATTTTTAATTCAGGCGCTGTCTATTGCAACACCTGTCAAACTCCTACTCAGTATTATCCTTTACAGACTCAATGAATGCATAAGCCAAACACATACCAGGTTCTATTATACCTGTGCTGCTATCACAGCCCTTTAGATGATCACAACCCCCATCTACCAACACGCCATTCCCTTCTTGGCAGAACAAGGGTCTTAAATAAGTCACATGGTCAGGTTTCCACTGGGAGCCACTTTAAAGGACCAGCAACACCCAAAAATGAAAGAGTATTATATACTTTTAAATATAATGTACTGTTGCTCTGCACTGGTAAAATTGTGTGTTTGCTATAGAAGATCTACATTTTATATAAATAAACTGCCGTGTAGCCATGGTGGCAGCCATTACAAGTCAACAGGGCAATATGGCACAAGTTTCAATCGTAACATAAAATAATGTTAATTTTCACACCAGATGATAAACAGAGGTCAAATGCCATTCATAACTCTCTACAGGACTATAGGATAAAAACTTTTCTCATATGAAATATGATATTAATTGCCAAGAACTTGTTTAGTTGTAGGTGTTGGAAGAAGAGACTTTAAATTTAAAAAATATATATGTTTTAACTTTATGATGTTACTGGTCCTTCATTTTAGAAATATAACCTTCCATCTTTGCCACATTATTTCAACCTACGCATGTTTAGCCTTTTGTTTCTGTGGCAACTACATACAAATTTCTCATTTACTATATGCCTATCCCAAAAGATGCCAATGCCTCTTGCAGCCAATCAGGCCATGCTTTCTCTGCACAAGTGTATACTTTATATGTTAAGTGCAGGCTTCTACCTCAACTTTATCATAGAGAATTGTTAGTAATAATAAGGAGCATACTATGATATGAGACTTTTTTTAAAATTATTAACACTTTATAGGTTCTAACATTCTTAATTGATTATTAGAATAAAACATAAATAATGATATAAGGAATGTGGTCACAACACTATTTGACAGAACCATATGAAAATAGCCAAGCACTCAGTTTTCTGTTTAGGTGCCTTTAGAAGGCAATTTACTGCACCAACAGTTGTTTTTGACTAAGCACAAATAAATAAGCTAAGCCAAAAGCATTGTGTTTGCTAAGCATTAATGATGGGAAAAGCTAGTTTACAGTGAAGTTTGTGCTTTCTATAGAACAAGCCAGAACTAAGAACATCAATCTTTCTGACTGATTACTGTGAATGTTTGTAGTACACAATGGCCCAAACATGCCTCATATAAAAATGCCCTTGGACATTCTAACAATGCATTTTGAGAGCACATTTGGGTTGAATAAAACAATGTATTTGAAAACTTAATTTTATTACTTAAAATTAGACGGGGCCTCTTTCCAGGCAGTTTGACTTGCCAGGGCAAGCCTTCAAAAGGCAATTTATGTTTTGGCAGAAAGTGTGCCTCTGACAATTACAGCTTTAAGATATTTGAATATGTAGTAATACATGAAAGGTTATTTTCATTAGCTCATTAACTCTATATCCTTTTCTCTACGTGTTGCATGTAAAAAGTATAATAAATATACATATATTTATATATACAATCCATAGGTTTTTTAGCACACCAACAGACCGAATGACCAGATTATGCAAGGTTATCCAAAAAATCAGGAAAAACAGGTGCACTCCAGGAACCTTTAAAATAAAAATCAAGATTCTTTATTTACGTCATTTTAAAAATGTATCAGGCCAACATTTCGGTCTCCTCCTAAGATCATTGTCAAGATATATATACATAGTGACACAGTAATGGTATAAGAGTCAAAAGCCAGAATATTCCATGAGATAGAGCTGGAAGTAGGATAGGAAGTTGTACGGCTTAGAGTGCTAAGAAGAAAACACCTAAAAGATTCCTGGAACAGAAGGGATGGTTTGGGGAGTAGAAAAAGGGCAGGGGGGAGAGAAGGAAGCTGTGCTGGCTCCTGCCATGCCCAGAAGGAAGTCTGACACAGAAGATCATGTGTACAGAAAAGGACTCTATGGCTGTATTTACATAGACCTTTCTGATAAGACTTTCTTAGCTTATTTAATTTTAGCCTTTTCTTCTCCTTAAACATTGTGGGATTTAAAGGGCTCATAAAGACTTGAAAGACCATCCAAATGATAACATTTTTTATTAAGCAAAGGTACTTTTCCAGTAGTCTAATTTTCAGGCAGCCCCACCACAAATGTAGAGAGCTGACTTTACCACATTCAGTCCAATACAAGTTTGAGGAGTTATCAAATTTTAGCTATATATATTCATAGGACTTGTGCAAAAAACATATTTTTTATATTTAGATTGAATACTTTAGCTATTGCTATGGCATTATATTCTTTTGTGCAGCTGTGCCACAGTCTGATACATCCACCAATCCCTTGTTAAACTTGTTTACAAAATAGGTCCTCCATAATTCAGTGTTTATAAATGTAATTATGTATTTTGAATGAGGTGGCAGCAAGGACATACTGTAAAGGATATATTTTTGCAGGGAAATAAGCTGCCAGTTAAGTAAGGCAATGTTTCTTACAGTTTTAAACAAACCTTCATGATGAATTGACCATGCCAAATGTTAAGTTCTGCCAAATATTAATGTGGTCATATGAGAAGAGCTACATTACAACAAAGCAGTAAGGTCATCGATGAAGAATGTATAAGTCCTGCTTTCAGTATTCATTTAAGCCAAATAATTTATAATAGAATCCTGAAGATAGCATATGAATAGAACCCAGCGGAAAAGAAAATTAAAATTCTTAACATGAGATATAATTGAGAAATGCATTCAAATTTCTATGGCAATACAATTCAGCTAAGGTCTAGGGAGGGCAATGTTACTAAGATGATAATAGGTAATCTGACAGACCACACTTATATCACCATTAAAATTCAATTCAGGGTCATAAAGAAATCCAGGGTTGCATATTTTTGCCTTTTAATGTAAAGACAAAGTCTGAAATCCCGAAGCAGCGCAAATTAATTTTTAAAAGCTTTTCAGCATAGTAATGCAGGGCAACCTCAGTTTTACAGCAGGAGCTGAGTTATAGAACATTTCATGATGTTTAATTATAGAAAGTAAAAAGACAGTCATTGAACGGAACATCACTGAGCAAGCTGTGCGGCAACGAAATCTGAAACTCTATATCAATTGAAAGGAAGAAAATGAAACAGGACAGCACAAAGTTACATTACAATATATGCAAATTAGGCAGACAAACCAGACAAAATTAAGACTTTTTAGAAATTAACATTTTTCTGTTATATTTTTTCAAGGTAGTTTCTTTTTATTTAAAACAATTTTATTTTCACAGTAACGGAGTTGCTTTATTTTTTTACCCGTCATTTTCTTGTCGAGCTAACCAGTTTGACATCCCTTCAAATCTTAAAATAGAGATATTACTTTTTTTATGAACACAATAAAGAAATCTTGGGCAAATAAACCTAATTTAGGGCTATTTCTAAGATCCGATCAACCCTTTCACTGCCAGGAAGTCTGGATCACTTTTATGTAATTTTTAATGTTGCCTTTATTCCTTTTTTTACTTTTTACTTTTTAAAACTTGGGAGGAAGGATAATGTCAAGTATCTGATATATTTAGTGAGAAGTACTCAGAAGATTCCACTTACCTCGTGTTGTCCAATCACAAAAACAAAACAGTATATATATATATATACTGCATATATACATATATATATACCTTCCAAAGATTGTTACAAGCGCACTCCAAGGACTTTTCATAAGAATTCGATCTTTATTGTAATATTGCCATCCAATGTTACAATGAAGATCGAATTTTTATGAAAAGTCCTTGGAGTGGGCTTGTAACAATATTTGGAAGGTGTAAAAAAGTCCCTAAGCTGCACCCAGGCAATAAGTAATGCTGGCTAAATTGGTTTTTGGAGTGCAGATCGTGATGTGATTGTGTATATATATATATATATATATATATATATATATATATATATACAGTATATAGGATGTGCAGCTCTGAATTGCCACTTCACTTCAATTAGTGTTGGGGTAAATCCAGCATCAGACTGAGCCGCCAGGGCACCAGACCCAACCCCCGCAGGGCATTCCCGCGATCCACCGGTCTCCCTCCCCCGACACACCACAATTGAGTTTCATTTAGGTGAACTGGGTGGAGGGGTGGAGGGTGTGGGGGGCTCTTGTGGGGGAAGGGGGTGTGTGAGGGTGGCAGGGGCAATTGGGGGGTGCAGGGGCCCCTGAGGCAGAAGCCCTGGTGAGCCCCAGTCCGACCCTGGGTAGATCCCTCAACTAATGCCATTGTGTATTGTGTAGCTCGTTTACTTTAAGGTAAACCACCAAAATTTATAATGTTCACACTAGGAAAAAATACATAAAATGTACAGTGAGCGAAATTTTGCCACAATGCGTTGGAGCCAATGAGAAGGCTAAATTACATTGCAGTTATGGCAATTTTTAACTCCATAAGTTATCCTTGTTATGGAAGCTCTTTAACACTATTCATAGGAAAAGTTTCCCATTGTAACTGTGATCAAGCCACTAGCATCAGCATGTACCATATTGTAGTGGATAGTACTCTTACCTTGCAATTGTTTATGCTAAGGTCCAAAGTTAAGTTCAGACTAAGGATGCTTTTTGTTTTTGCATGTATGTTGATGGAAATAGTTTTATGTTCTTTATTTTAGGACATAAATTTCTTCAATTTGATCACTGATATAGCCTATATACATATAAGAAGCTAGATACTAGTGGGATCAAAGTCAGTCATTATAGGATATAGGCTGATGATGGAACTTAACCTAATGTCCCAAATTAACCTAATAGTCCAAATAAAGCTGATCTGGATGATCTAATGTCCCAAAATAAAGTGCATAAAACTCAAACCATTTTTATTTATTTTATACTAGTTCAGCCACGCAGCAACAAATTTGTCATGAATTTACAACATAAATTCAGACATTAATATTTACAGGGAGCAATACAGAAATTAGCATTACAATACATAATTTAAAGGTGAATATGAAATGTTTTTTTCCCAACCTCACAAAAAGGCTTTGATATTAGTATGTTTATTGAAGCACTTTGGGTTTAATGTCTACAAGGTAAACATCCAAAAGATTCCCTTTGGTCTAACCTAGTCTCTTAGTCTCTCTATCTGGGTTGTATTTTCATCAGGTGCAACCCTAAGCACCAGATCAGATCAGCAACCTTAAGGTAATCGGTAAATGCACAGAGCGGTTTGCGTACGGAGCATGTACAATGGGTTCCTATATATATATATATATGGCCCTGCTCTCTATTAACAACTTTACTATGTATTTTGATATGCTACACTGCCCAAGCTGTCCATAATATAAAATAAATATAAATCTGATTACTGTATCAATACTTGCAATTTCAAGTATACTATAAGACATTAGTATCAATATTTTTATTAGAGCATTTTTTTAAATTTGAACATAAATACCAATATTTGCAATAGCCAATCTATGCCAGATGTGTACTTCCTTCAATGCCTTCGTCCTAGGGCAGGTAGATAAAGACACTCTAGTCAGAAGAAGTCTGTAATCATTGTTGTATTCATTTTCTATCTTTCCTCTTATGTTGTCTCAGCATTGTTGGCACTATAAGGCCATTATTTGTTTTGTTCTTGTTAGAAATCACTTGAATACAGTAAAGTAAGTGTTTTCAAAGATCTGGGTCATTAATAATAATTAGCCGGTATTTATAAACCCTATAATCCTACCTAACTGAAGTAATATTTGTCATAAAAGTCAGCTTGCATTAACCCCAAATGCTAATTGAACTAAAGTGGTTCAAGTAGGAAGTAGAAGCTGCACATATTTTGTACATATGTGTGAGTGATTTTTTTTCATGCATTTTATGGAATGGAAGTAATATTACCACTGATATACAGAACTAGATACTGTATTTTGGCTGCATATCTACTTATTCTATAGGGAAACCAGAAGTGAGTCCTGTTTCAAGTATAGGATCCATTATCCAGAATGCTTGGGGTCTGGGGTTTTCCATGATTTGGATCACCTTACCTTAAGTTTAGTAAAAATTCATTTAAACACTAAAACCAAATAGGATTGTTTTGCCCCAAATAATGATTAATTATATCTTATTTTGGATCAAGTAAAAGGTACTGTTTTTTTATTCCAGCGAAAATGTAATCATTTTCAAAAAATTTAATTATTTGATTAAAATGGACATGGTAGATGGCTTTCTGGAACTTTCAGAACTTTCTGGATAGCAGATTTCTGGATAAGGTATTTCATATCTACTGTATGTTTGTAGGTTAATGGTCTGAAGAGAATATGCTTATGCTTGCTAGTGCGCCTTCACCACAAGGAGATGTATCCTAAATGCCAGTATGATCTTAAAGGTGTACAATATTCAGCAACCTGCCTCAAATAAATTCTTACTGCATAACAAGTTTTCTCATTGGTAGATTTTTTTAAACCATTTCTGTCCAATTAAGATGACATACAGAACATGCTGTAAATATATAAACACAGTGGATATCCATAATGAATGTAAGTTTTCTACGTAGAATCACTGCAAATTCTCTGTAATTTCATTAATTATTCACTAGTTCCATTTGCCAAGTGGTGGGGAAGAGGCAATTACGATTTGATGATATGATGTAAAAATAGTTAAAACATTTTGCTTTAATGCCACCATATTATCAATAATGTTAAGTTTTTTTTTGTGTTCATTTTACACTACATAGATGCAAAATTGAATACTCAGAGGACACAGCATTGATGTCCCTTACATTAGTATGCCTATAACTATAAGAAAGGTTATTGCCTTAGTTCACATAAATTATATAAATTAAAGTGTGGGCTTGCAGTAGCCCTTAGAAAAGAGCAGAGCCATTACCATGACTACTGTGCTGTTACAATCCCATACTAAGTGATGAGATTACATAACTTTATTATGACATAATGTATGACAGTTATACTGTATATATGATATAGGGATTATGTAGTAAAAGGCAAAAAGTTTGCCCAGAAGTAGTAACCCATAGCAACCAATCAGCAAGTAGATATTACTGTTCATCTGTATAAAAGCAAACATCTTATTGGTTGCTAGGAGTTATTGCTACTGGGCAAACATAGTGCCTTTTATTATATATGGAGGTATATCTTTAAAAATGTAGGTGAGGGCAAAGTGAAAGTAAAAGCCATATGTGAATTAGGAACATCATATTATTGCCATTATTAACTTGGCTGTGCAGCTATAGCAAAGTTTTCACTGACTATCAGGAGTCTGAGAATTAGCACAGATCACAGCTAATGCAGCAAGGAGTTAACACAAACAGTTACATTGTTAATGTCATTTAGTTGCATAGTGTCAAAAAGCAGCCATATTATAGTAAAAAAATAAAGTTTATTTAATCCATATATATATAAAAGAAACTGGAATTAATAGAGTAATCCCTAACCCCAGAGGTGGTTCTTATAAGAAAAGAAACTAAATGGATTTTCTTTCTAAAAACCAGACAACCTAACGGTTTAAATTTTGACTATGGTGTGACCTGTTATGTATAAATATATGTGTAAATATTTACTTTAATATTTTGTACCTAAAAATTAAGATGTTATCCTCACAACGAGATATACTTTATTTATAAGATATACTTATATAAACCTTTTTAACCACCCACTACCTGGCATTCAAATATATGACGGCTGTGATTGGCCAATCCTTAGGGTCATCCCTATTGGCCACTTTGCCTTTAAATAGTGTGTTCACTGTATATGTCAATCAGCCTATGATTAAGTACCTTATTGGTACGAAACACATAAGGCTTCTTCTTTTATATATATGGATTAAATAAACTTTATTTTTTTACTATAATACGGCTTTTTGCTACTTTTCTTGGGAATTCAGAGTGCCTGCTTATATTATTTGTGATCTCCCCAGGATGACTCCCTAAGCTGAAGGTCTGGGGCATGAGCACCCGGACCCATCTACACTACGGTTAAGATTTGTACCTTGTTCCTGCTATAAGCTGTGATTACCCTCTAAGATTTAGTTGCATACACAGCCCATTAAAAAATTAAGTATTATTTAATATTTTAAAATTATTATACCCCACGTTGTATATTGTATATTCAGAATTTAAACACTTATACATAGAATACAACTTCCTTTCAAGCACCTTTCTAAATATAGTACTTTCCTTCCCAGGCAACAGACAAATCCTCATCAAGAATGGTAGCAAGGTATAAAGGATGAGGAAATGCTTGTAAAAAATTATATGAGTTCCCCACAGGCCTATTAGTGTGTATTATGGTTGAGATAACAAGTTTACTCTTTTAATAGACTTTCTCTGTTCTTGAGAGCTGTATTTGATTTTGGAGTATTGCACTGTGTTAAGGGATCTACAACTTTATTACACACCTCTAGCAATACAAGTTAATTTACTATTCTCTCTGTGAAAAAAAAAATATATAATTTTGTATTGGAAACTGTCTTTTTAATAGGGTTTTTACACCATTTTATCTATTCCATTGGATCATTTTAAATTATTCTTCGCAGCTTTGCAAAACGCAGTGTTAAAGCAAACTAGATCAATTAAAATAAACTTCGGTTATAAAAAGTGGACGCCCCAAGCTGCTAGCATTCATGGAAAAATGAGCAACCTATGATCACATAAAATGATTTTATTTCTGGTTATTTCACTAATAGGCTTGTCCGCACACAACCAGAATGGCATTGCTAAGTGTTTTTAGGTAAACAATTGCTAGAATCAAGGTGTACTACAAGATAACACACAAATGACACAAATTGAGACTCTTCTCTTTAATTATTATTTATTTAATTAGATGTAAGGTTAGTTTTCCCTATATAGTAACCCATTAGTTACTTCTAGCTTTCACGCATTTTTCCTTTAATATTCCCCTTGTCAATAATAGGCCTATTTTTCTTTGCTACAGAAAGCAAAGGGCAGTTAAGGTAATGTAAAAGAGAAAAGATCTCTACAAAAAATAATATGGGGCATGGGAAACACAACCCATATAAGAAGTGATTAACTTGGGCTTCATTAAAGCACTGGGTAAATTTGCACCAGGACAATCTCCCATAGCATGCAATCAGTGATTAACTCTGTTCAGCTAGCAGCAAGTAGAGCAGAGAAGGCAACATTTAATTGGTTACCAGAAATTACTGCCCAGGTGCACATTTGCCTTGTGATGATTAATGAGAAGTACTGTTTTTAATAAGCCAGTAAAAGTAATTGACTTGTGCAGGAAAAAGATGTGCTGCCAGGTTTCAGACAGGACCTCCTACACATTGTATTAAGCTTTCTTTGGCTTTAAATAGATATGGCTTGACAGTGTAATAAGATTCAATACTTACAGTTATAACTTTAAACATTTTACAGGAACTGATTTCAAACATACAGGTTCCCTTAAATATTAGCAAATTAGTTTGGGTGTTAGGTCTATGAGACACCAAACTGGGTTCCAAGGTGTGCCAAAGCTTGCTTTGAATCATATTTTATTGGATATGTAGCCAAAATCTTAATTAAAGGAAGGTCCATTAATAAGAATTGGCAGCCATTTACCTGCTGTTTTACAAATGCCATTATGTTTCATACTATACTATAGTTACAATACCTCTGGTGTTCTTTCTGAAAAGAGCTCTTAGTTTAGTCCATCGAATAGCATTTCAAGGTCATTTCCTGCTTACCACACTTAATGGTGAAGTGAAATGTATTAGTATTACTTGTATTAATAATCACTTAAAATGAATTAGTAGTGCAAGTATAGGATCTCCATATGGCTCACCTTAAGTCTTTACTATTGTTTGTGGTCATATCATATTACTTGGCTTGGGCTATAGGAAGAAACCTTAAGGCTGACCCTGTGTAGGGACTTTTAATGGGAACCCTGTGTGAGAACTCATATGGGGTTTCCGGGGGGGGGGGGACCTCATTAGTTGAGGTATTTTCCCTTTAGTGGGCTTCCTTAAATATATCTGTATTAGTCAGAAGTCAAATCATCTGGACTTGCTTTTTTTCTTGAAGACGTTTTGCCAGTAATCCAACTGGCTTTCTCAATTCAGAATGACTTGTATAAAGTTCTTCCTGGAATAAATACCTTGGAATGTTGCTCCAATCAGCATAATCTGTTTATCATAACCAGCATGGGATCAGGGATCTCATGAAGGTGAGGTGTTGATTGTATTAGCATGATTAGAGCTTTGAGGTGTTATTAAACCTTCCAGGGAGAGGTGCAAAACAGCATTGTACACAACCTAAAATCTGCCAAATTCTTTCTTATTTAACAATTACCAATAGGGGAAAAATACCTTAAATAAGGTTTTTTTCTCCCTGAAACCCTGCGTGACTTCCTTAACTCACATGGGGTTTTCTTTCTGCCCTTTCTTCAGCTCAATCTCAACTTCAAATTAGTTCTTTAATGATGCTGACTACTATTCCATTGTAGCTAGCATTATATTATTATTTTCCCATCCACCAGAACTGCAGGAGCAGTGGTATCAGAATTCAGTCCAATACTCCCTTTATCAGCAAACATGTATGAAGGCATCCTTATGTAATTGTATCCCACAGTATGGCTGGAACAAACATTATATGTTTATGTATTTTGTTTAAATCAAAAAGGCAATTATGTGACAATAAAGTACCTTACATATACTGACATTTTTGCAGCTACATGCTGAAAGAAAAATTGTGGCTAAAAGAGTAGTAGCCCAGAATGTTCCAAACAGCATAATAGACATTGCATTATTCTTTTGATCTACTCTTTATTGTCATAAAATATTCACAGTCTAATGCCGGAAAGTAAGCCACACTTCCCAAAACTGGTTTATTTTTATTTTCTTCATCTTCCCTCATTTATTGTTAGTCCTCTGGTTTTAAAATTACATTTTTTTTTTGCACTTCTTTCAAAAAGCACCAAAAAAAATTACAACAGGTAACTACACATTTTATTTTTAATTGCCAGCAGATGAATAAGCAGTAACTGTGTGCAGAAAGACTATTGTTTGCATGAGAAGTTATTATAAATTTTATGGATGTATATTTATATATTACGTATATCATATATAGTTGCTTTTATCTAACATATAAAGATGAAAATTTATTCATGTGTGGACTTTGTTTGTTCTTCATTAATTTGGACACTGTATGATCAAATGTAAAAAACTTAGAGCTTAGTGCTTAGTGTCAGATAACTTATCAGCAGCCCATTGCACATATCGACTTTTTTATGCCAAAGGAGAAACAGAATATCAGATACCCATGATTCTTCAGATATGCTTTTTCATGCAAATCTCTTACAAGTGTCCTACCTTTAAATTGTCCATCTACAAAGCTCTACAGCAGTCTCTTAACCTAGAGACTTCATGTGGCATATTCAACAGTTGAAACTGACAATTTTTTTTATCTCTTTGTCCCTAATACAACAGCTATTTAGACATACATATTACAAAAATTGTACTTGGAAACTGTACATTTTTATTATCCTTGACCCCAGTATGAACCCCATTATGAATCTCAGTGCAATTAGAAATATATCATGAAACAAGCAGCACACAAGCACATTGCAGCATAACATAATGAGTTTACTAATAAGTGCCTTTACTACTTGAGTGCCATTACTACTTGAGTGCCATGACTTTGTTAAATGTGTTCTGTACTTCAGAGAAGTCAAGTAAATTTTGACTCTTTCAATTGTTTAATTAAACAGCCTTTTCATTAGAAAACTGTGTGGTTTTTCTGCTACAAGTACAGTTTAACAAATATGTTGTATTCTGCTTGAGGTTAAAAGACAAGTATAGTGAAATTTACTTACTAACTAACCTTATACCTCTGTCAACTGAAAAGTGCACTAGCCTACTGGGGTACTATCCTTTCCTTAAGCCCTAGATATCCTCTGTGCTGTACTGATAGAGTGCTTGCATTGTAAAGTCACAATCTTTATTTTAGTGCACAT
Organism: Xenopus tropicalis; assembly: GCF_000004195.4. Classification (NCBI taxonomy): domain Eukaryota; kingdom Metazoa; phylum Chordata; class Amphibia; order Anura; family Pipidae; genus Xenopus; species Xenopus tropicalis. The sequence goes on from NC_030684.2 coordinate 93,642,327, forward strand.
GTGCGGTGCCCAGGACCCTGAAGAGGACCACTGAGGCATTAGTGGTGCTGTGCAATAAGTAAAGTACTCTGGGGCATTCTAAGGTAAGCAGTTATATTCTCTTGATGGTGCCTGACACATTGCCTCTCCCTTTAACACTGAAATCACAGTCACTTAACTAGGAACCCAAAGAATAAGTGGACAACAGTACACACATTGCTCTAATTTTTATCAAACTATGAAGTACACATTGATTCCTTAAGGCATCATTTGACACATGTATTGACCTTAGTATACCAAGCAGGAGTTTAAATTGTTCTCTGTAAACAGAAACTCTATTTGCCTTGATAATGCTTTTAGGAAAATGTGCGTTGGTGTCTTGTGTCTGGTTCACCATAGCAGTCACAACTGTTGATGTTCCTATATATTGTTTTTGTCACTTACTTTTTTCACCCTTGTTTTCAAGTTCTTTGACTTCAGATGCATTTTTACCTTCACTTGGCTTCTACTGTGTCCAGGGTCATATGACATCATTAAAGTATGGCCAATTGAAAAGGAAAGCCCTCGAGCTATAAGCATGGGGTCTGCATGACAAGCGATCCAAATGAACAGCAGCCAGATCACACTGGGTTATTTTAACAGATTTGCAGAATCCAGAAAGCTGAGCCAGGAGTGGAGAAAGGGAGGGAAGTGATGTCAGGAAACAAAGCACTTACTTCCTATCTTCTACCCTCCCTCTTGTTGCAAAAATGTCAGGAGTTTCTTTTCTTTATGTTCTCAAATGCACCACAATGCATTGTACTAGAAACATTAGAAACATTATGCAAAACTATACAAATACAGGGAGACCCATTTATCAGCATTCTAATTTTTGTGGTTTTAGAGGCTTTTGAAATTTTCTTTAAAACTACGAATGCCAAGTGATTTATTAAAACAGACTTTTTAAAAAAAAAAAAAAAAAAAAAAAGCAAACTGGCCCCCCTATCCCTATCTCTCCCCCCTCCAGTCTGTCCTAAATACTGCTGCCAGAATTCTTCTCCTCTCATCTAGGAGACTTCAGGCCTTATCATGGCTTCCTATTAAACAAAGAATAATCTACAAACTCCTTCTCTTAACCTTCTACCCTTCAAAGCCCTTCATTCCTCTGAACCTCACTATATCTCTTCTTATGTGTCCCTTTATGTTCCTGTTTATTTATTTATATTCATTATTGTACTCTGTTCAATACTGTATTTATATATTACTGTTAAGGCCCCTACTTGTTTATTGATTTAATATTCTGTATACATAAGTAGTGCTATTTAAATAGAAATATACATACATGCATACCATTGAAAAAGTGCACCTGTCATTAACTTCTTCATAACTGTGAAAGTGTTTAGATGGCATTTTTTTACTTTCAGATTTGTCACAGTTTTGACCCATAATAAATGGTGAAAAAAATCAAGTTATTTTTCTGCAAAAAATGTATATCTTCGTGCAAAAAAATACAAACTGTAGTAAATATATGTATAATATATGTATAAATATAGTAAACATTTTCAAATGTAAAAATATCATATTGCAAGGCAAATATACTGTAAATCTTCATAAACATGGATGACGTTTTTCACCTATATATGCTTATCTCACATGTGCTTAGGTGTAGTGTGTGACTCACATACCTCAAGCAGAGAACACTGAATAATAGATGTAGAAAAAGATAGACATGGTTGGGAAAGTGTTGGTCTCCATAAAACATAAAAGAACTAGTGAAAGACCAGAGGAAAAAAAAGGTTTGATCTTTAGGTGAAAAAAATAAATTATAGTGAGAATTGTATTATAGACAAATTCTCTTCAAGGAGGAGGCTCTTACATACAAGATGTTCATATACTTTCTTATAATGTATGATATTGATTTACTAATTCAAAAAAATTAGGAGAGACATAAAGTAAGTTATGTAAAGGGCCTACTGTAACAGGCATATGGCACTGCAGGTCTTTCTGCAGTCCTGTCCTAAGAATTTCAATCAATAATTCAATATCTTTTCTCTTAGATGGTATTGATTGATATCTTTTGTGGGATGCTGTGATGATTCTGATCTTAAGAACACCCATCAGTATGTTAGAAGTCACAGTGGAGTGTTTGGAAACCTAGGAAGCCTGGGTTTGGTACCAACACTTAGGGCAGCTGGCCTGTGCTCTTCTTAACAAGCCATTCCCCATATGTCCAAGTTGTAGGTTGTGTACTGTTGTATTAGATGTTAGTTTGTGTATTCTTTTTCTTATATAAAGTTTACTGTTTTCATGTAGTTTTATGTCTAGACAAACTTCCTTAAGTACCAGGTTTTCTGTTCTCCTCTGTGCAGGGTTTCCTGGTTTGCAGGACAACAAACTAGTAACATATAGGCACCCTGTGCACTGTATTCATCGGCGCTTCAGCCATGATCCAAGGTAAAAACCTTGCCTGAAGCAGCCCTTTACCAAGAGTGGCCGAAAAAAAACCTCTCTAGTTACTTTAAGAGCCTTATTTCCATTTTTTAAACTGAATTTTGGCACAGAGCACTCTTGAGTGTACTAGAATAATAGGTATATATGCCAAGTCACGGCTACTGGTATTAAATATTGTAGCACTTCTGATTGCTTCCGAGTGTCTGTGTTACATTTATTATCACAATGCAAATAGGAAAAAGTAATCAAACAGCTCAATGCAGTATTAAATGCAAAGTGTTTAAATTAAGTAGTGATTTGGGCTTAGCATGTTAAAAGGTAAGGCATTGAGCTATCTGATTACTTTTTCCTATTTAAAACTCTATGCTGGGCAGTAACCCTTACAGGATATTGTCAGAATATACATCTTGTCATACAGCCAGATCTGTTTATTTGGAGAGACTGCTAAATGAGCATATCTGTGCCCTATTTGGCCACCTGTGTGCTGGGTCAAAGTGAACTGATCCAACTGTTAAAGTGGCCATACACAGGCAGATTTTAGCTTCCAATTTAGGTCCTTCAGACTGATTCAGCAGCTCATGGGCACCTCTGACTGGGCTAACTGACCAATATCTGGCATAAAATTGGCCAGATCTCGATCGGGCAGGCTTTATTTCCCCATTGGATCAGGGACAGTAAGAAAGGGCTCATACATGGGCATATTAACTGCCAACGTGGTCTGAAGGGGCTGAATCAGCAGCTTAAATCTGCCCATGTATTGCCAGCTTTACATATAAAACAACATCTGTCTAATAAAACTATTTAAGCGGAATGATTAACTTGTCAGTTTATCCTAACAATTTACAATTACAGTTAATCTCTTGCTGTTCTCACTTGCTGCCTACCAACAGCTACTTTCTTAAGGGCACTTTTCCCATGACGCAATGTGGAAATTTGCCTCAGGCTACACTTTACCTAGAGCAGAAAAACACCACTCCTGGTAAAAAGTATTTCCAATGTCTAAATATACATTATGCTCTTAATGTTCTCTCTACACTAGTAATCATGTCCCCACAATGAAATGACGCACAGGAGAAAGAAGAAAGAGACCCCTTTTATCAGAGCAGGGATAGACAGGCATTGGATATTGCCAAGCAGGTTGGGAGTTGCATAGAAAACATTCCACAGTGAGAGCCAGGCCAGCAGCTCTTTATGTGACTGAACAGAAGCCAGTGCATTCTGAAACATTAATCTGACCTGAATAATAATCATTTAATAATAAACTGATTACATCAATCTGGTTTATCTAAAAACAGTATTTTTAGATAATATGCTTTGTATTTTATTTTGGTGCTAAAGTATTATTGCAAAATGTACTTTATGTCTTAAACATTGCTTTTCATACCCACTAAGTGCCATGGATCATAAAATCAATGGTGCTAGTATTAAAGTACTCTAGATTTGACTTTTCTATTTGCACTTTAATCAATACAAACCACATATTTTCTGAATCTGCAACACGTGGCGTGGCCCGATTAAAGTGCTGTGATGCTTGAAGAATCAAGGTTTTCTATACCATAATTATTTTAAAAATACAAATGGATGCAGAACGCACAGCATTTTATTCTAACTTATTTTGCTCTACCTTTTACCAAATCCCTCATGATTTGATTATAGTCTTAGGATTATAAAGGATTTATGTTTATTTAAGAGAAACAAACTCTGGTAGGATATGATAATTACTGTATTGGAACAGATTATTTTGCATGCCATATGCCAGAAAGCAAAGGGCAAAAAAGATGTCAAATATTATGCTGTGGTAGGCGGCATACTATAGTACTTGTAGCATCCAAGATACATATACTTTTCCTTTCTTCACACTATTGTTTTGATTCCTCTTGAACTAGGCAATTTGTCTGTAAACTTTGTACAGTAAATCAGGTGCAAGTATTAGGACTTTTACAGTGCCACTTGTATTCATTCATTCCTATAGATGTTTAAGGAGAGTCCAAAGTCTGTGACCTAGCACAATTCATCTCACATTTATGAGCTGCAAACAACTTCAACAGAAATCAGTGGACTGGATTGCAACACTTGTAATCGAATGGCTATGCCACACTTTTTCCATTTAAAAAAAAATCGCCAGTGGAGAAATTGCAATACCATGCTGAGCCACCCACTGTCTGTAAGCAGTGACATAGATGACATTTGCCATTTTGAGCTAAAAACATTTGGGTGCATTTTCTTTCCAAAATCCACCATGTGTGCGCATGCTTAAGTACAAATTATCCTGCTCCACCATGAAAGTTCATCTCTGCCACAATAAAAGTTCATAAGAGGGGTAGGAAGACTTGCTATGTGAGATAAAACACTCACTGGGCTTTGCCCATGACAGGTGACAAAGCTGCTGGAACATCAGCCTATCTGGAATGAACAATAGATAAGAGAAGAGATTATATGTACAATATAATGTATGTATGTATGTATGTATGTATGTATAACTTTATTTATAAAGTGCTACAAGGGTACGCAGCGCTTTACAATCTTACAAAATACAAAATTACACACAGGGAGGACAAGTGTTATAATAAATAAATACAATAAATATATATATAAATACACAGGGAATAAGTGCCATGTTATATGAGACACAGTAGGAAAGAGGTCCCTGTCCCATAGAGCTTACAATCTAAGTGGTTGGGTAACATACAGGCACAAATTGGAAGGTAAGAGTGCACCAGGTATGGGCATTTGCCCTTAAGCGCAGGACTGGGCAAAATAATATTTTAGTGCTCCAGAAGGTAACAGCAGAGCTTTTGCTTAAAGAGAGTTAGTGAGTGTTCAATTGGAGGGATTCAGGGATAGAGTTCCAGAGGTAAGGAGCAGCGAGATATAAAGGTTTCAGATGAGAGAGCGCAGTGGGTGTGGATGGTGTAAAAAGACGGAGGCTCTGAGAGGAGTGGAGGAGACGACCAGGAATGTGCAGGGCGACCAGTGAAGAAATGCAGCGAGGAGCAGAGGAGCGAAGGGCTTTGAATGTTGGCAGAAGGATTTTGTAAGCTATCCTTTGCTTAACAGGTAACCATGCAAGAGAGTTTAGTTGAGGCTGAACAGGTTCCCTCTTCGGAGAGAGCAGGAGGATCCTGGCAGCAGAGTTTAAAATTGATTGCAGGGAAGAGAGGTGGGAGTCTGGGAGGCCGGTTAGTAGGAGATTGCTATAATCTAAGCAGGAAAGGGCATGTATTAGTGTTTTAGCTGTTACTTGTGAAAGAAAGAGGTGTATCTTGGCAATATTGTGGAGGAAAAAGCGGCAGGTTTTGGCAGTATTATTAATATGGTTAGAGAAGGAGAGAGACTGGTCAAAGATAACCCCAAGGCAGCATGCAGAATTAACAGGGTTGATGGTCATGCCATCAATAGTAATGATGAAAGGAGGAAGAGGAGAAGGGCTAGGTTTGGGTGGGAAGACCATGAGCTCTGTTTTAGCTAGGTTATGTTTGAGCTGGCGTTGGTTCATCCAGGAGGAGATAGCCAGGAGGCAGTTACCAATCTGAGTTTGAACATCAGTGGTTAGTGCAGGGGTGTCTAAATATATCTGGATGTCATCTACATATAAGTGGTATTTAAGACCAAAAGAAGAAATAAGGTCTCCTAAAGAGAGAGTGTACAGGGAGAACAGCAAAGGACCAAGCACAGAGCCCTGAGGCGCCCCCACACTAAGCTGAACCGGGGTAGAGGATTTGTTAGCAAGAGCGACAGAGAAGGATCGGTTAGAAAGATAGGAAGAGAACCAGGATGCAGTCTGATCCCGGATACCCAGAGATTAGAGAATTTGCATAAGGACAGAATGGTCGACAGTATCAAAAGCAGAGGAAAGGTCTAGGAGAATGAGAACTCAGTAGCGTCCTTTGGCCTTGGAGTCTGGAGATCATTTGCCACTCTACATAAGGCCGTCTCAGTGGAGTGCACAGGCCAAAAACCAGACTGCTTGTGGTCCAGCAGATAATGGGTGCTGAGGAAGTTAGTGACACAAGAAAATACAAGACTTTCCAGGAGTTTAGAGGCTAGGGGCAGGAGAGAGACGGGACGGTAGTTAGAAATGCAGGACTGGTCCAGTGTAACCTTTTTAAGAATGGGTTTGATACATGCTTGTTTGAAGAGAGAGGGAAAAATACCAGAAGCCAAAGAGGAATTGAATATGAGCTGAAGTAACGGCAGGGACACACTGTTTTAGTAGGGATGAGGACATAGGATCCAGTGAGCAGGTAGTAGGTGGAGCGGAACGGAGAAGCCGAGAAACTTCAGACTCTGTTACGAGATCAAAGGAGCTGAATACGGAAAGAGGAGATTCTGGAAGGCTGAGATTACCGGTATGTGAAGTTTGGGAAAATTGTTTGTGGATGGAATCAACTTTGCTTTTAAAGAAGTCAGCAAAGTCTTGGGGTGTATGTTCAGATACGATTGATCCATTAGGTGAAGGATGAAGTAGTGTGTTAAATATGGAAAATAATAACTTTGGGTTTGATTTATTACTATTTATAAGTGTGTTATAGTATACTTGCTTGGCCTGGGATAGGGCAGTATTGAGACACACCAAAAGAAATTTATGGTGGAGTAAATCCGCTTTTAGACGAGATTTCCTCCAAATTCGCTCAGCAGATCGTGCCCAGGAGCGCAGAAATCACATCTGAGGGTTAAGCCAGGGACGGGGATTACAGGCACGACTGCGTTGCGGCTGCAGGGGGGCATGGGTGTCTATTGTGTATTGGTATGGGTGTCTATAGGTATTTACCAGTAACTCAGGATCAGAGGAAGCAGAGAAGGAGGAGAAGTTAGAACTAAGAGAGTTAGAGAGAGCAGTTATAACAACCCTTCGAGTGCTGCGAATCAGTGTTTTAGGCTGAGTGTTAGTAGAAGGAGAAGGAGACGCTTGCGAGATAGAAAAAAAGATAAGATGATGATGATCTGAAAGAGGAAAAGGCTCACTGCTAAATGCAGATAGATCTAGATTTTTGGAAAAGATCAGATCTAGGAAATGACCGTCCTTATTGGTAACTGTATTAGTCCACTGCTGGAGATCAAAGTAGGAGGTTAGATGGAGAAATCGAGATGGCCAGGACTGAGAGGGGTCATCTATATGGCAATTGAAATCGCCTAAAATAATTGTGTCAGAGCATAGAAAAAAAGAAAGCCAGGATTCAAAGTTTGAGAGAAATGTAGCCAAGGATTTTGAAGAAGGAGGTCTGTAAACAACTGCCACCCGCACAGAAAGAGCGTGGAACAGCTGAACCGTATGCACCTCAAAAGAAGGAAACCTGAAAGTAGGAGGTATAAGGATTAGTTTAAACCGGCAATGAGGGGAGAGCAGAACCCCTACCCCTCCCCGACGACCAGTAATGCTGTTGTAACGCTTTTCTGACCCAATTTACCAAACCCAGGCTAGTAGTGATAGTATGAGCATGGGTTACATTGCGACACTTAATACAAAGGGGTGAGCCTCCGCTATATGGGAGAATTAGATGGAGCTGAGGGTGTAGTTGAACTACAACTAGCTGAGGTGTGTAGTGCAAAGGAAGAATAATGGACGCCAGAGGATTCTTGCTTAATAACTATGGTACAATTTATTGGACAAAGGCACAACTTTATAGTGCAGCAGGGTATACTCACAGACACAGCAGTATAAGAATTGGTCAATGGAGTACAGCAGATGTAACACTTTAGGCACAGAATACCCCACTTGGAGGATGCACAGAGGATTAGTTGACACCTGAGATATAGACCTTTCAGAAGGGAGTGTTCCGGCCGACTGTGGTCCAGGGGAGAGCTCCTAACACTGGTACCTGGCGTCTAATAAAACCGGTCCCTAAAGAACGACTACAGAGCCGGGGTGGACTAAACCCTTTTACAACTCCTGGTTGGGGCTATTAAACTGCCCTTGCTAAATAAGCTAACTATGCTCACCACTTCTAGAGGGTGCTATAATACAAACTGTCTGTGCTGGCTAGTTCTCATTCACGGGGCCCTGTCCCCGACTTATAAACTGGCAGTTCTCTTTACTGAGACCGTGTGTCTCAGGCCCAATGACCTGCAGCCTGAGAGAACAGCAGCCAAAGAGGAAGACACTTCCTGATGCAAGACACTATATAGTCTGCACAAGGGGAGTGGTCAACCTGGGCTAAACCTATAGAGGGTAGCCTAATAACAGTAACCTGATAGCAGAGGGCTCTGCCCTATAACAATACAGAGTAGATAAAGATAAGGGATAACACCATAGGGAGCTTAACCCTATGGGTCCCTACACTGTATTGGAGTATTAGAGAAGGAAAGGCTGCCATAAGAGAGAGCTGCCTCAATAGCAATAATAAATTACAAGGGTGCTTGGATATGGAGATTTCACTGATTAAGTAGCTGAAGTACCTGAAATATAATCTCCAAGAATTACTCTCTATTAGCAATATACCATTTTCAAATTTTTTAGAGGAAGATGAGTTTGCCTTCCATTGTGGCTGTCTTTGCAGTGTATTTTCATGATGTGTAAAAGTAGAGTGAAGCATTACCGGTGATGTTACCCAGGGCAAACCAATCAGCTATTAGATTTCAACAGTTAGAAAATCAAAGCATCTGATTGGCTGCTAAGAGCAACATCCCCATTAATGTTTTACTCCACTCTTTACACAGCATGGTAAATATACCTAAGGGGTATTGCTAATGTAGCAATTATCTTTATTAATTACTAATCAGCCTTATATTGTGACATTTATATTCTATATATAAGGATATTGTGAGTCAGTCCCTGAGAGCAGCACAGAGCATGTGCAGGGAATCAGCAGAAAAGAAGATGGGGAGCTACTGGGGTATCTTTGAGGGCACAGATCTTCCCTGTTAAAGGGCTGTGGTTCTCCTTTAAGGGCTGTAAACAGTGCAGGGACCAACCAGAAGAGCCCCCACCCAACCCCAGCTATATAAATAACCCCATTGGCCCATAATGCACTAATCCTTCAGGAAAATTGCTGCACCAAAAGGAACTTATTCTCTAAAATAGCAAATTGTACTTCATGGCTAGTAAAGCCACCTACTGGAGGTACACTGCAGATATAAACCATGGGTACATAGTTAATTGGGTTAAGGAAACATAAAACACCATCAAGTGTTACATCCCCCCCCCCCCAAATGACCCAAGTGAATATACAGTATATACACATATATGTATTAATGTATGTACAGTATATATACATATATATATATATATATATATATATATGTATTTTTATATATATATATATATATATATATATATATATATATATATATACTACTATAGTAGTATACTATAGACATACAGTATACTACTGTAGGTCTGAAGATCAAAATAGTCTAAAATATTTATCACTAAGCAGTCATTCAAGCCACTAAAAACATTAATAGAATCTGCCATTACAACATCACCCAGCAGGGAAACCTCACTGTCTTCACCATAAAGAACCACGTAGACTGCTTCAAATGAAAGGTCATTGGCCTCTTGTTCTTTACTATGTGAAATAAAACAAATGAGTAGCAGCTGGAGAGAAGCTGGGGTTGGAAAAGGCTGGCAAGGGCATGAGGTAGGATATAATCAGACATAGCTGACATGAATCGGCCAGGGTTTATAAACTTTCATTTAAGCCAGCAAAATGTTTAGATAATGTTTCACTTCTCAGTGAAGGACCAGAAAAAAATGCAGTGGCTTTCACTGGTCCCTTGAAAATTATTGCTATTTGGATTTTAAAAATTCACTGAAGCATATCTAGAAAATGCTTTTCCATGATTGCTGTAATTCCATCACCCTGTCTCCCACTATTAGACTTTTTTTTGTTTGTATGGCATTCAGTAAAATTGTTTTTACTATTTGTGGCCATTACCAATAAAGTCAGCAAGGCTGTGACAGGCTAACTACGATTTTATCAGCAGATAATTAGTTTTTCGCTTTGCACAAAGTTATTTATTAAGCTCTGGAACTCCACAGAGATTTCCCTATGTAATTACTGTTGCCTGATGATTTTGTATAATTTGTTCAGACATGCACAGCACAAGGCCAATTTGTTATATTCTGCTCAAATTGAAAATCTTTTTTTTTATATGACTGCAGAATTAAGCCTAAAATTTGGAACTCCTACACCCCATGAATACTTGAAAAGCCTATGCATACCCAAACAGTATTCCATATTTGTTTGGTTCCATTTTAACAGTTTATTAAACTGAATTTTTTAGTATATATCTTATACCACACAGATCATTTTGTAGCTTTTTGTCACATGTAATTGTAGGTCATTATCACGGTGTCATAACCACAACCATACAGATCCAGATCCAGAGCAGTTTCGGGGATTTTACCTTGGAGCAAACAAAACCCCAGAAAACAACAAATTAGTCTCTTCTATAAACAATGCCAGATTGAGCAACTCATACATGTTACAACAGGGTTCTTGAACTTGTTTTCACATACTGTAATTGCGAGTGCCTAGACCTTTTCCCCCACTACCACAAATACAGTTAAAAGGGCACAGATCTCTGTAAAAAGTAATAATCTGTTATCAAGAAAGTTCCAGATTCTAGGAAGCCCATAGACTCCATTTTAATAAATTAATGCTAATTTTTTTCAATTATTTTTTTTTCTATAAAATAAAACAGTACCTTGTACTTAATCCTAAAATATCATTAATCCTTACTCGCTGCAAAACAATCCTATTGGGTTGAATTTATGTTTAAAATACCTTTAGTAGACTTAAGGTTGGTGATCCAAATTACAGAAAGATTCCTTATGCAGAAAATGCCAGGTCCCGAGTATTCAGGTCCTTTACCTGTATACTATTGCTTTTACAGAAAGCACTCATAACCATAAGATCTGAAATGTAATATGTATTACATATGTATAAATACACAGAGATGAAGTGCCTTGTGGAATGATTAGGAGCAAGGTCCCTGTAGAGATTAAAGTCTAAGGGGCTGATTTACTAACCCACGAATCCGACCCGAATTGGAAAAGTTCCGACTTGAAAACGAACATTTTGCGACTTTTTCGTATGTTTTGCGATTTTTTCGGATTCTGTACGAATTTTTCGTTACCAATACGATTTTTGCGTAAAAACGCGAGTTTTTCGTATCCATTACGAAAGTTGCGTAAAAAGTTGCGCATTTTGCGTAGCGTTAAAACTTACGCGAAAAATGCGCAACTTTTCGCGTAAGTTTTAACGCTACGCAAAATGCGCAACTTTTTACGCAACTTTCGTAATGGATAGGAAAACTCGCGTTTTTACGCAAAAATCGTATTGGATCCGAAAAATTTGTAAAGAATCCGAAAAAATCGCAAAACATACGAAAAAATCGCAAAGTACCGATCATTACGAAAAAAACGCAATCGGACTCCATTCGACCCGTTCGTGGGTAAGTAAATCAGCCCCTAAGTATAGATTGTAAGTTCTATGGGGCAGGGACCTCCATCCTCTTGTGTCTTTGACTCTTGTCTTATTACAATTGTATCTTTTATTTATTTGTGCTTATTGTAATACTTTGTATGTGTATTATTATTTCTAGCACTAACCAAAAATATGAAGCCAACTTCACTTTAGCAGTGCCTGTTACTTCCTGATCCCAATGAGCCAATGAAGAGTTGATAAAACTAATTAACAGTCCACTTAAAAGCCTCTGATAATGAGCTGTTGAAAGGCTGCAGCTTAGTAAAGGTAGGGGTTTGTTTGTTCAGGGACTCTGAACAAATTGTCCTGATAAAATGGGGATAAAATGTTGAAAAAAACAATTTATTTCTTTAAAATGAGAAAAAATTGGATAATATGGATTTTTTTTTTCAAATAAAAGAAATAGAATCCATTTTCAACACAAGTTCTATTTAGTGTGCTAATTTTTAGCAAAGGTGTTTTGAGTATATACTGCCCCTGTATTCTTTTTGTGCTGTTAGACTCATTCACTCTGACACTCTGCTTGTCACATCTTTCTTCCCCTTTTGTAACACTGCTCGACAGGCATACACATTCATGTATACAAAAGAGAACTCTTGGAAGACTAAGAACTATATGCAAAAATTGTTAAATGTATGTCCAAGACTAGCAAGATAATCCACAAAAGAAAAAAAAATCAATATACATGTTTTCCTGTCAAATCCAATAACATTTTAAATGATACATCAGATAATTGTTTTGATATTTCACCTCAGAAATGTCAGAGGTTATATTTATCTCAGCTCGGCTGTTAAAGTCAATGCAACATTTTTGGTTGTGCAAACGACACCTTCTGACCACAGGAAGTAAGATGGTGTAAAGCGCAACAACTGAAATGTAATTGGCAGTAACGCCACAGAACATTGCATAGCTAAATTCACCTTTTCCATAATAAACAGGAATGAGCAAATCAATCAAATGAGAGCAGGATAAAACAAAATAATACAACTGAACATGATTACAACAAATGCCTGGAGTTTTAAATTAAATATTGTAATTATTAGAACCAGAAATAAATTACCTTACATGAAATGCAGAATTTCCTGCTGGTAATAATAAAAGGCAGTGCAATAGCATCTTATAATTGCAAATTAACATTATATGCTTCAAAATTATTTTTCATGCACTGAATTTGAAACTATGAGTGACAGTTCTTAAAAAACATTTTCTTTATTATAATTGCAAAATGAAACCAGGGAGAAACCAAGTGGGACATGCTTTTCTACCTATAATAATCATCTTCATCTTTAGCAGGAGACCTTCGCTACTTGGACATTACCAGAAAGAGAGATGGCAGCAGATACAGAATCAATGAAAATCTGTTTGCTTTACTTTCATGTTGATATGAATGCTAGCAGCTAATGGGCACGTCCAGTTGGTATAATTATTAATGATATTGTGGAAGCTTCATCTTGGATGTTCACTTGCAGTTATTTGCTAATTTTCAAAGCCACTTTTGCACATAAAACAGTATAGGAGTTTATTACCCCTGGGAGTGCAAGTGCAGGAGCACTAATGGGTGCAAGAGTGTGCCTCTTAGTGCTCATCTACAGAGCACTTGTACCCAAGCTCTATATTATTGTCTGCACTGAGTACCTAAAGAACAGACGCAGACATCCCTCTCACCCCAAACACCACAAATGACAATTGTGCCTAAATTGCAAAGAATTGTGCATGCAGTTGTGTTGATTTTGGGGAAGTGGATGCAACTAGATTAGAAACAGTGCAATCTTGTCCGGTGCAACCCCTCCTTGCAAATGCATTGAAGCTGAAATTCTGGAAAAAATGCTGCATTGTAGGAAAAAACATTCCTATTGCGCTAAAAATTACACTGTGCTCACTGCACTTGCAGATGTAAATGACCCCTATAACATTCAAGTGATTTGCTCATCTCTGAGTGCAGCAATATTTATGCTATTTGCCCCATATAGAATGCATAATTTTACAAACTGTTTCAATAGTGATGGACTTGTACAATTAAGCATTATTTTAACTGAATGGGAGAATGCCAACCCCACTCCACATCCATTGTAGAAATGGTTTATTACGCTTTTACAAATCTTTAGAATACTTGAACACTTATGCACACTGGGTGCATTCATCATTTTCAATAAAAAGTATGATATTAGTGCTTTGCAACCAGCTTATATAGAGGGGCATGAAAAGGGATAGAGAAGTACCATTGGGCATCACAGTGAAAAACAGGGGTACTTTTTCCCGGTCTCTGGATTTAGAGACTATTTAACATACCACCTAAGGTTAAATGGCATTTTTTTATTGTTTTACTTTTACAATTCATACAGATAATGATACAAAGGTTTAGCAAATGCACATATTTGGTGGACAATTGCCCCGTTTAGCAGTGCATGAATGGGATGGACACAGCATGGTTATGCTTCAGAAACAAACCGAAGTATAGCTCTGGCAACTTCATTAAAAAAAAAGCCTGAATAAATTATATCAACTTTAATAAATTCCAAAAGAGTCTTATTTCATGCATTAATCTCTTTTCATCTTTTTTTCTGAACACTGTGTATGTTTGTTTTTATCATCAGATAGAAATAGCACAGGGGTAGATTCTGAAAGGTTTTTAACCCAGAGGCTATATATATTGAAGTCCTCTGAAAGAAACTAACACTGTATCTGAAGTTTCCCCACTTTCTCTTTGGCATACCAAGCTCAGAAGCCAAATTATCTGTGATCCTTTCAATAGATCTTTTTTTTTCTTAAACAGTAATGTGTTTTTGGATCCATAATACTATAAAATTCATAGAGGTGAGTGCCAAAGTACTCTCCTTTCTGCTGTTATCTGACATGTAATGCAAGTTAAAAAGATAATTGAAGTAGTTCTTTAACGTGTCTAATGATATGTATTAACTGTGCCCTTTTCATCCCCCTACTACAATGGAAAAGTTTAGTATGAAGAGTACAGAAGGAATAGTTTAAAATCTGAAAATTAGAAACATATTTATTTTTACAACTACAGAATGATACTTTGATGCAAAATATAAAATAAATGTAATGGTATTTTAATACACCAACTCAATTAATTTACAAACCCTTCCAAAATTCACTTCATCCTTTGTTATTGCCATTCATCTTATGCTCCTGCATTCCTTATGGTTTTTCAAAAAGAAAAACATTACAATATATAGATTGTAAGCTCTACAGGGCAGGGACCTCTATCTATCCTCTTGTCTCTTTGATTCTTAACTTATTGCAACTGTACCTTGTATTTATTTGTATTTATTGTTATACTTTGTATTTATTATTATTTTATTAACCCGCCGTGGTATTAATGTATTCTACTGTACAGCACTGCGTACATAAATAGCACTTTATAAATAAAGATATACATACATACATACAATATTGTCACAGTTACACAACAGAGTGATTCTTCTTCAAGAATCAAACAGTTTAACAGAACAACACAAGATATGCAGAAGTCTGGATACTATTGGGTGAATATACAAACTGGTGTTAGAGAGAGAGAGAGAGAGAGAGAGAGAGAGGTGAATTGCTTCAAATATTGTATAAATCATTGTGATTCTCAACCCCCACTCAGCCCCTTTCATGTAATCACCATGTGATCTGCATTCAGTGATTCACTCACTGTCTGACCATTACTCATTGTATTGATTTAGAGGAATCAATTTGCTACTTGAAACTCAGCTGACTTGCTCACTTTTAACATTAAAGTAAAAAGACATCTATGTATGTGTGTATATATAAATATATATATATATACACACACCAAAAGGATTATTAGGAACACCATACTAATACGGTGTTTGACCCCCTTTCGCCTTCAGAACTGCCTTAATTCTACGTGGCATTGATTCAACAAGGTGCTGAAAGCATTCTTCAGAAATGTTGGCCCATATTGATAGGATAGCATCTTGCAGTTGATGGAGATTTGTGGGATGCACATCCAGGGCACGAAGCTCCCGTTCCACCACATCACAAAGATGCTCTATTGGGTTGTGATCTGGTGACTGTGAACTCATTGTCATGTTCAAGAAACTAATTTGAAATGATTCGAGCTTTGTGACATGGTGCATTATCCTGCTGGAAGTAGCCATCAGAGGATGGGTACATGGTGGTCATAAAGGGATGGACATGGTCAGAAACAATGCTCAGGTAGGCCGTGGCATTTAAACGATGCCCAATTGGCACTAAGGGGCCTAAAGTGTGCCAAGAAAACATCCCCCACACCATTACACCACCACCACCAGCCTGCACAGTGGTAACAAGGCATGATGGATCCATGTTCTCATTCTGTTTACGCCAAATTTTGACTCTACCATGCCACGCTCAAAATTGCTTAAATCACCTTTCTTTCCCATTCTGACATTCAGTTTGAAGTTCAGGAGATTGTCTTGACCAGGACCACACCCCTAAATGCATTGAAGCAACTGCCATGTGATTGGTTGATTAGATAATTGCATTAATGAGAAATTGAACAGGTGTTCCTAATAATCCTTTTGGTGAGTGTATATATATATATATATATATATATATACTGTATATATATATATATATATACACACATTGTTGTTGTTCTTGCCACTAAATTTCCTACAGACAAAGGCAAGAGGTCCGTTGCACTCCCCATTATATATACAGTATAGGACATGATATGTGCATTAAGCTACCAAAATGGCCTTCCTTTTAATTTTTCAATATATTGCAATATATTTAAGCAAAGTGAAGAAGACCAAGACAAGAAGTCCTCTACACCTCGTGTGATAATTTAGTCTAAGAATGGAAATACATTTCATGTAGTTTTTAACCACCATCTTACAGTCACCTGAATTTTAAGCAGGAACACTAGTGATGAGTGCAATTTTTTTGCCAGGCAAGGATTTGCAAAAAAATTCCACATTTAGCCATTGGCTGATTTTTTCACAGTCATGTTAAAAAAGTGGCGGTCACGTCTAATACATTGAAGGCGTGTCAAAAAAAGTTGCAGTTGCATCAAAAAATAAAGAAAATAGTTATGACAAGCACAGATTGTATGCCTTAAAAAGAAGAAAGTTGATATAACAGTTTAGTATGGTGTTGTTTCAATTGTAAGGCTCTGATTTATAGTTGAAAGGATAAAGCAGTTAGCAGTGGTATAATTAGAATTTACTGTGCCCTTGCACCTGCAAACCTGAGGAAAGGTTTTAATTAAAGATATTTCCAGTAATGTAAATTGCCGGTAGGAAAACATATGTGTCGCTATGAAGTCAGCTGGTTTCCTCGCAAGGCAACTTTGGGTGACTTAAGAAAACATATGTATTGCTTTGGCTTTCCAACCAGCAATTTACATTACTGCAGGTAAGAAAGCATTCATAGGAGATTAGTCACCACGGCTAGAGGAGATTAATCATGGGGTAAGTAATCTCCTTGTGTGTCACTGGCCTTACCAATGGAGAGATGTCACAAGTGAAATATACTGTGAAACATCATCATGTTGTCCAAATTATTCCACAGGCACAAAGGTATATGTAAGGCACTCCAGTCCATTCCTACATATCCACCAGACACCAAATAGTACTTCAAAGTTGAGGACCACATTATAAAATAAATAGTCAGATAAAATAAGTATTTATTGGGCAACTGATATCTCTTGATTGGTGTAATACAGGAAACTCATCTGGAATTTGTAAAATAAAAGGCAGAGCTGTAGTGTTAAATGGTCTCCCACCCATTAATTTGCAAGACAGCAACAGCCCTGTAGAACTGATTATGTGAATCTGCCCTGAGCAGGAGTAATGACAGTCTAATGATTCTATGCAGAATTAAGGTATACTCCCATGGTCATTGACCTTGCAAAACTGAGCAAAATATGTTGAATTCTCTTTTACTGTTTGTTTTTTATGCATGTGTTTCTGCATCTGCTTAAAAACATATATTTATAAAAACATAATCTGCAGTACTGATCTATTAAAATCAAACACACATACTAAATACAAATACTGACTAATACAAGAGTTGAATATGTTTAAGAAAGAAAGAAATGTTTCTCTTCAATGTTCTGTGACATTGACTACTTCAAGCCATTGAACGCATTCTGGTGAAGTGACACAGTCTTCTGCTGATAAATGTGTCAATTTGTTTATTTGAAGGAAAGTGTTAATACTGTAATAAAATTGAGTTGTAATAAATCAGCTGCTAAGTCTTACATATTGACAATGTAATCATGGCCAAAGTACAGAGCAATGCATTTTAGAGATTATTAGACAAGTACAAAAACAGCAGCACATGCATATTAATTCATTTTATGATGACTCTGAAATGGGAAAACAGCAATTATTTTAATTGACAATCATAATAAACTTTTAGGTGAAAATACGTTATAACATTTTTTAGAAAGAACAACTGGTGCACAATGAGATACTGAGGGCTGTCACCTTCGTGGCCTTCTTAGTTTGTAGTGTGAGCTTATAGAATTATGCAGTATTTTGGGTTGGTATCCCCTACACTTATGGACTTAAATGAAATAGAGAGAATGGTGAATAAGCATGAGATACTCCAGTGCTCCAGTAATCTGGAAAACATTCTGGTCCAAAAATTAGAATTCTTCTCAAACACTTAACTGACATGTTTTTTTTTATAAATTATAAAGCCCTGACTAAAAATTATAAAGTGCTGACATAATAAATATTGTTTAATTTGATTTGTCATTGAATAGCGTTTGACTTAGGTTGTGCATCTTTTATCATAACAATAGTTTTGGCGTAAACAATTAAATGGCAGTGCATACACTGCACCTTTAATTTTACTCTGTAGAAGAAAATACCGACAGAATTAATGGGAGAATTATACAGTAAAGTATCTCTCCGCACAGATTATTAGAATATGTATAGGGTCATCCCTGCATTGATGAGTTTTGATGGGCTCAATCAAAATCCCTTTCAGTGTGAAATTCAGGGTGAATTGTGGGAAGATAATGTGAGCTAATGGCAACTTGGGAAAGATGGAAAAACCTTTATAACTTCACGGGAGGGAAGCTCTGAAAAAAGAATATAAAATGATTACATATATTAAATATTAATAAAAATATTTACACTGACAACAATTATACCTTTATCCTCTCGTTAGTTTATTTTATTAAATGCAAATAAAAAAGTAAAATAAAAACAAAAAAGTTAACTGCCCATATTAACATAAGTAAGTGCACCTTTTTGGGGTAGGGGTATCTATTTTAGGCTGGAAGATGCATGCGCATTACTGTATGGAAAAATAGACATACTGTATTAGCATGTTAGGGCAGTCAATGAACATCTTTAATTGCCACAGAATGTCCTTGAATAAAAATTAAAAAAATAAAGCCATATCACATATTAAAGTTAAAATATTGTGTGTAGTTTACACAATTTAAAATTTAAACTTAGATAAATTGTAAAGCTTTTGTGTATAATTATTTCTTATTAAAGTATGTGCTACTAGTATAACTGAATATTATCTCCTTTTTTTCCAAAGTGCCTCTGCATTAAAGCACAAAAAAAATGCTCTTGCTTAATAGAACCAAAATATAGCTCAACCTGAGACAGAGATGAAACAGAATATAGAATCAGATTGTTAAAATGTCCTATTATTTTACCATTCAAATATAAGACTTCATTTGTAAAACATAAAAACATGTCCTGTAAAACCCAATTCTAGACAACGCATAACTCTTGAGTTTGAGATTAAAGGGACTAAGTCAGGAAGGATAGATCCTCAAATAATTGTTTCTTTTGCAAATGTGCATAGATGGTTTGGTTATTTGGTTATTTGCTCATTTGCTAATAAAATAATGTTGGTTCTGCCAGTAATAATCTATGGGTGATCAATATCTTGGTATAATGTCAAAAACTAATGTAAACCTTTGGAGAAAGGAGCCCTGCTGTCCAGTCCTTTTCAGAAGTCTATTTAGAACAGGGAGGAAGATTAAAGGAGAAGGAAAGGTAAAAACTAAGTAAGCTTTATCAGAAAGGTCTATGTAAATACAAACATAAGCATTCACAGAAAAACTGCACTCTATCAAAAGAAACACATGATTTCTTGTAAACATGTTCTTTGGTATCAGACTTCCTCTCTTTTAGAAAAATCCTTCATCTGGGGTCAAAGTCTGTGCAGCTCTCTCCTCTCTCCCTTCTCCTGCTCTCCCCTCCCTTTAGAATTCATAAAACATACTCCCCCCACCCTAAGGAATGTGTAATCTGAGCTACAAACTGCTAGAGCTGCAGCAGGAAGCTACGGGAGACCAAGCTAAAATGGCAGCTGCAATCTTAAACAAATGAAGGGAGTTTAAGTAAGATAATGCTTTCTGCAGAATAAATACAGTGTTCTTGGTGGCACTAATTTGGCTACTCCATTGGCATTAAAATTCCAAAATGACTTTCCTTCTCCTTTAAGGGATCTCCCAGAGTTGCGCCAGTTAGTTCAGAAAAGTAAGACCTCCCAACAGGAGTGGGGGAAAAGTCAGGCCAGGTTTTTCAGAGCTTGAGTAAATAACAACTTGGTTGAGTATGGCACTAGGACTGTGAAGATTCTGAATTATCAAGCAGCCTGAAGATGAAGAATAAGATTCAGTGGTGTGACATATATATATATATATTTGAGGAACAAAATCACACATTGCCATGGAACCCTATCTTAGAAATGCAATATGTCCTCTTGTTAGTCTCCTGGAACACACTATATATATATGTAATGGTCTTCTGTAGTGATGGGCAAAATTTTTCTCCAGGCATGAATTTGCGGCAGATTTTCACATTTGGCCATTGGTGGATTTTCTAGCGAAACGGGAGACAAAATTCACTGCGGAAAATGCTAGAAATGCTTATTATTTTTAGCAACATATAATGATTCTGCCTTTGATTTTTTTTCTTCTTGGCATTTCTCCTGCTTTGCAAACAAACAAGGAGAGGGTCCCCTCCCTTCAAATGTGCTTTTTATATGGCACCAGTTCCCTGTCTCTGCATATGTTCGTCAGTAAACTATGCTAATGGCTAATGGGCCCCAGTAGGGAAAGGGAAGTGGGGAAATCCATTGGGAGCTTTAGCCTATCGGCTGTTCCATAAAACTATTAGAGGTGCAATGGTTTATTTCCAGGATTCTGTAGGGAATTCCTTCAGAGACCCATTTGGGGCCTGTGCCAAGTGTGCCCATCCATTTGCACACCGTTGCATGAGACTCCTCACATCTGAGCTCCACCCACCAGGTAACGCGTGACGATAATGTTTTCATACACATGAGGACAGTAACTACTTACTCAAAATGTGTAGTTTATGTAGAACCACTGCCCTAGCTTCACATATGTAACTCAGAAAACGAGAAAAGGTATGATATATATCAAACAAACCTTTTATTTTTATGTTTTAGTGATTTTACAGTGATCCAAATTACGGAAACATCCATTATCTGGAAAGCCCCAGGTCTCAAGCTTTCTGGGTAATAAACCCTAAACCTGTTCTACACTGATAAGAACCAATCAGGTCTCTCAAAATCTGATCAGTTACCCTGGATGTGTTTTATACTATAATCCATTACAGCAAAACTTGGCTGACTGTCTATTATTCTCTTCTATTTTTATTTCTGTGACTCTATTATAGAGTTTAAAGCATTAAGCAGGACCTTAGCAGAACTGCTGCCTATTTTCTAAAGATAGCTAAGGCCTACATATACATTTTCCGATGTGCTTAATCCTAGTGATGTGACTGCTGTATCAGGAAGTATATGCCATGAAAAAGATTACGGGTGACCTCAAATTCTATTATTAGACTACCCCCCTCTATGAATATTCTTCTGGTCTACCATCATAAATCTCCACTAAATTTCTTTTACAACAATGGAAAAAATAAATCTGCAGAATCTCAAAATATTTAGTCCTTTTAACTTCTTCTGAGCTGTTTTGGGAACTTTTTGTTGTTGTTGAAGGGGTGGCTAGAATAGATAAAATGTCCACTCATAACCATTACTGTCTTTATGGTGTCATTCTGTAATATAATCTGGCCATTTATCAAACGTAATAAAAAAAATACAAATTTCTTTCGAGCTATGATTACAAGCAATTGCTAGAACATGAACAAATGGGCAAAGGACAACATTCAACTATAATGTGAAAATCATTATCATTTAATAAGAGCTATTCAAATTTACACAATAATCCCAAGTAATCAAAGTCACTTTAGCGTCTGTGAACCAGGGAATATCAATTTGATTTTCATCTAAATGAAAAGAATTGCCCATGCACAAAACAGATTATTCCCTAGCTACACAGATTGTTTAATTAATTTAGGCTCAAAATGTAATAAAATCTATATTCTAGAATGTACAACATCAGCTGGAGAGCATAAAAAATCATCATCATAATTTCCCGATCTAATTTACATTTTCATTTTTGCAGGTACTATTGCGCTGTTTTCTGTTTTCTACTTTCTTCACTGTCCTCAAATAACTGATAACTGAATGCATTTTGGGCATTTCACTTTTGCTTTCTTTTCTTTTCCCTGCTCTTTATAATTTCACTGGAATCCAGCCATACACAAATTGATCTGGTCTTACAATTTGGTAATGTCAGTCCAAATTATGTGGCCATCAGTTCATATATATATGTGGGTCCTTTGGACAATAGTTTGAATGGCAATTGCACATAGCTCATTACCCAGCAATGATGAATGTATGTCAGAAGGGCTCATTTAATAATGCAAATTGAAAGTGCAAAATGGACAATTACTTGTTTTTAAAGCTATCTGTAAAGGTACTTGCAAGCTCCACTAGGACAGGAACTGATGTCACTAAAGTAAAATCTCTGTTAAGCATAACAATCTATGAACACTAATCTATACTTGCGCCTTGGATGCAAGGCATTTGCTAAAGAAAATACAAGTTGCAAAAAACAAGGGGTTGCTCAGATGCATGGGAGCCATTCTAGCATTTTGCACATTACTCATGCATCAGTTATTTCTAATTTGTTAATTGTATGTTTTTTGGCCCCATTGTTTCCTTGACAGTGCATTCTTCTACATTATTTGTATATTTTGGTGACCATAGCTAAAATAACAATATATTTTGTTGTTTCAGCTTGATGATTACAGAACACAACGCTACAGTTAAGTTTATTTTTGTAAACTTTTTTTTTTCTTTCATTTTTTAAGAGCTGCCATAAATTTTTGTAAAATGTTGTTCCATTGTAAATACTCAAAAGCACTTATGGAAATGTTTCTGTAAAACCAGATTGCTATTGCAGAAGTAAAGTAACAAATAGTTTGGACGTGTACTGTAATTCTAATATTTAAACTTATTATTAATATTACATTTTTTCTAAAACACTAAAATATAATGGCACATTTGAAAAGCATCTCTGGGCTGTTCAAGCTATAAGACAGGAACACAAAGAAGCATTTAAAAAACATAAAATCACAACCACAGCAAGATACATAAGAGAAATACTTAAAGTCAGGGACTGTCAAGAACACATGCTTTCCTTTGTTTTATCTGAAAAGATAACAGCAGCCCCCTGTTTGCTATAGTCTTCATAGATCAGTGGAAGTTAAGTGTTATGTCACATTTAAGGACGAAGACAATGTTTTATGAGTTTCATCTTAAGTGGCTAACAGGGATGAGAGAAACACCTGAATGTGACAGAAAAAGAGAACAACTCTCATGCAGCACACCAGAGAGGTTTCACTTGACCTACACAAAAAGACAGTTAGTGCTTATATGTAAATAATATTATAAGGCACATTCATGTACTGACACAGTGTGCAAAGTGCAATTTCGAGCACAATCTAATAATGTTTTTTTCTTACAAGGCAGGGTTTTTTTCTGTTATTCTGGCGTCACTGTGGATGCAAACAGGCAACTCGTATGACACAATTGTGCTGCCCTTGACACTCAGTGATTCTGCAAAATGAACACAACTGCTCATGCACTTCATTGCAGATTGGGAACAGTGCGCTGAATAGTTTGCCTTCCATAATTTCTGATGTTCACTGGTTTCATATCCAGTGTTCTGTGTGCGAATTTTGTATACGCCTGATTGTTTAACCCAGCTGTGTGTGAATGTAATAGGGACCTTAGGCTGTAAGTTCCACTGGAGCAGAGACTGATGTGAATTATGTATAATCTCTATAATATGTTGCACAAATGTATTAGCACTATATATGGGGTCGGTCTGGGTCAAAAGGACACTGGAAAAAAACCCCAGTGGGATCTGGCCCTTGTGGGCTCCACTGACCCCGTCCTGTTCCATATCTGATCCAGACACTCCTCTGTCATCTCTCAGTTGTGACCACAAATAAGAGAGATGCAGCATGGAGGGGGGCATGGTGGAGGTTTGCGACTGGGGGGGGGGAGGTCTGCGACTGGGGTGGGGGAACCCTGAGGGGACAGCACTGGTAGGACCTGGACACCCCAGTCCAACCCTGAATATATAACTAACAGAAAATACAGTCTCATGGTACTTAAGACCTGCATGGAACCCAGTGAGATCAAAGTCAGTTTGCCCTATTTTCCATTAGTACAGACTATAACTGTAGTACACCTCTTTCCAGGGGGATGAATCTGAATTAGAAAGATTTAGAATGATTTCTTCTGAACCAAGAACTAGCATGGGTAACAGGACTAGGGTCAAAACCGGAGAACCAAAATAAGTAGAAAAGGACAGGAACCGATTTAAAGAACAGGAACTCAGGAACCCTGAATGCTTGGTCAGAGCAAAAGACTTATGATTAGTGATAGGCACGCATTAGCAGTGTTTCACTATTGGCAGATTTTTTCACGAAATGGTAGAAAAACTTTGCCGCATGTACAAAAATTGACACCTGCATCAAAAGGATTGTTGCTAGTGTAAAAAGAATTATCTCACACCAAAAACAATTGTCTCTCTCATCAAAAGACATCATCAACACTTTTGCTGTTTTCCGAATTTTTTTTTTGCAGTTTTTCGTTGCGCCATTTTTCAGCTAAATGAAACAGGACAGATTCGCTCATCACTACTAATGATTCCGTAGCAGGGTATGGGAGAGGAAGGCCCTTAATTGGAGCTATGGCTAAATCATAGCAGATCAGCAAGAAACACAACAGGGGAAAAAATTATTTAGATAAACTGGCTGGCTAAAACACAAAACCTCCTGTGGCTCAGTCTGGAGGAGCAGCAGCCAGCATACTAGGTTCTAAACCATTGAGCTCCTTACAACAGGCTTAAAATTGTAATCAATGATCTACTGGCCTATCCCTAACAAGATCAAAATAATGCTCACAGTGTAAATAATGGTGTTACCAGTGATTCTCTAAGTGCAAGTCAGTTGCAAGTGTAGGTACTATACAACATATTGAGGGGACCCTAGATATAACACCTCTTTAAAACAGGTGTAAATTTTAGAGCTTAAAGGACAAGGAAAGGCTATGCCAAAATGTTAGGTGCCCCCAAGTGACTTTAATCGCTTACCTTGTACCCCGGGCTGGTGCCCCTGTTAGGAGAGAACAGCACCAGCCCGGGGTACCTGTAGCGAGCGCTTCCTCTGTTAAAGTTTGGCTTTTTCACTCTACTGTGCATGCGCGAACGAGCGAACAGGAAGGAGGAAGCGCTGCAGGTACCCCGGGCTGGTGCTGTTCTCTCCGAACAGGGGCACCAGCCCGGGGTAAAAGGTAGGCGATTTAAGTCACTTGGGGTGCCTAACATTTTGGCAGAGAAGGCAGAGAATTTTGTATAAAGAAGAAATCATTGCTAATAAACTTTTAAGAGGTGCAGGTTATTGGTGAATCAAACAGTACAAAGAAGTGATAAATGTCTAATGTATTGTGAAGTTGTTCACATTAAAGTCCTCATTTACAAAGGATGCAAGTACTAGAGCACTAAGGGGTGCGATTTGGTCTCCTTATTGCTCCATTAAAATCTGTGCTGTTCGATATCATATGTTCTTATGCTTTGCTATTGTGTCTTTGTGAAGTGTATAAAAATTGTGTAGGCAAAATGTGCCTTGCACTTGTGTTTAGGGTTGCCACTCATTTGCTTGCGGGGATGTTTTTAATGCTGTTTCTTACTAGCTGAGATCAAAGCATTCCATGCCCAATAGCTTTAAGTTAAATATATGACTTTTATTTGAACCATAGTGTTTGCCATGATAACGTTAGATTCAAACTGGAAATAAAATGTTATTGAAGATGTAATCATTTGATATCATTATTATTAGCGATGAGCGAATATGTCCCTTTTCGCTTCACCATAAAATTAGCAAAACGGTGAAAACTTAGCGAAACGCATTTGTTGCGCAATTTTTTTTTGTCGCCCGCATCTTTTTCGGTCGTCTGCGTCTTTTTTGGTTGCCCACAGATTTTTTTACATGACCATGCCCAATTGGATGCTCAGCAAATTTTTTTGAAGAGCGGCTAATTTTTCTGCACTGAATTTTCACAGAAGTTTCGCAAATCAAATCTCCAATGGTGAAATTGGCTGTGAATCCATGCCTGGCGACAAAAATTTGCTCATCACTAATTATTATCTTTTACCATTGACCAAATAATAACATCATTTATTATCTTTTACCTGTGTTTTTTCACTTATGTATATTTCAATACCTCTTATTGCTTTTAGTACAGAGATTTCAAGTAACATGATTACTTTACCTGGTTGGGCCAGTGCCTTCTAACTAAGTCAGTTTCATTTTCAGCACATTTTCACATATTTCCTTTGATTTCCCAAAGTATGGTGACAAAGAACTAATGCAAGTACACCAAAGCTTTAACATGGAATAATGTCTTTATTACTTTATAGAGCAAGATGATGCTGCAAGGTCTAGGGGTCGCCAAATACATTCATTTCCAACAAATTCTTCAATAAAGAGAGAGATCACAAACTGCTCAAAAATCCTTCTCCCTTGGACATTGTCTGAGCCCTGTCAATTACACGTATGATTGATTCAGAAAATATGTTGGATATAATCCATTTCAAGGCCTATTAATTCTAGATGGGGCTCAATTGCAAAAGAAATGCATTGCAGACTCAGCTGACAGCAAAAAATACCAAAGACTTAAAATAGATATAAACCTGCAAGCTCAACCTACCAGTCATCCATAAAAACGAGGCCCTGAAGTAGCATAGATTTAAACTAATTTCCAGATAATTAAGTGTATTATTATTTTTCCAGTGTAATCATGAAACCTGTATATTTCTGGAAGCTTCTAACTGTGGTCACGTTTGTCTCAATGACCAATACAGAAGTCTGTCAAATATGCAGTGAGTTCGACAAAGAGAATGTAAACTGGACAAAATATGTAAGCTCACGTGCCACGTCAAGGCCCCTCATTGTACGTGAGTCCTACACTGTCTAATGACTTTGAGTCTGTGATGCAATTAAAATAAAGTCCCCCAGCAAACAATGTGACTGAGTAGTAAGACCTATTGCACCTACCTTTAGCTCAAAAAGGCTCTAGTGGAAAAGCAGGGAGCTTTTAAGCCCCAGCTCATTAGCACACACATGAAAGTGATTCATTGGTTTAAAGGCTACATAGCAGCTAGAAGCAAAATTTGGCTACAATTTGTACACAAAACACAGAAAGAATTCGCCAGCGCTCGGTCTAACCCACGCTGTAGTGTTGACCAGCTGCTAGAAACACACTATTGTGCCAGCGCTCGGTCTAACCCACAATCTGGAGTTGACCAGCTGCTATAAACGATAAAAAGCCATTAATTATACACAAAGAGAAAGAAAGTTTGCCAGCGCTTAGTTTGCCTTTAAAAATAATTTATTTTTACATATTTTGGCCAAAGTGTGGTACTAACACCTCATTTTTTGTAAAAATTATTTTTACAAAAAAAAGCAGCTGGTCAACTCCAGATTGGCACAATAGTGTGTTTCTAGCAGCTGGTCAACACTACAGCGTGGGTTAGACCGAGCGCTGGCAATTTCTTTCTGTGTTTTGTGTACAGAATGTAAACTGGAGTTTAGAGGAGTGGCTGGATGATTCAAGACACATTTGTGCTTTTTTATATAACGTGGACAAAATAAATATTGTCACCAACTTTCACTAGAGTGAATTTTTTGCCAGGCGTGGACTAATCCACGGCAAAATTTTGCCGCTAAGTTAGCATGAGAAATAAAACTTCAGCAAAAAAATGCCCTTTCACTTAAATGCATTTTGCATGAAGAATAAACACTTTAAAACAAATGCATGTTTCGGTGCAACATTCTTTTTTTAAAAATTCTCCAAATCTCTCTTAAAATATGGGGTGCCATAGAATACTTGAACAATTCTCTTTTAAATCCTGGTGCTGGGGCATTTTTTTTTCAACCTAACTTGCATTTACTAAAGCATCTGTTTTGGCTTGCTGCATTTATGTATAATGCTTCTCAATTAACAGAAGGGCTGTAATAGTCTTGTGCTTATTACTTAGGTAAAGGAGAAAAAAGGTAGAAATATGAACCAATATGCTTTGGACTTTCAATTCATATGTAAGGCTGACCTCTTCAAATTGTAAAAATAAAACATTCAAAATGTAATGATCTTTATAAATGTCTTACAGTTTTTACATCACGAATATTCAAGCTTTTCATGTGCAGATATGGGACCCATTATCCAGAATGCTCGGGACCTGGGGTTTTCCGGATAAGGGGTCTTTCCGTAATTCAGGAAATCATTTTTAAAAATTTGAGATGGCCTTCCCATAATTCGGAACTTGGGTTTCTAGATAAGAGGTCCGATACCTGTATTGTGGGATTTATTTGAAGTTAATACACAACAGGAAAGAAAGGTTTTTCTTTAAATGCTTTATTGCTATACTGTTTTATTTCTCTCACTCAGCTGAGTAAATGTTGTGGAATTGGGGTCGCAACTAAAGTAGTAACCATTTTAGTAAGGAATACTAAGTAAGTAAGGAAGGTAAATGCAAATGTAGCAATTAAGATGTTTTTCTTTAAGTCAATAGTATCACTTAGGTTGGGTAGTCTCCTGTGATCTATGCCACAAGTTTCCTTGTATATTTACCCTGTTGCCATTCTACATTTGTTAGCACTTTGATTTTTTTTTCCACGATTCATATTTTTTGCACAAAAATACAATTTTGCTATGGAAAAAATGTAGGTGTTTTTTGCCATTTATTATGCAAAAAAAACCCCACTAATCTGAAAGAAAATAGTCAGGTGCAGGAAAATATTGACACAACTGCAATTGTTCTATATTAACCATTTACAGGAAACTTTTTAAATGCTCCTGCAGTGAAAACAAATTACTAGTTTTAAATTGGTCAGTATAGTACACTATCTACATGGCCTTCAGACAACACTATCAATTTGTTAGGTTTTATCTAAAAACATTCATTCATGGTTTTTATCTTCCATCTGCTGATTCCTGCTCCATTCACCCTATTTCAGTTACTCATTCCTACTGACTCTGCTATTATCTATTTTCTATACAAGCTTACTTTTACAGATTTTTATTCAACGTGGAAGCTTTTGAGCCATGGCTTTTGAAAAAAAAAATTTTTTAGTTCTGTGAGTCTTCACATGATATGTCAACAAATAACTACAGATCTGCAGTTTAAATATAATTGTTTTGACATAGAAAACCTTGGAAGACAAATTGCTGCACCAGTCATAATGGATTGCTAAAGATTTAGTAACATTCCCAAACATTTTTCATAGAGTTTTTCGATAACATTTTTGCTACTGTAAACTGCTTCCCCGCTTCAACTCAAGATTTTTTTAAACTAATCACCTGTGTACTAGAAGCTCTAAACTAAAATCAGAAAATCTTTGTTATGCTCATCAGGATGAAAACGAAACGTTTTTTATTAGATTTAAGACATTTTTGGTGCCACATGTTTCAAGTCAAATATTTCAATATTGGCACTTGTGGCCAAACATGTTGCATCTATAAATGTAATTTGAATTTAATTCTTTAATTGTGTGTACCTCCTAGTCTTATTACTTTTGGCTGATAGGAGTTTTGGGTTGGTCCAGTAGTGGCACACTAAGGGCCACATTTACTAATCCACGAATGCTCCGAAAGTTCTTTCAAATGCTCCGTGCGTAATTTCGCTGACTTTTTCGTACCTTGTGCGACTTTTTCCTACTTTGCGCAACTTTTTCGTACTTTGCGACAAAATTTGTGCGACAAAATCGTATTGTTGCGCCGAGTACGAAAGTTCAGGATTCATTCCAGCTTCATTATCGTGACTTTCCTTGGGCCAGGTTGGAGCTGCAGAGTGCCATTGAGCCCTATGGGAGGCTTTCCTTGGGCCAGGTTGGAGCTACAGAGTGCCATTGAGCCCTATGGGAGACTTTCCTTGGGCCAGGTTGGAGCTGCAGAGTGCCATTGAGCCCTATGGGAGACTTTCCTTGGGACAGGTTGGAGCTGCAGAGTGCCATTGAGCCCTATGGGAGACTTTCCTTTGGCCAGGTTGGAGCTGCAGAGTGCCATTGATTCCTATGGGAGGCTTCCAAAATCATGCAGAGAAGGATCAAAGTCCTAAAGGTTTTCCCGCTGTTTACAATCGTTCGGTACGAAAATTTCAGATCGCCAATACAATATTATCGTGACTAATACGATTTTTTTGTAAGCATTTTCGTGATATTTACGATCTCAAGAAATCATATCAAATCCGAATTTATCCCATTCGGGATTCGAACTCGTGATTTCATGAATCTGGCCCTAAGTTTAAGAACCACAGATAACCAGGTGACCATAGTATCACTAACGTGGGGAAAATGTAGTGCCTTGTCATTGGGAGGACATTTTGGTTAAGGGCTTTTCACATTCTTTCCATTTGCATAATCTATGATACAATTCCCCATTCCTTTCATTTAATTTTTCTGTCCCTATTGAGAGAGATATGTCCTTAGTCTATGACTACAGACTGACTGAAAACTTCAGAGAAGATTGTAGAGTGTTAAGGGTAAATCACATTTTAAAAGGATGAGCATGCAGTGATCTTTAACTGGAATAGCATATCCACATATATCTCTACATGGCTCCTTTTCTAAAACTATTACAGTTTGCAACTAGTGTGAAGCAGCTCATGAGAAGGCACCTAAGCCCCATGCTAATTGCTTTGTCTGTGTTGGTTTGAAATAAAACATGCAGTCTGTGGTAAAAAAGTTCAAGGTAACAAAAAAGTGGTCATTTACAAAATCCAACAGAAGTGCACTAAGAGGTGAAAATGTGCACCCATTTGCACTCCTCTACAGGGTCTGGGTGTGCTCTGCACCAATGGGTTCGAAATGCCTCACAGGGTGCAGGGTGCAGAGTGCAGCGATGGCAAGCACTGGTCAGCCCTATCCTTTCCACATATCACAGGGTAGGCAGTAAGTACAGAGCCCTGCCTGGTGACACTCCTTCAAGTGATACTGATACTAGAAAAATTAGACTTTAAAATATGAATGTACAAGTGATCAGATAGGTAATGTAAAAGCATTGAGCAAATACTTTTATGGCAAAATGATGAAGCTCATGCATGATTGTATAAAAACATTTAATTTCTGGTGTCAGTATCCCTTTATGTTGCATGCTTGAAAAACGCTCAAGTTAGGGCTTTGGGAGTGTGTGGGAGCGGGACACCTACATGCTTTCCTCCACCCGCCCCTAATGACTACAGCCTGCCAAATGCAGATAGTATTTATGTTATAGACAAAGGTCTCTGCACTATGAAATGAAACACAGAGACAGAAGCAATTCATCTATATGCAAGGATGGCAACAAAGTACAAAAAACATGGTGGATTGTACCGATTGCACTTTTCATAATAACTAGCAAATGGTATATGATCCCTAAAGTATATCTTATTCTTATATTTATATTCACTACAACATGTGCTTCATATTAACACTGTGTGCAAAACACAGTTTTGGATACATTTTCAGTGTTGTCTCTTTCAATATCACTGGTGCACTGGCTAGGGATTTCACCCCCACAGGACATAGAAAAAATTAATAAGCTGATAATTAGACATACAGGAACCGTGAACAATCATATCAAACCCACACTGGCAAAATGTATATTTTTTTCCCAGTGTACAATGATAACTCTAGAAGATTATGGAAAAAATGTGAGCAGTTCAGTACAATCAGTTTGATTTTATCTTGCAAATCCTTAGTAAAGTAATTATGTCATTACAATCCTCATCTTTTTAATTTAAATTGTGTTCTTTATGGAAGACTGAGATTAATTAATCTAATTAATTTTAATGTTCAAAACTATCATAATGAACTTTTGTCACAGCGTATATTTAACCCCCATTCTCAAAATTAATCGGAATACTAAACAATAAGGCATTCCAAAGGCAATTAATTATATTTCCAATATTAGTTTGCAATCAAAAGTACTCTAAAGAAAAATATACAGTTCTACATTTCTACTTTTTAGCCGTCCTCTATTCTCTACTCTAAGTTCCTAGCTATTCAGAATGATCTATTTCTTTTGGTTCCCCCCTTAATAAAATTGCAGGCATCAGGCTGAGAGTCTTTCCCAGTCTACTCTCTGATCTGCTGAAAATAACAGGGAGAATTTCCAAACAAGGAAATTCCCAGTTCTCTGCACTTATTGGTATCAATTTTGATGTATTTCTTTCAGGTGGTAACTTGCTGGAAACTGTAGGGGGGGATTCCCAAGTCCATGTCCTTTTCTTGGCATGATACCTGGTTTATTCTCTAAGGCAGGGAATTTTTTTTGGCGAATTTTTTTACCAGGCATGGATTTGCAGCGAATTTCCATATTTCACCATTGGCGACTTGTTTTGCAAAACTTCAGTGAAAATTCGCTGTGGAAAAATTTGTCACGCGTCAAAAAATTTCATCACATGTCAAATTGGGCGTGGTCGCGTCAAAATGGGCGTGGGCGACCAAAAAAGACATGGACGACAAAAAAAACTTTCCAGAATTTTTTTGCCATTTCTCGAATTTTATGGCAAAGCAAAATGGCACAGATTCGCTCATCACTACTCACAAGCTTCTGGTTGGGGATCACTGCTCTAAGGTCTCCCCCTACCAGGCACAGAAATGAGAATTCTCCCACCACAAGTATATTGGAGTACTGTATACCTAGCCATCACTCTTCAAACCTACAGATCCTTTCACATTCTTTCCCCCCTTCCGAACCTATCACAGTAAATAGCCCTCATTTTCTCTAAGACTTTCATATTCCTTTTGGTACTGGCCCTTAATGTAGCTTGCTATAATGCTGTCAGCAGTGTGATGGTAAGGCAGATAGGATGGAATGTTTTGTGACTGCTTTTATACACGTTTTGTAAGTATTGGATTTTGCAGATGCATAAATATTTATCATATAACTTTGTGACTGAGTGAGTTTTATGTGATTGAAGGGCAACTTCCATCACAGTTTTTTAATTTTTAGCTGGTCACCTCAGTATAATTCAGATGGTATTTAGTTCAAATGTAAACATTGTTCCCCTAGCACAGGGGTCCCCAACCTTTCTTACTCGTGAGCCACAGTCAAATGTAAAAAGACTTGGAGAGCAACACAAGCACCATAAAAGTTCATGGAGGTGCCAAATAAGGGCTGTGATTGGCTATTAGGCAGCCTCTATGCACACTATCAGCTTACAGGGGATTTATTTGGTAGGAAATCTTGTTTTTATTCAACAAAAACTCCCAACATCCAAGGGGTTGGGGAGCAACATCTTGCCCCTGAGCCAATGGTTGAGGATCACTGCCCTAGCACATCACTGACTTCAAATGAGAAATGTAAAAATTACGTTTTCAGAAATAACTGGGCAATTAGGCAAAAATTGGAGGAATGATTGTGAATACTTTGGTCCTATTTTGTGCATATTGGTTTTATGTACACATTTAAAAAGAATTGCAAAATAATCACATTTAGGTATTATTATCAGTATTCTTTATTTTATATTCTGCAGCAATTTACAGAAATTATAGTAAAATGAGATATATTTCAGTTATGTTGCCTTGGCCACCTGATCTTTTTTAGGGTGTGATGTTGAGACACTCACTTATGACGGGTAAGTTCTGTATAAAGGGACACATAAAATCCCCCAGTGTCCCCTATAAAGACAACCCAAGGCAGGTGAGGTAGGAGATAAAGGTATATAAATATAATATATATGCAAGGTATAAAGTAGAATATAAAAAGTCAAATGTGCCATCTTATAAAATCACAAGGGCCTGACGTGATAATGCTGACTAGCTAAGACCCTACATGCACTTTGCTATTTGCACAGCTATGACCACAGAGCACACAGACAGTTGTAAAAGGGGCATCATATACTTTTAAGATAAGGTATGTCATCCTCTATAAAAGGCTAAGACTTTCAGGGTCTCATTGGAAGCTGTTAGTGACACATTTCAGGTTACTGTTCTGTGTTGCTGAAAGCTTCCCCAAGACTCTGTGTTTGATTAATGAATAAAGCATCAGTTATGCTAAGAACCTTGTCTCAGAGTCTTGTTGTATAATAAGGTTCTGGTTGGTTAAAATTACCAACAGTGACTAGTAAAGAGAGGCTGGGTATAAATCTTATATTGAGGGTGTCACTGTTTTGAATTATTTCGCCCATCACTAGTACCATACTGTAGCCAAAATTGTACATGCGTCCTAAACTGCCTATTAGCATTCTAAGGGGAAAATGTAATAAAAATCAGTAATGGGAAAATTATTCACAATACGAAAATATATTCCTTTGTGAGAACAAATTTGCCTTTGCGCGAATTTAATATTGGCTTTGGGAACACGGAAACTGTTTACCGACTACTTCTTACACACATTTTTTTCTTCCCACTTGAATTAACTTTTTCCATTGAATTGGATGGGTTACACTGCACAACAAAAATAATCATGCACAATTAGAAAACACAGCATTATGTCTATACTATCATTTTTTTCACAGTTTTTCCACAGTAAATCATATCACACTGCTTGATAAATAGGTCTATTTGTATCACCAGCATGAGTTTGAGATCACTAAGCAAAAGGTTAGGCACAGCAGCGTTACACACACTACTTGTTATTGTACCGCAGGATATTTTCTAATTATTTTTTGCATCTGTGTATAGTCTATAATTATTTTATGACAGGAATAGAAATATGTGTATATGATTCAGTAGCCTGATGTTTTTTGACCTGAACAGGCAGGGTCCTATCTAACAGATCAGTTGATCAGTGTTTCTTTCCATTTTATCAAAAACAGGTGCCTCCTCATAAGATAAAATCATTTGTGCTCCTCATTGTGGAAGCTACACAATGCAGTCTCTTAGGGCACTGTGCAATCACTTATTCTACCATATAATTGATCAAAGCATCATACCTGTTATAAATATGAAAGCTAAGATTAGCAGTGGTGGCTTTGATACTGGTAATTACAGTATTTGTGTTAGAATATGTGTTTTTATGTTTACAGTAAAAAAAAAAAAAAACCTCTTTCTTACAAGTCTTACAAAGCTGCAATTGACTGCATGCCAAATGGCGTTTTAGTTCCAGATTTATTTTCTGAAAGCAATTTTCAGATAGGAACATCAGCAATTGCTTCTAGGGTTGCAACAGGATACATTTTATATTAGACACCTAGAAAATGCTGCTGGGTTGTTTAGAAACAGGTTCCTTAATTAATATTTCACATTTTTTATTGTTTTGCACCATGAAAGCAACTTTGTATTGAAGGAATATCAAAACACATCAGTTAGTAGAGATTCTCTAGCAGAATCCAGCATTGAAACCAGATTTTTTTATATTTCATTTTGAAATTTAACATGGGGTTAGCCATATTCTTCATTTCCCAGGGTGCCACAGCCATGTGACCTGTGCTCTGATAAACTTCAGTCACACTTCACTGCAATGCTGCAATATTACCCCTCTCCCAGCAGCCGATCAGCAGAACAATGGGAAGGGAGCAAGATAGCAGCTCCCAGTAGATATCAGAATAGCACTCAATAGTAAGAAATCCAAGTCCGGCTTGGGACTCCTCCAGTTACATGGGAGTAGGAGAAACAATAGGTTATCTGAAAGCAGTTCTAACGTGTAGTGCTGGCTCCTTCTGAAAGCTCAGACTCAGGCACAATGCACTGAGATGGTGCCTACACACCAATATTACAGTTAAAAAAACATTTGTTGGTTCAAGAATAAAATTTTAAATGATAGAGTGAATTATTTGCTATGGAAACATAAATATCATGATCCCAGGTATGGGATCTGTTACCCGATAACCTGTTTATCCAGAAAACCCATTTCGCTTCACAGAAAAATTTGTGAAAGTGCTAAAAAATTTGCAAAATGGTAAAAAATTTGTGAAACTCGGATACCACACGACTACACCTGTGAATTTGTTTTTTTACAGGGTGTGACTTTTTGATGGATTGCAACTTTTTTTATGCAACCGTGACTTTATTAGCCAACTTTTTTTTACCAAGTGAGGAAAAAGTCACAATCTCATAAAAAAAAAAAAGTAATGGCGGATGCATCAAAAAAGTCAGAACTGTGTCAAAAAGTCACTATTTTTTTTTACACGACCATATACCAATACTCTGACTTACGAGATTTCTATCTCCCATAGACTCAAAACAAATAGAATCAAATAGTTCAGCTTTTTAAAAATGATTTCCTTTTTTTCTATAATTATAAAACAGTATCTTGTACTTGATCCTAACTAAGATATAATCAAGTCTTATTGGAGGCCAAACAATCCTATTGGGTTTATTTAATGTTTAAATATTTTTGTAAACATATAATAAGAAGATCTAGATTACAGAATGATCCCTTAAACAGAAAACCCCTAGTATTCTGGTTCGATACCTGTAATACAAAGGGGGCTCAAGGTAAAGTTATAGTACCTAATTACACTCACTACTACTAATAAAAAGGAATATGGTTTCACTTTAAAAAAAAAAAAAAAATATTCTCTCTAAGCCACCCCCTGCCTAATGATACAATTTGGAACATGTGAGACAAATAAAAATAGAAGCATAGTTCTGCGTTTTGCATTGCTGCTTTCATTCCTTTGGTAGTGATACTTACAGTTTCAATACTTCTATATAAGAGCACAGTTAGCAGGATCTGGCCATCACACTGGACTTGGGGTAACACAATCCTTTGACAGGCTAAAGTATAAATGTAAACAGTAGTGATAAGCATGCAGAGATTTGCAGTGAATTTCCGCATTTTGCCACTGCAAATTGTTTCGAGAAACTTCAGAAAGATTCGTCACACATCAAAAAAAAGACACCCGACAACAAAGATTGCGTGACAAACACGTTTTGTGGATTTTCATCACTAGTAAACAGTACTGTACCCCACAGAAGCATATCGATTCCCTCTAGCCAAGTATGATAGAAAGAATAGCCTGTCCTTGATAAGAGTGAGATTTCTTTACTAGTAATACCTACACTATCCTATTATTATAGGAACATATTGGTATAACAAAGCAGAAGATTCTGTGAAAGCTGGAGGTTTTATTGCATTTCTATTAACAATAGTTTCATACAGAATTCTTAATATGGCACAATGATAGGACAACTAGCCTGTACAATATGTGTCATATTTTAAGGTTTACAAAGCTTTATGGTTAATCATACTGTCATGTTCCCCAGTGTAACAGTATAACCTTCCCTCATTCATTGTAAAACTGAAAGGTTAACAGTAAGATTCCAGAATTTAATATGCTGTATACACTTGTTAAATGTCAAGGACTTGGGTGAAATTGAAACAACCTTATATATAAATTTTATATTTTACATTTCTTTGTAGTTGGCCCAAACATGACACCATTTTAATGTTAAAAATAAAATAAAGCAGCATACAAATGGAATAATCAGCAAGTGAATATTCTTGGCTTCTTTTTACAAGAAACCACAGTTTGCTATTATTATGTTGTAAACGTCAGGTAAAAAGTGGTCTGCAAGTTCACTAAAAATTAGCAAACAATGAGCAACAAATAGTGGATCATCACTGTTAGACTTGACTTAGGGGCTGATTTACCAATCCACGAATCCGAATGGGAAAAATTTGAATTGGAAACGAACATTTTGCGACTTTTTAGTATTTTTTGCGATTTTTTTCGTCGCCGTTACGACTTTTTCGTAAATTGTTGCGACTTTTTTGTAGCCATTACGACTTGCGCGAATTGTCGCGACTTTTTCGTAGCCGTTACGATTTGCTTGTATATTGTCGCGACTTTTTCGTATTGAGCGCTCGTAAACAGCGGGCAAAACTTTCAGACTTTGCATGATTTTGGAAGCCTCCCATAGGACTCAATGGCACCCTGCAGCTCCAACCTGGCCCAAGGAAAGCCTCCCATAGGACTCAATGGCACCCTGCAGCTCCAACCTGGCCCAAGGAAAGTCACAATACTGAAGCTTGAATGAATCCGAAACTTTCGTACTCAGCGCGATGGCTACGAAAAAGTTGCGACAATTCGCGCAAGTCGTAGCGCTACGAAAAAGTTCAGACAATTTACGAAAAAGTCGTAACGGCTACGAAAAAGTCATGACAATTTACGAAAAAATCGCAAAATACCGATCATTACAAAAAAACACATTCGGACGCTTTTCGGACGTTCGTGGATTAGTAAATGTGCCCCTAAGAGTAATGATTTCATATACAAGTGCAGTACAATGATAACATATTATGGTTTTAAGTTAATTAGTTAGCACTGTCACAAAGTGGAAAACCTTAGTAGGTTATCATGTTATTTACCCACAATGCCCTCCAGTGCAATTGTAGTCTTTCTGTTTATAGACGTGTGATTGCTTTATCTATTTAATAAATTAGTAATCATTTGTGTTTTAGTATATTTTACTTCAATTCTGGTGCCCCTCTCTAGTGCCTAGCAATTCTTTATAAGCCATTCATTTATTGATTATTACAAGATGTTTGGTGTACTTTTAAGGGCCATTTAACCATTTCTTTTGAAACCTATGCTGGGATAATGTTGTCATATCTTTTGGTGCAAGTTATAGAAAAAGTTAAGATGATATCCCCAAAAATTAGGATTAGTACCTTAACATTTTATAATGCAAAATTCTTATATTCATTACAGGCAGTAGTGGTGACAAAACGCCATGGACATTTCAGGAAACATTCTCTACAAGAAACAAAAAACATGAAAACACAATACTCACACATACTGCATGTGACTATTAAAGGTAAAATATATAATCAGCAAATTATAGACACAAGTATAAATGTTTCAAAATATTGAGAACAAATGACTCGAGCCCCCAACAAGTTCCCATTCTACAGTGAAAGTGTAGCATTTTACAAATGTTCCAAGAATTGTCTATTACGTGGGAAGATTGTTATTCTAGCACATTGTCATCCAACTGTAACTCATAAAAAGAGACAATAGCTGATAAATAATTACAAAACAACTTTAAAGGACAGTACAACTCCTTTTCAACATGAGCTCAATGAATAGGGCATATGGAACATCCCTTTTGCCTATTGTTATCTATGGTTGTGGTTATTTCTGGCGCTAGATAAGAATATGAAGCCAGTTACACTTCACTCTACTTCTCACTTCCTGTCCCACAAGAATGAGCTGATAATAATTACCAGTCCATTACGAAGCCCTTGATAATGAGCTGCTCAAAGGCTGCTGCTTAGAGAAGAGAGATATGGAGTTCTGAACAAACTGTCCTGTTTATAAAGGAAGTAAAAACCACCAAACCTTCATATCAGTGCTTAAATATACTAAAAAAAAATAGGAAAATATGGATTTCTTTTGGATTAAATCAATGGGCAGAATGTAATTTCAACAGTCCTATTTCTTATGTTCATTTTTAGAAGAGGTATTTTTAGGTGCATATTGTCACTGCATACTGCAGCTTTTTATGACATAGTTTTTTTTATTACATAGTTTATTACAAAGTTAATTTGGGTTAAAAAAAACACCCCTCCAAATGAACCCCAGTGCACATACGTATACAGATCTATCTATACAGTTACTTATATAAACTATGTATACTGATACATATACTAACTAATTGTGAATCTTAAAATCATAATAGCCTTGAATATTCCAACATACATTTAGGGGCCGATTCATTAAAGTACGAATTCCGAGTACGATTTGCGACAATTCACATTAAATATGAAAATTTCTGATATGCGTTAATTTTGAGAAATGTCACGTCATGCTTGTACGAAAATATCGTAGTACAATCCGAAAGTTATGAAATGTTCGTATCGGAACGATCATAAACAGTGTGAAAACCTTTCTGACTTTAAACCTTCAGTGCATGATTTTGGAAGCCTCCCATAGGAATCAATGGCACTCTGCAGCTCCAACCTGGCCCAAGGAAAGTCTCCCATAGGGCTCAATGGCACTCTGCAGCTCCAACCTGGCCCAAGGAAAGTCTCCCATAGGGCTCAATGGCACTCTGCAGCTCCAACCCGGCCCAAGGAAAATCTCCCATAGGGCTCAATGGCACTCTGTAGCTCCAACCCGGCCCAAGGAAAGTCTCCCATAGGGCTCAATGGCACTCTGCAGCTCCAACCTGGCCCAAGGAAAGTCTCCCATAGGGCTCAATGGCACTCTGCAGCTCCAACCTGGCCCAAGGAAAGTCTCCCATAGGGCTCAATGGCACTCTGCAGCTCCAACCCGGCCCAAGGAAAGTCTCCCATAGGGCTCAATGGCACTCTGCAGCTCCAACCTGGCCCAAGGAAAGTCTCCCATAGGGCTCAATGGCACTCTGCAGCTCCAACCTGGCCCAAGGAAAGTCTCCCATAGGTCTCAATGGCACTCTGCAGCTCCAACCTGGCCCAAGGAAAGTCTCCCATAGGGCTCAATGGCACTCTGCAGCTCCAACCTGGCCCAAGGAAAGTCACGATACCAAAGCTTGAATGAATTCTCAAACTTTCGTACTCATTGCGACAAATACGATTTTGTCACACAAATTGTTTCAAAGTACGAAAAAGTTGCAGAAATTATTGAAAAAATCACACAAATTATGCACAGTTCTAAAACTTAGAAATAATACAAATAGACACAGTGCTTTTAATGCTCACCTCAAGGTCATTAATACACAAGTTAAAAAGCAAAGGGCTAAAGACAACAGACTTTTGTAGTACTCCACTAACAACAATGGTCCAATTAGAAAATGCTTTATTTATCAACACTTTTTAATCTATTCTACAGCCAGTTCTCTATCCAAATACAAATAATATGTTCTAGGTAGTGATGAGTAAAAACTTTTAGCCAGGCATGGATTCGCAGTGAATGTCCATGTTTCACCATTGGCAGATTTTTCCACCAAACGGGCACAAAAATTGTTGTGCAACAAATTTTATTGCTGCACGTCATTTTCCGTGTTTCACATAATATTCCTTCATTTAATCAGTAACCTACTGTGCAGTACTGTATTAAATGCAAGTAGATCACATCCATTGCCACCCCAGAGTCTAGGTTTCTGCTCACCTCCTCATAGAAAGCAATAAATGAATATGCAAATATCTATTACACATAAAACCATTCTGGCAAAAACTCATAGTATTGAGATTTGCAATGCATTCCCATATATTATCCCTTATTTATCCCTTTCAAAACCAGTCCTGGACCTTTGTTTATGTTTTAGTTTCTTTTAAATTTCCTCTGGTGTCACCCATTCATCAATATTTATATTATTAAAATTGGGTCTATTAGCTGTTTTTTTAGTTTTCTAGATAGACAAAAAAATAATATTTCTCCTGCTCTCATTAACCAATAGCCCTCCTTCTGATACTATGGTTCCCACCCCTTCTTGTTTAATTTTTTTACTATTTACCCATTTTAAAAAATAATTTTTGATTCCGTTTATTCTTTGCCGCAATACCCTTTCATATCTATTTTAGTTTTAGCTGTCCTGGCTAACTTGAATGCCTTAAATGCAGCTTTTTTCTCAACCCCACCACATCTATCAAATAAAAGAGGTTTTGCTTTGCAATTCTAAACAATTTTTCAATATACAGGAATGGAAAATTTTCAGTGGTATTAAAATTGTGGTATAAAAAGTGTCTATTTTTTCCTTTTAATTCATTACAGTTCTGGTTTAGGGTTTTCTTGAGCCTGTGCCTGGTCTGCACTTTGCACTAGATTTTTAATCTGGTTCAAGATTCAGAATATGTGGTTACGACAGGAACTCCCAACTTCTCTCCAAATGGTTTACTCTGTTGCTTAGTACAGGGGAGGTCGACACCCGACTCCAATGCATTCACACACATTTACTCACACATTTGTCTTGGTTTTGTGAATTTTTGGGTGAAGTTAAACACACAGTTTTGCTCATCACTCGTTATAAATTAGCGCCTGCAGATTTTTAAAAAAGTGTTTATTTTTCCAGATTTGCCTTGTTACCACTGGCAGTATAAATACAGGCTGTCAACTGTTCTTACGGCAAACAGAAAAATAACCAATAGAACAGAAGGTTCCGATAAATTTATTTATAAACTTATATGCACTATGTCTCTAAGTAATATCGTATAGCAAAGAGATTTTAGCGGCCGGTAGAACTAAATGATCAGGTTGTTAGTGAACACATCTGATTCATCAGATTAAAGTAGAGTCAATTAAAAATCAATGGCAATGTTTAAACAGGTCAATCCTGTGCTAAGCTTGATGTAATAGTTCTTTAGGCTGGTTTTCCACCAATAATCCAATCCAGACTCATAATATGGTTGGTAATTAAAATGTTTAAAAACTAGATCCCATTTAAAAAAATAGAAAATGTATGCACCTTGCCTAGGGTTCTTTAAATCAGAAGATTGTTTTAATTGTTTCTGGTAGGTGACTGGCTTCATGTTGTCAGTAGGGGCCATTTACTTACTGCATCACAGTTTTGGGCCTGCGCATCTACCAGCAGCCAGTAGTGATGGGCAAAATAATTTGTCAGGCATAGATTCGTGGCAAATTTCGTGCGGGTTTGCCATCGGCGTTTTCTTTTCACAAAATGGGCGTCAAAATTCAGCGCCAAAATATTTTCTATGTGACAAATAATTGTCGCCCATGTAAAAAAGAAACATTTTTTTTTTGACGTGCAACATTTTCACAGATTTTTCGTCGGTTCAAAATTTTTGCCGAAACGTGACAGATTTGCTCATCACTAGCAGTCAGTTAAAGGTACTGGGGTCATCTTTCACCCCTTGCACTTCTGTATACTTGCATTCAACACTACTGCGTTCCTGCTCCGAATTGAGAGCAACTGCTCCTATTGAAGCAAAGGAACCCAGAAGCTACCACCACCTTCAAACCAGCAACTGACTCAGTTGTGTTATTGTATGCATTGAAGTGCAAGTGATTGTGTCAGTCAACACACCACCTGTTGGAAAATGTTGGATTGTGGGTAAAAAAAATACTGTGTCTGTGGTAAGTTGACGACCCCTCTCATGTGTTACATACATTGTGCATGACCACTAGAACCAATTATGAATGGAATATGAATTCTGGAAATGTGCCTCAAACCATGTCTTCCAGGAACCTATTTGAATTGAATTGATCAAATCATACAGATCCAGACTAAAATCTAGATATTAGTGCTTCTGTGTAAATTGTGTTTACTCCTTAGGTTGGTAATGAAATAATTTAAAGTATTGGTCATTTTGCTACCAAAGGTTTTTGGAATACAATAACTGTCTTATAACAATAAAGCTGGTGTACCTTGAAAGAAAAACATGCTATTCCTGTTATACAGTCACCTGCCTGGTCTGTTTAATATAAAAAAAAATTCAAATGGTGCAAAACCAATGGTACTTACAAAAGTGATGTGTATATTTAATACAAATCTTCCATGTGGTACAAAGCACATATGTAAGTGCTGAGGGGTGCAAACAAAGGAGTTGCAAAGTGTAAACAGGTTTCCAAAATGCATATTAATTATTACTATATTGCCTAGCTGAACTGATTTGCACTTCTTTTTCTCATTTTCCAACAAGACTAAGCTTAAAAACAGATATGATGATCTCAGCTATTTGTGCTGCTAACACCAGCAGAGGGCCCTCACACTGTTCAGTGCTGCAAATCTTTTTTTCTCAAATACAAGCTTAAGGTTCTTGTATTCTTTGAATAAATGTATTACACTGACACTGCAAGATGATAACATGATTATTTTAGTCAGTTCAGTATTGTCATGTTTTTCATTAAGGGGAATGGTTTTTCTCTAACTTTGTTACTTCAAGAAAGTCAAAGCTTAATTGCCTTTCTAAAGGCGAAGACACACAAGACTTTAAAAAAAAATACCTCAATAGCAGTGAATGCCATAGATTCAAATATTGTCACTGCAAAAAGTGTATCAGCACAATATAGTAATGCCTAGTCCCAGTCTAATGTAAAGCACATACTGTATTTTACTAAGCAAATGGCTTTTGGGTCAGGAAGTAGAGGTGTATTAGAAAACTACTTACCCCAGCATATTCCTAACTGTCAATCT
This sequence comes from Xenopus tropicalis, assembly GCF_000004195.4. NCBI lineage: Eukaryota > Metazoa > Chordata > Amphibia > Anura > Pipidae > Xenopus > Xenopus tropicalis. The sequence goes on from NC_030684.2 coordinate 93,686,542, forward strand.
ATCAGTATATATATCTATAGAAGAAGTAAAAGAATTATGTTATAGATATGGCATAGCTATCGTAGATGTGTAGGTCATATGCCCATAATTCAAAGGTAACCAGTGAGCCAAACAAGATGGCATGTGATAAAGGAAACAATTAGATCTAGAGAGCTGAAAAACTGTAAAGACTCAAATACTTGGATAGGAGCAAAGGCTGGTATTAAGACTTCCTTACCGCTTCCATTAAACATGCTGCAAGCTTTTCACATAATTTGGGGTGTTCTTTATGGAGCTTTTACTTCATATCTTCTTGCTTTATAACAAAGCTCAGCGTTTCAGGAAGAGTTTTGCACATTATTATATCTGTCTAACTTGTTATTCGTTTTGCTTTCCGCTGATCATGCAGCATCATTACAGGGTTTCTGTAAAGTCAGCCTTCTTTGTTGTATACAAACAGCTCAATAAACATAAAAGATACTTTATGTAATAACAAAAAATATGATGACACAGATTTTCATTTTACAGGCTCAAACCTGTACCAGGCTGTGCATAATACAGAACAGAGCTACGCTGTGTAAAACATTATTATCACTTTCCAAAAGATCATTTGTTCTTAGAGTCTACCTAATTAGAAACCAGAAAAACAAGAACTATTCCTGTTGTGATGTGGCAAAATGTTTAGTGGGCCATTGAGACCAAAGGTCAAAGCAATATTTCTGTATATTCTGCATGATGCTTTTCATCTGAAGGGTCTGTACAGAAACCAAACTAAAGGCCTATGGACCAGGGAGCATAAGTTACAACCAGCACCCTCTTGTCATGCACCATCCAACTTACCAATACCACGTGTCACAGCATTCCCTAAGTCTTTCCAATGGTGTAGTTGCACCCCCACTTTCCTCTTAAATATAGCAAAGGAAAACATTTGTCCCAAAACACTCTGGGTCTGGATATCTTGTTAAAATAGAAAAAAATGATCAGTTGTGCAAAATGCAGGGAAATACTGCAACAGAAACTCTTTCAGTCTGCTAAAATAATCCTGAATCGTTGACAGAAGAACACTTCTGGACAATGATCCCAAGCACAAGGCGAAATTAACAATGGCACTGAAGTGGTCAAAAGACTTCATCTTAGTCCAACTGAGAACATGAGAACTATATGAAAATGTGTCATGGATTAACCAAAATAACATAGACAAAATCTGCCTGGAACAATAGGCCAGAGTAACAGTGAGTGTACAGTGTGGATGCCTGGTACATACCCCAACAGACCTGGGGGAAATGCTTTAATGTGTAATAGCCCTAGGAATTAATTTTGGATGCTTGAACTGTTTGTTAATGGATTGTCTGAATCCTTTTGCATGTGATTCAGGAATTAAGGATCCAGTGGATGTTACTCAGCACTTCACTCAGTACTGACAGTTCTTAAAGCTATAATTCCTGCTAAAAGTCACTCTAAGGGGCCAATTTATTAACATTCAAATTGGAGATTGTAATTATACACTAGTAAATTACCAGTTGTAGGATACTGGGCTATTTCTCAATAGCTAAGCCAAATTTTCGAGATCATGAACCTTTAGTTTGTAATTAGATTCTATGTCATTTTGACCACCACTACCATATTTGACCACAAAATAAATTGACACTTAGTAACTTAGAACTGTCAAGCAATAAAATGCAAATAAGAATTAGGAAATAGCGAATTCCTTCTATGTTACACATGAGTCATGAGAAAAGTATACTGCGGTAACCAGGCTGGAATTGATGGGGGGGGGGGGGGGAGCACTGATGGCTGCATTCTGCCTAGGCATAGCCAAAATAGTGAGTGCATTTCTAAACATTTCTGGAAGGAAAGTGTTTCCATGACAACATATGACAATTAATCAACAGACTGGGCATTGAAGCTTTAATAACATAAGAGAAAGAACAATCTCTCAATATAAGCTGAAAGGAATACTGAAAACTAAGTTAAAAGCTAAGGCATGTTCAACACCTTGCAGAAATTGTTGCTAATTAATGACTATTTTGCTAATGTCTGCTATGTCATTTAAAACAAAAGAGAGCCATGTATATCAATCAAAATGAAAGCACGCTTGAGTTTGTTTCTCAAGGAGTAGTTATTGAAATGATAACTGAAGCATTGCCATTGTATTGATCTTAATTTAGTTGTATGGGAAACCTATGCTATATTTATCAAAGAGCACTATTTTCATTTTCTTATTGGGAAAGGAAGCCCTAAATGCCTTGTAATGTTTCATTTGACAAATAAGTGGTTTTTGAATGACTATATTTATATATAAAATAGTCCAAAGGGTGCACACCTTTTGCAGCAACAAAACCTGGGTGCTAGTATCAAAAAATACACTGGAACAAGGACAGCACCTTGGATTTAAAAATCGATCCAACCCCTTCTTGAAGCTATCTAATGTATCTGCCAGTATGACTGATTCAGGGAGAGAATTCCACAACTTCACAACTTTTTTTCCTATAGAAATTAGACCAACTGGTAAATAAAGTATTAGAGAGATTATTATATGATCCCCCTTTATATTTATATATAGTTGTCATGTCACCCCTTATGCACCTCTTCTCTAGTGTAAACAATCCCAACTTGGCTTACCAATCTTATGATCATAATTTTGTAACTAAAAACCCCTGTTTTTTGTCAATATACTGTATGCACTAGCATGAAACTAACAGACAATTTACTTATGAAACAGGGGACCAGGGAATGTGCATTGATCAATCCCTTTTTCTTTTTGTATGTTTGTAACAATCCCAACTTGGCCAGTCTCTACTCACTGAGGCGTTCCATACCCTTTACCAGCTTAGTTGCCCTTCCCCCTGAGTCCTTTCTAAAGCAATACTATCTCACTTAAGTACTGGAGACTAAAACTGCATAGTACATTCTATATAAGACCTTAGTAGCAATCTATGCAACTTTTAATACAGCTCAAAATCTTGTTTGTCCTGACAGCTGCTGACTGGCATTGTTTAGTACACCCAAGTTTATTATCTACAAGGTCCAATACCCTCCCCTAAGTCACTAATGAACAAGTTTAATAAATGTGGACCCAATACAAAACCCTCCAGGACCCTACTCCAAGTAGAGAATGTGCACAATCCTGTAGGCAGTTTCTTTTCAACGTACAAAAAACATTACTAAGCCTGACAGACATTAGTTTAGAAATTTGTCTGACGTGACCTATCCTTCATAAAGCCATGTTGATTACTGTTCAAAATGCCATTTTCCAGAACATAATTTTGACTCTGATCCCTTATGAAGGCTAATAATTTTCAAAAAAGCTTTTTGTGTAATAACATTGTCATTAATACCAATGTGTACCAAGACCACTGGGCCCTATAAGCCTTTACCAATAATCTGTCTACTCTTTCAATCACCACCAAACCCTAGCACCAGGCAAGCAAAAGACAGTTCTGCATGTAGGGTCCATGTGACAGTTTAACCTATCCACCTTTCTAATAAATGAATCCTTTATAACTATAACCTCCCTTTCCTTCCTAGCACTCTTCCCCACATCTGTATTAGAGATGGTGCCCTGGGTGGTCTGGGAGTGAACCTGCTCTATACATGCTAGTAAAAAGTTATTTTTATTGATTTATATTTTTTTGTTCAAGCTACAAAACATATTTCTAAATTATCTATCAATGATTTACAAATCTCTTACTTATTGCCACAGTTTGGATCTTAGGGGTAATGCAACAAAAATCACAAAATCTGTATCAAGTAGTAATCCATAACATCCAAAAAGATGTCTGCAAACTTGCCAACTTTGCAAGTTTCTTAACAGCCCCCCCATAGCTCCTTATCTCTGGGAATTAAGTGAATAATGCAAGGAGCAAGGTCGACACAGGCCTTGCTGGGGCACAGGAGTAGAAATAAAGATTGCTACCTGAGCAACAGGAGCAACAGTGAAATCCATCTTGTATAGCCTTGCCCCAAGATGAATCAATTGAATTTCAGTGCATATGCACAGACACAGTGAATATAACACATTACATAAGCATTAAATATTACAAACCGGATTCCAAAAAAGTTGGGACACTAAACAAATTATGAATAAAAACTGAACGCAATGATGTGGAGGTGCCAACTTCTAATATTTTATTCAGAATAGAACATAAATCACGGAACAAAAGTTTAAACTGAGAAAATGTACCATTTTAAGGGAAAAATATGTTGATTCAGAATTTCATGGTGTCAACAAATCCCAAAAAAGTTGGGACAAGTAGCAATAAGAGTCTGGAAAAAGTAAATTTGAGCATAACGAAGAGCTGGAAGACCAAATAACACTAATTAGGTCAATTGGCAACATGATTGGGTATAAAAAGAGCTTCTCAGAGTGGCAGTGTCTCTCAGAAGCCAAGATGGGTAGAGGATCACCAATTCCCACAATGTTGCGCAGAAAGATAGTGGAGCAATATCAGAAAGGTGTTACCCAGCGAAAAATTGCAATGATTTTGCATCTATCATCATCAACTGTGCATAACATCATCCGAAGGTTCAGAGAATCTGGAACAATCTCTGTGCATAAGAGTCAAGGCCGTAAAACCATACTAGATGCCCGTGATCTACGGGCCCTTAAACGACACTGCACCACAGGAATGCTACTGTAAAGGAAATCACAGAATGGGCTCAGGAATACTTCCAGAAACCATTGTCAGTGAACACAATCCACCGTGCCATCCGCCGTTGCCAGCTGAAACTCTACAGTGCAAAGAAGAAGCCATTTCTAAGCAAGATCCACAAGCTCAGGCGTTTTCACTGGGCCAGGGATCATTTAAAATGGAGTGTGGCTAAATGGAAGACTGTTCTGTGGTCAGACGAGTCACGATTCGAAGTTCTTTTTGGAAATCTGGGACGCCATGTCATCCGGACCAAAGAGGACAACGACAACCCAAGTTGTTATCAATGCTCAGTTCAGAAACCTGCATCTCTGATGGTATGGGGTTGCATGAGTGCGTGTGGCATGGGCAGCTTGCATGTCTGGAAAGGCAGCATCAATGCAGAAAAATATAATCAGGTTCTAGAACAACATATTGTAAGATTATTAATATAACTAAAGTTCTACAGTATAGGGTGGCAAAGAGATCACTGAACAATAAGTGTAAAAAGTGATTTTATATTAATTGGAAACAAATATTTACATAAACATAAATCATAAAGCAGATAAAATGATAAACAATAGACTACAATAACACAAAAGGGTAATACAAAACAATACACTACAAATATACACAATACTTACTTAACTAAATACACTCAAATGAAACACAGGGACCCAACCACCTAAATAATAATAATCCCACACCACACCATATAAACACACTCTAAGAAACCTCTACTCTAGAAGATTATACAGCCTAAGTATACCTCTCCTTAGGTTTGATAAGTGCCTGGTCCGTGATGTCAGGATTCCCTCTGATCTGGTAAGGTGGTCACTTCTCTCCTGGCCCTAAGTCTCTATCTATGCCCTACTGAAGCCAACCTATATACAGGAGAGAGGGGTGGATTCTAGAACTTTCTAGAAGTCTCTCCTGATTGGTCCGTTTGAATGATGCTAGCACATACCAGTCAGTTACAGGAAGTTACCCGTCCTCCATTTTGGATAGTCAAATTGTCATGTAGTCAATGTCTGTCCTTCCTGAACTAACTGATTATGCATATCACCAGGGATCCATTCAGTGCTGGCTCCGGTGTCCTTGACTCTTTGATAATGTTAATTAGAGTTTAGGTGTGACCAAACCTTTCCCAGAGCAGTACCTTTGTTTCCCCAAATTAGGAAACTCCTATTGTTTGGACCAGACAACCAGATGCTAACTTAATTAGGCTGTTTCCTCTACTAAAGAAAGGTTTTATTATTGATTAATAAAATATAGGAGCCCAGAATATATATCTATATTTTACCAGAATCTTACAATATGCTCCCATCCAGACGTCATCTCTTTCAGGGAAGACCCTGCATTTTTCAACAAGATAATGCCAGACCACATTCTGCATCAATCACAACATCATGGCTGCGTAGGAGAAGGATCCGGGTACTGAAATGGCCAGTCTGCAGTCCAGATCTTTCACCTATAGAGAACATTTGGCGCATCATAAAGAGGAAGGTGAGACAAAGAAGATTGAACAGTTAGAGGCCTGTATTAGACAAGAATGGGAGAGCATTCCTATTCCTAAACTTGAGAAACTGGTCTCCTCGGTCCCCAGACGTCTGTTGAGTGTTGTAAGAAGAAGGGGAGATGCCACACAGTGGTGAAAATGGCCTTGTCCCAACTTTTTGGGGATTTGTTGACACCATGAAATTCTGAATCAACATATTTTTCCCTTAAAATGGTACATTTTCTCAGTTTAAACTTTTGTTCTGTGATTTATGTTCTATTCTGAATAAAATATTAGAAGTTGGCACCTCCACATCATTGCATTCAGTTTTTATTCACAATTTGTTTAGTGTCCCAACTTTTTTGGAATCCGGGTTGTACACTGAGGGATATATTTATCATGCTCTGTAAAAAGCAGAGTAAAACATCACCGGTGATGTTGTTCATTGCAGCCAATCAGATGCTTTGATTTGGTTTTCTAACTGTTGAAATCTAATTGCTGATTGGTTGCCGTGGGCAACATCACCGGTAATGCTTCTCTCCATTTTTTACACAGCATGATAACTATACCCCTAGAGGGTATATTTATCACGCTGTGTAAAAAGTGGAGTGAAGCATTACTGGTGATGTTGCCCAGGGCAACCAATCAGCAATTAGATTTCAACAGTTAGAAAATCAAAGCAAAGCATCTGATTGGCTGCCATAAACAACATCACCGTGATGTTTTACTTCACTTTTTACACAGCATGATAAATATATCCCTTACACATAGGCTAACAACAATGCACAGGCTAGTGAAACAGGTGCTAAAGTAAAGTGTCCACAACAAATGTGCAATGTGCAAAAACATACACAAATGAATGTTATTTGCCAAGAGGTACCACAGGTGCTAAATTGAAAGACTCCTTAGGCATGTAACAGTTTTTTGTTTTTTTTTATAATTTGTACCTTCTGTATGCTTACAGCAGCTGTTTTTCAAGGATGTTGTTGGTAAAAAGTCCTCATCATTTGAGGATCATACCCTGGGATGAATCCCAGGACTGGATGGGATTTATCCCAGGGTATTAAATGAGCTTAGCACTGTGATTGCCAAGCCTCTTCACTTAATTTTTCAGGATTTGTTGAGGTCTGGCATGGTGCCCAGAGACTGGCAAATTGCTAATGTGGTGCCGTTATTTAAAAGGGATCCCGTTCTCAGCCTGAAAGTGGATGGGGGTGATAAGGGATAGGGTACTTGAATACATTGCAGTTCACAATACTATTAGTTTGTGCCAGCATGGTTTTATGCGTAACAGATCTTACCAGACTAATTTAGTCGCCTTTTATGAGGAGGTGAGCAGGAACCTTGATGCTGGAATGGCAGTTGATGTCATCTACTTGGACTTTGCTAAAGCGTTTGATACAGTACCTCACAGAAGGTTAATGATCAAATTGAGGAATATTGGCCTAGAACATAATATTTGTAATTGGATAGAGAACTGGCTGAAGGATAGATTACAAAGAGTGGTGGTAAATGGAACATTTTCTAATTGGACCAGTGTGGTTAGTGGAGTACCGCAGGGGTCAGTCCTTGGTCCTTTGCTTTTTAACTTGTTTATTAATGACCTGGAGGTGGGCATAGAGAGTACTATTTCTATTTTTGCTGATGACACAAAATTGTGCAAAACTATAAGTTCCATGCAGGATGCTGCCGCTTTGCAGAGCGATTTGACAAAATTGGAAAACTGGGCAGCAAACTGGAAAATGAGGTTCAATGTTGATAAGTGCAAAGTTATGCACTTTGGTAGAAATAATATAAACGCAAACTATCTACTGAATGGTAGTTTGTTGGGGGGATCCTTAATGGAGAAGGATCTAGGGTTTTTTGTAGATAACAAGTTGTCTAATTCCAGGCAGTGTCATTTTGTGGCTACTAAAGCAAATAAAGTGCTGTCTTGTATAAAAAAAAGACCATTGACTCAAGGGATGAAAACATAATTTTGCCTCTTTATAGGTCCCTGGTAAGGCCTCACCTTGAGTATGTAGTGTAGTTTTGGGCTCCAGTCCTTAAGAAGGATATTAATGAGCTGGAGAGAGTGCAGAGACGTGCAACTAAACTGGTAAAGGGGATGGAAGATTTAAGCTATGAGGTTAGACTGTGGAGGTTGGGGTTGTTTTCTCTGGAAAAGAGGCGCTTGCGAGGGGACGTGATTACTCTGTACAAGTACATTAGAGGGGATTATAGGCAGATGGGGGGTTCTTTTTTCCCATAAAAGTGATCAACGCACCAGAGGTCACCGCTTTAGATTAGAACGGAGCTTCCATTTGAAGCAGCATAGGTGGTTTTTCACGGTGAGGGCAGTGAGGCTGTGGTGGTAATGTGGTAATGGCAGATTCTGTTAATGCCTTTAAGAGGGGCCTGGATGAGTTCTTGAACAAGCAGAATATCCAAGGCTATTGTGATACTAATATCTACTGTTAGTATTAGTGGTTGTATATATAGTTTATGTATGTGAGTGTATAGATTGGTAAGTATAGGTTGTGTGTTCTGGGTTTGGGAAGGGTTGAACTTGATGGACTCTGGTATTTTCTCAACCCTATGTAACTATAAATAATCTTTCTGCTTGACCCAAGCCTCTCCATTTAAGTATTTACATTTTTCTACTGAAATATAACTGGGCCAGATCTGGCCATTATTCTTTATACCATTTATTGATCTTGGACCAGAAAGGGATCAGAAATAGCTTGGAAACTGGATTAACATAGTGCAGGAATGTGGGAACTGGCATTGGTTTGGACATGATAAGAAAAGAACCAAAAAATGGTTGGATGAGAATCGGGAATAGCAATAGTCACAGACATGCAAAAACCTGTTAATAGAACAGGATAGCTAAAGGGTTATAGATGGAGTGGCAGACCTTTCCAAAAATGTTAAAATGAGATTTAATTATTTTATCTACATCAATGCCTTGAAGTGATCTTGTGTTAGAGAAATTGAGTCCTAAAAGACCAAGAGGGGTTGTTCACCTTTAAATTAACTATTAGTATGTTGTTGAGGGTGCTGTTCTGAAACAATATTCAACTGGTCTCTATTTTTTATTTGTTGTTTTTTAATTATTTAGCGTTATACTTAGAAACACTAAGGGGTTGTCTATGAAGATTCTCATTCATCCAGGTCATGATATACAGTATCTAGTAGAATTAAGTCTAAAACAACTGGACTTTTCTGAGTTTTTCTTGAAAACGTTTCACCACTCATCCGAGTGGCTTCTTCAGTTCAAATGACTAAGGGGTTGATTCACTAAAGGTCAATAAGCGTTATCATTTGTCAAAGTAATTTTGCATGCGTTAAATCGCACCTTACTGCAATGCATTAAATTTAACGCATGCGTTCATTCACGCGTAGAAATAATACTAATGCATGATTCACAAAGACATATGAAGAGTTAAACACGCTTAATATTGCATTAGTCTGTGCGAAGATTAACGCCTATTGGGGCAGGCGGTACTTAAAGAAAATTGTGGTTCATGAGCTTTTGGCAATAAAATATGGACTTTGCAGTGGGATTTATTCAAGTATGTGTTGGCCCTAGAGTGACGCAGCCTCCAGTTTGCAGGGAAATGGTCATTTTCAGAAAAGTAGTTTTACAAACGTAATGGTTACGTGCATTAAATCGTGCATTAAATTGTGCACTAATATAGCAAGCTGCGAAATATATTGCGCGCAGCGGGAATTAACACACACTCGGAAAATAACGCAAGAAAAATGCTCATCGCGACTTAAATAACGCAAACAACATGGCGTCTAAATTAACGCAAGTTGCAAAAAATAACGCTTGTTTTAACGCACTTTAGTGAATCAACCCCTATATATTGAAATTATGCAGCATTATGGCTGCTAGGGTCCAAGTTACCTTTTTGAATGAGAAACTTTCAATTGCTTGAAAGAGCAATAATCTTTTTTGGCTATTGGTGTCAGTAACCCCCCTTTGAAAGCTAGAAGGAGTAGGAAGAGAAGACCAGTGGAAAAACTGCTAAGGAATTACCATTCTACAACATACTATATATTAACTTAAAGATGAACCACCCTTTTAATATTTTTGCAATAAAATAAATCCGCTATTCAACTACAGGTTTAGAAATTTGAAAAAAGACCAAAAAAGACAGTGGATGAAAGCTGTACTTGTTAAAAGAAGTGTTGGTGCTGAGTCTGTAGAAAACTCACAAATATTACCCTTACTTCAGCCAGAGCATACTTGCCAGAGCATACATGCTTTTCAGAGTGCTCAGGGGAAAAAAAAACATAAATTTTTCTTTTTTTTTGGTCCTGTTATTTGGTTCTGGTTGTAATTTAGCTGTGAACCAGCCAGAGAACGAGACTCACACCCAGCTTTGGACGAATTTGCTTATATCCCAATAACGCATATATGATACTTTATTCAGATGGCAGGGCCCACAATCAAAACTACTCAAACCAAAATTATTTTAACTTGGAGTCAAATAAGTGTTAAGATTTGGAAATATATGTGAAAATTTCACATATTTTAAACCTTTTTTTTTTTTTTTAAAGAAGTTTATGTTTGCAACACTGTCTTAGCCAGCAGTAACCCCCTTCCAACATGGATAAATAATATACCCTCCACCCAACTACTGTATGTCACCTAAAAACAACCAGAGGATATAGAATTTGTTATAAATACATTTAAAAAAAGGGAATACAATAAGGAATGTATGAAAAATCAGTAGAAAAACAAAAATAAAGAGGAAGAATGTAATTTAAGGAAAACTAGTAGGTAAGAAGCCAGGTAAATATAAGGGCAGTGGCACATGGGGGATTAGTCGCCTGTTCAAACTCAATATTGTATTTTTTCTAAGCAGAATAGTGTATTTTGTTAGAATAAAAGGTTGCTGTGAGAACAATTTCTTTTGGCTTCTTGGCTGGAAAAGAGCATCTCCTGAAGCATTAGCTTCCAAAACAAAGGGCTGGGAAAGAGTGGGATGAACATGCTGAGGTAACATGTTTTCTGAACATCAAAAGCATTCTATATTGCTGAGTCCAATTTTTTTTCCTGTTTTTGCTATTATATAAATATATAAGGTAGACATTTGCAGAATGTACTGATCTTTGATTAGGATTTTTTGCTAACAGGCCATTATAAAATGTCTTTAACTTTGTATAGCTCACCTACACGTAAGAAGTGGAGGTAATAAATCTCAGATATGCGATGGATTACTTCTCATTTGGAAGCTTTGATTTATAATCAATATTCTTTTAAGAACCTCTTTCAAATAATGCACATAATGTTTTTTTAATAAAGAGAGGACACAATAAGTATGGCATCAAGGCAACAGGAAAAAATTCTTGCTTACAAAATATTATAGCGGATGGGATATTACAAAGTCAAAAGGGTACAGTTAAATATTTTTAGGCCCAAAATATAATAAAAAAAAGAAAAAAATATATAATTCTTTACAACTTTCCATTATAAATTAATTAAATATTAAAGGCACGGGGGAAGAGCATCATCAGCTTTTTTTATTTATCAAAAAGATCTATCACATTAATGGTAACAAACCATATGCTGGTAGCACAAATAACAGCACTTGCATCACATGAGAGAGGGCAATATTTTACTGACAATGGAATAATGTATGTATGTATTTATGCATGTATAACTTTATTTATAAAGCGCCACAATGGTACGCAGCGCTGTACAATCTTACAGAATACAAGATTACACACAGGGAGGACAAGTGTTATAATAAATACAATAAATAAGTATAAATACACAGGGAGTAAGTGCCATGTGGTATGAGTCACAGAAGGAGGTCCCTGCCCGTAGAGCTTACAATCTAAGTGGTTGGGTAACATACAGGCACAAACTGGAAGGTAAGAGTGCATCAGGTATGGGCATTTGCCCTTAAGCGCAATGTTAGGTGTACTGAAAGGGTGGCAGAAATTCCAGTAGCATCAGTTAGCAGGAGTGATCATAGAACAAGCCAATGGCTGGAAGCCAAGCAAAAAATTGAAGTGCCTGTAGAACTGTCCAAGATCTGGTCAAGAACAAAGCAGAAATAGAGACTGCCCTCAAGCAAAATTTCAGCTGGGGAGCTTACCCCATTTATTATGCCAATGTACAACAAAAAAATGTTTTGGGGGGGGCACTCCCTCCCTTCGTCAGGGAGATTGTTGGGGCGCTGCCATATGCCTAGGAGACTTAACACCACAAAAAATTGCTTAAGGTGAGTGCAGCTGTGCATTTTTTTGTTTGTTACAAGATCTGGTCAAGCAATGGAGAGCAAAAGAAGTCAAACAACAAGGAACAGAAACCATGCTTTAGTCAACGTAGGTTGCAGAAGTTGAAAAAGGCCAGGTTTGCAACTGGAGCATCAGAAATAATAGATAGAAACTGGATAGATTCTAATGAATGCCAGACTATAACCATGCAATGATTCTGGTAAAACATCAACCATCAATGTGCTGAAAAGTATGTACCTACACAAAAGTACACAATAATGCACAGCATAAATACCAATGAATATGGACCATCTAATATGGGAATTTCTTTTAAAATATAATAAATAGAAATTTACTGCTGATAAAGACATAATTATAAGGCCCACCCATTATAATATATTCCTCTTCATCTGCTAGAAATAATTAGGGTTAAATAATAATAGGATTTGCAGACAATATATATTGCTTACTGATGCTATTCACAGAGATACTTGATTATACTCATGTTCCTTAGCATCTTGCACTATATGTAACTACTCTAAGCCTGTTCTAATAAATTTCATGCAAATGCCAACTGCAGAGCACAATGTATACAAGTGAGCCCTGAAATTAATGCCAAAATTGAGCTCCCAGTAATTGCATGGGTCCCTTAGAGGGTTGTATCTACACAGGTCCAATGAATTAGATGCTATTGCCATGTTTAACACCACATGCTGGAAGTGATGCTGTTCACATCCAAATGTAGTAAAACAGGAGCACTATGTGACTTGTGGTAAATTTACTAAAGACAATACTAATTTGTATGACATGCAAGATGTTTGCATCCTATTTAGAAGGTGCCTGGAATTCAGTGTACATTTTATGTAAACAAACAAGGTGATTTTAATCCAAAATTTCCACTATGCACATTACACTTGCTTTGTAAATAAGTCTTAGGGGCAGATTTATAAAAATGTGAGTTTAAAGATTAATGCATAAAAACTCACCCATGTTCTATGCATTCCTGTAGAATGTTTAAAAGCAAGTGATGAACTCTTTCATCCATTGATAAATACACTTCTAAAAATCCCATAGGAATGAATAGAATGTGAGTTTTTATGTATTAATCTCTAAACTCACATTTTGATAAATCTGCCCCTTAGTATGCCTAACAAGGAACTGCACATTTGTTAATTGAAAAACAAATTTCCATGAAAAACAAACTTTGTTGCATTCCGACTCCTTCCCTAAAAGGAAGCTTATTATTATTATTATTTACATTTATTTATAAAGCGCCAACATATTCCGCAGCGCTGTACAATAGGTGGGTTACATACATTGGACATACAGAGTAACATATAAAGCAATCAATAACCGATACAAGAGGTGAAGAGGGCCCTGCCCAAAAGAGCTTACAAAACATCATCATGAATGATATTTTTGAAATTTTATTTGTTTTTCTTCATATTGTCTGAAAACATCTGAAACCCATATCATAACCAATCATAACACAGGATTTCTTGTCTCTTTTTTTGTAAACATGTTCTGAGGGTATCTGACTTCCTCTCTCAGAAAAATCCTTCATTCCCCGGGACAGGGCAGCTCTGGCTGCTGGTAGCTCAGATTACAGCAGAGAGAGGAGAGAAGGGAGGGGAAGAGAGCAGAAGGGAGGGCGAGGAGCAGATTGTTTAGACTCGTGCCATGCCCTGAAGGATTTTTCTGGGAGAAAGAAGTCTGATACCAAAGAACATGTGTATATTAAAGAAGAAAATAAATCCTGTGTTTCTCTCTTTTCTGTGAGTGTTTATGGCTTTATTTACATACACCTTTCTTATAAAGCTCCCTTAGTTTTAACCTTTCCTTAAATACATAAGAACACATAGAATAGGAGCTGCCAATCCAGGCAAACACTGGTCATGCCAAAAGGTTAATATTGTCACGGTTGACTTGTCACATAAATGCATGCAAAAATCTACAATGTGAAAAAATATAAATAACTTAGGCCCAGGGAATATATAATGTAAAGGCTTCTGATATAAAGGGATGTCTGCCTAAAGACTAAAAAGCTTATCCTCTGAGCCTAGTCTGAAATATTGTTTTCTGAAGACTTGTGATTTTGACACAACCTGCTACTTACTCTGCCTTGACCTTTCCCTGCCTGTTGTTAACCTTGCTGGACACCTTAACTTAGATCTGTTTGATTTCTGCTTTTTGTAAAGACTCCTAAACTTTACACTGCTCTGTCTACCTGACTTATCCTTGGCTAGACTTGAACCAGTATGAGGCATCACTGGGCCATTAACTTGTTTAACTAGTTTGATCCCAGAAGTCTGTCTGACATGTCTCCAGTGGCCAAGACTCATGTTTGCATAATGATCATGTTGTTTTTATAGAGAAACAGAAAATGGATATCAATGACAGGCAGAAACTGCTTTCAATTGCAAATACATTAACAAATAATTGTAATATCATTGATATTATTTAAATTAATGTATATTGGAAACTTGCTTATAACTGCAAATTTTAATGAAAAAATATTGTTTAAATATACAAACTTTGTTTTTATACAGGTACATTTATTTGTTATATAATTTATGTATGTTTATAATTTGCCCATTTTAACAATAGTTTGAACTGACATCATATATTTTTAATGTTTTTAAATTATTCTCTTTCACAAACAAGAAAATGTGAAATCATTTTTCCACTGGTCGCAATGAAGTGTGAGATATGCAATGGAAAAGGTTATGGTTTGGTTTGTTTTCTACCAGTGTTGAAGGTGGGATACAAGTATCAGGTAAACTGCCTGGTTTTGCAGCAGGTAATGCTGTTTTTATGTTACTGGCTTAGGAAAAGCCAAATGCATAGGTCCCTGGAGTGAATGGAGGGAGAGCAGGAAAGACCTTCCATTTAATGTTAATGTTTTCAGTTGGCCAGCTGTAGGGAGCTGCCTGATTAGGCTGCAGGTGAGCATCAAATAAAAGGGCTGTGTGATTACACAAGGGGTTGAGTTGGAGGTTGATTCTTGACTCAGAAGGTCACTCTCAGAGCGGGGCACAGAGCAGGAAAGCTGCCTGCCTGTGTTAGGTACCAGAGGTGCTGGGGGTGCCACCTGCCACTGCAAGGAGCAGAGGGAGCAGTAACCAAGTGAGGAGTCACCCATAGAAGTGCCAGGAGTCACTGAGAAAGGTCTCTCAGAGCAGGGCACAGGGCAGGAAAGTTGCCTGCCTGTGTCAGGAACTCCCAGAGGAGCTGGGGGTGCCTCCTGCCACTGCGAGGAGCAGCGAGAGTTTTGACCAGGCGGATGAGTGCTGAGAGGGGTCAGCAAGGCTTAATGTGAAGCCTGAGTGTGAGTTAACCTGGAAGGTGAGAGCCCTGAAGAAGGGACAAATCATATCCATCCATGAACTGTATGTTAATGAACTGTGTTCCTTTAAGCTTTATGTTGGGAAGAATTTGCCCTTAATAAACCTGAGTTTTGCCTGAAAACATGGTGTCCCTGTCTCTATGCTCCAGATCCTCTGCATGCCTGCCTGCCTACCATTGCTAATTCCCCCAAAATTGCGTGTGCAGGCAGTCAGCATGTAATAAAAGAAAAATGATGCAAAAATTGTTTAAATGCTTAAATGTTGGCAGTACTCATTTGTTTGTAATGTTTTTTTATGATTTTTGAAAATTAATAGTGCAAAATCTCAGGAGTAGTGATGAGCGAAGCTGTACAGTTTTGCTTTGCCGAAAAAAGTTGCGAATCTTTAAAAACGTCGGAAAATTCGCAAAACTGCGAAGAGGTGCTCAACAAAAAAAAAAAATTGATGAGGTCGACAGTTTTTTGACACAGCGAATTTTGTCGCCTGTTTCACGACAAAATATGCCAATGTGGTAATTCTCAAAACATATCTTAATTATATAAAAAGGAAACATAATTTGTATTGCTCACATTTTCCTATTAATGCTGTTTTTACATCACCTCATAAATATATTAAACTTAATAATTCTCTCTTTGGCTTATCCGCTACCTTGTAAAATCCAAGGCAAGATCCCAACCTGAAATGATTTGCAATGATTTGCTTAAGTCATGTAAGTACATGTGGTATTGACTCCTTATTTAAGCTCCCTCCCTTCTCTTAAATTTTGCTGTATTCTTCTACTAGGTGTTGAGATGTGAAAAGAGGATTTTAAAGTAATGCTATTAGCATTCCTCTCACAGAACAGGTTACGGAGATGGTTTAGCCAAAGCAATTAGTTAAAAACCTACCATTGACAATCTTATAGGAAATAGTGATGTTATTTTCCTTGGCAACTGTATTTCCACAATGTAAGAATGCCATTAAAGCAACTGTTGAAAAAGAAATAATCATTTCAGTTGTATTTTTTCATAAGAGCAGTGTAAAAAAATGTAATAAAAAAGTAGCAGCAAGAGTTTGCACATTTATATAATACGGGGGAATAGATAGAATGGAAGGTGAGGATGTTAGAAGGAACAAAAACATAATTGGTTAATTTATGACCCTCACATTTTAACCCTGCTTAGGTAAAAATACTCACATACTCAGCGTTAATGTCTGAGTTTTAGCAGCTATGAAACACATCTTCAGTTGCATTTTTGGTGGCTTGTATGAATAAAAAGAAATGGAAGGGGTCAAAAAGATTCATTATGTGGAATGTTATTTAAGCCTCAGAATTTTAAAATGCTTTTGTTAGTGAGAAACAGGTTTGTTCCATCTATTTACCTAAAACATTTTCTAGCTTTTACCAAATACTTGCCCAGATTTCTTATTGCATGTTTATATTATGAAACCTCTACTGAGCTGCATGGGAAAATCTGGAACTGATTTTGGAGTTAAGCTTTGAACTGAGTCTGTTTGTAATGTATTACTATTTCAGGTATGTGATCTGTTATCCAGAAACCAACTGTCCAGAAAGCTCCAAATTATGAAAAGGCTATTTCCCATAGACTCCTTTATAAGCAAATTATTCACATTTTTAAAAATGATTACCTTTTTTTGTAATAATAAAATGGCACCTAAGAACTAATTTCAAAACAGTACTAAGAGCAGTACAACTGATTTATGGAGTGAATTCTACAGTTTCAAAATTCTCACTGTGAGAAAACCTTTCTGAATATTTAGATGGAACCTCCACTTAGCCAATCTGTCATCGTAATAGAGATTTTCTATAGACTTTACCAGTTTGGTTGTCCTTCTTTGCACTCTCTAATTCAATAATATCCTATTTGAGAACTCAGGTTCAAAACTATACAGCATACTCCAGATGGGGCCTGGCCAGCACTTTGTAAAGTGGAAGAATGACCCTCTACTTCCACAAATCTATGCACCTTTTATTAAAATCCAAACTTTGTTTATCCTTTCAACTGCTGACTGGCTTAGTTTGGTACAGCCAAGGTTATTAACTAATAGCATTCCTTCTCTATCATGGATTTACCTAATCCAGTACCTTTAAGGGAACAAGTGGCTTGCACATTTTTTCATCCTGGGTGCATGACTTTACATTTATCTACATTAAATCTAGATTGCCAGATCCTGCTGTAAGGATGCCCCATCCTGTATAGAATTAATTGGGCTGCAGAGTTTTATCTCAATAAAAACAATATTACATTACTAAAAATACCATTCCTAAGTCATTAATGTAGTGGACCCAATACAGAAGCCTACTCCAAGTAGAGTAGAATGTACAATTAACAACCATCCTCTGTACATGATCCTTTAGCCAGTTTTCTCTCAATGTACCCTCCCCTAAGCCATTAATGAACAAGTTAAATTAAAGTGGACCCAATACAGAATTCTGTGGGACCCCAACAAGAAACCGATTCCAAGTAGAGAATGTACCATTAACAATCACCCTTTGTACACAATCCTTTAGCCAGTTTTCTGTACATACAAACAACAATACAAAGACCAACAGACCTTAGTTTAGAAAGTAGTCATTTGTAAGGATACTGTTTGAAATGCTTTGTGAAAATCCAAATAGATCTACTAGACCCCCACTTCCCATCATCTTACTAACCTCATCATGCCTTTCTGAGTCTCCTCAAACATTTTCTTAGTGCTTATATAGTTTTATTATCCATTGAATCACATGGAGAATTGGAATGTTGGTTGCTGCTAAAATGCTGCTGTCGCTGGAATGAGTATAAAAACAATCACAGGAAAAGTCCAGGTAAGTCACACACAAAGGGGCAGATTTATCAAAATGTGACTTTGGAGCTTAAAGGAACAGTAACACCAAAAAATGAAAGAGCTTTAAAGTAATAAAAATATAATGCACTGTTGCCCTGCACTGGTAAAACTGGTGTGTTTGCTACAGTAACACTACTATAATTTATATAATAAGCTGCTGTGTAGCCACGGGGGCAGCCATTTAAGCTGGAAAAAAGGAGAAAAGGCACAGGTTACATAGCAGATAACAGATAAGTTCTGTAGAATACAATAGTGTTTTATCTGTTATCTGTTATGTGCCTGTGCCTTTTCTCCTTTGAATGTCTGCCTCCATGGCTACATAGCAGCTTATTTATATAAATCATAGTAGACTTTCTGAAGTAAACACACAACTTTTACCAGTGCAGGGCAGCAGCACATTATATTTTAGTTACTTTTATACACTTTCATTTTTTGGTGTTACTGTTCCTTTAATACATAAAAACTCAGCCATGTTCTGTTCATTCCTATGGGATTTTTAGAAGCAAATTTATCAAATAGTGAGTTTTAACTTTCACCCATTGATAAATACACTTCTAAAAATCCCATAGGAATGAATAGAATGTGGGTGAGTTTTTATGTATTAAGCTCCAAAGTCACATTTTGATAAATCTGCCCCAATGTTTCAACTTGAATTTATGCTTTCAGAACTGGCAAGTTAAACTTTCATTCAATGGGAGTTGTCCCAGGCTAAATTGCTAGGCTAAATTTAAACAACTTTATTTTTCAATGCATGGTTTTTTTGAGATTTTACATTTTTTTAAAGAGTTTGTAGTCCAATTAAAAATGATGAGTAGTATGCAAATTTGATGTAGGTTTTTTTTTTTATTCCCACAGTTTCTAGGTTCAAATTTTTAATAAATAATAAAAGATTTAACTTTGGTCATATATCAAGTTTATTCAAGTTGAATACATTTAAAACTCTAAAATGCACAAATTTTAACTTTGATAAATAAGCCTCCATGTTTTTCAAAATATAGTTCAAATGTATGCAAAGAAAAATCATTTGCACATATGAAAAACTGTTTTAATTGCTCATATTTTCCCATCAATGTCATTTTTTTACATCCCCTGATAAATGTGTTATATATTGTGGATGTTCAGACATCAGAATCACTACCCAATAAATGATTTAGATTATATTTGTACCACACTTTATTCATTAAAAAAAAAAAGTCAAGTCCCATTGACTTTTTTGACAATTTTTGCTCTAAATAAATATAGAAAATTTGTGTTTCAGAAACTTAAATTCTAAATTGTGATTTTTGCTGTGAAAACCTCAAACTTTGGCAAAGGACTCTTGTGTCTTGTACTGTAAGTTCTGTTGAGCAGGGCCAGCTTTGCCTCTTGTATCAGTTATGTATTTTTTGTATTTATGTATTTTTGTTATTTATAAAGTTTATTTGTGATAATTGTGATACAGGTATCGGATCCCTTATCCGGAAACCCATTATCCAGAAAGCTCCGAATTACGGAAAGCCCGTCTCCCATAGACTCCATTTTAATCAAATAATATAGAATTTTAAAACTGATTTCCTTTTTCTCTGTAGTAATAAAACAGTACCATGTAATTGATCCCAACTAAGATATAAATAATCCTTATTGGATGCAAAACAATCCTATGGGGTTTAATTAATGTTTTGTTGATTTTTTAGTAGGCTTAAGGTATGGAGATCCAAATTACGGAAAGATCCCTTATCCGGAATACCCTTGGTCCCGAGCATTCTGGATAATGGGTCCTATACCTGTAATGTAATACTGTTTCTTGGCTTATTAATATACTGTATGCAAGTAGCCGAACTTTTGTGAAAAAAATTAGGCATTTTCATTTTAGGTTACACATCTGTAGTAAAAACATAATGTATAATTTAAAGGTGATTCTAACAACATTAATGCTTCTCATGCATTGTATTTTATGAGCTTGATTTTCACATCTCAAATATATCAGTCATGAAAAGTAGCTATATATTTCTAAACACAAAGAAAAACATTTGCTGCCAAGAAAAATAACTGGAATATTATAACCTTTTTCTAAAGTTATTATTCAGCTGTGGCTCAAATAAATATGCATAACTCTAGATGACCTGAAATCTGTGCTTGATTCAATTGAGATGCTTTCATTTAATATCTATGTGTAGGGAATTTGGTGAACGGGAAGCCAGTCAATAACTCTCACACATTAATGCAGGGTATTCATTAATAAAAGCTTTTATCTGTATAAGCTGACCATTTCTTGAGATCATCATGATTCATTTAAAATTTTTACGTGTAAATATTCCTCCCCTGTCCTGTATAAGCCCCTTCTGCCAGTTATTTTATATTACAGCAGATACTGGTATATAAAAATATGAAAACCGAAAGCCTAAATCTTACCAGTAATTAATAATAAAGCAGTTCCTTGTACATAATGGTAACTAAAGTGCATCAGTTTATACTGGCGGCAAAGCAATTCTGTTGTGTTTTTTATGTTGAAACTTTTTTTGTAGATTCAGGGTTAGGACAAACTGGGCATATAGTGCACTTCTATCCACCTTTGTGATTAGCGAATCTGTCCCATTTCGCTTCGCCATAAGATTCGCGAAACGGCAAGAACATTCGGAAAACAGCAAAAAATTCACAAAATGCATTTGTTGCAAGTTTTTTTTTGTCACCCGCGTCTTTTTTGACACAACCGCAACCTTTTTTTGGCACGACAGCAACTTTTTTTACGCGACTGCGACTTTTGATGTGCGACAAATTTTTCCACAGCGAATTTTAACGGAGGTTTCGCAAAACAATTTGCCAATGCCAATAATGCAGAAATTCGCTGCGAATCCATGCCTGCCGAAAAAATTCGCTCATCACTATCCACCTTCTGTTTGAGGGCAGGCGGAGAGAAGTGGATCCACTCCTATATGCTCCTATGTGTAGCTGCACTGACAGGCACAGTGTTGGCCTGAATGGATCTACACAGAGCACACTTTTGCATTTTTCAGGCCAATTTCCTCTCCATATAGCTGGACGTAGGCCAGTGCAGCTACACCAAGGAACATATAGGGGTGGATCCATATGCCCAGTGTGCCCTCATTCTTAAGGTATGTTAATGTAAATTAATAAAATACCCTTTTATCTGGCAACCACAGGTCCCAAGAATTCACAATTACAAATCCCATCTCATACAGCCCTTCCAAAAACCGGGCTGTCTAGGTCAAAACCAGACATGTGGCAACCCTAGTCAACATACCTGTAAAATAGAGATCTGTATATTAAAAATGTTCTCTTCAGTGTGTTTTTGACTGAGAATGTACAAACCCATTTTTGTGTTGCCCCACTGTGTACTCTCACTGTCCTTATTAAGTGAAACACCATAATGGGACTTTGTACTGTCAACATATTTCAAAATATGTTTCATTATTAAACAGCTTTTTAAACATGTCAGTGATATGAAACATATTAGGCATGTTCACTGAAACAGAAAACAGTAAATAATTTGCTACAGGGAAAATACTCAACATACTTTTTAGTAATTCAGGCGAACACAGACATTATGAAGAAGACATTTAATTGAATTAATATAATTTTCTGTGTGTTTGTCCAATGTGTAGTAAGCATGTGTGCACTACAAAAGAAGGCGGCGGCTGGCAGTAACACTGATAAGCACTGTAGGAAACAATATTCTGTACTCTTTGGTACATGAGTGGATTAAAAGAATGTTAAAAGAAGACCCTGATTAGAGCTACAAAATACAGAACTTGCCTTCTTGCAGATCTATTATAGAGCACAAGGCACAAGTATGAACAACAGTGTTTTGAGTCATCCTGACCTTTATTAAGGTCTAACATTAGATATCTTTAGACATCTTTATTTAAGATATTCATGTAACAGAAAATACATGGAGCCGAACAAGACATACAGTATCATTGCTTTTATCAATTAACATGTCTAGCATACTGGATGCATATTACCTCCAGAATGAGATACAGTGGGATTAGCTTCTGTAATATTTTCAATCTAAAAAAAAAATTATCAATAAGCTATTTATTGTCATATAGTTTAAAGTTTTGCACATTTCTGGAGAAGCTTGATTAGCAAAATCGTCATATGACAGAAAATCGCTAAAAAGAAATAGAAAGAATGTTACAAAAATAATGTTATTTTTTACTCTTTAGTTTTATGTAGCATTTTTTTATGTATGTAAGGTTTACATGTCCTTTAAACCTTTTTGCCTTGCTGCTCCTTACATTTGGTATGCCATTCCTGATTTCCTTTGAAGAGAATCTTGCCTTACATAACATCTGACTCAAAATGTATCATTCTACTGTACACTGCTGCATGCAGGTGTATTGCTATATAAACAAAAATCTAAATACAACAGCAGAGGAAAAGGCAGTATAACAAGTGTTGTAACATTTATTGGGGTACTCTCTGCATCTGTTATTGATAGGATCTGATCCTGGATCATATGTCTTAATCCTTACCTATACTGCACTGCATGGATTTCCTCATTGTACTCAGGTTTACTCCCATGCTCCAAAAGCATGCAGGTAAGAAATTGAAGAACTTGACCCTATTTGTGTGACTGGGGCCTTAGATTGTAAGCTACAGTGGGGCAGGCACTACATAAATAAAGGACTATAAACATATTGCCATAATATACTGTATATATTACATATATGACACTGATGTGACACTATTCTGGTTCTTAACAGATGTACAGTACACCTCTAGGTACAAGTCATTATAAACTGCAAATGGTGCATTTAGTCCTGCATTTGATTCTAGCTTGGGTAATATGTGCAAGGAGTTTGTGTCCCCCCTCCCCCGTCCCATGTCTATGTGGGTTTCCTCCAGGTACTCCGGGTTCTTATCAAACTCCAAAAACATACAGGCAGGTTCACTGGATCCTGATAGAAACGGACCCTACTGTGTGTGAATGTGATAAGGACCTTAGATTGTAGACTCCACATGACTGTACTAGACATTGTGGGTAGCAGAAAGGGAAGTCTAGGCATTGCATATTTGACCAATAGCCCAGTATAGTAATAAATGTTACAATTTAGAAGAAAAAAGTCAGGGTCATTAGAACTGTAAAAAAGCTTTTAATTTGTGGCTATACCATAGCAGTTTTTTTTTATAATTTAGAGTCAGGGTCATTAGAACTGTAAAAAGCTTTTCATTTGTGGCTATACCATACCAGTTTTTATTACTATAGAGTCAGGGTCATTAGAACTGTAAAAAGCTTTTCATTTGTGGCTATACCATACCAGTTTTTATTACTATAGAGTCAGGGTCATTAGAACTGTAAAAAGCTTTTCATTTGTGGCTTTACCATACCAGCTCAGGGATTCAGTCTTTTGGGCTAGTAAGCGCTTTAGTTCTGACTGAGTCAATTTTAGCAAACAATGGTCAGCTGTAGGAACTGAATCTCAAGACTGTATTAAGATTTATATATACATATATAGACATTTGTGGTCAGGATTGTGCTGGATGCAAATGGTTTGTATCTTAAATTTACACAGTAATATACATAGAAATAGCTTAATGTGCTACTTATGCTAGAGTGAGAATCAAAATGACACATAAGATAGCTGCCTGAGGTTGCTTTAACAACTTATACATCAAAGTGCTGATTGTCAGACCTCTATTATAACTGTCACATATTGGTAACTGGAAATCAACCTAGTATGACTCACCAGCATTGCTTCCTTTGTAGCTGTCATTCTGTTGCTTTAACTGTACTTTCCCATGTGGTGTTTATACTCTTTTGTCCACCCCCTGTATGTTAGATATATATCAGTGGGCAGACAGGAACTGCAGCAAATCACCCGGGAGAAGTCATTGAGAGAAGCAATAAGCAGTGCACAGATGGGAATGGCTCACATCTTAAAGGACAACTAAACCATAAAAATGAATATGGCAAAAATGCCACAATCTATGTACTGAACTTACTGCACCAGCCTAAAGTTTTAGCATCTCAATAGCAGCAATGATCCAGGCTTTTACAGTTGTCACAGGAGCTCCCCATCTTGAAAAGTGTCTGCAACACTCACATGCTCAGTATGCTCTGAGCAGCTAATGGAAAACTAGGCTTAGGGATTGTTGCAAATTAGTGAGGTTTGTCTGTCACATAAACTGGTGCTACAGGGCTGATTATTAAAATTAATGCTAATTGCACAGGTTTCAGAGCTACCACATAATGGGAATTTATATATGTTACTAATCTGCCATATATCATGACATTTATATTCTGTATATACAGTATATTGTGAGTGGGTCCCTAAGCTCAGTAACTGACAGCAGCACAGAGCATGGGCAGGGAATCAGCAGAAAAGAAGATGGGGAGCTACTGGGGCATCTTTGGGGGCACACATCTTCCCTGCTAATGGACTGGGGTTGCCTTGGGCTGGTACAGAACCCCAAAACATAATGTACAACATTTCTAGCCTACTTCCTTAGTTAAGCTTTAGTTCTCTAAGTTAAATGGTGCAGGCATCCACATGGAAGAATAAACCCACTGCAATAGAAATGTCCTAAAAGATGCTCTATATGGATATGTGTGAGTCTGAAACCTTGCATCATCCACACAGGATTTGCAGGTCGCGGGCAGGCTTGGGTTTAACTCCTTCTTCCATTCTCCCTGGCCATGACCTTACTATGATCCGCTTCCACCTTCAGTCACCTCTATTTATAGGTGCATGCATTTTCCACCCCTTTGCCACATCAAAGATGGTGCAGGTGTGGGCCTATTGCTGGGGGTGGGCAGTTTAGGGTCAAAAATGGGTCAATTTTTTTTGTCGACCCAAACATCACTAATGCTCTATAACAATAATAAATGTATTAAATACAGACATTCATACAGTGCTTATAGTACAGTGAAGCAGTGGTTAGCTTTGCAGCCTTGCTAGGATCCTTGGTTCAATTCCAGCCAGTGCATATTTAAGGGTTTTGTTTATTCTCCCTGTGCTTATGTGAGTTAGCTCCCATACTCTAAAAAAACATACAGTACAGGCAAGTTAATTAGTCCCTGAAATAAATTTCCATTATATGTGATAGGTACTTAGATTACAAGCTCCACTGGGGCAGGGACTGATGTGAATGATGGATAATCTTTGTAAAGTGCTGGAGGATTATGTAATCGCTATATGAATAAAGAATATGAACATAACTAGTCTAAGCATTGTCTCAGAACAAGCATTTTTCATCAAACCGCCCCATCAAATATGTAAAGAGAGAGTCAGTCGGAATTAGTCATCTGACCATTAGCTTCATAGAGTGTCGGTGTGCACACCCCCTTAATAGGCACACAGCAACAAACTGTTATAGCATTAAAACCAATGCTAGTATTAAGCACCAGCAGCTACACATAGGCACAATACTATATTGATGTGAATAATTTAAGTACAGCAAACAGAGTATATACTCTAGATATTCTCATGGGATCAGAAAAATTAATGGAAAAAGTACAATGCCTTTTCACAGGTGTTTAAAAATGACCTTTTTTCTGTTCATGTTCTGTCAAACATAGCCATGTTAAGAAGCATCTGAAGCAGAAACCTAAAGGCTGCTTTTCAGAACCAATATGCTTGCAAATCATCTGGTATGCACGTGCATAGCAATCTTCTAATCAGTAAAGCATAAGAAGTGAGTAACACAAGAACAATTATGAAATGGTTCAATATGGTTTGTCATGCAAGTATATCTTTTTTTTTCCTTAAGACAACTAATACTGTGGGGGTGGGTTGCTCATTACATTACATTAACATTTATTTATAAAGCGCCAACATATTCCGCAGCGCTGTACAATAAGTGGGTTACATACATTGGACATACAGAGTAACATATAAAGCAATCAATAACCGATACAAGAGGTGAAGAGGGCCCTGCCCAAAAGAGCTCACTCTCAATTGTTACATGTAAATTGTCCCACAACTGTGCATTACAATATAATGTGCAATCCTTCATCACTAAAATATACTTAAATAAAGGTGTCACACAAGCATGTTCATTTTTGGATTTAATAGTGATCTAAAATCCTAAGTATATATCCTCTATGTCAAAATACTACACACTGCATACAAATAACTATGTCCTAATTTGGAAATGTTTGAAAAAAATAAAAAAAGGATAAAGTATATAATGATCCCACTGTAAATATTGCTCACCCAACAACAAGGTCAAAGAAAAGACACTATATTACAATCACTCAGGTCAAGCTAGTATTGAGTATGCCCTGAGTGCCTAAATATAGTGTTTTTGTTTTGCCTAATATTGTACTATATATGTCTCTCAGTCACTGTTTGATTTATAAAATATATGTTGTAAATTATTTTAGTTCAGTTGCAGAAGAACTTGTCGCGTCCATTCTGAAAAAAATCCTCTCTTGATTCCTCCAATCTTGGATACCTCGGAACATGGAAAATGGTCTTTTCTCTTACCTCTTTCTGTTTAGGTTCCTCAAGGCTCTGACCTGGATACCTTATTATTTTCCATCTATGGCAACTCATATGGTTTAGAGGTTATGCAACAATTTGTGGGTAGTGTTTGCAGTTCATGTAGTACTGTCAAATGTTTTCTTTAATTCTGTTATATCTTAGTGTTGCTATTGTGCACCACAGGACACCATTGTTTCAAAGACAAGGGGTGCTTCTAGCAAATCCATATATCTTAGAATATAATGCAGCTGACTACACATAGAAGGAAAGGGCCAAGTATTGATTAGGGTAGACAGTGCCATTTCCCTAAAATGTTGTTAAGGTTTTTTCTTTTTTTCTGATACTTCATCAAAGCGGAAGGTAGTTTAAGTTAGGTTTAAGTAATATAACCCTTTTCATTTTAGTTGTTAAGAGTTTATGCCTGAGAGGTAGATTCTTTCTTCAGAAGAACACTGCCGTGAACAAACAACAACAAAATGAACACTTGGTGTTATACCTAAAGCCTAACAAACTTCTATCACCTATTGGTAGCAACAAACACCTCCTAGCTGTGCTGGCATCATGTGGATAAGAACCTAATTCTAGAAACAAGTTTACAGAAGTTGTGCATTAATTGTCTCAGCGTGCTCCACTTCAGTTAAAGATAACTCAGGGCAGATTGAGAGTTAAACCATTTCATATACAGCACATATAGCAAAGCTGGAAAGCACAGTGAGAGAAAAATAATGCTTATAAAAGAGACATTTCTGTTAGTTACAGGGTAATTATCCTTGATGCTGCAGTAATGAAATAACCTTTACAAAAAAACATTATAGCACTTTAATTTTGGACACTATAAGGGTAATGTATTAATCAGTCAGCAGGTAGCAGTTAATAGTCTGATGGTCAGAGCTGTATTTAGGTTTGGTGCCTAAGGTGGCCCCTATGTCACAGAAGTGACGTCACATGCACAATACTCGTGACATCACATGCTACTTACACAACAGAATGTACTGACATCACGTACAGCACAATGATGTCCCTTCCGCATTGCAACCCAGCCCCCAACCCCTTGTTCCCCCCAGACCCATTGCCAGATTTCCTAAGGACCCCAACTGCAAGGATCCTTAACCTGGTGGTGGCAAAATGATTTGTACATAAAATGTTACACACAGGGGTTTTGCGTCACTTTTAATTGCTATGTTGTGCTAGTATTAAGGCCCGGATCTGTGGCAAAGCCACAAAGGCCCAGCTTAGGGTGGCACAAGTTAAGGGGAAGCATGCACCAGCAGCACCTACAGCTTAGTTACATCCATAGCACTGTGAACTACACATATGGGCGATTTTGTCTGTTATTTGGGGTGGGGGGCGTGGAGGACACCGACCTGTGGGTGCCACAATAGAAATCAGGCCCAGCCAGTATTTGTTATCTTACATGTGTACTAGCAGAGGGTGCTGATCCAAAATGTATACTTTGCACTGGGCTAGAGAACTTTGAGAGTACTTTGAAATACAGGCCCATTTGACCCATCAGCCATAAAATGGTAGGTAGATTTAATAGGCAAGAGAACTTAATGAGGTCAGGGATAATGTTCTGGTAAGTTTATTTAACAATCAGCTCAAGGTAGTTGTGCCGCTTTAAGAATAGAATAATAACAGTTTACCATCAACCGGCAGGATTTACATGTACCTTGGATGCCCCATGTGTAGTAAATTCACAGAGTGTTAAAATACTTGTTTACCTTCTCAATTTGTGATGTCCTTCCTGTTCTGAATCAATGCATACTAAGCATGCTGAAACCTACTCCAGCCTTCAGGTACCCTACTTTTTGGAAGAATAGAGGGGTTTCTAGAATGCCTATTCTATTGTATTGGGAAAATGTTTCTACTGCCTCTCACTGTGTTTAATGTATTAGTGCCTCTCTCTGTATAATGTAATAATTATATGCAGATATCATTCCTGGAGGTCACTGTACCATTAATAGCAAGTCTATGTATGGCCTTCACAGTACAGGCTGATGCAGGTAGTAGCAAATAAGACATTTTTCAGAATATTTGTAGCTAATTTTAACTGACAGTAAAGGGCATTTTTCCACTGGTGATCAGTAGCAGCTAAAATGCCCCTGTCACCACTCCTCATAATGTTAACTAAAAAGCACTCTGAGTAATGAATATGGAGCCGTGAGGGCAGAACAATGTGTCAAAATGTGAGATCTGACTGTCACCCCTCCATGTACATCAGCCATGATGATTTTTATTTGATATTATTGTTTTGACCACCCCTGGTTTTCCTGGACAGCAACAACAGTCAAAACCCTTCATGTGTTTTAGAGGACACAGTATGGACATTTTAGGCTGTTTCTCAGTAAAATATGGGATGGTTCCTTCTTCAGCAAATGCTATCAGCCCTAAGCAGATCAGTGGTGAAACATAATGTTCATCAGTGTAGGCAGCTGAATCCTTCAGGAGAGGTGTCAGGGAGGGCTGTTACCTTGTTGCTCTGTCTGTTTTCTGAGGCAAGGCTCACCAGACAAGGCTCTGTTCAGTTTAACTGATGGGGGTGGGGAAGTAATGGCATCAATCTAAGGGGCAGAAGCAAAGAAAGGCTGCAGTAAAATTCAATTGACTGAGAGGATCCTAGGAAATACCTAGAATGGATTGCCTGTGTCTCGATTTGATGCTTGAGGAGTACAGGTATGGGACCCCTTATCTGGAAACCCCTTATCCAGAAAGTTCCAAATTACGGAAAGGCTATCTCCCATAAACTCTATTATAAACAAATAATTCTAATTTTTTAAAATGATTTCCTTTTTCTTTGTAATTATAAAACAGTATCTTGTACTTGATCCAAACTAAGATATAATTAATCCTTATTGGAGGCAAAACAAGCCTATTGGGTTTATTCAATATTTCAATGATTTTTAGCAGACTTAAGTTATGGAGATCCAGATTATGGCTTCCAAATAGTGATGAGTTAATTTTTTTCACCAGGCATGGATTCGCATCGAATTTCCGCATTTCACAATTGGCGAAACTTCAGTGAAAATTCGCCTTGGAAAAATTTGTTGTGCAGATTTTTTTTTGTCGCGCGTCAAATTGGGCACAGTCGCGTCAAAAAAAGGACGTGGTCGCGTCAGAATGGGCGTGGTCGCATAAAAAAAAGCGCGGGCGACAAAAAAAAATAGCCGAGGACAGATTCACTCATCACTACTTCTAAATTAAAAGGTGACAGATGCAACAGATAGAATGGTGGCAGCAAGACTTCAGGTATATTTACAGGTTAATTTAGACTCATTTATTATGTATGACAAGATTTCTGCCATATTCCATGGCTAATTAAACCCCTTATATCTTTTATGACAAGGTACAGAAATCACCCAAATTAAATCAAGTTTTAAAGATACAGTATACCCAGGAGCAGTTACTTATATCAACCAATCAGCAGTTGGCATTTACTGGTCTTCTGTTTAAAAGCAAACATAGTTGCTTTGGGTTACTGCTCTTGGGCAAGCTTAGGGCTTTTTATAACATAAGGGGGGGTTTATAGAAAAATATTCAAGCTTATGACACCCTACCCAATAGCTGTTTTCAACTGCTATTGGGTAAGCTGGCAGTAGGAGGCTGGTGAGCAAGTAGTTCTGCTGAACACTGGGGCAGCATACTGCCAGGGCAGGCAAACGAATAGGCAATGTAAGAAATATGTGGTACTATGCACCAGCAAAATATGCCTAATATTCTGCTTATAAAAGATCTATTATCTTTACAGAGGGACAGAGACACATTTTAAAAAACCTAAGGGAATTGCTGATAATCTTCAATACATATAAAATCAAGATTATATATTTGGGGCGTAAAATAACCACAAATCAACAAACATAGTAAATACCACAGAGAGAGGCTATCGAATAAAAATCACATTGTCTTATTTTAAATAACTGTATCACCCTCTCCATAAGTACAGACTCATAAAGGAAAATTGTATATAAGATGTATAATGCATTAGTGGTGCTGTTAGACACTCCTTTCTCTAATAAACTAGATAATTTTAGTGACAGTAGAGATCTTCTTGATCTCTTCTTGAAGCCTCTTGAGCAAGACCTTTACGTTTGCCTTTTTCCTGTCTTCCACCCTTAGAACTCAGAAATGGCAATTTGAAAGCATGCTGAAGTGGGGCTACACTGGATAATTTTGTAACAACAGGAGCCCCTGTGGAGTTGGAGTCACAAATAAATAGGCAAAAATGATAGAAGGAGGGGTTCAGAAGGCATTGTTCAGCATTTTAACCAGGGTACATGGGAAACTAACTTAGTTACAAAATTCTGTTTCATATATATGCAACCAGTATTTGCATGGCAAATATGAGATTGGACATTATATGATGCAGATTTAAAAACTAAGTACTTATATGATGATACATACAGCGCTTTTCAACCTGTTTCTGCAGAAAGCATTACCATACCTGAGTAAAGAGCCCTAGAAGCCCCCTCCATTTGCTTAAGACAGCAGCTGCCATTTTAAATAGCTTCCTCCTTGCAGCTCTAGCCCTTGGTAGCTCAGATCACACATTCATAAGGGGGGGGGGGGGTTGTTAGCATTGTTGTTGTTGGGGGGGGGCAGGAGAGGGGATAGAGGAGAGAACTGCACAGACTCTGGCCTCCAGAATGAAGGCTTTTTCTGAGGAAGTAAGTCAGATACCCTAAGAACATGTTTACAAAAAAGGAGACAAGGAATCCTGTGTTTCTTTTGACAGAGGACTCAGCACAGCGTTTCTGTGAGTGCTTATGGCTGTATTTACATAGACCTTTCTGAAAAAGCTTACTTAGTTTTTACCTTTCCTTCTCCTTTAAAGGTCCTTTTTTCAATACACTTTTGTATATAACATTCCTAATTGTGAGCATCAGCAGAGATGGACATTCACAGCCTGACTTTTTTAATGACATGACTAATCAAATAAAGTCTTTATATTTTTAAATCATACAGTATAAAGACAGGCTTTGAATGATGTTATCCAGTTCTCCCATATTCTTTTGGTTTGCAGCACTCCTGCCAAAAGCACAGAGGTAAAGGCCCTTGCAGCTTAACAAATAAGAATGATAATTCCATAACATATTGGTTAGAATATGGACTTGTAAATGATGTTTCTTTTCTGGACATTTGGACCAGTAACAGAAGGGATAGCTTAATGATTAACTTGCTTATCAGGATGCCTTGAACCAAGACTGCCTAAACTGCGATCCTCCTGCTGTATTCCAGCACAGAGTTGGCTCTGCCATCCGAGCCCACTGAATGTGCCATAAATAGATGTGAGATGCAGTCATATCGGCGCATAAATCAGTGACACTTGTCGCAATGGGGTGTCTTGCTGCGACTAAGGCTTTGCCTTTCCTTCCCTGGCTCCTGGGCCAACTTTGGCATCATCCACAGTTAGTGATCTAGCCGCTCCAGTAACCCTTTCTATGCTGGCAAGGGCAGGCTGTCGCTGCCATGATCACTTCATTCCAGTAGTGTCGGGGTATGTCAGACTCGCGAGATATACTGCAATGATGGCTTCTGCGATTCCATGGAAAGGAACGATAGGAAAGAGAGCTCTGTTGGCAAGGGCAGCGCCTAGCTCTGTGCCGGGAACTGCCGGGCATTGTCCAAGGTGCTGATTCCACCTGGGAAATAAACGCCGCTCTAACGCCGCTGACACAATTGTCAACTCCCGACAGCGGAGATGTTAACCCATTCCCCCCCAATGGGATAACAGGTTGCGGAGACCTGAGACGGGGGAGGGGGGAACCCCTATTTAATATACACATATCATGTTCCCTCCTCCAACCAGTGGCGGGCAACTCTGTCAGAGCGATGATGTGAAGACATCCACACATAGCAATACACTTGCCACCTGGCTGATGAACACAGGGTTAAACGACTAATTGGTTCTACTGCTGGGGGATTGCAGGAGTTGAAGTAGTGTTGCTCAAGGGGCTCGGTGAGGGATCTGAGAGGGCACCCCCTCCCCTTGTCCCCTCTCTCTCTCCATCGATCTAGTTCTCTTTCTGTGATACCCATACTGATGAGCTTGGGTTGAAAAGAGAGAGGGAGGGAGAAGGAGGGAGATGGGGGTGGCAGAATGAGAGAGAGAGAGAGAGAGAGGGAAGGGAGAGAGACACGCAGGCTTGGTTGCAGCTGCTCGGCTGCAGCTACGTGACCACACACAGTCCTTTCCTTCCTGCTTTGGCTGCACACACACACACTCACACATACACACACACATATACACACACATACACACTGACACACTGACACAAGCACAGACACTTGGAGCCTGGGCGCTAAAGCCTAGCTGCCTCCTCCATCCCACAACCCCCTCCTCTCTCTCTTCTTTGCCACCCTGAGCAATTGCGCCTGTGCCCTGTGGGAAGAGTCAGTGAGACAAGGTGTAGGATCCGAGAAGAGATTCCCAGCACTGGAGAGACAGGAGCCCCACGCAGTCTCGCCTTGGGATTGTGTGCCACTGCATCCCTTCCTCCAAATGACAAGAATATTAATATATGCTGCAATCTCGACCCCTTCCTGCCGGGTTTAGCGCTTCATTTGCATTCTTCCAGCTGGGATTGGTCCTTTCATTTCCATTCATTGGTATCGGGGCTTCCGCAGGACTCCTGGCCGTGTGTGTGGTTCCATGGCTTTAGCTTGGAGGCGATGAGTGGGAGTCATCCCCCTGCACTAGTCTCCGGCACACACGCACACTGACACCATTAGAAGGTATCTCCACTGCTTGACACCCCTTGTCTATCTGCCGTTGCCAGGCTGGATTGGGGATTTTGCATTGCAATGGCAACTAATGGAGAGGGGGATGGCAAATCCGAGGGGATTTTGTTGGACTGCGATCAGGCAACTCCGTTAACTGCCCTCCAGGGATGATCTCTAGTTACTTTTTAAACCCAAAACCAGGAATCTCCTGCATTTGATTAAGGGAGACTGAAGCATCAGTTACATTTCACTGGATTTCCAGGGATTTTCCCCCAACCTGCACTGAAGAAAACATCAGTTCTTTCCTATTTTTGCCATATAAAGCAATACTGTTATTCCCTATCTCCCTGCTTTTTTTATTGCTTCTCCTGCTGGTCCCACCGTGTGGAACCAGTGTTCAAGAGTAGTGGAATCTAAACTGTGACCTGAAAGGTCTTATGTCCATCGCTGGCCTCTGTAAGGTCCTGTTGAGTCCCTGGGCTGGATATGTCCATGTTAACGTGAAGATGGATTTGGGTTACGGTGTGTTGTGGCTACTGACAGTTCTCCTAGAAGGCATTTCTTGCCAGGGGGTTTATGGTGAGTTCTTTGACATTCCTAGCAATCCATACACACATTCCTTGCAGTTCTCTTTTCCAACTCAAATGAATATGACCTTGTATCCCATAGCAGGAATGGACTGAAGTGATAACCCATATTTCGGTTTGCATGTTTGTGTATAGGCATGTGATAGAACTGTGTTTTCAGGAAGTGGCCTCAATCTGTTTGCATTAATAGGGGTATAATATTGTTTGAGGGGTTAACAACTTAGGTGATCTGTTTCAACTTCTCTTTATGGATTCTATATTAAGCAGAATGCTAAATATTTACTTATTCTATTTTCTGTTGCTTATTCATACAGGTATTACCACAAACCACATTATATACTCATTTATTCTTATTTATCTACAGCTAAGACACCTTACAAAAAGTATATGATAGGATATGATCATCATCCCTAGAGTTGGTTCAAATTAGTATGCTAGAGAGAAAACTAAAATGTTCATGGCTAGCCTTGGAATGGGAATCTGACTAACAGCTTGCAGGCATCCATAC
Source organism: Xenopus tropicalis (assembly GCF_000004195.4). NCBI lineage: Eukaryota > Metazoa > Chordata > Amphibia > Anura > Pipidae > Xenopus > Xenopus tropicalis. The sequence continues at coordinate 93,721,280 of NC_030684.2, forward strand.
AGCAGCAGATCAACCGTAGATGCCATTAAACTAATCACAGCAAAAGCCCCGAATGCAAGTCATTTTTGTGTAAAATGTATGCTGTTTCCCCTGTCTAAGTAGCTGTCATAAATTTCACTGTATGAGCCTGTAGGTCTGTTTTAATCAAAGGATTTCCCATTAATACAATAGGTTAGCTACTTAAATACCCAAAATGATTTTGATTTTGTATGTAAAAATGTTTAGAATGTCCTAACGGGAATATATATATATATACGTATATTATATATGTATATTATAAAAATGAATGCTTAAGATCCACCTTTATATCTATCCCCTTGGCAGTTACATAATAAATATGGGTCCATTAGATATATGCTATTGACTACTGAAGTTGTACGTTGAGGCTTGCTGGAGGGATTAGAGTCTAGACCTTCCATTTGTGGAGAGCTTGGAAGATGCTTAGGCATGCAGATACTTTATTAGAGACTGTTTTTCCCATGTATAACACATATATGGGATATTTCATGGTAATAATGATGGCTACCATAGGAATGCAGTTATAAGTATGGGACTACATGTCATATATATATATATATATATATATTTTTTTTTTTTTACAAATAATATTGGTAATAATAGTAAAATTTTTTTATTTATACTAATATATATGTTTTTCCACATACCTAACAATCCAAACGTAACCGTAGCAGATACAATGCACCAGAATTGCTGTAAAGCAGGTATTACTTTGTACCTAACAAATAATAGGTGAATTTAGTTGTAGTATCTTAAACACTTTTGGAGAGAGTGACAATATCAAGAGAATGGTAAAGGGAAATAGGGGGTGTGGTTAACACATTAGTAGGTGGAGCATTTTAATATAGGGTATGTCTTCACCCCAACAGACCCCTCAGTGTTCACTTTTGTCTATATATAGCAGCTTCACCTTTGCAGAAAATATCTGCACGGGATATATATATATATAGTCTGTTGGGAGCCGGCACTCACGTTTAGAAAAACAATGGACGCCTGGGTGCAGTATTAAAAATTCCTGTGACATATATATATATATAGATATACACACACACACATACCCAGTCAGTCACCCACATATATATAAATGTAGCTGCTGCAAGCTTTCACTGATTACTGTAAAGGCAGCTAGCAGCAAAATGAAAGGAATCATGTTAGGGATGATCAGATTTCATGCCATGGTGATTGGACCACTGTGGAGTATTAATGTGTTTCCTGAATACAGATCAATGAACATAAAATGAAAAAAAAAAAAAAATTAAATAAGACTCCATGCTAACCTCAACCTGAAAACAGTAAAGCAAATGTGTTGGAAGCTGCATGCTGCATGTTTTCAGACAATTACTAAGAGCAGTGGATGTGCATGAGTTTTTCCACTCAATGAAATCTGGGTCATCAGAAAGTCTGTGACAGATGGTGACAAATTTTAGCATTGGATCTTTATTTTAACCCTATTAGCGCAGGGTTCGGTTCTACTCAGCACCCGGACTTGTGCTGTGGAGTGACAGACTACCCAGGTATGACCAACCTGTGATACTTCAGCTACTTTGATTTACAACCATTCATCTCTTCAGTAGATAGGGAACACTGGATGTTGCATTTCAGCATTTGACAGGGAGGCAACAGGTTGGAAATCCCTGGACCAGCTATATTACTGTTATTTGGGTGAAAATAAGGTCATGGAAAAAAAATATAATTTTCTAGTATAAACATTTAGTTAAATTTATAGCCTTTGGCCACAGCCCCATATTTATAATTCTACTTTTTATTTATCTACATATTGCATTTGTCATAGTATCACACTAACTTACATTGTTCTGAATGAAAAGGTTAAACATACAGAGGACATGGAAAGAAATGTTGACAAAAAAAAACATGGCTTTTTAAAATGAACAATACTGACAATCATTTCTATATATGGATTTTATTTATGTAGATTAAAAGATCTCATCCCTCACAAGAAACATCAGATGCAGTGAAGAAAGTAGTGGTTGCTGGTTTGGGTGCCTTGGAGCATTCGTCCTCAAAACACAGGCTGACAAATGTGTAATGATGTAAACCCCATTGAGACTTCTTGTCTCTTCACTACTCTACAGCCCTTTGGGACTTCATATTGACAGATTCTGGGTATTGAAGGTATGACATCTCTGCATCTGATGTTTCTTGTGAGATTTTTTAAGCTCTCCTAGAAGAGTAGGTGACTTGCGGTTACTAAGATCAAAATCTCTGACAAATATCAGTCTACTCTGGCAAAATTTGCACTGCAGTCCAGAACTCAAGTCTGCAGTTTAAAACAATGTGCTGTATATGTCTCCCCTAAAGGAGGGTCAGTACCCAAAAGGGGTTAGTTATAAAAGTTTTCTACAGGTCTTAACACATATAGAAACCAATCAGCAGGTAGCAGTTTCTGGTCACCTATTTTAAAACATACATTTTATTGGCTGCTAGACACCTGGACAAACTTTATGCCTTTTATTAAATAAGGTGGTAAGACATTTATGAGCAATAATGTGGGTTAATGAAAAATGAAAGTCCCAAAGTTTGCACTGTCTAGTAACCCATGGCAACCAATTAGCATGCATCATTTATCGGTCATTTGTTAGAAATTACATATCTGATGATGGCTGTGGTTTGACTTGGTACAAACATTGATTCTTATATTACATGACTTTAATAGAAAGCACAAAACCTGTTTTATGAGGGCACAGACTACAAAGAGAAAAGGAGTTAGGCATTCCTGTAGAACTAAACAGCCTAGTAAAAAAGCCAATTAGCTAGACAGTGTATTCACTGCATGCTTTTTATTGGATCAATATAACTTATAAATAGATGCAGTTATGCATTACACACATTTTTAAAGCTAAGTTGGTTTCCTCCCAAAGGACTGTATGATGCACTGTATGAAATAATTATTATTCCTGTCCTTATAATATATATACTGAAGCCTAATCGATGTAGCAAAGGCTTGTTCGGGTCAAAGAACAAACCCCTGCATGTTATATGCCATGCCTTTTTCAAAATGATGTTTCGGTCAAAAATGTTGTAGCACAGTTATATTTTGTGTGAAATCAATGTTATTGGCATGGATAGGTATAACAGTCCAGTGGTCCACATCGCATTAGTGTACCGTAACAACTTCACCAAGCCCTGTACAGTAACATTTCAGTTCACGTGGGCCTTTGTTCAAGCTGTAGCAGGTACATTTTTTTTTCTTATATAGAGGCTCAATTTAGAAATTTTTGACAGATTTAAAAACAGAATTCTCTTAGGAAGAAGGAATATGGAATGTAAAAATGGCAATATTTTTCTACTTAATGATAGTTTTGGACAGTTAGAAAGTATAAATCAGCCATAAAAACACTCAGTAGTGGTTTTGTTCATGGATAAAATAATCATCATCATAATTTATTTACTTAGTGCCAGCAAATCATGTAGCATTTTACATTAATTTCTAATGAACATGGATCTTTAACAAACAAGGTTTTTCAGAGTAAGAATAGGATTAGAGGGCCTTGCTCAAAAGATCTTGCAATCTGAATGGCTTGGGAACATTTAAAACATAAGGAATATGAAAACAATTAGTGGTTTATGATACATTAATGTCTAATTACTCAAGATATAGTGAATATACTTCCCTAAACAAATGGGTCTTTAGTGAGCATTTACAACTTTGGAAGGAAGGGAAGAGTCTGATAGCAGTGAATTCCAGAGACTTACAGAAACCCAAAAGAAATCTTGCTGTTGGGAAAGGGATGATGTTATGAGAGGAGAAGAGAGAAGAAAAGAAGCAAAGGTCAGAAGCAGAGCATAGGCTGCATGAAGGACTATATTTTGAGATCAGAGCTGAAATATACAATGTTAAGGGCCTTGCATGTAAGTGTCATTAATTTGAATTTGACAAATAAGTGTCAATGCAAACTGTAAACTCATCAGTTCTCCAAGGTTTTATCAATTTCTGCAGTGCAATGCTCAAATCTGTTTGCATGGTCCATATTACACCATAAGACAATTCTGCATATTGCATAAAACAATTAAAATAAAGGTTTAATATTTGTGAATAGTGTGCCTTCATTATATTGTATATTTCAGCTACTGTTTATTAATTAATTTTGACTTTTTTACTCATTTTTTGTGACACTCATTTTTGCACAAATACATTTTATGCATTTTTGTAGGATATAAAATAAAAGTACAGTACAAATTTACTTTAAAAGTGTTTTTGTATTATACAAGTAATAGTTTTAACTTGCTTCCAACTCTCTGGCAGAAAAACAGTCAAAATGTAAGTCAGCATCAAATGCTATTTGTCAAGAATGGGTTTATTTTAATATATACTTCTGTCACTATACCGACAAGAAGAAAAAAAAGCTTGGCTAAACCATTCCTGTGGTAACCAGTAGCAATACAAATGTAAATGTTGTTGGTAAGTGGATTTTATATTGAAGGTCAGTCACATTTGGTACAATCCTTCTGTGTAAAAAGCATTTAATATTATAGTCTATTCATCCTCATAATTTTACTACTAGACCTCTTCATTTTTCGATTTCATGTTTGTTTATGCAGATAATTTTCAGTGCTCACTCAACTGTGTTGAATAAACCTGCAAAATAGTACAGATAAACACATTGCAGAACTATTGCTGAACAAGGGGGTATTGCAGTTTTTGATTACGGGTAAAAATCTATCAAGGTCTTGCATATTTCATGCTGTTGATTTGCATTTGCAAAGAAAATGTTTTATTTTAACTCTTAAAAGACTTGCCTTAATCCATACATTACTTGTAGTGGAGATATGTATGTATGTTTTATTTGCACTGTGTTACTACGGCTCTCAGAAAGTAAAAATGCTAAAAATCAGGAAAGACAAAAAGGGTCAGGTTAATTTCCCAATAAACTATAAATGAGTTAAAGCTCGTAGAAAAATTGCTGATCCAAGTAGTTTGTTTTTCCTAGTGTCAGTAGCACAGCACTTGAGGTTCATTTGTAAACAGGGTGGAAAAAAATAAAGTTGTAAAGTGGGAGAAGGGTTAGATGGTTGTGGTGATGTTGACCCAGTGCTGGTAACAATGTCAATTTCTGTGCAGAAGAAACAAAATGGGAAATCACTGATTAAATCTAAAATTGGGCACATCTGGAAAAGGGTTAATAATGTCCTATTATTTTAGATTGATTTGTTGGTGGATGGAAAATATCTGAGAGTAACTGGTTTGGGCAACTGAATTTATATTTTAGTTAGATGAGGTTACACAAGTATTCAGTTTCCCTTGGAATATACTAACATATACGTGTCACTATTATATTTGAGCTTGTTAAGTGCCCAATTTTTCAGTAACTTACAGTATATTTGGCAAAAATGTAATGAGCTGCAATTAACGGTGCACATGTATGGGATCCATTAGCTGGAAAACCATTATCTAGAAAGTTCTGTATTATAGGAAGGCCACATGCCATATACTTCATATACTACAAGCAAAGAATTCTAATTTTAAAAATGATTTCCCTTTTCTCATTGTACTTGATCCCAGCCAAGCAATAATTAATTCTTATTGGAGGCAAAACAATCTTTTTGGGCTTATTTAATGTTTAAATGATTTTTAAGTAGACTTAAGTTATGGAAATGCAAATTTTGGAAAGACCTCTTTTCCAAAAAAAATCCCAGTCCTCCTCATTCTGGATAACAGGCCCCATACCTGTATTGTATAGATGGCAGTGTAAGTAATACAGGAGATTAATCATACAGGAGTATTTGGGGTGGAACTTATAGCAGCATTGTTAACAGTAAAGTCATAATCATAAAACATTGATTGGTTGTAGTGATATTGAACACAAAGAAGCATTAGCTGTCTGAGGTTAGACAAGTCATATGAGAAATTACTATTTAGTCATTGAGCTTCATTGTTACTTATTTATGTGGATGTTTTAACAGAAGAACCCTAATGGATTTGGTGAAAAGAATTGTGATATACAATTAAATCATATGCACTAGGGATGCACCGAATCCACTATTTTTGGGTTTGGCTGAATCCCAAATCCTTTGTAAAAAATTTGGCCTAATACCAAACCGAATTTTAATTTGAGTATGCAAATTAGGCTACTGAAGGATTAGATAAAAGTGCGCATGAAGCTTCAGTATTCACATGACTAAAAGTCACATGATTTTAAAGATTCCGTTTATCCAGGCACTTGGATTCAGCCGGATCTGAATCATGCCAAAAAAAGCAGAATCTTGGCTGAATCCTGAACTAAACCCTAGATTTAAAGCATCCCTAATATACACACTTGTATTCGTATGTTGCATATATTGGAGTCCTGAAGTACATTCCAAAAAATCTTTAAAAACTTCTATTTCTAGCAGATTTCCTGGACCGATCATTTTGTGCATGAAAACTTGCCAGGAAGTATTGATTTTTTAAGTGGCCCATCATTCACAAAATTATTTTATATAGTTATTGTGATGCAATGGAACAGTTTGATCTTCTGAACCAGGGATTGTGCATTTCCATTTGATTAAGCTGAAAGTTCCCTTTCCCTCACCTTCAGATATGGTTTCTCTGTAGGTCATGAATGTAAAATATTACAACTTTGACATAGTCTAGTTCCTTATTAAATAGCCCACAACATAAATAAATGTATTTTTATATTTCATTGTATGCATTATATCCTGACTTATTAAGCTTTGGCTGTCAGAATAACTAGATCAAGCAAAAGGTTAACCGTATCTTGAAAATGTACCTACAAGTTATCTTAATGGAAATTAGTTACACTAAATTGGCACAGGTTCTTTATTCATTCCTATGGGAGCCTGTAGCAATTAACATATTTATGTGTAGACTTGAGTGAATAGGGAAGGGAATTGTTTAAAATGATGCATAAAGAATTCTATAGGATTGGAGTTGTTTTGGTTAAGTCCTGTAAGCCTGCATATGAGGAGTTTACAAGAAACAAACAGTTAATTCTGGTGCCACCCTAGGCATTGGACCTATGTGCGCCCCCCCCACCCCCGCTTGCGGATTTGATGTCACATGCACAGCTGCACAGTTCCTTGTTGTTGGAGTGTTATTTCCACCCAGGATGCACCTGATACCCCTCACACCCCAGTTCTGCTGCTGGATTTACACAGCAAGTCGCCGGCAGCGGCTGGAAGATATTTTTTATTAAACCTATAGGCACCCAAAGGCTGCTCCCCTAAAGCTGCTGTCCTAGGCATGGGCATTTGGGTGCATATATAGATATATATATAAAATAGAAAATAATCATCTGTGGCCAGCACACCCTTCAATGTTTCATCAAAAATTTTTTTATTGCAGATATATTGTTAAAACCAACGTTTCGGTCCTTGTTAGGACCTTTCTCAAGGATAAAAAACAATAGTGCATCACATCACATCTAAATACCTGTGTACCCTAGCATGTGAAATTAGGTGCCCAATCCCCATTCTCTGACCATTATGTAATTAACCAATGTGGTTACTTGTGTACAAATTTGAATAGTCCAATGTGTGGCCATTATTTGTGCATGTGTATATCCATTCTAAAAAATATATATATATATATATCTCTTATTATATCATGACCTAAGTGATTCTATAAAATATCAAACAAAGTGCAATAATCGCATATCATAAATAACTGCATGATATAAAATATTTGTTACAAATAATTTTGATAGATATATATATATATATATATACACGACAGCACCACACTCCAAAGATTGCTACCATGTAGCTGCACCTGTGCATGGAATACCATATAGATACCAAATCAAACACAACCAGCACCAAGGGTCTTGTGGTTCAAACAAATATTAGTGTATTATAATTGCATGTACAACCAACGTTTCGGACCTTTTTTTTTTACTTCAGATTTTTTTGTAAATGTCAGACATTTGTGGAAGTGAGTTAAGACGAACTTTTAAAAATAAAAACATTAGAAATGTTAGAGTTTTAGAGCTTTCTAGATCAGTCATAAACAAATATATTTAGTGATGAGCAAATCTGTCCCATTTCACTTCAGCAAAAAATTAGGGAAACTGTGAAAACATGTGAACGGCAACTTTTTTTGACATGAACAACTTTTTTTTTTTTTACAAAGACTTAGCTCATCACTAAATATATTAGAAAACAGTGTAATGCAATAAGGTGCAGCCAGGCAGATTTTCAAATACCTTTGAGTATGGGAGGTGCTTCAGGGCAATGTCGCACTCATCAGCTCACTGTAGTTGTGTCACTATTGTGTTACTGTGGGGGGCACTAAAAAAATTATTTTTTTTCACAATGCAATTTTTGCAGTTTATTAAACGTCAAAACTGCGACATCCGAAAGTAAAAATTCACAAAATCTAAAAACTGTCGAGGTCATGTAGAAGTCAATAGCAGCTTTCCTTTGTCACTTGGCCTAATCTTTGTGGTTTTTTTAATGCTTTCATTAGTGTGACAATACAAAAAAAGTTTGTGCTCTTTATTAAAAGGCTGTTTAAATAAATCATTTGGCATTCATGGTTTTAGAGAAAAGGATTTTTTATGTGGTTTCCAAAACCTCTAAAACCATGAAAATGAGAATGTTGATAATGTCTCGCTCATAAATGTATTCCAATATTTGTTATATATGCCATGACCCTAAAGCTAAGCATATTGATATGCACCTTGGTATATACTGGGTATATGAGTTGCAAAGCAACTATTTTTGTCTCTGTAAGTTCTATAGGCAGAAGTAGTATAGATATTAGAAAAAGGGTAGTCAGCACAACAATCTGGACTACTTCTCAGCAGTGCACGTTTCCCACCGGCCACTTGCCACTGGAACTCAATAATACATTTTAACAGCACCGCAATGCCTTATATTTTAAAAGGCCTTTATTGCACACTTCAATAGCCAGCACAAAACAGCATGCTCTCGTCAGACTCCAGGAGTCCAGCTGTCCTTGAGTCCGACGAGTGCATGCTGTTTTGTGCTGGCTATTGCAGTTGAATCTCCCCATGCTGCGGGTCTGGGGCATGGCACCCGGGACACCAAAAGGAAGCGGTGAGTGAACATCCTGCATTTTGAACTTAAATATGAGCATATATTCCCCAGAACGAAGAGAGAAAAAAGTGATAAGCGAAAGGTTCGGGGCATAAGCACCAAAACCTACTATTTAACTGGGTGAGCGTGAGCGCTAATTGAAATATAAATCAGTTTTTTTTATCTGTAGTGGGAAGGACTGTGAGCCCCCGAACAAACAAATAGCAGAGGGACTTAATTGCACACTTTACTGCATTACAGCACCGTTTCAAGCCCAATTAGGCCTTTTATTAAGAATAGTATATATAGAAGTGTTTTACTCAAATAACATAAAGAGAAAACCGTATAGCATTTTTTAATCAAAATACAAAAACAAGCCTTATTGCTCCTTAGTTATTGAGTCTTTTTAAACATAATTGTGTATGTATAGCCTACAACTGAAACTGAGTGATTCTCTTCACTTATTTAGTTTATAGTACAGGTATTAAATCCAGGGCCTGAAATAGTAGTAGGCAGAACAGGCACCTTCCTTGAGTGCATTGATGCGGGGGTTCCAGGCAGGTACCTCTTATACCTACCCCATGTCTGCACTTTGTTGCCACAGCCACCACTTGTCATTGTATGAGTTGCACTGTAGCCCCTACCCGAACAACATCAGTTCAGATGCCTGCATGTATGCTTAAATGCTACATTACTTTCATTTGTTTTCCATATATTTATAGTTTTTTGGGGGTTTTTTTTGTTTTGCTTTTACCATGCAGCTGCTATGAAGTTATTAATGAGTGAGCCAGCAGTTTTAACAATACTTAATCTGCCTTATCTTTCAGGCTTACTAGCCAATACATCCCTTATCATCTACCAGAGCCCTTCTTTTGTGTTATAATCCATTTACAGCAATCCAGAAGGGGACATAGCTAAAAGGCCATGAATTGTAGTAGGTCACTACTGGGGTCAGCCTTGCAGGCATAAATAGAAGGCTCTAAAGACAGCTCCCTAGGTTTTAAAGGGAGATTCCTTTAAACTATGTACTTAGCACATAGGGAGATACCTTTCAACTATGTACTTAGCACAGTCCTGCAGGATATTTTGAGGGCATAGGGGCATGAATCCGAATCCCGAATGGGAAAAAATCGGATTGGAAACAAACATTTTGCTACTTTTTCGTATATTTTGTGATTTTTTCGTAGCCGTTACGACTTGCGCGAATTGTTGCGACTTTTTCGTAGTCGTTGCGACTTGCGAAAATTTTCGCAACTTTTTTGTATTGAGTGCTAGTAAACGGGCGGGCAAACCTTTCCGATTTTTTCGCGACGGCTACGAAAAAGTCGAGACAATTCACTCAAGTCGTAATGGCTACGAAAAAGTCGCAACAATTTACGAAAAAGTTGCGACAGCGCCGAAAAAATCGCAAAATACTGATCATTACGAAAAAAACGCATTCGGACGCTTTTGATCCTTTCGTGGATTAGTAAATCGGCCCCATAGTGTCCATTTATTTCTGTAATACTTTCATAAAGAACATAAGAATGGTTTTTTTTGGGTATATCCTGACTGACATATCAAGAAAATAATCATTTGTTGCACAATTACATTACAAGAAGATGTGAAATTTGGAAATTGCCTGATCCTCTGATATGAATCAGTGAACCAAACTCATTGAATCGGTAACTTTTGATCCAGCGATTGCAAACCATAACATTACCTAAATGAAAAATGTCAAATTTGAATACAATAGCTGTGATTTACATACCAATGACTGCATACATTACACAGTGAATTTACTGTAAGCTTTGGAAGAAAAATGTAGTAATATTCAAGCAATTAATTTTTTATTGGATTAATTCACACAGTAATGGCAATGTTAAACAATAAAAAAATTAATAGAATCAGCTTTCTAAAACAGGACATTTTTGGCTAATATTATGCAAATTAGGTCAAAGCTTAAAGGGTGATGTATTAATCTGTCAAAAAAAGAAGCATGTCCATTATGAAGCCTTATATAAAGGTATGGGAACTATTTTCCAGTAAGCCCCAAAATACAGGAATGTTATTTGCTTTTTAAATGCTATTTTAAATCATAGAAAAATTCCAGATCGCAAGCGCTCTGGATAATAAGTTTCATATCTGTTTATACCAAAACCTTATAGAGAAATGAAAGTGTATAAAAGTAATTACTATATAATGTAATGCTGTCCTGCACTGGTACAACTGGTGTGTTTTCCTTAGAAAGACTACTATAGTTTATATAATAAAGCTTCTGTGTAGCCATGGGGGCAGCCATTTACAGGAGAAAAGGCACAGGTTACTTAGCAGATAACAGATAAAACCCCATTATATTCTACAAAGCTTATCTGTTATCTGCTATGTGCCTGTGCCTTTTCTCCTTTTTCCCAACTTTAATGGCTGCCCCCGTGTTGACATAGCAGCTCATTTATATAAACTATATTACCGTTTCTGTTGCAAACTTACCAGTTTTACCAGCACAGGGCAATTGTACATTACATTTTAATTACTTTAAAACACTTTCATTTTTTGGTGTTACTGTTTCTTTAAGCACCAAAATGACACAATCCACACTCTAAAAAATGTTTAGCTACAACTTGCACCGAAGTGGGCAGACAATTAAGTTAGTTTCATATGCGTTGGGTGCATTTGTGGTAGGTTCATCTCCCAGTGAGGCAGATAGAAATCTGAGTGAAAAAAAACCTTTGCATTGTGTGAAAAAAAAGGGTTCTTTCCATCTGAAAATTCCACTATGCACAATCCTGTGCATTTGTAAATTACCCATTATATCTTAAAAAGTATTTTATATAATATATTTGTACAAAGTAATATATTGTTTTAGGTGAAACTGAAGTGCACTTAAGCTTTTTATACACACCACAGATGTTTTGTGGATTATAATTCTAGTAATTGAAATGTTCTATTTGAATGTATCAGGGATACAGTGAAGTAACAATGCTTGCCAAGTGGTGAAACAAGAACAGCTTATGTACTATCTTTTTCAGACACAGAGTAATTTACAGGATGCAGCCTTTCTGTCTAAAGCATAACGTACTAACCCAACAACAGTCACAATGAAACATATTATGTCCTTAAACAACACAAATAAATATCAATAAAAGTTTCTAGGAGCTCTAGCCATTTGTGGAAGGTGCAGATTTAAAAAATGTTTTAAAACCCCAAAGAGGATATTTTTTACCTCTAGCAATTTTTTCCTTGAAAACAGCTTCCTAACATTAGCTTCCAGTTTTCTATATCATACTTTTACAAATCCGGTTGTGAGTGGTTTGCCTGGAGCAACCTATCTCAATGAGCTTACATTTTATTTTTATAATGGATACAATGTAATGATGTTATATTGACAATAATACACACAAGATTGAAAGAGAAAGTAATGCTTGGTACAAAATAGCAAGTGAATCGGTTGCCCCAGAAACTAGTACAGATAGCCAGGCACCAACTGGGGATGTCGGCATAAAATGTCATGCTGTCAGTCATGATGCTACAATTTTTCTGTCTGTTCCCCACTTTGATTTTGGAGAGTGTTTAGATTAATTTGCATAGTCATTTCTAATTTTTATCTTCTTGCTTTGTCTTAAAGCGTATGGTCCAATGTTCTCCTAAATTCTACTTATGGAGGAATATTCCAACTCTTCCTGTTTTGAATGTTACAATACATAATTTTACATTCATCCTCATGGGATTCCGCCCTTCACTTGTACCTTGTATTCTTCCTTGTTGCCACGTTGTGGGGGAAGCTTGGGGGGTGTCTAGGATTGTCTGGGTCAATGGGGCCCATGGGCTGAGGCCCACTGGATTTTTTTTCCCAGGGTCATGTCCAGCCAAGTCCAACTGGGCAAAAAACAAAAAAAGTTTAAAATAGGTTATTACTTAAAAAAGGTTATTATTAAAGATGGAACCACATTATTTTGGGGGATCTGCCAAATCCAGGATTCGGCCAAATACATGTACTTGGCCAAACCAAATCCAAATCCTTAAAATTATATGACTTTTTGTTACATAAACATGGAAGTTGAAAATTTTTTGAATCATTTTTTGCTGATAGGGCTGCTTTTGTACGTAATTGTTACTTGAAGTTCTTAGACCTGACTGTTTTGCCAACCTGACTGTCACTTTTCAGCCTGTCAGTTATAGCTTCTTATGCTAACAGACTCCTGCTGCACAAATATGGCAGCCCCTTCATAGAGAAATATGGGGGATCTGAAAGGTAATGTAAAAGCATTGGGCAAAAGATGTATTGGATTTTTTTAGTAGATTTAAGGTATGGAGATTCAAATTATGAAAAAAAAACCTCATATCCAGAAAACCCCAGGTCCAGAGTATTCTGGATAACAGGTCCCATACCTGTAATGTAAAGGCAGTTGCATACATGCAATTGTACATGCTTTAAAGATACTGCAAAGATACTGCATATAATGCAGGTCCAAATAACTGATCTACGAACTCATTTTGTGTATATTATTATTTTTTTACATACAAAGCATCACACTTGTCTTCTAGTTTTTAACAATGGAGAAAAGATATACAGTATAATGCATGTATATTTGTAAGCATTGATGGTAATGATGATGATTTTGCTACCACCAAAATTGAATAGGTAGACATTAATTTTTGATTTTGGAAATTGCACTGTAAATTTAGATGAAATGTGATCCATAAAACCTTAACAATAAGTCATGCTGGGAAGTTTTCTGCATAGTATAAATAACAAGTCTTTGAAGGTGTGATACTGTAAATATACATGTTTCCAGGCTTGATGGTGCATTTTAGACAGAGACACACAGTAGCCAGTGGTGAGAGTTAAAAACTAAAATAATTTTAGTGTGTGTTTGTAATTTGTATCTTTAGCTGTTAATAGTAGCCTAGAATTAACGTGCTAAGCATTAACCTAGAATGATTTATTCATTCACATTATGCACTTTTCATTGATAATCTAGGTCAGTCATGACATTCTGGAAATGTGAACATTTATTTTCATATAAAACACGTGTGAACAATTTCACAAATGTCGCACTTTCTCAAACATCATTTAAAATGTCTCACTCAACATACATACTGTATTGTACTATAAAGGCAGACTAGATACATAGGCAGCATACACACCTTCACAATTTGTGGCACATTTTAAAGCTGTTTATACATGTACAGTTCTTTACCAAGCTTAAAACAGACCCTTGGATCACAAAGGTGCCAGTGTAATAGGATTGGATGTGGACCATGTACAGATAGGGAAACAGAATGTTCCACCCAGTCTGTTATCTGACTATGACCTAGAAAACATTGGTCATGAAAAGTGATCATTTAGGACCATGCAAGGGCTGCTAATATGGTCAAGAAAAATAACAGACAATAAATATCACCATGAGCAACTTAAGAATATTCACAAAAGCAGGCAAATAATGTAGAAACCTGATAGCAAAGTCTTATAACTGAGATGGAAGCAAACATCATGTATGTTTTTATTTGGACATTCAATGGATTTCAATGGTCAAAACATAAACTAAGAAGCCAAACCTTTCAATATTCTTTGTACAGTTATGTTAGCAAGGAGATATTACCCCTTGTTCTCTTAATGGGATTGAAATACAAATCTTGTTGACATATGGGGGTAGCTTTGGGAAGTTAACATGAGTACAGTTATACAGTGGAAATTCTGACGCCATTACTAGGCACTGAAAAGAAGCTAGCTATTTATTTTGTTCTGTGCACAAAGACGTTTGAAGGATTGAAACCCCTTTTCTCTAATTATGGAAGCATTCCAAATGCCCATTTAAGTAAAATGTGGCAACTTTCATTTGATGATCTCTAATGTTTAAGTTAAATAAAGTAACAGAAATAATAAAAGTGCACATATCACACAGTAAATACAAGTATGGGGGCAGTATATATACCTTATAATATTTTTTTCAAGATGCTGAACATTATAAAGTTGTAGTTAAAATTTGTTTGGATTTTTATCCAAGCATCCTAAAAATAGATTGTCATTGTCTTTCTGTAATACGATTTCCAACCACACATTCAAACCTTCAGGCTTTTTTAACCACAAAGCTGTCCTGTTTACTTAGGAATTGGAGACAAGCATGATTAGTCTTTTATCAACAACTTGTGACACTGATTAGTGGTATAGTGGTTACACTGATGACAAGACTCCCTTCACATACAAATAAGGTACGCAAATCTTTACAATACAGATAATCATTTAGTCTTGAGGGAAACAGCCCTTTTCATTTATCACTACTGTATCTAACTGCAAATATTTGCTATGAACATTACTGTGCATCAATAAAAATAAACTATGAATGGATGCAGCGAATAATGAAATGTCCAAGCAATTCAAAATGCTTGCTGAAATAAATCTTTGATCCCATTGACTCTTAATTAAACAAATACCACTGACATACTGCTATGTATCTGGTGACCTGTGGTCCCCCATGAATAAAATACTCGGTGTTTGGCAGCACTGTATTCCTTAGGGGATGGCATGTAGTATAAGGAAGTATGTGCTTCTGCTGGGCTGACCCCTATATACCTCAGTATACAGTAATTTGTCTATTGAGATCTATACTTTTTTTTTTTTTAGATCCTGTTCCTTTTTTGTTATATTCACTACAGACAGAAATTTACTTTAAGAACAATAAGTCATTAATAAATGGAACAAGCCCAACAAAGAATCCTGTGATATTTTTTTTTCCCGCCAACCTTTTTTCCCATGGGTGTGTAAAATTGAAAAGAGATTTGGAGAACACTGACATTGTAGCATGAATCCAACATTATCATGTGAAATAGAGGTCTAGAAAACATGTCAGTTTAGCCTGATTTTTAGGGACTCACCCTAATTTGGCCTCCTTTCGCCCTGAACCCACAGGCAGTGTGGCCCAGGAGCATTTGGGGCGTGTATGTGGGTGGAACAGATGTGACTTGGGTGGACCTGGGTGAGACTAAAAGGCACCTAGTTTTTAATCAAACCTGGTTGGCGTCTCTGGTCTGTATAACTGATAATGTTCCCTAAGCAACTGCTTTAACTAAAAAAAAATCCTTTATATTCTGTAGTGAGTTTGTCATTTTGAATGTCACAAAAATCAATCATCTGCAGGGCTTGGTGTACAGTAAATTTTATGTTCAGCATCTCAGTGATTATAAATGTGATTTAGTAGATTTATTTGCTGATGATCCATGAGATATTGCCAGATTTGTGTCAGAGTATATATTATCCTAAAGTAGATTTTTAATATGGTAGAGGCGTGCCATAACATGAAATGTACTGTCCGCTGCCATAATTATTATACTGTCATAACAGAATACTCCTTTATTTTACTGTAGCATATTTCTTTGGCTATTATTCTTATAGATGGCCACAAGTGAATTTGTCCTGTTTTCTTTGCCGAAAAAGTTCCGAAACTGCAGAAAAATGTATAAAATGCTGAAAAATTTGCAAAATTCATTAAAGTCAATAGGCTTTTTTCACATAACTTGTTTACGTGTGCAACTTATTTTCACTCCAAATGCATTAAAAGCATTGGGTGTTTTTTCTTACCCCAAGAGCATTAAAGTCAATGGCTGTTTTTTTTTTTTTTTTTAATCGGCGCTTTTCTCACAAATTCTCCCAACAAATTTTTGCTGCAGTATTACAGTAAGATTTGCTGATTGTGAAATGCAGCATTTCACAGTGAAACCATGCCTGGCAAAAGAGTTACTTTCACTACACTATTATTCAACTTTCATGGTATCTACAGATTGTAAGGTTGAAAAGGTTAACAGTATCTATCTATCTATCTATCTATCTATCATCTATCTAGATATCTATCTATCTATCTATCTATCTATCTATTTATCTATCATCTATCTTTCTGTGTGTGTGGTGTTTTTCTGTTAATGTTACTACTAGCTCTCATCTAAGTCTTAACCTTTTGCCTTCCAACCATGGGTAGAATTAAATGAACTACATTTAATCAATGAGTGGAGGACCATTTAATAGCCATTTAATAGCCATACACAATGTGCTGGCATGATATTCAGCTTTTATATATACTGTATTATTTGCACTGTTCCCCAAATGTGTTATCTTATTTTTATGGTTGCCTTAACTTTGTGTGGGAGTTGTTTCCATGGTTACCAGGACTGAAACGTGCACACTGATGTCCAAGTTTGATGACGTCACTGGTAACTAACACTGACACTTTGTTAGAGCAGGCACTTAGTTCACATTTACACAGGTATGTTAATTGATTGTATCAAATTGGGTTGCTTACCAGTCCCCCATATTTTCAGAACCTCTGCAATAAAAAGAGCACAATTTAACAGCAGTTTTCTATATGTGCTGGAATGGTGCATAGTCAGAAATGTAATAACACACACACATATCAGAGGTATCAGACATGTTGCAGGGGAGTTAGTAATTCAGGGTGCTTGCCAGACTATCCAGTTTAAAAAAGAAAGACATTTACTATTAACAATATATTTATTTTTTATACATGCAATGTCTGTCTTATAAAAGTAATGTCTGGTACAGGAATGTGTATTTTACATCTCTCAGCCATCCGTTCCAGCACTCCTACTCCCAGATCCCCCCCAACCTGGTACAGAAATGCTAGAGTTGTCTAATCTGCTGAGGGTTGCCACTCTTGCTGTAAATGATTCATTGTCTTCACATTATTATGATGGAAGACAGATGGTGACTGCGTTAGCAGGGCTGCAGATGAAAGAGGTACAGCACTGTTATTGCAACATATAGCATTTGTAGCAGTCTGCAAAGCCTGCATTTCTTTATGGGGCACAATTTTGTGATCATTTTCATTTCATTTCCTTCTAATGCAGTTTTTTTTAACCTAATGTATTTCATTTTATACCTTGTGTTATGTACAATTACATTATTTTAATACTACAAGCTCCATAATATATCATGTACTCTAGCAGGCAACGCAGATATTCCCTGTCACTTACACTCTATATTGCCATTAGTAGATCAAGAGAAGAAAAAGCTGCCACTGTCTCACACTAACATACTTCAAAAGCCTTTAAATACCAGGTTGTAACTTACATAGTTACATGGGGTTGAAAAAAGACAGAAGTCCTTTAAATTTAACCCTTCCAAGTAAACCCAGCACACACAACCTATACTGACCTATCTATACACTCACATACATAAACCATATATACCAACATCAATACTAACTGTAGAATTTAGTACCACAACTGCCTTGGATATTTGGCTTGTTCAAGAAATCATCCAAGCCCCTGATAATGTCATTAACAGAATCTGCCATTACAACATCACTAGGAAGGGCATTCCTCAACCTCACTGCCCTCTCCGTGAAAAACCACCTACGCTGCTTCAAATGGAAGTTCTGTTCCTCCAATCTAAATGGGCAGCCTCTGGTGCGCTGATCGTTTTTATGGGAAAAAAGAACATCCCAAATCTGTCTATAATCCCCTCTAATGTACTTAAAAAGAGTATTCATGTCCTCATCTCAATTGGTCATGTCTATGTCCTCATAAAAAGACTTAAATCAGTGCCATGCTTTGTAGATTTTTCAACTACAAAATGTATACTAGAGAAAAAACAGAAAGCATCACAGCATTTAAAAATCCAGGTATTTATGCCCCCAAAATCATCAGAATGATATTTATTACCTCCTTGAATACATACAGTATGTTCACATGAAATGCAGTAAAGAATACAGTACCCTTTGCATAACACAATCTTTCATAAAACATTGATGTTTGTTTTCATGAGCATCATGTAAAATCATGGAATGAGAAAAGGTTGGGTCATTTTTAGCTAAAACATTTAATTGCCCCATCATTGACCATAACATGTCATTTTAGAAGTCAGAAAATAGCTTACAATGCTGGTGTGTTAAAGGTGGGATACAAGTAGCACCAGGAAAAATGCCTGGTTTGCAGCAGGAATGCTGTGTTTAAATTACTGGCTTAGGAAAAGCCAAATTCATAGGTCCCTGGAGTGAATGGAGGGAGAGCAGGAAAGACCCTCCATTCTGGACGCCAGTTAACATTTTCATTTGGCCAGCTGTAGGAAGCTGCCTGATTAGGCTGCAGGTGAGCAGCAAATAAAAGGGTGGTGGGATTACACAGTAAAGGGGGTTCAGTTGATGTTGGTTCTTGACTCAGAGTAGCTCTCAGAGCGGGGCACAGAGCAGGAAGGTTGTGCCTCCTGCCACTGCGAGGAGCAGAGGGAGTTGTGACCAGGCGGATGAGAGCTGAGGAGAGTCAGCAAGGCTTAAGGTGAGAGCTTTATGTTGGGAAGAATTTGCCCTAAATAAACCTGTGTTTTGCCTGAAGACTTGGTGTCCCTTTGGCTATGCTCCAGATCTTCTGCGTACCTGTCTACCATAGCTAATTTCCCCCTAAAATATGCTGGTACATGCAGTCAGCATGTCACAGTAGTGATGAGCAAATTTTTTCACCAGGCATGGATTCGCAGCAAAATTACACATTTTGCAATTGGAGAATCGTTTCGCGCAACTTCCATGAAAATTTTGTCACTCATCAAATTGGGCACAGTCATGTCAAAAAAAGATGCAGGCAACAAAAAAAAAGTCTTTTCTTGACGTTACGCAATTTTTTTGGCGAAGCAAAAGGGGACAGATTTGCTCATCACTAACTATGTGGGTCAAAAAGCAAAAGAATGGGAGGTAAAAGGGTAAAAGGAAAACTGTGAAACAATTGTTCACTAACATATTTCATTAAGGCTGGTGTCACACAATGCTGTTTTTCTGCCCTTTGAGAATTACCCCCTTACGCTAGCACCAACCTGCTACCTTGCCTGCACCTGAATGTATTATCTCTACCCGGGTGCCAGCAGACGCGGTGGATATCAGCCAAAAAACATGAGACTTTTTCACTGCCAATATCTGCCACGTGAGCTTGCCCCCAGGGGGGAGACAGGTTTCTGGTACAGGTAAGATAACAGGCTGGTGCCAGTGTGGGGGCACTAGCTTAACATTACCACAGGGTGTGGGTGTAAATGATTGCTAACAATACTAAAGAGGGCACGATTTGAATTTTTGCCCAAAAATACCATTTTGAAAAATACCAATTTTCATGTACTGTATTTTTCTGCATTTTGTTTGTGCTTTTTCTAATTCAGATCTTTCAATAAATGAATAGATATTTGTGTGTTTTAGTTTAAAAAATCCTCAAATCACAAAATCTACATATTGATAAATCCCAAATTGTTTCTAATGACCTGATATTTCTGACTTTGATATAGACAAAGTAAATAATAAAGAACTTTAAAATTCTGCAAAAATGAGTCAAAATGGACTCTAATGCCCTCAAGGGGCATGTACAAAATCAAGATGCACCACCATTGTGCAAAATGCTATTTTGTGACCTTAATAAACACATTTTTTAACTTGGGAATTTTAATGCTGCAGCTGAATTGTAATTTTGGATTTAGTTAGTAAGTGAGTTAAAGGAACAGTAACACAAAAAAATGAAAGTGTATAAAAGTAACTAAAATATAATGTGCTGCTGCCCTGCACTGGTAAAAGTTGTGTGTTTACTTCAGAAAGTCTACTATAATTTATATAAATAAGCTGCTCTGTAGCCATGGAGGCAGCCAATCAAAGGAGAAAAGGCACAGGCACATATCAGATAACAGATAAAACACTATTGTATTCTACAGAACTTACCTGTTATCTGCTATGTAACCTGTGCCTTTTCTCCTTTTTTCCAGCTTGAATGGCTGCCCCGTGGCTACACAGCAGCTTATTATATAAATTATAGTAGTGTTACTGTAGCAAACACACCAGTTTTACCAGTGCAGGGCAACAGTGCATTATATTTTTATTACTTTAAAGCTCTTTAATTTTTTGGTGTTACTGTTCCTTTAATATCAGGGAATGCTACATTGAAAAAGGGAACGAGAGGTTCCCGAAACGTCTGTAACCTTCTCACTAGAACTGTGCATCTTATTGCGCTATTCACTGCACATCTTATTGCGCTATTCACTGCGCATCTTATTGCGCTATTCACTGCACATCTTATTGCGCTATTCACTGCGCATCTTATTGCAAAAATAAAATCATGATCAAGAGGAATTAAGTTGTTCTGAGCCAAACAGGAAATGTTCCACTGTGTTTGGGTTATGAGAAAAGGTTGTTAAATGCACTACTACAAGAGCCCATTGGTTTATTTTGGTTTCTTCTTGCTTTAGAAATATTATCCTCAATCTTAACAAATCATTAAGGTTGAGGAGACTGCCTCATACAGATACAAATAAACAAAAGGACTTCTGACAATGAATTCCAAACTCCTAAAAAAATTCCATTTACATTGGTTTATCCTATAGACTAAAGCTCAATCCTCAATCTAGGATTAGATTTATATGATTTAATACAAACTGTACACCATACATAGAACTACAAATACACTATTGTACTGGATAACTGCCTCATAACTTATAAATTATATTTACTATACTTTAGGTGGGGGCACATAACCCGCAACTTATTTGGATTAGGTTTTTTGATGCAGAAAAAGTCACAAACCCCCGCAAAAGTTGCAGGAAAAAAGTTGCAACTTTATTATGCGTTTCTCAGTGCCAGTTCCAAACCCAACAATTTGACAGCTAAACTTGTCGAGATCATGTAGAAGTCAAGGACAGATGTCCCTTCCCTACAAGATCCTTCTTTGCTCCAAAACTTTCAAGGATTCTGGATGTTTGATGCTGGTTTTTGTGCAAAAAAAGGTCGAAAAAGGTGCAATTATCAAGTGACAAGTCGTAAAACTCGCGGTTATCATGCAACAAGCTGAAAAGGTTGTGATTTGCATGACTTTTTAGCAACTTTTTTCCACATAAGCTTTTTCAGTTCAGATGTTTTGATAAATATTGTACATTTGTACACATTTTAGTAAATTTGTCTCTATATATGCCCAAGCTAGATTCGTTTCTTATCTCTTCATATCACCATTTTTGAGACATTAAGGGGGTAATTTAACAATCAAGTTTGATTTTTTTTCTCGATTTGAATTTTTTTAACTTAAAAAAACTCGAATGGGAGTTATGGTTTGAAAACTTGAATGTCTGGTATTTATTAAGTGCAAACTTCTGAAAATTCGCCATCTAAAAGCTTGTGAGTTTCTATAGAAATCAATGGGAGTTGTCTTAGGCAAAGTGAAGCCATTTTCTCGAGTTTTTAGAGCTTGTAAATTCAAAAAATGCAAGATATTCAATTTTTTTATTGAAAGAGTTTTCCTTAAATAAGGGACCATTCCATATGCAAGTTTATTCGATTAAGAGAAACAAAATCCAATTCACAAATTCGAAAATTGATAAATAAGCCTAAAACAGTCACATTTTCTTAAAAATTATATTATGAAAGTCGCGTATTATCACTATACATGTTATTAATTTCCATAGACACTGGTGTAAACCCAGTTTGCTTTAAACAAATAGAACCACTAGACAGATTCACCGAGACTGTGATTACTATACAGCTCAGCAAAGGAACCAGAAAACCTATTCCTTTTATTACTTTGTTGATCAATGTCGTTGCCCATAAATTATAAGAATAGAAAAAAAGACCTGAGGATAAAAACCTATTTTTGACTGTAGACAAATAATCACAGCTCCATTATTGTAGTCTATCTATTATGATACCTAATTCAGACCTCAGAATCAATAAAGCCTTCAGCAGCCCTTTCCTCATCAACATTCAAGACATGGAAGGAAAATGTGCCAGTATAGAATACTTGTTTGCTACATCTCCCTTGCAGATATGAAAGGAAACTACTTCTGATAATGCCTGGATTTGAATTTTGGGTCATTATCTCTTCTCTTCAGCTGAAATGCAGCAGTTTCATTCATTCTGTTTTACATCTTACAACATGGAGGAAGTTACAATGTTGTGAATCAGAGATTTTGTGGAAAAAAAATAAACAAAACCACAAGACACTGGGAATATTCAATTTTTCAAACACGTGTATGTGCATAGTGTAGACTGTTGCTAATTATTACTTTATGGTAGATAAATACAATTTGTTTTCATTCTGTATTGGATCTTTATTTTTGATGTAGCTAAAACAAGTAATCATCATTAATTCATTACACTCCCTATTTATTGATTGGTTAATATAGCATAATTTCAGTCCTCCAAAAGTCAGAGTTTATACCTAGTACTTTATCTTATTATTTTTTGCACATTGCCCTTTGTTATCAATATAGATGGTGAAAACATCCATCAGGTTTAAAAGTGTAACGATTTCTACTAATTTTCTATAAAACAATTATGGAATATACGCATAGAAACAAAAGCCTGTGCTTTTCAAGATCAATACATGCATGCAAGGGAAATATCAAGGAAATGTGCAATCATACCAACATCACGGTAGACTCCATACCGTGGTCCTAATTAGTTGCCTCTGCAAATATTTCCATTGAAACCACTCATTTCCACAAAACCACAAAGGTCTAATCATTCAGACTAGATCCAAATTAAAAAAAGCATGAATGAATTAAAATGCAGAATAAAAATGAAAAGAACATGAAAATCATGAATAATGAATCTCTAAAACCATGAATTAATAATAATAATAATAATAAAGATTGTTACTGTCTGCCTAGGCCAACTCCCCAGATGACCTTGACAGCTTTAAGGTGGTGTATTTTTACATTTGCATTTTTCATGGGTTTTGACGTGTAATAAATACTGTATATACTCGAGTATAAGCCTAGTTTTTCAGCACCCAAAATGTGCTGAAAAAGTCACCCTCGGCTTATACTCAAGTCGGGTGCCATGGGTCATGGCTGCCCGCAACCAGACCCTCCAGTGCCCTGGCCCGCTCCCAAATTCATCTTCATTTACCATCCTCACCTGTCCCATTCTGCACTAGACATTGCACTTTATATTCTATATAAACTATAT
The DNA here is from genome assembly GCF_000004195.4 of Xenopus tropicalis. Lineage (NCBI taxonomy): Eukaryota > Metazoa > Chordata > Amphibia > Anura > Pipidae > Xenopus > Xenopus tropicalis. The sequence continues at coordinate 93,745,207 of NC_030684.2, forward strand.
ATAGTTTTAAAGGATTTTACCTCTTTGTGTTTTAGCTTGGTTGCTGTTTGAGCTAAGGGGGTAGTACTCTTAAAGGGGCACATTTACAAATCCACGAACGTCCGAAAAGCGTCCGAATGCGTTTTTTTCGTAATGATCGGTATTTTGTGATTTTTTCGTAAATTGTTGCGACTTTTTCGTAGCCATTACGACTTTTTCGTAAATTGTCGTGACTTTTTCGTAGCGTTACGACTTGCGTGAATTGTCGCAACTTTTCCGTAGCCATCGCGCCGAGTACGAAAGTTTCGGATTCATTCAAGCTTCAGTATCGTGACTTTCCTTGGGCCAGGTTGGAGCTGCAGAGTGCCATTGAGTCCTATGGGAGACTTTCCTTGGGCCAGGTTGGAGCTGCAGAGTGCCATTGAGCCCTATGGGAGAGTCTCCTTGGGCCTGGTTGGAGCTGCAGAGTGCCATTGAGCCCTATGGGAGACTTTCCTTGGGCCAGGTTGGAGCTGCAGAGTGCCATTGAGCCCTATGGGAGACTTTCCTTGGGTCAGGTTGGAGCTGCAGAGTGCCATTGAGTCCTATGGGAGACTTTCCTTGGGCCAGGTTGGAGCTGCAGAGTGCCATTGAGTCCTATGGGAGGCTTCCAAAATCATGCAAAGTCTGAAAGTTTTGCCCACCGTTTACGAGCGCTCAATACGAAAAAGTCGCGACAATATACGAGCAAATCGTAACGGCTACGAAAAAGTCGCGACAATTCGCGCAAGTCGTAACGGCTACGAAAAAGTTGCGACAATTTACGAAAAAGTCGTAGCGGCGACGAAAAAAACGCAAAAAATACGAAAAAGTCGCAAAATGTTCATTTCCAATCCGAATTTTTCCCATTCGGATTTGTGGATTAGTAAATCAGCCCCTTGAGGTATCATTGTTGATACCATATTGTATTTGTTGACCCTTTTCTCCACTTACAGAGCTAGTTTACTGTTTTTCTTAAAAACATATACCCCACTGATGCATCATTTAATGTAATTTCATTGGTATTTATTTTGAATATTGAAACTTAGCAGTAGCTGCTGCATTTCCCACCCTTATAGGCTTATAGTCGAGTCAATACGTTTTTCCAGTTTTCTTATGTAAAATTAGGTACCTCGGCTTATATTCGGATCGGATTATACTCAAGTATTTATGGTACCTTTTTTTTCTAAACTTGTTTTTATTTATTAATAGATATTCAAGTATACAATTGCAAAAAAAGATAAATGTTTAAAAAACTTAGTGGCACATTTAATAAAACTATAATATCTCTCATTTATTTGAATTTTAAAATTCCAGTAAAGTCAAGCCCACAAATGTTTTACATTTACTAAAAGTCAGAAACTGAAAAAGTCTGCATGATGAAAAGTTGCAGAAGAGTTGTGAAGATCCCACATTTTTTGACTTGTTGCATGACAACTGCAACTTTTTGAATTATCACGCATCCAAAATCCAAAATCTCTAATGTTTTGAAGCAAAATAATAATCTCCAAAAAAGGGGACATCTGTCAAAATGGCCCCATTAGTGTCAAGGTATATTTGTATTGGTCTTCTCTAGCTTTGGTTTTTCATAGTGAATTATTATGAAACATGTGCCCATAAAACAACCTGAGTTCCTACAACTGCATGGAGATTTGGTCTGCCTGTCTGTCCAATAAATCTGCTAAAACACAAAATCCAGTGCTAAAATTCAAAATTATATATGGAGATGAAGTGCTACTGATTAGACAAAACATACTGCAAACACATATGTATCAATTGACATTCTTGGTCCCATCCATATTATTTTGTTCTTAATCAAGTGGGAACCAGATCTGAACAAAAGAGTTTTTTGTGCCATCAGAACTTTTTTTTGTTAAAGGTGTAGTGTCATGATTATTATGGCATAGTTTTTTAAATACAATAGTACACTGTGTGCATTTCATGAAAACACATTCTACCAGTTACAAATATGGATATAATTAACATTTTTGTATACATTTTAAAAATTGGGGTTATGCATCCATCTCAGTTCATTATACATGATCCTTTTCTGTCAGAAACAGTCAGCACAGCATCATGCAAGCCCTTTCAGGCAGGCACTGCCTCTTACTTTTTAAAATGTATTTGTATAGACCTATACAGTATGCGGTAAGTGAAAAAAAGATATTTTGTTGTTTTATATAAAAGAGAGTGCTGGTCATTACCAAACATATATACAGGTCCTTCTCAAAAAATTAGCATATTGTGATAAAGTTAATTATTTTCTGTAATGTACTGATAAACATTAGACTTTCATATATTTTAGATTCATTACACACAACTGAAGTAGTTCAAGCCTTTTATTGTTTTAATATTGATGATATACAGCTCATGAAAACCCAAAACTTCTATCTCAAAAAATTAGCATATCATGAAAAGGTTCTCTAAATGAGCTATTAACCTAATCATCTGAATCAACTAATTAACTCTAAACACCTGCAAAAGATTCCTGAGGCTTTTAAAAACTCCCAGCCTGGTTCATTACTCAAAACTGCAATCATGGGTAAGACTGCCGACCTGACTGCTGTCCAGAAGGCCATCATTGACACCCTCAAGCAAGAGGGTAAGACACAGAAAGAAATTTCTGAACGAATAGGCTGTTCCCAGAGTGCTGTATCAAGGCACCTCAGTGGGAAGTCTGTGGGAAGGAAAAAGTGGGGGACCTGTGGAAGCAGTGGACTGAGTCTGGAGTAGAAACATCCAGAGCCACCGTGTACAGGCGTGTGCAGGAAATGGGCTTCAGGTGCCGCATTCCCCAGGTCAAGCCACTTTTGAACCAGAAACAGCGATAGAAGTGCCTGGGCTACAGAGAAGCAGCACTGGACTGTTGCTCAGTGGTCCAAATTACTTTTTTCGGATGAAAGCAAATTTTGCATGTCATTCGGAAATCAAGGTGCCAGAGTCTGGAGGAAGACTGGGGAGAGGGAAATGCCAAAATGCCTGAAGTCCAGTGACAAGTACCCACAGTCAGTGATGGTCTGGGGTGCCATGTCAGCTGCTGGTGTTGGTCCACTGTGTTTTATCAAGGGCAGGGTCAATAGCTATCAGGAGATTTTGGAGCACTTCATGCTTCCATCTGCTGAAAAGCTTTATGGAGATGAAGATTTCATTTTTCAGCACGACCTGGCACCTGCTCACAGTGCCAAAACCACTGGTAAATGGTTTACTGACCATGGTATTACTGTGCTCAATTGGCCTGCCAACTCTCCTGACCTGAACCCCATAGAGAATCTGTGGGATATTGTGAAGAGAAAGTTGAGAGACACAAGACCCAACACTCTGGATGAGCTTAAGGCCGCTATTGAAGCATCCTGGGCCTCCATAACACCTGAGCAGTGCCACAGGCTGATTGCCTCCATGCCACGCCACATTGAAGCAGTCATTTCTGCAAAAGGATTCCCGACCAATTATTGAGTGCATAACTGAACATAATTATTTGAAGGTTGATTTTTTTTTGTATTAAAAACACTTTTCTTTTATTGGTCGGATGAAATATGCTAATTTTTTGAGATAGGAATTTTGGGTTTTCATGAGCTGTATGCCACAAATCATCAATATTAAAATACTAAAAGGCTTGAACTACTTCAGTTGTGTGTAATGAATCTAAAATATATGAAAGTCTAATGTTTATCAGTACATTACAGAAAATAATGAACTTTATCACAATATGCTAATTTTTTGAGAAGGACCTGTATGTATATATACATATATATCTCAAATTACAAATTGACAATGCTTCTGGCAAACACCGTTCTGCTTAATGGAGCAGTAGCACTCCGCTCAGCTTAGTAACAGGACTTTAGTATTATCACTTGCCTGAATCCTGAATTTGTAAAAACGCTAATTAAAAATGCTAAATATTTTTGTCATGGCCAACATAATCTGTTTGCGTTTTATGCATATAAACAAAACTAAATAAATAAACCCCAAATTTAGTCACTTTATTTGTCATTGCACAGATCCTTTACTTGTGGTGTAAGCAGGTATTTCTAAGTCTGCACATATGAAAAATAATCCCTCATATTGTATCGATTTGCTTACAGAATATGATACACCATAGAGATGAAACAACCATTTAATGATTTATAATATCACCCTCTAGAGAATAATAAATACTTTAAATGGTTTGTATTGTTCTCTAAAAACAAACACATTTGAGTATGTATAGGCATAATCATATGTGCTAGAATAGGTAGGCATAGATAGGTAGGTATGTGTAATTATGTCCTTAGTAATCATCTATTTTCAGATCAGGATTGCAGATTCCTATGAAAAAAAAAAAAGAATAGTAGTTTAGAATAAAAGCACAGTTTAATTCTCCCCTCCCCCTGTACCCAATCATTGTGCAGTAGAACATGGTGGAACCATTCAGGCGTTTTAAATCTTGGGACCTGTAGTTTTTCTAATCTATTTCAGGAACTTGTGGCATAGAGAGATAAAGGGACTTATCCAACATCACACAAACTGTGATCAGTATGAGTATCTGCTGACTCGCGGGCTATTACATAAACCAATGAACCATTTTCCATTTTTCACCTGTAACCTTGTGGCATTTGTTGTACAATGTCATAAATGAAAAGTCTCTAAAATGATTACAACAATTAAGTCTTTTATCACAGAGATTTTGAACAGCCTAAAGTATCATAAAGTATAGTTACTGTTTATTATAGAAAAATAAAAGCTGTTAATAAGATATGAACATTTGGTAGACAAATAACACAAAGTACTATTATAAAAATAATGCATCACACAGATGATTAAAGGAGCAAATTTAAATAGTAACATAGCTGTAGCACTTACTGCCAGAACAAACTTAATATCTTTATGGGGTAACAAAATAACAGGTTCTTTGGTTGTTTGCTTCAGTTCTATTAACTCATATCAACCAATACACAAGTAGTTGCAGATACTAGACCTGGCACAAATATCACATCAAATATCGTATTACATATATAAACATTACCCCCTCAATTTTTAAGAAGTGCCTATATGTTAAAAAGAGAAGCCTCTGAGATTTTCAATTGATAAGGCTACTAACTATTTGCTTTCTATGGCAGAACGTTTTATCATATTTCAATGTCCAACAACTGCTTTATTTATGGGAAGACTAAACTTTTCTCAACTTTTATTATTTTTGCCAAATGACTAGGTATTTGGCACTGATTCTATATGAAGGTTGTTGGAAAGAAATATAAAACTGGTGTAATTAAACACCTTAGAATAAATACCAGGAACATAGTGACTTGTTCAAAGAATGGTAAAGGGACCGTGAGTTGCAGGGCCAGGGCGTAGGCAGAAGAGGCAGCTGCCTAGGGCACAAAGATTGGGGGGTGCCAGACAGGAGCCTCTCCTGCCTACCCCTGTAGTCTGTGCTCTGTTGTGCTTCGTATTGGGCACCCTCCCCCCGCCGAACTGCGCATGCGCACCAAACACACACAGGGGGGTCGGGAGGTGGTATGATACGAAGCGATGCACAGGTGCTGGGGCGAGGTGGCTGACTGGGTTGCCTAGTGCGCCCGGTCGGCTCGGCCCACCCCTGATGAGTTGTGGCTTGTGTATGTGACTGTGAGAGACATATGTACTTTTTGAATTTCAAAACAAGGAGGGGAATAAAAACTATAATGGGAAATATAGGAAAAGAGAAAAATCATTTTAAGGTTAAATTAATTAACACAAAGTTGTTGGCAGGGAAAGGAAGGAATAATTTTGTAAGAATTAAAAAATGATTTATATACAATATTACCTTTATTGAATTTATTGTTCTTATCCAGTGTAAAGAAAGGTGCATGTGGATTTTACATCTTATTCACAGACAAGGTCACTAAAGTCAGATTCTGCCCCTTGGCCTGCTTGTCTCTGGTGATTTTTGCCATGTTCTTTCTGTAAACTTAATTATTTCTGCCTTATTGTCACTTGGGGTTTCCATTCCACTTGAAACAGACAATATTATGAAAATAAAGAACACAGACTTTGACCCTGAAAATAATTTCATATGCTTATAAAAAAAGTGTTGGAAAAAATAATGTTATAGTCATGCTTTGTGTATCCAGGTGGATAGTAAACATTGCTGTGTGTGCTACTCTCATTTCAAAACACTACAGAGCTGACAGACAGATTCAGGTCACTGTGACTGAACAGATCCAGTTAAAAACTGGATTAAGGAGGATCGGAAAAAAAAGTAAGAAAGCTAAGCCAGGCAGAAGAAACAAAGCAAAAATGTTGTTAATTTTGAGGTTTTTTTAAGTGTCTATAAGAGACTATAAACAGACATACATTAATTTAAACTTGACTTCTCTAGACTTCTCTAGCGTATTGGTTCAGGTAGTGCAGATATCTGGATAGATAGATGTAAGGCTGGTCTAAAAATCTAATTGGACAAGGACTGCATTATAATGTTAACGCAGTTCTCTTTCCCCAGGTCTGCAGAGGACCCTGTAAAGATCTGATTGTGGACACAGGGGGCCAAATTATTAGATTATATTAGATCCCTTGGACCGATTCGGCAGCTAATTGGCCCGTGTATGGGCACTCCCGACGGGCCTGCCCGACCGATATCTGGCCTGAAATCGGGCAGATCTCAATTGGGCAGGTTAGAAAATCTAGTCGGATCGGGGACCACATCGGCTCGTTGATGCGGTCCCTGGATCGACTTTGCCTATGCCCGTCATTATAATTCGATTGAATTACCCTGGATTCTCCCGATATCGCCCACCCGTAGGTGGGGGATATCGGGAGAAGATCCGCTTGCTTGGCCAGTGTATGGGGACCTTTAGCCTGATTTTGCTCACCACCTTGCCAAAGGAGAACAGCTTTTAGTGTATGCTTAGCTCAAAATATCTGCACAGAATTACTGTATATAAACTTGAGAAAAAAAATATAAGGGAATATATTAAAAATAAAATCAGTATCTTGTAATATTATTATTTGTTATTTTAAAGTTATGGGCAAATAAGATCAGGGGACTGGGCCGCACACAACAGCCAAAATGCTCTGATATTGCGAGACCAGATTTTGTGTATACACGGACTACAATAACTTTACTTGATGCAAATAGTTTTAAAGCCTTCATGTGCTATAATAGCTCTAATACATACCTTTTTTTTATCATTCATGAGTCTAATACTTCTTCTTGAAGGATGCCAAAATCACATGATAAAAATATTTATCTATTGCATAGGCTGTGATCTGCAGATGTGTAACTCAATTTTACCAGTTGCTAAGTTACAAGACAAGTTTTATCACGATTACACAAATGTTTTAAAATTGATTCTACCTTTACATGAATATTAATTTAACGGCCTGAAAAGCTCAGACAATTTGATGTGCTGTTCTGTTTCATCCACTCAAAGTGATGGCTGCTTAACAAATGGACATTAACTCATTCTTTTCTTTTATAGTTCTCTATTGCTCTTTTGCTTCTAGAGTGGATGGTTTATGTAAGGTACAAAACCTTGATATATGAAAAATATACAAAGCAACATTCCTACATGTTTATTATTTTGATCAAGTATGATATGCTTGTTTAGAAAACTAAAAACAAAATCACTTTGTATGCACAGTATCGATTGTAACTATAAACAGTGATACACAAAATAGATTAGGGCTCATTTACAATTGCTCGGTCTTGAAATTGATACAGTACTGTGCCCATAAAAATGCCCCACAAAAAGCCCTTTGTCCTATTTGTGCTCATCTATACTAGTGCTGTGTGCCAGTTTCCCAGTTATGCCTCCTTTGGTGTTTTTAATGCAGCATGCATAGGCACAAGGGAACACTGTACCTAAATCCTGCCTTTACCAGATGGTAAGTACAGGGCTGTAGACCCACTAAAAATGTACATAATTATAAAGTTGTTCATGTATAGCTGTAATGATCCAAGCACATAGCCAGAGAGCTGTTACATATTTATAAATGAGTTACAAAGTGCAGTCAGCTTTAATGATGGCAGATTTACAGTATGACGTTTGGGCAGCTGTAATAAGTTGAAGACTATTTGTTTATTTATACATCTGCTGTTGTAATATCACTCACAGTAATGGTTCAGATATCTGGCCTCATTAGGAACAGACTGAAAGGGTTGTGCTAACAAAAACCAATAACAGTTGTAGGAGTTATCTTGAATGCAGCTGTTTGGGACATGAAGGTATGGTGAGCTTGTGATTACCAAGAAATAATAAAATGGCAGTGTTTACAATTCTATTGCAAGTGTGGCAAATGCACCTTTATATTGTAAATGGCTATTTACAACTGTTTCTAAAAAAATATTGAAAGTCATAACATCTTTTGCATTATATAATGCAAAATAAAAACACAGCAAGTACAGGTATGGAATTTGTAATAAAGAGGCAGTAACTTGTACTTGATGGTAACTAAGGGGCTGATTTACTAACCCACGAATCCGACCCGAATTGGAAAAGTTCCGACTTGAAAACGAACATTTTGCGATTTTTTCGTATATTTTGCGATTTTTTCGGATTCTTTACGAATTTTTCGTTACCAATACGATTTTTGCGTAAAAACGCGAGTTTTTCGTATCCATTACGAAAGTTGCGTAAAAAGTTGCGCATTTTTCGTAGCGTTAAAACTTACGCGAAAAATGCGCAACTTTTCGCGTAAGTTTTAACGCTACGAAAAATGCGCAACTTTTTACGCAACTTTCGTAATGGATACGAAAACTCGCGTTTTTACGCAAAAATCGTATTGGTAACGAAAAATTCGTAAAGAATCCGAAAAAATCGCAAAACATACGAAAAAATCGCAAAATACCGATCATTACGAAAAAAACGCAATCGGACTCCATTCGACCCGTTCGTGGGTAAGTAAATCAGCCCCTAAGATAACAAAATATCTATGCTGATAACAAAACAATGCTTTTGGGTTTTTTTCAGCAGTTTTTAGTACCCTTTGAAGGTTCTCCACAATATGGAAAATCCCAAATGCATAGCATTCACAATTAGTAATAATACCGTACATATGTAATCAGATTATCAGCAATAAAACATAGTCATCAAAAACACATTTATATGTAATATGCATTAATTAAAAACAGTGTTGGGGTTCAATGAAACAATTTGAATCCATTCACCCATTTATAGACCTCAGAAAAATGAAGTAAAATAATTAGTGTAAATGCATAAATATAAGAATACTTTAACATAACCACATTAACCTGATTATTAATGATATGCTATGACTAGCTCCAAGCTTATTTTTAGTTAACTGCAGCATAGCTATCAACATCTGTATAGGACAAGGTCTAGGGAGAAAAGGATTTTACAATACATTTTTGCTGTGATTTTCTTATTAGCAGCACTGTAGTGCATTGGTATTCAACAGGGTAATTTTGTTATGATTATGTTAGTTACCATCTTGTAAACAATTTTAGGCCTCCATATCAATTTGAATGTGTCATTGGTACAAAAAAATGGGAATAAAGAAAAGTAATGGGAAAAAAAGAGACCAAAACTCCATTTTGGTTTAAATAGTAGTATTTATTGTTTTTGTTCTTATTTATGCACTGTTTACATGTATGTTAGCTAATGTTAATTTTTTTTAAGATCCATCCTTTTTCACTATTATGTAACAAAAGGATGTGTAATTCAAATGTTAACACTGACTGATCCATGTGTTCATTTCCAGATACTAATTGACCAATAATTTTGTCATGAGGATTGTGTACCTATAGATCACATAGAAAAACATTGACAGTAAAAATATGAATTTCTGTCAGGTATCTAAGCTGACACTTATCTATGTTACAAGGAAACTAAGAGACTGATGTATAAATTTTCATTATTTTTAATACTGTTATCCCATGTAAAAAAAAAAATTCCAATCTTAATGATTTGTTCCACTGAAGAAAATAAGTGTCTGAATCCTTTCTTCGGTATTGGGGATTAAGGATTTGGATAGGTGTTAGTGTGAGAGCATAACTAGCACAAGTTTATTCTAATGAGTCTGTTGCTAACATGCAAAAACACATATGAATGCACGAATACAAAACCACTGGATCAATGTAAGATATATTCCTATATTCTCTTCAAGTGGATATATAATAATTATATTTGACCATATTTCCTAAGAAAGAAGAGGTCATGTTTTATTGAGGTGTATAGGTGATATTTGATATTTCCTTTTATAGTTAGCATTGTAGAAATAAGTATAACTTTTGCATAAGAAAATAAAAATTAAATTAAATAATTACACCCCCTAATGTAATTAACTGTATAATTAATATTATTACTATGCATTATCCTACATTTTTTTTTATTCTTATGTTTGATCATTTTTTTCTCTGTTTAAAGCTTCTATTACCTATCCCTTGTATCAAATAGCACATTTCTATATGTATTAAGGTATTTAAATGTACATGTGTTTTTTTTATTCTTAAGTTTGATCATTTTTACTCTGTTTACATCTTCTATTACATATCCCCCATGCCGAATAGGCCATTCCTTTATGTGTTAATGTATTTAAATAGAAGCAGATATATGCTGCCACTGTAGACTGTGGATTTGTTTTTTTTTTTTTATAACTGTGTAGATATGCATAATTCTTCTCCTGGAAGAAGTGATAAGGCAACTCAAATTTACATACACAAAAGCACATAATATATACAGACTGGGAATGGTCCAGATACAAACTAAGATATTCTGTCTTAGTAAGAGAGGATATACAGTTGGATATATTTTTGCTTTAAGAACTTTGACACATAGGGAGTTCTGATGATTGCTACGCATAATGTATCACTTTCTATTGACATGAAAGCGTTGTGTGGCACTACTCCTTTTGCTTCCATGTTTGCAAACATGAATTCAAAGCAATCCAGTGCTTCTAATTAAGGTTATAGGGAAACATCTATAGGTGGGTAGTATTTCTTTTTATGTTTTTCACAAATGGTTATAGTATATAGTTGGAAAATAGGTACTAGATCACCTCAAATGAAAATAAATTATAAAATAATAAATAAATTAATTAATTTATAAAATAATAAATATAAATGATTACATGTGTATTTTTCTTTTCAGTGTACATAAAACATTCCTTGAATTATATTATTTGCTTCTTTGGTTTGGTTTACTTTAAAAAACTGATCTTTGGGTAAATGTGGATGTGGATATGCTTTTGAAGGTGAGCCTCAATTTGATTCTTCTTGTTTTAAAGGGCATATGGAATAAATATTATGCTCTATAACAATGGAGTTATCAAGGGTTGAGGTGACATACACGTAGATCCTTTTTTGTATTACATACAATCAGGGCACAGTCTCACCTCACACATCTTTACATTCACCTTTAGTAATTGTTTTTTCTTAACAAAACTAGAAGATACACTAATCTGAATTCCCTGTTTGTGTCATTGTTCAAAGAAGTATGTTTTAAAAATGAAACAAAATGACATTGTTTCTATTATTTTCAAAGAGTTTGGCAAATTTCTAATTAATCCCAAAAATACAAATTAAAAAATAGCTTGAATTTTGCCAATGCAACTCCCATTTGACTTTTTCAAAAGTTCAATTTAAATGTTGATAAATGTGCCCCTTAGTGTGTGTGTTTGTATTTCAAAACAATCCATAAGAATGTTATCTGTTAGTCTATTCTTTACATTATACAATAACATGTATTTAAGAGAACAAAACTATAGAGAAAATTGCTCTTCATCTATTTTCTTCACAAAAGTAAGATGTGGCAGGGTATTGTTCCCAACTTTATGTTCTTTAACCCACAGCTAAAACTACTGGAAAGGAAGTAGTAACAGTCCAGAACGAAGAAATATGTCCCTTAACTTAATTCTTTTTTTCTTGAAAGGCTATTTATTGATTTAATATTTGTCCATTGTTGAAAATATATGCTGCTTGTCACAAACTTTGACAAAGAGTGAAATCATTTTTCTCCTCTGCAGTTAGTATTTGGCTATACTAGCATTTTTATTTCCTGAAACGGTGGATAAGACACTGGGCAATAATAAAGGGTGATGTAATTTTCTTGAAACCTTTCACAAATAACTTTATGTTTATAACATCAGGCACCAAAATTAGTTTTAATATAAAAGGGCAAATAACTTGAAACACCTTGTGTGCCGTGATCATCTTTTCCAGCATTGAGTCAAAGATCCCTTAAAGTTGACTCCAGTTATCTACACTAAGGGGCCGATTCATTAAAGTCCGAATTACAACTACGATTTGCGACAATTCGCGTTAAATACGAAAATTTCTGAGGTGCGTTAATTTTACGAAAAGTCGCATTGTGCTTGTATGAAAATGTGGTATGATTATGAAATTTTCATATCCGAACGATCGTAAACAGCTGACTTTGAACCTTCAGTACAGGATTTTGGAAGCCTCCCGTAGGACTCAAAGGCACTCTGCAGCTCCAACCTGGCCAAAGGAAAGTCACGATACTGAAGCTTAAATGAATTCCAAAAGTTTCGTACTAGTTGCGACAAATATGATTTTGTCGCACAAATTGTCGCAAAGTACAAAAAAGTTGCAGAAAATACGCACAGTTTTAAAAGTTAGAAAAAAATACGAAATTCTTCTGTATGTAACCAATTGTACACTGATAAATGGGCCCCTAAGGCTCAGAATTACCATTTTTGCCTTACTTGTGTTCTCTACTGACAGTATTGAATGTGACACAGAGAGTCTTAGCTTTTACTTAGAGCAGACCTACAAAAAAGTATTTGGCTACTACTAAACAGCATTAGTGTTAATAGTGTCATAAGTTTCTTAGTTCCTTTCTGTCACATAACCTGCCAATTCCAGTGTGCTTCTATGATTAGTGTTTGATCCTTAGGATGGCGGAAGTCTCAAAAGAAGCATAAAACAATATAAGATTTGTATGCTATATAAAGATGCAATCAATTTTTTTTACCATGTTGTTGCATTATGACTCTTCCAGTTAACACAGGGGAAAAAATACCAAAATTTGCCACCAGGTGGTACCTGGTCTATGGCATTTTCTATTGTGTTTTTCTGGCAAATCTCTGCACTCTAGCACAATCTAGAGGTAGAATTTAACACTCCAAAAATAGTGTCTGGACATGGTGAGACAAAATGAAAACTTACTGGCTGCATGTTTACATTGCTACCTCTCTCAAAGGAACAGTATCACCAAAAGATGCCCTGCACTGGTAAAAATTGTGTTTTTGCTTTGGAAACACTACTATAGTTTATATAAAATAAAGCAGTGTTACCACGGGGGAAGAAATTCAAACTGTAAGAAAGGATAAAAGGCACAGGTCACGTAGCAGATAACAGATACTCTATGTAGAATACAATGGGAATCTACAAAGCTTATCTGTTATTTGATATCTAACCTGTACCTTTTCTCTGTTTTCCAATTTAAATAGCTACCCCCATGGATACACAATATCTTTGTTTATATAAACTATATTAGGGTTTCTAACCCAAACACAACCTTTACTAGTGCAGAGCAATAGTACACAATATATTAATAAAACAAATTATGTTACTGTTTATTTAAGTGTGAAGCCACATGGAGCTATTAGAAGCAACTACTTGTCATTTACTGATAATTTTCTCTATGTGTGTTTTAGCAGAAGCAATTCTCAGTATTGTCTATGGCAGAATATTTTCTGATGTTTTCCTCCTAGAGGCAATATTGCGCAACTTTGAAAAACCAAAGCGATGCGTAGGCCTTTCTAATGGTGATTCCCTTTGTTGCTGATGGAAAGGCATTTCAGAGAGATTAGTTGGCCATGGTGGCAGAGATCTATCACAGGCAACTAATCTCTCTGTGGGAAATTACCCTAAGGCTTACTAATGTCTAAACAAAATTTGTTATATTTGACAGGTAAAACCTGGATATAATCTGATAATTCATTAATCCCTTAAGAATTTTGCTTGTGTAAACACAATAGTTTATAAATATGTGAATCAAGTGGTGCTAAGGCAATATGAGTATAACCTTTAAAAAGCATGGTAAAACTACAGATTCTATATACTCTGCCTTTCCATCACTTAACATATAACGTTCATAATGAGGCAAACAAACATCGAAAAATTGCATAGTATAATTCACCATATGTTTTAAATCAAAGTCATAAAGAACAATTAAAACTAAATTGGTACAATTTGCAGTTTTAATGATTTGAATACAAACATGTAGATAAACAGTAGGGATTATAAGACTATATGGGTCAGGACAGAATTCTGTTTAGGGTGGGTTTCCATGTCCCCATGACCCTATGTTTCAAGTTGTAAATTAGCATTTATGTTGTAAGAAGGCCAGATTCACAGGAAAAATAGATGAATGTTTTATATAAATTTAACTTCTTTGTCTTTTATATTGTAACGTTATAAAAGCACCAGCTAAAGCTCAATAGAATCATTTTGCAATAGGTCTGTGTGATGTCTTCTGCATAGTGCTTTCATTTGTAAATTGCAAATTACTCTTTTTGTTAAGGACTAAAATAAAACATCTTGATCTTTTTGAGGCACAATGCAAATGTCTCTGTGTTAAAAGTATGGTACTATGGTTACCTTGGAGTAGAAGTCAAGTAATATTTTAGTTTTCTATACCCTACATGGAATGCAGAACTATTTGTCACTGAAAAGAACAGACACTTCCATTCCATGAAAGGCTTTCTTGTGTACCAGTCACATCTTTTATTAATCTTCTGCTTTCTGTAGGCTCTTCACATTGAAAAAACACCTGCTCCAAGTAAAAGTCGCTGTTTATTTCAGAAAACAAAATCTATCTTGCTTTATTCATATTCCCGTTGGGAAGCTGACATATTATGGATAATCATAACATGCACTGGAAGTTTTTCTAATTGCAAAATATTGTTTGAGTTACTGTACAACATTGCATTGTATGGCTTCTTATCTTGTATATATCAATAGGTACCAAGATAAAACATTCTAAAAATGAATGCCAGGGTGTTCTGAACACTTTAATGCCTAGTAAGCATAGGATTATTAAAGTATGTGGTATGTAGAGACCTAAAATGAAAATAGTATATACCAATTTTTGTGTCACTTTGCTACTCCAAAATAAGCACCCTGTATGCTTTATATACATTATAGGAAGAATGAGTAGACTCCAGAAAAACCATATGTTTTTGGAAATCACACATTCCACGGAATCCGTTTTGCTACAGTTTTAATGAAATGTCTTAAAATCACATTAAAGCTTGCATTTTAGAGCATCTATCTTCTACATATCCTTATATGCGTGCATACTTGTCGAAAAATGTAGCTCATCACTAACCACTATTAATCATTAAAAGACCGATAATTAGAATAAAAACAACATACCATGTAAAGAACCCATACAGGTTGCTCACATCTCAAGTACTGAACCTAAAGTCTTTGTTGTATACTTCTGAATAAAATGTATATAAATCGCCTTGTAAAACACTGCATACTTTGGTGGTGAGTATAAATACATACATAAATACATTTACTGCATTAGAGAAATTTCTAAAGAATCTTAAGTTTAAGATTCTTACTTTACTACTGTTAATACTACACTACTTTCCACAACAGATGTTTTATTAGGACATTTTTATCCAGCTCAAAACCAAAGATTAATAGAAGTGATGATTAGAAGTTGCACAGCTGGTCTCCAAAAGACTTTGCTATATCTTACTTGGCATTCACCTATTTTTAAACTTTATGACATAATCTGTCTAATATAATTCTCTCTGATATAAAATACCATGACATTTTCTTTTACTGGCATACTACAACTTTGGTTAGACAGTCAAGTCAGATCGCATTGTTATCACGAACAATGGACTGCAGGGAAAGTCAAGGGATGCAGGATTTTTACTTAATTATCCATGCAGTTGGAGCAGTTTTTAGTTCTGAATACCATGTGGACTGCAAACTTTGATAAATAAACCCTCTGGTATAATATCTATGGGGCATATTTACTAATGGTAAGATTTTTTCCCCACAATTCATTTTTTTTGTGCTAAAACTCAATTTTTTCATGTAAAAAATGCAAACTTTTCGCAGTTTATTATATGTCAAGACCACAAGAAATGCAAATGTGAAAATCCACCATCTAAAAACTGTCATGTAGAAGTCAATGGGAGTTGTCCTAGGCTAATTGTAACAATATTTATTTTGTAGTTTTATAGCTTTAAAACATAAAAATTCTGAAAAATTAGTGGTTTTCGTGTTCTTTTCATTCTACATTTTATTCCCTTGTGCTTTTTCAATTCAAATCTTTTATTAAATGAGTACACATAAGTGGATTTACCTCTAAGGGCAGTGGTACATGGGGAGATTTATCGCGGGGCAATGCCATCCCACTGGCTAGAATGTAAATCACCGGTGGGATGGCATACACGTTGCTGCAGTCGCCGAAGTTTCTTCTCAAGACAACTACTGGCGACTACGGGACATTGCAGAGGTGCGTATGCCATCCCACCAGCGATTTACATTCTCCCCATGTACCACTGCCCTAAAGCCACAAAAATCAGAATGCTGATAAATCTGCCTCCCTGTGTTTTGTAAGATAAAGAAATTCTTTTTTACTAAGTGAGGAGCTGTATTAAGCTAAATTTGCAATATTACTCTCTTAAAGTGTCTTATAAATGATCTCTAGAACAATATGTTGCCCCTAAACACTTTTTTTTTTAATCAGTGGGTGGATAATGACAGGAAAAACAATGCATCATTGTGCACTACATTCTAAAATATATCTTCAAGCATCATGCAGTTATATTGACTAAATCCATTGACTAAGTGCTGATTTAAAGAGGTGTTCTGGTATTTTATAGCTATTTAAATATTGTGTATTTGTTAAGCACAATGCCCTATTAAGATTCAGTATGCCTCAATTTATACTGTCTCTAAGGGGCACATTTGCTAACCCACGAACGGGCCGAATGCGTCCGATTGCGTTTTTTTCGTAATGATCGGTAATTTTGCGATTTTTTCGGCGTCTTTACGATTTTTTCGTAAAAACGCGAGTTTTTCGGCGTCTTTACGATTTTTGCGTAAAAACGCGAGTTTTTCGGCGTCTTTACGATTTGTGCGTAAAAACGCGAGTTTTTCGTAGCCATTACGAAAGTTGCGCAAAGTCGCGATTTTTTCGTAGCGTTAAAACTTGCGCGAAACGTCGCGCTTTTTAAGTTTTAACGCTACGAAAAAGGCGCGACTTTGCGCGCAAGTGTTAACGCTACGAAAAAATCGTGACTTTGCGCAACTTTCGTAATGGCTACGAAAAACTTGCGTTTTTACGCAAAAATCGTAAAGACGCCGAAAAACTCGCGTTTTTACGCAAAAATCGTAAAGACGCCGAAAAAATCGCAAAAAATACGAAAAAATCGCAAAATGTTCGTTTCCAATCGGAATTTTTCCAATTCGGATTCGAAATCGTGTCTTAGTAAATCAGCCCCTAAGTGTATATTTTTAATTTTTCTGCTTAAAGTATGGAATATTGGGATTCCATACTTCCATACAAGTTTTAATAAAAGTGACAGTAAAGTTTTAATAAACGTGATAAAATTATCTACTGGGAATCATCGGTTTGGTATCATATCTACTCCTTGGTCTTAGTACTGAGTGAGTTGTTTTGCAATTTGATGAAACACCTCTCTGTAGATGATTTCAGTGTAAAAACAAGGGGCTGCTTGAAAACACTATGTAAAAAGCATTAATCATCCACCATCAATCTTTTTTTTTTACTATGTTTTTTTACAGCCGGGATTTTCTTGCCATCTACAATTTTCCCATTGACTTAAGTGGGTTATATAAAAATAATGGCAGAAAATAACTTTAAATACTGCGATCATGTGGTCTAAAAGAAAATACACACCTTTTTAAGTTTGCCATTTATTTTCCACTGGTTCTTCCACCATTTTTCAAGCACAAATAATTTCACACAGCTTGATAAATAGGCACCTTAATGTTCTAAAAAGTGCTGCAGTTCTGTCTCTTTCTACAAATTGGTGTCATCAAATTTATTTGCAGTTTTAGAAAGATAAACAAGATCTATTGTATTCATGTAACTTTTTTTCAGATGAAAGTTCGGGACTTGGTCAGAGCACAGGGATATTTCCCAACTAGATAAGAGTAACAGTTCTAGCTATATTTACAGCTTTGTATTAAAGTAAGATGTAGACATTGGGTTCAATTTTCCCAAGATAACAATGCCACTGCTAACCTACAAATAGAACAGATTTTAGAGACGCATCAAGTACAAATGGTGCACTCACAACACTATTAATTTGAGTTCATAAAAAAATGATGTGCTATTTATTAAACTATGAAGATAATAAAAACACTATGTGGGCTAATTTTAGAAGAATACAAATATCAATTAGCCATACCTGTTCCAGGATATTCCTCAGAGGCAACAGAGACAAATAGGATCACCTCTGAGCATTTATTTTGTGTTGCATTTACCCTGTCTGTCAAATCAAAGGACATGACCACAAGCCTATCTCAAGGCTAATAAAACTCAACCCAATTAACCCTTAGTGAAGTTTAATGTATACAAATTGTTTTTCTCAATTTACTTCACTGTGTGCATAAATATATATTGCATTTTGTTCATCATGTTGTGTCTCATGCATATAGTGTAACTATGGGGCATATTTACTTATCCACGAACACTCCGAGCGTTCTTTCGATCGGTCCAATTGTATTTTCCGTGACTTTTTCAACGCTTGCACGACTTTTTCGTATTTTTAACGTGAAAAAATCGGATCGGTTTTGCCGCTGTTTACAATCGTTTGGCACGAAAATTTCGGGACTTTAGGATCGCCAATACGATATTATCGTGACTAATACGATTTTTTCGTAAGCATTTTCGTGATATTTGCGATCTTCAGAAATTTTCGTTTCCAATCCGAATTTTTCCCATTTGGGATTCAAACTCATCTTTTGATAAATCTGCCACTATGACATCATTAGTGTTTTCCCTCATTTGGTGTATAATTAGGTTGTGTTTGTATTCATTTGTACATTGAAAAAAAAGTCTAAGAAGCAAAACATTGTTTTTTCTTGAAATTAATCTTTTAGACCAAAGATCTGTGAGTGTGAGTTTCCTCCACTAGATAGGCACCTGTTAGAATTGAAAACAAATGAGCACTCACAGGACTTATGAATAAGTGAAAAAAATTGTTTGTTAACGTTTTAGTCCTGCTAAGATAAGTATTTAAAATAACATGAGCATCCAACATAACGTTTTGGCCCCCATTGTTGGCTGTTAATGATCCTGTACTTTAAATACACATTTAGATTTTTCACAAGATATCTTGGGCTTTTTGTAGTATTTAGATAATTTACAATACACATGAGGCAAGTGCTGTAGAGGTGCACAACCAATGGTTTTTATATATGATATGGTATATATATATATATATATATATACAGAAAAGAACAGAGCACACCCTAATAGTAATCAAATGCCCCAGGTGCTTGCAAAAACCATGTATATAGCAAGACAATGAGCCGCACACGCAGGGACTTTGTTAGAAAACAAATTTTTTTTTAATGAAAACGATCCAACGTTTCGAGCACCAACTGTGCTCTTCCTCAGGGAAAGGTTTGTCCCTGAGGAAGAGCACAGTTGGTGCTCGAAACGTTGGATCGTTTTCATTAAAAAATTGTTTGTTTTCTAACAAAGTCCCTGCGTGTGCGGCTCATTGTCTTGCTATATATATATATATATATATATATATATATATATATATATATTTATTTATTTATATTTATTATATATCTTAATGATGGTCCCTTGAGGATCAAAATGCGTAGATGTTTGCATATCTGTTTTTTTGATGGACTAAAGTTTTTGCTGTCTATAAAACCATGAGTGCTTCAATATATATATATATATATATATATATATATATATATATATATATTTACACCATTTTAATACTCACCCAGTTTTGTGACTTTGATCTGTTTGATTTTTGAAATCTTTTATCTGTCATGCATTTTTCTGATGCTTTGTTTTTCGTCTGCTACTGTTACAGCACATTGTAATGAAAACACTTGACTTTAATACGGTCATACCTGTTTATACACAAATGCACAAAGAGAGGTCCTACTAAAGTACTTGAGTGATAACAGCCAGGCAAACAATTTGATCTTCCTATAGTCTGTTACCTTTTTAAGCTGATAAATGTAAGAGACTGGGCATTTTAAACCTGTGACAGCCACACTGAAGCAATATTATTCTTTAAAGAATAGGCTCAAGCATATCTGTACTATCTGCATTATTCTTGTGTTATCTGTGAAATATGGGAAAATGGTAGATGAACAAAAATAAAGGACATTTCTATAAAAACTAGTTATTCTGATATGCAGGCAAACCTAATATTTAAAGTAATTAGATGGAAAATCTGCCCCTTGCTGGTTTCAAAAATCAAGTATGCATCAGTATAAATAAAATATTATAGCATGTTTTTTAATTACACACCAAAGTTACTTGGCATGCGATTTAGTTATTTAATGCATCCAATGACTGAGTCTACTAATATTGATGATAAAATATTCATGCCCTCTATTTCACTCCTTTATTTTACCAGGTATTAATTATCGTTTTCTAGTCACAGCCAGAATCAAGGATAAATCAGAATAGTTTTAATTTCCATTCTGAGAATTTAGTATCAAAATCAAGTTCTTAAAGCTTTTTTTTCAACAATGTCTTAAAATCCTGCAAGAATTAATTATACATTAAGCAACTCCTTCAAAGTTGACTTGATTTTGGGTGTCTGGGAAACTTATGGTTAAGTGAAAGTCACATGTGGGGATTCTTCTTAGAAAATAATTTACTGATAAGGCAATGCAGTTTACCTGTCATACTCATTTGGGGGGCTGCCAGTGTCATAGAAGTTGCTTAGGGCAAAGTAGTTGCTTTAGGGACTAAATTGCTACTAAATATAGGATATTCCAGTACCAATCAGATAACATTTCTTCAATGGGCCCAGTTGCACCAAAAAAAGTTTGAATTTGAACTTCAAAAACCTACACCTAAATGACTAACAAAACCATAATTTTTAAGTTTATTTTTGGACATACAGTTGTTTAGGCTAAATAAATGTAGAGTGACAGTATTGTCAGTTATATTACTGCTAAATGTACTTCAAAGTTAATGTTCTATACTAGAAAAATTCTGGCAAACTGTCTGCTCATGCTTTAATATGTGTGCCACTTAGGGGCATATTTATCAAAAGGTGAAAATAGAGTTTGGCAGAGATAACCAGAAGCCATGTCCTCAGCTCTCTATTCACTTGTAAGGGATCATTAATGTTTAAGAAATGGTTTCATAAATATGCTCCAGATAGAATATGAAAAAGAAAGCTGCAATAAACCAACACAATTGTTGTTTCAATCCTATTGTAAATAATAATACTTAATAATAATAATAATAATATTTTTCTATGGACAGAAAATGAGATAAAGATGAGTTAAATATGACCCTCAATAAACATATATATTCAGAGATTACCTTTTTCAGTGCAATGGCAATAATCATTTTATTTGACATTTCTGGCATATGCTTAAGGTTTATTTGTATAGGGAGTTGTACTAAAATTTGTGGAGTGAGTTGTATATCACTGTTGTTCTAATATGTTATTTTTCAAAAGGAATCTATTTTTATGCTTCATTTTACTTTAATTAGATACAAATGAATGTTGGTGCTTCATTAGTCATATGTGTATAAGCTATACTGTACTGAGCTAAGTGTCATATTAAATATATTTCACTTTTTTCATTAAGTAATATTGCAAAATTAGTCATAAAATATTTTCAGACTCAGAGGGTATGATATCAAGGTTATTTTTAATGAAACAGAAACAGTGTTCTCTCTACAGTTTTACAGGTCACTAAAAGTAACACATTTAAATGGCTGATCTACTCTCAACTAAAATTCCAATGCTACCAGTTTAGTAAATTTAAACTTATCATGCACCCAAACAGTTAAAATTCAGAATCTGACAAATTGCCAGCTAAAACTTGCAGATGCCCCTTCCCTTTCCTGAAAGGTACTTCCTTTGCCTTGAAACTTTAGAGGTTTCGGATTTTTGATGCTGGTTTTTGTGTGA
This sequence comes from Xenopus tropicalis, assembly GCF_000004195.4. Lineage (NCBI taxonomy): Eukaryota > Metazoa > Chordata > Amphibia > Anura > Pipidae > Xenopus > Xenopus tropicalis. The sequence goes on from NC_030684.2 coordinate 93,767,284, forward strand.
CAATTCAACAAATTCCATTTTTTAGGGCAACAATTCGAAAAAGTTGCCATTTCTGCGTAGTTTTTCCTGTGCAGACTTTCTTTTTTTGGATTTTTAAGTAAATTTCAGACATTCATGGAAATAAGTTTAGTTGAATGTTTACAAATAAAAAATGAGAAATGTTACAGTTTTAGTAAATCTGTCCTAAATCTCTCATTTATACTCTACACAGTTTGAAGACCTAAAAATGGGTTGTGAAAATTACTTCTAATGCTGTAGAGCAATATCTTGATTAGTAGTTTTAAAGGAGAACTAAAGCTTAACTAGATAAGTAGGGCAGACATATTTTTGGGTTCAGTACGAGCCCAAGGCAACTACAGCCTTTTAGTAGCAAAGATCTGTGCCTCTATACCCCAGTAGCTCCTCATCGTTTCTGCTAATTCACTGCACATGCTCTGTGCTGTTAATGAGCTTAGGGGCCGACACCCAGTATACTGTATATATATAATATAAATGTCACTATTATATAAGGCTGATTATTAAATAATACAGGTTATTAGTAAATGACAGCTTTGAAGCCAGTACAATTTGCATAAAATGTAATAATCAGTCCTGTAGCATAAGCTTCTATGACAAGCAAGTCTTATTTTCTGTATGAGATACTGAACCTTTAGGCTGGTGCAATATGGATATTGCTTCAAATACAAATCGATTATCTAACTATTTGAAATAATGTATAGGAGCGGGAGGATTGAGTCGAGCAGAAGTAAAGTGCTAGATAAAGCCTTTTCTTTCTCTGTCTCATTTTAGTTCTAAACATTTATATGATCACACTAATATTGTATGATTGTGGTTTAATGAACCTGTTTGCTAGCAGGTATTAGTACCCAGTATATCAGTAACAGCTTTATCTAAAATGATCAAACCAAAAAAAGCAATAAAGCAATGTTGTAATTATGGTTATGATTTTGGCCAATCAACTTAACTACATCAGTATCAATAACTACTGCCTACCTATTTTGGACACCCTATGCCATATTTTCACTAGTCAGTCTGACTTCTTGACTGTGGACCAATGAAATGGATCAGGGCAATCCAGTAATCAGTCAGATCTAGAATAGCCAGCACTAGTAAAGGACAGTTTTTGCAATAAAAAAAAAATGAATAGTATTTGAACATGTGCATAAAGCATTTGGTTTATTGAATTTGATTTTTTTTCAGTAACCATTCCCATGAAACAATCTATCTTCTCAAAGGTCATTGTCTCATGAAGGATCATGCGACATGTGATAAATAGGCTGGGAATTTTACAACCATTAATTACATTCAAAAAGATTTATCATTTGAGTTGATTGTTTAACACAAGAGTGATCGATAAACTGAGCCCAGGGTCACAATTAAACTCCTTTACATAAAAAGAACAAGTCATTTGCGTCACATAGCAAAGATTTTAATGCTACTTTAAATTCAAAAGTAATGAAGCAAAACGTGAACTCTTGCTTTCTTATATGATAAATTATCTATGGAACAATTCAGAAATGTAAATTATGCTTCTTTGTGTTCATTTATTTAAGGTAAATCAAAGTATGACAATATTATAATGATAGTGCTTTGAAAGTCAATGAAAAGTCAAATGTCTGTTTTTATAGAGATGGTAAATTAGGGACAGGATATTCCCAGTCTCTTGTGCCTCTTAACATCAAATGCTCAACACCTGGTGGTATCAAAGCAGCTGCCAGGTATTCACACTTTCTTTGTCATAAGTCCCAGTGCCTGACATTCAAACAATATATTAGCCCTAGCATATTATATGCTTTTTTTTTTCTAAAAGCTTTAAAATAGGAGATAGGGGCTCTTGTTTAAGAATGTTAATATAGTTAGTATCATTTGCCATAAAGGTACTTATAAACAGAAATAGCCTATGAAGCTTTTAAAACATATTGTAAGGATATAATAATTCCATCACCACTGTAATATGAACCTATTTAGGTCAGTTCCAAGATCATTACTTTATAAGTATACTTCCTACAGTCATTGATTTCTGCTTATTTATTTATACTTATTTGTCTGGTCAGTGCCCTGTCTGGTCTTGCTATTTTGACAGCTCTATAAAATCTGCTAGTATGCAACACAGTGAGAAAATTACATACTTGCTTAATGCTTATACTAAAATAACAGCATCAAAGAGAAATTAGGGCTTCAGATGAGATGCTGAGATTTGAAATGGAATAACTTTTGAATATCAGAAAGATGTCAGAGACATCCTTTGTAATGAACTGTATTGTCTCTGTAAATACCCTGTCCCAGGCCCAGGGTCTCATATTCTATAAGTGAAGCATGTTACTTTTGGTCATGTGATAATGTCATGCAACACTAGGCTATTTTAAGATGCTCTATATACTTACTTTAAATGTTTGCCTGCTATGTTTCAAATTTTTATTTATGCTGAATTGAAAAAAGGTTATTGATCTATCGATCCATACTGTATAAACATATATATATGTACATATATACAGTATCAGGGCCGGAACCCCTAGTCATCTTCCTCTGTCATTGCCTCCGCCGCTTGTCATTAGTGGTGGAGGCAATGACCGTTCGAACCGCGCCCCCCCCCTCACTTGGCCCGCCCCTGTATAGTATAAAGACTGTTGAATACACAAAGTGGTTGGACTGCTTATAGAATATAGTAATATTGGGATATTGCTGTTTGCATGCTTGTACTTCAAGTTTCTTTTTTCATGTAGTGTGGTATCTACTATGGACTATACAGAAATGTATTTTTACCTATAGTGGTGGTTTCAAACAGTATTTCCAAGCATACACATTTTACAAGTCTTGTAACAGGCACAAACCATACAATGTCTAATACTGTATGTCAAGAAAATTACTACAATATACAAACCTATTAAACCAAAATAAAGAAAACTGTAACTCAGCCTGACACATAAAAAGGAACACACTTTTAATAGGTCAACAAGCCTCCTGTGGCGGTTTTACTCAGAACTGTACCTTTATGTTTAATCCAAAGTAAAATGTAAAATGAGTTGGCTAGATCTTAAAAGACATCACATCCCCAAATAAATCTCTCCCTTTACCTGATATCTGTTAGTGCATTTCAGTTTTTATATATAAATAAATCATTCCCATTAAACGGCATTTGTTTCTGAGTGACAGAAGTTTTTTCCATGTACACAAGTCTATTTAGGTACTGGGCTTCATTAAATGCTATAAAGCACTTGCTTGCTCAAATGCTTTAAGCATGTGGCTATTTTCCATTTCTAATGCCAATCATTTGGTGAGACACATGGAATTTCTTCCATTCAGCCTTGTCTCTGCAACATCAATAGCAGCGGCTGTCTGATCCTTGCATATTCATGCTTATGAGAGTCAAATTTTATGTGCCATAGCAGAAAACACAAAAGAGGTTTTGTGGCACACAGAATTTTCCTATTAAAGCAAAATGGGTAATTTGTAGTTTAAAGCATAGTGAATCTTCTTTGCTATACGTTTTTCAAATATGCCATTAGAGAAATATATATGGCTTGGAAGACTTTGAATTTCTATCTATCTATCTATCTATCTATCTATCTATCTATATATCTATCTATCTATCATCTATCTATGTATTGTATATAATATGCAAATTACCCTGTGAAAGTAAAAGTGCTAGAAGAAATCCTCCAGCACACATCATGACTTGTGCAGATGAAGACATTTTTGTGATCCATATTTTGGTTTCTTCATTTTTTTATCTTTTTAAGCACAAACATTGATCAAAATACATTTCTTCATTTGCACAAAGCCTGATGTGTGCTGGATTATATCTTGTGGGGAATTTCTTATAGTAGTAGCAGTAGCATTGTTTTTATAAATAAAAAGACAGGGACAAAAGTTCAAGCTGGCCTGCCCATTGTTTTATTTCCATTCAGCCAAAAAGAAGTAAAGGTAATTTTCATGCAACAAAAGCATAAAAACATTTACATATCTGATATCAAAGCAACTTGCAGTTTTCATAAAACAGGAACATTACCTATCCATTCAATATTATAGCAAACAACCATTCCACAATACAGTCGCAGGTTATAGGGTAAAAGCAGCATTCCTCTCTCTTCTCGGGGATATAAAGGATCTCCCACAGTTCTCAATGCAATCCATACACAAAAATTCCCAGCGCTTTCAGCTAGAAGAGAACAATTGGAGTAAAATTATGCAGTATTTAAAAGAGAACTATACCCCCTGGGCTATAAAAGCCCCTTAACTAGCACTGTCTTGACCCCCCTCACCTCTCCCTTATCACATAGTTTCAAACTGTCCCTATCACTAACCCCAAGCTAAAAGAACAGAGTAGTGCAGCAGCGTGCCTGCCTGACATCTTCCCCGCAACGGAACAGTCTTGCACGAAACACGTTGCATGCATCTTTTTTTGTCACATGCATCTTTTTTTGATGTGCAAAGAATTTTTCGTGGTGGATTTTTGCAGAATTTTGGCCAAACAATTCACCAATGGCGAAATGTGGAAATTCGCTGCAAATCCATGCCTTTCGAAAAATCCTTGACGCAAAAATGTTTGCACATCCCTAGTCATGATTTTTAATTTCCCAGGATATGTATATTTCAGAAACATATATCTATTGTTTACTTGCTTTAAATCATAGTTATAATAGCTTTACATTGTAATGTATAAAAATTTTCATTCTCAGAAATTCTCAGATTTAGAATATATTGTGCTGCATTATTTATAATGCATAGAGAAATGTCCTTTAGCTGTATAAAAATATATAGATTTAAAATCTGAATTTAAAATCCAATGGGAATGCAATAAAATACGATACTGTATGTAAAATGAAAACAAATTTCCCTTTGTGTAAACAATCTCTCCTTTGCACATGTTCAGTATTCGCCAGAAGAAAAAAAAAAGATTGCTTATTTTATATGTTGTACCAGTGTTCTTCATGTGCAATAAAATGGCTTGCCAAAAATAAATCATTATCAAGAATGTCTTAAAAATGTGTCATTCAAATTTGCAGTGCAATAATTGTTAATGGAAAATATTACATTTTTTATTCTGTTTTATGCTTTTTTTGTATGCTTTTTTTTTATACTGTATTACATTTGCCACAAATGTGTTCAATTGACTTTCTAGGGATGGAAACTGTTTATTTAGCAAGATAATTTATAAATAGCAAACAGTAATACATAGATATACTCTATATATTTGCATTGCTAATGTATTGTTCGAAGCCAAGGAAGGTCAATAGGGCTTACCAACAAGTGATATGGAAACATGACCAATAGACCTGAGATACAGAATACGTATTTTCTTGTTCTACCATCATATTAGGCCATTTGCATACAGTACAAATGACAGTATATTATAGCTGAGACATTTGTATGCCCTTATATACTAAGTCATAAACAGTCTGGTATTAAACGCTTAGAAAATAACCACATTTTTAAAAATGTAATCCCCGAAGGCTCAACATTTTGATATTGCATTCTTGGATGAGTCTCATTCAATTAAGGATAATAAAATACTTATTTCTATTGTTGGTATATTGAATTGAATGCACTTGGATGGTATTCCGGTAGCTACGTTTCTGGCACCTGAAATGTTAAACATTAAAATGTGTCGAATTCTTACTCTGGGAAATTATTAAATCACACATAAATCTAGTGAACTTCCTAAAAGATTCACCAACAGAGCAGGATTGGCAGGATTAATGCAGAGCAAGCAGAATAAAGATGCTCCACTGTAATGAGTAGCATGGGTTGTAACAGAATGTCCTTAGGCTTAGGTCGTCCAGATCCCATACAGCAGACCTGGATAAGGGAGAATAAATCTAAGCCTAATACCCTTTTTACTGCTGTAATCCCTTCACTAAGGCAGCAGAGCCTATAAAGGAGACTACACCTGCTGTTTTCTCTGGTTGGAGCACAAAAGAGCTGCTCTTACTAAATAAAACTGTCTCACTTTTCTAGAAAGTGCTATTTTAGATTAACCATCTCTTACTAAAACTCATTCATGGGGTCCCTGCTGCCTGACTTAACTAGAGGTAAAGATCCCTCTACGGCAGAACATTTCTGGGCCTTGTTGAACCCAGGCTCCCTGGAGCACCAACCTGGTTCAACAGATGCAGGCCAAAGAGGAAGGTCCACCCCCTGCTATACACTATATTACAGTATGCAGGAAGTGGCCATAAGCCTTATAGGCCAATAACATAATATGCTACTAGCAAAATAGATAAATAGGGTTTTAAAGCTATAGGGAATATTAACCCTATAGGTCCCTACACTTGACAACTATTGACAATTATCAAGAACAGTCAGTGAAGTAATAATGAATATTCAAATAACAATGTAGCATTTTCATTTGAATGCATATTGGCAGGTTTGAGCCTCATTTTTATTTGAATAAAGTAAGCAAATAAAAATAATACAAAAAAGAAAAAAACAAAGTGCACTGTCCATCCAAAGTGCAAGGGCATGGGATATTAGAATTAGTTATTTTGCTAATGCTATGCATTTCTCCCTATATACTCCTTGTGCTTACTGAATGTGCTAGTAAGGGGGCGTTTAAGTGAATGCCTATGTCCCATCCATGAGGCTTTCCTTACACAGTGGGTACAACATGGACCAAAATGCACTCTCTCTGGCCAACTGTGGAGACACAATGATTTATGCCAGGCAGCAGTGGGTGCAATTATACACTTTGCTAATGATAGTGATGAGTCGTAATAATCAACTTTCCTAACACATTATCAAGATTGCCTCAATATCTACAACCTTAAAACATTTAGCTAGTTTAATAATGTATTAAACAGGGACCACTTGCCTTGAATTGGCCACCTGGCTTGGACGCAGGGCTCCAAAACCCTTGCAACCAAATTATTTGGCCTATGTTTTCATAAATAATGTACTCTGTAAAATGATGCCATATATATATATTATAGAGCTGGTAGGAAGCAGGCACTCACGTCTGATAATAAGAATGCCTGGGTGCAGTATACACAATGCAAATGTGTTCTTTGGACTTCATGGTGTTGCTGCTCCCAATATTCTCTTAGACAACCTCTGAGGCCATCCCAGAGCAGCTGTATTTGTACTGACATTAGATTATACACAGGTGCACTCTATTTAGTCATTAGCACTCATCAAGCAATGTCTATGGGCAACTGACTGCACTCAGCCCAAAGGGGGCTGAATAATTACGCACACCCCACTTTGCAGTTATTTATTTGTAAAAAATGTTTGGAATCATGTATGATTTTCGTTCCACTTCTCACGTGTACACCACTTTGTATTGGTCTTTCACGTGGAATTCCAATAAAATTGATTCATGTTTGTGGCTGTAATGTGACAAAATGTGGAAAAGTTCAAGGGGGCCGAATACTTTTGCAAGCCACTGTATATATATATGCAGATAATGACATATTTTCAATGGCATGCGGTTTTACCTCCTTAAACCACAAAATTAAAAAAAAAAAAATTATTAGCTCTTACCACATATTTGGTCAAATAAGGCAACATCAAACTGCAATTATCCAGACACAGGTTATAACACTTAGTTAAGAAGCAGGAAATTTGAGATCCTCAATTTAAATACTTGGAAAGCTGCCACAGTCCCTGATCAATAAATGTCCAACTTTGCAAATCCTTGACTCTGTTATGGATATCTTGCCTGCACTTGAATCAGCCAGCAGGTATTTTATTGCAATTACATATTAAAAAGAAGACATTAATGAGGACAAGTATAGGAAGCTATTATGTATTGAATTGCTGTGTTTGACATTACTTAACATCACCAGTCACTTTGTAACCATGTAAAATGAGCTCTGTGCATAAAATTGGTCGTTGTGCTGCAGCTGCATGCACAACAAATGGGCTTTAGAAATGTAAACATCAAACCAAATGTAATGTATAGACAAGAAATCTAAAAACTATGGAAAATAGAAACCTGCATTAACAGCCGAGATTTCTTTATGAGGTGTTGTACGAAAATGCCAGTGTGTGTACAGTATAACCAGCTTTAATTGTAACCATATCGATAGCAATGGAAAGCAATAATGCACGTGAAACATGTTTTAAAATGGGATATCATGTTTATACCCTTTTTATCATAGAAGGAGCTTGCCAGACATACTATGACCGGTATATTACTAGTGAAAACGATATTTTTGCTAATATAATAAATAAGGAAAAAGTCAACATATTTGGGAAGATCAGTATTTTTTTCCCAGAAAAAGTGGCAACCCTAGATATGACTAGCTAAAAAGCTAAAACTTAATGAACAGAAACAAAAGAGAAGATTTCATTAGGTTTCTTCATAAGAAATGCAAACACTCTTAATATTGTGGGTAACATCTTAAAAACATTACTACAACCGGTGTCATGGAAGTATTCCTGCATTAGTGAGACATACACCATTTTAAGATAAGGGCCAGCTATTCCTTTTTGAAGGCCATATGAGGTTCAATGGCAGATTTCAAGTAGCACATATATTATTTGTTGTGTGATGGTGTCTCTTTAAGATAAAGTGAGATTGCATTACCAGCACAGGTATTACAGATGTCAAAGTAATAATGTCATTTATGAGATTATTGATTTTAATGGATATCATTAAGATGATAGGTGGATAGATTTTTGTGACAGAATTGTTCTGTTAGCACCAGATAATTGGTTTAAAAATCAACTGAATATTGCTACCCTGCTGTGTGATTTAAACATTATGTCCAAATTGATTAGAAGCACTACATGACTTTGGATTTAATATTCCGGATCTGTCTCCGCCAAGCTACAAACATTAGTTGTAGATTTGTGATCATTAACATGAATGACAAGCTGTGGCAGATTTTTAACAGGGCAGTTTTAGTGAAAATACAGTTACCAGGTCCGCAGGCTAAAGAGCCAGTATGAAGAAAGTTTTTATTGGTTGTCCCTGTTTGATGGGTTAATGTAATAAAAGACATGAATAGTGATAAGCGAATCTGTCCCATTTAGCTTTGTCGAAACATTCACTTACTTGGAGGAGTGGAATTTGATGGACTCTTTTTTCAACCCTATGTAGCTATGTAACTATGTAAATCTTTCAAATGGCAAATAATTTGCTAAACAGTAAAAATTACGCACATCCCCAAAAAATTGTCACATACAATTTTTTTTTGATGCGCAACTAAATTTTCTTTGCAGTGAATCCATGCCTGGTGAAAAATTTCACTCATCACTAGACATAAAGTTGGCTCAGGTTTGGTAACCCACAAAAACCACAAAATCTTTGTTTACAAGTATATGTACTGATTGATTAATGGTTATGGTTTACTAGACCAGTAGCAAACTCCTAATTGATGTTGCACTGCTGGCCTTTCATTGGATACTGTACAAGTTAATGACATACATGGATGACTAGATTGTATTTGTAACAATCATGATAATTCAGTAGAAACCATGGTAATGTAGTAGCAAATTAGCTTATTTTTCTATTTTATCGAGTGCTCCCACCATTGTAATCATACCAGTATGCTGGTATGATGAACTTCTTCATTCAAAGCAATGCCAAATCAGTTCATTTACAAATGAACGGCTTTCTGTATGTGGGGTCAGTCTAACTTATTACAGGTATAGATACAATAATTTCTAAAAATGATCTCCCTTTTCTCTGTAATAATAAAACAGCACTTTGTACTTAATCCAAACTAAGCTATATGAATCAGTATTGGTGGTGAAGATTCTTAAAACTTACACCAGCCCATGCCCCAGCAGACCTTACGTCCCTTCAACAGCAGTCATTTTCATCATAAGCCAATTACATGTTTTGGGCTGTGTGTGTTCATTCCAGAGATAAACCCATACAAACAATGGGGCATGAACAAACTTCACACAACGTCTTGGTAGGAATGGAACCTAAGACCTCAGCATTGTAAGTTAGAAATTCTATTTTCTGTCTTTTTTATGCTAGTTACAGTGGTAGTAAGTTGTTGTACCGTGTTAGACTTTATTGGCTAGTCGTACGTATTGCAAGCTTTTGCGGTGATAGTATTGCATCTCTTCTTCAGGCGTAAAGATGTTACATTATATGAAACTGTACTAGAAGACATTTATACATACCAAGACAGAATAGGTTGGGTTTAACAAGCATGCAAAAAGTGGGAATTAGACAACAAAAAAGTAAAGAGACAAGATAAAGGTCCACTGGGTGGAATAATGAATGGATCTACATATTATCCACTTCACAAGTCCATATTAGACTGTAATAAACAAACTACAAATTAGAATTGTGACATGTAAACGCAAGATAATATTTTGACCCCGATGTTGGTAAGTCTCCCAGGATAAACAATTTAGCTTGTTGCCAAGAATGCAAATACTAGCACAATTAGCACCTTGTTGTGCACACAATATTGTTAACTCTACCCTATTCTGTCTTGCTGTTTATAAATATCTTCTAGTAGTTTCAAATAATGTAACATCTTTACGCCTGAAGAAGATATGTAATACTATCATCGCGAAAGCTTGCAATTTTTACTTATTCGGCCAATAAAAGGTATCACCTAACGTATTTTATGCAAAGTTACAATAGGTATTCAGTAACATCTGCGAAAAACCTAATTACATGAGTAAGCTGTAGTAAACAGCAAATTAAAACTAATTATACTAGCAGTAAATCAGATTCAATATACTGCTCTAAGATGACTTGAAACATGAAATATCATTTATTAATATATTCATAATATATGCAGAGACTATCATTTTTAAAGTGAGAAAGCATGACTAGTGATGAGCAAATTATTTTTTTACCAGGCATGGATTTGCTGTGAAATTCTGCATTTTGAATTTGGCAATTTTTTATGCAAAACTGCCACAAAAATTCCCTGTGATGAAAATTCATGGCGTGAGGAAAAAGCTGTGCTTGCATCAAAAAAAGTTGCAGGCAGTGCAGTAGCTGCAGTAGCGGTAGCCACATTTTGAGAATTTTTCGCCATTTCCCAAAGGAGGGTAGAGTTTGGTTATTTATCCTCTGAGAAAACAATGAGACCATTGACACATCCATCCTGTCCTTCCTGACCCATATACTGTACATCAGGCTATGAACCTCATAGACTATGAACCTGACAGTAAAATATATATATATATTTATATATAAGGTGCTCGAGAGAGGGTCAGCACTCACAGGGCTTACAGTGATGAACATAAATATTTGAACATAAGTATTTGATTTCTAAGTTCTCCCACTTAGAAATCATGGAGGGGTCTGAAATTCACATTGTAGGTGCATTCCCACTGTGAGAGACAGCATTTAAAAAAAAAATCAGGAAATCACATTGTATGATTTTTAAAGAATTTATTTGTATTGCACTGCTGCACATAAGTATTTGAACACCTGGCAATCAGCAAGAATTCTGACTCTCAAAGACCTGTTACTCTGCCTTTAAATAGTCCACCTCTACTCCACTCATTAATCTAAATTAGTAGCACCTGTCTGAGCTCTTTAAAGACACATGTCCACCCCACAGTCAGACTCCAACTACTACCATGAGCAAGACCAAAGAGCTGTCAAAAGACACTAGAGACAAAATTGTGGACCTCCACAAGGCTGAAAAGGGCTACGGGGCAATTGGCAAGCAGCTTGGTGAAAATAGAGCAACTGTTGGAGCAATTGTTAGAAAATAGAAGAAGCTAAAGATGACTGTCAGTCTCCCTAGGACTGGGGCTCCATGCAAGATCTCACCTAGTGGCGTATCACTGATGGTAAGAAGGTGAGGAATCAGCCCAGGACTACAAGGGAGGAGCTGCTCAATGACATCTGGATGATCCAGAGGAGGCATGGTAGAAAGTCATGTGGTCAGATGAGACCAAAGTAGAACTTTTTGATCTAAACTTCACTCGCCGTGTTTGGAGGAAAAATAAGGACCATCCCTACAACATCATGCTTTGGGGGTACTTTTCTGCGAAGGGGACAGGACAACTGCACTGTATTAAGGAGAGGATGAATGGGGCCATGTATTGTGAGATTTTGAGCAACAACCTCCTTCCCTCAGTCAGAGCATTGAAGATGGGTCGTGGCTGTGTCTTCCAACATAACAATGACCCGAAGAACACAGCCAGGATAACCAAGGAGTGGCTTCGTAAGAGGCATATGAAGGTTCTGGAGTGCCCTAGCCAGTCTCCAGACCTAAATCCAATATAAAATCTTTGGAGGGAGCTGAAACTCTGTGTTGCTCAGCGACAGCCCCGAAACCTGACAGATCTAGAGGAGATCTGTGTGGATCTCAGTGGGACAAAATCCCTGTTGCAGTGTGTACAAACCTGGTCAAGAACTACAGGAAATGTTTGACCTCTGTAATTGCAAACAAAGGCTTCTGTACCAAATATTAACACTGATTTTCTCAGGTGTTCAAATACTTATGTGCAGCAGTGCAATACAAATACATTCTTTAAATATCATACAATGTGATTTCCTGAATTTTTTTTTTAAATGCTGTCTCTCACAGTGGGAATGCACCTACAATGTGAATTTCAGACCCCTCCATGATTTCTAAGTGGGAGACCTTGCAAAATCGCAGGGTTCAAATACTTATGTTCCTCACTGTATATAAACAAATTATTTTTATTAAAGAGGAGACTAATGTTTCGGCAAACACTCTAGCCTTTATAAAAAAAAACCTTCAACATTATTTAGACCTGCGCCCAGGCAACAGCAACTTATCTATACGTGAGTGCCGGCATTTATTTGGAAGTTTGCATATATTTATTTGTATATTTTGGCAGCATGCTTTGATTCCACACACACACATTTAAATATTAGAATTTTTCTTAGCAGTGGGCACTTTTTAAAATATACAGGGGGGTCATATATAAAATTTGCACAGCACAAAATTATTTGCACAGTGAACATAGCCCTGCTGTGTTTATATTTATAAAGCTGGACAAGACTGGTGCATTTAATGTGCAGACATAATTGCAAATTTTTTATTCACAGTGTGAATGTCCTTAAAGCTTTTTAAATACAGCATATTCACAAATTGTGAATATTTATGCGCACACTCTGCATCTGAGTTACACCACAGCTTTAGTGGTGGAAAAAATATTCGCTAAACTCATTTTGCAAATTGCGAATTTATATTTGCATAGAGAAAATCATAATAAACATGCACAGAGGGCATCACAATCTCATTTGTAAATTTGTAAACAATTTGCAATTCACTGCGATTCACAAAAAAAGGAAAGATGGGCACAGCAGTGCAAAATTTAACTGTTTAGGGGAAAACATGGGCAAATAACCATTTGCTAAAATAATATGCACTGCACAAACTTTATAAATAACCCCCAGAGTGGTTTGTTTTCTGTTTTAGTTTAATGAAATCATTTACATTTAACAAACCTACTATTTTCATTGTATCATTGCTTCTTTTTTATCAATTTCAGTGGGTGTCGATACACACAATCCAATTTGTTGAACCTTAAGGCACATTGCATGCATTGGAGTTTGAACAATTATTTTCAGCACTGGAACAGCACATGAAAAAGTAATTGCTAAATCTAAAACTTCTGGTAACTCTTTTACGATCAGAATGCATTAACAGCACTAGGTCAGAGTTAGCAAGTGTTTATAAATCAGCCCAAGCAGTAGCCAATACTGTGTAGCAAAACTAATTGTTTTTGTTACCACAATAATGGATTCAATTAAACCCAAGCCTAGATTCAGATTCAGATCTTTTTATTGTCATCTCAACTGCATAAGAAACTTACACAGTGGGACAAATTGTTGGTGATCCCTTGTTGGCACCGTGGTAGTTAACTCAAATTATACATCACTATGAGTAAAACTACACTCTGTACTAAGCACCCTCACCTGAATACAAAACACGATCCTTGACACCAATCAGATGGAACCCTAAGTAGCGTTATGAATATTGAAATTATTATTTTTTTTTTGGTTCATGCTTTAGGTTGTTTTAATAAATTATTTGGCATGTGCAATTTTAGCAACATTTTAGCAAAATTTTTATGTTGATAAATGGGCCTTTAAAGTTCACAAATTTAAATTGTGATAAATAAGCCTCCCTGACTATAATGAAAATGGAGAAAGAAGCTTAAAGTAACCTAGTTAAAATGCTTTTACCTAAATGATAAAACCTGCATCCCTTTAGAAATTGAAGAAACAAGGTGATCTCAGGGTGGTGGCCCTGTACATATGTTACATTCATAAGATATACCCCTCAATGAAAGAGACCAAGGATAGCTACATCGGTTTAAAGGAGAAGGAAAGTCTAATAAAGAGTTAATCTCAAGCTGCAGACATACCTTCAGTTGTCTCAATAGTGCCCTTAAGTCTCCCCATATTTCTCCCGTTCAGATGATCAGAAGCCAAACACAAAGAAAAAACTGAGCTGTATAAATGCCTGTATAATGCCTCACTTCTGCATCAAGACCCAGACCAAGTGTACATGCTCAGTTTGTAAGACTATGGGGCAGATTTACTAATCCATGAACGGTCCAAAGGCATCCGAATGCGTTTTTTTTAGTAATGATCGGTATTGTTGCGATTTTTCGTCGCTGTCGCAACTTTTCCGTATGTTCCGCGACTTTTTCGCCGGCGTCACAACTTTTACGTATATTTTCCGTTACTTTTTCGACTAAATAGTTGCGCAAAATACGATAAAGTTGCGGCGGCGATGAAAATGTTGTGACAAATACGAAAAAGTTGCGACGGTGCCGAAAAGACAGCGAAATTTTCGTTTCCAATCCGAATTTTTGCCATTCAGGATTCGAAATTGTGCTTTGGTAAATCTGCCCCTATGAGTCAGCTTCCTGCTAATGGGCTCAGATCCACATTCCTAAGGGGGAGGGAATGAGTTCTTAGCATTCTTGAGGGAGGGGAGAGCAGGAGAGGGGAGAGAGCTAAGAGCTGCATGTCTCTGGCACATGAATTACAAACACAAAACATCTTTTGACAGAGAAGTCAGTGCAGCGTTTCTGTGAGTGCTTATGGCTGTATTTACATAGACTTTTCTGATAAAGCTTACTTAGTTTTTACCTTTCTTTCTCCTTTAAAAAACCAAAATCATGCCAGTGCTTTAAGTACACACGTTTCCAGGCCCAGGGTGGTGGCCCTGTACAAACTACATTCACAAGATACAGTATACCCCTCAATGTCAGTTGCTGGTGCTAGGAAAGAGACAAAGGATCAATGGCTTCAAGTAAACAAGTCAGTACCGACTTGTTTCCAGGCCCAGTCATTGTTCTTTTCTTAATAATACCCAGCACACTTGCAACAAAAATAACCCACAGGACTTTATGTTGGCTGCCACAAGGATGGTCATACACAAAGAAAGGCAAACTGGGGACATGAAGTCAGGAAAATAGGCTCAGTAAATTAACTATAATATGCTCATGAAAATACCATCATAAAATTATCTGATCCCCTTGGATGTTTTTTTACCAGAGTTGGATAAATACGTAATCATGTGACTCGTAACATATTGTAATTCCTCTTTAGATACAAATCCTGATTCAGTGATTGATGTGGCATGTTACAGTATATAGCAATTATAGGTACAGTATATTGTCATTGCCATGTTTGTGATGTTTATAGACTGTTTTTGTTCAGTCTTTTATTGTTTTATGTCCTGTTTCACGTCTTTTTTATTTTATGATCCTTCTCCCAATATATATGTATATATACCATGTAAAATACCCATTTCCTTTCTAAAAGCTGAAAAAAAGAATGTATAAGAATGAAAGGATTTTTTTTTTTAAGTATCAAATTATATTCCTATATGGAAATGAGTCATTTTGAGTGGATTAAAAGCGTTGAGAATAAGTACAAACATAGAGCAATCAATTCAGCCAGTACAAAATACAAATATGTATTGATTTATTTTCTATGAATTATGAATCATAGATCCATTCATCTGTTTTCTTGCTTCACTTTCTTGAATACATTTATCTAGCAAGCTCCTGGTTGTTTTTTAATTCTGGCTTGGTAGATTCTTTGTGTCAGATACGATCAACCCTGATGCAGTCTATGGAGCAAAAACATTTCTTCCTTTGATCAAATTTTTATTCAACCCACAATTACTGCATAACCATTTTAATTTTGAGCAGAGTTTACGTATGAATATATGGCTAAGGAGTATCCAGTATTGAAATATTAACTTAATGTGTATGCACAAATATTTATGATTGGTGGAGTTGTGCCTCTAAACAACTGATATGAAGAACTACATATCCACCCATATATTTAAGAAAAGAAGGAAGGGGTGGAAGGTATGATGGACCTTGTAGGGGCACATGTGGACTTCAAATTTTTTCTAATGACCACCAGCATGAGCAAGGTTTCTAGAAACTTCTTTTGTATTCAAGCATTACTTTAACAGCATCTAATCTGTCTGGTTACAGATAAACAATTCTCAAACTCACCTAAAGGAATTTCATTATGAAGTGTAAAAAGAAAGGGAATTAAAAAGCGATCTACACATTTCTTAAATGAAAGAAAATGTGCATCTAAACAACTTTCCAATGCATTAATTACATTTGTAAATGTGTTTAATCAAACTTTGTAAATGTAATTACTATTGAAAGCAGTGTTTCTCTGCCTGTTTACACCCTCTTGCCTTCTGGTTCTAAAACAGTGTACCAGAATGCTTAACAGACCTGGAGGAGGACTGACTTTTGCTGGCTTTTTGCATAGTCAGAACCAGACAACAAAAATGGCTAAAAAGTACTGCTTTCAACTGCATTTTTCTTAATTGTGCAAAAAAAAAAAGTTTTGGGGTAGAGATCCCCTTTAAACAAATGCAGTGTTGAACGTGCACATGCAGATATCAGTTTTACTTGCAATGGAATATTTTGTCAGCTAAATTCCAGCTTAGTGGAAGTGATTTGACCAATCAGATATTAGTTGGTAAATCACATTTAAGGTGCAGTCCTGTTTTGAGATTTTCAGTTGGGTTATGAATTGCATAATATCCAATGTGCCAATGTGTGTGATTGCTGTGCAGGAAAATGTGTTAGTCTATAATTCACTGGATGCATATCAGTTGCATGTGTTGGCAGAACACATACTGTAGGTAGCCTTTGAAGATACATTTCCTTAAGGTAGTTCCCCTTGTCTCCATGTGCCCTGTACATTTTTGCACCTTATTTAGGAGACACAATATTAAAACAGAGAAAGGCATGTATACATGTGATTTCCTTTGTGAGTAGAGTTTTAATATACTCAATTTTGTACTTATTTTTCATAGGTGCATTAGTAAATGATCTCCTTTATGACACAGTCAGCTACTTGTCGCCGGTGCAAAATGACAGAAAATATCCTGCCATAGACAATATGGCAGGATATTTCACTTGTGTTTCAAAGTATTTGTATGGAGCCTAAAAATACATAAAGACTGTAATGAAGGTTGGAAAACAAAGACACAATATACCAATCATTCATTGTTACAAAGACCCATTAATATCGATTCAAGGAAGGTTAAAAAAAGCCCATTGACGCAACAGTCGATTTAACTCCAAGTGGAAAAGAATAAATCCTTTCCCTTTCCTAACATGATAAACCCATACCTTTCTGGACCAATTATTGTCAAAACCTTCAGTTTGTACTTTATGTTTAATCTAAAATGTTCTTAAAATCATCTAAAGTACTAAATAAGTAGTTACAACCTTCTTACACAATGGATTCCACAACTAGTATTGTTAGAGCACTCTTCCTTTTCCTTTACTGATACCGAAACTCATTTGCTGTAATCACAACTGATAGCTTTGTGTTACTTGTATGGTCCTTGAAATAAAGCTTTCTAGTGAGAACCCTCTGTATTATCTTGATTGTATTTATAGATTTTAGGCATCTGAAAGCACCTTTTTCTTGTAATGGAAGCAAACATACTTCCACAGGCCTTTCATCATAACTGAAATCTTAATTTACTTTGCAGCCTATCTGAATTGTTTCAAGTTCACAATGTCCTTTTCCTATACCTTTGCCATGAACTTCGCCCTGTTTTCTGGTGAGCTTCTAATATGTGATTTATAATGATACAGAATAAGGGGTAGATTTATCAACATTCTTATTATGTTTTCTGCAATTTGAGGGATTTTTGCTTTAAAAAATATGTGGTTACAAGCACAAATCTTCTCTATTTATTAAGTAAAAAAAACTTTGACATCTAGAGCTAGAGATGTCCTGTAGATGTCAATGGGAGCTATCCTAGTTACAGTTTTAACTTTTTGTAAATTTGAGTATTTTTTAGAAAACAAATCAAGGTATTCAAGTTTTTTTTAAAGCTTTTATGCAACAGCATTTTTTATTTTTATTTTTAAATAAACAAGGTAACATGGCTAATCTAAGTAGGCAAAAATACAAAAAATTACACAAATAGAATTTTGATAAATAAGCTTTGGGAGGGCCCATTTATCTCATTTTCTCTAAAACCACAAAAAACAACTAATTTATTAAAACAGCCTTTAAAAAAAGCAAAAAAACACAAGTATAAAAAAAACTGAGGTTTTTAGATTTAGCAGACGCTCCATTCATTAAACGTGAAAAACAGGTGTTTTTCACAATTTTTCTAATACCACGAAGGAAAGAAAGATCTTTTAGTTGGAATCAAGGACAACTGCCATTGACTTCTATATGACCCTGACAGCTTTTAGACGGCGTACTTTTTATTTTGGATTTGTCTCAGTTTTCACACATAATAAATGGCGAAAAAAATTGACTTTTAGTGCAAAAAAAAAACCATGGGAAAATAAAAAAATGAACGTTACTAAATGCCCCCCTAAGAGAATATCTACTTTCAGGCAGAATGAAAATGCAACTGTTTGCTATTAATGATATGTTTAATGAAATACTGTCTTAGTGACAGTAACAACACTTTTGGTAAAAATTAAATCCCTTCTCATATAACTATGACTGTTTATTGCTAAGAAAAACATTCATTTGGTATGTAGTCAGTAAAAAAATCATTGCTTTTTGACAATGCTATGACGTATTACAGTAAGTTAGTAGAGATGTAGCAAACTGTTCGCCGGCGAACTAATTCGCACGAAAATCGGGTGTTCGCAAGTTCGCGAACTTTTAGCAATGTTCGCAATTTTGGGTTCGCCTTAGCTGGAGCCAAATTTTGACCTCTCACCCCAGAGCCAGCAGATACATGGCAGCCAATCAGGCAGCTCTCCCTCCTGGACCACCCCCGGACCACTCCCTTCCATATATAAACCGAAGCCCAGCAGCCATTTTACATTCTGCCTGTGTGTGCTTGATGAGTTAGCATAGGGAGAGAGCTGTGCAGGGGTTTGAGGGACAGTTTAGGTAGCTTTGCTGACTAGTAATCTACTTTCTACTGCTCTGTATGTAGCTGCTGTGGGCAGCTGTCCTGCTGATCTCATCTGCTGTAACCCAATAGTCCTTGTAAGGACTGCTTTTATTTTCTGATTACTGTTACTCTTCTTTTCATTGTGTACTGCAGCTCCGTCTGTGTGTGTTGGAGACAGGTGTGCTGCTCATAGTAGTGCACTAAGCACCAACCACACATTCACATCATTTTTTTTTATTTGTGTTTTTTTACTTTGCTACTGTAATTTATAGAGCCGAGTGCTATTAGTCTAGCTGTGGGGGACTGGTGTGCTGCTCCTAGTAGTTCACCCCCAGCACCAACCAGAGATCACTTTTTTTTTTATTATTAATTTTTTTTTTTTATTTAACTTAGTGTTCTTTAATGTGTCCAGTGCTGCTTGCTGTTGTTCATAATAGTGCACCAAACACGTTACACATAGTAGTGACATTGCATTGCAATAAAATCACCTGGGCGACGTTTTTCCACCAGCAATAATATATTCCGTATCCACTACTGCGGCGTTTTGTCTTTGCGTGTGAACCGGCTGTAACCTTTACACGACTTGATTGGCATGTAGACGCCGGACGTTTTAAAGCAGTTTATTACACAAGTTTAGAAATGTAGTGTGATTTCTGTCCTTTACAGCACAAAACGCAACGCTGTGTCAACAACGTATTTTTCAGAGAAATTGATCCCTTGATCCCCCTCCTGCATGCCACTGTCCAGGTCATGGCACCCTTTAAAAAACTTTAAAATCAGTTTTCTGGCCAGAAATGGCTTTTCTAGGTTTTAAAGTTCGCCTTCCCATTGAAGTCTATGGGGTTCGCAAAGTTCGCACTTTTTGGCGGAAGTTCGTGAACGGGTTTGCAAACTTTTTTTGTGAGGTTCGCTACATCTCTATAAGTTAGGACTAAATACAAATTAGACCTCGGGGTATCTGATTGCCAGGGCATTCTACATATTAGATTAACTAATGGGTTTCCACTATTGCACTGCTTTAAGATATAAATATGTGTGTTATTGCAGACATCTATGATTTGAAAGCATGAATTCTCAGATCTGTAAACCACATTTTCACATAGTTATCATAGCTAGTGCCAAGGCTCCATTTACTTGAAACATTAGTACACGAATTGCATTTCAGTTAGAGCTGTTATATAAATTGTACACACTGCCGCTGTTACATAGTTACATAGCACTATTCTATCATACACAGAAATGGAAAATTATATCTTTTTGGATCATACATTCTACAATAAAATCTTTGGTCAGGAGTTATTTCAGTGTAGCAAAAAAAGGGAGGTTGATATTATTTGGGATTGCAAGTCAGCCTTACAATATTAGAAAACTAATTTGGAAGATTTACAGCATTAAAAAAAAAAGTGTCAGAATTTAAAAAATTCCATGTGTATTTATAAAACAATTGGCCTTGGCGCTACCCATAATATCTAATTACTGATCAGTGTTCTAAAGGCATCACAAAGTATATCATTTGCAGATAATAAAAAGACAAAATGGGTTTTATGTTCCAATGAGCACTTTACACTTTAGGCCGCTTTTCTCATAATTGCTTGGGAATTATACCATCTACGCTCTACCTGCTGTTTTATTACAGTATGTGTTGGACCATTTTAACAGCTAAGGTTATATTAAATCAGCAAATCTTATACAGTCCATTTTAGACAACAAAGTTACTGGCAAAAGTACTACCTTATAGTTTTATGATAAAGAGAGTATATCACCACCATATTTTAGATAACACTATTGTGACAAAATTATGCATTTAATATTTAAGAGACTGCAGTACAGTGGAACAGTAGATGAAAAAGTATTTTCTAAAGGATGAATATATACATATATATAATATTTTACAATATGAAAATTATTTTAGTCCTCACTAATAATCTCATGCTAATACATTTAGGGGTGTGCAGTGACTGTGACAGTGAGGATATTTAAAATTAATTCTTTTTGATGCCAGTTTTGAAACCGATAACAATATTACCATGTTTTCTTTAAGAAACCCCAAAACACCTTGCTATTATTGCCATTGCTGCATACTTATTAACTTATTAACAGGCACTGGGCGGGGCATCATTGTTTCTGAACATGGGACACTTTAAATGGAAACAAATAATATAAATGATACATATAAACTATACATGGTGAGGGGCTCTAATGTTTGTATGTGAGTTTATAGATTGGTAAGTATAGGTTGTGTGTGTTGGGTTTACTTGGAAGAGTTGAGCTTGATAGACTCTAGAACCCTATGTAACTATGTAACCAGAAGCTTTGTAGAGCTTTGGGTGGGAAGAAGCCTCTATTTCTAGATTCACTAAACAGTTTACAGCCAGGCCTCATGATTGGCCTCAGTTGTCTCTCGCTCTCTAAGGGTGATTGCAGACAGGGTGCTTCAATTCCCAGCAAGAAATCTCTTCTCCCACAGGTGATGAAGTGGATCGCATTATATACTGTGATCCTAGGTAATTACTCAAAAATGCCTTATTCTACATTATTGGCAATTACCAGGGATTGCTGCATGTTATCTGTTTTACAAACGTAATTGAAGGGGCAGGTATTGTCAGATGCTTCATCACTAGTGGGAGAGGAGATTTCTTGCGGGGAATAAAGTGCCCCGTCTGAAATTTCCCTAAGGGTAAGTTGCAACAGAGCACAGAGAACTGAAAACATTTAAGGTTTTGTGTCTTATCAGCTAAAATGGCAGCTGCTATATTAAACAAATGGAGGGAGCTACTAGGGTTGTTTACTCAGGTATGGTAAAGCTTTTTGCAGAATAAACATAGCATCCTAGCTTGTACTAATGTGGCTAATCTATTGGCAGTAAAATGCCAAAATTACTTAAAATACTTCAAATCTTGTGAGACAATTCCCAATAACTTCTATAGTATAGAAACTCAACTTTTACTTGCTGAGTTTTTTCATGCAAATGTTGGACATTTTTTTCTTCAATAAATCAGAGCAATTCAAGTATTCAAATATATTCTTCAGTATATTTTGGTTTGCATTTATTCTCCTTTTTTTTTTAAAATGGAATCCTGAATTTTGATATATCTTCTCCTTAAACCCAATGTTGGAGTCAATTTATTCATTATACATGCATAAGCAAAACCTTTCGCATTCATTAATAATATCTATTCAGCAATTCTGCTTGTGTGTGCAAATACATGGATTATACATGGATTATATTCAATATCATTCTAATTCATAGCTAAGTGCTATTTTACTCATTTAAGACTGATTGCCTAATATACTGACATTTATAGAACTGAAACACCTTTTCTATAGAACGAAAGCCTTTCTCTGCGAAAAGATTTTATGTGTGTCACTTGTAAAAATCATTGCATTAAAAATTCCAACACGCTCATGGATAAATATGTAAAAAAGGGGATTGTATGAATACAGATCATTTTAACTCAGATATATTACAGTACATATACACATTCTTAATGAATTGATTATTTCCACGTTTCAAGAAAAGTTGATTCGAGAATTACAGTTACCGCATAGTACTGTGCCCCTAGATATTTTCCAATGACTGCACATATCCACAGTTTTGAATTCCTTGCTGTATCCTGGAGGAAACTCTCTGAAACTGATTGATTAATCTTGGGACATAAAAGCCCTATCACATTGACATCAAGGCAGTGAAATTGCTCCAGTGTAAAGGGAAGTTGGTTTAGTCAAATTAGCCATCTGTCTATGATGGATTTAAACACAGATCTGGTAAATTTCAAAACAGCAGTTGCCTGCTGCTTGCTTTGCATTGATCAGTATTCATGAACCACTCACACTAATTTCCTTAGACTCCATATTACTACTTTGGTTTAAAACCCATCTAGAAAAAAATTGCTTCTTTTAATGTCCTTGTTTACTTTCTCTATAGAATGCAGCTCTTAATAATTTATATATCCATTTATCTAGTGAATATATGTTTCTAGGGAAATACTGACATCAGTTTCTACACTGTAGGTCAAACATTGCAGATATTTTTTGTGCACCAGTAGCTCAAATGAAATTGTAAATCAGTCTCAATAATTATGTTTTTAATAATGTAACTGTAGCTCCACTAAATTTTGGCTATTCATGGATATAACATTTCCATAATCACTGCTCAAGTTTTCACTTTAACCAGCCCCAAGCAATTCCTCCAGGAACCCATAGAGGTTCAACCCTTAGATGCCCATTTATCAATGTATGATTGGTTACGAATAGAAACATTTTTTTTCTAACTTTGTACGTATTTTCCGCGACTTTTTCTTACTTTGCAACAATTTGTGCAACAAAATCATATTCATTCAAGCTTTGGTATCGTGACTTTCCTTGGGGCAAATTGGAGCTGCAGAGTGCCATTGAGTCCTTTGGGAGGCTTCCAAAATCATGCATTGAAGGTTCAAAGTCAGAAAGGTTTTTACACTGTTAACGATCGTTCCAATACGAACATTTAGTAGCTTTCAGATTGTACTACGATCAGAAATTTTCGGATTTAATGCGAATTTTCGCATATCGTATTCGTAATTCGGATTTTAATGAATCGGCCCCTCAGTGTAAGAACCAAGGAGCTAGAGGATGAGCCTCCAGGCCGCAGTTTCTTAATATTCCCATAACTATATTATACTCTAGAAATACAATATTTAATAATATAATATTAGATAGGTTTTGCTAAGTACTATAGAAATATAACTGTATAATGATTCAAACAATCTTTGCTCAGTGTCACAAAAACTATTTAAAAGGGGTGGTTCACCTTTACTTTAACTTTAACATACTTTTAAGTATGTTATAGAATGATCTATTTATAGCAACTTTGCAAATGGTCTTCATTTTTTTTTTTATAGTTTTCAAATTATTTGTCTTACACTTCTATATCTTTCTAGGTTCCATATAGGTGTCACTGACCAGGCAGCCAAAACTATTGGTCTGTGATCTTACAATTTTATTATTATTGTTACTTTTTATTCCATATATTTCTATTCAGTCTGCTATATATATTCCAGTCTCTCATTTAAACCACTACCTGTGTCAGGCGCAGCCACAGGTGGGTGGCTGGCAGGTAGGAGCTTATATGCCGTGTAATATGGGTACAGGGGGTACTGCGCTTGTGGATAGCCAGGAAACAAGTTATGTTGCTGAAACATGATTTATTAATGAAAATGGAGTAATAAGAAATATGGAAGTCCTTACAACAGGCCAGTGGTAAGAGGCAGGCAGAAGACAAAACAAATCCGTAAAACAGGCAGAGGGTCAGGACTGGCAGCAAACAAGGAGGGTCTGGAATAACAGGCAGTGGTCAAAGGCAGGCTGAAGGCAGGGAGAGTCCAAATAAGCAGGCCGAGGTCAAAACCGGGAGATCAAACAGAGGTCAGGAACAGGAGTCGTAGAACAGGGTAAGGTAACGGAATCAGGCAGGTATGCGGGCAGGAGTCAGGTAGGAACAGGGACTGGAACAAGCAGGTAAGGTCGCTGGAACGTAAAGGCTCAATGATCAAGCAACCAGGGGTTGCTAGTAACAGGCTTATAAAGCCCGTTAATTGACTGATTGGAACCACCTGGGCTAATTAAGGGAGGAGAAGGAGAACATAAACACAGAAGCAAAGAAGAGGGGTTAACAGAATGTTCAGGGCTAGATGCCCAAGGTCTCCAGTGGCTCAGTGAGGTAATGCAGAACCTGCCTAACATACAGTCCAGAGTTCTGGTACAGGCAGGTCCTGACAACCTGGTTGCTAAAGTAAGCAACCATATCACTACAGAAAATTGCTGACCTGTTCTCAAAAAATCAAGCTCTGCCAATCAAAATTCATGCTATGTCTTTTTATAGTGGATGAGTGGGTAATGCCACAAATGTATCTGTTTATTAAATGTCAAAAATACTATAATAGGGATGTCAAATGAACTACTGCCTCCAAAATGTATTCTTTATTTCTTCTAGTATTCATTAGAGACGTACAGCAGAAGTGTGTTCTTAAGCACAGGTAAGCTTTTGATAGTTAGATAGTAGGATAGTGTTTCTTTGTTAAAATAAACTGAGATCCATGTACATCTCAGTGATTGAACGCATATGTCACAGTTTGCTTTGTAAAGCAGATAATAAAGGCTGCCCCATGTTCCTTGTTCTCTTTCCAGATACTTTGGGCAAGTTCATCTCTTCAGGGATATTAAGGCTTTGAATTACACTTGGCAATTCCCATAGGCCCCCACATGCACAATGTTCTCTTACAGTCTAGTTGCATTTCTAGCAAGACTGGGCTGGCAAGTAAAGTACTCTGAGCTTAAGTGACAGATATTTTTTAGTGAACAGCACATCAGTAGCCAGTGCTTTTTCCCAGACATCAGCTCAAAAAAGTATGATAAATTGTAAATGCAGGCCAATAGTATCACAACATTCAGATTGCCAGTATTCATAACCCATCAGTTTAGTTGCATTTCAGCCTTATATGGACTGAAACACATTGGCACAATTCCACATTAAAATTTAGAATTTTAAGACCTATAAGTGCTTATTATAATTAGTGATGAGCTAATTTTTTCGCCAGGCATGGATTCTCGGAAATTTTTTTGTTGTGCGTCGATTTGGGTGCGGTTGCATCAAAAAAGGGCGCGGTTGCGGCAAATTGGGCACGGTCGCGTGAAAAAAAGGTGCAGTCGCGTGGAAATGTGCTGCAAAAAATCACGCAACAAATGCATTTCAAGAAGTTTACGCCATTTCGCAAATTTTCTTGCCATTTTGCAAAAAATACGGCGAAGCGAAACGGGACAGATTCGCTCATAACTAATTATAATGTGTATGTATTTGCATAAACACACATGCAGGAAACAACAAGCCAGCTACAACTAACGCCTACTGATGTATTGCTCTTTAAGGGACAAAGCACATGGGCATTTTAGATCATGGTGGTTTTCCTTGAGAAGTTCTCTTAGTAAGAACAGCAGCAACTAAAACATTCATACCTGCTGATGAATATGCATTAAATGGGAAATGTATTTTCTAAGGCTGGCACTGCTGCTGGAGATCACTGGGAAAAAAAGGAATTACATCTTCCCAAGTGATTCCAGGCAGCAGCATCTGTAAAGGATAGCAGATTTTGGAGAATCATGCAATAATAATGACAGCCATGATTTTTTTCTTGATTAGATAATCTCTCTGTTCAACATATATTCACAAGTGATGAGCGAATCTGTACCATTTCTGTCCGAAAAATTCGCAAAACGCATTTGTCACACAATTTTTTTTTGTTGCCCGCATTTTTTTACATGACCGCGCCCAATTTGACACACAACAACAAAAAATTTTTTTATAGGCAACAAACAATTCGCCAATGGCGAAATGTGGATATTCAATGCAATTCCATGCCTGCTGAAAAAATTTGCTCACCACTAATATTCACTTGTACAATGCAAATTGTTCTTTTACTAGTACACACAATCCCACTAATTAACACGTATTGCTGTATGTACAGTATGTATTAACTGTAGGTACTAGACTGTATCATGTATGATTTTGGTTTAGGGATTCTTTCCTTGAGGTATATCTTATATTGGTGGTATCTTGGTAATAAATGCACATACACAGCCAGAATCTCCCTTCCCTACAGTTGTTGGCTGCCAACATATATCAATTCTGTCTAGACCTATAAAATCTATTTTAACTTTAAACTACTTTAATTTAATTTAATCATTGAAAAAAATCAGTTTTCGTTATCTCAGATCAAAATTATCACCAGTGTTAACTGGCCTTGGCATTTGCCAGGTATTTCAATGTTGATCAGCAAAATCAGGATCATTATTTAATTATATTTAGATATGATAAAATTCACATTTAGTGCTTTTAAACTGTGTCTAAAGTTGCCTAGGAATGACTGTTAAACAAACAACTTATTGATCTTAATATTTTAATAGACAAACATGTAACCCTATCACTGGTGCCCTGGCAGTTACATCCCTGGCTATAGGGTTTATAATTTAAAAATGTGTGTGTCCAAAAGTCTAGTTTGCGGTATGAATGTGTGATTAAATTTGTGTACTGATTCAATGTTTTCTTTATACATGTAAAACTCAATTTAGCCAAATATTTGAGGAATATGATGCATACCAACATTTTGAATGGGATTTTTGTTTCATGTACTATCCCACTAAACATCAATGCATACTTAGCTCTTCAAATAATGCATAACAAATCTCTCAAAGGCAGTGCAGGGCCAAGCCAACCAGGCACCCTAGGCAATCTGTAAGATTTATTCCCTGGCTGGTGCCATTGTCTGGTGAAAATTCTAACACAGTAGCAAGTGGCCATTTTACTTACCTTTCCCAGCAGCCCTAGCAAGCTACTAAAATTGCAGACACACAGTAAAAACTGAAAAAGTTTACTCTACTATGAATGTGCGAACAATGACCATGCCTAGGATGTCTGGGAATAAGGTAAACTGTCCCCCAGTGAATTAGGGTTTCCCTGCCCTTCAAGGCAGACTGGGGAATATGGAATAACTAGGCATGGCATAATTTGTCACATTTTGTAAACCTCAAATGTTGGATATTCAGTAAAAAAATGCATAGGCATCCCATCATTTTTATTGTCAAGTTTGTCTTTGGAATAATTTTTTCATAGTCTAAATCTCCTGCTTCTGAAAACCTGAAAGTATATTACCTATTAACCCCCTTCCTTAATTTTTATATGTCCTTTAATATGTCCTTCTCCTTAATTCATATTGACACTTTGTCGACCATCCTACACTGCACAAATATACCCCTTAGTTTCTTATTATGCACATCTAATATCACAACATGCTGCTGTATTAGCTGCTTCTGTTTCTAAAGGAGAGAATGTGAAAGGTACAAAATACATTTTGGGCTGTAATTTGTATTTTCTGTTGTTTAATGATAGCAGTTACAGATAACATGCTTCTAATCTGACATATTTGAGGGGCATACTCTAATAAAATGTGTTTGACATCATATAACATTATCTATTTTATTCTCTATCTCTACAGTTGGCAAAGAAATCTTTGGTGCATCTCAGAATGTTTTATTTTAAGGCTCATTAATCCTATATGTTATATATTAACAAAGCTACAGTTCCGTATCAGAATACTCCTATATACATTTAAAAATATAATACATGAACTGAAGATGAACTAATTTGTTACACTTTTGCTCATTAATCATGCTTAATTTATTAAACATATCTGCCAATTAGGCCACTAATTAGTTACAATCATTGCCTAAAGTGCGATTCAAAATAATGAAGAAAAATAAGTAAATATAATTTAATTTTTCAAAACTACAGCAAACAATTTTTTTTTTAAATAAAACCCATGGGCAAATGTTTTTGCATCATGCATATTTAGTATATTTTGCGTGTTTGCTGTACCCTCTGAAAATATGCTTCAATTGCACAACCTTGTTCTAGTAATTAGAAAACATGTATAGTGCTTCTCATCTACAGGACGGTTTTGCTATAAAAAGCAATGGGTTTGCTCGGGGGATGCTTTAATCTCCATGACTGTATAGCTTGAAATCACTGGTTAGCCCCATCCTGCTGATCTTATCAGTACACAGATTTTATCTCTCTCCCCTGACAGGAAGAAAGCAAACCTTACTAGTTTGGAACTCCAAGAACAAACATTATTCCTGAGTTGTTGCTGATTTCAATGTAATAAATCATTTTAATTGCCCTATGAAAATGAACCTTGCTGCAGAAATTGCTTTCTCAGTCAGATTAGAACGCATACAGCATTTCATTTGATTATGTAACACCTTTTTTTATAGGGTCAATGGCACTGCTATCCTATCCCCTATTCACCCCATAGTGCATTTGATTGGATTAAAATGCTGCTACACCCTAATTGTCTTCTGCCTTATACACAATGCAGGCATGCAAAGGAAAATTGTACTTTAAGCAGACATAAATAACAAAGTTCTAAAATTGTAAGCAATTTAGGGGTGTATAAGTATACATTGAGGACCCATCTGCATCACTTTCCTTGTAACATGGGTGGAACTTGTGCCATTTGATCTGATAGCTGCCAATGTTTCCCATGCATTCCTGTATACTTTAGGTTTTCTGCTAGTTTTAGCCACTGCATTTACTCTTGTGTTTAGGACAAAGCAAAGTATTCTGGGAAAAATTAGATTTATGCATTTTTTTTGTTCTTTTCCCATGATAGTTGATGAAGCCTATAGTAGCTAAAAATAGAGCAAAGAGCACTGCTGACAGCTATCATGGGAGTATTCTAAAAACATAATTAAGCTAGTGAGAAACTATGACACCATTTTCTCATATCTATATATCTGTATATACACTCTGTATTCTGCAGTCTATGATTGTATTTTGCAATGTAATATTTTTCATTAGACTTTTATTGCATTGCGACTTTTATTTGCGCATTGCAAATGTTTAACCTGTGCTTGAAGATGGCATTCATTTTAAAGCAAAAATAACGACTCTTTCATTAAGAAGTTTTATTACATACACTGCGCACTTGTGCAAACTTACAAATTTTCAATCGCAAACTTACTTTTGCAAAGTTGTTGTGCAAACGCAACTTTTATCACAAACTAAACACACAACATATATTGCATTCCCCCAAGAGTGTTTAATCAAAGCACACATGCAATTTACATTCATTTTTATTTGAAGCAAGTTCTGATGTTCTATTAACAGTTTTATACTGCTAATGCCAGGCTTTCTCTGAAAGTCAGAGGGGGTCATTGTGCACACATATTTGTTTGCTTATGGTTGTTTTGCACATGTTTTCTCCTTAACACTTCAATATTAGTGATAAGCAATTTTTTTCGCCAGGCATGGATTCACAGTGAATTTCCACATTTCGCCATTGAATTGTTTCAAGAAACTTCAGTGAAAATTCACCACGGAAAAATTTGTTGCGCGGAAATTTTTTAGTTGCACGTCAAATTGGGAGCGGCCGTGTCAAAAAGGGCACGGTTGTGTAAAAAAGGCCGCAGTTGCATCAAAATGGGCGTGGTCGCATAAAAAAAGCGCAGGCAACAAAAAAATAGACGCGAGCGATAAAAAAGAGACGCGCGCGACAAATGCGTTTCGCTAATTTTCCGCCGTTTTTCAAATTTTCTTGCCATTTCACAAATTTTATAGCGAAGTGAAATGGGACAGATTCGCTCATCAGTATTCAATATTGCACTGCTGTGTCACTCCTTTTCTTGTGAATCTTAGTTTAATGTGGATTGTACACAAATATTTGCAAATGGCTTGCAATGAGATGGGTGTTTGTGTGAGTAAAGCTCTTAAGGATTATTGCCAGGGCCGGATTTGTTTTCGGCGCGCCCCTAGGCCCCCCCCAATGCGCATGTACGAATGAGCGAACAACCGCTCGCCTCCCTACCCCGCCCCCCTGCGCGCCCGCGAGTGCGCATGCACACACATTTAAAGCCCCATACGGAGCAGTGGGGAGAAGTTCCCACTGCTCCGTATTGAAAAAAACGTTAAAAATTCCATTGTGGCGGGGCGGCATGCCGCCCCTACATTTCTGCCGCCCTAGGCCTGGGCCTTTGTGGCCTCTCCACAAATCCGGGCCTGATTATTGCAGAGAGAAAAAAATTCAATTATGTTTGAAAAGCGCATAGAAAGTGCCTTCTCAGGTTTACTGACATTCAGATCTTCAAAGATTGCTGTTGAGCTAAGTCTGCCATTAGCATTCTAAAACTGTCTAAAACTGCTTAATCTCAGAAACTTTAATAGATGCAAAGTTGAGTAACAACATCAATTTATGTTTGGGTTTATATCCCCTTTAGTCAATCGTTAAACCCTCAGATTCTTATGAAAAACTCTGCTTATTACAGGGGAATAACTTTACTGCAATAAATGAATGTTATATTTGTACAAGCTATGAGAAAATCTAGGCAGTTATCGCACTGATAGTACCATATAGAACCACTTTCAACTGGTCATACTGGCAGTGATATTATTGCATAACCCTGGACTGCTATGCTTTGTCTCCTTCCTGACTTCTTGCAATGGGGATATAACAGAAAGAAAGTGGATGAACATTTAGAACCTTGCGGCCATCCAATGGCTGCTTACTTTAGAATAAAACTGTAGCTGAGCCTGGAAAAAAAAAGATAATACACAATTAGACATCCAATTATTTTTTACAATAACATCAAAAAATCAATAAGTAAATACAATTGAAGAGTATTCCTCACTGGCCTTCAGCATTACATACATCAAAAGTATAAGGAAAGTCTTTCTGTTGGAAGCATGTCCAAAACTACAAACCTCGCCACCAGCTGATGCAAGTTTGCCATAATATAATTGTATTCAAATAGCTAATTCATTGAAAAGTCACAAACAGCTGCTGTTATATACAACTCAATACCTTATAGGCATCTATAAAATAATTGGAGACGATCCTTTATATAAAAACGAGGATATGGAACAGCACATACTGTACATAGTTTATTAAATATTAAATATTGCATATACTGTTTTATTTATCTTTTATTTAGTTGTTTGATATGCATGTTTAATCACTAAAATAAACATTGTAAATTGAGAAGTCAATAAAGTTATTGATTTTGCCACTTAAATGATGTCAAGACTTCCCAACAGCAAATTATTGGGTTTGCTAGACTGGAAGTGCATGTTACCATTTATTTTTTCTTTTTTAATGCATGTCCTAATAATGCATATTCTTACATTTCCACAGAAAGTACCCAGAAATGATCAGTTGAATCTTAGTTGTAGCACAAATTTAATGGAAATATTCTGCAAACTATACTTGTATATCTGTTACTCTCTAAGATCAGAGAAAGAAACAAATATCAGGTATCCATTTCTGACTGGTCTTCAACATGATAAATGGAAGAATGCAAAAAATACTTTCATAAATCTCTTAAACATCTACCCTTGTTACTAAACACAGGCCAGATTACCATGCAAAACATGCTTTTAAAATATTAGTACCTGTACACTGGTGTGCTTAATCCCTCAGTACTTTTGTGAAGTAACTTAGTTTGTGGTTGTTAAATCCCTAGACTGCTTAATCTACAGTAGGTACAAAAAAAAAAAATATTCATATATTCCTTTGTTTTCATTGCATATTACAAATTTCTATTTTTTTATCCTTATAACATAAACAAATCCTCCTTGCCTCTGTTCTTGTCTTTGTTTACAGAGAAGGAGGGGTCTATTATTTTGGTGCTTTAACAGGGAAAGAAGACTTGATTACCTAACTTCGAATTCGCAAAAAGACATTGCATTCCATGTTATTGTTCTGTTTACCAATAAGCAGACCAGAACACTGAAATCATTTTACTGTTATGTTTTCTGCACAAATAATACTAACCATAGATATTTTTTTTAATAAAAACCAACATGGAGAATGCATGTCCAATAGAGATATAGCGAACTGTTCGCCGGCTAACTAATTCGTGCGAACATCGGGTGTTTGCAAGTTCGGAAGTTCGCAAACTTTCCGCGTATGTTCGCAATTTGGGTTCGCCACATTTTTTTTCCGCTGCGTTTTTTCTCTGCGTTTTTTCTCAGCCTAAAAACGCTGCACAACCAAACATGGCGTTTTTCAGCCTAGTACTGGTGTAAGCAAATCCCGTTTCCATGATGCTAATAGTGCGAAATAGCAAAAACGCCGCGTATTTCCGCTAGGTCTGCCCGTTTTTACGCAATGCTGTATCAACAAAGTATTTTTCAGAGAAATTTTTGCCCTTGATCCCCCTCCTGCATGCCACTGTCCAGGTCGTGGCACCCTTTAAACAACTTTAAAATCAGTTTCCTGGCGAGAAATGGCTTTTCTAGGTTTTAAAGTTCGCCTTCCCATTGAAGTCTATGGGGTTTGCAAAGTTCGCAAATATTCACGCTTTTTGGCGTAAGTTCGCGAACTTTTTTTGAGGTTCGCTACATTCCTAATGTCCAACACAAGCCTTATATATATATATATATGTATAAATATAGTGTAAATTTATGTTGAAACCAGGTGTATATTGACCTTTTCACCTACATTCATTTAATAATGCATATATGAAGTTTCTATAGTGTTCTGTTTATATAAAAGTTGGTAAAGATTCTGAATCAATATTTATTAAAATGCAAATTACAAAGAAATTAAAAACAAACTCTATTTTACAAGTGTAACCATGTATCTGTAAAGGATTAAAACATAAGGGACAGAATTAATTAAGAAAATGCCTCTAAAGCAGTAATGGGCTTTACCATTTAAATTCTCTATTTTCTGGCCAGATGGAGTTAATTAATTTTTAACATGTAAATGGCCCTAGGTTTTCTATTTCGGTGTTAATACGCTGATTTAATCTGACTAGGGGACGGGGATTTTACTATGCAATACCACTTCTATGTCATTTGTGACCTTTTAGTTTTAATGAAAAACAACCTAATAGATCTTAATACAACTTTTTGGCAAGGTAGTGCATTAACTCTAATAATGTTGTTTTTGAATTTTGTGGTTTGTAATGAGCTGAAATAAGGTCGGGAATGCATGCCTGCCTAATACAGATTAGTATCTCTATACTGCAGAAATTATACAAGGGGTTCTTTTCAAAAGAAACACCAAATTTCACATTTTGTAATAAAATACAGGCTGCCAAAGTTAAAAAACTGAATTCTGCAGCAGGTTAAAGGAAATGTGTCTTCTTGCTGAATGCTGCAGGTTTTGTTTACTTACTGGGTCCATCACACCACATCATTGTTACATTGTGCTTAGTTAAAGGAAAACTATAGCCCTGAACAATGTAGTTCTCTATAAAGA
Organism: Xenopus tropicalis; assembly: GCF_000004195.4. Taxonomy (NCBI): domain Eukaryota; kingdom Metazoa; phylum Chordata; class Amphibia; order Anura; family Pipidae; genus Xenopus; species Xenopus tropicalis. Next base: position 93,801,359 of record NC_030684.2, read on the forward strand.
AATATATTGATTAAAACAGTGCCATTGGTAATTCTAAATACAAAATTGCCATTTTAAGTACTGGGATCATATGATTCACAGTGCACACAAACAAGGGCACACATACATCTTGGGTCACATCAACCAATTCATAGACATCCATGCACATCCATGCCTGGTGAAAAAGTTTGCTCACCACTAGAAATAACTATAAAATGAACTCATATATAAAAGGTGATACCTAAGATGTATATAAATGTATTGCAGTGTTTACTCTTCATGGCTTCTGCAGTCTAGTCAGGGAAATCTGCATAATCAGACTATTAGCTTTTGCTTCTAGCTACTATATTAAAGTTACCCAGCTTATAGAATTATGGCAGATATTTATAGTACTGTAGGTTTGGGAAAGTTATTTGAGTGTTTTGAGGAATAATTGCCTTGACTAATGTTGCCATTGGCAGGAATACATACAGTACATGCATAGATTAAACATGGCAAATGCTTTATCAAGTCAGTCCTGTAGTAGCCCTGTATGAAATAAATTCTGCAAGAACGTTAGCTTGCAGCATCAGAAGGCAAACTCAGATAGAAACCAGGCATATCCAGTAATGCATTTAAAATATGTACAAATGCAGTCACTTGAAATTATTGAACCCTATTCATATACTGTAATTTCAATGCACACTTCACTTTAGTTGCTTTTACTTTAGCAATACAAAGTTGGAGAAGTTTCCTGCTAACTTTTTATTATTTTTTTTTAATTGGTGATGGATTTTAGAGATTTTAAATATTTTTTTAGGGCCACATTGTTGCAGTGCCATTGCACCTAAAAGAAAAAGGTATGTGTTACACTCTGTTGTCAAACGCCAGCAATTCTACCAATCAGACTTTACAACTTTGTAAATACAACTGCATCATTTTCACTGCATTGGCCACACTTGTGTCATATAATGTGGGTAAATTGTGAATTGTGTTTTGTATGAGAAAAAAAATCTGTGCTAGCTCTGTGGTTTATGGCATCTGTCATTACACATTAGGTTAATCTATAAGGATCAGTTTAGGGTAGCTAATTTATTTATTTATAGCACACATAGAACATATCTATAGTAATAAGTCAAATCAACTGGACTGTATTTTTCTTTTCTTAAAGACGTTTTGCTAGTCTTCCAACTGACTTTCTCAATTCAGAATGACTTGTACACAGATCTTTCTGTAGTTAAATACCCTGGATTCTGACTCCAATCAGCATAATTCCAAGCCATTTAACTTCAGAAAAATCTTTGTACAAGTCATTCTGAATTGAGAAAGTCAGTCAAATGACTAGTAGAATGTCTCCAAGAGAAAAAAGAAATACAGCAAGTCCAGTTCATGCAATAAGATAGCTATGTGTATGATCAAACATTTACAAAATGCAGCATTTCATGCAAGTTTGTCCTTTAGTAAAGCTATCAACCATCTGCCTTTGCATCAAAGGTACATGAGTAATACTTTGAAGTGCGAGTATGTAATTATTCTCAGAAAAGCTCCACGTTCTCACCAGAATGTAGGTCTGATTTGTGTCAAATACTAAAAATTAAACTCTAAACACTTCAAGAAAATTATGCATAGCACCTGCAAGTGTATATGATGCCTTTAATGTTCGCTGAACAACCCTAATTTTAAACAAGTATAAGGAGGAGAAAAATCACTTCCATTTGTTAATAGCAGAGAATGGTAGAATGCTGTCTTTTTCTGTGTGTCTGACTCTTGGTGAAGGTGAATCATATCTGATTTTAGAGAGTTGAGCAATTTCTACATATGGCTTAGAAAACCAAGGTTTTGGCAACATGAACCTCAGCCTTGTCATTCTCAGTTGATTAAAGGGTCTACAGCTGTTACTGATCTTCAACTCCCATCAGTGCCTTCTCCTAAATACCCTTCTAGGCACCTATTTGCATTTTACAGATGGAGCATCTCTAAACTCTGCATCCTGCATTCACAGTTATACAATTTTCTCAACTAAAATAAATGACGTGCCATATGCTCCTTATATGCCAGATGCATAAATCTCATTGCCTCCATCTGCACATCTTTGTATCTGCCTAGGTCATTTTCTAATTCAACACATACAACATAACTTCTGTTTGAAAGGGGAAAAAACAAATCATAGTACTACAATTTTTTTTTTGTTTTATTTTTAAACTTATTTGGTCTTTATCATTCTAGATTATGCTTAAAGGTTTTGAGCCCTATAAACAAAAGCTTTAGAAAACCAAGGTGTGGCTAATTCTATCAAAAGACCTAAAATGACAAGAAACAACACCTTTCATTTTAGCTTGACTGAATTAAACTCTGCACACAGTTGAAGGGACATGCTTTGCGAACCGTATAATATTGTCATTATTTTTAGTGCTCAGTAATAGGTAACTGAATATAGCACATGCTGTGTGATGCTGGTTATTGCTTGATTGTCTTGATAGATAGCAGTAATTTGGAATTAAGTTGAACTTAACTTCAGTCTTCTTGCTACAATGCTGATCCATGGTAGATTTTAGCTCATTGCAGTCTGCTCCATGGTGGACATATGAATAAAACCTGCCCATGTCCTGGTAACTGTGCTCTCAGCGGGACCACACAATAGACCGTTTTTTTTCTTTATTTCCTTACAAATAGGAAATAAAAAAGCCTATACTTTTAATTTGGGTTTTGCCATTTTAACACACCAAGCTACATGCAGTAATACAAAATATTTTGAAAATGTATCATCAGAATAGTAATAACAGTAACAGTTAAGCATATTAACGATCTAATACTTTTATTTTTTTTCCAAAAAAAAACTAATTATGTTTGTAGTAACATTAATACTAATATATTATTGTAATTTATTCTGCTACCATAATAATTACTTACTGGGCAGTTACACCATTATTATTTGTTTCAGAAAAAATCCAGATCCTTGACAAAACATCTGATATAGCACTGAAGCAAAGCACACATTTTCATAGTCATTTTTATGCAGCTGCACAAGTGATTAAAATTGTGGTTTATATTATTAAAATGAATTTCAGTTAGTCAGTTGGAAGACTAGTGAAACGCATGTCCAGTTGATTTGACTTATTACTACATACTGTATATACCCCCCATGGTTTATTCAAAATCATATAATTTAGCTAAGTGGGATCTGAATCCTTATTGTGACTTTTTAATGCTAGGCTAATGTGACTTTATCTGGCTAGGCTACTGATAAACAATTCAGAATTGCATTTCCTAATTCCGAATTGAGAAAGCCAGTCATGTGACTAGCAAGACATAGCAAATCCAGTTGATTTGACTTACTATTACAGATCTACCCCCCATGACCTGCATGAATGAGAACCTTCACAGATACACGGAGGGTATAAATCTTGTCATTTGGTTGGACTGCAAACTCTATGTTTGGTTGTACAGGTATAGGACCCATTATCCAGAATGCTCGGGACCAAGGGTATTCCGGATAAGGGGTCTTTCCGTAATTTGGATCTCATTACCTTAAGTCTACTAAAAAATCAATAAAACATTAATTAAACCCAATAGGATTGTTTTGCATCCAATAAGGATTAATTATATCTTAGTTGGAATCAATTACAAGGTTCTGTTTTATTTCTACATAGAAAAAGGAAATCAGTTTTAAAATTCTGAATTATTTGATTAAAATGGAGTCTAAGGGAGACGGGCATTCCGTAATTCGGAGCTTTCTGGATAAAGGGTTTCCGGATAAGGGGTCCGATACCTGTACTTAGTACATAAAGTAATAACTACTTTTTAAAATAAATCACGACTAATTGGTTAAATTAAATAATCTAAATGACAATGGAAAGTACTCATAATTAATTTACAGTGTAATATAATGCGGGTTAGTATTAGTGTTAAAAAGGCTTATCCAGGTTTGCACAGTCCTAGACATCTTCATCTTAGTAAACCCTATCTAAAAAATAGAGATAAGAGCTTGAGATAACTTATTCTTCTCTAATAATTATACTTTCTTTACACAAATATAAAGGGAAGCAGGTTCCTATGGATATTATAATCATGATAAAGACATGCACTAATAACCTTACAAAGATAAGGGTTACCATGATTACCAATGACTCTGCCTAAAATGTTTTACTCCCTTGGAGGGAAGTGAAGGAAAAAGGCAACAAAATTACTGCAGGTACACTGAACTATATTTTGGGGCACAAACACCTGCAGTCACCCTATGAATACAGCACTGCCAGCATTCACAGTGCTGGATGCATTATGGTTGGGAAGGGATAGGCACGTAGGTCATTCAGACCTGTAATTCAGGGAGGTGCAACACAACCATGTACTTACCGTTTGCCCTATTACAGGTTGAAGTGAGATCTAAGGGACACATTTAGCATGTAACTTTAGGAATTTTAATGTATTGCTTTGTTACAAAGTCCCACACATGTATGCATAAGAAACCACGTTATATATTGTACATTGGAATGATAAACTACACTGGTCTTACAAAATCAAAATTTCATTTGCAAGGTTTCCCATAATTTATTAGTGTTTTCTTTTCCTTCTCTCATTTTTCCTTCTACCTCTGTATCCAAATTGAGAAAAAGAGGTCAGTAAGAAGATTACATTCGAAAAGACAGAATAATGTCAATGGTTTGTCACTTATAATCACTGACCTGCATCAAACTGGTTTTGCTTCTGAATCGCAAACCTGGCTGGATACTGGACAGAATATTCTCACCAAAAAAAATCTGGGAAGAAAAATATGTTTTGTAATAAGCTAAGACATCAAGAGGTTTAGAAGTGTCAAAATCATCATGATATTTTTGTTCAGATTGATCTTGATGAATGGATGTCATTTTTTTTTCTTTCCAACCTACATTACTGCTTTGAGCATGAAAATATTGGCCACTTTGTTTTGAAAAAATATAGCAAGCCAAAGAAAACTTTTTCGTAAATACAATATTGAAATACTCTATAGGGAAATTTGACTGAAGTTAAAGAAAAACAATGATCTCCCTTTTGACATGGAGCTTATTTAGTTGGGTTTATGAAGAATAGGTATTAAGTATATTAATTTATGATATTACATAATCTCTTTGGGGAAGGGACCTTTTTCTAACTATGTATTGAAACTCCTAGGGGCACATTTACTAATCCACGAACGACCGAAAGCGTCCGAATGCGTTTTTTTCGTAATGATCGGTATTTTTGCGATTTTTTTGTCGCCGCCGCGATTGTTTTATATTTTGCGCTACTTTTTCGTTGTTGTTACGACTTTATCGTATATATTTACGCGACTTTTTCAGATTGGTTTTTCTGCCATTTACTATAGCGCAATATGAAAATGTTGCGCTGGCGACGAAATAATCTCGCAAAGTATGATAAAGTCACGACGGCGGCGTAAAAGTCGCGACAAATACGAAACAATCTCGATGGCGACAAAAAAACCGCAAAATTTTCGGTTCCAATCCGTTTTTTTTCCCATTCGGGATTCGGATTCGAGGATTAGTAAATGTGCCCCCTAGCATTTACATATTTATTCTGTGTTTAAAAGAAAAGGAAACATTGAACCACTGGGGGTGTGTTAAAAGTTAGGCACCTCCAGTGATTGTAATCACTTATCTGATACTCTGTGCTCCTGTTTCTTGCAGAAAACTGGCTTGGGGTATTTCTGCCGAAGTTCTTTGGACTGATTGTCCTTTCTCTTGTCTCTCCTTTTGGCTAGGGTGCGAGGCATGCACATACACATTTCGTTTGTAAGTCCCACTGTCACTCTTTTGCGCATGTGCCTGCTCGGCCCAGAATGAAAAAGAGACAGAAGAATCTGAAGAAAATGGCTAAGATTTTAGTAAACAGGAGCACCAGCCCAGGGAATCAGTTAAATGATTTTAATCTCTGGAAGGGATGGGGGTGCAGGACATTTTAGCACCCCCCAGTAAATTCAACTTTAGTTCTCCTTTAAATTATAAAAACATTACCCCTGTTTACATTTATACCTTCCAAACTATTCCATACATTTGTGGTGCTATGTTAATTAATAAACACAATACAATACAATGAACAGTTACTAATGCCTAAATCTAACGAAAAACTATAACCATAACATGGGGTGGTATCTTGAAAGTATTTATTTCCATTTGTTTTTCTGCAAAATGACAGTTTTTTTCTGTGTATAGCAGAGTAAAATGATTATAAAGAAGGAGGGACATGTTACTGTCTGTTTGTTTCGAGTGAAATGTCGACTCCTCTGCAGTTAGAGCAAATGGCGCATTTTGTAGCTCTGTTGGGAATTTGCTCTATAAAAGATTGGCATCAATAATTTTAACATTATGCTGTCATCTTTTAAGGAAATCATTGAGCTGTGAATTTGAATTAGCATTTGGCTGATAAAATACTGCAAAGTGTGGTCTTTAATATGGACAAAGGCAGATTTATTATGTCTATACAACAATACAATACTAAATAATTCATTCATGTCATTGGCACCTGCAAAGCTGGGATATTTTTATATAGTAAAACTGTTATGTGATTAACTATATTGTGTTTTTAGTATGATTTCTATTCTGATTGGAAGTCTGTTGTTCCATAGTTAATAACTCCCAACTAAAAAAGTAACACTCATCAATAAAGAAGATTATTTTAGAATTAATACAGGTAGCTACTTAGCCCACCTTTATAACAAGCCAATATACAAACATGTATATACAATCCACAAATCTTTTATTTGCCATTCAGATGAGTTGGGGAGAGGGGGGTTGGTTTATCAATAATGCTTATACAGTATAGTTATCAACATTTTAAATGGTTTTAGAGTTATTTCAAGTTTTTTAGCAGGAACTAAGAGGCAGATTTATTATAGTACGATCGGTCTGAAGCCGACTTTTTCGTACCTTGCCTATTTTTGCTGATTTTTTCGCTAATTTGCGCAACTTATTTGCACTGTGCATCAAAAATTACGCGGCAAAATCGTATTGCCGTGCCGAGTATGAAAGTTTCGGATTCATTCAAGCTTCGGTAACGTGACTTTCCTTGAGCCAGGTTGGAGCTGCAGAGTGCCATTGAGCCCTATGGGAGACTTTCCTTGGGCCAGGTTGGAGCTGCAGAGTGCCATTGAGCCCTATGGGAGACTTTCCTTGGGCCAGGTTGGAGCTGCAGAGTGCCATTGAGCCCTATGGGAGACTTTCCTTGGGCCAGGTTGGAGCTGCAGAGTGCCATTGAGTCCTATGGGAGACTTTCCTTGGGCCGGGTTGGAGCTGCAGAGTGCCATTGAGCCCTATGGGAGACTTTCCTTGGGCCAGGTTGGAGCTGCAGAGTGCCATTGAGCCCTATGGGAGACTTTCCTTGGGCCGGGTTGGAGCTGCAGAGTGCCATTGAGCCCTATGGGAGACTTTCCTTGGGCCAGGTTGGAGCTGCAGAGTGCCATTGAGTCCTATGGGAGGCTTCCAAAATCATGCACAGAAGGATCAAAATCAGAAAGGTTTTCACGACGTTTGATATGAAAATTTTGTGACTTTCGGATTGCCAATGCGATATTATCATGACTGATTTTTTTCGGAAGCATTTTCGTGATATTTGAGATCATCAGAAATTATCATATCTAATTCGAATTTTTCCCATTTCGGGATTCAAACTCATATTTTGATGAATGTGCCCCTAACAGTGCAGATATAGCCAGCTGATTATCAGACCTGTGAAGAAGTATTCAAGGCATTATTTAATATGAAGTCTGGGATGGGACAGACAAATACTGTTTTTAACGAAAGTTATATTTAGAAATAGCTTTAAAACCATTTAATTAAAGTTGTCCTCCACCCAAAAGAGTTTTTGTTCAATGAAAGGAAATGTCATTCTGGGCAACTTTCCAATATACATTAATTAAGAAGTGCCAGAAACCCTTGGAGGCATATTTATTGTAAATTGGTGTCCATGCTCATAAAAAATAAAATCCTAAATTCTTGCTCACATATTCTGGAATTGATTGTTTTGTTATGTGGGGTCTTTTTTTCACAACTGGGTTTTTTTTAAAGGATCCTCAGGTTTTAGGTGGTATAAGATAAGGGCATTCTGTTAATTACAGAACATAAACAATAACTAAATATTTACATGAAACAAAATCAATAAAAAATGCTAGGGAGCAGTTAGAATGCTTAGCTTTATAATAAACTGCAGAATGAAAAGTAAAGCAAATGTAAAGATTATTTTATATGTTTCTTGTACCTCCAGCTGAGAAGTCTCCCAGTGGCTGACTGCAGTGCATCAAGGCTTACTAATCATTTGAAACGTTGCTTTAATGCTCCCTGTTGATTCTCTGCAAGATATGAGTAATTGCAAATTTTCTAGTCAAATACATTGCAAACATTTACAGAATATTGAGCTGAAATCCAACATTGATGTAATTTTAATTGCATAGTGAAATGGTTGTTATTGTAGAAAACATTTTAAAATTTCATTGAAGTTAAGAATGGTATTTAAAAATATATATCACAGGGGCATTGCCAAAAGTAGGCCACTGAACTGATTTCAGGATGATCATTCTGGCTAAAGAATCTGTCTGCTTGAGATTTGAGCATCGGTGAATGTCCAAATTCCACTCATGTGAATGGTATGACTGTGTGCCATATAATAATGACTCAAAGTAAGTGAAAGTGAGCTGCAGTCCTTGTCACTTTTTGTTGTCTAATTGCTTCCGGCATGTAAAGGAAGCAACAGAGAACTCACCAACTATCTACAGTAGAACTCCAAATGTACTTTTTTGAAGGGGGAGGTATTAAAACAGCATCAATTCCAGGAAAACGTAAAATAGGGGAAAATATCAATGTACGGGACTGCAAAAAAATGACCCCTTATCCGGAAACACATTATCCAGAAAAGCCATCTCCCATAGACTCCATTGTAATCAAATAATTCACATTTTTGAAAACGGTTTCCTTTTTCTCTGTAATAATAAAACAGAACCTTGTACTTGATCCCAACTAAAATATAATCAATCCTTATTGGAGCCAAAACAATCTTATAGGGTTTAATTACGGTTTAAATCATTTTTTCAGCAGACTTAAGGTAGGAGATCCAAATTACGGAAAGACCCTTTATCCAGAAATCCCCAGGCCCTAAGCATTCTGGATAACGGGTCAAAAAATTTTGTACACAAAATCAGGGTTCTACTGTAATTCTATGTACAAATGGTCATGTAATTCTTATGTTTTTAACTTTTGGCCATTTTTGTGAAAATGTCTTTAATACACTTAATTATGATGTCCTCCATGTTAAAATTACTTTTTTTTTATTTTTGCTGCAAAAAATGTAGCAAATATGTTGGGTAATGCCTCCATATATTTTCATGTAGATTAATATGACTTTTAGATAATATTCTGTGGATTTTGTTCTTATTAATGGGATTCTGTCAATTGTTTTCAAAATGCATCAGTTAATAGCATTCCTTTGGAAGAATCCTGTCCCAAAATTAATTTTCAAGTAAGCAGTATTTTATTTATCTAATTATTAAATTTCAAATGAGGCAGGCGATTCTTTATTTTTTCCAAGTTCCCTTGACCCTATTACTTGTGGTGTTATAAGCCTCAGTCTCTCTTTACTGCTGCACTCACAGTTGATGTGATTTTAAAACCCCCATTTTCCCAACCAGCAGCCTATCAAGAGAACTATGTGCAGGTAACAAGAAAACACCCCTCCTGAAGGATGCTTGGGGCATAACAGCACTGCTAGAAGGAACCCTATATTTTAGAGATTAGCAAAATGGGCAAAATTGCCTATGCTGTCTTCCATTAACTTCAAGGGTAATGGCAAATGGGGCTTCATAGAGGGCATGGGTGATGAATGTAAAAATCAAATGCAGATGCTGAATGTACTTAGAAGGAGTATTTGGCATCTAGGTTTGATATTTAACTTCTAAAATTCAAACTCTGGTTTTATTATTGAATTTTGTAAGTACACATATTAAATGTCAGATTCAATTATTTGCAATGTGCAAAGTGTAATATTGTATTAAAGGCTGAATCACAACAATTATGACAGAATCCCTTTAAATATGAAACCTAGATTGCTTGAGAATAGCAGAATTGGCTTTACCGACCCAGTGCTTACAGAATGTAACCTTATATATGACACATTTTTATGATAAATAATAGTTGTGCCAATGTGTATTTCTCCCTAAGATACGTATAACTGACAATCTCCGGAGGAACGTAATCTGTTTCCTGTGTTGCTCTGATAATGTATAACTTGTGGTTGTAAAGCCACTGCTTCCACCATGAATTGTATCCCCCAAAAGATTTAATTCAAAATAGCTGGTGAGGTGCTTAACAGTGGTGCACCATGGGAAATCAGGTTTTTTTTTTTAAATAATATCACCTTTACATAATTGACTGTTCTCATTTTGGGCGATAGTTGTAATTCCCAATGCCTGAGTCTAGCAATGAATTGTGAATTCCTTTTATGAATTCCCTTTTGTTAAAAACCAAAGAAAGTACCTAAACCTATGTTCTGAATATAATTTAATATTCTAATCTCAAAATTTTTAGGATTACCCCAAATTATTACCTTTGGAGTTTTTATATCTAGAAAATACCAACAAAGCATAATGGAATAATGTCACACCAGTATGTGCATAATAAAACAAAAGACAAAACTCTCAGGGGGGAATGTAATGAAAGTTGGTAAGGAAAAAATATTCACAATGCGAAAATGCCTCTGCGCAAACAAATTTGCCTTTGCATGAATTTAATATAGCTTTATCGAACAGAGAGACCACTTCTGTCACTGGAAGAAACTTTTTAACTACAAATATTCTTATATTTTACAATAGGAGGTACGGTATTTCCTATAAATTTTACAATACAGAGAGACTAATATAAAATTCAATTTAGCTATAAACAATGAAAAGAAAGTCACAGTAAAACAAGAAAATGCCTCCAATGAAAAAAGCTACTGTAACTGTAACAATTCAAGTAATATTTAATACATGTGCATTCCAGGAAATAATATTACCCCTACTATAAAATATAAGGTCATTAGAAGACACCACACAATATAAAAGCACATAGAAGTTACGAAGGAGTTGTGTGACAATACCAAAGCATAAGGCCTCAGACTAATATGCTTATGTTTCTGCACACCATAGTAAATAATATGTAATTTAGACTGTAAGCTCTGTTGTGCAGGGTTGTTTTATCTCCTGTATTAATCAGTTTTTGTATGTTACTTGTTGGTTTGAAGTATTATACAAGACCATGTAATATCTTGGCAGTTTATAAATTTGTGGAAATGGATAATCATCGCTTGTTCTAATTCTTCTGCAGGGAAACTATATGCTTCTTTTACAGGGGATCTGTCACCCTAAGACATTGTTTCAAATTCTTTTCTATTGTGTTTGTCAAGCAAAACAAATTTCACTCACACTATATAAGTTATATAAATCTTGTCTTCTTCAATCTTGGAATTCACAATCACAGCAAGCAGGCAGGTGCCATTTAGTGGCTGCTATTGTTAAGCCAAACTTTGCAACATGCCAAAATCTGATGCCCACTCTCAGGATAACACAATTATAGACTTCAGAAGGTAGCGACATTGTGAACAGTGTATCTAGGAAGTGCTGAATACAAAGTGAAAGTAATTGCCTGCTCTGCCTCTATAGAGCAGGCAGTATATGATTGACAGCTTAGATATGTCTTGAAATACTTTCATAAGAGCACATACAAAATAAACAAGTTTGTGTTTATAACTTGTTTTGTACCTTTTTTCTTTTGTTTTAGGTTATAGTGAGCATTTTCCTATGGTAACGTGCATGAAGGTTTTCGTTTCATTTCCTGCTAGTAATGTACTATATTGCACAATCTATTGTTGATGATTGCAGGCTGGTGTGCAGTATCCAGTTCAGCATAGTTACTGTCATTTGTAAAAAGTATTTCAGCATTAACTTTCTGTGGTCCTAAAGGGACTGGTCTCCTTGTAAGTGAGGAAAGCATATTGAAATATATCTCTTGAGCAACAGGGTTGTGATACAAACAAGTCTATTTTCTTGCTTAACAGCTTAGTTTCATTGTATTCCAAGACTCTTATCAGTTTATGTTCACTGTCCAAACACAAAATTATTATACTGAGCAGAGATACTATGGGAATATCGAAAATAAAGGAAGAATGTAACATTAGCTTCAGGCAACACTGAATAAGGCTGACAGCTATGGGTTTGGGGGAAACAATAAAAGAAAACAAATATATACACTGAGATCTTGAAAAAATAAAATAGTCAAAATAAAAAGATGTTATCTGAAGTGTTTTACCAGGCTTGTTTACTTTGGGTGGTAGTTTTGGGGACCGTGCTCATAAATAAAGGTTTTATTTCAGGAGTTTGAGAGAGTTACCAGTATTTTGAATATGTAGCACACAATGTAGGCGATTGGATAAATGAAACTATTAGGAAACAGTTTAATAAGGGTAACTATATTATTTTACCTAACTGTGTTTAGGTAGCAGCAAATTTTATTTCCAATATACTTTTTCTTTAAAATGTAGCAAAAGACCCACAAAAATTTGACTTTAAAGTAGAACTACATCTTACTAAAGAAGAAGGATAGAAATATGCATTATATTTTGAGCTTCTGTATCAGCCTGAGGCAACCCCATCCTTTTAGCAGGGAAGATCTGGGCCTCTAAATGTGCTCCCAATATCTTCCCATCTTCTTTTCTACTGATTCCCTACACACGCTCTGTCCGACTGTCAGTTATCTGAGCTTAAGGACTGACCCAAAATATATAGTATAAATAGAATATAAGTGTCACTATATAAGGATGATTAGTCATTTATTCAGATTCATATTACATGGCAGCTCAAACCCAGTGAATTTAGCATCAGAATTTAATAATAGCCACAGCGTATATTATAGGCAAACTGAATTTTCTGCCTCATAATTTGCGACGACCCCTAAGCTTAGCTTCTAAACAGCTGCTCAGAGCTCATTGAGTATGTGAGTATCACAGGCACTTCTAACAAAATCCAAGATAGGGAGCTCATGGGACAACTGTAAAGACCTAGATCATTACTGTTACAGGGATTCTGAACCTTGAGGTTGGTGCAGTGAGTTCAGTTTATAAAATAAGGCATTTGTAGCCAAATTCATTTTAGAGTTTAGTTCTCCTTTAATAATCTTATGACACAGGGCTGCTGTGCTATTTTTGCTATGACCAGGGCTAAGATAAATAGAGCCACACTCGAGGGAAAGCTAAGATGGCATGAGGGGGTGTTACATGGCATAATTTGTAGGCTATCAGAGGCTCCCCCTCAACTCAATGCCATAAGACAATTTAGAAAAATTGTATATATTTAGGCACTAGGTTGCCCTTTAATGTAAGGTCTTGGTATGTAATTATCATATTGATTTTTAGTAGTGATGAGCAAAACTTGCATTCAACTTGGGGGATAACCATTATAACACTCAAGCATTTATATTCTTAAAGAACAGATCTCATTTTTTGTGTTTAACGCTTAAGAAGCAGATTGGAAACAGTTTCCCAAATTAGAGCTGAATATTTCCTAGATAAAGTAATTGCTGGTTGTGCTATGAAGAAAGATTATACAAGATTTACTAAAAATAAAAACTGACATTTTTAGCAAGGCACAACAACAGACAAAGCTGTGTCTATAATCTCGCAGAAATGCACCCTATCTTTATACTAGTCCAACAGCACATGCTATTCCTAGCTAGTAGGAAATTAACCTCACATCTATTCCTTTTTATCTGTAATAATATAACAAACACATTCAGCCAACTAGGAATTTTCTGAACAGAGAGGAAATCATTTGGGATGCAAAGTTGCTGGCAAAAGCGAGTAATCCTTTGTCTCTTGGGAACACATATAAAAAGATTTAGTATATGCTATGAGCAAGGATGGCGTCAGCAGGCAAGGGTGACCAATAACCTGCAAACAAACATGGTATCAGCAAGACAGTGACCAATAACCTGCAAAAAACATTTGCATCAGCAGGAAACAGTGACCAGTAAGCCATAAACAAACATTCCATCAGCAGGATGTGTCAACCAGTTAGAATGACAGCAGCTTCAGGCTTAAGCTGACAGTAATAGAATTCTCTTTATTCTACAGGATTTAAACTACAATTGTAATTTATTGTATTTCAATAAAATATCTGCATTTATATTATATATATATTTCATCTATATTAATCTAATGAAATACAGACACAATACAAAACATAGACCTAAAATGTTACTGTTATCTGCTTTAAAACCATGCTGGTTACTAGTTCTATTTCATGTGGATAGTGCATACTGCTTTACATTGTTGAGGAGATGCAGGAAATAGAATGTAGAGGAGTACAATGGATAGGTTTTTAAATAGAATGGAGGAGATCTACAGCTGTAAGGGGACTGTAGGGTATAGTAATTTGATTATTATCCATATAGAACTAACATATTTTGCAATGCTTTATAGTTATTGTATGTATATATATATATATATACATATATATATATAGGCCGAAACGTTAGTTCACTGTTGGCAATAAAAATCTTCCTGCGTGAGCGGCGTCTATCTCTTCAGTATCCATTATCCCTGTGAAGACTGCACCCAGGCGTACTAATATCCCTTTATACGAGAGTGCTGGCGGCTTCTACGTCTCTCTCTATATATATATACATTATTATATTTATATATTAAATACATTTACATATTACATACATTATTCACCTCAGTCCCTGGCTATATATTTTTGAAGTATTGTAGGTAAACAAAGTACCTAGAGAAAATCTATGTAAGCACTGCTAGAATATACAAACTACTAGCACATAATGCCAGGCACCAGTTCTATACACTGTGCCACAATGCTAGTACTGTCTGTACATGTTTACACATTTAAAGTAACGCCTTGATGGTACTGATTCAATATTTCCCTTTATTATCAATATATTTAATATTTGCTAAGTAAACAAAGGAGTCCATGAATTGGTTTTACTGAGTTTGAGGCCATGATACACTGTTTGTTTATGCCATAATTTAGAAAGCTATAGTCACTGCCTGTTTTGCTGATGCAGTGAAACTAATTTGGCATGATTTGCTTGAACATGTACATGAGTTTGAGTCATATGTGCAAGAACACAGTACAGTATTGGATGTCTAAAGATATAGTACATGTACATGCATTTAAGTCTTTCTCAAGATGTTTGTTCTCAGAGGATAGCTCAAGGCATCTATGGTAGTTTTCCTTCTCCAGGGCCCCACAGATCAAGGGAACAAGAAGCAGGCAGCACATTATAATTCATTGGTTTTTCCAGCTTGATAATTCAACACTTATTCCATGAAAGCCTAAAATCTTGGATGCTCATACAGTATATTCATCATGCATACATAAATATTAGTTCTGCATTAGCCACATAATGTAGTAATGTCATGTACCCAATACCATTACAAACAATTCTTTCCCTTGTACATAGCAAGGATCATGTATACATTTTTTTTACCCACAATTTAGCTGTTTCTCTTAGTATTGTGGTTGCATGCAATATTGCATTCACCACACCTTGCATGTGATTTACCACAACAGATTTTAATTTGCATCCATATACTGTAGGTGCAATTTGCAGCACTTTTTTCTCATGTTTGTGTCTTAAATGCATTACTCTGACAAATGGTATTAATAATGACATTGGCTTCCAATTCACTTGCCATGAGTTGTGGTTATTGATAAAACCCACTAATGGGACCCTGTTAGCTTAAGTCCAGGCAGCCAGTAATTTCAGGGTTCCCGTGCATAAATCCCTGCACTTGCAAGTAATTCATCAGAGTATTCTGAGGGGGCACATAGGCACTCACTGTATTGACGCATGTACTGTATGGAGGCGAGTACCTTCCTGAACAGTGTCAATGGGTGCTTGGTCTTGTGTCCATATTAGTTCTTTGCACTTGCATTTGTAATTTAGCCCTACCATGATGGGTGTATAAAATTCCCTTAACCATTTTATTTAAAACATTATTAGCAGTTTGCATTTATAACATGCAAGATTTAGTGAATATACAAAACAAGGAACCTATTAATTTGTAAATACACCTTGCATCATTATACTTGTCCCATCGTATTATAAAATCCTGCATATGTGTCAATCTGTGCATTGATTTTAGGTAATCATGTATCTGTAGCTAAAAATATGGTGGAATAAGCAGCAGCCACTGCAAAAAAAATTGTTTGTGTTTGTTGCTTTCTATGCATTTTTACACAACAGCTTCTGCTGGAAATTTCTCACTAGAGGAATTTTTCACATTGGCTTTAGTGGCGTGAAGTCTGAGGTGCTGTAAAATAATACGGTATTCAGTGAGGTAAAAGAAAGCAAACTTTATAAATACCACAACCATTTCTTTATAGAGTCAATGCATATGTAAGTAACAATGCACAGCTTTATACATATAGAATCTATTTTACATTGCTTTTTTAACCATTTTTATGATATAATTCAAGTAATACAGCTTGATATATAGGCTCCCCAAGTCTTTTTAAAATGTAATTTTCATATACTCCTGTTTGAATGTATCTGAAATAGTGAGTTATGTTTAACAAGAATTGTCCTGCTGTAAAATATAAGGATATTACAAGTCACTGAGGAGTTCATTAGTTTTTTAGGAGTGTAGATTATTTATTATAATAAAATGCTATTTCATTGAGTCATGTGACAGAAATTAAGCAACGAATATAACTGATGACATCACTAAGCACCATTTATAAGGATATAATTTACAGGATATTCATTGTTCTTGTGTATTATAAACATTTTCTGTAATAAATGTAACAATAAAATACTGGAGTTTTCGGGTAGATTATTGGATGTTCCTTGAATTTTAACATTTTTGTGATAAATATAGACTTGTTTGACATACAAAACTCACCATATGTTTGAACTTTAACTAGTTGTGGTTGGCTGAAATTAGGTGGATTTTATTAATGAGCCAATTTACTTTTCCACATGAAGATTTGTTTTCTTCATTAAAATGTTTTACTGCACTGGTCTCAGTAACACTTGAAATATTCCTGAATTTTAATGTTCTGCTTGCATTTCTGAATGCTTAATGTGACCTTTAAAAAGCAGACCATCAATGTTCAGAAAAAAAGTTTTATTTGATTCTTAGTCTGTAACTTTATAACTAGTACATCTGAGCATATATATATAATTAAAAACTGAAAAAGTAAAAGAGGGGATATCCCTTATGCGACATTGAAAATAAAAACGCAGACACAGAACAAACTGTAAACAGAAGGAACACAATTTTTAAGCAGATGGTCCATCTATTTTCTTTATTTACTCTTAATCTTTGTACTTGCAATTGACAGCACTTATTTGTCCCTGGATGCAAGCTCACTTGTATGCAGAGCATTATAAAGATAAGTGACTGTATCCTTTCTCCTTATTTAGGTTCATCAGTACAACTTTGAACTTGATAGGAAATAGCATCTTCTACAAATAAGAATCTGATATGTTAAATGAAAAAAAAAAAAAAAACCTGCCTTTTTCTCAGTGCCTGGTGTGATCTTCATTACTGTAAACTGCAATGCAAATCATTTCATTTTAAACCTGGGACTTGATCAAGATTGGCTAAATTGATAATTACATACTTAAGAAAGTTAAATGAGGACAAGGACTAATGGCTAAGCCGACTTTGATTAGCAACTAAGTTGCTTTGACTGCTTTTTTATCTACTTAACACATAAAATTTGTATGCCCCTTTATGTTATTTAATAGGCAGCAGTTACTGGAAAAATGACAGAGTAGAGAACTTTTGATTTAAGCAAAACGATTGTTGTTTGCTATTTTGGAAGCTGTGGGAACATATAGATGATATAATGTCCAACAATCTTCTCCTTTGAAATGTAAAATGCATTTGTAAATGGGTTTATTCAGTCAAATCTTATTATTCATGTTGTGTGCATTAGTAATTAATAGCTTAAGAGAAGGAAAATAATTTAGGAAACAAAACATACAATCAACCCCATAAAACAAGGGGCATAGTTGTAGGGACAGAAGCCATGAAGAAGCATATATCAAAACATATTTCACTTTAAAAACATCTAATCCAGTACAAATATACACAAATATTCACTGAGTAACCAATTGTATATGGCCTCTGGAATCTGCCTTTTTCAGCAGGATTCTGATTCAGCCGAATGCAAGTACTTGGCTGAACTGAATTCAATACTTAAAATCATGTGATTTCTTGTCACGTGAATACAGAAGCTGAACATTTTTCACTATGCTGGGTTCTTTTTAACATTTCCTTGCTCTTATTTGCATATTTCAATTGAATCCAAAAATTCTGTGCATGTCAAGCATAGATGTAAGCTACAATTATGGAACTCCATAAAATACAATACAATACAATTATTACAATACAAATATCTTCTACAAATTTAGCCTCTAGACAAATCATGCAGTATCAGTCAATGAATAGTTTAATGATTTATGGAACCTTAAAAGATTCCTCAGAAGTTGAAGTAACTGTCTGGATATGGGGTATATACTAGCCTATAGCAAGAGTTACGTGCATGGAAGAATTTAAAGCATGGTGTCTGTGCTTCCCCTGTTAGAATTATCATTATGCTTAGTAATAAATCACTGCAGTTTGTGTTGTGTTTATTTTAGATTGATTAATACCCAAATGAAAATGTAATTCTGCTACCCAGGGCTTAGCCTTTCAATAAAACAAAAACAAAATGCAGAAATGCGCATTTGACTTGCATGAAATCATGATTAAGGTTGGCTACATCTGATTGCATGTTAATGAACTCCTGTCTATGTGACATGTATACAGATTTTGTTATTTAAAAAAATTGAATTTAAAAAACAAACGGGACCTCCTACATTTATTTATATATACAATGCTTCTCTACAATAAAAAAGAAGCTTGGTAAAATAAAATAATAAGTGGATGTGAAAGGTAAATTAGGAGAAAGAGCTAAAAAAAGGTTTAAATATGTTTATTGCTATATCTCAGGACAGAGCAATAAAGTAGTAAATGTATTTTTTAGAGAAAAAAATATGGGCTGCACATGCTCTATAAAAACTGTGCAAATTGGTTTTTAAAGTATCTGCCAACCAGAAGCTGATTTGTCAGCTGGCTTTTCAACTAATAAAGCTTTGGAAAATACTGCACAGTCTGAAATATACAAGAAAATTACAAGCAAATGCAGTGTTAATGGTTTTGGCAATGTACCATTATTCCACCACTACTTGTATAATAAATATGTCAAATATAGAATGTCTGCAGCTTAGAATGAAAGTAAATAAAGTACATATGATGTACACAGGCACAAAAATAGGGTTTTCTACTATAAAATGTTTATGTTAGCTGTTATGAGACATTGTTCAAATTATTTAGGGCAATACTTTGGACACTAATGGGGTTATGTAAGAAGATATTAGGTTTGCCCATGTGTAGTAACCAATAGTAGGTCATTAAATGGTCATCTGTTCAAAAGCAAATATTTTTTTGCTTTGTACCTTTTATTTTATATGGAGGTAAGGGGGTAATGTAATGTAATAAAAGAAGTCAGGTTTGCTCAAGGTCTAATAATCAATAGCAAACGTAGGTACCAAATTCAATTCCAGTTAGAATTCTATTTTACGTCTACATATGATTCCTCTGTGTAGCCATAGTTATATGAAATAACAATCTTCTCATTTACAGTAGGAAGCAAATTATCCTGAAATATATATCACTCAATTTGAATCAAAATTACTCCATAAATGCAATTGACCTGGTGACACTAAAAAATAAAACACTTTTAATGAACATGTGATGTTTTGATGCATCAGATGTAAATTTTCTTTTTGGATTGCTAGTAAGTAGATAGCTGAACCTTTTTTTCTACATAATTACAGTCAGAGGCTTTCAGTAAGGTTTGCAGTGATAGATGTGGGGTAACTTCTCCCCATTAAACTGACACATATTCCACAAATATTGCAATATGTATGTGCAACAAATTCCATATAGTGAACTGAAATTAGGAAAAATAGTACTACTAAGGAGTAAACATTGTTACATTTGTTTTGATTAAACCCCACATTTAATTTGTAGTGGGGAATTTAGGGTGTGATTTAGTTGGGTGTTATTACCTAATGTATCAGTTGTTGTCCATCATTTATGTGCCCTTATAAACACTGCAGTGGAATATGTTGGTGCTTTATACATAAAAGTAATAGCAATTACAATAATAATTATTGTTTTTATGGAAGAAAATGCAGATATAATATACAGATATGGAATCCGTAATCCAGAAACCCGTTATCCATAAGGGCTCTGGCACACGGGGGAGATTAGTCGCCCGCGATAAAACTCCCTGTTCGCAGGCAACTAATCTCCCCGAGTTGCCTACCCCTGCCATCCCACCGGCGAACATGTAAGTCGCCGGCGGGATGGCAGACGCGGCGGCGCGATTTCGCGCAAATCGCCGAAAAAGACTCGTGAGTCTTTTTCGGCGATTCCCTGAAATTGCCCCACCGCGTCTGCCATCCCGCCGGCGACTTACATGTTCGCCGGTGGGATGGCAGGGGTAGGCAACTCGGGGGGATTAGTCGCCCGCGAACAGGGAGTTTTATCGCGGGCGACTAATCTCCCCCGTGTGCCAGAGCCCTAAAGCTCCAAATTACTGGTAGGTCACCTCCCATGGATCCTCTTTTAATGAAATAATTAAGATTTTTTTTAAAAAAACATTTTCTCTCTAATAATAAAAGAGTGCCTTGTACTTGATCCTAACTAAGATATAATTAATCCTTGTTGGAAGCAAAACAATCCTATTTGGTTTATTTACTGTTTAAATTATTTTTAGTAGGCTTCATTATTCAAAACTAATTGCTGGTTGTTTGCACTGGTGCACTTTAGCACTTAGTGCTTAGCTGTTAGTAATCAATCCCATAACCATAAAAGTGATCACAAAAAACTACAAATACTAAAGACTGATTATTTCATAAATACTAGTAGCTAGAGTTGTGTAACCGATACATAGAAAAAACACTAGTAATAAGCAAAACTGCACTGTTTTGCTTTGCCCAAAATTGGATAAATGGCAAATTTCTTTGAAATAACACCAAGGGGGCATTTATTAAAATTCAGATTTTTGCATTTTTATAGATTTTTGAAACCACTCCTAAACTCATTTCCACAAATGTCAGTCATTTATCAGAAGATCCAAATTAAAAAAAGCAATGAAAACCACAAAACATGGAAACATGGAAAAATGTGAAAACCACAACTTTTTTTGTATTGTCGTACAAAAGGCAGCATAAAAAAAACCTGAGAACTGTCTCAATTGATTGTTGACCTTGTCAACTTTGGAGCTAGTCTTCCTCTTCTTCTCTGACCATATTATTACCACTGTCAAACACCACTCTTTTGTTGACAAAATCCATCCCTTTCTTTCACAAGCAACAAATAAGATGCTCACGCATTTTTCATCCTATCCTGACTAGACTACTGCAACCTGATAATACCCGGCTCCCTATCTCCCAAATCTCACCTCTACAGTCTGTATCAAATACTGCTGCCAGAATTCTCTTCCTATCATACAAGAGATACAGGCCCCTCCCCTGCTAAATTCCTTATCATGGCTTAACATACAACAAAAAGCTCTTTATTCCTTTGCACCTCACTACATCTCTTCTCTTCCTGTATCCACTAGGTATCAGAGTAGGTTTTGAATTGGACATCGTGGGTTTTGCATGGGCTTTTCAATTCAAAATTGCCTGTCAGGATTTCTGACTTGAGGGAGGAGTATGAAAAATTTAATCTTAAGAGATATTTCAAAGGTTTTGGCTGTGAAACAATATTTTTCAAAATTTCAGAAAAAAATTAGAAGAAATATTGGCAGAATACGAATTTCTGTGTAAATTGGGGAGAAAAAAAGCTGTTTCTTAATTATTTATCTTTATTCTATAACCCAAAAGTATTATGTAGGAACAGTTGGTTGCATACATCTACTTCCTGCCTTTTCCCCTGAGTATTATTTGTTTGATACATTTTCTTTATTGTTTATGGAAACAAGTGACTTCCCTGCTTGTGGGAGCAGTTTGTGTGGAACAAGTCTGCTTAAATATAGTAACCAAAGCTCCAAGGTGAAAGTAATGTCTCTAGTGACATTTGCTGCTTACGCCTTCTTTGCTTATTTAACAAAGGGAACAATGCCATAAAGAATAAATGTCCCTAATTGCTTCCTCATAGGTGTCCTACATTTTACATTACTGAATTTCTAGATTTATTTTCACTTGTAAATGTGAAGTTTATTATAGTTGGCAATCTCCTAGTTTCTACTAAACTTTAAGTTAGAAAATAAGATAATCCAACTTTTTCCAGTGTTCTCTACATTTTGTCTCCAATAAGTATTAATTATATTTTAATTGGGATCAAGTACAAGGTACTGTTTTATTATTACAGAGAAAAAGGAAATCATTTTTAAAAATTGGAATTATTTGCTATAATGGAGTCTATGGGAGAGGGCCTTTCCGTAATGCGGAACTTTCTGGATAACGGGTTTCCAGATAAGAGATCCCATACCTGTATTAGAATGCTGTAAATAAAGCATGACATCATGAGTTGCTATTACTATTAACTACTGTCCTACTAAAAAAAACTGAAAAATTAGAAAATGGGAATGTATACTACACAAAACAATTAAATTAAACTATAAATAAGCTGTGTATAGCACTGCATTAACCTGGCAGTGTAATAAAAACGTTAAATTAATAATAATAATAATATAATACAATTTATGTGCCACAACAACCCAGTTGTTACCTAAGCTAAACGACATCCATATCGCCTGTGGAAAGAATAACAGATACTGTTGCATAGTTTTTGCTATGATAGTTGTTTTTAATTAGGTAATTGAGAGAATCGGCAAAAATTGTTTTGACACGCATCATTTTTTTGGCATGCAAAGAATTGCTGCAAATCCATACCTGCGAAAAATTTAGCTCATCACTAATAATTGTTTTTTATTTGGTTTGTCCCTCTCTGGTGACTTGTTATGTCGTCATCTCCACAACCTTTCTGCCCCTTAGGGGGAGATCTACTAATCCACAAAGGGACCGAAAGCGTCTGAATTCGTTTTTTTCGTAATGGTCGGTATTTTTGCGACTTTTTTGTCGTCGCTACTTTTTCGTATGTTCCGCAACTTTTTCGCCACCGGCGCAACTTTTCCGTATATTTTCCGCAACTTTTTTCGTCATCATCGCGAAAAAATCGGATTGGTGTTTACAATCACTCAATACAAATAAATCACGACGGCAACGAAATAGTCACGCAAAATACGATAAAAAAAATCGCTAAATTTTCATTTCCAATTAGATTTTTTCCCTTTCGGGATTCGGATTTGTGGATTAGTAAATCTCCCCCTTAGTGTTTATTAGGCAACAGTATTAAAAAGAGTGCTAGCCGACACATTAGTCTCTCTTCAATAAAGTATTTATATCTATATCTATCACTTTTTAAGGTACTTTATGCAGTTAAACAAAGCAAAGTAGTAACTCTGATACTGTTGTCTACGTTTTACAGGGACCAGTTTCCCATGTCCCAACAAAGCAATTTTAAATAGCAAAAACAATATGGAAATACATTAGTTTGGTGAAACTGGGGTTGAAGTTTTGGGCAGTTACAGTACACATATATTCTCGAAAAGACTATAACAAAAAAAAACAGATGTGGTACATATTGTCCATCATATTTTTAGGAGATAATGAAGTCTCTAAATCAAAACATATCTATGTTATATAACTACTACCAGAAATGAGCTAGCATAAGGCAATGACTAACATATGGAATCATTCTCTCTGTTCTACAGATGATGTTTCAGACAAAAATCAGGAATAATATCAACTAAAAGAATAAACAGATGCTTACATCTAATGTTTGCATAAACAATACCAATTTTTTTTTTATAACCCTATAAAAAGATTGTTTTTTTCATACACATAGTACTGCACTGGATTGTTTCCTGCTTATCGGGAGGGACACTGTAAAATATCACTGCCTTATATTGCTTTAATGTACAAATAGGTCAAGGTTTAGACAACTGTAAACATATAACTAGCATTCCAATAAAATGTGTATTTCAGGAAATATGTATAACACTCCTCAAAAGTGAACTTATAAGCGTTTGTAAAATACAACTCTTCATATTGAAGAGGTAAAGAGTTGTGCCTGACAGCCCCGGGTGTAGAAAAGGGAGGGCAAAATATTGCTGTTTGCTCCATTTTTTGTATTGTGCCTACTTTATTGACTCAATAACTAGTATTATACAAATTAAGTCCAAATACCAGCCATTACCTCAGCAGTAGATATGTTACATAAATCATTTAATCAAATAAACACAAGACAAGGATCCAAAACCACCAGTTTTGACATGAAAACATTATAAAAGGTTGACGATGTAAGCAAATAACCTAAAGTTTAACAAGTAAGTATACAATTTTTACATATTTAACCTACTTGAAACTACATAACATGAATGTCAGTATAAAACAAGGAGGGATAAGTGGCAATTAGCTTGGGGAAGTGAGATAGAACCCTACTTACTGCTGGAGCTCTCATACAAAATAGTCCAGGGGAAACCTAGGAAAGCCAAAGGCATCCCTGCCTGGAAGAGGTGGAGGGAAGAAGCAGAACAGAGCCAGACCAGGACACTGCTAGAAAAGAGCACTATGTGCATTTTCTAAGTGCAGTTGTGTTCAGGAAAGTCTTTTGGAAGTATTTATGAAGAATTCAGTTTCAACTTAAGTATACTGTTAAAACCACAATAGTGGCATTGTCAGGACTAGCCCAGCCCATGTCAACTACCCACCACTACCCCATTAACCAACCCCAATAAGAACACTCCCCTCCTAACCAACCTGGTGAGTCCCAGACTCAACCACCCAACCATGCCCTTCAAGACTATACTGCATGAATGTAGGGAGGGAGCATGGACATTTCACTGTGCTGCCTAAGCTGGAATGGGAAGTGGGAATATCTCTAACACCTTCTTATGCCTGGCATCACTACCTCAGCAAATTACAGAACCGCCAATTGAAAAGTAAGGATGGAGGAGTGAGGAGGGTCCTGAGCAACCTCTAGCTCTGTCAGGCACCTGCTTCCCTAATCTTTGCTATGAGTCACTGGGGTACTTTGTTTTTACAACCTAGAACAAAAGAATCTAATGTCCATTAACTTATCAGGCTTGCCCCCATCTGTTCTAGACTTAGTTCATACATTTGAATTTAATTGCAATTTGCATGTTCATGTCAAACAGTGTAGAAATGATTTTAATTGTCAATGTAAAATCATATTCCACCAAAACGAGTTAATGAAATTATTTTTATAGGCAAATTAAATAGGTAAAAATCTGTTGTACTATTTTCGTCACTTGAAACAAGTTAAAACCAAACTAACATGAATTCATACATTATGGTTAATTCAGCTATAACAAGTGATGTTTAGAAGTAATATTTATACAGTATTTCCCCACCACTCCTCAAATGCATAACAACTGATCAGAAATTCATTAACAATCTTTTAGTGTAGATAATTAAAGTAACCTGCTGGTTATTACTTGAATTAAATAAAGCAAGTTTGACTCCTTGGACTGATGAGATCCATGGTGAATTCACATACGTCCCTGCTCCTGGAGGAGTCTGCCATGGCTGCCCTTTGAATTAATTATGGTACATGCAAGCCCGTAAAATCCCAGAGCAGATCATACATCAAGCAGTATAAGTTAAACCATAAATCTGTTCTTCTTCAAACCCACAGAAATGATTTGGGATTAGATCATTATTAGTCTTACGTGATCATAAAAATATTTCACTGAAGGACAAAAGACACCTGTTTTTTGAGGAATGTAGTCATCAAAGAATAAAATGCTCAAGATATGAAATCTTCTGCTTATTTTGTAAGTAAATTGTCAAAGTTCAGTTACCACTGCCAAAGTAATACATTGCCATCCATATAATCTGATAAATACCACTGATAACAATTTTTGAAAAAGACAGTTAACTAGGTAATCAAATAGGTAATATAATAGGTAATTATAATTAAGTTTGCATTATAATCTCTTAGAACAAAAAGGTTCAGATAATTATCTAAAGGATATTATCCAAAGTCCTGTGTTGGCAACAGGTTAATTAAAATTTAATTGAATTAAATGCAAAAACATTTTAGTCTGTTTCAAGTTGTTGAGACATGTCATGATAAAAAGATATTTCTAACCAATGTAGTGTGTAACCGCATACACCCAAAATGATTGTTTTTACTATTTTATAAACACTGTCTTTTTAATACAAATCAATTCTTATGTGCAATGGTGCTTGACAGAGGTGAGGAGGTGTGTTTTGTTAAGATAAGTCCATGAAAGTGTTATTATACTGTTTGCATTTTATTATTTCCAGAGACACTGGGCCTCATTTAAAAAGCATAGATTTTTTTTACCTGTATTATTCTTTCTGCAGTATGCTGGGTAATTTATATGTTTGCTATACATCTACCTTTCTATTTGCTTGTGTCTGTTTTGGACAGGAGAGTAAAGGCAGTTCTGGGGGCACAGTAGAGGGAAGAAAACCTTCCTTTATATCCTTGTAGCTCATGTTTCTAGGGAATGTATTAGGCTGAAGCCACCACTTGGAATAGCCATAATCATATAATTGCTCACTGCTTGATTATGTTATTTATGGTTTACCAGGAATTTTTACAAGATACTTCTCTCTAATGCATTATCTCGGCAGTGGGAGCTCAGACCAGTCATATATTAATTGTCCATCAAAAAATGTTACTGCAAAGCCTGCATGTAAAAAGATGATTTACTGATGGGGAGATAGTAAAGAGTTACATATTTTCAGTTTATCAGTTTTGCCGATAAAACATTAGTATTTAATATTTGCAATTTACCCGTACAGCACCAACCACATAAGATACTGGTTGATACTGGCTGTTAAAATATAATTTTTAAATCTCCAAAATGTATTTTTCCATTACACTTGTTTGTAAATCTGCCCTTTAAAAAGTCTTCATATCTTGAGAAAATATGCAAATTAAACTGTGAATCCATTATTAGTCTGTGGCTGTAAACTGTGTGCATCAGTATTTATTCCACTCTTAGAAAACTGCAGTCAACACTAGATAAGAGCTGAATGTTTTCTGCCAAACAGTCTGAGATGAGACCTGATAAGTGGTAATACATTCTATTAACTTAATATATGCTTTGTTGATGCCAAAGAAGTTGTTTAAATTTCTAATGTCTGAAATGTTTTGTGCTCCAACCATGCAAGTCTTTTCTGTAGGTGTAGAACTGGCATCATGCTAAAAGTAGATTTCTGTAAATGAGAAGGGTTGTTTGTGTATGAGTCAAAGTCTTATCAATTGATAGGCCATATGGCAACATTTTTAATAGCTATGCTGTTTTGTCTCTGTATTAAAACCATCCATTGCATGAGAGATACACGCAGTAGAAACACTGTTTGGTGTATTTTCCACCAGTGTTAAAGGTGGGATACAAGTAGCACCAAGGAAAAATGCCTGGTTTTGCAGCGCTTAATGCTGTTTTCATGCATTTGGCATAGGAAAAGCATAGGTGAGTCCTGGAGTAAATGGAAGGTGAGTAGCTTAGGTCATCCATTCCATACTCCAGTTTAGTATTTTGATTTGGCCAGCTGTAAGTAGCTGCCTGTTTAGGCTGCAGATGAGCAGCAACTAAAAGGGCTGTGGGATTACACAGCAAGGGGTTGAGTTGAGGGTTGGTTCTAGACTCAGAATAGGTCACTCTCAGAGCAGGGCACAGGGCCTGCCTGTGTTAGGAACTCCCATAGGAGCTGGGGTGCCTCCTGCCACTGCGAGGAGCAGAAGGAGCCATGACCAAGTGTATGAGAGCTGAGAAGAGTCAGCAAGGCTTAAGGTGAAGCCTGAGTGTTCATGGGTGTGAGAGTCACCGTGGATGTGTGAAAGTCACTGGGATAGTGAGAAACCCTGTACAGTTTGGAAGTGTGGAAGTAACCCTGGAAGGTGAGAGCCCTGAAAAAGGGACAAATCATAACCATAAACTGTATGTTGATGAACTGTGTTCCTGGGAGCTTTATGTTGGGAAGAATTTGCCCTAAATAAACCTGTGTTTTTGGCAGAAGAAGTGGTGTCCCTGTGTCTATGCTCCAGATCCTCTGCATGCCTGCCTACCATAGCTAATTCCCCCAAAGATTACACGTACAGGCAGTCAGCATGTCACAGTTGTTTAAGATTTGCATTTTCTGATGCCTCTGTTTTATGATTTTTGCATTTCCTCTCATTATCATGAAGTCATTGCCAAGCAATGTAAGGCATTTCATAGGACACATTTTACACAGTTTATGTCACGTTTTTTTAAGACCATAAATATGTGTTAATGGTCTCTCTTTACAGCATTAAGAATGCACGGGACATTAGCTTTTTTTGTTCAATTGTCAGTTAACAATGTCAGTTAAGAGGCATGGTTATTGGAGCTTCTGTCCTTATGCAGTCCTTGACACATTTAACTATACCTCACACTCGTCGCAGAAGGAGGAAAGACATGCATTGCAAGGCAACAGAAACTTAATTCCATGGACCATTTCCTTCTAGCAATTACGCAAATACGTTGTTTGCTTAAATAATTATAAACATTTTTTCTATTTGAATATTAACGAGGAAGACTATTGAGCAGACGTAGGAACAAGGCATAGGGAAGTATGCCATTGATCACTGCAGGGTTAAGCAGATGTTTATTGTTTGTAGGAAAAATATAACTTATTAAACCTGCTGTGCAATTTCATTAGAGGCAGAGAAGCACACCCATTCCCCACACCATCCACCTTTGTTTCTTTGGTGGTTATGCAAGTAGTTTTTGGCAAGGTGGACAGGCATGGATTTTCAGTGAAATTCCGCATTTCTCCATCGGCAAATTTATTTATTTGTGAAAAGGGGCACAAAATTCATGGTCATGTCAAAAAAGTCTTGGTTGCGTCAAAATTGTTGCAGTTGCATCAAAAAATATTTTTCAATAAATTTTCAGCTAAGCAAAACAGGATAGATTCCCTCATCACTAATTGCTTTATTTTATTTTACAGGTTATATTTACAGGTAAATATTTTTTTAGTTGTAATATTGGTGTGTAGGCGGCCATCTCAGTGCATTGTGCTTGAGTCTGAGCTTTCAGAAGGAGCCAGCGCTACACATTAGAACTGCTTTCAGGTAACCTATTGTTTCTCCTATTCCCATGTGACTGGAGGGGTCATGAGCAGACTTGGATTTTTTACTATTGAGTGCTGTTCTCATATCTAGCACTAGGTGGGGTATGTTACATTTGTAACAATGCAGGGAGATGCTATCTTGCTCCCTTCCCATTGTTCTGCTGATCAGCTGCTGGGAGGGGGTGATATCACTCCAACTTGCAGCTCAGCAGTAAAGTGTAACTGAAGTTTATCAGAGCAAAGTCACATGGCTGTGGCACCCTGGGAAATGAAGATTGTGGTTAGACCCGTCGGAAATTTCAAACTTAAAATGTTTTTCAAAGTTATTTGCTCTTTTAAAAAAATAGATTCAATGCAGGATTCTGGTGGAGAAGCTCTATTAATTGATGCATTTTTAAAAAACATGTTTTTCCATGACAGTATTCCCTTAAATAAAGGTGTGGCCTGTTCCACTGTGTTATTCAGTAATAGTAGCATGTTGTATGTTTCAAATGGGAAACAAGGCACATAAGTTTTAGATGGGCAGGCCTAGTTTGAGTAATCATGGCAATGTTGTTGCATTTTAGTGTTCTCTTCATTCTGTCCAGTCCCCTCCAGAGAACATTATAAATAATTTATAGCAATCTCTTTCTAATGCAAATAATTTGAATAATAATGAAATGAAACTGCTGACTGCTGGGCCAGACATTTACCATGTTGATAAATGTATGTAAATATTAAGGCTTTCAACATTTTGAAACAAAAATAATACAATATTCTTAACATTCTCAGGAAGATGATCATGAGCATCGCTACTATTACTAGAGCTGGAAGTTTTTTTTCTAGCACAGTATCACTTATTAATTCAAAAAGGCAAGTGTACAATGCAAACCTGTCCCTAGTGTAGCATTGACTAATTCATGAGGATCTAAGGGACATTATTCAATAGTATTACACCCACAGAGGAAACAAATACATGGTGCAAATGGTTATGAGGATATACAAAACTGTGCCTGGATAATCAAAAAGCTTTCTTTAATATTTTGCCTCTAAATTAACCCTTTCACTGCCAGCCGTTTTGAACAAAGTGGAACTTCTATTGCCAGACAGTTTTTGAACATTTTGCACTGTTTCACTTTAGGGGCTTTTCCTTGGGGGGACTTTTAGTTTATAAAAACTAAACTATATTAAACTATATATCATTTTTTTTCAGGACAACCAAAGCTTTCAAAATATGGTGGAATTTTTGTGTAATTCCAAGTCTGTAACAAGATATAGGCTTCTAAATGTCTAAAAAATGGAAAAAAAATTATATTTTCCATGAGCACATATACCAGAAACAAAAATTATTTTATGTATGAAAATACAACTGACCCATGTCTCCTGAACATGCCAATACCAAATATATATAGTTGTATGGATATTTTTCACTTCTATAGGTCAAAAACTCCCAGCAGTACACTACCAAATTTCCAAAGCACTGTCTACTCTAAACTACCAAGTTGCAATGCTTTCCTAAAGTTATTGGTTTTTATCAAAATTTGTGAAATTTCTTAAAAATCGCCTACAGGTCATAAAGTAACCAGATAAAACACCCTAAATATGAACGCCAGGGGTCCACTGAACAGTTTGATGCCCAATATGTATAGGTTTACCTAAGTATGTGGCATGTAGGACCCCAATGTGTTCTGCCATTTCTGTCATTTCAATTCGGGTTTTTGAAAGTTGGGAGACTCATTGAAACTGATGAGCAGAATGCAACTGTGCTCTTTGATTATTATTTTTTTTTTTTTTTAGGTTTCAAGCCATCACATTTTTTAATCAATAAGCACACATTTGCGTTCGATGAGTATTTGAGTTTTCTTCTAGTGAAAAAAAATGAGAATTAACAAATTTGAGTTTTGATAAATGGGCCCCTTAGTGGAAGTATTATATAGCCAATGTTTTACGTAAAATTAATGCTGGCAATTTGGTATAGTTAACACATACCTGTACATTTTATGTAATATTACATTTTTAAATAGGAAAAAAAAGTGTAGGGTTTTGAGTTAAATTTCTTTTATGAGGTGTATCATGTAATTTATTACCTCCATTATACAGTATGTGCCAAAGCAAGTCTGCTTTCCCTTTATAATACAACTGGATGTCTTACACTGGTTGCAATGTAATATTGTTGCTGTCCTTGGTAGAACAAGAACAGGATATCTTGCCAGTGATTTTCATTTAAGGAAAGCAAGATCCGTTTTCTTTCTATTTACATTTAATTCCAGACTGATGGATATTTATTGCCTGACACAGATTTGGCTGTGTTTGTGTACATGGTAACAATCAATAATGTGGGTCACATCTGTGGCTTTGAATTCTATTTGAAAATCGCTTACACAGCAAATATTATCAGAGCATCTGGAAACAGTGATTTATCACGGATGGTTCCTTTATATTTGAAATTATTTTTAGGGCTCTCATGATTCATCTCCTTTTGTATCAGACACATTTAGCTCAAGCTATTTTTTTAATGTGTGCAGGACATAGTGAGTTTATATTGATCTGGATAAATGAAAACTGTCCATAGAAAAGCATTAACAGTCAGCTAAAATATTTAATTGTAGTTGAATTATTATTGAAATATTAGATTATTCTCTTCCAGACCACCACCTTATATTACATACTTTGAAGTTGGTTTACATTTTGAATGTATATATATTCAAAAGGATGTGTTTAAATGCATGCACCTGCAGAGAATTTAATGTTCACTGATATATTGGGCCATCACATGTAGTTTATACCAATTATTAAAACAGGTCATGTTATAACAAAATAGCTATGTACTGGTGCTTTTGCCAGAAGATGCCTAACACTCCAATAATGTATAAAGGAACCTTAATATTCTATGCATATTTCAGAATCAGGAATTGTACAAAAGTCACTTTATGGCAGCACAATTATATGTTTAGTAAAGATAGACCTTTAAAGGAACACTGTCATGGGAAAACATGTTTTTTTCAAAATCAGTTTAATCAGTTAATAGAGCTTCTCCAGCAGAATCCTGCATTGAAATTCATTTTTCAAAAATGCAGATTTTTTTTTTACATTTCATTTTGAAAGTTTACATGGGGCTAGCCATATTCTTCATTTCCCAGGGTGCCACAGCCATGTGACCTGTGCTCTGATAAACTTCAGTCACACTTTACTGCTGAGCTGCAAGTTGGAGTGATATCACCCCCTCCCTTTCACTCCCAGCAGCTGATCATCAGAACAATGGGAAGGAATCAAGATAGCAGCTCCGAGTAGATACAAGAATAGCACTCAATAGTAAGAAATCCAAGTCAGATGCCGAGTATGAGAAACAATAGGTTACCTGAAAGCAGTTTTAATGTGTAGCGCTGGCTCCTTCTGAAAGCTCAGAGAAAGCACTGAAATTTAACGTTAATATAGAAATGAAACGTACACTATAAAAATCATGACAGTATCCCTTTAAGTATATTGGTTTGCAATGGCTAAAATACAAGTAGCCCCACTAGATGCAAATAAGTAAAGGTACATTCAAAACTGTAAGATTGTTGCACGTATAGCTAACACTGTTTATTTATTAGACTTTGCTATAATCGATAGGGCTCAGCTTACAGCAATCCCAATGCTACCATTAAGCCTGCTCTATTAAATTGTTCAATCCCAGGCGCTAAACTCAAGCTTGGACTTAGTATTTTAGACTTGCACCAAGAGAATTCGGTGCTAATGCCATTATTGATGAAGTGAAGCCATTCTTAAAACTGAAACTATGTGCTGCATCGTTCACATGATTCATGGAAAAGTAAATGCCAATTTGTGCCAGTATTTGTGCAGTGTGCACTAGTCTAAGTTTTATAAACGTTATTTGTTGCACTTACTTATCCTGTTTGAATGATATCAACCTCTTTGTATTTTATTGCACTTCATGAACCTGAGACTGCAGAGTTATCCTTTAAAACTACTATAGAGGCAGATTTATAGAAATTGACATTTTACATTTTACATTTTCCAGGTTTTTTACTTTTGAAAAAACACAAATGTAAAATTTGAGATTTTTTGAGATACCTTAAAAAATGTATCACAATGTATTGCTTAAAAGATGAAAAAAACGGCTAAAACACAATAAAATCACATTTATTTTCAAGATCTATTATTTTGCAAAAAAAAAACTCAAATTCACATTTTGATAAATCTGCTCCTTAATATGATGGGATAGTCCTTTGCAAAGGATTTCTGTCAAGACAAGGTCACGGGGG
The DNA here is from genome assembly GCF_000004195.4 of Xenopus tropicalis. Taxonomy (NCBI): domain Eukaryota; kingdom Metazoa; phylum Chordata; class Amphibia; order Anura; family Pipidae; genus Xenopus; species Xenopus tropicalis. Next base: position 93,834,795 of record NC_030684.2, read on the forward strand.
AATCTCTGTAAAATGTTTGGGATCTATCACTTAGAAATCTGGATGTGAATATCATTGCATTGAAGCATTATATATTCAGAATAAAAATAAATTGAATTTTATACAGAGTATTCTCAGGATTCCAAAAATTGTGAACAGGACTAGAAAAAGAAAGAGGAAAATTAGGATTACTCTCCCACCAAGTGTCAACCCTGTGAAACATGTATTTTTTTTTATAGATTTTTGCTGTAAAAGCATTGTGTTTTTGAGAAAACTTTTACAAATCAAATTTGAAATGTAATGGGAGGATGGGGTAAGTGCAATATGTACATATCTTTTACCCACAATGTATGTATGTATGTATATCTTTATTTATAAAGCGCTACTTGTGTACGTAGCACTGTACAATAGAATACATTAATACAAACAGGGGGTTATTAAGATAATAATAAATAAATATAAAGTATAACAATAAATAGCTTTCAGAAACAAATTGGCAAATATAAGTGCTGTAGGTCACCTACAATGCTGTACTTTTCCCCTAATTTCAGTGCTATAGTGGTGGGGAGGTGGCATTGTGCCTGATACTGTTACAGCCATTGCATTTAAATGTATGCAATTGTTCTTGCTCCTTTGTGCAAAATGGACACCATTTTGCTAAAAAATCTTGGTTGTTCAGTCAAAATGACATTTGTGCCCAACTCTATAGTTGCAAGTGTGCTGTGTCTATTGTCACAGGTCATTCTGGGAACCCTGGAGCTACTACCACTTCTGAGTTTTTCCTTTAATCAATAGGTTCAGCTACGCAGAAGTGCAAGAAATGGATTTTGATGCCACTACCTTCAGTGAATGGGATATTTGGGCACAATGATTGCTGTGTTTATCCTTATAAATGAGCCCTTATGAGTACTAGAATACTAGAAACACAAGGATATTCTCTTTTAGTCAAAGTCTGTTATGATGATAAATTAGACTCTTTTTGGTAAAAATACCCAGGACAGGCAATATTTATCCTCAGTGGAGATGAAGTAACCTATTGAACAGCTATTTTGAAGGAGAGTATCCAGTCAGCTTAATGGCTCATGAACTTTACAAACAGCCACTTGGTTTTACCCAGCATGACAAGCTCAATGTTAGACTTAGGCAAGCATGCCGAATTTCCAGCTTACGCTAAATAATAATGCTTAATGCATATACATGCAAACACATTTAGGCAATGGCAACGGACATTTCCACTGTGTGTACATACTTTTTTTTTATTTTACCAAACTCTAATCTAGGACAATTTTCTGGCCCTTTATTACTAAGTGCAAAAAGTAAAAAAAAAAAACGTAAAAGTAACATAGCATGTAATGGTATATTATTTAAGGTAGAGAGGGAGAAAAAGTCTTTGTCCCTTCTTGGTTGTGAGATACATACCAAAATACTGTATGTTGTCATCAATTTCTTATCATCTTAATAACCTCTTGGATCTCATAAAATTTCTATATCTAAAAAAAAAGCTTACATTTTCCTAAAATACATATTTTATTAACAAATACATTATTTATTGAGCTATAAGAACAAATACATGCTATCATCAAAAAGCAGGAACAAATATGCACCAGTGCACTTTTATTTATAGAAATATATCATATTGCTTTCCTGTGTTTTTTATATTTTCATTACATTTGCCACATATTGCAATCTAGCTGTGTCAAGAAATCAGATGACTTTTGTGACTCATTTTGTGAACTGATTCTATCTATGTCCTGTCAGAGTATTGCCTTTTTTGAAAACACTGCCACATGGAGCTTTCCAGCCTTGTTTGTAAAGATAACGCATGCAGAAATTTAAATGGAAACATATACTTTTCAGAAGAGATATGCAACGAGGCTTATATTTTCACCTCCCTTAAGGTACATACAGGCTAAATTTTAAAAATGCTTTCTAGATAATGTAGATGGAAAAAAGTATACTTTACGATATTTGAAAAAGTCTTTATAAGAATGTTTATTTGCCAAATACATGACCTATAATCTGTAGTATGCCAGTCACTAATTAAAGGGAAATTATATTTAACACTAGGGTCGTATTTATTATAGTATGTAAGCCAACATCACTTGTATGTTGGCCATAGAAACAAATCAGAAATTAGATTTAAATAGTCACCTACAAGTTAGAAAACAAAAGTAAATATTTGATTGGTTGCTATAGGCAACATCATCGGTAATGTTACCTTGCATACTATAATAATATGCCCCTTTATTTGCTCTTGTATGTCAATACAATTATATTCCCAAGAATCCATACAAACGTTTCTGTAGTTTCTTTATGTCATGACCTGGTATTCTAATTTAAAATGCTTGTTTACATTTCTAGATTTCTAGTGCTAGTTCTCTGAGCCACATCAAAAAGTTGTAGTTGTGATCATCTTGGAAACACAGGGTTGGCTGCCGTGATCTTTACCGACCATAGCCAAAGTCAATAAGGAATGAGTAAGCATGACATCTAAAAGTGATGTAACCCTTAGACCCCTTGTGTACTTATTTCTGCCATAAAAAAATTTGCAACAATTCATATCTACAGTTATGTAACTGGAACAAGAATCACTTGCCTCAGTGCATTTCATGGCACCATGAAAATTGGATTATGATGACTATATTAACCTTTAAAGCTCTTGGCACACAGAACATATTCTCCACCGGCATTTTTAGACATCAGAGCAGTGCCGGAATTCTGCTAAGGATCCTGTCATTAGTCTTACTGGAAACAGCTTGTGACAGAAGCATTTTATTTCTATTAACGGCAGAGTCCTCTGTCAGATTTAGGGTGCTTCTCAGCCAACCCTGTGGGCCATCAGTCTTACCCAGATATGTAATAAAAAGCACAACATTTGCCCAGGTGCAGTATACACAGAGGAACCAATAAGATGTTTGCTTTTAAACAAGTGACTAATAAATACTAGCTGCTGATAGCAGTGGTCACTGTAGGTAAAAAGAATGGGGAAACACCGTAACAGGTGCTCCCAATTTAGAATTTAGACAGCTGCACCATTGTCCACAATAGTATAAGGTAAGTAAATTGACCAAGAGTGATGGGAAGTTAAAACTTAACCTTTATTTCTATTAAATAAAAAGAAAGAAAAAAACTACAATTTAAATTAAACCCGATAAAAAATCGCATGAGGTGATGCTCAATTGCAATATACACACTGAGGTATAGTGGATCTGCCTATATTGTGCCTGAGAACTTGTATAGCTGAATGTTATCGCAACATAAGTATCAAAAAGCTCTCCACACTTCAGCGCTTCTGTGCAGAATGCCAAAATAGATACTTGAACGGACTTGTTACAAATGTAGTTAACTAATCTCTAGTAAGGGAAACAAAGTCTCATGTTCCCTTGTGCTCGGAAGTTAGCAGCTGCCAGGGTGGAGATTTAACCCCGCTGACAGAGCTTACAATCCTTTCAAAAAAGGTGCTTAAATACAGCCCCCATTGGCCTGTCCTCCACCCGGCAGTTAACTGAACGTTTAGGCACTCGTGGCAACCTGACCTCCCATTCTCAATTAAGGCACCCCTGCTCCTAAAATGCACTTCAGTCGTGCACCCACACCCACCCTCCCATTCCAACCAAACAGCCTCGTATCAACACCCTTCCTCCCCCCTGAAGCCCGACGCGCGTTTCGCTCCCTTACAATTGGATAAATCTAAAACTGGACCAAATTTGCTATTGCATCTTTATGGATCATAAAAATGTGGTGACATTTCTGAAGAATTCAATCAATTGAATGTAATCAATGCATAGACAAGTATAAATTAATTCATAATATACTGTATATAAGGTATTACTTGTTTTTCTCTTTTATTTTAACGTATACATTACATTTACCAGCATTTTACTCCAAGGTTATACTACTACAGGTATAGGACCTATTATCCAGAATGCTCGGGACCAAGGGTATTCCGGATAAGGGGTCTTTCCGTAATTTGGATCTTCATACCTTAAGTCTACTAAAAAATCAATAAAACATTAATTAAACCCAACAGGATTGTTTTGCATCCAATAAGGATTAATTATATCTTAATTGGGATCAATTACAAGGTACTGTTTTCTTACTACAGAGAAAAAGGAAATCAGTTTTAAAATTCTGAATTATTTGATTAAAATGGAGTCTATGGGAGATGGGCTTTCCGTAATTCGGAGCTTTCTGGATAACGGGTTTCCGGATAAAGGGTCCGATACCTGTATTAAATATGTTATTATTTTTTGTTTGTAAAGGTGCTTAGTGCAACATTGACTAGCTTCTCTACACAATGAAATATAATTCCCACTAATTCATTAAAATTATGAAAAATTAACTGGACAAGATAATTTAATTTATAGTTAATGGACCGGTAAACTCCATAAATGCCTTTAGAAAATGCAACAGAATACTTAGTAGCTGTCAGGGTGCACTAGACCAGCCCTTTGATTCACCAAATCTGTTCTATACTAATAAATACAGTAGGAGGTAAAACTGCCTGTCCATGGATGTGTGAAATTTTGGCCCCAAGATATAATTCTTGGACAAGTTACCCTCTGCTAACTGGCAGGATCTTTCATATAGACAGAATGTTTAAAGCAGCAGAGCATAGTAGAATAGTCTAGTGAAAGTTTTTCCCTTCATTATTTAGATCTAATACTATATTATTTAATGCATTAAGAGGAATGATGGCAACAAATTACAAAATTAAAACTTTATTTCAGGTGGTTTCCCCTGGGTCTAGTTTTAATAGGTTATAAATTAAAAAAACTGTTACATACAATAGAACTAGACTCTAGAGAACAAAAAAATAAAGGAGGGAGTAGGAGGTCTCATGCTAGGGTCCAGATCTGGGTTCTTATGTGATGTATTATGCCACTTGTTGGGGGTAAATTGGGTTCATTTTTGTAAGCATCGCTTATTTCTAGAATGCTAGCACTTTTGTCTTACAGAATATAAACTTTGGATTTAAAGGTTTTAGCTTATTATACAGTATTAAAATTCAGATTTGATAATTGATGTCACACAATGCTTTGAAGGTCATTTAATATTTTTTATGAGATACAAATGTGTGGGGTTACATCCATTATAGGAACATAGTCATTATCGAGTATTAATGGATAGTTTGAAGACTTTATAGCACAAGATCTATGATAATTGAGTTTTCCTTTTTTCCCTTTTGTATTTGACATGTTTATAGGCTGCATTGAAGTTTGAGTATGCTAACAATAAATTAGGATTCATAAACTTTGTCTGTATTTTCTTTGCTATTTTATGTATTCTTTAGAAAAATTATTATTTATTCAAACAAATCTCTGAAAAAGGCATTTAAAGCAAAGTAAAATGCAATTACTATTTGTATTTACAGCAAGTGCATTACTGTCATAATTTGTTGTTAAAGTAAACATTGTTCGAACATATTTTTGATGTGAAATAAACCATATTAACCAACAACCAACTGTTAGTCAACTGTATTTCAGAAGAGATTAGGGGTCTGTGGATTTAAATTGTCCTTGTCCTATTTTCACTTTTTGACATTCCAGGGTTTCTGAATTGTTAGTTTTAGCTTCACAGATGTATTGATTCGGCATTAGTTTTATTTTATGTTTTGGTATGATTGATATACAGCTATATGAATAAGTAGAACTTTAAAAGCAGTTTAAAATGCCAAGCCAAAGCCACTTATTTTATGTGGATCCTAAACTAGCCTGTTTGTACACTAAACATTTTTATTTATTTAAAAACATGTGCTCTTAATAATATCCCTTTTCAAGGCTTTTATATTAATAATATGTTTCTACTTTGTAGAAGTAAAATCTGCAAGAGTAATTTTTTTTATTCTTGCACCATAACACAAGTCTTTCATCTACCTCAGTATCTATTTGAGCAGTGATCCCCAACCAGTGACTTGCGAGCAACATGTTGCTCACCAACACCTTGGATGTTGCTCTCGGTGCCCCCAAACAAGGTAGTTATTTTTTAATGCCTGACTTGATGGCAAATTTTGGTTGAATAAAACCATGATTTTCTGCCAAATAAAGCCTCCTATAAGCTGATAGTGTGCATAGAGGCTGCCTAATAGCCAATCTTAGCCCTTATTTGGCACCTCCATGAAATTTTATGATGCTTGTGTTGCTCTCCAAGTCTTTTTACATTTGACTGTGGCTCACAAATAAGAAAGGTTGGGGACCCTTGTAATAGAGTTTAGAACTGATGAACTAAACCCCTTTTATAACCTATATAACTTTATAACAAAGGATAAAACTGATTTATTTAACACCATCTGTTCTCATTCCACTATTTTTATACTAATCTGTTTCTTATATTTAAAAAAAAAAGAATTTTGCTTACTTTGTGCCTTTTTCCTATCTTCTCTGCTTCATTATTAAATCAAGAGGAACTCTTATCTCATAATTACCCTTCTTAATAATAGCATTGATTCTATGCAGTCTTAAATATTAATGCATGCTTTTAGAATTCACCTATGATGAATCCGATATGAATACTGATTAAAAGTTTACTTTTAGCAACACTTAAATATCATGAAAATTTTCCTCTTCCCCTGATAAGTATCACAAAAAAAGTACATGAAGGCAATTACGCAATATCTATTTACTGGCTACTAGAGCATAGTAAAGCATAAAGAAAATAGAAGAAAAACTGATATTGAATGTAGAAGAGAATTATAGAGATTTAGAGATTATAAGAAATAAACATCACTGATAAGAGAAAACAGTTGACAGGAAATTCTGAACTTTGATACAATGGTTACATAGTTACATAGTTAATTTGGGTTGAAAAAAGACCAAAGTCTGTACTAAAACCAAATATATGTTTTTTTCATCTATAAGCTTTACGGTTCAGGGACACGCTCAATCTCTGTGTATGTATACTTATTGTATAAAGTTAATATTTACTGTAATAATTGTCCTCCAGGTATGTACATTTGTATACTGTACAGAGATGCGTGTCCATGTAGCACTTTAGAAAAATAGTCATACATACATACAGTGTCCTTAATTATATTATTATATAATTATATGATTTTTTATTTTTGGAAATTAATCTATTAAATATTTGGAAATAAAGAATGTTTAAATGTTAAAACTTCAGTAAAGCAGAAAAAATGCAATTTTATGTTGACAACTAAAGCTCAATTTATTTTAGAATGCGTTTCATATTTATATTTTTCATTTACTGATATTTTAATCCTTAGCTCTATGATGGCCCACTTCTCAATTTGTCATTATACTGTAGGAATTTTAACATTATAAATCCTTCCATCCTCAGCTTCTTGCTCACTATCCTTAAAAGATTATTCAAAATTATGTATCAAAGAGATAACAGTAACCAAAAATAGCCTACTTAATGGCCATGCGGATTAAGCACTCTTTAATGCAGCAAAAAATGTTTGTGAAAGAGGAGGATTAACTTGAGATGACTGAAACATTTTCGAATAGAACATATTTTTTTTACTGTGGGTAAGTTTTGAGTAAATACATTATAAAGGAATTATAATTCAAAATTACTCCATTTTCTTTAGAGAATGCGGATATATTATGTTTACCCATTACAGTTATACTTTCATGAAATATATATATATATATTTATATATATATACATACAGTATATACACAGCAACAATAATGATTAAAAAAAATGAAAATGCTTAACAGAAAACTGGCATGAGGCACATTGGTATCTTTAATTGACTTGCTCTTCTTTGACTGGCTACAGAGTTTTCCCCCATTTTATTGAATTTGAACTGGCTGCCCTACAAAACTCTTTTTCTAGGGTATCAATGGAATATGGAAGGTACAATATGTAGGCGTGTGGACTTAGTGAACTACAGATATACACACATAAACACACACACACACACACATATATATATATATATATTACATATATTATATAATATATAAGCAACAATTTGACACTCTGCAGTGCTTCAGAAATGACATTGCATCGGTCAAGATTAAACACGTTTCGCAACCTTTTTTTTTTTTTTGTAAGTTTTTCTTTATTGGTTTTTACAACAATACACAAAAATAAAATTGGAGATAGAATAGAAAAAGAAAAAGAAGATAGATAAAGGTGGTGGTGGGCGCCCATAATTACTCGGTTACAATTTATGCAGGTTAGATACAGTTTAATAGTTAGAGCTTTTTATACCTTAAACTAGCCATTTTGGTCTGCTATATTGTGCGATCGTGGGTCCGTCAACCAGCGGCTCCAAACTTTCTCAAACTTGGTTGGACACCCTCGAGCGAGGTAGGTGAGTTTTTGCCGTGGCAGTATATTGTCTACTAGCTTGGTCTAGAATCTGAGTGTAGGTGGCTCAGTGGCCTTCCAGGTGAGTAGTATGGCTTTTCTGGCATAGTGCAAAAGTTATTGCAAACATAGTCTGTCTCCGGGGGGTATGGTGAGGCCTTCAGTGTGGCCCATTTCGCAACCTTTAACGTATATGTTGACGCAAATCTCACCACATGGTGTCACTGTCACATGAATATCCATAGATGTACTTTCTCATACATATTCATATATGCATTAGAAAGGCTACTTTTGATCCCATGGTTGTCTCTAGAAGAAGCTCAAAAAAGCTGGCAAGTTTCTATGGAAGTCAATGGGAATAGTATTAACAATGTTTTTATTTCCTTTACCATTTTATTAAAATGTTTTAGGATGCACAACTTTTTATTGAGCAATAATGTGTTTAAGATTTGTCATGTTTTTCCCAGTGATCCCAGGATCTTTTTCTTGACCTCAAAAATTAGTTAATCACTCTTTGGGGCACATTTACTTACCCACGAATGGGCCGAATGCGTCCGATTGCGTTTTTTTCGTAATGATCGGTATTTTGCGATTTTTCGGAAAATTGTTGCGACTTTTTCGTAGCCATTCCGAAAGTTGCGCAAAATGTTGCGATCTTTTTGTAGCGTTAAAACTTGCGTGAAAAGTCGCGTCTTTTTCGCAGCTTTCGCGCCGAGTACGAAACATTCGGATTCATTCAAGCTTCAGTATGGTGACTTTTCTTGGGCCAGGTTGGAGCTGCAGGGTGCCATTGAGTCCTATGGGAGGCTTCCAAAATCATGCTAAGTCTGAAAGTTTCGCCCGCTCAATACGAAAAAGTCGCAACAAGATACGAGCGAATCGTAATGGCTACGAAAAACTCGTGTTTTTTCGCGCAAGTCGTAATGGCTACGAAAAACTCGCGTTTTTTCGCGCAAATCGTATTGGTAACGAAAAAGTCGCGACAATTTCCGAAAAAAAAAATCGCGAAAAAGTCGCAAAATGTTCATTTTCCAATCGGAATTTTTCCAATTCAGATTCGTGGGTTAGTAAATGTGCCCCTAAGTGTCACTTTTAGAAAGCTATTGGTTTCTCTCAACCTTTCCATTTGGTATAGACAAGGTTGAAGCTATAAATCCACAAATTGTGATGAGTAAATGTTTCTGAATTGTGGATAGCATGTAATTGGCATCCATAATTATACATTTTAGAGTGACTATGAGAACTTTGGACTGATTCTATATATGGATTCACGGTAAAAATCCAAATTTCGCTATTGGAGGATTTTTTTTTGCAAACTGGCTGCAAACATTTGCAATGTGAGGAAAAAGTCACAGTCCTGTAAAAAAAAAGTTGTGGTTGCATCCATCCAAAAGTAGTGGTCGCATCAGAAATACTTGTGTGCTTCAAAAAAGTCTCACGATAGTCAAAAACTTCATGACTTTTTTACCGTTTAGTGAATTTTGCGGTGAGGCGAAATGGGACTACTCATGGGTCATGCAAAAAACTCAAAAGAAATCTATATTGTTGAAGTCAACATTTTGATCCCGCCTAGAGGACCTTTGTGTTCTAAGGGACCTTTCCATAATTTGAATCACCTTACCTTAAGGACACTAAAAATAATTTCAACATTAAATAAACCTCATAGGATTGTTTTGCCTCCAATAAGAATAAGATATCTTAGCTGGGATCAAGTAAAAGATACTATTTTATATTATAGTATAGAGAAAAAGCAAAAAACAATTTAAATTGTGAATAATTAATTAATTTAAATGGAGTCTACAGGAGATCATGTTCCCTTACTTTGGAGATTGCTTGATAACAGGTTTCCAGATAAGGGATCCCAAGCCTGTATAATCCAAAGCTTTTGCTAATTGATTTATAATGCCTTATTTTTGTTTATTTTGGAAAAGCATTTACTCTAAATTGCATAACATAATTTCTGCCATTAACATAAGAAAAGTATAATTAAACCATTATCTGTATAATTCAGTAACATTGTATTTACCATAATTTATTGATGTTTAAATTGTACTTCAAGGACAACAGAAAAGAAAAATGTACTGATGTCATTAATGGTATTACTTGTGCACATAAAGTGTTGTACTTTTTGCAACCAAAATAAGACTTATAATGTTAATTACAGATGCCAACCTTCCAAATGCTTATTGACTATCAAAATAGTATTGTTATGTGCTGCACTTACTGGCAAACTTTTGTACTTTTGTATTTTCTCTTCTTTTTGTATATATGTATACTGAAGTACAAAATACTGCTTTACTATAGGGAAATAAAGAATAAAGAATGAATTAACGGTTAACAAAGATTTTTATATTCTTGACTGCCATAGTCTTAAAACAGTAGAAAGCTGGAATCAAAAGAATTTTGTTAACATGTACTTTTCAGGCTAATTAATGGTGGCATAAACCGTGGTGACAGATCATGCACAACATGATCATACATTAGTTGACAAATGTATATGGAAATGTTACACCAAAGATTTGCATACTCTGTGGAAATAGAATTTAAGAAGAATAGAGTTTAAAAAAACCCAAAAACAAAACAAAGAAAATTCATGTCAATTAGTGCTAAAAAATCAAGAATGCTAAAGTTAAAGTCCAAGGCCATCTCCCATAGAATCCATTCTAAGTAGTGATGAGCAAATTTTTTCACCAGGTGAATGGTCTTGTGAAACTTTAGCAAAAATCCACTGCAAAAAAATTCATCAAGCATCAAAAAAAGGTGTGGGAGTGACAAAATGGGTGCGGTTGCATCAAAAATAGGTGCACGTAACAAAAAATTTGTGCAACAAATGTTTTTTCGCGGATTTTCCGCCGTTTCGCAAGTTTTCCTGGCATTTTGCTAATTTTTTGTCAAAGGAAAACTGAACAGATTCGCCCATCAATAATTTTAAGTAAATTATTATTATAATTTTTAAAAATAATGTCATTTTTCTTTGTAATAACAAAACAGTACTGATGGTAATCAAGCTGCATGAATTCATTTGGCGGCAAAAACATTTATTGGGTTCAATTATTTAAATGATTTTTAGAAGATTTTGTTCAGGATGATCCAAATTACAAAATGATCCCTTATCCAGAAAACCTGAGATCCCAAGCATTCTAGATTACAGATCTTATACCTGCATTGACAAAAACTATTTTTTCACCAGGCATGGATTCGCAGCGAATTTCCGCATTTCGCCATTGGCGAATTGTTTCACGAAACTACCATGAAAATTCTCAGTGGAAAAATTTGTCGCACGGACGCGGCGATAAAAAATAGATGCGGGCGACAAAAAAATTTGCTCATCACTAACAAAAACCAAATCACAGGCTTTTCTAATTTTATAGGAATGTACAACAAATGCATGATATCATGAACTAAGGTTTTTATTTTCCCAACACTTTTATGGATAGGAACCCTACTCATAGGGGCACATTTACTTACCCACGAACGGGCCGAATGCGTCCGATTGCATTTTTTTCGTAATGATCGGTATTTGCCGATTTTTCGGATAATTATCGCGACTTTTTCGTTGCCATTCCGAATGTTGCACAAAATCTGGCGATTTTTTCGTAGCGTTAAAACTTGCGCGAAAAGTCGCGCCTTTTTCGTAGCCATTCCGAAAGTTGTGCAAAATGTTGCGATTTTTTCGTAGCGTTCGGATTCATTCAAGCTTCAGTATGGTGACTTTTCTTGGGCCAGGTTGGAGCTGCAGGGTGCCATTGAGTCCTATGGGAGGCTTCCAAATCATCTTCCAATCATGCTAAGTCTGAAAGTTTCGCCCGCCGCTTACGAGCGCTCAATACGAAAAAGTCGCGACAAGATATGAGCGAATCGTAATGGCTACGAAAAACTCGCGTTTTTTCGCGCAAATCGTATTGGTAACGAAAAAATCGCAACAATTTCCGAAAAGTCGTACAGGCGCCGAAAAAAATCGCAAAAAATACGAAAAAGTCGCAAAATGTTCGTTTTCCAATCTGAATTTTTCCAATTCGGATTCGAATTCGTGTCTTAGTAAATCAGCCCCATAGATTCACCAGAAATGTTACTTATATCAAACATGAAGCAGTTACTTTTTATTATTGTAAGCAACAGAGGTGAAATTCCTCTACAAATCAAATTATCTTTGTAAAATACGCCTCTATTTATCTCTTTGTCTTATTTATACTTATATAGTATAAAGAAACAAGTAACTTTTATAGTCGGAGAAACTTTTTCCACTCACAGGGCATGTAATCTTTTGAGTGAAACTTTTTATATGTTTCAGAGTTAAAGCAATGACAATAATGAACTGGTATAACTGCAATGCCTTTAAAAAATACATGACTTATTTAACATTACACTAGGAGCCAATAACACTACTAAACCCATGTTTGAAAATCTAATAAACATCAACTTTAAAGCTTATTTGGTTTCTTTCCAAAGAACAGACATCACCATTGCAAAATAAATCTGTGTCAAGCTCAGAATGCCAAATATAGAACAGAACATTGAGACAGATTTAGACATCCCATTTGAGATAATCTTGGAAGAAAACATAACACAGTACTTAAAGAATGGTTTTCTGAATTCCATCTTATTAGACTAATTTTTGTCTGCATACAATTTTCTGACCTTTGGTTATAGGAAATAGATATGATTTGATGATAAAGGGCTACTGTCATCAAAATAACATGTTTTATTAAAACATTAAACTGTTAAAGTAATATGTGTTGTAAAAATCATTTATGAGAGATAAGTGATTTACTTTGAAAAACTTTTACTCCCCTTTAATTTATTTCCTGGTACCACTGTAACTACACATATATTTTCATTCTTTAAAAAAGTCTATCTTGTCATTCTTACTGACTTTAATTATTACTTTATCAGAGCAACAAAAGATCCCTTTCACATCTAATAATATTTTGCTTTAGCTAAATATGAGAAACCTAAGCCCATCCTAATAAATGCCTTCTCAGCAGGGACAGAAATGCAGTTCTAACTCTTGGACTATACTCTTGGACTCTTGGACACTGCTTTATCATTTTCTTTAGAATGATCGCATGTTGTAACTACAAAAGAGTGCAGTAAGTAGCCTGAAAGACAAAGAGAAATTGGAGATGACAAACAATATTAAACTCAAAATGATAAAATAGTTTAAAATGGTAAAAAAATAATGTAGCACTCTAATATATTAAAATGGCCATATTATTTTATTCACAATGTATATGTAAATTGACAAGACCTTGCCACCGCTACAAATACAAAAACACTTTTTAAACTAGCATCCCATAATACAGCACTACACTATTGACCTTCTATGCAGTATATTTTGCCTTACGTTCAAAATTGGGCACTGCTGTACCTACTGACACAAGGAAACCCTGCAGCAACTATCACCTCCTGACCAGGCATTCGCTCTAGGGTTCCCTTAGTGCCCTGCATCAATAGGCGCAGCACAGTTGCACCGAAAGAATAGGGTCAAACATCACTCACATGCCAAACACCATAAATGACACCATTTTAAGAAAATATTCAGTGCAACTGTGCCCAATTTGCAACAAAGTGCATGAGCAGTTGCATCCATTTTCAAGAGAATTGCTTATTTGTGTCCAGAATTCTAAGAAAACACAGTGCATTGTGGGAAAACAAACATGCAGATTGTATTTTAAATTGTACTTTGCATCTAGATAAGCCTATGCACCCTTTTGTTTTATAGAGTACGAAATCTACTTTTATCTGTATTTATTACAGACCAAACTCTGATTTATCAGTATCTCCATGTTTTGCCTATAACTACATAAAGATCAGCATCAATGTCCAATCCACCTTAGAGTACAAACGATGCATCTTGAAAAGCCAAAAGAGTGTACTGATACTGTGGGCTTTAGTGAGAAGGTTGTCCTAAAACCCATTGGAACCCTGGGTATGGGCCAAGAAAATGACTTTGGGGTGTGGACTTGGGTAGGCAACGGGTCAAATTTCAAGCATGGGTCCTCCCCATTGGTGATGTAATAGAACTAAGACCTCCCCTCTGGTGGCTGATGTCTATAATATATAAGTCATCCATTGTTAGTCAGGTGCAGGTCTTTTTTGGGTTGAAAAATATTAATACTGAGACTGAACACAAATTGAATGTCTCTGATAAAATTGTTCTCAGACAGGACAAGTTATACATTTTATCTGTAGATGTTAATAACCAAATCTTAACTATTAATCTATTGATTCATTGATTAAGAATTCAGTTGGTTGATGGCAGCAGAGTAAAAGTATTGACCTTATGCTGACAAGCAAGTCTATCAATTATCACAGCCTATGATAAGGGAAGCTAGTGTTTCTTGTGCCTATGTCCTTCCTGTCTTCTGCAGCGAGTGATAGAGAAACACTAATAAAAATATTTACTGCTTTTAGCTCCAGAAATGTGCCTGAAAATATTGGATAGAAAAACAGTTTTTCATTGATAAACATTTTTAGCTTGACTGTTGATAAATCTGTGTGTGGGGATATTTGACAGAAAATTTACTCTCCTTATATGAGTAGATGTGTTTTATAAAAAGGCTTTGATCAGCAGAGCATTTTTACACAGTTTAAGCTGAGCAGTGTGCAAGATTCCATCTGTTTTTCTAATTACTTCCTCCAAACAGTAGCTTCAATTGTTTTTTTTTTTTGTACTTGAGCTGTTGTTGTCGAATCAGCATCTGCACATTCCCGCAGGAAAGTAAAATTTTCAGCAAGTAAAACCATTATGTTTTTCTTGTTTAATGATAAAACATAGGCACAAATGTGTTGCTATAAACAAAATCTTGGAGAGCTTAATTTCAAAGAATGTCATAAAATAAATCAATCCGGTTTTGTTTACATAAACAGACGCTCGCAATCTACAATACAATATCTTTGTCTTAACTCTTTCAGCAGAAAGCTGGCAGTGAGGCCGAAGCTAGAATGATTGACCTCTTAAGAATTTGTTCAGTTGAACTCTTTATGCAGTTTTCTATTTGACAAATATGTGTTTAGGAAGCAAAGTGTTGAGCAGATTCATTGGATGGCAAAACATTGATACTGAGAAACTATGAGTTTTCTTGCCTAAAAGATGAATGTGCACTTGTTTGTCAGACTTCTCTTTCACTCTAGTACAGTGCTGTCCAACTGGCGGCCCGCGACCCCCCTCTGTGTGGCCCCCCACCTGTTTGGCTGCTTTGATGGCTTACCTTTTTGTAAGATTCAAATGGTATCAGTACTGAGATTAACTGCCCCCTGCATGGCTCACACCTCATATTCAGGCTGTAATCCCCCTGTATTGTTTAAATTTTTAATCTCCTGTACTGTTCACACTTTTTAGTTTCTGCATTGTTCACCCCCTGAAGTGTTCACACCTCAGGCTCAGGCTGTAATCACCCACATTGTTTATCTGTTCACACCTCAGGAGCAGTGCCAGCATTGTGTCACTGTATGTATTACCTGCCCTATGCTGCCTGTGTGTATGACACACAGGCAGGGTAGGGCAGGCATAGAATGGCACATAGGAAGCATAGGGCAGGCAGAGTATGGCACACACAGACAGAGTAGGGCAGTTGGAGTGTTCAAAACCGGCTTTCATTAGTGGCCCTTCACTATGTATGCTAGAGAAATTCCGGCCCGCGGCACCACAGAAGTTGGACAGCACTGCGTACATTAGACAAACAAAAGAAATGTTTCATAAGAAAGGATTAAATGTTTCAAAGACACACATAAGATTAAGAATACAGTTTTTTCATATTAATAGCGTCTTATCTTTGTTCTATTTCAGTTGCATGTTACCAACAACTTACAGCCCAGACCAATATTACTGTATTACTGAACCAAAGCTGTCAAACTGCAGTAAGCAACTAGTGTTGTGAGTATTAGTGAATGAGTATTAGTTGGCTTGTTAGGATGATATGCGATATCTTATGGCATATCATTCTGTTACGAGTTACCAATTGGTTTTTCTTTTATAATCAGTTATAAGAGCAAACGTATGTGAAAGCACTGGCATTAAGTGGAGATGGGGCATCTAAGGTTAAAAAGACACAGGTTTGCTACAGCTGTACAGCTATAAATCATTTGGCATATTGTATTTTTGTATAGTATAGGTTCTAACACTAATATTGTATCATGCTAATAGTACTGATAAGTACAAAGTCTATATCCAGACTGGCAGGCTTTTTAAAGTGTTTCTGAATTCCCTTTCAGCATTCATTATCTGTTCATTAACACCAAAGAAATTCATCATTGTCTGCTTTTACTTATAGTAATATGTACTTCATTTTTGCTGATGTAGCTTTCCTGTTCCAGATTCCTTTCAGACTAGTGATGAGCTAAATATTTTGCCAGGCATGGATTTGTGGTGAATGGATTTGGCTCAGAAAAATGTTGCCACAAATTTTTGTTTTTATTTGTTTGACAATTTTCTGTTTGACGCACGCACAGATTTTTTGACGTGTCATTTTTCGTGTTTCCTCAGTTTCACAAATTTTTTGGTGAAGCGAAACAGGACAGATTTGATCATCACTATTTCAGTTTAACTTTACGTCACTTTAGCAGTTCATATATCATATATTTATATGTAACTAAGAGGGGTTCCCAACCTTTTCATCTGACTGTATAGTTTAGGTGTGTAGTTCTTTTTCAATAGGATCGGAAGTTGACTCAGGAGCAGTCTAAGGAGGTTGAGTAGTGAATTCACTAACTGATTTACTAACAAGAAGAAGCAAAAAACAGAAATGGGAATAAGAACTGGATCAGGAACAGGCTCGGGCAGGAAGAAGTCTTCATGACTACACACTCAGGCTTCAACCTATTATGACCATATTGTTGTAACTGTCCAGGAACAATTGGCACCAAAACATAACTGTTATTTCTGTGACAATTCCAACATCTTTTCTTGCAACAATTTATGTGGCATTTCTAATAACAATCTGTGTTTACATGGTGATATAACACATCTTACAAATAGCACTGAATGCTGTAGAAGATAAATTTACATTATGTAAGGGGCCATTATATATCAGACATCTGTATATGGTAGAAATTTTGAAATTAAAAGTGCCCAAAGTGAAGTGTTTGTTGTTAAAACAAGATATCTACTATAACCATATTCAGAAGTAATTACTTTGTATAAAGTAAAAAGGAGGTGATACAAAACTGTCATCTCCACCTTGTAGCTACCAGCATGCTCATATCCATTGCAGAAAATGAAGAGCATTGTTCTCATGCCATATATACTATCACACTTCTCTGAGTACTGGGAATAACTTGAGCACTGCCTGAATTCTGCATAAAGTGATTTTACACATAGAAATGCAAAATGTGATTGAAAGTCCTTCTGCATTCACACATCTGTAACAGTATTTTATATGAAGTTGAAAGCAGAAAAAAATCAATTTCTGCAAGCCTGTATTTTCATCCCTGAAGATCAAAAAAGTGTACTGTCGTTGAACTATTTATGTTTGAGTGTTGCCAGGGTTTTAGACTGTAATAAATATGAATATCTGACGATTTTTGAAAGTTGTACAGTTCAGTACAGTTAAAGTTCATTTTAAAAGAATGTAAAACCAATACAGAGAGAGGATGGGTGGCAAAGAAAATTATTGTTTGTATTTTTTCACTAATATGTAAACTAGGCAGAGGCATTATATATATGAATATCCAGGTCCTGTTTTATATAATAGCTCATATCCCATAGTAAACACATATCTGCCTTAATGCAGCAAATCTCACTGAGATAATAAATTCCAAATTCTCCATTTTAAAATATCTCTTTAATTTTCCGTGGGCACAGGAGCACCTAGCAATGCCCGCTGTGACTGCGGGGAGAGGTACTTCTGTGTGCCCCTTACCACCCCCTCATCCGGGTCCACAGCAGTCCATACCTCCGGCACTGGGTAGAAACGCCCACCCCCTCTGCTTTCTCCAGCTTTGCGTGCAGGAAGAGTGACGTGACCTCACTTTCTCCTCCTCTTGCCTGCAGCACGGAGTACCTCTGCCAGTTAGTACCCATAAGAAAAGCACCCACCAACTCATATTGTGTATTTTTGTTTCTTTGTTTAACCCTGCACTTTACTTTATTGAATTCACCTTTGTTCAATGTTATATGATGTCACAGCAGAGTTTAAATCCTTGCCCTTGACATAGATGGTAAAAAATATGTACATCACATTCCCATTGCTGTTGCAATGGCCAGCATTGGTTTGTGTTCTGTTATCTGTGTTCTACTAAAACTGCAAATGTTAAAACTGCTGCTGACATTTTTGCTTTTACCTTGCTAAGTTTTCACATTATATCCTCAATTATAAAGAATTATAAAGAATATCAGCACTTCTGCGCTGTGAGACTTTTGCACTCAGGTATAACTTTTATTTTTAAACATACCTGTCATTGTATTACACCGAAAGGAGTTTTATGGTACATGAATAAGGGAACAGAGATATACTGTATCAGAAAATTCATTAATAAAAATCCAAGTAGAAATTAAATGTATGCATACTCGGAGTGCTTGTCTGAGCATTGTTTGGAATTTACATTCATTTTCTATTTTAAGGGCTTTCTGAGATATTAACAGTATTAAACTGCTGTTACCAGGCTTTTGGATTCCCATATCTCTTTCAAGCAAATTATCATTGATTAATACAGAGGGTTTTTGTACCTAATATATAACAAAACTACTAAAAACTATTAAAAGCAATAGTACTAATGTTGATAGGGTTAAATCCCAAATTTTAAGTCACTGTGGTGAATTACACCCCACTTCTCCCCGCTCATGTCCTCCCACTGGTTCTTGCTTGTATTCACTGCTTCCAGGGTTGTCCCTTCGGCAGGGGCCCCTGCACCCCCCAATGGCCCCTGCCGCCTTCACACCTGTCCCCCTGCAGGAGCCCCCAACACCCTCCGACTCCGAGTGCACCGGATGCAGTAATCACCTAAAGTAAAGTAAGAATTTATAAGGAGAAACTTGTAAAATACCCTGTGGGCAACAATATGCAATTAAATTGAGATACCATCTAGTTATGGAGATTTGACTAGTAAAACTCACAGGTTCTAATTTGGTAAATCCAGGAGTTTTCTCCTCCTGAAGTGATAAGTGCTTGTGGTCACTAAAAAGCAAATTAAGTTCTTTTTTTTTAAAGTTGTTAATAAGAGTATTTATTGAGATTATTTTTTTTAATGTTTTTTAAATGTACAATAAATGCTTTATTGCATCAATTACAGCATATATGAATTGAAGTAAGATAATATATGAAAGTATATGAATTGTGGTTATACATAATTGTATTAATTGGTAGGCTGGTCAACAGATTTTTCAAATTGTGATTTTTAAATGCAGAATTAAATCTTAATACTAATAAAATTATGGTTGACTGGGAGAAAAAGGTAAAGATAAAGAAAATGACAATTGTGGAAAAATAGGCCCTAAGCCTGAATCGTTGCTTCTCAGTGTGCTAACTTGAGGACTTAATTAACTTTCTATTGACAAAATGTATTGGACCAAAATAAAGGTGACATTTATTTTGAATAAAAAATATAGATGACTCATTATATTCCAAAAAATATTAAAATCTTCTACAAGCTATCTAAATTAAACAATAACGAATATTGTGTTGACACACTTAACATAAAAAACCCTCTTGATTGTAGTCATTTTTACTTCACTAATAATTTCTAACACGTTTTTAAACTAGCAAAAAAAGATTACATCAAAAGCCATTCTCTGTATAAATGATGCAGGCTTAAGTAAGTGCTATACAATGATTAATCAACTTTAAGACGGCCTATTGAAATTAATGAGAACAGTGTATTCCCTTTAGCAAAATAAGCAAAAGGACAATTGCACTAGATAGAGAAATCATTAAAATATTCTGCATGAAAGAAATTCGAGCACTATATTTCCAACCTGCAGGGCCTTAGCAGTAAAAAGACATTAACACAAGAAATAAAAACAGCAAATGATGCAAACTGATTGCACAAATAACCTAAGAATAGCAGATGACACAATTTTATAGATTCCATAAAAGTAGTTTCAAGGACAAAAGAACAGCAGTGTATAGTGTGGAATAACAATAACATCTTATTATAATCTTATTATGATATAACTATGAAATAAAAGATCATTTTTAAAACATAATCTCTGTAATTGATTTGGATTTTTAATTCAGTAATAAAATATCCTATTTTGTTGATGCTTTTTTATTAAGAAGCAATGAACAGGTGATGCAATGGGCTTAGACAGACCTTACAGCTGTTTTATATGTATTAAATACTATTTTCAAATGTGAAAAGTGAATGCTATAACAGAAAAGGTTTATAATTTTAAAACCCAAAAAATGTTTGTTACATAATTCTTTGTGGTTTAAATGTATGTATAAGTGTATTATTATCCTGTATTTGGAAGGCTAATATGGCTTATAAAAATAAGATGGCACGTTCCCAAACCAGATATATAGTCAATTTTAAGTAAATAAGTCTTAGTTTTAAAAATCTTTTCTTTTTTCTCTTTGGTAATAAAGCAGAATATTGTACTTGATGGTTACTAAGCTGCACAAATCTATATTGGTTGTAAAACAATCCTAATGGGTTTATTTAAACATGATTTTGAGCAGAAAAATCACGTTATGCTATAAAAGGCAGGAGCAGTAACTCATAGAGATGAATCAGCAGGTAGAATTTATTGGTCGCCTGTTTAAAAGCACCAATCCTATTGGTTGCTATGATTACTGCTAATTGGCAAACTTAGTGTATACATAAACTATAAACATATATAAACTTAAACTGTATACATAATTAGTGATGAGCGAATTTTTTCGCCAAGCATGGATTTGCAGCGAATTTCTGCATTTTGCCATTAGCGAATTGTTTCGCACAACTTCCATGAAATATTGCAGCAGAAAAATTAATTGCACGTTAAAAAAAGTCACGGTCACGTCATAAATGGGCAAAAAAGACGTGGGCAACAAAAAAGTCATGTGACAAATGCGTTTTGTCGATGTTTCACAAATTTTCTTGTTGTTTCGCAAATTTTATGGCGAAGCGAAATGGGACAGATTCGCTCATCACTATACATAACATATTTGCTCTGAACATGAAACATTTTTAGAGGTAGCAAAAAGGGGGAACATTGGGGCTACATTGTTTTCTCTTTAAAACAATACTTTGGGGAGGCTGTACCTTATTTATTTAGTTTGCACTCTGTTAACATCTGTACATTTAACTTCTACAATGAGCATTAATCAGCACAATATCTTGTCTTGTTGCCACGGTGACATTTATTGGACTTTCAGCAAACTACATTATTATGTTTCTTCATTTTTAATATATATATATATATATATATATATAAAAACCAACATACGATGCACTCAGACCTTAATATAGTATAATGTAGTACTGTGGGTGCGTTAGATAGGCTCAAATTGCAGGGAGTCCACCTGCACAATAATATTTCTTCCAACTGAGCCGCACACCAAACTTGTAAAACTTAGCTTTTATTCAAGCATTTTCTTAAAAAAACGAATACCATGATCGTTCAAAGCAGTATAACAACTATACTTATCAGTCCATCAGGCCACATCCGCGCGACGTTTCGGGGGCATTCCTCCCCCTTTCTCAAGCGCATCTCGTGGTTAAGTACAGTCAGCAATCCACATAGCTTGTTACTTCCTTGTATAGCCGAAAACCGGAAGTGACGTAGCGGGTCACCGTGGAAACGGATCACACTGTCAGCGTAATCAGCATCCACAGAAGCCGGCACGTCAATCCAGTATATATTAATAAGGAGCTATTGGTCTATTATGTAAAGGCACCTATGCATTCATAATATTGAAACAGTACTCAGCACAATGTGATCATATCAAAAACGGAACATAGAGTCCCAGCAGTCTAGATTATTCAGCATAAACATTGATCATCTAAATGAAACCAGAGATAGGATAAATAGAAAATAAAAAATAAAAAATAACAAATAATAATACTACAGTAATAGGTTATTTTATACAAATAAATGTAAATCAAAGTCCCTATTTAACCCATATGGAGCTAGAGAGTTTAAACGATGAAGGGGTGGAGACCGGGTCAAAATCCTCAAGAAAACTGAGGTAGAATGGATTCATCGTTTAAACTCTCTAGCTCCATATGGGTTAAATAGGGACTTTGATTTACATTTATTTGTATAAAATAACCTATTACTGTAGTATTATTATTTGTTATTTTTTATTTTTTATTTTCTATTTATCCTATCTCTGGTTTCATTTAGATGATCAATGTTTATGCTGAATAATCTAGACTGCTGGGACTTTATGTTCCGTTTTTGATATGATCACATTGTGCTGAGTACTGTTTCAATATTATGAATGCATAGGTGCCTTTACATAATAGACCAATAGCTCCTTATTAATATATACTGGATTGACGTGCCGGCTTCTGTGGATGCTGATTACGCTGACAGTGTGATCCGTTTCCACGGTGACCCGCTACGTCACTTCCGGTTTTCGGCTATACAAGGAAGTAACAAGCTATGTGGATTGCTGACTGTACTTAACCACGAGATGCGCTTGAGAAAGGGGGAGGAATGCCCCCGAAACGTCGCGCGGATGTGGCCTGATGGACTGATAAGTATAGTTGTTATACTGCTTTGAACGATCATGGTATTCGTTTTTTTAAGAAAATGCTTGAATAAAAGCTAAGTTTTACAAGTTTGGTGTGCGGCTCAGTTGGAAGAAATATTATTGTGCAGGTGGACTCCCTGCAATTTGAGCCTATCTAACGCACCCACAGTACTACATTATACTATATTAAGGTCTGAGTGCATCGTATGTTGGTTTTTGTATTTTTTGAGTCACGGTTGCACCGACCATTACAATGGAGTTTAATGAAAACTTGCAAGGCATCTTCTCATATAGTGAAACAGACTTAGCAAGGATCTCTGGTATGTTTGAGGGATCGCGGGATTTTTTAGCTACACCCTCTGCAGTTGCTTGTCGGCGTAAATGTGAAACGCTTAGCAGGAAACAAGTGGAATTAGAGCTACATGGTATTACCCTCACGGAATATTTGCGATTACACCGCATACCAAGGGGATTACGGGTGAATTTACAGCCAACCCTATTTATTAACAACGAGGATTTTAAAACCAAGTTTATGGGTATTATTAACAAATGTTCCCGTGATGTCATGGCTCTAAATATTGAATTTATCAAACAGGAACTTAAGGACATTGAAACCCAGTTGGATGATCTACAAAATACGATGACATCGGTTATGCAACCTGATGATCTTGCTCAGTTTCAACAAAAGATGGTGAAAAATATTGAACTGTTTAAAAATGACATCTCTTCACGTAAAAAGCAAAAATTTGACAGAGACACATTGGATTATGAGCGGGGTATGGTATACAATTGGACAAACTTTACCCGTGGACGTGAATGGAATAGACGTAGTCCCTACAGAACACGTGACACTTCAGGATACAGCAATGGAGACAGGATGGAAAAACGTGATATGTCTGCTCCATCTTTTTTAGTGTCCGGAGAAAGCGGATTAGGCGAGGAGGCAGGAAATGCTCCAGAAGAAATCGGGAAATCACGGCGAAAGGATCGGAGACAACAACCGCAACGGAAAGTTCGCAACAGATAGTATTTAATCTGTCTTCAGTTGAACTAACGCCAGTACAAATACAGGTGTTAGAACGGGGTTTAAACTTTTGTCCTACATCACAGTTTGACTCTTTTCAGTTACAGGTGGACTTGTATCGTTTTTTTCGGGCATTAAGACTTAAAGTACATTTTACTCATAATACTCATAATACGATATATAATGAAGCTGAAAACATTGAATGTGGTTTTGACATTAGCAAGGTTGGCTTAAGATCACGAAGCCATTTTGTCCCCCCCACAACATATCCAGCAGTAGAAATGTTTATTCAAAAAGTTCGGTCAGAGGTTGAGTCTGATATTGAACATAGTGCCCATAAAGGCCCATACAATATGTCTAAGGCTGAAATCGAGACAATAACCGAACTTAAATCGATGTCCAATATAACTATCAAACCTTCAGATAAAGGAGGGGCGATAGTTGTTATGGACACAAATAAATACATTGCTGAGATTGAACGTCAATTAGGGGACCTTGGAGTCTACATCCCATTGAGAGGTGATCCAACGGAATCCTTTAAACGGGAGTTGGATCACTTATTAAAGGATGCTGTACTATCCAATGTTATTACTATGTCAACGTCACAATATATGTGGATAGACTTTCCCATTATACCTGTAATTTATGTACTTCCTAAAATACATAAGGACCCCATTAATCCACCAGGCAGACCTATAGTGGCGGGGGTGGGTTCACTTACCAGCAATATAGCTGAGGTCCTTGACAAGGTACTTAGTCCTTTAGTTCAGAAGACACGGTCATATATACGGGATACACATGATTTTTTACAAAAATTATCTAATATAAATGATTTGGCTGATGACATATGGCTGGCAACGTTTGATGTTGCCAGTCTATATACATCTATACCTCACGTTGAAGGGATTATGGCAGTAAAGATGCTTTTGATAAGAAGTGGACAATACACTGAAATGGAAATTAATTTTTTTGTGGATATTCTTACCTTCATTTTGTATAAAAATTTCTTTAAATTTCGGGACAGGTTTTATCTGCAGATACGGGGGACGGCCATGGGCTCCAGGGTCGCCCCAGCCTATGCCAACTCATTCATGAGTTGGTTTGAGGAGGAGCATGTCTATCGTAATGTACTTTTCACTACGCATTGCTTTGCGTGGTGGAGGTATATCGATGACGTGTTCCTCCTATGGCGGGGTGACCTGGAGTCCCTGTCCGTCTTCCGTGATCAGATAAATAGGGCCCATCCAGATATTAAATTTACAATGACAGCAGATACCCACAAAATAGTCTTTTTGGATGTTGAGGTTAGAAAGAGTGAACAAAAATTCCTCACACGAATTTATACAAAACCTACTGATCGAAACCAGTTGTTGAGGTTTGATAGTTTTCATCCCACATCGGTTAAAAAATCTATTCCCATTAGCCAATTTTCACGGGTTTGCAGAATTGCTAATGACCCAGTTATTGTTAAAGAGGATCTGAACAAAATGGATAAGAAACTAACAAGTAGGGGTTATCCTAAACATGTTCTTCAGGAAGGTCTCTCTAAAGTGAATAGAAATAAAGGGATTAGTCAACCCAATAAAGGCAAAACCACACAACGGATGATGTTTGTTTCCCAATATCATGCGCAAAGTGGTCGGATTCAATCCATCCTTCAGAAACACTGGTATTTATTAAGGGAATCATATCCCACAATTGAAACATTCCAACAAGCCCCTATGATGTCATATCGTAGGGGCCATACAATAGGTGGCAAATTAGTAAGAGCTGAAGTCTCCCCTGTACCGAGAAAATTTACTTTTCTAGGTCCACCTAGAGAAGGTATGTACAAATGTAAAGGTTGTACCCAATGCCGTTTTGTTTTGGTGGGGCCACAATTTACTGACCATCATACAGGGAGAACATATAAAATACGGGGACATCATACATGTGACACCAATTTTGTAGTATATATGCTCGTCTGTCCATGTAATCTAATTTATATCGGAGAAACCATTCAGAAGGTTAAGGACAGGTTTTCACAACATAGATCAACAGTGAACACTGGTAACAGAATTCTCCCAGTATCCAGACATTGTTTAGAACTGGGACATACAGCTGATGATCTCAGATATCGGGTAATACAACATGTCCCTGCCCCTGGAAGGGGTGGAGACCGGGTCAAAATCCTCAAGAAAACTGAGGTAGAATGGATTCATCGTTTAAACTCTCTAGCTCCATATGGGTTAAATAGGGACTTTGATTTACATTTATTTGTATAAAATAACCTATTACTGTAGTATTATTATTTGTTATTTTTTATTTTTTATTTTCTATTTATCCTATCTCTGGTTTCATTTAGATGATCAATGTTTATGCTGAATAATCTAGACTGCTGGGACTCTATGTTCCGTTTTTGATATGATCACATTGTGCTGAGTACTGTTTCAATATTATGAATGCATAGGTGCCTTTACATAATAGACCAATAGCTCCTTATTAATATATACTGGATTGACGTGCCGGCTTCTGTGGATGCTGATTACGCTGACAGTGTGATCCGTTTCCACGGTGACCCGCTACGTCACTTCCGGTTTTCGGCTATACAAGGAAGTAACAAGCTATGTGGATTGCTGACTGTACTTAACCACGAGATGCGCTTGAGAAAGGGGGAGGAATGCCCCCGAAACGTCGCGCGGATGTGGCCTGATGGACTGATAAGTATAGTTGTTATACTGCTTTGAACGATCATGGTATTCGTTTTTTTAAGAAAATGCTTGAATAAAAGCTAAGTTTTACAAGTTTGGTGTGCGGCTCAGTTGGAAGAAATATTATTGTGCAGGTGGACTCCCTGCAATTTGAGCCTATCTAACGCACCCACAGTACTACATTATACTATATTAAGGTCTGAGTGCATCGTATGTTGGTTTTTATATATATATATATATAGCAAGACAATGAGCCGCACACGCAGGGACTTTGTTAGAAAACAAAAACATTTTTTAATGAAAACGATCCAACGTTTCGAGCACCAACTGTGCTCTTCCTCAGGGACTGTCCCTGAGGAAGAGCACAGTTGGTGCTCGAAACGTTGGATCGTTTTCATTAAAAAATTTTTTTGTTTTCTAACAAAGTCCCTGCGTGTGCGGCTCATTGTCTTGCTATATACATGGTTTTTGCAAGCACCTGGGGCATTTGATTACTATTAGGGTGTGCTCTGTTCTTTTCTGTATATATATATATATATATGGGTGCAAATAAATGAAGTGGCTAAAAGGTCTGGGATCCTATTTCCCAGTAGCAATGTGTTTGTGTGTGGTGAAAAATACCTAAAAAGTGGGTCTACATAGATCTAGTTTATAATCTATAATGTATACTTATTTTGTTAAACTGTCTGTTGGTAAATTATTAATTACCTCTGTGTAAGCAGTGGAAACATATATGATTTAATAAAAATATACAGACAAATAACACTATCTTTAAATAATAATGGATACCTGTTGGATCTGCTCTATTTTGGGGTTTTTAACTATTGAACTGAGACAACCTGATTTATTAATAAGTGATGTATTTATTTGCAAAAGAAATAAAAGGTATAAAATAAAAATGGAAAATAACTGAAATGGAGGGAGCAGGAAAGAGAGAGAAAAGGTGCAATGGAGGGGAGAGGAAAGTGCCTAACAAACTGTATACAAATGCTTTTTAAATACATGAGGAAGACCATTCAACCAAGCATAATCCTTAATACCTTTTTCCCAAGACAGCCACACCCAAAGGACAGTCCCAGCCAATTAGGTTAATGTTAGTTGTTTTTAGGATGATTCATCTCAGTCAGCTAAGAGAGGTAGATCAAGATACATTGCACTGCGGGTCAAATCCCATTGAGTCCAATGCTGCAGGTAATTTAGTAGGTTCTCCTTTCCTTGGGAGCTCTGGCCCTGCACCCACACCAATGTGTACAGTCATTTGCATCTATTTGATATGACCTGTACTGTAGCTGTAAGGGTTGTTGTGTGGTTTTATGGCAGGATGTCTATTGTCCAGACTAAAGGTCCCCATACATGGGAAGATCCGACTAGATTTTCTAACCTGCCCGATCGAGATCTGGACAATTTCAGGCCAGATATCGGTCGGACAGGCCCATCGGGAGTGCCCATACATGGGCCGATTAGCTGCCGAATCGGTCCAAGGGACTGATATCGGCAGCTACTATCGGCCCGTGTATGGGGACCTTTACACCGCAGCAGATATCATGTGATGGAAAGGAAAGATACTGTATCTGTCAACACTTTGTGCACATATGGGCTCACTACTGAATATCCAAAATGTAGTACTACAATGCCTTGGAAAGCATCACAAATGGGCCATTTTATGTGAGATTTTAGTTATCTAGGAAAAACTAGAGTAAAGACAAATCTTAAACCAAATCTTAAAATGTACAAAACCACACAGATTTTTTAGCATACCAAAAAGACAAATCTCTTGAATAGGCTAGAGAAGTTACAATATAGACATGCAAAAAAAACCAAACTAGACAACAAAAGCTTTAAAAATAGGCCAGATTATGTGAGATTTTAGTTATCTAGGAATAACTAGAGTAAAGGCATAACCAAATCTTACAATTTACAAAACCACACAGATTTTTCAGCATACCAAAAAGACAAAGGTCCAAGGTGCTTGGATCTGTGGTTGCCAAAGCACACAGCTTAATTCAGAGTGATTATGTGCTGCCATTTTTCAAAAGGTATCTCAATCGAAAAGTTTGATTTCTGTGGCAGAAGGTAAGACCTAATATCTTGGAATACATTTTAAATGACAACATTTTAACTATGGTCCATGATGGTTTTCTACATTATAGATCCTGCAATATTTAATAAAGTATCTTTATTAAGATCTTGGACCACTGAGGTTAACTTGGTGTAAGTTCCTACATTTTCCTAAACTGTTTGTTACAGTGATTCACAAAGGTGTCAAAATCAGTGGTTGGAACTCAACAACCTTCAGTTGGGCAGATTTTAGTGAATACCCACCTAAATTAAATTCTTTTTTTTTTTTTTTTTTAAATCATTCATAAATGTCCATTATCTTAGTATAGACACTTGTTCTGTGTTTGCCAATAATACATTTTTCAATACTTTCTTTCTCTGCAGAAAGTTTTAAATAGCTTGGTGTATTAGGCAGCTATCAGGCTGATTCTGATTCAAGGTTATACATTTAGAAAATTAAACTATTTATGCTGGTTTTAGACTAAATGGAATGGTAGAAAAAAAAAACAGTTGATTATCTGTTCTAATAACATTGTAAAAATCAGCAATTAAGTTTCAATGTAATTTAATCATTAAAAGTTCAAATGCAAATTAGATAAACATAGCTATGTTTTCTGCAAACAGAATGCACATTACATTTCAAAGAAACAACATTTTTGCATTTAAATGTATGATAAATCTAAATATATTTGGCACAGTTTTACCCAAACAGTATTTTGTAAGACAGTTTAATTCATGAATTTAAATCATGACCATATTGAAATTCATTCTTTTCTACCACTTTTACTTTTTATGCTTTAAAAAATCAGACAACATAAACAGAAAAGTAAGTCAATTAAAGTCAGTTTATGTTGGTATTACTATTTGCTTTGTTATAACAACAAAGATATTACCAGTATGGTAGCCCTTCCCACTCAGCATTCAGTTGCATAACAAAAACTTGTTTAGCCTAATTAGGCTGTTTTTGTACAATAGGTGTGCACATCTCTCCATTCCCTTTCTTACCAGAAAAGGCAGAAATAGCCAAATTAATTTTGTAGAGGTGCTGAGTGTTGTGTTCAGCTTTTCAGCTTCTGCAGATCATATCAAGGCTCCAGAAACAGGCAGCATATTATTAACAACTTTATGTAAGTTTATTTAACAAGGAAGATCCCTAACCACAAGGTATAACTCTATTGTACAAGAAAAAGAGAGAGAGAGCAAGCATTAGCAGAACAGGCACTGAAAATAAAACTACTGCAGGCATAGCACAGCGCCCTCTATATTACTCCCAGTGGTAAACACACAGATAAATATACTACACTGAGTCTGCTCAGCTGCACAAAATGAGCAAATGTCAAACACAAAAATCACCACAACTCAGGCACTCTCCTTTAAACACTTCTTTGTGCAAAAAAAACTTACATCATTTTATTTCTTAAATTGTAATCCAGCAATTTTAAAGGAGAACATCTCTCCATTCACACACTAGTGAGTTTTTTATAGAAAAGATATTGGTGTATAATGGCATACTCTGTGAAGCCAGATCAGATGTGCAGTAATTGTGAACATCTATAATGTTAGCACCCATTTACAGTCTCTAATACAGGCTGTATGATTACATTTTCTTAGTGAGAAAAACTGAAGATTGAGTTAGGGTAGATATTTGGTATACATGCTACTGATATTTAGACCTCACTTTCTTTTAACCTGCAGGTTTATAATGATTTTCTTTTTTTCTTCAGAATTCTAGTCAGTAGTAGTGCATTTTGATTGGAGAATGAATATGCTGATTACAGTTCTCAAAACTGAATTGTAGGAGAGATGTGCATGTTACTTGTGTTAGCCGTTCTGGGCCAGAGTATCAGGAGAAAGTTGTTAAAGACAGATTTA
The DNA here is from genome assembly GCF_000004195.4 of Xenopus tropicalis. Classification (NCBI taxonomy): domain Eukaryota; kingdom Metazoa; phylum Chordata; class Amphibia; order Anura; family Pipidae; genus Xenopus; species Xenopus tropicalis. The sequence goes on from NC_030684.2 coordinate 93,865,316, forward strand.
ATTCATTGTACTTGAGTACCAGGCTGCAAAAAGGTCAGACAATTCTGGGCCAAGCTTGACAGCAAAGCAAAGGCAATTATACTGAACAAATGAGAACCACAGACAGTGAAAATTCACAGTTACTGAAACAAAGGGAAAACATTTAAAATACATTTTGCTTATAGATGCTCTCAGCAACACATTCCATTAAGACAACCAACTACTAGCAGGTACGGTAAATATGAGTGATTTATTATCAAATCATTGTCAGATGGGACATTATTTTATCAAATGTAACTTATGGGGGGTGTATGACACTTTATCAGGTTGGATGCTGAAGTGTGGTGCAGGAATTATGGAACAAATGAAAATGCAATAGCAACTGCTATAGAGTATTGTGCAAGCTATGCAAGTAGAAAAGGTGGGAAAAAGCCATAATGGTTCATTATTTAAGTGTCAGAAGTTCAGTGACCTTGACATGCGTGGCCTAGATAAGCCAAGAGGTGTTATGATAGAAACAGTCAATGACTTAAAAGGGATTAAGAGGAAGCATTTACTGGAAGAGGAAAATGACTAGAGCCAGGACACAAAATGACAGTGGAAGGACATAACATAAGGATGCAATGCTGCCTATACAATCTAGTCTAACAGCTAAAATAGCTGTATAAACAGATTTGACCCCATATGGACAAGATCCAAAGCACACATGTAGCCATGCTCTTCATACCTAACAACCCCTCACCTTATTAGGCTTAGGTGTGTAATTTAACCCTTTCACAGAAGTATGGCGAAGGTGTAATAACTGGTGATTTCACATAAGTGTGGTTTTAATGTAGCACTTGGTGGAGCTCTGCCTCAGGCACAATCAGAAGTGGTAAATAGTAAGAAGTACAAAATTAGATATTTAAAGACACCTTTGAGTTGCCTGATAGTAGGTCTTTCTGTGCCTGCTGTTAATGATTTTTTTTTTAATTTGGCTTGTTTTCCTGACTTCTTGAATGTGGCATTCTGTTATATGAGCCTGTATATTGGCAGTGAACTTTTTATTATCCTTTGTTACCACTCCATCAGACTTGCCTACTATGTCTTATTGTATTGTACAGTCATGTGCATGTCTTACCATTTCCAGAACCTACCATGCCCATTTTGCCTCCTTGGTCCCTACTTCCCAATCGTGAGTCCAGGAGACCTAACATAAGCTTACTGTTAGAATTGGAATGGGGCACCAGTGGTTCACCAGAGAATCTGATATCAAAGGCCTACAAGCTGTAGCCCTAAACCATATCTTCTTTCTGAGAAAAACATCCACTTTTTCAAAACAACCGAAGGTGCCAGTTCATTGAAGTCTATGGATAGCATTTTATACATAAAGATATCACAGCAACCAGTGTGGCAGCTTCCAGCTTCCTCTTTATGGATAGCTGTGGTTTACTGTGTGTTCTGTTTGTTGCATTGTACTCTGTTGCATTATTGCTAGTACAAGTTGTGTACGAGCACAGTGCAATGCAGGGGATATAGACAGACTACAGAGGGTAGCTATACAAGTGTTAGGATGGCACACTGATACTAGTATCGTTAATAGTGGGCGCTCACTGTAATAGAACATGTCATGGGGGAATAAGCACACAGGATGCCATAGGCACAGAGGAGCAATCAGAGTTGGCATAATCAACTAGTAGTTTCCACATAACTAGGTATAGGGGCTGTAAAGGCATCACCATTCATCACAATAAGAAAGGTGGGGCATTTCCTAAAACGCACACAATTTACATAGGTTACAATTGCAAGGTATCATGCAAGGACATAATAAAGGGTCTATCATGTGATTTTAAAATTGTAATCATTAGAATTTTTTTTAAAACATGGGCGCTTAAAACTGAAAATTGGAAGTATTAATGTCAGCCCAATGGGAGGGGTAATTGTACTCCTCTCACAGCAGTCTTTTAAATTACAGTGACAAGGGAGGGGGGCAGCTAGCTAGTGTAAAGAGTGCAAATGCATTGCTAGAAGAGTGAAATATATGAGTTACACAATTAAATTATGTCCCTTAAAACTACCAGGGAAGGCTTTTTGCAACCCCTGCTGACTTGCAGCATATAACTACCTGAGCCAGGTTTCTCGGCTTCCCTTGTGCCCAACATGGCCCTGCATGCTGGGAATTTTCTACAATGTGAGTTGTTTTAGGACTTTGGATAAGCCTGCTAAATATTATAATCTCTGCATTGGGTTCTGGAAAACAAATTGATGACAGATAATTACTAGGACATTCAGCACCAATATGGCCAAGGTCAGCTTGTAAACTGAACAGTTTTTTTTCCTAAATTCCATTAAATGGATGCCTTTAAACACATGCAAATAAAAGAAAGGTTACTTTTTGGTTACATTTAAGAAAGACTGCTAGAGGTTAAAATGTGGGTAATATGCAAACATTGTAAATCCTGAAAAACAAAAGCATCATTAACAATAAATTAGCTCAATAACAAAAAAACATAAAACATTTGTTTTGTTTTGGATCAAGTAGTGCGAAAGCGACTAACATCAATACTGCATTCATGTATATTATAGGGTCAATTGTTTTACTTACATTTTAATGTTCTGCACATAAGATTACTGGCTAGATTGACATTAATGTTACTTTTACTTGACATTTTAAAAAGGAAGCAATACTTTGTAGCCTGTTAGGGTTTCTCGTAAAATTGGTAATAGGAGAATGCCCACACCACAGACAATAAATAAAGCATTGGTTTATTTATTTGCTATTAGAGTTTCAGGAATAATCTTTCTTTTAATTGTGATGGCCCATAAAATATAAGATCTTTATTAGAAAGTGCATTATTAAATATATCCCATTCATTGCCCATTTACTAAAAAGCTACATTCATGGATTAGCTTTGAAATGCAAGCATTAAATCGCAGATACATAATCAAATGAAACTTTTTAATCTTTCAGCAAAGTGCAAGGTAAAACCAGAAAAAAAATGATCATGGTTTATTGTATTGTTATACAAGAACCGGACATTTTAAGTGGGCAAGAACTCAGTACTATATTTCTCACTTATGATTAATATGGCATCATATAAATGGGCTCCCAACATGAAGTGGGTGGGGTGCTTTGAATTAGACTTAAGGAAAAACACTTTGTAAATGACTTTATATTCTATTTCTTGTGTTTAAAGCTTTGTACTAAGAACCAGTCATACACAGGAGAAAACATATCAGCACATCTGTTGTTTTAAGACCTTTAAGATATATTTGGTAAAGTGTTTGCAATGTGCATATGGTTATTGTCTATAGAACAAAAATATACTGTATAAGTACAACATACCTGCTGATATATATACACACTTGTATAACAAACATTTCAGTTGTTCTTCTTACTCTATGGTGATAATAATTTATATATATATATATATATATATATAAAGTAGAAAAATCACCGGCACTCACGTTTAGTTAGTATAAGTTTGCCTGGGTGCAGTCTTCCAAACAGAAACACAAAGAAAGGCTGAGGGTCAGCCGAAACGTCAGTTCACTTATCCGAATAAACTACTTTGTTTGCTTCTAAGTCCTGCGTGAGCGGCTTCTTCATTATCCTTTTATATATACTGTATATATATATATATATAGATTGTAAGCTCTACGGGGCAGGGACCTCCATCCTCTTGTATCTTTGACTCTTAACTCTTTAACTCTTGCAACTGTATCTTGTATTTATTTGTGCTGATTGTAATACCTTGTATTTATCTATTTTAATACCCCTGTTTATATTAATGTATTCTACTGTACAGCACTGCGTACATAAGTAGCGCTTTATAAATAAAGTTATACATACATATAAGATCAGTTAAAACACTCACGGCTCAATATACTCAAAAAAAAAATTTTATTGCTCCACGCTCACATCGATGCGTTTCGATCCACATGGGGATCGTCGTCAGGGTGAGATATATAGAGATATATATATATAAATAGGACCAATATGTGTAAAAAAACATGCTTTGCCTTTAATTTCTCTCCAAAAGAGATGTAAGCTCCACAGAAGGAATGAGTACTGGGGTAATCTTATTGCTTGTTTTTTGCTGGTAGCCCACAATGGACGAAATGAGTGATTTTTATGATTTATGTTTTATTTGTAAATACAATACAATACAATCACTTTTGTGCTGTTAAAACCTGGTCAGATAACTGGCAAATCTGGCAAATCATCTATTGAACCATAGTGTACAGTTATGGCCCATAGTTCAGCTATAACAAATATTTAGCAAATAGCATCAACATATCTGATTTATCAGCATGTCTGATCAGAACCAGCTCAAGTTAGAGCAGATTACAAATGAAGATGTGTAGTTGCTAGACAATAGATGTGTAGTTTGCTATGTTTCTTTCAGATAAGTTGTTATTATGACAATGTGACACTATTTAGAAAATGATGTTACCAAATGTTCTAAATGTTATCCAACTAAACTGCACATGGAGCAAATCTGCCTGGACAATATGCAAAGTGTGTATATATTTAATGCAACCATTTATAGGGGGATTTAATAATGCCACCTGATGAAGGGACTTCTCTGGACACTGTGTTTTGTTCATTAAAGGATATGTTAACCCAAAATCTTTGGCACACGCCAGTGAAGTAAATATCTTTTTTAGACATAATAAGAGCCAGTTCTTTATGGTAAATGCTACAGTGTGTGCAAGAAAGCATTATACTGAAATATATTAAGTCATAAATAAAAAACATGTACTGTATATATAAGAACACATTTTTGCCTTTCATAGTGTAATACATCTTATTATACTATTATTGCAATGCCTATTTCAACTGTACATAACACATTTTAAGACATGTTGTAAGGAGTCATATTTTTGGGCACAAAATTATGTTTTATGATATATGCTTTGCTTTTGTGCAAACTACAAAATGTCCAGTTTTGGGCTCCAGTCCTTAAGAAGCATATTAAGGATCTGAAGAGGACATAATTACTCTTTACAAGTTAGAGAGCATTATAGACAGATAGTGGGTAGTGATGAGTGAATCTGTCCTGTTTTGCTGTACTTGACATTTCGTTGATGCACGTGACTTTTTGACATGACCACGCCCAATTTGACTTTTTTTTTTACACAATCTTGAATTTTCTGCTGCAAAATTTTGTGTTCACTTCTCAAAAAAAATTGCCCATGGCGAAATGCAGTATTTCGCTGTAAATGCCTGGCAAAATTTGCTCATCACTAATAGTGGGGGATCTTTTTTCCCCATAGAAGTATTAACACACCAAAGGCCATCCCTTTGGAATAGAGAAAATGAACTTTCATTTGAAATTGTAATAAATTAAAATAGTTGACAATAATCCTATTACTAACAACATTTCTTTCTTCTGTTTCTTTCTCTCTGGCAATGGTTGACAGCTCCCCCTACTGTTCGAATAATTCATTCCGGCTTGGCCTGTAATATTGAGGAAGAACGGTATTCAGAAAGAGTCTACACAATACGAGAAGGGGAAACACTAGAATTAACATGCCTGGTTACAGGACATCCCAGACCACAGGTGAGTTTAGAAACTGGAAACTGTTCTAGGGAAAGAGATGAATTTATGTATGAATGGGTGCTATTAAAAAAGTAGAATGGAAGCTGTTTTAAAACCTTAAGCTTTCTCCAGAGGCCTTCCTACCACTTCCCAAACTACACCACAGTGGACCCCCAATTCTGCCCTATATGCCTTACCATTTAATAAAAAGTAGATTATCATTGTGCAGTGACATCTTCTTTTGGCATAAATTGCTAAGAGATTGTGTAGTTCAGGTCAGGGCCAAATCAACTTTAACTGTAAATGTTCATCCTGGCATGGAAGAACTGGGAAATAACATCAAATAGCCCATGGCCCAAATTGCCCCAACCACTAGCTACACTGCATTTTTATAACAGATAAAGCAAATGGGGCATTACTGGGAGTGTGCTGTGGTTTGGACCTATCAGCCAACCTTTTGTGGGGGCTTACATTTTGTAATGCTTTTTGTTATCAGTTAAGCGCAACAATAAAAGGATATATAGTATATATATAATTTAGTTCAACTAGCATTTTTCAGTTGGGAATAATTTTTTTTTTATGCAAAGCATTGCCGAAGAGAAATAAATGTATATTTATGAGAGTCACAAGATACACACATCTGAAGGGATTTGCAATAGTTTCAAACAATTTCCAAAATCAAATAATTTGTGAACATTTAGCAAAAAATAAATTGGGCAGAAAGTGATTTCATGGTGGTGATATTTTGTTAGATAAAAAGCCTTACTGAGTCAGACAGAGACCTTTACTTCGACACCAGGAAAAAAATGCTTATTCTGTAAATAAATAATAATTTTTAAGACTATTGGGGGAATGTAATAAAAGTGGGTAACATATGTGAACATATTTGCCTTTGTGCAAGTTTATTTAAGACTTTGCAATAGTGATGAGCAAATCTGTCCCGTTTTGCTTTGCCGAAAAATGTGCGAAACTATGAAAAGATTCTGGAAACGGCAAAAAATTCAGGAAACATGGAAAATGACGCACGTAACAAAAATTGTTGCAAATTTTTCATGGAAATTCGCCACTAATCAATGCCTTGTGAAAAGTTTTTCTCATCACTATTTGTGAACATGAAAACTTTAGGCACCACTTCCAACAGTGGAAGAAAGTTTGTGAATTTATTGTTTGTACCAGTGCGTAGTGTATGTTTGCTCCAAAAGATTACGCCAACTTCAAGCATGCCTTCAAAAGTTTGCTATGTGTAATCAAAATTCACAATACAATAACAGTCTAATGAAGAATATTACCCTGTGAAATGCAAATTTTTATTCTGATTTATGCATATTTTTTCAGTTTAAAAATATTATTTCATTCCCCCAAAAAACATCTAAAAAGGGTTGCATTACACATTGTTTGGACGGTAGAAGCAAATATATATATGCACCATTATATTAAAGTTTAGGATAATGTAACATTGATTATAACGGAAATAGTCACACCTTTTAAAAAATATACTGTATTTATATCAATTTAAGCCACAAAACATGTTTTTGAATTTCATTTGATCTTTTCTTGTACCTTATATGCATCTAAAATAACACCTAAAGCTCTAAACGAAAAACTTTGTATGCATTCATTTAAGTAAAAATGTTGCTTTATGCTTTTCTGTGTATAGAAGAACCAGACTGCCCTAGTTATGGCTGGATTGCCAGTTCAACAAACACTCAAGTATAGAGAAAACTTTCACCACTGAAGTTACTTCTTGCTTGTTCATGGCCACTAACATGCAGGAAACTTAACAGTTACTGTGTTAGTAGTACTGAGTTAGTAGTGATGAGTGAATTTGTCCCATTTTGCTTTGCCGTAAAATGAGTGAAACAGTGCAAAATCCGTGAAACGTGTTTGTTGCTCGACTTTTTTAATTGCCCGCACTTTTTTTGATGTGCGGTAAATTTTATCGCTGTAAATTTTCACAGAAGTTTCGCAAAACAGTTTGCAAGTGGCGAAATGCAGAAATTCGCTGCGAATCCATGCCTGGCGAAAAAAATCATAATTGTTATTAGGCAAGACTTCCAGCAAGTCATGTGACAAATATTATATCACAAAACACAATTTCTAAGAATATATTTGACAGTATATTCATAGCGTATGTGTATAATATTATTGCTTATAATAGAAGAACCATGGAAAATCACCATCTTGCATATTAAATATAGAGCATGCTCGACCACAGTGTACTGTACCTTAAAAACATATTACAAATACAAGTAAATGTCTGTGTAGATGCAACCTTCTTTTGCTATAATTACATTTGGCAAGATAAAGTTTGTTAAATGAATTTATGAGCTGTAACTTAGCAGTGATCAAATATTGGCTGATTTGCTCATCTCTACCAGAATCTTTTTACTGGTGGTGTGCAGTGATGTATTGGTTTTCCTCTCCCCCATTGCTTTCCTGTGGAACAGAGTTATGGCAATGAGCCAGGATAACATTGTATAAAAGGTTCTTTCGGACTAGGTATTCATAAGCAGAGCTGAAATTGCCTGCAACCAGCTAATATTTCATGTTTGACTGCACCTAAACATTCATGAATTATTAACAGAAAATTCAATGATTTATCTGTGCCTGTGTCATAGCCTTCCTTGACTGTGCAGTAATGGCAGGTTTATTTAAATGCATCTGTACTTAATGCCATATTCATCATTACTTTATCATTTCTTTCTAGTTGTATATTAATGTGGCCCAACTCTTATGCTTTTAGACCATTTTTGGCATTTGGAGTGCAGGAGTTCAGTCTTTGTTGAGATTTTTGTATTCTGTTGAACACATCCTTGCATAGGTACAATGCAAAAATGGCTATTTAAATTTAAAGGAATACTATCACGGGAAAACATTTTTTTAACACATCAGTTAATAGAGCTTTTCCAGCAGAATCCTGCATTGCTTGTTTGAATAACTACTTGAAAGTAGTTCTAACATGTAGTGCTGGCTCCTTCTGAAAGCTCAGACTCAGACACAATGCACTGAGATGGCCGCCTACACACCAATATTACAACTAAAAAAAATACATTTGTTGGTTCAAGAATAAAATTTTAAATGGTAGAGTGAATTATTTGCTATGTAAACAGTGGAATTTAGAAATAAAGAGTATGCCATAAAAATAATAACAGAATCTCTAGACATAGAATGCTAATATGAAGCCCCCCCCCCTTGTACTTTATAAAACATATTGTATATCTGGGGTTAAAGTTATTACTCCATTTATACAAAAAGTAACCCATTTCATAGATTTTTTTTACATTACACTGGCATTCTCTCATTTAGACATCACCTATACATTAGTCTTGCTAATAATAGTATGGCCTCAAAGAACAGATTAATTCTTCAGAGTGCAGCAAAGTTTAGCATAAATGTAAAATCTACTGTTATTGGCTATTCAGAATTATTTCTCCAAAAGGTTTCACAGCAAGATGCTGATAATTTTACAACCCTGACCTTACATATTAACCATTTGAGACTTTTTACATGCTTTTAGTTTGCTTTTCAAGGAATAGTGCAGGTGATTAATTTATTTTTGTGTAGTACATATATGTGATCCCTTATCTAGGAGCCCAATATCCAGAAATCTATCAATTATGGAAAGGACTTCTTCAATAGAGTCCATATTAAGTAAATCTCTGTTTTCTCTATAGTAATAAAACAGTATCTTGTACTTGATGCTAACTAAGTGGCATAAATCCAAATTTGTTACAAAATATTCGTATTGGGTTTATTTAATGTTTTAATGTCTTTTATCAGATTTAAGATATGGAGATTCGAATTACAGGAAAATCCATATCCAGAAGAACCAAGAATTCTGGATACTAAATACTTTACCTGAAATCCAATTTAAGGTTTAAGTCACCCATAATTTTCAGGTGTTTTCCACTATGTTTGCCTTAGGCTTAAATATAAATAAGGAGTTATTTTGAGAATCAAGAGCATAAGCCTTTTGCTAAAGTAATTTACCCACTTAATTATTTTGTAGCTCTTTATTTTAGGACCTTGATGGTTGAAATCTAAAATAAATACAGCAGAAAATAATAAACCATGAGCAACTGATTCTATATTTCCAAGCTTATGGAAATTTGTTTGACAAAAAGTATATGTATGTATGGATATATGTATTATGTTTATATTTTTTGAAAGTAACTATTGGTTTATTAACTTTCATGTTACCATAGGTTTGTTTTTTTACCTTTAAAACAAAACGTACAATTCATAAAAGATTGTATAACTTCATTTTACCTTTGGGATTTATGAGTTTCTCAACCCAATATTTTTTCTAGCTGCTACAACACATGATATGAGGTTCTTCCTCCTCTAACAGGCTGATTCCAGCATGAATCAGAAATTTACCCTACTTTACTGACAAACAACATGGTTGAGTTGTTTGTAGTAGGCAACATGTATATATTGTAGATATTGGTGTTTTAGGTATATGCTATAAACACCAATATTTTAGTTATTATCAAAGAACAAAGATTTTAAAAAAAATGGAAAAGAAAAGGAATTATTGAGCACCCACTAGACTTGTGGAATTAATTTAGTACTCCAAATTCATTAAAGTGGCATTAAGAATGACAATTTTATGTTAAACCATACAAAAAGGCTGTTTTTGCGTAAAAATGTATATCTTTTCTGAGTCCAGTATTCTTGTAATGGCAATTTAAGTTAAATAATATTTCTTGTTTTCAGCTTATTCAGATTTTGTGAATTCCCTCTTTCTGATGATTTTCTTCTAGTCCTCACTAAGGTGTAACTAAAGTTTAGTGGCATCCACAACAAAAATGTTTAACCCTCCCTGAAAAATCCTTGGGATAGATGGCCTGTTTAGCACATACATTACAAGGGTATATTTATCAATCCATGTACAATGAAATACAAATGAAAAACAGTGTAAAATGTGGTGTAACATAAATGCTGTATTTATAAAAGTGTGTATTTTCTTTGACGCTGCTCAATCCCTATATTTTACAACACCTCACAATTGTGTAAGCCATTCATGTCAATGGGAATATTGCATTAACTGCTGGGTTAAAATTAGAGTAAACATTATAGGGGAGTGGTAGGACTTTGTAACAGCTGAGATTGGGTAAGCACAGATTTTTATTCTGAATAAAATGGAAACTATCAATTTTTGCTAATTTGTATTCGAAATAGTGTTTCTTTTGCAGAGATCTACGAAAGGTACAAAACGTCTGCAAGGACTGCCATGGCTTTAAAGGTCATGTAAAGCCTACATTTGCCTACAATGTCTCCCCCCACCAAAAGGCATCATTTGTACTCCATATATCCCCTCCATTTGCTAGCACATCACATTTTCCTAAAGCAAATAGCAGCTTTCACCCGGTCGCCATTTTTCCTCTGATACATAATCAGATACATTTAAATCTGCAAACAGCATACACACACAGACCCTTATTCAGCATACATTTCATCAAAAATACAGGCTCACACAGGCAGAACTGTCTCTGATAAAAGTTCTGCTTTGTTTGAGCTGAGCTCAGGTGAGAAAGTTAGGAGAAAAATTAGAAATTAAAGCAGACAGCTAGAGCTGAGTTTCTATGGGAACCTGCAATGCCATCTCTTCATTGGCTGCTAGACTGGAGGGCGTGTTTAATAATCTGAGCTTAGAACGAGCTTGTGCATGCCCACAAACCAGAAGTCAAAGCAAATTCCTGAGGGAGGGGCCAAGTGGGTTAAAGGAGGAGAAGGAAATCTAAGTGATTAAGGGGATGCTGCAGCCTTATTATTAACCTCTGGCAATCCAGAGTGGCAGGTATTGAAAGATTTCAAAGAGGCTGTTTGCATGGCATTAATCTGATTGACTGCCTATATGATTAATGCTATGCAAATGAGTGATGTTGGCACTCGGCACACCCAAAAGCAAGCTGTGTATCTGGTTGTAGCCACTGCTGATCTCTGGAAGGATTCAAGAAAGAGGGGAGGGATCCAAGTATGCTCTCTTGTAATGGGCAGAAATAACTATTAATGAAATTGAAAAAAATCAATATTTGCTTATTGATTGTATTTGGAAAAGTGTGAAATGGTGAACACCCCCCCTTAACTTAAAAAGCCGTGATGGAGGAAGACCATTTTTACACATCATTGAAGAATAAACACTACTTTTTCCACAAATACCCATCTGGTAACGGGTAGAACTAATTTAATAAAATTGAAAGAATTGTTTTTTCTCTAATTGATTGTATTTAGAAAATTGTTTCTTTTGCAAAGTCCTGCCATTTTGGTAGGACTTTGCAAATGGTGAACATCCCCTTTAACTTAAAGAGCTGTGATGGAGGACTCCATTTTTACACATTATTTACAGACAGTTGAATTTTACACAGATGCTTTGATCAATATACAGCTTGATGCATATTCTGTATTTTATAAGGTGATTTCTGTTGATCAGATTGATATGTGTCATTTATTTGATTTTTTACACACCTTGGTAAGTATGCCCCTTAATGTATACGCAATGCCTTATCAGTTAGAAGCTCCACCAGGCCCAGCACACAAAAGTCTTTGGGACTGTGCCACTATTTTTATTGCCCTAGGTGTTCTTTAGTGAATCCTTAGGCAAAACAAGCAATGCAGCTGCTGATTTTAACCACATGGCTGGATATATTGCATTACAGATTCTTCCGCCAGCCGATTTCTTTTACAAAATGCTGGCAACATACAACAGCTGTGTTCTGCACACTCACATTTTAGATTATTTATAAAAAGCTTCTCTTGGATCATGATGTGTTTTTTGATTTGTAGCCAATTAATTTATTTGGTTCACTGCACTCTTCCCAGAAGCAATCAAACCTAATAGTGATGAGGCAATCAGCTTTCTGCCCATAGCAAAGTGCTTGACCTGAGTGACAGCAATGAGTTGGAAAAAGAGTCCTGGGGGATAAGCAAGGTGTCAGAGATCTCACAATAAGGCCACAGAGTCATTCCCACATAAATTCTTTACATTTCCCTAACAGGAATTCTCTGTAGACACACAGTTGGCCCACCTCTGCCTGTTCAAATTAAGTCAGCTAAATGGACATATAAAATAGCTTTTGAAGTTTGGTTTTTCCCTAAAAGATCCTTACTGCTTATTTTTCTTTGCTTCCTTTGCAAGCATTTATTTCAGTGGGATTACCAGGAACTGCTCCCATGTAACAATGTTTGCAATAAATGAATAGTAATGAGTGGTTTTTTTTTGTTTGTTTTTTTTTTGCCAGGTATAGATTCTCAGTAAAATTCTGCATTTCACTATTGAAGAATTTTTCTGTGAAACTGCTTCAAAAAAATTCCATGGCAAAATAACTCACCAAAAAAAAAATTGTGTGTGTAAAAAAGTTGCATGTGTGAAAAAAAGCTACACGTAAAAAAAGTTGCATGGTAGCCACAAAAAAGCCTAGTGACTTTAATGTATTTTGCATAATAAATGTATACTTTATTTTTATATTTTTATTGTTTATATTGTCCTGTGAAAGCCTACCTACCCATGTTTTTATGGTTAACTGCTTATGTGGATGGGTACATGAAACTCATAGTGGGTCATTGTTCAAATGCTCTGGGCAAAAATATCACTGCACACACATGGCATTAATTTGTTTGCTTTTTCATTTTGCCTAATCTGCCAAGTGCTTTTTTGAGGAACCCTCAAAAGGCCTTTAATAATACAAATTAGCTGAAAGGGAATTCAGTATATGGCTAGATAGGTGTGTAACCAGCTTTATTATGCATAGATTTATCTGACACAGAAAATCCTCATGAAATGTGTAGATTAAAAGGAAGAACAGTCATCTGGCAGGTATAGGATGTACAACTGTTCTGTGATGAGTCATTGATGTGGCCTTGAAGCCTATTATTGTGTAAACTAGTGTATGTTCTGCTCCAGATTTGCACAGAGAATATGAATATATTTATTAAAGTTATGTTATGGAATGTAGTTTTCAAAATATACAAAACTTTGTAACTATATAACTCTCTAAGACAGTGGTTCTCAACCTTCCTAAAGCCGCGACCCTTTAATACAGTTCCTCATGTTATGGTGACCCCCAACCATAGAGGAGCAGTGTCTTGGTTCCTAAGACCATCGGAAATAAGAGTTTTCCGATGGTCTTAGGCGACCCCTGTGAAAGGGTCGTTCGACCCCCAAAGGAGTCCCGACCCACAGGTTGAGAACCGCTGCTCTAAGACATTATTATTTTATTCTGCACTTGTCAGAATTGTATATACTTATAACTTATGTTACACATCGAATAGGGATTTATACTTGGTTAAATAAATACATGCTTATGTTTATCCATAACTATTTGTGATCGATGGTGTACACGCTTTTATGACTAATACAAGTGGAGTACAACATAGCTTCTGTTGAACTACCGTCCTCTGAGAGTAATGATTGATGCATTTGCAGTTTTGAATCGCACTGGCTCAATCAAGCATATGTGCTGGCTGACCTGACCAATGCAGCCAAAGTGGGGATCAAAATAAGCACGTATTCTCTCAAAGATAGAATGGGTGTTTTTCCTTTGCACCCCATCTGCACCATTTTAAATATGTTTTCTTTTATCTGTTTCTGGTTCATGGCTCAATTGGGTCAAGTAAATTTTACTGGTCTATAGCTGTCCCTGGAGATATTTTCCATGTAAAAAAAGTTATGAATCCACAAACAAATCAAACTTTTCACCATTCTTTTCATGAAGATATCCCCAAGAATGGCCCATGTATCATTATAGTTTTGTCCCAAGATGAACTCATCAGAACAGTCCAACAGGAATACATTAGACACACAGATTACATACAAATAGCACAATTATGTAGAGCTGGACTCTGCAAAGTGGAAAATATGAGTATTGCATTTTGCTAGTGGCATCATCTTTTAGATTAATTGGTATTAATTAGTATTTATAAGCTTATGAAAAGATATGTTTTAAGAAATCATTAAAATGCTTAAAGAATGGGAGAACACCTAGGGGGAGATTTATCAACATTGAAATTTGAATTTTTTTTATGATTCAAGTATTTTTGCACTAAAAAAACTTCAAAACCTGAATGTCTGATATTTATTAAGTGCAAAAAAACCTGAAAAATTGAATGTAAAACTTCACCATCTAAAAGCTTGTGAGTTTCTATAGAAGTCGGTGGAAATTGTCTAAGGGAAATCAAGCCATATTTTCAATTCGAGTTTGAGGTATTTGAGTTTTTATTGAAATGAGTTTTACTTATTAATAAATAAGTGACCATTCAAAATGCGAGTTTATGCGATTTAGACAAGAACTAGATTTCATAAAAACTCAAAAATTGATAAGTAAGCCCACTGATTAAACATAGAATGGAATTACAAAGCAACGCAATGATTTGTCTTGATGTTTCAAAAGTGTAATAAATGCTTTGGTGAATACTAGGAGATAAGTTCAAATATCAAAGTTAATATTTTCAGTTTTATCTTGCACAGAATCAAAAGCCAGTGTGGGGACTAGCAGAGGGGTATTGCGTTAAAAAAACAATTGGTTAGCATTGTGTGAGTTGGGCAGTTGCATTTCTTAATTAATGACAGTCTCTAGATGAATTGGCCAATCAATAAAGAAATGCAGAAGTCGATATATTATACACACTAAGGGGCACATTTACTAACCCACGAACGGGTCGAAATGAGTCCGATTGCGTTTTTTTCGTAATGATCGGTATTTTGCGATTTTTTCGTATTTTTTGCGATTTTTTCGGAGTCTTTACGAATTTTTCGTTACCAATACAATTTTAGCGTAAAAACGCGAGTTTTTCGTAGCCATTACGAAAGTTGCGTAAAATCTGGCGATTTTTCGTAGCGTTAAAACTTGCGCAAAAAGTTGCGCTTTTTTTCGTAGCGTTAAAACTTACGCGAAACTTCGCACCTTTTAAGTTTTAAAGCTACGAAAAAGGCGCAACTTTTCGCGTAAGTTTTAACATTATGAAAAAATCGGGCGATTTTACGCAACTTTTGTAATGGCTACGAAAAACTCGCGTTTTTATGCAAAAATCATATTGGTAACGAAAAATTCGTAAAGACGCCGAAAAAAATCGCAAAAAATACGAAAAAGTCGCAAAATGTTCGTTTTCAAGTCGGAACTTTTCCAATTCGGGTCGGATTCGTGGGTTAGTAAATCAGCCCCTTGGTGAGTGAATTAAAATGTTGGTGTCATCTTGTGTGATAAATATTCATAATGTAGAAATACCCTGAGGATGAATGTAGTGTGATTTTAGTTAAGTGAATATGAGCTATAAAATAGATGCCTCAGATATGAAATCTAGGTTGAGATTAGTAAATTAAAGATTATATTTGTATATTAGTATGGAAACTAAATGCCTTGATGAATTGACCAAGAGACAAAGTATACAATGACATAAGTAATAAGGGGCCTAGGGCACAGCCTTGAGGAACCTCAGCAGAAAAAGACAAGGGAAAATCAGTTTCCACTGAGGTGACTGTAAAAGAGCAATTTGTAAGTTAAGAAGGAAAAAACAGAGCAGAGCAGTGTCATAAAAAAACACGAGAAAGAAGAAGGTTATTGATGGTGTCAAAAGTTGCTGCGAAATCAAGGAGTATTACCAAGGAGACATGACTTTTGTCTTCTGCAGATAGCAGGTTATTCATGAGTTGTGCTAGAGTGATTTCTGTGTAATTTTGTGGCTCAAACCAATTTGTAGAGGATCAAGCAAATCATGATCATTGAGAATATAGGTCCACCACCATTATAAACAAAACTACTGCATAATTTAGAGAGAAAAGGAAGCAGAAGACTTAGAGCTAAGACTGATCTGATCAAGATGGCAATGATTAAGATATAAAGTTCCTGTCTTTTTCCAGTTACAGCAAAGAATTAGCACAGAAGAGGTACAGGTTAAATGGTTAAACATTAAAGTTTCCTATGCACTATAACCTATACCAATATATTTTAAGTCTGTTCATTAGCAGAGAATATACTGTCCATAAAAATATATTTCCAGAGTGTACATGATATGTTTTTATGTATACCAAAGATTCAGACAGTTATGTATTATGTTTTGATATCAGTGGATTAATACATGCTTCTTTCTTTTTCCCTGCACAAAGTCAGGTCAGAGTAAAAACCTGGAATGCCCTCTGAACTACCATATATCTGCCCACAGTACAAAAGCTTCTATCCTTACTTGACACTTGGTTAGATTAAATGCTTTTCTGCCACAGATGGCTTTTTATTCCATAGGCTGTAAATATAAGTCTTTTATTGGCTTTTATCGCAGTAAGCATAGTGAAAAAGAAATGTCTCTTCCCATGCTGCACCTCTGCCTTTCTGCTTAAAACCTGAATTTATCCTTTATGTGGTTCTGATTTTTATGTGTACCATAAAAAGAAAAGGAAAAATGTTTATATTTTGCTTATTATACCCCTCAAACAAAATTAGCTATGTCACATACAGTGTAAGGGTTGTAAGAGAAAACAACAATTTTGACAGTCCTCTAAAATAATTATGTTGTGTTCCAAGTCTATAATGAGTTATTAAAATCTAATTTAAATTTGAAGTTCTGTGCTTTAATTTAGTAGAATGTAGAAATAGTATTTTCTCAGATTATAGTTAAGTGGTTAATTCAAAGTTAAAAACAAAAACAAAACAAAAAACAGACCATTAAAGTCAAATGACCAACCAAATGATCCCAATCTCCTCCTTATTTAGAACCTCCAAATGATCACCATTAGAGATGAGTGAAAAAAATTGGCAGCCATGGATTTGCACTGATTTTCCGCATTTCGCGATTGGCGGGTTACTTGTGTGAAACAGGCAACAAAATTAACCGAAATATTATCTCTATCAAAAAAATAGTTGTGAGCATAAAAAAAAATGACCAGCACCAGCCCGGGGTACAAGGTAAGCGATTAAAGTCACTTGGGGGTGCCTAACATTTTGGCACCCCCAAGTGACTTTGCCTTTCCTTGTCCTTTAAGGACTAGAACCCTAAACAGTTCTGCATACTCAAGGTGAGGCCTTACCAAGGAACTATAAGGAGTCAAAGTTTTGTTTTCATCCATCAAGTAAATGCCTTTTCTATGAAGCAGAACACACTATCTCATTATTAGACTCATTATTTCAATTGAGGAAACACCAGGGTCCTGTTTTTTTCTGACCAGGGTGCTATTTGCAAGGACTTATATGTTATATATGTTTCAGTGTGTGTTTTTTTCTGGATGCTCTGGAGCCCTCCAGCAATTTAAAAACATACTGGCTCCCAAGGAAACTGACACTAGTGCAATATATGGTCCAGAGAATCCAAACAAACAAATTACACACAACTTATACAGGTACATTTATTTAAATTATTATTTTATGGGTTGGAACATGGGCAATCTTATAGACAAGTCTGTGTTTGACAGATGCCAGGAGACCACAGGAAAACCTGTCCAAATACACAATGTAGACTATAAAATTTACCTGGTTTACAACTTACAGTGATATTGTTTTTTTAAGTCTGTTCACCCTATTTTGCACCAAATTTCCTGTGTCTACATGATAATGTGCATATGCACATAGAATGTAAGAATGTGACTGGCCTGCACTAAACTCTGATCTTAACACAAATGAACACCTGGCTGTGGGATCATTTGGATTTTTAACTGTGTGCCAGGCTGGATTTCCCAAATTTACTAATACTTTTGAGGCCGAGTAGTAGCAAATCCAACAAACATTTCTCCATCAATTGGCAAGCCTAAAACAACAAAATAAGAACTGATGTCATATTAATGTCCTTGGTTCTGGAGAGGCATATATACTTATGATATACTTTGGTATACTTTATGGTATACTTTTGATAAAATAGTGTAAGTTGTATGTGGTAAGGACTGGGACAAGGACTGAAGTGAATAAATAACTATATATATAGCACTGTTTAGTATGTTATGTACTTTATAAAGGATGTTATAAAATAATAGCAATTTCTGCAGAATTACCCAAATTTGCACTCAAACATTATAGTGCCATAAAAATAGTATTTTTATTTAATTTGAATGCAAGCAGATGCAGATAGAAAAGAAATACTATTCAATTAACCTTTTGTGTAGTGTAGGACTTGCTCATTGCCCAATGTGTGTGAATCAATTCTGAGGAATAAAGAATCATCTAATTCTTAGCTTTTATTTAAAGTTATTTTGTGGTTTATAGTCAATTACTGGTAAAAATCAAATTGTGATAATACAAATGGGCCAGTGATTAAACAGAATGTGGCAGTAGGTCATATACATGCCCCTATGCGTGCATTGGTTAATGCAAATTTTCACCCAAAGCAATAACTTTTGATCTATCTCTGATCAAATATCTGTCACAAAGGCAGTCACTTTGGTCCTATAATTGAGATGATTGGCTGTCAGTTCAGCCAGAAAGCCTGAATTGGCAGATGATGTCTACCTGTGTATGTGCACATTTAGTTCAGAGACCATTGTGTGTACAAGAAACATACATTTACTATTGCTTCATCTTGCTGGTACACAGACCTTGTGTTTGTGTGTCTAAGCTTAATTAAGTTAATAGCAAGAATAACTTCCTCCTTTAATCAAATAAATGAAAGAATGAAAGAAGTAAAAACAAGGTTCAAGGGAGCAGGTGGCCTAAACATATCAAAGCAAAAGAAAAGGTTAGGTTAATAAATCAAACTACCTGTAATTTATAAGTGAACTGTAATATCCCTACCTCTACCTATGAACTACATTTTATGGTCACCCTAGCAAAAGAATAGCAGGAATTGTGGCGCCTTCCAACTTCTACACTGTAAGGATTCCTACCAGGAATAAAAAATAAATATACTGTAGATATAACAGTAAACTATGTAAGAAAAGGAATATGAAAACAGGCATCCAATACAAAAGTACAAAACCATCAATACAAGAAGAGGATGATAGGGTAGTCATTTTACACACAGTGACTCCAGGCCAGTTCCATCCTGTCTACCATACCTCATGAAATCTATGACTGAATTTCACCTTAAGGAACACTCAATTCAAAAACAATTTCAGATCCTACCTTTTAAAGCACTAGAACACTACCTACCCAGTTCTGGGACTTAAGGGCCACTGCTCAAACCTTTGTGCACTTTGCCATCCTATTTGTGCCTGTATGTTATACACCCATTTAGTAAATGGGTGTATGAGGCATGGATTCCTTTCTAATGTGTCTTTCACCATGTGGCACCTAATCACAGCATGTTTATACTTTTTTATTTACTATTATTTTTTATAATGTTGTCTTCCCTGTGTGTACTTGTCTATGTTGTAAAATTACATACTATGAGTGCTTTATAAATACACTTAGTGGATATTAGGTTTAGTGCCAGTATACCATATTGAGGCATATCTTATTCTCCTGGATTTCCACAAGCATACTTTTTTAAAGAAAAGGTATACTAAAAAAATATTTAGTCCCATGTTTGCATAGACCCAAAGGGCATTTAAGTCTACAGTGGAGGAAGCTCTAAAAAAAACTGAAAGCAGGAATATGAGGATTTGAACATTATAATTCCTATTAACCTCTATTTCCTTTGTTTAATAAAATTGAGTATTTGGGGACTTGCCCAGTCTGAAACAGCTGTTTCATTATTAACTGTGTTCTTGTTATGAAAATTGAAAATGATTTACTGTGACATTATTCAGCTCACTGAAAGAATTTACAAATGTTCACTGAGCAACTGACAAAACTCAACTTGACTTGAGCTCAAATTAGTCTCCAACATTATCTGCTGGAAAAAAAACACTGTTAAATTTATATGTGAATGATATTTTTTCTTTTCTATAAGAAAGCTTTTTTGAACAAGTGACAAATGCTGTCAATAATAAGTCACTACAGTGGAGGTGTTGTGTGAATTAGTATATAAATTGAAAGTCAAACTCTGTCCCCAAAGCATTGTTGTAAACACATTTATTGAACATTTGGAAGATTATTTGCTGACTTGTCATGTATTGCTTAATATATTTTCAGCTTAGCATTATTGACCAGTTCAAATCAGTTCAAATCCATATATTTGTAATTAATTTGTAAAAAAGAAATAAATCTAGATTGGGGAATTTTGTCAAATGTCATTCCATTAAAAGATGTGGGTTACCATAGTAACCCTGAGTAGGCACATAAAATAATTGACATCACTATATTAGAGGAGAAGTCAATATAATGTTTGCAGAAAAGTATGATATTGCTTGAATCCTTAAATACAATAATCAATTATTTAATATGAAATATTAGAGGGAATTTGGTGCCAAACTTACAGTGGTGTGAAAAACTATTTGCCCCCTTCCTGATTTCTTATTTTTTTGCATGTTTGTCACACAAAATGTTTCTGATCATCAAACACATTTAACTATTAGTCAAAGATAACACAAGTAAACACAAAATGCAGTTTTTAAATGAGGGTTTTTATTATTTAGGGAGAAAAAAAATCCAAACCTACATGGCCCTGTGTGAAAAAGTAATTGCCCCCTGAACCTAATAACTGGTTGGGCCACCCTTAGCAGCAATAACTGCAATCAAGCGTTTGCGATAACTTGCAACGAGTCTTTTACAGCGCTCTGGAGGAATTTTGGCCCACTCATCTTTGCAGAATTGTTGTAATTCAGCTTTATTTGAGGGTTTTCTAGCATGAACCGCCTTTTTAAGGTCATGCCACAACATCTCAATAGGATTCAGGTCAGGACTTTGACTAGGCCACTCCAAAGTCTTCATTTTGTTTTTCTTCAGCCATTCAGAGGTGGATTTGCTGGTGTGTTTTGGGTCATTGTCCTGCTGCAGCACCCAAGATCTTGAGCTTGAGTTGACGAACAGATGGCCGGACATTCTCCTTCAGGATTTTTTGGTAGACAGTAGAATTCATGGTTCCATCTATCACAGCAAGCCTTCCAGGTCCTGAAGCAGCAAAACAACCCCAGACCATCACACTACCGCCACCATATTTTACTGTTGGTATGATGTTCTTTTTCTGAAATGCTGTGTTACTTTTACGCCAGATGTAACGGGACACGCACCTTCCAAAAAGTTCAACTTTTGTCTCGTCTGTCCACAAGATATTGATCTTGGCAATCATTGAGATGTTTTTTAGCAAAATTGAGACGAGCCATAATGTTCTTTTTGCTTAAAAGTGGTTTGCGCATTGGAAATCTGCCATGCAGGCCGTTTTTGCCCAGTCTCTTTCTTATGGTGGAGTCGTGAACACTGACCTTAATTGAGGCAAGTGAGGCCTGCAGTTCTTTAGATATTGTCCTGGGGTCTTTTGTGGCCTCTCGGATGAGTTGTCTCTGCGCTCTTGGGGTAATTTTGGTCGGCTGGCCACTCCTGGGAAGGTTCACCACTGTTCCATGTTTTTGCCATTTGTGGATAATGGCTCTCACTGTGGTTCGCTGGAGTCCCAAAGCTTTAGAAATGGCTTTATAACCTTTACCAGACTGATAGATCTCAATTACTTTTGTTCTCATTTGTTCCTGAATTTCTTTGGATCTTGGCATGATGTGTAGCTTTTGAGGTGCTTTTGGTCTACTTCTCTGTGTCAGGTAGCTCCTATTTAAGTGATTTCTTGATTGAAACAGGTGTGGCAGTAATCAGGCCTGGGGGTGACTACACAAATTGATATTGAAATTGAAAATTGAAATTGATAAACCACAGTTAAGTTATTTTTTAACAAGGGGGGCAATTACTTTTTCACACAGGGCCATGTAGATTTGGAGTTTTTTTTCTCCCTTAATAACGTAAACCTTCATTTAAAAACTGCATTTTGTGTTCAATTATGTTATCTTTGACTAATAGTTAGCGGTTTTTGATGAGCAGAAACATTTAAGTGTGACAAACATGCAAAAGAATAAGAAATCAGGAAGGGGGCAAATAGTTTTTCACACCACTGTATATGGTATGTGCCAGAATGTAATATTATTTAGGGTGCCATTTTTTAATTTTTATTGTGGCACACTGATGTGAGTAATCTTTGATTTTGGATCTGTTATTCCACATTGTATTTAATGAAGATAATTGAATCACCCTGGTAACTTGATTTTTTTTGCGTTAAACCTTATTATGCTTCAAATCTGCAACATCAAAAGTAAAACTATGCCGTCTAGAAGCTGTCGATGTCATGTAAAAGTCAATGGCAGCTAATCTTTCTTTGATTCGTGGTTTTAAAGGTTTTGGGGGGTTACACTTTCTTTTGTACAACAATACAAATAATTCATGCTTTTTGCCTTTTTCCACTTTTTTTGTTCCCATGCTTTTAAAAAGGGCTGTTTTAATAAATCACCTGGCATTCATGGTTTTAGACAAAATTAGTTTTTTCATTTTTTTCATTTTAGGTTTCAAAAACCTCTAAATCCATAAAAATGAGGATTGAATGGGCCTCCACCAAGAAGAAGGCAGGCTTCATTGCTGGATGACATAACTATATATAGGAATTGATATTACAATGGTTATATTTAGAGATGTAGCGAACTGTTCGCCGGCGAACTAATTCGCGCGGGTTTTCGCATTCGCGCAAATTCGCAGACTTTTGCCGATGTTCGCCACTTTGGGTTCGCCGTGTTTTTTTTTGGCGCCGCATTTTTTTGCCTTGGTTTTTCCGCCGCGTTTTTTCGCTTCGTTTTATCGCCTATGCATATACATAGGAATAGCTTGCGGTTTTTTTTTGGCGTTTTTTTTACAAAGTATTTTTCAGAGAAGTTTTTGCCCTTGATCCCCCTCCTGCATGCCACTGTCCAGGTCGTGGCACCCTTTAAACAACTTTAAAATCAGTTTTCTGGCCAGAAATGGCTTTTCTAGGTTTTAAAGTTCGCCTTCCCATTGAAGTCTATGGGGTTCGCAAAGTTCGCGAATATTTGCGAGTTTTGGCGAAAGTCCGCGAACGGGTTCGCGAACATTTTCGGCGATGTTCGCTACATCACTAGTTATATTACCATATTTAAAAAATATAAATTAAATATACAATTAAAATGACTTCCATACATTGATTGGGATTGTTTAGGTCTTGATCATCTTTCTTCTACATGCATAATGATAGCATAAACATATTGCCAGGCAAGAGAAATGTGCTAAAGTGCAATTTACATAACAAATTTAACCTAATGGATTCCTGGTAAATTAGTTTGTTCCTTTAATATAATGACTTTATCACTTTTGTTTTAGTATGTAACACATCAGTAAACACATCTGTTTTTATAAATATGAATTAAAAAAAAAACTAGAAAAAAAGCATATTCCAATTCATGGGGTAACATAAAAAAATTATATATTCTGTAAATACATGACAGGAAGAGTAGCTCTTTTTAGTTAAATATAAGTCAGAGATGTCAGTGGAGTTTATAAAGTCAGGAGACTAAGGGGTACAATTTAAACTCCCTAGTTTGATTCAATTTTAAAGTTACAGTGTTTTAGCTCATTATTTCATTGATTTTTTCTCTGACAATGTTTTTCTATCTTGTGCCATTTTTTGTGCTCTACAACAACAAAATACATGATAATGTGCATAATGAAAACTAATCTGGAAACGTATAAGAATTCAGCTATGTTTGCAGTTTAGAGCATTTATTTTGTCTTCTTCACAGTTGTTTTTTGTGATAAAGCTTGTTTTTTCCATGTAAAATCTTTTTTCATGATTTATTAAGCGTAAAAAATTTGAAAAACACCTATACAAAACTTCATCATCTAAAAGATGTCAAGGTCATTTTCACATCAATGGTAGTTGTCCTAGGCAAATTGTAAAAATCTTTATTTAATTTGCGGTTTTAGAGGTTTTCTGTTTTTTGTTTTCTTTGCAAGCCCACGAAGATTCAGAAGAAAATGTAAAAACCATGAAAAGTTTGCTGGTTTCGTATTCTTTTCATTTTTGTTCCACGTTTTAATTTTGTTGTGCTTTTTCAAACAAAATGACTATACATTTGCGTTTTTTACGGAAATGAGTTTATTTGTGGTTTAAAAAATACTCTAAAATCAAAATGCTGATAAATCTGCCCCTCAGAAAATGTATTTTCATAGATAGCTAGAAATTTATTAAGAGGCAGATTTCTTATTGGTTAGCCTTCATGTTTGTGTACATCAGTGTAAGAATTTTGGTCTTGTCTTCCTGTAATTGCCTTTTTCTCCACAATCAAATAAACTAAACTGTATTGTTTATCCATTTTTTAACATAAATTTTGGTTGTTAAGTTATCTTAACTTTCAGTACACCCCAATCTTTTTTAGTTGGGCCCTTTGACTACGGTTAAAGTAACTCATGAATATTGGCCAACGCAGCCTGCCATAAACTATTTTTATATGCCAGAATTTTAACTTTAAAAAAAAAAAAAAACAATGTCCCATGGCTTCATTGTTTGTGTTTGAAACGAATTCAGTTTAAATACTCAGCAAATTTGAAGACAGGCCAAAAGAGATCTCCTCTAATGCACTTTTAGGGTGATCACGATAAGCATGTAATAATATATCTGAAATAATTAGTTTATACAGAAGAGCACTCATCACTTGTCCAACCTACATAGAAAATAGAATGTCAAAAAATTCAGTTGAGATATTGTACTATACTGGATAATATTCAAAAATGAAGTCTGACTGCAATTCAAAATCAGATTGTCAACATACTTGAAATTTCAATGCAATATCTTGTGCATATAAAAAATAAATACTATCTCTATAGGATATGGAGCCATTTCAACAATTTCATAAAGAAATTGGCATATGTATTTATATATATTTTTATTTATATAACGTTACCTTTGTATGCAGCACTGTACAGCAGAACAATAAATACTGTAAATAGAACAAACAGGGGTCATTATAAATATATACAAAGTACAGTTATATTAAGGATAATTATTAGAGAGAGGCACTTTGCAATGCTCATTAACTGTAAAGCTGGATTGGGAGTTTGGTTTGACAAAAATCTAAAAGTACATAAATATTCCCTTTATAATGACAATGATCCAGGAGCACCTTATGTCCATTAGATATTTTACCTCATATTAAAAGGGATAGTTAGATTGATTGGCTTTCATGTAAAATGCTTCACATAAAAGTAATTGTTACATTGCACTAAAAATGAGGCTCAACTTGCAGTTCTTAAATCAAGTAGAATTAAATACCATAATAGGTCATTAAAAATTTTGCACCTATTGTATCAGTCCAAAAGCACTTTCGATTTAAAGCTTGGTTCCAAATGCATTATAAAATCTTGTCAACATTTAATTTAACTTTAAGTCACTTTGGTATTTTTCACCTACATAATATTTTGAGAGAGTTATGGTAGAAAGAAAGAGTAGAGAATGAGCAAAGACTTTTAAAGGGACAGGCTGCAGTCAATCATGATTAAGAAAAACTAGAAATGGTGAGGAATTTGCTTGCATCCTATGTAAGAAAATCTTACTTTGCAAGCAGAAATTCACATACTGGCATACCATCATAAAATGTTTGTGCTTGTGCCTGAGAATAGTATAAAATGTTTATTGAAATCTGACATCTACTTGAGTGGACATTGTGGTAGAATTTAATTTTCGGTGTTATTTTTTTAACCTAGAACAAGTCAGAAGAGCCATAACATCAATGATTCCTGATCCAAAACATATGGGGTCCTTTCCTACATTTGTAGGACAGTATGCAAAGTGCAGTGGGTTGCTGTAATTACCACCTGCTCTAAGACAGACAAAAAGCACAAGGCCAGCCTTTATCCACAAGTGCTGTCCTCTGCACCACACTCCAATTTTCTTTATTATTTTTACGATTTTATTATGTACTTTTTACCACTAAGTATTTCTATAAATAGGATATGCATCTACCGCAATGAGGTAAGAAGCAAATCAGAAATACTTAACATAATCTTCTAATACTTAGGGAACCCTTAGAGGATCCTTAAACTATGACTTCTCTTCATGTTATGCTGAAATCCTTATTATGCAAAGAGACAATTGCATCTCTTTCAGCTTGCTACAGAGTAATGATCAGCACTAACAGACCTTATTCCTTTAGACAGAAATTAGTTAAAATTTTTTTAAAAAAATTATATATATATAGAGAGAGAGAGAGAGAGAGATAGAGCAATGTGTATGAATACAGAACCATTAAAAACAATCTACAAATAATGGTGGCAATTATATAACCCAACTAACAATTGTTGTTCCCTTGCTTGCTCAGATCAGGTGGACCAAAACAGCAGGAAGTGCATCAGACAGATTTCAAGACTCCAGTGTTTTCAATGAAACTTTGAGGATTGAAAATATTCAGAGACATCAAGGAGGTCGTTACTACTGTAAAGCAGAGAATGGATTAGGCTCTCCTGCAATAAAGTCAATACGAGTTGATGTGTACTGTAAGTAAACAAAACTAATCTTCTTGGCTTATCATATATATATTGAAATGTAATGTAAACAAAAATTACTGAAATCTACAGTTCGTATTGATGTTGGTATATATGGTTTATGTATTTGAGTGTATAGATAGGTCAGTATAGGTTTGTGTGTGCTGGGTTTACTTGGAAGGGTTGAACTTGATAACCTTTTGTCTTTTTTCCACCTAACTTAACTATGTAATAAAATATTTAACTATGAAAATATAGGCAGAATCACATTATATGGATAAAAACAAACATATCATGAGACATAGGGGCTGATTCATCAAAGAACGAAATGGGTAAAATTCGGATTAGATACGATAATTTCTAATAGTGGCAAATATCAAGAAAATGCTTACGAAAAAATCATATTAGTCATGATAATATTGTATTGGCGATCCAGAAGTCACAAAATTTTCGTATCCGAACCGTCGTAAACGGCGGGAAAACCTTTCTGACTTTGATCCTTCTGTGCATGTTTTTGGAAGCCTCTCATAGGACTCAATGGCACTCTGCAGCTCCAACCTGGCCAAAGAAAAGTCACGATACCGAAGCTTGAATGAATCCGAAACTTTCGTACTCGGCACAACAAATAGGATTTTGTAGCACAAATTGTTGCACTTTTTGTTGTGAAGTACGAAAAAGTTGCGCAAATTAAGGAAAAGGTTGCAAAAAATACACACAGTAAGAAAACTTCAGAAGCGATCGTACTTTGATAAATGTGCCCCATAATGTAACACCTAGAGATATGTAAGCCATCACGTTTTATATATGTTGTATTATTATTATTATTATTATTATTATTATTATCCAATAATAGGATTCATGTATTCCACTATGATAAAAATATTACAATACTACATTAGATTGGAATATACTTCTATAGGAAAGACAAAGCTCCTCTCTGTAGCCACTAAAATTAATTAGAACTATTGTAATATAATGTACCTTTTTTATGGTCGGAAAACTCCATTGAGATTTCCTGTATCTATATTCCAGAACATGGTGTGCATGATAAGACATTTGTGATATTATAAAAGTGTTATATTATGGCAATATAATTTACCTTATAATCATATCATTAACATTATAAGGTTAATAGTGATACACTGTATGTTTTTATTATCATTAAATCCAACAATTTCACTTTTAATTAATGCTTGCCTATTTAAGGGTGTCATAATGACAGTCCACTCATGAAGGAATTCAAGTAATGATTAATAAATTATGTTTAATTATTTATGCTTGCTGATTTATTGTTAGATTCAGTAAAATGTATTTATTGTGGGTTGTGGAGGACACACTGGCCTTTATTGAGCTTAACTCATCCCATCAGCATGAGTACATTAGCATGAGCAAGAGTACATCAGCATGAGCATGAGTCATTTTTACACAAAAAAATCAAATAAATGTTATGCTTTAACGTTGGAGTGGGAAATAATCATGGCAATCCAAATGCTACAAAATGTTACATGTACAATGAGCCCAATGCTGGAGTGATGTCCAAAATATTATACAATACAAATTTGTGAGTAGAGCTTTGAAATCTTTGCTCGCTAGTCTTACAATATATTGTCTGTAGATTTTAATAAGTAAAACTAAAAAACAGGATAAAGTGAAATATTTTCCTTTGTGCTATGGGCAGTTTTGGTAAACACAGTCTTAAAAGCATGGGGAATGGGGAAATGGGGAAAAGAGAACAGTATAAATTATGACAATGATGAGAACTGGCAGATGGGAGATATCTTACTCCTGACATTTTCAGAGAATATACAAGAGGAGTTTCATTCATGTTGTGTTTTGCCATATTGAGTTGCATTAATTGTAAATGTGGCATTCTCAAGGACCTACTTTTTGTAAATACAGCTCCTCGAACCGACAATTTGACTGCCAGCTTTATTTAAAACTTGAATCAGGGAAGCATTTTTATTTTTAGTTTTATGAAGCTCTGTATATATTTCATAGATGTATATGAATTCTCAGGAATGGATGTTTGATTTATATATGCATTCTCAGGAATGGATGTTTGATTTTAGTAGATATTGACATCTTTCTTACTTTGCTAGCAAATATATAATTTCTCTAGGGGGGATCACACCATGAGGTTCATCTGGTTTGATTTGAAATTACTTTTTCTCTGTGAAAAGTCAATTTTCCACAATAAAACTTTTTAACCATAGGCCATTATGGGGGATTTTCATGTCAGAAAAACAAATGTACCGACTATTTGATGCTTAAAAAAACAGAGCTCACATATATAGGAAACTCATATCAAAGTTAATATTAATATGTTTCTATTTCATGCTTGTGTCAGCTTATTTAAGACTTGAAATGTACTTGCCTTTAGCAGCTAAGAAGTGGCATGACATAATTTCCTACAAAAAAAAATGTACTTTTACACTGACTTGGTCATTCACAAAATCTTCACAAGCTTACAGTTTTTTGAAAAATGTACCCTTTACGAACTTTGCATTCGTATCAGCTGTCATTGTGGTTGGCAATGTGTTGCATGATTAACATCAATCCATACATTTTCTTTTGCTATTTTCCAGTTTGGGACCCTGATTTACACACATGATTGTGATCCTAAAGCCTTATGAATATTGTGTTATTTTTACCACACCTTTGCCCACTCTCCCACGATACCTTTAAGAAACCTCAACCCATCTTGTTTTCTTGTCCCACTTTACAGTTCCGACTATCTCTTTATGTAAGCCCAACTCAAATAATGTTAATATGCCATTTTTCTTATTAAAATTTCCAAGGATCTTTTTCTCATTTTCCTTCAGTACCAGGCAACTATGTTTGCCTCCAGCCAAATGAAAGCAGGAATTGCTTTTCACATTTACAGTATATTTATTATATAAATTGCTATTGCTATGATGAGACTTATCTAGCAGCAAAAAAACAAAATAATTTAAAGATGCAGATTATTAGTAATTCATATTTAACATACAATATAGAATACATACTGGATTGCACCATTTCCTTTTGGTGCTTTTAAGTATTTATGCCAAAATTGATGAGCAAAATTTCTCATCAGGTATGGGTTTGTGGTCATCAGCCAACATTTTTGCAAAACTGGTGAAAAATTGTGCACCAAAAATTACACGCCCATAGACTCCATTGTATTCAGTGCAAAATAAGTGTGTGCGAAAAAAAGTTGCCGCAAAAAAACAACTGTTGGCTTGTTTGCTCATTAATAATTGGTTTATTTAGAGAGCCTGGATATTTTTTTTCTCAAAATTTATGTTCGTGTTAAACTTCTGTTTATCAAATATTTAGTAATTCCACCAACAGCACTGACCATAGGTCAATGATCAGCAGTGTCTGTAATGGTGATGGTAGTGGGGGAATCCTGAAATGGCGGTAGGAAAAAAAAATCAGTGATATATAAAAAAAGAAGCCACTATAAAAATAGCTTTAAAAAGTCTTTTTTGCTCGGAATGCAGTTTATATATGCTGTGTACAGTAGGATTCCTCTGTTGTGTCATACTTTTGTATTACAGATGTTGTCTTTATTTTCAAAAACAGCAGGAAAAAGTCCCAGCTGAAGGTTTCATTTGTTTAACTCCATATCTGTATATATGTAATGCCAAATATAAACTTAATTGCTATGCATAAATGTAAATGTTGGCTTCCTTTCATCTACATTTTATTAAGTTTCATTTTCTTTTTTGTACAGATATATTTTAATGCAGTCTACAGGAAAACTAATTACTCTGTATGATGTATTAAAATAATTTTGCCTCATTATGCCTTGTTGAAACTAATAATCGATGCAATACATAAAGTAAATTGAACTGAACTGATTTGAATTGTCAGCCTAGCTAATATCACTGTGGTGTCAGACTAAGGATAGAGGGGTGGTAATTAAATTGTATGGTGTCATATTGAAAATGGGCCAATTGTGTAACATAAGGACTTCTCTGCTTTCTCCCCAAAATGTTTGCGTTTTTAGGCCAGTGTACATCAAAGTATAACCAATTAAAACATCACAGCAATTATGTATTATATATCTTTGTGTATCTATGGGGCCAAGAGGCAAAGTGTGGCAGATAGGGTAAACTCTATAAGGTACAAAAGGTCTGTGCTGTATAACTGACCTGCACATCTGAGAATTTTATGACTTGGCATTGTCAACTAGGGGCGGAATGTGTGTATCAACTGCTTACCTGTAACATAATAACCCTTTCCCTTTGCCCCACTATATTGTATAATAACATCTTGCAATAAGACAAGGAAACCAAGTTTGGGATTGAAAGGCCACAGCTTTAATACAAATCAAATTTATCATAATTAACACATTTTCAGATTTGTTTAAATTGAAAAAAAAAATTCACAAACTAATCTCAATTATGTGCATATTTATTTAAAAAATGCTGAGCTGTTGTGGCAATATGTGCTGGTCCCTCCAGGGGGTGTCCTATTTTCAGTGGTAGTTTTATTTAGACATTTGGAAACGTTCTTCCAAGTAATAGTACTTTCTGGATTTTGTATTTTTATATTCCTCTGCAAAGTTATACTTGTGCTAATTCATTTCATTTAAACTCTGAAAGTTATGGGAAGAAACTGATGCACACTATATTTAGAACTGATTTCACTGGATAAATATGGGCAATTGTAGGAAGTATTTGGCACTCTTGCTGAATGCAGCAATCAAGTCTCTTTTCATTTCTTGAACTTATTCACTTTAGGTAGAAGAAAATAATCACATGAAACATCACAACAATTTTTGTGATGTATTAAGCAAACGATTTAAATGTGTCCATTTAGTCTTTTCTTTCACATTGTTGAAAATATCATAGGTCACTTGTGCTTTTTTACATAACTGGGATATGTTAATCAAACATGTACAAAAACCCAAATTACTGAATACATTATAAGAAATATGACCAAATAAAGACTCTTAATTGTTCCATTCCAGCTAACTGACATGTTTGGGAAACAGTTTTTAGAAAATTGATTCACAATGGAAAATAACCAAATTTTTTGGTCTAACAAAAAGCTTAAAAAGTTAAGAGATTAAGTTGGTGAAAAAATAAACAGCGAAGACCTGATATAAATTCTATTTAATATTAATTTACTGCATTTAGAATAGTCCAAACACTAGGAGGCAGATTTACTGACCTTTTGCCTACCATGATCAGCAAAAATTGATGAAAAAATTACTAATTCCTGAAATTGATTTTTCATCGACTAGTGGGTTTTATGAGGTTGTTCGTTTTATTTCTGTCAAAAACTTACTTATGGGAAGAAAACATTTTTTTATTGTCAGCAATTCAGAGCAATCTATTGCTGGAACTCCCTTTTTTAGCCCATTTAGCAGTGTTTTATTATAATCTGCACAATTAGCACTTGCCATTCTTTTCAATAGGGATATCTTAGTATGTGGGGATACTTGTGCCCTAGAGGAGCTGAGGTGCCAGAGAGATACATTATCCACAGTTTACACAGAGATGAAGATAGAAAGTATTACAATTGAAACAAATAGATATTCTGTACCAGTTTCATTATTTTGTCTTAAAATAAACCAGCATTTGTCACTGTGTCATTTCCCTGGAACTACAAATAAGGGCAAAGTTGAGACCTTGGGTTGAATTATAAGACTTGCCTCATTTAATGCACACCGATTAAAATAACCATGGTTATATATATATATATATATATATATATATTTATTTATTTATCAAGAAAAAATATCAGTTATATATAGCAAGGAAATATATTTAGTTACATTTTGCACTGATTTTATTAGTATATTCAATATAGACAAGTAAGCACGGTCACTGAGGTCACCCTAAGCCTGATCTTCTTTCAGCGATTCAAAGAGAAGCAAATAAAAACCCTCTGAAGCCATTTCTTCAAAAATGTCAATCCGATTTGTTTTTTTTTCATGGATCAAAACCTGCCTGTTTCAAAGCCACTTCTGTAAAAGTTTATATATATTTAAACGACGACGATCCCCTGTGGATCGAAAAGCGTCGATTTGAGTGTGGAGCAATAAAATTTATTTTTGATATTTTAAAACATTTTGAGCCGTGAGTGCTTTCAACTGACCTTATGTATATATATATAAAATAATCATCTGTGGCCAGCACACCCTTCAATGTTTTATCAAAAAATTTTTTATTGTAGATATATTGTTAAAACCAACGTTTCGGTCCTCATTAGGACCTTTCTCAAGGATCTTTATCTAATGAGGACCGAAACATTGGTTTTAACAATATATCTATAATAAAAATATTTTTGATTAAACATTGAAGGGTGTGCTGGCCACAGATGATTATTTTCTATACATACATAATTTTGGCTATGCACCCCGCAAAATATTGAGCTTTGGAGTGCGGACACCATTTGGATTGATATATATATATATATATATCAACATAAAAAACAATGCTTAGCCTGTCATGTAATAGAATATATCTCTTATTACTTGAAAACTATGCCTCTTTCAGATTGCCTGTTGAGCTAAGAGAGCTCTGTAATTGACTTATAGAACATACCTTCAGCAATATCTGACAACAAACTCTAGTGACAGTTTTAACTACATATAATATCCATCACAAAAAAACAGATATACCCATCAGACAAAATCTAATTCAACACATTTTTTACAATAACTTGGAACACGGAACTATAGCTCCCACTGTCCCCTTATCTGAGAAGGGAAACACTAGCACATTGTTCACATATGTCCCCTAATCAGGATCCTAAATAACACAGGGGAATTCGAGAGTAACCATTCAGATAAACTATTGCTGGATATCCAAACATCCTAGTTTGGTGTAAAAAAAAAGAAAGGGCCTACCTGGGACTAATACGGTATAGAAAACTGGACAAACAGGACAGACAAAGGGAGTATGATACTTTATCTGGGCAAACCATACCACTAGTGACTCCTACACACACACGCTGAGTCTGAAATGGTGCCCTGCACACACATCCTGCAGGAAGCCCAGTTGTACAATCTTACTTTCTCAATCAATATTTCAGTCACCTCACATAGACAAATATATGATGCCCATGATCCCCTTCCAGAAATACATTGGCCAGTATGCTATATGGTCTGGCACCTTAGCAAAAATACATGCAGCAATGCCTAACCTTTATAGGAATACAGTCCTCTTGAACCTACAAAGATGTGACAGAACAAAGGTTTTTAAACAACATAGATTGGGCCTAGAACCAATTACCTATTTGGCATGCCTGAAAAATTTGCCCATTAAAAGTGAAATGACACCAAGAAGTAGAATGTCATACTGCTAAAGATGAAACTCTGACTATAAACTTCTGCAATATACCTTCTTAATATAGGGCTCTGTCCCTGAACCAATATCCTAACCGATTAAACAAGAATCTAAAATAACTAAGGTATCAAATCTAGGTAGGGGGATATAAAGTCATCCATCTTGTGCTTTAGAGAGAAACTGACCCCTACTACCACAAAGTGCAAGCCCAAAAGCCAGACCTACTTAAAAGACAAAAATTAAAAACTTGTTCCAAAAATTTTGCTTAGGATGACATCTCATCAAACATGCTGTCATGAACCCAACCTATGGCCTAACTAAAAACTTCTTAAATCCTGTGCCATGCCATGATTGCATGCCAATATCATGTCTGTAATTAGGGTTACACAACCACAGCAGAAAACAAAGAAAAGGCAAAAAATCTGAATGAAGACCGAATTGACATATGTGCAATTATCTCAGAATGGGTCTGCCATTCAAAATGCCCCAAAATGCACCAGATATGACCCTAGTGCATAACAATATAACTAAATGTGCATTCACACATATAAAAAGTTATTAAAACCAATGTGCACACTGACTTCTGGACTAAGAAACAAAAATGTGGACATCAGTGTCTAACGTAAGAGATAATAATTGATCTCCAAATTAATGATAAAGAACCTTGTTATTCAGATTCGAATTCACCATCTTGCTTCATGAACAAACCAAGGTGCATCTGCAGAAATACCAAGCAGCAATGACTCTGAACCACTGCTGTTCCTTGAGGATAAAAATAAGAGTATCTGCCATTTCCCAGCAGTAGCAGAATACAGAGCACAGTTTGTCCTCAAAATAAGCAGGTACATAAACAGATCATAGACTAGTAACTAGTGAATTAACTATGTCTGACTACTGCACCCCAGCAAGCCTACTGTTCTGAAACTACGAAGAATAGAACACTTACATTAAGAATGACTATGGCATTAATATCATCTTGTCTACTGCCACACAATAAACATAAAACCTGTCTGCAGCTTGACTGTTACATATAAGCATACAGTACATGCATATTTATTTAAACCAATATTCAGGCGCAGATTTGTGGCGAGGCCACAAAGGCCCGGGCCAAGGGCGGCACAATTTTAGGGGCAGCATGCCGCCCCGCCGCAACAATATTTTAACATTTAGTGGCCATACAGAGCAATGGGGATTTCTCCCCACTGCTCCGTATGGGAGTTTAAATGGCCGCGCATGCGCACTTGCGTCGGCACAGCACGGCGCGGCTGGGAGGTTTGTTCGCGCATGTGCGCCGGGGAGAGGGGGGGGGGCGGCCTCGGGGTGGGTGGATTTGAAATCCGGCGCTGCCAGTATTGGCCTCTGTAATTAATCATGTGTAAAATATATTCATACTGCTTAGCTGATACCTAAACACAAGTATATAATACAGTAATCCCCAACCAGTGGCTCATGAGAAACATGTTGCTTACCAACCCTTCAGATGTTGCTCTGAGTGGCCTCAAAGCAGGTGCTTATTTTGAATTTCTAGTTAGGAGGCAAGTTTTAATTACATAAAAACCATGTGTAATTGCTAAACAGAGCCTTCTGTAGGCTGCCAGTCCACATAGGGGCTATTAAATAGCTAATTATAGCTCTCATTGGCACCCCCAGGAACATTTTTCATGCTTGTGTTGCTCTCTAAAAATGTTCCATTTGAATGTGGCTCACGGGTATAAAAAAATGGGGATGCCTGATATAATACCTATATGCAACAAAGCTGCCACATTTAAACACAAGCATAATACAAAAACACTGTTTGGTTTTACCTTTAAGCCAGCAATGACTGCTGCATTTATACAGGTATATAATACAAATACATCACTTGGATGTTGCAATTAAGCAAGTCTTAGCTGCTGCATTAGGAAAGCATAAAAACACAAGCATCATGTTCCCTGAGCAATTCATGCTTTTAGTTTTGATTGTTGATTGACTGTTGCTTGAAACAAACATGTCCCAGGTCCCTGGACTAGTGAAGTGTGTTATACTGCACACACATACAAACTTGGAAGCTGTATAAGGGAATATGAGCCATAATAGCATAACCATGAACATTGTTTGATTGCTGCTTTAAGCCTTTCAAAAACCCAGAACCACTGAACATATTCAGCTAAATTAGGCAGCCCCAGAGCCACTGAAATGTTTAAACTTTCACATTAATGTTTGATTGTTACAA
Organism: Xenopus tropicalis; assembly: GCF_000004195.4. NCBI lineage: Eukaryota > Metazoa > Chordata > Amphibia > Anura > Pipidae > Xenopus > Xenopus tropicalis. Next base: position 93,901,638 of record NC_030684.2, read on the forward strand.
TAGGCAGCCCCTAGAACCATTATTGTAACAAAGAGAACTATACCAGATACTCCTAGAGCCTCATTCAAAGTGCTACAGAAGGGAATGGGACGGGAACGTACCTACCCATTACTTACACCTGAATAATGCAAGCCAGATTAATTACCAAATTACCAACAGCTGGTGTCTGAATAGACAGGAATTACACCTGCACTGCTCATAGAATATAGGATTTGTGTAGGGCCATATACACCACTGCCGTCAGGCACTTTACGGGCAGTCCAGTAAACCACACGGATGGGGGAACCAGCACTTGCTGCTAGTCATGCCATGAGCAGGCCGGGAAGGACAAATGAAATATATTAGCCATAGCAGCCCTACCTGATTCAGAAGTTGAAGCACTAAGGACCTATAAATGAGGTAATGTGCTTGGGGAAGAAAAGATTTAAACTCCAATTCCTAGGACGCCTCTCTGGCAGGCCTAATGCCTTCCCAAGGTTAAAAATAAAATTTGCTTCAAATGGGAGCAAAAGCTGGAGCAGAAGGACAATAAAGATTCTGAACTGGGAGTGGGGTTGGGCTTTTTAAACTTTTGATGGGAGCAAAGGCAGGGCTATACCCATTGAGTTCTGACATGGAGTTGGACAGGGAAACTCATTTTTGCAACATTATTATATATAGGAAAACATTTCTGATATCCCTATTTGAATTTTTTGGAAGTCATTTGGTTTTTACAATGCAGCTTGGAATTGTTGTAGAATGTTTCTTTTCACAGTCAATAGGAATAATAATTCATTCTCAAAAACCATGGGCAGGCATGTTTTTCAAGCAATAAAAATTGAAAACACAAACATTGGAACAACTGGTATGGGATCTGTTATCTAGAAACCCATTATCCAGAACCCATTATCCAGAAAGCTCTGAAATACGGGAAGGCCATCTCCCATAGACTCAATATTAATGAAATAATTGAGATTTTTAAATTTCATTTCCTGTTTGTCTGTAATAATAAAACAGCACCTTGTACTTAATCCCAGCTAAGATATAATATATTAAGCCTTTGAGCTGTACTATATAGATGTGCTAGTAAAGATGCTACTTTTATACAACCTGGAGTGTACTGCCGAATTGTGGATTTCTGCTGTTTGTGTCTCCCTGGCTACCGACTCGGGACAGGAGCACACAGGTCAACATGACCGTAAGAAGATCAGGCCCGGATTTGTGGCAAAGCCACAAAGGCCCGGGCCTATAGCGGCAGAAACTTAGGGGCGGCATGCTACCCCGCTGCACAAGAATTCTGACATTTTGCGCCCATACGGAGTGCTGGGGACTTCTCCCCAGCGCTCCTTATGGGAGTTTAAATGTCCGCGCATGCGCGCTTGTGTCGGTGCGGCGCGGGGGGAGGTGGTTTGTTCGCGCATTCGCAGGGGGAAATAGGGGGTGGCCTAGGGGTGCCCGGATTTGAAATCCGGCGCTGAAGAAGATTATTTGTTCTATGTGAGAGCATGGGATCTGATCCAGTGAGGGATTTAAAACTCAGATGCAGGAGCCGGGGAATGTTGCACCCAGACCATAGAATTTAACCAGTGAGCAGCCTGGGGTGATAACTGCTGAAAGTGAATGGATGCCTGGAGAACACTAATTCCCATATTAAGTGCTGTGAATTAATTGAATTATTGAAGATATAATTAATTCTTATTGGTTCCTCAGTTAAAAGTTAATCCTTTCCTTTGCTTCCTTGTGCAGAGTGAAGTCCCACCCCCACTTCCTGTTCAGGTCTCTCATAAAAAAAAAAAAACCCTGCTAATGCACAGACTGGCTCCTGCTGCCTCCAGGCATGCCCAGAAGGCTCTCCAGGTCAACTAGAGTAGTCGAATTGAAGTGAGAACTGAACAGGAAGTGGGGGCGGGGCTTCACTCTGCACAAGGAAGCAAAGGAAAGGATTAACTTCTACCTGAGGAACCAGGTCAGACAGAATGCTGGGACAAAAGTAGGTAATTCTGGAGGCTGTTTGGAGTAATTTTACTGATAGAAAAAAAAGGTTTACTTATTCTTTAAGGTATAGAGATCCAAAGTATGGATATACCCCTTATCTGGAAATCCTCGGCTGTACCTGCAAAAATTCTTGTTGTTTAACAATTTGAGTATCATTATATTCATTGGTTTTCCAAAGTGAACATGTCAACATTTTTTTTAGATATCTATTAATCTGTATCAAGAAATGTATCAAGAAAAATGAGCACATGTGAGTTAAGAGCATAGGGTCTTATCTTGTGAGTTTAGAGGACAACTGTAAAAAATGAAATCTTTAAGTAAAAAATAATCTGCTGCATTAGTGTAAATTAGAGGAGAAAGAAATAGCACATATTGTATTATTTTTCAAACACTATTGCTACTGAAGATTTACTTGGCAGCTCTTTAATTGTCTCTCCTCTGTATTATCTGAAAAACAATTATATATAAATAAAAACATCTTGAGCAGCTGTCAAGGAAATATTGACTAGCAGGACATTTAATTAAGGTACCCTAAAATGATTTTAAATCAAGAACATGAACAATGAGCAATGTCAGAAGATTTCAAAAGATAAAAACCTTGACATAAGTAACATCAAGTAATTAACAGTTTGAAAACAGCAATGCTACTGTATAAAGAAGATTTTCTATAGATACAGCCATTGTACAAAATTCACATATGGCTGATAGGGGGCTTAATCAACGGCCTTGACTTAATCAACTGCAATGGTATTTTCCAGCCTTTGACCAGACTGAGATATGTAACTTTCCCTGCGCTGCAATGGTATCTTCCAGCCTTTGACCATGCTGAGATATGTAACTGTCCCTGCACTGCAATGGTATCTTCCAGCCTTTGCATAGGCTGAGATATGTAACTGTCCCTGCACTGCAATGGTATCTTCCAGCCTTTGCCTAGGCTGAGATAAGTAACTGTCCCTGCACTGCAATGGTATCTTCCAGCCTTTGACCAGGCTGAGATATGGAACTGTCTCTAGGCTTCAATGGTATCTTCCAGCCTTTGCCCAGGCTTAGATATGTAACCGTCTCTAGGTTGCAATGGTATCTTCCAGCCTTTGCCTAGGCTGAGATATGTAACTGTCCCTGCGCTGCAATGGTATCTTCCAGCCTTTGACCATGCTGAGATATGTAACTGTCCCTGCACTGCAATGGTATCTTCCAGCCTTTCCCTAGGCTGAGATATGTAACTGTCCCTGCACTGCAATGGTATCTTCCAGCCTTTGCCTAGGCTGAGATATGTAACTGTCCCTGCACTGCAATGGTATCTTCCAGCCGTTGCCTAGGCTGAGATATGTAACTGTCCCTGCACTGCAATGGTATCTTCTAGCCTTTGCCCAGGCTGAGATATGTAAATGTCCCTGCGCTGCAATGGTATCTTCCAGCCTTTGCCTAGGCTGAGATATGTAACTGTCCCTGCACTGCAATGGTATCTTCCAGCCTTTGCCTAGGCTGAGATATGTAACTGTCCCTGCACTGCAATTGTATCATCCAGCCTTTACCTAGGCTAAGATATGTCACTGTCTCTAGGCTGCAATGGTATCTTCCAGCCTTTGCCTAGGCCGAGATATGGAACTGTCTCTAGGCTTCAATGGTATCTTCCAGCCTTTGCCTAGGCTTAGATATGTAACTGTCTCTAGGTTGCAATGGTATCTTCCAGCCTTTGCCTAGGCTGAGATATGTAACTGTCCCTGCGCTGCAATGGTATCTTCCAGCCTTTGCATAGGCTGAGATATGTAACTGTCCCTGCGCTGCAATGGTATCTTCCAGCCTTTGCCTAGGCTGAGATATGTAACTGTCTCTAGCCTGCAATGGTATCTTCCAGCCTTTGCCTGGGCTGAGATATGTAACTGTCCCTGCGCTGCAATGGTATCTTCCAGCATTTGCCTGGGCTTAGATATGTAACTGTCCCTGCACTGCAATGGTATCTTCCAGCCTTTGCCTAGGCTTAGATATGTAACTGTCCCTGCACTGCAATGGTATCTTCCAGCCTTTGACCAGGGTGAGATATGTAACTGTCTCTAGGCTGCAATGGTATCTTCCAGCCTTTGCCTGGGCTGAGATATGTAACTGTCCCTGCGCTGCAATGGTATCTTCCAGCATTTGCCTGGGCTTAGATATGTAACTGTCCCTGCACTGCAATGGTATCTTCCAGCCTTTGCCTAGGCTTAGATATGTAACTGTCCCTGCACTGCAATGGTATCTTCCAGCCTTTGACCAGGCTGAGATATGTAACTGTCTCTAGGCTTCAATGGAATCTTCCAGCCTTTGCCTAGGCTGAGATATGTAACTGTCCCTGCACTGCAATGGTATCATCCAGCCTTTGCCTAGACTAAGATATGTCACTGTCTCTAGGCTGCAATGGTATCTTCCAGCCTTTGCCTAGGCCGAGATATGTATCTGTCCCTGCGCTGCAATGGTATCTTCCAGCCTTTGCCTAGGCTGAGATATGTAACTTTCCCTGCACTGCAATGGTATCTTCCAGCCTTTGCCTAGGCTGAGATATGTAATTGTCCCTGCACTGCAATGGTATCTTCCAGCCTTTGCCTAGGCTGAGATATGTAACTGTCCCTGCGCAGCAATGGTATCTTCCAGCCTTTGCCTAGGCTAAGATATGTAACTGTCTTTAGGCTGTAATGGTATCTTCCAGCCTTTGACCATGCTGAGATATGTAACTGTCCCTGCACTGCAATGGTATCTTCCAGCCTTTGCCTAGGCTGAGATATGTAACTGTCCCTGCACTGCAATAGTATCTTCCATCCTTTGCCTAGGCTGAGATATGTAACTGTCCCTGCGCTGCAATGGTATCTTCTAGCCTTTACGCAGGCTAAGATATGTAAATGTCCCTGCGCTGCAATGGTATCTTCCAGCCTATCCCTAGGCTGAGATATGTAACAGTCTCTAGGCTTCAATGGTATCTTCCAGCCTTTGTCCAGGCTTAGATATGTAACTGTCTCTAGGCTGCAATAGTATCTTCCAGCCTTTGCCTAAGCTAAGATATGTCACTGTCTCTAGGCTGCAATGGTATCTTCCAGCCTTTGCCCAGGCTTAGATATGTTACTGTCCCTGCGCTGCAATGGTATGTTCCAGCCTTTGCCTAGGCTGAGATATGTAACTGTCCCTGCACTGCAATGGTATCTTCCAGCCTTTGCCTAGGCTGAAATATGTAACTGTCCCTGCACTGCAATGGTATTTTCCAGCCTTTGACCAGACTGAGATATGTAACTTTCCCTGCGCTGCAATGGTATCTTCCAGCCTTTGACCATGCTGAGATATGTTACTGTCCCTGCACTGCAATGGTATCTTCCAGCCTTTGCCTAGGCTGAGATATGTAACTGTCCCTGCGCTGCAATGGTATCTTCCAACCTCTGCCCAGGCTAAGATATGTAACTGTCCCTGCGCTGCAATAGTATCTTCCAGCCTTTGCCTAAGCTAAGATATGTCACTGTCTCTAGGCTGCAATGGTATCTTCCAGCCTTTGCCCAGGCTTAGATATGTTACTGTCCCTGCGCTGCAATGGTATGTTCCAGCCTTTGCCTAGGCTGAGATATGTAACTGTCCCTGCACTGCAATGGTATCTTCCAGCCTTTGCCTAGGCTGAAATATGTAACTGTCCCTGCACTGCAATGGTATTTTCCAGCCTTTGACCAGACTGAGATATGTAACTTTCCCTGCGCTGCAATGGTATCTTCCAGCCTTTGACCATGCTGAGATATGTTACTGTCCCTGCACTGCAATGGTATCTTCCAGCCTTTGCATAGGCTGAGATATGTAACTGTCCCTGCACTTCAATGGTATCTTCCAGCCTTTGCCTAGGCTGAGATATGTAACTGTCCCTGCACTGCAATGGTATCTTCCAGCCTTTGACCAGGCTGAGATATGGAACTGTCTCTAGGCTTCAATGGTATCTTCCAGCCTTTGCCCAGGCTTAGATATGTAACTGTCTCTAGGCTGCAATGGTATCTTCCAGCCTTTGCCTAGGCTGAGATATGTAACTGTCCCTGCGCTGCAATGGTATCTTCCAGCCTTTGACCATGCTGAGATATGTAACTGTCCCTGCACTGCAATGGTATCTTCCAGCCTTTGCCTAGGCTGAGATATGTAACTGTCCCTGCACTGCAATGGTATCTTCCAGCCTTTGCCTAGGCTGAGATATGTAACTGTCCCTGCGCAGCAATGGTATCTTCCAGCCTTTGCCTAGGCTGAGATATGTAAATGTCCCTGCGCTGCAATGGTATCTTCTAGCCTTTGCCCAGGCTGAGATATGTAAATGTCCCTGCGCTGCAATGGTATCTTCCAGCCTTTGCCTAGGCTGAGATATGTAACTGTCCCTGCGCTGCAATGGTATCTTCTAGCCTTTGCCCAGGCTGAGATATGTAAATGTCCCTGCGCTGCAATGGTATCTTCCAGCCTTTGCCTAGGCTGAGATATGTAACTGTCCCTGCACTGCAATGGTATCTTCCAGCCTTTGCCTAGGCTGAGATATGTAACTGTCCCTGCACTGCAATGGTATCATCCAGCCTTTACCTAGGCTAAGATTATCACTGTCTCTAGGCTGCAATGGTATCTTCCAGCCTTTGCCTAGGCCGAGATATGTAACTGTCCCTGCGCTGCAATGGTATCTTCCAGCCTTTGCCTAGGCTGAGATATGTAACTGTCCCTGCGCTGCAATGGTATCTTCCAGCCTTTGCCTAGGCTGAGATATGTGTCTGTCCCTGCGCTGCAATGGTATCCTCCAGCCTTTGACCATGCTGAGATATGTAACTGTCCCTGCACTGCAATGGTATCTTCCAGCCTTTGTCAAGGCTGAGATATGTAACTGTCTCTTCACTGCAATGGTATCTTCCAGCCTTTGCCTATGCTGAGATAGGTAACTGTCCCTACACTGCAATGGTATCTTCCAGCCTTTGTCTAGGCTGAGATATGTAACTGTCCCTGCACTGCAATGGTATCTTCCAGCCTTTGCCCAGGCTGAGATATATAACTGTCCCTGCACTGCAATGGTATCTTCCAGCCTTTGCTGAGATATGTAACTCTCCCTGCGCTGCAATGGTATCTTCTAGCCTTGGCCCAGGCTGAGATATGTAACTGTCCCTGTGCTGCAATGGTATCTTCCAGCCTTTGCCTAGGTTAAGATATGTAACTTTCCCTGCACTGCAATGGTATCATCCAGCCTTTGCCTAGGCTAAGATATGTCACTGTCTCTAGGCTGCAATGGTATCTTCCAGCCTTTGCCTAGGCCGAGATATGTAACTGTCCCTTCACTGCAATGGTATCTTCTAGCCTTTGACCAGGCTGAGATATGTAACTGTCCCTGCGCTGCAATGGTATCTTCCAGCCTCTGCCCAGGCTGAGATATGTAACTGTCCCTGCACTACAATGGTATCATCCAGCCTTTTCCTAGGCTGAGATATGTAACTGTCCCTTCACTGCAATGGTATCTTCTAGCCTTTGACCAGGCTGAGATATGTAACTGTCTCTAGGCTGCAATGGTATCTTCCAGCCTTTGCCTAGGCTGAGATATGCAACTGTCCCTGCGCTGCAATGGTATCTTCCAGCCTCTGCCCATGCTGAGATATGTAACTGTCCCTGCGCTGCAATGGTATCTTCCAGCCTTTGCCTTGGCCGAGATATGTATCTGTCCCTGCGCTGCAATGGTATCTTCCAGCCTTTGCCTAGGCTGAGATATGTAACTTTCCCTGCACTGCAATGGTATCTTCCAGCCTTTGCCTAGGCTGAGATATGTAATTGTCCCTGCACTGCAATGGTATCTTCCAGCCTTTGCCTAGGCTGAGATATGTAACTGTCTTTAGGCTGTAATGGTATCTTCCAGCCTTTGATCATGCTGAGATATGTAACTGTCCCTGCACTGCAATGGTATCTTCCAGCCTTTGCCTAGGCTGAGATATGTAACTGTCCCTGCACTGCAATAGTATCTTCCAGCCTTTGCCTAGGCTGAGATATGTAACTGTCCCTGCGCTGCAATGGTATCTTCTAGCCTTTACGCAGGCTAAGATATGTAAATGTCCCTGCGCTGCAATGGTATCTTCCAGCCTATCCCTAGGCTGAGATATGTAACGGTCTCTAGGCTTCAATGGTATCTTCCAGCCTTTGTCCAGGCTTAGATATGTAACTGTCTCTAGGCTGCAATGGTATCTTCCAGCCTTTGCCTAGGCTGAGATATGTAACTGTCCCTGCACTGCAATGGTATCTTCCAGCCTTTGCCTAAGCTAAGATATGTCACTGTCTCTAGGCTGCAATGGTATCTTCCAGCCTTTGCCCAGGCTTAGATATGTTACTGTCCCTGCGCTGCAATGGTATGTTCCAGCCTTTGCCTAGGCTGAGATATGTAACTGTCCCTGCACTGCAATGGTATCTTCCAGCCTTTGCCTAGGCTGAAATATGTAACTGTCCCTGCACTGCAATGGTATTTTCCAGCCTTTGACCAGACTGAGATATGTAACTTTCCCTGCGCTGCAATGGTATCTTCCAGCCTTTGACCATGCTGAGATATGTAACTGTCCCTGCACTGCAATGGTATCTTCCAGCCTTTGCATAGGCTGAGATATGTAACTGTCCCTGCACTGCAATGGTATCTTCCAGCCTTTGCCTAGGCTGAGATATGTAACTGTCCCTGCACTGCAATGGTATCTTCCAGCCTTTGACCAGGCTGAGATATGGAACTGTCTCTAGGCTTCAATGGTATCTTCCAGCCTTTGCCCAGGCTTAGATATGTAACTGTCTCTAGGTTGCAATGGTATCTTCCAGCCTTTGCCTAGGCTGAGATATGTAACTGTCCCTGCGCTGCAATGGTATCTTCCAGCCTTTGACCATGCTGAGATATGTAACTGTCCCTGCACTGCAATGGTATCTTCCAGCCTTTGCATAGGCTGAGATATGTAACTGTCCCTGCACTGCAATGGTATCTTCCAGCCTTTCCCTAGGCTGAGATATGTAACTGTCCCTGCACTGCAATGGTATCTTCCAGCCTTTGACCAGGCTGAGATATGGAACTGTCTCTAGGCTTCAATGGTATCTTCCAGCCTTTGCCCAGGCTTAGATATGTAACTGTCTCTAGGCTGCAATGGTATCTTCCAGCCTTTGCCTAGGCTGAGATATGTAACTGTCCCTGCGCAGCAATGGTATCTTCCAGCCTTTGCCTAGGCTGAGATATGTAAATGTCCCTGCGCTGCAATGGTATCTTCTAGCCTTTGCCCAGGCTGAGATATGTAAATGTCCCTGCGCTGCAATGGTATCTTCCAGCCTTTGCCTAGGCTGAGATATGTAACTGTCCCTGCGCTGCAATGGTATCTTCTAGCCTTTGCCCAGGCTAAGATATGTAAATGTCCCTGCACTGCAATGGTATCTTCCAGCCTTTGTCAAGGCTGAGATATGTAACTGTCTCTTCACTGCAATGGTATCTTCCAGCCTTTGCCTATGCTGAGATAGGTAACTGTCCCTACACTACAATGGTATCTTCCAGCCTTTGTCTAGGCTGAGATATGTAACTGTCCCTGCACTGCAATGGTATCTTCCAGCCTTTGCCCAGACTGAGATATATAACTGTCCCTGCACTGCAATGGTATCTTCCAGCCTTTGCTGAGATATGTAACTCTCCCTGCGCTGCAATGGTATCTTCTAGCCTTGGCCCAGGCTGAGATATGTAACTGTCCCTGTGCTGCAATGGTATCTTCCAGCCTTTGCCTAAGCTAAGATATGTCACTGTCCCTGCACTGCAATGGTATCTTCCAGCCTTTGACCAGGCTGAGATATGTTACTGTCTCTAGGCTTCAATGGAATCTTCCAGCCTTTGCCCAGGCTTAGATATGTAACTGTGCCTAGGCTACAATGGTATCTTCCAGCCTTTGCCTAGGCTGAGATATGTAACTGTCCCTGCGCTGCAATGGTATCTTCCAGCCTTTGCCTAGGCTGAGATATGTAACTGTCCCTGCACTGCAATGGTATCTTCCAGCCTTTGCCTAGGCTGAGATATGTAACTGTCTCTAGGCTGCAATGGTATCTTCCAGCCATTGCCTGGGCTGAGATATGTAACTATCCCTGCGCTGCAATGGTATCTTCCAGCCTTTGCGTGGGCTGAGATATGTAACTGTCCCTGCGCTGCAATGGTATCTTCCAGCCTTTGCGTGGGCTGAGATATGTAACTGTCCCTGCGCTGCAATGGTATCTTCCAGCCTTTGCCTGGGCTGAGATATGTAACTGTCGCTGCACTGCAATGGTATCTTCCAGCCTTTGCTTACGCTTAGATATGTAACTGTCCCTGCACTGCAATGGTATCTTCCAGCCTTTGACCAGGCTGAGATATGTAACTGTCTCTAGGCTGCAATGGTATTTTCCAGCCTTTGCCCAGGCTTAGATATGTAACTGTGTCTAGGCTGCAATGGTATCTTCCAGCCTTTGCCTAGGCTGAGATATGTAACTGTCCCTGCGCTGCAATGGTATCTTCCAGCCTTTGCCTAGGCTGAGATATGTAACTGTCCCTGCACTGCAATGGTATCTTCCAGCCTTTGCCTTGGCTGAGATATGTAACTGTCCCTGCACTGCAATGGTATCTTCCAGTCTTTGACCAGGCTGAGATATATAACTTTCTCTAGGCTGCAATGGTATCATCCAGCCTTTGCCCAGGGTGAGATATGTAACTTTCTCTAGGCTGCAATGGTATCTTACAGCCTGTGCCTAGGCTTAAATATGTAACTGTCCCTGCACTGCAATGGTATCTTCCAGCCTTTGCCTAGGCTGAGATATGTAACTGTCCCTGCACCGCAATGGTATCTTCCAGCCTTTGCCTAGGCTGAGATATGTAACTGTCTCTAGCCTGCAATGGTATCTTCCAGCCTTTGCCTGGGCTGAGATATGTAACTGTCCCTGCGCTGCAATGGTATCTTCCAGCATTTGCCTGGGCTTAGATATGTAACTGTCCCTGCACTGCAATGGTATCTTCCAGCCTTTGCCTAGCCTTAGATATGTAACTGTCCCTGCACTGCAATGGTATCTTCCAGCCTTTGTCTAGGCTGAGATATGTAACTGTCCCTACACTGCAATGGTATCTTCCAGCCTTTGACCAGGCTGAGATATGTAACCATCTCTAGGCTGCAATGGTATCTTCCAGCCTTTGCCTAGGTTTAGATATGTAACTGTCCCTGCGCTGCAATAGTATCTTCCAGCCTTTGCCTATGCTGAGATATGTAACTGTCCCTGCACTGCAATGGTATCTTCCAGCCTTTGCCTAGGCTGAGATATGTAACTGTCCCTGCACTGCAATGGTATTTTCCAGCCTTTGACCAGACTGAGATATGTAACTTTCCCTGCGCTGCAATGGTATCTTCCAGCCTTTGACCATGCTGAGATATGTAACTGTCCCTGCACTGCAATGGTATCTTCCAGCCTTTGCATAGGCTGAGATATGTAACTGTCCCTGCACTGCAATGGTATCTTCCAGCCTTTGCCTAGGCTGAGATAAGTAACTGTCCCTGCACTGCAATGGTATCTTCCAGCTTTTGACCAGGCTGAGATATGGAACTGTCTCTAGGCTTCAATGGTATCTTCCAGCCTTTGCCCAGGCTTAGATATATAACCGTCTCTAGGTTGCAATGGTATCTTCCAGCCTTTGCCTAGGCTGAGATATGTAACTGTCCCTGCGCTGCAATGGTATCTTCCAGCCTTTGACCATGCTGAGATATGTAACTGTCCCTGCACTGCAATGGTATCTTCCAGCCTTTGCATAGGCTGAGATATGTAACTGTCCCTGCACTGCAATGGTATCTTCCAGCCATTCCCTAGGCTGAGATATGTAACTGTCTCTGCACTGCAATGGTATCTTCCAGCCTTTGCCTAGGGTGAGATATGGAACTGTCTCTAGGCTTCAATGGTATCTTCCAGCCTTTGCCCAGGCATAGATATGTAACTGTCTCTAGGCTGCAGTGGTATCTTCCAGCCTTTGCCTAGGCTGAGATATGTAACTGTCCCTGCACTGCAATGGTATCTTCCAGCCTTTGCCTAGGCTGAGATATGTAACTGTCCCTGTACTGCAATGGTATCTTCTAGCCTTTGCCCAGGCTGAGATATGTAAATGTCCCTGCGCTGCAATGGTATCTTCCAGCCTTTGCCTAGGCTGAGATATGTAACTGTCACTGCACTGCAATGGTATCTTCCAGCCTTTGCCTAGGCTGAGATATGTAACTGTCCCTGCACTGCAATTGTATCATCCAGCCTTTACCTAGGATAAGATACGTCACTGTCTCTAGGCTGCAATGGTATCTTCCAGCCTTTGCCTAGGCCGAGATATGGAACTGTCTCTAGGCTTCAATGGTATCTTCCAGCCTTTGCCCAGGCTTAGATATGTAACTGTCTCTAGGTTGCAATGGTATCTTCCAGCCTTTGCCTAGGCTGAGATATGTAACTGTCCCTGCGCTGCATTGGTATCTTCCAGCCTTTGACCATGCTGAGATATGTAACTGTCCCTGCACTGCAATGGTATCTTCCAGCCTTTGCATAGGCTGAGATATGTAACTGTCCCTGCGCTGCAATGGTATCTTCCAGCCTTTGCCTAGGCTGAGATATGTAACTGTCTCTAGCCTGCAATGGTATCTTCCAGCCTTTGCCTGGGCTGAGATATGTAACTGTCCCAGCGCTGCAATGGTATCTTCCAGCCTCTGCCCATGCTGAGATATGTAACTGTCCCTGCACTGCAATGGTATCTTCCAGCCTTTGCCTAAGCTAAGATATGTCACTGTCTCTAGGCTACAATGGTATCTTCCAGCCTTTGCCTAGGCTGAGATATGTTACTGTCCCTGCACTGCAATGGTATCTTCCAGCCTTTGCCTAGGCTTAGATATGTAACTGTCCCTGCACTGCAATGGTATCTTCCAGCCTTTGACCAGGCTGAGATATGTAACTGTCCCTGCACTGCAATGGTATCATCCAGCCTTTGCCTAGACTAAGATATGTCACTGTCTCTAGGCTGCAATGGTATCTTCCAGCCTTTGCCTAGGCTGAGATATGTAACTGTCCCTGCACTGCAATGGTATCATCCAGCCTTTGCCTAGAATAAGATATGTCAATGTCTCTAGGCTGCAATATTATCTTCCAGCCTTTGCCTAGGCCGAGATATGTATCTGTCCCTGCGCTGCAATGGTATCTTCCAGCCTTTGCCTAGGCTGAGATATGTAACTTTCCCTGCACTGCAATGGTATCTTCCAGCCTTAGCCTAGGCTGAGATATGTAATTGTCCCTGCACTGCAATGGTATCTTCCAGCCTTTGCCTAGGCTGAGATATGTAACTGTCCCTGCGCAGCAATGGTATCTTCCAGCCTTTGCCTAGGCTAAGATATGTAACTGTCTTTAGGCTGTAATGGTATCTTCCAGCCTTTGACCATGCTAAGATATGTAACTGTCCCTGCACTGCAATGGTATCTTCCAGCCTTTGCCTAGGCTGAGATATGTAACTGACCCTGCACTGCAATAGTATCTTCCAGCCTTTGCCTAGGCTGAGATATGTAACTGTCCCTGCGCTGCAATGGTATCTTCTAGCCTTTACGCAGGCTGAGATATGTAAATGTCCCTGCGCTGCAATGGTATCTTCCAGCCTATCCCTAGGCTGAGATATGTAACGGTCTCTAGGCTTCAATGGTATCTTCCAGCCTTTGTCCAGGCTTAGATATGTAACTGTCTCTAGGCTGCAATGGTATCTTCCAGCCTTTGCCTAGGCTGAGATATGTCACTGTCTCTAGGCTGCAATGGTATCTTCCAGCCTTTGCCCAGGCTTAGATATGTTACTGTCCCTGCGCTGCAATGGTATGTTCCAGCCTTTGCCTAGGCTGAGATATGTAACTGTCCCTGCACTGCAATGGTATCTTCCAGCCTTTGTCTAGGCTGAGATATGTAACTGTCCCTACACTGCAATGGTATCTTCCAGCCTTTGCATAGGCTGAGATATGTAACTGTCCCTGCACTGCAATGGTATCTTCCAGCCTTTGCCTAGGCTGAGATATGTAACTGTCCCTGCACTGCAATGGTATCTTCCAGCCTTTGACCAGGCTGAGATATGGAACTGTCTCTAGGCTTCAGTGGTATCTTCCAGCCTTTGCCCAGGCTTAGATATGTAACTGTCCCTGCGCTGCAATGGTATCTTCCAGCCTTTGACCATGCTAAGATATGTAACTGTCCCTGCACTGCAATGGTATCTTCCAGCCTTTCCCTAGGCTGAGATATGTAACTGTCCCTGCACTGCAATGGTATCTTCCAGCCTTTGACCAGGCTGAGATATAGAACTGTCTCTAGGCTTCAATGGTATCTTCCAGCCTTTGCCCAGGCTTAGATATGTAACTGTCTCTAGGCTGCAATGGTATCTTCCAGCCTTTGCCTAGGCTGAGATATGTAACTGTCCCTGCACTGCAATGGTATCTTCAAGCCTTTGCCTAGGCCGAGATATGTAACTGTCCCTGCGCTGCAATGGTATCTTCCAGCCTTTGACCATGCTGAGATATGTAACTGTCCCTACACTGCAATGGTATCTTCCAGCCTTTGCCTAGGCTGAGATATGTAACTGTCCCTGCACTGCAATGGTATCTTCAAGCCTTTGCCTAGGCTGAGATATGTAACTGTCCCTGCGCAGCAATGGTATCTTCCAGCCTTTGCCTAGGCTGAGATATGTAACTGTCCCTGCACTGCAATGGTATCATCCAGCCTTTACCTAGGCTAAGATTATCACTGTCTCTAGGCTGCAATGGTATCTACCAGCCTTTGCCAAGGCTGAGATATGTAACTGTCCCTGCGCTGCAATGGTATCTTCTAGCCTTTGCCCATGCTGAGATATGTAACTGTCCCTGCACTGCAATGGTATCTTCCAGCCTTTGCCTAGGCTGAGATATGTAACTGTCCCTGCACTGCAATGGTATCATCCAGCCTTTGCCTAGGCTAAGATATGTCACTGTCTCTAGGCTGCAATGGTATCTTCCAGCCTTTGCCTAGGCCGAGATATGTAACTGTCCCTGCGCTGCAATGGTATCTTCCAGCCTTTGCCTAGGCTGAGATATGTAACTGTCCCTGCGCTGCAATGGTATCTTCCAGCCTTTGCCTAGGCTTAGATATGTAACTGTCCCTGCGCTGCAATGGTATCCTCCAGCCTTTGACTATGCTGAGATATTTAACTGTCCCTGCACTGCAATGGTATCTTCCAGCCTTTGCCTAGGCTGAGATATGTAACTGTCCCTGCACTGCAATGGTATCTTCCAGCCTTTGTCTAGGCTGAGATATGTAACTGTCCCTGCGCTGCAATGGTATCTTCTAGCCTTTGCCCAGGCTGAGATATGTAACTGTCCCTGCGCTGCAATGGTATCTTCCAGCCTTTGCCTAGCCTGAGATATGTAACTGTTCCTGCACTGCAATGGTATCTTCCAGCCTTTGCCTAGGCTGAGATATGTAACTGTCCCTGCACTGCAATGGTATCTTCCAGCCTTTGCCTAGGCTGAGATATGTAACTTTCCCTGCACTGCAATGGTATCATCGAGCCTTTGCCTAGGCTAAGATATGTCACTGTCTCTAGGCTGCAATGGTATCTTCCAGCCTTTGCCTAGGCCGAGATATGTAACTGTCCCTGCGCTGCAATGGTATCTTCCAGCCTTTGCCTAGGCTGAGATATGTAACTGTCCCTGCACTGCAATGGTATCTTCCAGCCTTTGCCTAGGCTGAGATATGTAACTGTCCCTGCGCTGCAATGGTATCTTCTAGCCTTTGCCCAGGCTGAGATATGTAAATGTCCCTGCCCTGCAATGGTATCTTCCAGCCTTTGCCTAGGGAGAGATATGTAACTGTCCCTGCGCCTGCAATGGTATCTTCCAGCCTTTGCCTAGGCTGAGATATGTAACTGTCCCTGCACTGCAATGGTATCTTCCAGCCTTTGCTAGGCTGAGATATGTAACTGTCCCTGCACTGCAATGGTATCTTCCAGCCTTTGACCAGGCTGAGATATGTAACTGTCTCTGCGCTGCAATGGTATCTTCCAGCCTTTGCCGGCTGAGATATGTAACTGTCTCTCGCTGCAATGGTATCTTCCAGCCTTTGCCTAGGCTGAGATATGTAACTGTCCCTGCGCTGCAATGGTATCTTCCAGCCTTTGCCTAGGCTGAGATATGTAACTGTCCCTGCACTGCAATGGTATCTTCCAGCCTTTGCCTAGGCTGAGATATGTAACTGTCCCTGCACTGCAATGGTATCTTCCAGCCTTTGCCTAGGCTGAGATATGTAACTGTCCTCTAGGCTTGCAATGGTATCTTCCAGCCTTTGCCTAGGCTGAGATATGTAACTGTCCTGCGCTGCAATGGTATCTTCCAGCCTTGCCCAGGCTGAGATATGTAATGTCCCTGCGCTGCAATGGTATCTTCCAGCCTTTGCCTAGGCTGAGATATGTAACTGTCCCTGCACTGCAATGGTATCTTCCAGCCTTTGCCTAGGCTGAGATATGTAACTGTCCCTGCACTGCAATGGTATCTTCCAGCCTTTGCCTAGGCTGAGATATGTAACTGTCCCTGCACTGCAATGGTATCTTCCAGCCTTTGCCTAGGCTGAGATATGTAACTGTCCCTGCACTGCAATGGTATCTTCCAGCCTTTGCCTAGGCTGAGATATGTAACTGTCCCTGCGCTGCAATGGTATCTTCCAGCCTTTGCCTAGGCTGAGATATGTAACTGTCCCTGCGCTGCAATGGTATCTTCCAGCCTTTGCCTAGGCTGAGATATGTAACTGTCCCTGCACTGCAATGGTATCTCAGCCTTTGCCTAGGCTGAGATATGTAACTGTCCCTGCACTGCAATGGTATCTTCCAGCCTTTGCCTAGGCTGAGATATGTAACTGTCCCTGCACTGCAATGGTATCTTCCAGCCTTTGCCTAGGCTGAGATATGTAACTGTCTCTAGGCTGCAATGGTATCTTCCAGCCTTTGCCTAGGCCGAGATATGTAACTGTCCCTGCGCTGCAATGGTATCTTCCAGCCTTTGCCTAGGCTGAGATATGTAACTGTCCCTGCGCTGCAATGGTATCTTCCAGCCTTTGCCTAGGCTGAGATATGTAACTGTCCCTGCGCTGCAATGGTATCTCCAGCCTTTGACCATGCTGAGATATGTAACTGTCCCTGCACTGCAATGGTATCGTTTCCAGGTCCTTTGGTCAAG